>NC_057816.1:8555796-11055796 GCF_910594005.1 Cervus elaphus
TGACTGGGGTGGACCTCATTTCCACCCCAAGGTCACAGGCTCAGCGCTGAGGCTCGGAACCAGTTAACTGTGTCCAGCGAGCATGGCTCCGGCACGTCTCGGGCGGGGGCCGAGGCCGGGCTGGACCACCTCGCCCCGCAGGGGGGTGCCAACAAGCAGAATCAGATGGCAGGTGTTGGGCCAGGCACCTCACACACTCTGGCCTAGGAGCCTCTGCCCCCACACCCCCAAATCCAGAAGAAACCTCAAGCCCCCCTCAAAGCTCAGGGCCAGGCCTGGGCCTCACTCACTCACTCAGCCACTCACAAGCTCAGTGACCCTGCTTAGCCGGGCAGGTTTCGGTCCTCTGGGCAGAGCTGGGCCCGAAACCCAGTGCTTGCCCACATCTAATTCGCCCACCACCCAGCTCAGCAAGAAGGCCCTTTCAGACAGAAGGGGCGTGCAGGGGTTAATAAAATGGGCGCTGACAACCAATCATCCTGGTTCAAGGCCCTTTCCCCCATTCAACCCATCAGGCCAAGAGCTTCAGTTTCCTCATCTGAAAAATGGGCTAATGACCAGTTGTGATTTAGAACCTCAAACCAAACTGAGGGGAGCATGGAGGCGGTGGTGCAGCAGAAAGGGGAGGCTCTGGAGACTCCAGGCCAGCGTCCAGGTGAGGCGGGCAGGGCCAGCCTTGGCCGGGCAGCAGGAAGGCCTGGAACCGCCCTGCTTTGGGTGGGAGGCTGGACAGCACACGCAGGGGGACCGCCTGTGGTATCTTTGGCACTGCTCCCCATTTCCCATGTTCCCCCCAAGCCTCCAGGTCATCCCCCCAGCTCTGAGTGCCTTGGGCACCACTTGACCAGACATCCAGGCCCCTGGGGAGAGAGGGCAGGGGCAGGCTTTAGATCCCTGGGTTACTGCCCCTCCTCGAGTGCCCCCCACGGGACTGCGGGGCACAGAGGGCTGGGGGATGGAGACTCTGCAGAGCGGCCTCCTGGGGTGCCCACTGAACTGGGGCCCACGTCCTCTGTGTAGCTTGAGTCTGAGCCCCCAGTGCTGGGCCACGCCTGCGCTCTCCCACCTGTGGCAGGTGATGCCACCTGGCTACCTGTGCCCCCTCCCGCCAGCTCCGCCTCTGCCCCGGGCCCACCTCCCTCCTCAGCCCCTGGGTGTCCCCAGCCTGGTGGCCATCTGGCCCGTTCACCCCTGCCCCCTCGCTCAGTCAGGGCCACACGCAGTGGGATTTCTTCAGGGGCTCAGGGCAGGTGAGCGTTGGCATCTCCTTCCAAAGGGGCCTTCGGAAACGCAGGTCAGCGCCCCCTCCCCGCCCACCCCTTTGCGGCTCGCTGCCAATCCATTTGGCATCCAGCCCTTCACAAGCATGAGCCAGCTAGTTTGCGGCCAGTGTTAATTAAGAGAGAGAGGTGATGGGGGGAGGTGGGGAAGGGCCATGGAGGGCAGCTTCCGACAGCCGCCAGGACTGCCCTGAGGGCTGAGGGGGCGGGGGGCTGGACCCGCGCCCACCTGAGATGCCCCGTCCTCCCCCCGGGCTCCGGGGCAGACCTGTCCAGACATCCAGCCCCTCGTCTCTGCAGCCAGCCTGCTGGGGTGGGGGCGGGTCAAGACTGCATCCGGGGGGCCTACTGTGCGCTCTGCCTGTAAGTGGAGGAGGAAGGCCCCGGTCCTGGCCGGGCGGGTGGGGGGACCCTCCCTCTGGACTTTGAGGTCCACCTGTTCTGTGGCTTTGACATCAGACAGACCCAGTTCCGATCCTGCTATTGTGCAGCTCGGCCTCTGGGCTTTGCTTTTTTTATCTGTAAAATGGGAGCAATTGCACAGCCCCTGCGGCTTTGCTATGATAGTACATGGGGCCAGTCTGCCTGGCCAGGCGCCCTCGCTCCGTCACTGGCCACGTGCGCTCCTGGGGCAGAGCCCACAGCCCCAGCCTTGGTGAGCCCCTCCCCGCGGCCTGCACGTCCACCGGGATGTCCACCAGGGTCCATCTCTGGCTGCCTCGCCTGCCTGCTCTGCCCACCTGCACCCCCGCCCTTTCCCGGCGGCCCCCACCCCTGCTCTGGGAGCGCCCAGCCGCTCCTCGCCTCTCCATCTTAATTAGCTGCTTGTATTAATCTTGCAAGTAACGTGGCAACTTGCAGCCCTGGGTTTTTGGGCTGTGGAATTAATTATTCCCCAAGCGAAGAGCTGTCAGCTCTGGGAGACCAGCCACTCGGAGCCACCCAGCACCACTTAGCAGCCTCCACACAGGGGCCTGTGGCCTGGCCGGCCTGGAAATGGCCCCACTCCTGGCCCGAGCCCTGTTCCGTGAGTCCCCCTCCAGAGGGGCTGCAACAGGACCCTAGAAGGGAGGCCGGGAGGCCGGAGCAGTGTCAGAGCGAGGCCGGCCTGGGAGCCAGGACCCCGGGGGCAGGGGGCTGAGGCACAGCAGGTCCACGGCCCCCGCCGGCAGCACCTGGGCCTGGGACGCACCCGCCCCAACTCGCCTGGGTTCGTCCTGATGAGCCCTGAGCACGGTGCTTCACACCCAGGCAGCTCTATGGTCAGACGCCGGAGCCCTGGCTGGGAGGGGCGCGGACCTGTGCAGCCCTGACATTCCAGCCGAGAGCCTGCCAGCTTCACTCTGCTCCGTGGGGAGGCCGGAGCGGGCAGCCGGCCAGGCAGGGCGCGACGGACAGGGTGGCCGGCGGTCCAGCTCTGGTCGAGGGAGGGGGCCCGGGGGCTGGCGGAGCCAGGGAGAGCCCTGTTTCTTCCTGGACCTTCACGCCAAGCCTGTAAGGTGGCCTGTCCTCCCATTTTACATACAGGAAAACTGAGGCACGGTGGCTCAAGTCACCCATCTGTTCCATTTGGTTCCAGTCCCAGGGCCCTGGCCCCCCCTGCAATGAGCCGGGGTGGGGCCCGGACCTCACGGGCGGGCGCTGTGGTCCGCGAGGCTCCCGCCCTGGTTCACAGCTCTCACCCCACACGCTCATGCCCCAGGCAGCCCTTCCCCTGGCTGGGTCCCTGTGACCAGAGGTCTGTGTCCCCGCAGCCTGTGAGCCCCGCCCCTCTGCACCGCGCTGGCAGGCGGGCTCTGGGCGCTGCTGGGGAAGGAAGGATGCGTGTGGCCGAGGGTCGCCTGCCACGCTAGCAGCCCCTGATTGCCCCTCCACACAGCCGCCTGCCCCCCCAGCCTCTCCCCACTGACGGCCTTTGTCTCTCTCTCTCTTGCAGCCAACAGCTCCCTGCTCGGAGGTGGCGGTGGTGAGTAGACCCTTCCTGCGGGCTGGGGTGCAGGGGCTGGGTGGGTGGGGGTCCACCTCTCTCCTCCTGGCCCCTCGCCCACCTTCCGAGCCCAGCTGGCGGCCATGCCTTCCCAAGGCTTCCCCCTCGTCCCCACTGGGCACCCCTCCCATCTTCCCACTCCGCCCTTCTTTACTGCCCCCGACCCTGTCGGCCTCGCTTGGCCTCCCACATCTGGAGACCAAGCCGGACACCTGAACGTCAGGCCTGGCTCCTGCACGGCTGGGTGACTGGGGTAGGTCCCTGCCCCCGGAACAGAGGCCTCCTGGTCTGTAACCGGGGGGCTGGAAGGCCCCCTGAGGTTTCAGAGGGACGGGGCCTGGGTCGTGGGGGCATAGCACCACAGGTGTAATGGGAAAACCCCAGCCCTGCCCCCTGATGCCCACAGGTCCTGGGCAAGTTTGCCCACCTGTGAGGGTGAAATGAGCGTCTCCACTCTGCCCTGCAGCTTTGCAGAGCGGCTCTGCGTCAGGACATGGTCTCGTCAAGTCAGGGAGAGCTCCAGCATCTGTAAAGCCCGCGAGGAGGCGGGTGTGCTCACTGTTCTAAGGCCCACCATGACATAGCAGGGCTAGGTGGGCAGGGCGTCGAGGTCAGAGCGGGCCCGGCCTCCCGGGACGCAGGCCCAGGTCAACTGGTGCTGGCGGGGAGGGCCGGGGGGACAGTCCCTGCGCCCCCAACGCCTGGCCAGCCAGCCCAGGCCGGCCATGCCAGCCCCTCGCCCCCAGCCCCGGGGCCCCTCGCGGGCTGGCCTGCCCGCTGTCTCTGCCGGCGGCCCAATGATTGGTGAGCCAGGGGCCAGGGGTTAATGCGCCGTCGGATAAATCCCAGGGGCTGTGTTTACGGCGGCGGTGGCGGGGCCCAGGCCAGGTTTTAAAAGGGGGAAAAAATAAAAGGGGCATAGAAGGTCAGGAATAAATAAGAGCAGCGTTAAGAGCTGTCGGTGACCAGCCAGGATGCAGGATGGGGACGCGGGGCGGGGGGGGTCTGTTTGTGGTTGGAGATGTTTTCCCTCCCTCCCCCGCTTCTCCTCCAGCCGTCCCTCAGGAGGTCACCACTACCCTGGAGGCCTCACAGGATGAGGGGCTTCACCTGACAGGGTGCCCTGTGGGCAGCAGGCTCAATGAGGTGCCCCTGTCCAGGCGTGGGGACCAGGGAGGCTCCCAGAGGACGGGGTGGGGACCCGGGGAATGGGTAGCAGTGAAGAGCAGTGGGAAGGGTGTGTTGGGCCGGGGGAACAGCACAGGCAAAGCCTGGAGTGAGGGGGACTCTGAAGATGGGAATGGTTAGAGCCCAGACAAGGGGAGGGGAACCGGGAGAGGATGCAGGGGCCTCAGAGACCGTGTGAGGAGCTGGAGTTTTAGCCGTTCAGTTAGGAGGACCAGCTTCCCAGGTGGAACCTGCCTGCCAATGCAGGAGACATAAGAGAAGCAGGTTCGATCCCTGGGTCGGGAAGATCCCCTGGAGGAGAGCATGCCAATCCACTCCAGTATTCTTGCCTGGAGAATCCCATGGACAGAGGAGCCTGGTGGGCTACAGTCCACAGGATCACAAAGAGTTGGACACAACTGCAGCGACTTAGCACACACACATGTAGGAAGACAAAGGATTACAGAAGCTGTGGGACTCGTAACCTAAATGAGGTCATCAGCCCTCTTCTGCTAAAAACTCTTCTGGGGCTCTCGCCTCACTTCCTTCCACGGCCCACAAAGTCTCCAGCCACCGATCAGACTCCCCGCCACACTGCCTGGCCCTCCCAACTCCCTGCCAGCCACACCACCTCCCTGCAGTTCCTGGAACACAGCCGGCCCACGTGTGCCACAGGGCCTTTGCACTGGCTCTTGCCTCTGCCCCAAATGCTCTTCTGCAGACAGTCACGGCCATTCCCTTCACCTCCTATGAGTGTTTACTCACAGGCTTTCTAGTGAGGCCCACTCTGACCTTGGAATTGCAGCTGTTGCCCTTACCCCTGCCCCAGCCGACATTCCCTGGGCCACTCTAGTCTTTATTTTCCTCCGACCGCCTCTCTCCTAAAGTGACGTATCACTGACGCGTCTGTTCCGTTCATCGTTTGCTGTCTCTCTCCCCACTGAGGACAGTAGCTGCAAGAGGCTTGCTCACACTTACCAGTGGTCTGGCGCGTACAGTCAGTGCTCAATGAATGGCTGATGAGTGAACAAATGAACTGTAGATAGTTGGGGATGGCCTTACGGGTCATGCAAAGGACTTGCTGACGAGGACAGTGGGAGCCACTGAGGTTTCCTGCAGAGCAGGGAGAGTGGCTCATAGGTGGCCTGGGGACCTCGCTCTGGGAGGTCAGAGGGCAGCTGCTCTGGCCAGACTGAGCGGCGAGGCCCGGTGGGGACCCCCACGCTCACTGTACTGCAGCACTGGGGGCGAGGGGAGGCTGGAGCCGGCCTCAGCACAGCCTGACTGACGCAGAGATGGATGGGGTGGGCCAGGACCCAGGAGGAAGTGGGCCCGGAGTCCAGCCTTTTAACGCCGGCCGAGATTTATGGAGCCGCCGCCAGTGCGCGCTGGGCTGTCACTCTGCTAATGTGATTGGAACAAGGCGGAGGTGGCGGGGAGGGGACTGGGGGTGGGGGGAGGCGGGGCGGGGGCTGGGGGGGCCTGGCGCCTGCCTGGGGCGGAAATGGAAATGGGCCCCGGACCCCCAGGACGTCCTCTGAGCTCACATCTGCCACCTGTGCCCTCCCTTGCCCCTGGTCCGTCCATCCAGCCTTAACCCCCAACCTGCCAGGAGGGGGGGCACAGGCAGAGGCAGCCTGGGCCTGGGGGGCCCCCATCTGACTGCCCGGACCCTGGTCCCCCCGGGGTCCTCTTCTCCCGAGTCCAGCCCTGCAGGGGTTCAGGCCACTCCGCACCCTCCCGTCCCCACCCCTTTACCTATCCACCCACCACCCATGCATTTAACAAGCACTGGGCCCCCCAGCCCCCGCCCCCAGCCCCCCTTGCTGACCTCCCCTTGCGCATGTTCCCGGAGCGTGGCTCCCCTTTCAACATACGGGTGTTTGTTTGTTATTCCTTTCCCCCCAGGAAAACATACTCTCCCCAGGAAATAGAGTTCAGGGGATTCCAGGCCCCTAGACCAGCCTTTCTGGGGTGGCTAGTTGCGCCCCTGTGTGTGGGTGCCGCCTAGGAACTGGGGACCAGTAGCCCCGCCCCGGGGTTCCCATCCAGTCCTGCTGAGGGAGGGCAGCCATCAGCTCAGAAAGGGGCTCCTAAAGGGGGGCAGGGCCAGCCTGCAGGGCTTTGGTGCAACAAACCCACAGCGTTTACAGCAAGCATGTTGGGGAGGGGGTCGGCTGACACCCCAAACCTCAGTGGGAGCCCCCAGGGGCTGCTCGATCCCAGAGGACTTAACCCCAAGGGTCCAGGGCCCCTGGGCCTGCCTCACTCTGGGGTCGGACCCCCACCAGGCCCCGAGGCCAAGGTCAGTGGTTCTGACAACACAGCGAAGGGTCCCTACTCCCCATAGCCTCCCAGCGCTGTTTCTGAGAGTGGGGGGGCAGGGGAGGACACCGGTGTCAGATCCTCGGACTCAGGACTTGACTCTGCCCTCAAAGAGACCCGCTTTGGTAGAAGTCTTCCAACAGAAAGGGCATTTGACTTGGGCCCCGAAGGCTGTATAGGAGTTTGTCAGGTACAGAGGGATGGAGAGGCCCACCAGGTAGACGGCCCAGCGTCTGCAGTGGGGACCGCCTGGCCCACTCCTGCTCCCGCCTCCTTCCTGGACAGCCTTTTACTGGCTCGATAAAAAAATTTTTTTTTGAAAAAACACTCTGCTATTGTATGATTGTATGGTAAGAAGGGAGGCGGGCCCTAAATCAGGATGGGAATCGACAGGGCCCTGACGCGTGTCTCTCCTGTTTATTAGGACTGAAATGTTTACTTGGCGATAAGGAGCCGGCTTTCTCGTGGAGATTTGTGCGCTCTTTTTCAATTACCCCTCGTCTTTCTCTGCCACTTTCGCACTAAAGGGATAATAAATGTATCGGAGCGTTTCAATTATTCATCTAAATCATGACTGCGCCTGCCACGGCCAAGCTTTAGTGACAGATTAATTCAGAGCCGCCTTCCTCCGCTTGCAGCGCCATCTCTGTGTCCGCCTGGCCAAGGCCTTGAGGGCCGGCCCGAGGATGAGCGCAGGGCAGGTTGGAGCTTCATCCACACACACAGCCCCTGCCAAGGGCCCCTCTTCCAGAGGTCAGCCAGCCCCCCTACACCGGCAGGCCTGTGAGGGTACAGCCACCCTGCCCTCCCTCCCGTCAGCTCTGCTCAGCCCTGCTCCCCAGGCCCACCCCGCAAGTCCGTGTGTGTGTCCCTTACACTGCAGGGTCCCAGGCACCTCACACCAGGGGGAAGCCAGGGTGGCCCAGCTCCTGGCATAGCCCTCTCCAGGCACAGGGCCTTTGCACATGCTATTCCCAGGCCCGAGGGCTCCTCTGCCCTCCCACCACACCTTCCCGCCTAGTTATCTCCATGTCAGGGCAGCCCCTCCAACCAGCAGTTCCCCCAACACACACACACAAACACACACACACTCACTCACTCACTGCTGTTTCTCTGTTCACCGAGGGGCCTGCAGCTCTGGGACACGGCAGACCCTGTCCCTCTTGGAAATCAGACTTGCATTTGTGTGATTAAATATCAACTGCCCCCCATCAGACCCCCCCCAACTCAGGGGTAAGCACAAACGTCTGTCTCTCCGCCTCCCGGCAAAAAGCAGGTGCCCATTGCAGACCTGCTGGTGGACCGGCGTGCCCGGGGGCATGTGCCCTCAGCCCAGCTGTCATGGCCCAGGCTGGAACCCACCACCGGGGCCCACCCTCTCCTCTCTCCACGTAGGCACCCACGACTCCGGGAGGGGGGGCACCCGCTACCCTCTCACTGTCCCTGAGTCCCCCTCGGTCCCCCTCGGTCCCCCTCGGCCTGCCTCTTGCCATCTCACTCTAGTTTCCTCTCCATCTCTCTGCCCTGGCACATGCCATCTCCTGCTCTCGCCTGCTCACTCGCTCGCCCTCCTTTGTGGATGGGCAGGCCCGGGAGGATTAACGAGGCCTCTCAGGATTCCGGCCTCGGCTTCTGCCTGGCTTCGCTTGCCACCCCGCCCACGCCGGGCCCGGCCCTATCTCCCATCGCCCTGTGCTGCTAATCCGTGATTGCTCCCTGCTCTGTTCCGACTGGCTGGGGCCTGGCACAGCAGGCAGACCCTCTCCAGACCAGGCTGGGCGGGGCCTGACCAGCCCATTGTTTCTTTTTTCATAATTATTTATTTACTTAGCTGCACCGGGTCTTAGTCGCGGCACACGGGATCTTCCATTTTTTGTTATAGCATGTGGGGCATCTAGTTCCCTGACCAGGGATTGAACCCGGGCCTGCTGCATTGGGAGCTCGGAGTCTTAGCCATTGGACCACCGCGCAAGTCCCAGCCAAGCTTCAGCATGTCTCTGTGCCAGGCCGGGGCCAATGGGTGGACTCAACAGGTGCGATTGGAAGTTATCTAGGGCAGGGGACTGTGCTGGGCGCAGAGAGGGGAAGGGCAGTCCTGGCTGAGGGCGCAGCAGAGGCCATCTCGACCACGCCACTCCCTTGCTGGAACCTTCCCACTGCAGTGGCTCCTGGGGGTACAGCTCACCCCTCCCACCTCTCTCCCTGTCACCCTGCTGAGCCCTGTGCCTGGACTTCTCCTCCCCCGGCCTCCCCCCAAAGCCTATCACCCAGGGTTCTGCTCAGATGCCACCTCCTTGGAGGCACCTTCCCAACCTGAAACCAACCTGAAACCCACGCCTGCCCGGCTCCCTTGCCCCTCCGACTCTGGAGTCATTCCTTCAGCTGTTTCATCGGGGTAAAACAGCTAGTAGAGCTTTGCCTCCTTTGCACCGGGCGTGGAGGGCCCACCTCCCCCTGTCGAATGCACCGGAGGTAGGGGGGGACAGCATGCAAAAGGCGGGTGTCATCGAAGGTGGAGGCTGGAGGGAGCCCCAGCCCTGCTCAACATTGATGATTTTATTTCACGGGCTTGTGGGAGCCACGGGAGGTTTCGTGAGCAGGAGGGGGACACGGTCTCCCCAGTACAGGCCCCAGTGGAGCAGCAGGACTGAGGTGCTATCAGCGCCCCCTGCCTGGATGCTGGGCCTGGCCGAGCTCTCCCCGCAGGCTCTCGCGTACCCGTCACAGCACCCTGGACACGCGTACCCTTAGCATCTCCGTTTTGCAGATGAGGAAACTGAGGCACCAAGTCCCTTGAGCTGAACCGCATTCCCCACCCCCATCCCTTGGCCCACCCTCCCTGGGGGGGCAGAGAGAATGGTGGGGCCCATGCCCTGCCCCCCCCTCGTGGGCAAGATGCTGCCAAGCCCCTGCCTGCAGCTGCCACGGGGATTTTTAATAACGGGAGTGATTTTTGCATGATGAATGAGGCGCTGCCGTTGTGTACATAATGAAGCCCTAATGTTTTCAAATCCCCATTTAAGGAGCTGATCTCACCCCGTAATGAATTTCAGATCACATCGCCGAGCTGTCGTCCATCCGTCTTCTCCCGGGGGTACCCGCCCACCTTGGCATCTCGAGGGTGGGGCCTGGTGAGGGTGGGCTCTGCTTCCCCCCATAGTGGGCTGAACCCAAGTCCAGCACCGAGCCGGGGCTGGGATGTGTCTGTTGACTGAATGAGTGACCGGTAGTGTGTGGGCAGAAGCCGAGGCAGTTTTGGCAACGGGGGATCACGTGGGGTCCAGGCTCCCAAGTCTCAGCCTGGGAGGAAAACAGAGGCCAGAGAGGAAGAGAGTAGGGAGGGCTGGAGAGAAGGGGGCCCGAGGCTGCAGGCTGAGTCACTTGGCCAGACCTTATGGCTGGGCCATCGTGCTGCAGGTCAGGGGCCTGGGGGTGCAGCAACTCAGGCTTCTGGCTCCTTTCAGCCCAGGCGGTGGGCGTCCGTGCAGGGGGCTGGGCTGGACTACACCTGCCTGGTCAGAGTGGGCGGGCTCTCCAAGGTGAGCCGTCTAAGTGGGAAGTGGTGGAGAGGGCCCACCCGCAGGTGCCTTCCGGGGCTTGAGAGGCACCCCCCTCCCCGGGCCCCTGGGCATCAAGCTCCGCAGCCCTCCCTGCCGGCTTTCTGGGTGACATCTCCACTGGCAGTGTGTCCTGTTCCTTGGGCGAAGGGGCCCCCAGAGCATTTGGGACAGAGGCGTCTTTTGCCTACGGAGTCCGTGGCTGTGCCTCGGTCTCCCCGTCTGTAAAATGGGACGACACGTGATAACACGCAGGGCACGTTGGTACCATCACGCACCGAACCCTCAGGCCAGACGCAGTGAGAGGTGCTGTAACTGACCTTGTACAGGTGAAGCTGAGGCGCAGAGGTGAAGGGACCAGCGGAGGGGTGGGAGAGCTGGGGGAGGCGGCCTTGGGTCTGCTCCTGAGCCACACAGCCCCAGTGAGCTCATCTCAGAGGCTCTGACACTCGGCACCTGGGAGGGCACTGCCCGGACCCCGTCCTCCGCCTCCCCTGCCCTGGGGGCCCACAGGAGCCCCGGGCAGGGCAGGGCAGGGCGGAGGGCTGCCCGGACAAGACCTCACCACCCACAACTGCTGAGAGCTCTGCCCCCGTGAGCCTTCGTCCCTGCTGGGGAGAGGTGGGGGCCAGGGCAGCGCTCAGAGCATCTGCTACGCTGTAACTGAGACCTTGGAAGCGTCACTAAATCATCCTGGCCCTGAGTCTCCCCTCCTCTGGCCACCTCAACACAAACCTCAGACCTCCCCCCAAGTTTTCTGAGGCTCAGAGAGGTTAAGTGACTAGCCCAAAGCTACCAGCACACTTGTGGGCAAGATTTCTGGGAAGAGAAATGCCAGAAAGAGGCGAGCAGGGGGCCAGACTCACAGGACGTGGAGGGGGATGGAGAAGAAGGGGGAGACGGAGGGGCAGGCCCAGGGCTGGCCAGGGTCCCCTGCCCTCTGTTAGGGCACAGCTGCCCTCCTCTCCCCCAGGCCACAGCTCTCCTTGTGTTCCTGTAAATAATTAATTAGCCCCTGCCTGCTTGTTTGTTTAGCATGAGGAATGCTCCCCCACTGAGATGCATTTATTGCTGAATAAATTTAAATATCTAATCTTCCCTTCATGAATATTACAGCACCCTAAATAGCGGCCAACATATCCTAAGCGCCTTGGCAAATGGCCCCCACGGGAGCCTGCCTGCTTCGCCGCCGCTGGCTCCACGGAGGCCGGGCTCCAGCCCCTGCTCTCTTTGGACGCCCTTCCAGCCCCAGCCTTACCAAGAAGGCGCTGAGTCTGAGCTGACACTCCCGAAGGCTGAGAACAGGGCTGTGGAGGCCGCACTGATGGCAGGAGGCTGGGGTGGGCTTCCAGGCAGGGGCGGCAGGGCTTCTCCAGGGGACGTACCTGGACCCGGGCGGAGAGTCAGGGCTGGAACAGAGAAGGGACCGACAGGGCCCCCAGAGAGCCATCTGAGGAGATGGGGAAGGAAGCAGAAGAGATCAGGGAGGCAGGAGGATGGGGAGAGCCCGTCTCCAAGGCCGCCCTGCTGGACTGGATGCAGACAGTCAGCGGTCAGCCTGTGGGTGCAGCTGAACGGTCTGCACGGGGAGAGCCCCAGACCGCTCAGCAACCAGAGGTCCCCCGAGCAGCCCCTTTGTTGGGAGGGGGATGGGGAGAGGTAGGGAGGGGCCAGGAGCCAGGCTGCAGGGGGCTGGCAGAGGAGACAGCAGCCGCAGACAGGGCACCTTCCTGAAGTGTTTGAGTGAGGAGGGTGAGCGCGGAAGGGCGGCCCCAGGGTGGGAACAGTGAGGACAGGTCCTGTCGTGGTTCTCGAGGAAGTGGAGCCGTCCAGCTGTGTGACCTTAGGCAAGTCTCTCACCGTCTTTGCCTCAATTTCTCCTTTGCTAAAGCAAGAAAAGTGATAGCACAGCCAGGCTGTGAGGATCAAATATGACGGTGGATGTATACGGCTCAGCGCCTTGCTCACTAAGAGGCTGAAATTAAGGAGCCGTATCTGGGAGCTGGGGCTTCCCTGGCAGCTCCATGGTAAAGAGTCCGCCTGTCAATGCAGGAGATGCAGCTCCGATCCCTGCGTGGGGAAGATCCCCTGGAGGAGGAGATGGCAACCCGCTCCAGTCTTGCCTGGAAATTCCCATGGACAGAGGAGCCTGGTGGGCCATAGTCCATGGGGTCACGAAAGAGTCAGACACAACATAGTGACTAAGGAACAACAGCAATAAAAATCTGAGAGCTTAACCTGGAGGAGCGAGGAGGCAGCTGCGGAGGGAGGCAGCGCGGGCCTCGGGGCCATCTTCTGCCAGGGAAGGGCTCCGCCTGGACTAGTGGAGAGGCATGAGGAAGGCCCTTTCGCCCACATGGGCTCAGTCCCCCAGCAGAGACCCCAGGTTTTCTGCTGTCTTGAAGTGGGGCGGGGTCAAGTAGGACATTTGGGGGAATGTGGCCATGGGCACCAGGAAGGGTTCTGAGGGTCAGCTGGTATGAACTGGGGACACCCCCATACCAGGCAGGCCGGAGGCCCAGCTGCCCCTCTGTCCTAGTAACAGGCAACGATAGTCAGGTGGGGAGTGGGGAGGAAGGGATGGGACCCCTGGAAACCTCCTGCTTCCCGTCTCCAGGGCTCAGCTTAGCCCTACCTGAGAGCCGGGGCAGGGCCTGGGGGTCGGAGCCAGGGGAGGTGCGGGTCATGGTGGGAGGCGTGGGAAGGGGCAGTCCTTTGGCCTGTAGCTAAGGCCAGTGGGGCTGGGGGCCTCCTCAGAGACAGGAGAGCCACAGGCCTGCCCTTGGTTGGGGAAGGGGGACAGGAGGGGGCCAGGCTGGCTCTGGCTTGGGGGGAGGGTGGGCAAGGGGGGAGCCTCGAACCTGTCCCTCATCTCTACTTTGGGCGGACGGCTCCCGGGCGCTGTCACAGGAGTCACATGGCCCCGGCCCTGTTCTGGATGCTGCGGGGGGTGGGGGGACTCCAGTCCAAGGGCTCTGCCGGCGCCAGTTCCTCCCGCCTCCTCCCACCTCATGCCCCCAGGTCAGCCCCAAAGGCCTGGCTGCAGGCCTGTCCACTTCTGCAGGAAACATTAAGTCCCTGAAACAGATCTCGCTGAGCTCCACTTCCGCACGGCCCCCCACTGCGGGCCAAGGTCGCCAGCAGGGTGGCCAGCACTGGGAGATGGCAGGCGACCTGGTGCCAAGTGGATGAGACCACTGGGGCAGGGCCGGGAGGTCCCCAGGAGAGCCGGCGCAGGCAGGCCCCTGTGCTCACCCCACATGCCCTGGATGCCACCTCCCACCACACTCCTGGGTGTACACAGGTCGGGTACAGGCCCATACAGTCTCAGTGTCCAAGCAGTAGCCAACACTCGGGTCGCCTTCACTCATGCCAGGCACTGGCTTAAGCACATTACAGGAATTAATTTAATCCTTCCAATATTCCTATGAGGTGAGTACTCATATTATCCCATTTTACAGATGGGGCAGTTGAGGTCCAGAGAGGTTAAGTGCCCTGGATCACACATCGGTGACTGGCAGAGCTGGTATTTGAACCCAGGTTGCCCAGCTCCACGGCCCCTGCTTTTGCACATGGCGCTGGGTGGTTCTGTGGTACCCCCCACCCAGAATAGACACACCGCAAGTAGACGACCTACACCCACTGTGCCACACCACCCACTCTCCGCCCCTCCCATTGGCTGCGGCTGCCCTCAGCCCTGCACATGAGAGGGGGTGGCAGGGGACCCACTGACAGATTCCCTCCTGGGGATCCCCCAGTTCTTCTACCCCTCACCCTCACCCCACTCCTGGGATGCTCAGGAGATCACCTGGTGCCACCTCCGGGTGAAATCTCAGAACTAGGTTTAATCGGGCTCACAGGCACGAAAGGAAACAGAAGCAAAGGGGCCGGTCCAGCGGCGGCCCTGGTCCTGAGCTCAGATTCTGAGGGTGGGGCTGTGATGGAGGAATGAGGCCCTCAGTCTGAGGTCTGTGAAATGGGGAAACGGTAGTATTTCTGCTGCAGGGCATTGAGCTCAGTGTCCAAGAAGCCCCTGGCACAGGCCTAGGTGCAGTAGGAGCTGGGGCCCTGCCGGAGGTGGGTGATAATTTCCCGGGGGATGGGGGGGGCGGAGTGGTCACTGCCCCAATCTTTCTGATGTGGCAGAGGACGCTCTGGGAAAGGGGAAAGGGCTTGCCAAGGTGCCGCAGTCAATGAGGGGCGAGTTTGGATTTGACTCTTCTCGAGGCTGACCCCGCCTTTCCCTCGGAGCCGCAGCAGCCTGGGGAGGTCAAGGAGAAGAAGCGTCTCTTCCATCCACACCTCCCGCCGCGCCCAGGACGACTTGTTTATCTCGGTCCGGGTCCCCAGGGTCGCTGGTGAGGCCCTAGAGCCGCCCTCGGATAAACAAGCCCAGGCCCGGCCCCAATTAAGCCGGATGCACTAACGAGGCGGCTCGTTAACGAGTTTGGGTGCGCGCCCGGAGACACCTGCGCGCCCCGGACCACCCTCCCGCGTGGCGCAGGAAGGAGGTGGAATACCTAGCTCAAGGCCCCCATCGGATCGGCCTTTTGTATCTAGGTGGCCTCAGTGTCCGCGTCTGTAAAGTGGGTCTTAAGAGTCTGTAAATGGCAACCCACAGCAGTAGTCTTCCCTGGTAGCTCAGTTGGTAAAGAATCCACCTGCAACGCAGGAGACCCCAGTTGGATTCCTGGGTCGGGAAGATTCCCCTGGAGAAGGGAAAGGATACCCACTCCCGTGTTCTGGCCTGGAGAATTCCATGGACTGCATAGTCCATGGGGTCGCAAAGAGTCAGACACGACTGAGCGACTTTCACTTTCACTTTCCAGTATTCTTGCCTGGAGAATCCCATGGACAGAGGAGCCTGGCGGGCTATACAGTCCATGGGGTCGCAAGTCAGACATGACTTAGCGACTAAACCACCACCAAGAGTTTGTAAAGCGGGTCCGAGAGGGCCTCGCCTTGGGAGGTCGGCGTTCGGATCCCAGGCTCCGCCCGCGAAGGTGGCGACTGGCAGCGGGCCCCGCGGCCGGGAGGGCGGATTTTCCCCCTTGTCCGGCTCGGGCTGCGGATCCTGTCGCTCGGACCCGCCTCCAAGTCCCGGCGCCGCCTCTGCTCGTGGAGACCTCAGCCTCGCCTGCGCCCCTGCCGCGCGCCCAGGAAAGAGCAGGGCGGACGGGGCGCGCCCCCTGCCGGCGGGTCTGCGCCGGCTCCCGCCGCGGCCCTCTCTGGCCCCCGCCTACGCCTCGGTTTCCCGAGCTGTGAAAAAAGTGTGGGACCGGGGGTGCAGGAAGAGGGTGGAGGTGTGAGGGAGCGTCTGGAGGCCACGGGAGAAAGGCTCGGGGCCGGGTGAGTCCCGGCACAGCCCAGGGATTGGAGTCTTCTCTCCTTGGGCCTCGGCCTTCTCTGTAAAACGGGCTCAGCGGGTGGCGGGGAGCCCCACAACTCACTGCCCGGTTCCCTGCAGTGGACGGCTGCATCCACCGGGCCGCCGGGCCCCTGCTCACCGACGAGTGCCGGACCTTGCAGAGCTGCGAGACCGGCAAGGCCAAGATCACCTGCGGATATCGGCTGCCGGCCAAGTGTGAGTCCCGGACACCCCCACCCCGCGGGGCGCAGACAGGGCGCCTTGCGTAATTAGTGTAACTCGGGAATAAGGGTGTACCCCGACAGAATTGCTGGAGGCCTCCTCCGGGGGCACTTAAGTGCCAGGACCTGGCTCCTCCTCGCAGATCCCAGGAAGCAGGTGTGTGGAGGGCATGCGCAAAGGCTGGGAGCGGCAAGGACTAAGTGAGGGGAAGAGCTAAACAACGTCCATTGTTTCAGCCCGGTCCAGACAGATGTGGGGAGGGGGCCTGCGTGGGCTGGCCTGTCTGTGCAGGTGTGAATTATATGTGTGGGGTCCCTATCCGGGGAAGATCAGAACTGGGGGAGGAAGGTGCTTGTTTCCTGTCCCCTCCAGGGCCCAGGGGTTTCCCTGGTGGCTCAGCTGGTAAAGAATGCGCCGGCAATGCGGGAGATCTGCGTTCGATCCCTGGGTTGGGAAGATCCCTGGAGAAGGAAATGGCAACCCACCCCAGTCTTCTTTTGTGGAGAATCCCATGCACAGAGGAGCCTGGCGGGTTACAATCCATGGGGTCACAGAGTTGGATGCGACTTAGCGACTAAACCACCACCACCACAACCAGGGCGCAGGCTGGCAGGAGGGAAAGCCGAAGAGCGCCGGGAGCTCCGGCCGGTCTGACCTCACCCCCTCCCACAGATGTCATCCACACGGTGGGACCCATCGCCCACGGAGAGCCGAGCGCCAGCCAGGCTGCTGAACTCCGCAGCTGCTACCTGAGCAGCCTCGACCTGCTGCTGGAGCACCGGCTCCGCTCGGCGGTGAGGGGCGGCGGGGCGGTGAGGGGCGGCGGGGCGGGGCGGGGCGGGGCGGGGCGGGGCGCGGCCTGGCGGGAGGCGGAGCGAAGAGTGACGCTGTCTCCAATCCCTTCTTACTACCCGTCACCCTAGGCGTTCCCCTGCATCTCCACTGGAGTGTTCGGTGAGTGGGCTCTAGAAGAGGAAGGGTGCAGATGGGCGGGACGCCGGGAGGGGCCGGAGTGGGCGGGGCGGCGAGGGGCGGAGCTCGGGACTCACTGGGGCCCACGGTCCCGTCCGCAGGCTACCCCAACGAGGCGGCGGCCGAGGTAGTGCTGACCGCTTTGCGCGAGTGGCTGGAGCAGCACAAGGACAAGGTGAGGCCTGGGTCCAGCCGAAGGGCGCGGAGGAAGTGGGCGGCGGGGCGCATGTGGCCAACCCCACCCACCATCGCCAAGGTGTGCAGAGCGCCGGGCTCTTGCTCTCTCCGTCCTTTTATACGGGGCGTTTTCCTCCCCTGCGGCCAGGGCACAGGGAGGTTCGAGAAAGGGATAGCGGGGCGCACACCGCGCCACGAGCCCCTTCTGTAGCCCGAGCTCTAAACCCAGGTTGAAGAGCGCCCCAAGGACAGGGCAGGGGAAACCCCACAGGGAGAGGGTGGTGGTGAGACCCAGCAGCCGGGGAGCCGGCCGCGTCTGCCCAGCCTGAACAGGCCCTGATGCAGGTGGACCGGCTCATCATCTGCGTGTTCCTGGAGAAGGACGAGAACATCTACCGAGAACGCCTCCCCCACTACTTCCCGGTTGGTAGGTGCCCCCTGCCCCCCAGCGCGCCCCCACCAGCCCCTGTCCCGCACCGTCCACCCAGGACAGGCTCTCACTGTCCTCTGCCTTCCAGCGTGATGCTGCCCACCCTGACCAGGACTGGTAAGCAGGGCCTGGCCCTCCGTGTGGCTGCCCACTAACCTCATGCCCACTAACACCCGTTCACCCCCACGCAGGGAAGGAAGCCAGGGAGGCAGCCTGGGAGGCCGGGGCAGCCCATGGGCCACTGCTCTGACCTCTCGTCTTTGCCTGCAGACTCCCCTGGGCCTGCTGGACCACGCTCCCAGCTCTAAGAAGTCTCTGAAGCCTGCAGTGGGGCCTGGCGGGGCCACGCTATTCTTTCCCTACACCTCCAGCCCCGTCAGGAGCCTAATAAAAGACCACTACTGCTGCAGCTCCGACTGTCCCAGCTCTGCCAGCGGGGAGGGAGGGCGCCCAGGTGTGGCAGCTGCTGTGGCATCGAGGGGCTGCCGAGAGCTCTCAGTGAGCCAGGCCGGGGAGGCACGAGGTTGACAGCAGAGCTGGCAGCAGCACGTCACATTTATTGAGGGCCTGCCCCCAAGAAGCTCACAGCCTGGGGGCAGAGACCCCACATGTGCCGGGAAGCGGGCAGGTGAGAGACGAGGTGAAGGCAGAAAGGAAGGCAATGCAGACACCGTGGCCCAAGCAATGGGGGTGCAAAGCAGGCACAGGCAGGGGGCTGAGGGGAGCAGAGCAGGGAGGACGGCGGCCTGGAGAGCCCTGCTCGACCTGAGGCTAGGCCTGGGGACGGGGGACCAAGCACAGGCTGGAGGACTGCCCCTCCCCCACCTAACTGGCACCACCTGGGGTGCCCTGGGGCGCCCCAGCGCCTCCCCCTTCCCTGAGCCAGGCTGCAGCATCATGCGGTCCCTCTCCACCCAGGACTCCACCACGCAGAGCCCTGATGGAGGGCAGGTGGCCGGGACTCCAGCCAGGACAGCAGGGTGGGGGCAGGGCCCAGGAGGGAGCAGCTAGAAGCTTCGGTGCTCCTGGGTTCCCGGGCAAGGCTCCGAGGACCTTCCACATCCCCAGGGAAACCCCTGGCCAGCTAAACAGGGAAGGGATGGAGGCCTGAAGGGAAAGAAGCAGAACCTCAATAACCAGGAAGGGTCCCCGAGAGGCCCAGACTCCTCAAAACTGCTCCTGGCGGGGAGGTTTGGGGGTTGACAGTGAAAGGCTGAGAGGAACCCACCTGAGGGGAAGGGGGGCAGCCAGACACAGCGCAGCCAGGCGGGCAGCAGCCGGGCAGGGACACGCACACACGCGGTCACCACCAGCATCCCCTTTAATAAAACACGGGAGGTCGTGTGACAGGGAGGGGTGGGCGAGTGAAGTATGACCATTTACAACCACAAAAAACCTCTGTACATGTCTAGCGCCTGGCAGAGGGGTGGGCGGGCAGGGCGGCGGCAGGCCGGGTGGCCCTATTTGTAGAGGATGTCGTAGTGTCCAGGCCGGTAGAGAAGGTAGACCTTGGGCTCGGAGCCCTCGGGGAAGATGTGGGGGTTGGTGGTGCCGCCCTCGCCGCGGTCCATGTACTCCACCTGGATGGAGACGCTGAGCGCCTGGGCCAGTGCGATGATGTGGATGTGGTCGCTCTCCTTGCACATGGGCTCCACCTCCTGCAGCACAGGACAGCTCAGGGGGTGCTGGGCCCCTCCCACCTGGGCTCCCCCCCCAGGGCTCGAGAGAAAAGGGGCCCACGGCTGAGGAGTGGGGAGGGGGCAGCACCTGCTGGCAGAACTCCTTGACGGTCCGCCCCCCCTCGATGAAGTGCTCGAAGAACTTGCTCTCGCGCTGCAGGTAGCCCGAGGTGAGCAGCCGCAGGTAGACCACCAGGTAGTCCGAGGTGCTCTGGTCGTTGAAGGAGGCCAGCAGGTCGGCCACGGAGGTCTGCTTCTCCACCTGCTCGATCAGGTCCATGAACTGCGCCCGAGGGGGACAGAGGGCGAGACGAGGGGGGAGATGGTCACCCCTGCCACCGCCAGGCCGCCACCCGCCACCCTGGCCGACCCCGTGGCGGGGCAGCTGGGCTCACCGTGTTGTGGAAATCCTCAATTGTGAACTCAGTGAAGCCCTGGGACACCAGGTCCTCTTTGCTCTTGGCAGACACAGCCTTGAACCTGTGGACGGGCGGAGGGCGCCATGGGCTCCTAGGCCAGCACTGGGGCTCAGGGGGAGCTGCACCTCCTAGCCACCAACAGGGAGGACGGAGCCCAGGCACCATCACGGAACCTCCCCCATGCGCCTCCTCACCGCTGCAGTTCCTTGCTGTCGTCCAGCAACGCCTCCAAGTGGGAGAATCCGAAAGCACGATAGAAGCAGTTTCCATCAGGCCTGGTCTTGCGGATGTATGAGTACTTTTTGTGGAGGTCCTGCGGAGAGGCAGCCCCCACCCCACCCCGTGCCCATCAACATCCGGCAGAAAGCAGGGCATGCCCAGGAAATGCCCCCAACAGAGGTCACACCACAACAGCCTCCTGCGGTCTTGGCTGCTGACTCCGATAATGGGGGTCACTTAGCAACCAGCTGCTAGCAGCCCCCACAGCCTCAGGAACATGAATTATAGACACATTGGCTGCATCAGTCACCAAAGTGGTCATCAACTGCTAGGCGTGCCATGCTGCTGGGCCTAAAGGGCTACTGTTTCATAAAACCAGGCAAGTGAATGGGTCCTTGACAGAGGCAGCTTTTCCAGTGAATAGCCTTTCAAACCCTGAGAGCTCCAGGGCAAACACGTCAGTGTATGCGGCGCGGTGCCGCACTGGGGCCCCCACTGCAGTCCTGGGCAGGAAACAACCCCCTCACCTCCATCTAATCCCTACCCTGCCCGCTCACAGGTACTGGTTCAATCTTTCCCAGTTTCCTCCCCAGCTCAATGGAGTTTCTCCTGTCTGTTCCATTTCCCCTCAGGAGTCAGGAGTCTGGCCCTTGGCGCTGTCCGGCAACCAGGCCTCACTCCCCAGGCCTGAGCACCCTCCCCTTCCTCCTGACGCCTATATTTCATGCCTTCTCCCCATATCTTAAGTCCCCAACTAGTCACCTTCTCGAGGACCGTGCTTCCTTTCTGAGGACTTCCACTAAGAAGCCGTCACCCCCACGGCACCCCGCCCTGCCGGGGCCTTGCTCTCCATCCCTGGAGGGTCTAAAGCTGCTCCCAGAGCCACCTTCCCTTGGACTTAGGACACTGTTCCTGAAATCTGCCCTCCCCTCCCCACCATCAGCTTCTCTCCCCCAACCCACTGGACCCAGCCGCCTATAAACAAACGCTCTGCTCCCCATGAATTCCCTTGCAGCTACCTCCCCACCTCTCTGCTCTCCCGCAGGGCAGCACTACTCCTGAAGCCGCCTGTGCCGCTGTCTCCGTTTCTTTTCTGCTGGGAACGCAAGCCCAGCCGGCTTCTACTCTAGTGAAGGTCACAGATGCCCTCCTAAGTCCGAGGGTCAAACCCACTCCCCCCAGACCGTTGCTGAGCGGTGTCCACCTGCACCCACAGGTGTGGTGATGCGAACCCCCTTCTTCCCTCCTCCCCCACCCTCCCCGCGCCCTCTGACCTCACCGCTGCCCCTCCTCACCTACCCGTGGTGGTCAGGGCTGCCACCCAACCACACACCCTTCCTCGAGACCCGTGTGTCACCTGCCACAAGACAGTCACGCCAGCGACCATCCACAGCCCCTGCTGCGTGAACAGCACAACCTGTTCAGGCCTGGGGCAGCCCCGGTGTCAGCTGTCTCCTGACCTCCTGGGATTTAAACAGAATTCTTCACCCACCCACTTCACCCTCAACTCAACTGCCTGGGCTGCACCCGCTCTAAACCGCCCAGCCAACAGGCAGCTTCTGACCTCGTGGCCTTCCTTGCCTTTCCTCAGCTCCCCACCTTTCAGCCATGGAGTCAAACCCAGCTGCGCGGACTCCGCCCTCACTGGCCCCGTCCAGCCAGCAGCAGACCCTGCCACTCGGCCCGCAGCAGTCTCTCCTCACGTGGGCTGCTCTGCTGCCCCGTCCAACTCCATCCAGGGCTGGTTTCATCGCAAAAGCTTCCACACGGGTCTCCCTGCCTGCACCCCACTCACTGCCCAGTCTCCGCGGCACCAGTGACCACAGAAACCCACTAAACACGCGGCTCCCTCCAAATCCCTTCTGGGCTCCAAGCCCCGTGTCTCCCACCCACTCTGCTCCCGCCATGCTGGCCGCCCCCCGGCTCCGCCCGGATGGCCGCCCCGCCTTGCTCGCTGGCCTCTTTCAGTTCATCAGACACCACCCTAGGTAGACCTGCAAATCCCCGCCCCCCATCTCCTTGGCCCGTTTCACTTCTGTCCACAGCACTAACCACCTCCGCCATACATGTGAGCTGCCTTAAGGGCTGTCTTTCCACCCTGAACCACCACGGTGACTTGGCAGCTGCAGTCATCACTATCTCCAGAGCCTAAAACTGCCTGGCCCACAGTGTGTGCTCCTAAGTGTTAAAACGGGACAAAATGTGTACAAAGAGCCCAAATCCCTGCCACGACCAGAACTGTTCTGAGCACTTACTCCGTGCCAGGCCCATCATCCTCCCACGCGTCCCCCAGGGGCCTACTTCACAGAGGAGTCAGGGCACACAGGAGCGCGGGCCCTGCTGCCTGCGCTTTGCCTCCTCCCAGGGAGCTACGGGGGGCTCAGGCCCAGCCGGGGCGGGGTGTCGGGCGCCGAGGCAGGCCTGTCCAGACAGCACACGGCTGACACTTGAACATCTGCCGACTGACTCAGGGGGAGAACCTGAGAGGTGTGGCCTGTCCACTTTCCGGGGTGGCCCGTGTGACAGGCAGGCTTTGAGCCCCGCCAGTCCACCACACAGAGAAGAGGGGGGACTCACCGCCTCCCAGGCGCTGGGCTCCACACCTGACCACCGTCCTCTCCTGCAAGCCTCACGCCCACCCCACGAGACAGGGCTCTCCACCCAGAGCTGGCAGATCAACAGAGGCCCCAAGAAGGCCAGTGTGCTGCCCAAGATCACACAGGAGGGGGAAGGCGGGACTCAATGTCAGGTCAGTCGGGCCCCAAAGCCAGGGCCTTCTCTCCAGAGGCCTCCAGGGCAAACCATGAACACCCCGGGCAGGGCAGAGGAGCCCACAGGCCACACGCGGCGGGCTCTGGCCTGCATGTGCACCGTCCGGCCCACACACTGTAAGTGTGAATCAGCTGCCAACTGTCAGGAGTCTGGAGATTTTACAACAAAATGATTTCCGGCTGGTCGGCCTCAGGAGCACTGATGGAGTGACAGGCACGGATGCTCCCGTCAGCCCCATGAGCCTCCAGCACTTGCTGCTGGCGGAGCCGGGCTGCAGTGCCACTGTTCACCGCCTGACCTGACCACCTCGTCACCTGGGTTACCTGCCTGGCCCCTCAAATGGCTAACCCCAAAGGCCAGCCTTCCAGGTGGAAGAGTCTAAGCAGCTCTGATCTTTGGGGGAAGTGGGGAAGGAGTAGCATTTACTAAACCCTCAGGCTGTGCCCCGGAGAAGGCAATGGCACCCACTCCAGTGCTCTCGCCTGGAAAATCCCACGGACGGAGGAGCCTGGTGGGCTTCAGTCCATGGGGTCGCTAACAGTCGGACATGACTGAGGAACTTCACTTTCACTTTTCCCTTTTGTGCACTGGAGAAGGAAATGCACCCACTCCAGTGTTCTTGCCTGGAGAATCCCAGGGACGGGCGAGCCTGGTGGGCTGCCATCTACGGGGTCGCACAGAGTCAGACACGACTGAGGCGACTTAGCAGCAGCAGCAGGCTGTGCCCAGGAGACACTGTGTACACACACTCACTGTCACACTTCAAACCCCCAGCTCGCAGAGGAGGAAGTGAGTGGTTAAAGGACTTACCTCACTTTCTAGGGGAGGCAGCAGGGCCTTGCATGAAGGTCCAGGGGCCCCCTCCCCAGTGCTGCCTGCCTCTCCACGGAAGTAGGGGGCAGGATTGGGTCCCCCGCCGCCACCCTCCCCGGCTAGCCAGCCCCTGCCCACCAGCCCCTCCGTGAGCACTGAGAGCACCGGCTCCCCACAGCCTGCACCAGGCCCCCCAGGCATCGTCTCCCACAACCTCATAAGCACCCTGGCTTTCGTCACCCTGATTTCACAGCTGAGGTCTCCGCAGCTGAGACTCCGAAGGAGCTGCTGAGGATACAGCTGCCAGTGGCAGCATCAGGATCTGAATCAAGGTCTTTTTGGTTCCAGACTCTGCCAACCTGTGAGCCAGCGACCAGAGGGCTCCCCCACCATCCTCTGAGGCCAGGCCCAGCCAAGCGCAGGTCTAAAGCGGCCAGGCTTCTGCCCCCTCGGCCAGGCTCCCACCTTGATCTTCTGTTGATAGATGTTGTCATCCTCAGCATACTCTTTGTAGAGGACAGAGAGCTCCAGCCGCTCTGAGACCAGTGGGTTCTGCACAGCAATCTGCGGGGGGGGAGTCCATCATGTTCTGACAGGTGAATGGAGTGACCCCCGCCTGTCAGCCCAGACAGCTAGCTGAGAGTTGCTGGGCCAGTCACCCAGCGGCACAGAGACCACACATCCCCCCATAAAGGCATCTAGTACCAGCTCAGCCTGGGGAGGAGGGAGCTTCCACAGTAGAGACAAATGGTAGCCCTCAGTCCAACCAATGTATCACCAAAGTAAGGCCACTGGCCACAGCCACTCACCTCTTGCTGAATTCGGTCCTGCTGAGCCATGATGGCTTCATCATAAGCAAGACAGTTAACACCTGGAAGAAGGAAGAAGGCCAAAGATTACAGCGGGCCCTGGCTTTCCCCACTCCAGGAAGCTGGGCCGAGGACAAGAACGGGCCAGGAGAGCAGATGTGCAATCTGGAAGCATGCGTCATGCCCTGCTCCACCCCAACTGTGGGATCTTGGCAAAGTCCTTCCCTTTCCCGGGCATGAGTTTTCTCATCTTTAAAGTGAGGAGGCCAAGGACTTCCCTGGAGGTCCAGTGGCTAAGGCTCCAAGCTCCCAATGCAAGGGGCCTGGGTTTGATCCCTGGTCTGGGAACTAGATCCCACCTGCCACAACTGAGACCGGGCACAGCCAAACAAGTATAAATAAATAGTAAAAAATAAAGTGAACAGGCCAAGGTGATGACCCCCCAAGGTATACTCCTCCAGCTCTAACAAGCCCTCTCCCCCTGCTTTCTAACATCCCTTCCCAGCAGCCCGGGAAGGCCCCTGAGCCAGGCGGGGTCTCTTGAGGAAAGACAGATGAGAAAGCAGAGTATCTTGGGCTAGATGAGAGCTTCCTGTGAGCTGGCACTTTACTCAATCACGCCATTCCTCCGTCTGCCATCCTGGGTATTCTTAATGGTGCCCATTTTACAAAGAACAAAAATGCAGACAGGTGAAATCATCTGCCCGAAGTCACCACGAGGAAGACCTGTGGTCAAACCCAGGTTGGTCTTAATTGCAAAGCCTGCGCTCTTCACAATAACTCCTCTGCCACCTCACTGCAGAGGCACATCGTCTGCTATGAACAGAGACAGATACCACCACCTTCCCCCCTTCACTGTGATGCCGTGAGGAGGTGGTACCTTATACTCATCACTGAGTTGGGCGGGTCCACTCTGTGGGCCCCATGCCAAGCAGCCACTGGTGAGAAGCCAGGAGACCTGAATCCTGGCTCTGGTTCTTTCTTAACTTACATGATCCTAAACAAGTCCCTTAGGGGATGGGGGGATGGGGCCTAGGTCCCCAAAAGCTCAGTTTTTCAGTGTGCGGTTAGAAGGGGAGCTGTGTGCTGAATGACTTTTAAGGCCAATCCTTTTGAGCTTGAGCAGCCCGGGGCCTCAGCTGGGCCTCCACCCACCCCCTACGCTGCACTCCGACTGGGCCGTCCCTCCCAACCCTAGTGACCTCCTCAGTCCCCAGTGTCTAACTCAGGGGTGAGAATAAGAGGGTGGGACCGTTTTGAGAAGTCCAACTCTTCAGGGGTCTAAGGAAACTCTGCCGAGACAGGAAGCAAGGGGCTGCGAAGCCAGGAAAGGGGGCTCTGCCGGAAACGAAGGGCGCTGCCCTCAGGGGCACACACCTGCGGCCGCTCACAACCCCGGGCCGCCCGCAGCATCCCCAGCGGCCCGCCCAGTCCTTTGTGCTCCGCAGTCCGGCGTAATTCGACGCCCTCTCAGGCTCGGGCCGCTCTGGAGGAGGCGGACTAGACGAGGCCGGACTAGGCCCGGGCCTCACTGCCAGGTCCGGGGTGGGAGAGCCGGGGGCCGGGGAGCCGGGCGCCCAGCGGGGAGGGGGCTGGGCGGGGGCTGGGGGGCGGAGCGGCCTAGGCCCCGCCCCAGGAGCGCGCGACAGGGAAGAGTTGCGGGCCGGGGCCCGCCCCGCTTTCTCTTCCACCGCCCGCCCGGCCGGGGGTCGCGGCGGCGGCTCCTTCCATTGTGAGGGGGAGGGGAGGCGGCGGAGGCGGAGGCAGGGGCCCTCCGCTCGCTTCGCCGCCAGCCGCCCCAGCCCTGGTTTCCTCGGGAACCGGCTATCCGGCATCGCCCCCGCTACCCCAGGCCGGGCGGCTCTCCCCTGGTCGGTACCTTCGGAGTCGCTGCCAAGCGGCTCCTGCTTCTGCTGCTGAGGTTCCTCCGCCGCCATCTTTAAACAGCGCCGCACTGCCGACCGCTTCCGGGTTACTAGTTGGCCTCCCCCCGGAAGACAGCCCCTCCTCGAGGCCCCTCCTTGGTAACGCCCCTAGCAACGGGATCCCCTCGGGCGTAGTCACCTGAGGGGCTCGCAGCCGCGTTCTGCAGCGGCGGAAGCCGGGGGACTTGAAGGCAATCCCCGCCCGCCTTCCTTCCGCACACTTGCTCGGCTCCGTCTTCCCAAGCTCCCAATGTGCCTTGGGGTGATAAGAGCTTCTTAGGGCCACTTGAGTTTTCTTTTCACTGGAGTTTGAAACGCGGATTGTATTATTGAGATAAGCAGGAAAATGAAATTCAAATCACGGAAGGCGATTCCCGCTGTGGGCTCCAGAACTCAAGACAGGCGAATGCAAAGAGGATCACCTAGCCGAGGAGACCGGGAATTCTGCTAATATCCGAGCTCTGGGAATTCACCGCCCCGCTCCACCGAGCCTCGGTTCGGAGCGGGCTTTGGTGTCCTGCTTATGACCGAAAGACCATGTCCCTCGGGGTCGACCTAACTTTGGACTCCCTGCCCTTGTGATTATGAGAAAATCAGGATTGTTTTTCTTTTTTTTTTTTAAGATAGAAGTTGACAACAAGGAGAAACAGATTAGTGGTTCCCAAGGGTTGAGTAGGGGGCAGGAGGGAAGTGGATGTGGTTTTAAAAATGAAGCAGGAGAATCCTTGTGGAGATAGAAGTGTTCTTTATCTTGAATATATATGGATATCCTGGAATATGCTGTACTGTAGTTTCAAACGCAAGATGTTACCAGTGTGGGAAAGTGGGTAAAGGATAGACAGGATCTTTCTGTGTAATCTGTTAAAAATCACCTGTGAATTACCTAAAAATAAAACGTGTCAAGGCCTTGGATGCTGAAGATGCAGTTATTTAGAGAAGTAACCTTCAGGGATACTGGTTTCTTTCACTATGGAGTGTCCTTTCCATGATATGACAGTGGTCTCTTAGCACTTGAGGAAACCGTGTCTGAGCCCCAGTCAGATCCCTCCGTTCATGATAATACAGGTGCAGAATAGGATGAATATCTTCATGAGCTACATCCAGTCCTGGAGCAGGGGCAGTTGGTGCCTGGGCTCACCACATTGCCCACGGTGGCTCTCTCAGAGCAAGGCTACACATGCCAAGTCTGTGCCCCAACAACATCGCAAATTACTATTTCCTAGGTCACCGATCCTTGTGTTTGCTTCCAAATTCAAGGAAGCACAGGGGCTACCCATTTGGATCCCATGCCTACCAAACTGGGCTTCTCAGGTGACACTAATGGGAAAGAACCTGCCTGAAATGCAGAAGCAGCAGGAGGTGCAGGTTCAATCCCTGGGTGGGGAAGATCCTCTGGAGGAGGAAATAGCAACCCACTCCAGTATCCTTGCCTGGAGAATCCCATGAACAGAGGAGCCTGGCAGGCTATCGCCCAGAGTCAGACATGACTAAAGCCACTTAGCACAACACACACACACACAGTACACCAACCTGTTCATTCCTTTTCCCAATTTTACCAATGCAATCTGGAGCTGCCAATTAGATCTTCAGTTAGTAAGCTTGTGCATGCCAATGTTCAGTCGTGTCCGACTTTGCGACCCTGTGAGCTGTATCCCGCTAGGCTCCTCTGTCCATGGGATTCTTCAGCCGAGGATACCGGAGTGGGCTGCCAATTTTCTCCTCCAGGGGATCTTTCCGACTCAGGGATCAAATGCACATCTCCTGCATCTTCTCCACTGGCAGCTGGATTCTTTACTGCTGAGCAACCTGGAAAGCCCTCAGTCAGTAAGCATTGGTATTACCAAATGAGGAGCAGTTGATGACAAAAGCATGATTTCTATTTTGGCTTTACAAAATCTTGAAAATAGCTGTAAGACAACTCCACCTTTACCCCGACTCCTTACTTTGACTGGGGAGTCTCGGGGGTGGGGAGCACACAAAGGGAGCTGGATTGGGATTAATGTGGGGACAGAGAATCCAGTTGCTCTGAAGGGTGAGAAGGAATCCCATTTGTGGCCCAGTGCTGGACTGCGACCATGCTGACAACGCCGAGTAAATGCCTCCCTCAACACCAGAGTCTGGGGCTCAAAGATCTGCACCCTCAGTGTATGCAGGGTGTGTAGTTGAGGGGCCCTTCTGCCTGCTGCCCACCCTCCCCCTCTTGTCAGGCAGGGGGAAGCTTTGACTCAATCCAGTCCCAGGATGGTCAACTTTTGCCCTGCTCTCTTCCATGTCAATTTGGTGATAACTAACTGTTCTCTTACCCTCATTCCATCTCTCCTACTTTTTACCATTTTCGGGTTTTGATTCTCTATCCTGAAGCATCTAAAACCCAATAGCATATTTGCCAGGAATCATCAGCTCCAGATGGTCACCTCTGCCTTTCAATTTACAAACCCAGAAATGAATGGTCCCACAATGCCGGTCCTGCCTTCTGAGGCCTCGCATGGAACAGGCAGCACTGCTGCTTGGGTTTAGGCTGCTGTTGGAAACCAGTCACAAAGGTGATGGGCAGCAGCCTAGGACTTTATGTTCCATAGACCCGACCTGGCACAGATGCCTCTTCACAGGCTCAGGATGTGTCCAGACAACGCATTCATGACCATAGCATTCTTTCAGCTGGAGCCAGAAGAGATCCCATGCAGAACCCAGGACTCTGTGACCTCAGCCACAGACGAAGAGTTTTAGGACAGTACAGAGGCCCTAGAGAGCCACATGGCTTCCAGGCCTACTCAGCTTCTCAGGGAAGGGGGCCAGGCAACAGGACATGGCACAGGCCTTGGGAAAGCTGTTCTCATAGCGGGATCGTGGGCAGGAGAAAGCCTCAAGGTGGGCGGAAGACGAGGCCACAGTGATCCTTTCCAAGACAGGCTTAGGAGTCAGGCAGCTGCCCGGGTGGGAAGAGGAGGGACATGCCCAGCCCGGAAATGGACCTCTGGAGATGCCACTGTGGGAATGTCCAACCATCCACAGGCAGCCGGCTCCAGAATTATAGTCTAGGGAGGCTTTGATGGCGCAGCCAGGCTGATGAGGCTGCGCGGGGGCTGCTGGATAAGTTGTTACTTGTCTGCAGGGTTCACACCAGCTAAGGCAGAAAGGCAGAGGCCGCAGAGAGAGCCCCGCCCTGCCCCTGACTCGCACCACCCATGCTTGTTCAGACACCTTCCTCCTGCAGATGCCTCACATTGAGATTCACCTCAAGTCTGCAGAGGACCCAGCCACACTGGACCAGAAGGATCCATGGCTCCTTATTGCAGTTGTTAACTAGACATCAGTTAGTGGTTTAGAACAACACAAATGTTTAGTTTTGCAGTGTGAGAAGTCAGAGGTCTGGTATGGGTTTCATCAGACTAAAATCAAGGTCATCTGCAGGCCGTGTTCCCTTCCAGGGGTTCCGAGGGAGAATCTGCTTCCCACTCACGCAGGCTGTTAGCAGGATTCAGTGTCCTGCAGCTCTGGGCCTGAGGTCCTGTGTCCCTGCTGGCTGTAAACTGAGAACTCTTCCCAGCTTCTAGAGGCCGCTGCGTTCCTTGGAACACAGCCCACTTTCTCCATCTTCAAAGCCCCAAGGCAGGCAGAGTCTGCAGGGGCATCTCTGCCTTCCCTGTCCACCTGAAGGACCCGTGTGACTATACTCAGCCTACGGGCAGGCTACACTTCGGCATGCCTAATTTTCATCACACTTTTGCCATGACGGTTACACAGTCACAAGGGCGCAGGGATTAAGGCATGGACATTTTCCTTCCTGCCACATCACCACCTTCACTTTAGAGTCATGGAAACTGAGACCCAGAGAGGCTAAATGACTTAGTCAAGGTCACACAGTCAATGACCAAGCCAGGCCTCAAACCGAGGCCTCCTGACTCCCAGTCCACTATGCTTGACATTATATTCTCTGCCATGACTGCAACCTTCCCTCCACACCCCCCACCTGCTGCTTGCACTCCAGGACACAGACACCCACCTCCAGACTCAGGATCCGACAGAGATCTACAGACAGACACAGAAAATGCTGTTTGGGGGCACAGGGAGCCTTGCTTTCGCTACACAGAATGGCCCCTGGGCCTCTGAGTTGATTAGAGATGAGAGAGGGCCACAGAATGGTGACCAGCTGTAAGGCCCAGGGGCTACACTGAGGACAAGGGGAAGATGCGGTCCAAGCCTGACAGCTCACATCCTAAACTCTCCCATCCACCCCCAAGTCTGTGCCCCTGCCCCACCCTCAGCTCACGGCTGTGCCCAGCAGGTATAGGAGCACAGGGGCGGGAAGGGCTGCTGGGCTTCCTAAGGGCTTTCTCAGACCAGGGTCCTGAAGATCCGGCCTGTAACCACTGGCTTCCCTTCAGTCCGAGGAGCAAGCAGTTCAAGACGCCCGGCTTTGGGCCTTAGCCCTCCTGGGCCACAGGGACCACTGTGCCCCTCGGGGATCCAGTGGCACAAAAATGAGGGACACCTTGGCAGGCAGGAGCACCACAGAAACCCAAGACAGCGCTGAGTGCCACAGACTCACAGCCTAATCTGTGCCCACAGCAACCAGGCATCACTGGACACCACGCAAAAAGGCCAGGTAAAAAAATAAAATTAAATTTAAAAAAATTTTTAAAAGGCCAGGTAAGACTAAATGAGGGTGGGTGAGCAGGGTCTCCCTGCAGCTCCTGTCAACATAAATCAGGAAACGAGCCCTGAACAGGGGCTGTTGAGATGCGTGTTCTGACACCCAGGGCCTAAAGCACCCAGAGCCCCTCAGCTTTCACCTGGCATTTCTGCCCACCATCCAGCAGCTCCAGGGGACACTGAGCCCATGTCTGCTCAGAAATCATTCATGTCACCCCAGCAAAGAGAACTAAAGGGGTGGCTCCAGTGGGTCAGAGCTTTCCTTCCAGAGACCGGCAGGCAGAGTTCCAGCTCCGCGGGGCACACTTCACATACCTGTCCCAGCTAAGGAGATGCCCCCAGGAAGAATCACTGAGGAAGGACCCTGAGAATGGATGGAGGAGCAGCAAATTCTCCAAGCCAAGGAGGGGAGGGTACATGGAGGCAGTCAGGGAGAACAAGGAAGCCGGTCAGTGCAAAAGCATTTACAGATATGGTGCTAAAAGGGGCCCGAGGTTGACAGAACAATGCAAGATACTGTGACGTGGCCCACCAGCACCCAGGAAGGGCAACGAGCACTGGGAAGTGGCTGGAGCCCAGAGACCGAGGACAAGGCAGGCCAGCCCCACCCAGAAGGGGCTTCCGACGCAGAGCTGGCCCCACTGGGAGAAAGACACTGAGACAGTCTCGGGTTTGGCACAACCAAGGGAGCTAGAGGAGGATCAAGAAAGGCTGCCCAACCACAACGGGATGTGTTTTCCATGGGAGCCAGAAAACCTTTAAAGAGAGGAAAGCATGCGACGGAAGCACCACTCTCAGCATCAAGGAGCAAGGCTGAGCACACGTGACCCACCACAGGGCAGTGCCAGCAGAGCAGTGAAGCCAGCCAGGCCCTCTTCTCCACGCCTCACCCAACACCGTCCTTAACTCAAGGACGAAGGCAGGAGCCCAGGCTAAAGGCATGCTGAGTTTCTGAAGCGGGGTTTATTTTCTTAGTAATTCTACTATTTTTTGGCCACACCGTGCAGCTTGCGGATCTTAGTTCCCCAACGAGGGATCGAATCCCCACCCCCACCCGCTATGAAAGCGCAGTGTCCTTACCACTGGACCACAAGGGGATTCCCCCTGAAGCACGCTTTAAGTAGACTTTATTGTTACAAGGGAGGCCCTACTGAGCAGGGCCTTATAAACAGATATATGTGGTCCCAGGATGTCACCGTGGAGAAATCAAGATGTCATGATTGCAGAAGAGGTCACTGTAACAGAAGGACATGATCCAGGGGAAGCCGGCCAGGAATGCAGCAGACATGATCAGGAAAGGCTGGGGTGGTCAGGTCTTGGGGTGAGGGAGAGGACAGCTCCCATCACTCCCGCTTCTTGTAGCTCTCCAGGTGTGACAGGACCCAGCCGGAAGGCAGGAGGAAACACAGGAAGCAGGAGGTGAGCCCAATGGCGATATCCTACACAGAACACAAGAGAAAAGGAACCCCCAGAGTAAGGTTTCCCTCAGGCTCCTCAGAGCCCGAGCAATCTTCCCAGACAACAGAGAACCCTCTCCAGGAATCAAGATTCAGGCTCCAGGGGAGTGCCACTCTAGGTCTTAAGGTAAAGGATCAGATATGGCGGCAGGGGTCAGCCCAGGTTACAAAGTGAAGGGAGAGGGACAAGGATCTAATCTTGCTTTGAAGCTGGCCTGTTTGGCATCCAGGAATTTTGCATAGACCAATAACTCCAAAATACACCTCTCCTTCCTTGTCTTAAAAACCTCCCCCTACCCAACTATTGGGGCTAGAGCTAAGACTTTTTACAGCCACTTGCATATCCCCCAAAGTAGTTAAGGCCACAGCACGACTTGGAGTTGGATTTCAGTTCAAACTCCTTCTGTGCCACTGGAGGTGTAACTTTTGACAAGTCAATTGTTGTTGTTGTTCAGGAGCCAAGTGGTGTCCAACTCTTCGCGACCCCATGGACAGCAGCCCACCAGGCTTCCCTCACCATCTCCTGGACTTTGCCCAAGTTCATGTCCACTGAATCGGTGTACACTGCTCCTAAATTTCAGCTCTCTCAGCCAGGAAACGGAGATAACGGCCCTCTCTCAGGGTGACTGGGAGGGCTGAAGGAGACCAGCGCAGCAGTCTTAGCAGTGTCTGGCACACAGCAAGCCCTCGGCTGCAGTTACCTCACAGTTATTTCCTCCACCGCCGCAGCGCTCTCTGGGCTCTTCTCCTAAATGGAAGCCCACTAACCTGGATTCTGAAGACTCGCATTCAAGGCCGAGATCTGCCACTGAGGCAAACGCAGAAAAGAGCCCAACAGGTGCAAGTCATTAAGGGTTAAACTCTCCCACGTTTTTGGGAATCACTAAAGCCTGCTGGGGTCCTCTTCCCCACGCCTAAATAATTACTAACAATGACAGTGCTGACATCCCGTAGGCATCTCCCAGTGAGCTGATGTGTAAATAGGCTCAGAGCAGGGGGCTAAGAAAGCTTGCATAGCAAGGAAGCGACAGGGCAGCACTGACGTGGTCTAACCTGAGACCCTGGGGCAGACTGTCGCCCCCCAGACGCCCAAACCGGCCCAGCTGCTCCCCTTTACGTTGTGAGCCGCGAGGTGCAGCGCACCAGACTCGGAAGGCCCCCAACCTGCCGCGGGACCCTCAGTCCCGCCTGCAGCATCTCCCATGCCCTTCCCGGCCCGCTCCTCACCATGGTCCCGAGCTGCTCCCGCGGCGGCTTGGAATGTATCTGGGCACGCAGCACTGGGAGCCGCCGGGCAGGGCCTGTCAGGCCTCTCAACAGCAGTGGAGTCAGCACAGACATGACGCCACTGAGCAGACTGCAGGTAACGCGCAGCCGGAGTCCAAGGTCGCGAAGTCAAAATGGCGGCCCCAGCCGGAAGTTACGGAGTGGTAGGGGCCTGGGAAAAGAGCGACGCGGAAGTCCCTGGGAAGTGACGTAAGGAAACACCGCCCACCGCCCTTGTCAGTTTTTGGCGCCTTCCTCGAAACAGCCAATCGACACCATCCTACCGCCGGTGGGCGGGGCACAGAGGGGCGTTGCTTTCGGATATGCCGCGCCTCCAAAGCAGCCTATCGTCGTGAGTGACATCTGTAGCTACCCAATCACATAAGCCAGAAACCTAGGCGGCATTCTTGACTCCTCCCTCCATTCATACTAGAGTCTCTGTTTAGAAATCCCCAGTCCCCGCCAGGACTCTTAACTTCTGGCCTGACCGCCTGGTACTAACCGGAGCAAAGCCTGTATCTGGTTCACTACTGTCTCCAAAGAGCTACTAACCGCCTAACTGAACTCTTACAGTTGTCCTCTCCAATTCCAGTCTCCATGCAGTAGCAGCCAACCTTCCTCCCTTCTCTTTAAATATAAATCTAACCAAGCCATTTGTTACTTAGTCGCTAAGTTGTGTAGGACTCTTTTGCGACCCCATGGACTGCTATCTGCTAGGCTCCTCTGTCCATGGAATTTTCCAGGCAAGAATACTGAAGTAAGTTGCCATTTTCTTCTCCAGGGGATCTTCCCAACCCAGGGATCAAAGCTGCATCTCCTGCATTGCACTGCATTGCAGGCTGATTCTTTACCACTGAGCCACCATCAGGGAAATCCTTAACAAAGTCATAAGTGTGCGTGCTCAGTTGCTTAGTCGTTTTGGACTATGACCCTATGGACTGTAGCCTGCAAGGCTCCTCTGTCCATGAGATTCTCCAAGCAAGGTTACTAGAGTGGGTTGCCATTTCCTTCTCCAGGGGATCTTTCCAACCCAGGGATCAAACCCACATCTCTACGTCTCCTACATTGCCAGGCAGATTCTTTACCACTGAGCCACCTGGGAAGCCCTCCTAACCAAGATATACACCTACCTTAAAATCTTTGTGGCTCCTCATTGTATACTAAACAAAGTCTCAATTTCTGGATGTCACCTTCCACCCTCATCTCCAAGTATTCCCCACCCTTCTCTTGCTCTCTGGTCCTCCCACCCCGAAGCCTTCTGTTTCTTTGTATCTTAGGTTCTACAGAACACTTTTTCAACACTTAACCTACCTAGCCTTTCTTTTTCAACACTCCAACTTCTACTTCTGAAACAGGAGGAAAGATGGCACAGCACGACCTTTAAAAGAATGACATAGCCAGCGGACATGACACAACCATTAGAACCAAATGGGTTCAATATGGTGGACAAGTCGACTTCCACTAGGCTTTGGGTATATGCTCATTGTAACACATCAGCAAGCTAAATGGCACAACCACAGGTGCCATGACTGTTTCAAGGCTGACTATAAAGGTCAAGAAGTAGGTGTTAGTCCAGTTTCTGGAAATCCGCACCCCTTCCCCAAGAGACACAGGTTTGATCCCTAGGTCAGGAAGATCCCCTGGAGAAGAAAATGGCAATCCACTCCAGTATACTTGCCGGGAAAATTCCATGGACAAGAGGAGCCTGGTGGGCTACAGTCCATAGGGTTGCGAAGAGTCAGACACGACTGCACACACACACACATATACATACATACATCCCCAAAATAGCTGGAATACTCCTCCCACTCATTAGCCTATGAAATTACCCACTCCTATAAAATGACAACCACATACCCTGGGGTCGCTCTCTCCTTCTGAGATGGCCCACAATCTGTTTATGGACTGTTTTTCTCTCTAAATAAGTCTGCTTCTTACCTATCACTTTGTCTCTCTCTTAATTCTTTCTGTGATGAGACATCAAGAACCTGAGCTTCATTAAGCCCCTAAACCTGGTGTGTGATCATAGTCATAAGACCACGGTCTCAAGTCCCAGTCTGCGTTTTGGCTGAGTTGGAGTCCCAATATGTGGGTTCAAGTCTTGATCTGTTGGGAGTCCCAGTTCACACAGTTTCTCTTCCAGGCCTCCACTTAGGGACACAGCTTACTTTATTCAACAAATGTTTGCCAGCCCCTACTGTGTTTCAGGAACTGTTCTAGACACACAGTGAACAAAGTGAACAAGGACTCCCTTATCACAGAACCAACATTCCAGAGGCAGACAAAAGACAAACACTTGATGAGAAGTTATTAAGAGTGCCATGATGTGATAGGAAGTGATAGGTGTGACACTGCCACAGGAAGCCTTCCCTGGCCACCCCAGGCTGATGCCGCTTCTGTGCCTGGCAGCCCCCGTGACAGTACTGCCCACAGGAGTGGTCTTCATCTCTAGGCTGGGGGCCATCTGAGGGCAGAGCCCGTATCTGGTTCACTATTGTCTCCAAAGGACCTGGCCCACACTTAGAGAATATTTATGAATTGCAGTAGACTGAACAGAGAACGGAGAAGGAAATGGCAACCCACTCCAGTACTCTTGCCTGGAAAATCCTATGGACGGAGGAGCCTGGTGGGCTGCAGTCCATGGGGTCGCTAGGAGTCGGACACAACTGAGCGACTTCACTTTCACTTTTCACTTTCACGCATTGGAGAAGGAAGTGGCAACCCACTCCAGTGTTCTTGCCTGGAGAATCCCAGGGACGGGGGAGCCTGGTGGGCTGCCATCTATGGGGTCGCACAGAGTCGGACACAGCTGAAGTGACTTAGCAGCAGCAGCAGCAGAACAGAGAACAGGAAAGGGAGTAAGGGGCCAGTCACTGAGTTGGGCCTTATCTGTATAATCTCATTCCACCTTCACAACAATGTCGCAAGGGAGGTGCTATTATTATTTCAAATGTTTTACAAGTGAGAAAATAAGCCTGAAGAACTGGGTGACCTGCTCAAGTTCATAGAGCTCCAAGGCTGTGAAGCCAAGATTCCAGGGCGGGTCTCTCCATTCCAAAACCCATGTTTTAACCCATGAAAGCTGCTGCAAAAAGGAAGAATTTCCAGAAGTTCCAGTTTTGATATTGTTGTCAATGGCATCAAACACTGCAACAGCAGATGGGGATGAAGTGAGGTGGCAAGAGGTCAGGAAAACATAGGTTTTGGAGAAGCCTCAGCCCCATGCGAGCAGGGAGGGGTGCTCACAGAAAAGAGGGATGGACCCAGAGTGCCCCAAAGGGTAGGCTGTGCCTGAGCCTTTTCTGGAGACGTGGGCTCCCAGGCCCTGAGCTCTCCAGGCCCCTTCTCCGCCCCTCCTCCTCTCCCCTACCCTGCTCGTGGGTATGGTTAATGTCCAGCAGTCTCAGTACAGCCTTCCCCCAGCTACCAGGCCCCATGCCCTTGTCCTGGCCTGGGACGTGGCAAGCAGCCCAGGACACGTTTCCAAGCACCTCCCCCACCACATCCCAAGAGCACAGAGCCGGGAGGCCCAGGCCCCAGCTGCCTGCCCCTGGGAAGATGAAGCGACAGGGACCTCCCTGGGGCCCTACGGGGCTTTGTCAACCCTTTGTCCGGTGAAAAAAGTAATAACGTCCAGATTAGAGCACGGCCAGGCAAGAGGCCTGGAGAGGCTTTGGGAAGGGATGGACTTTCTGTGGTCCCCTGGGTTACTCCCTTGAGGAATCTCACATTCCTCTCCTCCACTGGCAGCCAGAGGAAAAGAGTGAACGTTTGTCAAGCAGGCACCTCTGTGCTCTGTTCCAGGGCTTTCCTCGTGGACCCTGTGATGTGACTTCTTTCAGAACCTCCATCAGAGAGAAGGAAAGAGTCTGGGAGAGGTTGAGTTAGGCAGCTGAGTCTACAAATGCAGGGCAGGGTTTGTACCTAAATCTGTTGGATTAATACCAACGTCTCTGCTCTCTCTCCAGTCTCCCAGCAACGCACCTCTCCCCCAGCAAGAGAGCAGTGAACCCTGGTGGCATTTTGGACAATGAAACACTATACAGCAGTCAAAAGGAACAAACTACAGCTACAACAAGGATGGTGCCCACGAATACAGCGTTGAGCAGAAGAGGCCAGACGTCCAAGAGCAGACACTGTGTGGTCTTGTTTAGATAAAGTGCAGGGAGGACTCAGCCAGGGGTGGGAGGTGTCAGGTAGTGAGGATCCTGGGACTAGAGGGAGGGTATAGGGATCCGGAGAGGCAAGAGGGAGCTTCTGATGCTGGTTACATTAATGTGTCCACTCGTGATGATTCCATCATGAGTGGCTGGACTTTCTTTTCTGTATACCTGTTACAGTTCAATTGCTCAGTACAACTCTTTGCGACCCCATGGACTGCAGCACGCCAGACTTCCCTGTCCATCACCAACTCCCAGAGCTTGCTCAAACTCATGTACATAGAGTCGGTGATGCCATCCAACCATCTCATCCTCTGTCATCCCCTTCTCCTCCTGCCTTCAAATCTTTCCCAGCATCAGGGTCTTTTCCAATGAGTCAGTTCTTCACATTGAGCAGCCAAAGTATTGGAGTTTCAGTTTCAGCATCAGTCCTTCCAATGAATATTCAGGACTGATTTCCTTTAGGATCGACTGATTTGATCTCTTTGCAGCCCAAGGGACTCTCAAGAGTCTTCTCCAACACCACATTTTGAAAGCGTAAATTCCTCGGTGCTCAGCTTTCCTTATGGTCCCACTCTTACATCCATACATGACTACTGGAAAAACCGCTTTAACTATCAGACGGACGTTTGTTGACAAAGTGATGTCTCTGCTTTTTAATACACTGTCTAGGTTTGTCATAACTTTTTTTCCAAGGAACAAGTGTCTTTTAATTTCATGGCTGTAGTCACCATCCGCAGAGATTTTAGAGCCCAAGAAAATAAAGTCTGTCATTATTTCCATTGTTTCCTCCTCTATTTGCTATGAAGTGATGGGACCAGACGCCATGATCTTAGTTGGTTTTTTTTTTTTTTAAATATGGAACGCTTCACGAATTTGCATGTCATCCTTGCGCAGGGGCCATGCTAATCTCTGTATCGTTCCAATTTTAGTATATGTGCTGCCGAAGCGAGCACCATGATTTTAGTTTTTTGAATGTTGAGTTTTAAGCCAGCCTTTTCACTCTCCTCTTTCACTTTCAAGAGGCTCTTTAGTTCCTCTTCACTTTCTGCATAAGGGTGGTGTCATCTGCATACCTGAGGTTATTGATATTTCTCCCAGCAATCTTGATTCCAAATTGTGCTTCATCCAGCCCGGCATTTCGCATGATGTACTCTGCATGTAAGTTAAATAAGCAGAGTGACAATATACAGCCTTGACACACTCCTTTCCCAATTTGGAACCAGTCTGTTGTTCCATGTCCAGTTCTGTTACTTCTTGACCTGCACACAGATTTCTCAGGAGACAGGTAAGGTGGTCTGGTATTCTCATCTCTTAAAGAATTTTCCACAGTTTGTCGTAATCCACACAGTAAAAGGCTTTAGTGTAGTCAATGAAGCAGAGGTTTTTCTGGAATTCTCCTGCTTTTCCTATGATCCAACGGATGTTGGCAATTTGATCTCTGGTTCCTTTGCCTTTTCTAAATCCAGCTGGAACATCTGGAAGTTCATGGTTCATGTACTGTTGAAGCCTGGCTTGGAGAATTTTGAGCATTACTTTGCTAGCGTTTGAAATGAGTGCAATGGTACAGTAGTTTGAACATTCTTTGACACTGTCTTTCTTTGGGATTGGAATGAAAACTGACCTTTCCCAGTCCTGTAGCCACTGCTGAGTTTTCCAAATTTGCTGGTATATTGAGTACAGCACTTTCACAGCATCATCTTTTAGGATTTGAAATAGCTCAGCTGTTACACTTCAGCAACCCACTCCAGTATTCTTGCCTGAAGAATCCCCAAGGACAGAGATGCTTGGTGGGTTACAGATCATGGGGGTTGCAGACTCAGCCACGACTGAGTGACTAAGCACAGTACAGCACAAGCTGATATTGATATTAGGTTACAATACCTGTTATACTTCAGTTTTTAAAAGTTTTAAAACAAATGAGAAGCAAAGAAAACATGAAGTGTGACAGGGTCTTGTTTTTCTAAAACAAAGAAAAAAATCCCTAGGGTTAGGAATATGCATAGGTAAAAGTCTGGACGGACACACACAATTGTGAACAGTGGTTCACACTAGTTCACGCAAGGGTTGAACAGTGGTTCAACACTCTAGATAGTGGTGGGAAATGGTCCTTTTCTGCTGCAATCTTTTCCCAAGATTGCACGTTGGGCACTTTTTTTTTCCGGCCGTACCATGCAGCATGCGGGACCTTAGTTCCCAGGTCAGGGATCGAACCTGCAGCCCCTGCAGGGGAAGCTCTTGGAAGTCCTGTGGGCACTTCTTTTGCCATTAGAATAACAAGCACAGAGAAGGAGCTCCCTGGCCCAGTGAGGGAAGTTTGCCTGTGAGTGACAGACTCTCTGGGAGGCAGGGATCTCCTCTGACACCCTGGTAACTACCGCACTGTCTGCACGGATGGGGAGCTCATTCCCCAGGACTGCCCACTCCACTCAGATTGCTGGGAATCTCTCCTGCATTGCGACGAGCCCGAGAGATCCCAGCCTGAGTCCTGGCTCTGATCCAAGGGCCCAAGCTGTCCCTCTGCTCCACCCCCTCCCCTGAATGGAGCAGTAAGAATAGATCCCAAGCCTTGGGAGTGGGTGGAAGAGCTGGTCCCTTCTCCTGAGACGTGTCCCCATCTGGGCCCCCAGTCCTGATGGTCATGTGTGGGCTGGGAAGACCCCCGGTGCCCCATCCCAGGGCTGACTCCAGACCCTACTGGCCAGGCTCAGGTTCGAGACACACTGGGTGACCTCACCCCAGGCCTGGCCCCTGTCCATTAAAGGCTCTGGCCCAACAACTGCCCTCTCTAGTAGAGCCGCAAGTCCTGGGAGGTCAGACCTCAGCCCTGTGGGGCAACAGGCATAAATCCCTCAGCCGCCTGCCCCCCAAATATGCACAGCTCCAGTCACCCCACTGACCTGAACTCCCCTCCTGGCACATCAAGTGAGGGCTGGGCTCTGAGCACCAGGGGTGTAGGGTGAAGGGACCCCCACCCCAGGGCACTAGCTGAGGTCAGGTGCAGCCTCTCTACAGGCCTGTGGGGACTGTCTCCCTAGGGTGGGGGTAGCAGCAGGAGGCCCTTGTAGAGCTCAGGAAGGACTCACTGTCCAAAGGAGGGAGGTCCCAGGAGAGGGAGGGGATTTAATCTTTACAATAATTCAGCAAGGAATGTGTGCCTACTTCTTTGCTGAGGAAGCAGGCAAAGAGAGGTGAGATAACTTTCAGGCTCAGAGAGCCCATGGGCAGGATTCTCAGAGGTCTTCTAGCAGCCCTGTCTCTCCACTCCCACGAGACGGTACAGGCCCAGAATTAGAGGCGCGGTCACACCTGCTTCATCTGCACCCAGCAGGAGCTCAGTTCATACCTGCTGAACAAATCCTCCAAGACTCAAATCCAGGTCTGAGCCCCAAAGTCCATGCTCCCTCCACTACATCACCTCAATGGATAGGACGCCTGTTGTTACAAAGGGTGATGTAAGTGCTGTTTTCACAGGCAGCTGTCAAACTCCTCCCCTCACTATTCCTATCAAGGTGGTATCTCTATGAATGCCAGGGGTCACACAGAGAAATCAAAAATGGGGGTTTTCACACAAAAATGGGTAGAAAGGACTCAGCCATAAAAACAAATGAATCAATAACATTCGCAGCAACATGGATGCAACTAGAGATTATCATACTAGTGAAGTAAGTTAGAATGAGAAAGACAAATACTATATGATATGACTTCCACGTGGAATCTAAAATACGACACAAGTGAACCTATGCACAAAACAGAAGCAGACTCGTAGACACAGAGAACAGACTTGTGGCCTCCAAGAGGGAGGGGATGGGCTTGGAGCTCGAGGTTGGTAGATGCAAATTACTGCGTTTAGAAGGGATAACTAGCAAGGCCCTAATCAACAACAAGGGGAACTATACTCAATATCCTGTGATAAAACACAATGGAAAAGAGTGTGAAAACGAATGTACGTACGTGTGTAACTGAGTCGCTCTGTTGTACAGCAGAGGTTGGCACAACACTGTAAAGCAACTATACTTCAGTCTTTTTTAAAATTTTTAATTTAAAAAAAAGGTGGGGGGGGGTAGGAGGAGCCGGCTCTGGTCTGGGTTGTCCTCAACAAGGAGCGAGGAGCCCCCGAGCGGGGTTCGGACAGGGATGAAGCAGGGTCCGAAGGGGCATCTGCTCGTCCTGGGGCGCAGCTGTCACCAGGCGCCAGACACCCTGGGCCAGGCCAGGACGCAGCTGTCGGGGGCGGAGCCACACGGGGGCGGGGCCGGGGCGCGGCCCTCCCCGGGAAACGCAGCTGCCGGGGGCGGAGCCACACGGGGGCGGGGCCGGGGCGCGGCCCTCCCCTTGCAGGCAGCTGCACAGTACAGCTGCCAAGACAAAAGGAGGCTGTGGGTTGTGGGGGGGCGCCACCCACAGTCAGCGGCCAAGAGTGACGAGCCAGCTGGTGTGTGGCGATGGCTCTGGCTTGGCGAAGGTCCCCCACACCTGTGCAGGCACGGGTCAGGTCATCAAGTCTGCCTGCCACAGCCCCTACCCTGTGGTACAGATGGGTAAACTGAGACCCCCAGGGGATAGGGCCGCTGGGCTAGAGGACCCCCCCAAACACACCCAAGGCCTCCTTCCCCAGCTCCCTAGGACGTCATGATGGACTTGGCCAGGACTCGTATGTGGGCAAGAAGCCTGGAGCAAGCGCAGCATCCTTTCGTCCAAGTAGCCCACGGAGCGCAGCACCCCCACCTTGGACAACAGGGAGATCTGTGTGCGCCACAGCCTCCACGACAAGCCGTGTGTGGCCTGGGCAGAGCACCGGGCACTGCTCACCAATGTGTGTGTGCGCGCGCACACACCCACACACACACTGTGTGTATATTACCTTCTAAGCACATACACACGGGCTGTGCTGCTATGCATGCTCAGCTGTGTCTGACTCTTTGCAACCCCGCCGACTATAGCCCACCTGGCTCCCCTGTCCATGGGATTTTCCAGGCAAGAATACTAGAGGTCCCACTCAACTCGAAGGTCAACAGCAAGCTGAGGACCGCCAGGTCACATACAAGACACTGAATCTTCTGTCACGTAGGAGGCATCAGAGCCGGTGCTGAGGCTATGCCTCTGGTCACACCCCTGGGAATCCACGGCGGCTGCAGCCACCCCCAGGTCAGCTGTCAGGCCTCGGCTCATGGCCGCAGCCCCAACCTTGTTCTGCGAGCGGCTCCAAGTCCTCTCGCCTGGTCCCTTTGTAGGATCTCTTCTCTCCAAACTTGGGGTGTCCAACCCTGCGCACAGGGCGGCCCTTCCCCTGCCAGCCTGTAGCGGACGTTCATTTTCTCAGAGCAGGGAGCCCCACAGCCCCAAGTGCGGGTGTTCAGGTTTCGCCTTGTCCACCATGGCACAGGCAGGACCCGGGCGATGCAGAAATGTGTGTGCCCCGCAAGCGGGCCCCCGCGGGTGCTGCGCCCCCACCTGGGCAGAGGGTCCAGGTCGGAGGGGGCTAACCTGGGCTGTGCGCTTTGGAGCCCGGGCTCTGCAGGGACACTGAGAGAAACCTGGGATCCGTGACCCCGGCCTCTGAGCATGACATGACTACAGCTGCTTCCCCTCCTCCGGAGGGCAGGTCATCACCGCTGGCTCTGGCTCTGTCCTAAGGCCCTCCTCCAGCCCTCTGCTGGGGATGAACCTGCCCCCGCAGGGCAGACATGCCTTGACACTGACCTCAGCTCCAGTCCCCGTCTTTCTAGGCAGCTCCCTGCATGGGACAAAAGGCAAGCCTCTCTCAGGAGATAGTGCCCCTACTGGCCAGGACCTGAGAGAAGATGCCAGGCCAACAGGTGTTGGCTTTGCCAGGCAGGGAGTCCACCAGGACCAACCAGACAACCCACAACTCCATCATCAGACGTGACGTGGACACCACAAGGACCTGCATGCCCACAGCATCCTGTCTGGAGGCACGACCATGGACAGGGCACTGCAGACGGATGCAGACCTTGCTGGGCCCTTGGCAATGTGAAGACCAAGGGTGAGTGGCCGCTGGCATCCCAGGGGAATCACCAAATGCCAGTTTCCTTCTCCACCGCCACCAAGCAACAGTGCGAGGGCATCGGGCTGTCCAGTCTCCAAGGTGCCTCTGCAGCATCTTCCCGATCGCCCTAGACCCTTGACCTCATGAGAAACCACCTGTTAATACTTTTGAAGAGGGAAAAGCAGAAAAAACTAGTAATAAACCTGCCTAGGTTTGAGTCAGCCACTTTCAAAGCCTGGAGGTAGAAACCATCCAGTGACCAGGTTTCGCACACTGGGGAAACTTTCAGACCAGCTCAGGCTCTGCCTGAAGTTGAGGACCTCTTGTCCTGCAACTGTGCCTCTTGCTCTATCTGCTCACTGAAGTGGCGGGAGTGAGGGGGGTGGGCACTCCAGCCAGTACCACTTGAATGATGAGGTCTGAGCTGCAGATAGAGGCAGGGGTGGGGGCAGCTGCCTCGGAGGACGAAAGAGGGAGCCTGGTACTTAGGAAGTGGTGTGGAGGGCAGACAAGGCCAGTGGCGGCAAAGGGAGGCCCCTCCATTCCTTCTAGATCTGGTCATTTACTCTGCAGCAAGGGGATGGTGACTCCAAGGAATTCCTGCCTGGGATTACAACAGCCTTCAAGGAACAAGGGTTTCCCTTGTGGCTCAGCTGGTAAAAAATCCATCTGCAACACAGGAGCCCTCAGTTCGATCCCTGGGTTGGCAAGATCCCCTGGAGAAGTGAAAGGCTACCCACTCCAGTATCCAGGCCTGGAGAATTCCATGGACTCTTGAGCGACTTTCACTTTCAAGGAACAAAGAACTTGGGGGTGGGGGGTGGGGTGGTGGAAGCGGAATTCCCTCTCATGAGAAGACTGTCAAATGATGCTCCAGCATTTAAAATAGTCTCCTTCCCCAAGGGCTGGGGTGCCTTCCTTCATGTCTCCAGGGTAAAGGAGCTGCACTCACCGTCCCCGGCTGTGCCCCCAACCCACGGGGCTGAGGCCACAACATGTGGCAGCTACAAGACAGCTGTTGACTCTGCCCCTTTCCTCAGATCACTGTCCCGCCAGAGCGCAAAGACTCTGGGGGCTCAGGGCTCCACCCTGGCCGCCCTCTCCACCTTCAGGCAGAGGTGACCACCGGCAGCAACATGAGGGCGCTGGCCCTCAGCGTCCGCGGGAAGTACTGAGCCCTGGATCCCGGCCCACTTCCTGCCCCTGTGCCCTGGGCCGCGCTCCGGCGGGAGTCCACCTGGGAGAAGCCGCATGGCTCCGTCTGGCACACTCAAGAGGCCTGAGCCTCCCCCAGCTCGTAACTCTCCTGGCCGGTCAGGCCTGACGTGAGTTACCCTTCCTTTGGGCCTCTGTCTTTCCTAAGTGAAGAGGGGGCCAGAATCTTTTCAAGAGATGAAGAATATTCTGAGTACCCCAGTGAAGTCAGAGAAACACCGACACGCTCTTCTATTCAACTCCCACACAAATGTTCTGGAATTTATGTTTGCCTGCAGATATTAAATGTCACCAACACTTGGCCTGGGACTCTCCAACGAGCAAAGCAGGCACCCTTCAGGAGAAGACCTCTGACCTGGGCTTCTGAGAAGTGGCACAAACATATGCATTCGCTGGTCTCAGTTTCCATGTCTGGCTCCTTGCCTTAAACGCCCTGAGGTTTTCCCCGCCTGAGGCTTCCTTCACAGGAAGAGGTGTGGGGCCATCACAGCTATGTGCCCCGGGGGTTTAGATCCAACGCTGGATGGTCTGAGCCCAAAGCCTTGGCACCCTGGCACCAGGAAGCCGTCCCAGCAGCTGAACAAAGTGTCTTTTATTTGTGACACACAAACACAACCAACACAAAGAGATCACTTTTCCCTTTGATTCCAGTGATAACAAGTTGCTAAAGAAAAAAATATATATATATATATCTCAAGAAGGCGTATTATCTCCAAAGTTTCCTCTAAACAAAAAAAAAAACAAAAAAACAGGAAGGGTTAAAAAGAACCACACACATGTCATGTACACATCTGACATCAATGCAAATAACCTGAAACAGAGTGGAAACCAACTAAAAAACAAATCTCAAATTAATTATTTTTTAACATGCCCCAAACCAACCAACCAAAAAGCCTGGTACAAGACCTGCTGTTTCTTAAAACCAAGAGCTTGGCGAAATGGCGACTGATGGTTGAGAACTGAACAGGCTCAATGGCAACAGGGTGACCTCCCTGCCCAACCTGACCACCCCCCATCCCCAGCAGCCTCTGGGTGGTGGCAGAGGCGACTGGACAAGCAGGGCCCACACCAAGTGTCCATTGACCAATGGGGCTCAGTGCCAGGTATCCAGTGAAGGGAAAGAATCATGGACACTTCACTCCCTTTATGTGGGATTTACACTGGGGTCCCTCTGGGGCCCTGTGAGTGGGAGGTTATCAGAAATCCATGATCTAAAATGATGAATATTTATCATTCTGTGTCCTTTGACAGACAGCAGGGATCAAAGGAAAAGCTCTTCCTAAATATGCTTCCTTTGTTCCATGAGTCTTAGAAGGAACCCTCTAATGTCCTCCTAGCAATGAAAACCCTCCCCTTTGGGTAAAATCTCCTGGGAGCCAGCTGAGTGGGCCAAAGGTGGGTTTGCTCCAGTGTGAAGGTGTGCGGCCCTCTCCAAGGGAGTGCCACGTCCACCGCTGGGCAGTCAAGAGCATCGCAGAGTGCTCAGCAGGGAGGCTGTGTGCCCCAGCCCCGCACACGTGGGAGCCTGGGGGAGAAGCCAGAGCAGCCTCGGGGAGACAGGCCAGCACAGGCGGCCTGGGCCAGGGCAGGGACTGGGGTGAGTTAACTGAGGTCAGAAGCACTGACCAACCTCCTGGGATCAACACTCCGCAGGCAGGACCTTTGGGATGCTCTGGAAGGCAGAGCTCCAGTTGTCCCAGGGGAGGCGGCAGGTGCTTTTTCCTGGATAAGGATTTGGTCATTCTCTTCCCTGGAAGGAGAGTAAGGTCTGGGGATGAGGGGTAGCCTGAGCTCTGACCTTGTGCCCTGTCCACCCCACGAGAGGAGAGGAAGGGGCTCCCCCGCCCACCTGCCACCAGGGAGGGCAGCTGTGGGGCCGCGTCCCGTGCTGAGGGAGCAGGGGCCAGGCTGGGGGATGCAGGCAGGAGGCCTGCTGCTGGCTGGGGGCTCTCCGAAGGCTGGGGGCGGGGGCGGGGGTGGCGGTGGGGAAGGAGACCCACCCTCAGAGAGCTAACAGCACCAAGATATGAGAGGAAACAGCATTAAATATGGCAGGAACGAGGGGCCATAAGGGGGAAGACGAGGGGCTCCCTGATGTTATTTCCCCCTTGAGAGTCAGACGGGGTGGGGGGCAGGCGAGAGGCAGAGGGAGGCAGCGAGAGGGGATGGAGACGAGCAGGCCAGGCTCCAGCTCTTTCCTATGAACAAAAACCTCGGGTCACCGCCTTGGGATCACGGGGCCAAGCTCGGGATGCAGCCCGGTCAGAAGCCAGAGAAGCCATGGTCCCCACACAGGCCCCCGACTCTACTTCCTGGCCCCTTAGCACCTCGCTGACAACCACAGGCTCCCGGAGCCAGCTGGTCCCCGGGACAACTCCACTCTAACTGCGAATCCACAAAGGCACAGCCAGGAAGAGCGCCCTTGCTTCCCCAAGTTGTGACATAAAAGACCTTCCAAGGGTCTCCATCGAGCAGCCCCTCCACCGAACAGGGGGAGTCACTCTGAAGCCTCTCGGCACAAAAGCCTACGCCGAGTCCATTCCTCTTTGGGAACCAGCCAGAGCCTGACCCAGGGCTCCAGGATGTTCACGAAGCTGGGAACAAACGCTCCACTCGTCCAGCTGTGTGTGGCGGGGAGGGGGCTTGTCAGGAACCCGGCGGCAGGGAGGAAGCGGAGCCCCACGCTCAGGGCCGAGGGCCGCGTGAGAAGGGAGCCACTGTGCAAGGACGCGCCGAGTGCCCGGCCCCTTGCTGCCCCTCCCGGCAGCCTGCCCTTCCAGGGGAAAGCAGGAGGGGCAGACAGACCACCCCTCCCCGGGGTGGGGGCTGAGGAGGCCGCCTGGAGAGCGGCGGGAGACCGGGGAGAGGACAGGCCTTGGAGAGTGCGTTCCGGCTTGGGACTCAGTGGCAGCAGCCGCCACAGTGCCCGCCCGAATGGGAATGCTGGCTGTCCCCAAACTTGGTCCTCCGGCTCAGGATCTCATAGGAGCAGTCCTCCCCACAGCAGCCGGACATGCTTGGGGAAGAGTCATCGATTTCAAATCTGCAGGCAGGCAGGAGGAAAGGGTCGGCTTGGGGCGGTGGATGCCTTCCACCCCAGGAGTCAGGGCTCAGGAGCAGGGCAGGGGACCAGGCCAGAGGCGTGCCCACACCATCTCCCCCAGCCCCAGCCCTCTGGACCTCAGGCCCAGGAGCTCAGTATTAGGACAAGGTGGGCCAGGATAGGGAAAAAGACATGGGCCAGCAGCTGCCGCCGCCCAGGGGGTCCCCCCCCTCCCCGGGCCCAGCTCCTTACTGCAGCGCTTCTCTGAAGAACTGGTAGGCGCCATGATTGTGCTTAAATACCGTTAACATAACTTTCTTCATCTGTGTGCTGAGAAGGAAGCAGAGAGAACCTTCCAGAAGGAGAAAGAGGTGCTAAATCACACGTGCTCTCTTGTGCCTCCGTCTGCTGTCTCCTGCCTGCTGCCGGGAGTGCTCCTGAGCCCTGCTCTGCCGTCTCCCGTTTCCTGCCGGGAGTGCTCCTGAGCCCCACTCTGCCGTCTCCCGCCTGCTGCTGGGAATGCTCCTGAGCCCCGCTCTGCCATCTCGGGTGGTGCCGCCCTTGGACACGAGGCTGCTCCCCGCCTGACTGACTTCTCCTCTGCATCTTCTCTGCGTCCCAGTGGAGATGCACAGAACAGGCACTCAGGGGTGCTTGCTGCCCTCAGCCCACTGCACCAAATGTGGAGTCATGGCAGGGCAGGGAGGTTCTAGATAACTCTTCTTCCAGAACACTCCTGTGAGCCTTGTCCCCACCGCCCCTCTCCCAGGCGTACGGCAGAGGCAGCTCCTCCCAAGAGTGGCACGCGCACATACACACACACCCCCCACCTGTTGGCCATGAGCTGCAGAATCTGTATGAGGAACTCACACACTCACACACACACCCTCCCTACCTGTTGGCCATGAGCTGCAGAATCTGTATGAGGAACTTCCCCAGGCCTTTCCGCCGCACCTTGCTCTCCAACTGCACCTCGTAGCTGGGGGAGGAAAGCAGAGTGAGCCTGCAGGGGCCGTGAGGCCTGGCTCAGGCCCAGACACGCACGTGGCCTCTGCCTCCTCCCCGGTGCCCACCCCTGCGCCATGGCCCCTACCAGTACAGGACTTCATCCCCGCACTCCACGTCAAACCGGAAGTGAGAGAAGGCAACGGGCACGGATCGGTTTTCCCAAGCGATGAGGTACCAGGCTCGGTCATCCGTCATCTCCTCGCGCTTCTCTCGGTCCTTCCAGCCCCACTCGCTCTGCTCGTACCTGGGAGACAGCGGCAGTCAGGACAGGGACTCCGCAGAGCACAGGCAGCCCCCTCCCACCCAGGTGAGCGTACATGGTCTGCATGTTGGTCTTGGTCAGGTCGAAGGCCCAGTCCACAGTGGCCGGCTCCAGGCCGGACACTCGCTTACATTCAATGGAGACGTTCAACCTGGAAGAGGAAAAGGAGGCGTCTGGAGCCAGTGCCAGGCCCAGCACCGCCCGCTGCCCGGACAGCCTGACGACGAGGCGCTCCTGGTCTCAGTTAATCTACAGGGAAAAGCTGAGCCCAGATGTGACTGCAGAAGGTGCCTGTGAAGGAACGAAGCCATTCAGGCTGAGATTAACGACTGTCATCACCAGCCTACCACCATCCTGACCACAAGCCCCACTTCCTGCCACCCCCCTGCACCGTCCTTATCAGACTCAGCACTGTGTCAACTCCAGCCCCTCTCGGCTACCTCTTTGCTTTCTCTGCCCGCTCTTCTGTACTTTGTTATAAACACCTGAGTCTTCTCTGTTCCCTTAGTTCCTGCCCTGAGGCATTTTTCCTGTTGCTTTCATTTCTGAATCCAGTCCTCACTGGGCGCCCATGGGAGCCCTTTGTTCTTATCTCCCAACCTCACCCGCGAAAGTGGCAGGATGACCTCAGGCCCTTCAGGAAGACGGTAGCCCCCATCCCCCTGAGGAGTCCTGCCTGCTGCCTCCTCTGAGGACACAGGGGTGCTCTCAGCTGATCAAACAGAATGGATCAGGGTTCAGGTTCACCCCAAGCTCTGTTTCTCTAAACTAATGAAAGAGGCATTAAGGTATCAATCTATTTGTTTTTGGCCATGCCATGCAGCTTGCAGGACCCTAGTTCCCTGACCAGGGCCTGAACACGGGCCACAGCAGTGAAAGTTCCGAGTCCCAACCACCAGACTGCCAAGGGAGTCACTCGATCTGCTATTTACTTCTAAATGACTTAAGTAAATTACAGTTAAACTCTTTGGCAAACTGTGAAATCACATTCTCCAGGAAGCGCCACATTCTGAAAGGACTGACTCGACTCCTCGGAGGACATCACCCCTGGAAGCCACCGTCACCTCTGCTGACTAGCCCGTTATATAAGCTACATGTGTGTTTGGCCATGTGAGTACAGGACTCCTGGCTCTGAAGAGTCTTCTTTCTTTGTACTACTGACCATGCAGTGGTCAGAAATGACCCAACACAGCACTGCACCTGTCTTAGCTATACATTTTCTGAAGGCTGGTTGGAGAGCATAGATTCTCCACTCAACTGACTTCTTTAAGTACATGAAAGTACAGTCTTAAAAAAAAAAAAAAAAAAAAGAAAGTACAGTCTTAGCCACACAAATCACACACAATTCCAAGCACCAAATGAGCCCAGAGTCAACTGGCAACGCCTGCTTCAGAGCTGGCCCATGTCTCTGGAAGTCGTGAGAACGTGGGGCGGGAACACTGAGATCACAGTAAGGAATCTCTGTTGTTCTTGTTCAGTCGCTAAGTCGTGTCTGATTCTTGGCAACCTCACGACTGCAGCACTCCAGGTTCCTCTGTCCTTCACTATCTCCCAGAGTTTGCTCAAATTTATATCCACTGAGTCAGTGATGCTATCTAACCATCTCATCTCCATTGCCCCCCTTTCCTCCTGCCTTCAATATTTCCCAGCATCAAGGTCTTTTCCAATGAGTCAGCTCTTAGCATCAGGTGGCCTAAGTACTGGAGTTTCACCTTCAGCATCAGTCCTTCCAATGAATATTCAGGGTGAATCTCCTTTAGGATTGAGTGGTTTGATCTCTTTGCTGTCCAAGGGACTCTTGAGTCTTCTCCAGCACCATAATTCGAAAGCATCAATCCTTTGGTGCTCAGCCTTCTTTATGGTCCAACTCTCACATTTGTACGTGACTACTGGAAAAAACCATAGCTTTGACTATATGGACCTTTGACTCTCTGCTTTTTAATGCACTGTCTAGGTTTGTCATAGCCAAACTATGTCAAAGGACTTCCTGGAATCTGAATGATGATGCAGCTTCGAGAAGAGTTGTAACGCATCTGATCACAGACAGGAAGAATACATTAACGTGATACTATGAAACTCAGACACAGCCATGCAAGGCAAATGTAGTATTACCTACTGGAGTCTCTCCATCATAATTCATGCATTTACATTTGTCTTATCTCATTCATTAAAATACTGACACCAGCTCCTACTTCCAGTGCTGGATATAGTCTCTATGCTCCGTAAAACAACCTTGCAAGTTTGGCATCATCACTCCATTTAACCGATAAAAAATAAGGCTTGAAGAGTATGTCGACTTAACCAAATACGGTTAATAAGAAGCATCATTATGATTCAAACCCATGGTGATTCTGTAAAATCATAGCCCTGGTTTTTCCCTGAGCCAACAGCATCTCTGGTACCTATTTTATAAACCAAAGAAACAAAAAGGGGAGTGGGGCTTTAATCCAGAATTGGCAGTGAACTGGATTAGTAAAGAGAATAGTAGTAATAACAACTCACACGGATCTAGCCTTTAGAATGTTCCAGGCACTAACACTTCATCCAATCCTTCTGATGACTCTGTGGGGAAAGTACTTATTTCGAAAATTTAGACACAGAGAAGGTAAGTAATTTGTCCAGGGTCACAAAGCCCTAAGTGGCTTTTACCCATTATACTATATACTCAGGGAAAGAGTGCTGGACTGAGAATGAAACGTCCCCTCAGCTGGCAGGGAGAAATTCCAGAAGCTCAGACTCTCATTTAGCTCATCAGAGTCTTGGTTCTCTGCCTAAAATGAGGGAATCAGCCCAGATGATTTCTCAGCTTTGTTTCCGCTCTGTGGTTCTCGGCCGGGGAGCACAGCAAGCCCCACACAGACGTCAGTCTGAGATCAGGCCACCTTTGCTCATCCGCAGATCCCTCTGTTACCCTAATGGAGGGGTTTGTATCAGCAGGATACTAGCCATTGTTTCTGCTTTTTCATTAACAAAGAAAAAAGAAGTCTGAGGAAGCCTACTCTGGAAAGGTGAATTCCTAAAGAGCAAGGACAGGACAGGTAGGAATGCTGAACACTCACCCATTCCGATCGTATTTCTTGAACACGGGGAAAGCCTCCAGTGGGTCTCCAAGCTGTGGAAGGAAAGAAAAGAGGAGTATGTAGCACAAATGTGGGCTTGGCCGTCACCGGCTCCACCCTGTGTGGACCCACGTGGAGGCACAGCTCCCCAGCCCAAGAGCAGCCCTTACACAGACACGCCATCTGTCTTAGCTCTGAAGTCACGTGTAGGAAGAAGGCCCAACAAAGTTGTAGCTTTGTTTGACACGGGAAGAAGAAACTTTACTGCCTAATACTAAACACTGGCCTCTGAGCATAAAACCTGCTCAGTGCCCACCTGACCCAAGAGAGAAGAGAGGGCCCCTGATCCACCCGTGTCCTTCTATGACGTCCTCAACTAACCTTCCCTGGTCAAAATCCAAAATGGAAAATCATGTCCCTGGGCCACATCCTCGAAAGTATGACTGCTTACTGAGTGGACTAAAAGAATAACAAAACCTGGAACGTGAACTGCGGCAGGAAGGGTGACCCAAATCTCTCCTGGCTCATGGGAAAGCTGAGCCGCTCCCAGTCAGGCCCACCGAGTGCTCAGAATCATGGCTACTCCTCCCCTGACTGTGGCCCCTAAAACCAGGCTGCTGCAACCCCAGTGCATAGCACAACCTGCGGCACCTCACAGGCAGGCAATAAATGTCTGAAGGCAAGAATGAGAAAACTATACCACATTTTACTAGGGAGGCTTCCTCCCCAAGATGCAAAACCCTAATAAAAACTTTTCCAGACGCTTTTCCAATGGTAAGGAAACAGACCCACAAAAAGCAGCAGCCACTTTCTCTTGACTCCACACCTCCCTGCACGCCTGGGCCCATCCCTGGTCCTCCTCACAACTCTCCCAGGCTCCCAGCCAGGCTGGTCCAAAGCCTCACCCCAACCCCACCGCAGCAAGAAGGCAGTAGAGGTGTGGATGCGTAGTAACTCTGTTCTGCCACAGGGTGGCGCCAAAAGAAGTCAAATTAAAAACCAAGCTGCGGTTCCAGGAGGAAGGGACTGGGAAACAGGGGAGAGTTACCCTGTTGGCGGCGTCCACTTTGGCACAGACAGCATCCATGGCTGCTCGCTCCTCCAGCCGCTTCTGTTTCTTCTCCTTTGCCTTGCTCGACTTCCTCTGCAAGAGGGAAAAGCAGAGTGGGCTGGAAGGCGGTGACCAACGAAAGACAGAAGGTCCCTCTGGGGACCCCAAGGGCCGGTCCCCGATTCGTGTGCCTGGTCTCAGCAGCAGGAACTTCAGGTCTGGCTGCCACACGCACGGTCACCTGGTCACGCAGGAAAGACCTGAGCGTTTCCCAGTCATGAGACCATGGGAGCATCACTAGACTTCTCCGCTTCCCTACCGGGAAGAGGACTGGCCTCGGGACCAGGGGGTCACTGTGAGGACTGAAGCAGAGCCCCGCACCTCAGCGCTGCCTAATAAATATTCATCTGTTCATTCCCTCCTAAGGCAGGAACAAGTAATTTTAGACACATTCAGGGCAGCTTTCAGGAAGGCGATGGCATCTGAAGCAGCTGCTGATAGCTGCTCTTAAGTATAAATTTATTCAAAGCCTTTTCAGTGTCTTCAGGCTTCAAGAAACGACGATCTGCTCTGGGGACAGCCTCCTGGGGAGGTGGGGCCCTTTCTAAGCGAGGCCCGGGGCACTCCTGCTTAAGGAGACGGAGCTGCTCCCAAAAACAGCTGCTCAGCCCAGGCCCGTGAGTGGCAGGCGTACTTAGCACCCAGTGACGAGGGCAGAGTGAAGGGCCCCAAGGAGTTCACCTGGGGACAGAGGCCACACTGACACGTGGTCAGCAGAGCCAAGCTGCAGGGGAGGAGCAAAGGGAGGCTGTCCTCACACAGAGAAGCAAACCGCGAACCCCCTGTAACTCCAAGTGGAGCACGTCTGGTCTGGAGGGTCACACCAGGTTTGGACCCTCCCCTCTCACCCTGTGTAAAAACTGGGAGGCTTCCCTAGGGGTCCAGTGGTTGGGAGTCGCCTGCCAGTGCAGGGAAGGGGGGTTCCAGTCCTGCTCCAGGAGGATCCCACGAGCCATGGAGCCCACAAGAGAAGCCGCCACCACGAGAAGCCCAGGCACCGTGAAGAAGAGGTGGCCCCGCTCCCCGCCACTAGAAAGAGCCTGCGCGCAGCAACGACGACCCACCACTGCCAAAGAATGATCAAACAAACAAACTGGGAACATGGGGAAAAGAGCCCAAAGCTCAACAGACCTTGTCCAAAGTCTCTTTCTGCCCTGTACTCCCTTCGGGTCTTAGGACAAGCCACAGCCATTCTTGGAGCCTCCTTCCCTCAACTGATGAGCATGGCCCTTTATACCTCCTTTAAAGTATTAAGCCTGTGAGGTTTACTGTGGCCTGTGTTCAATAAACACTTCCTGGTCTCCCTCCCAAGGAGGGGCAGAGCAGCACAGGCACCCGGGGGTGCCTGCCCACCCAGTCTGAGTCCTGAATCACCCCAAGGCCCTGGGAAGACGGCTCTGCTTTCCACCAGCCACATGGCCTCGTCTGACCCCACCCCTCACTTCCTGACCTCACCAGTGAGACGTTTTGCTACTTCCAATTCCACCGTAGCTGGGACACAGCCCAGGAAAGGTTGAGCTGAAAAACCCAGCTGCTGGATAAACTCTACTCTCGGTTCCTCCAGGAATGACAGTGCTTAACTTCTGCACAAGCAAGCAGCAGGCAAGAGTTCCGATACCAGGAGCTCACAGAAGTGGCTCTTCCAGGTACAGACTCGCCCAGCACCAGCCGTGTACCAGCTGCAGGCTGGGCACTGCAGGAAAGCCGGCTGGAGCCCCTTTCTTACCTTCCTGGAGGAAGGAACAAACAAGAGAGCAGACTGTCTTCGTGACACTGGGATCTGGGGGCACAACTAGCCCCTCTCGACCACAAAGAGGTTTTAGAGCATCCATTTTTTTTCTCCTCTGGGAATCTGAGTTTCAAGACAACACTGAGAAATACACTCATCTTGCAGAACACTTTCACAAGAAGAAGCTGAGGCTCAAAGGGATGTCGTGACTTGTTCAGAGTTCCACAGAGAGCAAATGGCAAAGGGGAGACTAAATCCCAGGGACTGGGCTGCAGATTCAGCATCTGTCGCCCCAGCCACGCTGTCTCCCACTTGGAGAGCCTACACTTGCGGCCAATACCTTCTTAGCTCTGTTCAACTAAGGTCAAGATGAGACCTCGGGAGTCCCCAAGGCAGCTGCTGGGTGATTCATTCCTCATTACCCTTCTGGTATGGTAGCAGCTGACGTGACATGCCCACACAGTACCACCCCAGACCCCACACCCACACTGAAGTAGGGATAAAGAACAGGGAAGCCTGAGATGGAAGATCACCAGGGCTGTGCAATGGGGCAGAAAGAACATGTGTTTTGGCATCAAACAGGCCAGGTGCCTGAGAAAGGAACTCTGCCTCCAGGAAAGGAACTCCACCTCCAGGAAAACGGGGACGCGACTGCCGGCCTAACAGAATAGCCACAAGGCTAGGTCAGAGGTCAACACACCTTCACCATCGAGGCCAGCTCCCTGCCTTCACCCTGCACTCTCTCTCTCAGCGTGATACAGAGCTGAAGGATCGGAGGTGCTGCACATGTGACGTCCAGAACCCGGAAGGCAATGAAATCTAGGTTCCCTCCATAGCGTCTCATTCTTAAGCACTAGAAGTAAGCAATTCCTAAGCACCAGCAGCAGGAGGGCCAGGTCCGGGTCTCCAGATTTATGGGCTCATTCACGTAGGGGAACAGGTAAGCCAGGCAGCTCTTGGAGCTTCGGGCCGCTGTGGTCCAAGACTGGGGGTAAAGAAAGTGCCCCTTAAGCGCTTCGCTGCCTGCACTCCAGGTATGAAACAGGCTACGGCCGCCAGACAGGCTGAAGCTCTCCCCCGAACCGAGCACTCACAAGGAAAAGTGGTCTCCTACTGTTCCAATTAGCTTTGTCCTGCCTTGTGGAGGTAAGACTATCCTGCGGGGACACAGGGAAAGTCTCCTAATTAAAATGGGAAATAAGCGCAGTGAAGAGTAAAGCTCCTTGTCTTTCCCAAGGGAGCTTTACATAATAAAGAGTGTGGGATTTTGAGTCAAGAGACCCAGATTTGACTCTCAGCTCTCCCACTTAATAGCTGTGTGACTTTGGGCAAGTTATTTACTCTCTTTCCAACAAGTCACTCAGTTCCTCTGAACCTCAGTTTCCTTATCAATCAGTTCAGTTGCTCAGTTGTGTCCGACTCTGCAACCCCACAGACTAGAGCACGCCAGGCCTCCCTGTCCCTCACCAACTCCCAGAGTTTATCCATAAAACAGGGCTAACAATGCCTCTACCTCACAGGGCTGTTGCGAGAAGAAAAAAAATGATACAATATACCAGATACAAAAATTCTTTATTGTAAGGATTTCTGTTCACAAGTACCTAGTAGCCATAAACACCTGCTGAATAAATCCTCCAAGATTCAAATCCAGGTCTGAACCCCAAAGTCCATGCTCTGTTCATCAATTAAACGTATATGAAGCTTGCTGTAACTGTGATGGAAGAGTTGTTTTCACATGCAGCTGTCAAACTCCTCCCCTTGCTATTTCTATCAAAGTAGTATCTCTCTCTCTTTTTGGCCACACCTTGCAGTTTGTGGGATCTTAATTCCCTGACAGGGATTGAACCTGTACCCCCAGCAGTGAGAACACAGAGTCCTAACCACTGGCCCACCAGTAAGCCCCTCAAAGTGGCATCTCTATGACTGCTAGTCATAATGGTAATTCTATGACCATGAGGGGTCACAGAGTGAAATTAAAAAACACCCCCATGGGAGCAGGAGGCACCTTTCAGAAAAAAGATTTGGGACCCTTTAGGTTTTCAGCATCAATGCTTCCATCCCACAAGGAATCCAGGAAAAAACCATTTCTGGCAAAGAGAGTTAGTGAAAGTCGCTCAGTCGTGTCTGACTCTTTGCGACCCCACAGACTATACAGTCCATGGAATTCTCCAGGCCAGAATACTGGAGTGGGTAGCCGTTCCCTTCTCCAGGGGATCTTCCCAACCCAGGAATCGAACCAGGGTCTCCTGCATGGCAGGTGGATTCTTTACCAGCTGAACTACCAGGGAAGCCCGAGACAGAGCTCTACATTCTAATTCCTGAGACAACACCTGTGTGGCATCAAGGGGAGAGAACTCTGAAGAGAACGGTGCTCCACCTGAGGCCACCCTCTCCCTCAGCCAGTGGCCAGACCGTCATACGGAGCAAGGCGCTGTGCTGGAGGGTGATGACCAGGAACCATGACCCTTCCGACATGAGTTGGGGAGTCCACAGCCCCCCACCCACAAAGAATGAGGATAATGAGAGGGTTCTGGCTCTGCTTCAGGGAGGGAAATTCAAATCTCTCTTTTGTAATGAGCTTCAGGCCAGAAGAGACCAACCAGGTGGGGGCTGTTGTGAGAAACACATCTGTAACGTATGAGTAATAAGATTGGGGCCCTAGAGGAAGCAGCAAGGATCTCAGGGTCTCTGAGACCTGCTGTTTCAACTCAACCAATGAGGAAGTGTTGAATCAGAATGGCATGTTATGCTTCTTGCTTTCTGCTCAGTGTGGAATGGCTGATGCTGGGCAGATTCACTAAGTAATACCAGGGACACAAGATTTTGTTCCATTTCAACAGAAGAGCTGGGGCCTGGGACCTTTCACTAAAATCTAGGTTAAATATGCCTAAGGCCTCTAGACTTGATTTTCTACACACGAAGCACACAGTGTCCAAAAGTCCTTGCTGAAACACGATGAATAGGTTTTGACATGGATTACATAAAGTGCTCTGACGTGGGTAAGACAACCATTTCTGTCTAACAAGTTGATTCATTCAGTCAATAACTATTTGAGTGGAGAGGATAAAAATCTAGGTTAATAACAGTAGGGACAAATCTAATGAGTTAAAAATAGCACAATTCTATTTTAGAAAACTGAAGGCTGAGAATACAGGGGAAAATAACAGCCACTATTTAAGAGACACCCATGTGACTATTTACATTTCATTTAATCCTCATATCTGTCTCAAAGGGGAGCTATCATCCTCATCACATCCATGAGGAAATTCAAATCCACAAAGGCCAGCTCACTGGCACAACATCATGCCACCAGTCAGGGAAGATCAGGCTGGAACTGGAGTTTCTCTGGCTCCAAAGTGAGGACTCCCTAAAAGGTGGTGGAAATTTCGCGTAAAAACTAAGATACCTGGTGCCAGGGAGGGCCAGTTACTTGCTCAGGAGAGTGACGGGTGCTGCTCTAACTAGGACTTAGGAAGGTGAACTCACAGAAACATGCCAGTAACTTCTGCCCAACCTTCTATCAGCACATGCCCCGGAAAGGCATAAAAAGCACCTCTAGACTGCCTTCTGCAGAACAGGTGGTCACTATCCATCCGGGGCTGGGGCCATCACCAGCGCCCTTCCAGCGCCCCCTGCTCACCTTCTGCACAGCTTCCCCGTGCAAAACCACCTGCGGTGTGAATACCACTAGCAACCCAACTAATAAGACCCACTTGGGTGCATCTGGGAGGCCCCTGAAGGCAAGCCTCTGTCGATAAGGAAGAGAATGTTTTGGAGCAAGAGGAACCTGGTGGAGAGGTTCGAAAGAGACTGGGGAAGGCAGCTTCGCCGAGTAGCGGGAAGCGCAGCGGCCGGGGATTCGAGAGCCCTGAGTCAGGGTCTGTGACCTTGGCTGGGTGCCTCGTTTCCTCTGGCCCTCGGTTCCCTCCAAGCCAGCACAGGCCTAGGATATGGGAAGCCACGAAGCTAGTGACAGCCGGGTGATGGGTGACCCCCGGAGGCGGGGGGGATACCCAGGGACTGCTCGGGGATGCAGGGGGGTGGGGTGGGTGCCAAGAAGATAACAGATCCTAGAGGAAGGCAGAGGCGGGCGCGACGCAAGAGGCGGGGGGCACCGGAGGGGGTGGGGCCCGGAGAGGGGGCTCCCCTGGAGATTCCCAGGGCTGGGCCGGGCGTGGGGGCACTTCGACTGAGGTAGTCGAGTCATGTGGGGGCTGGGAGGGGGGTCACGTGAGGCCGGAGGGGGTCAGGGTCACGTGAGAGGGGGTTCAAGGAACAATGGGGGCGCAGGGGGGGTGGCAAGGGGAGCGGGGAGCCCTCCCAGCCCTGGCGTCTCCTCTCCCTGCCTACTCACCCCCATGGCGACAACGGCGGCGGTGGCGCTCAGCTCCTCCTTCCCACACTTGCCGGCTGGGAGGCGGCGGTAGCGGCGACACTGGAGCGGCGGCGGGCCCCGCACTGCGCGTGCGCCTCGCGGGCTCCCCAGCGCGCCCTGGCGGGAACCGCGCCGGCGCAGAGCCCCGCGAAGGGACGGGCGGGGAAAGGCGCGCAGGTGGAGAGCCTGGGAGGCGGGCCGAGGGTCTCGCAAACCAGAAAGAGGCGGGAGGCGCGGAGCAAGCGTCGCGCTAGGAATGACGTAAGCCCGGGCCCGCCCACCCCGCCCCCAGGCTGTGTCTGTAGCCATGGCAACGGCCTCACAGCCCGCGGGGAAGCGCGCGGCTGGGCAACCCGGTGGGTGGCAGCGCCTCCCCTGCGCTGGCCTCTGCGTCTCCTCCTCCTTAACCTGGTCATCCGCGGAGCAGCCACCTTCCCAGCCGACCAAACGCGTCAAGACCTCCGAAATACCTGCTCCTCCTACAACCCTCGGGCATAGGAGAGGTGTTTGGAACATTTCCCACTGTCTAGATCGTGAACTCTTGAAATCCCTTTTCTAACCAGAGTCATTCATCCATCTAACTTTTTTCTTTTTAATTCATCTGTATAGCTGTCTTCTAACTTTTCATTCATCCTCCATTCGTTCGCTCTCTCAAACACTGACTAGGACCATAGCTGAGCAGGGCATGGCTACTCTCTCCAGTATTGCTGCCTGGAGAATCCCCATGGAGAGAGAAGTCTGGTGGGCTACAGTCCATGGGGTCGCAAAGGGTCGGACAGGACTGAGCACTGCACAGCACCATACCAACACTATGCAGAGCCCAGGGAGCCCAGAAAGGAACAACAGGCCGTCCCAGTCCAGAACTTACACTTCAGAGGGGAGGCAGGCATGTTTAATGGGGAGTGGAAGGTGATGTGAAATTGAGACATCCTGCGTCCTGGACATCCTTCATTTCAGTCTATCCCAGCAGACCAGTGTGACCCCCACTTGACCTGTATCACCATCACCTGGGGAACCTGTGCACTGTGCAGCCCTGGGGCCTACCCCAGAATCTCCAGGGGTGGAGCCAGAATATTCGCTTCTAGGAGCTCCCCAGATAGGGTCCTACTTAGGAAAATCAGAAAACCGCCACCCAAGACAAGCCTCATAGGCTTTGTTAGGTTTTACTCCTTGTCCTTCCCTCAGCACAGCACAGGGGTGGCCCCCAAACAACCACTCAAGCAGCGTTTGTTGAGTGCCCATCGTGTGCTAGGCACTGTTGCAGGCAACAAAGAAAACAACAGAAAAGGCACTGCCCTCATAGAACTTGTGTTCTAGAAGGAAGAGGCAGATAATAAACTAAATGAATGAACCAGTAAAATACATATCATGTTGGATGATATATGTTATATGCAGGAAAATGAAACAGGGAAGACAGGTGCAGAAAGTCATAATTTGTTTTTATTTTGTTTAATATTTATTTATTTGCCTGCACCAGGTCTTAGTTGTGGTACATGGGATCTTTAGTTCTGACTTGCAAGATCTTTAGTTGCAGCATGTGAACTCTTAGTGGAGGTATGTGGGGTCAAGTTCGATAACCAGGGGTGGAACCTGGGCCCCCTGCATTGGGAGCATGGAGTCTTAGCCAGTGGACCAGCAGGGAAGTCCCCAGATTTATAGTTTTAACTAAAACGTTCGGAGAAGGCAAACAAGAAGTGACATTTGAGCCAAGATCTGAGGAAGGGGAGGCAGAAAGTCCAGCGGCTGTCTAGGGGAAGGGCATTCCAGGCTGGGGGTGCTGGTAGTCCAAAACTCCCCAGCAGGAGCATGATTGGAATGTTTGAGGAACTAACTACACACAGCACAACGGGCTGGAGCAAAGTGGGCCAGCGGGAGAAGTGTGGGAAGTGAAAATCAGATAAGTTAGAGGAGGATCCTTTAGGGCTTGTAGGTTTGTTATTTTTTTAATATAATTTTATTTATTTCTTTATTTTGGGCTCTGCTGAGTCTTTTTTATTTTCCGGCTTTCCTCTAGTTGTGGCAAGCAGGGGCTGCTCTCTAGTTGCGGTGCACGGGCTTCTCACTGCAGTGGCTTGTCTTGTTGCAGAGCATGGGGTCTAGGCACACAGGCTTCAGTAGTTGTGGTTCCCCAGCTCTAGGGCATAGGCTTGATAGTTGTGGTGCATGGGTTTCATTCTCTGAAGCATGTGGGAGCTTCCCGGATCAGGGATCAAACCTGTGTCTCCTGCATTGGCAGGCAGATAGATTCTTGACTACTGAGCTACTAGGGAAGCCCAGACTTGTAGATTTTAAAACACTTTGACTGGAACTAGAGCGAGCTATTAGAGAGTCTGGAAGGAGTAGAAGGCCTGGGTTATGTGCTCACAGGACCGCCTGGTTGCTGGGTTGAGAAGGATGTGGGGCAAGGTCAACAGCAGGGCAGTGCAGGGGCCACTGCTGTAATCCATGCAAGAGCGATGGTGCTTGCCCCAGCTGCATGGCAGCGAAGGTAGGAGAAGGGTTCAAGACATGGACGTATGTTAAAGGAAGACCCAAGGACTTCCCGATGGGCTGGATATGGGGAAAGAGAAGAACCAAGACATCTTCAAGGTTTTTAGCTTGTGCTACTGGAAAAATGGAGTGCCTTTGACTGAGAGGTGGACAACTTTGAAAGGAGAAAGGTGGGTGAGGAAGGGGAAGACCAGGACTTCCGTTTTGGCCACTCAGGTTTAAGATGTCTTTTTTGACATTCACATGAAGGTGTGAAGGAATCAGAGGCTGGAACTCAGGGGAGAGGTCCAGCCTGGAGATATCAATTTCAGGTACGAATGGTATTTAAAGCTGGATGAGACTGGGTGAGACCATAGAGGCAATGGCAGTAAACTAGAGTGAATAAATCTTGGGCCTGCATCCCATTCCTGGGTCAGAAAATCTGGTTTCTAGTACCCTAGGGACCAGAGAGGGAACTAAGAGAGGGAGGAGGGGTGGTCGAGGTAGATAGAGGGGGCTTCTGAACTTGCCCTTGAAGGAGGAGGAGGTAGGGAGGTTTCCAGGGGAGAAAACAGTATTTGCCAGCCAAGGACGTGTGAGGGGTGGGGCAAGAGGATTCACAGAGGGAGGAAGGGTGGAGTGCAACCCCCCAGCCTATTTTGGTTTCTCCTGCCTCCTCACCCACATTGAACTTCATGGTCAGCTGTTTCAGGGAACCCCACCACCGTGATACCCCATGCCCTGTCTCTTTGGCCACTCCGCACTCTAGGGTCCATCTGCCCCCCGGCTGCCAGAGATTGCTGGACACCAACCCAGGCCTGGGAGGTGAGCCCAGTAGTCCCTTGAGGAAGTGACACCACCTAGGCCCTCAGAAGGCCTGAGATGGCCCAGTGCCCTATTCGTGCCCCACAGCAGTGTCCTTCTCCCTGGGGGCTGCCCCCAATTTTAGGCTCTCTCCTGCTCAGAGCTTCCTTGGTCTCCCTGGGTGGTGGACAGAGCCTGCTTTGGAATCAGACTGACCTGGGTTTAAACATCCTCTCTGCTACTTCCACCCTTTGTGACTTTAGAAAGAAAAGAAAGAAAGTGAAGTCGCTCAGTCATGTCCGACTCTTTGTGACCCCATGGATGTAGCCTACCACGCTCCTCCGTCCATGAGATTTTCCAGGCAAGAGTACTGGAGTGGGTGCTCATTTCCTTCTCCAGAGGATCTTCCCAACCCAGGCATTGAACCTGGGTCTCCCACATTGTAGGCAGATGCTTTACCATCTGAGACACCAGGGAAGTAAAGCTGTCCAACTTGAGAGTTGTGAGTTAAGTTTTATTTGGGTCAAAATGAGGATGGTAGCCCTGGAGGCAGCATCTCAGATGGCTCTGAGAGACTGCTCCAAAGTGGCAGTGAGGGTGAAGGGGGAGTCAATACCGTGAAGCACTCATTTTACAAAAGATTTTTTGTTATTCATGAGGATCTTATGTCACCATGAAAGGATTTAGTGCTTCTCTAAATATGAGGAGACTGCAAGGATTGAGATCATAAAATCTGTTCCTAAAAACATCCCAACTATCTAAAGACCTGTCCCACCAGACTCCCTGGAGAACGGAGTGCCTCACTCCACCCTGGACTCCCTCAGGGGTTGTTGAAGGTCACCAGCTATAGCAGCACAGGGTTCAATTTCCATAGATGTGTGTGTTAGTTGTAACCGCATGGATTGTAGCCCGCCAGGCTTTTCTGTCCATGGAATTCTCCAGGCAAGAATACTGGAGTGGATTGCCATTCCCTTCTCCAGAGGAACTTCCCAACCCAGGTTTGAACCCTGGTCTCCTGCATCACAAGCAGATTCCTTACCATTTGAGCTACAGGGAATCTCTGTAGAGGTTGATGGCAAATGCCTTTGTCCTTCAGTCATTGGCAATGCTCTTGGTAAATGCCAACTGGTAGTTGACAGGTACAGTGACTCCAGTTTCCTTATTTATAAAGTGAGACCACCAACAGCAGTCATCTTCCAGGGCACTGGTGAGAATTAATGAGATTAAACAAGATGAGAGGTTGCAAGGCACCTGGCATGGTCTGGGGCAAGAGAGGAATCTCCTCCCCAGGCACAAAAGTCTATCTCTCCCACCCTCCCACCCCTGCCACCCTCCTGCCTTTCGCTGCCAAACCTCTGCCCCAAGGGACCAGGCTGTTGCCTAAGCTGCCTCATTAGGCACGCCCTCCAGCTCTCACCGGAGAGCCTGGGCCACCTCCTCCACCCTCTCTGACCTCTCAGGATGGACACGCTGTGTCTCAGGCCCTGCACCCCTCCCACCTCCTTCCTGGACTCCCCTTCCTCCCAAGACAGCCACTTGCCCTCCTCACTTCACAGCCCTCAACTGCCCCCAACTATTCATCCGCTTAGGTGCTTAGTGGAGGCTTGGGGGCTGCCCTAGACTACAGTCTTCTGTGCTGGGGAACAGCCTTGGAAGACAGCCCTGCCCAGGGGGCGGCCGTCACAGCCCCCCACAGCCTAGTGGGAGACGGATGGACAGACTTTGTACCTGGTGATCAGCTGGTCGAGGAGTTGTTCAGTCGCTAAGTCATATCCAGCTCTTTGCAACTCTGGACTGCAGCACGCCAGGCTTCCCTGTCCTTCACTAACTCCCAGAGTTTACTCAAAATCATGTCTACTGAGGTGATGGTGTCATCCAACCATCTCATCCTCTGTCACCTGCTTCTCCCCTTGCCCTTAATCTTCCCCAGCATCAAGGTCTTTCCCATGAGTCAACTCTTGGCATCAGGTGGCTAAAGTATTGGAGCTTCAGCTTCAGCATCAGTCCTTCCAATGAATATTCAGGGTGGATTTGCTTTAGGAAGGACTGGTTTGATCTCCTTGCTGTCCAAGGGACTCTCAAGAGTTTTCTCCAATACCACAGTTTGAAAGCATCAATTTTTCAGCACTCAGTTTCTTTATGGTCCAACTTTCCCATCCCTACATGACTCCTGGGAAAACCATCAGTTTGACTGTATGGACCTTTGTTGGCAAAGCGATGTCTCTGCTTTTAATAACACTGTCTAGGTTTGTCATAGCTTTTCTTCCAAGGAGCAAGCGTCTTTTAATTTTGTGGCTGCATTCTCCATCCACAGTGATTTTGGAGCCCAAGAAAATAAAGTCTATCACTGTTTCCATTTTCCCCCCCATTTATTTACCATGTTAAGGAGAATCCCCCACTTCCCAAAAAGAAAAAAAAGACCAGAAAAGAATCTGAAGGTGCTCCGCCCTCCCCTCCCTGCCACCTGAGAGCTGAGCCTCTCCCCTCAGGGTCCCTCCCCCAGCCCTCCTCAGCCCTGCTCTCCTGCTGTCTGCCTCCCTCCACCCAAAACCCTTCGCCTTCCCTGTCTCTACGTCTCCACTCCTTACACTGCTCACACTCCCGGTTACAGCCTGGTTTCTGTTCCCGCCACCCCACGGAAGCCTCTCCCGGGGGACATTTTCCAGCAGCCCTGCTATCTCCAAGCGACATGTCTCAGTCCTTATCTTTCTGGATGTCCAGGCAACATCCGGTGTATCCTTCACCCCCTCTCCTTGAAACACTCTTCTTTAGCATCTGTGACACCACACATCACCCTCTCAAAACAAAAATGAACAGCTGGTGGGCCAGTTAAAGCCCTCGGAGATGGCCGTCTCCATGTTCAGCCAGGGTCCCATTCCCCGCCTTTGGAAATCCTCTTTTTTCCTCACCCCGGGTCCCAGCTTAGATGTGGGAAGGCTTCTCTCACTGCCCTCACTCCCGCCCGCCCGGGCGCACTCCCTGGGTCTCCCGATGCCTTGTTCTCCCCCATTGCACCCTGCCATCTCCTCCATAAGACAGTAGGCTTCCTGCAGTTTGAAGGCTGGGTTTCTCTCCTCTGCTGCTGTTAGCGTTGCCAGTTGCAATATGGGAGCAAACTTAAACTCACTCTGCATCTGAAATTCAGATTTCAGTGTGTTCCAGGTTTTCGAATGCTAAATTTGGCAACCTGAACTTCTGAACTTCTGGGACCCAGCTCAGTGCCTGATATAGAGCAGGTGCTCAGTAAACGTTCATTGAAGGAATAATGGTGCAGTGCTGGTGGCAGGCACAGACGCCGTGGGGCACAAAGGAGAGATAGCAGGCTCCCTAGAGGAGGTGACACATGAGCCAAAGCAGATGGAGCTACTAACTCGTGGCATCAATCATCCCCTCCACGGGGAGGCCTCCTGTAGTGGGTTGAATGTGTGTGTGCTCAGTCGCTCAGTCGTGTCTGACTCTTTGCGACCCCGTGGATTGTAGCCTGCCACGCTCCTCTGTCCCTGGGATTCTCCAGGCAAGAATACTGGAGTAAGTTGCCATTTCCTACTCCAAGGGATCTTCCCCGACCCAGGGATGGAATCTGCGTCTCCTACGTCTTCTGCATGGTCAGGCGGGTTCTTTGCCACTGCACCATCTGGGAAGCTCAGGGGGTTGAAGAGTGTCCCCAAAAAGATGTATCCAAGTCCACCCGCAGTACCTGTGACTGTGACCCTATTTGGAAATAGGATCTTTACAGATGTAATGTAGTTAAGGATCTCAGGATGAGATCATCCTAGATTTAGGGTTGGCTCTAAATCCAAGGACTGGTGCCCTTACAACAGAAAAGAGAGGAAGATTTGAGGCGCACGTATAGAGGGAAGATGCCCATACGAAGACAGAAGCAGAGAGTGGTGGGAAGCAGCTGCAAGCCAAGGACACTAGGGGTTTCCAGGAGTCATCAGAAGCTGGAAGAGAGGTATGGAATGGATTCCATCTCAGAGCCTCTAGTAGGAACCAGCAGAACACCCTGATTTTGGACTTTTGGCCAAAAACCTTTTTCAAATTTTAAATTTATTTCTTATTTATCTACTTATTTCTGCGTTGCGTCTTTGCTGCTGTGCCCTGGCTTTCCCTAGTTGCGATGAGCAAGGCCCACTCTCCAGCTGAGGTGCAGGGGCTTCTCTTGTTGCTGAGCACAGGCTCTAGGCTGCATGGGCTTCAGTAGTTGTGGCCCACGGGCTCAATTACTCTGCAGCAGGTGGAATCTTCCTGGACCAGGGATCGAACTTGTGTCTCCTGCATTGGCAGGCGGACTCCTAACCACTGCACCACCAGGGAAGTCCCTGGCCAAAATCAATTGCTGCTGTTTTAAGCCATCCACTTTGTGGTATGTGCGATGCAAATGTACTCTCAAGGCTCCATCTTTCCCAAATTCAATCCGTAAGACTCTTCCTTCACAACCCGTTGCCCCCAGAATCCTTTCTAGTACCAGATCTCTTATCCTGCCAGGCACTCAGATGGCCCCAGTGATCATTAGTAGCAGTAGTGTAAATAGATCTGTTGTGTCCAGCTCTTTGCAGCCCCATCCACTACTGTTGCCCACTAGGCTCCTCTGTCCATGGGACTTTCCAGGCAAGAATGCTGGAGTGGCTAGCCATTCTCTTCTACAGGGGATCTTCCCAACCCAAGGATCGAACCCAGGTCTCCTGCATTGCAGGCAGATTCTTAATTTGAGAGCCACCAGGGAAGCCCCTGGTGATCATTACTTCCTCGTATTCATGCCCTTACATAGGCCTCTCCAACACTGAACTTCTAAAATGACACTGTCATTCCCAAGACCAGGTTATGAAGCTCAAGACCAAGCTTCTGCCTTGGTCTCTCGCATGGCTCCCTCTGGGGAAGCCAGCCGCCACGCTGTCAGGATGCTCAAGCAGTAACATGGAGGTGAGGAACTGAGGCGTCTCACCAACAGCCAACTCTCAGCTGCTGGGCAAGTGAGTGAGCCACCTTCAAGGTGATTGTCCCATACTAGTCAAGACTTCAGAAGACTGAAGTCCAGCCAACCTCTTGGTAGCAACCCCGTGGGCGACCCAGAGTCAAAACCACCCAGTGCAGTCAGTCATCCTGAGATTCTGACTCCCAGAAGCTCCGGGTCACTTGTTACGCAGCACTGCTGTAGCCTAACTAATACAAGGCAGTTAAATGTCATGCTTGTCACTCTCAACCTTGAGGTCCACAGGCCCCACCCTTGGCATTAGAAGTCAACAGGAGGCAACAACTGGTAGCTAGATTTAAGGCTGGAAGAGGGCCAGGCAGTCATCAAGTCTATCCCACCTTGATAGTCCAAGATGCCAAGGCCAGAGAGCAGTGCACAGGTGGAAACGAGGTGAGATGTCCTGACTTGGAGGTCCATGGCCTCTTCAGGCCTTTGTCCACACCTCTGAGCCTGGAGCCCATTGCCCCACGTAGTAGCTCCCAAGGGCTGCTGTCACAAAGCACCCCAGACTGGGTGGTTGAAATAACAGAAGTTTATTGTCTCACAGTTCTGGAGGCCAGAAGTCCAAAATCAAGGTGTTGGCAGGGTTCGTTCCTTCTTTTAAAAAAAAAAAGATAAATAAACATTTATTCATTTATTTGGCTGTGCTGGGTCTTTGTTAAGACTTGTGGACTCGGTTGCTACATGTGGGATCTAGTTCCCTGATCAAGGATTGTACCCCAGTCCCATGCATTGAGAGCATGCAGCCTTAAACACTGAACCACCAGGAAATTTCCTGGGTTAGTTGGTTCCTTCTGAGGACTGTGGTGTGAGAAGGAGATGTCCAGGCCTCTCTCCCTGGCCTGTAGATGGCCATCTTCATGATCACATGCTGTTCCTGTATGTGGCTATCTGTTCCAAGTTCCCCATTCTTACAAGGACACCAGTCATCTTGAATTAGGTCCCACCTTGTTGACTTCATTTTAATTTTTATCCATAATTTTATTATTTTATTTACTTCAATAAATCTTTTCCAAATGGTTAATTTTTTAATTATGAAACTATGATAACACATTTACAGGAGACTTGGAAAATACAGAACAAGCTTACATATAGTTTCACTGTATATTACAATTATTTTTTAAGTAGATAAATTAAGATTTTTAGTTGGAGTTTCAATATCAAACTCTCAAAAATTAACAGAATGAATATGCATAGTAGTAGAAGGATATAGTCAAAGCTATGGTCTTCCCAGTGGTCACATACGGTCGTGAGAGTTGGACCTGTAAAAAAGGCAGAATTCCAAAGAACTGATGCCTTCAAACTGTGGTGCTGGAGAGGACTCCTGAAAGTCCCTCGGAGAGCAAGGAGATCAAACCAGTCAATCTTAAGAGAGATCAGTCCTGAATACTCACTGGAAGAACTGATGCTGAAGCTGAAGCTCTAGTATTTTGGTCATGTGATATAAACAGCTCATTGGAAAAGTTCCTGATGCTGGGGAAAATTGAGGGCAGAGGGAGAAGAGGGCATCAGAGGATGAGATGGCTGGATGGCATCAGCGATGCAATGAACATGAACTTGGGCAAACTCTGGAAGATGGTGAGGGACAGGGAGGCCTGGCGTGCTGCAGTTCATGGGGTCTCAAAGAGTCAGTCACAACTGGGCAACTGAACAACAAGAGAAGGATATAGTAAACCTGAAAATCACTATGAACCAATTTAACATAATTAAGATTTATACAATTTTCACATAACAGTATACAGGATACACATTCTGTTCAAGTTCCCATAGACTATAAACTAGGGAACACTAGAACATATTCAGGGACATAAGACAAGGTGCAAAAATTTGAATGTCTAAAGGTATTGAAATCATACAGAGACTGTTTCTTATCACTGTGGCGGTATGTTAGAGATCAATATCAAAAGATATTTGAAAATAACTCACATATTTTCAGGTGCAATGGACCTCACTTTGATTATTTCTATAAGATACTGTGGCCACCTGATGCAAAGAACTGACTCATTGGAAAAGACCCTGATGCTGGGAAAGACTGAACAGGAGAAGCGGACAACAGAGGATGAGATGGTTGGACAGCATCACCAGCTCAGTGGACATGAGTTGGAGCAAACTCTGGGAAATGGTGAAAGACAGGGAAGCCTGTGTGCTGCAGTCCACGAGGTCACAAAGAGTTGGACACGACTTAGCAAATGAACAACAACTTAACCTATAAAGCCCTAGGGCCCCCTTTCTAGGGTCACAGTCTTTCCATAATTCGTTGTTTCCTGGACTCTCTCCTGTCTGCATCCCAGCCACTCATTCTGTGCCCATGGCACACATTACTAATCCCTTCTGGCATCCTGTCTGTGAAGCCAGGTGCAGACTCAGAGTCCTCATCAGCAGTCTCCAGACAACCTGGGCCAGTGAAGACTTTGCGGAGAAGGAAGAGTCAGAAGCGACGGTGGACAATGAACACTTGTTGAATGCGCGATCGCATACATCTAACCTGCAAACAGTTTGGAATCCATCAACTTGTCTGTCTGTTTCAGGTTATCCATCTCTGCTGACTCACCACTGGGTCCATTGAGCCTGCTCTCCACCAGAAACTACAGCCCTCTTTGCTGGTTTTCATCCTCAGAAATGCGGGCACCCGGAGGCTGTGACTTCAGGGCCATAATCCATGTCTGCTGCTGGGGAAGAGAACCACCCCCCACCCTCCTTCTTTTGCAGTTCTGCATGCTCTAGGCACAGAGAGCGCTGTGTCTGGGCTATAGGGAGGGGGGCAGGGGGCGAGGTTGCCTGTCCACCCAGCAGCCACGCTTCCTTCTTTCTTGCTAACAGAGCCCGACTGCTGACTGCTCCTTGATGGGCACAAACATCATACACAAACATGATGGGGCCAGTCCACGCATGGGACTCCTATGCCCCTTTGCCCAGGGTAGGTTTAAGGGGCACAGGGCTGCTCAGGAAGTCCTGAAAAAGGCTTTTCTCCTTGATAAAAGAGACATGCCAAGGAGAAAGCCCCTGCTGTATGTCCCTCCCCTCTTTCTCTGGAAAGCATCCTCTGAGGGTGAGATGCCCGGAGCAGCTGCAGCCATCTGGTGACCATAAGGGGAAATCCTCTGATGTGTGGAAGAGGCAAAGCTGAAGCATGAGGAACACCTGAGGCCTTGGGGACCACTGAGCACTGTCAGCGGTGACACTGACCTCCACACTTCTTAGGAGAAATAATAACAAAGTGTCTGCTTTGCTCAAATGCTCTTGCCAAGGCAGGAGACCTAAGAGACATGGGTTCGATCCCTGGGTCTGGAAGAGCCCCTGGAGGAGGGCATGGCAGCCCACTTCAGTATTCTTCCCTGGAGAATCCCATGGACAGAGGAGCCTGGAGGGCTACAGTCCGCAGGGTCACAAAGAGTCTGACATGACTGAGGCAACTTAGCACTCATGCATGCACTGCTTTGCTCAAAGCATTATCAAGTGGTGGGTCCCCCGGCACAGCCAAACGCATCTTAGCTGGAAGGATGTGGCCTCAGGGATGTGAAAAACAGGACTCCGGCATCATTTGGCTTGAAACCAGCCCCAGTTCTGCCACTTTCAAGCTGTGTGATCTTCTGAAGCCTCAGCTCCTTATCTGTAAACTGAAGATAATTAGAATACCTTCCTCATAGGGTTACTGCAGAGGAAAATGAGACAATTTAAACAAGCACTTTGCACACTGTGGTTGGTACCTATGAGCATTCCATTTGTTTGTTATTCATCCACTAATTTATTCAATAATATTTATCAAGAATCTACTATGTACTTGTAATCTAGGGTCTGGGGAATATGCGGTGAGACTAGAAATAATAGGCACTCACGAAAGTTGGAGGTGAGAATAGAAATAATAGGCACTCACGAAAGTTGGCGCTTTCTGTTGTTATTTTAAATCTTTGCCTACAAGGGGCTCCTAATAGGTTGGTAAAATCAGGGGAGATTTGGCAGAAGTGGTTTCCTGGCATCTGGCAGTGTAGGCACCTGTGGAGTGAGAGGGCCACAGGTGAGTAAGACAGATACCCTGCCCTCTCAGCACTTGCAACCTCAAGGAGGGGACAGACAGGAAAACAGGTATGTGATTACATTACAGTGTGATCAGTGCTGAGATGGGGAGGGGCAGATGTCCTAGACTGGGTGAAATTGAGCTTCGTTTTACAAGGCAAATGAGAATGAGTCAACAAGGAAAGAAGCAGCAAGCCTGGTGTCAGGACTCGAATCTACAGACTCCAAGGGAACTGCAGGTGGCTGAGCGTGGCTGGCATGTAAGTTCAAGCGGGGTGATCTGGAGAGATGTGTTATTTCAGAAGCTGTGGTTGCAAGTGATGGAAAACTGAAATCAACCAGGCTCAGACAACCAAGGGAAGGTATTGGCTCACGTAACTAAAAAGTTTAGCAGTTCTGTGGCTTCAGGTGAAGTTGAAGTCACTGAGAAACCAGTTTTTCCCCATCTTTCCTGGTGCCCTCTTTTTTTTTTTTTAATTAATTAATTTATTTTTTTCAGTGGGTTTTGTCATACATCTGGTGCACTCTTGACTCAGCTTCCTGGCCTTTGTCCATCTTAGTAACACGCTGTTTGGACCAGCTTAGGTCTCTAGTCTACTTCGGAACTAATCATGATACCCAGGGATGACACTGGGATGAGATCAACTCCACAGCACCACATGGATCCCCAAACGAGAAAGGCAAAGGGGGAAGGGATGTCAGGAGGCCCAGTTTTGAAGGAGATTATCAAAGGATATTGAAAAGCAGAGGGCTGACTTGAGTAGACTGGACTTGAGAAAGATTCCCCTGGCTGCTGAAGGGGGAATCTTTAGGGGGCCAAAATCTAGAGGGGACCAAAAGAGGAGGCAGGGAGGCCTGCTGGGAGGCTGTTTCATTCACGGAGTGAAAGGCAGTGGCCATGGGGGGAGACTGATGAAAATAGGAGACTGTTGGACTTGGAAGTGAAACAGAAGAAGGAGTCCAGGGCATCTTCCAAGTTTCTACTTTGGGGACTGGTGGGGAGAGGGGGCAGGCAGTGCAAACAGGTAGTTAGGAGATGGACATCTGAGACTTCCCTGGTGGTTCAGTGGCTAACATTCCTTCCTCTGAATGTGAGGGGCCCAGCTTCAATCCCAGGTCAGGGAACTAGATCCCCCAGGCTGCAGTGAAGATGGAAGATCTTGTGTCTGCAATTAAAGACCTGGCACAGCCAAATAAGTAAATAAAGAAAACTAAATATCTATATCTACATCTGTCTACCTATCTATCTATCTTACTGCTGGAGAAGACTCTTGAGAGTCCCTTGGACAGCAAGGAAAACAAGCCAGTCAATTCTAAAGGAAGTCAATCCTGAATATTCACTGGAAGGACTGATGCTGAAGCAAATCTCAATACTTTGGCTGATGAGACGAGCCAATGCATTAGAAAAGACCATGAGGATGGGAAAGACTGAAGACAGGAGGAGAAGAGGACGACAGAGGATGAGATGGTTGGATGGCATCACTGGCTCAATGGATATGAGTTTGAGCAAGCTCTGGGAGATAGTTAAGGACACAGAAGGCCTGCATGCAGCAGTCCATGGGGTCACAAATAGTCCAACATGACCTTGAGTGTCTGACAAACAACAAATCTATCTATTTTAAAGGTGGAAATCCATTTTGGACAGGTTGAACTTGTGGTGTCTAAGAGAAAACTGAGCACAAAAGTCCAGAAGGCAGCTGGTAGGGTATGGGGTCCAGAGCTAGGGGCAGAGGCCAAGGCTAGAGATGGAGGTTGCAGTGTCCACGGCCCAGGGGGTTAAGGGTGTGGCCTGGGACCAAATTCTCACCCACGAGGGTTTGGTGGCAGAGAGGATGGGAGTCAGCTGGGAGCTCATGTCCAGGAGCAGGGGTGACCCTCTCTGTCTGTCTGGCCCAGGGGCGGACTGAGTCCAGGCCCGTCAAAGGTCCTTTGGGTTTAGAGGTGACAGCCACTAGTGACCTTGGCAGGAGCAGTCTCCGTGGAATGGTTGAGGGGGCAGAACCCTGCGGCAGGCTGCAGATTGAGTGGGAGGTGAGGACAAGGATGGAGGGTGCAAACAGCCGTTTTTAGGAAGCCCAGCTTTTAAAAGAGAGAAAAGGCAGCAGTAGCTTTAGCTGAAAGTGAAAGTCGCTCAGTCATGTCCAGCTCTTTGTGACCCCATGGACTATACAGTCCAAGGAATTCTCCAGGCCAGAATACTGGAGTGGTAGCCTTTCCCTTCTCCAGGGGATCTTCCCAACCCAGGTATTGAATCCAGGTCCCCCGCATTGCAGGTGGATTCTTTACCAGCTGAGCCACAAGGGAAGCCCAGCTGAAAGGAGTAGCTAAAGGTGAACTTGGGATGAAGGGGTGATTGTGTGTTAGTGTGTTGGTGTACATGGGGGATGGGAGTATCTTGGGATGGAGGTGCCTTAGCCAGACTGATGTGCTGAAGGGTAAACAACTGGGAGGGAGGAGAGGTAAATGAGGACCAAACCAAGGCACTAGGTCCCGAGTACTCACAGGAGAGAGAGAGTGTGTGTTTGTGTGTGTCTGGGAGATGCAGAGCCTGGGAGGGAGGCTGGCTGTGAATGGGGAAGGCACATGGGCAACTGGAGGTCAGAGGGAAGGAGTGGAATCTTGGGGTGCAAGGGCAGGCCTTGGAGTGGCCTCTGGAATTCCCTCTGGAAGCTGGAGGCCAGGTCATGGGCTAACAGCCATGCAGCGACTGGGGTGGTAGAAGGGGAGCATGAACAGGGGAGGTTAGCGGGGGCAGGAGGGGTGCTCACAGCTAAGCCAGGAGCCCTGGATGGGCCATGTCAGAGCAGAGCCGGCCACCAGGAGCCAGCAGTTCCGAGGGACCGGCCAGGTAGGGGGTGTGCGAGTGAGTGGGCCAGGGTCTGCAGGGAGGATGGGGTATTCTGGGGTAGGGCTCACTCGGCAAGTAGTGAGCAGACCCGTTCAGCTGGATCAGATACACGCTGGAAAGGCCTTGAGTACTGGGTAGGAAGTTTCCACTTTGCCCAGAAGGCAATAGGGAACCATGGAAAGTTATTGAGTAAGAGTGGGGCCTGATCAAAGCAGTATCTGAGGCTCTTTCTCCAGCTATATTTCCATGGAGAGATCACATTGAAGGCAGGACTCTGGAACAGAAGAGCAGTGAGAGGGAGGCTATCAAGGGTCAAATGTCACAGAGGAAGAGCTTTTAGTTCAGAGCCCTAGGAATGCCACATAGCAATGGCCTTCAGCTGGTCCACAGAGCACGGACTGCCTCACGGAGCAGTGAGGGGCTTCTCTAGCTCTGCTGGGGGCTGCTCAAGAGGGGACCCTTGCTTCAGAAGGAGACCAGCATTGACGGAGATTTGACATGCCATCTGAGATGATGCTTGTTGGATCTTCCCAACAATCAGATGAGGTCAGAGTTACTGTTCCCTCTGAGAGATGGAGGACCTGAGGCTCAGAGAGGCCAAGCAACTCACCCCGGGCCACACAGCAAGCAAGAAGCAGAGCCAGGACTCACCCCGGGTCTGAGCTCCCTGACTGGCAGGGAGCTCCTGCACTTTCCCTGCGATTCCCCTCTCCTCTGCCCTTTCTCCAGGGGTTTCGGCTCCACCCCACTTTGTTCTGGGAGGTTCTGGGGGGCTATGGGCCAAGGGGAGGTCCTGGGGATTGGATAGAAAACTCAGTCGACCCTGGAGGATCTTAACCCCATGCACTTGTCCCCCGGAGAGTGGGCGTCTCAGGGGGCCCGTGTTCAGACTCCCTGGGAAGACATTTGTGGCCTGGCTGAGGTGGGCCCCCTTGGTCCATGCTGTCACCGCCAGAGGGCGCCAGCTGTGGCCCAGGTGAGGGCGAGGGGAGGAGGTTCCTTTCCTGGCTTCCAGAGGAACAGAGTTGGCTCCCAGGTCTGGAAGCTGCCCCCTCGTGGGTCCAGGGAGGCCCCGTCGCCTGGTCTCTCTGCTCAGGTCTCTTTGACCTTCCACCCTCGTTCCTGCTCTGCTCGGAGGGAGTCAGATTTCCTTGGCGTGGGTGTCAGGAAGCCTGGGGTCTCTGCTTGCTGACCTCCGGACCTGCTCCTGCTTCAGTGAGCCGCTCACAGGTGCGCGGGCCTGGTCTCCTTTCCCTGCCCTCCTCACGTGGCCACAGTGCCCGAGGTGATGCCAAGCACCGGGTCGTCACCTGTCACCTCGCAGTCTCTTCACAACCCCGGGAGGGAGTGTGGGCCTGTTCAGGGGGTTACTACCAGGACCCAGAGAGGAGGAGGGCGGTACCTGGGCCACACATCCTGCCAGTGGGCCTGGGGGGGCGGGCGGGGGGGGGGGGTCCCTGGGAGGGAGGGAGGAACCAAGGTCCTGTCTGGGCAGGTTGAGGGGATGGGGGCCCCGAAGGGAGGCCCCCTGGCCCTCCCACGCTCCTTTAGCGCTATAGCCCACCTTCTCCATTTCCCCAGCTTCATCTCCCCCGGCCTCCACTCTCCCAGCCGCTCAGCCAGGTTTTTCCTGAGATCTTGCCACCCTCCCTCCCCCACCCAAGGGCCCGCCCGCCTGCCACCCTCCCCAAGCTGAGCCCCTTGGCTGTGGCCACCGAGGGCCTGGCCAGGGTCCCAGGCACCACGCCGCAGCGGCCAGGCTGGCCTGGCCAGAGCTCAGGACAGTCCCAGTCTGTCTGGCAGGGCTACGGGTTCAGGATTGGCTGGAGCCGCCCCCGCCTTTGGGAGGAGGGAGAGGGGAGGCTGATGGCTTGTTCAAGGTCACCCTCCTTTTCTCTCCCAGCATCCCCGCTTCGACCTTTGTCCCCTCTGCCTCAACTCGAGGAGGAGGGAGGGGGTGAGATGCCTAACACGCAGAGGACAGAGGAAAGTGAAGAGGAAGGATTTGGGAGCTTCTGGCACTTATTCAGCAAATATTGAGTGCCTACTATATACCAGGCGCCGAGAACACAGCAACGAACACAGGGGACCTAATCCCCGCCAGTGGCTCAGCAGGGAGACAGTGGAGAAATAAACAATCACACAAATATTGTAAACTTGTATCCCTAGCAGTGTGGCAAAGGCTCCGGCTTCTCTGGAGATCTCATGGGTGAGGAGCCTTATCTGGCCTGGGCGGGCAGTGGGAGGCTGCCTGCGGACACAGCCTGCGGCTTTAGTTTCGTGGGGGCCCCTGTGGGGGCTCTGGCAAGCCTCAGTTTCCTCAACTGGAAAACGCAGGAAATAAATGTGCCCGGATCAGATCACTGGGCTCCTGCCCAGCAGCCTGCAGGCCTCAAAAAGCAAGCACCCGCATCCTCCCTGAGGAAGGGCAAGGGGAGCTCCCCGGCGGGAGGGCGCTCCAGGAGACCGGCGGCCCTCACAAAGCTCCAAGGTGGCCTCAGGGAGCCGAGGGACCCCCGTGCTGAGCTCCCCCGGCCCCTCTGCCTAAGGCAGGAGAGGAGGGGCTGGTCCCTGGCTGCCTCCTTGCTCCCCCTCCCACACCCCTGTGTTCCAGGCCACGTGGCACCTCGGTGCTCTGGGAGAGGAGGATTCCTCACCTGGGGCTGGGGGAGCCAGGGAAAAGTGGGCGGCATGTGGGGTACCGCTGAGACCAGGTTGGGTTGGAGCGCCCGCTCTACTGCACCCTACAGCCCCAGGGCAGGGAGGGGGTGCTGTCTCTTTAAGAGCCTTCTGGCTGCTGGGAGCAGATGGCCAGGCCGCCCGGGCCCCTTGTCCTTTGTGTGGCTTTGCACAAAAGAGGGGGCCAGCTGGGGAGGGGTGGGGGGCGCCTGCAGCAGGTGGGAGGGTGGGGCCTTGCCCCTCCCCCTCCTAACCCTGCAAGGATTCCCCCTGGGGAGGTTTGCTCACTAGGAATGTATCTCTTCTCTGGACATGGTGGCCCCCACAGTCATCCCCAAATTCCTAGGATACCCTTCCCATGTGGTGTCCCACCTCCTAGGCAGAAGCCTCATCACACACCAGGGTCTGTGGACTCCCCCGCTCCTCTTCAACTCCAAGGCATAAACCTTCTCTCCCTGCCCCCACCTCCAGTGTAGAATCTTCTCTGGCCCTGAGCTCCAGGCTCCAGGGAGAAGTGAGAACACAGCTACCTCTTTATGGGGGGCAGGGTGCAAAGGATGGCAGGATGCTGGTGGCTGGGGGTACCTGGGGCAGACTGGGAGGAGGGAGGCCAGAATGAGCATGATGCTGAGGTCTGGGGGTGAGGTGAGATGCTGGGCCCTGGACCTTGAGTAGGAGTATGGAAAAGAGGCCAGGGGGAATTGGGGGACCCAGCCCAGGCCCTGCCTAATGGGGGGGCTGCTGTGGGCAAAATGGAAGACTCCATCATAGGAGAGAGCTGTGAGCAGCCCTGGCTGCCTGCCAGGCGGGAGGGGACAGAGATGAGAGGCTCCCTAAAGATTGGAGGTGCTGGGGGTGGGGTGGCACCCTGCCACTCAGGAGGGCTTAGGCTGAGGAGGTTCTTTTCATTTGTAGCCGACCTCACAGCTCAGACCTGCCCTTGGCCTATTCGTTCTCCTCTATCCAGACCTCCCCACCCTGGGGCTTGGTGCCCAACCCATGATTTAAGAGGAGGAAAAAGGCCCCAGCGCTCTGGCCGGAGGTGTGGCGGGCAACGTGGCCGCCGGCTGGGTGGCCCCAGTTGTGGCCCGACAGCACCGCAGCCGGGTGGGGTCGGGCCTGACTCTGCCCGGCCGCCCTCAGGAGCCCCCGGGACCTGGAGGCCCCGGCCGGGTCGTGGCCCGACCGCAGGACCCCGGCCGGCTGGCCGCAGGCAGCGTGTGGGGGCGGGGACCCCTGGCTGGGCCCGGGGTTGCTTCTAAATTTAGGAATCTGATTACAGAGTGGCCGAGGAAGGGAAGGGAAGGGAGAGGAGGGTGCGAGCGCCGGCTCGGCTCAGCCTGGGCACAGCGGGGTGTGCCCGGGCGGAGGTGCGTCTGGGAGTCCGGGGTTCGGGTGGGAGGGGCCACGGGCGGGAGGGGGCCTCGGCCTGTGTGCGCCGCAGCACGTGCCTGGGGCGGCGGGGACGGGCACCGGCGCGGCTCGCAGGCTCCGAGCCGCCGCCGCCGGTGTGTGTGCTGGCTCTTTGTGTGCCTGGCAGGGTGGCTGGGTCTGGCTTTGAAAGTCTCTGCCCACCCCCTCCCCCCTCTCCGTCTGTGCCGCGCTACCCGCTTCCCGGTCTGTCACTCTGCCCGTGCTCGTCCTGGGGGAGGGGGCTGCTGCTCCCAGCTGGGGTGACAGTGAACTCGGGGCGGGGGTGGGGGTGGGTCAGGGAGGACAGACCCCCAGCTTCCCTCCAATCTGCAGTCCAGGTCTTCCCCTGCACTTCCCACGCCCCATCCCGCAACCCCATGGGCCACTGTTTTGGGGTGCGCATTGCAGCCGTTAAAGGGAATTGAGGTGACCCCTGGGGACCCACAGATGCACACCAGAAGCCAGGCTCCTTGGCCCGGTAGCTCCTGGAGGAATTCAATCCTAGCCTGTCCGGCCTCCCATCCGCTCTGGCCCCCAAGGGCGCATGAAGTGTGTGTGTGTGGGGGGGGGGTCCCCCCTGCGGAAGGGGGGGCGGGGAGTTCCTTGGCAGGAAGGGAAATGGAAGGAAAAGCTGGGCTCCACCCGGGCGGGCGGGCGGGCGGGCAGGCGGCCTCAGGGCCCCCAGGGCAGGCGGCGGTAACCCGAGCCCGCTGCTGTGTGGGGCTGGTGTGCGCGTGGGTGGGGCTGACCCCTGGCTACTCCTGGGGGTGGGGTGGGGGGGCAGAGGGTCTCCCCCAGGGGGGCAAGTCTGCGAGCCCCGGGGGCCGGCAGAGGGAAGCGCGCGCCACCCGGGTCCTGACCCCACCCCCCGGAGGTCTAGCCCCGGCCCCCAGGCCCCGCCCCCCGGGCCCTGCCTCCCACCCCAGGGCCAGATGTTCAGCTGGCGGAGGCATCGGCTGGGGGAGGGGTGCTGAGGCCGCAGCCGGCACTACTTCCCTGCCAGCAGCTTCATTGTGTGCGCGAGGAGCGAGCGGCGGCGGAGAGCGGGCGGGCGGGCGAGCGAGCGAGCAGCCCGAGCGCGCCGGGAGAGCGAGCGAGCGAGCGCGCCGGCGAGGGTGCGAGGCGGCGCCCGCGGCTGCGCTCCCCCGCCTCCCGGCAACTCTGCCCCAGCGCCGCGCGCCGTGCGCGCCGTCCCGCCGCCGCCGCCGCCGGCGGCTGCCGTCGCAGGCGGGGGTCTGGTCCGGACAGGGGTCCCCGCCCGGGGAGTGGGGCATCCTGGTGCAGCCGAGAGACGCGGAGCTCGCGGGGAGGGGCGGGGGCGGGCGGCAGTTGCGCCGCAGCGCCCGCTCGCTGAACTGCGTGGGCAGGCGGGCAATTGGGGCTCCAGGGCGCCCCGAGGGCAGGTTGCCCCGACTTCTCCGGGGAGCCCCCAATTTCGTGGGGGCGTACAGAGCGAGCGCGCCGCAGCCGCACCGGACCTTGCGGCTCTTCCCCCGCGTACCCCACTTCTACACAAACTTTTCTGGCTCCCCTCACCTCTGGGGGTCGCGGAGAGTGCCGGGCTGCCCGCTGGGCTTCTGCCCCGCCGGACCCTAGCCACGCTTGACCTCCTGCCTCTCCTAGCCTCAGTGGCGACCCCTCCAGGCCGGGCCGGGCACGGCACTCCGGGCGAGCGCGGCAACCACCGCGGCTCTGCGAAGGCTCCCGCGCCCCCCGGGGCAGCTGGGCGGGGGTGATGCCCTCGGTGATGGAGAAACCGAGCGCGGGCTCCGGGATCCTGTCCCGCAGCCGGGCCAAGACGGCGCCCAACGGCGGACAGCCGCACTCGGAGGATGACAGCAGCGAGGAGGAGCACTCGCACGGTGAGCCCGGCAGCCTGGGGTTAAAGGCGCACCGGCCGGGTGGGGGGGGGGGCGCCGCGGCGCGGGGGAGAGTTGCCGACCCCAGGGGTACTATTAGGCATGGTTCCTGCCCTCCCTGAATCGGAGCCTCTGCCTTGCTGCCCCCAAGCCGGCACGGGGAATCTGGAGGCTGGGCCCCTAGCTGCCGGGGAGGCGGTCCTGCCTGCCCCCTCCCTGCCCTCCGTCCCCGAGGTACTCAGGCGTCCCTCCCTTTCACAGCTTAGGCTCCTCATACCTTACCACCTTGCAGGGGACTGAGGTCTGGCCGGGGCAGGAGCTGGAAAGACACCTCCACACCAAGCCGTGAGGCTCATGTGGTGGGGAGGAGCCTTGGATTCCCTGCAGGGCTGTGGTCCAGGTCTAGGGGCAGCCCTCCAACCCCCCTCTCCCCCCCACCAAGTCAGAACAAAGGGCTCTGCTGGGCCTGGGCTTTAAAACTGGCCCCTATTCTCCCCCCCCAGCCCCCCCCCCCCGCCCAGGGCTATGGCTGGGCAAGTCTCTCCCTTTTCCAGTTGCTTCTGTAACTGAGGGTAACTGAGGAGATGGTCAGGGAAAAGTGAGCCTCCTGAAAGGTGGGGGCCCTGGGTGGTCAGGAAGGAGAACTCCAGGCCAGCCACCTCCCCCGCCACATCCTCCCGCCCTCCCTCCCTGGAGTCCTGACTGCCTCCCCCTGGCTCCACAGACAGCATGATCCGCGTTGGAACCAATTACCAGGCCGTAATTCCGGAGTGCAAGCCTGGTGAGTGGCAGGACTGTGAAGGGAGGGGACTTGAGGGCCCGTGGCTTGGCCCTGAGCCCCTGAGCCCCACCTGGGGGAGCCCTTGACTGGCGCCCACTGGTGGGGCAGGCAGGGGTGGGTGGCCGGCCCTGTGGCATGGTTAGTTTTCCTGCTCGGCCTTCCTGTCTGGTTCTCTACTCCTCCTTCCCCTCGGGCCTCACCTACAGGTCTCACTCTGCCGCCCTCTGGCCATGGGTCCAGGCCAGGGCCAGCTGGGTGATGGTGTCCTTTGCCTTTCAGAGAGCCCCGCACGCTACAGTAACAAGGAGCTGAAGGGGATGTTGGTGTGGTCCCCCAACCACTGTGTGTCAGATGCCAAGCGTGAGTGGGGTGGGACCCTGGGTTCATGTCTACCCTTGGGAGCTGGGGGCCTGGTTCTCCTGTCAGCTGCCGGCCGGCTCTTCTCAGAAGTGGGCTAGAGGCCGAGACATGTGGGTTCAACCCCTGCCCTGGGGCTCAGGGTCAGGGGCCTAGTCCCTGGGGGCATACCCCTGTCTGGACAGGCCTGGGTTAGGAGTTGTAACCCCTCCTCCAAGAGCTGGCTCCTCCTGCCCCTGCAGTTGACAAGTACATTGCGATGGCCAAGGAGAAGCACGGTTACAACATCGAGCAGGTGAGCCTCGGCCCCGCAGGGATTCGGGGAGGAGACAGCACGGTGCTGGGGGCAGCTGAGCCTGAGTCCTTCTCTCTCCTGGGCCAGGCACTGGGCATGCTCCTGTGGCATAAACACGACGTAGAGAAGTCGCTGGCTGACCTGGCCAACTTCACCCCATTCCCGGATGAGTGGACGGTAGAGGACAAAGTGCTGTTTGAACAGGCCTTTGGCTTCCATGGCAAGTGCTTTCAGCGGATCCAGCAGATGGTAAAGCCCTCCACCCCTGTCGGCGTTCCTTGGCCGCTTCTTTCTGATAAGCCTTCCCGGGGCCTGGAGTCTTAAGTGGGCTCCAGCCTTTGGCGTTGCCCCCTGCCCCCAGCTGCCTGACAAGCTGATTCCCAGCCTGGTGAAGTATTACTACTCTTGGAAGAAGACCCGCAGCCGGACCAGTGTGATGGACAGACAGGCTCGGCGGCTTGGGGGCCGAAAGGACAAGGAAGACAGGTGGGGGCCTGGGGAAGCTGTGGGTGGGGGTAAGTGGCGGTCCTGCAGGCCCTAGCCCCTGCCTCACCCGCTCCTTGGCCCCCGTGTAAGCAGCGATGAGCTTGAAGAGGGACGAGGAGCCGTGAGTGAGGGGGAGCCGGACGCTGGAGACCCCAAGAGAGAGGTGAGGGGGCAGAGCTCTGCTGGCCCGCCCGCTGGCCCACCTTCTCCTTGGGCTCTGCACTGCCCACCTCCTCTCCTTTCCCTGGCAGCCTCTGCCCTCTCGGCCCCTGAATGCCCGCCCGGGCCCAGGAAAGAAGGAGGCCCAGGGCTCCCAGTACCGCCATCATCCGCTGAGAACTCGGAGGCGCCCGCCCAAAGGCATGTACCTGAGCCCCGAGGGCCTCACCGCAGTGTCGGGGAGCCCGGACCTTGCCAACCTCACGCTTCGAGGTCTTGACTCCCAGCTCATCTCCCTCAAGCGCCAGGTAGGGCCCAGGGAAAGGAGCTGTGAGAGGGGACAGTCAGCAGCTGGGAGCTCTTGACTGGGGGCAGCTGAGCTGTTAGGGAGGTTGTGTGGTTGCCAAGCCTGCATCTTCCCCATTCTCTGGGCTTCTGGGTAACTTGATGTTCTTTTTTGGTCATTAAAAAAAATAACGCTGGTCTTTGAAAAGGGGCGAACCCCAGTGTCTCCCCTACTGGATGGTTGTGAGCGATGAGATGAGGTAGATGGCTGGGTGAGGGTTGCTACTGATGGCCTCCTGGCGTGGAGTTTGATGGCCCTCCCTTGACTTACCTTCCCAGGTGCAAAGCATGAAGCAGACCAATAGCAGCCTCCGCCAAGCCCTGGAGGGCGGCATTGATCCACTCCGCCCCCCTGAGGTGAGGCTGCTCTTCCAAGTTCAGGGGGAGGAGCTGGACTCTGGCTGGCGGCAGAGCAGGAAAGGGGAGTTTGGTTTGGAGAGCAGGCCCTCTGTTCCCCTATTTTTGAGCCTCAAGGATCCATGCCTTGCTTTGCAGGCCAATACCAAGTTCAACTCCCGCTGGACCACGGATGAGCAGCTCTTGGCTGTACAAGGTGGGTGAGGCTCTGGGGAGAACAGAGGGCCCCAGGAGTGTCTCCTTCCCCCCAGGGAGCTGGGGCAGAGGGGAAGGATCAGGGAAGTAACTAGATCTAAGGCGGTATTCACACTCTGCTGCCCTTTTGACCCTTCCAGCCATCCGTAGGTATGGCAAAGACTTTGGGGCTATTGCAGAGGTGATTGGGAACAAGACTCTGACCCAGGTGAAGACCTTCTTTGTGAGCTACCGGCGCCGCTTCAATCTGGAGGAGGTGCTGCAGGAGTGGGAGGCCGAGCAGGATGGGGCCCCTGGAGCCCCGGTCCCCATGGAGGAGGCTAGGAGAGGGGCTCCCTTGCCAGCCCCAGCCCTAGAGGAAGATGATGAGGTGAGAAGGGGAGAGAGAAATGCTGCAGAGGAGAGAGGAGAGGAACCACCTCCGTCCTTAAAGGCTGGGCTGAGGGCCTGCGCGAACCTGGTTTCTCACCCTTCTGTCTCCCCTCAGGTCCAGATTACATCCGTCTCCACGTCGGGACCCCGATCGGGGCCCCCTGCGCCGCCCCCTCCTCCACCCCCCGCCTCGCTGTCCCAGCCGCCCCCACTGCTGAGGCCACCCTTGCCCACGGCCCCCACCCTGCTTCGCCAGCCACCCCCACTCCAGCAGGGCCGTTTCCTTCAGCCCCGGCTGGCCCCCAACCAGCCGCCGCCACCTCTCATCCGCCCTGCCCTGGCTGCCTCCCGCCACAGTGCCCGCCCTGGCCCTCAGCCCCCACCCACCCTGATTGGAGCCCCTCTGGAGCCTCCAGCACCCTCGCTCTGAGCCCTGAGGCTCTCCACCAACCAGAGGCTCCAGAACCCCTCGGCAGGGCATCCTTGGGGACCTCCGGCTTCACCAAGGACAGAAGGGACTAGAGCTCGCGCCAGGTCTTTTGAGGACCTGGAGCTGCTGCGATGGGCACAGCTGGCCCTGTGGGTTCTGCACATTGTTTCTGGTGGCCAAGCCCGGCCAGGGTCTGGGGCTTTGTGAGCTGGCCTGAGGGTACTTTCTTTTCCTGGCTGGGACTGGAATGGCTGCCTCCTAGGCTGCCAGGGCTTGGCCTTTGGTCCTGCCCTTCGTGTGTAGGGGGTAGTGACCATAGTGTGGGGGCTGGGGGTGAGGACAGTTTAAGGTGTTGGCTGTTCTTCCTCTTTCCCTTCTTGTAGCAATAAGTCTGGGTGAGGTGGGGAGGGCGCTGGAGGGGGAGGTGGGCAGAGAGGTCCCCTGGGGCCAGAGAGGTAGCTCTCCTGTCTTCAGGGGCCGGGTGGGGAGTGCTGAGGAGCTCTGAGGGTGCCCCCCTTGCCCACGAACCTAGAGAAAGGAGGGTTGGGAACATATGCAGACATGGGTTTATTTTTCAATGTTTTTTTAAAAATAAAACCTTCAAGCTCACTGAATCTTCTTTTGGTTTAAGGGTCCCAGGCTGAGTGTCTCTTTTGGGGCCATGGGTCCACCCAGCACTGTCCTTTCCCCAGGCCCCAGACAGAAATCCGTTCTCCCCAGCAAGGCAGGTGGGTTGGGCCGTATCTTGCCCATGGGGCCTGGGTCCCTGCCCAGCTGGGATAAGAAACAGGAGGCGGCAGCTCAGATTCCAAACATTCTCTTTATTACGTGTTTGATCCAGAGGAGAGACTAAGTGCAGGAGGGGGGCTGGGTGGGGAGGGGCCACCTTGCCTGGGAGCCCCCCGGCCACCACCCCCTTTGGGAGCCAAGCCTTGCCCTCCGGGCCCCTGGGAGCACCCGGGCTGTTCCATAGGGCAGGAAGGGGGGAGGGAGAGGGAGCCCTTGGTAGGAGCCGGAGCCCACAGTCAGGGCTTGGGGCGGGAGGGCTGAGGTTGGCAAGGCCCCTTCCTGGGACCCAAGGGCTCGACTTGCCATGGAGCCAGGCCTGGGAGTGGGGTGATGAGTAGGGGTGGAGTCATCATAAATCAAAAAAAAAAAAAAATAAAATAATAAAATAAAAAATAAAACCCATCACAAAAAAATGTACAACTCAGGTGAGGGTAGAGGCAGCCTCTGTTTAGGACCCCCTCCCCCAATTTCTCAAGAACAGAAACAGCAGAGAAATAAATTAAGGGATGCAGCGGCTGCCACCAGCCAAGCGCCCATAACCAGCCACTCCCACACTGGCTGCGGAGGTCGGCGAGCTGGGAGGCCCTTGGCCTATCTGCCCCCCAGCCCCGTGGAGGGCAGAGGCTCCGGGCCCCGCTGCCCTCCGCAGCCTCGGCCAGGCGGCCCTGGAGGCCCCGGGCAGTGTCTCCTGAGAGGAGGGGCGACAGTGTGAGGAAGAGAAGGCAAGGCCGAGAGATGAGTGGTGAGGGAAGTCACTGCTATGGAACTAGCTGGTGCCCAGATTAATGCCAATGAAGAGGAGCAGCGGGGAGAGGACTGGCGAGGGGGCTGTGCTTTCAGACAAAGGCTCTCCCAGAAAGGAGGATGCCATCGTCCCTATTCCAGAGACTAGCAGCCTGGGCGGCCCCCGGGGGGCCGGGGAGCCCATCTGCCCTGCGGTTCCCTCCCCTCTCCCAGCCCTGGGGTCAGCCCCGCCTTCTACCCAGGAGGGGGTGAGAAGATGGCACAGACTTTTTGAGGAGGGGAACGAAAGTCCCCACAGCAGCTTGTGGAAGGAAATGCCCAGCCTCTGGGGAAGGAGGGGCAGAGGATACAGTGTGGAGGGAGGCCGAGCCCCGCGCCTAGCCTGCCAGCCCCAGGCTGCCGCCAGCACCCCCGCCCCAGCCCCCAGCCGCCCAGGCCTCCAGCCCAGGGGCCTGAGGTCAGGGGAAGGCCACCTCTGGTGGTTTGCTTGGAGGGGAAGGAGGAGAGGAGAGGGGAGAAGCCCAAAGTGGGCCTGGCGGAGGGCCTGACAGGGAACTCCACCACTCTTGCCTGAGAGTGTTCCAGCCCTGAGCCACCCTCCCGGGAAACCCCACAGATCCAGTCTCGACTGTCCCAATGGGGCAGGGAGGAAAGGTGGCCGCTGGGAAAATTTTTTTTTTCTTTTTTCTTTTTGGTAATAAAAAATTTCTTGGTTTAGGCGAAATACTCTGTGCAACCGCAGTACCGAGGGGGAGCCCTGCCCCCCCACCCCTCCCCCCCTTCCTTTGCCTCCTGTGGGAGAGAGGGGGAAGGGGGGCTATCTGGGCAGGGGTAACCGTGGGGAGGGGGAGAGAACCATCTCCCATCCCCACAAACATGGAAGAAAAAACTGAGAAGGGTGGGGAGGGAAGTGCCAGCAGGGGAGACACACCGATCCATCTCTGCAGTCCGACCCGGGCGGGCGGAGCGCCGGCCCCAGCAGCTAAGTCCAGCTGGCCGCCTCCACGCCCCCCACTCCTGGCAGCCTATTAAAGCTTAAGCTCGTTGGCTATTTTGGAGGCAATGTTTTTGAAGGCCATGGAGGTGCCCGATATCCGCTTAAAGCGCACCCCGTTGAGAGACAGCCGCGGCAGCTTGCACACCTCCATCTCCCACTGCACGAAGTCCTCGTGGCCGGGCGTGCCGTGCATGCAGAGCAGCATGTACTTCTCGTGCAGCTCGCTCTGGCAGCTGTTGGCGTCCAGCACCTTGCGGATCTCCCGCATCATCTCGTTGGGCTCCATGGAGCTCGTGGTCTTCATGCTCCACGTGAAGCGCAGCGAGCGGGGCTTGGCCTCCCGGAACTCGTCCTTCTCCTTGTCGTTGCTGCCGCTGCCCACCACGTGCGGTCTGCGGAGAGGGCAGAGGCGGGCGTCAGGCGGGCGCTGCGGTGTCCCACCCACGGGAGCGCCCCCCGGCAGACGGACCCTGAGACCAGAGAGGACGGCGGGAGGGTGCCCCAGAGGCAGCGGTGCTGGAAGAGGGAGCGTTAGAGCTGGCCCGGGGAGCAGAGCGGGGCGAGGAGGGTGGGCAGTCCTGCACCCCCGTCTCTCAGGGCAGAGCGGGGAGAAGCAGCCAGCCCCTGGCCAGGGGTGATGAGGTGACAGCTCCATGCTTTCCTTCGAACAGGAGAGGGCCGGGGAAGAATAGGGAGCACCGCACAGTAGCCCCGAGCAGTTCACAGACTGGACAGAGAGAAGTGGCTGCTTCACGAGAGCTGAGCTTGTCCGTGGGTGGGAGTCTAGCCCCAACCACCCGGCCTGGGGCTCCTGCTTCCAGAATCTACTGAATCTCAGGAGAAGGGCCCACACCTGCTGCGGTGGCGGTGAGGGGTGCTCTGAGGAGAGGGAGGCCCCACGAGGGTGGGGACAGGGCAGAAGCACGGGAGGAGAGCCGTGTGGCAGAAGGAAGAGAGGAGCAGGAGGCTCGTGACGAGCCCGGTGGCCCGCGCAGGGCCGGCGCCGGCTCCAGCCCTCTCACCTGAGCGTCTCCACTCGGTCTTTGCTTTCAGGTTCATTCAGGTTCCTCAAAAAACAGAGCGAGGGAGAGTTTAGTGCTGGGACCTCTGTGAGGGTGGGTCCGGGGAGGTGCCACCGGTGGGTGGGCGGGACCCAAGCCCAGAAGGCCACTTGCCCATCACTGGCAGGCCATGAGGCTCGGTGGCCCGCAGCCCCTCACGCTGGCCGCGTGACTGTCCCTCTCCAACAGGGAGACTGTCCCTCTCCAACAGAGAGCCCAGCACGGTGGGGGGGCTGCCCCACCCCACAAGGAGATCCGTGCCAGCGAGGAGGGTGTGGACGTGCGTGCGCTCATGGAGCACACAGCCCACAGCCAGGGCTCTGGGAAGGGGGGTTCCTGCTCTCGGGCCCCAGGGCTGGGTCTCAGAACTGTGGTCCTCTTAGAGGGAAGGGGCGAGGGGATAAATAGAGGCCTCTCTCCGGAGGCTCAAAGGGCTAAGACCTGCTGGGAGTGTGCCTGGGGCTCAGTGCCTGGGGCTGGATGATGGGGGAGAAGGGCCCTGAGGCCTGCTGGAGACAGGCTTGCCTCCCTCTTTCTTTTATAACTCCCCTGCCTGCCAGGCCATCTGCTGATACAGAAGGGAGACGGAGGGCAGGGCAGGGCAGGGCAGACACCTTGGGAGGGTGGGTGGGGAAGAGGTCTGGCCCCGCTGAGCGGCTTCTCCAGCTCCTGGCTGGAAGATGGGTGCCTGGAGCCGGGGAACTGGGGGTGCAGAGGAGAGCAAGGACGGAGGAGAGAAAGAGCAGCAGCAGCACATGTAAAAGGAACACAAAGAGACGACAGACACACGAACGCAAACCAGCGCGCTGCGAGCAGGCGCCTGCGCTGAGCAGGGGAAGGAGCCTGGCTGCTCTCTCGGGCCCCACCTGGCTCCTGCCCGTGGGTGGAGGCACCCTGCAGAGCAGGCCCCCACCGGGGCCCCATGAGTCAACAGCCAGCCATGCACCGAAGAGCTGGGGAGTGGTGGGCGGAAGGGGAAAGCCTGGAGACCCTGTCTCAGCCGTCTGTCAGCCGGGCACCGGCTGCCTGTCAGGTGTCCCCGCCCCAGGGCAGGGCCTGGGCGGCCTAGAGGAACCAGGGCTCCAACCTGCTCCTCAGCTTGGTATGCGGCCCACCCAGGCCTCCAGACAGGACAAAGGCAGGGCTGGGGGCGACAGAGCCAGGAGTGGGCCCAGGAAGGCAGCCGCCTGAGTGCGGGAGGATCTCCCTCTGCTGCCAGGGCACAGGGGTAGGACGTCCCAGCTCCTGGCTCTTGGGAAGCCACAGGCCGTAACTGGAGAACACAGCCCAGAGAGGATGCGGCGCGAGTCGCCCAGAAAAGGCTGGAGGCCTGAGGCCTGCTGGGGTGGGGGAGGGGTGGGCTTGTTCCACGGAGCTGCCAGAAGGGGGTGCTGTGCCCCACTCGAGAGGCAAAGGCTCCTCGGGCCTGAGGCGTCAGGCAGCAGCCTGGACACCCCAGTGTCCCTGCAGGGCCCCTGAAGTCCTGCCATCCCAGAGGACCTGCGGTTCAGGGCACCAGGGAAGAGGAGGCCCAGGAGACCCAGAGTGAGACACCATCCCAGACACACTTCTGACCCAGGTGGAGCTTCTTCAGAGCGCATGCACAGACATGGGAAACGGCCGGAAGAGGAGCCCACCACGTTTGTGACCAAAACCCGGGGCAGGGGACCGGGGGGAGGAGACAATCTTAAAGGGAGAATTCCCTGAAAAGGTCCCCCTTGCTGGGGGACGGGCCCGTCGTTTTCAGAGCCATCTGCCCTCAGTGGGCACACGTGGCCTCATGGGCCACCCTGTCAGAGGCCGTCGCCTTCCCTTTAAGATGGCAGAGAGAGTGCCACACGGACATGGTTAGCAGATGGAGGAGGGCGCAAGAGCCACAGAGGGGCGTTAGTGATGGAGGCAGGGCACGGGACACAGACACACACACAGCGGGCTCAACGCCTACCTTCTGGCAAACCTGAAAGACAGATTTCTAAAAAAACAAACAAAAAAAGACAAAATAAAAAAAGAAATAAAAAAAAAAACCAACAAGACGGTATGTGGATAAGCAGGTGGGGAGTGGGCTTTACAGGTTCAAGGGTCACCCCCACTTTCGGAAGAGCCGCTCAGCGAGACTAGAGTCCCAGACACCCCCATCTGCTCACGCCCCACCCTGCAGCCCCACAGCTGTATCCCGAGGTGGACAGGGGCCCAGCCTGGCTACGCTAGCTGAGTGGGGCAGAGGACAGGAGGAAGGGCAGGCAAACGCACTCTCTCCAGCCTCCTGCTTGCTGGGTCCTGAGCTACGCTAAGATGGCTGAGGAAGCAGGGGGATGGAGACAGGGAGCACCCCACGAGGCGGGACTGCTGGATGCACCTCAAGGAGGAACGCTGTTTCTATGGGTCATCAGGGGCCAGGAGTGAGAAACCTCATGAAGAGGATCTCCACCCTGGCTCCCACACCGGAAAGCGTCAGAGTGCAGCAGGCCGCATGCGAGCCACCCTAGGCCCCCAGCAGTTACTGAATTCGTGGCCTCCATCCTGGCACACCGCCCCGCCTCCCCCCGCCTCCAGCCCAGCAGACAAATATGACTGCGACAGACAAAACCAACTGGGTGGGGAGCAAGGAGGTCAAACGGGGCGAGACAAGAGACCAGGAGAAACTCTCCTTGCCGGCCCAGCCTGGCTCAGGCCTCATGACTTTGCAGCTGCGTCACCAAATATAAGTTTCCATGGGAACCCAGGAGAGAAGAGGGGGGCTTTTATTTTAGCATCTGAGTTCACACTCTCCCAGAGAGGAGGCGGCATCGGCCATCTGCTTGGGCCAGAGAACAAGGGGTGTGTATGAGAAGCTAGGGAGGCCTGAGAGGGATGGACAGGTCTGAGCGCCTCAGGTGCCAACAAGACTCACTTTCTCAGGCTTCCTGAGGCTGCTTCTAACGCCCTAGGGACCTAACCCCAGCTCTAACCCCAGGTGTTCTCATCCCCTCCCCCGGCAGGTGCAGGGCCTGGCCTCAGTCCCTCTGCTGCCCTAGGCCCCCTACTCACCTGCGTACAAACTTGGAGGTGAATTTGCTGAAGATGCTCCCCGAGGCCCCCCGCCGGCCCTGGCTGTTGCCGGAGGGAGAGGCTGGGGTGACACCGTAGGGCAAATTCTGCTGGTCCCGCACCTGCCGGAGCTGTCCAGCGTGGAAGGTGCTTCGACTGGACACACCCCGGGGGAAATTAGTTCGGTCTGGGGCTCCACCACTGCTGCTGATGTTGTGGGCGGAGGGGGAGGCGACAGGGACACGCTGGGGGGCTGTGCTGTGGGAAAAGAGGTGGGGGTGGGGGAAATGCATCAGGGCACAAGAAGGCGGCCCCTGCCAGCGGCTGGAGTGCCTTGGGGTGGGAAAAGGGGAGGGGGAAGCCAGGGCAGAGGGAGGCAGCCATCACAGAGGACACAGAAGGAAGGGATGTGACCACTGAGGACGCCAGTAAGGTGGGGGGAGAGGAGATGGCTTCGGGGAGGGAGGGAGGCAGGGAAGGATACGTGTGTGGAGAGCAGTACAGGCTGCAGAGGAGCGGCTCCCTGGGAGCCAGGCAGACTGGAACCTCCAGGGGACAATGTTGACCAACCCTCAAGGACCGAGTCCCTGTGATGCTGACTGTCCCCGGGTCCTAAGGAAGTCCAGGAAGGCTCAGAACAAAAAGGCTTCCTTCTGGAGCCTTGGGGCGGCTTCGTGCATGTCTGTTCTGAGAGGGAGAACTGGAGGAGAAGAGGGGCGGTAAGCTACTTTTGCTTCCCTCTACTTCCTGGCTGCAGGAGATAGCTGTCTCTTGTGGCTAAGATGACAAGAACAAAGCAGGACCCCCAGGTGGGAAGAAATTGTGGGGGGTGGAGGAGGGGCAGGCTGAGGGCAGCGGTGCATCGGCTGCCCCAGCACACTTGCCTGGGCCGCGGCACCTCACAGTTACTGTCCGTGGGGGGCAGCCCAGTGGCTTTGTTGGGGTGCACGGAGGCCGACATGGATTTCTGGTGCTGGCGGGGCCGGGCCGCAGAGACCGCGGCGGAAGCAGAAGCCGTGGAGGCCCGGGACCCTGGCATGGTTAGGCTAGGAGACAAAAGCAGCGGAGAGGCCTGGGTTAGGGGCGGGTGGGGGCAGAAGGCTTGGTTAGGAAGCAAGGGCAGGGCGGGAAGGGCCAGAGGGGAGCCTCGGCAGGATGCAGGTCACGCCCAGAAGCAGCAACGGGGCACAAGTCAGAGCCCAGGGAGGCAAGGCTGGGGAGCGGAGGGCAGGGCGAGGAGGGCAAGCGGGCCAGAGCCTGGGGAAGGAAACCCAGAGTGCGGGAAGGCCGACAGGAGGCCACTGCCCCCAGGCTGCACCGGTCTCCTAGGAATTCTAAGAACAAGGATGTACTGTTGCCAGAAAGAGCAGGGTGCTGCCAAGGGGAGTTTTCGTTAAGCGCAGAAGACAAGGAGCCAGGAACTCAGCACCGACAGCAAGGCTGGGGGGTTCTGCTCTCACAGGCACAGCGGGGGTCACCCTCATTGTGCACACCCTTCAGGTGGGCGTCTCTGGGTTCTGCCTTGAGCCGGGGTCCCTGGGGCACTGATGCCCAGCACAGCACAGGTGCCATGCCCTGGCTGTGGTCAAGAAGCAAGAAGGCGGCCGAGATGCTCATGGAGTCACACTGGGTACCCCGCCAGAAGCAGTCACGGAGCACAGGGAGGAGACGGGGGGAGAGCAGGGAGGTGCTGGCGTGTGGACGGCTGGACTGGACAGAGCCAGGACGGGACTCCAGGGAGCGGGAGGGGAGGGGTGCTGCTGACAGATGTCACCGCTGGGGGAGCGGCTCTGGGGGGCGCGGCAGGCAGGGCCCAGGCCTCTCACCTGTCTTTGCCATTCTGGATGGAGGCCTGGCCGAGGCTGGCCCTCTCCAGGAGTGGGGAATTCCTGCTTCGGTTTGTGCTGGTGGAGAGGACGCTGTTCTGTGGGGAAGAAGGGGAAGAGCTGTATCACAGAAAACCAAAGTGGTCACAAAACCAGCTCCCTCCTCCCCTTTCTACCATGAGCAGTGGGAGGGTGTGGGGGTTGGAGGGGAGAAAAGATGTTGCTTTGACTCTGGGGGGCAAGGTTTTCTACAGTAAGCACAAGTGGGCCAGGAGGGAAGGTCAGGCAGGCAGCCAAAGGGAGCTGGGCCTGCTTAAGGAAGGAGCTGCTTCGAGAGGACAGGCCCCAGAGCAAGAAGCGGGGTGGGGCTGGCCAGGAGGGAGGAGGGGGCGTGGCTCACCGTGGAGGGCGTGGGGGTGGTCTTCTTCCTCTCCAGGCCGGGCAGGGGGCTGGCAGGCACTTTGGCTGTGCTGCTGGCCTTCCGTCCTGACTCCCGGTCCTCCTCAGGCCGCTTGTTTTCTGCATTGTTGCTCTGAGTCTTCTTAGAGTAGGAATTGGAAGTGGGGATGGCAGGGCCAGCTGGTGGGCCAGAGGGACGGTGGGAACAGTAAGGGCGAGAGCGGCACGCTGAGCACCCACCACGTGCTTCATGCTTCCTATCGCATTGCCAGAAACCCCGTTTCACAGAGTTGGAGGGAAGTACAGTGAGCTGCCCAAGGACATGCTAATAAGGCTGAAGAGGGTCTGAAGCACCCAGAACCCATCAGGAGAGGGGTGAGCCCCACACCTGCCACTCTCGGAAGCACTCACCCTGGTCGCTGAAGCGCCGCTGCTTGGGGTTGGCGGAGACGCTGCGCTGTACCTTGTGGGAGGGGGAAGGGGCACTGCTATTGGTCAGATCAGCTGAAGGCCGGGGCTTCAAGGTGATGCTGTCGCCCTCCAGCTGCAAGAACACAAGAGGGAGGGATGAAGAGCTGCTTGTGGACGATCCCACCTCCGCGCCACAATCCTGCTGGACACAAATCCACCTGGGCTCCCGTGAGACATGCCCACTGCAAGACCAAAGTACATATAGGTAAACACAGAGAAAAATAAGTAGCAACACAGACCCTGACAAAGAGCCAAAGACACACCGACCTCCCCACAAAGACCCCCGCCCTCAGAGAAGGACACGGATACACACATGCGTGCGCGTGAGCATGCAAAAATGAGCATTCAGACTCAAGAGATATCCCCCAATACCTCCCGAGCAGGCTAAGAATCAAGAAAAGGAGTCTGACACCACCAGGGGGACAGGGCGGCCACACGTGCAAGGGGGACACACAGATGGTAAGCAGGACCCGACTCCCACAGAGACCCGTGGGTTCAGGTGCAGACATGGTGACCCAGACAAGCAGAGCAGCAATCACGAGGCCTCCAGATGGACAGACATGAGGGATGGACGTATAGGCACCCAGATGCACACTCCCAGACAAGAGCACTAAGCAGAAGCAACACAGACTCAAGGCTCCTATAAGACACAAAGCACCCAGGAATCCCGATACAGAGAGACACAATTCCTGGTATCAATTCCTATATCAATTCCTGATACAGAGAGACACAAAACATGTGGAAACAGATGTCTAGAGGCAACAAAGAACTGACCCAGATGCACTGAGACTCTGTCTAACCAACACAGAGTGAACTAGATATACTCACCGTATGGCAACCCAGACCCAGGCCCGACCCCATCAGCTTTCCTATTGAACCACTGATGGCCATCAGAGAAAGCAAAGGCCAGAGGGGCCTTAGCTCCCCCAGAGGTGGGGCTTAAAATCAGTCAGTAGAGAGCGCAGCTACACAGCTACTGGGAGATGAGGTCTGCCCTCAACAGCTGCTAGAAGCAGGGCTGCTGCTGACAGAGGACGGCACGCGCGAACGGAGCACGCGGGAACGGAGCGGGGCACACACCTCGGAGCTCTTGTAGCCCAGGAGCAGATAGGTGGCCATCACCTCGTTGTACCTCTGGCCCACCAGTGAGTCCTGGATCTCTTCCCGCGTGTAACCCATGGACACCATCAACTCTGCACGGGAGGGCACACGATTAAGGCAGGTCCTGAGTCCCAGGCAGGCTCAACCTCGCTGCCCAGCACAGCCTCACCTGTCCGCCGGGGGTCCTTGTAGTCAGGGAGTGGCTCCACATAAGGCTTTAATTCATCATCTTCGTGACCCACATTCATCCACCGATCTTTCATGATTTGCTGGGGAGCAAAGGGAAGGAGAAGGGCAGAGAGGGAGAACTCAGCCTGGAGGTTTCCTTGGGACCCAGGACCTGGCCAGACGGTCTCAGGCTGCTCACCTCTAAAGTGCCTCTCTTGCTGGGATTGAGAATGAGAAATTTCTTGAGCAGGTTTTCACAGTCTGTGGACATGTAGAACGGAATACGGTATTTCCCCCTCAGTACCCGCTCCCGCAGCTCCTGTAGGAGTGAAATTTAAATCACCCAAGGCCAAGGGTTTAAGAAACCTAACATCCAGGCTCCTGATAGTTTGACTGTCCAGGCAGATAGAAATGAAATATAGTAGGAGGCAGAGGGCCTGGGTCAAGGTCCCTCACTAGAGAGGCGGTGCTGTCAGATACCCCACGCCCTCGGGCTTCAGGAGCCTGAGGCTTGCAATCCTGAGTGCCCTGGAGAGGTGAACAAACATACAATTTATCCCCACCCTCAAGAGAAGAACTGAGATTATTACACTGGGTACATAATGCCTTTTAATAGCTGCTACCTTTTGTAAGCCCTTTGAAGCTCTGGCTCAGGAAACATGTAGAAAAGCAGTGAAGGTGAGAGGACGGGGACAAGACCAGAGGCCAAGAGAAGAAATGAGAATTCAAATGATCTAAGCCTGCACTTCACTCCACCTTGAGGTTCTGTCCATCAAAAGGCAGGGATCCGCTGACCAGTGTGTATAGGATAACTCCCAGGCTCCACACATCCACCTCGGGTCCATCATACTTTTTGCCCTGGAAGAGCTCCGGGGCAGCATAAGGAGGACTGCCACAGAAGGTATCCAGCTTGTTCCCAAAGGTGAATTCATTGCTGAAGCCAAAGTCTGCAATCTTGATGTTCATATCAGCATCCAAGAGCAGGTTTTCTGCCTGGAAGGTAAGAAGGAAAATGTCAGGGCCCAAGTGGACCACACCAAGGCACCGGACAGGAAGGGGCAGAGAATAAACAGGAGTCATCTTCAATCTTACTACTCCAAGTACAGATTGGAGGCAGCCTCCAATCTGTGTGAAGAGGTTGCGCTGGGTTGGAGGAGGGTGGCAAAGGCTGCTCCTCACACAGGGAGCTGTGTGAGGGCTAGGATCTGAAGGCTGAGGGCTGTGAGCTGTGGAAAGCTTCCCTGTCAGGCCTGGGTTAATCGTGGTCATCTGTGAGGACTCAGAGGCCGGGAAGACCCAGAGGTAGTCTCACACACTAACATCTGAGGGACAGAGATGGGAGTGTTCACATCTGCAAAGCAGCTGTGATGAAGCTGTGGGACGGTCAACCCTGTTTCCTCGGCTGGCTGCCAGGCTTGGCAGCACTGAAGAGGTGAAATGGCAGAGACTCTCCGCTCGCTGGTGGGAATGGGAGCCTAAGTCCAGTCACACAGGCCTGTGTCAGAAGCAGCCCTAGGGGCTTCCTCATCATCTCCAAAAAAATTACAGGCTAGAGCTTCCCTGAACATCAGGGTGTCACGGTTCTGTCACTGTTCAGAGGTGAACGAGCCAGCCCTCCTCAGAGACACGGAGACGAGAGCATGCCTTACCTTCAGGTCTCTATGAACAATAAACTTCTGGTGACAGTACTGCACAGCAGACACTATCTGAAAGGAAGGAAGCGGCGTCAGCCCGGAGGCACCCGAAGGTGGGCCACGCGGGCTGGCGGAGCTGCCATCCCGTGACCGACTTCCAGTCTGCCACACGGATAAGCAAAGCCCAAAGGACCCTCCGAGGCTGCTGAGAGACGGGCAGCTACTCCCTGTGTGCCGACCCCCCGGAGCAGAGGTTGGGCCCACAGTCCAGGGAGGGAGTCACACCCACCTGGCGGAATTTGGCCCGAGCCTCTTTTTCTTTCATCCTGCCATGAGCCACTAGGTAATCAAACACCTCTCCTGCAAGTGACAGGAGTGGGGTCTACATCAGAGCTGGCAGGGGCTGGGGAAGGCAGGGACACAGGAGGAAGAGGCAATTCCATACCTACCTCCACTGGCGTACTCCATGACCAGGTAGAGCGTTTTCTCAGTCTCGATCACTTCAAATAACTTAACTGTGAGAGGAAAGGCCAAGCTCTGAGTCAGAACAGCTGCAGGGGCCACATGTCAAGCCCCGGCATGCACAGGGGCATCCTCAGAACAAACGTTTCCCCCCCTCCCGAGGACAAGCTCCCCTCGTGGCAGCCACACCGCTATGGACAGCCCTGAGCGCCAGGGGCAGAGCCGGACGGCACTGTGCCTCAGGTGCCCCTCAGGGAGGAGGACTATGTGTGGGAACTGGAGGCGCGCAGTGGAGGAGGGAGAGGAACGACGACGGTCCTCACCTATGTTGGGATGGTTCAGAACCTTCATTATTCTTACTTCACGGAAGAGCTGGAAAATAAAATAGCAGCACGGGTCATGCCTGCTCAGCTTGCTCCCCTCAGGTCCCCTCCAAACAGATCCATTGCTAGGATGCTTTTTCGGAAGGAGCAAACAGGCAGGGTGAAGAAACAGTGTGGCAGTCCAGATCCTCCCTGCCCGTCCCCAAGGGCTGAGAAGGGCCCGAGGGGGAGGAGGAGAGCAAGAAGGGTCAGCGCGAGGCCAGCTGGGCTCTCCCAACCTGCACCCTCAGGGGCAGCATCTGGACGAGCCACCTGCTCCCTCAGGGGCTCTCTACTCAGATCCAGCCCCCCCACAGCAGACGGTTTTGGCTGGGTGCCTCCCAAGGAGGGAGCGTGAGCCCATGGACATGAATATTTAGAACCTGAGCTGCTTCCACGGTTCACAGACAAAGCAGACTCCAGCGTGGTCTGTGTGAAGGGGCAGGGAGCTCGGAAGGGGGACCCCACCATCTTCTGACTTACAGAAGTCAGAGGGCTCAGCACTTGTGGGCGCGCCTCTTTCTCCTGGGCCTCGGGGTGGTGACAGAAGAAGCCACTCCTATATATAGCTGATGCCAATTTTAATCAAATCCACCTACACACACTCACGCTCTCTTTGTGAAACAAAATCAGGGACTCCAAACCATATATTTCCATAAAGAAAAATGACAGAAATGAACCCCATCCCCTCTGCGGGGGCCAGAAAATTGGGGGTGGGGTTTTGGTAACTTCTAAGCCTTCCCACTTGCACAAGGAGCAGAACTAGCTGTGTTGTGTTTTGGTGGTTTTTTTTTTTTTTTTTGAGGGGAGGTATGGAGACCTAATTCATGCTATATTTTATGGGGAGAAAGTGAACCTATCTTTTTTTCCCTTTAATGAAGTCCCAGAGCTTTCCTGAGCTGGAAAGGAAATGGGAGACAGGTTTCCCAACCCTTGAGAACCTGATTCTGACCTTCACTCCCTTTTCCTGTTAGAGCCCAGGTTTTTCACTGCTTTCTTCCCTAGCCCAGGAGATATAGTGGGTGAAGAGGCAAAAAGTCCTGGACACCACCTCAGGGCAGTAGTGGGAGCAGCACTGAAAGGGGCCTGAAGGCAGCTGCCAGGGTTCCTCCCCTGAGGTCACTCGCTGCACCTGCAAAGAGTGCCCTCCTAGGACAGCATGGAGTTTTCTGAGCTTGGTTAGAGCCCTAAAGAGGCCAGCTTCTTCAAGGTGTGTCGTTCAGGGGTTGCTGCTGGGATCAAATTTAAACAGAGTGATTTGGCCAGAATCAGTCTGGCCTTGGCCACGGAGTGTGTTAACAGGTGACATTTGTCTGGGGCTGGTGTCTCCCAGCCAGGCAGAAGAGGCAGGGAGGAGAGACAGGTGGGAAATAGGACGGACGAGCCGACGCTGGGAGGCTGAGACACTCCAAAGACCAAATGGCCCACACCAAGTTGGCTTCTGCTCTGTGGGGTCCAAGCCAACGTGTCAAGAGTAGCCCTCTTTCCCTTCCTTCCGGAAAGCTCCCAGCAGGGAAGCCCTGGTGATGACAGCCACGTTTCCTTTGACTCAAAGAACCTTGAGGGGATCCCAGGGGTAACAAAGACAATGGGAAACACCTTGGCACCTCAGCCCACACTGATTCTCTGAGTGTCTCTCTCAGTAACAACTCCCAACCCCGAGCCCCAAGCTTCCCAATCTCACTGTCGTCGGCTCAGATAGCATGAGGTTATACCCTCTCCTCATCCAAGTAACACAATATGCTCATGAAAAGGAAAGCTCAATCTGCCATGAGATGAAAAGATCCGGGTCAGTCAAGGTCAGAAAATCTGAGCCAGGGTCATCTGGAGAATGAGGAAATCTGACGGACCTGAAAAGGGGCCACTTTTTGGGAGCCCAATGGGAGATTTCTTCCTTCCCCTAACTGCCTGAGCCCAGGGCGGGCGGAGAGGGCTGTTTCCAGCTCTACACTCACCAGTCACTGGTAAGCTGTCCCTCCTCTGCAAATGAAAGCCTTCTTTCCTCGCTCCTACGTATGTGGTGCCACCTGGAGGGTTCCCTGACCAGTTAGTAAGACCTCAGTTTCCACTTAAGTCAAGGGAAGCAAAAGTTTCACCTTGCAAAGACTACATGCAAACGACTTTGCAACTGTTAGTCAGGAGGAGCCTAAAAGTGAGAAGGAAAACTGGGAGTACCTGTCCTTAATCTGCACGTACTATCAGAGGCTTGAAACTGGAGTTCAGTTTCTAAAAACCCCAGCCCTCCATTCCCATTCTCTGAAATGGAGCTTGCCCAGGATCCAGGGACAGGTTCTTTGCCTCCTCTTACCCCTGTACCTTGAAGCCACTCCCCTGGATCATTCCCGATGTTGAAGCAACTGCTTGTGTTTTGGGTAATGGCTGTATACATGTGTTTCTGCATACAGGCTGGTCACAAGCCAGAAAATAACAAGATGCAGGTAGTAGGTCAGACAGGTAGGCCGAGGGGCTGGGAAAGGGCAGAAAGACTTCTAGCAAGCCAGTGTCTGAGGCCAGGAAGCCCAAGCAGGAGAAGTCAGCACACAGGATCCAACAAAAGCCTGAAGATAGCAGAGCCATGGAGAGGGATAGTGGGAACAACAAAATAACTGGAGAATCTGAACTAGATGTTCAAGTGTCTTTGTGTGTGCTCAAAAATGTCTGACTCTTTGGGATCCCACAGACTGTGGCCTGCCAGGCTCCTCTGTCATGGAATTTCCCAGGCAAGAATACTGGAGTGGATTGCCATTTCCTCCTCCAGGGGATCTTCCCGACCCAGGGATTGAACCAGCATTTCCTACACTGTGCCACCTGGGAAGCCCAGGGGTTCAAGAGGAGGTCCAAATGGGATCAGCAGGTGAGTGACTCCTGACAGAGGTTTAGAAAGGGACAGGATGTACTGTGAGCTTACTTTCTGGAGGCTGGAGGAATTCAGCTGAGTCTTGTCAATGATCTTTACAGCTACCTGCACAAGAGACAAAAAAGCGCAAGATTATCTCTTTGACCAGGCTAAGATCAGGATTCAAATCTACTTCTTCCTTTACATTTCCACCTTCTTCTGGCCCTATCCCTCTGTGCATCCCTCTCTTTTCAGATCTCATTTCTGCCTGATAAACAGAAGGCTGCCTTGGGGAGTAGCCCTACCACTACTGCTGGGGTGTCAACAGTGGGAGATGCTGCCGTGGCCCCAGGCCCAGCGCTCACCTCTTTCCCAGTCAGGATATGCCGAGCCAGCTTCACCTTGGCGAAGTTACCCTTGCCGATGGTCTTGAGGAGCCGGTAGTTGCCGATATGGGGCTGCTCGTCAGCAGAGGTGGCCGAGTTGCGGCCCCGCAGCATGTTGGACTTACTGCTGGGCTTGGAGTCAAGGTGTCCCAAGGGGGGCTGCTGGGTAGAAACATGCACACCTTGAAGTGTGCCACCCTTCAGTTCCCCATACCCTGGCCCTTAGCTCTCTGCAAAAAATTGTAAGAGGCTAGGGTATGGGGGCAGATGCCAGGAGGCTGGGAGGCATGCAGAGAGAAAGTCACAAGGCAGGGGAGTAACAGGAGAGGGAAAGCGAGCCCCGCTTCACTCCAAAGGAGCACAGCCTGGGTCTAGGGTCAATATCCTACTACGAGCCGTCCCATCACTGGCCCCACTCTCTGGCCATACATCCCCCATGAACAACCCAACAGTTCCTCCTCCTCGTGTGGGAAGCGCCGTCTACTGCCCTCCCTGTTGCCTGTTCACACTTTGATCAGGCCACAACTCAAGAGCCGCAGGGGCAACGTGATCAGAATTACTGCAAAGCACTCATCACCCAGTACTTTAAATTTATCTTTACTGCGTATGACTTCATGTTGATTTGTTGTCTATCTGGTAAGAATGGAAGCTCATGAGGGCAGGCACGTATCGTTTATTCACTGATACAACCCAGCACCCTACGTAGACTGGATTATGGTAGATGCTCAATGAACACTTGTGCAATGAAAACATGGAATGATGGTCTGCTGATGGTCTCCTTCGATATCCCCTAGCTCATATAAGAGTGTGAGGAAGCAAAAATGACAACAGTTGGCACCAACAGGCATATACACATAACACAAAAAAGGCACGGTCCAGATGAAAACATCCTTCTGTGTGAAGACCTGTATGGCCCTCAGAGGGCTAAATGTAGAGTTCCAAGTGATCCACTCCTAGCTACACGCCCAAGAACAACTTGTACACCCATGGACGTCCATAACATTCCACATTCGCAATTGCCAAACAGTGGAAACAACACAAATGTCCATCAATTGACAAATGGATATACAAATTGTGAAATATCCACACAGTGGAATATTCATTGGCAACTAAACAAAGAAAAAGAAGTACCAACATATGCTATAACACGGATGAACCTTGAAAATGTTATGCTAAGTGAACAAGCCTGGCCACGAAGGACTGCAGGCTGTACAACTCCCTTTATGTGAAATGCCTACTCTGGAGTAGGCAAATCCAAAAAGACAAAAAAAGAGACCGGCCTATGGCTGAGGAAGATGAGGGGCCTTAGGGACGACAGTTAAGGGCTGAGGTTTCTTTCTGCGGTCATGAAAAAATTCTAATGAAATGCTGACTGTGGTGATGGATACACAGCTCCATGAATTTACTAAAAGCCCCTTTAGCATACACTTTAAAGGGTGAATTGTATGGGATGTGAATTACATCTCAATCAAACTATTAAGAGTCTAACGCTAGTCAAGAACCCTGATCTGCCTCTTCAGAGCACCTGATGCCACTGCTCCAGCATCAGGCAGATCAAGGGCAGCCAGAGCTCCGTCCCAGAACCATCCAGAGCTGCCCTGGAAACTTCAAGGATACAATCTGGAAGGGAGCAGTGGGACCAGAGAAGCGTGTCTCGAAATTCTTTCTTTCACGGTCTTTCTGGCTCTCGGTGAAACCCTCAAAAACCACGAAGAAATGACTTGCTACCACCCAAGGAACTGTCCAGGGTTCCTTGGCAAGGAGCATGCTTCCCCAACCAGCTGCTTTTCAGCCCTAAGGGGCCACGAACAAGGAAAAACTTCCCTCTGCCCCCACTTCCAAGAGAGGAAGATGGGTGGAAAAGTTTCCTTGGCAACCTCTAATTCACCTCCTAAGTTTCTGGTCACTCCCCTATTTTCTGAGGATATGAGCCAAAGGCAGCAGGAACCTGACAGTCGCCAAGTCCTCAAAGTCTGGAATGAGAATTCAGTGTCGCCTTGAGGGTCTGGGTCCTTCGCTCCCTGAAGCTAACTCTGGGCGTCCGACTGCCCATCCTGAGTTCCGCCCCTCTGTCTCCAGGTTCCTCAGCCCAGGGGCTGCTCTGCGCGGCACAGCAGGCCAGCACCCTCTCCCCACTCCTCACTCCCAGGCTCAGCTGCACACTATCTTCAAGGCACAGCAACAACTGCCCTCCATACTGGAACAGAGAGGTGTGATAGAGAGTACAGGTGGAGAGACAAACTGCCAGGGTTCAGGTCCCAGATCTGCCTCTTACTCAACACATGTTAATTTTACTATCATCAACAACATCCTTAAGAGGGAGATGAGATTACTACAAAGCAGGAAGAAATCCTAAAAGATGACCAACATGGGATGATCCCATGTGTGGGCGCCAGTAGATGGTCTAGTGGCTGCCGAGGAGCTCTGTCCAGCAGGCCGAGGTTCTAGTCCAGGCTCCCCCTATTTACTAGCATTAGTTTCTTATCTGTAAAGCGGCGATGAAACCGTCCTATTTCACATTCACTAGGTGACAGAAAGCATGTACAATGCCTTCAGTTCAGTTCAGTCACTCAGTCGTGTCCGACTCTTTGTGACCCCGTGAATCGCAGCACGCCAGGCCTCCCTGTCCATCACCAACTCCTGGAGTTTACTCAAACTCATGTCCATCGAGTCGGTGATGCCATCCAACCATCTAGCCAATGCTTAATAAAGAACAACCACGATTACCATTATTTTTGGTTCTCCTGGTGGCTCAGAAGGTAAAGAATCCGCCTGCAATGAGATCTGGGTTCAATTCCTGGGTGGGAAGATCCCCTGGAGAAGGGAACAGCTGGGTGACCCACTCCAGTATTCTGGCCTGTAGAATTCCATGGACAGAGGAGCCTGGAAGGCTACAGTCCATGGGGTCACAGAGAGTCAGACATGATCGAGCGATTTTCACTTCACTTCAAATGCTACACAGCCTGTCTGCACAGCCAGAAGTCTCAAGGTCAACAAGACTTTCACATCTAAGTCAAGAAGTCCTGATCCAGCTGCAGCTCAGATGAAGGCCAAGAGATGTAGGGTCCCCCCGCTGGGGAGATGTCCCTGCTGGGGAGAGGTCCTAGCTGGGCGTCGGCCACCTTGCCTTCACAGGAGGGGACTCGCCAGGGCAGCTGCAAAGGGTTAGTTCCAAGCGAGGTCTCCAGGACAGTCAAAGAGAAGGTTCCGCCTATCTGGGTCCCAAAGAAGCAGAAAACGCTGGGGCGTGTTCTTTGATTCCCCCACTCTGCAAGTCACACACTCCCCTTTCTGACCAAACCATCCAACTCTCAGGATGCCAAGGACACAGTCCTTCTCTCACCCCTTCCGCCTCTTCCATGTTGAGACACAGTTCCCACAGCAGGGATGAGGGACAGAGTGAGGAGACGGTATGGGAGGAAGAAGAGAAAGGAGAAAGTCCTCAGTAGGAAATGTTCCTTGGACGAGGGCCCTGCCCCAGGTGGCTTCTTTGAAGGCTGAAGCAGAGGCAGGGGTGCAGCTACGACCATGGAGACAGGGCCCTTCCACGGCTCTGACTAGCCCATGTAACCTGGACACAGAGCCCACCAACAAGGTGGGAGGTTGACGACTGGCTGTCCTTCTGAGCCAACTAAACAGGATCTGGCCAGAACCACACTCTGCCCCCCACCTCCACCCTCCTTGCCCACAGAGACATGGAACACTACATCCTCCAAGCTCTGGCCAACATTACAGAATGGACAGGCCCCAAAGGTCTCAGAAGTCTGTTGAAAGTAAGACACCATGGCCCTCAGGCAGCTTTCAGAAAGAACAAGGGGTCACCCTGGGAGGCAGGATTTGGAACCAAATAGCAAAACACGCACGATACTTAGCACGCCTGACTGAGAAGTCGGGCCTAAGCAGCTTTGTGGTCCTCATTCGAGAAGCATGAAGATAAAGAAAAACAAAGTCTTCTATCCAGTGGGCCCGTCAACCTGGGATCTCAAAACCCGGCCTAGGCGTGTTGCCAGGTTCGCCCGGAAGACAGCCTCCACCCCGAGCGGCCCGGCGCTGACTCAGGTAGGCAGGGCCCCTTCCCTAACGCTGGAGGCTCTGGCCAACAGTTCCTCCCGAGAAAACCTCACGCTCTGGGGCCTTGCACTCAGGGCTGGCCTCGAGTGTCCCGAGGCGTCCCCAGGGCCGGGAAGGGGCCAAGCTGGGAAGGGTGACAGGCACTCCCAGGCCAGAGGCAGAGTGCGCCTGGGCCCTGCGGAGTGGAGGGGAGGTGTCCTTGGGCACTGGCCCTGGGGGGCCGCCCCCGCTCCCTCTCCCCTCACTGTGGCACTCATGCCCCCTCCCGGGGCCTCGGCCTGTCTCCTTCCGTCCCTTCAGTCTGGCCAGGCCTGCCGACTCCACCTAAGGGCAGACTGCTCTGGGGACTCGCCCCTCGTTTCTGAGCCGGTGCCTCTTCCCAGGAAGCGCACGCCTTGTGCTAGTCAGTGCCTGGCTCCACTTAGCAACTCCTCAAAGACCCTGTATTTGGGGTGGGAGGGATGAGAGAGGAGGGGGCAATTCCACAGCAAAAAAAAAACCCCAGAAAACAGGGGGAAACATACCCGGCTGGAGAAAGGGACAAGGACTACCAGCAACTTCCATTCAGCAGAGCCCAGAGCAGAACCTGTCAGGCAGCGAGGGCAAAGTACAGAGGCCGGGAAGAGCCAGGCCCAGGGCGGGGGCTGCTGGCGCCGTCAGCCACCCTTACTCAGCTGAAGCAGGCGACACCTTCCACCACCTCCTCAATGAAAAAGAGCACAGCAGCCAGGCCGAGCGGCTCTGGGAACCTGGACTGTGTCGCAACCGAAACCACCACTAGCAGAGAGAGCCCGGGCTTGGCAAGGAGAGGGACGGGGACAGAGCCCCGCAGCTTCTTGCAGGCCGGGGCCTGGTGGCCAGGAACCCCAGGCAGCCCTCGGACACCACCCAGGAACCAGGTGGGAGGAAAGGGGCCGGAGGGGAACGGGAAGGAAGGGAGACAGAGAAAGAGGCGGGTTTAGATCAACTTCCTTCTCCCTCCCCCTCCCCGGAAGTGGGCTGCCCCACCCTCCCCAAGGTGCTCTGCTGGGTAACCGCTGGGAGCGGGTGAGGAGGAGGACAGGGACAGCCCAGGCTGTCGTAAAGCCATTACCGCACCTGCAGCAGGTGGGACCTGGGGAGGGGGCCTCCGTGTGAAGCAGACAGGCTGCCCCAGGGAGCGGCGGCAAACCCATCCTCAGGACCAAGGGTGGTGGCGGGGGGAGCAGTAACCAGCCATCCAACAGTGGCAGATGGACCTCCTACTTCACAGAAAGCAGCGCTCAACCTCAGAAAAATGCACACTCCACTTGTGTGGAGTGTTCTGGACATAGTATCAGGAGATTCAGGAACCCTGGGAAGCCCCTTAGGTCTATGGATTCTAGATGAAGAATCTTCGTTGCTGATAGACAATGAGACGTTTAATCCTAAATTTTGCCCAAAGGTTGGGAACAAACCAAATGTTGATTCTGGGAGACGATCTCCAGGTTCCCCCAGGACCCCCTCCCCCAGGCCTGGGCACAGCAGGGGCAGCCATTCCTCACGCCTTCCTCTGGCCAAGCACCTTCGGTCCAGGCACCTGCTGAGCCCTCCTCGCTGTGCTCTGGATTCTGGTACTGGCTTTTCCTCTGGTTGCCAGATCTACTTCACATTCATTCCACTACTCTAGGCTAGCATCTTTCCCATTAGGCAACTCTTTCTAACGCTCTCATGCCAGGAGGCCATAAACTCCCCCCGGGAAGGGCAGAGCTCCCGGGGCCCTCACAGCACCTGGCACAGACACATGGGGGACGGTGCTACTCCACGTTCACCGTCTGTATAGCCCTGGTCAACAGACTCGACATCCCTGGTACTACCGTCTGCTGGCACGTACGTCCCGTGTTCTCCACACCATACACCTACGGGGTAGGTAGCGCCTTCATTTTACATATGAGAAATTGAAGCCAGAAGTGAAGAGACGTGCCCGAGGCCAGCCTGCCAGTGCAGAGCTGGGCCTGGGGCCAGTGCTTTCGTGCCCACTCCAGCACTCTGCCGTCCCTCATGGCTGCATTTACCAGCTTCCCTTCAGCCCTTCTTGAAGACTAACCTGCTCTTATTTCTCCCCAGAGAAGCAGAAGTCTCCGGCTCTTCATTCACAGACTAGGAGGGGAAGATGTAAGGTTCGGGAAAGGTGCCTGGGGCAGCAGGAGCACCAGCGTCTGCTTAAGGCCAGTTTGGGGGCCGGGGCTGTTTCACAGCACCCCTCCTCTCACTACTTCAAAGTGGGCACTCAACTCAGTGGAAGAGATCAGGCTTTATTCTGGACCCGGGGCTCAGTCAGGCCTGCCCCTCCACTCAGCCAGAGTGGGATCAAATGGCTTCATTTTCTAGGCTCCAGGATTCTGTGATGTGACACAGGGATAGTTTCCTCCACCGTATTTGTGGGAGGCAGTGAAAGTTTTGTAAACTGAGGAAGTACTGAGCACTGACCTCAAACAGAGAGGCTGGGGAGAGACAGGGTAGGACTGAGCTGACACGTCATAGGGCAAATCACTAGTTCCTTAACCCTTCCTCCTTCACGGCACCCAGGAGCCTTCTCTGCACCCTTTCATCCTGAGCAACTGTCCCTCTCAACTGCCAAGAGTCAATAAACCAGTGGAGCATGCTGGGCAGGAGAGCCCTGGGAAAGCTGACAAGCACTGATGGGTGGAGGGCCTGGTCGCAGCCCGCCGCCCCCCGACCATGAACTGTGACCCTCCCCCTGAGCAACCCCTGCAATCCCTTAACACTCTGTTGCAGAGGGGAGGTGGGCTTGTATGGAACTGCTCCCTTCTCCAAGTCAGGGTAGATGCCTCCCTGACAAAGGAGGCCAGCAGAGCCTGCGACCGAGGCCAAGCTGAAAGCAAGGTGGCTGGCTGTCCTCCGGCTGTCTGAGCTGCAAGACTCACCCCGAGGGTGGGAGACCGGCACTGCAGCCCAGGCCGTGCAGGGAGCAGCCTCCACGTGCCTCCCAGCAGCCACGGCAGAGCCAGCGCCTGCCTGCAAGTCTGGCGGGCAAGAAGTGACCACAGTGAGAGCCGAGCTGAGCCACCCTCCAGCCCACACCCCTTCACGCAGAGGCCACCGTGCCGGGAGCGCCCCTCAGATCTGTCCTCTGAGTCACCTGAAATGCTGGGCTCCTCTTCAAACACAGTGGAGTCTACAGAGCAACCAGAGCTTTAGAAGCTTCCACACCACTTCAGCCCTGGGCACCCGCTCACCTGGGGCCTGGTCTCTGTCTCCATCTCCAACTACTGTGGCCTGTTCAGCACACCTTCACTGAGCGCCCACCGCTGGAGCCCGTTTATAAAGTCCAGAGAGATCTGGCTGCTGCCTCTGAGAGACTGAGAGGAGGGGGGCCGTCCACGAGACTCACGCTTTGTCTGTGGACGGCACGGCAGAGCTCTGGAGGTGCCGGGCCTGCTGGGAGCCCTGTTTGCTCCTTACCAGCTCAGACCACCAGCAAGAACACTTGGAGCCGCCAGATCTCTAGACATGAGAACTCTAGCTGCTCCCACTTCACAGGATTAGTGTGAAGAGGAAATGAGAAAATCCACGCCATTGTTGACCACGGCGGGTGCGCAGCAAGGTCTCGGCCATGTTTTCTGTGATCTCTCTTCACTTCCAGGTAGGAACTGTGGTTTCCCATCTACAGGGGTTCTCTGAGCTCTGAGAAGCGCTATAACCTCTAAGAACTTGATTACAAGTGCGGCAAAGCTGGTAATCCTTCTAGAATGAGGAAAAGTTAAATTCCTACCATGGCCAGGCTGTCAGACAAAAAGGACCCTCCTTCCCAATATAAAACCACTCCTGCCAGGAGAAGTGGGTGAATGAGAAGGCAGCCACGCCTCTGCCCTCGGAGCAGCCCAGAAGAGGAGGAAGGTGTGCCCGCTCTTCCCGTCCTTGTCAGCTCCTTAACTCCTTCCTTTCCGAAGAGGTCCAAGAGACAGCCGACATACCAGTACCACATGGTGCCAAGGGCTGGGGGAAGCTCTCACTGCCAGCCTCGCACTCCACTCGACTCCTCCCGTACCAGTGGGTTACTGTAACCATGGAGACCAGCAAGTTCCTCCATATCACAGGAGAGCCAGCCTGCCAGCAGCCCAGGGCTCCGGGGGAGGCAGAAGGCAGTCTGCAGCAGAAAGGTCTGGCTCTCTTGACCCAGGATCGTGGGGAGCTGATGGAGACTACCAGGGCAGCCGAGGTGCCTGGGCCACCCTCTAAGTTCCTTTTCTTTGCCCAGTAGTTTGTCTTGAGCACACCGTCTGACCGTAGAGGTGGTGCAGGGTGTCCCTCTGGAGTCAGACAGACCTGCGGGGGGACCCCAGCTCTACCACCCTGCTTGCTGTGTAGGGAACGGATTAGAACAGATCAGAATGGTGGTATGGAGAGCTACAGATACACATACTGAAAGGCTCCGGCTCTCATGTAACACCTTAAGTGGTCCATGTGAGTAACCCTCTTATCCCTTGTTTATCCCAAATCCCTTTATTCATATAGTTACCCAGACGCCTTCTTAGCTGAGTGGCCTCTCCCTGACTCTCACAGCACCCTGTCTGTACCCACTCAGCTCTTCTGACTTTGGGCCTCTGTGCCTTAACCCCACTCTTTGTGCTCTGCGAAGTCAGAGGTCACCCTTGTGCGCCCTGAGTGCCTAACAGGGTGCGCACCCAGCTCCCCTGCTTTATAATACTTGAGGAAAATATACAGAATGAAAGTGGTACAGCTTTGTGATCCCTAAAGTTGCTCCCCTCCTCCCTCAAGGAGATAAGCAAGGGCAGAGGAAGGAAGATCAAAGCTTCTGGCTGCAAGATCCCTCTCTCCTCTTTCAGGGCGTTTACTGCCCTTTGAAGTTGACTGGTTACTGTCCGTCCTTCTCACTAGACTACACCATACAGGGAAGGCCCTTGATCTGTCTGATTCATGGCCCACAACAATGCCTATAGCACAGAGCGGATGTATTCAGTAAGGTAATGAATGAATAAATGCGTACGAATGAATAAGTAAGAGGACATGTTGGGGCATCTTCATGACAGCTTCTGGGATCTACACCAGTAACCCATGTCAGTGTACCCTGCAGACAACATCCAAGCAGGCAATGGGCCACGAACTGGGTGCCCCAAAGATGGGTGACATCTGTGGAGGGTTAGTCCCACTAAGAAGCTTTCTCTCCGGTGGGGACAGGGCCCTTGATACGCCATCTCTCACAAAGCTCGAGGCCAGGGTGGTCATCAAGGAGAACTGGAGACAGACTCAGAATATAGGCAGAGTCGGGCACCAGCTGCCCCCAACTCCCATCCGGGGCTCCTTTCATCTCAGAGGCAGCTCTCTCTCCTTGAAATTCCTGCTGCCCCACAACCCCCAAGCCCTCCCACTTCACACAGCTCTCTCTGCCTCTCCACATTCAATCCCTCCACTGCTCTGCTGTCAAAACCACGGTGTCTTGCTGTGACAATGTAAGGCAACTGAAGCCACGTGAAGAGCTACTGATTTGGGGAAGTGATAGAGACTTTAGGAGACATTTCCTTACTGTTTGCCACACTGAGAGCTCTGCTTCAGTATTTCCTCCTTGAACCAATGAATTGAGTCGACCCTAGAGATCACCCATACACACCTGCCTCGTTTCTTTGTAAAAATCAGCATCCCTGCCCTGACTCCCACCCCTCCTCAAAGCGCCTCCTGTCACAGAAAAGCAGAGGGACTAAAAACGGCAGCCGGGGAGCTCAGCTGACTCACCACCCAGCAGAATCATCTCCTCCCAGAGTCTCCCATCTTCTCCTGGGGTTTTTGCCAACACAAAGTAAAAGAGAAGCACGAGATCTCAAAAAAAAAAAAAAAAAAAAAACACAACTCTCTCTCAGCATTTATGCAACAGCCTTTCTACCTGGGTGCAGATTTAACCCCATGTCTCTGCCCTTCCAATGTAGTTTTCTTCAAATGTCTTCATGAGGCTTGGAAACAGGCCTGCTGAGTTCTATCTGGTTCCAGCTCTACACTGGAAGGTGCTGAATAAGACATGTGCCTCTTCCCACTGCCTCTTCCTCTGAAAGTGGAAAAACTACTACCTGCCGACTCTTCCAGTTTCAAAGAGGGAGTTGAAGCAGGAAGAGGAAACGTCAGAAAGAAGACTGGGACTAAAGTCTGCCGCCCAGAAGTCACCGTGGCCAGAAGTTCAGAGCTCAAGTGGGACAAGAGCAGAAACCACCAAGGCCAGCACCACCTCTCTCGGCACCCGTCCCCACCTGGCCTGGCTGCACGGTGGCTGTTCGCTTACGTGACCACTAAAAATCCAACTGGCTGCCCTTCCCATGGGTGACTGCCCACTGGGCTGTTCCTGCAGGCAGAGGTGTTATCTTCTTCCTTCGGCGGATCACTAAAAACCCAAGCAGGAAAGGACAAACAAGCTGAGGAATGAGGGCTGCCCCTGAACCGGTGCTAAATGACGATGGGTCAGATCAGTCAGAATGGAGAATTCAGCCTCACCTGTGCCCAGGACAACTGCAGGAGCCGAGCACAGCTCTCCAGAAAACTTTCTGGGTAGGAAGTGGTATGTGCATGTTTATCTTTGGCGTTTGGCATCTAGAAAGACAACTTACTTTTGTGATAGATAGCGCTATGTCTACAAGTAATGAAAATGCTCCCACAAGGCACACGCGAATCTGTTGAAGCATATTAGTCAAGAAACCCCAAACTTACCCGAAGTTCCATTCTGAGGAGGAACTTTTTCCCATAGGAACATGTTACACATTACGCTCGTATTCTCAGGCCAGCCCATCCTGTCAGGGCCCGCCACTGTCTCTGAAGTACTGTATTAACCATACTTAACACGTAAATAAACCTGGTGGCTCAGATGGTAAAGAATCCACCTGCAATGCAGACCTGGGTTCAATCCTGGGTTGGGAAGATCTTCTGAAGAGAATTCATACCCACTCCAGTATTTATGCCTGGAGAATTCCATGGATAGAGACTGGTGGGCTACAGTCCATGGCGTCGCCAAGAGCCGGACATGAGTGAGCGACTGACACAACACTTGAACCAGTCCTGAATAGCAAAGTGAACTCAGTGTTCCAACATGGGGCCCAGGGACATACCTGTGCTCCCCAAGGACCATGGGCAGTAGAGACTGGGGTTTCTTAACCTTCAAACTCTAGGCGAGGGCTTGACATAAGAGGACCTGAACATCTAGGGAGGCTGGGCAGGAGGGCGGGTCTAAGGAAACAGAAACCCAGGTGGAGATGAAGACCAAGGCTGGAGGAAGGAATTCTGAATGGGTACTGCCTTAGGAGAGAAGGCCTAACGAAGGAAGACCAAGCAGAACTTCCAGAGAGGGCGGGCACAGGGGAGCCTGGGACAGTCCCTGACACAGCAGGGGCAAACACTTTTCAGAACTGTCTTCCCTGCTTGGTAACTGAAGTCACAGACACACCTCCTTTCTGCCTCACTGGGCCCATCGCTACCACTGCAGTCTTCGACCAAGGCCAAGGGCAGAGGCTGCTGAATCCTGCAACATGGCATGGCCAAGGCGTGGGCTGGTGCCTTGGTTAGCATGTTGGATAAACAGAGGAGGGCTCATTTGTCAGAAGCTGGGTGGAGAAGGCTGGAAAGCACGAGTTTCTCACTGGGACTGAGAACATGACAGCTGCTGACACCGGGCCTAAGTTTGCCTGTGAAGCCAAACCCTGTTTGTTTTCTGGCGGCAACAACGGTTCTACTCCAGGGCGCTCGAGCTACCTGTGTGCGTGGCCAAGGAGCAGAGAGTACGGTAAATGAGATGACAGTCATTTTCCATTGTAAGAGCTTTCTTAAAAAAGCACTTTAATAGTTAATTCATCTTTTCAGAGGCAGAATCCAAGAAAGAGACTCTATACTGGTTCTAAGAGAAAGGAGTAGTCCAGAAAAGGCCAGTTTAGCCCTGGCCCAGGTGGCAGGGAGACGTGGGTTCAGAGGACACTGCTGGAGGTGCTGCGCTTTCCAATGTCTGTGGTGTGGAGCTGGGAGCAGGGTTCTCTGGTGCAGGTGAACTCCTGTGCTGGTGGAAGCCCTCAGGAGCAAGAACCATCAACTGCCAGGTGGTGTTGGGAGGAAGGGGGCCACTTCAGGGCGTTGTGAGATGCACTATTTATTACACAGACTGCAGACAAGAGAATGCTGGCTGTTCGGAAGGAGGCAAGCAGCCAAGTTTCTAGCTTTCCACCTCCAAATTCACCAAGAGAGGGCAGGGAAGAAAGGATGGCTGCAAAAGGGATACAGATCCTCCCCCAACAAATCCTGAAGGGCAGCTCTAACTGCCAATCAGCATGCTGGCTTAAATAAAAACCTGAAGACTGAGTGCAACCCGCCCCTCTTCACCCCCTTGCAGGGGTACCTCCGGTTAGAAAAAACATGCCTGGTTGCAGGAGGCCATTGCTCCCCAGTCTGTTGTTCTGTCTGGTCCACGCCACCCCCAGGACAAGGACAAAGAACCCACAGGAATAAAGGGGCTTCCACCAAGAGAAGACGAAGGGCTAAAGTCAGAATCATCCAACACCATCCAAAACACTTAGAACAATTCCTGGCATATACTAAATGCTCGTGACATGCTAGCTATTATTACTGTAATTCCACATGCTTTCCTAACTTAGTCTGCAGGTTGCCAGAAAAAGACATGGCTTTTGGCTTTAACTTTTTACCCAATGCTTACCACAAATTCTCTATTTTCCAAAAAAAAAAAAAAAAGAGAGAGAGAGAGAGACGGATCTTTTAAACTGGCCTAGGAGAGCACTGGAGTCAAAGACCCAAGTTCTGGTCATCTGTTTGCACAGCTCGGACTTGGACGTGGCTTTCTGGCAGAGCCAGAAAGGGCTCCAAGCAGCTCAACTGTTTTATCCCTTCCATAAAAGGCCACTCCACTTGCCCCGATCAAAAGCACTTGAAACACACACACATCCAACCCTAGGAAAACCCAGAGTGTACACCACAGCTTTGAAATACACAATGTCAACAATCTTGCCAAGATTTTCTAGGTATATGGAACTGGAAATGTTACAAATTAACAGTCACAATGGGAAATGTGACTAGTATTTAACAAGCGCACACACACACTCACACAGTGTGGCTAGAGCCCCTGACTGTTGCGGACCGAGAGCCCCGCCTCTTCCGTGGTGAAACACGGGAACTCCGAGCAGTGGCCCTGGGGGTGAGCGTGCGGGTGGAAACCTAGCCACACACCCAGCTCCTGAGCGGCGCTGGTCTGCGGCAGTCAGGCCCCCACCACCAGCTGTGCTTCACACAACAGAACGGGAGCACTGTTTGGGAAGACGGGATTCTCAGTGGTGGGTTCTGTATCTTACGAGCTGGCATGTGTCTGCCTCAGGGGCAGTTTCCTGACGCAGCTGCATGTCCTGGGCCCCTGCAGACATGATCTGAGAAACAGGGGAAAGAGAAATGAGATACCAGAAGTAGGAATCCGGGGATGAGAAAGGCAAGACAGAATGAAACGGTCTGGCTATGCTTTTTGCATTCCTGTGCCACGAGAGCTGACTTCTCCTACCTGGTCCTAAGGAATCACAGGCACTCCTGCTCCCCGTTCCTGGAGGACCCAGGCTTCCTCCTGGCATCTCCACCTCTTGACCCTGACAGCTCTACCACGTCAAGTGACTGCGGTATCCAAAGCTGATGCCGGCTACCCCATGAAGAGATAACCAAGGTCATGTGAGCTGGCCCGACACCTTCCGCTGCACTTGTTTATGGGCAAGAGGATTAAAATGACCTGTCGGGGAGGAAAGGGGGCAAACCCTGTACACAGGGCAAGCACTAGGAACACAGCATAGGGGCCTCCCGCCAAGAAATCTTTTGCTCAAATAAAAAGCATAAATCTCTCACCAAACACCAAACCGGCTCACTATGCCAAATACCACTTATGATCCAGTGACCTTGAGGCATTGCTCCATTTTCCCGAAGTTCTTTGTATAAAAGGTTTGGCTTTCTGGACCGCAGGGCAGTCAGGGAGATTAGAGGGATGAGCAACAGAGGACCCCATTAAAAGCCCCAAATTAATGTCCAAGCAAAGGCTTTCTGTCTCACCAAGATATATGTAGCGTGGGGCTTAAGAAAGGGGTTTCCAGGGTACTTCTGCATCAAGAAAGCACTCAGTTCTCAGACGCCTAAACGCCCAATCAGAAGTCAAACTACCAACACAGAACTTCCTATGACCGAATCAAAGCTGGAACTGGGAGACCAATTAGGTATAACTAACTCCAGGGCAGAGGGGCTCAGGCGGCAGGGTGTCAGGGCTGACCTCTCTGACCAGGGGGTTACCTTCACAACGACATCACTAGCCACCAGACACGGGAAGGGACGGCGTCAGCCCCTGCGCCTGTGGCCCCGCAGCTCCCGGCCGTCCGGGCTCTCCACAGGGTTACTGCAGAAACTGGCCCCTGGCTGGTGCTTGCCTACGAAGCTGCTTGTCACAGCCCCGAAATAACCAATCTTCCCCTCTTAGCAGGCCTGGGCGGCTACCATCTGCTCTCTGCCTTAGGCACTCAGGCCTCAGCAGCAAGAGGATGTTCTCCATTTGGGTGCTCCCCTGGCTGTCCGAAGAGGTCGGCAGAAGTGAGCTAGGGTGGCACCCTTCTCTAGCCAGCCAGAGAGGGACACAAAACACCTGCTGGCAACCTGGGCTCCCTCCCCCACCTCCTCTTTCTAGCAAAATAGCAGTGACTCCTTCACTAACCTTCCACCCATGGTCTCACCCTATGAGAAGTGAAGGTAGTAAGTCCAGATTAGGAGCCAAAGAACATGGCTAAGGGAAGGGATATTGCGCTGCAAGGGATTCCAAGAATAAACTCTCCAAACCACCCACCTAGCTCTTCTGGAGAGCAGGGGTATGTAGAAGCATTTTCCACTTCCCCACGCACGAGAAAGGGTGGCGGCCTTGGCAGACACACACCTGGTTGGGTCATCATCTCCCCGAAGGAGCCCTGGTCTCCCTAACACCAGAATGAGTCCACACCTGCCACCAAGGGCCAGTCTGAGACGGTGACGTGCCCCAGAGCTCACACACTCACGCGTCCATTAATCTTCCTCCAGATTGCTGCCGTCACGCCATGCAGTGCGGTGAGGCGGGCTGAGCCCCGCTCTGCGCCCCCGAGCCGGTCACTCCAGTCTGCCTGGTGTGTGGTGGGGAGGAGCAGGGGGAGGAGGAGGAAGGGAGATTATGAGTCTCTGTTTTCAAGCCCAGCCCCTAAAACCGGGGAGGGAAGCAGCTGGGCTCCCGCTGCTGGAGCGCTCCAATCTCTGGGCACTATGGGGCCAGCCAGCTGCATAAGAGAACTCTGGGGAGCGAACACATCCAACACGCTGGGAAGAGGAGAGGAGACCAACCCGGGGAGAAGTGGGCTGGTCTCCTGCCAGGAACTCTGAATGGTACTCCTATCAGAACTAGAACATAACAGGAGGTAGGCAGGTTTATGGTCTCTGGGGAAAGGCAGGAGGGGAAACAGTAAAAGCCGGACTAGCATGGGAACGAAACTTGCTCCCTGGTAGGAGAGCAGACAGCTCAGCTGCCTGCAAGGCCACGGCCACGGCTACCATGCCGGCAAGTGAAACGCTGCCCCGTTACACCTTTTGGAGGCAGACGGTGTCCACGTTAACCTTAGGCCGGCTTTCACACACTTTGCCGGCTGTGCCCTGAACTCTAGTTTGCAGCACAGTCATCTTCACGACCCTGAAAGTTAAGGCCCACCACAGAAGTGCCTGTGCCCGACTGTCAAGGACAGGAGGGAGCGGGGCTTCTCACGGACCGGGCTGGAGGGGGCAGAGCCTCCGCCACAGAGGACGGCCCCTCTCACGGACAGGAAATGCTCCTGTGGCGGGAGCAGCGCCCAAGGCTGCCACACAGGGGCGACAGAAACACCTGTCAGGAGTGGCAGGAGAAATGGCCGCCAGGTACTTCCTCTTTCTCATCAGCCACTACCCTCGGCCGCCACAGGTTGCCTCTGAAAAGCCTGCAGAACCCACCACCCCACCCGGTGGCAGCGATGACCCGTGAGTCACTACCCCCCGCCCCAGAAGAGGGAAATGGGGCCTGACCCCTGAGCCCGAAGAAACCCCCCAGTGTCCTGAGCCAGCCCGGCCCCAAAGCTGAAACCAGTCCCACCTGCCAGGACTGAAACCTTGGACGGCCTACCCCCACCCACACCTGCGTGTAGGGAAACCAGTCCCTCTTCAGCTACAAGCGGGGGGACACCAACAGTCATCGCTGCAGGACACCCAGCACTGGGGACTTCATTATGCGGCTTCCTAGTCACAGCTCCGCTTACACATACACAGATGTATGTACACACGCGTGTGGTAAGTGCATATGTAGGTAACACTGGTCTTCAGATCCACAGTTTCCGGGTTTTCCCTGCATCGGGCTGGCTCCCTTTCCCTGCCCTTGTCCCTTCCTGGAGTCTCACTCTGGGCTCCTCCTGCCTCCTCCTGTCCTCCCAGACCTCCAGCCTTTGCCGCCACCTCCTACTGCCTGGAACACTGCCTGTATCCTCCACTCCCATTCTCCTTCCTGGTCAGCCTCAGCTCAGACATCGCACCCCCCGGGAGGTTTTCCCTGCCCTCACAGGGTCCTGACCCGTCACTGCAGGCGTCCTGAGGACAGCAGCCTTCCGGCACCAGGACCTGGCTCCTGAGGAACTCTAGGTGGCTGTCTTGTTCACCACTGTGCAAGACTGCTGCTGCTGCTGCTAAGTCACCTCAGTCATGTCCAACTCTGTGCGACCCCATTGACGGCAGCCCACCAGGCTCCCCCGTCCCTGGGATTCTCCAGGCAAGAACACTGGAGTGGGTTGCCATTTCCTTCTCCAATGCATGAAAGTGAAAAGTGAAAGTGAAGTCGCTCAGTCGTGCCCGACTCTTCGCGACCCCATGGACTGCAGCCTACCAGGCTCCTCCATCCATGGGATTTTCCAGGCAAGAGTTCTGGGGTGGGTGCCACTGCCTTCTCCGGGGCAAGGCTAGGCGCGGCCTAAGGGAAGTTCCCGGGCTGCAGTCAGCCCTGTGTCCTCAATACCCAGCACCTCACATGATTTCAAGAAACGCTTTTCTAACTCATGAGAGAAAGCCAGGGTCAGGGTCTTCCTGCCTTTTTCAGAGTGACTCTTTACCCAACAGCTCTTAGTACATCTCTGCTCCACGTGACTTCTTCAACCTAGGCCAGGGCTAGAGAGCTGGCGCCCGTGGCTTTCAATCCATTCTCCAGGGCCTTCTGGTGCCTCTACAGACGCAGTCTCTGGCAGGATTTCAGAGCTCGTGGCCAGTGTGTGGAGCTGAGGCCGACTGCCCTTCCACCTGTCCTTTCCCGACCTCCCCTCTGCTCTGAGGGCTGCGGGGAGCCCCTGCACAGGCCTGCTGAGCAAGAGGACGGCTTCTGCAGTGAAGCAATGGAGGTACAGCTCCAAGTCCCCAGCAGAGAGCGAGTCTAGATCCAGCACCACCCAAACAGGTTGTATCGCTTGAGCCAGTTGTTCACCCTCCTGGGACCTGTTGCCCCACTTGCACGAGGGGCTGGCGGTGAGCTCGGAGGGTCTGTCCTCGGTGGACGTGAGGGCTCTCAGTGTCTCTGTGCTCACAAGCCTTCCAGCAGGAAGTGGGCACGGCCTGCACGTTCCGAAGACCACATCCTGACCCTGTCTTACATTGCGTCAATCTGCCTAAAAGTCTGGCTCCATAACTAAACCTCACCTAACATGTCTAGGACACGAGGCTCACATATTGGAAAACCTCTTCCTCCTAGGGCTGTGAAAATTCAAGTTAAGCTAGGTGACAACTCTGGACTTCCAAACACTGCAACCCTGAACTCAGTGCGCCCTAGGCCAGAATCCTCTTCCTCTCGAGACTTCATTTACCCACAATTTACCAGCTCCTCACCACTCCCAGCCTCTCTGCACACCACGAATGTGGCCACAAGGTATGAGGTACGAGGTCCTCTCAGCAGGCCCGAGGGCTCTGCAGCCTCAGCCTCAGCAGCTCCGAGTAGGCGAGCCCCTGGCAGCGCAGGTGGCACATCCAGTGCCCAGCACCTGCCCGCCCCCGCCCCTCTCAGCAAGACTCCCTAGCAGCCCAGCTCCTTGGGGGGCTCCTGGGTGGGAAGCTGCCCGCCTGCCCGCCATGGCAGCCCATCCACGAGGAGAAACCCATTTGGCAAAGCCAGCAAGCAGCAGTTTCACCCTCCCTGCCCAGAGTGGGGGGAGGGGAAGGCGGGTCCAAGCAGACTAGTCCAACAGGTCCTTTTCCCACCACCCTACACAGATGGCCTCTTCTGCACTGCTTCAAAACCCGGAGCCACAACCGTCAGTGAAAGCTCTCACACCCTGAGTCACAAAGACCAAGGAATCAAGAAGAAAGGAGAAAATGGCCATCTCATTCTTGCCCTACCGGCAACAGTCCCGGGAAATGCAGTCCCTGACCTCACAGGTCTTGGTCAATTCAGAAAAGGAACTGGTCTCCCCCAAGACGCTCACAGAAGAATCTGGGTCGGCATCACCACCAAGTGCTGAGGTGGTGTGAAGTCAGTTCTTCCGGTGCCCTGCTCCTGAGCGGCTCTCCCACTAAAAATAACTCCAGTCTTCTGATACAGACCCCATGACCTCTCCACCTCTGGACTAAACTCCCAACAGTGTCCCTCTGCTCACCCATCGCAAAAGCGGGGAAGATGAGGCCAGTTTATAACCAGAGACAACAACGCAGCCTGAGATGCTGTGTGTCCGGGGCAAGAACAGAACTCAGCTGAGCCGGGAGGGCTTCTTTTCGGCTCTGCTCCCTACTTCAGGAAGCCACACAGGGCTTCCTCAGCAGTGCACACCCTCCTGTGGTTTCCTCTCTGGGTTCTTAAAACAATCCAGTGATAGGGGAAAACACCCTCCTTATCCTCTCATCCTGGAAAAGTTGTTCTTTTTCGTCATTATTGAACCTATTAAGACCTGTGACTTACATGGTCAAAAACTGAATAGATGTCTGATTCACAAATCAATACGGACACACTTTCCCAAGGGTGGTGTAAGTGAAGAATACTACCCATGTTGTAACTTTTCTTTTTTTTATTTCACAAGTAATTCATTGAGAGACGATCACGTGCAAAGCACTCTAATAAGACTCCAGGGAAGAAAGGGATGCGGAGAAGGATAAAATACAGCCCAGCCTTCAATAAAGCTGCCTATCTAATAGGAGACAGAAGCACAAATCATACTACCTAACACAGGAGCAAATCCAGGAACTAGAGTTACAGTCTGCCCATGCCCTCCAATTTACTAGAAGCTTCTTGTTTAATCACCAAGTTGTGTCCAACTCTTTGCAACCACGTGGACTGTAGCCCACCAGGCTCCTCTGTCCATGGGATTTTCCAGGCAAAAATACTGGAGTGGGTGGCCATTTCCTTCTCCAGGGGATCTTCCCTGACCCAGGGATTGAACCTGCCTCTCCCGCATTGCAGGCAGATTCTTTACCACTGAGCCACCAGGGAAGCCCCCTCTGGTAGCAAGAACATAGAGCAACTTAAGTCAGGACTTTGTTTTTTTCAGAGAGACTTAGAGATCCCCAGGTCCCACTTCTAGCTAGGACCATGAGTTCTGCTAGAATCTATCTAAACCCTGAGACGTCAAGGAATGGGGGCGCCTGTCCACGGAGTGGGCTGTGATGAGAGCTGTGAGATGCTGATTAAGAGGAAATCAACTCAGGGAGATGCACCGATCAATCAGTCATTCAGTCTTCCTTGTCTCATTCCCATCTAGAAACCAGAGACAGGCCCAATATACAAGCAAAGATGATACAGGAAAGGCTTAAGCACAAAGTTAAAAAAGTTGTTCAGGGCTAAGGTCATGCGAATCAAGTCAAAAAATGCCCCTGGCATTAGAACAGAATAGGGTGCTCTTGGTGAAAGAGTGGAAGGACATCCTGAAGCTCTGTATCCAGAGCCCTGAATCTCAGTGCCAGCTGCGACTGTGGAGGCACGTTAACATATTTATCCTTTTCTCTCCCAATTATTGGTTGTCAAGCCTGGTCTCCCTCATCAATTCATTCAATCAGTGTTATAGCTTGCTGTACACTAATATCAGTTTTTTTTTTTAAATAAAGTTTTATTAAAGTATAAAGGAGATAGAGAAAGCTTCTGACATAGGCATCAAAAGGGGGCAGGAAGAGTACCCCTAATATCAGTTTTTAAATTGTATTCTTAATCAGCAGGCTACCAGCAGCATCAGAATTCTTCTGGAAGGTTCTAAGAAGGAATGAATACTCACTCCTGAAAGTACTTAGAAATTCCCTGGACAAACAGAAGATTCTATATCATCTTAAAAATGAAACAAACAAAAAACAAAGTTAATTCAGTTAATTCAGGCTGGGAATAAAGATTAAGGCCCCAGTCCTCCTCTGTTGGGATAAAAATAATTCTGAAGCTAGTTGTTGTTTTTTTTTTTGGTTAAACTGAAGTTGAGGGGAGGGAGGTGGGAAGGGGGTCAGGATAGGGGGACACAGGTGCACCTGTGGCTGATTCATGTCGATGTTCGGCAAAAAGCACCACAATATTGTAAGGTAATTATCCTCCAATTAAAATAAATTGAAGAAAAAAACAAAAACTGAAGTTTAGTTGACTTACGATATTTCTGGTGTACAGGAAAGTGATTCAGTTAAATACGTGTGTGTATACACAAACATGTATGTATTCTTTTTCATATTCTTGTCTATTATAGGTTATTACAAGATACTGAATACAGTTACACTGTTCCCTTTGCGATACATTAGGTCCTTGTTGTTTACATATTTTATATATAGTTCTATCTTAAAAATGATAAAGCTAGTGAGACTTGGTCCACACCACTCAAAAGAAAATCATTTCCCAAAATTAAAAAAATAAACAGGTAGGTGAAGGAGAATGGGGATTGGCTTGCTGAAAATCTTCCCTATAGCAGATAGATTAGCCCAGGAGATTCTTTTGGGATGGTTTACTATGCAGAATTTTATAACAGAAAGCATTCCAAATGTGAAACTGGGAGTTCAGCACCTAAACATTTATTAACAAGAAAAATCCTCACACCACAATCATAATGAAGGTTTAACATCAATGTCTGACATTTTGTCATTAAGGGATCGGTTTTAACTATAGATTTGGCAGCCTGCCCTATCGGCTGTTTCACAAGCAGCTTCTGAGGTTTCAAGGCAGGGTGTTTGCTTTTAAAAACTATCTTAAAAAATATATTTCAGAACAGGGTTCAACCACTCCAAGACAGAAGGAGGGAATGAAAACTGAACCAAATAAAGGATTCTGATGCTACCAAACAAAAAGGGAGCACGCCAGAGGGACAGGAGAGGAAAAGATGCTGTTTCCACCAGCAGCAAAATGCCAGCAAAGTCCATTCAGCACGTCTCATGACCAAGCTAAAGAATAAAGATGGCACTAAAGACAGGAGGTTGACAACAGGAAATATTCATCTCTTCAAAATACACTTAATTGACTCAAATCTATTTTATTTAAAAACAAAACCACCAACAGTCCCACACCAAAGCAAAGGACGGTCATCTAATCAATTAGCAGCCACACCTCTCTGCCCAGCATGATGCGGTAATTAAGGGAGAGATTCTTCTCCATGGGAATACAAGTACAGAAGGGCAGAGCCCCTAAGGACCTAACCCATTATGACAGCCTTTTTCATTAGCGAGAACACCGCCATGCGCTCTCCAAGGAAGCAGTGGCCTGCATCGCTACCGAACACCTGTGTGTGAACAGGTGTATCTCTGAGGACAGATAAAAATGTGCTGGCGGCAGGAAGAGGGGCGGGGGGGAACCGCTCAGAAAATCTAACAGGCTGCGCTTCTTAACATAATTCACATGGTCCGTGGCTTTTCCACTGTAACAAGAGGATGGATTCTAAAATACCGTAGAAACGGCACATAACCATGATCTTAGAAAAGTGAAACAAGTTTGAACACAAATACAATCACACAACTGAACTTTTTTTCTACTACGGGCAGCAAGAGGGGTGCAAGTGGGGAAGTGTGATGCTTGAATCAAGGGCAGCAGTCCACCCCTTTATCCTTGCCCCACGATGGGATCTTAAAAAAAATCAGCTCAAAATTTCAGAATTTAGTTAATAAAATCAAAATCTTTAACAGGATAAAAGAAAAGGCACTATCATACCAGGAATGACATGCAAGTAAATCATACCATAAACTTACAAACTCAAGTTAACTGAAATTCCAGAGATTCACTCTCACTGAGAAACAACTCCTAAAATCTAGGAGGACCACAGGCAGAGTTTCAGGAGAGAGAAGTGATCAAAAGACCAAAAGACCGACAAAGGCAAACAGGAAGTAGTGGCATATTACCCAAGCAATGGGATAAAGAGCCACAGCAGGATGGCCAGAGCTCAGCTCCCAGGACTGAACTGACAAGTCCCCCACACACAGGGTCCTGGCACTACCAGCTACTGTGTTCAGTGTCCTTGGCAGTCAAGGCCAAATGCAAGCAGCTCTGGGTCTCTTGTGTGTGAAACTGGTACATAATGGCATGTAAAAAGAAAATATTAGTTTCATAAGGATAAAACATAGTTAAGGGCCACAAACAAAAGTTTTTTTGGCGGGGGGGGGGGGGGGGGGGGCGGGGGGGCAGGCGGGAGTGAGGTGCTACCCAGCAGGACAGGCAAATCTTCCGAACTGTCCTAGGCTACTTACTTGCTGGTTATCAATTTAAGGTCTTAAGACTCCAGTTTTTCTAGAGGTTCAATTCCAGGAGATGAGAAGAGATGAACAGGAAAATCGGAAGCCAGGATTAAATAGTAAAGTTAAAAAAAAGTTTCCCATAAGCTGTTAAGACAAGGGAGATAAACGCAGAGAGCTGCATCTCCACACCATGCCACCTTTTCAACAGGCCACAGAGGGCAGAGAGAAAACGTGGGGCAGAGAGACCACGTGGGACTCTGAAGCCGGCCTGGGAGGCAAGTTGTGCCCCACACTGACTGGGAGCTAGTCCTAAGGTATCTATCTTCTACTGCCTGGACACAACTGAAGCCAGAGCCAAAGTGCTCTTCGTGGTCAGGAAAGTCTTGTTCTAACACCAACACTCTGGACTACATGAGTCTGTTACCTTAAACAGAGTTACTCAACATTTCTGGGCCTCTGTTTCCTCATCTGCAAAGTGGGGGAAATAATAAGATCTACTATCTCACAAAGATTAAATGAGTTAATGAATGTAAAACAGCTAGTTAAACAAGCGTCTGGGACAATGTGCTCAATAAATGCTGGCTATTATGATGCGACAGCTAAAGACACTAGCCTCGGAGCATACGGCACTCCGTGGGAATGGGTGGGGGCACTGTCTACTATTCAAGTACTCAGTCTATTGCCTTTAAGAGTTTCCCAACCACTTGGAACAGAGTAATGTATTTAGAGGGCCATCCAGGAGGCACCGTTACTGAGTCACTGCCTTAGCTAACAGAGTGAACAAATCTCCTTTGAAAGCAAAAGTCTGTCTTCCATGCAGACCAGGGGCCGAAGAGAGAGAAAAAAGCACATCAAGTTCACTTTTGGAATTGAAGTGAAAGCCACATGTGTATCTGAAAAGAATATGCTTTGTGTAAAAAGCAGAGGATTATGGGACTTGCTGAGTGATGGGAAATAGAGCTATAATCCCACAAGTCTATATGTAGACACAAACTGATATAAGGTAATCACTTGATTAAACTTTTTTAATGATTCTGATGAGAAGTGATCCTGAGCAAATGAGCGTAAGCAGATTTGCTTAAAGCTGATTCAAGTGACTATCAGAGGAGGCCCAAAGGTCTACTATAAGTGGTACTAAGAGAAGCTTTTAAAAGTGAGAGGTGCTTTGTTAAGGGAGAGAATGACTACAAACAAAAGAACAAGGTGGAAAACTATAAAGTAGTTTAGAAATATATTTACTGCAACTGTTATCTCTTAAAGATTCATGAAGCAAAGATAAAAGTCCACATGCTGTTACATACACACAAATCCGCTTAACCTCTTCCAAGAGAAAACAAAGTACACTTACATAAAAATGGGATTTGGCAGGCAAGTTTCACTAAGAAACAGGGCTAACAAAGAGTTAAATTACAGAAGAAATAGGAACCAAGTGTGTGGGCTCTGCAGTCACTCTGAGAACAGACTGTTGGGTGTTCTGGCCTTAGTGAGTGCCTGGAGCCAACCAGCCTTCAGCTATTACAGGTACCAAGGTTTTTCAAGGATAGAGGCTATGCAAGCTTTGCAGTTTTCAAATTTGGAACTGACCAATAGCCAATATATAAGCTTAAAAAAAACACGAACTACTGTCATAATGAAATCCGAGCAAGCCAAATTATTTTTTTAATGGAAGAAAAAAAAAAAAAGGCCAATGCCCCTATTAGAAGGAGGAAATGAGCCAAACTTGGTTAAAGTCTAGCTTCCTTAGCTAGATACACTGCAACCAACGCAGCAAGTGCCTTCCTGCAGTTCAGCCAGGACTCTGGGAATTGCAAAACAAAGGCTCATTATGAGGTCACAGTCAGTAACCAGCCAATCAAGGGCAGGGATGGTCAACTCCCTACTGGTCTCCAACAGCAATTCTCAGACTCCTGGAAAACCCTCTATGCTCTTATTACTAAGGGCCTCAAATAGCTTTTGTTGATGTTGATCAGAGCTACTGTATTATAACTTAAACTGAGAAAATGTTAATCTATTAATTCATTTAAAATATACTACTGAACTCATTACAACTATGTATTAATAACTATCTTTCAATATATCAAGTTAATACATATCATCATAGTAAAATCTAGGTTAACTGTTAAAACAATTATTAAATCTACAACAAGGATGAAACCCTGAAAACATTATGCAAAGTGAAATGAGGCAGAAACAAAAAGACAAATACTGTACGACTCTACCTATATGAAGTGTTCAGAACAAACAAATTCATAGAGAAAGTAGAAAAAAGGTTACCAAAGACTGGGGGAGGGAAAGATGGGGAATTACTGTTTATGGATATAGACTTTCTGTTTGGGATGACCAAAAAGTTCTACAAATAGTGGTGGGGGCTACATTATTAATGGATTTCATGCCACTGGATTATATACTTAAAAATTAATAAAATGTATTTTGGGTAATTTTGTGTTACCCATATGTGACTACAATGAAAAAACAAAGCACAAGGCCATGAGAACATTTCAGACTACCACAAATGAGGAACACTGTATAAAATAACTAACCAGCATTCTTCAAACCTGTCAATGTCATGAAAGACATGAAAAGACTGAGGAGACTATGGAGACATGACAACTAAATGCAATATGGGTTTCTGGGCTGGATCCTAGACAGAAAAAGTACACCAGCAGGAAAACTGATGAAATCAGAAGTTGTCTGGTTAACAGTATGATACCAAGACTAATTATCAGGTTTTTTTTTTTCTTTTTTTTTTTTTTTTTACGTCAGACAGGTAATGTGCCAATGTCGTAACAAGGTTTGTGAGGGAGGCACATGTCACGCAACAGCGTGAACACCCAATCATCATGCTCATGAACTACAAAAGGATCTAATTATCAGTTTTGATACGTGTTCTATGGTTACATAAGATGTTAACATAAGGGGAAGCTGGGTGAAGAACATATAAAAACTCTTTGGATTATTTTTGTTAACTCTTCAAAGTTCAAAATTTAAAAGAAATAAAATTTAACTGTTTAAAAACCCTCATAAGGTCAAAGTTATGTATTCATAGGAGGAGACAAGCCAACTTTGGTCAAAGCCCCTCTGGTGACAGAGAACCAGCTTTCTTAGAACGACAGCAAACCAAGGCCGCAAGTGCCTTCGTGAGCCCAGTCAGGACTAAAAAGGTTCTGGGAATTGCAAAAAAAATTTTTTTTAAATTTTTATGAAATCACCAAGAAATAAACCCAACAAAGCCAGGAAGAATTAACTTGTTTTGTCTACAACTGTGGTTCTTACACTTCTTGGTTTCAGAAAGTCTTTGCAGTATTAAAAATAACCTGAATCTCCCGAAAGATTCTATTTATATGAATCATACCTATCAATGTCTCCATTCATTTAAAAGAACATTAATAAACCCATTACATGTAAACATTACTTACTTAATTTTAATGAAAAAAATGTATTTTCCAAACCACAACTTCACACAGACCAAAGGAAATCCACTTGATGAACTGATTTTATAATGCAAGCAAAACACAATGCCAGACCCCTCACCCAAAAAACCTAACAAAGAATAGAAAAAGAAAAAATGAGAAAGATTACAAATAAAGGGAAAATGAGAAAAAGAAAAAAATCAGGGAATAAAGAGAAAAAAATGGGGGAAATAAACAAACCACAGATAAAACAACAATCAAAGAATCTGACAGGGCCAATGCTGCATGTATCAGAGGAAGGAAATAAGTGCACTGGGGTCAAAGTCCCTGAGGCCCAGGCAGGCGCGATTACAGGCGCTGGGAACTGCAAACAAGGGCTCCCTGTGAAGTCATCGCAGATAACCAGCCCAAGACGGAGGACAGTCAACTCAGGTTTTGTCTACAACAAAGGTTTTTCTCACTGTTTGGTCTCAAGAACTCTTCACATTCTTAAAAAACTTATGGAGGACTGCAAAGATCTTTTGTTTATGTGGGTCATAGCTATCAACAGTTACCTTATTAAAAACTGAAACTGATTTTTTAAAGTATTTTATTCATTTAAAATAACAACAACAAAAAAAATAAAGAAATAATAAAATAACAACAAACCCTATTACCTGTTTACACAAATAACCCATTTTTAAATGCAGAAACTATTTCTAAAACAAAATGAAATTCATAACAAGAGTTGCACAGTTTTATACTCTAAGACATCTCTTTAACATCAAGCTTAATGAAAGAGATACTTCTTGTATCTGCTTCTGCATTTAGTGTTTCCATAGGTTGGCTGAAAGATGCAAAAATCTCATTTCACACAGATGTGTAGTTGGAAAATGAAGTTTAATAATAGCCTTTCAAATATTGAGGATTTTCTTCTTTGATACTAGACCAAAACTCCACAAGTGGTTGTTTTTAAAGGGTAGTTGCAATGTGCAATATGTGATTTTATCAAATTAATCTTTTGTGTACCTTTACATTAAAATCCATTGGTCACCTTGCACTTTGAGTTGCTCTCTTACCACCGATAACCGAGGAAATGACAAGGAGATCCAACCAGTCCATCCTAAAGGAAATCAGTCCTGAGTATTCATTTGAAGGACTGATGCTGAAGTTGAAACTCCAATATTTTGGCCACCTGATTCAAAGAGCTGACTCATTGGGAAAGACCCTGATGCTGCGAAAGACTGAAGGCAGGAGGAGAAGGGGACAACAGAGGATGAGATAGACAGGGAGGCCTGGTGTGCTGCAGTCCATGGGGACGCACAGAGTCAGACATGACGGAACGAACAACTGAACTGAACTGAACCAAGGAAATATTCCTTCACTGACTATGCAGAATTTTCAAATACTGGGAGTTCACACAATATCAAAAAATCATACTCCATTAATCTCACCACCAATCTCATCAAAAAAAGTGTGACAAATGCAAGTTTTCCAAAATTCTAATTTTTGCTTGAAAACTTGAATTTTATCACTGGCAATGATGACAGGCTCACTCTGCTCAATTTCAAGAAGATGTTCACTAAACACTGAAGTATGAATAACTATAGTTTGTCCATCAGTTGTTATTTCAAGTAAAAATGATCCTCTCAGCTGGGTCAGCTCCCACACAAGAGCATTTTCCCCAGACAGTTGGACTATGGTAAAGAGCAGCAATGCAAAAATAAAGAAAAAAAAAGAGCAGCAATGCTCCATGGATACTCTACATTTCATCACTTGGGAATATCAGAGATCTTTACTGGAAGACTGAGATTTAACAAAAAAACCTCACAATTTTCAGTGCTTCATCCAGGACATTCTTAAGTGACAATGGGTTGGTTTTTTTTTTAAACCACAAATGGGTAGAGAAAAGTCCATGACTGACCACCAGCAGAGTTTGGTGCCCCTACCCTGATTCACGCCACCAGCAGTTTTCTCTGCTGCGCTGCTTATGTACCAACAATGCAACTGGGAACAAAGTTGCTCCAGGAAAAACCATGAGAGCCGAAAAAGTCATTCAACCCTTTGCACATTTACCACAACTTGTGTTTTGTTGCTGAGCATTCCCAGAAGAGAAAATATTTTTTGACACGTAGATGGTGGTGATACAAGTTGAGCCATGCCTATATACCTGCTCATTTCTAAGGTGAAAGTAAAATTCTATAAATAAGATATTAACTCAGTCTTCAGGTTTGCAGCTGAATCTTTAATTCAACAACACAGTCACATGAAGTGGCCCTGCCCCGAACTTTACTGACTTTTCATCCAGTGTGCATTCAGAATGTCAGCTCTTCAGAGCTTTTTATTAGTCTCTCAGCTACGGATGGGCTTCTCCGGAAGGAGCAATAACTCATCCTGTAAGAGGCCTCAGTGACTTTGGCATTTCTAGCTGGAAACGCGGGAACAAGTTTTGGCTTTTAAAGAGACTGTGGTATGTACACTTAAAACACTTAATTCCTTTCTCTTTAATCTCTGACGACTGCTCTTGAATGATGCTGCAACTTAACCGGCACCCTTGTAGTAGCAGTTGTAGTGTTAAGTCGCTCAGTCATGTCTGACTCTCTGCAACCCCATGGACTGGAGCCTGCCAGGTTTCCCTGTCCATGGAATTCTCCAGGCAAGAAGACTGGAGTGGGCTGTCATCTCCTTCTCCAGGGGATGTTCCTCACCCAGGCATCAAACCCTGGTCTCCTGCACTGCAGGCAGATTCCATACTGTCTGAGCTACCACGGAAGGCCAACCAGCACCCTAATACTGCACGAAAACACTAAAAATAAAGTACACACAATAAGCTACATTATTAGCATCTATAAAGATGAGAAGATACCGTTCATTATGATTTCATTTCTTTCAAATTTTTTTTCATTTCTTGTTTACAGTTTTGCCAAGTTTCTTCAGAGTAGATCCCTCCCTTTCACTTGTTGATACGTTTCTAATTGCAGTAAATAGAGCTAGCAGCTGTGTTTGAGAAAGCAAAACTTCCAACCTCCCTTTTTTAAGCCAACAATTTATCCTTAAATATAAGAAAAATACTATGAATTTTCCTCTATTTTAGAATAAAACAGAATTAAGTGCTAAAGTAAGTTATAAATATAATTTTAAGAATTATTAGTTTTCCCCTAAATTTTTACAATTAAGTGCTGGAAGTTGTACTTACTTCTTGTGTTTCTTCAAAGGTGCCAGGAAAATGTTGGGATTTTAAAATAACTATTTATTGGACAATATTGAGGTTTACAGAAATTACAACAGGTATACTGAAGAAAGCTAGTAAGAGCACAGAAGAAGTGATGAGAACAAATCAAGTTCATCACCAAAAACTTCCGTATTTATACCTTAAAGTACAACCTTAAAAATTCTAGGAAAAACAAAAATAAAGCAGCACACATTGGAAAAAAAAAAAAAAAGCAGCACATACTCCATTAGCCAAGAGTGATAACGTCAATAAACATCACTTAGCCTCTGGAAAACACTGTATACTGGTGAGAGAATGAGAGCTGAAACAAGCAAATACAGCATCAAGGTTACAAGGAAAGTTATTTGCATTTTGTTTAGAACCAAACAGTCTTAGGGACCACAAGGGTCCCCAGACTACACTTTGAGAACCAACACAGTGCTACCAAAAGTAGTAAGTGCCTCCTCGGATCTCTCCCAAGACATGGCCTAGAGTTTTGGCATTCCTGATTGCCCAGAACTAGCTTAGATCTGTCACTAGGGAAACTGGGACGCCAAGTCGGGCTTCACTGAGCAAAGTGGCTCCAGAGACAAAAAAAGAAAATGTTTTCCAAAGCAGGGAGCTCTTAACTTTACACAAATCAGAGGAATAGGAGAAAGAAAGGACTGGGTGGTTCTGGGATTCTACACATGAAGGAGAGAGATCTCAGACCATCAAAATTCCCCTTCTGAGCCAGGCCACAAAAGAGGCATAGAAACAGGTAAGGCAGTGGGACATGGAGATGAAAACCCGAGAAGGACAGTGATAAGGAAGGAACAGAGTTCAAAGAAACCAAACAGAAAAAAAAAAAAAAAGGAAGTGAGACAAGTCAGCAGAGGGGTCAAAAGGAAGAGGAAAATGCAGTGAAAGAAATATTCTGAGATGAGCCCTGCAGCCGCAACACTGTTACCTTTCTTCCCCTCCACAGTGGCAACATGAAAAAACTAAGCAACTTGCTGCTCTGATAAGGCATTTAGGCTCTAGAAGCTCAAGCGAGGAACATCAACAGGAGCCAACTGAGACCAAAACCTCGGCTCAAGATTCAAAGTCCACAGATGCCCAGGAATGGCTGAGGAATGGCTGTCACCCTCCCAGGGCTCCCAAAGGGGAGGCTTTCTTCTTACTTCAGAAAAGCCGACAAAGGTAACAAGAACCTGCCCTTGCAGGCCTCTCGGCTAGTGGGAAAGGAACCTAAAATCACCAGCTGCGAGGCTCCCATGTGGTCTCTAAGAGAAACAGCGAGCTTTCTCCTGCTGCCAAAGGGTAGACACTGCTCGTGAAGAAAGGAACCTGAGGAAAGAAATCCAATCCTGGCGCTAGGTGGGGCCTCCTCTAACACCCAGATCCTAGCAACTCAGAGAAGCCGGGGCTCCAGGGACAAGATCTGGCCTTCCAGCCAATGAAGAGAGTGCACACCCACCACCACCACCATTCACAACACAAAAGTATGGGCTGGCAGAGGGCCATGTGTTTCTTTTTCCTTTAATCAATAAAGCTGCCTGATACTGGTATCTTGTCAATACATGAACTTTAAAAAAAGTGCTTTCAAAAGTATATAAACCTCTCCAGTCAGTCAGTTCAATCGCTCCAACTTTTTGCGACCCCCACGGACTGCAGCATGTCAGGCTTCCCTGTCCATCACCAACTCCTGGAGCTTGCTCAAACTCAGGTCCATCGAGTCGGTGGTGCCATTCAACCATCTCAACCTCTCTCATCCCCTTCTTCTCCTAAATCTCTCCAACTGCATCCTATTTTCTTTCAGATTGCTGACTGGTAAAATTAAAAATAAAAAAAATTTTTTTTAATAAAATAAAAACTTTAAACTCAGAAATCCTAGGAAAAGCACCTATGGAACCCTAGTCAACACAAAGATAATCCAAAGTATTTCGCTTCTAGCAACCTAGAGTTGCATGGCGCTCAGAGAAAATTCTCTAAGTTGGTCAACTGAAACAATGATGCTGATAATTGTTACATCCTGTCAGGCCCTGTTCTAAGTGCTTTATATTCATTAACTCTTTTAATGCTCACAACACCTACACCTCTAAGACAGTACTATTATAACTCCCTTTTCTTTACAGAAGAACAAACAGCCCCATAGGGACAGAGTAAGCCCAAGTCACAGCGGGGCCTATCCCAAGATTCCAGCTCAGGAACTCTAGCGGGAGCGCCCACTCTGACCACAGCAACACCATTTATTGGAAATCCAAAGGCGCTGGATCCCCTTTCAACTCTGCCATAAAGTCAACTCAATCAGAATGCTACACTAGACCAAAAGGGCCCAAGGGGCCCCACTTCCTGTGACTGGAGAACTAGTACCTCAAACTTTTGTGGCCAAAGCAAAGCAACAAGCCACAGATGCTGCCAATGCTACGTGCAGAGACAGTCAAAACGTGGCCATCTGTGGAGAGGAGGTGGGGACGCAAGGGGGTGAGGGGAAGCCAGCAGACCCTTCTCTAAAGGTGAGGAGAAAGGGGGTGCCCTGCATGTGGGATCACCAGCACCCACCACAAACCCTTGTCACACGGTGCTCAGGAGACAACGAGACCACCACGGCAGCAGCAGCAAGGACAGAAGCGAGAGCGCTGCTTGCAGGTAGCTCCACTCATTAATCACCAGGCTGCGGGCTTGGGAGCTTTCTGCTTAGTGGGAGCCTGAGAACACAACCCTGCTGCTGCAGCAGCAGCAGTCCAGTCGCAGGGGCCTCAGAATCCTGCTGTCTCCTCCCTGAGACGGATTCCCTACCGTGTTCAGGAAATGCCAGCACACGGTGACTGAAGTCTCCCACACTTCCTACAGGTACCTCCATCAACGACAACCAAACTGGTCCCCATGGCTGAAGTACCTGTTGAACTGCCAAAGACCAAAACCTATTCTCTCTCCTTTTTCCTTCTCCAGTGGGCTTGGACAGTTCCTACGCACCAATCCAAAAGGTCTGGGGTCTGGTTGGATTTAGTAGCCAGGTCACAATAGCCAGGAGGCAGAAGTCCAGATTCCCTTCTAGATCCACAGACCGGGAGCCAAGCACAGACCTCCTGGCCAGGTGGAGGGCCTTCTGCCAAGCTGTGAACTGCAAAGAAAAGAAGCTGTACCTTTGAGATGCTGGTGAAAGGTGTGTAAGACAAAGCAGCATGAGGTGTGGAGAAAGTCCACTCACTGCAGAGGCCCAGCTCAGAGACCAGGGGAGGGAAGGGGGTTGTTCACAGACATCGGCTAAACTCATGCCTCAATGAGCAGAGCCCAGAGGAGGCAGATCTTTAAATCACCAGCTTCCCAAACAGCACAGAGGAAAATAGGCCGAGGTGGCTCAAAACCAGCTTGACTGGTTCTACAGAGAAGTCCCAGGTCTGCTCCGCCTTCTTTTATGTTAAAAAGAAAAACATGGCTTGGAGCCAGTCGTTGAACCCACCCCTCCCCTCCCCCACCCCCCACTGTCCCCAGGATCCGCCGAGCCAAGGGTCCACCTCACCTTCCCTCCTACCTACTTGTGACTCTTATGACTCTGTAAGCCTAAAATCACTAGTTTGCTGCACAAGATGAAATATACTGATACATGTTCTGCCCTTTTCTGGGCTTCCCAGGTTGCGCTAGAGGTAAAGAACTCGCCTGCCAATGCAGGAGATTCAGGTTTGATCCCTGGACTGGGAAGATCCCCTAGAGGACATGACAATCCACTCCAGTATTCTTAACTGGGAAGTCCCAAGGACAGAGGCGCCCGGCGGGCTCCAGTTCACAGGGTCGCAAAGAGTAGGACACGACTAAAGTGACTTAGGGAGCACTCACCCTTTTCTAACGAGAAAGAATCAATGGAAGTAAGGGGGAAGGAGTGAAGAACTCCCCACGGGGACCAAGGAAACTTCAAACCCTCTAGACGTTCAGATGAAGGGATCTAGCCTATTTACACGGCCCAAGGGAGAGGCAGGTCTAGTGGGCAAGAGAAGGACCTGGGATTCCTCCTCCTCCGACTGATAATTGGAAATCGAGGGGTCAGATTTCCTCCTGGTGTTTTTTCAGAACCAGAGGTACCATCTTAAAGTCTAAAAAAACAGCAAGAAAATTCCATAGCCCGCACTGAGAGGGCCGCGGCGGGGGAGGGACGAGAACTTTCAGAGTTAACGTGGGGACAGAGGCCTCCTCCCAGGCCACAGGTGGGAAATGGGTGGCTTCCTCCCCCACGGGGTTTGTAAAGGCTCACTCTTCCCATTGCTGAGACTGAAGGCGAACCTGCATAGATAACACTCCAGTGACTCATGCCTGTTTGATGAAGGCTGGGAGAAAGCCCGGAGAATCCAAGCTTCAAGTGCAAAATGTACAAAGCTGGAATCTACCATGGAGAAAAGGAAACCCAGCCACCTATCTGGTTTGTCATTTTGCTGAACTTCCCCTGAAGGAGGAAGGACCAGGTTTAAACTCCACCCACCCTTTCCACATCCCTCTCAATTTTGGCTTTGACAGGAAAGCGGCAAATAACGGCAGCATCACCATGACGAAGAGAGAACCAAAGGCTTTCCAGAACTCCTCTCAAAGAAGAGGCCTAGTGGTCAGTCTACAGCTTAACCAAGTGGAGGGAGCTGGGGCCGGACCTGGCTGGCTGCAGGAAAGCCTCATCAGGCAGCCTCAGAGAATGAAGGATGACCACCCTCCTCGCCCTTTCCATCTGCTGAGGTTACCTCATCCCAATCCATTAATGGGCTTCAAAGTGCTGCTGGGGGGGTCCACTTAGCAGAGACGCTATCAGGGGGCCAAGGGTGGCGCCCAGCCCCCACCTCGCTTGTCGATAATGGGCCACAAAGTCTGAGGCTTAGCTGCACTTTAGGTATAAAATATTCATATAAGTCGACATAATACATATGTAGGAGAATCATGGAAGCTCCTGGGAGAAGAGAAATGCCAGCCAGGTGGCTAAGTGCTCAGTGGGAAAGAGTTCATGAAGGCATGGCTTAGTCCTCCTGGTCAAGTGCCCCCTGAGAATTAGGTTGTTCTGTCCAAAGGGGAAGCACTATAGTCTGAGAAGTTTTTGACTCCCAAGACCTCTAACCATGCAGACCTCTCAGAAAACAAATTCTCAGTCTCTCCCTACCTCACAAGCACCAACTCTGTTTAAGACATTTATGCTGGGGGAAAAAAAAAAAAAAATCAGGCCCAATCTTCGGTTACCATGTAATGTGAAGCAGGCCAAATCTCAATGACTGCCTTGTATCCATCTTCTTAGCTGTTTCCCGAAGTCCACAGACTAGAGAGAAATAATTACAATTTACTAGGTAGTTACCTTTACCAGGTTCGAAGGCTGTAGTGTGGCAACTCTATGAACTCCAGGGTCTACTAGTGTCCTTGCCCTAACCATGCCTGTTCCCTCGTTTCAGGGGTAAAGCAGAAAGTAAAGACTATACGGTCTGAAATTCACCCACACCTCTAACCAGAAGGCAGCACCACCAAGGGCCCCTGCCAGAGTCAAAGGGCAGAGGTCAGAGCCCGCACCCAGAGCACGGGTCTTGCCGCATAGCTTGCAGGACAGGGAGTGAAATGAGAGAGAACCAAGCTCTCCCCGAGACAACACTAAAACCAGATTATCCAGTGAAACATTCAGCCAGAATCAACCCTGGGAGCCATGAGCCAGCTATGTGTGTTTGGAGTGGCTCAGTGATTCTTTATAGGATCCTGAAAGTTAGATTTGCTCTCTCACCCAGACTTCCAAACTCCTCTTCCCAGAATCATCTGAGAGAATAAACGATGCCTCCCTGAAAGGACGACAGAAGCCCCCACCCTCGCCCACCGCAGAGGGGCAGAGGCAGGGCTGGCAGTGAAAGCCTCCTTCTTTCTCGCAGGAGCCCTCCTTTGTGGCTCCTGAGGCCCAGAGATGGGGCAGGCCTGGAGCCATGCAGGCCTCCACCAGGTATTACAGAGAGCGCTCGCCAGGGCAGGTGGACACTGCACGCTGGACCCCTCTGCCCTTGCCTGTTTGTGCTGCTGCTGGCTGGAAGACAAACAGTCATCCTGCTGATTGCTTCCACCGCTGCCAAGCCTCCAGGCCAACAGAGCCATTTGGAAAAGTGAACAGAAAGCTCAGCTCACAGATTAAGTAAGAATGCCCCAAACGACCAGTCCCAGGTTACAACCCTCCTTCTGCAAAAAGAAGAGTCTGTGACTGTGAAAAAGCATATCTGCAATCCGGTGCCGCAAAAATCACAATAACGGCAGGGCTTAACTTCCTTTTATCTCCTCCTTTCACGGTCAGAAGCAGAGTCGACAGCAAACAGGCAATGTCTGCATCACCAGGTTTATTTTTACACTTCAACATTTTCTATCTCTGTGTCTCTGTGTGTTTAATTCAGATGTGATCAAAGAGCTCCTAGAAACAGGTTCTCATCAGCCACATGTTTTAAAGAAAGGAGGAGAGAAAGAGCGTGAAGAGACTAGAGTTTTAAGACAACCAGTAGAGTCTGTTTACCTGTTTTTCAGTGACACCAATTTAAATAATTTAAATCTAAGTAAGGTAATAGAGGACCTTTGGGCGAAAGAAACCAACCCAACCACATCCCTTGCTTTTTATCTCGCAACATTAAGGCTTCTACCACAAGCACTTTAGTTAGACTCACAACACGACCAAGAAGAGCTCTCTGGTCTCACCTGGCAGCATGATCTAGTCCAAAAGAGGCCAGTGCTTCAGGCCTCTCTGGCCTTATGACCCGAAGAGTTGTTACTTATTTTTTTTCTTGTTTTAAAAAATACCACATCTGCTTGTAAGGTTTTTCAGAATCTATGCTTTTCCAGGATAAGACTTAATAGCAAGTCCATAGCGGGGCTACCCTGAGGGTAACAGCAGAAGCGACGAAGTGGCTCAGGGGACCCTAAACCCAGAGTGGGGACAGGATGAGTAATTCACAATTTGGAACAAGATAACAAAGCATGCAGCCAGTTCTCTGGACAAAGTTATCAGGAAGCAGCTTACATTCCCAAAAGGTGCACAGAGCCCGGCTATCATAAAATCGGTGGGAGGCGAGCACCAGGTTCCTACAACATGCTCAAGGTGTGTGTGAGGCTTGAGGGGAAGAGAGGAAATCAATGCACACATCACAAGAAAAAGACCATGGCAAGAATACATGTACACTGAGTAAACAACACAAAGAAACCACACTGAGGCCCTCAGTTACTCTGCTCTGCTGAACACAATGCCCCCCACGGCCTTGCTGAGAGAGTAGGCACTCCACCGCCACGCCCCAGATGCCTGAGGGTGCCAGTCAGTCACTCAGCCTCCTCCTACCAGCTCAGAATCAACAGTCTGGGAAAGTCCTCTGGTTCAGCAGGGTTTACCTGCTAAATAAAGGTTGTGATGGGAAAAGTAATGGAACAGGAGAGAGGGCCTTGAGAAAGTGGTTCCCAGGAAGGAAAGAAACACTGGCATTTGAGGGCAAGACTGAGATGGAGACCAAGCTCCTGTTTCTAAAGACCTCAGTCCCATGCCAAATCCAATGATAAAATGGAACTCAACCATCTCTCCCTCTCAACCCGTTTCACCCCCTACAAACAGTCAGTCAATTCACAGGTTATGAAAGGGTCAACCACTGCAGAAAAAACTTATCCAGAACTCCTCTTGAGTTTCTGACTGTCCAGATGACAGAGGGGCTAACGAAAGAGAAAAACATTGGAAAAACGAAAAGAGGGAAGATTTTTTTTTAAGATGTTAATGTTAAGATGCAAGAGCCATTAATATGCAAGAGAATATAACAACGGTTCTATTGCGCTAGCCAGAAAGAAGGGAACAAGAGGAAAACATAATGAATGTAACAAGAGAAAAGAATGCAAAAAAGCACTGCAAGCCCCATGGGTGAAGAGCTCTTTTTTCGAGTTTTTTTTTTTTTTTTTGCCTAGTAAAGTTCTCCACCAGGTGACAAGAAGGGGACTCTCCAGAGTAGGCAGCAAGGGACACCAGAGACGGTGAAAGAAAGGGGAGGGGTGGAAAGTGGACGCCTCTTGGCCGAGAGGTGAGATGACACAGAAAAGGCTAAGGCTCGGGTGACAAATGATAGCAGTGATTGCCAGGATGAGGGGACAGGGAGCAGCAGCTCAAGAAACTAGCATGCAAAATTCCTGCTCTGGGGAGTCACAAAGGCTAGCCAATCACAAGGGGATGGATGGGGGGCATCCGTGGGGGAAATAAACATGATGTGAAGAAGGCTGGAGAAGAATATGGAGATGAAAGGCAATCCTGATGACGAGGACTGGTACTAAGTAAGATGGGGTGAGGGCAGAGAAACGGGAAGGCAACAAGCAAAGGGGAAGATACTAAGTGACAGATTCCTGAGTGAAGAAACAGGAAAGCATCACGGCTTGGCTTGTGTTGCGGTGCAAGAAGACAGAAAGGGAAGGACCAGGATGAAGCGAGGCCTGGGAAAGGACCGCGCAACAGGTGGTGTTCATGGAGCAGGGCTGAAATAGTGAGTCTTTCCCTCCGCAGGAAGAGCCCTGGGAGGCTTGTACAACACTCGCCGTGACAAACAGGAGGCCAAACCAAAACTTAAAAAAACAAGCCCCAGAGGAAGAGAACGTGAGGGATCTCAGTACTCTGAAGGGAGGGAAGACTGGAACCCCAAAGACAACCTGTGGGAAAACTCTGCGCATGACAGCTGCACGGGGAAACACGGAAGCAACAAATGCCAGCGCGAGGCACCAGGGAGCTCCTGGAGAAGAGAAGGGAAAGTGATGAGCAAAGAGTAGGCGAGCGATTTGGAAAGGTGATGAGGGTGGAGCTGGTGGGTTGCAAGCAAGAGGGCGAGCACAATGTGGAACAGGAGGAGGCAGGGTAAAAAGCCGGGGAACTGACAGGGTGACAAGGATCGAGGTCACAGTCCGGGGCAAGGACCCTGAGGGTGATAACTGGGACTGGGAGAACCGGTGCGGGCGGAGGGGAAGCCAGGCTAGAGGGATGGAGGAAGAGGTGGACAACGATCTGGGGCAAATCGCAGGGTGTTAGTCGAGGAGCAGGAAGGTGGCTGCTTTCAGCGTGGGTGGAGGAAGACCAAAAAGGCCCCTGAGAGAGAAAGGGAAGAGAAGAGGAAGCTGGGGAGGTAACACGGAAGAGCGCAGGAGGGCGGTGAAGGGAGAAGGGCCGGGGGGAGGGGGGGGTGGTCGGCAGAAAGACAAGTGTGCAGCTTGGAGTCCGGACGAGGTGGGTCCCCGGACAGGACTCGGAAGGGAGGTGTACGGGGCCAGGAGCCAGATGACAGGGCAGCCGAGGCTTACGGGATGGCAGCCGGGGCACGAGGGGAGCTGAAGAGGGAGGAGGCTCTGCAAGGTGCAGGGGCCCAGCCAAAGAATGTGGGGAGCCCTCAGGGCTCCTTACCTGCTCGGTGTCCCTCTCGTTCAGCGTGGGAAGGGGGGTCCGAGCGCTGGACATGGCGCCGGTATCTCAAGGGAGGGAAACCGAGAAGCGTGGAGGAAGGGAGGGAAGGGAAGGCGCGGAGCCCGGCCGGGCGGGGCTTCTCACAGCAGGAGCACCCGCCGCATGGGCCCCGGCCGGGGGTGCGGGGAGGCCGGGCTGCCGTTCACGCCAGCCCGGGGATGCGCCGCTCGGGCTAGGCCGCGCCGGCTCCGAGCAGCTCCGGACCGCACCCCCCCGACCCCCGGCTGGGCCGTGCCGCCTTTCGGCCGGGCCGCGCCGCTCCGCCTACTCTCTGCCGCCGCAGCCGGCCGCCTGCCTCGCTCCTCCCCTGCCCTCAGCGGCACTGCTCCGCGCCCGGCACACAGGCAGCCGCCGCCGGACCTGCTGCTCCCAACATGGCCGCCACCACCGCCGGTCCTCGGCTCTTTCCGCCGGCAGCAGCCGGAAACATCCGAAGCGACTAGAAACGGGAGGGAGGCGCGCCTTCTCCTCCCAGCCACCGACTACTGGTGAATTCCGGAAACACCCGAAGAAGGTAATCCTGGGGACGCGCGCGGCTCCTCGATTCCGAAGACCAAGCTTCGGCTCTGTTTACGGAAATGTACGAAGAGACTCCGGGTACTCCAGCCACGCCTACAGGCCTTTCCCCGCCCCCTTCAAGCTGGTTTTCGGCAGTTTCCGGAAACACCCGAAGCAGCTCCGCGCTCTGGGAGCGGGCCACGCCCCCATCCCGCCCCGCCGCGAACGGCGGTCGTCGGCCATTTCCGGCAACACCCGCGATCGGGCGAGCCTCGGGTCATTCCCTCGGATGGTACCCAAAGTCTGACTCTTCGTTTCTTTCCGTCAGTTTTCGGGTATTTGCAAATCTTGAACAGGGAGCGTAGATCACGTGTGCGTGTTACTATTTGACTAAGTAGAAAATAAAACTGTTAAGCCCTGCTATTGACATCCTTTGGTTCTAAAGCAACTTCCTATCTGTGTGTCCGTTCCTCTGTTAGTCAGCTCCTTAAATACATCTGGTTTATCATCCAGCCTATCTATCAACATGTGAGTCACTTGTCAGATGCAGCGTTAGTCTATTACCTGTCTACCTCCCGTTCATCACCTGTTGTCGTCCATCTTGGCTTTTATTTGTCTATCCGTGTACCCCACATCTAATCCACAGGGCTCCTCAAGGTCCCTGGCAAACACCAGGTAAACGTCCTTGGCTCCCAGCTGCCAAAGGCTTCAGAGATTCCCTCAATCCTGCATTCTACCTCCAGCTCTTTGCAGTGAAAATGAAATGGGATCTTGGGGAAAAAATCACATAATATCTCTGTTTAGCTCCTCAATGTCCCTATCTTTAAAGAATCCATGCCTTTGTTCCAGTGATGACATTCTAAATAATATCTTTGGATTTGTTACCTTTTTTATTCTTTGCTTTCAAAAAAAAGTCTTCTAATTGTTCAGAATAGCACAAAACGGCATTGCACTATGGCAATATTGAGTCATTCCAGTTCCCTTTTAAAATATCCCTCTGAGGTTGGGCAGGAGAGACAGTCTCATCTTAAATCACATTTCACTTATCCCTTCTAAGACAAGGAAACTCATTGGGAAAATAAAAGAGAGAAACTGGTTGAAAATGAGGATTCTTCAGGATGGCACAAAGAATGAACAACTGGAGACATTCCTTTCCTTCCTGGGCCTGATTTCCTTTTAATGAATAGAGGTCACTATTCATAAGCTTGAGGTCCCTCTCATTTCTGGAGAGCCCCTTAACAGGAAGTCCATGAGGCAACCTAAGTTTACTCTTCACTTCCCCCTAGACTATCTCATCAAGGACAGTGAGTAGACTGGCTGGTCTGACTTCTCTGGCTGCCCCCACCCATTGTACCCCAGACATTTTGGAAAACCATCCCCCCAAACCTACCCTAGGTTCAACAGCAGTTTAAAGTAGACAGAAGCCAGAATCCCCACAAGAGCCAAAGACCAAGATCAAGCAGCAAGTCTGCAGAAGGTACAGGAAAAGAGAGGCCCAAGAGCTTGCAGGGAAAGAGTGCCGATTGGAACTGTGACACTTGACTTCCAACTCCAGCTCCAGCATTTTGAGTGGAACTCTTGGCTAAGTCAACCAGAGAAATAGGCAGCCAGACAGCAATGAGAGGATGGTATGAACGTACTTCCTAAGGCAACAAGTATGACTTACAGTCCTAATAAATGCATGGGACTCCAGGACGCCTCTTCATGCTCCACCTCAGCTCCATTCAGGCACCCAGCCCTTGAGGTAGAAGCTGATGAAGGAACACAGAAGGAGGTGAGAGGGAAAAAGAGGAAGAGGTGAAGCCAGAGGACACACCCCCACCCCAAATTCATCCGGAAAATCCATGAGAACGATCTGCCCTCTGGTGGCCAAAGGGAGACTCACCGCTGATTCCTGTGCAAGAGATAACCTCCAAGGCTGGGGTCCCTGCGATAAGGAAAAAGGGGAAAGGGTTGGAGAAGCAATGAAGCCGCACTCAGCGGGCTTCCCTGGCCCCTGTCCAAGGAGACTTGACTCAACTCACTCTGCCTCTCGCATGCTTCCACTCCCCTCGAGTTCTCATCCCTGTATTCCGCCCCTTGGCCCCTACCCCCATCCTACACTCTCTCCTCTTCCTCACAAGGCTGCCTAACCGGTCTCCCTGCCTAGACTCCCTCCAACCTGCCCCACCAGACAAGCCAGATTAATCTTCCTGAAGTCCAGCTCCAATTACATCTCTACTGCTAGAAGGCTCTCACCAGCTCCCTTGAGGGCTAGGCAGGCTGACTTTGTGGGCCTCTGACCTGTGCAGTCTCACAAAGTCACTCTTAGAAGGGCCTTAAGCTTGAAGCTTGATATAATGCTCTACTGTGACCCCTCTTGAAATTTTTACCAAGGGGCCCCTGCATTTTCAAATTGCCCTGGGCCCTACAGATTTTGTAGCTGGTCCTGGCAGTAGAAAAAGACTTTACTGAAAAGATGTTGCATTGAAAACTTTGCCCAGGACTTCCCAGGTTGTCCAGTGGTTAAGACTCTGTGCTTCCACTGCAGTGGATGTAGGTTTGATCCCTGGATGGGGAACTAAGTTTCCACATGCCAGGTGGCACAGCCAAAAAAAAGAAAGTAAAAGAAAACTTTATACAATCTGACCTCAACTTACCTTGTGAATATCCTCTCTAATTACGTATCACTGGTTGACACCTCCCTGCAATTTGTGCCCTGCCACCAAGCTCTCTCACCTTCATTCTGATCAATTGCCAGTCAGTTCAGGCTGATCAATTGCCCATCACCTATGTCATCTGGAATTCAGGATGTATTGATACCTCAAGATCCAGTTCACATATCATCTTCTCATATCCCTGAACCCACCTAACCTCCTCAAAGATTAATTATTGCCACACATTTACTGCTCTCTAATCTGCAAATTCACTCATTCACAAATCTCTTTGGAGCACCTAATATGTGAAAGGCACAGTTCTAAGCTCTTCAGGTGTATCAGTGAACAAAATAGTCAAAGATCTCCACCTTTGGGGAATTTACATCTCAACTGGGGAAAGACAGACAACAAACATACTAGTTAATATTGTTAATATTAAGTGCCAAAAAAAAAAAAAAACAACACCTAGAGTCAGCTAAGGGGAATCAGGGTTGCAGAGGTGAGGTGAGGGGATAGAAAACAAGTTGCAGTATTAGGTGCTCAGTGCAGGCCTCACTGAGAAGGTGACTGAGCTAAGACTTGAAGAAGGGGAGGGAAGGAGTTCTGCAGCTATCTGGGGTAAGAGCATTCTGCACAGAGGGTACAAAGGCCCTGAGGCAGGAGCAGGCCTGGCTGTTTGAAGAACAAGGAGGCCAGTGAGACTGATGCAGAGTGAGCGTGAGGGTGAGTAGGAGGTGGTTGTTGCTCAGTTGCTAAGTTATGTCTGACTCTTTGCAATCCCATGGACTGCAGCATACAGGCTCTTCTGTCCTCTACTATCTCCGGGAGTTTGCTCAAATTCATGTCCTTTGAGCCGGTGATTCTGTCTAAACATCTAATCCTATGCAGCCACCTTTTCCTATTGCTTTCAGTCTTTCCCAGCATGAGAGTCTTTTTCCAATGAGTTGGCTCTTCACGTCAGGTAGCCAGAGTATTGGACCTTCAGCTTCAGCATCAGTCCTTCCAATGAATATTCAGGACTGGTTTCCTTTAAGATTGACAGGTTTGATCTCCTTGCTGTCCGAGGGACTCTCAAGAGTCTTCTCCAACACCACAGTTCAAAAGCATCAGTTCTTCAGTGATCAGCCTTCTTTGTGGTCCAATTCTCACATCCATACATGACTACTGTAAAAACCATAACTTTGACTATATGGACCTTTGTCGGCCAAGTGATGTCTCTGCTCTTTAATACACTGTCTAGTTTTGTCAAAGATGATGTGGAGTCAGATCTGGTGGGCCACTGCTTTGACTTTTCCTTGAAGCAAAGTGGGGAGCCACTATAGTGACTCAATCTGACTGGTTGCCAGATTGCTGGTAAAGTGAGAGGGATTTCCCTGGGGGTCCAGTGGCTGAGACTCTGAGCTCTCAATGCAGGAGACCGGGCTTTGATCCCTGGTCAGGGAACTAGATCCCACATGCCACAAAGAAGTGTTCGAGCAACTAAAGATCTTAAGAGCGGCAACTAAGACCCGGCACAGCCAAATAAATAAATACAGGAATTATTTTGTAATTATTTTAAAAAATGAATAGAGTGAAAGGGCAAAGCAGGAGCAGAAATCTGGATACCCTGAAGGAGGCTTTTAAGGTAATTCAAGTGAGGAATGACCATGGCTCGGAGCAAGGCTCTGCAGTGAAGTAGTGGTTTATTAACAGGATTGATAGAGCCGACAGGATTTCTTTCTTTTTACATTAAAAAAAAAAAACAAACCTTATTTATTTAAGGTCTTCAATCTTCTGTTGCGGCATGCATGTGGGATCTTTAGTTGCAGCATGTGCGGTTCTAGTTCCCTGACCAGGGATTGAACCCAGGCCCCCTGAATTGGGAGCTGAGCCATTAATCACTGGACCACCAGGGAAGTCCCCGAAAGGATTTTTTGATGGATTGGTTTAGGAGATTTGTGAGAGAGAAGAATTAAGGATAATTCCAGACTTTCCAACCTGAACAAGTGAAAAGAAACACAAGAATAAAGGCATCTCCCACAGGCCCCAGACCAGGTAGAAGTCAGCCAATAGGAGCAGTGCTCCTGGGCAGCTGTGATGCCCACTGGAGAAGGCAAGGATTACAGATTCCCAGCTGGAGAGTCACAGGGGCTTAGGGTAGCGGTCCCTCCCACGGCCAGGGGAAGAAAAGCCAAGGGGAGCCCAAAGTGCTGGATGGAAGACACTTTCATTCTCACCCCTGTGAACCGTTGCAACTGTTCTCCATCTTCTCCTCCCAATCAGGGGAGCCAGAGAACTTGTCCATTCCTGGCAGGCCACCTTGTGGGTGAGGAGAGCAGCCCAGAATTACCCTCTGGTCAAGAGTCAGATGACAGGGTGTGGGAAGACCCACGCACGCCCTCTGACTCACCAGAGGCCCTCCCATTCTCACTGAGCTTTACTCTCTCTCGATGTCTCTGAACTTTCATCATGCAATTTATCATTATTGAAAGTGAAATGAAAGTTGCTCAGTCGCGTCCAACTCTGCGACACCATGGAGTGTAGCCTGACAGGCTCCTCTGTCCATGGAATTCTCCAGGCCAAAATACTGGAGTGGGTAGCCATTCCCTTCTAGAGAGGATCTTCCCAACCCAAGGATTGAACCCAGGTCTCCTGCATTCCAGGTGAATTCTTTACCATCTGAGCTCCCAGGGAAGCATTATTACCATACACCATATTGAATCTGGGGCTTCCCTGGTGGCTCAGCTGGTAAAGAATCCGCCTGCAATGCAGGAGACCTGGGTTTGATCCCTGGGTTAGGAAGGTCCCCTGGAGAAGGGAATGGCTACCCACTCCAGTATTCCTGCCTGGAGAATTCCATGGACAGAGGAGCCTGGTGGGCTAAAGTCCATGGGGTCGCCAAGAGTTGGCCACGACTGAGTGACTTTCACCTTTCATATTGAATTTAGGACATTTCAGAGATTAGAGTGTGGGAAAATGTGCATCTTAGAATTGATGGAATAGAATACGTTTATTATTCCACCAGGATATGAGCTACACAAGGACAGGAACTCCCAGGCGCCTTCCCTTTTCTCAGGGCTAACCCACACTGGGTCCTATGTGGATTTAATCACATTTACAAGTGAGAGGCACTATTATTTCCTCAGGTTTACTCAGAAGGAAATCGAAGCCTAGAGAAGCTTGGTCCCTTGCCAGTGGGAGTAGGAACACGGGAATGAACTTGAGGCTTCTGAGCCCACGAGAGGCAGGTTGTGTGGGGGTCGTGAGCAAACACATAGCCCTGCTGCCAGGCTGCTCTTTAGTGGCTGTGTAATCTTAGGTAAGCCTCTTAGCCTTGCTCTGCCTTAATTTTCCCATCTGTGAAATGGGGATAATAAAAGTACCTACCTCACAGGGTTGATTTATGAGGCAATAATGAGGTAATACATGAAACATGCCGGGACAGGTGGCCAGCCAGTGCAGTGTGTGGGCTGTGGTCATTACTAGGCAGACTCTAGCTAGCCTCCCGAGTCTTCTATTAAATCTCTCTACTGTCATCTCCCCACCTCCGAGAACAGCAACCCTGGATCAGATGTGAGAGAGCCCATCCTGGCCCCAGTTCTGTCACTAATGAATCTGGTGAGTCATTAGGTAACGTCCCTCAGCCTGGCGTGTTCCAGTCCCGTGGGGTCGCAGAGTCAGAGACGACTGAGTGGCTGAATAATACCCCTGAGGTGATGGTATTTGAGGTGTGCCTCTGGGAGGCGATTTGGTCAGGAAGGGATGGGATGGGTTTTTTTTTTGTTTTTTTTTTTTATTAGTTGGAGGCTAATTACTTCACAACATTTCAGTGTGGGATGGGTTTTTTAAAAAAATATATTTCTTTATTTTTGGATGCCCTGTGCTGGGTCTTCACTACGGTGCAAGGGGCTGTTAGTGGCCTCGTGGGCTTTCTCTAGTTGCAGTGCGTGGGCTCCTCAATTAGGCGGCTTCTCTTGTTTCAGAGCACGGGTTCCAGAATGCTCTGGCTTCAGTAGTTGTGGCATACAGGCTTAGTTGCCCTGCAGCCCGTGGAACCTTAGTTCCTGGACCAGGGATCAAACCCACGTCCCCTGCATTAGCAGGTGGATTCTTAACCACTGGACCACCAGGGAAGTCCCAGGATGAGGGCCCTTGTAAAAGAGGGACCACCGGGTCCCTTCCACCACGTGAGGACAGAGTAAGAACACAGCTGTCTATGAACCAGGAAGCAGGCTCCTGCCAGACACTGAATCTGGCAACTTGATCTTGGACTTCTCAGCCTCTAGAGATATGAGGAATAAATTTCTGTTATTGTATGCCATGTGTGCATGGACTCTTTATGACCCCATGGACTATAGCCGACCAGGCTCCTTTGTTCCTAGAATTTCCCAGGCAAGAATCCTGTAGTGGGTTGCCATTTCCTTCTCCAGGGGATCTTCCCGACCCAGGAATCGAACCAGTCTCTCTTGTGTCTTCCGAATTGGCAGGCGGATTCTTTACCAGCTAGGCCACCGGGGAAGCCCATAAGCCTTGAGTCTGTGGTATTCTGTGACAGTCTGAGACAATGTCTCAAACCCTAATGCAGTGACCATGTCACTCTCGCCCTCCTTAGCCCAGAACTGGACACTGTGCCTAGGGTAGAGGAGACCATGTCCCTACCAGCCTCACTCACATGTGCCCAGTGTAGCAGGAAATTCCAGCTGCCCACATAGGCCACTGTATACCTGCTTGGGGTGGCAAGTGGGGAGGGGCAGGTCCCGCAGGCCTGGAGGCCACCTTCGGAGTCTGTTCTCCTGGTGAGAGGTGCCCTTTGGACCACCCACACTCCCATACGGGGTTACTGTCCACAGGGAGGGTCCTGCAATCTCCATGGCTAAGAAAGTTGAGTATCCTCGATGCCTTGAGCATCAGGCTGCCGTGTTGGCAGAAGCAATGCTGGTGGGAAGCAGAGGGGAAAGCAGGAGTGGGCAGGTTTTCCAGGGTCTCAGAGGGGAATACCCTAAGTGGATGATCTGGGAACTGTGGGAGCACAGGGCCTGGAGGAAGCTGCAAGGAAGGCTTCTTGGAGGAGGTGATGCTGAGGTCCCAAGGATAAGCAAAGGACTGCAAAGAGGGACTGGCGCAATTGGAGTGGCCCATGGGGGCCCGCAGGCAGCCAGCCCTCAAGGAGTCCCCATCTCATCTCATGTGGATGTCACATGGGCCAAGAGCAGCCCTAGACTTGGAGCTGGCAGAGAGGAGTCAGTACCAGCTGGTATCCAGGGTTCTATCTGGAGGAGAGGGGCACGGGAGGGTGGCCAATGACTCAACAGTGTGCCCAAAGCTGCAGGGTTGCTCCTGGCTGGCAGCAGGTGTGTCCGGGGGAACATTCCTACTTTCCTTACCATCATCCTCCCTGGGGAGGGCAGTGCCTGAGGTCCCCAGCCCCAAGGACAGCAGGGATGTTTTCTGGCTGGGGCAGTATCCTTAGTGCTTCCAACAGTGTCTGCGAACCCCCAGGAGACAAAATTCACAGGGCTTTGGCCTTCCTTGTCCCTCTTCCCAGAACTCCGCTCGCTATGTAACTACACGTTCTCTCTGCTTAAATGTCTCCAGGGGAGGCCCTCTCAAGCCTCCATTTCAAAACTGCATCCCTGATGGATGAACTTGCAAGGATATCACGGGAATGTGATCAGCCACATTCAGAATGGAGGAACTTCAGTCCACAGAGCCAGCCGCTGTGCTCTTAAGAAAAAAGAAAAGGTATAGGGAAAAAGAGGAAAGAAAGGCTGTTACAGGTTGAAACCCGTCAACTGAATGTAGTGCGTGGACCATACTTAGACCACGATTCAAAGAAATCAGCTTTAAAAAGATTCCTGGCAGAGTTCTGGAGATGGGTTGCACAACAATATGAATATACACACTATGTGTATTTCCCACAATCAAAATATTAAAAAAAATTTTTTAAAGATGTTCATGGACCAACTGGGGAATGTGAACACTGAAATGGATATTAAGTGACATTCAGTTCAGTTCAGTCACTCAGTCGTGTCTGACTCTTTGCAACCCCATGGACCACAGCACGCCAGGCCTCCCTGTCCATCACCAACTCCCGCAGTTTACTCAAACTCATGTCCATTGAGTCGGTGGTGCCATCCAGCCATCTCATCCTCTGTCATCCTCTTCTCTTCCTGCCTTCAATCTTTCCCAGCCATCAGGGTCTTTTCAAATGAGTCAGCTCTTTGCGTCAGGTGGCCAAAGTATTAGAGTTTCAGCTTCAACATCAGCCCTTCTAGTGAACACTCAGGACTGATCTCCTTTAGGATGGACTGGTTGGATCTCCTTGCAGTCCAAGGGATTCTCAAGAGTCTTCTCCAACACCACAATTCAAAAGCATCAATTCCTCAGCATTCAGGTTTCTTTATAGTCCAACTCTCACATCCATACATGACTACTGGAAAAACCATAGCCTTGACTAGACGGACCTTTGTTGACAAAGTAATGTCTCTGCTTTTTAATATGCTGTCTAGGTTGGTCATAACTTTCCTTCCAAGGAGTAAGCACCTTTTAATTTCACGGCTGCAGTCACCATCTGCAGTTATTTTGGAGCCCCCAAAAATAAAGTCTGCCACTCTTTCCACTGTTTTCCCATCTATTTGCATGAAGTGATGGGACTGGATGCTATGATCTTAGTTTTCTGAATGTTAAGCTTAAGCCAACTTTTTCATTCTCCTTTCTCACTTTCATCAAGATCTTCATTTTCTGCTATAAGGGTGGTGTCATCTGTGTGTCTAAAGTTATTGATATTTCTCCTGGTAATCTTGATTCCACCTTGTGCTTCATACAGCCCAGCATTTCTCATGATGTACTCTGCATGTAAGTTAAATAAGCAGGGTGACAATATACAGCCTTGAAGTACTCCTGTTCCTATTTGGAACCAGTATGTTGTTCCATGTCCAGTTCTAACCGTTGCTTCCTGACCTGCATACAGATTTCTCAAGAGGCTGGTCAGGTGGTCTGGTATTCCCATCTCTTGAAGAATTTTCCAGTTTATTGTGATCCACACAGTCAAAGGCTTTGGCCTAGTCAATAAAGCAGAAATAGGTGTTTTTCTGGCACTCTCTTGTTTTTTTGCTGATCCAGCGGATGTTGGTAATTTGATCTCTGGTTCCTCTGCCTTTTCTAAAACCAGCTTGAACATCTGAAAGTTCACGGTTCACGTACTGTTGAAGCCTGGCTTGGAGAATTTTGAGCATTACTTTGCTAGCATGTGAGATGAGTGCAATTGTGCAGTAGTTTGAGCATTCTTTGGCATTGCCTTACTTTGGGATTGGAATGAAAACTGACCTTTTCTAGCCCTGTGGCCACTGCTGAGTTTTCCAAATTTGCTGGCATATTGAGTGTAGCACCTTCACAGCATCATCTTTTAGGATTTGAAATAACTCAACGGGAATTTCATCATCTCCACTAGCTTTGTTTGTAGTGATGTTTCCTAAGGCCCACTTGACTACACATTCCAGGATGTCTAGCTCTAGATGAGTGATCACACCGTCGTGGTTATCTGGGTAATGAAGATCTTTTTTTGTATAGTTCTTCTGTGTATTCTTGCCACCTCTTCTTAATATCTTCTGCTTCTGTTAGGTCCATTCCATTTCTATCCTTAATTGAGCCCATGTTTGCATGAAATGTTCCCTTGGTATCTCTAATTTTCTTGAAGAGATCTCTAGTCTTTCCCATTCTGTTGTTTTCCACTATTTCTTTGCACTGATCACTGAGGAAGGCTTTCTTATCTCTCCTTGCTATTCTTTGGATTTCTGCATTCAAATGGGTATATCTTTCCTTTTCTCCTTTGCTTTTTGCTTCTCTTCTTTTCACAGATACCTGTAAGGCTTCCTTAGACAGCCATTTTGCTTTTTTGCATTTATTTTTCTTGGGGATGGTCTTGATCTCTGTCTCCTGTATAATGTCACGAACCGCTGTCCATAGTTCATCAGGCACTCTGTCTATCAGATCTAGTCCCTTAAGTCTATTTCTCACTTCCACTGTATAATCGTAAGGGATTTGATTTAGGTCATACATGAATGGCCTAGGGGTTTTCCCTACTTTCTTCTATTTAAATCTGAATTTTGCAATAAGGAGTTCATGATCTGAGCCACAGTCAGCTCCCGGTCTTGTTTTTGCTGACTGTATACAGCTTCTCTATCTTTGGCTGCAAAGAATATAATCAATCTGATTTCTGTGTTGGCCATATGGTGATGTCCATGTGTAGAATCTTCTCTTGTGTTGTTGGAGGAGGGTGTTTGCTATGACCAGTGTGTTCTCTTGGCAGAACTCTATTAGCCTGCTTCGTTCTGTACTCCAAGGCCAAATTTGCCTGTTACTCCAGGTGTTTCTTGACTTCCTACTTTTGCATTCTAGTCCCCTGTAAAAGGATGAAAAGGACATCTTTTTGGGGTGTTAGTTCTAAAAGGTCTTGTAGGTCTTCACAGAACAGTTCAAATTCAGCTTCTTCAGCATTACTGGTTGGGGCATAGACTTGGATTACCGTGATATTGAATGGTTTGCCTTGGAAACCAACAGAGATCAGTCTGTCGTGTTTTTTTTTATTTCAGTCTGTCGTTTTTGAGATTGCATTCAAGTACTGCATTTTGGACTCCTTTGTTGACCGTGATGGCTACTCCATTTCTTCTAAGGGATTCTTGCCCATAGTAGTAGATATAATGGTCATCTGAGTCAAATTCACCCATTCCAGTCCATTTTAATTTACTGATTCCTAAAATGTCAGCATTCATTCTTGCCATCTCCTGTTTGATCACTTCCAATTTGCCTTGATTCCTGGACCTAACATTACCAGGTTACTATGCAATATTGCTCTTTACAGCTTCGGACCTTGCTTCTACACCAGTCACACCTACAACTGGGTGTTGTTTCTGCTTTGGCTCCGTCTCTTCGTTCTTTCTGGAGTTATTTCCCCACTGATCTCCAGTAGCATATTGGGCACCTACTGACCTGGGGAGTTCATCTTTCAGTGTCCTATCTTTTTGCCTTTTCATACTGCTCACGGAGTTCTCAAGGCAAGACTACTGAAGTAGTTTGCCATTCCCTTCTCCAGTGGACCACATTTTGTCAAGACTGTCCACCGTGACCCATCTGTCTTGGGTGGCCGTATACGGCATGGCTTAGTTTCATTGAGTTAGACAGGGCTGTGGTCCATGTGATTAGATTGTTAGTTTTCTGTGATTGTGGTTTCAGTCTGTCTGCCCTCTGATGCCCTCTCTCAGAGCTTACCGTCTTACTGGGGTTTCGCTTACCTTGGATGTGGGGTATCTCTTCACGGCTGCTCCAGGAAAGTGTGGAACTGGAACGGCAGCCAGTCAAGAGGAGATACCCTATGTCCACGGTCAGTAGCAGTGGCCGGGAGGAGATACCCCACATCCAAGTTAAGTGACATTAAGGAATTATTAATTTGGAAGTGTGATATGATATGTTTACTGAAAAGAGTTTGAATTTCTGAGAGATGCAAACAGACTTATTTACAGATGAAATGATATAATATCTGGGACTTGTTTTTTTAAAAATTGTTGTTGCTCAGTCCCTATGTTGTGTCTGACTCTTTGTGACCCCACGGACTGCAGCATGCCAAGCTTCCCTGTTCTTCACCATCTCCCGGAGTTTGTTCAAACTCATGCCTACATGTCCATTAAGCCAGTGAGGCCATCCAACCATCTCATCCTCTCCCCTTATCTCTTCTCCCCTTGCCCTCAATCTTTCCCAGAATCAGGGTCTTTTCCAATGAGTTGGCTCTTCCAATTAGGTGGCCAAAGTGTTGGAGCTTCAGCTTCAGCATTAGTCCTTCCAGTGAATATTCAGGACTGATTTCCTTTAGGATTGACTGGTTTGATCTCCTTGCAGTCCAAGGGACTCTCAAGAGTCTTCTCCAACACCACAGTTCCAAAGCATCAATTCTTCCGTGCTCAACCTTCTTTATGGTCCAACTCTCACATCCATACATGACTATTGGAAAAACCATAGCTTTGACTATACAGACTTTGTCGGTAAAGTGATGTCTCTGCTTTTTAATATGCTGTCTAGGTTTGTCATAGCTTTCTTTCCAAGGAACAAGTGTCTTAATTTCGTGGCTTCAGGCACCATCTGCAGGAATTTTGGAGCACAAGAAAATGAAATCTGCCACTTGTTCCACTTTTTCCCCATCTATTTGCCATGAAGTGATGGGACCGGATGCCATAATCTTTGTTTTTTGAATGCTGAGTTTTAAGCCAGCTTTTTCACTCTCTTCTTTGATCTTCATCAAGGGGCTCTTTAGCTCTTCTTCACTGTAAAAATTACTCGTTCATTTATTTTGGCTGTGCTGGGCCTTCATTGCTGCATGGGCTTTCTCTGGTGGCCGAGAGAAGGGGCTCCTCTCTAGCGGCAGTTCGCAGCCTTCTCATTGCAGTGGCTTCTCATTCTCTCATCATTGCTCCAGGCACACGGGCTTCAGTAGCTGCAGCTTGTGGGCTCTAGAGCGCAGGCTCAGTTGTTAATGCGCGTGGGTTTAGTTTCTCCAAGGCACGTGCAATCCTCCCAGACCAGGGATGGAACCTGTGTCCCCTGCACTGGCAGGAGGATTTTTAACCACTGCGCCACCAGGGAACTGCTGAGATTTGCTTTTAAATAATCCCGAAAGGAGGAGAAAATAAAGATAAACCAAAACTGGCCATATTTGTTGAAACTGGGTCATGGATACATCACAGTTCATTATTCCCTCTCTCTCTTCTTTTGGGTGGGTGTGAAAATGTCTGTGATCGGGAATTCCCTGGTGGTCCAGTGGTTAGGATTCTATGCTTTCAATGGACTTGATCCCTGGTTGGGGAACTAAGATCCCACAAACTGAGAGGTGAGGAAAAAGAAAGCTGTCCATGATCATGAAAGAAAAGAGGAAAAAATAGTGCCCGTCACCCAGTGCTCATCCCCGCTGGACACCCGGAGAATTCCTAGTTTGCCGTCCAGGGTGTGGGGACAGCTGCAGCACCGTCTCTTGTTCATGACTATATTCAAAACACCTGAAGAGTGAACGCCTCGCTTCCAGCTGTGGCCTGGGTCCAAGTGGCCCCTTGAGCCTGAGCTCTGAAGAGTGCAGTGATCTTGACCTTGGAGGACTTGTCTCTCCAAGGCCAACCGCTTACTCAGGAGGATGTGGGTGGGCAAGTGGTCAGATCAGAGAGAAGGAGCAGAGGGGTCAGGGCAGAGTCTGGAAAGGAGAAGCCCCTCCTTATGCCCTGTCCCCTAGGGCAGCCCCAGCTCATGTGGACATCACATCCTGTCACTGCTTTTATAGCCTCCAAATACCACGCCCAGCCTGAGCCAGGGTCAGAGGTCAGAGTGAGGCCAGGGCAGTAGGCAGGACCCACCCAGGAGCCCAGGCCCCTTTCAGGAGAAAGAGGTCGGTGAGGAACAAGACTCCGCACACTCTCAAATCCTTCAGCTTGGTCCCCAGACATCATCGCCTGAGACAGGTGTGATGAGCACCCCTCATCGTGGTGAGCTCCTCCAGTGGGCACTGCCACGCACAGGGCATGCTCCTAGCAGGGGCCAGGGCCTGGGGCCTCTGGAAGTGGGCACGACCAGGGCCCTGGGCACCACGATCACGGTCCTGGAGCAAAGGAGGTATGAGTGGGCTTCCCCGGTGGCTCAGTGGTAAAGAATCTGCCTGCCAATGCAGGGGACGCAGGTTCGATCCCTGGTCCTGGAAGGCCCACGTGCCTCGGAGCAACTAAGCCCGTGTGTGCTGCAACTACAGGGCCTGTGCTCTAGGGCCCGGGAGCCACAACTGCTGAGACTGGTGCCCTAGAGCCCAGGCTCCACAAGATAAGCACTGTGATGAGTAGCCCGTGCACCACAACCAGAGAAAAGCCCTCATGGAAATGAAGACGGTACAGTCGAAAATAAGTAAATAAATGAAACTGTGAAAACAAAAAAAAGGTGTGAGTGCTTGTCGTTTTGAATGCGCTTCCCAATTCCTGAGTCCACTGCCGCCCCAAACCTACCAAGGGTCCCCAGGCTCTGGAGGAAGACATGTCGGGTCTCCCTAGGGCACAGACTGGCCACAGGGCGCCAGCGACCGCAGCTCTGCGGTCAGGCAGACCTGGGCTCGGCCAGCTTCTGCTGCTGTTAACTGCTCTGGGGTGGCAGGCGAGGTACCACGTGTAGCTGGAGGCACCTCTTTCCTCATCTGTATCACAGGCACAGCGTGAGGTGACCCACCCTGGGGACCAGGGCGGTGTCCTGTCCACCTCCGCAGTTCCCGGCACCGGGCTGCCCGGGGCCTTCATTCGCGGCTGTGCAGTCTGACCCTGCAGGGTGCTTGGCCTGGTCCGGCTCCGTGCTGCTCCCGCTGCCTCAGGCCTCCTGGAGGTGGGGCCTGAGACCAGAGGCTTTGTTGTTGGTGTTGGGGAGGCCCCAAACGGTGACTTTGCTTCCTGTCTGGAGGCGGCTGAGCTCTGACCATGGGAAGAGGTCAGAAAGGGACTGGCTGGATTCAGTGGTGTGAAGGCGACCGGTTCCAGGGAGGTGGGGAACAGACACACGGACTGTGGTGGGGTCACCTTACCTGTCAGCGCACCTGCAATGGCAGCTCCCATGCTCCCCTGGGGTCAGCTGGGTGCCCCCCACAACAGACTGGCTGGGGGTACAGACAGAGAGAGGCTGCGATCCCCTCAGAGAGGCTCTCCCACTCCAGACCTCCCCACACCCCAGAGCGTGCAGGATTTCCCAGTTCACCGAGGGCCGGAAGGCAGTCTCATTTGAGCCAGATTGCAGCCTGGCCGTGCGTGTGCGTGTGTGCACATGCGTGAGAAAGCTGGGGTGGGGGACACTGGAAAAGGGGGGGTCAGGTTGTGGGAGCCACAATCTGGACCAGAGCCATGATGGAACTGGGGGCTACACAGGTACCCAGCCAGTGACTCCCACTGTCCATCCACAGTTCAGCTTCTCTTCAAGGGGAGAAGTGAGTGCTTCTTCCCTTCTCTTGGTCTGGCTCTGCCCACAGGTCTCCAAAAAGAGCTCCCTGACCTGGACCCCAAGGAAGGCAGTTGTGAAGGGTGGCAGGTGGCCGGCTTCAAAGCGCAAAGTACTGGGGTCTAGGGGCACGGGTCAGGGGGTTGGGTGGTGGCATCCTTGTCCTGATTCTTCACTTGGTTGTGGCTGGACGTCAGCATCGCACCTGGAGAAAGCTGCCAGCATCAGCCCCTGGGTCACTGATATTTGCAAGGGAGGCTTTCTTGGTGTCGCAGGCTCTAGGATGGTGACTCTGGCCCAGGTGGTGGACCCCAAGCAATCCTTCACGGGTGTTCAGAACCCTCCTTCTTCACTCTGGGTAGAGCCATGCCCCAGGCTCCACTCTGCCTCTCCCTGGAAGCCCAGAGGTGCCCACCGGCAGCTTCCAGCCACACCAGCTCATAGAGTCCCTGGGGTCCCCACTGAGGCTGGGTAGATCCCTGCCACCTGAGATGTGGGGGTTGAGCCACGAAGAACCACATTACCAGCAGTTACTCCGCCAGCTACCTCAGGAGAGCAGAGGACCACATTCCGAGGACCAGCCCACACAGCACAAATGTCACAAAGGAACACACCAATAGAGCACTTCACAAACATTTATTGAGCACCTACTCTGCACCAGGCCCTATGCAGGACACTAGGAAGATGAAGTCAACGCAATCCAGCCCTCGCCCAGAAGGAGCTCACAGTCTAGCGGGCCAAACCTTCAATCATAATTAACAGCTGCAAAGATGCATTTAGCTTCACAATTGTACAATGAACTTTTCTAAGTTCTCCCAATTGTCAACACCCAACAACATAGCCACGTTGTTTTAAAAGCACATTGGCATAAATGTAAACAGTCACACCACTGAAAAGACAGACAGCAACCACCTGCAATAATTCATAGTCTGTGTTTCAGAGCCAGACTGTCAGCATTATTTATTCCTTCCTATTTGGTAGGATACAAGTTCTGCCAATTTGCAGAAATGGTGGGAGAGACACAGGGGAGTCCCGTGGCCCTCATGCCCTGGTGGAGTCGCCCAAGACACAAGGGGTCCTGAATCCTTGCTCGGTTTTCCTCCATCACACCACACATCTGGTCTCCCCTGGAAAAGGGCCCCTGACATCCTCAGACTCTTTCTCCCGAGCTCATCAGATGGGGGGAGAGGGCCACACGCCACGAGCCAACCACACCTGGTTGGGCCCACGGGTGACGTCAGCTCAGCCAGGCGCACAGCACAGCCTGCCCAGCCGACTCCCCCTGGTTTAGGGACCAGCCTCCTGGTCAGTCTCAGAACCTGCTGGGCTGTGGGCTTCCATCAGCAGCAGCGGAGCCGGGGCAGAGGGTGGACGGCCCTATTCTCCCACCCACCCCTGGATTCTACACGGGACAGTCAAGTTAGGGATCTGAGAGCTCTCTGTGCCTCTTGAGAGCCCCCATCACCACAGAGGAAGAACACAACCCTATGCAGGTTTGGCTGGTGATGGTGGTTTAGGAGGGAAGGGATTAAGGAATAGGGGGAGTGATCCAAAGTGGGTTATCTCCTGGTTCAGGGAACCTGAAAACCAGGCAAAGGCTCGCTGTAATTAAGCGAAGGAGATGGGGGCTGACCGCGAGGCTGAAAGGTTGGAGGCGGCCTGCCTGCCTTTCTTCCTGTCCTGGGGCGGGGTCGGGGGAGGCATTGGTGCCCCTGCACGTTGGCCACAGCCAGGGCACTCCGGAAAGATGACCTTAGGTCTCAGCTCCTCCCTGGCGCCCCAGAGTGGCCTGTCTCGAACAGAGGTTCACCAAGTGAGTCAGAAGGTATGTGTAAGAGGCGCTCCTGACCCCATCTGGAGGGCAGGGGTGAGGGGAGGGGCTGAGGCGCCCATCTGACAAGGCCTGCCCCCACCCCGTGCCAGCACCAGCCTCCCAGCCGCAGCTTCTGGCCCACACCCAGGACCCCCTCTCAGCTCTCCTGCTTCTCAGGGTCGCTCTAGGGGGCTGGACAGATTGCTAGCAAATCCCTCCCCCCAATGATGGCCCAGACAGAACTCTCTTCATAAAAAAAAATAATTTATTGTCAACAAAGGAGATATATACAACAGGAAAAGAGGTGAACAGGAGAGTGAGTGACCGGTGGGCCACCTGTGAGGATGGAGCGGGAAGAGGTAATGGAGGCCTCCTGCTCTGGGGGCCTGCGCAGGGGGGAGGGGAGGCGTCCCCCGAGGTAGTGGGGCTCAGTTCACGACCACCTCCTGTGTAAGGCACTGTGCCGAGGGAGAATGGGGGGGGCTGAGAGGGCGGGAGGAGGTCAGGGGGACAGTAGAGGTCGGGGTCAGCAAAAGGATCGGGTGGGTGTTCTCCACAGGCCCAATGCCCTACCGCACGACAGCCACGGGCAGTCCCCCGCCTCGCCCCCAGGAGACGTTTTCCCAGCGCCCCAAGTCATGGCAGATGCTACCCACCTTCCTCTCCTCCATCCTGCTTTGGCACCTGGTTCTACTCAGGCGGCCGAGCTGGGGGGCTCTGTGTGATGAGCCCAAGGGGGACACTGCCTCCTCCCTCCCTCCCTCCCACCCCAGGAAAGCAAGAACCTACAGGCCACTCCCCGCCTCTGGCTGCGCCCCCACAGTGCTGCTGGGTTCCGACAGCACCGCGGGCCAGTCTGGGGCGTCACCTGCTCCCACTCCCTTGGCGCCCTGGGGGTGCTTGGACCAGTCTTGCAGGAGGCTGACTGCTGGGGGCTCCTCTAGTCGCACACGGATGACCTGGAGATCCAGCGTCCCGCGAAGCCCCGGAGGGGGAGCTGGGCAGGGGTGAGGGCAGAGAGCAGAGTCAGGGCCCTCCAGACCATCCGGCTGAGGGATGTTCCTGGAAGGTCTCTAAACCACACCCCCCTTTCCAGGCCTTCCATTCCACAGCTCTGGACTTGCAGTCAGAGGGGAAGCCCAGGGACAGTGGGAGGCCTCGCTCCTGGTTCACCCGAGGACCAGCGCTGACCACGGGGGCATCCCGTCTCCGGGGGCCCTCTGCAGCCTCCCTCCTGTGTGTACTCCACACAGGGATGCTTGGTGCTCTCCTCCGCCCCCCTCACCTCTCTGTCTTCAGCCGACTCTTTCACCTAAAACTCACTGGGCATCCTAGCCTGATGGGCTCTGCCCTGCGTGGGCAGAGGTGGTGGGATGGAGAACACCCCAAAGGAAAGAGAAACAGGGCTCTGCCCTGGTGAATATGAAGGGTGGAGGAGGGAGCACTTCACGGAGGCTCCTGGGGTTAACATCCAGCTCTGCTTTGCAACCCTGACCAGGCTCTTTACCTCCCGAGTCAGTACTGACCATGCAGGGGTCACGTGTCCACATGATCAGCATGAAGCTACTCACAACAGGCGAAATCGGATCTCAAGATGGGAACGTGGACTGCTGACAACCCCGTCAGGAAGCAACCCCACCCAGCGCACTGCATAAGCAGGTCCAAAAGTTACACCAAAAAGCAAAACCAGAAAACGTAACACAGTGACTGCAACTGTTGTGGTGTCTGTGTTACTTGTGGTTTTGGCCTTTACTGTTTCCAGAGACTTAGTGATTTGGCAGGGAAAATGGGTACAATCTTGCTGTACCGTTTGCTGGGATGTAAAATGACTCAATGGCTGCCACTGGGTTGTGCAACTGAACAAACTGCTTTGTATTCACATGAGCTGGTTTGTCTTCCTGACACACTCTTCACTCCTTGAGGACATGTGGGGCCCACTCACGGGGCTCCTTCATTCAACAGTAACTTACTGGGCAACCACACTGTGCCCCAGCTAGTCTAGCTGCTGGGGGTTCCCCAGGACACGGGGCAGACTAAGTGGCCTTCCTGGAATTTACGTTCCAGCAGTGAGAGCCAATCAACAGGACAAACAAATCAAAAACACAATGTGATACACATGGATAGAAGCAAAGTGAAAAAGCACACCAGAGTAGGGGACAGGAGGGTTTCACAGAGGTGACCTGGAGGTGACCCGTGAGCAAAGGTGTACAGAAGTGAGGAGTCCGCACTGTCTAGCTGGGGAACAGCATTCCTGGGGGAGGAAGAGGACATGTGGATGCCCTGGTGAGCGGGGAAGGTGAGGACCACCAGGCCCCTGAGGACTCTGACTTTTCTCTGGAATGTGACAGTGACGGCACTGGGGGGCTCTGAGCAGCAGTGCTAGGATCCCACTTGTGTTTTCAACGGCGGCTCTGGCTGCTGCAGACTGACCCAGTGGGCAATGATCAGAAGCCAGGAGACAGGCTGTTAAGGAACCTTGGATGAAGGCAGCAGCAGCAGAGATAGTGACAGGGTTTGTGTGTGTTTCAAACCTGAGCATCCTGGAGGTGGGGCTAACAGGATTTGCTGACAGACTGAAGTGGGGTCTGAGAGAGATAGATGACGACTCTGAGGCTTTGGTCCAAGCAAGCTGAAGAACGTGGTAGCCAGCTTCCCAGGGAAGTGAAGCACGGGGAGGGGGGCGGTAAAGAGGCTGGGGTTCCATTCAGAAACGCTGTCAGAAACATCGAGTTTGGGGGATCTTTTATACAACCAACCAGACACATCAACTACGCAAGAGAGGCTGGAACTGAAGGGACAGGCCCAAGACAGAAGGGAAGGTGGAACCATGACAAGCTTCGAGTCTGGGATCACCCAGGGCGTGGGTACAGATCCTGACTCATGGTTGGGTCATTCATTCATTTGCCAAATACACAGACAGCACCCATTCTGGGCTGGGCACTGGGGACATTACTGTGAATGAAAAAGGCAAACTTCCAGACCCAAGGAAGCATAATACTCTAGAAACAGGAAGTAAAACCACCATATGATCCAACTTTGAGAGCTGGAAGTGAACAGGCAAGAGAGGCAGGGGCAACCCCCTCACGGTGCAACCAGAGAGGCCAAGGGCAGCACGAGCCTCCAGGAAGGAGGGCGGGACAGGCTCCTTGTTTCTGCCGGATCAGGAAAGACAGGGACTGACCACCGGGTCTGACTTTATGGACGTCAGTGGCAATCTTGCCAAAAAAGACATGTAGGTGGTAAGCATGAGTTTGAATCTAGTGGCTTCCAAAAGACAGACTGGAGATGGTAGAGAAAAGTTCTCCAGCTTTGCTGAAAAGGTTTGGGGACAAATGTGACAGAGGCTATGATAGATGAGGGTTAAGAAGGGAGAAATAACATCTCTATGTAAGCTGATGGGGAAGACCTGAAGGAAAGAAGAGCTCGTGGTCCAACAGAGGAGACTTGATCCCTGACCCTCGCGGCAGGCTGGGTGCTGCACTGGCGATACACACACAGGCTGCCCGAGGCTCAGTTTCCTTTTCTGTAAAACGGGGGCTCAGCACCCCAAGCCCAGAACCGCCCCCACTTGCCTCCTGGCCCAGCCCAAATCCCTCTGCTCCCCCAGCTTCAGCCCCCTTCTCTTCCTCCACACTTGTGCAAATGTGAGCACCTTCTCCAGGGGGTGGCTGGGACCCATCTCTCGTTTTTCACTAAGGCTCATCTCTGAGTAGACTCTGGAAATGTCACCACCAGAGTGACAAGTGAAAGCAGTTGCCATCCACTCATCTGTCAGTAAATCTTTTCCAAGGGCTTTCTTTGTGCATGCCCTGTTCCAGGTGCAGAGCATACAGCAGTGAACAAAGCCTGCCACTCATGAAGCTCACACACACTCACACACACACACCCTGTCTTCTCCTTGGTCCAGTCTCTCACACACACATTCTTCTCCTTGGTCCAGTCACTCACACACACACACACACACACACACACTCTTCTCCTTGGTCCAGTCTCTCTCACACACACCCACCCACACCCCCTGTCTTTTCCTTGGTCCAGTCTCTCTCTCTCACACACACACACTCTTCTCCTTGGTCCAGTCACTCTCACACACACACACACACACTTTCTTCTCCTTGGTCCAGTCACTCTCTCACACACACACACACACACACACACACACTTTCTTCTCCTTGGTACACACACTCTCTTTCTTCTCCTTGGTACATACACACACACTCTTCTCCTTGGTCCAGTCACACACACATACACCATGTCTTCTCCTTGGTCCAGTCTCTCTCTCTCACACACACACACACACACACACTTTCTTCTCCTTGGCCCAGACACACACACACACACACCTTGGTCCAGACACACACACACCTTGGTCCAGACACCCCCCCCCCCCCTTCCCCGTCTTCTTGGTCCAGTCTCTCTCTCACACACACACACACACATTCTTCTCCTTGGTCCAGTTGGGAACATACTGGTCTAGCCGAGGTATTCTAAGCCAGGTCTCCAGGTCTTATTCTAATTAAACACCAGGAAGGCTTTTCTCCATTACTTGCCAGTGGGCCCTCAGGGCTCACCGCCTCTCCTGGCCTGGACGCCCTCCTCCTCCAAGGCCCCAGAACGTCCAGCAAGCCTCCCCTGACGGCTTTACACACATGGCCACCAGCTCAGCTGACCACAGTGACTTCCTGCCGATTCCCAACTTCTAAATCCTTGATTTTTAATTTTCTTTTTTAAAATGGTAGGATCTCTAGTCCACCAAGACCTTTGGAGAACTTCAAAAAAATTAAACAACTCAAAGTAGAACATTCTGGTTGAAGCCTCACAGGTTTCTGAGAAATCTGAGCTTTGGGTCCTTAAAACCCAGAACCGGTCTGTGGTCACTAGTCTGGAGCCCGTGCCGTGCTCAGAACCACCGTGGGCATCCTACTCGTCTGTATGTGCTGGCGTGGGCCCCTCAGAAGACTGGGCGTTTCCTGGGGCCAAAGCTGGGCCACTTGGGTCATTTCTCAGGGCTTCCTGGGTCAGGCTGCAAGCACACGTACCGCTGTGTCTCTCGCCATCTCCTGCGCTTTCTGGACTGTCTGGAACCTCTACAGGTCCCTGCCGCTGCCAGAACATGGCGCAGCGCCTCCCTCCCTTTCAAATCATTCGGACAGCTGAACCCCGAAGTCTCAGGCTCTGCCCACTCACCCCAAACGAACCTGAGACCTCAAGGATGCTCTTCTCAGCTACTGGTCACTCCAGACAGGTGGAGTTTGGGCACAGGGTACCCCAAGGCTCGAAATGAAGCCCCCGCCTTCTAGAATGAAACCAGAAGACCCACCAGCCAGTGGGAAAGGTCAGCTATGTACAGCAGGGGTCCGCTGATGATACGAGGGGGACCAGGAAACACGTAAGTCTAGGCACAGTGCAGTCCTGGGGAGGCAGGACTGCAAGGTGACTCAAGCTGAAACCTGAGACAGTTAAAACCTCACACGGGTGAGGCCGGCCTTCAGACTGGAAAAAGCAGAGCCCCTTTGGGTAAAAAATAAATACACAGGAGTATATGGGCACCTACTTGCACACAGAGCTTTGTGAGAGGTTGGACGGATATAAGCCAAATTTCTGACAGTGGTCAGTGAGTGACGTGGGCTGAAGGGAAGTGAAGCTTTCTCTTTATGCAAAAGGCACACCTCCCTTTTGGGAGCCCTGCTCCGGGGAGCCTCCCACACCCGTTGTGCCATCTTTCTCAGGGCTCCAACTCCACATGCCCGCTTCGGGCAGGCCGGGATGAGGTACTGTGTGTGCCACATTCACTCCTTCAAGAACCACTTTCTGCACCCGAGATGCTGCGAGCAGGGCCTGGCCTGGCGAGATGGAGAGAGAAGAACCAGGCTCAGCCGGTGCCCCGCTGGAACACACCAGTGTCAGCTCAATTCTGCTACTGCCGCATTAGGTGACTGTCCTAGCAAGAGTACCAGTCCCCCAGGGATGTCCACGTCCTAACCCCCAGGGCTGTGAATATGATACGTTCATGGTGGGGAGAATTAAGGCTACAGAAGGAACTGACGTTGTTAATCAACCAACTTTAAAATTAAATGGAGCCTTGGATGATCCAGGCGGGCTCAGGGTAACCACAAAGGTTCTTAAAGGGGAAAGAGGAGGTCGAAGGGCCAGAACCAAAGATGGTATCCCAAGAAAGCCTGGCAACGGCTGGCTCTGAAGATGGAAGGCGAGCACAAGCTGAGGAATAGAAGCAGCCGCGAGAGGCTGGAAGAGGCAAGACTCCCTCTTTAGGAGCCAGAAAAGAACTGGCCCTGCCGACACCCTGCCTATGGCCCACTGACACCTCCCGTACCAGGCCTCTGGCCTCCTGGATTAAAAGGCAGTGTATCTGTGCTGTTGTCAGTCACTGAGTTTGTGGCAATCTGTTAGAGCAGCCATAGGAAGGGAATACACGGACGTGGAAAAGGAACCACTGCTCCGAGACTCAGCCTGTCCATTCGGAAAAAGACACTTTTATAAGCGCCAAATGAGCTGTGTTATAAAATTTTCTTAAAATCAGAGAACATGATATAAACACAAGCGCTCACTGCTATTACCAGACACACCCTGAGCCAAGGGTCTGTGGCGCGTTGACCCCGTCTCCTGTTATCAGTCCCATTTAGGCCCCTGGGTGGGCATCTCAGGCTCTAGCTGGAATCAGACGTGAGTGTGGTGACGGCTGTCGGGCTTTGGGGAACACCGGCCTAACTCAACCTAATGACCAGGATGCTCCTAAGGAGCGTGCCCAAACCTCAGCTCTCGGGCCGGTTGCCTGCCCTCAGCCCAGCCACCCGGGGACGTGGCCTCCCCAACCCTGCGCACCTGCCGCCCCTGCTCAGGCGCTCACCTGGGGAGGGGCTTTCCGGCTGGAGGAGGCCTCCTTCGGCCCCTCTCCCCTCTTTGGGCAAGTCTCTGCGGTCTGAGGCCCTGAGCTGGGTGTGGGAGAAGAGCTGGAGGGCGAAGCCGGCCGGGAAGCTGCCATCCGTGAAGTGCCGGACCTCAGCGGGAGCAGCGAAGGTCTCCGTGGGCGAGTCTGGCGAGGGGGGGTCTGAAGGAATGACGGGATCAAACTGTGGGCCTCGGCTGAGGTGCACGTGACCCCTGCCACCCCTCCCTGACCCCTCCAGCCCCAGCTTCCCCCCGGAGCCCACACGCTCCTTCACCTGGGTCAGGGTCTGGGTCTAGGTCCAGGGTTTTGGTCATAGGCCTGCCTCTTTTCTTCCTGACCGGCTCTTCCCCAGAGGGCTCCTTGCATCTCTGACCACGGGGCTTCTTACTTACTGGCTCTGGGACAGGGGTCACTGCAAAAGATAAGACCTTTTTAAGAGGTCTGACTCCCGCAATCTCGGAGCTGCAGGGTACCTGCCGAGCAGCCTGTCTCCACCCAGCTCACGGGGCTCATGATACCCTCACCCCAACTTGGCCTCACTGGCTCTGGGATGACTGACCGGGAAGTTCCAGAGGGCGAAGTCCCCTGGGCCGGGTCCTCCTCGGGAGGGATGGGTTGTCCTCGGAGTCGAGGAGAACGACGATCTCTGCTGGCATCCTGGCAGGGTCTGGGTCGGAGTCCTGGCCTGAGTCTGAAGCGGGCAGATGCCAGTGATCAATCACAAACTCCAACTCTCCCCTCCGCCCCCACCCCTGCCCCCACTACCTGAGTGGTGTGGGGACGTCTGCTCCGCTCGAAAGTCTTGCACAAGGGCCGCCCCCTCGCTCCAGGCCTCTAGGATGTTGCTCTTCTCGGAAGGGCTCAGGTCCAGGGTGTGAGGATGCTGCTCCAGGATGTGGGCGCGCGCCGTGTCTGCTGAGGGGGCCTGGATCTCGGCCCCACAGACCATGCACAGCGCCCGCCCGCTGCCTCCCGGGCTGCTCCCCACCAGAAACTCCTGCTCCCAAGACACCTGCTGCTTGGGCTCCTCAGAGCCATCACTGCCCGCCTCCAGCAGGCTGGGCCTGGGCGGTGGGGTCTTTTCCTGCTGGGCCACTAAGGAGGAGAGGAGGGGGAAGGTGTCATCAGTAGAGGTGCCCACACCAGCAAGAGAGAACAGGGTTCCCCAAGCTTGGTGGCATGTGCAAGGAAGGACCTTTCCCACCTAGTGTCTCTTTTCTCCCCGCTCTGGAGCCCACAAGACACTAGCCACAATAAACACAGCCGACATGCCACCACATCCGGCTAGCCCAATCCAGTCTCTGACCACAGGTCCAACAGGTTTTTCTAAAGACTGTATTCCAGCATGGCCCGGTCTGGGCACACCTGTTCAGACCACCCCGTCAGTCTGGCAAACTCCTTGACTTCTTTCATGGTCCTATTCAAATCCTTGGCCCTGTGAAGCCTTTCCAACCACCCACCCCTGGCAGTTGACTGTATCCACATCTGACTTCTGACAGTGCGCACTTCCTCAAAGACAAGAACAGCAAACTTTGTCATCTTGTTCTCCTGCAGGGCCTGGCATGCAAGGGAGGAGATGCTCGATGAGCTCTGGGTCAGCAAAGGGCATCCAGGCCTGGTCCTCCACTCGTTGGGGCCCCATCAAGAGGCCTCCCCCCAAAGCCTTGGCAGCAGTGACCTTGTCCACCCCCAAGGGTGGACCCAGCACCGTTCTCTCTGCGCATGGGATCTTAAGATTTGACAGGGTGGGAACCGTTCTCAGCTTAGCAAAGGATGCAGGCTCAGATTCTTGTGAGTCTGGCAGCTCAGAGCTTTTAATCCTTTGTGGGTGTACCTCTCTCCCATCTGAGAGGATGGGGCAAAATACAAACATGGGAGGTTCTAATACCTGGGGACTTCCTGGAAGAGGTGGCATTTGAAACAGGTCTGAGAACTGGCTTGGTCTCAGAAGGTTTAGCTCCAAGGCTGGGCAGTACCTCTCCCCCAGGTGACGGGGGCTGCAGTTCTTTCCCACCACTCCTCCAGAATAGCTTTGTCAAGGTCACCACTGCTACACCCAGCGGTCAGTGCTTCAACTTCATCCCCTGGCAGATCACTTCTTCCATCTTGATTTTTGTCACCTGGTTTCCAGGGCATCACCTTCTGTTGGTTCTTCTCTTACTTCACTGGGGCTCTTTTTCGGGCACCCGTGCCAGTTCCTTCTCTAGGAGAGAACTGTCTCCTCACCAAGGCCTCTCTGCCGTCCCTGAGACAACGGCCAGCAGCCCCACCTGAGTGTCCTGTTCCCCTCACTTCATTTCCTCCAGAGCCCACAAGGCTGCCTGACGAAACACGTGCTTTCCTTGTTCCCTTTGTCTCCTCACTTTGCCGCAGGTCCGTGACAGCATGGGTTTTTTGATCCTTCGCACCTGTATCTCCAGCAACTGGTCCAGTGCCTGGCATGCCGTGGCATTCAGCAATGTCTGGTAAGGATCGACTCAGTCTCCAAACTGGAACCCCTGGAGCATTCCACGGCTCAGTCCTAGGACCCCTTCTCTATCCACCTCCTTCCTCTGGTGGTCTTGCTCCCAAGCCTGCCTGCTGACAACTCCCATGTCTACACCTCTAGCCAGCCACTCTCAGGAAATTTAGATTCACGTGTCTTATTTCTCATTGGACCTCTGTACTTCAATGTGCATCTCAAACTTGTCTTGTTCAAACTGTAACCTCCTACAGGCCTGCCCCTCAGTCTTCCTGTCTCAGCAAATGGGAAGTCCATCCTTCCAGTCACTCAAGCCAAAAACCTTGAATTTGTGTTTTTCTTACCCCCCTGAACCAAACCTTTCAAGAAGCTTGTTTCAGGATCTTTCCAATTGTTGTTCTCTCTGCCTAAAATGCCTTACCTCCAATTATCTACAGGGTTCCCTTCCTCACTTCCTTTGGTCTGTGTTCGAAATTCACCGTATTAAGAAGACTTTCCTGACCACTTGATACTCCAAATAAACCATTCTCACTCTTATCTTGATTCAGTGTTCTCTGAACTACTCATCACCATCTGACAAGCTATACATTTATCTATATTCATCTATCTCTGGTCATTAATATATACCCACAAGTTCCAGAAGAGCAGGGTTTCCACTTTGTTTACGCTAGTTAGCATGCCCAGCCTAAAACAGTGCTTGACATGCAAGTGTGCGTGCTCAACTGTGTCTGACCCTTTGTGACCCCATGGACTGCAGCCTGCCAGGCTCCTCTGTCCATGGGATTTCCCAGGCAAGAATACTGGAGTGGGTTGCCATTTCCTGCTCCAGGGGATCTTCCCAACCCAATGATCAAACCCACATCTCTTGCATCTCCTGTACTGGCAAGCGGGTTCTTCACCACTGCACCACCTGTGAAGCCCTGACATATAAGAGGTGCCCCCAAATACTTGTTGCATGAATCCACTTCTCTGGGGAAGAAGAATGCTATCGCAGTTGTTGAGAGGGTTAACTGAGACAGTCTGGCACTGAGCACTCAATAAATGGTATCAAAGGTAGGGAGAGAACCTCTTCCGGATGGAAAATGCTTTATTTCCCTCATTTTAAAGCCCTCCAAATAGGAAGAGAGGCGGTGGAGGGACACGTCATTATGTTCTGCTTTAGCTAAATGAGAGGCATTGCTCTCAAGCTTTTTGGGTATTGTCCCCACTAAGAGAAGAGGTATCCAGGAATGCAAAGATCTGCATTTTCATGAATAGTATGTCTTCCACGAAGGTGGCCCTTTGTTTTCTTAGGGCCCTCAACATCCTGAGGGCTGAAGGAGGAAGGGAAAGTGAGTGCTTACACATTGCTCTTCAAATCCCCTCTCGAGGCCCATCTCCCTCTAGAGTGGCCGAGGGCGCCTGTAGCAAACATTTCTTTTCCAAAACTGGGTGCCGTAAGCAACCCCTTTCACCACTCTAGCGCCAGAATCTGACACCTGTGGCTTATGCGTGTGCAAGGCCTGGGGATGGTGGCGGGGAAGTGCAGGAAAGCTTTAGGCTTGGAGGGCCCTTAAAACCCACCTCTCGGCGGGCTACACCGGCGCCTGCCTCCACCCACCGAGTCGCTCCGAACCCTGAGGGGAAGGGCCCCTGCCTCCGGCCTGGAGGCCTTGACGCCCCTCGGCCTAGAACACAGCCTGGCCCCTCGGCCTGCCTCTGCCTCCTCGGGCGGAGTACCCGCCAGCGTCACCTCGAAGCCGTCGTGCTGGGCCCGGGCGAGGGGGCGCTCGGGCACCGGAACATCCGGAGCGCGCCGGGCGTGGATCGAAGGCTCCAGACCCCGGGCAGGGGCGGGGGAGGGGGAGTTCGGGGAAGCCTGAGATTCCAAACCCTGATGTGGGGGTGGAGCAAAAGCGCGCCAGGGCCTCAGACTCTGGGAGGAAGGGGGCGCCCGGGCCTCAGGCTGGAGTCGGGTGGAGGCGGTTGGGCACCAGACTGGAGGTGGGGGAGGGGTACCCGGACCCCCGACTGAGGAGGGGACGCCGAGCCCGGACCGTGACGCGGAAGCGGGATCCCCTCCCCTCCTCACCTCTGAGCATCGGCTCGGGCCGCGGAATTACGGCCACCACCATGGCCTCCTCGTCATCCTCCCCTTCCTCGCATTTGAGCGTCACCTCGAAGCAGTCGAGCGCGGCGCCCTCAGCCTTCAGGGCCATGGCGCGGCCGGGGGGGTGGGGCGGGGTGGGATCTTGGTGACCGGACGCCGAGGACGGGCGCGCAGGCCTGGGCGCCGAGGGCGGCTGCCACTTCGCGCCCCGTGCAGCCCCCTCCCCGCCGCCCGCCGCTCGCCGGCCCGGCCTGCGGACGGGCGCGTCTGGGCCTCCCCGAGACCTACACCGTCGGGACCCCGGGGTGGGGGGGGGGAGGGCTCAATCCGGGGCCCCAGCCCCCCGCCGCTCCCTTTTATGGAGGCTCATTGTCGGCGCCCGCCCGGCCGGCCCGCCGCGGGCCCGCCCCCTACTCCGCGCGGCCAATCGCGTGTGGCCCCGCCCCGGGCACGCGGCTCCGTTAGAATCCCTGGGACCAGCCGGGGGCGGGCAGGGCCGCCGGCTTCCGGCTGCCCCGGGGCGCAGGGGTGGGGGTCGCTGGCACGCGGGAGAGGACCCTGAGCTTCTCCCGGCCGGGAGCGTCCGGAGCCGGCCAGCCGAGTCTGACGGGTCTCCCGCCATTTGAGACGCCGATCGGGCACGTTGCCTGCACGTAGAGCGCTACCAGGCGCCCCAGGGTTTTGATCAACCCCGACTCTAGCCTTTCCCAGAACTAGCCTTCCTCGGCCAGAAGATGCCCCCGGGCGAGGGAAGAACCGGTAGGGGAGCGGAAAGGGCTTTGGCGTGGGAAGAGTAGAGACTGAATTCCTTAAGATTTGCCAGCTCTAAGACCTTGGCTACGTTATCTGTTTTCTTAGACTATTTCATCCTTTATTAAAAAAAAAAAATTGTGGAGCCTTCTGGACAAGGATGAAGATACCAAGTGGAGTGTTTTGAGCGCGCGTCAACCGGCCGAGGGTTGTGATTTCCATCTTTTAAACGCGAGTCCAGACATCGTGCTCCTCCCTTCTAAGGTCACTCGGAAGCCCTTGAGAGCCCCGGACCAGAGTCCATTTGCCATGACGCTGCTGCATAACTCCGGTCTGGCTGAGCTCTGACCTCTGCGACAGAGAATGGGCATCTCCGTCTGCTGTAGAAGCCCTCAGGAGAATTCAGTGGAGGACATGTCTGACACTGAAAATCCCTCTTAAAATGCCACTGTACCAGATCAGAATAGAGAAGATCAGAATAAAGGTATTACTAAGTCTGTTTACCCTAATTCTGTCTGAAGGTTGTTCGCTCCCTTTGCTGCAGACCCCTTCCTTGCCTTTCTGCTCTGCTCTGTATTGCCCTGCAGGGTGCAGTTTCTCAGGCTTCCAGGACAGCTGCCTTCATTCAGCTTTGGGTTTGGCGAAACGGAGACAGAGGCAGGAGACTGGAAGGTAGAAGGCAGGACAAAGCCAGGTTATTTCTCTTACTCGTGGTTCCAACTTCCCAAGGATGACCCTCTCCCCCACTCTCCCTTAATTCCACGCCCTCCATTTGTCCCTCCAGCTTAGGAGTGTGGGCAGCTTCTTGTTTTTGCTAATCTTTGGGTCGCCTCATTGTCCCCTGTTGGGTTTCTCAGCCCTTCCATCACTCCTGTCATTGTGTCACCAGTTCGGGGCACTGGATTTTCTGGCTTACATACTTAGAGTGGTTCCTGTTTGCCTAGTTGGACCTTGAGTGATACACCCAATATTATACCAGGCACTTTGTAGACATTATTTCTTAGACCTCACAAGTCTTATGTGGTAGATTGTATTGTTCCCATTTTACCTAGCAGGAAGTTGAGCCTTACAGGGTTTTATTACTTGCCCAAGTTAATCAGCATGAATCCTATCTCATCAAATCTAGCTTGAGCATTTCTCCCTGCATTTTAACATCTTTGCAGTGGGGATACTTTTTTCTCTAATGGACACCAGTGTGAAGTTTTAGGACTATCAAGAAAGTATAAGATGGCCCTTCTGATATTCGGATAGTGATGATTCCAGCAGAACCTAAACCATTGCTATTTTAAGAAGAAGAAGAGGAAGAAACAGGCCCAAAATGGAGCCATTTGCCCTCAGGACAGCAAATCAAGGCTTAATTGCAGTTTCATTCTTTCCCAGCAATGTGTTCTATAAACAGAAAATCTAAAATTTCCTGATCAGTACTCGTCAGGTAATCTGCATAAAAGACCCCTTCTGTCCCCTTTCCCCTGAAAAGAAGTTAACCTGGACTGAAGAAGTTCTTTCTTTGCTAATAACTTCCCCACTCACTCCTCCTTCCTTTTGTAAAACCCTTCCTTTTTTTTTTTTTTTTTTAAACCCTTCCTTTTTTGTACAGTTCCTTGGAGCACTTTTCTGTTCCCTAGATGGGATGCTGAGTCATTAGATAAAGCCAATTAAATATTCAAATTTACTCAGTTGAATTTTGTTATTTATCAGTGCTTAGAATGAGACATGCTTAGATGCTCACATGGGGCCACTTTGTGACCACAAAAATGACTTGGCCTTTCTCTGAGTGATTGGTGGTGGTTTTTCTTTTTTGGTTTGGTTTTGATTTGTTTTGTTTTGTTTTTGCCACACCACGTGGCTTGTGGGATGTTCCCCAACTAGGGATTGAGCCGGGCCCCCAGAATCAACCACTAGGCCACTAGGGAATTCCCAATTGGTGCTTCTTTATGGAAGATACAAATCTAGCCCTGTTTGAATCTTCCTGCCTCCTAGGTAAGCATTGTAAAGATACCCAGTCTCTGAATTGCCCCTGCTTCTTGACAGCCTTCAATCCAGACATAGTCCCCACTTCCCTAATCCCTCCACAGAACCAGGGGAAAAAGCCCACATTTAAGGACACACACAAGATGTTCTCAGGATAAGCTCTCCTAACTGCCTGCTGGTTAAATAAGCCTGACTTTTTTTGACTACAGGTGTGTTTCTGGTGGTCTTTGGTCAAAGGCTTTGACAACCTTAACCAATTTATTTTGCTTCTATTTTCCATTTTTATACATATAAAGAGTGATACATGAAAAATCTATGTCACTATGTCAGTCTCAAAGAGCTCTTTAAATAACTAAACAATTCCAAGAGATAAGGAATCATTGTGTCAGAACTTGGCAGCATTTTTTATTTTTAGGGTTGCCTAAAATAATGGTTCTTCTTACATCTTGTGCTCTTTTGAGTGAAATCCAGTTGCAAAAGCAGGACTCAACTCCCGTTCTGCCCATTCTACCCATCCACTGGCCTTGCTCTATCCACTACAGCACCATGCTGCCTCACTGGGAACTTTAAATAGTTGTTAAATGAATGAAAGGGTAGATATTATTAGCTCCGATACATGCATACAAAGAAACTGAACCCAAGAGAAATAAGTCACTTGAGATCAAACAGCTTGCAAGTCACAGAGCGATTCTGACTGCAAAGCCAGGGCTCTTTTCCGTCATACCTACTGCTGAGGGAGCCCTCCCTGCACAGAGCATCCGAGGGGAAACTCCAGGACCAGCTTAAATGAAGCTGTTACCAGTTCCCATCTGTCAGACCCATAGTCCGTGCTGAGTTCTTTGTGAAGGAATTGGGACTTTAATTGCTGAGTTGGCGTGTGTGGAGGAGAGAGGGTAGAGATTTACTAGGCAAATATGTCTGTAACTCGTGAATTTGGCCTTGGATTATGAGATTCCTAGAGCAGGGGAAGGACAGACTGGAGATTAGAGACATGAAAACAGTGGCCTCTGTCCCAGTACTAGTTAGCTGTTCCACGCCATTCCTCACGTCATCCCCAGGGCTGGAGGCCCAAGCTGGGATGAAGCATTGCCTTTTTTTATGTTTTTTTTTAACTTTTTAAAAAGATTTAAGTATAGTTAATTTACAATGTTGTGTTAGCTTCAGGTGTACAACAAAGTGATTCAGTTATGTTGTTTACTCATGAAGTCCTGTCTGATGCTTTTGTGACCCCATGAACTGTAGCCTGTCAGGCTCCTCTGTCTCTGGAATTCTCCAGGCAAGAATACTGGAGTGGGTTGCCATGCCCTCTTCCAGGGGATCTTCCTGACCCAGAGATCAAGCCCATGTCTCCTGGAAGTCTCCTGCATTGCAGGTAGATTTTTTTTTACCATTGAGCTACCAGGGAAGCCCTGATTCAGTTTTATATATATATATATATATATATTTTTTTTTTCCAAATTATATTATTCTACTTGCATATATACTTTCTCAGATTCTTTTCCATGATAGGTTACTATAAGACATTGAATGGAAGCATTTCCTTTTGATTCAGCTCTTACTGTTGGCATTTGGGGCCTCAGTGATGAGGGGACAAGGAGTGGGCTGCTGTGGGAAATAAAGCCAGCCAGAGCTCTAAGTGAAGAGACGGCTGTTTGAAGGCTAAAAGTGGGTGTGTGGGGCTGCACTGTAACTTACTTGGCATTCTGTACTCATAGCAACACTTCTGTTGTGAAACTCGTGTTCCAATCACTTGTCAGCATCTCCCAGTCTCTTGATCTGTGGGTTGCCAGAGGGCAGGTCCATTTCTCATCCATCTTTCTAGTTCCAGCCCTGTCCCTGGAGCTGTGGCGTTAGCACCAGCTTGGTGTCTATACTGCGAGGGTCTTGTTCAAACAAAATGGGCAGGGGGCAGGGTGGGGGCGTCGGGGAGCGGCTTCCCTGGTGGCTCAGTGGAAAAGAATCTGCCTGCCGAAGCAGGAGACACGAGTTTGATCCCTGGCCCGGGAACTAAGCCCAGGCACTGCAACTATTGAGCCTGTGCTCTCGAGCCCAGGAGCTGCAGCTCCTGAGGCCTGCACGCCCTACAGCCTGTGCTCAGCAACGAGATGCTACTGCAATAAGAACGCTGAGCACTGCCACTGGAGAGTAGCCCCCGCTCATCACAACTAGAGAAAAGCCCAGGCAGCAACAAACACCCAGCACAGGCAAATAAGGAAATAAACAGAAACCAAAATGGGGGATCTGTTGGCTCATGGGATTCAGGGAAGGGCTGAACACTCGATCATGCAAAAGGCGGGGAGACAGGCAGGATGTGAACGCCACCAGTCCAATCTTTCCATCCCTGGTCTCTGCCTTTTTCTGTGCGTCAGCCTTATTCTCTCCTTGTAGATGGCTTTTCCCCCACATAGCAGGAGATGTCCCACCATTTCCCATCTACTAGCTTCTGTGCCTAGTCGCTCAGTCGTGTCCGAGTCTTTGCAACCCCATGCACTGTAGCCCGCAAGGCACCTCTGTCCATGGGGATTCTCCAGGCAAGAATACTGGAGTGGGTTGCTATGTCCTCCTCCTCCAGGGGATCTTCCCAACCCGGGGATTGAACCCAGGTCTCCCACGTTGCAGGCGGTCTCTTTACCATCTGAGCCACCAGGGACTGGGTACATTTCAAACCTTGTTTCTCCTCCACTGCCCACGTGCGCCTCGGGTGCCAGGCACTGTAGAACACACTCCTATCAGCAGAAGACTTCTGATCCTGCACTTTGGTGTCACAAAGTGAGCTGAATCTGCTTAGTGGGCATTCGGCAAATTTCTGGAAGCCATGCCCACTCAGGACAGTTCTTAGTAATTAGACAGGGAAGTGGCTATGAACGATACACATCTATAGCAGTGTATTTATACACCTCCTCCCACTGATCGACTACACAGCTGCTGAACTCAACAGTCGGAACTGCCAATGGCCATCCCTCCTCCGCGTGATGTGAGGGGAAGAATGGTGGAAAAGGCAGCAGAAAAACTCAGCCAGGGACTTCCCTGGTGGCCCAGGGGTTAAGAATCTGCCTTGCAATGCAGGGGACACAGGTTTGATCCCTGGTCAGGGAACTAAGATCGCACATGCTGAAGGGCAACTAGAGAGTCTGGCACAGATCCCACATGACTCAACGAAGGTTCCACGCGCTGCAACTAAGACCCAATGCAGCCAAATAAATACATAAATATTAACAAACAAATAGCCAATTGAATGCAACAGGAATTTTGGGAATAAATTAATATAATAGTAAAATACTAAAAATCACAACAGCCAGTAACAGGAATTGGTTAATTAAATGATGGTGTGACAGCACCACAAAGAACAAATTTCCAGACTATAACAACACAGAAAAGCACTTATGGAATAATGTTAAGTGTGCAAACCCACAAACATACACAGATATTCCTTGACTTTCAGGTTTATTCCCATAAATCTATCAGTAGTTTGAAATCATACAACTCAGATTGTCTTTTAATCCGAGTCTTTTATTTTTTTTATTTTATTTTTTTTTATTTTTATTATTATTTTTTTTTAATCCGAGTCTTTTAATTGAGATAACACACCTGGTCTCAGGACTTAATGAAGCTCAGGTTGCTTATGTCTCATCACAGAAAGAATTCAGTGACAGACCAAGTGATTTATTAAGAAGTGGACTTATTTAGAGAGATACACATTCCATAGACAGAATGCAGTCTGTCTCAAAAGGCAAGAACGACCTTGGGAGAAACACACTCCATAGACAGAGTGTGGGCTATCTCAAAAGGCGAGAGGCCCCAAGATACAATGTGCTTAGTTTTTATGGGCTGCATAATTTCATAGGCTAACAAATGGGAGGATTATTCTGGCTATTTTAGGAAGGGGATGGAGATTGCCAGGGACTGGGCCATCACCCACTCTTTGGCCTTTTATGGTTAGCCTGTGAACTGTCCTGGTCCTGATGGGGGTGTCATTTGAGGCTCAAGGTCTACTGGAAGTCAACCTGTCTGCCATCTTGGACCTAGCTGGTTCTAACCAGTTTTTGTCATGTCCTATGGTCATGTCAAGAGCATCCTCAGTGGCTCAGAGGTAAAGAATCCACCTGCAATGCAGGAGACTTGCAGGAGATGCAGGTTCGATTCCTGGGTGGAGAAGATTCCCTGGATAAGGAAATGGCAACCCATTCCAGTAGTCTTGCCTGGGAAATCCCATGGACAGAGGAGCCTGGTGGGCTACAGTCCATGGGGTCGCAAGAGTTGGACAGAACTTAGTGACTGAACAACAATAACAACTATTTTCTAATAAAGGGTTGAATATCTCATGTAATTTATTGGATACTGTACTGAAAGTGAAAAACAGAATGGTTGTCTGGGTGCAGAATGGTTGGAAGTGTATCAGTTTTTTACTCTTGTGATCACATGACTGACTGGGAGTGGTGGCTGCCACCGCCCAGCATCATGACAGAGGCTGCATATTACTAGTCTGGGAAAAGATCCAAAGTCAAAACTCAAAGTATGGTTTCTACTGAATGCATGTTGTTTTCCAACCATCATAAAGTTGAACATCTTCGCTCACTTCATTGTGAGCTGGGGACCACCTATACACTATGATTACATGCGTGTGTGCTAAGTCTTGCTTCAGTTGTGTCTGACTTTTTGCGGCCCTATGGACCATAGCCTTCCAGGCTCCTCTGTCCATGGGATTCTCCAGGCAAGAATACTGGAGTAGGTTGCCATGCCCTCCTCCAGGGGATCTTCCTGACCCAGGAATTGAACCAGCGTCTCTTACATCTGCGTTGGCAGGAAGGTTCTTTACCACTAACGCTACCTGGAAAGTCCGTGTACTATGATTATGTTGAAGCAAAACATTGAATAACATTAATGCAGATTGGAGGTAAACCTGAGAAATGGAAATAAATCTGTTATGATGGCAGAATTATTGGTTAAAAAATATATAAACTGTCAAAATATGTAAGCACCATGAAATTCACACGAACATTAAAAATAGCAGTGATAAAAAAATAGCTGTGATATACATTTTTATATAAAAGTATTCATGAAATTTTAACTGACAATTGCAACATAGTGTACATCATAATTATGTTAAAACATCAGTGTGATTATGTATATGTAAGAAATTGTATAAAAATAAACACTGTTAACATTGGTTAGGCCTGAATGATGGGATTATAGTTTTTATATTTTAAAGTTTTCGGTATTGTCTGATTTACTTTTGTAATCAGAATTTAAAATATAGTCACTTCTATTAAAGAAAAAAGACTTCCAATGCAGCAGATATTAGACAAATGTCTCATAATGCAGGAATGACAAGAATTTGGCCCAGTAACTGTGGCAGATTGGCTTATTTCCAACTATTCCACTCCCCCTATAATAAGATTACAGGCCTAGCCCCTATGCCTGGAGACTTTTAATGCCTCTCATTAGGCAGTGAATATTTACCCATCTCACTGACTTTGAGCTTGGCAGAGGGACTTGCCTAGGCCAATGAAATGTGAGCAGGCATGAGATAGACAATCTATATTCTAGCTGAGGATTCCTGCATTTGTGTGTGGCATGCCTTGGCCTTTTCTGCCTGTGCCACACACCATGAGAAGAGCATGCCCCAGGGAAATGCTGCTTCTTCAGCCTGGGTCCTAGAATGGGAGACACCCAAGTCCAGTTGAACACAGCTGGCCTGGTAGAGGACAGGTGACCCAAAGACCTGTGAGTGAGAAATGAATGTTCACTTTTCTAAACAACTGCATTTTGGGGTTGTTCGTTACACAGCCTTGCCACAGCAAGAAGCTGACTAATACTCCAGACCTTGCCTTTTTTCCCCAAGCCCTGTGTTCTTTTTTGAATAAAATTTTATATGGCTGAGAGTAACATTAGGGAGAACAACCATCTCGGTTTTGCTGAATGATTGAGGGGTTTCCTAGGACATGGGACTTTGAGATTTTCAAAAATAGCTTTATTGCGATATAATTTACATGCCATACAATTCACTCATTTACAGTGTACAGTTCAGTGTTTTTTTAGTATAGTCACAGAGTTGTACAACCATCACAAAAATCTAATTTGAGAACATTTTCGTCCCTCCTCCTAAAAGAAGTTCCAGGCTCATCAGCAGTCACTCCCTACTGTTCCCCTCCAGTCCCACAGAAACCACTAATGTACTTCCTGTCTCTGTCAATTTGTATATTTGGGATATTTCATATAAATGGAATCCGACAGTACAGCCTTTTGTGACTGTTTATTTCTTAATTAACATAATGTTTCCCAGGTTCATCTTTGTTGTAACATGTATCAGTATTCATTTCTTTTTATTGCTGGGAAAAATTCAGTTGTATGTGTAGACCGCATTTTACTCATCTATTTATCAGTGGTGGACGTTTGGGTGTTTCCACCTTGGGCTGCTGTGAATAATGCTGCTATGAACATCTATGTACGAGTCTTTGTTTGCATATCTGTTCTCAGGTGTTTTGGGTGTATGCCTAGGAGTGGAATTGCCGAGTGATATGGTAATTTTATGTTTAACTGATTGAGGAGCTGCCAAACCATTTCCTACAGCTGCTCTGAGGTACATTCCTACCGGCAGTGTAAGAGGGATCCAGTTTCTCCACATCCTTGCCAACACTTGTTATTGTCCATCTTTTCTATTACAGCTATCCTAGTGGGCACACATTGGTGTATCATAGTTTTGATTTTCTTTTTTTTTTTTTTTTTTCTTCATAGTTTTGATTTTCATTTCCCTAAACGACTAATGATGTTAAACATCTTTTCGTGTGCCCATTCCCCATTTGTATACTTTCTTCGGAAAAATGTCTATGCAAATCCTTGGCTCATTTTAAAATTAGGTTATTAGTCTTTGTGCGTTTGAGTTGTAAGGATTCATTATATATTCTGGAAACTAGACCTTCCTCTGATATACAATTTGTAAATATTTTCTCGTCTGTGGGGGTGTCTTTTTACTCTCTTAATTTGCAGCAAGAAAGTTTTAACTTTTGATGTGGTCCAATGAATCTATTTTCCTTTGGTCACTTTTGCTTTTGGTGGCGCGTCTACCAGCTTCCTCGTTCGTAGTCAGCATCCCTAAGCAGTTATGGTGGGTTTTTTTTAATCACTGAAACTGGATGCCACCTGCCTTGAAACTTTCCTCAACATTGTGCTATAGGCACTGTAGTGGCTAAAAGCCCCTGCTCTGGAGACAAACTGCGTGGGTTCAAATCCCCGCTAGAGCAGCCACTTAATGACGGTGTTTTCCCTACCCTAGGATCACTGCCAGGTGAGCACAATGCTGGGTGTTCAGTTAGTCGCTCAGTCGTGTCCAGGTCTTTGCGACCCATGGACTGCAGCACGCCAGGCCTCCCTGTCCATCACCAACTCCCAGAGCTTGCTCAAACTCACGTCCATTGAGTCAGTGATGCCATCCAACCATCTCATCCTCTGTTGTCCCCTTCTCCCGCCTTCAATCTTTCCCAGCATCAGGGTCTTTTTCAATGAGTCAGTTCTTCACATCAGATGGCCAAAGTACTGGGGCTTCAGCTTCAACATCAGTCCTTCCAGTGACTATTCAGGACTGATTTCCTTTAAGATGGACTAGTTGGATCTCCTTGCAGTCCAAGGGACTCTCAAATCTTCTCCAACACCACAGTTCTAAAGCATCAATTCTATATCAGTGCTGGGTGTAGGTGAGAGAAATCAAGAACAGGGATAGATGGGACTTCCCCGGTGGTCTGCTGCTGCTGCTGCTGCTAAGTCACTTCAGTCGTGTCCGACTCTGTGCGACCCCATAGATGGCAGCCCACCAGGCTCCCCTGTCCCTGGGATTCTCCAGGCAAGAACACTGGAGTGGGTTGCCATTTCCTTCTCCAATGCATGAAAGTGAAAAGTGAAAGTGAAGTCGCTCAGTCGTGTCCGACTCTTCGTGACCCCATGGACTGCAGCCTACCAGGCTCCTCCGTCCATGGGATTTCCCAGGCAAGAGAGTACTGGAGTGGGTTGCCATTGCCTTCTCCGTCCCCGGTGGTCTAGAGGTTTAGAATCCGCCTGCCAATTCAGGGGTCACAGGTTCGATCCCTGGTCCGGGAAGATTCCACATGCCGTGGAGCAACTAAGCCTGTGTGCCACAACTACTGAGCCTGTGCTCTGAAACGAGAAGCTACCACAATGAGAAGCCTGCTCACCGCAATGAGAGAAAGCCCACATATGGCAACAAAGACCCAGCGCAGCCAAAAAGAAATAAATACATAAATTTTTAAAAAAGAATGAAGATAGACCAGGAGGACAATTAATATAGCTTCTTCTGTGTATCCTCATAATGGATTGGACTTAATGGAGGGCCTGAACAGATCTAGAGTTCAGGATGTGGACCATACAGGAAACTCTGGCACATGACTTCACCACATCTTATCAGTTACACCTCTTTTCCAGTCACTGTTGCCAACTTCCCTTCACATAGAAGCAGCCTGACTGCACCCAGCCCACACTTCGCACCTCTCGGTTCTTGCTCTGGGGCTTCTCTGACCCCTCAGCGGGGGATACTTGGAGCCCTATTCAACACTAACACTTGCACACCCTAGAAGTGGGTGGAACAGATGCCCCTGGAGCCATGACTGACCAACAGGGATGGAAGCTAGTGAGTAAATGCTTACACATTTGTCCTTCACCTTGTTTCCCCAAAGATACCAAAGGAAGGGGTGAAGGATGCTGAACAGGTATAAACAACAGCTACCCACGTTTTTTACTCAGAATCTTTAGAAGGATCCCAGGAATCTAGATGTGTAATAAGCTCTGTAGGGGACTCCCATGCAGTCTAAAAAAAAGTTTGCAAAACACAGAATTAGGGGGAAAAAAACAGAATTAGGGCATTTTCTGAAGGAATTTACATTATAAGAGGAGCAGAGATTACAATGGAGAAGGAAATGGCAACCCACTCCAGTATTCTTGCCTAGAGAATCCCGTGGACAGAGGAACCTGGTGGGCTGCTGTCCATAGGGTCACACAGTCGGACACGACTGAAGTGACTTAGCATGCATGCATGCACTGCACAAGGAAATGGCAACCCACTCCAGTATTCGTGCCTGCAGAATCCCAGGGACAGAGGAGCCTGGTGGGCTGCCGTCTATGGGGTTGCACAGACTCGGACATGACTGAGCGACTTAGCAGCAGCAGCAGCAGCAGAGATTACAGTTCTGGCAACTTGAACATTCCCTTGTGTCACACAAAAAAGCATTATATGACTGTCTGTCTCCATCTCCATGTCATTTATCTCTTCTGACTTGGCATCCCCATCTTAGGTACGCCCAGCATACGTACATGAACTTCCTTCCCAGTGTCTCAGTAAGATTACTGCTCTCTTCCTAAGGAAGGCTCCACTCCTTTTCCACAGGAGAAGGTTTTGCTTCTGGGTTCCTTCCTGTATCCTGTGGTCTAAAGAGAGCAGGGTCCTGGACTTCAGCCGGAAGGGCACTGATGTTTGCTTCCTGCCAGCCCAACCCAGGTGATGAATGGCTTCCAGGACCCAGAGCAAGGATGCCTCAGTAGACCCACCAATTTTAGCTCAGTTGGAAGAGTGAAAGCCACAGGGCCTGCTGGCTCCCTTATTAGATTTCTTCTTAAGTAAGTACATCTTTCAAAGACTTCCCCCCGCCAAAAAAAAAGTTTCTAGAGGCAGTAAAGATAAATGTCTAAAAAGATGTTTTCCCCATTTGCATAGCTAGCTCTCTTCTCAGAAAATATTGCTTCCTGCACTGCCTGGGTCTTGGGCACATCATTAATCCACATCCACTTCCTTTTTTTTGTTTATGGCCACACTGCACAGCATGCAGGATCTGAGTTCCCCAACCAGGGATTGAACCTGTGCCCCGTGCATTGGAAGCTCAGAGTCCCAACCACTGGACCACCAGAGAAGTCCCAATCCATGCCCACTTTCAATGGTTACTTGGCTTATGACTCAGGGAGTGGTTTTCATTCAATTCTTTTGATTTAGAGTCTTCTGATAAAGTCGATAGTGGTGGGGCTGGGGAATTTGGTACTTCTTCCTGATTTGGCTCAGATGGTAAAGAATCTGCCTGCAGTGTGGAAGACCTAGGTTCGATCCCTGGGTTGGGAAGATCTCCTGGAGAAGGAAATGGCAACCCACTACAGTATTCTTGCCTGGGAAATCCCATGGACAGAGGAGTCTGGATAGTTCATGGGGTCACAAGGAGTCAGACACGACAGAGCAACTGACATTTTCACTTTCCTGATTTGCAGGCAGATCTGACTTTGGCAGAGGTAGAGGCTCCCCAGTTTCTACAATAGGAACCATGTCTCACATATCTGGTCATGTCTTTCCCTTACTTAAAACTCATCCATGTTTCCCAGTTGTTGTTCAGTTGCTAAGTTGTGTCTGACTCTTTGTGACCCCATGGACTGTAGTACACCAGGCATCCTTGTCCTTTACTATCTCCCAGAGTTTGCTCAAACTCATGTCCACTGAGTCAAAGATGCCATCTAACCATCTCATCCTCTGTCGCCCCCTTCTTCTGCTGCTCTCAAACTTTCCCAGCAGCAGGGTCTTTTTCATGAGTTGGCTTGTTTGCATCAGGTGGTCAAAGTATTGGAGCTTCAGCTTCAGCATCAGTCCTTCCAATAAATATTGGCCTCACATTCAGGCCCTTCATGATCTGGCCCCTGCTTGTCTTCTGTTTTGTTAGGACTCTTCAATTGCACATGACAGAAACCGATTTTCTCTTTGTTACTGGGTCAGGTGAAAAAGTATTTGAAAAGTCCTGAACAACACTGACTTCAGGCATAGCTGGATTCAGTAGTGCACATGTTTTTGGGAATGTCATTTCTCTCCATCTCCAGGCTCTGTCCTCTGTATTGGCTTCCTTTTCAGGGAGACTCTACTATGTGGCAGAGATGAACACCATAGTGACTTCAGGTTTATAACTTGGTAGTTTATTAAGCTCAATGGGGAGTGAATGCAACTTGTCCAGAAAGTTCCAGGAAAGTTCAGAGGATGCCTGTCATCAGTGAGGATAGGTCATGTGCTCATCCGTGGACCACCCTTGTGGCTTACTGTCCACTCCTGATGCTTGGGGGTGGGGTCACCCAAGTTGAACGACCTTTTTGAGAGTGATGTATGAGTATTTACAGAGAACATTTGGGATGACATTATTATAAGAGGAGGATATGGCATGTACCATCACCTAACAAATAGCTGTGTTCCTCTTCTTCTTTGTTAACAGAAACCAAATTTTGCTGGGTAGCAAGAAGCTAAGGGAAGGAGAGCCCCTCACTCAGCCGCAGGGCATGAATCATAACTGGTTTAACCCAAGCCCTGGAATCACCGACTCAGTGGACAGGAATCTGAGCAAGCTCCGGGAGATAGTGAAGGACAGGGGAGCCTGGTGTGCTGCGGTCCATGGGGTCACAAAGTTAGATACAACTTGGTGACTGAACATCAACAACAAAGCCCTGGAATCCCGTTCCTACTGCAGTGACTGGTTTGTGGGTTGTGACTTGGATTTAGCCACTGAAAACATAAAGGGTAGGCTGCTGGAGGACTCTTGGGAGATAGTTTCCTCCCTGAGAAAATAAGTGATGGTACCTCCCTGGCAGTCCCGTGGTTAACACTCCGCACTTCTGCAGGGGGCGCAGGTTGGAGCCTAGTCAGAGAAGCCTCTGCCCACCTTCCACACTGGGAGCACAGAATCTAAGTCACTGGACTACTAGGGAAGTCCAAAAGCAGTGTCGTTTACTTAGAAGAAATTTTTAATTTTAATTATATCCAGGATTTCAATTTTTTCCTCATGGATTGTGCCCTTGGGGTCATATCTAAAGTCGTTTAGAAACCTAAGGCCATCTAGACCTTCTCTTATGTTATCTTCTTGGAGTTTTATAGCTTTGCATTTTACATTGAGGTCAGTGATCCATTTTGAGTTAACTTTTGTGAAGGGCAAAAGGTTTGTGTCTTTCTTTTTTTGTTTGTGGATGTCTAGTTGTTCTATTGATTGAAAAGACTATCTTCCATCCATTGTATTGCCTTTGCCCCTTTATCAAAGACGAACTGACCACATTTATGTGGGTCTGTTTATATGCTCTCTGTTCTGATCTACTGATCTATTTGTCTATTCCTTCATCAATAATACACTGTCTTGATTACAGCAGTTTTACAATACTGAGTCTTCCTATCCATGAACATGGAATATCTCTCCATTTATTTAGCTCTTTGATTTCTTTCATCAGGTTGGGTAGTTTTCCTCTTATAGATGTTTTTTTTCCAATTATTTTATTGTGATAAAATACACATAAAGCTTATCATGTTAATCATTTTATGTTTATGGTTCAGTGGTATTAAATACATTCATAATGTTATACAACTGCCATTCATCTCCATAAATCATTTCACCTTATAAAATGGAATCCCTGTACTTATTAAACAAAATCCCCTTATTTTCTCTCCTGCCCAGCCCCTAGCAATCACCATCTTACTTTTTGTCTCTATATCAGTATTTCCTTCCTCTTAAAGACTGAAAAGATGCTAACTAGACTTATTGTGGTGATGATTTCTCAATGTACACACACATTGAATCATTATGTTGTACACCAGAAACTAACATAATGTTATATGTCAATTACACATCAATTAAAAATTTTTTAAAAGACTGAATAATATTCCATTGTATGTATACACCCCACTCACTTATTCTTCTGTCGATAGACACTTTGTGTTGCTTCCACATACTGTAAATAGTGCTACTATGAACATGGGTGTACAAATATCTCTTGAAGACCCTGCTTTCAATTCTTTTGGGTGTATACCCAGAAATGGAAATTGCTGGGTCATATGGTAATTCTATACTTGATTTTTTGAGGAAATGCTATACTGTTTTCCACAGATGTACCATTTACATTTTTACCAATAGCACACAAAGTTTCCATTTCTCTACATCCTCATCAACACTTATTTCCTTTCTTGTTTGTTTGTTAGTATCCATCCTAATGGATGTGAGGTGGTATCTCATTGTAGTTTTTATTTGCATTTCCCTGCTCATCAGTGGTATGAGCCACTCTCACAATCTGTCTTTTGATTAGTTCCTTTAGACCACTGACATTCAAAAGTGGTTACTGGTATAGTTGTATTCATATGTACCATATTTGTTACTGTTTCCTACTTATTGCCCTTCTTCTTTATTCCTATTTTTTATATTCCATTCTTCTACCTTTCATGATTTTAACTGAGCATTTTATATGATTCCAGTTTCTCTCCTTTCCCAGCATAAAGAAAAATCTTTTTTTTAGTTTTTTAGTGGTTGCCCTAGAGTTTGCAATATACATTTACAACTAATCCAGGTCCATTTTCTTTTTTAAAGATTTTGGCTAGTTTTATTTTTAGTTATACTGGGTCTTCATTGCTGGGTGTGGGCTTTCTCTAGTTGTGGTGGGAGGGGCCTAGTCTTCATGCACTGCCCTGGCTTCTCATTGTAGTGGCCTCTCTTGTTGTGGAGCACAGGCCCTAGTTGCAAGGGCTTCAGTAGTTGCAGCATTCGGGCTCAGTAGTTGTGGTGAATGGATTTAGTTGCTCCATGGCATGTGGAATCTTCCTGGACCAAGGATTGAACCCATGTCCCCTGCATTAGCAGTAGATTATTATCCAGTGTTCCACCAGGGAAGTCCAGGTCCACTTTCTAATAACACTATACAACCTCATGGGTAATGAGTTTTTCTTTTTTTTTAGTATTTTTTTATTTGGCTGTGCCGGGTCTTAGTTGCAGCATTTGGGATCTTCAATCTTCCTTGAAGACCATGTGGTGTCTAGTTCCCTGACTAAGGATCGGAACCCCGGCCCCCTGCCTTAGGAGCCTGGAATCTTAACTGTTGGACCACCAGGAAGTCTCGGTAACGAGTTTCCTATAATATCAGAATAATCATAACTTCTCTCCTGTTCCTTCACTGTTATTCGTGTCACTTATATATAAACATACATTATGGGTGTGTGTGTGTGTATACATATATACTATTAATTTGAACAAACTGCTATCTGTTAGATCAATTAAGAATAAGAAAAATGAAAGTTTTAATTTTACCTTCATTATTCTTTCTTCCATATTCTTCCTTTCTTGATGTAGATCCAACTTTCTGACCTATATTATTTTCCTTTTCTCTGAAGAACTTCTTTTAACATTTCTTAGAAATGGCAAGTCTATGGGTTTGGTATCTGACATTCAGTTGGGGAACATCATTGCTGTTTCCAGTATTTCTTCTGCTCCTTTCACTCTTTCTCCTTTTTCTAATATTCCCATTCAGTTCAGTCGCTCAGTCATGTCCGACTGTGACCCCATGGACTACAGCACGCCAGGCTTCCCTGTCTATCACCAATGCCCGGAGCTTGCTCAAACTGATGTCCGTTGAGTCAGTGATGCCATGGCCATGCGCACTGAACTGCTAGCAACTCATTAACTACCCTTCAGGCTTCCCTACCTGCATGGGCTCCCACGGAGGGTCCAGCTCGTGGGTTTCTGCTCAGGTAGATCTGATTCTCTGTATTCACCTGTCTGTCTCTCCAGCTTGGGGTGCGGCAGTTTGCTGCTCTCACTTCTGCGACCTCACTGTCACAGGTCCCTGGCCCTTTGCGACCTTCCGTCACTTGCTGTGACCTCACTTCTTTTACACATCTAAGAAGAGTTGCTGACTTCTCAGTTTTCTCAGCTTTCTATTTGCTGTCAGGACAGACTAGCAACTTCCCAAAAGACCATGATCTTTTATACACGTGATCTTATCCTCCATTACAGGATGTTCTGCATTCATTCTGTGGGGCTCCTGCACTAAGACTGATCACATTTAGTTAGTAAAGGATTAACTGAATTGGGGATACATTTCAGTTTTATGAATATTCTATCTACTTTTGTTGCATCCTCGTTTCTTAGGCATGAGCATTCTGGGCTCTCATTTCTCTTTATTATTTTTATTTTTAAAGACTTAATTAAAAAAAAAAAAACTATTTATTTGACTGTGTTGGGTCTTAGTTGCAGCATGTGGGTTCTCTAGTTGCCCACATTGAGTTAGTTGCCCCACAACATGTGGGATCTAATTCCCTGACCAGCACCCTCTGCATTGGAAGGTAGATTGTTAACCATTGGACCACCAGGGAGTTTTCCATTCCGGAGCTTTTGAATGAGAGCCTAGAAGGTCTCTGTCTCAGCCTTTGGGCTATGGGATGTTTTATTCTGCCGTTTGGAAGTTTTGAGCTTTAACTCTCCCACCTCCAACAACGACAACTCCCATCTCCCACCCCATACATCTTTACAACACAGCAAGTGCCCTTTGTTTCAGGCAGTCCCTCTTTCTCTAAGTTAGGAGTCTCATGGTCTCCTAAACACCATGAGACTGTAGAAGACTTCACTCCCAAGTTTCGGGACTTCCAGGAATGTCCAGCTCCTCATGACCACCAAAAGCTCTGCTGGCTTCTCTTCCTCCCAGTAGTGTTCCTTTGCCTGAGCTAAGCTTTTGTGCCCAGAATTGGCAAATCCCTCCAGAGAAAAATATTTGACCTGTGACTCTCAGCCTATTCAGGAATGAAGGTTCATGTCTGGAATCTTTATCTCATTCATTCATAGCTTTGCATTTATTTATAACTCTGCTGATTTAAAAAAGATGATTCTTGCAATTTTCTTATTTTTTTGTTTTGTTTGTCTTCTAATTTCTGCAGTGGGAGCACTGGCCGGCTGAAAATTTCTATATCCTGGTTGCAAACAGAAGTCTTTTGATCTTTTCTTATATTCTCTAAATTTACTTTCATTATCTCTTCAAATATTTTTTTTCTCCAACTTTATATTTTTATTTCTGAAATCCTATTATCTGGATATTTTTACTTCTACTTTTACTAATTTTTTTAAATATTTTCAATTTTTAAAACCTCTCCCATCTGGGAAAGTTATTCAAGTTGGTCTTCCCGTTCACTAACATTTTCTTCAGCAGTGTTCATTCTATTTATCCCAACTACCTGGACTGATCAGCACTTCTTGTTTTGAAGGGCTACTAAGAATTAATGATTGCTATATTCATTCATTCACATATTCATCAAGTATTCACTGAATGCCTACCTTATGCCAGGCTGGGTTCTAGGCATGGGGAATTCAATCGCCATCTATGCAAAGTAGACTTAACTAATTTAAACCTCTAGCTCAGATTCACATGTGCAACTGGCTACTTGACATCAGACGCAAGTCAACATGTCCAAAATTGACCCAGGGACCTTCCCCTAATCAGTATTCCCTTGGGGGCAAGTCACAGAATTCCAGGTCACACTAGTTTAAGCCATAAACCGAAGTTAATGGCTCAGTTAACTGAGAAGTCCAGAGGAAGAATGGCTTGAGGCCTGGTGGATTGATATTAAAGGTTCAATGATATTGACAGGACTCAGTATCTATTTTTCCATTTCTTGCTTCTGCTTTTTTCTCTGCTGACTTCACTTGTGGGATCTTCATCCTGGACCAGAGATTGAACATAGTCCCTCTGCAGTGAAATGCAGAGTCCTAACCACTGGACTGCCAGGGAATCCCCTCTGCTGACTTGACTTCTATGCTTACCCTCCCTCACATGGAGGTGAGATAATCACCAGCAGCAACAGGCTTCCATGCTTCCAGCTCAGCATCTCCAGCAGACAAACAGAGGTTTCTCTATCCCAATAATTCCATCATCAGCTCCAGGCTTGCGTCTTGTTGACTCTCCTTGGGTTTTGTGCCTAGTTATGACACAATCATTGTAATTTGGAGAAGGAATCTTTGGATGGGCCAGATCCAGGTCTGAAGCTCACTCTTGCAGCTGAAGTTATGTTCTGCTAGCTTTGCAACCCAGTACAATTAAAAAAGCCTCCTCCCTGAGTGCTCCATCAAATGTTTGAAGGGGGACTCTCATCAGCCTGGCTTAGGACTCACGGTCTTTTCCAAACCAATGTCTGTGTCCTATTGGTAGGCCTGGATCTGGAGTTGCCAGATTTAATGAATAAAAATATGAGTATAAGGAAGATCTGGTATATATATACAGTGGAATATAGCTCAGCCATAAAAAGAATGAAATAACATTTGCAGCAACATGGATAGACCTGGAGATTGTGATACTGAGTGAAGTAAGTCAGAGAAAGAGAAATATCCTATGATATCCCTTCTATGAAGATTCTAAAAAGAAATGATACAAATGAACTTATTTACAAGACACAAACAGACTCACAGTCTTCCAGAAGGAACTTATGGTTGCTGGGGGTAAGGATAGGGGGAATGGATAGTTAGGGAGCTTGGGACAGACAAGTACACACTGCTATATTTAAAATGGATAACCAACAAGGACTTGCTGCGTAGCGCAGGGAACTCTGCTCAATGTTATGCGGCAGCCTGGATGGGAGGGGAGTTTGGAGGAGAATAGATACATGTATATGTATGACTGAGTCTCTCTGCTGTGGACCTGAAACTATCACAATATTGTTAACTGGGTATATTCCAGGATAAAGTAAAAAGTTAAAAAAAATGAGACATTCAGGACTTCCCTGATGGCACAGTGGGTAAGAATCAGCCTGTCAATGCTGGGGACATGGATTTGATCCCTTGTCCAGAAGGGTTCCACATGCAGCCAAGCAACCAAGCCTGGGAGCCACAACTACTGAAGCCGATGCACCTAGAGCCCATCCTCCGCAACAAGAGAAGCCACTGCAATGAGAATCCCGTGCACCGCAACTAGAGAATAGCCCCTGCTGTTCACCACGAGAGAAAGCCCACATGCAGCAATTCAGACCCAGCACAGACAAAAAATAATAAAGTAGTGTGTACATGTCAATAAAAAATTTTTTAAAAATGAGACAGTCAGCTACAATTGAATTTTAGATAAATAATGAATAAAATGTGAAGATTAGTATGTCTCAAGTTTGCATCCTGGTACTGGTGACCTCACCTGGGTCATACACCAACCCCACACTGTGGGGGATGAGATCAGCCACACCCAACCACTTAGTTTGGGTGTGAGCAGCACAATCCCAAAAGAAAAAGTGGAAGTGCTGTTTCCAGAAAGAAGCTTGGAGTTGAGCGGCACAGATGATAGTTGACCTTGACCCTGTGCACATCCGGTTCACGGCAACCCATTAGCCCTCCCCCAGCTCCTTTATGGGCTCCCTTGATTTTAGGAATACAGGCTCTGCCCTCAGCCCCGGGGGGATAAATTAGGATTACTCTAAACTACAAATGATATATATATATATATTTTTTTTTTTTTTTGCCAAATGATTGATGTTAAAGGAAAAATCATTCATTACATTTGTTGATGATCACCAGGTGGACTTTTCCAAGGAGCTACTACGATGGGGGTTTGTATTAGGGGTCAACTTCAAACACAATGAAGAAAAGTAGGGATTTATAGCCAAGGCTCAGGGTCGGGGTCAGTGGATGGAAAATTACTAAGTGGAAAACTCAGAGGGTAAGGGCGAGATTCTGGCTAGACCGACCCAACAGATTCTTGTTAAAACTGAACGATGCAGTGATGAACACACAAGTCCAAAAGTCAGGGCACAGCTGAGAAGAGGCTTCAAAGGACCTGGATTGGAGTTTGTCAAGGAAGACTTTTTGTCACGGATACAAATCTTCCTAGCTCCCTTGGCGTTCAGCGATGGTCAGGCAGCCAGCTCTGGCCCATGAGAGGCAATGGGAAATTTGCTGGTGAGTTTTTGAAGATCTTGCCTTCCAGATAAAAAGACAGAGCCCCTGCACCTCACTGCTTACTTGTAACGCTGGTGTGAGCACATGATATTTGGAGCTATGTCAGTCATGAGACAACAAACATAGGACTGAAAAACCGGCCCGCAAGAAGGGACGGAGCTGAATAGTGGGAAGAGTCTGAGAAAACTCAGGAAACTCTAATCTCTGGGCTTCTTCTGTAAACAACAGTCTTACAGTTCAGCCTCTGCCTTCTGGTACTTGCAGGACACATGCTCCCCAGTTGATCTGCTCCTCTCCAGCCCCCCTCCCCGGCCCCAGCCTGCTTTTCTCCTGATGTCCCAGGGCTCAATGAATAATACCAACACCTTTCCTTTCCTGCAAACCAAAATTTCAGTGTCATCACTGGAGCCTCCCTCTCCTCCCCCATTTTTGTTGAATATCCTCAGGGACTGTGGACTCTGCCTCCTTTTTACATTTCCACGTATGTTGTGGTATTGCTGGCAGCTCCTCAGTTCTCTCTCGGTTCATTCAAAGGCTTTCTATCTACCTCGTGCCTCTACTCTTTTTTTCCCTGCAATATATTTTCACAGTTGTCTTTTCAAAATATAAATCCGATAATATCAACCCCTGCCCTACCCTGACCCCCCGCGAATGTTTAAAACCTCCTCTTGTTGCAGCAAGGGGGAATCTCTTCCAGGGTCTGAAAGGAGGCTTATTTCCACTGGGAAATGGATTGTCCAAGGAGATACACAGGCTAACCAAGCAAGAGACTTTATTGGGAAGGGGTCCCCGGGCAGAGAGCAGGAGAGTAAGGGAACCCAGGAGAACTGCTCTGCCGCTGGCTCACAGTCTCAGGCTTTATATTGATGGGATTAGTTTCCAGGTTGGCTCTGGCCAAACATTCTGACTCAGGGTCTTTCTTGGTGGCGCGCACATTGCTCAGCCAAGATGGATGCCAGTGAGAGGGATTCTGGGAGGAGGTAGGACATGTGGAGTCTCCTTTTGACCTTTCCCGGATTCTTCCAGTTGGCAGTAGCTTTTTAGCTCCTAGTGGTTCGGAGTTCCTTACCAGGACCTCCTGTCGTAAAGTTACGCTTGCAGACGGTTGCTATGCTGCCTAGTCTGGGTGGGCAGTTTCAGTTAGTGTATTTCTCCTAACACTTTTGCTCTTAGAAAAAAGACCAAAATCCTTAACAAAGCCTTTAAAACCCTGCGTGCTTGACCGTGCCTCAAGCCATACCTCACCCATGCTACTTCCCTCTTATATGAGTCTGTCCCCTTCTACTACAGAACCTTTGTACATGCTGGGATGCCTAGAACCATCTTCTCCACCTCCATTCCCCTTCTCCACTCCGGCCCTGCCTTCAGATCTCTCCAGTACCCTTGCTTTTCAGGTGTGTCTTTTCCCGTCCTCAGAGACCCTCCCATTGCTCTCAATACCTAGGAGATGTCCACAGGTAGTCATCTATGGATATGAGAGTTGGACCATAAAGAAAGCTGAGCACCAAAGAATTGATGCTTTTCAACTGTGGTGCTGGAGAAGACTCTTGAGAGTCCCTTGGACTGCAAGGAGATCCAACCAGTCAATCCTAAAGGAAATCAGTCCTGAATATTCATTGGAAAGACTGATGCTGAAGCTGAAGTTCTAATACCTTGGTCACCTGATGTGAAGAGCTGACACATTAGAAAAGACTCTGAGGCTGGGAAAGATTGAAGGCAGGAGGAGAAGGGGACGACAGAGGATGAGATGGTTGGATGGCATGACCGACTCAATGGACATGAGTTTGAGTAAACTCTGGGAGTTGGTGATGGACAGGGAGGCCTGGTGTGCTGCAGTCCATGGGGTCACAAAGAGTTGGACACAACTGAGCGGCTGAGCTGATGATGAACTGATTTCTTCCCTGCTTTCCCTGGAATCCCACCAGGATTCCCTTCAACAGTTGAGATCCCTCCCCTCTGGAACAATTCTGCCACCTTCCTTCTGTGAACGCAAGTTTTCAAATCAATGACCTGCTAATTCTCCCATAGCAGTGAGAACAAAAGACAAATTAACATTTTAGTACATTATTTTGACATACGAATAAGAAGGCGATTGAAAGAAGTGAAAGTGTCAGTCCAGCTCAAAAGAGCAGGGACTGACTCTATTGGGGGGCCATTAGACAACCCCAGATACGGAAGGTCCTTGAAATGCCTTGCTTAGTTACCCAGTTGTGTCCAACTCTTTCGTGACCCCAAGGACTGTAGCCTGCCAGGCTCCCCTGTCCCTGGGACTTCCCCGGCAAGAATATTGGAGTGGGTTGCCATTTCCTTCTCCAGGGGATCTTCCAGACACAAGGATCAAACCTACAACTCTCTCCTAAATTGGCAGGTGGATTCTTTACCACTAAGTCACCTGCGAAGCCCTACTGGTAACCTAAAGAATGAGGAAGTTGGAACCAGGAACAGAGAGAGAAATGCACTCCAAGCAGAGGGCACTGTATATGCCCAGCCTCCTCCTTGAGGGGTCCCGGCGTGCTGGTGGTGAGAGACAAGAATGAGGGGTAAGGTGGGCTGTGAAGGAATGGATTCTGATTCTGAGGGCAATGGGAAGCCAGTGGTTGGGGGGGGGGGGGCTTTAAGCAAGGGAGACACTGCACCAGATTTGCTTTAGAAAGATCATTCTAACGCTGAGTGGAGAGTGGGTTGCAGGGGACAACACTGGGGTAGGGAGATAGAGGAGGATGAGGATGGTGTTAGATTAATTCAGCAAGGAGGCCATTAGACTGAGGGGGCTCTAATGCTACACCATCTATGGAAAGTGAAAGTGAAGTGAAAGTGAAAGTCACTCAGTCATATCCAACTCTTTGTAACCCCATGGACTATACAGTCCATGGAATTCTCCAGGCCAGAATATTGGAGTGGGTAGCCTTTCCCTTCTCCAGGGGAGCTTCCCAACCCAGGGATCGAACCCAGGTCTCCCACATTGCAGGAGGATTCTTTACCAGCTGAGCCACAAGGGAAGCCCACATCATCTATGGAAGCAAAGCCAAATCTAAGCCAGTGAATACCTCAAGGTTATGAGAGCAGAACCTAAGGACAAAGAACCAACTACATTTAAAATTATAGCCAATCAATACTTTCCTTACCTTGCTTTCAGTTTTTCTCTATAAAAGCTTTTCTTCAGTTCCTATCAACAGAGCACTTCTAACTGCTTCCAGTTTGGCACGGCCTTATTTGAATATATTTTTGCTCAAATAAATTCCCTGAAAAGTTACTATGCCTCAGTTTATCTTTTAAGTGTTCTGGTGTCAAAACTGGGATCCAAAGGAGATGCCAAGTTGCCGCAGGAGCAAGCAGCCAGGCAGAGTGACCCACTGAGCCCATTGGGCTCACTGCTTTCTTCCTACCTCTGGAAGTTGTAGGTAAGTTACTTTCTTATTTGAGCTTCGTGGTTTTTGGGTTTGAAAGAACTCTCTGAATTTATTTGAGGATTTCTTTCCCTGGACTAGGCCTGGGGATCAGCTGACTTAAAAGGAACTGGACTGGGGGAGTCTTCCCTGGTAGTCCAGTGGTTAAGACTCCCTGCTTCCACTGCAGGGGGCACAAGTTTGATCCTGGTTGGAGAACTAAGATTCTGCATGCCACATGTCATGGACAAAACATAAAAGAAAAAAAAAGAGAGAGAGAGAAAGAAAGAAAATTTTCCTTGAGTCCAAAAAATCTGGGACTCCTCTACCTGCGGTCCTGGCTAACAATATGTATAAATTATGGGCCCTGTATTATCTTATCAAAGACAACCTTGAATTACAGTGGCTGTAGCAGGAAATTTTTAACCTAGATAAGCATATCTTTACAAGGTGCTCCAGAGGAAAAAGAGTTCTAAATCTCCCCCAAAACAGTATGGTGCATTTTTTTTTTTTTTACTGGTATTCAGAAGCTTCTTAAAAATGAAAGGAATCAAAATTACTTCTTTAAAAGATTCTTTACAAAACACAGTTGAAAACTTTAAGCAACAAATTGACGGTGAATCTAAAAAGAAGTGCATACTGCCTGACTTGACTCCAACTGTTCCTTCTGGTATCCCTCCCCTCCCTAAATTTCCTGAACCTACTAATCCTTTTACTCAATTGCTTTCTATTATCTAAATATATTTATTTATTTGGCGGCTTCCCTGCTGGCTCAGTGGTAGAGAATCCACCTGCCAACACAGGAGATGGTCCAGAAGATTCCCGGAGAATGAAATGACAACCCACTTCAGTATTCTTGCCTGGGAAATCCCAAGGACAGCAGAGTCTTGTGGGCTACAGTCCATGGGGTCGCAAAAAGACTCAGACACAATTTAGAGATTAAACAACATCAGCGTCAATACCTTGCAGGGAACTGGTCCAGGATTATGGACCGTTTTTTTCAGTAGTCTACAGCCTCCTTGGGAGCAAGGAGGCTTTTGGGCTCTTTCTTTTGGGCTTCCCAGGTGGCCCAGTGGTAAAGAATCTGCCTGCCAAGCAGAAGATGTGGGCTTGATTCCTGGGTTGGGAAGATACCCTGGAGGAGGGCATGGCAACCCACTCCAGTATTCTTGGCTGGAGAAATCCATGGACAGAAGAGCCTGGCAGGTTGCAGTTCATGGGGTCGCAAAGAGTCAGACATGACTGAGCACGCATGCATATGTTTATCTGGCCGCACCACGTCTTAGCTGCAGCACGTGGGATCTTTAGTTGTGGCATGCAGGATCTGGTTCCCTGAACAAGGGTTGAACTCAGGCCCCCTGCATTGGAAGCATGGAGTCTTAACCACTAGACCACCAGGGAGGTCCCTCAGTGGTCTTTTTTTTTTTAAATAACTTTATTTATTTTTGGCTATGCTGGGTCTTTGCTGCCGCATGGGCTTTTCCCTAGTTGCAGCGGCTACTCTCTAGTTGTGGTGCATGGGCTTCTCACCGTGGTAGTTTCTCTTTGGAGCACAGGCTCTAGGGTGCGTGGACCTCAGTCGTTGCAGCTCTTGGGCTCCAGAGCACAGGCTGAGTAGGTATGGTGCGTGGGCTTAGTTGTTCCAGGGCATGTGGGATCTTTCCAGATCAAGGAGCAAACCTGTGTCTCCTGCATTGGCAGGTGGATTCTTTACTGCTGAGGCACCAGGGAAGTCCCCTCACTTACCTTTGAAAGTGAGGCCCTTTGCTAAGCCTGGAATACCAAATGTAACCATCTTTTCTCCTGGTCAAAGGCTGAAGCCGAGCCATCATCAAAGTTCTCCAGACCCTCAAGAGAATCCTCAAAATTTTTATGAGGAATTTAGAATTCGAACTAGAGCCTACCATATGGGGCTCCTGGACCTCTGCCAGTTTATTCAAATTAATCAGGATGTGGTAATGCCCCCAAATGGATGACTGAAGCCAAATGGTAAGATCCCGAAACTGATGATAAAGACCTACATACAAACCGTGGTTTGCTACAGATGGCCCAAAAGGCACTAGAAAAATAGCTGAAGACCTACTTGTAAGTATGGATAAGGCATTTCCCAGAGAGACTGACCGGTCTATCAATCTTGCAAACAAACAAGAAAAGAGTGAAGCAGTCTCAGATTATAAGACAAAAATTGGAAACCCTGTTTGTGAAACATTCTTTATTAATGCAGGGTCAGAAAACACCCTTACCTCCTTATTCATTAGGAAGCTCTGAAAAAGAAAAAAAAAAGAAGCTCTGGCTGAACCAAGTAGCCTAGTTAAGAGACACGAGCTGGGCTGGGAAGCTACCTTTCTTGCTGAATTAATAGACCTAGCTAAAAAAAAAAAAAAAAATAGACCTAACTAAGCATTTTGAAAAAACCTTGGAGAAAGATAAAATTTAAAAAGCCAACCAGTTTGTGGCCCTGAAGTTATAACAACTCCAAGGTCCAAGGAGACCTCCACAAACACATTTCAAGCCAGAAACTAGAGATCCCCCATTCAGGAATAGAACTCTGCTCTGAAGTGTCTGCCTTCACTGTACACAACTGGGGCACTGAAAAAAGCAATGCCCCCTGCAGATCCCATTGTTTCACAGACCTCCATTTATTAATCCAGACTGCTTTTCCATTGGGGGAATTCAAAAACTTTGATTACTGAAGTAATAATAAACACTGATGGGGCTCTGAGGGGTCCTCCTGTAAGTTGCTCCCCAGGATTCCTCTAAATGAGCGAATGGAACCTAAGATAAACAGTGGGGAATACTGCTCAGTATTGGGGTTTACTGTTGCCACTTTATCGCTATTAAAACTTCCTTTTATAAAGCAGCAACTCCCTTGGAGTAAAGAGAGTATTTCCATATTGGGGGTTTCTAACCAAGTGCAAAGGGTATTTGTGTCTAACCTAAACTGAACCAGATGACATTTTTGGAAAACTATACTTTCCTTCTGTGTGACATGGCCCCCATAAGCCTGTTAGGATGAGGTTTGCTTTCTAAAAATGAAGAGTTATATAAAATTTAACACAGAAGGTAAAACGATCTTAGAATTTTCTGACTCCCCTGAACCTGAGGTGTCCTGCTCTCTGCAAGCAGGAACTGAGACTCTAAAGTACGAAAACCCTTAACTCTCACGAGTGCCTGAATGCCTGTATGCTTCTTCCTCAAGTGACACAGGCAAAATTAAGAGCACTGAATCCATAAAAAATCCAAACAGAACATTCCAAACTCCTGCCTAAATTGCTGTACTATCCACTAAAACCAGAAGCTTTCCTAAGGCTCTCACCAAATACAGACTTAATTAAGAAAGAACTTACAATTCCATGCAGTAGTCTCTGTAACATTCTGATCTTACTCATCAGAAAACCAAATGGATGAGGCTGGAGATCTGTCTGGGGTCTGCATGCAATTAATAAAATTATGATGCTAAGTTTCCATGCCATTCGAAATCCCAAGACCTTGTTATCTAATGTACCTACAAGCTCAAAATGGTTCACAGCAGTGGATCTTAGCTCTGCTTTCTTTAGTATTCCAGTTGACAAAGATGATCAACATTTATTTGTCTTCACTTGGAATAAACCAACACCATACCTGGACTGTAATGCCACAAAGATTCACTGGAGCCCCATCTTATTTTTCACAGGTTTTACATCAAGACTTGGTCACCTTTCAGTTCCTTAAGAACTCTACACTCATTCACTATGTAGATAACTTATTGCTATGTTCCACTTCAAAGGATAACTCAGAAATAGATTTATCTATTACAGGGCTTCCCTGGTAGCTCAGATGGTAAAGCGTCTGCCTACAACGCAGGAAACCCAGGTTCGATCCCTGGGTCGGGAAGATCCCCTAGAGAAGGAAATGGCAATCCACTCCAGTATTCTTGCCTGGAAAATCCCATGGACTGAGGATCCTGGTAGGCTACAGTCCATGGGGTCGAAAAGAGTCGGACACGACTGAGCGACAAAAAAAAACAAAACAAAAAAAACTACAGTAATTAGCTTGTAAAGGCCCTAAGACCTCAAGAAAAATCTCTGATTCTCAAAGGAAGTGGTCTACTACCTAGAGCACAATTAGAGTGCAGAAGGCATTTCCTTTTCTTTTTTTTTTCTCATTTATTTATATTAGTTGGAGGCTAATTAATTTACAATATTGTAGTGGTTTTTGCCATACATTGATATGAATCAGCCATGGATTTACATGTGTTCCCCATCCTGAACCCCCCTCCCACCTCCCTCCCCATCCCATCCCTCTGGGTCATCCTAGTTCACCAGCCCTGAGCACTTGTCTCATGCATCAAACCTGGACTGGTGATCTGTTTCACAATTGATAATATACATGTTTCAATGCTATTCTTTCAGATCATCCCACCCTCGCCTTCTCCCACAGAGTCCAAAAGTCTGTTCTATACATCTGTGTCTCTTTTCCTGTCTCGCATATAGGGTTATCGTTACCATCTTTCTAAATTCCATATATATGCGTTAGTATACTGTATTGGTATTTTTCTTTCTGGCTTACTTCACCCTGTATAATGGGCTCCAGTTTCATCCACCTCATTAGAACTGATTCAAATGTATTCTTTTTAATGGCTGAGTAATATTCCATTGTGTATATGTACCACAGCTTTCTTATCCATTCATCTGCTGGGGCATTTCATTTTCATCTGAAAAAAGAGAGACTATCCACAACTTGCCCAGACCAATGACTAAACAACAAATAGGAGTTTCCTAGGATTTGCAGGATATTGTAGATCTTGGGTTCCAAATTTTTCTCTGATCGCCAAGTCCCCTGTATGAGTTTGCGAGGATCTCAATTCCAGAGCTTAACCCTGGGAAGATAATCATGAGCAAGTTCATCGCCAACTAAAATTAGCCCTGCAATGAACTCCAGCCCTAGAGCCCCCAAACCTTTCATCTTATTTATCGATGAATGATAACCAGGATCCAGAAACTCTAACACAAGAACATGGAGGAAAACAGAGCTATTGCTTCCTATAACTTACAGTTAGACCCAGTAGCCAGAGCATATTCAAACTGTTTAAAAGCAGTAGCCATAGCAGCTAAATTAGTGGAAGACTTAGGTGAATTGGTATTAGGATATGACTTATACTTTCAAGTACCTCATGCTGTTCAGTCTATTAAACTCCCCTCAGACTCAACAGTTTTCAGCAAGCAGACTCACATGAGACCCTTCTCTTTTCACTTTCTAAGCATCTCGAGCACCACAACTTTCTTAACTCTGCCGCCCTTGCAGATGATGGTACAGATCATGGTAATTTGTAGACACGGCGGTGTGGTTATTGACCCCTTGCACTGACATACAGGATACATCGTTAAAAATCCAAGATTTGATACTTGTTGCTGGGTCCTATGCTAAGAATGCAAAGGGGAAAAATCAAGCAGGATATGCCATGACAGCTCAATAGGATTTACGGCAAAGGGGAAGCCTTTCCCGATTTAACTCTGCTCAACCAGCAGAACTATATGCTCTCACTCGGAGTTGTCAGTTATCCAAAGGAAAATCAGTAAACCTTTATACTGACAGCAAACATGCTTTTGGGGTGGTGCATGACTGGTTTGTTATGGAAACAGGTTCCTCACTACTAGTGGAAGGCTGATGAAAAAATGGGCCCTGAATAAATGAAACTGTTCTCTGTCATTCTATTGTGTAACTGAATTGCAATTATTAAAACTGAAGCTCATACTAGAAAGACAGAACATGATTATCAGGCAAATGCTGTGGCAGACTTCCAGGCTAAATCAGTATGCGCCAAAACTGTACCAAGACACAACCTGAATGAACTCTGTAAGATCAATTCTAACCAAATTATTTATGATAATTTATATAAAAGACAAAGTTAGGCATCTGAGCTGGAGCAACAATCTTGGGGTCAACAAGCGTGCAAATTTGACATTATACAAGAATTTACTGTGGGCCTGGACAGTTGCTTCGTTCTTCCTGAATCCTTGAAAATGCCATTACTAAAAGCCCTACATTCTGCATCTCATTGTTGCACAGATAAAATGATCTGAATTATGAAAAAGAATTGGTGGAATGACTACTCCAAGGACACAAATCTGGTTTACCACCAATGTCTGACGTGTCAAATCCATAACCCTGGCAAGACTATTAACGTATTAGATGGGGCATTCCCATTATCTACTGAGCAAGCCATTTGAACACTTACAAATGAATTTAATTCAACTGCCTCTCTCAGTGGGTTACAATTGCTGCTGTTCAGTCGCTAAGTCATGTCCGACTCTTTGTGACCCCATGGATTGAGCATGCCAGGCTCCCCTGTCCTTCACTATTTCCTGGAGTTTGCTCACATTTGTGTCCATTGAGTCGCTGATGCTGTCTAACCATCTCCTCTGCCATCCCCTTCTCCTTTTGACTTCAATATTTCCCAGCATCAGAATCTTTTCCAATGAGTTGGCTCTTCACATCAGGTGGCCAAAGTACTGGAGCTTCAGCTTTAGCATCAGTCCTTACAGTGAATATTTAGGACTGATTTCCTTTAGGATTGACTGGTTTGATCTTCCTGCTGTCCAAGGGACTCTCAAGACTCTTCTCCAGCACAATTCGAAAGCATCAATTCTCTGGCACTCAGCCTTCTTTATGGTCCTGCTCTCACATTCATGCACGACTACTGAAAAGACCACAGCTTTGACTATATGGATGGTTATCAATATGTTCTTGTAATTGCTTGTATGTTCTCAGGATGGATTGAAGCCTTCCTCTGCAGAAAGGCTGATGGCACAACTATAGCTGAGAAACTTTTAGAAAATATATTTCCTTCATGGGGCTTCCCCTGAGAAATCTCCAATGAGAGGGGAACTCATTTCGTCAGACAAATAATTAAACAAATAAAGCACTGCTGACTCAAAGGCATTATCATTGTCCTTAGTGACCTGGTGAAGTTGAACAAATAAATGGTGTCTTAAAACTAAAGCTAGCTAGGGCTTTGCTGGTGGTCCAGTGGTTGAGAATTTGCTGTGCAATGCAGGGGACAAGGGTTCAATCCCTAGTTAGGGAACTAAGATCCCACACACTGGGGAGCAATCAAACCTCTCAGCCACAACTAGAGAGTCTGGGTGCTGTAACAAAAAGATCCCGTGTGCTGCAACCAAGTCCCAACACAGCTAAATAAATAAATATTAAAAAAATACTAAAGCTAGCTAAATTAACAGAATCAATTGGACTGCCCTTGCCTAGAGTTCCAGTATTGGAGATAAAGACCTTGATCTGTGATCTTGGGAGAGCTGTCTACCACCTCAAGATGTCATTTGCCTCTGGGGAGGAATCTTCTGGGTATGGTGATTAGATCAACACCTATGGGAAAGGATAAAGGAATGCGTTATGAAATAGTAATGGGAAGACTGATACCCTTGATGATAGAATCACATCTGTCTCCTGGACTCAAATTCTGATATGATTCAGTATTGTAAAGCTTTAACGCAAATTTCTACCAGGTAAAAGAAGCTTTCCATGACTTTTCTACAGATGGTTGAAGCTTCTACATTTTAGAACCTGGAGGGTGGGTATTCTGGTAATATCTAAGAAAGACTACCCTTGAACCTTATTAGAAGAGACCATCTATATTTGCCTCACTACCCAGATAGTAGTCAAACTTCAGAGACTCGAACCCTAGGTCCACATCTCCCAGGTGTAAGGTGGTCCTCCAGAGTCTTGGAACTACATCCTAGCCAGAGATCTAAAGTTAAAATTGACAGGGGGATCCCTCCCCAGAAGCAAATGACATCTTGAGGTAAATAGCTCTCTCTAGATTACAGATCAAAATCGATATCTCCAATATGAAGTCTTTATCTCTTTTGCCTATTTGCTGTCTGCGTTCTCTCTTTTAATGCATGGGAAGATAACACTATGGTTAGGATTCACCAACCATAGCTAATGCAGGAAACTGAACTAACTGCTGGATTTTTCATGTTAAGCCAAAATCAGCCCATGACGGGAGAGACCCCTTAGTTTACCCTAGAAGTAATTTCACTGGAATCCCAAATGCCACTGTGTACCTAACTTGTTCCACAGGTCCTTTTTATAAAGTTAAAATACTAATTCCACATATCCCTGTTTCTTGCCTCAATTTAACCCAATCCGGGGATGGAATATGAGATTCACTGAATATGTATATAAAAGACATGGCAAAAAAAAAAAAAAAGACACTGCAAAACAGCCAATGTATCAAATCATTTGTAAGTTTGCTGACAGACCTATACATTTAGGTGGTCTTTTACCATGTTGGGTCTTGGTAAAATGATGCTAACCAACCAAGGAGTCCACAAATGATAATACTTCTGAAGCAGTCCTAGGTATTCTTCCTGGCTTTGGCATGCAGAAGTTTGGGTATTAGCCCTCATGCTTCAGCAGCTCATTGCCTTGACAGCTGGAGAATGAAACGGCACCATGGTCTTGCTGCATTTACTGTTTCACTTTCCCTCTATAACACCTCAGAAACTCAACACTGGCCCACTCCCTTGAATTTATACTATGGACGAAAAAGAAGTTTGTCAGCAGATGTTAATATCTCCAGATGGGGATCATCTGGACAGTCCCTTCTTTCACGGCTCAGAGTTAGTACAAACAAACATATGATTAGGAGCTTATCTTTAACTCTGGCCGTGATAGCTGAGCCTACCACCACTAAGGCCTTGGCTGCACAACAAAAGTACCTGGGCTCTCTAGCTAAGGTGATTTCAGATAGTAAGAACTGCTTTAGATTATTTGTTGACTGAACAAAGGGTCTGCGCCATAGCTAATACCTCCAGCTGTAACTGAATTAACACCTCTGGTATTGTAAAAACTCAAATACAAGAAATTAACAAACAAACTACTTGGTTAAAATGGATTGGTACCATATCAGGTACATTCTTTGATTTATTTGATACTAGGTTCATGCGGCCCTGGCTAAGAAGTATATTTCAGTCTTTTGGTATTATCCCCTAGTAGTCATCATTATTTGTAGAAGGGAATGGCAATCCACTTCAGTATTCTTGCCTGGAGAATTCCATGGACAGAGAAACCTTGCAGGCTATAGTCCATGGGGTTGCAGAGAGTCAGACACGACTGGGTGATGAACACACACATACACACACAGACAAAGAGTCATCATTATAGTCTCCTTGGTGGGCTATGTTGTGTCAAAGATCTCAAATGCATATTTGCAACCAACAGCAGCAAATCAGATGGTCTCACTGAGCTTGGAGAAACAGAAACAAGATGTACAATGGGATAAACAGCAAAGGCAGTTCACCTATGGATCTGACATCATTAACCGATAAGAGCAATTTAACTCTCATAATGACTGAGATTGGGTCTAACAGCAAACTCTTGTTCATCCTCTGAATGACCAAAAGGGGGAATTGTTAAATTTGTTCATCCTCTAAATGACCAAAAGGGGGAATTGTTAAATTAAACAAGGAGGCCATTGGACTGAGGTGGCTCCAATGTCTCAGCACCTATGTAAGCAAACCAAAATGTAAACCTGTAAATACCTCAAGGTTATGTAAACAAAACCTAACAACCAATCATTAAGAGCCAACTAGCGCCACCCCACTCCAGTCCTCTTGCCTGGAGAATCCCATGGACCGAGGAGCCTGGTAGGCTGCAGTCCATGGGATCACTAAGGGTCGGACACGACTGAGCGACTTGACTTTCACTTTTCACTTTCATGCATTGGAGAAGGAATGGCAACCCACTCCAGTGTTCTTGCCTGGAGAATCCCAGGGACGGGGGGAGCCTGGTGGGCTGCCGTCTATGGGGTCGCACAGAGTCAGACACAACTGAAGTGACTCAGCAGTAGTAGCAGCAGCAGCGCTTCAACTAGAGTCAGTCAATAATTTCTTTACTTTGCTTCCACCTTTTCTCTATAAAAGTTTTTCCCCAGCTTCTATCTATGGAGTGCTTCTAACCACTTCCACTTGATGATGACCAATTCAAATGGATTTTTGCTCAAATAAATTTCTAAAATTTTAATATACTTCAGTATCTTTTAACAATGGGCTGTGCAATGGGTTTGGTCAGTAGAGAAGAGCAGCTTAGGAGTTAGAATCTAAAAGCATTTGTGTGATCGGACACGGAATGTTGGGGACAATTGACATTCCCCAACATGATAAAACCGGTAGAAGCCCCCCTCCCAAATGATGTGAATGTCCCAATAGTTCAAGTGGCAGCTTCTAGGTATCCCCACACTGCTGCCAGCTTTGAACACTGGGTGAATCCTCAATTATAGAGAAAATGACATTGGAGGGCTGCTGTTTCACAGAACTTCCTGAAGGCCACCTACAAGTAATAGCAATTGGGTATATATTACAGGAGTAAGTGGAGAGATAGTCAGAAAGGTGTCTCTTTCCCTAATAGTTGGGCAATATAAGCTAAGGAAATACAATGACTTTTTCAGTGAACAGTTAAGGAGAAGAATGAAAACAGATAAATAGGAAGGAGGAAGCATGCCCAATGGGCAGAGTGCTGAGTGCCCAAGGGGGTAGAGTTGCCCACCTGCCCACAAGTCAGCCCCAGCAGCCTCCAGGCAGCTCCAGCTCCTCCTACTCTTCCCCTTTGTCTCATAATAATATTTTATTGAATAACTTAACCCTTCTGCATCTTACTTTTATTACTTTTATACACATAGCTCTACCTCATTCTTTTTTACTGCCACATAATGTTTATAGCATGAACATTCTCTGGCTTATTTAGCTCTTTTCCTACTGAAGGACAGTTAGGTAATTCCTGAGTTGTCATTACCTGCCATGCTGCAAGGAACACCCTTTATTTATGATTCCTGTACATGTACGTTTCTCTATAGTATAGAATTGCTGGATCAGAGGGTATGGGCATTTTGCAAATAAATTTTTAAAAAATTTTGGAACAATTTTAGATTTACAGAAAAGTTGTAAGAGTATTGACAGTCCCCATATATTCTTCAACCAGTTTCCTCTAATGGTATCATCTTATGTTGTCATAGTACATTGGTCAAGACCAAGAAATCCAACATTTGCATATTACTACTGTGAACTAAACTCCAGACTTTAGTTGGATTTCTTTCTTTTTTAAAAAATATTTATTTATGTGACTGTACCGGGTCTTAGCTGTAGCACTCGGGATCTTTTTAGTTGTGGCGTGCAGGCTCTTCAGTTGGGGCATGCAAACTCTTAGTTGCAGCATGTGGCATCTAGTCCCCTGACCAGGGATGGAACCTGGGTCCCCTGCATTGGGAGTGCGAAGCCTTAGCCACTGGACCACCAGGAAGGTCCCTATTTGGATTTCATTAATTGTATTATCTTCTCAGGCTGCCATAATAGAGTATCATAGACTTGGGTGACTTAAGCAACATACATTTATTTTCTCACAGTTCTGGCGGCTGGAAGTCCGAGATCAAGGTGCCTCCAGCGTTGGTGTTTGGTGAGGTCTCTCTCCTTGGCTTGCAGATGGCCACCTTCTCACTGTGTCCTCACGTGGCTTTTCTTCTGTGCACACCTGCATGGGGAGAGTGAGAGAGCGCTTTGGTGTCTCTTCCTCTTAGAGGACACTAGTGCTATGGGATTAGGATTCTATCCTTACGATCTCATTTAACCTCAATTACCTCTTTCAAGGTTGTCGCCACACACAGTCACATTGGAGGTTAGGTCTTCAGCATATGAGTTTAGGAGGGGACACAATTCAGTCTGTAACACTGGCTTTTCCACTAATGTCCTTTATCTGTTCCAGCATCCAATCCAGGATACCACATTGCACATTTTTAGATTCATAAGTAAAGCAATTTGGCCAAATTGCTTTCCAAAGTGGCCCTACTAGTTGACACATTCTCAGCTGGGTGTCCCCCTTTCTTCATACCCTCCCCATTTCTGATAGTATCAAACTTTAAAATATTTGCCAATCAGACAAGTGGCTAATAGTATCTTGCTTTATTTATTTTTTTTGCTACACTGCGCGGTATGTGGAACTTCCCCAACCAAGGATTGAGCCTGTGCCCCCTGCAGTGGAAGTGCAGAGTCTCGATCATTGGACTGCCAGGGAGGTCCTCTTGCTGTTTAATCAGAAGTTCCCTGAACGCAAGTAAAGTCAAGCTACTCTTGGCTGGCCACCTGTCATTCCTGGACTGTGAATTGCCTAGTCTTAACCTTTGACTTTTTTTTCTTTAAACTATATGATGAGGTTTTCTTACTGAATTGTAAGAAAATTGTACTGTTGTGAGGGGAGGGGCTATGTGTTATAGTCACTGCTGGCACATAATAGGTGCTTTTTGTTGCAAAACCAGAAACTAATTTGAGGAAATGAAAAAGGGGATGTGTCCCAAGAAACCCAAGTAGGAGAGTAACGAGGCTTCTTCAGGGTTTGGAAATGGGAAGGGTACAATGGCCTCTTCTCGCCTTTCCACAGTCTAGGTCTTCTCACTCTGTTCCTCAGGCTGTGAGAGGGCTGGTCCTGATCGATGCACCCTGTGACGTCATCCAGTTGCCTGGAAATCCTGAAGTGTTGGGAGAGAGAATCTGATTGGCCTTGCATGGGTCAGGGTGACTCTCCTGCTGGACTGCTACTTCTAGGCTCTTGAGCTGGAACGTGTGGAGGAAAGATGGTTGCTGGGAGCTCCCACTCTGGGTGGGGAGGGATGAGCTGTGCAGACAGCCAAAGGAGAGCCAGCTCCAGCAGGACTGTGATGGAGAGAACAGGAGACATGACCCCTGCATGTGCCTTGCTCCACAAATGTACCTCATCCTTGTCTTGCTAGAAGCTGGAATGACAATGTATTCTCAACATGAGTGACTAGACATCTGTCATTTCTGTCATTCTGCATCCCTTCTTTTGTTAACTTCATATGGTTTTACTTTACATCTGCCCATCTCAGTCCACGTGCTGATTCCTCTGGGAATGGGTGTCTGATCTCAGGCATAGGGGAATGGCGCATCCCGTGCGCCACAGTGATTAGTTGAGGGATAAGCATGTGATTAAGCATGTGATCCAGTTCAGGCCAATGAGAGTTAGACCTGGGATTTTGTTCACACTGGGGGAGAAAGGAAGATCTTTTTCTTTTCTGAGGGCCTTGGCGTGGTGAAGTCATACATCTGGAGCTGCTAGGGGCCATCGTTTGAAAGACCTGTCTGAAAGGGAACCAGTAAAGGGGGAAGCAGGGTAAAAGCAAAGAGACACAGACAAACACTAAGATCACGGTGATGTTGCTGAGCCTTGGGTCAAGTCACATCTGAAGAAACCTCTTCTGTAGTTGTCAGTTCCATGAATAAATACACACTTCCCCTCCTTTAAAAAAATACTGATCCAATTTGTGTTTTCCATTACTTACCCCCCAAGGTGTGCTGACTTATCCTGAGATAGAATTAAGGAAACAGGTAGCATTTCACATCCCCCTCGAGCACCCCTGTGTGCAGGAAGACAGCACCATGACGTGCTGGGACCCTGCTCAAATCTTTGGCATCTTCTCCATCAGCCCTACAGCTGTTGCCTTTCTGTGGCCAGTGTGGATGGCTCCAGCTGTGCCCAACCTTTCTCTCTTCACTTCCTCCTCCCTTGTATTCTCAGGGCTGCCTCCTGAGGCTCCAGGCACTCTCCAAACCTCGGGGACAAACTCAAGGACTCACAGCAAGGCACCCCAGGCTCTTGTCCCTGCTTTCTTCTTCTGCCTCGTGGGACTTTCCTTCACCCTAGATCTTCCTTGCCTCTGTTTCTCATCCTGGCAACACCTCCTGGTCTTTTAAGACTTGGCTCAAGCCATACTTTGCCTAAAATTCTCCCCTAGTTGCTTGGGACCTCTTCCTTGGCATTTGTCACCTTGTATTCTATCAAGGCTGGCTAGCCTTTGGGCACTGGGAACACAGTGTCAGGTCCTCAATAATCTTAGAGGGTCATGAGAATGTTTTAACTTATTTAAAAATCAGAAGAAAAAAAAACTTTAAGGGTCAAAGAAAATGTTATTTTTTCTCACATCAGAAAAAAAAATTTGTTGGACCCATAAAAATCCATTAAATCATTTTTTAAATTTTCTTTAGAAGATTCCCATGGAGGCAAAGGCTTCCCAGGTGGTGCTAGTGGTAAAGAAATCTGCCTGCCAATGCAGAAGACACAAGAGATGCAGGTTCAATATCTGGGTCAGGAAGATCCCCTGGAGATGGAAATGGCAACCCACTCCAGTATTTTTGCCTGGAAAATTCCATGGACAGAGGAGCCTGGTGGGCTGTAGTCCATGGGGTTGCAAAGAATCAGACACGACTGAACACACACACACACACACACACACACTCGGAGACAAAAGTTCCTAGGGCCCAACAAGTCATAATGTGATAGGATTGCATTGTCTTCCCAGAGTAGACCCAGTAGACTGAGAGCTCCTAGGAAGTGGGGAACAGAACGTTCCAGGGCTGTGTTACGTAACACAGCCTCTGTATCCCTAGTCCGGTGCTTGGTTCGCAGGACAGGCTCAGTCAATGCTTTCTGAATAACTGGATAAGCAAATGAACGAATGGCCTTGAGTGAGACTCTAGACTCTGAGTCTCCTGTTTCTTCATCTGCAAAGCAAAGCTGCTTTGTGGATGGCTGTGAGGATTAAATGTGGGTGGAAGATGGCTTGGAACCATGGACTTGGAGCTAGTCCTGAAGCTAGGCTCAAAAATGGGAGCAAGGATAGGAGCCAGAGGTTGTTAAAAACGCCTCTAGGTGGTGTCCATACCTTTTAGTTGATAACGAATAAGATTATCCTATATATACTCGGAGAAAAAGAACCAGAAAGACATTTATCAAAAGCGGCTCACAGTGGTCAGCCCTGAGCATGGGTTATCTTCCTAATTTTTTTTTTTTTTTTAAACATACTTGGGGGACTTCCCTCCTGGTCCAGTGGCTAAGACTCTGTGCTCCCAATTCAAGGGGCCCAGGTTTGATCCCTGGTCGGGGAACTAGACCCCTCAGGCTGCAACTAAGACTTGGCACAAATAAATAAACCTTTAAAAAATATAAAATAAAAACCATATTTAGGAACATGTGAAGGCCAGGTCTGTGTCTTATTTCACCTTTGTGTCCCTAGCCTGGCAGAGGTGAAGAACGCATGAATGAGGGAATCCCCCATCACATAGCCCCATCGGTGACTGCATCAGCATCAGGTCCCTTGCCGGCAAGTAAGTCAGGGAGCATAGGAAGGCCAGCAGTGGACAGAACAGCCCTGTAGCAGGCAGACCGTTTTCACCCAAGGAGATGTCTCTTGCAGGTCATCATGGGGACTGAGGAAAAGATGGGACATCTCCAGTGGTGACAGCCACCTTTTAGACACTACAGAAATTTTAGTTCCCAGTCCCTCTTCACAAACATTCAGGAGACGGGCTTCCTGTGCTGCAAGTAATTTAGAATTTCCCATGGCTCCCCAAGGGGCGGAACTGTTTCCTTTTCATAAGCCGTGGGTGCTAAGTCAGTATCAGACTTGTGGGTCTTGCCCGCTGCTGTGTGCCCAGCGCCTAGGGGCATGCTGGCACATAGTAGGTGTGGAGTGAGCAAAGGAATGAGTGTCAAGCGTGACTTTAACGGATTGCTGGGCACGTCCCCAAAGAAGAGAATAAAACCCACCTCGAGATAATAAGACCCTGCACGGCCTCCCGCACCCTGTAATTTGGATCTCTAGGAATCGCCTTTGTTGTGGGCGACCAACCACAGGCAAAGAAAGCACCTGCTCCTCCAGCCGGTCCTCGAGGAAGGACCCCCGGCTGCCGAGCCCCTGGCTGCTTCTCCCGGGCCCCTTTCCTGCGCTTCCCGGGACCTGGGGGCTCCGAGGCATCCCGGGGCTCGCAGGCAGGGTCAGCTCCAGCGCTTCCCAGCCGTGGTGGGGCGCGTCCCCAGGTGCCCGACACCTCGCTCGGGGTCAGCGTTCTTTGCCTCCTCGTGCCGGCCAGAGTGTCCGGGGCCGCGTCTGCCACCCCCAGGCCTGCGAGGGCAAAAGCCAGAGACGACCGCGGCGCAACCCCTCTCTTCCCGGCTTCCATCCTGGGGCCCCCAACGCCCAGCGGCGTCGGGCCTCGGCGCGGCCGGCTCTCCGCGGTCTCCTGCGAGCCCCCTCTCTTCGGCCCGGATCTCCGAGGCCGCGGTCCCCGCCCCGGCCAGCTCCGAGGGCGCTTGGCCCGTCCGCCCTCCAGGGCTGAAGCCTGAGCTCTCAGCGCTCCCCGGCGGCTCCCGCGGGAGGGGGCGCGGCCGCCCCCGCGGCTCCACCCTCTCCGCGGGGCCGCGGCCATCTGGGGCCCCTGCCATTCGTGTCCGCTCTGGGGCCCGCGCCGAGCTCGCGCGGGAGGAGGCAGCCCCTGGCAGGGGCCCGGGCCTCCCCACCGGGCGACCCCCTTTGCCAGCGCGGGTGCGGGAAGCTGGACGCTGAGATGCCCCGAGGGGGCAGTGGCTGCGAACCGAGCCTGGGTGGCAGCGCGTCGCAACGGACGCTGCGCCCCTGGCCACCTCGGTGACCCTCCAGGAGCCGGGACCCGAGCCCCGCAGGCGGCAGCGCGGACCCGCGAGGACGGCGAGGTCCGTGCTCCTAACGTCCGCGGCGGGCGCCAGCTGCAGAGCCTCGGTCGGGCTCTTAGCCTCCCGACGCTCCCCCCAGCCCCCCGCGAGCTGGCAGGAGGAAATAGCGCGCGGCCCCTTTAAATTTACCCAGGAGCCCTTAAAGGAGCCCCAGGGGCCCCAGACAGGAATCCCCACCCCGGTCCAGCCCGCGCCGCCGAGCGAGCAGCCAGCCGTCCGTGCTGCCGGCCGCCCTGTGCATGCGCCCCGCGCCCCGGGGCCCCGCGCACCGAGCGCCGCGCGCCGGCCGCCGCCGGCCCCGCGGCCCCGCGCCCTGCCGCCCAGGGGCCCCGCGCCGCAGCGCAGCGCATGGAGCCTGGCGGGGACCACCGGAGTCGGAGCGGCGGCGGCGGCGGCGGCGGCAGGGGCGGCCCCGGGCCAGCAGCGGCCTCGGCACGGGGCCGACGGCTGCCGCCCGCCGGATCGAGCGGCAGCGCGGAACCCGAGGAGGACGACGGCGGTAAGAGCTGGCTGGGGCCGGCGGCTCGGGCGGGGGCCCCGGCGTGGGGGAGGGGAGGGCTGCGGCTCCGGGCTCCGGGCCCCTCTTCGCCGCCGAACAAAGCGGGGGACGCGGGCAGGGCGGGCGGGGGCGCCACCTGGCGGGCGCGGATCGTGGCTGCAGGGCCAGCGGCGGAGCCCCCCGCCCAGCTCCCGGGGTTGGCCCGCGGGGCTCGGGCGGATCCCCTCCCCCTTAAAGGGCCCCGCGGCCCCCGCCTCAGAGGCCGAGCTGGAGTGGCCCCGAAGGACCTGGCCTGACGCCGCGGGGCGCGCGCTCTAGGCTGTTGGGACTTGCGTCCCCCGTCCCTTTCTCTTTGACTCCCAGATGGTCTCCCTTAACCAGCTGTCTCTTAAAAAGTCTGCCCAGACCTTGGTCCCTTTCCGGGGCTTCCCTCCAGAGGAACTGAGCTGGGGACTCCGCTGTATTCTCCTCTGGGGCCTCGCCTAGAGAAGGGCACCCTTTTTCTTTTTCCCCTATGTTCTCCCTGGAAGAGAGCATGGCTTGCGCCTCTTGGGGACCTACCCAGTACCTTCCCCACGGGCGGGCAGTTTTTAAAGAGATGGTCTCGCTCACAATGGCATACACTCCCCTTCTGTCCGCGCGTTACCCCTCCCTTCTTTTCAGAAATTTTGCCACAATTTGTCAGCTCTAGCGGGACCAGCCAGTCCTCCCCGTTTGCTCTCAAAGGGGGCTGTTTCTCTATCCGGGGTCAACGGCTTAAGATCCCTGAAGCTTGCGTCCAGGCTCTGGAGCTTCACCCCTAATCCCGGAGCTCCCCTGCCAGAAATTCCCCATCCCCTTTTGTTTTTAAAGAATTCCAGCTCCTCCCCTTTTTTCGGCTCTTAAAGGGCCAGTCCACCTTAGACTAACATCCGGCGCTGCAAGGATGCTGAGAGACCAGCTAGCTATCCAGTGCCTTTGCAGACAAAGACATTCAGGCCCAGAGAGCGGACATCACCTACCAAAGGTCACAGAGCAAGTTACCAGTGAAGTCCGGAGTCAGACCCACGTTTCTGACACTGAAACTAGCGCTTTCTTTTTCTTCGATGTACTTAAACCAAAACAAAACAAAAACAGGGTGACAGGAGCCCCCCCTGATCCTGCCTTTTGTTTTCCATACAGTGAGATTCTCTCCTGGGAGGATGCCCACATCTGTCTATTCAGCCTATTTGGCCAGGAGACCTTTTTCTAAATGAAATATGGTCCAAACTGTAGGGAAAGTGGGGGGGACTGCTCAGGGTCTCCGTTTGGCAAAAGGGGACATTACTGGGTTGGTGGCCTCTCTACTGCCTGCCCACTGATTGCTGGGCAGTGGCCAGCTCCCAGCCAGAGCAAAAAATAAATCCCCAGAAAGACTTAATGGATTCCGGTGGGTGGTGGCCACTCCCTGCTGCAGTATCTTCAGTAGCCACTCTGGTGGCCCTCCTGCCGGCCCCTTCCAGTCATCAGCTCTCCCAGACTCTAGTCCTTAAAACTCCTTTCTCTGGAGGTGCTGACAGCTTTGTCATGGGGTCCCTTAATTTTGGGACCTGACAATGTTTAGTGCCCCTTAAAATGGGCTTCTTAGGAAGGTGTATTTGAGGCACTATTGCAGAAAGGGAAAAAGATCATCTTTGGGTGGGGCCCTCCGGGCTGGGGCCTCGGGCGGTGGGTCCTGTGTGCAGACAGATGCCCCCTTTGTTCTCTGGCCCCGCTGCCCGCCCTGCTCTGGCTGTAACCGCCCAGCAGGCCGCTCCCCTGGCTTTCCCCCGACAGTGCTCATCCAGAAGGGGTGCCTTGCAGAGCCTGCTGCCTCCTTGGCCTTCACCTTCATTTTTTGAAAAAAATTAGAGCTGTGCCCTGCATTCTTTTGTTCCTGATCCTCTCTTAAAGGGGTCTCATTCTGTGTAAAGGACCAATGTTTTGACTCCCTGCTCTGCCACCTCCCTTTGATTGTTCTTGCAGTCCCTTTCCTGCCCCTGAACAGACCTCTCTCCCACCTCCGTTCTCTTGCAAAATGGAAGCCCTAGGTTCTTTCCCTGGAAATCTTAAGAGATTGAGAAACTGTCTCCCTTTCCCCCCTCCTCCCCCCTTCAGGGCAAGATCTTCAGCTGGAAGGGGGTGCCTTAGGGTCCTGGGGGAGTGCCCCCCTGCCCTCCTCCAGGGCCAGGGGACCAGCATCTTCAGGCAGGAAATACTCAGACCACTGTGAGGCCCGGGCCTCGAGGCCTGGCAAAAGCCGCATTCCTGGCCGTGACCATCGTCGTTACTACCATGACCACTGGCGGCTGGAGTACCTGATGGACTTCAACCCGGCTCGGCACGGCATGGTCTGCATGGTGTGCGGCAGCTCCCTGGCCACTCTCAAGCTCAGCACCATTAAGCGACACATCCGCCAAAAGCACCCTTACTCCCTGCACTGGAGTCCCCGGGAGAAGGAAGTCATCAGCAACAGCTGGGATGCCCATTTGGGGCTGGGGGCCTGCGGAGAGGCCGAGGGGCTGGGGGCCCAGGGGCCTGAGGAGGAGGAGGAGGAGGACGAGGAAGAGGAGGAGGAAGGGGCTGGCCTCCAGACTAGCCTGCCCAAGGGCCCAGGTAATGTCCGACTTGGGGAAGCTGGGGCCTGGGTGGTGGATGGGGCCAGGTGGGGCCAGCCCGGGCTTCCTAGCCAACTAGCTGGTTTCCTGGAGCAAGCTACTGCTCCTTTTTGGGGTGAGCTCTGCTTATTGGACAGTAGTGGGTGACGGACCGTGGGACAAGATCTCCAGCATTGCAGTCAGTTTTGACATTCTGTAGTTTTAGAAAGATCCAGGGAGTGGAGGCTGGAGAGAGGCCTGGGAGCAGAGGGTACTGGAAAGGTCTGACAGTGAAGTCTAGGGAAGGGGCTAGAATCTGGACCTGCGGGGGAGTCGGGTTGGGCTGAGGCTTTGTGTGCAGGCAGATTAGGAGATGAAGGAATTAAGACGTGAGGGGAGAGGAAGGGAAGGGCAAAGGTTAGGCAGAGGGCTCAGAGTCAGAGTGAGGGAGAGGCTTGTGGCTGGAGGGCCTGGCTGTGGTGGGGGGGGCTCTCCCGGAGGGCCAGCATCTCAGTTCCTTCCCTCCCTCCAACCCTTTCAGGCAAAGCCCCAGCTGGTGGGGGCGGCCGGCGCCGGAGGCGAGGGGGCCCAGGGGCACCCGGGGCTCCGCGTCGGTGCCTCTCAGCCTCCCGGAGGGCTGGGGGCAGCAGGGGGCTGGGTGCCCGGCGGCTGGAGCGGAGGCTGAAGGAGTCCCTGCAGAACTGGTTCCGGGCAGAGTGTCTCATGGACTATGACCCGCGGGGGAACCGGCTGGTGTGCATGGCCTGTGGCCGGGCACTGCCCAGCTTGCAGCTGGACGACATCCGTGCCCACGTGCTGGAGGTGCACCCTAGCTGCCTGGGGCTCCGCGGCCCCCAGCGTAGGGCCCCCCAGCCTAGCGCCCTGCTGCAGGCCTGGGGTGGCCAGCCGGAGGCGCTGTCTGAGCTCACCCAGTCTCCACCAGGTGCGAGGCCCACCCCACGGCCAGAACCCCTTTATATAAGGGCTGCAAAGTGAGGTCTGTGGCCAAAACTGGGAGGGACTCATCTCTCCCCCCTCCACATAGATACACACACCCCTCCCCCCACATAGACACCCCCATACACCTCCCCCAACACACCCCTCCCCCCCCACATACACACGCTCCTCACCCCACATAGACATCCACACCTCCCCCTCCCCCCCAGACACACAACACAGAGGTTCTGGTTGGGGGGGGGACTCATCCCCCCACCCACATAGACACACACGTACCTCCCCCGCCCCAGCCCCCATAGACACGCACACACAGATTCTGGTGGGGCTTCTAGCTTAGGGCTGGGATGAGAAGCAAGGGACCCTCTCTTCGTGGGTAAGGGCAACCCAGCCAGCAAGCTGAGCCCCTCTCCCTCACCCCTTCCCCAACAGACGATGACCTCGTCCCCCAGGACCTGACCAGCAAGAGCCGGGACCCGGCCCCTGATGCTGGAGCCCCATCCTCTCAGGACCTCAGCCCCCCAGACGGAAAGGAAGAGGCTGGCTGGGTCCCTGAGAGGGTGCCCGGGCCGGCAGGGGAGGAGGAGCCGGAGGAGGGCGAGAGGGTGGGGGTCCCCGGCCGGTCTGCGCGGGGCCGCGACCCCCGCCGCCACTGCCCGGAGCGCTGGCGGTTGGAGTACCTCCTGGAGCTGGACGGCGGCCGGCGCGGCCTGGTGTGCCTGGCATGCGGGGGCGCGCTGGCCTCGCTCAAGATGAGCACCATCAAGCGGCACATCCGCCGGCGCCACCCGGGCTCCGCGCGCCTCGGCGGGCCAGTCGGGGCCCTCATCGCCCAGGAGTGGAGCGAGAAGGCCGCCCACCTGCTGGCCCTGGGGCTGCCCTGCCCCGAATCGCCCGGGGACCCCGCCGCCCCCAGCACAGCCGCAGCCTCCGAGGAGGGGGGAGGGGCAGAGGAGGAGCAGCCAGAGGAGGAGGAGGAGTGGTGGGGTGAGCTGGGTCAGAGCAGGTGGAGAGGGAGAGGGGCTAGGGGTAGAAGGCGGGTGGGGAGAGTGGAAGGTCGAAGGGGAGACGGGAGGGTGGGACCACCGGAGGGCACGGGTGGGGGGGTCACGAGGCCGGGACGCTCCAGAGCGGTCCTTTGTTCCGTCCTAGGCGACGTCCCGCTCTCCCCTGGGGAACCGTCGGAACGGCAGGCGGAGGAAGAGGAGGACGACGAGGACGGCCCGGATCCCGGGGCGCTCGCCTTCCCTCCGCCGCCGCCGCCGCCCCCACCTCCCCCGCCCCGCAGCCGAGAGCAGCGGCGGAACTACCAGCCGCGCTGGCGGGGCGAGTACCTGATGGACTACGACGGCAGCCGGCGCGGCTTGGTCTGCATGGTGTGCGGGGGCGCGCTGGCCACGCTCAAGGTCAGCACCATCAAGCGGCACATCCTGCAGGTGCACCCCTTCTCCATGGACTTCACGCCCGAGGAGCGCCAGACCATCCTGGAGGCCTACGAGGAGGCGGCGCTGCGCTGCTACGGCCACGAGGGCTTCGGGCCGCCCGCCCCGGCGGCGCCGCGCGACGGCGGCGCGGACCTCAAGGCGGGCGCCGTGTGTCGGGCCTAGATCACTCGAGGGGGAGGGCGGCGGTGCCGGGCCGACTCCCCCGGCTCCCCGCGGCCCCGGTCGCTGCCCACCCCCGCTGGCCGGGCAGGGCGGAGACTCTCGGGACTGGGGTGGCGTGGCGGGTTCAAGCTAGTGCGGGCGCCGCGGGAAGCGCCCTCTTCTCCTCGGACCCGGAGCCCGGGCCTTCGCCGCTCCAGGCCCCAAGTTCCTGAGAAGACTCGGTCGGTGCACGGAGAGCTTTCGGCCCGCGGTCGCACCCCGCCAGGCCAGCCTTGGGCGGGCGGGGCGCCATCAGTATTAGGGTCCCAAGTAGGTGGAGCGGAGGGCGTGCAGAAGGGACGCGCAGGTCCCTTTTTCTTGGCTGGGCGAGTGGGGGGCGCCGAGGTTTCACAGAGGCACGCCGGCAGGCACGGCTCACGGGGACCGGGGCCAGCTGCCCCCCAGCCGTTCGCTACTGGCCATCGCGGCCGCTCCGTGGCCTGGACTGCAGACGAGGGCCTTCCTCGCGAGGAGGGGCAGTGGGGCCTGGGAGCCCGCCGGCCCGCGGGCTGGGAAGGCGCTGGCGACCGCGGGCGGGAGGCCGGGAGGAAGGGCGGGGCCGGGCCCGAGCCCCGCCCGCGGGGCGGGCTCTGCGGGGACTGCCGCGCCCTCCTGCCCGGCCCCTGCCACGCCCGCCGGCGCCGAGATCTTGTAAAGGGATTAGCACTTTCTTCCTTTGCTCGCCTGCTCCGAAGGTCTGCCTGTACCCCTAAGCTCAGTCAGGTGCGCCTCCTTCAAGCGCCCTCAGTCCGAGTCCGGGACACTGGAGGTCCCGGCAGTTGGCGTTCTGTTCCCGTCCCCTCCCTGCCCCCCCTTTTGTACGGCGTGGACGTGCCACCCATTCGCAGCCCTCTGGGCCTGGGGCCGGGCCTCGGCCTTCCTTTCTCTCCTCTCCGCGGCAGAGCCAGGCCGCGAGGGGCCGGGAACGGGTCCCGCGATCTCCCAGGCAGGTCCGAGAGGGATGTGTACATTCATTCTCCTGTGGAGAACAGGTGGCCCCGGGATCAGGCCCTTTTTGCTCTTTGTATTTTATTTTGAAACTGTATTTAATGCTTTTATATGAGAGGGGGAGGGGCGGGAAGAGAGCTGTCCGTCACCCTTATGTGCAAATGTCTTATTTATTATGCGTGTATCAGAGATAAGCTGTGAGGTGGTGGAGGAAGGACCTAAAGGTAGGAGGAGCGAGGAGGCGCGGGCGGGGGGACCCCAAACATCATAGACTAATGTGTGCCTCACCAGGCTCCTCCGAGGAGTCTCTAGTAACCCACTGGCGCTCTCCACATAGCCAGGCCGGTTCCTTTGGTCTTAAAGGCTGAGTGGGGAGATCAGCGGGTGGGGTCTTCAGGGCTGGGTCTGGAGGGGTACCGGCCTTGGCAGCTGCCTCTGTGGGTGGGAAAGCAGAGAGCAGAGAGGAAAGCCTTCCTCATCTCAGTGCTCCCAGGCCAGAGCCCAAGGTTCAAGTGCCTCAAGGCCCACTCCCCTCGACTTCTTCTGATTGGGAATTGAATTTTATACCACGGATTTTATAGCATTTTTTATATAACTCAAGATTGTTTGAGCTGGAAAGACCTTGGAGATCAACCAGTACCTGCCCCCACCCCTTTCACAGATATGTAAGATGGAGTCCAGGAACTGAAATTATCACACACCAGGTAGGAGCAATTCTAGGACTAGAAATAAAAACCTCAACTCCCAGTTCAGTGTTCTTTGCACTACACCATATGGCCTCCCCATCTCTGGTAAGTTAAAATTTCTTTTACCGTTAGGCCTGCCGAAGGATGGCGTGTGCTGGGCTCTGCAGTCCCTCCCAGTGCAGCTGTGGGCTCCTGGGGGTGGCAGAGAGCAGCACACTTTCCTGGAACAAGTATTCAACAGGGCAGTCTTGCCACCACTGGCTTTAGCTGGAGGGTGCCAGCAGCAGCTTTCTGGACCAGAACTCCAGAAGTAGAGCTGACTGCCGCCTGGCCCAAGGCCTCCCTGCTGGGCAAAGGCTCTGGCATTGTGTTGATGCCACCAGGGGTTCAGGGAATACTGCGTGGGCTGTCACTCATCTGAAAAGTGAATTCCTAGAGTGTTTGAACCTCCAGGTTTTTTGAGACAGTATTAAAAGAGAGCAGGGATTATGGATGGCCCCAGGTTGGGTACTGCCATTCTTTTATTTTCCTTCATGCATGTTGTTTTCAGATCCAGGAGTGCTCTGCCACTTTTGCTACTCTGCCTGTTCAAAAACAGTAGGCAGACTGGGGCAACTATCACAGTCATCCACACCCTCTGCCGAAGTTCAGGTAAGCCAGGGCAGAGAGCAGGGTGAGAATGGTCTTTGCTCTCAATAGGCAGGGAGAGGCCTTAGGAGGGCAAGAGTGGATGTCTTCATTGAGAAGCAGCCCCAAACACTCCACTGGTTCTCAAAAGTGTGGCCAACAGAAATTAGGAAGTTAGTAGAAATGCAAATTCTTGGGTGGCACCTTATGGATCAGAAACTGGCATGGAGCCTAGCAATCTGTTTTGATAAGCCCTCCAATGATCATAAGGCACGCTAAAGTTCTGAGCACCAGTGAACTACAGTGGCATTGTGGTTATTGCTACTTTGCAGCTATTATAGCCTCTTGAATCAACAGTCAGGAGCTTAGGTGGTTCTCATCTCTAGGTGCCTCCTCCTTGCCTTGGGAGTCTGATATGAACAGGTGAAGTTTCTTCATGAATCTTTTTTGTTAATGGTATGCTTGCTATTATGGCCAATATGTAAATGTTACTCTGAATACATATTTATATACCATGTTAGTGACATTATTTGAACATTTGTATGCGTATTTGTGAAGTTGTTTGCATCAGTTACTTTTTAAAAATTTCAGCCTAAGTTTTCTAAGAGGTATGTTGAATAAATTAAAAAAAAAATCAGCTTAAGGGTCATGGCAACCTTAGTTTTGGGAAAGAGCAAATCCAAGATAAGTTCTTTCAGCAAAGACCTGATGGAAAAGTTTCCATTTTCCATGGTGACTGAGTCTTACTGTAAGTACATTGTGACTGTGTGGGAGTTACAGGCTGCTTCATGTTGCAGGTGGGGGAATCCTCCTAGGTTGCTGTGAACTGGGACTACAGACCCCCCTGGCCCCTTCCACTCATCATCTTTCTCCTACAGTCACCTCTTAGAGGGTCTCTTATTTTCTTTCAGAAACTAAATGCACAGCTTTGCTCTACTATGGAAATTCTGCAATCTTGGAAATCATTACTAGTATCAACTATTAGTCACTTTTTAAAGCCTCGAAAGTGGAGTGGGGATGGGGGCCAGTGGAAGCCTCGTTTGGTTCTTACTTTACCCAAACTGTGTATAAAGAATAAAGTTAGCAGAATGACACCACAGTCACTGTTCTTTTTTTTTCTTTTTTATTAATACCACATCAATTTGCAGTTTTACAGGAACCAAGATTCAAGCTCCTTAGGTGCTACTGTACTTTTATGTTGCACGCACATTACACGCACACAGTTTCATTAGTAATTTTTCACCTATAGATTTTTCTTAAAAAAACAAAACAAAATTCCTGTGTGGCACAAAGATCTGTCCAATCAATCTGAACACCGCAGTGACGAAACAAAAGCTAGGTGTGGAGGCTTCAAGCGCAGGGAAAGGTCCTTTGGAGGGGAAGCCCAAAAAGACAGTCAGTGCACTGACTTCTTGGGAGGGCAAGAAACGGAGATGGAGAGTGCATTTCCCACCATGACATGAAGTGAGTTAAAACATTTCAAAAGGAAAGGGGGCTAAGAAAAGAAGAGTGGAGTAAGGCAAGGTACCTTTTACCCATCTAAATTCCTAAGTAATTTCCTCAACAAAGTAGAAAGAAAAGGTCCTTCCACTACCTTCTACAGAGCTGCACTGCTTTGGGGCCATCAAAGATTATAGCCCTTACTTTAAAGTCATCAGTGCATATTCCGTCTGGATTATCACAACTGTGAGTTACAACCTGAAGGAATTCACAGATGGATGTTCTTTCAAGTTTACTGAATTTTCATGTTGGAAGGGGAGGAAGACGTAAGTCTCAAGTGGGAATCAAAGATTCTCCAATGCCCTCCATCTGGTATCAACGTGAACTGTTCTGTTGTCTTTTAATTGTGCATGGAGCCCGCCAACACAATCTGGTCCTGCCTGGTCACCCTTACCTAAAGCTCCTTGGAAAACACTCTCAAAAAGAGGACCCTACGCCATGGTACAGGTGCTAAGACATCTTTAGTGCCTGAAAATGGAAGGAACCCTCAAACAACACACGCCCAATAAGCTAGCCTCTACATTAGAACTCCACCTGAACCACAAAATGCACCTCCCTACCCTCATCTGTGGTGTCTTAACCACAGATAGTCTCCTCTCAAGCCGGCTCAGCTTTGGTCCTCAGGGTAAAATGAAGAGCACAGGTTAAAGATGGAGTGTGTCGGGAAAAGAGAAAAAGGGCTTTGTGTTTCTGTAGTTCACCTCTTGAGAATGTTTCCCCACCACGGACTGAGACAGGATTACAGTAACTCAATAATGGAGAGGCCCACATGCAGATTAAATTTTTTTTTCTCTAACAAGGTTACAGCAGTGTACAGCAGTTACAGACATTTATTTTATAATAAGAAAAGTACAACCATATTTATTAAACTTGAGGGTAGGAAAGAGGGAGGAAAGCACATTCAGGAATAAGCGCTCAAACTACAGCTCAGAACTGGTGTCCAGAAGAAATGACACAGACACCACCGTCCCACATGTGGAGCCTTTCCTTCCCAAGGAGGCGCAGGAGTCACAGCAGTGCTCCTGTGTGCTCCTCCTCCATCCGACCTTCCATCTCCATTCTTGGTTATCAGATGGTACTCTGGGAATCAGGAATCATCACTATCAACTATAAGTTATTCACAGAGTTGAAAGTTATATCATTAAATGAAGAAGAAGATTAGGAGTAGCTGCTCACGCTGTGGGGCACGAAGATGGGGTCAGAGGACTGCAAAACAAAACGAAACAACAACAAAAAAGAAAACAAAAAAAGGGAAGGAATCCCATTCTTGTCCCCAGATAATTTCTTCATAAGTTAATCATTATTTCTTAACTTAAAAATAAGGGCAAAACTATGATGGGAAGCTACAGAAGACTGACTAGTCCTTGAAATTTGGATAAAAGAACCCAAGACATGGATTTCTATTTTTCATTTTCTCCTTTACCTCCAATTTCCCCTCCTTTCAAGTTACAGGTAAAAAAGCTCCACTGTCATGAAGGTACTGATTTATCCTATTAATTTGGTTCTTTCTTTATTCTTTTGGGTTTTCTAAGATACCAGTTCTTTTTTAAGTCCAGAATATTAATCCAGATATTTCTAAGATACCGTTCTTTTTTAAGTCCAACAATTCTTGTGCTTGATACTGAGGGTAGAGGGAAAGGAGGGGAGAAAACACCAAATTAAAAAGCTTGGAATGCAGGCTCAAGCTGACACTGAGCATGGTCCTTCATAGCACAAGTGACAACGTTATAACTATTAAATGGTGTTTTAGTAACTGTTGCGTTTCTGGTTTCCATGTACTTATTCTGCCTTTTTTTTTGCGATTCCAGGGAGTTTTGCTTGGATCCTATTGGGAAAAGGAAAGAAAAAAAGAGTGAAGATATAGACATTCGTTCCAGATTTTTGTTTTAACACTGATCCTAGAAGACAACTCTTGGACTTACTAGTGTCATGGGAACAACACTCCCATTTTCACTGGGCTTCCTCTAGATGAAAAGAGGCAGGGGCTGAGGTTGGCCTGGGATGAGCTGAAGAGTACCCCCAAGATCCACCCCCTCCCTCCTCTTTTGCTGCCCAAACCTCCTGGCTCCCTCCACTGGGGATGCCGGAGAATGAGGTATATGCAAGCACACTGCCTGCTGCCTGTGCTCTATAGGAATAAGCAACAACCATATACAAATCTGTGTGAACTGCCCTTGCTGGGCTTTAGCTCCAATATCTACCTAAGAAAGCGAAAAATCAGGTAAAGATCCAGGCATTAAGTCTGGGCTGTCTGAATACAGACAAGGTTTCCTCATATCAAAGCTAGAAAAAGCACTGAAATCTGGGGTGTGAAAGGTGGGGGGCAGGCACAAAGAGAATTTAACTGCTGTGATGCTTTGTTTCTTAAAAGAGTATCTGAAGAAAATATGGAAAAATATTAACTTAGAAAGTTCCTTGATATAGGGAGTCATAAAAATTCTACCAATATTTTATTATTTGATTTAAATATGAAACTGATTAAAACAGAAGGATTTGTAGTCTTAGAAAAGAGGTAGTTTTGAGCTTTAGTATATTTATTTACTATAACTTTTATTTCTGAAAAGGGAAGGAAGGGTTCGGCTTAATATTGATATTTGTGAAACTAAATGGCGAGTAGACAACCACAAACATTTAAAAACCAGTTCAAAAAGGCAGAGTGGTCCTAACTCTGTTGATCCTTTTCAGTTTAAGATACAAAGAATGCTTTACAAAGGAACAGATGAAATAATTTCTAGTAAAATGAAACCATTAACCAAGCCTTTCCTTTTCCCCAGGATAAAAATTACTTTCTTTGGCATTACCATTTTACATAGGAGACTAAAAATAATTGGGGGAAAAAAAGCTCATGTCATGATGAAATAAGGAACCTAAGCATACTCACTTTTCAACAATCGACTTGGTCTGATCGCGGGCGATGCCAACATAGTGATCAATCTGGGTCTTTAAAGAAGAAAAGTCATTCAGTTGTGGCAACACACAGATTAACAATTTTCCTGAAGGTACGATTCTTTAGTCTCGGTTAACCATCATTTTCTCAATACCAGAAACTGTGTGTCTCATCTATATTCAGTAAACACAAATATGTTCTGACTTCTGGTGAGACTAATTCATTTAATACCAAAAAGCCATGAATCAAGTCAGATGATGGATGACAATCTATCAAAAATAACTTCATAGCATCCAGTACACTCAATATAAGCCACTCTACAATGCAGACATCTGTTCACACTGATGGATTCAGTTACCAGTTTCTCATAGGCACTTGACTTACAAAATTAGACTGTAAAAATGACTAGAAAAAGATTGCTGTCAACTTTCAATGCCTAAAAAATGAACTAGGGACTTCCCTGGTGGTCAAGTGGCTAAGACTCTGTGCTCCCACTGCAGGGGGGCCCTGGTTCAATTCGTGTTCAGGGAACTAGATCCCACATGCTGCAAGTAAAGATCTGATGTAGCCAAATAAACAAACAAATAAAAAAAGAACTAAAATTAGTCATACATTAACTGGCATTTATGATTCAACACAGATAAATGCTTACCTTGTACTTCTCATAGACAATTGGAACACTGAAAACGAGCAGTTCAGCTGTAAGACAGAATCATGAGGCACGGCAAGTGTAAATGTGAGACAGCCACAAAGTCGCAATAACAGGGATATTTTTCCTCATGAAATACAGGGAAACACAGAACTTCATCAATATGAGAAATCCTGGCCAGAGCTCTCAATTAAGGACAGTTAGATACAGGCAGGTATACAGGCTTCCCTTTTGTACCACAAATAATTTCCAAGTTATGAAGATCCTCATGTTTAAACTAAATCTAGACAACTCTCCTTTATTATTTCTGGTTGTCTGGATGTTTCTTTATAGGTGGGACCGTTTAATAAACCTGTGCCCACAAACACAGGTTCCTCCAATATCCAGTCAAGGTCTTTATGGATGTTGAAGGCTGCGCCAGTGTGAAAGGACTGGAGCCGTGCTGAGCTCTCTCTGCTCTTATTCTCACCAATTACTTCATAGAGCCTGAAGACATTTTCCTTGCCACCTTACCAAGAATCAGAAGGGTGATCCCATTGAAAACGGCACCAACATAGGTCATCAGCCACATGAAGACAGCAAGCTGTGAAGGCCAACATCAGAGGGTTAAGCAGGAATAATCATAATGCAAAATTCAGGTTGGGCTGTGCTTAGTCACTCAGTTGTGTCTGACTCTTTGCGACCCCGTGGACTGTAGCCCACCAGGCTCCTCTCTCCAGGCAAGAATGCTGGAGTGGGTTGCCATGCCCTCCTCCAGGGGATCTTACAAAATTCAGGTTTTTGATGTTATTCTTTTTTGGCTAAGTCCTCATAAATTTAGTGATGTATGCCGCTAATAATTTCAAGATGAAGGTTATCTCATTTCTATTATACATTTGAGGGTGCATAAGAGAATTCAGTGGCTCTCTCAGGCCCCCAAACAGATGGTAACTGCATTTCTATCAATTATATACGTTATCCTTATTCTGATGTTAGTTCTCCTGGTGCAGAAAGTACCTTCTTTACTAACCCCTACTTCCATTTTTATAGATTGATTGAGATAAGCATACATTTTGCTTTTGTCTGATAAAACCTTATTTACTGCCTTCCTCTGAATTATAACTCAGTCCCTGGTTTTCCTCAGCCTTACCACCAAAAGCTGTAGAGGCAACTAACCTTCAAGGAGTCAACTAGATCTTCCACCAGAAAGAGACGAATGATGAGTTTCAGGGCCCTGTTGATGTGCACCATGGCAGCGTTCACGTAATTATGGAAAGCTTCTGAGGACAGAGTGATGTCGACATCCAGGTAGGCTCTTCCAGAAGAAGAAACAACAGTCACACATTTGACATGGCAGGAGACGATCTCTTTCTGTTAGCACAGAAGTTCTTCAGAGGGTCAAATCCCCTGAAGGGTGTGTGAAATCTGCAGAGGCAGTTTTTGCTAACATGGGGTGGGGGGGACATGACTGTCATTTGGCAGGTGGAGGCAAAGCTGCCCTATGTCCGCAGCGTGGGACAGTCATGTACAATAAACAACTGCCCGATGTCCTGCAGAGCTTCTACTGTCTCATAGGATAGTCATGAAGGTGAACCTATCTATAGTTATCAAGAGCCCAGAACATATAAAAACAAAGTATTTTCCCCACAATTTTAACATATCCCGAATTGTCTAAAACTGTATTTTGTTTATGCCGAAACCTTAAGATTTTTTTTTGCCATTTTGGAAAATCACATCTGTAAGGGAGATTATAAATGTACATGCAAGTATCTGATCTAAAGTATCTTTAGTTTTTTTTTGTGTAGTTATTTCTAAGAAATTAAAATATTGACTGAACTGCTTATTGTTTTACTGTCAATGATTTTCTATTTTATCACTCCTTATAATTATGATCAAAAAATTATTTACTGGTAATATTATCTATGAATTTCATTTCAAAATGATAAAGGAGGCATTATAAAATATTTCTTAAAAAAACACAAAGACCTGGGTTATGTTCCCAAGATGCATTATAGAACTGAGATGTAACCACCTGCTCATAACCTGTTCATTCACTCAGCACTTACTGAGTGCCCATGAGTACCAGACCCTCTGCTAGGCGTAGGGATATCAGAAAAATAAAACTGCCTCTGCCTCAAACAGCCTATAGTCTTGCGGGAAAAATCAGAAGAATAACAGACATGTTTTTCTTTCCTGTTTATTAAGGAAATATTTACTATCAAACACAAAAGTTATAAAAACTAGATGCTGTAATTAATACAACCCAGCAAAACACCTTTTATAATCTATAACAGCGTCATGCTAACGGAGGAAAAAAAAAACAAAAAACAAAAAACTTCTACATTGCAGCTTGTGGCAAAACAGTAAAATTTATCCACTCAGTCAATCAACAACTATTGATCTGTTAAAACCAATTTGCAAGTAACTTTTTAAATGCCACATATAGCTTCAATTATTCCTTCTATTTTCACCAGGAGAAAACACAAGGACCAAAGCTGCAGTCAAACACCTATTCTGTCATAGTTCTGAGAGATCACAGAAATATTTCTTTTTCCATGAGAAGGGGTTTTAAAAATGTGCCATTTGGAAATAATAAAATACTGCCATTTGTTGATGTTTAAATTTTTATGGGCCAAGACTTTTAAGAGGAAAGGAGTGAGGAAAACATTTGTTAAAGTCATAGCACAGTTGGAAAAAGTAGCAACTGGATTCTACAAATGCATGACCTACTGACTTGATCACGACTTGCCGCTGCTATTAAGGTAACTAAAGGAGAGATAGGAAGGAAATCAGTAATAAAACCAAGAATATACACACCGAGTTCTGAAATTGCCAAGAATGCATCCTCAACAACAATATTCCAAGGCTGTTTTAAGTATTAACTATGTGGGACTTAAACATGTACCTGGGACCCCATTTAACTGAGTGCTGTCCAGATGCTCTGCTTTCTCTGCAGGATGACCCTGCCCAGGAATGCAGACAGTCCTTTTAGGGGAGCCTCTATAGTTTGTCAAAAAGTTCCTGGCTCCTAACGTGGTCACTTCATAAAGCAGTCTCCAGCTGATGCTCCATGCCCCTGATCAGCTGCATCGGGCCCTGTGATTCCTGACTTCTCGTCAGGTCTGATCTGGATCTGAGCAGCCTCTGCAAACCCTTCCCCAAGTTGCACAGCATCACTTATGACACTTGAACTCACTTGAACGGATGGCCTTCTTCTGATTTCTGTACAGCTTGGATGACAGACTTGTAGACCCTGAAGCTGATGGTGACCGACAGGAGAGCCAGGATGAGGTAAGAAACCACACTGATGACGCTGAAAGCTGCCAGGGACAGCAGCGTGATCAGCGTGGTGCCAAAGACAAAGCCAGTCTTCTTCACATCACGCCAGAAAACCAAGTCGTGCACTGCCAACAGAAAAGGAGCTTACGTTAGACGGCCTCGCACGCGTCACGAGGCCAGGACGGTTCGCTCTGTGCTCTGCACACCCGACAAGCCTTACACTAGCATGCAGTTACAGGTGCACCCCTCCGTAAGACAGTGAATAAAAGTCAAGGAGAACCAAATTACATCAGGGATGATTCACACTGCCAGAGGTTTTACTGGTTTCTGGATAGGTTTACAGAAACTTAGTTTTTAGTCATGGCTATTCAAGTACAATGGAATAAAGTGTCATTTACTTTGAATGCTTCAGTAAAGCAACTGTGGGAAAAGCTTGAAAACTGTTGACTAAATTAAGCAAACCAGGTTTATAAATTATCAACAGTTGGGTCAACAGACTATAAAACCAAAGGTAACCTGACATGTGGGCCTTAGGAAGCCTCACTATGAACAAAGCTAGTGGAGGTGATGGAATTCCAGCTGAGCTATTTCAAATCCTTTCAAAGATGGATGCTGTTGAAATGCTGCACTCAGTATGCCAGCAAATTTGGAAAACTCAGCAATGGACACAGGGCTGGAAAAGGTCAGTTTTCATTCCAATCCCAAAGAATGTTCAAACTACTGCACAAGTGCACTCATCTCACATGCTAGCAAAGTAATGCTCAAAATTCCCCAAGCTAGGCTTCAACAGTACGTGAACCGAGAACTTCCAGATGTTCAAGCTGGATTTAGAAAAGGCAGAGGAACCAGAGCTCAAATTGCCAACATCCATTGGATCATAGAAAAATCAAGAGAATTCCAGAAAAGCATCTATTTCTGCTTCACTGACTGTGCTAAAGTCTTTAACTGTGTGGATCACCACAAACTGTGGAAAATTCTTAAAGAGATGGGAATACCAGACCCCCTACCTGCCTCCTGAGAAACCTGTATGCAGGTCAAGAAGCAACAGTTAGAACCAGACAGGGAACAATGGACTGGTTCCAAATTGAGAAAGGAGTACATCAAGGCTGTATACTGTCACCTTGCTTATTTAACTTATAGGCAGAGTATCTCATGCAAAACGCTGGGCTGGATGAAGCACAAGCTGGAATCAAGATTGCAATGAGAAATGTCAATAACCTCAGATATGCAGATACCACCACCCTTATGGCAGAAAGCGAAGAGGAACTCAAGAGCCTCTTGATGAAGGTTAAAGAGGAGAGTGAAAAAGTGGGCTGAAAACTCAATGTTAAAAAAACTAAGATCACGGCATCCGGTCTCATCACTTCATGGCAAATAGATGGAGAAACAATGGAAACAGTGACAGACTATTTTCTTGGGCTTCAAAATCACTGCAGATGGTGACTGCAGCCATGAAATTAAAAGACACTTGCTCCTTGGAAGAAAAGCTATGACAAACCTAGATAGTGTATTAAAAAGCAGAGACATATTGCTGACAAAGGTCCGTCTAGTCAAAGCTATCGTTTTTCCAGTAGTCATGTATGGATCTGAAAACTGGACCATAAAGAAGGCTGAACACTGAAGAATTGATGCTTTGGAACTGTGGTGTTGGAGAAGACTCTTGAGTCCCTTGGACTGCAAGGAGTTCAAACCAGTCCATCCTAAAGGAAATCAATCCTAAATATTCATTGGAAAGACTGAAGCTGAAGCGAGAAGGAAATGGACTAGCATGGGGCAAGAGTACAGGCAGAGAGACTCCCTAGGCGCAAAGGTTATATGGCAGTTTTTTTGTTTGAATTTTTTAAGTCTGAAATATTTGAAAGAAAGAAAAGCATAGAGGATAAGGCTGGGGCCTAGACAGAAAAAGACCTTGATGCATCAGAGAAGGGAAAAGACATAAATATGCTAGCCTAAATGCAAATCTACCTTGGTGCAAATTAGAAAAAGCCTCCCTTTCTCATGAAAACTGTGACAAGAAATAGTCAAACCTACAATGATAACCACTGTCAAAGCTACAGTGGGCTTGTGATGAAAATGGACTGGGATGGGGCAAGAGTACAGGCAGAGAGACTCCCTAGGAGGCTAACACAGGGGTTCAAGTCAGAGATGATGGGTGTTTAGATTAGGTCAGGATGGAGCGGAGTAGACACACAGACTGTATTTTGCAGGCAGGACAGTCAGAACTTGATGATGAACTATGTGGGAGGTGACAGAGGGAAATAAATATGGACAAGACCTCGTTCTGGGGCCTGAGCAAATGGATGGATGCAGTGTCCTTTACTGAGATGAGAAAAAGCAGAGTAGAGAGCATGGCAGTTCTGGATGGATGTCTAGAGATGTACACAGAGAAGGTGGTCAGATCTACCAGTATGGAGCACACGGGACAAGTCTGAGCTGGAGATGCACATATGCAAACCACCAGCGCACAAATAATATTAAAAGTCATGAAAATGGATAAGGTTACCTAGTTTATAGGGAAGAAGGCCCAGTCTTAATTCTGAGGTGCTCCAATATTTAGTAGCTGAGAAGAAGTAGAGGAGCTGGAGAAAGGATACAGAGGAAATAACCAAGGAAGTGGGGATAACTGGGAGAGTAGGAGTCACAGAAGCTGAGAACGAGTGGTTTGTGGAGAAGGCTGTTGAAACTGGCTAACTGTGCTGAGGCTGAAAAAGGGAAAAAGTTACCTTGGACTTAGCAATATGGAGATCGTTGGTGTCTGATCAGAGCGGTTCAGTGAATAGCTGGAGGGGGTTGAAGAGGAATTACTGGTGAGACATGGAGGCAGTATGAAAGAAAATGCTTAAGAAGTGTGGGTATGAGGGGAGTAGAACATCTGGAGCCAAGGGTTTTCAATGATGGGAAACACTAAAGCATGCTTTCATGTTTTTTTTTTTTTTTTTGCTTGCATGTTTTATAAGCGTGCTTATGAAGCTTGCTGTAGTCACAAACAAGGAGAGACCGAAGACAGGGACCAGAAGCAGTGAAGTCCTGGAGGAAGAGGGGATGGAGCAGAGCCCAGGCGGAGGGGGCTGACCTTGACGAGGATGAAGAGAGACAGGCCCATTCACAGATCTGAAGAATGGAAGAGGGATTCCCTTCTGGATATTTCTGTTTTCTCAACAAAAGGGAGATGAGGTAATCAGCTGGAACTGGGGGCAGGGGGGTGACAATGGCTTATCGAGTGAGGAAAAGATATGAAATGGTTGTTTCAGAAAACTGAAAGTGGAAATTCCCTGGAGGTCCAGTGTTTAAGACCCGCACTCTAACTGCTTCCATAGGGGGCACAGGATTGACCCCTGCCTGGGGAACTAAGATCCCACATGCCATGCAGCATGGCAGAAAAAAGAAAATCAAAAGTGTCTTAAAACTGTTAAAAGAAAAAACAGGAGTCAATCTTTGTGATCCTGGATTCGGCAATGGTTTCTCAGATACAATACCAAAAGCACAAATCACACACACACACACACACACACACACACAGAAAAAACAGGAGTCAATCCTTGTGATCCTGGATTCGGCAATGGTTTCTCAGATACAATACCAAAAGCACAAATCTCTCTCTCTCTCTCTCTTTCTCTCTCTCTCTCACACACACACACACACACACACACAATAAATTGGGCTTCTCTGGTGGCTCAGACGGTAATGGTTATTTCTGCAATGCGGGAGACCCGAGTTTGATTCCTGGGTCGGAAAATCCCCTGGAGAAGGGAATGGCAATCCACTCCAGTACACCAAAAGAAAAAAAAAAAAGAACAAAAAGATAAATTGGACTATATTAAAATTAAAAACCTTTGTGTTATAAACAGTACCAAGAAAATGACAAGAAAACTCATAGAATAAGAGGACATATTTTCAAATTATTTATCTAATAGGGTTAATTGTGTCCAAAATATACATAGGAAGAAATTATAACTCAAAAAAAGAACAGCTTAAATGAAAAAAAGAAACAAAAAATGAGAAAGGATCCAAACAGACATTTCTCCAAAGATATACAAATGGCCAATAAGTATATAAAAAGAGGCTTAACATCATTACTCATTAGTGAAATGTAAATCAAAACCACGATGAGCCCACTAAATTGGCTATAATAAAAAATATAATAACAAATATTGGCAAGGATGCAGAGAAACCTCATGCATTCCCAGTGGGAATGAAAAATGGTGCAACTGCTTTGGAAGACAATTTGGCAGTTCCTCAGAAAGTTAAACATACAATTATTATATGACCCAGGAATTCCTCTTTTTTTTTTTTTTAGGAATTCCACTCTTAAGCAAATGTGCAAGAGAAATAAAAACATACAACACAAAAATGTATGTACACCAGTGTTCACAGAAGCATTATTCATAACATGGAAAACATAGAAACAATCTAAACATCCATCAACTGATGAATGGACAAATAAAATGAGCATATCCATACAATGCAATTATTATTTGGCCATAAAAAGGAATGAAGTTCCAACACTACATATTATAGATAAAATGTGAAAACATTATGCCAACTGTAACACATCAACTACAAAATCCCACATATTGTATGATTATGTTTATATAAAACATCTGCAACTCTGTAGAGAGGGAAAGTAAATGAGTGGTGGTTTACGGCTGTGGTGATGAAGTTATGACCAACCTAGACAGCATATTAAAAAGCAGAGACATTACTTTGCCAACAAAGGTCCGTCTAGTCAAAGATATGGTTTTTCCAGTAGTCATGTATGGATGTGAGAGTTGGATTATAAAGAAAGCTGAGCGCCAAGGAATTGATGCTTTTGAACTGTGGTGTTGGAGAAGACTCTTGAGAGTCCCTTGGACTGCAAGGAGATCCAACCAGTCCATCCTAAAGGAGATCAGTCCTGGGTGTTCATTGGAAGGACGGATGCTGAAGCTGAAACTCCAGTATTTTGGCCACCTGATGTGAAAAGCTGGCTCATTTGAAAAGATCCTGATGCTGGGAAAGACTGAAGGCGGGAGGAGAAGGGGATGACAGAGGATGAGATGGTTAGATGCCATCACTGACTCAATGGACATGGGTTTGAGTAAACTCAGGGAGTTGGTGATGGACAGGGAGGCCTGGTGTGCTGCAGTCCATGGGGTTGCAAAGAGTTGGACACGATTGAACTGAACTGAACTGGTGCTGATTAGAAATGGGAGATGACTGCTAATGGGTATGGGGTTTCTTTTCTGTGGGGGGACTAAAATATTCTAAAATTAGATAGTGGTGATGGAAAAAATCATTTAGTTGTAAACCTTAATGGATGAATTGTATAGTATATGAGTTATATCTCAATAGAGGTATTAAAAAAAAAGAAATGAGACAAACTTGCAATTATAGTCAGGGATTTCAACATTCCTCTCTCAGTAACTGGCAGAATAAGTAGACAAAAAATCAATAGGGATATAAGACTTAAAGACTATCAACCAATTTGACATTCAAAAGAACACTCCACACTTTTAACAGCAGGACATACATTCTTTCCAAGTATATGTAGAACATTTACCAAGATAAACTTAACTCTAGGTCTTGAAAAGGATTCAAGACACTTTCATGTTTTCTGACTATAAGGTAATTACATCAGAAACAATAACAGAAAGATACTGAGAAAACCAATGATAAACTTTGTATAAACCAAACAATATGCTTCTAAACAGCTCATTGACCAAAGGAAAAAATCAACAGGGAAATTACAAAGTGTTTTGAACTGAATAAAAATAAAAATCTGTGGTGTCCAGCTAAGTGCCTATATTATAAGCAAAGAAAGATGAGAAATCAGTGATTTCATTTTCAACCTTAAAAAGCTAGAGTAAGAACTAACTGAATACCAACTAGACAGAAGAAAGGAAAGAATAAAAACCAGAGCAAATGTCAATGAACAGATAATAGAAAAACAGAAACATCAATGAAACCAAAGTTGGTTCTTTGAGAATACCAATAAGATAGATAAAACTCTAGCTAGACTGATCAAGAAAAAGTGAAAGAATACACAAATTGCCAATATCAGGAATCAGAGAGGTGACACTGCTACAGATTCTAAAGACATTAAAAAGATAAGGGGATAGTAGGATCAATGTAGGATAGTAGGATCAACTAGACAATTTAGATGAAGTGGACAAATTTTCCAGTGACCAGACCATCAAAGCTCACTCAAGAAATAGATCGGGCTTCCCTGGTGGCTCAGTGGTAAAGAATCTTCCTGCCAATGCAGGAGACATGGGTTCGATTCCTGATTTGGGAAGCTCCCACATGCCATGGAGCAACTAAGCCCGTGTGCCATGACTACTGCGCCTGTGCTCTAGAGCCTGTGAGCTGCAACTGCTGAGTCCACATGCCGCCGCTACTAAGCCTGCATGCCCTAGAGGCCATGCTACCCAACAAGCGAAATCACCGCAATGAGAAGCTCTCACACTGCAACTAGACTGAGCCCCTGCTCATCACAGCTAGAGAAAACCCCACACAGCAACAAAGACCCAGCACAGCCAAATATAAATAACATTTAAAAAAGAGTATATCATGACCAAGTTTTTTTTTTGCAAAAATGCGAGACTTAGTATTCATAAATCAGTCAATATAATTTAGCACATCAACAAACTAAAGAACTATACGATCATCTTAAGAGATACGGAAAAACAAAATCCAATATGTCTTCTGATAAAACTTCTCAGCAAATGAGGTTATAGAAGGGAATTTCCTTTAGTTAATAAAAATAATCTGCAAGAAATCTAGAGCTAACATCATATTTAATGAAAGAAGGCAAGGATATTCTCTCTTACTACTTCTACTGGCTTTAGCCAGCACAGTAAATCAAGAAAAAGAAATTAAAAGGCATCAAACTAGAAACGATGAAGTAAAACTGTCATTATTCACAGATGGCATGTTGCCTATGTAGAAAATCTGATGGAATCTACAAAAAAGCTAATAAATTTTAGCAATGTTGTAGGATACAAAATTAATTATATTTCCATGTATTAGTATTAACCAATAAGAAACTGAGCTAAAAACACCATTTAAAATAGCATGAAAATATGAAATACTTAGGCATAAATGTGACAAGAGATGTATAAGACCTGTACACTGAAATCTATAAAATGCTGCTGAGAGAAACTAATGATGACATAAATTAATGGAAAGCTACACTGCTTTCAAATAGATGGGGAAAATGTCATATTTCATTTTCTTGGGCTCCAAAATCAACGCAGATGGTGACTAAGCCACGAAATTAAAAGATGCTCGATCCTTGGAAGAAAAGCTATGACCAACCTAGACAGCATATTAGCAAGCAGAGACATTACTTTGAGACAAAGGTCCATACAGTCAAAGCTATGGTTTTCCCAGTAGTCATATATGGATGTGAGAGTTGGAATATAAAGAAAGCTGAGCACCAAAGAATTGATGCTTTTGAACTGTGGTGTTGGAGAAGACTTTTAAGAGTCCCTTGGACTGCAAGGAGATCCAACCAGTCCATCCTAAAAGAAATCAGTCCTGAATATTCATTGGAAGGACGGATGCTGAAGCTGAAGCTCCAATACTTTGGCCACCTGATGCGAAGAACTGACCCACTGGAAAAGACCCTGATGCTGGGAAAGACTGAAGGCGGAAGGAGAAGGGGATGACAGAGGGTGAGATGGCTGGATGGCATCACTGACTCAGTGGACATGAGTTTGAATAAGCTCCGGGAGTTGGTGATGGGACAGGGAAGCCTGGTGTGCTGCAGTCCATGGGGTTGCAGAGTTGGACATAACTGAGCAACTGAACTGAACTGAACTGACCCTCTTCCAAAGTCCTGAGTACTGACCCAAGCTAGTACACTGGGTGCTGAAAAAAACGAAAAGTCCCAAAAATACAAAGTTAGTGTTTTCCTAACTTTTCAGTTATAACTTTATCATCACATAACTTAAAATTTATTTTTATTTGAAAGTTCCTTACTTTTTTCTAGTTATGTTTCAATCTGTTTAAAGTCTTGTTATACTAAGTATTTCTTAGAATCCATTTCCAGGATCTTTGTATAAGTTTATGTAAATGAAGTCAAAAATTTCTCTGTTATCTTATTTTGCCAATGGCAGATTAAGCATATGACAATGAATGTCTATATTAACCAAGAGTGTTTATGTTGCTGGTAGAATTATGAATGACTCATTGCTTTCTTTAATTTTCCAAATCTTCAGCATATTTTTTACTTTAAAAACTTTAAAGGATGTCTACCTTTTGCCCTGGAGAAGGAAATGGCAACCCACTCCAGTAATCTTGCCTGGAGAATTCCATGGACAGAGGAGCCTGGCAGGCTACATACAGTCCATGGGGATGCAAAGTCAGGCATGACTGAGCAACTATAACTCACCCTCACCTTTTGCCTGTATTATTTAAGGATGCAGTAACCTTCTTACACCAAAAGAGGGCACTAATAATATCCAATGGTAATCTCAAGACTGAAGGAAAGAAATCTGTTCTTGCCAATTCCAATGAGAACAGCCCCAAACCTTGTTGACTCCTTGCCTATTGACTTTTATTACTAAACCGGGGAAACATCTTGATTTGATGCCAATGTCAACCATTCCCAAAGCCATTCTCAAACTTTACTCTCCCAAGTGTACTCCTCAAAGGAAGAAAAGAAAGGCTGCTCAAACGCTTATTCTGAAAAGGAATAAATGTGCCAAGAAATTTTAAGGATTGGTAGACCATAAGCTTTAATTTCATTTTCAAAAATAACTCTCTAACTAAGGATCCATACAACATGTTCTACCTTCTGAGCACTAATTTTCCAAAATTTGTTAATACAAATCTCTAAGATTTAAAAGTGACTGCAATAACTACAAGAAAAAAAAATCATGACCTCAATACGAAAACTTCTTTAACAAATGGGGAAATTGAGCAGTTAAGTTTTTTATATGAATAACTATTTCTGTAAAGAAAAGTATACAGACATTTCCACACTGATTTTTTTCTTTGGTTACTTTTGTATTAATAATTCATGATAAGTGAAGCCATTTTTTGAGTTATAAGACATTGGATAATGCATTTATAAACTTAGAACCAAATTCTATGGCTGCTGAAATGGGTTAATAGTCTAGGTTAATAGTCTGCTGAAATGGGTTAATAATACAGGTTGATCCTTAACAAAGACACTCCCTCAAGATGGCACAGAAGGGTCAATGACAGAATACAAAACTCTGTCAATGACAAACATATATACTTTCGGTCTTGCATACACTTGGCAGCAGGCCAAGGAAATCTGTAGGAATCCCTTTCAAGCCAGCATTCCTCTCAAAGACTGTCTGGAAAGAGTTTTTCATTCATTTAAATAATCTAACATCCCCTTCCCCATGCCTTCAATTTTAGATTTTAAAAGGACAGAAGACAAAATGGTACTGACTACTCTTCCCCGAAAGAATCGATGGATCTGAACATGTGAACTTTTGAACTAAGTTATCTAAAGAATACAATTAAAGATAATAAATGTAGTGCTAAATCATGATGGAAAGGATAAAGACACAAAACCCTGGCTTTAGTTTCTTAGCTTTTTTCTTTCCTTCTAGGTCCAGTTGGTTATTTCCACATGCTTGACAACCACTTAATTCTCCAACTAAGAAAATTTAGACTTAAGTCTGCAGAAGTTATCAGATAAAATCTAAAATTAAACAAAACACTAGTTAACGTGAAACCCCAATCAAACTTGAAAAGCGATTTTATGCCCTTCGTGTGTATTTATTTGTAATTCAATCTTCCATGCTAGTCATGTTATGGTAATGTGACATTTCTCCTATGGTTACAATATACTTGGATTTGTTTGTTTCTTTGACAGTCTGTTAAGTAATGCAGAGTTTCAGACCATCATAATAAGTAATATAACTATTTCCTTCTTTAAAAAAAGCTGACAGTCCCTAAAATCTTTACCAGTAGTAAGCTAAAGAAATTTTAAACATAAAAATATTAGGTATTATATTAATAATACACATACCCTTGACCTTTGAGATACTCTCTCCATTTTCCTTAGCTCTACTGAATGTTTCCCTCGTGGGAAAATGGGAATCTGATTGCTAAGTGGGACAGCTTCCCTCTACTCTGCTTTATTCTGCACCGCCCCAGCCCCCCAGCATTTAATTTTCTCCAAACATATAGCAAAGCTGAAAACAGTTTAGAGTGAACACCCATATAATCACTAACTAGATTTTTACTAGCAATGTCTTATTTTAACTTTTTTTAACATGGTAAGTATATGTAAGAAAATTTACCATCTTAACCATTTTTAAGTATGCAGTTCAGTAACAGTTAAGTACAGCCATTGTTGTATAACCATCACCATGATCATTAATGCTTTGCTACGCTTATTTACATATTTGTTCCTCTTATCTATCCACTAGTCCATTTTAATTTTTTAACGTGTTCCAAAGTAAATGGCAAATATCAGGAAATCATCTTCAGTGTGCGTATCATTAACAAAGTTCAATATTTATTGTTTTTCTTTTGATATAAGATTTACATACAAGTAAACAGATAATACATTCACTGAGTTTGGACTCATGCACTCACCCACGTAACTCTATCAAACTACAGAACATTATCATTGCCCCAAGAAGTTTACTCATGTACCTTCCCAGCCAACACTCCGAGGTAGCCCCAACACTGATCTGATTCTTTTCCGTGCATACAACAGTCTGCTTGTTCTACAATTTCATATAAATGGAACTGTGCAGTATGAATCGTTGTACTGCTTTTTTACTTTTCATAGTTTCTGAGATTCATCCATAAGTGTTGCAAGTATCAAAAGCTAAGTAGCTACACCACAGGTTATCTATTCCTTTATTGATGAATAGCTGTGATGAAGAAAACTGCTATGAACATACACAAGTGTTCGTGCGAGTGTTTTCATTTCTCTACAGCAGAGTTGCTAGGTCACGGGGCAGGTGCATGTTTAGTTCTTTAAGAAACTGGGCAACATTTCTCCAAAATATCTGTACTATTTTGCATTCTTACCAATAGTTGGAGAGTTAGTTGTCAGTCTTTAATTTTAATTATTCAGGTGGGTGTGTAATAATCTTAATTATATGAAGACTTGTGAGGGTGAACATTTTCATTGGATTACTGGGTTATTTGTGTGCCTTTTGTGAAGCGTCAGAATCTTTTCTGCCCACTTTATTTTCTTGTGTTATTTGCCCTTTTATTGTTGAAATGTAGTTTTAAGTTATTTTCTGGATACTATTCCTTCATCAGATACATTTTTTGTAAACACTTTGTCCTAGTCAATAGCTGGCTTATTAGTGGTGTATTTTAATGAGCAAGCTTTACTTCTGATGAAGTCTAAATAACTCACTGATCCTTTATTTTATGACGAGTGCATTGACTTAACAAACCTTTGGCTACCTTCAAGTCATGAAGATATTCTATGCTTTCTTCTAAGAGTTTCATGATTTTAGTTTTTATGTTCATGCCTCTGATCTATTTTCACTTCATTTTTGCACATCATATGAAGCAGGGGTTGTGGCAGGCAGAATGCTTAGATGGCCCCCCAAATCTTACTCCTTGGTGTACATGTTGTACATATTTCCTCCTGCCCCCAAATGTGAGCAGAACCTGTGAATATGATGGGAGTCACTCTCGTGTCTAAGTTTCAGTTATGTAAGACCCTGTAGCAGCCTGGAGAGAAATCCTCCTGACAGCTTTGAAGAAGTAAGCTAGCATTTTGTGAGAGAGTCGAAAGACCTGGGATCTGAGTGCAGCCTCTTGGAGCTGAGCTGAGACTGCTGCGCCACAGCCGTTAAACTAGAAAATGAAATCCTGTGCCTGAACTCCTGACCCTCGGAAACTGTGAAAGTGCAGTGTTAGTCACTCAGTCGTGTCTGATTCTTTGCAATCCCATGGACTGTAGCCCACCAGGCCCCTCTGTCCATGGAACTCTTCAGGCAAGAATGCTGGAGTGGGTCATCTATCCCTTTTCCGGGGGATCTTCCCGATCCACGGATTGAACCCAGGCTTCCTACATTGCGGCAGATTCTTTACCGTCTAAGGGACCAGGGAAGCCCTTGAGATGATAAACTTGTGTTAAGTTACTAAGTTTTTGGTCATGTGTTACTTCTGGATTCTTTGTTTATTTGTTGACTCTTCTGCAAGTGCCACAGTCTTTATTAGTGGAGTTTTACAATGTCTTGGAGTAAGTATTCCAAGCCCTCAATTTTTTCCTTTTTCAAGACTGCTTTGGGTGTTAGGTCTGTGTATTTTCAAAGAAAGTTTAGAATAAGCTTGTCAATTTCTATTGAAAAATGCTTCTAGGACTTTGAATTGTACTGAATCATAGGTGAATTTGGGTAGGACTGACTTCTTCACAATATCAAGGTTTCCAATCCATGAATACAGCATGGTTCTCAGAGAGTTCTCTGGCTTCTTTCTGCACTTTTGTAATTTTCAGTATACAGGTCCTGCATATTTTTTTCTTTTAGTTACGTTTATTCCTATTTTACGCTTTCATGTTATTGTAAATGGAACTTTAAAATTTTTTGTTTTCTCATTACTTGTTGCTAGCATATAACAAAACTGAATTTTGTGTATTAACCTAATATCCTGTAACTCTGCTGAATAATTCATTTGTTAGTCTTAGCAGTTGCTTTGAAGATCCCTTAGGATTTTTTCTATGTACACAATCATGTAATCTGCAAACTAAGACAGCTTAACTACTTTTTTCCAATAGTCATTCTGTTTATTTCTATTTTTTGTCTTAATTCAAAGGGGAGGATCTCCAGTATGATGGTAAATACAAATGGTGAGGGTGACATCTTTACATTGTATCCAGTGTCAGGGGAAGTGTTCAATATTTTGGCATCAACTATAATGTCAGTTGTAGTTTTCAACAGATACCATTTATTAGACTGAGATTACCTTCTATTCCTGATTTGCTGAAAGCTTTTATCAGAAAAGGATGTTGAGTTTTTTCAAATATCTTTTCTGTATTGACTCATATACTCACCTAGATTTTCCCTAAGTTAATGTGACAAATTATGTTGACTGGCTTCTGATCTTAAAACAAGCTCCTATTCCAAGAACAAACCCACTTAGCCTTGATGCATTAACATTTTGACATAGTGCTGGATTTGATTTGCTGTTAATATTTTGTGAAGGACTTTTCATTTTATTATGTTCCTGAGTGATATTAGTTTATAATTTTCTTTGTAGTATCTTTCTCTAGTTTTTGTATCACTATAAATATACTAGTCTGAGTTGGAAAGTTGGCCTCCTTTTTCCTTAAATGCTTGAAACACATCCCACCACCCCTCACCCCCACTCAGTGAAACTGCTGGGCCTGGACTTTTTTTTTGGGGGGGCCTGGACTTTAAAATGTAATTGTGTTAGCTTTGGTAAACTGTATTTTTATTTTATTTTTTTGTAAACTGTATTTTTAAAAGAACTTGTTTAATTTAAACTGGCATAAAGTTCGTAATATTCTACTGACCTTTTAATATCCACTGGATCTGAAATGATACCTTTTCATGTTTAATATTGGTAACCTGTGTTCTTTTTTCTTGAATCAGTTAAGAAATCAATTTTGTTAACATTTTTCAGGAACCAAATTTTGGCTTTGCTAATTTTATTGCATTAATTTTTGCTCTTATCTTTATTATTTCCTTCCTTCTACCTCCTTTGGATTTACTTTGCTCTTTTTCTAGCTTAAGTTGAAAACTTCAGTTCAGTTCAGTTCAGTTGATCAGTCCCCGTGTCCGACTCTTTGTGACCCCATGGACTGCAGTACGCCAGGCCTCCCTGTCCATCACCAATTCCTGGAGTTTACTCAAACTCATGTCCATTGAGTCGGTGATGCCATCAAAACCATCTCATCCTCTGTCGTTTCTCCTCCCATCTTCAATTTTTCCCAGCATCAGGGTCTTTTCCAGTGAGTCAGTTCTTTCCATCAGTGGCCAAAGTACTGGAGTTTCAGCTTCAGCATCCGTCTTTCCAATGAATATTCAGGACTGATTTCCTTTAGGATGGACTAGTTGGATCTCCTTGCAGTCCAAGGGACTATCAAGAGTCTTCTCAAGACTTTCTTTATAGTCCAACTCTCACACCCATACATGACTACTGGAAAAACCATAGCCTTGACTAGACAGACCTTTGTTGGAAAGTAATGTCTCTGCTTTTTAATGTGCTGTCTAGGTTTTCATTCCAATTCCAAAGAAAGGCAATGCCGAAGAATGCTCAAACTACCGCACAAATGCACTCATCTCACATGCTAGTAAAGTAATGCTCAAAATTCTCCAAGCCAGGCTTCAACAGTACGTGAACTGTGAACTTCTAGATGTTTTAGAGAAGGCAGAGGAACCAGAGATCAAATTATCAACATCCGCTGGATTATCGAAAAAGCAAGAGAGTTCCAGAAAAACATCTATTTCTGCTTTATTGACTACACTAAAGCCTTTGTGTTCAGTTCAGTGAAGACCCTGTGGACTGCAGCATGCCAGGCCTCCCTGTCCATCACCAACTCCCAGAGTTTACTCAAACTCATGTCTATTGAGTCGGTGATGCTACCCAACCATCTCATCCTCTGTCGTCCCCTTTCCTCCTGCCTTCAATCTTTCCCAGCATCAGGGTCTTTTCAAATGAGTCAGCTCTTCGCATCAGGTGGCTAAAGTATTGGAGTTTCAATCTTGAACGTTCATTGGAAGGACTGATGTTGAAGCTGAAACTCCAATACTTTGCCTATGTGGATTACCACAAATTGTGGAAAAGTCTTAAAGAGATGGGAATGCCAGACCACCTGACCTGCCTCTTGAGAAATCTGTATGCGGGTCAAGAGGCAACAGTTAGAACTGGACACGGAACAACAGACTAGCTGCAAATTGGAAAAGGAGTATGTCAAGGCTGTATATTGTCACCCTGCTTATTTAATTTATATGCAGAGTACATCTTGAGAAATGCTGGGCTGGATGAAGCACAGGCTGGAATCAAGATTGCAGGCAGAAATATCAATAACTTTAGATATGTAGATGCCACCACCCTCATGGCAGAAAGCAAAGAACTGAAGAGCCTCTTGATGAAAGTGAAAGAGGAGAGTGAAAAAGTTGGCTTAAAGCTCACCATTCAGAAAACTAAGACCATGGCATCTGGTCCCATCACTTCATGGCAAATAGATGGGGAAACAGTGTAAACAGTGACAGACTTTATTTTTGGGGGCTCCAAAATCACTGCAGATGGCGACTGCACCCATGAAATTAAAAGACGCTTGCTTACTCCTTGGAAGAAAGTTGAAACCTTAGATCACTGAATTTATTTTTCTTTTCTAATATGTGCACTTAGAGCTATAAATTTTCCTCTCAGCACTACATTCCACAAGATTGATTATTGTATTTTCATTGTTATTCAGTTTAAAAACATTTCAATTTTTTCTTATGATTTCTTTGAGTTATAGATTATATAAAAGTGACTAGCTTAATTTTCAAATATTTGGGAATTTTCCTAGGTATCTTATTTTCATTGTTTAAAATTTTTGTTTCATTGTGGTCTGAGACCATACTGTGTATGATCTTAATCTTTTAAATGTACTGCTTTGTTTGATGGCCTAGCATATTGTCTATACTGGTGAATGTATACCTTGTACATCTGGAAAAGAATGTATTTTGTGCCGCTGTAGGGCACAGCGTTCTGTAAGTTATCAAGCAGGTCAAAGTGGTTGGTTGTGCTGTTCAGATCTTTGTGTGTATGCATAGTTGGTTTGTCAACTGCTGAGCAAGAGATATTAAAGCCACTAATTATGACTAAAGAATGGGCTATTTCTCCCTTTAATTCCACCACTTTTTGCTTCATTTATTTTGAAGCTGTTATGAGGTACATACACACTTACAACTGTCAAGACATCTTGATATCTTTTATCATGATAACATGTCACTTTTCATTTCTGGTAAAACTGTTTGTCTTCCTATGCTTACTTTTGCATGGTATACATTTATATATTTTTTTGGTATACCTTTGCCCATCCATTTACTTTCAACTAATGTATCTTTACATTTAATGTGTATCTTTTTACAGTCAGTATACAAGTAGTTCTTGCATTTTTATGCAGTCTGTCACTCTATTGGTTGTAGTCTTTAGTCCACTAACTTACTGATAATGACTGCATCAGTTTTCCCACTTCATTACCATGTTTTACTCTTTTGTTCCCTCATTCTTCCTTTTTGCCTTCTTTTTGATTATTTTAAAGTTTTAATTTAAACCATATGTCTCTGCATTATTATTTTAGGAGGAACAACATATACCCTTGACTTTTCTTTCTTTTTTTTTTTTTTTGACTTTTCAATCTACTTAAAATATCATACACTTTATAAAAAAATGTAGAATCTCGTCCAATAGTTTAGGTTCACATACTCTTGTTATAAATTGTTCTATCAAATAAACATTATAATCCCTACACACAGTATAATTTCTCTTTTCATCAGTCTTAAATATTTTATAGAAGAGGGAAAAGAGTAAGTCTTGAGGGAAAAGAGTAAGTCTTTTGTATTTACTCAGTTATTTATCATTTCCAATGCTCTTCATTCCTTCTGAAAGATCTCAGTTTCTATCTGGTATCAGTTCCCTTCAATTTGAACTTCTTTTAGTGTTTCTTGTAGTACAGGTCTTCTAGTGACAAATTTTCCTAGTTTTCTTTTATCTGAAAATGTCTTTATTTTGCTTTAATTTTTGCAGGGTATTTTTGTTGAAAAGAGAAATCTGGATTGATATTTCCCCCCATTTGGCACTTTAAAAGGTGTTACTTCACTCTCTTTTGGCATCTGTGATTTCTGATGTGCATGCATGCTAAGTTGCTTCAGTTGCGTCTGACTCCTTGTGACCCTATGCACATAGCTCATCAGGCTCTTCTGTCCATGGGAGTCTCCAGGCAAGAATACTGGAATGGGTTGCCATGCCCTCCTCCTGGGGATCTTCATGACCCAGGGATTGACCCACGTCTCATGTCTCCTGCATTGGCAGGCGGGTTTTCTACTACTAGCACCACCTGGGAAGCTTATGGTTTTCAGTTAAGTAAGCTCTAATTACAACTGTCATTTCTTTGTGTCATTTTTCTCCTTATCTTTCATTTCAAGCAATTTGACTAAGATATACTGGGCAGGAAAGGATTAACTCAGCAGTTCTGGAATGCTCAAACCATGCACATGCCAAAGAAAGGTCTGTCTTCAGGACTGAGAGATGAAATCTGAGCCAGTGGCATATGCTGGCTGGTGTTTCTGTGTGCCTGGGGCCTTGTGCCATGCTGCACCAGTGTGACCACTTAAGTCTATCCAAACAACATGATTTACGGCAAACACTTGTTCCTGCTCTGCATGGCTGGGGTCTGAGTAGCTGGGGTGAGTCACGGGGGTCAGCATGCCATCCTGGATACCCAGTCCTCAGTGAGCTTCCCTAGTTGGCAACACTTTGCACATGCTGTCATGGATCATTGACGGGAGGATTAAGGACAGCTCTGTGTGACTCTACTGGATACCAGGAAGCTTGTACCTGGTTCCTCTTGGACTTTATTCCATGTGCCTTTCCCCCTTGCCAATTCTGTGTCCTTTTGCTGTGTACGGTGAGTATAACAGCTTCTGAATTCTACTGAGTCCTTCCAGCAAATCACTGAGCCTGACAGTAGTCTTGGGAACCTCTGACACATATACCAAGGTATGGTTTTCTTCATCCTTATACTAACAGGTGTTTGCCAAGTTTCTTTAATCAGTAAATGTGTTTTTCAAAAAAATTGATTTTTTTTTTGCCATATTGTCTTCAAATATGTTCTTCCCCAACTTCTCACTTTTCTCTCTTCTGGGACTCCAACTATACAAGTTAGGTCTTATAATATTGTCCCAAAGTTCCCTGAAGCTTGGTAATAAATTTTTTCTTTCTGTTCCTCAGATTGGATAGTTTTCTGTTCATCTATCATTAAGTTCACTGATTCTTCTATCATCTCTGTTTTACTATTAAGGCCAATTGGTGAATTTTAAGTTTAGCTACTATATTACAGAATTCCACTTTGCTCTTTTTTAAAAAAATAATTTTACTTATTTATATTTTTGGCTGTGCTGGGTCTTTGTTGCTGTGTGGGCCAACTGTTCTCTAGCTGCAGCGAGCGGGGCCCACTCTCCAGCTGTGGCGTGCAGGCTTCTCACTGCGGCATCTCCTGTGGTGGAGGCACAGGCTCTCGAGAGCACAGGTTTCAGCAGTTGCGGTGCACGGGTGTAGTTGCCCAGCAGCTTTTGGGATCTTCCTGGACCAGAGATCGAAAAAACTGGTGTCCCCTGCATTGTAAGGCGATTCTTAACCACTGGACCACCGGCAAATTCCTAGTAATAAGTCTTCTACTAAAATTTTAACCACCCTGTCAGATGCCAACTTCAGTCTTTCTCTGGCAAGAAACAGTAAAAATAGAAAATTGATTTCATGTTGTTTCTTCTTGAAAGTGTCAGTCCTTTTTTAGAATTTGCCCGCTTTTGCTCATTTTCCCAGTGCTTTCAGGTCTCCCTTTTAACCCCACAATTCTGTCCAGAGCATATATTTACATGAAGAAAGTTACCTGCGCACTGTGGCATGTGGGGTCTTAGTTCTCTGATCAGGGAAATGAACCCGTGTCCCCTGTGATGGGAGTGCAGATCCTTTTTTTAAAAAACAGTTTCAGTTATTTACATCCTTTGGTCTTTGTTGCTGTGCACAGGCTTTCTCTATTGGTGGTGAGCGGGACTACTCCTCGTGGGTGCACAGGCTTCTCACTGTGGTGGTTTCTCTGGAGCAGGTGGGCTTCAGCAGTTGGGGCACATAGCATGAGAGTTGTGGCTTACAGGCTCTAGAGCGTGCGCTCAAGTACTGGTGGCACATGGGCTTAGTTGCTCCGCTACATGTGGGATTTCCCTGGACCAGAGATCAAACCAGTGTTCCCTGCACAGCAAGGCAGACTCTTAACTACTGGACCACCAGAGAAGTCCCAACAAAGGTCCAGTAAAAGCCTACTTGGCCACATTGCAAGAAAAATCACTGTGATCTTGTTTTTAAAAATTTACTTCAGAATCACACTGTGTGTAGGTATACAGATTCACTTTCAATGACATGAAAATAAGTATTATTCTGAAAACCTTGTTTTCTCACTTGTTTTGTCTACTTTAAGTATTCATCATATAATAAAAACTACTGTGTTAAATAATATAGTTTTTATTAATAAACTATGAACATTTTCGCATAACAGAAGAAACTCCAACTCTGACAGCAAACTGACAGTAACTAGAAAAATAATGCATATACACAGGAGTGAAATTGATAAGCAGTGGCATAAGGACCCAAGAGAAATACCTGCATATGTATAAAAACTGATGAGTATAGGATGTTAACTTCAGCAATGTCTACAATAGTAAAACATGGAAAATAACCCAAATATTAGTTAAAAGAAAAATAATATAGTAATAAAATGGGTTATTACACAGTGATTAAAATAAATAAAATTATATATACCTCCATATGAAAAGAGTTAAAAAACCTAATGTTGAATGAAACAAGTTGCATAACAAAGATAATATTAATTTATTTTTTGGGTGAGCTCTGCATGAAATGAAGGATCTTAGTTCCCCCACCAGGGAACTAAACCCACGGTCCTAGCAATGGAAGCACAGATTTGTAACCACTGGACCACAAGGGAAGTCCCAACAAAGATAAAATTAATAAAGTTTTAAAAGCACAAAACAATACCATATATGCACATTTAAAATGTAGTGGAGCAGAAACTAACACAACACTATAAGATAATTTCCCTCTGGGGAAATGCGGGAATTTGGTCAGATGGTAATCAAAGGGTCCTTTAGTTTGAAAGCAAACATTAATTAACAATAGAAGTTAATTCTAATATACAGAAATACAAGTGTATTTCTTTTTGTACTTCACATCAACCTGTAACAACTCCAGTGGCTGTATAACATTCGACTGCACAGATACGTCACACACTCCAACAATCTTTAATTGTTGAGGCACTAAGATACCTGCCACTATTGTAAACAGCCCTACAAAGAATATCTTTACAGTTGTTTTCGCACATAAATTTCTTTTCCCCTTAGAGTACATACCTAGAAACAAAATTGCTAGGTCATTTCCAGGTCTGTTATATACTGCCATATATACCACAGAATAGCAAAAGGAAAATAAAAGACCATTAATTTTTTCATAGCTTCCTTTGCCTATTTTCCCCAACAACTTTAGGTAGAATATAATTACAGAATTGGTTTTACTTTAGAAATGAAGACTGCTCAGATACACTGCTTAGAGCTAGATGCTGGTATATATTAGTATAATTTACATCTTAAAAGATTTATTCATGATGTAAGACAATTTTAAAAGGTTTTCAATTCTGAAACCTTCAAAGGAAGAACTTTTAGCTTCTTGGTCTAATTATACTAGTTTTCTTTAATTATCATCTAAAAATATCTATTAATCATAGAATTTGTTCAGTGACAAAACAACTTAAACTTCCATAGTCCTTTTCACCTCTCACACTAGATTAAATAACTCAGTTGAGATTTACTAATAATTAGTATTTACACAATACGTTATTTACTATAACACTATGAAGCAGGGCAAAATACCACAATATTAACAAAGCAAGATGCCAAACCAATTTGACTAATTGTCAAAGGTCACACTAAAGCAGGAATTTGCCAGGATTAGACACCGGATTATTACCTAATTTCTATACACCTCATCACTTCAAAAACCTATGTTTAAGAATTTTGACAACAACTCATGAAGAAAGCTAGTATTTACCAGGGTCAGAGAAATGGTATTGATGATCACCTACATCAACATCTTCACTTTATAGATAAGAAAACTAAAGCCCCAAAAGGTGATGTAACTTAATTGTTTAAAGTCACATTTCTAGATGGTATAAAGCAATAATACGGATTCAGGTCTGTTTAATCCAAGTTCAACTATCTTCAACTTCTAGAGTATAACAACTATCCTTAACTGCCATTTCACATTTTTGAGTTTATAAAAAAGCCTCAGTGTTTTCACAGATAATTATTAACACTGCATTCAGCAACAAATGATGATCCAGGACCTACTATATGCCAGGTCCTGTACCTGCTGCTAAATGAGTATTTACTATATACTAGGCCCTCTGAAGAAAGCTGAGCACTGAATAATTTGATGCTTTTCAACTGTGGTGTTGGAGAAGACTCTAGAAAGTCCCTTGGACTGCAAGGAGATCAAACCAGTCAGTCCTAAAGGAAATCAGTCCTGAATATTCACTGGAAGGACTGATGCTGAAGCTGAAGCTCCAATACTTGGCCACCTCATGTGAAGAACTGACTCATTAGATAAGACCCTGATGCTGGGAAAGAATGAAGGCAGGAGGAGAAGGGGACGACAGAGGATGAGATGGTTGGATGGCATCACTGACTTGATAGACATGAGTTTGATGAATCAAGGAGTTGGTGATGAACAGGGAAGCCTGGAGTGCTGCAGTCTATGGGGATGCAAAGAGTCGGACATGACTGAGTGACTGAACTGAATGAACTCAGGCCCTTCATAACCTGCATTTACACTTGTAATCTTCACACTATTATAAAGTAAGTACCATTATTATGTCTATTTTAAGGGTTAAGATTTAGTAAGGTTAAATAACCTGCCTATGGTCTTTAGTAAGGAAATACCTTTATAAAATAAGAAGTAAACGGTGCCTTTCTGCCACAGGCTATAATGGGCAGCGTCATGGCTCTGCAGCAGCCCACGTCTGTAGGCTTCAGGGTAGCCCACAGATGCCAGCAGGGAACCTAACCAAGCAAAGCAAGTTAGCGGCACCCTTGCTGGAAGAAGTGACCAGAGCAAAGTGGCTGCTAAGGACGGAGCCCCCTGCTTATTCTGTGCATAATAAAACCTTTACGGGGGGAAAAAAAAGTAAATGGTACAACCTCACTTAAAAAGTTTCTCTTAACAAAAACCTTGTTTTTGTTTTAAATATTATAACTCTGTGTCTGATTTCATTTGAAAGAGGAATCTGTTGTTTAAAAAGCTTAGAAAACCACAGAGCCCTGCATAGCACCTAACTCTGGCCACACTGATCATACACCAAGTGCAGAACCTCATATCAGATCAGAGGTTGGGAGTCGATTTTGGAGGTTTTATAGATCTTTTTTTCATTACACTAAGACACCAGAACAGGGAGCATCTGAAGTAATTTAAATGAAGGCCAACAGCTACGAAAGTAATCACTCAAATAAACAGAAGACAAGCAGAAGGGCTTCTAGTACCGTACAAAGAGTTTTGACCTGAAGAATGTCAACAAGGTCCAAAGTAGAACAATGCATGAGTTCTCCTAAAGTATCACTGGCACGACTGTACTACAGTACTGGTTACCTACTTTCAGAGCATAAAATCTCTGTGGTATAAGATCAAATTAATTAAAAGTTTCATTTATTATCTTCCCAGCAGGAATTCCTTTCTTTGATTGCTGAATAGATTTTACAAGGGCTAAGCAAAAAACCCAAGGGCTAAGCAGTGCTACTGTTAGTGAGATTTTATAATAATCTGTGTAAACAAGAGCCTAGTGATAGTCTTAAAAGCAGCAATCTCCCCTACATATAATGAAAGGAGGACCTTGAAAAAACTGGATGATGACATTTTTTTTCTTTAGGAGAATATTAATTTTACCAAGTAGTCTCCTGCTTTGGGAAACATTTGTATAAGAAAACCAAATCAAACAAAAAAAAAATCTACCTTTCCCCATTATACAGTATATTTTATTCTAGCTATAATTTAGTGATATAAATCAGAGACTAAGAAAATGGCCCTCTAAATAATCAATCATAGCAGAATTAACCACATGCAGTATTTCTTTTTTTTCCCCACATGCAGTATTTCTAATGTAAACGGTTACCTGATAAGTCTGTCAGAAGTCTTGTTAGGACAGGCTTGTTTACTGGTTCAGTCTCGCTAAGGATGGAAATAACCTCTACCCTAGTAGTTTCTCTGATAACAGTGGGCTTCTTGGAAATCTCAAGATCAGATCCAGTCTTGACATCTTTGTGTTCCAGGACATCATATGATTTCTGTGCCCAAGAAGATTCTGGAACAAATGTTAAAGTCTGTTTGAATATTTCTTCAGGAGATTCTCCTTTATCCTGTACAGAAGCTGACTTCTCAACCTTCCTTTCACTCAGTTCTTTAAGTGCTTTGATTGTGAGCTGTTCTTGCTCTAAGTCGAGAGATGCTACTGGAGTACCTTGGGTAGGGAAAACTTCCAGAAGCTCACTCCCATTTGTTTCTTTGCTTTGTTCACTGTATTTGCTTTTTATGTTTTTAATTTCAGAAACACCTGACTTACTCTCATGCAAAACATCTAGAGGAAGAATTGTTTTAAAGTCCTCAGTTTGCTCTGATGTTGCTTCGAAGGTATTTCCTTCACCTTTACTTACTATTCCTTTCTCTCTGGTTTCTGTAAAGGCCGCCATCAGGTCCTCTGGGGAAGAATCATCTATATCTTTCACATTTTTTTCATGCAATGCCTCCAAATAGGCAGAGGTTGTCACACTTTGTGAGAGTTCTGTAGGAGATGCTTCTGAAGGGAGTTTGGGGTTCTCAGCTGCAACAGGCTTTTCAGGAACAGCTTCATGCTTACTGCCTGACTGCTTCACTTCTGACGTGCCATTCTTATTAGATACTAGTGAACATACTGCCTCACTTGGGCTCCTTTCAAGAGGACCAGGCTGAACTTGTTGTGGCTCAGAGTCACTGACCGACCCTTCAAAATTTTCAGATGTTCTGTCTCTCTTATTACAACTGAGGATCTCTTTGACTTCTCCATCTGTTTTTACAACAGGACTTGGGATGGAAACAGGTTTTTCAGCCTGAATTTTGTTGCTCTCAAATGAATTATCTGCTGTGAGGTCCTCTATTACTGTGTCATCAGATTCACCAGAACTATCAGCCTCTGTCATTTCTCCCAACACAGAGGTCCGCCAGCTTATTCCACCTTTTAGGTGGCCATCGGGTAAAACCACTTTATCTGTGGCCACTCCAGAACCGAGAGAGACACATTTCTCCAGTGGAGATCCAGGTAACTCTGAAAGTGTGTCGTCTCTTTTCTGCACTTTGTCTTGCACATCTTTGATAGTGACTTCCTGTGTGGAATCAAAATGGTCTGGCACAGCATTTTCTTGCGGGAGAGATGTTTCCACCCAGTCACCTGGTGATTTAGTGTTAGTAGTGCTTCCATTACTAGAACATACAGGAATTTTCTGAGTGTTCATTTTCAGATTTACAACAGGAATTTCTGAATTATATTCACTAGTGCCAAGTCCTGTAGTTTTTGTGTTGTACTCAGATTTATCAGTCTGCTGTTTCACTTGGGGAACCAAATCCCAAGTCAGTACTTCATTAGTAAAGTTATGCATATCATTCACACATCTAGATACCTCCTCCAATGCTGCAGTTGTGTGTGAAAACTGCCTGATGAGCAATGCAGAGGCTGGGTAACGCCCTGCTTCTTTCTTTCTCAGTGGAAATACTTTGTCATTAGACTCTGAAATGTCTGCAGGTGATTCTCTACTAGTATGCACTGCCCAGCTACCAAAATCATTTATGCTTTCCTTATATGCGTCTTTAAATTCTTTGTCAAATGCTGCTTTGTCAATTATTACTTCAAATGGTGATTCAGGGGAATCCTTTTCCATAACACCACCTCCTGAAGCTTCAGAAGGAGACAAGGAATATGGACAAACGCCTTCGGCTTTAGGCTGCAGGGTGGGTGGCTTCTGGGCTGTTAGCAAAGTGAACTTGTCATCTGCATCCGAGGCAGGTATATCATCCCTATTTGGTTCCTCATTTGGGTTCCTGGACTCTTGATCTTTATTTATCTGTTGTTCCATTTGACCAACTTCCTTTGAGAGAAAAGCAGGATGACCCAGGAAGCTGAGTGGAATGGAAGGACGGTCGCAGTGAACTTCTCCTGCAGCAGAAACTGGGGAGTCTTCTATGTCTTTGCTGGTCCCTGGAGGCTTTTCCATCTTTTTCCCATCTAGAAGAGCCAAGCAGTCTTTTTCTTCTTGGGCTAAAAGAATCTGGCTGCCTAACATTTTGCTTTTTACTCCATGTAGTATTATAAGGTCAGTGTTACATATTTCAGAAGATGAACAAGAGGAGGAAGTCGTAATTTCTGAAGGTGGCTCATCAGAGCAAAGAGAGCTCAATCCCTCTACAGCCAGAATTTGAAAGAAAAACAATTGTTTACCAGGTACAATTACACATTAGCTAGTCAGGCCAAGCAGCATGCTTTTTATTTTTAAATTCACATATATATATATATATATATGCACACACACACACAGGATGTACATATACATATACATACATAAATATGTAACAAAGCAATGATCAACAGTTATAAGACATGCATAAAACCGCCAGCAGTGAAACAGAAAAGGCTTGTCATGCTACAAACTGCAAATGACAGAAAATTTTCATGACAAAATACTTATCAGTCTACATTTTCCCTTTAATGATAAAGCATGAAGAAGGTTATAATAAAGATTGGATAATCTGGGGAAGTGTTTATTCCTGTTCCTTTGGTATTTAGTAGAACTATTCAGCAGAAACAATGTAATTCATGTAAAACATATTACGAAGTACTGATACACTCTCATCTGTAGGTGGAACGATTTAGAACACATCCCTTTTATAAAACCACTGGTAAGAGCCTGACTATCTGAAAAGGAAAACAAGTGACGAGAGTTTTTTTTTTTTTTCCCCAAGAGATACAGCGGACCCCCCAGCCTAAAAATCAGGCTAGAAGTACTCCATTCTATCCACAGGGAAGGTGGGCCCCAGGTAGAGAGGGCCTGAATATTTTAAAGGATACTGAAAACATTGGTCTGTTCCAAAATCTCTTGTACCAACTTGTCAACTGAAAACTGAATGGTGTACACTGGTTTCCTTTATTAAGAAGAGTGAACTCCAGAAAATCTTTTAAAACAGAAAATACCTCCCTAAAAGCTATACATTAATTAGGTCTTATCAGTTTTTAATATCACAGTAGCCACTGATTTACCACCCTGTTTTCCAACTCTCCAACCTAGGAAGTTTTTTACTGGAGAAAAGATCAGAACAACTGTCCCAAGTGCAAGCACCATCGTTCTCATACACTGCTGTATCTTTGCAGCTGGAACAAAGTAGGTCTAAACAAAGAGTTCCACATGAATGAATCAAAGATTCGGCTTGCTCAGGTGAGCCCCAAGGAGGCCTCAGGACAGAAGTGCCTTCCTTGAGTGTGAATGAGTCATTGGGAAGATGTGAGAGAGAAAAACTTTTGGGATTACTTTTACTCAACTTATGTTTCATTTGAGAAGCTGAATAATAATTAGACAAAAGCAAAATTATGACTTTATTTTATTCAAAATCATTTTATAAAGATGAAAAGAAATACTTAAATATCCTACTGCAAGAAACAAAATTCTACTATTACAAAAAAGTGTTTCCAAATGCCAGATAAAGTTCCTATATCTTAAAACACTACTGAAATCTGATGTAACAGGATCTCTGACCTTTAGCACAGTGTAACCATAATCTGGGGGAAAAGTCTTTGTAAATTGAGAATAAAATTGTTGAAGTTTGGTGGTACAAATTGTACCCATGAGATAGAAGTAAGCTATAATTCATATTTAATTCTAATGCAGTAAACATGGCTTTGCATCTATCATTGTACAGTATGGATACACAGCAAGATTGGTTAAGGATAAATGAAGCTCACCACTGCAGGTTAAAAAGCTTAAAGACCTGAAATTTAAAGAACTATGGACTACATTAATATCAGAATATCCACAATCTGAGCTATGTATTATTATCAAATTTACTGATAAATGTTTCTACCAGGAGACATTTAATGAACTAAATCTGGAATAAGGTAAAACTGGGACCCCCTCCCTTCAAACGAATGGAATCTTGAACAAAACTGACTCCACCTCTCACAGGGAATGCTCAGCTTATATGTTTTATGGAGATTGAGATTTCAGATGATTTAGACTTGTCATTTTACAGACACAAGTGGACAGAATGAATTAGTAATAATTCATTGTTAATTACTGAGTGCCACTATCATGTGCCTGACACTGTTTTAGAATCTAGATTAAAAGCCAGTGAACACAGAAAAAATTCTTGCTTTTGTGGAGCTTACAATACAGAGTGGGAGATAGAAAAGAAGCAGAGTCAACAGATAAAATGATGATGATGATGATGGATTTGATGAAATGAAAAAGAAAGCAACTGATACTGGATGCTAATGAAAGAATGCACACAGTATTAGAAACAAAAAAAGTATGGTAGGGAGCTTCTTGGTGGTCCAGTGGTTCAGACTCGATGCTTTCTCTGCCAGTAAGACCCGGTTGACAAACTAAGATCTCACAAGCCATGTAGTGCGGCCACACATATACACAAAAAGGATGGTAGAAATATTCTATGCTTTGTCAGGACACAAAATTCTCAGTTTTCTAAGCCTTGTTTCTTTTCTAACTTCCTTGAACTCTTAATACTCCAGAAGTTAGAATTAGGTACATAATAATCTGAGGTAAAAACTAGATTAGGTTAGAAATCTTATTCTCAGAATACTAAGTTCTGTACTGAATGCCGTTAACTTCTTGACAGACTTCATTTTACTGAAGATTCTTTAATATGACATAACTATTATATACACAAAAATAGCTTTATCATGTTCCCTAATGATAATTTTGTGACAATACTTGGAGCAGACAGTGTTTTCTGGGGGGACAGGCTTAGGGGCTAAACAGAGTATGATGCTGCATTCTTTCCTCAGTAATTAGGAGAGTAATTCCTCAGCTAATAGCATCTATTAGCTATTAGCTCTACATATTAGCTCTCATGACAGTCAATCAAGCTTCCCCACATGTAGCAAAGTAAGTTAGCCTTTTTGCTATAATTTTAATAATTATCTTACTTAGAATTTCAGCAAATGGAAAGAAGTTCATTTGGCTAGTTGAAATTCTAACAAACTTGAACAGAGCTGATTTGTATCAAGACATGGAAAAAACCGGTCTGGAAGTAAAGTGCTTACAATGGTAAGAAAACATTAAATAAAACAAAGACCAGAATCTAATAGGTCTTTAGAAACTAAGCTCCACTGGCAAAGATGCTTTCAATTAGTCAGCATGACACTTACCAGTCATTACTCAGAAGTCTCCATTTATGTATATTATCTTAAATAAGATTAGGAAATTAAGTTGGCGGCCATACTCTAAATTTCCAGACCACGCCCAAACCCCAAATTCCTATTAAAAGTTGCAAAATCCTTTCATCACACGTACTAATGGTGTGTGGCCTTGTCAAGTTGCTTAATACCATCTGAAAATTGGGATACTAAAGCACCTAACTTAAGAACTGCTATGAGGATTAAATTGAGTTAATATATTAACTCAAAATTTTGATTGGAATAAGGCAAAAGCTCCATTTGACTAGAGAATCTTGCGTGGAAATTGAAAAAGTTTTCCCTCTTCTATATATAGAGTGTTATGTCTCACAGAACAAGATGTGGTTAAGGCGCTAAGTCATGTCTGACTCTTGCAATCCCATGGACTCTTGCCCGCCAGGCTCTTCTGTCCATGGGATTCTCCAGGCAAGAATGCTGGAATGGGCTGCCATTTTCTCCTCCAGGGGATCTTCCAGACCCAGGGATCAAACCAGAGTCTCCTGCACTGCAGTTGTATTCTTTACTGCTGAGCCATCAGGGAAGCCCAATCACAGGATGAAGAAACAACTTTTAACTGAATACTGTGTATATGTCAAGTGAATACTTTGAATTGAAAAAGCCTCTTCATATACCGTTTACTCTATCCTTCAAAATATCTTCTCTTATTCTCCAAACTGTCTTTTAGAAAAGGGTTTAGTACTTTTTTATTCAAGTGTTTTGTAACTTAATAATGAAAACACAATATGATCTAGAAACAGATAAGCAATAATGAATGTTGTATACTCCACTTCTTCCTTAGAAGAGTGAATAACTTGAGATTATGCTACAGATACCATTTGGTTACTATCCAGCCTCAGGAAATTCATTACTTTTAGTTGGTAACATAGAAAAAGCATACACATGAGTGAACAAAGGGTGCCAGCCTGTAGTAAGCCACTGAGTTACGTTTTCACATACATACTATGCTTATTCATACACAGGAGGCTTGAAATATTCAGGTATAGGTTTTCCTACACTTGAATTTTCTCACATTCGCAAAACAAGAGGGAAAGACAAATTATCGTGCAAAACAGTATCAGCAATTTTCAGCCAAAGCTTCAAAATAGGAAGTTAGCCAGCAGACACTTTGCAGCCAAGCTAGATCCTAAACAAAAAGTCTATTTTGTACAAAGAAAAATGTTTTGCTTTTGTTGGAAAAAAAAAAAAAAAGGCTGTAACTGGCAATTTTTTTTCCCTCAATGCTTGCCCCAAAGTTCAGTGTTTAACTTCCTATTCCAGATGCCTACTGCATTACTCCAATTATAGGCAAATATTCACTACTGCAAATGTGCTTCCAATTCTGGGTGGTGGATAGATCCTCCTTATAATCTTATTTTCACCCACTTTTCTTCCAATGTTTTCTACAGAAAATTGTAGTATTTTTCAGCCTCCACTTTTATCAAAGATTTCAAAAGGAGAAACCAAATTTGATTTTGTGTCTGATGGAGGGTGTACATCCCCCAGGTGATACTAAATTACATCACTGACAGCAATAATATGGTTAAAATGGTCATTTCTGCCTCTTGTGTTCTCATGATGTTAACATGACATCCTAAAAAACCTGTAAACCTTAAAATACCACTAATACATCATCTTTACTGGAGGTAATGGTTATATACATGGACTTCAGAGTCCTAGGTGTGTCATTTACTCACTGTGTGACCTTGAGCAAGTTACTTCACCATTTAAGACCCCAATTTCCTCAATTAGTAAAAGAAGCACTACCTTTCCTCCATAAAATTGGTTGTGAGGATTAAATGAGACAAAAAAGTACTAACCACAGTAAAAGCTCAAAACAAACAAACAAAAAACAACCCACCCCAAATGACCACATAAACTACATCTATACCTCTGTTAATATCCTTATTTAACAGTATAGGAAAACATTAAAATTTACTCCCCTATTTTGAAATGCTCCAGGATTAAGTTGAAATTTAACTCTGCTTGATGAATTAAAAAAGGAATCAATAAGCAAAAGATTGGAAAGGACCTCCTCAGGAATACAACTTATTTAGAAAGAAGTGATTATTCTCGACATTCTCAACACAAATCTATTAGTTTTCAAAGAGCTTAACTTGTTAGCTTAAGTAGTTGTATACTTCAAAGTAGTACAACTTAATAAAGACTACATAATTTCCTTTTGAAAGATTTAATTGCCCTTTCTTCTCAGTCCAAGTTAACGACAACTTTGGGAATTCCCTGGTGGTCCAGTGGACGGAACTCAGCACTTTCACTGCTATGGGTCCAGGTTCAACCCCTGGTCTGGGAATCAAGATCCCATGAGTTTAGCAGCATGATCAAAAAACAGAAAAAGGCAAGTTTTAGTACATGCCTCTCCTTGAAGTCCAATAATGATAAATATATATTTCAATATTAAAAATGTCATTCTTAAGTATGAAAATGTCATTTTTAATTACTGCTACATATTGCTTAATAGGGCTTGAAAAGAAAGAGTGAAAGTGAAAGCCGCTCAGTTGTGTCCAACTCTTTGTGACCCCAGGGACTGTAGCCTGCTAGGCTCCTCTGTCCATGGAATTCTCCAGGCAAGAATACTGGAGTGGGTGGTCATTTCCTTCTCCAGGGGATCTTCCCAACCCAGGGATCGAACCCAGGTCTCCGGCATTGCAAGCGGATTCTTTACCAGCTGAGCCACCAGGGAAGCCCTAATATGGCTTGGATATATATAAGCAAGGCACAATTCTCCAAGGCTAAATGGCTGAGGGATATGGAAGCCAGAGACAGATTAACTGGGTTAGTGCCAGTTATGGACTCAAAGGTACCTGCTGGCGACAGTCACTCTGAAAGGCCTGCATGCAGCTGGGTGGAACTGGTTCTAGCTATTCTCTCCAGGGGGTTTAATCCAGTTAACTAAGTACACCAACAACTTCCTTTCCCTTGCTTTTATTAAGGCAGACTAGAAGCTACCAGTCTTGGCCACCCTAGAACACACCTAATCACTTGCCAAAGAGCGCCCTCAAAAAATCAGCTGATCTCTAGACCTGCCAATGAAGTAGAGCACCAATGGGGCTGCTTTTCCATTATGTCTTTTTTGCAGGAGAAAATGCTAGTAATAGAGGCTAGATTGGAACACCTTCAGGGATATGACATTTTAAACTGCTTTTTTACAATACAATACCCTTTAACAATAACATACCCTGAATCTGCACTGGTCAAAATAACTATAAAAGGAAGAATGACAAATCTATTTTTTTAAACAAGCTCTCATAGTCACTGTGAAACTGAAACCTACTTGAACTTGTGTTTTAACTAGAAAAATCCCTTTTATTTACCTCTGATTTGAGTGTGCATGTAGTTGCTCCTAATATGGATTAAAGTAATATTTTAAAACTACGACATATCTTCTCAACATTCTATGTATTAGGCATGTTGTGATTAGGTGGTACTGTCACACTATTTAGGCTATCAATTATTTCCTTTCTATACGAAAAAAGTGACTATGAAGAAAGTATCTTAAAAGATCTGAAATACTTTGAGAAAATATAATTATTTGTTTTATTTACACTATATTTTTAACTGACACCTTCCAGAATAGAATACATGTAATATCTCTTTGCCTACATTATTAAATTTCTCATGAGGAAAAAAATACCCTTAAAAATATAAATCTGGATGGGTTCTAGATGTTGAGGATCAGTTTGTGTCTATTTATTTCCTAACATTCACAAACTATCTATCTTTAAATATAAACAAGTTAATTTCAAAGGTCATGATTTGACCCAGAAGATATTCAAATTCACACAGTGAGGCACACTGTAAAAGAGTTGGGGACTCTAATGCTATCAGTCTGAATTGAATGCAATAAACTGTATATCATGTTTCCCAAGAAGCAGATCAGACTCTGAAAAAAACTTTTACTACGTTTATTTTATCCCATTAGGTTTTTTATTCTTACAAGGTGAAAGTCTAACAAACCAGCATACTGACTTTCATTCCAGCTAGGACAATAAACTCTTTGAACAAGGCTTCTTAGACCTATCTAGTGAGTTTAATTATCTTTTTTAAAATAACGATTTTCCGTTGACCTATCCCCGAGGTGGAGAACAAGAGCACAACTGAAACAGCACGAAGCAGACTCTCCTCCACGCAGCTGTCAGCTCTGACTCCCTTCTTCACTGGTTGACGGAGTGAAAACAAACCCCCCAAAACACCATAAGTTAATCTCCAGGAAAACAAGCCTGGCTTGCCAAAAATTCAACTGACTTGTTCAGTGTTCTAGGCAATTTGGAACTGGCCTAGCTTTTGGGACTAATCTCAGATAAGTCCATACTAAAGTATTCTAGCTAGGATGGTATATTAGTTCAGTGGAAGCACACTTTTATATAGCTTTCCCAAATCCACTACTTCTCCAAAGAAGTTAGATAACTGCAAATCAACGGGTTGAATGCATTCTGGAGAAAGTGTGTTTTCTGAACTGCAGTTCTTTCTACTTCAAGTTCTGTGGGCAAGTTTTTAATTTTAAAATACTCAAAGTTACACCTAAAGCTTATGCTATGTTAAAGGGTCCACCCAGCCTCATTCTATTTTACTGAGCTTTATGAGAAAGTCATTAGGAGTTGCTAACTTGTATTTAGTTTTTATTTTAGGGAGTTTGGGGGCAACAGAAAACTCATGCCTCATTTCCCCAGTTACAGCCTCTTTCTCAACATTTTTCTTTCATTAATGCACACAAAAAATGACAGACTTGCCTTGTGAGGTCGAAAATAGAGATACAGGCTGAGAGGAAGAGGAAGAAACAAAGGAATCTGAAAGAAAATATACAGCGTGAGAATTTGACAACCTCACATAGGAATTTGAACTTTTTTTTTTTTAATTTGGCAAAGCATCGTAATTTCATTGGGTTTAAGGAAGAGGGGAAAACCCAAATCTATATTTCCAATTACTGTTTTCACTCACCTGGCAGCAAAACCTTATTTCATTTTCAAAATGCATTTCTAAAAGTTAATCAATTCAGTTTCTTCTGTCAGATATTCTCACCCACAAAGGAAGAAAAGAGGAACCCCTAGAATTTTTAAATAATCTCAAGAAAGATAATGCTCCCCTGCAACTTCATGTGGGAAAGAAAAGATAGGTATCTGAGTACTAACTGGTTTTGCTTAAAACCATTTTTAACTTCATTTTGAGGAGTCAGCCATGAATATAAGCATTTAAACATATATAGTTGGCAAATATGTAAAACTGACCCTGAATACCGAAAAAAAAAAAAAAAAATTAAATCACAGTTAATCCACTGGGAAAAACCAACATAAGAAATCTCCTATGTCTAAAATTGGGACTTATATTTCTCTAAATTTGGCAACATATATCAAAATTTTAAATGCATAGACTTCCCCTACCAACCCCTGAGCATATTCTTTAACTTGGTAAATATATCTGCATACACATACAAAGACATGTACATCAGTGAGGATAGCCGTAACAGCGCTGATTATAAACACCAGAAATAATCTAAATGACCATCGATAAAAGCCTAGTTAAATAGTAACCTCCAGATAATGGAATACTTGCTGCTACAAAAAACAATGAGGTACAGCTAGGTACGTTGATATATTTAATTGAAAAGCAAAGTACTGACGTGCATACATTGTGCTTCCATTTGTTAACTGGCAACAAAAGGAACTTTGAGGTCTAGGGCAGGAGGGAGATTTGCTTTTCATTACAACCTTTGGCCTTAAAAGAAAATTAAATGAAGAATATAAATTGCCTTCAGTAAAAATGGAAAAAAAATTAATAAAACAGCATGTGAAAAACAAAACCCTGAAAAAGTACCCCTAAGTATACTGATCTTTACTTAACTCCTTTTTTTCTTGTAATTATAAAAAGGTTTTCACAAATATCAGAAATATACTTAAAATGAGAAGATTGCTTTAAAGGACTGGGCCATTGCAATATCTGTAAATACTAATCTAAATGGAACACAGGGAATATAGCCTATATTTTATAGGAACTACAAATGGAGTTTAACCTTTAAAAATTGTGAATCATTGTATTGAACATCTGTAATTTACATAATATTGTACATGAACTATACTTCAATTAAAAAAAAAAAAACTATTCAGTTGACAGATACAGAGCATGTTAACACCAAGGCAGAATTTAGTGGACAAGAGGCAGTAATTTGGTAACTCAAGACCAGAATTTAAAAATTCACTGTTTTTTAATTATCTTAAAATGAAGCATCACATTTACTCCTATCACTGAAAAACAGTACTCTTTTCTTTCTTAAAACAAACATTTCTATTTAATATTTCCAAATAGGTTAATGTCGATATGCAATTATCTTCAACATTAAATCTCTGCCAAAAGAATAAACCTGAAAATCTAAATGCTAAGTAAGCCCGATGCTAAAAAAGATCCCATGAACCTACCTGTTCATTTCCACCTGACACCCTCCTAATGGAAAATTTCAACACACAAATTTTTATGCAACAGCATCTATTCTGATACAGGACACAGATAACCAGAAGTAGTTTGCAACAATATTGCAAGAGCTCTTCTAACTTACAAAACCATATTGTATTCATATGCCATATTGATGCAGGCAACTGCACCCAAAAAAGGTGATCTTAATTCACAAATACTAATAATTAAATCAAATATTACCTACCAGTAACTAGGTCTAGGCACTGTAACAGTGCAGAGATGATGGTTGTGCCCACAAGCAACTGAAAAAGACAAACCAGTAAAGCTGTTTGCATTATGGGAAGAATGCATACAGTAGAGGCAGAAGAGATGATGTTCATCAGGTGAACAAGACAAGGGAAGGCAGTCTGGAGAGAAGGAACATCTGGCCAGATTCCAAATAGCTTTAAATATCATACAATGAAATTTGAATTATATCATATGATGTGTAATGCGGAATCAGTGAAGGTAAGGGATTGACAATATCCCATGTGTTTTAAAGAACTCTGGCAGCAGGGTAAAGTGAAAATGAAAGTTGCTCAGTTGTGTCAGACTCTGCGATCCCATGGACTTCTCCAGGCCAAAATACTGGAGTGGGTAGCCTTTCCCTTCTCCATGGGATCTTCCCAACCCAGGGATTGAACCCAGGTCTCCCACATTGCAGACAGATTCTTTGCCAGCTGAGCCATAAGGGAAGACCAAGAATACCGGAGTGGGTAGCCTATCCCTTCTCCAGGGGATCTTCCCCACCCAGGAATTGAACTGGGGTCTCCTGCATTGCAGGCAGATTCTTTACCAACTGAGCTATCAGGGGTAAAGTATGGATTTAATTGAAAAGTTCCTGCATAATCTTGGCAAGACATGAGGGCTTAAACTAAGGCAGTGAGGATGGGAATGCAGGGATGGACATGACAGGAAAGAATGGACAGGATTTTGAATCACTGGATGTTGGAGACTGGAGAAGCAAAAGTCAAAGGACTGAAGAACTACATGAAATGTGGCTTGCTAGGGTATGAGGAGGAATTCTTTGTATTAATTTCCACTAAGCAATAAGCTGTCTAAGGCATATCTATGACAAAGTTTTATCCTTGAAAAGCTATGACAAACCTAGACAGCATATTAAAAAGCAGAGACATTACTTTCCCAACAAAGATCTGTATAGTCAAAATTAAGGTTTTTCCAGTAGTCATGTATGGATGTGAGAGTTGGACCATAAAGAAAGTTGAGCACTGAAGAACTGATGCTTTTGAACTGTGGTGTTGGAGAAGACTCTTGAGAGTCCCTTGGACTGCAAGGAGATCAAACCAGTCAGTCCTAAAGGAAATTCATCTTGAATATTCATGAAGGACGGATGCTGAAGCTGAAGCTCCAATACTTTGGCCACCTGATGTGAAGAGCGGACTCATTAGAAAAGACCCTGATGCTGGGAAAGACTGAAGGCAGGAGGCGAAGGGGATGACAAAAGTTGAGAAGGTTGGATGGTATCATCAATTCAGTGGACGTGAGTTTGAGCAAGCTCTGGGAGATGGTGAAGGATGAGAAGCCTGGAGTGCTGCAGTCCATGGGGTTGCAAAGAGTCAGACACAACTGAGCAACTGAACAACAACAACAAAGGCATATCTTATATAGTCAAAAACCAAAAGCTATGGTTTTTCTAGTAGTCATGTACAGATGTGAGAGTTGGTCCATAAAGAAGGCTAAGTGCCGAAGAATTGATGCATCTGAATTGTGGTGCTGGAGACGACTCTTTAGAGTCCCTTGTACTGCAAGGAGATCAAACCAGTCAATCCTAAAAGAAATCCAACCTGATTATGCATAGGAAGGACTGATGTTGAAACTCCAATACTCTGGCCACTAGATGCACAGAGCTGACTCACTGGAAAAGACCTTGATGCTGGGAAAGATTGAAGACAAAAGGAAAAGGGGGCAGCAGAGGATGAGATGGTTAGATAGCATCACAATTCAATGGACATGACTTTGAGCAAACTCTGGGAGGTAGTGGAAGACAGGAGCCTGGCACGCTACACAGTCCATGGTGTTGCAGAGAGTCAGATGTGACTTAGCAACTGAACAACAATAAGGAATATCTAAGTGGAAACTGTTTACCAATATGAACAGACTCAGGAGACAGGTAAGGGTTACAGGTAAATATCTAGGAGCTAACACCGGGGTGAGAAGTGACACCACTGGGGTGAATGAATTTGTCCAGGGAGAATCAAAGAGGTGTTAACAATGGAATCTTGAGATACACAACCAATATTTACAGAGACTCAAAAAAGAATCACTAGTGAAGGAGATAGAAAGGAGTCAATGTGGGGGAAAATGTTTTGTCACCTGAAGAAAGCTTTAGAGAATGATTAACAGAGTTAAAAGCCAAGGAGTGGTGAAGACTTTGAAACGGGTCACTGAACTTAAGTAATCAAGTAATTCAGCACTGATGACTCTATGGTTAGAGGGAGGAGGGGGCCAACCACTGAAAACAGGAGTGAACCTAAGTTTAAAAACACTGAAAGCAAGTGTGCAGAGTATGGATGATAAAGAGAAGGGACTGAAAACTGGGCTGCAGTGGGAGGGAGAGGCAGAGTTGAGAGAGAGATTTTTTAGGAATAGAAATGACAAGTGTATTTATATAGAGAATGGCGCAAGTAGAAGGAAAAAGGCTGAATATGAAAAAGAAGCAATATTTGCAGGAAAAAAGTCCAGGAAGTTGCTAGAAGATAACGGATAAAAGACCACAAGTGGACCTGATGAAACCTAATTTCAATATGTAATCATATTTATAAGTAAAAGAATAAATCTGTGCCTATATGTAGTTATAAGACTGTTCATCACAAACATTAAGGGAATTTAATAAAAGTTACTAGGGACTGCTTAAATAGTTTTTAATATATCCATACAATGGGATATTACTCATTAAAAATTGTACTGTTGGGAGGGGGGATTGGGATGGGGAATACATGTAAATCCATGGCTGATTCCTGTCAATATATGACAAAAACCACTACAATACTGTAAAGTAATTAGCCTCCAACTAATAAAAATAAATGAAAAAAAAAATCGTACTGTTGATGAGAATTTATTCATACTAAATGATGCTGATAATACAATGAATAAAAAAGAGCATTATAAAAGTAATTTAAATAATGTGACCCCATTTCGGTAAAAAATACAAATTCATTTAAGAAGAAAAATGGATAATGATATTTACTCTCTGAGTAGAGGGATTATGAGTTTTTTTCTTGCTTTGAGTTTTTGAATATGAGGAACATGTATTATTTCAAGAGATTATTGTTACAAAATGAAAGGTATATGCTACCCATTGATTTTTTTTTTTTTATTAGTTGGAGGCTAATTACTTCACAACATTTCAGTGGGTTTTGTTATACATTGATATGAATCAGCCATAGATTTACACGTATTCCCCATACCCATTGGTTTTTCATTTTCCTTATATTTTTGTTTACTAAATTTTCTATTATGAACATACATTTTTCTTATAATTCCTAACACATACCTGTGCTTCCCACCTACATGAAATGGATTAGTTACCTTAGAGGGAGAAAAAGGACACCTTAAATAGGATCTCTAGCAGGTCTCTCAATGAAACCGTTTAGTGGATAATCTTACTAGTCTTTACACCACTGGATTTTCAACTTTCATAATACTTTAAGCTTTAACAAACTGTCAAAACTACAACAAACAAACAACAAAAAAACCCTTCTCTTTGAAAACAGAGCTACATTTCACTTGCTGAGTCCCAAGTGTCTATGATAGACACTGAATTAAGTATTTATATACATATCAAATCAAATCCTTACAAAAACTGAAGCTTATAAATGTCAGAATCAAGATTTAAACCTGATTGTTTTTTGAAAGCCAATGCTTCTTCTCTATCTGCCTACCAGACAGATCACTTGTCTCTTTTGCTGGTCTGTAATGTAATGTATGTGGTCATGTATGGATGTCAGAGTTGGACTGTGAAGAAAGCTGAGTGCCGAAGAATTGATGCTTTTGAACTGTGATTTTGGAGAAGACTCTTGAGAATCCCTTGGACTGCAAGGAGATCCAACCAGTCCATCCTAAAGGAGATCAGTCTTGGGTGTTCATTGGAAGGACTGATGCTGAAGCTGAAACTCCAGTACTTTGGCCACCTCATGCGAAGAGTGGACTCATTGGAAAAGACCCTGATGCTGGGAGGGATTGGGGGCAGGAGGAGAAGGGGACGACAGAGGATGAGATGGCTGGATGGCATCACCGACTCGATGGGCATGAGTTTGAGTAAACTCAGGGAGTTGGTGATGGACAGGGAGGCCTGGTGTGCTGTGATTCATGGGGTCGCAAAGAGTCGGACACGACTGAGCGACTGAACTGAACTGAATGTATGCGGTACTTATCTGAAAATTTACTAATCAAGTTTATGTATACATATTTTTGTGGTGGTTATACTTATGACATTCAGTTTATTAATTACATATGAACTCAGAATCAAATTATACAAAGTAATACACTTAACATTTAGAAATACTGCTTTGTTTCCATTAACATTTCATGAATTAATTTTATTTAACTTTTCACATATATCTTCTGCATACATGTGCATCTTTATCATGATAGGGTTCTTTCTGAGTAAATGATTTTGAGTAAATAATTTTAAGTAATGAGAAAAGTTGAGCAATAGACTTTTCCAGAGCCCCGATCCTCTCTTTCATCTGTTTATATATTTTCAAGCTCTATGATTATTTTATTATTTACTGAATCTTATTTCTCATGGGTTAGTTATATAAACTAAGGATTTAGTGTCACTGGTTCAAAATTTTTATAGATTATACTTCATTTAAAGTTATTTTAGGGACTTTCCTGGCAGTCCAGTGGTTAAGACTCTGTGCTTCCACTGAAGGGGCTTAAGATCACTGGTTAGGGAACTAGGATCCCACATACCATGAGGTGTGGCCAAAATAAAGTAACAATATGATAAGGTTATTTTAAAAATTGGTTATAATATTCCTTGTGCTGTATGATATATCCGTGTGGCTTATTTATTTTATTCATAGTAGTTTGTACCTCTTCATCTACTCCTACATGTTGCCCCACCCCTTTCCCTTTCCTGACTGGTAACCACTAGATTGTTCTCTGAGTCTGTTTTGTTATATTCAATTTTGTTAGATTCCATATACAAGTGATAACATACAGTATTCGTCTTTGTCGGATTTATTTCTTCTTTTGTTCTCTTCCCTTGTGATTTGATGACTCTCTTTAATGTTGTTTGGATTCCTTTTTCTTTCCTTTTTTTGGGCTGCACCTCACGGCTTGTAGGATCTTAGTTCTCCAACTAGAGTTTGAACCCAGGCCCTCAGCAGTGAAAGCCCAGAGTCCTAACTGTTGGACTGCCAGGGAATTCCCTCCTTTCTCTTTTGGGTGTGTATCTATTACAGATTTTTGGTTTGCAGTTATATATGTGATTATATATGTGATTATTTTAGGTTGCTGATCTCTTAATTTCAAGCAAATCTTAACAACCCTGCATTTATACTCCCCTCCTCTCTCAAGTTTATGTTTTTTTTAGTATATGTGCTGCCGAAGCGAGCACTCAAGTTTATGTTTTAAAACTCCGTCGAATGAAGAAGATAAGATCCTGTCCCCATACCTCTTAACCTTTCCCTCCAGCATCACACTGAGTAGGTAAGCAGTGGAAAAATAGGGAGGAAAAATAGGAAAAAGGCACACTAGTGGAGGTTTCCAAATTCTTATCAAGCCTGTGTTAGATGGGTTGCTGGGGGAGAGAGAAAGACAGAAAAAGCTTTGGATCGGATGTGAGAGTCAACTTTTGATTTAGATCGGGGGTAAATACACTAATAAACCTGATTGTTTGAATTTTCTAAACTGCAGTAAAAACAGTTTCAATGAATTACTTATTTTGGTGGTATCCATCCTTTAACACCAGCAGAATACAGACTGCACTGTTAGAGAAATAAGTTATTCTGGGAACAACTTTGTAGAATGACTTCTATAGCGCCAAAGCTTTTTCCTTGTGCTAGTTTCCACAGATTATTAAAGCTTCTTCTAGAACATAAAGAAAAATGAAGTGTTTGAAATTTTATCTAAAATTAGTATAATGAAAATGAGAAATTAATCAGTTCTTTCAAACATCTTTTCTATCCTAATTTTAAAACAAATTATTTTTGGACTTCTCCGGTTGTGAAGTGGTAAGAATCCACCTGCCAATGCAGGGGACATGGGTTCGATACCTGGTTCAGGAAGATTCCACATGCTGCAGAACAACTGTCCATGCACCACAACTACCGAGATGGCGCCTGTGCTTCCCAACAAGAGGAGCCACTGCAATGAGAAGCCGATACACCTCAACGAAGCGCAGCCCCCGCCTGCCTCAACTAGAGAAAGCCCTTGTGCAGAAATGAAGACCCAGCACAGCCAAAAATAAGTAAGTTTTATCATTTAGCTACCTTTTTTGCTTTATAACTGAGTCCCCCCCACCCACACAAAAGGCATTCTTTCCACTCTTTCTCGTGACCACAGTTCTTCTAAATTTTTTCATTGAGGGGTAACTGCTTTACAGAATTTTGTTTTCTGTCAAACATCAGTATCAATCAGCCATAGTTGTACATATGTCTCCTCCCTCTTGAACCTCCCTTCCATTTTCCTCCCCATCCCACCCCCCCAGGTCGATACAGAGCCCCTGTTTGAGTCCCCTGAGACAAATTCCCATTGACTACCTATTTTACATATGGTAATGTAAGTTTCCGTGTTACTCTCTTCATATATTGTAGTTTTGATTTGCATTTCTCTAATAATGAGCGATGTTGAACATCTTTTCATGTGCTTGTTAGCCATCTGTACATCTTCTTTGGAGAAATGTCTGTTTAGGTCTTTTCTCCACTTTTTGATTAGGTTGTTTGTTTTTCTGGTAGTGAGTTGTATGAACTGCTTGTATATTTTGGGAATTAATCCTTTGTCAGTTGTTTCATTTGCTATTATTTTCTCCCATTCTAAGGTTTGTCTTTTCACCTTGTTTATAGTTTCCTTTGCTGTGTAAAAGCTTTTAAATTTAATTAGGTCCCACTTGTTTACTTTTGTTTTTATTTCCATTACTCTAGGAGGTGGGTCCTAGAGGATCTTGCTTTATGTCATCGAGTGTTTTGCCTGTGTTTTCCTCTAAGAGTTTTATAGTTTCTGGTCTTACATTTAGGTTTTTAATCCATTTTGAGCTTATCTTTGTGTATGGTGTTAGAAAGTGTTGATGTAGCTATTTAGTTTTCCCAGTACTACTAATTGAAGAGGCTATCTTTGCCCCATTGTATTATTCTTGCCTCCTCTGTCAAAAATAAGGCACCCACAGGTGCATGGGTTTATTTCTGGGCTTTCTATCTTGTTCCATTGGTCTATATTTCTGTTTTTGTGCCAGTACCATACTGTCTTGATGACTGTAGCTTTGCAGCACAATCTGAAGTCAGGAAGGTTGATTCCTCCAGCTCCATTCTTCTTTCTCAGGACTGTTTTGGCTATTTGGGGTCTTTTGTGTTTCCATATGAACTGTGAAATTTTTTGTTCTAGTTCTGGGAAAAATGCCATTGGTGATTTGATAGGGATAGCAGTGAATTTGTAGATTGCATTTGGCAGTACAGTCATTTTCACAATATTGATTCTTCCTAGCCAGGAACATGGAATATCTCTCCATCTGTTTATGTCGTCTTTGATTTCTTTCATCAGTGTCTTATAATTTTCTGTATACAGGTCCTTTGTCTCCTTAGGTAGGTTTATTCCTAGATATTTTATCCTTTTTGTTGCAATGGTGAATGGGACTGATTCTTTAATTTCTGTTTCTGATTTTTCATTGTCAGTATATAGGAATGTAAGTGATTTCTGTGTATTCACTTTGCACCCTGCAACTTTGCTAAGTTCACTGATTAGCTCTAGTAATTTTCTGATAGTATCTTTAGGGTTTTCTATGTACAGTATCATGTCATCTGCAAACAGTGAGAGCTCTATTTCTTCTTTTCCAATCTGGATTCCTTTTATTTCTTTTATTTCTCTGATTGCTGTAGCTAGGACTTCCAAAACTATGTTGAATAATAGTGGTGAGTGGACACCCTTGTTTTGTTCCTGATCTTAGGGGGAATCCTCTCAGCTTTCAACACTGAGAATAACGTTTGCTGTGGGCTTACCATATATGGCCTTTACTATGTTGAGTAAGGTTCCTTCTATGCCCATTTTTTGTAAGAGTTTTAATCATAAATGTGTGCTAAATTTTGTCAAAAGCTTTTTCTGCATCTATTTAGAGTATCACATGGCTTTTATCTTTCAATTTGTTACTATGGTGTGTCACACTGACTGATTTGCATATATTGAAGAATCCCTGCATCCCTGGAATAAACCCAACTTGATCATGGTGTATGAGCTTTTTAATGTGTTGTTGAATTCTGTTTGCTAGAATTTTGTTGAGGATTTTTGCATCTATGTTCATCAGTGATATTGGCCTGTGGTTTTATTTTTTTGTGTTATCTTTGTCTGGTTTTTCATGACCACAGTTCTTGATGGCAACTCAGGATCTCAGTAAAAACTGCTAAACTGAGCCAGTTACTGTCCTCTCCCCCATCAGAGCTCCAGGAACAGGCAGACTGTTTTTCTCCCCAAATTTTATGCCATTTTTCCCCTTTTTGTGCTCACTAGACCTCCACTGCATTACTCGTACCTACTTGCCTCTCCCAAAACAATCTCCATTTCATGATTAAAGCTTTCTCTTATTAAAAAATTATTTTAGAAAATTTTATATTTACAGAAAAGATTGTTGCTTTTATTCAGCACTGTTTCTGCTATAGTTAACATGTTATATTAGTATTGTGGTATTGATAAATTTGTCACAATTAATGAACTAATATTGATACATTACTAATAACTAAAGCCCATTCTTCCCTGAGATTTCAATAACTTTTCCCTAATGCCCGCTCCCTGTTCTAAGATCCCATCCAGGAAACCACATCACATTTTGTCATCATGTCTCTTTAGCCTCCTTTGGACTATGACAATTTCTCAGGTTTTCTTTACTTCGATGATCTTGAAAATTTTGAGAAGGACTGCTCAAGTAGTTCACAGAATGTCCCTCAATTTGGGCTTGTCTGATGTTCTCATTGTTAGACTGGAGTTATGAGTTTTAGGGAGGATTACCACTGAGGGGTAACCCTTCACTGAGGTGAAGGGCTGTCTTGTCATACCATATCAAGGTACATACTATTAATATGACTTATCAGTGATGATGTTAACCTTGATCCCCTGGCCGAGGTAGAGTTTGCCAAGTTTCTCCATGGTAGTACTTTTCCCCACCCTTCTATACTGTACCCTCTGGAGGCAAGTTACTAAGCATTTCCCCCACTTAAGGCATGGGAGAGAATCTACATAAACTGGCAGGCTAATTTTTAATAATTTTAATTTACTAGAGCTAACATTACTGTAAAAATAGACCAATTAACAATGCTTTGGCCCTCTGGAACCAATAAACCAAATAAGATCTAATATCCATTCAACTTATTTGCTATTGGAAACAAATTCCAACTGGACTGGAAGCACCTTATGGCTAAGGATCATCTTACATGTCCCTGTATCTTTCATAAGGCACAGAATATGATGGTCAGCATACAGTAGAAGACACAGGATATGGAGGCTTGAACATTATAGAGCCTTAGCAAGAGTTTAAATTGTTATTTCAGAAACAGACTTTGAGTCTGGACATTAGCCCTACTAATGTAGTAGTTATGCATTTCACTCTAGGAGAAGTGAAGATGCTCACTCTGTTGTAACACTAAAGAGCTGGAAAGCTTTCTTTGTACATATGTAGAGTAAATGCATATGCAATCTAAGAGGAAAAATAAGCAGAACTCTTCTTGCAAAGGAAACAAAATTAGAAAGTCTGACAAACAAAATGAAGCATAAAAATAGTAAATTGGTTACAAATGTTTTAATAACCCAACTTCTAAGTAGTGCTATATTTACTGTTGTTAAGAATATTTTACTCTTCTGCAAATAATGTTTAAAACATATTAAATAAAAATCTCAGATTCTGTTAGAAGATAGAAATCAGACTTATTTTAACACATTTTAAAATTCTGCCACATCATACTAGCTTACTATTGAGTACTTAATAGAAGTGAATCTCTAATACACCAAAATGTGGCATTCAAGTGGTTATAATTTTCAGGATTTAAAGCCATTAGTGGAAAATACTAGAGTCCAGAAGTAAGTAGTAAAAGAAGACAATCTTAAACATACACTATATTTGGATATAGTATTATGCACTTACATGAAAAGTCTCTCCTCAGCACCGAAATGAATATATCAATTTCCATATGCAGAAGGTTTTGCAAAGTTAACAATCTGATTTTCAAAAACAAAATTTTCTTAACCTGAGGTTTATGAGTAGTTTTATAGTAGTTCTGTGAAAGTTCATGCAATACTTCATGTATGCATTATTTTCCTGGGAGTAGAGGTTCTCCATCTACTCATCCATTCCATAATGATAAAGTCTTTGCTCTCATTAAAAAATACGACGGCCTGCTTTGTGCCAGGTTCTGACAGGCATCAGAGATAGAGCAGTGAATAAAACAGCAAAAATCTCCACTCTGATGAAACTTCTATTTTGTGGCAGACAAACAATATACAAAATAAATAAGTCAAATACTGTAAGACAGATTATGACAAGTCATAAGAAAAATAAAGCAGGAAAAGCCTATAAGGTGTTTTTCTCTTATGCAATTTTGATAAGGTAGCCAGGCAAAGATCTAAGGGAGGTGAGAAAGTGAAGAGCTGTGAGAATGTATGAGGGAAGAGCATTTTAGGCACTGCTCCTAAGTCACTTCAGTCGTGTCCGACTCTGTGCGACCCCATCCCTGGGATTCTCCAAGCAAGAACACTGGAGTGGGTTGCCATTTCCTTCTCTAATGCATAAAAGTGAAAAGTGAAAGTGACGTCGTTCAGTCATGTCTGACTCTTCGAGACCCCATGGACTGCAGCCTACCAGGCTCCTCCGTCCATGGGATTTTCCAGGCAAGAGTACTGGAGTGGGGTGCCATTGCCTTCTCCGATTTTAGGCACAGTGAACAGCAAATAAGACACTGAGAGAGGTATTCCTAGTGTGAAAAATAACAAGATCAGTGTGGCTAAAGCTAGGTGAGCAAGGGGGGCAGGCCGGGGCCAGATATTACAGGGCTGCGTAAGCTGTTTAATGACTTCAGCATTTAATCTGAGTGTGATCAGAAGTGACTAGAGCATATGCCAATGAGTGAAATGATCTGACTTACATTTTTCACAGACTCACACCAGCTGCTGTGTGGAGAAAAGACTGAAGAGAGTCAAGAGAGAAAGTCTGGAGATCAGTTAGGAGGCAACTGCAGTAATTTAGGAGAGCTACGGACAATAGCCTGGACCAGGGTAGTAGTGATGGAGCTTGGGAAAACTGGTAGTCACTGTAGAATCAATAAGATTTGCTGATTGCTACGTAAAGGAAAGAGAGGAACCGAGGGCATTTAAAATGAGGAAGACAGACTTCTCTGGCAGTCCACTGGTTAAGACTCCATGCTTCTAACGAAGGGAGTATGGGTTCAATCCCTGGTCAGGGAGCCAAGATCCCGCACTCCTCACAGTGAGGTTAAAAAATAAATAAAATGAGAAAGAGAAGTAACCACTGGATTTAATAACATGGAAAATAACTGGTGTATCTGATGAGCGAAGTTTTTGTAGAAAAGTGGAGTAAAAAGCCACCTGGCTTAGAAACCATGGGATCAGAAGTGAAGATTTCTAAGTTAACTGAACTTGGTTAACCAATAACTGAATTTAAGAGGGTGACAGAACTATTTTTATCACATGTTGTTTCAAATTTGAAAGACAGGCAGTGTATGTATTTGAAAGAACTGAGTTGGATCCTTAATCCTTGTTTTATCCTATCTTTAACTTCATAGCCACAATGCTTGATGTATGCTTAAATATTTGTTGAATTAAGGTAATGTATTGACACAAATTAAACCATAAAGCGATACACAAGTGTAAGACATAAATCAAGTATTTCTGCCTTTTATGTAAAATGAAGACAATGCCCACTGTTGAAATGCTTTCAGGTGGCTCCGTATTAGTTTTGCTAAAAATGTTTTTCAGAATACCTTTCAATATATCTTCAAAGGCAAACTGCCAGTGAAGAAGAAGTCAGAGAGCTCCTGCCTCCACCACCACGCCCCCACCCCCAGGTTATGATGATGTGCTTATGAGGAAAACTGAACCAATAGACTGGAAAAAACAGATAAGAATATTTCTTTGAAATCTAAAGAGACCATCACAAGAGGAAGCTAACTGTTAACAATTACCCACCCCATCACAAAATGTAAAACAGAAACACACATCCTATCCAGTATTTAAAGGGATTTTCTGCAGGAGTTCCCCAGTGGTCCACTGGTTAAGATTTGGTGCTTTCACTGCCATGGCATGAGTTCAGTCACTGGGTTGAGGAACTAAGATTCATGCAAGTGGTGGAGCACAACCAAAAAAAGAAAAGTAAGAAACAAGGGGATTTTCTCTGCAATTTCAGTATTACAGAGTAACATGTCCTATTCTAGTAACAGATGTTACTAGTCACAGATATGTAGTAAAACACTGCAATGATGCAATCATAAGCAATACTGATTACAGCTAAATTTACTTAATATACATGCGAGCGTGCTAAGTCGCTTCAGTTGTGTTCGACTCTTTGCAACCCCATAGACTGTAGCCTGTCAGGCTCCTCTGTCCACAAGATTCTCCAGGCAAGAATACTGGAGTAGGTTGCCGTTCTCTTCTCCAGCGGATCTTCCCCACCCAGCGATAGAACCAGCACCTCTTAAGTGCCCTACATTGGCAGGTGGGTTCTTTACCACTAGTGCCACCTGGGGACTTCCCTCTGGCTTAGAGGGTAAAGAATCCATTACCCGCAACGTGAGAGACCTAGGTTCAATCTCTGGGTTGGGAAGATCCCCTGGAGGAGGGCATGACAACCCACTCCAGCATTCTTGCTGAGAATCCCATGGATGGAGGAGCCTGGCAGGCTACGGTCCATGGGGCTGCAAAGAGTCCGAACTGAACCGACACTATTGAGTGACTAAGCACAACACAGCACAGTGCCACCTGGGAAGCCCATTTAGTGTACATACTTTATAAAAAACACCTGTAACATCCCCAACCATCCAAAATAATTCTAGAAGAGCTGTTACAAATAAACGGGATAAAACTTCAGTCAGTCTCCTGTGCAACTCCTGAATGACTTAAATTATATGAACGTAATATCAACTTGGTAATTTTCATCTAAAAAGTTATACTACAAAATTTACATTTATTTCGTAAGTCTGTACAGTTAAGGAGGCAGTTATAAATTCATCATTAACAATAAAGTTGGACACAGACTATAAGGTATGTACATACAACAAATACACATAGTTAATCATTTATTTGGAGTTCTGTTCAGATTTACAAAAACAGTAGTTCTAGGTTTATGGCTATTCTAAACAGAAGTGCCCTTCTACAGAACAATGTCTTGGCTCACACAAAACTGGAAAACTGAATGTTCCCTCTGCCCTTCAATGACACGTCACCAATTCCTTCACTACCAAGCTTCATTTTACAGATGCTTATAAACTGCACAGGATTAAACAGGTGACTACTGGATCAGTAAGGATATATAATTTCCTCACCACAGAAAACAGTTGGACACGAATGAGGGACTGGATAACACCACCACCACAGAATACAATAAAAGCGATAATATTAGTTTCATTTTGTTTACAGACCATCTCTAAAATAATAAAAATAAAAACACCGATGCTTTTACCAGCTACTACATAAACAATTCCTTAGAGATTTCAATTTAAGGAAGGTGTAAGTGTTAAATATATGTGGACTGGTTTGTTTGATCAGAGTGGTTAAATTATTTGTGAATCTGACTCTAAAAGAAAACAGCATTAAAAGATATCTTCTGTTCCCGGGCAATAAAAATCATTCAAATCAACAAGCATTTGTGAACCATACTACATGACCATTCTTGCCCTTTCCTGTCCTCTTGCTTCCCCTGACAGGAGTTTTATAATGTATCATAACTATACTTATGGTCAGCATGCTGCAGAAAATATCTTAGCATACTGATGCCAAGCGACCTACGAAACATCTTGGCTTCACCCCCAACTTCTTTAACAGGTCAGTTGAGTGAAAGGAATGACCCCTTATAAATATGAGGGGTCAAAAGCTGAAACAAACGATTTACTTTTATAAAGAACAAAGTATAAGAGCATCCTTTACTATGAGGAAGATTTATGATTTCTCACTTCTTATTCAATTGTTCTTTGTATCTATGTATTTTAAATCTATAAATAGATGTATCAAATACTAGGTATTGTTATTCAATAAAAGTTAGGATTTAAGGGCAGCAAATTTGTCTAGGTCACATTCCTGAGGCTTAGGATGTGCACAAGGTCATATGGTCAATAAGCATAGACAGGACTGAAATATAGGTACCTCTGGGACTCAAGTCTGTGTGTTTATCACCATATTACACACTCACTGCTAATCTGACATGTGTACAATACAGACTTCAGTGCTGAACAGGTAGTCAGAGTTCTTTTTTTACTTAAGAGTTAAGACTGAAAATACAAATTACATAATCATGTGACTGACTGATATGTTAGAACAAAGTGTAAAAATGAAGCCATAAAAAGTACATGGAACAACTCAATTTCACGAGTGAGGAAAGAAGTAATTAAAGCAAAAACTTGTGTATTTTTTTTTTTTAGTTGTCCCAGCTGTTTTTTGCTTTGAGCTGACTTCCATGAACAGATACAAGAAATGTAGCTTTATTTTGGCACCATGATTTTCAGAGCAATAATAAAGAACAGTCTCTAGCAAGTTAAAGAATTTCAAAGGCTACAGACAGTAAACTATTAAACCACTTTTAAAGTTTAGGCAATAGACAGGTATCTAAGGCAACTCTCATCCTAAAAAAAGATCACTAATTATTTACGTATCTTTCACTTCAACCTCAAATTTCTGCCTTCGAAATCTTTGTTCTTCTTCAAAGGCAGAAATCTGGGAAGCCAATCCTGGCTCCTGACCTTCTCCAAGCATACATCACTGCCAGCTGCACTAACACTGAATGCACTGGATGAGACAGCGCCATCACCAATCATTTTTAATTAGAAACTAAATTTCTAAAGTTTGTTACTAAACAGGTCAGTCAAGACACAATTGTTTCCTGCAGGCACCAAGTGACCACTTACTCTTCTTTTTTTTTTTAACTCTTATTTTTTGAAAGTTTCTAAAACCAAGAGAAGCTTGGTGAATGTAAATGAACCTAAAGGTTGACATTAACACCTACCGACTTTTAAAACAATCAAGGTAAATTTTTTAAGAACCCATTTTATGAGTCAAATTTTGTAATAACAAACTTCATCTTATTTTCATGGTGCAAAAGCCTGAGACATTTCCTCTGAGAGATGGAGAAAAGATGTAGCAAGGAGGAAGAGCTTTGGCAATGAAATTCTGATTATATATTACAGTGTCTTAAGCTAAACGTTTCAGGTAGTGACCTGACAAATGAGGATCTTGAGTTGAACTCACTAAAACTGTATTAATGATTTTTATACAATATTAATACATATTTGCAGTGGATAAGAGTTCAAGGTGGCGAGAGTATCTATTTTTCAAGTGTATCAAAAATTTAAAATGAAGAAAATCAAAAGGTATGCACAAAAGGGCCAGCAACATAAGAGTAACCAATGACAAGTGATTAAAGCCAAAACACCAAGTTGCTAAGTATATAAGGAAGCTGCTATTCATTTGGACCTTTGCCCAGAACACAAAAATTTGGAGGAGAAATGGTAGTGGTTTAAAGGGGACAGGGGTTCTAAATTTGCTGCCTCATTCCTATATCGGGATAGCTCATCTTGGCCTTGCAGAAGCTTCCTCTGATAACTGTTTCTACTGAAATGTCTATAACCACACTGGAAAATCCAAACGGGTACCAAAGCATTTATGTAGAAATCCACTGTTTGAAAAACACCTAGAGAATATATTTAAAGCTAAGATAAATTTTGTTCTTTAGAAAATCAACCCAAGATCCTCGCAAAATAGACAAGCATTTTAAAACGTCTCAAAATTCTCTAAGGTAGCTAAATAAAGAGCAAAATTATCTGTACTCCCCCGAGCTTATGGTCCTTCGACAAAAAGCTTTTCTTCTTCTTTTTCAAAGACTGAGTTCCTTTAAGAACCACCACCACCTGCTCATGGTGCTTTTTTTTTCCCCTCAAGAAGGCATCTGCACTGCAGATCTCCACTCTAGGGGAGCTTGCCAGCCAGCTCCCACCAGCAGGCAGACGCGTATACAATGGAAACTAAAAGCGGCCTGCAGCTTCCCTCCTAGTCTTTCATAGAGATGCGAGGAGAAGGGGGTTCCACCAGCCCCTGCTTTGTCTGAATTTTCTCCCCCTCCCACTTTTCTGCGGGAAACACCCCCTTTTGTTATACTTCGATCAATAATAGCCAACAAAAAGCATGGAATTAAAACATGTCTACTGCTTGGCATAACTCTTATCTATTCTCTTCTAGAATATAAGCTGCTAACCTCGTGCCCCCACCCCCACGCCGCGCCAGTGAAGAGCAGGCTGTGTTGCAGATGCAGCCACGGATCCATCTTGGACCGCCAGCAGCTCCCTCCCAAATCTTCCCTGAGCTATTCTCATCACGCCTCCTTCTGCCTCCGAGCCTCTGAAAAATCGGGCATTCCGAGTCTGGCCACAAAAAAAAAACTAAAGGAGGATGAAAACAGTACAGAAAACGGCTTCAGTGTTTCCATTAAACTTCCTCATCCTCCCCACGGGCAACCGAAAAAAACCACCACCCCATATTTTCTGGAAGACAACCATGAACGACTGGTTATGGCAACACCTGTCTGCAAACCTGCAATGCAACCCAACCCTTTCACCGCCATCCCCTCAAAATCCTAACAGGGCATTTCTCCTACCTCCAACCTGCCCCGATCCTCTCAGTCTCTCTAATCCTCCACTAAATCACCCCGGTTCAGAGGACGGATTCGCCCCCCGCCCCCAAACTGGTGTCTTTCGCCCACCTGCCCAGTCTCGGCGTTAACGCCCACCCGCGGGAATATCTCCCCTCCCCCAGTCTGTTTTCCCCTCACCCCGTTATTTCCTCACCGCCTGCAAGACCTGTCACCCCCCTCCCCCTTAGCCCATTTTCCAGCCGCTCCTTCCCGGGGGATGAAGCCTCCAGAACGCGAGGGTGATGTGCCTTCCCTGACCCCCTAGGGCCCCCCTCCCGAGGTCGGGGTCCCTCGGCGCGCCTCACCCGCACAGGAGGAGCCGCAGCTCTTCGTCCCCAGGGCGGGGCAGGCTCCCGGGCTCCCGCTGCCACCACCGAGCGCAGAGGACTCGGCCCCGGAGGACGACGAGGAGACGGACGGGGACTGAGTGGCTGCCGACGGCTCTGCCATGGCTGCGCGAGCAAAGGCGGGAGAGGGATGAAGAGAGATGTGGGACGGGAGACAGGGAGGGGAGAGGAAATAATCCGGCAGCTGGCTCTCCAAAGTCGCCTCGCCTCTCCTGCTCCGAGGACAGACTCCGACGGACTGACTGACTCAGCCGAGCACCGCGAGAGGGCGGGAGAGCGACCGCGCAGGCGCACAAGGGCCCTCGGGCGGGGGCGGAGATGGTAGCCTTGCGCCCACTGACACAGGGCGCAGGCGCAAGAACTGTCCCTCGGCGCTCCTCCAGAGAAGGAGGGGCAAAACCGGCCTCGCGCTGCGCCAAGGCCCTTGGAGGGGTGGGCGGTGCCCCCCGGGGACCTGGCGCAGGGGGCGTGACCAAACACCAAGCTCCGCCCACCACTGCGGCCGAAGTTGAGGGGGGCCCTGCGCCTTAGTGTTTCTCCACGGATTTTTCTGTGATTGCTTTAGCTTAGGCTGATTATGTGTTTTAACGATAGAAATTTCTTTTTGCTTCTATTAGTGAAGTATATCTTTCCCACAAATTCCAGAGCCGATGTTTTTTGTCTGATGCGTTCCTACTCGTGACACCGAGGGTTACAACCACAGTGTAGGTCCACTCTGCAATGTGATTTATGGATTTTCCCGGATATATCCTAATACCCCATCACCACGAGGGACAGATGGTACAATCTCCCATTTGGTAGGTGAAGAAAGAGGCTGTACAGAAAAACTATTCCAATAACATTGCAATGCAGCCGCAGAACCTGCTTCACGTTCTTATCTCGTTACTCTTCCCCAAAAGGGGTCTGTCCCAAGATTGCCAGTTCCCTGTGGAATAACTAACAGAGAAGACACATTCTGAACGAAAAAAAAAAAAAAAAAAGCTAAACTAATGAGAAGGATGAGCCAGAAGATAACAGCCTGGTTATAGGATGGTAAAATTAGGGGTTAAAAATTGAGAATGTGGCACAAAAGACATATAATTGAATTTATTCGTCGCCTAAAAGGGGTCCTTAGTGGAAACTGTATTTGAAACCGGATACTATCTAGTTTATACTGGATTTCACTCTTTTTGGCTTCTCTGATTGGCTTGCAAAATTCAAAGCCTTCTACCTACAACTGGCCAAATGATTTGCAGTGTGCATGATTCTTTTAAAAAGGGAAATGTAGACCAGGAGTAATAAAAATCAAGACTATAGGCCTTGTTATTGCTAAAGCAGCAATCAGTGACCCCCAAGGGCAATTGCAGGATCAGCAGATCCTGTAAAGATGCAACCTCATGAAGAGGGAGGTAGTCAGCCAAGCAGCCACAGAGAGGGAAAGCAATCTGACCAGTGGAAATCTTCTAGAACAGGCGGTGAACTCCATCTGCCCTTGACAGATTTTAAGGTCAGGTAAAGCCGAGACAGGAGAAAAGAAAAAAAGAAAAAAACTTCTGGCCATTGAAACACTCTTAAAAAAAGGCACAGAAGAATATTTCCCAAAATAACTTTGTGGCAAATATCTTACCCTAGCATTTAAAGCATCAGTTGATACTGCAGCAGCTTGTCCTTTGGATGACAGAGAGAAATGCAAGCCAATATGATAATCAAACCAGTTATCTACCATTCTGATAAATACATAAATTTTAAGCATTTATATTATCAGGTGCTGGATAAGGAAATGAATGATGCTGGTCTCTGACAGCAGTTGCAAGGATCTGCAGACCCTGCCTGGAAAGGAACCCTAGTTCAATATCTAGAAAGAGAGAAAAGAAGATAAAAATCAAGACACTGATGTGGTCTTGGTGGTCTCTTTAGAGCCTTCAAAGTTTTTACACAAGAGGCCTTTGTGTGGGGTGTTCCTTGGTGGTCCAGTGGCTAAGAAACTGTGTTCCTAGATTCCACATGCTGCAACTAAAAATCTCATGTGCCTCAACTAAGACCCAATGAAGCCAAATAAATATGTTTTTAAAAAAGGCCTTTGTGCTTGATCCAGTTCCTGAAGCTGCCTTTCCTTCCTGCTCCATCTGCTGTATCAGTACATTTTCCTGAGAATGACTCTTGGTTGGGATGTTATTTATGTACCTGATCTGTTGCACAGATGTTTACTGGTCATTTGCTGTGTGTTTGATACACAGAATACTGGGAAATCTGGAGGGATCCAAAAAATATGTTTGTCCTGAGTTTACAAGCTAGGTGGGGCTTAGAACATACTCACATAAAATTAAAACAAAATACAAATTAAATAGCAGCCAAAACAACTCCCAAACAACACAAAACTATAACACTATGATTAGATGACAAGTGAATTGTTTGAATTTAAGAGTAGACGGAATCACTATGGAGTTATAGTAACTTGGGGAGGTTTTATGAAGAAATTAAGTCACATAGGAGCTTGGAGTGGTAAGGAGGCCCTTAAAGGCAAGAGAGAATGGTGCAAAGCAAATGCAAGGGGTGCTTTTTTGCAGGTATACAATAAGACCTCCTTCTGGGCAGACCAATCACAAAAAAGCACACTTTTCTCCCAGCCCAGTCCATGATGCACTTCAGTGCTGGCTTGTCCAGCAGAACTTGGCCTAGATTTGATTCCCTCTTGCCCTTCCTTTCCACAGGCTGCATTAATGCAACACAAGACCACACAGCCTTCTGTGGTGACTGGAGGCTTAGAAGTGTGAGATGTTTTGGGTGTAGTTAGCCCAGGTTGGCTAGAGCCAAGGGCTTGAATTGGGACAAAAGGGAGAGCAAATGGAGATGTTTCAGGGCCAGAGTATGGAGAAGTAGAAGCAGAGCCCTAAAGAATGAAGGCTTAGGAGGATCCAGTATAAGTTTTCAGGCAGGGAAGGGCTCAGATGGAATTGTTAGTGCTCACTGGAGTACAGCCATTTCTCAGGAGTTTTGCTGAGCAATTTTAATTGTCGAGGCACTGAGCTGGGAAGTCTTTCTTGGTCCTGTCTTTATAGGATGGTATTTACAAAGCTAATTTCCCACCTCGTCTTCCAGGTCATTTTATCATCAGTTTTTTTTTCCTTGACTTTTAAGGAAAAAAAAATTAATTAAAAATTTAATATATTCACATGCCATATATGTTTATAATCAAAAGTATATATACTATAAAGTTTTAATCTATCACTAACCTCTCTGTACCCACTGGTCTCCCCCTCTACACTCACAGAGGTAACTGCTGTTAGGAGCTTTTTTGTGGCAAATGCAAAGGTGAATATAGCAAATTTATATTCTTGTCTACCTTTTTAATGCTTCCCAGGTAGTGTATTGGTAAAGAATCTGCCTGCCAATGCAGGAGCCGCAAGAGATGCAGGTTTGATGCCTGAGTTGGGAAGATCCCCTAGAGAAGGAAATGGCAACCCACTCCAGTATTCTTGCCTGGAAAATCCCATGGACAGAGGAGCCTTTGGGGGTACAGTCCATGGAGTCACAGTCAGTACATGACTGAGCGCGCGCGCACACACACACACACACACACACACACACACCCTTTTTAACACAAATGATAGTGCTTCCTTTCCTTAACAGCAAATTCTAGTGATCTTTTCTAGTGTCTTTTTGAGGCATTAAGACAGTTGTGCTGTTGACTGCAGTTAACAATAACGAAGCAGCTGATAGATCTAGAGGTTTTATTCTGTTACTATATTGAGGGCCTGATATTCAACTTATAACAGCCTAAGAGTCAGGATTGACTTTTCTTTTGACAAACTAGGACAAGTTATTCCCTCATTTTTTTTTTTTTATTCCCTCATTTTATACACAAGCAAAGTAAGGTATTTAAATGACACCCAGGAATGTCAGTTCTTCAGTCTGTCCCTTACGAGTGCCTAGATTGTTGCTTAAACGTGGATTCTGCGATTAGGTGGTAGGAGAGGAGTCTGAAGTGTGTTCCAACACAGTGAGTGAAGGTTATTTACTTGGCTGTTTACCCAACAAGGCTGTGAGTCTCTGGAGGACAAGAATGTGCCTTATGTACTGTGGCAGCATTACTGCCTAGCACTGTGCCTGGTATATAACAAACACCCTGTTTTTGGAAAGCTTTGGAACCTGATTCACAGTGGATATTATTGCAGAAAACAATTTTGCTATTTTTGTCCTTTGTAACATACTCTAGTATGTTGAATATTTATGACTTTGTTTTGCTTTTCCAGAATGAATATAATAATTACCAATTTTTGAGCACTAATCATGCATTAGTCATAATTACCAAACATATCTCATTTAACTAACTATGACAACTCTGTGGCTTGAGTATTCAAGTCATTTGGCAGATGATGATGAAACGAGTTCAAAAAGGTAGACTAACTCACCCAACTGTACAGCTAGTGAGCTAGAATTCAGAACCAGGTCAGTCTGACCACAAAGCCAGTGGCCTTGACCATTCAAACATATCTATATGCCACCTACTTCTTGAAAACCACAAGGAAAGCTCAGCCTCTGCTCATACATGAGTGAGATGGCTGAAGGCAGGCTCAAATCAGTCTTATCAATATTTAGCATTTTGTATCTCCAGGGTTTTGATAACCATGAATACTTGAGAAGGAAACAATAATAACAAAACAGGCTTCTTGTTTACAGGGGTTGTTTTCTGAATTGCGACTAATCCTAAAACCTATGTATAATTTGTATTGTGTTGTTCCAAGTGCCGAAAACTTCTACAATATATGCAGAAGGCTGAGGTGCTGATATTGACCTTGATGATGTTATACTGAGCAAGATGTAATGTCAGTATTTGCCGTCACTTCCTGACAGGGTGCGTTTCAATGTGTCTCTATTGGGAACCCTTAAAATAGAACAGTGGAGAAGGAAATGGCAAAGAAGTCCAGGATTCTCGCCTGGCAAATCCCATGGACAGAGGAGCCTGGCAGGCTACAGCCCATGGGGTCACAAAGAGCTGGACACGAATGAGTGACTAACACAAATTAGAACAGGGTACGTTGTTCAAAAGCAAAAATTAGGTATTTAGTATTAAAGGAACAAAAAAGTGAGTGGGCAGTGTTACGTGTAACATGTACTTTCTTTATTCATCCTTTCAGTAAGTATTTGAGTTTCTACTTCCTGCCTGGCACTGTTTGGGGACACTGAAGATACAGGCAGTGAACACAAAAATTTCTATCTGTAACTTATGTTCTAATGGGAAGAGACAAACAGAAAAGCAAAACAGAAGTTAGATGTTGAGCAGTCTTATGGAGAAGGTTGGGGAAGGGGAGTATAGGGGTTTCCCTGATAGCTCAGATGGTAAAGAGTCTGTCTGCAATGCAGGAGACCCAGTTTTGATCCCCGGGTTGGGAAGATCCCCTGGAAAAAGAAATGGCAACTCACTCAGGTATTTTTGCCTGAAAAATCCCATGGATGGAGAAGCCTCCTGGATGGAGGAGTCCATGGGGTTGCAAAGAGTTGGACGTGACTGAACGACTAACACTATATGCTCATCACCACCATGTTCAGTTTAACTTCTTTAATTGTTTATTGCAATTGTGACAAGTCTTTAGTCTCTGGCCCCTTTCTCTGAGCATGCCGCATATCCCTTGGATTTGAGTAGTATCTCTTAGGTCCTGCTTTCTGCACATACAATGTGAAACCCCAGTAACCACTTGTCCTGATATTTACATCTAGTTTCTTGCTGGTCAGGTAGCTTAGCTTGAATCTAGACTCACATATAATGCCTGGAGGAGGTATTCAAATAACCTTGAGAATTTGCAGAGAATCAGAAGGGACAGAGGAAAAGAAAACAAAACAGGACCTCTTTAGGTAAGTTTAAGCAGAATTATCTTTACTTCTTTACTGCTGGCCTAATCACTCCGGGAGTGAAACACAGATCAAGGGCATCGCACAGCATAGAGATGGCTGGAAGGAGTTCCTGGGTAGGTTATAATAGGTAAGACAGAAGAAAGTGGAATAATGTGTCAAGTGAATGAAGCAAGGGTGATGCAAGAGGTGGTGGTGGCAACAGACACTTTAGCCTCTCATCAGCTACGTACCCCCAAGACAACTGTCCCTACCCCAACAAATCCAAAATAACAATATTCTCCAATTGTGACAACTGCCAGTTTTGCAATCACATGTGAGTGTGAATAAAAGCATTTTTGGAGAACTGTGTTTGCACTGATCTACCATACAGTTTAAGTAAGAGCGTCATTGCCAAAGCAACTTCAAGACAAGCTCCAGGAAGCCAGAGGTTTACAAAATACGGCCATAGCTTAGAAAGAACAAAGACAGTGGAAGGACTTTCCCTGGAAGTTCTTATGTTAGCTGTTAAAGAGTAGCGATGGTGCGCCATCAGGCTTGGGCAGAGACAGGAATATCGGGAGTAGCTGTAATGGTGATAATGAAGTCACGGCCTCCTCTCCTTGTGAAGTCAAAATCATTTAAAAAACCAGTGATGCTCACGTCACCCATGGTTGAGGCCTCCCTTCGGTCCTTAGGGTAGAGAGCCGCCTACCTATGGCTCCGGCCAGCGTTAAGCACCGAAACCCTCTCAAACGCGGCCGGTAGGGTCCCGATGCCTGTTCCACCGAGGCCTCGGACCTGGGCCTGGCCTCAAGACTAGGAGCTGGGCGGGGACCACCGGCCGGCTCGGTTCTCCCCGCATGGCCTGCTGGGAGTTGTAGTTCAGTCGTCGAAGAGCCGCGACAATCCCGGTCCCTCTCTTCCGCTTCCTCCCCGCCCCGGATGAGTTCGCCAAACAGTAACCGCTGGCGGGTAACCAGAGATCAAGGGGCTATAATTCCCAAGGGACCGTTGCTCCCAGTGCGCAGCCCCAGGTATTCCAGACAGTGTCGGACTCCAGCGCACGCGCATACGCGTCGGGCGGTGGCGGGATTTTGCCGCGTGCGCTTTCCCGCCCCAGTCCGCTAGGCGCTCGCTGCGCCTCGGTCGACCCCTGCCAAGCCTCTGAGTTCTCGCTCTCTCGCGGCTTCGCGCGCCCCTCCTTCTCCCTCGTTTCTGTTAGAGCCCAGGCCACGCCCGTTTCCCGCCTCCAGGGCCTGGTTCGTTCCCGCCCCAGTCTTGCCCTTTTTGCGCCCCTGCTGCTTCTGCTGGAGGCGGAGGCTCCATGTTGTCCCCTCAGCGAGCCGTAGCGGCTGCATCGGGAGGAGCAGGTGAGGCGCCCGATTTCCCCCGTGCCCGCTCCGTAGCCACCTCCACCGCCCTCGCTGCTGTAGCTCCGAGGAGACCTTACGCCCGTGCCGCCGCCCTTCCTCGTCCCGGCGTTGGGACCGCGCGCCCCTCCCTGGTGTCCCTTGGCCGGCTTATTCGGGTCCAGGGGCTGCTCGCGGGGTCGGGACGGTAGGGCACGGGCGGCGCCTTCCTCGGCCACCTTCGGAGGTCGGGCCCTGCGACCGGGGGAGACGGTTAGTGCCCCTCGGGGCTGCTGCCGCCCTCATGGTGCCTCCCCCTCCCCGCCTAGGACGGCCCCGAGGGTCTGTGGTCCCGGGCGTCGTTCCGAGGTTTCGCCCCGCCGGCCCCGCCCTGGCTGAGCTGGGCGCTCTTGGCTGCGGTCCCCTTCCTGCCTGGGCGCTTCGCACGCTTGCGGGCCGAGTGGCTCTGGCCTTGTTAACGGGCCCAGGGAGCTGAGAAAATATTATAGATGCCGTATTGTTAAACCTTTCAAAAAGCTGTGAAGGGCTGCGAAGTGTCTTTGAGTTGGAAACTTTATTTTTATCCTACCGACCTTGAGTTACAAGAAGTAATAGGAAGGTTGATTTTCAACCCACACTTATCTCCCTAAAGGAGATAAGAGAATGTGGCCTAAATTGATTTTTAAGAAGTTCTTTTAGTACGTGTGGTACAATACGTTCTTTTGCTTTCTTGAAGACATAAAAAAATAGTGAAAGTAAAAAAAAAAAAATAGTGAAAGTATTAAATAAAAACAAATGGTCACCAGAAATTCGTGGGTTTTGATTTCATCTGTCATTTTACCTGACTTTATTTTTGTGTGCTGTTGAAATGGCCAGACGTTTCCTTTGCGAAATCTAAAGGCAACAACAGAACATTGAAGACTTCAATAAATCCCAACCCTGAAATTTGAACACGAAGTTGGGTAGAATGTTTTGGGAAGGAGAGAAAAGAACTAACGGACCAAAAATGTGGTTTCACATTCTGGCTGGCTTTTGGAGAATCAAAACCTACATAGTTTTAAGCCGAGACACGTATTCAGCATTGCAGTGTTGAGTTTCAAATGAGTGCTTTTTTTTTCAGTCCCCACAGAAACTAGCTCATAGTGTAGAAATCTCTGTTGCTGCGTTAACACCTGTTAAGGAAACGCTTGACTGACGATCTCTATCTAATGAGGTATTATGTTCGCAGAGCAGGTTGTTTTATTAGCTATTGTTTACTGTCTTATTGTAGTCATAAAGTTAAAAAAAGTAGTAGAGGAGAAATGTGATGACGAGTGCTAGCATAATTGTTTTAGTTTTCACTCAACAGGGCTTGTTGTTCAGTCGCTCAGTCATGTCCCATCCTTTGTGACCCATAGATAGCAGCAGGGCAGTCTTCCCTGTTGAGAGTAGGCTTTTGTAGAATTGGTTTTCTAAGGCATAGCACATGCAGTTTTTCATTTTTATGATTCCTAAGTCATAAAAGATATACTCACACTAATTATTTAAAATGAAATAATGGAGACTTGTAAGAAGAAATGTCTCCTCTATCTCCCCAGTTCCTCAGTGGTAGCCGTTGCTCACAATTTGGTCATATAGTCTAATATTTCTTTGAAATATTAGGGAACTCTAGGGTGTGTGAACTTGTTTGAGAATTGGTTTAAAGTTTACCTCTGATGACTAGGCATGCCTTTAAAGTTTCTGTGGCCTTGTGTTTCATATTGAGAAATTGTTTAAAAGACACAACTATAGTTTATCGTTAGTCTGAATTTTAAAACATTTTCTGACTCTGAGATTCTAAGAGCATATTCTCTAAAAAATATCAAGGGGAAACATGATGGGAAAGCTTTTAGTTAAAAGGAAAAAAAATCTTTTAGTTGCTGTAGAGCTGTGGTTCCCAGCTCTGCTGCACTTTAGAATAACTTGGGATTTTTAAAACCTGCCAGTGCTTGGAGCTCACTCACAGATTCTGATTTAACTCATTGAGGGGCCAGGTACTAGTGAAAAAGTTCCTAAAACCCAAGTAATTTGATTTTTATATTAATAGATAATCAAATTTCCCTATAGGTGGTTGCTTAATTTGAATTGATTTATTGCATTATAGGAAGTATAATTTGTAATGTCAATATTTTTGTATTGAGTTGTTACTCTTCTGGGCGTCCCCAATGGCTTGGCGGGTAAAGAATCCACCTGCAATGCAGGAGACAGGGGATGGGGGTTCCATCCCTGAGTTGGGAAGATCCTCTGGAGGAGGAAATGGCAACCTACTCCAGTATTCTTGCCTGAAAAATCCCATGAACAGAAGAGCCTGGTGGGCTACAGTCCATAAGGAGGCTAAAGTATATTACAAATTAGAAAGTAGATTTTATAGACATAGTAGGTGAAAAAGCAGAGAAGTAGATTAATTCTTTATGTTTTGAAATGATAAGGAATCCAAGTCAAATATTGCCAGTTAAGAAAGTCTTATTCAACTGGAATACAGATAATTAAAACCTTCAGGTAGCCAGGTTGATTTTGCTGGTGTTCTTATTTTTAGGGTGAAGTCAAATAAGGTGACTATTGAATTCTTCCTATTAAAAAGATTTTTTCTCATTTTAGATTCAGTCTCTGCATTTCTGACATAATTAATTTTCATAAATCCATGAAGCACTGCAAAATTCTTAATTAAGAAAAAGTGCTTCTGTTCAGCATTCTGTGTGCTAAGCATTCTGTGGAGGCTTCCCTCATAGCTCAGTAGGTAAAGAATCTGCCTGCAGCGCAGGAGACCTGGGTTCCATTCCTGGGTTGGGAAGATCCCCTGGAGAAGGAAATGGCAACCCACTCCAGTATTCTTGCCAAGAGAATTCCGTGGACAGAGGAGACCGGCAGGCCACAGTCCACAGACTTGCAAGAGTTGTACATGACTTAGTGACCAAACCACTACCTGTGCTAAAATACAAAAATTTCCTATGACAGATGAAAATAATCTTCCTCGTAAACCTTTTAATTAATTAGAATGTAAATTTCCCCTAGTATTGTATTGAATTGTGTTTAAATAGTATTTTCATGGAAACAACCTTAGAAATATATGTGTATCTACCAATATACTGCCTTGAGACAAAAGGCACTCCCACCATCAGCAAAAAGGAGCCACACCCAGTAGTAGAGTTGGCTGAGAGCTTCCATGTATCTTTGTATATGATGATGTGTTTTCTTTGGCGTTCTCTGTGAACTGGGAACTTTAAAAGACTGCCAGCAAGAACGAGGCATGAAAATGGTATGCTTCTGTTTTTGGGTGTGTTGCTTTTGCTCTTTAGAAAATGTGCTATTTCAAAAGGAGAATGGAAAACTCAGGTCATAACTTTACCCTGAGTCATGCACGCTGCTCAGTGAAATGTTTCTTTAAGTATAGTTAGGATTTGCTTTTCAGAACTCTCTGGACAGTAAGAATGAGAACTGAGACTCGCTCTGCCCCAGTGGTTTTTAACCCAGGGTGGTTTTGCCTGGTTGGGACACTTAGCAATATGCCTGGAGACATGTTTGGGTCTCCCAATCAAGACGGAGCGCAATTGATACCTGGTGAGAAGAGGTGAGAGATGCTGCTAAATATCCTACAGTGAGTGGGATAGTTCCCCACAACAAAGAGTTATCCACCCAAATACCAGTGGTGCTGAGGTTGAGAAACCCTGTTCTAAACTCTTCAATTGATCTACAAACTTCTGTCTGAATTACCTGAAATAGCAATTGTGATTGCTTCCAAATAACTGGTTTCGTTGAGTTTATCACTGGTTTCAAATATTTGAGGAGCATTTAAACTTCTTTCCCCCATAATGCTTTTTCTGATAGAACTTGTTTCTTAAAATGTGTGTTTTCCATAGGGTCAGAAAGGCCACTTATAATTCAGTAACCTTATCTACTTTTATTTAGCCTGTGCTGCTACGTTGTTTTCTTCTGTTCTTTAAAAATTCAGAAATCTAGGAAGAATTAGCGTTGTAATTTGCATAGTCTGTACAAATTTTCCCCAATAATAATTAATTTCACTTGTTAGTCTTTCAGCCATTCTATTTGTCTGTCCTTTTGGTGAAGTTGTTCAGTTGCTAAGTTGTGTTGGACTCTTTGCGACCCCATGGACTGCAGCATGCCAGGCTTCGCTGTCCTTCACCATTTCCTGGAGTTTGCTCAAACTCACGTCCATTGAGTCCAGTTATACATCGATTAAATAAGCATTTAAACTTAGTGATTAATCTGGATTAAGGTGTGTATTAAAAAGGAGAGGCTAAGTCAGTGCTTTAAAAGTACTTAGAAAAAACTTCCATGTCAATTATTGGAATCCTTTATAATTATCCAAATATTTTCAACATTTCTACATACTTTGAAATGATGACTGATACAGTATTACTTTGAGCTATTTACAGCACTAATAATTGGCAGTATAATAGTTTTACCACTCACCTTTTTTTTTGAAATTAGGTTTTAAGTTCACCAAACTTCAGTTTTTCCTAAACTTAGGTTTATAAGTTTACTTAAATGTAAACGGATGGTCTGGGAACTGGGATCCCACAAGTTCTGTGGTGCGCCTCCCCCCACCCCCCCCAAAAAAAAAATGTATACGGAGGACAGATATGACTGGTCAGGCATATCTTTTGTATGTGTATAAAATGTCACATCTGTTCATGTAAGTGAACATAATAAAGCATGAACTCTTCATATACTAAACAAATATTTATTGTTCATGTAAGTGAGTGTTACTCAGAAAATGTTGTCAATTTGGAAAATGATTGCTTTGCTAAGGGAGAAGGCATATAAGGTTGCCATGTAAAGGTTTTTCTAGCACCATCCCTGGAGGTTAGATCTCCATCCAGTATGATTCTTGAGAAATGAAAGTAATTTCACTGCAAATGGGGTGTCCCTCCCCCTTAAAGAAACCTCTTTTGTGGAGTCCTTTCTGTGCAGGTTGCTTTTTTTTTAATCATGAATTTTGATCTGTTCTTTAGCCAGGCCTATACAATTTAACTTAACCTAAAGCATGAATAGGTTCTGTAACAAGTTTGGCCAATTTAGATAATTCAGGAAATTTTCAGTTTTTCAAGAGGCATTGAATTTTAGAGCTGGAAAATGGCTTTACCTAACTGCCTGATTTTGAGGAAGAAACGGAGACACAGGTAAGTGAAATGATTTACTCATGGTGTTAGAGTTAGTACGAAACTGGGCCCTGAAGTCTGGCCTTTCCTGATTGTTAGGGAAGGCCTCCCTCCTGTACATACTCCTTCACTTGCATAACAATCTTTGCCAAACCAGGAGCTGAAGTTAGAGATGGAAGAAATGATAGGGTTTGGTGGTACATTGCTTATGAGTCAGGAGAGAGGTGGAGGCTGAAAGGTAGAGATTTGAAAGAGTGGAGTAGCTGACAGGATTCACTTTGATGACACTAAATGGCTAATGATACTATATGCAGAGTTATAAAATGGTAGAGGTTTAATCTCCACTCATTTTACTGTTGAGACTGAAGGCTGGACATGCCCAGAATCACACAGGTTGTTAGTGGGAGAACTGGAACAGGAACTTGTCCTCTGACTCTTACATCCATTTATTTTTATGTAATACTCCTCCGAGAGTGGGCTGATGGTGCAATATCCAGATGAAGGTGTGCCTTAGGCAGTTGCACATTTGGATCCAAGTGCAGGTTAGAAATTAATGAAGTTGCATCACCAAAATAGAGGGTGTAGTGAAATTAATTAATTAATGGGCTTCCCTTGTGGCTCAGCTGGTAAAGAATCTGCCTGCAATGCAGGAGACCTGGGTTCGATCCCTGGGTTGGGAAGATCCCCTGAAGAAGGGAAAGACTAACCACTCCAGTATTCTGGCCTGGAGAATATATATATATTCTGTATAGTCCATGGGGTCGCAAAGAGTCAGACACGGACTGAGCGAGTTTCAGCTTCAGTGAAATTAACGAGTAGAGAGCTCAATCAGGGAGAGGATGAGAACTGCACCCCGAGGCTAAAGCGGGGCATTGGTGGGTATCACAGGCTGAAAAGGGGTTGATAAAGAGGCTGGAAGGGAAGGAGGAGTGGGCAGTATTGTAGAGTCCAAAGGTTTTAAGAAGTGTTAGAAGTCGTTGGCCATTGTGTGTTATCACAGGTGTAGGGTTGAATGAGAATCAAGAAAGATCTATTGCATTTGGCAGGTGAGGTCACTGATGAACTAGAGAATGATTTCAACAGAGACTGAGAGGAAAGTCAGATGGCAAGGTGATGAGAAGGGAATGGGTAGTTGAGTGCATGAAGACATTCAAGGAGGCTGACGATGACAGAAAGGAGACTGGGAGGAGGAAGGGGAGAAACTGACTTTTACCACAATTCTTTATATGTACTGTTAGGTTTAGTGTTCACAATATTAGGAAGCTATTATTCTATGGTAGATACTAGGCCTGAATGTGACAGTTTCCTTAACTCCCCAGGAGCTCATTACAATATAAAGTTGTAATGAGTGGAATAATCAGTGAAGGTTGCTCAGTCATGCCCGACTCTTTGCCACCCCATGGGCTATATATAGTCCATGGAATTTTCCAGGCCAGCATACTGGAGTGGGCAGCCTTTCCATTCTCCAGGGGGGTTCTTCCTGACCCAGGGATCAAACCCAGGTCTCCCGCATTGCAGGCAGATTCTTTACCAGCTGAGCCACAAGGGAAGCCCCAAGTAGAATAATAGTATGTACTAGTATTTTTTTTTAATTAATTTATTTTAAATAGAAGGATAATAGCTTTGCAATATTGTGTTGGTTTCTGCCATACATCAGCATGAATCAGCCATAGGTATACACATGTCCCCTCCCTCTTCAACCTCCCCCCAACCTCCCAATAGTATTTACTAGTAGTGGAAATAGGAAAACAGGTTCATTTGATTGAGTCCATAATATGTGTCATATGGACTTCACAGGTGGCTCAGTGTTAAAGAATTCACCTGCTAATGCAGGAGCCACAGGAGACCTGGTTTTGATCCCTGGGTTGGGAATGTCCCCTGGAGAAGGAAATGGCAACCCACTCCAGTATTCTTGCCTGGGAAATCCCATGGACAGAGGAGCCTGGCAGGCTACCGTTAGTGGGATTGCAAAGAGTCGGATGTGACTGAGCACGCTTACAGTGTGTGTCATACACTGTTGCTTTGAGATGGTGTTAGTTTTATAAATAAATGGAACTACAAATAGATATTTATCCACAATCACATTGTGACTAAGAGGTGGAGTTTGCTTGTTTATTATGCAAATGTTTACTGGATATCTCCTCTCTGTGTGCACTGTTCTGGTTCTTGGGGGACATAGCATTGAACAAAAGAGACAAAAATTTCTGTCCTCACGGAGCTTGCATTCTGGAGGTGAGAGAAAGTAAGGATTCAAGCCCTGAGGACTCTCTTGATTGCTTTTTAGTGTAAAGTGATGGACTATGAGAGGACTGGATGGGAGGTCAGGCCTGAGGGAGGGTGCAGGTGAGTGATGAAGGATGAGCAAGTGTTTGCTGGAGTCAAGCGGAAGGCACATTTCAGGCCGTGGAAACAAATAGTTGAATAGGCTGTATATTTGAAATTTTGAAATTAGAATAGCACCTGGATCCTAACTTTCTCCTAGAAGGAGTATAAATTTACCTGGGAGGATGAGGAGAATAAAGAATTAGAGAAACTAAGGCAGTAGGGTGAATGGTGAAAGGCTTTGACTTACAGAATTAAGATTTTAGCTTTGAGCCATCAATCCAGAAAATGTTTTTGATTGTTTTGTTACATAGTTGCTCTCATGGTATGTTTAGGTACTGTAATGAAGGTGTTCAGCCCTAGGGAATGAGGTGACAAGTCAAAGCAGCACTCTGGAGATGTTGACTTGAATGATCAACCTGATAGGCAGGAACTGTTGGAAGCTGGCATGGCTAAAGGAGAGGGCCCTGAGGTTTTGCTTAAGGGCTTTACGGGATTGGGGGGATCTGAGATGCAAAGATAAATGAGCAAAGGACATTTACATGATACCTAAAAATAAGATTTTTACTTGGATGATCAATAATATATAGTTTTATTGTCTTAGGAAGTGAGAGATAAAGATGGTGTGGTGAAAAGTGAGCACCTCTGTTTGAATTATTAATGTGTATAGTTCAAAATGATTTTTCCCTTAAGTGGACCCAAACCAAGATCTTTTAAAGTCCTGTGTGCCTAGTATACTGTCAGAGAGAAATGCAGGATCTCCCCAACTCCCTTAACTAAAATATAGCCTGGTTCTCTTCCTTTTCACTTTACTGTAGGCAGAAAGAGGAAGAGATGAGGAAAGGTTTTATCTTTTTTTAAAAAAAAAAACCACTGTCCTTAGTGGTCTTCATCTTTTCTTGAAGTGCAATTCATTGTGTACAACTGCATACATTTTTGTCACGGAATTTTTCTATCTTGTTTGTAGTCCAGGTAACGTTATCTTCCATGCCTGTTGCCCTGAGAGTACCACCTGCATCCTTAGGGTGGCAGCTTTCAACTATATTACATACATATTCATTCTTATTTAACAGTTGTTTATTGTGTGCCTGCTTTCTGTAGGAAATTCACATTGCTCAGTAAACTTTAATGGTGAAATAGATGAAATGGAAAGAACCGGTACCATGAAGTTAATTGTGAAGCCCTGGGGGACTATTGTACTGGTTACTCGGTTTGGCTGTACCTCATAGACCCTCCAAATAAGTGCTTTAAACAAGGTAGACGTTTTCCTTCCATGTGAAAGTGAGCCCGCAGTGGCGGTTCTGTGACACTGAGTCTCAGCCCTGCCTCTCTCGTTGAGGTGTTAGCCTCACATGCCTGGTCCAGGGTGACTTGCTCCTGCTTTTGCATCTAGCCAGCAAGAAGGGGGAAGATATCTGAAAGTTGCTGCGTCATTTCCAGTCAGAACTTAGGCACATAGTGATACCCTGCATACAGGGTTGGTTTGGGAATGTGTTTCTTCTGAGCATTTATGTGCCCAGCTAAAAATATTACCATAGCAGCAGGAGAAAAATGGATGTTGGGGGAGCAACCAGCCATCTCAGGGACCTTGGTACTGCGTTGAGTATTGCACAGCACTTAACCCTGTGCCTTATCCATAAGGTATGAATAAATTGTTCTCTTTTGTTCTTTTATATGAAAGACTGAAGGTCTTCAGGCCCCGGATTCACCTGCTGTTATGTCAATAAGAACTCCAAGAGATTATTCACAAAAATGTTTCCTTTTTGTAATGGGAAATAATGGGAAAGAAAAGTGTTAGTATCTGTGTATTATAATGCCAGCATGACATTTAATCTATCGTTACAGGTTGTTTTCCAGTAGTTCGCAAAAAAAGTAAAAAGCGGGTAGGCCTTTTGTTGCTGTCTGATACTGTAAGTTTAAAAACTGGGCAGCAGTGCGTACTTAAAGGGTAGAGTCTGGCAGTCAGGCTGTTCTGTCTACTTTGCCTGCTGTGATCATTCAGCCTTCAGTGCTTCCCAGATGAAAGGGTTTCTGGGACCATATGTATGATTTTGGCCATATCTACCTACCTCTACTATGCTCAACTTAATATTTGTCCTTCAATTTACTTTAAATTCATTAGTTTTTTTTTTTTAACTTAGCCTCCTTCTAAGCAATAATCCACTAAAACATGGTTTTGTTTCCTAATACTCATTCATAATTTCCTAATACTCATTCATAATATCCTAATATAATTCATTAAATACCCAGTTATTAGAATCTGCTTGCTAATGCAGGAAACATGGGTTTGATCCCTGGGTCGGGAAGATCTCCTAGAGAAGGAAATGGCAAGCCACTTCAGTATTCTTACCTGGAGAATTCCATGGATAAAGGAGCCTGGCGGTCTAGTCCATGGGGTCACAAAGAATCGGACGTGACTTAGCAACTAAACAACAACAGTGTCCTTTTAACTACTTAAGAACGTCTCCTTTAGAACAGGTAGTAGTGCTTTGCCTCATTTCATAGGCTCCACTGCTGCTTTGCTTTTTTTTTTTTGTAAACTTTCCATAAATCCTCATAGCTAAGTGGCTCTGAATTTCAAAGAATATCTTTGTGTTTTTAACTCTAGAAGAGAAACTACGAGTTAGTGTTAATTTTGATCTAAAGAATTGCTTGCCTCTAAAACCTTGACTAGGTTTTTAAGAGTGATCTGCAAAGCATAGTCACCTACAGATGTTTTCAAGTTTTCTCTAGGACCCGTTGGGAACTGTTACTTAACTTTTGTAGGCCTTAGTTTCTTTATTTTAAAAATGGAGTGGTATTATTTACCTCGTAGAGTTCTAAGGATTAAGTAAAATGATGTATGTGAAAGGCTTGGCAGTGGCAGGTGCCCTTTCTACTCTTGGTGGACTTTTGGTTTATTTTCAGTTTTGGACCATTTTAAATGAAGCTGGTGTGAACATTCTTGTGTATATGTTTTTTGATGGATGTACACATTTATTTCTCTTAGGTATATACCTAGCAGTGGAATTGGCTGGGTCATAGTTATGTTTAGTTTTAGTAGATACTGCCTAACAGTTTTTCAGAGTGGTTCCATTCCCATCAGAGTGTATGAGAATTACAGTTGTACCATTCTGATGGGCAAGCGGTGGTGTCTCCTTATGGTTTTGATTTACATTTCCTTGTTAAATGATGGTATAGAACCTTTTCATATGCTTATTGACCACTTGGATATCCTTTTTAAATGAAATGCCTGTTCATAATCTTTTGCTTATTACTCATTTTAAAGGTGGAATAGTTGTATCTTTCTTTGGGATTTCTATAATGATTCTGGATATGAGTCCTTTGGATTTAGGTGTTAAAATATTTTCTTTTAGCCTGTAACTTGCATTTTTACTCCCTTAATGGTGTCTTTTAATGAACAAAATTCTTAATTGTAATGAAGTCTAATTAATCTTTTTTTTTTTTTTCTTTTATGGTTGGGTGCCTTTGTGCTCTGTTTAAAAAGTTTTTACTCTTCCGTGCTAAAAATACATATATTTGAAACTTTTTTTTTAATCTCTGTAACAACATAGGTGATGCTATGGAGAGCGGAAAGCCTGGTCCAGTGCAGGTTGTTTTGGTTCAGAAAGACCAACATTCCTTTGAGCTAGAGGAGAAAGCCTTGGCCAGCATCCTCTTACAGGACCACATCCGAGAGCTTGATGTGGTGGTGGTGTCGGTGGCCGGCGCCTTCCGAAAGGGCAAGTCCTTCTTGCTGGACTTCATGCTACGATACTTATATTTCCAGGTAAGGTAGAATTACTTCATTTCAGATTAGCAAGTGGAGACTTCTGTGTCCAAAAGAGCAAACTCACCTCATGAGTTACCCTTGATGTGTAAAGTTACTTGAATAACTTTTAATGGAAATTTCTTATTTCTCCTATAGAAGGAAGGTGGCCATTCAAACTGGCTGGGTGACCCAGAAGAACCGTTGACAGGGTTTTCATGGCGAGGGGGCTCTGACCCAGAAACCACTGGAATTCAGATCTGGAGTGAGGTTTTCACTGTGGAGAAGCCAGGTGGAAAGAAGGTAAGGAAGAAAAAGACTTTCAAACTAACAAACACAGTGAAATGAAAACTAATGTGTAGTCTGATAATCCAGTTAAAATGATTTTTATCAAAATGATATAAGTTCAAGATTTAAAAATAATGCATGAATGTAGTTTAAAAGGTCAGGGGTAACATAAGGCTTCTAAGATGACTAGTCCTCTCTCTGCTCATTTTCACTTCCCAGAGGCTAATGCTCTCAACTGTTCAGAAGTTACTTTACACTCTTCTGTAATCATTCACTCCACCCACCCCTCCAGCTGTCAGCAGCTCATCTCATGAACCTCATAAGCTTCAGTTGTAGACCTTCTCCCCAGATTTCTTTGTAAGGGTCAGCTGGGGCAAGGTATGTGTCTCCTCAAGTGGAAAGAGAGAATTTGGGGTTATGACTATTTCTTAAACAGACTTTAACCCCTTCCTTCTGTTTTTAGTCTCACCCTAAAGCATGTTTTCACGGTTGTTTGTGCCTCTCATTTTTTGAGTCTTTCCAAGGCTTAAGATTTCGTATCTCCCCTTCACGTTGTTCAGTTTCAGCCTTTTCCTTGATGTTAAGTTATTAAATATTTTGGGAGATGGAGAATTGATGCATGACTCTTGATCACTGTTTCCACAGCTTCTGTTTTATTTTATGAATTTCCTTATTATTTCTTTAAATATTTTGTTTCTCTCTGTTTTAGTGAAGTTTCAGGAAAAGGTATATTAGAAAACCCTCTAATTTTTTTTTTAAATGCTTAGATATGCATACAAAAAAATGTGTAGCAAAATAGGGAGATTATTATACTTTTTTTTTTTAAAGGAAGAGAATGTAGAGAATTGCCTGGCAGTCCAGTGGTTGGGGCTCTGTGTGACCACTGCTGAGTGCACATGTTCAATTCCTGGTCAGAGTATTAAGATCCCACAAGCTGTGGGGGCAAGGCGGTGGGTAGGAAGAGAATGGAGGAGAATGAGGATTTTTTGAAATAGAACGTTAGAAACTTTTGCTTGGAAGAATCTTTAGATATTGTTTTATCCGTTCTTTAATTTTTTTTTAGCAGCTTTATTAAGATACAATTGATATTCCATTTCTCCCCTCCCAACTTTTGTGCTTTTGTCATATATTTTATTATAATAACATTGTTTTTACTTTTATTTATTTATGTTTAAATGGTCAGTTATCTTTCAAAGATATTTAAATAATAAGAAAAAAGCCATGTACTTACACGTGCAGTTACCATTAACTGTACTTCACTTTTTGCATCCAGATTTCTATCTATTGTTTGTGTTCATTTTTCCTTCCGCTTGAAGGACTTCCTTTAAAAGCTGTTGTAGTGCTACTCTTCGGTGCAGAATTCTTTTAGCTTTTGTTCTGTGTCTGAAAAGTATTTGAAAATATTTATGCTGGGTATAGAATTCTAGGATGGGAGTTTTGTCTTTCCATGCTTCAGAGATGTCAGTCCCCTGCCTTTCTGCTGACATTGTTTCTGCTGAGAAATCTACTGTTATCCTTATTTTTGTTTGTCTCTGTGCTTAATGTGTCTTTTTAGTCTGGTTGCTTTAAAAATTTTTTCTTTATCATTATTATTATTATTTTTTTAGCAATTGGATTATGATACGTCTTTGTGCACTTCTCTTTATGTTTCTTGTGTTTGAATTTTGTTGAGCTTTTTGAGTCTGCAGGTTTATAATTTTTATAAAATTCAAACATTTGGGGGGCCATTGCTTCTTCAAATATTTTTTTGTCCCTTATCCTCTTTGGGGATTCCTATTACATGTATGTCAGGCTGTTTAGGTTGTCCCATAGCTCACTGATGCTCCGTTCATTTAAAAAAATTTTATTTCTCTGCTTCCTTTTGGATAGTTTCTGTTGCTAAGTCTTCTAGTTCACCAATCTTTTAAATCTGTTGTTAATCCCATATAGTGTATTTTTTTCTTTATTATTTATTTTCACTGTACTGAGTCTTAGTTGTGGCTCATGGGATCTTTCTCATGGCATGGGGGCTTAGTTGTGGCATACATGTGGTATCTAGTTCCCTGACTAGGGACTGAAGCCAGGCCCCCTGCACTGGGAGTGTGGAGTCTTACCCGCTGGACCATCAGGGATGTCCCTCATCTAGTGTGTTTTTCATTTCAGACATTGAGATTTTCATCTTCAGAAGTTTAAATGTTTTTTTATGGCACTTAACTTTTTGAATGTATGAAGTACAGATATACAGAATACTGTTTTAGAGTCATTTTCTATTAGTTTTACATCTGTGACAGTCCTGGGTTAGTTTTAATTGATTTTTCTCATTTGGGTGATATCTTTGCATGCTCATTTGGGTGATATCTTTGCATGCCTGCAAACTTTTGATTGGATGCCAGAGGTGTGAATTTTAACTAGTTGGATGCTGGATATTTTTGAATTCCCATAAAATACTTAGCGTGTTATATGGGATGCATTTAAGAAATTTGGAAGCTGATGGATCCTTTTTGGTCTTGCTTTTAAATTTTAGGGTTTAGGGACTTCCCTGGTAGCCCAGTGGCTAAGACTCTGCGCTCCCAGTGCAGAGGGCCCAGGTTCATTCCCTGGTCAGGGAACTAAATCCCGCGTGCAACAACTAAGAGCTCGCATGCAGGAACTGAAGACCCCTCATGTTGCAATGAAGATCCCGTGTGCTGCAACTAAGGCCCAACGCAACCCAATAAATAAATATTTAAAAAAAAAAAAAAAAAATTTTAGGGTTTGTTAAATGAGACAGCTTTATTAATCTAGAGCTATTTGCTCCTTACTAATGAGGCAAGACTTTAGAATTACAGGGCTTTTGTCGTCTGACTGGAGGGAAGAGGTGCTATTCTTGGCCCTCTGTGAGCAGTGAGTACTCTTCCCCCTAAGCCTTTTGAATAGCTCCTTTCTCCAGCGTCAGGTAATTTTCTTACTCACATGAGCTTGTCAAGACTCAGCTGAACAGTTGATGGGGCCTCTCTGCGATCCATGGTGTTCTTTGTCTCTGTAGCCCTCTCCTCTCAGGTGCTCTGCCTGAGAGTGCCGTTGCCTTGGTCTCCCTGACTCTCAGCTGTATTTTCTCAACTCAGGGACTCTTGGCTCTGCCTGGGCTCCCCGGCCCTGTGCCTTAGCCAGTTAGCTGTGTCACCTGTAGGGCTGACCTCATCTGTTTTCTTTCTCTCAAGGATCATTATCCTTTGTTACCTGATGCCCAGTGTCGTGCAACTGTTGTTTCATAAAGTGTTAGTTGCTCAATCATGTCTGACTCATTGTGACCCCATGGACTGTAGCTCACCAGGCTTTTCTGTCCATGGAATTCTCCAGACCACAATACCAGAGTAGGTTGCCATTTCCTTCTCCAGGGGATCTTCCCAACCCAGAGACTGAATCCCGAGTCTCCTGAATTCAGGCAGATTCTTTATTATCTGAGCCACCAGGGATAGTAATCATCAAATGAATATGTCATATTTTGTTTACCGATTTCCCTATTGGTGGGCATTTAGATTGTTTCTTTTTTTCATTTTGTAATTCCTGCTATAGTGAACAGCCTGAAAAATGTTTTTGTGAGTAGTGTGCAAGCATGTCTCCAGGCCACAGTTTTTGAACTGTGTCCATGACCCAATAAAGTATAGAGAAATCAATTTATTGCTTATGACCAGTTTTTTTATATTAGTTTTTCATTTTATTTTTAAAAATTAATTTATTTATTTTAATTGGAGACTAATTACTTTACAATATTGTGGTGGTTTTTGCCATACATTGACATAAATCAGCCACGGGTGTACAGTTCAGTTCAGTCACTCAGTCATGTCCAATTCTGCAACCCTATGGACTGCAGCATGCCAGGCCTCCCTGTCCATCACCAACTCCCAGAGTTTACTCAAACTCATGTCCATTGAGTCGGTGATGCCATCCAACCATCTCATCCTCTGTCGTCCCCTTCTCCTGCTTTCAGTCTTTCCCAGCATCAGGGACTTTTCAAATGAGTCAGTTCTTCGCATCAGGTGGCCAAAGTATTGGAGTTTCAGCTTCAACATCAGTCCTTCCAGTGAATATTCAGGACTGATCTCCTTTAGGATGGACTGGTAGGATCTCCTTGCAGTCTAAGGGACTCTCAAGAGTCTTCTCCAACACCACGGTTCAAAAGCATCAATTCTTCACTGCTCAGCTTTCTTTATATTCCAACTCTCACACCATACATGACTACTGGAAAAACCATAGCCTTGACTAGATGGACCTTTGTTGGCAAAGTAATGTCTCTGCTTTTTAATATGCTCTCTTGGTTGGTCATAGCTTTTCTTCCAAGGAGCAAGCATCTTTTAATTTCATGGCTGCAGTCACCATCTGCAGTGATTTTGGAGCCCAGAAAAATAAAGTCAGCCACTGTTTCCACTGTTTACCCATCTATTTGCCATGAAGTGATGGGACCAGATGCCATGGGCTTAGTTTTCTGAATGTTGAGCTTTAAGTCAACTTTTTCACTCTTCTTCTTTCACTTGTATCAAGAGGCTCTTTAGTTCTTCTTCACTTTCTGCCATAAGGGTGGTGTCATCTGCATATCTGAGGTTGTTGATATTTCTCCCAGCAGTCTTGATTCCAGCTTGTGCTTCCTCCAGCCCAGCGTTTCTCATGAAGTACTCTGCATATAAGTTAAATAAGCAGGGTGGCAGTATACAGCCTTGACATACTCCTTCCCGATTTGGAACCAGTCTGTTGTTCTTGTTCAGTTCTAGCTGTTGCTTCCTGACCTGCATACAGATTTCTCAAGAGGCAAGTCAGATGGTCTGGTATTCCCATCTCTTTCAGAATTTTCCAGAATTTGTTGTGATCCACACAGTCAAAGACTTTGGCGTAGTCAATAAAGCAGAAGTACATGTTTTTCTGGAACTCTCTTGCTTTTTCAGTGATCCAGTGGATGTTGGCAATTTGATCTCTGGTTCCTCTGCCTTTTCTAAAACCAGCTTGAACGTCTGGAAGTTCACGGTTCACATATTGTTGAAGCCTCGCTTGGAGAATTTTGAACACAGGTGTATGTGTGTCCCCCATCCCGAGTCCCCGTCCCACCTCCCTCCCCATCCCATCCCTCTGGGTTGTCCCAGTGTACCAGCTTTGAGTGCCCTGTCTAATGCATCGAACTTGGACTGTTCTGACCAGTTTTTTAAAAATAAGAACTAGAAAGTATTAGAGTATATATAGAACAGATAAAAATTAAGTTTCAGCTTTATGGATGTGCATATTTGATTGTAATGCAAAATATATTTCTTACTGTGGGTTCTAGTAAAAAAAACATTGGAAAGTCTCTTAAAAGTGGAATTACTGGGTCCGAGAATACCCATTTCCTCTATTTCTCACCATTGCCAAACTGTTCTTGAAGGTTGTTAGGGCATTTTACTGTTCTACTACATGATATATGAATACCATTTCCCTCCAAATATCCAGCACTTTAAGTATACGTATGACTCCCACTCCTTAAAGAGCTTCTCTTTAGTATTTCTTCTTTTTCCCTCTAGTTAGCCTCATTTTTCTTATTAGCAGATGTTATGATTTTCTTTTTCATTGAGATATAATTTGCCTACAATAAAATTCATCCTTTCAAAGTGTGTAATTCAGCTATTTTTAGTACACTTACAAGACTGTGCAAATATTACCATCTAATGCCAGAACATTTTCATCACCCCCACAAAGAAACTCAGTCACGTCCCATTTCCCTCCTCTCCCAGCCCCTGGCCACAACTGATCTCCTTTCCTCCTCCATGTTTGCTGTTTCATACAAATGGAATCGTATAAAATATGGGTCTTTTGTATGACCTCTCCCAGCCAGCCCAGTGCCCTCAAGGCCCTACCATGATGTAACATATATTGAGACTTGACTCATTTCCATGGTAAAATAATCCAGTGTATGGATATATACTCCATTTTGTTTATTCATTCATCAGTCAAACAACATTTAGCCTGTTTCCATACCTTGGTTATTGTGAATAATGCTGCAGTGAATGTGGGAGTGCAGATATTTTTTTCAATTATTGCAAGTTATATAAGGATGATAGGTACTACATCTTTTTTTTTTTTTAACATTTTACTCAAATTTCCCTTTTAAGGTGGGACTGGGTCATTAAGTTCTTTTTGGAAAGTATGAGGCTTCATGAAACCTAGTTACATAGAGTGAACGATAGCTTTGATTCTGTTGCTTTCATTTGGCATCTGTGGTGTGGTCTCTTTTTCATAAAGATTGAAATCAATGTTTGTTTTTCTTTTATCAAATGACCAGAAAATCCTATAAATTAAAGAGAAGTATTCAGCTTTGCAGGGAAATGCCAAAAAGGCCATGCGTTTTATTTTTATTGGATAATGCCTGAGTTTAAACTAAGTCAATATTTTAAATTTGTTTTTCAACAACAAAAACATCCACAGGACTGGCTTGAAAAGTGAGCTAATTGGCTTCAACATTTGGCTGTCTTGATTGTTAGGGTGATTTTCCTCTCTTTTCATATTGCTCTGTGCACCTCTGTTCTGTACTGTCTGTCAGAGCAGATAATCTTTTCCAGCAAAGTTCTCTTGTCAAAAAAGCAAGGCATCTAAATACTTACGTTTATTGAAAAAAATCTGCATACAAGTGGACCCGTGTAGTTCAAACCTGTGTTGTTCAAGGGTTAACTGTAATTGTGTTTTTCTGATAGAACCTACAAGCATGTGCTTCCTCCTTCTCACTGTAACATATTTTGTGTGTGTGTTTTATAGGTTGCAGTTGTTCTGATGGATACCCAGGGGGCATTTGACAGCCAGTCCACTGTGAAAGACTGTGCCACCATCTTTGCTCTGAGCACCATGACTAGCTCTGTTCAGGTAAAACCAGTTGACGAGGAAAAAATTTTGTAGAATAAATAAGATGAAGAGGACACATCTAGTTTCAGCTATTGTTCTGTTATCAGAATTCCTATGGTGATATGTAAATGTTCTTTTTATACTACAGATATAAGTGAAGCTCTTATAAGCTCAAGAAGCAGCCTAAATTATTTTACATAATATTTTTCCACTTTGGTCATAAATATATACAGTATATTCCAGGAAAAGTCTGAAAAGTGGAAATTGAAGTTAAATCAGTTGCATTATACAGGAAATGTAGATTTGGTGAAAAAAGTAAGAAAACTGTATTTTAAACTATAAAGGAAGAATTATGCGATTTCAACCTTATATGCATAGTTCTCCAAAAAGACAGATAATATTACTGTTTAAATAGACCTCGTATTCTTATATGCAGACCTTTAACTGTACAAGCTTCTGTTCACTGCTTTAGACTTACTTGGGATTCATCTGAAGTAGACTAGAGTAGTATCAATCTGAATTTTTGTTTTCTAGATTTATAATTTGTCCCAGAACATTCAAGAAGATGATCTTCAACAGCTGCAGGTATGTATTCCTCATAAAAATGTTAATAATGTCATTTAAAAGTTTTAAGGCCAAGGTGCGTTTTACAACTGATGGATAGTTTCAGCAAAAGATTGAAATGTGGAGGAAGGTGTGGGTTCATGGTAATCCTTCACTCTGTGTATCTATGATTGGAGTGGTCAGGGATGCTCTTACTGAGTTAAGCAGGGGACCGAAAAAAGGGAGTAGGTAAATCCTGCAGATATTTTGGGGGGAAAGTGGTGCAGGGGAGGAAACAGCAGGAAGAGAGACCTTGAGGTGGAGTGTCCTTGGTGGGATCCAGGAATAGCAGGGAGGCCAGTGGGTGAGGTTGGAGGGTGAGACAGGAGAAGGGCATCAGAGAGGCAGGCACTCAGCTTCCAGTGATGCCCTGCTTTGTAAGGAAGTGGGCTTTTCCTCTGGGTGAGATGGGAGCCGTGTTTACATCAGAGGAGTGATATTGTTTGACATGTGATAAAAGGATCATGGTGACTGTTGTGTTTAGAGTATATTTTTAGAGGTGCAATGATGCATTCAGTGAGACTGCTTATGAACCTACTGCAATAATTCACGTGAGGCTAAATAAATTAATATTTATCAAAGGCATAGGGTCATTGCCTGGAAAATAGTATGTGCTTAATATGTGCTAGCTGTTACTTATTAAACCTGGTGCTGTTATTAGTCATGTCCTCTCTTCTCCATAGCAGCTGTTCTTACACGTTTTTCCTGTGAAATCCTCTTCATTGGGTATCCCAGAGTTGGGTGCAGTCTGGCATGCTTCTCGAATTCTACTCCTCCCACTGACATTCAAGAAATGTATCAGAATACGAGAGTGGGGGTGTCATTTATTATGGAGATTATCTTGAATTAGTTTTAATTTATATTCCTTTTAAAAAGAACAGTATAAATCTGAAATTTTGGCTCTGAATGTTACTGTTAGCACTTACTTGTGCTTCCTAATTGGTGGTTCTACACCAGTGCCATCACTCGGTGGTGGAGAGCGGTTGCTCCGCGATACGTAGCCATCAAAACTTGAGTTTGATACCTTTTCACCCGAAACTGACTCCTGTGTAAGCTCCTTTCTTTCACACATTTTTTGGAATACCTAATTTGTGTGAGGGCTTCCCTGGTCGATCAGTGGGAAAGAGTCCACCTGCCAGTGGACATGAGTTTGACCCCTGGGTCAGGGAGATCCCCTGGGTCAGCAAAAGGCAACCCACTCCGGTATTCTTGCCTGGGAAACCCCATGGACAGAGGAGCCTGGTGGGCTACAGTCTGTGGGGTCTCAAAGAGACCCGACTGAGCAACCAAACAACAGCAACAGTCAGTGTGAGGCAGTGGGCCATGTGTGTGATAACACTAGTGTGTGAGCTAGACCTGATTCCTTATGGGATTTGTAGTCCCGGCAGTGAGAGGGTGCAGAGACGACGAGGCCTGAGTGATGCCTCAGGACCGCTGCACGCACGTCACAGAGTGCCGTAACCTGGGTGACTTAAAACAGTAGAAATGTATCACCTCTGGTTGGGTAAGCTGGACGTGATATGTGTATATAATATATATACAGACTTCCAACTGTTTCCTTAGTCGTCAGCCCCGCTCCCTCACCTCCTCTTTCAGGGTAACTGGTGCTTTAATTTCTGAGCCTTTCAGGGATTCTGCTGAGAGACTCTGCTTGTTACTTTTTGGCCCCTGCCTCATAGATTTCTTATTCTTAGCGGGGTGGAGCCAAAACCCAAGACAGTTCTCATTTGTTCTCCTTCCAGAGTGTTTGTGACAACTCTTCTTTTTCAAACCCTTTCTCTTCCTCTCTGTCCTGTGAGTTTATGACTTTTGCACTTCATTTTGCTGTACTTTTTGGTGCAACTTCATGAAGAAATAGAGGTAAACGGGTAAACCCTAACTCTAAAGGATTCATTCACTGGGTCATTCACATGGCACGCATCCTGCAGGTCTGGCACGTGCTGTCCTCGGTGCTGGAGGCCCCACAGTGCACAGAACATCCTTCCCTCATAGACCTTAAGTGCTAGTAGTGAAGACTGTTACTAAGCAAGATAAGTAAAGGTACAGTGTATACACAAGTGAGGAGAAAAATTTGAAAGGACATGGGATAGGAAATACTGGGTGGAGAGGTGTAATGTTTTTAGGTAGATGGCCATGAGAAGCTTCATTAGAAAGGAGTCATTGGAGTAAATACCTGAAGGAGCGATGTAGCTGTTCAGGTGTCTGGGGGAAGAACATTGCAGGCAGAAGGAGGCATCAGAACAAAGGCCCCAGGATGGCAGTGCACGCAGCGAGTTTGAGGAATATCAAGGAGGGCCAGTGTGGCCAGATCACACTGTAGGGTCTGGCTTTTATTCTCAATGAGGTTGAAGGGTTTCGAGCAGAGGCATCATGTGGTCTGACTAACCACTGTGGCCTCTGTGTTGAGGAGAGTCTGGGGCTGACACAGTGAGAAGCTGTCACAATATTGTAAGCCACGTGGAAGTTGCACATGGTTGGATTTTGGGTCTGCTAATGAATTGGGACAAGGAATTTGTGAGAGAGGAATAGTCTAGATTATTTTAAGGTTCGTGATTCCTGTGGGAGTGTAGAATTTTGGTCTCATATAAATAGTATTTAGTCTGTTAAAAGAATTATTTGCTACAGAATAGCCATTAAAATGCTTTATGTAATATTGCTTTACAAACCATAACTCTTCTTTTTTAAAGCTCTTCACAGAATATGGTCGTCTGGCGATGGATGAAATTTTCCAAAAACCCTTCCAGGTAGACTGTTAACTGTAAATATAAGTCACATCTTTGTTTTAGTTCATAGATGAGCAAACTATAATCCACAGGCCAAATATGGCTGACTGACTGTTTTTATATGACCTGTGAGTTAGGAGTGTTTTCTTTTTTACATTTTTAAATGGTTAAAAAAATCAAAAGAGGAATAATATTTCATGATATGTGGAAATAATCTGAAATTTAAATGTCAGTTGGCCATAGTGAACGCTTTATTGGAACACAGCTACACTTATTTGTATTGTCCATGGCTGCTTCTTGCTACAACAGTCTGAGATATTTACTCTCTGGCCCTTTACGGAAAACGTTTACTGACCCCAGCTTTAGCTAACTGCTTTATGAGGATGAAAATGCACAGTAGCCTCAGTAAGATTAAAGGATCTCTAAGCATTGTTTTTATTTTAGTTTTTTTTTCCTGTCTGACGTTAACAGATCTCATTTTATGAATAGCTAGTGCTCTTTTTTTTCTTGTCCTTCACCTTATTCTTCATACTTGCCTTTTGAGCAGACCCCTGAATGTAGCATTTTCTCATCAGTCTGTTTTCATCAATCTCTTCTCTTAACCCATAAGGACAAAAATATCAGATGAGATATACTGACCTCACAAATGGCTTATGCATGTCCTTCTAGTCTTTATAGGGTTTCTAAGACATTACAGGGTAGGATTGGGTAGATAAATCCTTTAGCACATTTTCTTGCCCCTTTTGAAGAAGCTGGCATTTTGCGAAGAAGTATTTCAATGGTTATTTTGAAAATACATTTATGTAGTTTTATAATGTGTTCTGCTCTTTTTCTAAATAGACACTGATGTTCCTGGTTCGAGACTGGAGTTTCCCTTATGAATACAACTATGGATTACAGGGAGGAATGTCATTTTTGGAAAAGCGTCTACAGGTAAATAGAAATACAGTCTTCTGAGGAATTACCTAAAAGTAGTGATAACTTTCTCATTTGCCTTTAGCTACTATATTTAAAGGGATTCCCTCTTAGCTCAGTTGGTAAAGAATCTGCCTGCACTGCAGGAGACCTGGGTTCAATTGCTGGATCAAGAAGATCCTCTGGAGAAAGAAATGGCAACCTACTCCAGTATTCTTGCCTGGGAAATCCCATGGACAGAAGAGTCTGGCTGGCGATAGTCCGTGGGGTCACGGGAGTCGGACACAACTTAGCGACTAAACCACTCTCCACCACTGTGTTTAAAGCAGATGATGGAAAATTACATTGTGTGTTAAACACTTAGGAATTATTAATTAGCACAAACTGATATTATTCATGGTAAGGTTATAGAACCTGTGTATATAACTCACAGGGATTGGAGAGAAAAACCCCAGGCAAAAGCCCAAGCTTTGATTGCAATTTCCATTTCACAATTCACATGAGTCCATATGTGTTTTTGGTTTCTGGTGTGGATACAAACAGGCTTAGCCTGTTTTCCAAAATTAAAACACAGTCAGTCACTGCTTACTGGTTTATGCCCACAAGCCTTTCCATGTCCTTCGTGCCCACAAATCTTTCCTTGTTCTTCCTAAGTCTTGTGCAATACTCTTTTAAGAAACTCTGTAGTGCCTGTTCTTCGATAGCTCTAGGAACCAAGCTGTAGTTAATCAAATTTATTCATTTATTGCTTCTCAGGGTTCTGAGTTTCCTCACTGGACAACACCTGGGCCACTATGATCTTTTGGAGTTGGAAAGTCTTCTTCTCTTTGTCCTATACTAGTGAATGCTAGTTAGGAAAAACACATGGTTGTTTGTAAATTGTTGGCCTTTATTGGCAGGTAAAAGAACATCAACATGAAGAAATTCAGAATGTCCGGAATCACATCCATTCATGTTTCTCCAGCGTCTCCTGTTTTCTACTACCACATCCTGGACTCCAGGTGGCCACAAGCCCTGACTTTGATGGCAAATTGAAAGGTGTGTTGCAAATGATGTTATTTATACATGTGATTTTTATCTTTGGAATTAAAAAGAGTGACCAGAAAATATCAATTGTGAACAGTAAGTCCTTAACAGAAATACTATGTTCCTTTAGAAAGAATAGTGTTTACAGTCTAGTTTAGTTTTTTCCTCCTACCTTAGTGTGACCATCAGAATTATATTATCTTAGTTTCTCCATCTGAAATGGTTGTGGTAATACCCATTAATGATCTTTCTAAGAATGATGTTGTGATTCCTGGTTTACAAGAGATAAAAATGCTAGATAAAGGAAGACTTAACATTAGTCAGCTCATTTTTATGAAGTAAAACTAAAGTCCCAAACAAAGGTAGTATGATGCATGGCATGGCTATTGTTTTCATCTTATTTGTGATTATAGCAGACTTGGTGCTGGGTCATGAGTTACTATCAGGAAGTGGTAACCAGATGGTAGCTTAGAGGAATCAGAGGTGGGACTCTTGAGTTCCATTGTCTTATTTTTGATCCTGACTCACTGACACCTTGAGTCATTTAATAGCTAGTCCTCAGTTTACACATGGGTTTAACCAAGCACTTTTGTTTATAAATTAATCTCAGCTTCTTTTGTTGTTTTCAGTCACTAAGTCCAGTCTGACTATTTTTGTGACCCCATGGACTGTAGCCCACCAGACTCCTCTGTCCAGGGGATTTCCCAGCAAGAATACTGGAGAGGGTTGTCGTTTCCTTCTCTAGGGGATATTTCCGATCCCCTGAGATTGAACCCACGTCTCCTGCATGGGCAGATGGATTCTTTATCACTGAGCCACCAGGGAAGCCCATTGGAGCTTCTTAGGTTCCTAGTAAAGTTGAAATAATAATCGCTGCCATTTTTAGAGGCCGTTTGTGTTCCCCGCTGTCAGTCTCTCCAGGGTGCTGTGACAAAATACCATAGACTGGGTAGTTTATAAAAAACAGAAATTCATTTCTCATAGTTTTGGAGGCTGGATTTCCAAGATCTGAGTGCCAGCATGATCCGGGGAGGTTGTCTTTCTGGCCTCAAAACTTCTGGTTATATCCTCTTGGGGGGAATGGGCTAGGGAGCGTGGTAGGATCTCTTTCATAGGAGCATTGATCCCACTTGGCTTCACTCTCATGACTAATCACTTCCCAAAGGCCCTGCCTACTAATACTATCACCTTTAGGGGTTAGAATTTCAACATGTGAGTTTTGGAAGGACACGGACATTCAGACCATAGCAGCAACACTATGTGGAGTAGGAAATGGCAGCCCACTCCAGTATTCCTGCCTGGAGAATCCCAGGGACAGAGGAGCCTAGCAGGCTACAGTCCATGGGGTTGCAGAGTCAGACACAACTAGAGTGACTGAGCACCAGCACTATGCTAGTTACTTTTATACTTAATGCTCCCAGTAATTCCATGGAACTGATATTATTTCCCTTATCTTACGAATGAAGAAACTGGCTTAGCAAAGTTACATAACTTGCTCAGAGTACTCAGCTAGTAGGTGGTGGGACAGAGACCCACATCCAGATCCTTCTTGCTCATAGTTGTAGAAGAAGTTCTGCTGTACTGGGCAAGTCACATAGAGGATTTACACTGCTTAGTTACTGGAACTTGTCTTGTGAAGTGGAAGTTTTTTATTACTTCGTATTAAACATAAAATGCATAATTTTCAATTTATGTAACTCAGTGGATTCAAGAAAGTTAATATGCTCGTTCAGCTTAAGATTTACATTCCAGCTGGTCTTACTGTTGCAAAAAAAAAATTGAGTCTGAAAGGCTTACCTTTACCTTCTGTTGGTCACCTATGTGACATTTTATGTGGTTGGCAGCTTTCCTGAGTGGGAAACTTTCACAGCCTATAGGTTGGCAGTTCAGAAACCCTAGGTTGGGGTCTGCCTTTGGAGAGAAATCTGCTTAGGCAACAACTGGTGCTGAAACAGAAGCAGTTGTGAGTGAGTTCTCTGAGTTGAGTAGGTAAGAAAGTTGAGTTTGTAGGTGAGGTGTTGTTTAGGATTTTAACGTTGCATTATTAGACATGCATTTACCAAATCTGAGATCTGGTATATTCATTACTGGTAGGGAAACTATCCAGTGGAATCTTAATTGAAGATGTTTAAGAGAGGGTGGGTGGGAGTGACTCCTCATACCTTTGTCTTGCTTTAGGGTGGTTTCAGGTTATTGGGCATAAACATACATAATATACAAACATGACATTCCTTCGTATTATTAAGCATCTAAATATTTCAGAATATTCTGTTTTAAAATTAATTTTCATCATGTTATTCTAGGAAACAGGAAGAGCTTTTTAAAGTTCTGTAACCTTGACTTTTGAAATTTTCTATCACTCTTGGGTATGTATTTTATGTTAGTTTCCTAGGAACTGCTGTAAAAAAGTACCATAAACTAGATTTCTTAAGAAATTCATCCGCTAGCAGTTCAGGAGACCAGAATTCCAAAATCAGGGTGTTGTCAGGCTAGGTTCCTCTTGGAGGCTCTTGAGGGGAATCTGTCTCTTCTCTTGGTGGTTGCTGGCAGTCTTTGGCATTCCTTGACTTTTAGTTTCATCACTCTGCTCTCTGCCTCTGTGCTCACATGGCCACCTTCCCTGTGTTCTCTCTTCTTGCAAGGATGATGCTCTTTGAATTTAGGTCCCACTCTCATCCAGTATGATCTCAACTTATTACATCTGTAAAGCCTCTATTTTTAAATAAGATATTCTGAGATTCCAGATAGACATGCATTTTAGCAGGGGACACTCCAGAGTACATGGATTTACAGATATGAAGGGTTTGTCACTAAACATTAAGGGTGCTAAGCTTCATATTATAAAATAGGGAACAAATTCTATATAAGCAACGGACGGAGGAGCCTGGTAGGCTGCAGTCCATGGGGTCGCGAAGAGTCAGACATGACTGAGAGACTTCACTTTCACTTTTCACTTTTATGCATTGGAGAAGGAAATGGCAACCCACTCCAGTGTTCTTGCCTGGAGAATCCCAGGGATGGGGTCGCACAGAGTCGGGCACGACTGAAGTGACTTTGCGGCAACAGCAGTCTCATAATTATTCACTATGCATGATAAAACTGTAAAACACATTTTTAGGGTTAAAATCCTCTTTTGCTACATGAAAAGGCAAGTCCCAAAGGAAGAAATACAGATGGTCAAGACATAATTCATGAAAATATGTGTTGCCTAACTATAATCAAGAAAGTGCAAATGTGTTGGTACAAATTTGTATAGTCTGTACCACAGTAGCAGCATTGTAAATGTTCACATCTTTTGATCCAGTATTTCACTTTTAGGAAATTTTCCTTAGGAACTATCCATATATAAGTAGATAAAAATATGTGGACAAGGATAGTACCACTGCTGCATTATTATAATAGTGAATTATTGGAAGCAACCTAAATATATATTTCTGAGGAATTGGTTTAATTACAGTACATCTCACAAAGGGATGAAAATAAATCATTTGAAAGGTAAAAGTAGATAGATGGATATATCTGTATTTCCACAGAAAGATGTTCATGATATGTTGTTAAATGTGGAAAGTACAGAGTAGCATATATTGCATGATCCTAATTATTTAAAAGTGAATTTTTATGAGGTTGTTTTTAAAAAAGGAAGGATTTGAGAAATAAAAATTTCCTTTTTTATTTCACTTTAAAAATATGTTAATAGCTTGCCTTTGTGTGTCTTTTAAGGGACCTGTAGTCATTAGGAGGGTTGTTGATGAATTCTTGTTAGCTCTGCAAAGGTATGTGTGTACGGGTATTTTGTAATTTTAGGGAACCTTTAAAACAAGTTGCTGAAGGGTTTTGAGTGAAGAGCAAATTGAGGATGTTACATTGCAAATAGTGTGTGACTTGTGAATATTTGGCAAGTGCTTGGTTGAGAACCACATAAACTTCATTGTGGGGGACCTTTAAGTAGAGTTGATAACATTTCTGAGAGTTAAAAAAAATTTCCTAGACATTGTATTTTCTCAAGCATATACTTGTACAGTGACTTGGTTGAGATCCTACAGCTCTGCCCTGTATAACCTAGATAAGACATTAGCCTGAGACTGTTTAGGGGTAATCCAGAAAAAGACCTTCATGTAGTTTTTGTAGAACATTTAAATTTATTAAGAACTGCATTCTGAAGCTGTTTCTGCAAATGTTCCCCTAATTACTTCAGGGATTGTTTTACTGGTCTTACTTTATTTTTTAAAAGAATAACTATTTATTCAGAGGTGAACACCTGCCAGACACAATCTTAGTTATGGTATAATCAGTGCTAAGCTGCTGCTTCCTACAGTAGTTAGCTAGGAGATTAGCTCATTTTTGAGACTCCTTTTCAGCAGACACAGGATGACTGTCATCACCATAAAGAAAACTGTTTTCCTTTTTTACTATAGCAGAGAGACCTAATACAGTAACTACTGAGATATTTAGCTAGAAATTAAACAGAAGACATTGTAGGGAGCAATCTTCTTGGACGCCATGAGATGTTGAGATTGTCTAAGTCATGTGACAGTAGTTCTTGTCTGTCCTTAAGTCTAAAACTCATATTTTGGTACAACCTTCATAGAAACATTAATAGTTGAGGGTCTATTAAATCTGGGTAAAACCCTGGACCATACCATTTGTGGTGTCTAGATCCAGAGGGATCGGGTAGATCCTGCTATTTCTTGTGTGAAATATTTCTGAAGCTCTCAGTCTTCCAGTGTGATGACTGTTGAAACCTTTAAAAAAAGTTTTTTCTAGTGGATAATGCAGTCACATGTTTTAAATCCCTAAAAGGGTTAAAATGTATTCAGTGAAAAGTCTATTCCATTTTTGTAGGCTTCTAGAGTTTCTTTAGTATATGCAAAACAAATATAAATATACATAGGATAGCATATTATTAATATGTACACTATGTGTTTTTCACTTCAGGGTTTTAAAGAATTTGTCTCACTTTTTCTTTCTTGAAATTTTGAGGTCCCATTTTTTCACATTATAATTTATAATCCAGTTTCAGTTCAATTCAGTCAGTCACTCAGTCGTGTCGACCCTAGGGACTGCAGCATTCCAGCCTTCCCTGTCTATCACCAACCCCCAGAGCTCAAACTCACGTCCATTGAGTCGGTGATGCCATCCAACCATGTCCTCCTCTGTCGTCTCCTTCTCCTCCTGCCGTCAATCTTTCCCAGGGTCAGGGTCTTTCCCAATGATCCAGTTTGGATCCAGCTTATTTTCCGAATGACTACTTAAGCGTCTCAACACTGTCGAAGAGTCCAACTTGTCCTCACTGGTTGAAATGTCACCTTTATCAAATGTTAAATGTAGGGATCAACCCCTTTTTAAAGTTGGTATAGGGCCATATTTTGGTGCCATCCTGAGAAGACTATGGAATTAAGGGTATTTAGATGGAGATCGGTATCTGTTTATTTAGGTAGCTCATTAAGAAATAAACATTTTTTGATGTCAAGAGATCTTATGATTGATTATTTAAGATGGTGTAGAAATCAGTGATTAGAAGTATATGTTACTATTTAGAAAAAAAAGAATCTCATGCAGATTTCAATTTATGAGCCATAAGTAAACTCTAATTATAAAATTGAAAGCATGGGGAAAAATTAATTTTATTTGACCTCTGGAATTGGGGAAGGACTCTTTAAAATTAGAAGGAATAAAAGAAATTATCAAGAAAAAGTGCTATACTTTTGAATACATAATAATCTTATGCATGTTTATAAAAAGGCAAACAAAATGGAAAAAAATTTCAGTTACCATAGTACACATAAAGAACAATATATCTGTTTACTTGCTGAAGAGTGACTAAGATAAAAGCCCTAAAAGTTCACTGAAAAGGTAGTCAGCTGATGAACAAATAGGGGAGAGAGTTTGGCCTAACAAGTAATAAAATAAATAAAAGCAAATTAGAAGAATGATCTACCATTAAATTTTTAAATATGCTGTTTGATATCCAAAAGAATGCATCAGTATTACATATAAGAAAGAATACACATAATGTATATATGTAAGGTATGAAATGTAATGAATATCATCAACCCACTACCCAACTTACTATTAATATCTGGAACTAGAATTGGCACACTTTCTGTAATGGAGTAAACAGTGAATATTTTAGACTTTGTGGGCCATACAATTACTTAGCTCTGCTTTGTAGCAAGAAAGCAGCCATAGACAATTGTACTAATGAATGTACATGGTTATATTTCAATAAAACTTTATTTATAAATGTAGTTAGCTATCATATTTGGCCCAAGGGCTGTAGTTTTCCAGTCTCTTATTAAGAACATTATCAGTGCTATTTTCTGTATTTGTATGCTTCTTTCCTTCCCCCTGCCTCGCCACAGAAATAACTACTATTCTAAATTTTGCTTATTCTGTCCTTGAATTTAAAAAGTTATTACTTGTATGTGAAGTGAAGTGAAGTGAAAGTCGCTCAGTCGTGTCCGATCCTTTGGGACCCCATGGACTATAGTCCACCTGGCCCTCTATCCATGGAATTCTCCAGGCCAGAATATTGGAGTGGGTAGCTGCTCCCTTCTCCAGGGCATCTTCCCAACCCAGGGATCAAACCCAGGTCTCCCGCATCGCAGGTAGATTCTTTACCATCTGAGCCACCAGGGAATCCCTTGTGTTTGATTCACTTAACAGTCTTTTGCTAAGTTTCTTCAATTTTTTTTTTTAACTTTATAAAAATATAGTATGTGGCCAATTTGCATTTTCACTGTGAGCTTTATTTTTTTTAATTTTTGTTTTCTTTTAAATTAATTTATCTATTTTAATTGGAGGCTAATTACAATACTGTGGTGGTTTTTGCCGTACATCAACATGAATCAATCACGGGTGTACATGTGTCCCCCTCCTGAACCCCCTTCCCACCTCCCTCCCCACCCCATCCCTCTGGGTTGTGCCAGAGCACCAACTTTGGGTGCCCTGCTTCGTGCATTGAAGTTGGCACTGGTCCTCTATTTTACATATGGTAATATACATGTTTCAGTTCTATTCTCTCAAATCCCGCCCTCATCTTCTCCCGCAGAGTCCAACAGTCTCTTCCCCACACCTGTGTCTCTGTTGCTGTCCTGCGTATGGAGTTGTCATTGCCGTCTATGTGTGCTTTGTTTTAAGGCTGCCCGTATTATTGCGTGTGATTGTGACCCATTCAGTCTCGCTGTAGGGTAACCGTGCCTCCTGTGGGTATAACAGTGTATTCTCAGTGGCAGTTTGGGCTTCTCCAGTTTTTTTGCTATTATGAGTAGCACTGCTATTAACCTTCTTGTGGGTGTGTATATATTTCGGAGTTTCCCAGGTTATGTGCTTAAAAGTGGGATTGATGGATAATTGAAATATATGTATCTTCACCTTAGGTAATGCCAGATTGTTTTCCAAAGTTCTTATTCCAATTTACACTCCTTCATTAGTGTTATAAAAATTCCCATTGGTCCATATCCTTGGCAACACTTGGTATTAACAGCCATCTTAGTTTTGTTAAATCAGTGATTATAAAATAGTATCTCATTGTGATCTTAAATTGCATTTCTCTGATTACTAATGGGGTTGAATATCTTTTCATGTATTTATTTCCATTCATGTTTCATTTCCTCTGAAATTCTTCTTGTCTAGTTTTCGATTGGGTGTTCTTTCTCTGCAATGTCAAGATTCTGTATGTCTGTTGTGAACCTTGTATTCTGTCTTCCATATCTTAGTTTTCTTCCTTATTTTGCATCATCCGATCTCTCTGTGCTGTTCTCTGGTATCTTACTCAGATCTTTTTTTTCCTCCAGAGGAGATTTGATCTGTGTTTGCTTCTTCAGGGAGCTAGGGGCTTACCAACCCAGGACGATTGCAGTCCCGTTTCAGGATCCAACTTAATTCAGGAATTATTTTTGCGGAAAGTTTGTTACCCCATTATAGTGAATAGCCTCAAACGAGCCACAGCTTCACATGTACTTAGCTCAGTGCTCTGGTTTCAGCTCACTCCCCACCTACTCAGCCCCTTGCAGCTCTCTTTGTAAACTTTGTAGACTTCCAAGTCTACATTGGAATAGAATATCTTTTGCAGGATCTTGTTAGGAAGAAGATCCTGTCCGATTCTCTGATGTTTAGTACTGTCAGAAGCAGAAGCTGCAAGATACGATTTTTCACCAATCAAGTCAGCAAAGGTTTTAAAAACAATAAAAATCTCGTGCGTTCATAGTAATGAACAAGCCGCCTCATATGTTGGTGATAAGGATATAAGTTGGTACAATCTTCTACAAAAGCAGTTTAGCAAGATATAAGAGCCTTAAAAAGGAAGGGGAGAGTATTTTACATGTTAATTTTGATTGTCTGATGGTGGGTTTTATGGATGGTTGTTACATTTTTTAATAGTTTTGAATATTTTCCAGCAATTTATATTTTTCTCACATACCTAGTAATTACTCTTAGAAGACCCTATAATCTTTAGAAATAAAATAACCTGAAGTTTTTCTGTGGAGATTTTTATGGTGATCCTTGTAGCTGGAAAAAATTTAGTAAACCACTTTTGTTTTATTCACTGCTCTATCCCCAACTCTTACAACAATGCCTGCCACAAAAAGGTGGTCAAAATCTGTTAAATGAATACATAAGACTGTCTCCATTTTGTAAATTCGGGTTATGCAGTGTTAAGGAATTCCTACCTTTATATGGGTTCCTGTCTACTTTATTTTTAGCTGATAGTTTGAATTAATTGAATTCAATAACTTGAATTACGAAGATGCTGGATCATATAAATCAGATTCCTCGCATTTTCGTACTTGGGCCAGCTAGTTCTCACTTTGAGGAGAGAGCTCTGTTTAACAGCTTCCTGAACCTTCTGTGGGAACACTACAGAAGCTGGAAAGAAGCTGTCATGTTTTCTGAAATAGTAGTCTTTTCCCTTTGGGGTGGCCCAGAGAACCTCTTTGAGGAGATAATAGAAATTAAATATCATGAGGTTCAGGTGCTTCTACTTCCTTTAATGTTAAAAAAATGAACAAAAGTAAAGCAAATGGATAAATAGTGATTTATAATGCTTTTAAGGGGGAGAGTGAGGGTGTGGCAAAGGCCTGGTCTGGGAGAACCTGAAGGGTTGATAAGGATTTTCCTGAAGATACATTAATGAAATTCTTTTTTTTTTTTTAAAGATTTTTTTTTTTTTTTTTTGATGTGGACCATTTTTGAAGTCTTTATTGAATTTGTTACAACACTACTTCTGTTTTATGTTTTGACTTTTTGGCTACAAGGCATGTGGGATCTTAGTTCCCCAACCAGGGATTGAACCCCCACCTCCTGATTGGAAGGCAGAGTCCTTACCACTGAACTGCCAGGGAAGTCCCGTAAAATAAAAAGTAAAATTTCTTGGACATGTAGGGAGTAGACATGAATCTCTCAGAGTGAAAACCAGGGTAGCGATATTCTGCATATTCTGTTATGAATGCTGCTGCTGCTGCTAAGTCGCTTCAGGCGTGTCTGACTCTGTGCGACCCCATAGATGAAAGCCCACCAGGCTCCCCCGTCCCTGGGATTCTCCAGGCAAGAACACTGGAGTGGGTTGCCATTTCCTTCTCCAATGCATGAAAGTGAAAAGTGAAAGTGACGTCGTTCAGTCGTGTCTGACTCTTAGTGATCCCATGGACTGCAGCCCACCAGGCTCCTCCGTCCATGGGATTTTCCAGGCAAGAGTACTGGAGTGGGGTGCCATTGCCTTCTGCGCTGTTACGGACTAGAGAGGACTTAATACTGCGGAAAGGAAGGAGACCGTACAGATACATGAGAACAGAGACCCGTCAGCAACGGAAAGGGTCAGGCTCACAGTCTGGGACCCCTGCCCTTCTCTTTCAGCTAGCAGATGTTAGAACAACCAGATAGACTGAAGATTGTGCTTTATGCTCCCCTTGGTTGAATAAATCTGTTTGGCTTATTGTTTCCTTTTTCTTGGTCCTGCGAACAGACATTGCCAGTGAATTCAAAGAGCAGTTACAGACATTGATACTGTATGTATTAAACCCAGCCAACTTAATGGAAAAGGAGATCAATGGCTCAAAAGTCACCTGTCGGGGACTGCTGGAGTATTTTAAGGTAAATATGGGGTTTTCCATTATTAAAATATTTGACTTTTGGTGAAGCTGATACAGGTTAAGAACTCGGTTCAGGTATTTTAAAGCTTGGGGAGTTGGAAGGAAAAGCCTTTTCAGACTCCAGTGTCCTTCCAGGAGTGGGCCACTGGGTGGCAGTATTGGTCTAGGCACCAAATGGATGTTCTCTGCGCTCTCTTAGAGGAGTGATTACTGTGGCTAAAGGAAGACTGTTCCTCAAGGAAGATGGTGTGGAGAGGAGGTGGTTAGGAAGTTGCTGTGAGTAGGAGACAGCACCTAGATGTGACACGACTACCTCACGGCGGACGGTCACTCTGCCCACAGGCAGTGGTGAGGCCAGCGTGCATGGGGAGTCTGGCGGGAGCCATCGCCTTGGTAGGCGTGTGCTGCTTTGAGAACATTTTTAGTTAACTAAAAAAATGCTAACATGCACTCAAAGGTGTGCTGTGTTTTTGCTAACTCCTGGGTGTGGATCTAGGTCTTTAGGAAATGCAGTTGTATGGTCACTGTTTCTGAAAAGTAAGCTGCAGTTAAATATGACAAATGGCGTTTTTCATAATTGTCCTTATGTTTATATTCTAAGGCATATATTAAAATTTACCAAGGAGAAGATCTGCCTCACCCCAAATCCATGCTTCAGGTAAGCAGTTCTTTGACAGTCCTGGTAGTTTCCCTTTTCTTTTTTTTAAAAAACTTTTATTTATTTTTGGCTGTGCTGGGTCTTTGTAGCTGCACGAGGGCTTTCTGGAGGGGGAGCTACTCTTTGTTGCAGGGCATTGGGCTTCTTACCGCAGTGGCTTCTCTTGTTGCAGAGCCTGGGCTCTGGGGCGCGCGGGCTTCAGTAGTTGTGGCTCACAGGCTCGAGAGCATGGGCTCAGTAGTTGTAGCACACAGGCTTAGTTGCCTCGTGGTGTGTAGAATCTTCCTGGACCAGGGATTGAACCTGTGTCCTTATATTGGCAGACAGATTGTTTACCACGGAGCCAGCAGGGGAGGCCCCCCTTTTCATCACGCTGAGGTCTGTTCACATCTAGCATGTTTGCAGCAGTGTGACTGCCTTCTGATCTTCTTGTCTGTATTCCTGGTGGTGGAGTTAGAACAGAACAGCTTCCCCACAAGTGTACCCAGGTTAAACATACCCCATTCTGTTAGACAGATCGTTCTCCTATTGCCTGTTTGTTGTCTATTTTCATAAAACATGTCCTGACTTATCTATTTACTAATCAGGTTTTTCGTTTTCAGCAAGTTTTATTATCAACATTTTGATGTTTTCAAGATGTCATTTTGTGAATACATATGATTTCTGACTTGCACGTGCTGAAGATAAGGTTGTTTATTGCCAAATGTTTATTTCTTTAGTAGACAAACATTTTCACAAAGGGAGTTAGCATGTGGGATTGGTATTGTAAAGATAAATTTTTTTTCTTCTGAGTTACATCTATTTCTTAACATACAAAATTGAAGCAAAGGAACTATTTTCAGAGGTTTAGTTTTATGACAAAGATTCTTATGTATGAGAACATTTTTTGGCAGAAAATCTGGCAGAAAAGGTGTATTTTATTTAATCAGTTGGACTGTGTGGAAACCTGAAAAATAACAGAAGAATCATAAAGAAGGAAGAATGGAAAAAAAAAAAAAAAAAGAAGAAGGAAGAATGGGGAATGGAATGAAACAAAACTTCTGTTTGGTTATTTGTGGAAGAATATTAAAAGAGAAAGAATTTATAGTTTGTGGTTTTCTTTCTTAAAAGGCCACTGCTGAAGCCAACAATTTAGCAGCTGCAGCCTCTGCCAAGGACGTTTATTACAACAACATGGAAGAGGTATGTTGGACATAAGTCTTAACTCTGAAATATCTAACCTGGGCAATATTTTTAACTTCAGATGCCCCAGCTTGATCCTGCTTAGTGTTTCTTATGATGATGAGGCAACATTCAGGTTATCCTGGTTATTGGGGCCTTTTAATTATGACCCTTTCTAAGCAAGACTTCCTTACAGTGTCACTGCTCTCACTGATCAATATCACCCTGGTTACTAAGTGTGCTTTTCAGAAGAATTGAACCCAGACTTTTATTGATCTTAGTCATCATTTTAAAGTTCATTTCTAGTATCTTAAAATTTTCTAAGCTTTTCAGCGTTTTCACTTGTTTTATTTGGCACTTGTTTCTGAAGGATTCTTTATCGTGTTCTGTCTTTATTCTTGTCAGGTTTGTGGGGGAGACAAACCGTATTTGTCTCCAGACATTCTAGAGGAGAAGCACTGCGAATTCAAACAGCTTGCTCTGGACCATTTTAAGAAGACAAAAAAGATGGGCGGGAAGGATTTTAGCCTTCGTTACCAGCAGGAGCTGGAGGAGGAGATCAAGGAACTCTATGAGAACTTCTGCAAGCACAACAGTAGCAAGAATGTCTTTAGCACGTTCCGAACCCCCGCAGTGCTCTTCACGGGCATCGTGGCTCTATACATCGCCTCCGGCCTCACTGGCTTTATTGGTCTTGAGGTGGTGGCCCAGCTGTTCAACTGTATGGTTGGACTGCTGTTAATAGCGCTTCTCACCTGGGGGTACATCAGGTACTCTGGTCAGTATCGTGAGCTGGGTGGTGCTATTGATTCCGGTGCAGCGTATGTGTTAGAGCAGGTAAGTGGTGCCAACCCAGGAGGCTGACGGTTGGTAACAGATAGATATCCATGCTTCTATTGTAAAATATCTCGATTTGGAAGAGTTCAATAGTGATAGAAGGCATGAGAGACATGCCTTTTTTTTCTTTTTTTTTTATAGGCCTTATGTTTTATTATTGTTCTTTAGGATATTAATGTTTATTCCTAATATTTTGTTTCCATGCCTAAAACCTGCTCATTAATGCAGAAAACTTTCCAACTTAACATACATTGTATTCTTCACGGGAAACTTTTAAATGTTCATCAGATATAATTCCTGTGTGATTATCTCCCACATCCAAGGTTAGTTTGCTTCACTGAAAGTCATGAGCTTTGAAAAATATGAATTTAGCAAAATGTTCTGTTTTGAGATCTGCCAGTGGATGGCATCTCTTTCACTTCCATCAGTTCATCAAATCAGTGGCTTTTGATATTACGTGATCTCCAGGTTTACAGATTTGAGACTGCTTTGTTTTTCTGAGTAGCAGGAACAGATTAGTTGAGTTAGAAGCTTGTGGTGAATGCTGGCGAGCTGCCCACCCACTAAAGGTTCAGCTGACCTACTTTCTGGGCATTAGCAGCTGCCACAGGCTCCCTGACCCCTGCATTTTCATTCCCTAATTTTCAGTCTCAGTGTAGACAGAGATTTTTGAAAGTTTGTCTGTAATGGCTTGCTCTTTTGACACTGCGCTGTAATTTTATTAACTGACATGTTGAATAAATGGACTTTTGCAGGCCACTTCTCACATCGGTAATTCCACTCAGGCTGCTGTAAGGGATGCAGTTGCTGGGAGACCACCCTCGGATAAAAAAGCTCAGTAGCATCCTAACGAGAGGATCAGACAAGAACCCTTCTAGCTCCCTCTGATTTCTGGGCTTCTGCGACGGCCACAGGCCCAGGTCTCCAGGAAAGCAGACCCGGGACCATCTGGGAAGAGCTGAAACACGGCACTAATAAATGAACAGACCTTTCCTGTGGTTTCAAATTGTTAAACACACTTCCATTTCTCTTGGAAGCATTTCTTTTCCTTGCTGGTGTAGATCCAAGCTTGAGTCTGTTTTCTTATTACTCTCTGCTTTGTGCACTTTATGGGGGAAAAAGCTAAAAGAACAATGGAAATGCGATTTTCAGTCCTTTATGTGCCGCTTAGTGCCTTTTAAGATTGAACCCATGCTTTCGAGGACTTGATCGGGAGGAAATTGAGGACACTCACATGAAAGATGCTGTTTTGAGGTGAATTGTCAGTTTGTACCGTATTCTTTTGAGAAGGATTCCTTTTTTAAAAGTTTACAAAACTTGGCAAAAGCTTCAAAACTAAAGACATTAAAAATGATGCTATTACAGTTTTTAAATCTTATGATATTAGAGAATTGTGTTTGCCACATAATATGGAAAAATTGTATTTAAATCTACCATACACTGAAATTTAAGGTCTGTTTCTTGACAGGCGGCAGTTTTGTTAGAACATATTCTGTTTTTTTTTGTTGTTGTTGTTTTTTTTCCTTCATTCATTCCTGTAGCTTCTTTCTAGAAAAGAGGCAAACATGCCTTGAAAAACCAGAGCTGCTTATATTATAAGGAATGAGTTGAATACTTTAAGGAAAAAACTTGAGTTTAAATGAACCATGTGACCTCTGATAAGTCATCTGAACTTGTGCCTTGGTCAGACTCGCTGATTGTAGGTTTCTGTCTATACATATGTGTATTGTACGTAACTCACAGCAGTCATTCATGAGAACAGAACTTTATCAAGGACTAGAGGAAGGATTTTTACCAAACATTCTGCCTTTAATTGATGTCCTGTTTCATGTGGCTTAGCAGTACATCAGGTCTTTATCCACAATGTTTATTTGCAGTCTCCTATTCATGGTCTGATATTTTTAATAATGAAGCTAAAACTGTCAGTTTTATTTAGTGAATCATCCTTTATTTAATTTTATATGTGGCTAGTCTGGTAGCTTTAAAGTATCTTTGGCTTAGTAAGGACCAAGTCCCACCCAAGTATGGATGTATAATATCTAGAAAGTATCTAAATTCTTTATTTACCTTGATTGTATGATAAAAATTTTTGTCTATCAGTTGCCTTTTCCTTTGTTTATCATGGTGAATTGTTTTGGATTTTAAAACTTCATACAGCTTGCCTGCGAGTATTTATATAAGCATTCAGGTATATGAGCCTTAATTCTTAAGATAATTTTTTTGTTGTGGGAGGGAGGTAGGGAATTTTAGGCAGATTCCGAGTGTAAGTTCTATATAGGTGAAGTATGAATGGATGGTGGAAAAAAGTATTTTCTAGTCTGTCATCTTTTTATCAAAGAGTATTTCTCTTGACTATTTTAACACTTTACCACTCAAGTATTTTTGTAAGTTTTGAATTAATTCTAAGTGTTTAATGTATTTTTCATATTTACATACCATCTTGCTCCGAAGTTCTTGCTATTTGATTCAATCATGGTTAAATTTTAGAAAAATTCCAACTTGTTCTAAAAACTGTTTACTTGCATATCAGTAATACTTAGCTTTATTAAATTAAAACCTTAGTTTTGAAATTTTGGTGCATTTTCAAGTGGCCTGTCATCTTCCTGAAGATTGATACTTATTTGCTAAAGGCCTTACAGATGTTGACATACTTAGCTTTTAATGCACTGTATAAGCATGTTTATAGATTTCAGAAGAGTTGTCTAGAATTATCCTACTTTTAATGGTGAGAAAAGGATGCTGTGTTTAAAACTTATTTCAATACTAAAATACTAGATTTTTAAAAAATAAAAAACATGCAATCATGTATGATTTAGTGAAACCTTAGAATTTAGTTACTGTTTAAATTCACCGAATTTCTGTTTTGATCATAAAAGAATAACTTTGTTTAATTGCCCTGGGGAAACCTTTTTTTTTTTTTTTTGGTCTTATTCTGCCTCTGGAAATTGTTTATAGTTTTCTCAGTGAGGACTTTTATGAGTTTTCCTTTGCCCTCTCTGTTATTTTTTTTTTTTTTGAGAGTTGATGACTTTATTATATCAACTTTTCCAATGAAAGGTGCGTTCTCATTGCTGGCTGTAAGCAGTCCTGGGGAGGTTTACGACCAGGTTGAAGAGAATGCCTCTCTCTTCTTACCCGCCTCAGCTGTTGGTTTGTGGGTCAGGGACGGCACTTAGGACGGTGAGGTTTGCCGGCTATGTGTTTCTCTGGCACTCCTGCCTTTCCACGCAAGCAAGCATTTTCAGTTTGCACATTCCTAAGAGTATATGGGGCACATTCCCTACTAACATATAAAAGGTTTTCAGAATTTTCTATGAAAAGAATTCATTTTAGGAGAAGTTAAATGTTAAGTTTTTTTTTTTTTTTTTTAATATTTCCAGTTAGCTTCCAAATAAAAATAATAGAATCAAAATCTCAGTCTTTCATTGAGGACTCTTTCTAGATTGGTGTGTAGACAAAATGAGGGTAAACTATCATGTAAGATGATGAAATAGCCTCAGAGTCATACCTTATTTTAGCAGTATACCAAGAAAGCTGTCTCATGGAGGTCTCTGTATTTTCACATTTGGTAGAGTTGCTTATGAGTATTGTTTTTGTTTTACCTGGTCTTTCCTTTTTTTCTCTTTCGTGAAGTAAAATGCTTTAGGTGAACAAACAGACAAACTGCCGTGTACTGGCAGTGCATTTAACAGGTTATACCCAGCGTTCCACCTGGCTTATGAAAATGGTGTCTTGGATAAGTATTATGAGTTACAGAAAAATTACGTAGTTGATTTAAGTCCAGGCAAAAGTGATTAAAAAACAGTTTTATTTTTCCCTGTTTTTTTAAACAAAATAATGTAACTTATATGGATATCTTAATAGAGCTATTTTTTTCCCCCATGAAACTATTGAAATGTAATTTAGGATTATTTAGGATGGCTGCCATCTAAGGTAGCCAACACAGGTTACATCATTTGGCTTAATGTTTAGATCCATCAAAATTTTAGTCAAGGAATAGGGGCATAGTGAAGAAAAACTTCAGTTACTAACATACCAACTATTTGTGTAGGTGGTGTTTTAAAATGACATTCTGAAGCCCACTTGTAAGAGACTATTTGCAGTTGAATAGTTTTCCTTCTGTGAAGTCATGTTGTAACTGTGTTTTGAATGGTGGCTCTCTTCTATCTTGACCTGCATAAAACAGCCCTGGGAGGCATGTTTAAAAAAATTCGAATTGCTAGCTTTGTACCCAGGGATTGCCCCAGTGGATCTGGGTCTGGGTTGTGGCCCTGGAATCACCACTTTTAAAAATAGCATCACAGGTGGTTCAGAGACCACAGTGGGAGAGAGTGATCTGAGGGATGGGAAGGAAGTGCAATTCGGTGCTGCCTGAAGGCAAGTGGACACCTTTCGCCTGAGCTTCAGAATAGGTGGTCTCCTGCCAGATACAGTCACCGAGAGTTCAGTGTTAGGAGTAACAAGGATGCATTTAGTCCAGAGGATTACCCAAGCTCTATGAAAATGTTTCTCTAAATTAGAAAGTCCTAGTGCCTTCTCTGAAAAATGAATGTACAAGTATCCTATTTACAAACAGGTATACTTAGGATTAAAAAAACTAGTTTGAAAGTTGTTTTTCTTTGAAAAAGCAAAAATTTAGCACTGTGACTTGAACCTCTGAATCTTTTCATGCACAGAAAACCATAAGCCATAAGTAAAAATGAACAAAAAGGACAGAGAGGATCATAAATTTGAAGATTAGTGACAGAGTACCCCTTACCAGGGGCTTTCAAGATTAATCTAAGGGCAGAAAGATTTTAGAAGAAATTTTTCTTCTTGGGAAAGGAGTCTCACATGCCAGAACTAAGATTATAAATGTAGTGTTCTTATGACCAGGGGAAGATGCATCTGATTTTCAAAGTGTTCCAATTTAGATACATAAATGCTGTCATGGACTTAAGCCTTAAAGGAGTTAATACTAATTTTGAGCATATACAAATTTTCTTCTCTGATTTCTCTTTCTTTAAAAAAATGATTTGTTAAAAGCACTTTCTTCCTCCTAGACTTTTTGAATGGCTTTAAAATTTAATATACTTTTTAAAAAGTGCAATGAATTAGATTATGCTATTAGTATATTAAAAGCATGTTTCTGTTTCTTAGTTTTAAGGTCATTTAATGGAATAAAGATCTCAGCACCGTGTTACTTGTGTTTTTCCTTTCTCTTTAATATGGGAAGATGTGTTAAGTAGGTTTGGGCTTGGTAAAGTGAATAGGATCTCTAAGCGAATGAAAACTTGGTGTCAAAGGTGGCAGTTGTAATGTGGTTTGAGTGAGTCAGCTTTCTCTGTCCTGCAAAACAATACCGCACTAGTATCTTAATCTCTAGCATAATGCCAGAGAAAGCTGTGCTGTTGACCGTATTGCGTAAGATGAAGCACAGATTTTATAGTTACATGGACTTGTGAGGACCTTTGAATTTGGAGCACTTTCATTTAGTTGCCCGATCTGGAGCCAACTGGTTAAGTGGTTCGTCTCTGGGAGTGGGGTGAGGTAAATAGAGCTCTACTGAAAGCTTTCCTTTTCACTGGCGACCTTGGAGGCAGTGAAGAAGTTGTTTGAACTCAAATATTGACTGATCACTTTACAAACCCCATTCAGCCCTACAATAAAAAGATTTCTTTCCTAGTTTGAAACATAGACTGGATGGGGTCAGTAGCCAATCAGCCAGCCATCCATCCCTGATCATACCAGGCTGGGTGTTGTACTGAGTTCACAGTTTAGTGGGAAAGGGGCAAACTCACAAGTTAATGTAATATGGAGAGTGTGGGGAGTGTTGATCCCTCCGTCAGTGTAAGCTCGGGGGCAGAAAGGAGCAGGGTGGGGAAAGTGGTCATGTGTGGATGAGGAGAGGTCAAGCAAACTATGCTTCTCTTTGGTGCATTGATAGACACTTTTGCCTTTGATTACTATTAAACAGTTTGCCAAAGATAAGTCCAATGTTGATTAGCTTAATAATTAAAAGAATATTTTAAACGAAGCATTTTCTTGTAACTGGATATCTAGAAGTTACACTGGCGTGAATCAAATGTCAACAGGACTATTATTTCCTGTCTGCAGTGGCTGCATCACTTCCTCTTGCAGGTAGATTTCTTCCATGCTGCTGGGGAGGGCAGGAACAAACGGTTCCAGGCTTACATCATTCCACTTGACTGTCCGCAGAGGAGAGAGGCTTTTTGACCCATTGCCTATTACAAGGTGTGTGTGTATTTTATATACATACAAACCTCCATCCTAGAGGAAGATTCTGACTGGTCTGCCTTGGGTCATATGCTCTTTCCAGGGTCCCTGGCTGCCTTGAGGGCTGGGGCATGATAGAGAGCCAGACGTAGGTCACATGTGTCCCTACTCAGGGTGATGGGGGGGGGGGGTACTGTGACTCGTGGCTCCACCAGAACCAAGCAAAGTCACCAAATGAGAGAATGCTGGCCAGAAGCGAACGTCCTCTGCAGTTGTCAGTTCCCCAGACTGGCCATTTAGTGGAAAGAGAGCCTGGAACATCTCGGGAATGTGCTTTTAAGGGGAAATAGAGGTGGTTATGCCGCACATTTACTAGTGGAAGCTCTGCAGGGCCTCTCAATAGGGGTTTATTCTCACCTCTTCAGTAGGGTTTGAGGGGTTGCAGACCTAGGCAATTCATGAGGAAGTTACACTTCACCTTCCTTTCCTAAAAGCCTGATTTTTCTGGTCAAAGCAATCTGTCAGTCAGTGTACTGACATCGCCTTCCCCGAGTGACCTGGATACAGATCAAAAGCCTATTCACTTGGCTGGTGGGGTACCTTTCCTCTGAGGAGCGATCTGGTTTGGAGTTGCTGTTTCACATCAGAGCTTTCATGTTGTCACATAATGCTCTGTGGCTTCTGCTCCCTTAAATGCAGTTTGTCTGCCCACACTTCCTCCCCTCTCTTGCTCTCCTCTTGCCCTGGCCCTTGCTTCTCATACCTGCCCCACCTGCTCAGAATCCCTGCAGGGTCTTTTAGGTCTGCTCTGCGTGTTGTTCTGTAGTTGCCAAGTCCTGTCTGACTCTGTGACCCTGTGGACTGTACCCCACCAGGCTCCTCTGTCCATGGGGTCTCCCAGGCAAGAATACTGGAGTGGGTTGCCATTTCCTCTTCTGGGGGATCTTCCCCACCCAGGGACTGAACCCACATCTGCATTGCAGTGGATTTGTGATTGCTGAGTCACCAGGGAAGCCCTCTTGGCATGTAACCTTGTGCCGTTTCCTCCCTGTTTCGTGGTTACTCCTTCCTCAGAGACAGCACAACAATGGATTCTCCTGGAGGAGAACCCTCAGCAGGCAGAGAAAGGAGAGATGGCAAGTAATGAAAAATTAATATTTTCCACCTGTCACAAGAAGGATGGGCCTCCATAGCTGTGGCTGCAGAAAAGACCGGAAGAGGCTTCGCAGGCAGATAGCAGTTTGATCCTGGCTGTTTTGAACTTGGCCATCCCCTCACATCATGGTGATGGACTTGGAATGGGGCTTAAGGACAGACTGCCTTGCTGATGATGGTGGTGGCAACACGTGGTAGCTTCTCTTGGGGACTTCCCTATAGAGCTCCACCTTTGAGAGCTGTGTGAAAGGTGAAATCAAACTTTCTGACATCCCTGCCCCTCAGCAGGGATGTTTTTCCTGGCACAGTCACAGGGGGAAAAGAAAAAAGAAAGTAAAAAAAGTGACATCTGGGCTGATTGAAAGCAAAGATTAAGGAGAGGCAGGAATAGGTGTGGTTTCCTCAAAACCAAAACTTGCCATTCTGGGTTTGGACGGCCTTACAGATAATCTCTTGCTCAATACACATAATACGATTTGTTGGGTGAGTAGTATGCACATAAAACTTTGGTGTTTATTTCAGTGCCTCTGACCTCCTTGCTGGGAAGCTGGTTTGTGGATAAGCATGTACTTTTCCTCCTAACAACAGCCAAGAGGTCCCCAGTAAGGACTTGCCCCAGGCCAGACATCAGGCTCCCACTTTATATATATGCCCGGCTTCATCTGTTGCTCTCCCTTTGGGGAATGCATTTTTGTTGTTACATTGTGTACATGCTCAGTCCTGTCAGACTCTCTGCAACCCCATGGACTATAGCCCACCAGGCTCCTCTGTCCATGGAGTTTTCCAGGTAAGAATATTGAAGTGGGTAGCCATTCCCTACTCCAGGGCACCCAGGTATCGAACCCATATCTCCTGCATCTGCGTCGGCAGGTGGATTCTTTACCACTTGAGCCACCTGAGACGCCTATCTGACAGCAAAGCCGTATATGTTTTTATACATTATCTTACATCTTGTACAATATCACCACCACCCAGTTTGCAGATGAACAAACTGAGGCTCAGAGAGGGAAGGGTGCTCTTGACCCTGTAGGTTCAGGATTTGGCCAACGGGTCCTGATTCCAAGCTCAGTGCCAGCAGCGAAGGGTCAGGAAATAGTGATATACCGGAACTGCTTTTACCCCTGCAGAGCCACAGCCCGGTGCACAAGAAGGGCTTGTGTTTGGTCATTCATTCCTTCATCCGTGAAATGCCTACCATGTGCCAGGTTGGTGCCAGATTTGGGGGATATCTGATGGCTTGGGACCCAATAGTTAAAAAATACTTTCTCTCTGCTAGGCCCTTGCCTTTAAATGGCTTTAAAAATTAATATACAACCCCCCATTATCCTAGGAGGATGTGTTCCAACATCCCCAGCGAATGCCCCAAACCGGAAGTCCGAAACCCTAAAATAACCTCAGCTTATCCATAATTCTGTCTCCCCTTATTTTTTTACCCAGCAGAGGGCAGATAGAGAACTCGTGGATAACGGGGGTGTAAGACCGTGATGCTGGGAGGGATTGGGGGCAGGAGGAGAAGAGGACGACAGAGGATGAGATGGCTGGATGGCATCACCGACTCGATGGGCATGAGTTTGAGTAAACTCCGGGAGTTTGTGATGGACAGGGAGGCCTGGCGTGCTGCGATTCATGGGGTCGCAAAGAGTCGGACACGACTGAGCGACTGAACTGAACTGACTGACGGTAGTTTTAAACTACAGGATAAGCCCACTTGAGGGGATGAGCAAATTGATTACACTGCAGTGCGGTATGTATAGATAGGTATACGAGATCTTAAACTACTGAGGGTGGGGGAGCCCCTAGGTGGTTTCAGGCGGCTCCTCTGCTTAGGGGAGGGTGTGCGGAGAAGGTTCGGGGTGAGCGGAAAGCATCCTGGCCTGACTGCCCCAGAGGCCCCCTGGGGCGTGGAGCTCTGCGAGGCTCTAATTAGTCACACGGGGAGTGGCCGAGTGACCTCACGCTGACCTGCCCTCTGCGGCCATTTAACTGGTTCCCTTCTTGGTGGATACCGCTACTGCCTTCCACGTTCGCGAGGTGGGTGGAGCGGTACTTCCAAGCTCGTAAGGAGGGTGAGACGCTTGGGGTGGCTCTCCCGGTGTCCCAGGCTGTGTGGGGGATGGAGAACTTGGGTGAGACTGGAGTAAACAAATTAGTTCGGTTTAGCTGAGCACGCGCGCGCGCGCGGCGCCGCGGACTTTCTGGGGCGCGGCCGCCGGGGCAAGTGACACCGATCGCGCTCCCCGCCGCTGCACCGCCAGCCTCTCCGGTATCAGGTGAACCTTCCTGCCCGCCTTGCGAGGGTTCATGGCCAGGTGCCGGGGCTAGGAGGGGGCCGGCAAGGAACTGGAACTGAGTGAGCGGGTCGTTGCCGGAGAATTTGGAGATCAACTGGGCACGATCTCCTCCGCCAGAAGCCACTGGCCCCTGGGGTCTTGGGGACGCGGTTTCTTATTGCTGACGGTGACTCCCCCTCCCTCCTGCCTCAGGCATTTACACAGCTGATCAAGTCAACTCGAGACTGAAATCGAGGGCCCCCATCACCCAGGAAGATGCGTGCACCGTTTGTAAGTAAGGCAGGCGGGTGTGGGCTGGGGGTGGGGGCCGTGTTTGGGCGGGTCTGAGTCATCAGAGAACCGGTCGTTGAGGATGTGCGGGCCACACCTCCATTGGCCGGTGGGCTTCAGGCGGGAGACGGTCAGTGGTTAGAGCTGTCTTAGTGTGAGTACTTGTGTGGGTAGGTCCTGTTTGCCTGAGACAGGAGCAGGGCCAACCGGAGCTGGGAGGCAGCGAGGACAGACTTGCTCCGCCTAGGTCCTGTCTGCCTTCCTGAGTCAGAGCAGAGCGCCTGGAAGGGCCCCTGGAGCACAGAGTCTGGGGCTGCACCTGATGCAAACCCCCCGCTCCCCGCCACCGCCTGGATTTGACCACAGGGGCGTTTTTCTGGCCTCGGCTGAGACACTTCATGGCGCCCTGCCGGCAGTTTACCAACTTTCACTTTCCCAATTTCTGATCTGTGATGTGGTTCAGAAATCATAAAGGGGCTTAGCATATGCTTCCTTTCAACCTAGCAGGACCCTCTGCAGAGAGGTTCGAGCCTGGCTTTTGAGGAAGACACCCCTGGGATAATGTTCACGATCGTGTTCCCTAGCTGGGGCACTTTGATCATGTTTCCAATCCCACAGTGACGATTATGTGACTTAATACTTCTGAAGTGCTCAGAACAGTGCTTCGCAGACATATTAAGTGCTCACCTGTAATTCATTGTTGTGATTATGATTATTGTTTAATCCGTGTAAAGAGCTTAAGGCAGCGCCTGGTATTAGGGTGTACCTGGCATATTTGATGCTGGGAGTGGTCTTTTAAAAACATTCCTCTTCCTTATCTAACAACACTATTTTCAGTAATAATCATGAAATAAATATTAGTAATGGCCGGAAAGTAAACACAGTAAAGCTGCTTCTGTTGAGCTTTGTATATGAAATCATGCCAGTGAAAAACTAAAAATTGTAAAGTAGGGTAGATGTTATAGAGAAAAATAGAAGTAATGGGTTAATAGTTTTTAGTTGCATTAATGTAATTTAGAAGAAAACTTGTTCTTATAGTTAGGTTGGTTATAGTCATGAATAATGACAACATTACAGTTTCTGTTTTGGAACTTTTTCTGAGAAGTTGTCCTTGACTTTGACAAAACTGATCTTCTTTGCATATGCAGCTCTCAGTAGAGGCAGACTTGTCAATATATCTTGGCTCACAGTTGATTGAAGAACAGCTTTTATTAATTTCGAAAGTTTCTCTCATATGAAACAACAGATATACAAATAGGAAAAGCCTTAAACATTAGAATCGGTTTGTCAGAGATTCATAAAAATCCCATTTTGTATTAAATTCCAGAAACTGAAATGCTGCCTATATCTTAAAAAATTAATTTTAGTGGCTTTTATTTTTAATTTTATTTATGTTTGTTGATCTCTAGGTTTTTTGTTTGTTTTGTTTTTTGTCTGTGCCATTCAGCTTGCAGGATTTAATTCCCTGACCAGGGGTAGAACTCAGGCTCTAGGCAGTGAGATCAGGGAGTCCTAAGCACTGGACTGCTAGGGAATTTCTGATTTTTTATTTTTATTTTTAAAATTTATTTTATTGGCATATAGTTGATTTACAATGTTAATTTCTGCTGAACAGCACAGTGATTCAGTTATATATATGTATATACACACATATATATTCTTTTTAATGTTTTTTCCATTATAATTTATCACAGGATATTAACTATAGTTCCCTGTGCTATACAGTAGGACTTTGTTGTTTATCCATTCAAAGGCTTTAAAATATATCCACATTTAAAACATTTTGACTAAAACATCTTCACCAGAAAATCCATCATAAGTTTTTAATTTATTTGGTAAAATTCTCCCAAGTTTTTCTTCTTTGGCAAAAGTCAGAGAAAATGGCTGAATGATGGTGAACTTTGACATTTATTTAATCCATTGCTTTAGAATGAGAGTTTAGTTCCCAGTGAAATTGATTCAGACTTTCAAACACTTCTCTTTTAATCTCTTTTCTTCTGGTGCTGGGAGCACAGACTTCTGTTTAAACATAGGAAAATGTAGGGAGGGATTGGTAGCCCAAACTGTCCTGAAAGTGAACTCGAACCATTCTGAGCCATTCAGAACTTCCTGCTGAAGCAGACACATGGAGCTGAGTCTGTGTGTGTTGGAGGTTCACTGTATACCTAGGTGTTCTCTGATTAGACTTCCACATAGAAAACTAAGCTTTTCAAAGAACAGGAATGTGTGCTAACGTAAAGCTCGCATACATGTTATTAAATCTCGGCAGGAATCGCATGAGTTAGAACTTAGACCATTATCACTGATACTGTTTAAAAGTGTTGGCATATGGTGAGAATAAACAGCAGATGGATTCTTGGTATGTCTTATTGTTTTAAAATTCTCTACGGACAACTCTCGCCTCTTTGTCTGCACCGGAGGATGGGTGCACTTTCCCGCTCTGTGTATGCCACGGCCTGGCTCTTGTGTGTGTGTGTGCGCGCACTTTGTCGTGTCCGACTCTTTGCAACTGCGTGGACTGTAGCCTGCCAGGCTCCTCTGTCCAGGGGATTTCCCAGGCAAGAATACTGGAGTGGGTTGCTGTTCCCTTCTCCAGGGGATCTTCCCAACCCAGGGATCAAACCCACATCTCCTGTATGACGGATTCTGCCACTGAGCCACCTGGGAAGCCTGGCTCTTAAGACTTGACAACTGTAGTTATTCTGATAGAGCTCCCTGGATCTCCCGGGGTTGGAGAGGCTGCATATCTACCATATGGGCCCACATGTCTCCAAGCCCTTTAGTCCAGCCCAAGGCCTCCAGGTCAGTGCCACTGTGTTCTATTAATACATTTGCTTAGGACGCGTGGTCCAAGAGCTTTGCCTTCCCTTCTGCATGCACCCTGTCCTTAAACCCGTGGCTTGTTGAGCAGCTGCTGCTGGGTAAGTGAAGATCCAAAGGGCATCTGAGGCTCCAGATACACAGAAATTTTTTAAAAAATTTATTTCAAGCTGGAGGACAATTGCTTTATAGTGTTGGTTTCTGCTGTAAAACAACACAAATCCGCTATAAGTATACACACACATCCCCTCCCTCTGGAGCCTCTCACCCCCACTCCCATCCCACCTTCTAGGTTATCACAGAGCCCTGGAGCTGAGTTCCCTGCGCTACAGAACTGCTTCCTGCCAGCTTTCTATTTTACACGTGGTACTGTACGTCTGTCAGTGGTACTCTCTCAATTCATCCCACCCTCGCCTTCCCCTCCTGTGTCCACGAGTCTGTTCTCTACATCTGCATCTCTATACCTGCCTGCAGATATGCAGAAATTGATGGGCCTGCTCTGGGCTCTGACTTGAGACTCTCTTATGGACCTCTTCACAACCCTCGAGGTTTGCCTGACATCCTGACAGATCTCTGTGGAGCTAGTTATGGTGCAAAGGGGAGGAGGGAGAAGTGGATGCTTCAGGCAGGGCAGGGGTTCATCTGCACCGTGGAGGGGCTTGAGCAGGAAGCAGAGCGTTCCTCTAGCCCACAAACCTCTGCTGAGGACGTTGTATGTGCCTGGAGGGCGGGGCAGGGAAGCCGATCGCTCCTTTCCTGGGGGCTCAGCCCAACAATTATAGTCATCATTATAGATACACCAAGCTGTGGCTGATAAACACTCTGCTGGGAAGTCAGGGGGAGGCGCTGAGGAGGCGGAGACATGAAGGATGAGTAGGAATTTGCTAGCAAACAGTCAAGGGCCTTGTAGGCCTAGAACACAGTGAAGCAGAGGCAAAACTCACCGTGGGGGTGGTGAGCCGATGTCAGAAGCTTCGTGTGAATTACTGGGTGCAGCGAAGAGAACTTGGCCTTTGGGTTCAGGAAGACCTGTAGTGTAATCCTGGCATCACTTCTTTTCAAAAATAATTTAGTTAATGAATTTAGTTTTGTCTGTGCTGGGTCTTCGGTGCTGCGTGGGCTTTTCTCTAGTTGTGGCGGGTGGGGCCTGGTCTTCAGTTGCAGTTCGCTCCTTATTGCTTCTTGTTGCAGAGCATCGGCTCTAGGGCAGGCGGGCTTCAGAAGTTGAGGCTCCTGGGCTCTAGAACACAGGCTCAGCAGCTGTGGGGCACGGGCTTAGTTGCTCTATGGCATGTAGGATCTTCCCGGATCAGGGATTGAACCCGTGTCTCCTGCATTGGCAGGCGGATTCTTTACTGCTGAGCCAGCAGGGAAGCCCCCTGGCCCCACTTCTCAGGAGTTCTCTTGGGCAAGTTACTTCCCATCTCTGAGCTGTTTTCTGGTGGTTAAAACGGGGCTGCTGTAAGGATTCCAAGTAACTTGTGAAAACCGCGAGGGGTGCCTGGTGGCAGCGGTGGTGGTTCCCAGATGAGTTCAGGGGAAGTCCTGGTTCCCGTGGGCTGACGTTCAACACATGGGACAGGTTTGGGGCTTGTGGGGGGTCAAGAGCCTGGGAAGGTGGATGAGTTTTGCCTCCTTTTTCCAGGATGCCCATGACCTTTGGGTTGCTGGGGCTGGACTGGTGCCTGATTGGAGCTGCCACTGTCCCTCTCCCAGAGGCTGGGAGGCAAGAGGTGATGAGTCAACCCAGTCCCTCCTCTACCTTCTTGCTGAGCCTGAAACTGGGGAGTCTGGTCTCCCCCTTCACCCAGTTCCCTGCACCCACTCAAGCCTGGGGCATGAGTTTGGGACTTTCTAACAGGTGTTAAGTGGATTTTAGAGTTCTCACCCCCATTATCTCATTATTCCTGACACAAACTCTGCTGGAGAAGCTCAGAGAGGTTAAGTGATTCCTGAAGGTCACACAGCAATAGAGCAAAGGGGCCTCAGTCTTAGGTGGACTGGGTTCTGCTTCTGAAAACGCAGTCTCAGACAGACAGTATTGAGGGTGGGCTCCTCCGGGGCTTCTTTTCTCCCTAAAGTCTTTGCATCAAAACTCCCAACCCTACCGGCAAAGTCCGTTCTTAGCACCCTCCCCGGACTTGAGGGTTTTGCTTTTGTTTTGAATTACGTGCCTCTCGCGGGTTTCCCCAGAGTATCAGAAATGGAGTGGGTGAGATGAGGGATTTCCACACTCACCACAGCATGTGATTTGGGAACAAAGAGAACTTGCTCTCAGGCTGGGTTTCACAACCTCCAGAGTGTCTCCAGTTGGTCCTGGAGCTGTCTGCGAACCTTCCAAATCAAGAATAATAAAAACACCCCCAAGAACAGTGGCAGCAAAAACTGCCATTTACAGAACACTACCTATTTGCCAGGGCTTCCCAGGTGGCACTAGTGGTAAAGAACCCACCTGCCAATGCAGGAGACACATGTTCTACCCTGAGTCAGGAGATCCCCTGGAGAAGGGCATCACAACCCACTCCAGTATTCTTTTTTTAAAAAATTAATTTGTTTATTTTAATTGGAGGCTAGTTCCTTTACAATACTGTGGTGGTTTTTGCCATGCATTGACATGAATCAGTCATGGGTGTACATCCGGAAGCCCCCTCCCACCTCCCTCCCCATCCCATCCCTCAGGGTTGTCCCAGTGTACCGGTTTTGAGTGCCCTGTTTCATGCATCGAACTTGGACTGGTCATCTGTTTCACATATGATAATATACATGTTTCAAAGCTATTCTCTCAAATCATCCCACCCTCACCTTCTCCCACAGAGTCAAAAAGTTTGTTCTTTATATCTGTGTCTCTTTTGCTGTCTTGCATATGGAGTCATTGTTACCGTCTTTCTAAATTCCATATATATGCGTTAATATACTGTATTGCTGTTTTTCTTTCTGACTTACGTCACTCTGTATAATAGGCTCCAGTTCCAGTTTCATCCACCTCATTAGAACTGACTCAAATGCATTCTTTTTAATAGCTGAGTAATATTCCATTGTGAATATGTACCACAACTTCCTTATCCATTCGTCTGCTGATGGACATCTAGGTTGCTTCCGTGTCCTAGCTATTGTAAACAGTGCTGCGATGAACATTGGGGTACATGTGTCTCTTTCAATTCCCACTCCAGTGTTCTTGCCTGGAGGATCCCATGGACAGAGGAGGCTGGCGGGGTACAGTCCATGGGGTCGCAAAGAGCCAAACACTACTGCAGCGACTGAGCAGGCCCCTATGTACCAGGTAGTGTTTGCTTCACAGATACTAACTTATGTGATCATCAGGACAGTCTCCTGAATCCTGTGCTGTAATTACCCTTATCTTAGAGCTGAGGGAGCTGAGGCTGGGAGTTAGGTAACATGCCCAAGGCCACTCAGCTAATAAGTAGTACAGCTAGAATTTGAACCCTGGCTATGTGGCTTCGGCGCCCCAAGGCTGTAATCAGTATGCAGTTTCTAAAAACCAAATGCATCCTGATTTAAACACAGCAGTCATGCTCACTAGGCTACTTTCTGTATTTTTTGTATGCCTGAAATATTTCATTAAAAAAAAACCCCAACATTGACAGCCTCTTCAATAAATGGTGCTGGGAAAACTGGACAGCTACATGTAAAAGAATGAAATTAGAACACTTCCTAACACCATACACAAAGATAAACTCAAAATGGATTAAAGACCTAAATGTAAGACCAGAAACTATAAAACTCTTAGAGGAAGACATAGGTAGAACACTCAGGGACATAAATCAAAGCAAGATCCTCTATGACCCACCTCCTAGAGTAATGGAAATAAAAGCAAAAGTAAACAAGTGAGACCTGATTAAACTTAAAAGCTTTTGCACAGCAAAGGAAATTATAAGCAAGGTGAAAAGGCAACCCTCAGAATGGGAGAAAATAATAGCAAATGAAACAACTGATAAAGGATTAACTTCCAAAATATACAAACATCTCATACAACCCAATACCAGAAAAACAAACAACCCAATCAATAAGTGGGAAAAAGACTTAGACATTTCTCCAAAGAAGACATACAGATGGCTAACACATGAAAAACACATGAAAAATGCTCAACATCACTCATCATTAGAGAAATGCAAATCAAAACTATAATGAAATGTCACCTCACACTGGTCAGAATGGCCCTCATCAAAAAGTCTACAAACAATAAATGCTGGAGAGGGTGTGGAGAGAAGGGAGTGCTCATGCACTGTTGGTGGGAATGTAAATTGATAGAGCCACTATGGAGGATGGTATGGAGATTCCTTAAAAAACTAGGAATAAAACCACCATATGACCCAGCAATCCCATTCCTAGGCATATACCCTGAAGAAACCAAAATTGAAAGAGACACGTGTCCCATTGTTCATTGCAGCACTATTTACAATAGCTAGAACATGGAAGCAACCTAGATGTCCATCAACAGATGAATGGATAAAGAAGTTGTGGTACATACACACAATGGAATATTACTCAGCCATAAAAAGAATGCATTTGAGTCAGTTCTGGTGAGGTGGATGAACCTAGAACCTATTATATGGAGTGAAGTGAGTCAGAAAGAGAAAGATAAATATTGTGTTCTAACACATATATATGGAATCTAGAAAAATGGTACTGAAGAATTTATTTACAGGGCAACAATGGAGAAACAGACATAGAGAATAGACTTATGGACCTGGGGAGAGGGGAGGAGAGGGTAAGACATATGGAAAGAGTAACATGGAAACTGACACTACCATATGTAAAATAGATAGCCAACGGGAATTTGCTGTGTGGCTCAGGAAACTCAAACAGGGGCTTTGTGTCAACCTGGAGGAATGGGATGGGGAGGGAGATGGGAGGGAGGTTTAAAAGGGAGGGTGTATACATATACCTATGACTGATTCATGTTGAGGTTTGACAGAAAAGAGCAAAATTCTGTAAAGCAATTATCCTTCAATAAAAAAATAAATTAATGAAAAAAAACCCCAACGTTGCAAACTTCTGACGAGGGGGCTAAATGGGGCTGAGTGTGGGTGGACTGGAATGCTTCCTTAGTGGTCTTGAATGAAAAAAAAAAAACATTCCTTTTGCTTTGTTTCAACCCTTGGGTTGAAAATTCTTCTGGAAGCGCCTTTCCTTTCCCCTCCGGTCCTGTGCAGTGCCCGCACCTGAGGGTCTCACACTGGCTCTGAGTTGCAGGAGTGAATGGGGGTTATCGTGCAGGGGCAGGTGGTGAAATCTGCTAGAGGGCCGGGCGGTGTCCCTCCTCCTTGTGGTGGGGACGAGGTGGGGGTTCAGGTTCCTGATTGGCTACTTGCGGGCTGACCCTGGGTAAGTGACCTCATCTCTTAGTCTCAGTTTCCCCAACTGCAAAATGAGGTATGACTTCCCCTCTCTGTCTAGCCTTCTCTGCCCTGTGGACACCCCCTCCTGTGGTTCTCCGTTTGGGCTGCACAATAGAATCACCCGGAGGCTTAAAAAAAAAACCAAAACGCCAGGCCTGGGGCCCACCTCCGGGATCCTGCTTCTGACCCAACCCTGAGGTCGCCCTGAGATGCCTGCACTACTGTGCTTTTGCTCCTGTCTGCCCCCACCCCTGTTCACCTGTCTCCATCTGTCTGCTTTCCATATATCTGCTTTTCTGCTTCCTCTGATTGCAGCAGAGTATGAGGGTTAAGAGTGAAGGATTGGGGGGGCTTCTCTGGCAGTCTAGTGGTTAAGACTCAGTGCTTCCACTGCAGAGGGCACAGGTTTGATCCCTGGTCAGGAAATCCTGTCTGCTACATGGTGTGGCCTTCCCCCCCACCACAAAAGTGCAGGATTTGGGTTTGAATACATGCTCTCCCTCATTTTTCAAGTCTTCAACAAAAATCTCAGGTGCTGCCTTTCCCAGGAGGTCCTCTTCTCCTGGTCTCTCTCATACCCGTTTCAGCCAGGTTTTTGCCTCCAACTCCCAATAGGAGCTGTTCTAAAGATCAGCAGTGACCTTCACCCCAGACTGCTCCTCTGATCTCCAGACTCACACATGCAGCTGCCCCGCTTCAGGTGGACATTTCAACCCAGTGTACCCTCCCCGCCAGCAGCCTGCCCATTCGGCCTCCTGGAAACCTTGAAGTCACATTTCACTCCTCTTTCTTTCAAACCCTTCCTCATTGCAACAGCAAATCCTGTTGAGTCTACCTTCAAAGAAGTCCAGAATCCATTATTTCTCATGCTCTGCTGTCCCCATCTTGTCTGAGTCATCAGCTTCTCTCTCCATCTTCCAACCTACCCTCTCCTCCTCCCCCCTGCACTCCAGCCACGCTGGACTTCAGGCTGTTCCTCAAACACACTCCTACCTGGGGCCTTTGCTCAGGCTGTCCCCTTGGCCTGGATGTTCCCAGCATCTGCAGGGCCTACTCTCTGCCTTCCCTGACACCCTTAGACTGTTGCAGCCCGCATCCTTCCCTCCCACCGCTGCCCACCACATTGCACTCCAGACCACTTAATCCTGTCCTACCTTTTCTTTCTTTTTGTTTTTATTTGATATCTCTTCTATTTGATATCATCATTTACTGGGGCTTCCCTGGTGGCTCAAACGATAAAGAATCCTCCTGCAATGCAGGAGATCGGAGTTCGATCCCTGGATCAGGAAGATTCCTTGGAGAAGAGAATGGCCACTCACTCCAGTATTCTTGTCTAGAGAATCCCATGGACAGAGGAGGCTGATGGGCTACAGTCCATGGGGTCACAAAGAGTCACACAGGACCGAGCAACTAAGCGCACCCACGCTGAGGCTTTAAATGCATTTGAAGAATTTCTCTCTCTCTCTCTGATACTGAACAAGAGCTCTATGAAGATAGGTATCTTGGCTTTGTTCACGGGCATAGCCCAGGTACCCAGCTCTGTGAGCCTTTGTTGAATGAATGAGCAAATGAATGAGTCCTTTGACCCTCCCAGGCAGAGGTGAGCATCCCCAAGGTGAAAGAATTCTCAAGGGGTATCGTTGACCAGTTACACCACTTCCCTGAGGTGGGAGAGGGTGTTTGTTAAGGGCAGGGTGATTCTGCATGCATGCTGGCAACCTCCTCTCCTGTAACTTGGGCAAGGCTTGGGTCTGAGACCATAGCTCGGAATAAAGGCTGGAGGCTTGAGGTCAGGAACCCAGTGAGTTCTGGAGCCCATCAGCGTGAGAGTACATCACATGCTTGTTTTACTGCTGTTGTTATTGTTGTCATTGTCCCAGACGCCCTCAGTGCTTTACTTCTGCCTCTCACAGACGTAAGAGGAGTTTAAAGACATATACAGTTGGAATGAATAGGTGGATATATATGTGATAAAGTAAATACAATAACACAATGGTAGAATCTAGGTGGTGGGTATATGTTCACTAAGAAATGCTTTCAACTTTGAGCATTTGAAAAATCTTCATAATAAAGTGGAGAAATAATAAAGCTGGAAAGTATGCTATAAACTTAAAAATGCTCATTGCAGTAAAGCTGGAAAACACAGAAAAATGGAAAGAAACAAAATAATCACAACAACCACCTTTAGCCTGAGCACCTGGAGGGACTCTGTTAGGATGTTGGTATATATCTTTCTAGTCTTTTGTGTATTTATTTTGTTACATAATAGTAATTGTAGGGATTACCCCAGATTGAGCACACTGATGTTTATCAAGCTTTATATTGTTTTCTGATTCTAAAACAAATATATATGTATTTACACCTCTGGTAAACTAGAAAAGAATTAAAAAGAAAATTAATATCCCAAATTCCACAACTAGTAATAAACACTGTTTACATTTTGGTGTATTTCCAGTTTTTTTTTTTTAATGTGTCGGTTTTCCTTTTGGAACAAAGTTTAAAAAAAAATACCATTTTGTGTAAAGGTTTTTTTTCTAACTTAAAAAATTGAGTTATCCTTGACTGTAAAACCTTTTTATTAACCATTATATTACAGACATTTCTTGTCCTTGAGTATTCTTTTAAAATATAACTTTTAAAACATAACTGTACAGTATACTATAAATATGGCAAGATTTAACTAATATCTTTATATAGGATATTTAGATATCTATTGTTTTGTCATTAGATGTGATTTTGTGACATCTTTTGTAGACATTTCAGGTTATTGTTAAGATCTGGTCTATAAAGATGTGGGTCAGAGAATATGAATATTTTTAAGGTTGTGTGCATGCATGGGTGTGTACTAAGTTGCTTCAGTTGTGTCCGACTCTTTGCGAACCTATGGACCATAGCCTGCCAGACTCCTCTGTCCAAGGGATTCTCTAGGCAAAAATACTGGAGTAGGTTGCCATGCCCTCCTCCAGGGGATCTTCCTGATCTAGGGATCCAACCCACGTCTCTTATGTCTCCTGCATTGGCAGGCAGGTTCTTTACCGCTCGTGCCACCTGGAAGCCCATTTTTAAGGTTAGTGATACAAATTGCCAAATTGACCTTCAGAAAAGTTGTACTGATTTATACTCCTATCAACAGTGACTGAGGGTACCTGTTTACCTGCATCTTTTCTTATATTTACTATTAGTATTTCCCCTGAACTGTTTTTAATTTACTTTTATTTGATTACTAGTGAGATAGAATAAGTTTTCTTGTGTTAGTGGTAATATATATTTCTCTTTTTAAAATTATTTATTATACCCTGTCTCCATTTTTTCCCCTGTTTCAGTGTTTAAATTTTTTCTTGGTTCATGAAAATTCTTTATATATTAAGGCTGTCATTTTCTTCCAGTTAGTCATGGTAGTTTGTGGTGTTTTTTTCAGTGCACAGAATTTTCTGGTCTGGCTCTTTTGATTACAAGCAGCCCACTTAAGCTAGCTCAAGTAAAGAAGGTTTATTCTAATGACACATGTGGAGGGGTAAGGGGAAAACCTAAGTACAGGAGCTATAATAAGGCTGGGCCTCCCAGGGGCTGGGAGGCAGTTCAGGATCATGGTGATTCCAGGCACTCCACAGCTGAAATTGTGCATCTCTAGTGCTCCACCCATGGTGTGACTCAGCTAGCTATTCTTGACGTGCCTGCTTCTTTCTCTCCCACTGTCCACAGGGGTCTTCTGCTTGGTCATAGTGGGTGTGAGAACTCCAACCCTTGGTTTGGCCTGTGGTTCACTGGGGTCGCTCTTGTCTCCCCCGTGTCATGATTTTTCAATTTTAGCTCTTGTGTCAAAAGCTATTTTTAAAATTACTTGCTTCAGATTTTTGAGAGTGAGAGAGAGGACCATGGAGGATCCCAGGACGCTGACCTCCTTGGGGTCCGTGCCTTTTTCTGGTCCAGCTGGCGGAGGCTGGGATGCGGTGGTCACGTGGTATAAAATATGGCTGCCGGGGCAGTCGGGATTGTGGCTGGTCATCTTCTCTTAAAAGGGAGTGTGAACATAATAGGCAATGATAGAAAGTTTAAATAAGAAGTGCTTTAACATTTTTTCAATCATAAAAACTTTTCCCCCCAAATGTTTATTATTTATTTGTTTATTTTTGGCTGTGCTGGCTCTTCATTGCTGCGAGGTTTTCCCCTAGTTGCGATGAGCGAGGTCTTCTCTCTAGTTGCAGAGGCGTCTCTTGTTGCCGAGCATGGGCTCTAGGGTGCGTTGGCTTCAGTAGTTGCGGCGCCTGGGCCTAGAGTACAGGCTCAATAGTTTTGGCACACGGGTTTAATTGTTCCAAGGCATGTGGGATTTTCCTTGATCAGGGGTCAAACTTTTGTCTCCTGCGTTGGTAGGTAGATTCTTCACCACGGAAACCTATAAAAACTTTCAACCTTTTACTTTATACCTTTTTCTTTGGACTTTGTCTTTAGAATGTCTTTCTCTATTCCAAGATCTGACATGTATCCACCTATATTATTTTCGGTTTTATTTTGTGGTTTTATGTGTTCTTGATACATTTAGATGTTAATGATTTTTAAGCATTATTATCTTGGTAATATTTACAAGCTTCAAATGAAAGGTGGTTTTAAGAGGTTTTGGTGACAGAAAATATTCACATTTTCCAATTAAAAAACTGCAAGGTCATCAGTATGAAGGATTTTTTTCCCATCTAAAATTATTAAAATTTTTTTTATCATAAAAGTAATTCACATTGATTAAAAATAATAAAATAATATAACATAAAATGTAAAAGTCTCTGAATCCCAATCCCCCACTGTATATAGTATATAACAGTTTGATGTATTTTCTGTAGCTCGTACATAGTGTATAATATGTTTTGCTTATAAGTGTACAATTTTTTTTAAAAAATAATTTTTATATGGCTATAGTTGATTTACAATGTTGTGTTAGTTTCAGGTATACTGCAAAGTGAATGTGTTATATGTATACATATACCCACTCTTTTAGATTCTTTTCCCATATAAGCCATTACAGAGTATTGAGTAGAATTCCTTGTGCTATACAGTAGGTGCTTATTAGTTATCTGTTTTGTATATAGTAGTGTGTACATGTCAATAGCAATCTTCCAGTTTATTTCTCCCTGCTCTGCTCCCCCCAGAGCCATAAGTTTATTTTCCACATCTGTAACTCTATTTCTGTTTTGTAGATAAGTTTATTTGTAGCCTAGTTTTAGATTTCACATAAAAGCAATATGTTTTCAATCACAATGATGTTTTCTAAACAAAAATGGGATAATGTTTTCCAGCTTATTTTTTTGATTGCTTCTGTGTCTGCTCATGTAAAACCAACCTGTTCCCTCTATTGGCTGTATATACATACACATATAAGATAATTTATTTCACTGGTCCTTATTAATGGTTGTCTAGGTTGTTTTTCCGATACGAATTGCGGAGGCCAGACATTGTTCCCCATTTGCTTGCTAAGGAAAATGGCTGTTACACAGCTCATTATAAGCTGTGCTTTTGTGGAGAGCATAAAGACTTTTTGTTCTGAAATCCTGTGGGCACAGAGTCTCAGCTTTGCCTTTGTCATTGCCTGTGTTGTGTGGGAGAGCCCTGGCTACTGTGCTCGGGAGAATTTCTGGCTTCCTGCTGGCTCACCTGTTCCTGGGAGAAGAACCACTGGATTTTAGGGCTGGGGATCAAGCTGAGTGAGGGACGGGTCACTGTTGATCCAAACTTAAGGGCCAGAGAGGGAACATTTTACTATGTTTGGTCTCTGTTGCCATAGAGAGAAAACAGCATTGGCCACAACTGATGGGCATGGCTGTGTGCCAATAAAACTTTATAGACACTGGAGTTTGAATTTCATATAATTTCTTGTGTCACAATATATTCTTCTTTTGACTTTTCCCCCAACCATTAAAATATGTAAACATTATTCTTTGCCAGCAGACAAAAATAAGCAGAGGCACACAATGGGCCCAAGGACTGTAGTTCTCATATTTCTAAACTTATAACATGATTTCTTGAGTTTTTAATTTTGATTGAGCACAGTTGGCTGTGTGTATCATTAAGCAGTTGTTTCTCCAGGTAGAGTTTAGTGAAAGAGTGTGAATTATTCATGTCTTCTGTTCATGGCAACCTGTCCTCACTGGTCCTTGCAAGATGTCTTGTCTTCTGTTTACTTTTAAGTTCCATTATATCATCACTTTTCTCTCCATCTTCCCAATGGCTAGCTAGCATCCCAATATGTTTAATATGTATTCTTTAGTTTCTAAAATGATGTGTGTGTTTTTGAGATTCTTTTGTTGTTGCTTTTTAAAAATAATTTTTTTGGGTATGGTTCTGATAAGATGTGTATTATTGGTTTGTGTGTGGGTGTCTTTAATTTATATAAGTGGTATTTTGCAGAGCTCAGTCTTCATTTTTCCACTCAGCACTGTAGCTAAGATTGTCCATGTGGTCACATGAACATCGAGTCCTTGCTTCTAACTAGTGCACAGGGCCCCGTGGGTGAATCCATCACCTTTCAGATAATTTTTAAAAAGAAGTTTCCTTGAGTGGTGGCATGTTTTAAGCTAGTTTATATTTGGAAATATGTGCCTTTTGCCTTTTATAAGAGAAAGGCAATATGATTGAGTATTAAAAAAGCATAGCTTTTTTGCTTTCAAACTGTAAATTTCCATTTTTCAAAGTTAAAAAATTTTATTAATTAAAAAATTAAGGTCGAATTTACTCCCTTTGGTGTTCAGTTCAATGGGTTTTGATAAACATATACAATTGAGTAACCATTTACCATGATCAAATACAGAATAGTACAGAAACTTTCATTGCTCCAAAATCCCCTCATACCCCTTCCTTGTTCATCCCTTGTAGCCCCTGGAAATCATGGATTACTTTTCTGTCCTAATAGTGATGGCTATTTTGGAATGACATATAAATGGAATCACACAGTATGTAGATTTTTACTGTATGTAGATTTTTGGTACGGCTTTTTTCACTTAGCATCAGTATTCAGTGTTACAGAGTCTGAGTTTCTTTGTAGATATTTTTGTTGCTCTGTGTGTGTGTGTGTAGTAAACATGTTTCTCTGCATGGGTCTTCTTTCATTGTGATTTGCTTGGGACACAGTGAGCTCCTTGGGTCTGCATACCTACAGGCTGCTTATTACTCGACAGCATATTAAGTGAAAATGTCAGTTGCTCAGTTGTGTCCGACTTTTTGTGACACCATGAACTGTAGCCCACCAGGCTCCTCTGTCCGTGGAAATCTCAGGCAAGAATACTTGGGTGGCTGCCATTGCCTTCTCCAGGGGATCTTCCTGACCGAAGGATCGAACCTGTGTCTTCTACATTGCAGGCAGATTCTGTAACGTATGAGGCACCAGGGAAGCCGACATATTACTCAAGTCCAAAATGTCTCCTTTTCTAATCTTTAGGCTCCCTTAGGGCTGGGTCTCTGCCTTGCCTTTATGTCCTGGCGTATTCATGGAACCGCCCAGTTAAATTCCCTTCTGGGGATCCTTGAGGACCTGTAACTCTTACCCAACAATTAATATACATTTTTTTCCTTTGTTTTGGAAAACAAATGGGATTTGTAAGTTGTAACCATTGTCCAGTGTTCTGAAATAGATTCTCAGTAAGGTCTGGGTGCCTTTTTCTGGGAAGATAAATTATAATTGCTGCAATAAGACAACATGATTTGTCTGTATACTTCCTGCCACGTGGGATGCTTCTTGGCAGTTTTAGTGCTTCTATAAATAGAAATGAACTGCCCTTGACCCTGCTTCACAGCCACTGTAGAGTGATGATGGGCTATTCCAACTACCCATCATTGCTGTCCTAGGGGAGGCCATACATGGGGAAGTCCACACTCCCTACTCATCTTTGCTGGAATCTCTCAGTCAGGCCAGAGTTTGGAGGTGGGATGTGGACAGACCCTGTGGGTCTCTCCCCGAACAGCAAGGGGTGAGCGGGAAAGGACAGAGGCCCCGAACAACCTCTGAGGGGCTCTGTCTCCAGGTGTCCCAAAGAGATTTATGGTTGGTTAGGACGAGGGAAGTCCAGATCAGAGTGCCCCCACCTCCAGCACTTAGCACAGTATCTGGTACTGGGACCTCAGTACACTGAGTGACAGTGATCTTGAAGCTCTCCTGAGCGCTCTCAGGCTCTGGCCACTGCTCCCATCACAGGGCGGGGCTCTGAGGAGCGTTTCAGCATCCTTCCCACCTTCCCCTGCACACGCATGCACACCCTCACTCCCACACACACCCACTGTGATTTAATGAGAAATGCGTATTTAGTCCTGGTCCCAGGTTCCTGCCACAGAGCTTCTAAAGCCCGAGTAATTTCCTGAGCAGTGGCGGAGAGAGGAATGTGTTTCATCATTGAGAAGAAGCCCTTTTCAACTGACCAGGTGACCAAAGAGCTGGAAGTAGCATTAATCACCAGTAGGCAATGATCTCATCAACTGAGCCTACATAATAAAGCCTCCATAAAACTGCTAAGCTGGGGTGTTGTGGAGAGCGTGGAGGTCCTGGAGAGCAGTGGTCCCCAGAGGGGTCAGGGATGCTCTGAATCCCCCCCTGCCCCACAGCTTGCCCTCTGCATTCCTGAGTTGGATATTTTCTAGTAAACTGGTCATCTAGCAAGTAAACTGTTTCCCTGAGTTCTATGAGCTGTTCCGGCAAACCACTGAACCCAAGGAAAGGGGCTGTGAGAACCATCATTTATAGCCAGTTGTTCAGAGCGCAGGTAACAACCTGCAACTTGCACCTGGCATCCGAAGCTCGGTCTCCTGGGACTAAACCTGTGGGGTCTGGGCTGACTCTGGGCCGTCAGTGTCAGAACTGAGTTCAACTGTGGGACGCCCAGTCAGTGTGCACCCAGGATTGAATTGCTTAGTGTGGGAGACCACAATCCGGTGTCAGAAGGAGAGGAGTGAGCACAGTGCAGAGGAGAGTGTTCCGTCGCTTGTCACACACGCACGCAGCGCTCTTACCCTCAGGATGAGCAGCCAGGGGCCATTACTGCCAGAGGCTGCCACCACCCTTCACCAGGCTCTGGGTCAGGTAGGGGAGTGTCTGTGGAATACCATCCCCCGGATGTGACGGCCTCTGCAGGGTCCCCGGGTGGGCAGCTCTAGGCAGATAACCCGTGTGCTTGCCTGAGGTCACTGAGGGGGTCAAGACGATGGCCTGGGAATCAGGCGGCCTAGCGCTGAGTCCTGGTCACATCACTCAGGGGCTGTGTGATATTGCAGAATCTCCTTTCCATCTCTGAGCCTTGATTTCCTCTTTCCTCACACGGGGTTCACAAAAGTGCCCACCTCATAGGTGGGTTGTGTGAATTTATTGAGCTGCACCTGTGAAACACTTAGCAGAGTGCTTGACTTAAGAGTTTGAGTTCAGTAAATAATATTAAGAGTAACAAGAAGGTAGAAGCCCCAGCAAATGAAAAAACCCTTTAGGTGTGCACTTTGCAAGTTGTAATGACAGATGGGCAGGCCTGTAGTCCCTGCAATTCTGGGACACGTGTGTGAAGTGGACCGGGCACTGACATGGCCAGGTGGGCTCGGGAGGACGTCCTGGAGAGCTGGGAGATGAAGGCCGCTGAGCTGCTCCCTCTGGGCTGAGCCCTGCCCTGGTTCCCGGCTCTCCCATCACCTCTAACAGCCCTTTTCTTGGTTTTGCAGCCTGAACCCCAGCCTGGAGACCTGATTGAGATTTTCCGCCCTTTCTACAGACACTGGGCCGTCTACATTGGCAACGGATATGTGGTCCACCTGGCCCCGCCAAGTAAGGGCACCCAGGGCCTCCACCATGCTGAGGCCAGAGCAGGGGGGATGGGGGAGCTGTGGGTAACCGGGGACCCCAACATTATTCTTGTTCTCCAACAAGACTTCAGCCACACTGGCCTTCTTGCAGCCTTCCTGCCTGAGGTCCTTGCTTTTGCTCTCCCTTCTGCTTGTGATGCTCTTTCCTGGCTCTCAGTGCAGCTGCTTCCCTTTCATCATTCAAGTCTCAACTCAAATGGCCATTCCTGGGTGTGGCCCTCCCCAGTCTGAGCAGGGGCAGCCTCCCATGGTCATCCTCTCTGTGTGACTTCACCTAATCTTCCCCACAGCCTTTTCAAAACCTAAAAGTATTTTATTTTTTCTATTTGTTCATTGTCAGTGTCCTTTTACCAGAGCATAAACTAGTTGAGGGCAGGTGGGCTGTCTAGTGCATGTTCCTCTTCAGCACCTTGGACAAGGCCTGGCACATAGTAGGGCCTCAGTATTGACTGACTGTGCTGAGTGGGTGTAACTGCTGGACGGGAAGGCATGACAGGGATCTGGGTGGACAGTGTGACACCCATCACTGGGTGAGCGATGCTCCTTAAAGGGAAAAGATGCTCCTATCTGCATCTTCTCATTGGAGCTTCACAGGAATCTTGTGAAATAGGTGAGGCAAGGGGGAGACTGACCTCATACTACTGAGAAAATGGTGGAAGTCAGAGCCGGAAGGAAACTTAGAGAACAACCCAGTGCTAATGAGAGCAGATACTTGCTGGGCACTAACCCTATGCCAGGCACTGGGGGAGGCACCTTAATGAGTCAGTTTCTTAAATCCTTGCAGCTCCCCGTCCACCACTGTAGGCACAGGTGGAATTTATTGGGCCTTTTCTACAGGGAATGGGGGTGCAGAGAAGCTAAGCAACTTGTCCAAGGTCACATAGCAGGAAAGTCCTGGAGGTAGGACTCAAACCCTGGCTCTCACTCTCTATTTCCTGCCTTTAAACCTGAGGCTCTACTGTCAAGTCTGAGCTTCCCCCAAATTCAGTCATCGAGTGTTAGCTATATCCAGGTGCCCTTTCTCCAATTGTTTAATTAGTATTTTGTTTAATAGACTAACTTTAAAAAGTAAAATAATTCTTTTAAAAGGAACCTTTAAATTCCTAAAGTGATGTGTGTTCATGAATCCATCTTAGCTTGTATTTGTGGATTCCCAGTGTTGGCTCAGCTAAGTTAAGTGACAGGTCAAGAGCATGCAGTGATGGGACCAGAATCAGCACCCACTGCTTCTGCCTCTGAGCCTGTGCACACCCTCACCAGGGAGGCACCCAGCGTGTGGAGTGTAAGGAAGCCCTCACTGTTGGGTGTTGACTCTGAACTTGCACCTCTGGAGCTGGACCTCCCGAAATCCTGTGCCCTAGGCACCTAGCTTGCCTCTCCCCAGTCCCAGCCCCCTACCTGCCCGAGGAGGGGCTGAAGGTGGATGGGCCTCTGGAGCTCCCCTGATCCAGTCCCCACAATGACCCTTTCCACAGAGTCAGGGCTCAAACACAGCACCTTCTTATTTATTTCACTGAATCCTTTAAGCATCTCCTGCCCTACTAGAAGGAAGTCTGAATTCCTCTGATTTTCCAGATTTCATAGTTGTTCTCTGGGCAGAGGGGTTTGGTCCTCTTTGGAAAGCCAAGCAAAACAGGACCTGCATTCTGATCAGACCCTCTGGCCATTGCTTGTTGCTGTCACGTGGCGTCACAGTGCAAGATGGGTCCTGCCCCGTGTAATGGGATGCTTCCCCTCCTGGGAGAAACCTAGGGGTTCCTGATCATGGCAGGGCCACAGAGGCTCTCTGAGGGACACAAGTCTCCTCTGTGATGTTCCCTGCGGTCCACCTCTTTAGTGCAAGCCCAGTTTTCAGTCATCATACCCTCCCTACATGATATAAGCTGGTGACCTCAAGAGGGATCTCTGTGTGGGTACCAGCTTTCACTCCACACCATCCTGTTCCCTGTATTGACCCCAAATCCCTTTCTTCAAGGCAGTTTCACTTCTGGAAATCTGTTGCACCTTCTAGCCCCTCAGCGTTGGCCAGGGCCATGCCAGTGTACCCCTTGAATCTCCCTGGTGTCATACCTCTAGGAGCAGCCGTGGGGCTTTGGTCCCTTTGCTCCAAGGGAAATGGCATCTGTTCCCCAAATCCATCCACCTTTTCTGCAGTCATCAGCTTTGTGTGTGTCAGGGAAGTGGAGTCTTGGCGGGATCACAAAAAATTAACACTCCGTTCTCCCAGGGAGGTGGGTATGCTCAGAGCCTTTATTTGCACAATCAGAGGGCCACTGGAGTGTCACAGGGTGTACAAGGCCAGCTTCTCTAGGTTAAAAAAATCACAACAAATTATGGAACTTCACTCCTCATTTCAGATAAGGAAACCAGGGACTAGAGACCACAAGGGTCTTATCCAAAGCCACACAGCTCTGACCCTGACTCATCTGCTCATCCCCTGGTGGATGCGGTGGGTGCTCGGCTCGGGGCCGGCCCAGGACCAATCGTGTTCCTCATCCTGAATCCACAGGCGAAATCCCAGGAGCTGGTGCGGCCAGTGTCATGTCTGCACTGGCTGACAAGGCCTTCGTGAAGAAGGAGCGGCTGTGTGACGTGGTCGGGAGAGACCGGTACCACGTCAACAACAAGCATGACGGCAGATACTCGCCATTGCCTCCCAGCAAAATCGTCCAGCGGGCAGAGGAGCTGGTAGGCCAGGAGGTCCTCTACAAGCTGACCAGCGAGAACTGCGAGCACTTCGTCAATGAGCTGCGCTACGGGGTTCCCCGCAGCGACCAGGTGGGTCCTCAGTGCGTCCCCTTCTCCATTTTCTCAGCTGATGCAGGCATCAGTGTGGACTCGGCTGGGGTGGAGACAGGCTCACAAACAAGACAGGATAGCAGAGACAGAACTCTGCCCTCAAGAGCATCACAGTCAGGGTGGGGACAGGGGTGAGGTGATGGGCATCGCAGACAATTGGCGTTAGGGGATGCAGGCTGAAGACTTGAGCACAGGCATCACTGTCAGCCCGGTTGCCCAGCCATCTCTGGCCACCTGGCCCTGACATGGACCCTTCCCACAGCCCCAGAGGCGTTTTTTTTTTTTTTTTTTTTTTTAATTGGTAATCTTTGTTCTTTATTTATTTATTTTCCCATTTATTTTTATTAGTTGGAGGCTAATTACTTTACAATATTGTAGTGGTTTTTTGCCATACATTGACATGAATCAGCCATGGATTTACATGTATTCCCCATCCCGATCCCCCCTCCCACCTCCCTCTCCACCCGATCCCTCTGGGTCTTCCCAGTGCACCAGCGCTGAGCACTACTAACGCGTATATATGGAATTTAGAAAGATGGTAATGATAACCCTATATGCAAAACAGAAAAAGAGACACAGATGTACAGAACAGACTTTTAGACTCTGTGGGAGAAGGCGAGGGTGGGATGTTTAGAGAGAACAGCATTGAAACATGTATATTATCAAGGGTGAAACAGATCACCAGCCCAGGTTGGATGCATGAGACAAGTGCTCGGGGCTGGTGCACTGGGAAGACCCAGAGGCGGGTTTTATTGTTCTGCTTTACAGATGCAGAAACTTGAGCCCCAGAGCACTTGTTGGTGGCCTTTCATGTTATCAAACAAATCTGTGTTATCTCTTTTCCTGAGAGCTGTCTCCAGCTGTGCTGATAAGTAGCAGAGGTGAGATTTGAATCCCAGGTCTGTCTGACACAACTTTTCCTGCTTGTAAAAAGCGCTGTGCTCAGACCTGCCGTAAGGGGCAGTCCAGGAGCCCCCAGGAGATGTTTATTTACTTAGTTGATTTTAGCCATGGCTACTCTCTTTTTTGAATCACTGCTGGGAAACTAACTTGCTCCTCATTTTCTCTCACTTCCTCTCCTCCTTTTCTGGCCCTTCCTCTCCTCTTGTGTGTGTGTGTGTATGTGTGACAACATTATTTCCTAAAGTTCTTAGATGCCAGTTGATGCAAAAGAGTATGATTTTTCTTTTTCTTTTGAGGAAAGGTGAGGTTAAGATCCATCAAGTTGTTGATTTTCATTACTTTATAACTTTTTGAGATTTGGTGTCTTCCTTGGTCAGTGTGGTGGTCAAGAGTGTGGGCTTCTGGAGTCAGGCAGGCCTGGGCTGGATGTGAGCTCTGCCTTTTGTCAGCTTTATGACCTTGGGGATTGATTCAAGTTCTCTCAGGTTAAATACCACTCTTGGTGGTTTAGTCGCTCAGTCGTGTCTGACTCTTGTGACCCCATGGGCTGTAGCCCACTAGGCTTCTCTGTCGATGGGATTTTCCAGGCAAGAATACTGGAGTGGGTTGCCATTTGGTAAAGTACACATGATGATATTGATCTCGGAGGGTTACTGTGTGAATTAGATAAGAGCATCCTTATGCTTAGCATAGTGGCAACTAAGAGAATTCTCTTAATAAATTGTGGGAGTTGAAGTAGTCATAATGGTCCTCATTTTCATTCTTTCTCTTGGTTCACCCAGTGTCTTTTCCACTGGCCTGTCTGGGCCACAGTGACATCCTGGGGAGGCATTCAGCAGCAAGGATCATGCTCAGCCTTCTTCCTCATACTGCTGATAACCAGTGGCGTTTACTACACTGACCTGCATGCTGATTACTTCACCCATATACATGTACATATATGCAATAAATATATAAGTATGTATATGTGAATGTGAAAGGCGATTAATATAAAAATCGAGGAATATCAAGTACACCCCTGCCTAGGTATGGACAGGATAACACTGCCAATGTTTGGTGAAGAGTTCCAGAATCTCTGGGTCACAGTCTGGATTCAACTTTTCTGACAGTTTATGAGATCCTCCTTCTGGGAAAGTCATTGGGCAGGTCCATGAGAGGAACCTCATTAGGTTACAAAGGTGATGCAAACAGAAGGAATCTGGGGGAGGATGGCATCAGTACATGTGTCTATTGGGGAAAATGACCTTCGAAACCTTTGTCCTGAGTCACATTGGATGCACACTGTCATCCTAGTATCTGTCTTTACTAGTAGCCTTTGGAGACACCCTTCAGTTTTCTCCTGTATTAATGCTTTTACCCTCTGAGAAAGCTCACATCTTTCTCATTCTTGGATTACTCTCTAGTTTTGGTGGAATACCACCTTGAATAGGTTCTGAGAAAGGGTGCATTTAAAAAAGACTGTGTGTGCCTGAAGATATCTTCATTTTACCCTGTTTTATTGATAGTTTGACTGGGGGTGGAATTTTAAGCTGAAAAAAAAGTTTGCCCCAAATTTGAAGGTATCGCTCCATTGTTATGTCATTTAAGCTACTGTTGTTGAGAAGTCTGAATTCGTTCTGATTTTCGAGCCTTTGTATGTGACCAGCTTTATCTTTCTGGAAGCTTATAGACTCTTCTCTTTATCTTCAGCATTCTGAAATCTATCAATGATAAACCTTGCGTGGATCTGTTTTCATGAATTGTGTTGGGAACTTGATGATTCTTTTCAGTGTGGAAACCCCAATTCTTCAGTTCTGGGAAGTTTTCCATTTTCTCTTCTTTTATTCCAGAGGTTGTACCCCTAGACTGCTCCTCTGATTTTCTTTTTTTAGAATTTTTATTTATTCATTTCTGACTGTGCTGGGTCTTCGTTGCTGTGCAGGCTTCTCGTTGCGACGGCTTCTCTTGCTGCAGAGCGTGGCTCTAGAGCACATGGACTGAGTAGCTGCAGCGCGTGGGCTCAGCAGGTGCGGCTCCCGGGCTCGAAGCGCAGGCTCAGTAGTTGTGGTGCATGGGCTTAGTTGCTCTGTGGCAGGTGGGATCTTCCCGGGTCAGGAATGGGACCCGGGTCTCCTGTATTGGCAGGCAGATTCTTTGTTATTGAGCCACCAGGGAAGCCCTCTTCTGATTTCCCTATCTTCTCTCTCCTGTTTTCCAATTATTTATCTTTTTAAATGAGAAAACTAACATTTACTGGTATATTTGGTATAATAGAAGTTTTTTAAAAGGAGCAATGATGACATCAGGATAAAGAGAAACTAACACTAAATGAATCAGATTTCATCATTCGTGGTACTACATAACAGTTGAGGTCCCAGTTAGACCTGGCTTCAATTTCAGGTAAATGTCCACTCTCTTACGCATCAGTAAAATAAAAAAAGAGATTACTGTACACATTTGGGAAGTAATAAATTTAGCGTGTTGTATCAGGAAGATTTGGTAGATTTATAAAATATCTCTTAATCATGTCATTTTTAGTTGTCCTTTAGTATAGACTGAAGAACAAATTCATAAGTTCATTTAAGTAGAACATTTTAACACAATATTGTTACATAATCTAGTAAAATACGTTTGTCAGTACACAAAAATAATATTTAGAGCATTTAAGTACAATTCCAAATCTTGAGATAGTAAAAAAACCAAGAAATATTTGTGTATTGTTCATTCTTTCTATGAACATCTTCCTGAAAAATGAAGCAACACTGACCAGACACATTTCTCTTCCTCAGACTTTAGCTTGAGGCACCACTCATACACCTGAAAAGGCAAAACAGCATCAACAATTCTTCTGGACCCCCTTCAGAGAACATGAAAGCAGGATAGACTATGAAGCAAGAGGAGGTGCCATTTAAACTGTTTCCAAAGATTTCCTCTTTTACTTTTTGGCCTAGATGAGGGTTTCTCAACCTCAGCACTGTTAACATTTTGGGCCATTGACAATGAAGTTAAGCCTTCATTGTCCTGATTTGCTCTGTGCGTTGCAAGATGTTTAGCAGCATCTGTGGCTTCTACCCTCTAGATGCCAGTAGCCTTCCCACCCCCAGGTGTAAGAGCCAGAATGTCTATGGATATTGACAAATATCTCCCAGAGGCCAGCCTGTCCCCTTCTTGAGAATCACTGGCCAAGGCAAGCAACGATCATAATACACAGTGTGGCCAAATTAAAATGCAACTTCTGCACTTGTCCCATCTCACCAGAGAGGGTGAAAGGAGCTGGTGCTGGACAATGTCCCCCAGTTGTTTTCTTTGTAATCGCTGTCAAAGCAGCAACTCTCTTTTTCATTTAACTCATGAGGACATTTGTGTTTGTGTTAAAAGAATCTGATTAGTCATTATGTTTATTTGTGTTCAGCTCTTTAAAGCAGACTAGATTTTCCTTCAACAGACTACATGTGACCCATCTAACTTTCCAGTTAGAAAGGGAAGCAATGGATTAAAGCTAAAATGTAGTTTGTGCTTTCCACGCCTGAGTATTCTAAAACAGATTCTCCTATTTTCCATCTACCTACCTAAAAATACTCAGGTTTCAAGAAATGTATACTTAGTAAGCTTTTGTAAATAAGCCTTCACATTGAATATGTGAATATGTTCACATTGAATATGTGAATAAGTACATTGAATATGTACTTAAAAAAAAAAGCAACTAGGAGCTATACACTCAGGCTGAAGTCTATTCTGTATCAGATAAAATTTTAAGATAAGTAGAAATTGAAGATTTGGCCAGTGGTAATGTGTATATTTCATAAACCTGGATAAATTGCAGGGCATTATTTAAAAATTACTGTAAATATTAAAGCCAACTTGATGTCAAATATTTTATAAACATTCTTAGTTTGTAACCGCTCATAGTCTAAATTCAGTTGCTCTATGAGTAATATTACTCTTCTTATATCCACTTACAACATGGCTGAAAGTAAAGAAAGCACATGCAAATTGTCTTTTTCCTAGGAACAATTCCAGGGCTTAACTCAGAATGGACGTTTTAGCATAAGCAGCTAGTTGTCTGCAACCTGATAGAATTACAGTTTGACCACTTTAAAAAAAAAGATAATGAAGGACAATTTTTCTCTTTCATCATATTCTGATTGAAGACCTCTGATGCACACCATGTAGCCTATTTTCATGATGAGAACTGCAATTTCAGCACAGTGGCTGGGCTGGACCCAGCAGCCTTGCAACAAGAAAATCATCAATGGCATCTGAAGGTAGCACTGTCTCTCCCAGGAAGATCATTCTTTCTGTAAAACTTGCACCCTCAGGACTAACTATATACTACTTTTTGTATTTAATTAAATACTTTGTACAAAGCATGAGCACAAACAATGAGGCTATTGTTGTTTTCCTTGACAAAGTACCTTTTGTATGAACTGGCTCCATCAGCATTTCTTCTCACACTATGAGGTTCTGTAAAGAACTGGGGGCTTATTGTTCCTACTCCATTATCTGCAAACCATTTCTCCCACCCTGACATGTAGCTTAGCAAGGAAAACACTGGATACAAGTGGTTATATGCAGGTTCCCTCGCAAGAACAAAACAGAACCATGGGTGCCATAAAGCCTGGCTAAACCTTTCACAGGAAGCTCTGAAGACTGACTGACAGTGGAACTTAGGTCAGTTGCCTCATTCAAGCTTTCCTCATCATGTGCTCTGCTGTCAAGGATACCAGTTCTGGATACCTTGTGATGTTAGTTACACTGGTATATTTCCTGGAATTTCACATAGCTTTACTGGACACATTTATGGCTCAGATAAGCCTGGGCAGCGCCAAGATACATATTTTTTAACCATTGAAGCTTTCCAAATTGTTCTGTCTGTTGGGCATGTGTGAGTTTTGCAGCCACAAAATATACAACCTAGACAAGCTCTGTGCTTAGGGTTCCAAGGGCAGAGTTGGCGGGTCATGTAAGGATATGGATTTTGGGTTCCAAGTCCACATTTTCACCCTTTATATTATTGAGATTTCTGATATATGGTTTCATTGGATTTCTTGGCATCAAACCATTAAGGAAATCTTTTCCTTTTTGAATCTTGATTCTGCTTAAATGCCTGGTTGGTTTCAGGGGAGATTTCTTGATCCATGTTCATGATACTCTTTTAGTTGGGAGAAGTACAGTTTTCCTGATTGGGGCATTGTGCCTTCATTGCAGTTAGTGTTCTCCAAGTCCTAGTGAAATTATGTCTAAAACTAATGATTTACTTTATTTTTAGTTGGAGTTCAGGAAAGAGTGAAATTTGACATATTCAATTTTTACCATGAAACTTACTCTTACTTTTGCCCCAGTGTTTTTTTTTTTTTTCTATTATGAGCAATACAAGTCAGATATCTTTTTTCCCCCAGATATCTTAATAATTTAAAGTCTAACATCACTACTCTTTTTCATAGTTGAGTCATCTATTTAAGAACATGCAAAGGTCAATGGTTGGCTGGACTGTGCTCTGGGGATTCAGCAAGGATGAAGATAAGTGAGGGATTTGTAGGACAGAGGTCAGAGTTTATTGAGGATTCAATAGCAATTTCTTTTCAACTTTACACTTACTTCAAGAGCTCCCTGTTGGCCAGCCAGGATTTCAACCATCTGGCTCCGTCTCCCTGTCCTTTCTACAGCCACCCTCTGGGGCTCTGTCTGCTTTAAAAACTCACGGGGTCAAAGGAGTTTCCCTCTTCATGCCTGTGTACTTTGTTGGCAGCTGGCCCCATCCACCAAGTGCTTTCCCATCCTGTCCTTCTCTCCCCATTTCCCTGCCAATATTTGTTGACTCCTGAGTTTGTCAAGGAAGCTAAGGGGCATGTCCAGCTCCCTGAGCTGGATGTCCTTGCTGAATGTACAGTCTGTTCTCAGCTTCCTGACACAGAGTCTGACTCACTGTCCTCTCTCTTGCAGGTCAGAGATGCCATCATGGCAGTTGGCATCGCGGGAGTGGGCCTTGCAGCCATGGGCCTCATTGGAGTCATGTTCTCAAGAAACAAGAAACAAAAGCAGTGATTTTATACAGTCCTGTCTGCAGTGATTTATACATTGAGGGGGTCTTTTTTTCCTAGAGGGTTTCTGCGTTGGTTTGTAGTTTTCATTCTATTTTACAATAAGGTTTATTTTCACAAGAATAAAATAAAGCCCAGTAAGGAAAGATTTTATTGGGGATAATGCATCAAGAACTGCCTGGCATGAAGTCTGTTGAGATTGCAGTGAGGCTCTGTTCCTGCTGATGCCAGGCTGTGCTCTGGGTCTTTGGTGCTTTTCTCTCACTTTCTATTTGTGGGCTGTGTTCTTTACTCGCAGGAAACAAAGTCCAGCTCTGGTTATCTTAAGTAATGGGTGTTTCCAGTTGTGTAGGTACAGGTGCACAGCAAGGAAGACGGACAAACCTGAGTGATATGCAAGAACACGAACCAAGGGAAACCAGGACCCTTGACCCGGAACTAGACCCAGGCCGGCTTCCAGGAGTCAGCAGCTGGAGTCCGTAGATGTCCAGTGGGGCTCAAACCAAACCAAACCACAGCCATAATGAAAAGTATATGCTCTGGCCAATCTTGTTTAAAACCTCCCCTGGTCTCCACAGCTTTTCTCTGCCTTATCAGTTCCACCCTGCAGTGATCCTGCGTCCTCTCCTCTTGGGGCTTGTCACGGCCCCCAAGTCTCTGATCCCACACCCACTCCTGTGGCTTCTCTTCCCATATCCGGTTAGCTTCATCCCTCCCTGTGGCCTGCGAGGCGCTCCTAGCACAAGCTCCTGAGAGAGAACCTGATTGGCTCACTCACACACTGAGCTGTCTACTGATTGGTTGACTGCCTTTGGGTCAGGTGGCCCAGTAGACCAATCAGCTCTGCCCAGTAGAGCCAGGTCACATGGTACAAGGCTGCCTCAGACCTTATGGAGTGTGGGTGGGGATGGTCCTATACCTGACCTGCGTGCTGCTGAGGCCTCTGGGGAGGGGTTAGGGAAGGAGGTACGACCATTCCTGGTTGGACCCTTGGGGTCTGCCTCTGTTACTCGCTGGGCTTGGCAGATATTCAAAGTGACCAGTTTCCTGAAAGGGGCTTTTGTGGGCTCCTTGGAAGCACCCTGCTGGGGCCAATTGTCCTTCCCTCCACAAGGCAAGTCATCCCCTCCATCTGGTTGCCAGTATTTCCCTTGGCAGCCTTGGTTGTCTGGGGACCATCTGTCTGTGGAATCCTGGACAGGACTATAAATGGCTCCTTTCTAGTTCCCTCCTGCTTGGACCATACCTGGTCTCGGAAAAGCTTATGCTCATTCTTTCCCCAGTGTTGACATAAGAATAATTTTCTCCCAGTTAGTTTCTTTTAGTTTTATCTTAGCTCTATTGCTATAACATCTCATGCCTGTTTTCAAGTTTGCCAAGCCCAAGGGACACAGGCCAAAATTAAAGGGGAGTCTCTTGAAGGCCCTTCTCACACACTGGGCAGAATGTGATGTGGACCCATGGAGTATAGATCTCCAAATTAATTATGAAATAAAAAGGAATGAGGTAGATTAAACGCAAGAAAGCAAAACAAAAGCACCTCATTCAATTAAAAAATAATGAAGCATTACATATAGAAAGTGAGATTTGTGGAAATAATCAGATAAGATGGAAGAACTAATTCCAAATATATTGATAGTGACCATAAATATAAATGAACTAAACTTGCCAAGTAAAAGACAAACATTATACTGGGTTAGAAAACTAATCCAGGGAATACTGTTTACAGCAGATACAATTGAAATATAAGGACATAAAGACTGAAGTTAATAAGATGGACCGTTTATGTGACAAGTCATTTGACGTCTTAAAAGCATTAATGTTATCAAGGAAAAAATTTGAGGGTGTGTATAAACTGTCCTAGACTGAAAGACATGTTGGAAACAAAGTAACTAAATGTGAGAAAGGACTATAAAAGCAATTTAGGTTTACCGGGGAAATTTGAATGTGAACTGGATAATGAAGAATATTAAGGAATCATGAATCTTATTAAGTGTGATAAAGGTATGAGGTTTATGTAAAACACATGGTGTAAAAAATAGATGCAGATAGAGCAAACATGATAAAATAAGATTTTAACTCATGCATTAGTTATATGAGTGGCCATGTTACTAGTATTTTTGTATATTAAAACATTTACATAGTAAATACCTTATAAATAGCTGAAACTTGAAAATTTAAACAAAATAAAACTTTCAAAATTATTTCAATAAATTTTATAGTAATATTTTTAATTAAAAGAAGATATACTAGGCAACTACTAACTAAAAACTGGTTAATTAGTTGATACTAATTAACTGAAAGCTGGCATAACTATATTGATATCAGAAAATATAAGCTTTAAACCAAAAATGATTACTGGACAGAAAGGATGAAAAGTGTGGCATTATAAGAAATACACTTGGCCTTTGTCCTTGGTTCTTGGCCAGAGCTCCTAAAACCCTCAGAATTTCCTTGGTGATAGGCTTTATCTTTTGCTATTTCTAAGGAAACCCCTTTGATCAACCTGAGTTTGTACTAGTGGGGTGACTTAGACCCTAAGATAGCCTTAGGATGGGGCTGGTCATCAGAAAGACCCAGTGACTAGAGGGTTGGAAATTTTAGGCTACTGATCTCTAAGAAGGGAACGTGGGAGGGGGTGCTGAAGATTAAGCTCTATAAAAACTGTTCAGTGAGGAGACTTGATGAACTTCCTGGGTGGTGAACATACCAAGGTATCCGGAGAGTGGCTGCCTCAAGAGGACATGGCAGCTCCTTGCATCCTCTGCCCCCATGCCTTGCCCTCCACCTCTCTTCCATTTGATTGCTTCTGAATTGTATCCATCATAATAAATTGGTAAACATTTAAAGTGCCTTTCTGAGTTCTGTGAGCCGTTCTGGAAAACTATTGAAATGTAGGAGGGGTTTTGACGAAAGTACAGGTGAGTGGTGAAAGACATCTGATGTGAAGAGAGACAGTCTAAGGGGACTGAGTGCTTAACACTATGAGGTCTGTTTAGTGTCAAAATTGAACCGGTTCATTGAGCACCCAGTTGGTGTCTGGAAACTCAGAGAATTAACTGCTGGTGTTGAGAAACGCTCCACAAAGATTCTGATAAAACCTTCACTTCCCTGGGAAGGCATGATATTAATAATTCTAAAATTGTTTGCATCTAATACAAATCCTAAAACAGATATTAAAAATTTTGGTCTGTTGTAAGGAGAAAATGACCAGTTCACCATAGTGGGAGATCTACATACGCCTCTCTCAGGATCTGATAAATCAAGGGGACACAAAAATCAGCTAAGATACAGAAACTTCGCAAAACGTACCGACAACCTGATTCAATGAGCTAAACTGTGAGCTGATTTATAGAGTAAACCGTGAAATACAGATTCTTTCTGACCACACACAAAGCAATGCTTACGAAAACTGACCATGCCTGAGTAGGAGGCAGGTGGCCCTTTAGGAGGCACATCAGACCTCCTGGGAGTCAGGACTCACTCGCTGACACACACATCTTCTGCACATACAGTGCCCTCACACCCAGCTTGTGTACATCACTCTGACCCACACCCCTGCTGCATGTCCACCCACACTGCCTTCTGGACCCCTTCTCCATCTCTCGTTTGTCTCCTAAAGAGCTTCTTTCCAGCCCAGTCATCCCACAAAGAGAGGGACTTCTCACCAGTGCAAGAAGGGCTCCCAACTGTTTACTGCAGGTCATGAACAGAGGGAGCCTGCAGGCTGGACTGGGGTTCCTTGAGGGTCAGGTTCTAGAATGTTCCCTGCCAGGGCTCCCCTCCCCTCTGGTTTTCCTGTCTCAGGTCAAGCCAAGACTGAGACTTGGAGACCTGACTGAGATTTCTGCCTTTGGCTGTGAACACTGGACCTTCTCTGTGAGCAGGGGCTCTGAGCCATCTGGCTCCCTCAAGTAAGGACGGGCTCTCTGTTTAAGCACCAGGGTTGAGGTGGAGAGTGGGAACAGGTGCACCATCACGTACTTGTTCTCACTTCAGTGCCTGGCACAATAGGCACTCAAGAACCATTTGCTGACTTCATCATGCTCCCCACCCCCGCGGTGTACCAAGGGCTTGTCTTCGTTAGAAGTGAGTTCATGGAGAGACTGTTGACTTTATTGCATTAGAGAGTGGGGTTCAGTTCCAGCCAACCCCTGGTTCTTGGGAAGCATCTCATCTTGGGTCCAGTCTCCTATATATTAGTTGTTCTGGAGGGGCAAACAGGAATAAGACACAGTTACTTCCTTTCACTAGTTAACAACCGGCTGCACAGTGTAAGGAAAGGAGCGTGGGCCTCCCAGCTAGACAGAAGCAGTTTGGGATCCTCGGTCTCCTGCTCCCTGACTGTGCAACTTGCACACGTGACTGCCCCCACTCCGCTGCTAAGTTCAGCTGCATCCTCTGTAGAGCAGATAACAATCCTTATTTCCGGGCTGTGTAGGGATGGAGTGAAAGCATGTGTGGGGAGGCACTGGGGCAGGCTTGGCCAAGACTTGGACCAACTCCCTACTGTCTTCCATAGCATCACAGCATTAAAAAGAATGCCCAAACCCTGGAAACCATTCAATAGCAAGGAACTAGCCAAATAAAATAGATGTCTGCATTTAATGGCATATTATTCAACTATTAAAACAGCTGGGCAGCACATGTGTGTATACACATGTATGCATGTGTTTATATATATATATATTTATATTGAAAATAAGTATAAAAGTTAGACTTATTGAAGAACATTTACTAATAGTAAATTTACCCTTTTTAGTATATAGTTCTTTGACTGTTGACAAACTCACATATCTATGTAACCATCAGCAGAACATAGATCATAGGAGAGTCACTCACCCCTAAAGATCCCCCATGCCCCTTTGTTGTCAGCCAACCCCTCACCCCCAGCTCCACACCTCAGCTCCTGTGATCTCTTTTCTCTCCCTATAGCTTTGCCTTTTCTAGAGTGTCATATAAATGGAATCATACAGAAGCTTGCTTTTTGTGTCTGGTTTCTTTCATTTAGCAGAATGCATCTGACGTTCGTTTATGTTGTAGCACATGACAAGCTTTGTTCCTTGTTACTGCTGAGTGGTACCCTGCTGCATGCATGCGCCAGCCTTTCTTTATTCACCAGCTGGAGGACGTCTGTGGAGTTTTTGATATTTGACAATAATTATCACAGCTATTATAGGTATTCCCATATAGGTTTGTTTGTGTGCATGAACATGGATTTTAATTTCTTTTGGGTAAACACTAGGGGTAGGAATGCAGAATCATAGGCTAAGATTACGGCATCCAGTCCCATCACTTCATGGCAAATAGAAGGTAAAAAAGTGGAAGCAGTGACAGATTTTATTTTCTTGGGCTCCAAAATCCCTGCAGACTGTGACTGCATCCATGAAATTAAAAGTTGCTTGCTCCTTGGACGGAAAGTCATGACAAACCTAGACTATATAGATATTAAAAAGCAAAGACATCACTTTGCCGACCAAGGTCCACAGAGTCAAGGCTATGGTTTTGCCAGTAGTCATGTACGGATGTGAGAGTCAGAAGGCTGAGTGCCGAAGAATTGATGCTTTCTAACTGTGGTGCTGGAGAAGACACTTGAGAGTCCCTTGGACTGCAAAGGAAGTCAAACCAGTTAACCCTAAAGGAAATCAATGAACATTCCAATGGAAGGACTGATGCTGAAGCAGAAGCTCCAATACTTTGGCCACCTGATGTGAAGAGCCAACTCATTGGAAAAGACTCTGATGCTGGGAAAGATTGAGGGCAAAAGAAGAGGGTGGCAGAGAATGAGATGTTTAGATAGCATCACCGACTCAATGGACATGAATTTGGACAAACTCCAGGAGGGGGTGAAGGACAAGGAAGCCTGGCATGCTGCCATCCATGGGGTCACAAAGAGTTGGACAGGACTTAGTTACTGAACAACAACAACCATGGTAAGTGAATGTTTATTGTAAGAAATGGCCCAGTTGTTGTTCAAGTACCTCACAGCACTATAGGAGTGCACGCCCTCTACTGGGGGAAGGAAGAACCCCTCGAGATTGCTGGAGGCACTTGGGGTGTGTGGTTCCTTCATCTGTTAGTTTTCCCTGGCCCTGGCACCTCTATTTCTGAACTCTTTCCACTGAAGGTAACTCACTGACTTGCCTTTCTTTTTTCCCCTCACCCCTTCCTTCTCATCACACTGTTTCTCTAGAAAGACTCTCCTCTGTCTCCTTCTCTCTAGGTAAGAATGTGGGCCTGTGAGAACAGCGGAACTTGAGCCACAGAACCAACGCATCCAGACTTTTGCACCAAGGGACTGTCAAACTCCAGCAGGGCTTCTGGCAACATGAGGCCATGTCTGCAGGATGACCCCTCAGATACCAGCTTGAAAAAGCTCAATGATGCCAGGACCTGAAGCCATCCCTTTGAATGTGGTCCCCAGGAAGGACAGGGCCACTGTCTCCAAGTCTCTGTTGGGTATAGAAGTCCAGCTTCCAATCTTACCAGCTGGCCCCACCCCTGCCCATGTCACTGTGTTGGTGAGCACAGCAGAGCTGGGCTGAGTATACTGGTCTTCGGGGATCATTCTCACATATCTACTGCATCCTTTTCTGTTTTCCGAGTATCCATGTCTTTATCTAGAACCATTTTCTGACTGGTGCTGTTGGGACTTGTGGTGGACTACTCCCAAATATATTACAATGGAACATTGCTTATTTTGAATTAAAGTTAGTTAAGAAATGGTCAAGGCAAGAGGGATGCTCTGACTCTCCTTTCTGATCCCCTGGAAGCAGGAAATACACCCCTCAGGTGAAAGGTGCTCTCCCTGCACCTGGAGGTAGAAGGACATCCTTATTGCCAGGGACAGGGAATCTGGGGGAAGAAGCCTGGATAAACACCTCATTACTTCTTTAGTTTACCACCCCAAGTGCAAACTCTGCTTAGATTCCTCACTAATTGAACACTCAATACCTAAGTTTTGGGACTTCCCTGGTGGTCCAGTGGTTAAGAATCCGTCTTCCAATGCAGGGGACTCGGGTTCGATCCCTGGTCAGGATACTAAGATCCCACATGCCTCAGGGCAACTAAACCTGCGCAGTGCAACAAAAGAAAGCCTGCAACCGGAGCAAGCCTTCAGCTAGAGAAAACCTGTGCACTACAACCAGGAGCCCTTGTGCTGCAACAAAGACCCAGGGCAGCCAAACAAACAAACAAACAGCAATGATAACAACAACAACAAACCACCCAATACTCAGAACACATTAGTTTCTTTGTCCTGTCAATTTCTCACAAATGTATTGTTTCTTTGTCTAAAACGTCTAAAAGCTGCATGCTTTGGCTACTTCTTAGGGACCATTTCCATGAAGCCTCTGTGTGTACACATTAAACTGTTTTTCTTTTTCTCTACAAGTCTATCTTGAGTTGATTTTATCATTCAGTTCAGTTCAGTCGCTCAGTTGTGCCCGACTCTTCATGACCCCATGGACTGCAACATGCCAGGCTTCCCTGTCTATCACCAATTCCCGGACCCTACTCAAACTCATGTCCATCGAGTCAGTGATGCCATCCAACCATCTCATCCTCTGTCGTCCCCTTCTCCTCCCATCTTCAGTCTTTCTCAGGATCAGGGTCTTTTCCAATAAGTCAGTTCTTCGCATCAGGTGGCCAAAGTATTGGAGTTTCAGCTTCAACATCAGTCCTTCCAATGAATATTCAGGACTGATTTCCTTTAGAATTGACTGATTTGATCTCTTTGCAGTCCAACGGACTCTCAAGAGTCTTCTCAGCACCACAGTTCAAAAGCATCAATTCTTCAGTGCTCAGCTTTCTTTGTAGTCCAACTCTCACATCCACACATGACTACTGGTAAAACCATAGCTTTGACTAGATGGACCTTTGTTGGCAAAGTGATGTCTTTGCTTTTTAATATGCTGTATAGGTTGGTCATAGCTTTTCTTCCAAGGAGCAAGTGTCTTTTAATTTCATGGCAGCAGTCACCATCTGCAGTGATTTGGAGCCCAAGCAAATAAAGTCTGTCACTGTTTCCATCGTTTTTTCATTTTATCACTAGTTTTATCATTAGTTCAGCCACAATAATGCAAGAGGCACAGAGAGGGAAATTTCCTCTCCCCAACAGCACACATGTGAGATAATATTATTTCATAAAAGCAGAACCTCAGTGCTACCCAGAGTCCAGACATTTGCTCAGCAGGTAAATCACAAGCCTACTATGCGCCTGGAGGTGGCTGAGCACCTGAGACACAGGACGATCCAGGCGAGCTTTCTGCCTACAAACTCTGGGTAGTGGGAGGTCACAGGAGCGGTTTCCTCTGCTTTACACCAGCTTCCAGGCTCCCAGTTGGTCAGCCCTGACCTACATCATCTGGGCACCCACGCCCTCTGGGGGTATTACACCCACAGGGCCGCTGAGTTTCCCTCCTTTGATGCCTCCCTTCCCTGCATTTCATACCTGCGGCTCCTCCTCCCACTTACTCTTTCCCCTCTAGCCGGCCACTTTCTCCCCTCTCTCCTGGGCTGCCAGTATTTTCCGGATGCCCCCTTTCATGGCTGTATTTATTCCCGCTGGGGTTGCTTTGAAGAGGACCAGACCAGATGGGTCTTCCCTGAGCTGAAGGTTCTTGGTGTTCTATGTTTCTGTGGTCAGACCCCTGGTACTGAGCGTTACCCCACTTCTCTTCTTGTTGCAGGTCACTGATGTGCTCATGACTGTAGGTGTGACAGCAGGTGTCACCGTAGAAGTGGGCCTGGCCCCTGCCTCACTGTGATCCTGCAGAAGCAAGAGGGAAAAGCAGTAAGTTCAAGGAATTGTCATGAAGGCAGCCAGTTACTATAGGGAAATCTTGCTTAGCTAGCAGGCATGGAGTTTAGTTTATTGATTTCCCTGTTTTGTGATCATTTAGGCTTATTTAATGGAACTAAAAGCACGGGAAGATTTTATTTGAGGGAATGCAGACTAGCATGATTCTATTAAAGACACAGTTGAGGACTTCCCTGGTGGTCCAGTGGTTAAGAATTTGCCTTCCAAAGCAGGGGGCACAGGTTCAGTCCCTAGTCGGGGAACTAAGATCCCACATGCCTCGGGGCAACTGAGTCTGAGCGGGGCAACTACTGAGCCCATGCCCTCTGGAACATGCATGTTGCAACTGGAGAGTCCATAGTGAAAGTTGCTCAGTCGTGTCCGACTTTTGCGACCCCATGGACCGTACAGTCCATGGAATTCTCTAGGTCAGGATACTGGAGTGGGTAACCTTTCCCTTCTCCAGGGGATCTTCCCAACCCAGGGATCGAATCCAGGTCTCCCACTTTGCAGGCAGATTCTTTACCAGCCGAGCCACAAGGGAAGCCCAAGGAGAGAGTCCATGCACCACAACAAAAGATTTGTATGCTGCAACTAAGACTCGATGCAGTAAAAAAAAAAAAAAAAAAAGACAATTGAACTCTGTTACGGACTGCTGTTTTGTCTTGTTTATGCCTCTCTCTCCACGCCAGCCACAGTCAGTTGAGGTTCCTGGCTCATTTGTTGCGTGGTTCCAGATAAGTCACTCCTCTTCTCACGGCTTTTATTTTATTTTTTAAAATGTATTTATTTAGTTTTGGCTGTGCTGGGTCTTCTTTGCCGCACGGGCTTTTCTCTAGTTGCAGAACGTGGGGATTGCTCTCTAGTTGTGGTCCATGGTTCTCATGGTGGTGGCTTTTTTTGGTTGCAGAACCCGGGCTCTAGGGTGCCTGCGCTCAGTAGCTGCAGCTCCTGGGCTCTATCGCACAGACTCAGTAACTGCGGTGCTCAGGCTTCTTTGCTCCTCAGCATGTGGGATCTACCCAGACCAGGGATTGAACCCGTGTCTCCTGCATTGGTAGGCGAACTCTTTACCACTGAGCCACCAGGGAAGCCCTCACCTGCTTTTATCATGTGTAAATGGAAAGCACTGGGCCTGGTGTTGTCCACACTCTCCCAGCTCTAAATTCTCTGATTCACCTCTAAAGGGTGGCTGCCTGCCTCACCCAGTTTTTTCAGTCTTCAAATATTTTTTTATTGGAAGGCCACGCGTTGCCTTCATTTATTGGATTTCAAATCACCATACGTCTACTCTGGTGAAACATGCCTGCATTTTTTAGTACAAAAAAGCTTTAAAAATGGTTTCAGGCATGTAAAGAAATATCCAACTTAAACTGCGAAAAAGTGCACCATCCTTTCTGCTGCCCTGCGGTCATCTCTGCGTTCCCCATGTTTCTTAAGTAACTATCTTGTCTGATAGCCCACAATGTGAAGAGCAAGTATGAAAATCAGACATTTACATATACCTCTAAAGTCCTCTTGAGAATATCCTGTTGGCATTAAAAGCTCAGCTTCGGTGGCAGGATATGCATATGCCTGTTGGAAAGCTGGAATGACCGCCCAGTGATGCGCCTGGAACCGTCAGGGAGGGGCCGCTGGACCTGCAGGACGCAGCGGGGCTCATAGGAAGCCTGCGGGGGAATGTCCGTCTCTCCACAGTCGAGTCATCGAACCTTCTAAATTCACTCGTTTGTGTTTACCCTTTAGCTCACCTGTTTTATTTTCTTTCAAAACGCCATTTTAAAAAAAGTCCCTGCCCCAGCTCGCTCCAGCTATAGCACGGATGGAGGTAGAGAAAGAGATTCTGCTGAGTCAGTACCAGGAGAGGCAGCGCTTAGGTTTTGCCAGGTGGAGGAAACAAGGTTAATATAGGCATGGATATACGTCGCCAAGAATTGGTTCTTTTTCATGAGAAAAGCACATTGTCTCCTCTGTCTTTGCCCCCGAGAATCCCCCAACCTCCAGTCTCTCCTGGGTTCATTTTCCGTTTCTGCCTCCCAGACTCCGCATCTCCGCGATGGGCTTCTTCCTTTCCCCAGTAGAGGGCGCCCTCTCCTATGTTGCTGAGGGGAACTTGGACAACAGCATTTTGTTTCCTTTTTTTGAGGGGGTGGGTAGGCAGTTTCTTAAGATTAACCATTCACTTACCGCGTAACTCCACAACCCTACTTGTAAATGTTTACCCAAAAGAAATTAAAATATACGTTCATGCATACAAACAAACCTGTATGGTAACATCCATCAGTTCAGTTCAGTTCAGGCGCTCGGTCGTGTCTGACTCTTTGCGACCCCATGGATTGCAGCACCCCAGGCTTCCCTGGAGCCTACTCAAACTCATGTCAATCGCGTCGGTGATGCCATCCAACCATCTCATCCTCTGTCGTCCCCTTCTCCTCTCGCCTTCAATCTTTCCCAGCATCAGGGTCTTTTCCAGTGAGTCAGTTTTTTGCATCAGGTGGCCAAAGTATTGGAGTTTCAGCTTCAGCATCAGTCCTTCCAATGAATATTCAGGACTGATTTCCTTTAGGATTGACTGGTTTGATCTCCTTGCAGTCCAAGGGACTCTCAAGAGTCTTCTCCAACACCACAGTTCAAAAGCATCAATTCTTCAGTGCTCAGCTTTCTTTACAGTCCAACTCTCACATCCGTACGCGACTACTGGAAAAACCACAGCTTTGACTAGACGGACCTTTGTTGGCAAAGTAATGTCTCTGCTTTTTAATATGCTGTATAGGTTGGTTATAGCTTTTCTTCCAAGGAGCAAGCGTCTTTTAATTTCATGGCGGCAGTCACCATCTGCAGTGATTTTGGAGCCTCTCACAAATAAAGTCTGTTACTGTTTCCATTGTTTCCCCATCTATTTGCCGTGAAGTGATGGGACCAGATGCTATGATCTTAGTTTTCTGAATGTTGAGTTTAAGCCAACTTTTTCACTATCCTCTTTCACTTTCATCAAGAGGCTCTTTAGTTCTTCACTTTCTGTCATAAGGGTGGTATCATCAGCATATCTGAGGTTATTGATATTTCTCCTGACAATCAAATATCAAAAGTCTCAAAAATGTCCTCCAGCTGATGAATAAACAAATGCTGGGACATACATAAAACATGATACCACTCAGCACTAACAAGGAACAAAGCTTGTCATGTGCTACAACATAAATGAACGTGAGATGCATTCTGCTAAGTGAAAGAAACCAGACACAAAAAGCAAGCTTCTGTATGATTCCATTTATATGACACTCTAGAAAAGGCAAAGCTATAGGGAGAGAAAAGAGATCACAGGAGCTGAGGTGTGGAGCTGGGGGTGAGGGGTTGGCTGACAACAAAGGGGCATGGGGGAACTTTAGGGGTGAGTGACTCTCCTATGATCTGTGTTCTGCTGATGGTTACATGGATATGTGAGTTTGTCAACAGTCAAAGAACTATATACTAAAAAGGGTAAATTTACTATTAGTAAATGTTCTTCAATAAGTCTATTTTTTATATTTATTTTGAATATAAACATATATATATATACACAAATACATGCATACATATGTATATGCATATGTGCTGTAAAGCTGTTTTAATGGTTCCAAAACATGCCATTCATGCAAGGGCTTCCCTTGTAGTTCAGCTGGTAAAGAATCCGCCTGCAATGCAGGAGACCCGGTTCTATTCTTGGGTAGGAAACATCCGCTGGAGAAGGGATAGGCTACCCACTCCAGTATTCTCGGGCTTCCCTGTTGGCTCAGCTGGTGAAGAATCCGCCTGCAATGAGGGAGACTTGGGTTCAATCCCTGGGTTGGGAAGATATCTTGGAGAAGGGAACGACTACCCACTCCAGTATTCTTGCCTGGAGAATTCCATGGACTGTATATCTATGGTGTCACATAGAGTTGTACATGACTGAACGATTTTCACTTTCACTTAACATGCCATTACATGCAGGTGTCTATTTTATTTGGCCAATTCCCTGCTATTTCCAGGGCTTGGGCATTCTCTTTAATGCTGTGATGCTGTGGAAGGAAGCAGGGAGTTGGTCCAGGACCTATCCAAGCCTGCCCCAGTGCCTCCCCACACACGCCTTCACTCCATCCCTACACAGCCCAGAGGTAGGGATTATTACTGGCTCTACAGAGGATGCAGCTGAACTTAGCAGGGGGGTGGGGGCAGTCACGTGTGCAAGTTGCACAGTCAGGGAGCAGGAGACCGAGGATCCCAAATTGCTTCTGTCTAGTTGGGAGGCTCACACTCCTTTCCTTACACTGTGCAGCCAGTTGTTAACTATTGGGAGGAAATAGATATTTCTTACTCTTGTTCATCCCTCCAGAACAACTAATATATAGGAGACTGGACCCAGGAAGAGATGCTTCCCAAGAACCGGGGGTTGGCTGGAACTGAACCCCACTCTCTAATGGAATAAAGTCAACAGTCTGCCCATGAACTCACTTCTAATGAAGACGAGCCCTTGGTACACCGCGGGGGTGGGGGAGCATGATGAATTCAGCAAATGGTCTTTGAGTGCCTGTTGTGCCAGGCACTGAAGTGAGAACAAGTATGTGATGGTGCAACTGTTCCCACTCTCCACCTCAACCCTGGTGCTTAAACAGAGAGCCCGTCCTTACTTGAGGGAGCCAGATGGCTCACAGAGCCCCTGCTCACAGAGAAGGTCCGGTGTTCACAGCCAAAGGCAGAAATCTCAGTCAGGTCTCCAAGTCTCGGTCTTGGCTTGGCTCGGTCTTGGCTGCCTGTCCTCAGGAAAACCAGAGACAGGCAGAGGGGAGCCCTGGCAGGGAACATTCTAGAACCTGACCCTCAAGGAGCCCCAGTCCAGCCTGCAGGCTCCCTCTGTTCATGACCTGCAGTAAACAGTTGGGAGCCCTTCTTATACTGGTGAGAAGTCCCTCTCTTTACTGGGATTGTTATGCCCAATGTCCGAATCCCCGAGCGGGAATAGAGAAGGCTTCCAAGACAATGCAACTCGCAAAAAGGGAAGTTTATTACTGACTCGAGCCAGGGCCTCTGCCGCAACCAACGCAGTGGTGCAGGGTCAGAGAGCCCTGAGCCCAAGCTGTTACACAAATTTATAGGGTGAGCACACGCCATTGGTAGTTGGTTTAAGCGGATTGGTTACAAGTTTGCAAAGCAATTTCATTGGTCAAAACTTTCACGCGCGCGGGACTTTCCCGGGGGTTTCTGCCCCATTCCTAATTTCCTAACTGGCAAACAGCGGTCAGTGTTTAAGCGAAAGCTGATTGGTTGTATCCAGGTGGCCTGATAATCTTACCACCCAGAAGTAGGAAGGCCTGCTCCTAATCTAAGCTGCCTGCCATGGCGTTACTTCTGCTTGCCTCACATTCCCCTCTGTCTGTTGTCCAAGTAGAGGAATCTTCCTCTTTTCCATCTTGGGCCACTGGCTGATTAAGTGGACCCAGGAGGGTGGAAATTAAGGTAGTCAGCCAGGGGGAGCGTTGAAACCAAGACTCAAACCATCTCTGCTGGGCTTCCCATTTTCTCTTTCATTGCGCCAGTCCTTCTCTCACTTTTGCCATAGATTCTTCTTTTCCCAGAGCCATGCAGACCCCACCCTTCCATTCTGCTCACGCTTTTTCCTGTTCTTCCAGTGTGGCTTGCTGCACGTGATTGCAGTGAACCCAGGGTCCAATTCCGTCGACCTTGACAGCAGTAGGAGTGGTAAGGAGAACAACATAAGGGCCTTTCCATCTAGGTTCTAATACTTTAGATTGGTGCTGTTTTACCCAAACCCAATCACCTGGGCCAATATTATGTGAGGGGATGGCCCCCTTATTTTGACCCTCGTGTATCTCTCGAATCAATTTCCAAACATGGTTATGCACCTTACTTAATGCCATCAGAGTTTGCTGGAATTGTCCCAAAGTAGGGGGTGGCAGGCATTTTCCTTTGAAAATAGGACACACAGGAGGGGGTCTTCCATACAGAATCTCAAAAGGGGTAAGATTCAGCTTATAAGGGGTGTTATGCTCCCGAAAGAGTGCAAAGGGAAGGAGGGTCACCCAGTCCCCGCCAGTCTCTATTGCCAACTTTGTCAAAGTTTCTTTTAGGGTCCAATTCATTCTCTCAACCTGTCCTGAGCTCTGGGGATTATATTCACAATGTAACTTCCATTTCATCCCCAGAACTTGGGCTAGCCCTTGTACAATCTGGCTCACAAAGGCAGGTCCATTATCAGAGCCCATAGTCACTGGCAGCCCGTACCTATGCACTATCTCCTCTAAGATCTTTTCAGCAACCACTATTGCTGTCTCTCCCTTAGTGGGGAAGGCTTCCACCCACCCCGAGAAGGTATCTACCAGAAACAACAGATAGCGATACCCGTACTTGCCTGGCCTTACCTCAGTGAAATCTATCTCCCAGTGTTGCCCTGGCTTTTTCCCTCGGTAGCACACGCTGTGTGCTGCTTCTTCCCTGCCCTCATTAGTTGGAGGGACTGTCAGTCATCAACCATGGCGGCTCCCGCTTTCCTTTGCCCATCTTTTACATAGCTGCTCCCATCGGTGAACCATACTAGCTCACTGTTGTCTAGGGGTACATCAGTTAAGTCTTTTCGTGCCACCAGGGCCTCAGCCAGTATCTCACTGCAATCATGGAGAGGGCAGTCTTTCTCTGGGTTGGGTAGGAGCGTGGCTGGATTCAGGAAGCAAGGGGTCTGAAAATGCACCCATGGGACATCGAGCAGCAAGGCCTGGTAATGTGTCAAGCGGGCATTGGAGATCCACTTACCTGGTGGCTGCTTCAAAACCCCTTCAATGGCGTGGGGGGTGTAAACCAAGAGTTGCTGTCCATACGTCAACTTGTCAGCTTCGCGGACGAGGCGATGATGCGAAGGCAAGGGGGCCACCCAGCGGCCACCGGGTCCAATCGCTTCGAAAAGTATGCCACCGGCCACTTCCACGGTCCCCATTGTTGTGTCAAGACCCCCTTTCCTATTCCTTGCTTTTCATCTACAAACAGCTGGAATGGCTTATTTGGGTTAGGCAGGGCAAGGGCTGGGGCTTCTAGTAGGGCCCATCTGAGTGTCTGGAAAGCCTGTTTCATTGGCTCAGTCCAAGTCCAGTTTGGGGTCTCTTTACTTCCCTCATACAAGGGCCGGGCCTTCTCAGCAAACCCCATGATCCACCGTCTGCAATATCCAACAGTCCCCAGAAACTCTCTCACCTGGTGGGGGGTCTTGGGCTCTGGTATCTGCAATATTGTTTCCTTCATGGCCTGAGTTAGCCACCTTTGCCCCTGCCTGATCTTATACCCCAAATAGGTGACCTCTTGCCGGGCTATTTGCGCCTTCTTTGCGCTAGCGCGATACCCCAAGGTGCCTAGAGTCTGTAAGAGGTCACCGGTGGCACGGCTGCATGCCTCCTCTGTGGTTCCAGCCAACATAAGGTCATTCACATATTGCAGCAGGATGACCTCTGGGTGGCGAGTCCGATATTCATAGAGGTCCTCACTCAAAGCCTCATTAAACAGGGTAGGGGAGTTCTTGAACCCCTGTGGGAGGCAGGTCCAAGTTAATTGTACTACCGGTTGGCCTTCCCCCTCAGTCCACTCAAAGGCAAATATCTCCTGGCTCTGGGCCGCCAGGGGTAGGCTGAAAAAGGCATCTTTCAAGTCCAACACAGTGTACCAAGTGTACTCAGGCAGCAGACTGCTCAGGAGGGTATACAGGTTAGAGACAGTGGGGTGTATGTCACTCACCCGTTTGTTGACTTCTCGCAGGTCTTGGACAGGTCTGTAATCTGTCCCCCCTGGCTTCTTCACCGGCAGTAAGGGGGTGTTCCAAGGGGATTGACACCACTTGAGAATTCCGGCATCCATGAGATGTCGAATGTGGGGAGTGATCCCTCGCCGAGCTTCCTGGCTCATGGGGTACTGTCTCACCCTCACAGGAGTTGCCCTGGCCTTTAGCTCGATGACGACCGGATGTCTCTGTTTGGCCAGTCCCATCCCTGCCTTTTCAGCCCAGGCCAATGGGTATTTATTCATCTCTTAAGGCTAGGGATAAGACATGTATCGGCTGTCCAAGTCCGTCCATGACTGTCATTCTCCCAGCTCTGTAGGCTTAACTGAATAAAACCCAATGGCCTCTCCTTTCTTCCACAGAATCTTAGCATAATCAGTACTGCTATGACACAGGAATGGGATCTCATTTCTCTCCATTTCCTGCTTTAACCACTCTCTCCCCAAGAGTTCTCACTTGCTTAAGCCCCTCTCTAGAAGGGACAGATGTTTTTACAATATCATCAATAGCCCACCACTGATCAGCAAGGTAAAGTGACACAGCTGTGAATGAGTCCTCAGGTGCAAAAAGAGCAAGAACTTTCTGGGTCTGATCTCCACCGTAGAGAGGTACAAAGCCTACATTTGACAGGCTAATAGGAAAACATTCCGGATTTTCAGGGTCCCCACACCTCAGATCTAACATGTAATCTTCAGCAGAATTTTCCAGTTCCTCATGACTGCAATTATCCAACATATCCACAGGGAATGCCATCGGTCAAAATGAATCTGAGCATTAACTTTAGTCAACAAGTCTCTTCCAAGTAGAGGGGCTGGGCATTCTGGTATCACCAAAAACGAATGGGACACCTGGTGGGTCCCCAGATCTACTTTTCGTTCTGTGGTCCAGTAATATCTTTTTGTCCCTGTGGCTCCTTGCACCAAGCTGCTTTTCTTAGACATTGGTCCCAGTTTTTGATTTAAAACAGAGTGTTGGGCACAGGTATCTACCATGAAGCCAACGGGTTTCCCCTCCACATGTATGGTTACCCAGGACTCGGGGAGGGGTGCCGAGTCTTGACTCCCCCAGTCACTGTCTTCCCCCGCATATAGAATTTGAGTTCCAGGGGAGATTCCCTCTCTCTGGGTCGTTCCTCTCCTCGGGTCCCTCTTAGGGCACTCATTTTTCCAGTGCCCCTGTTCTTTGCAGTAGGTGCACTGATCTTTCTTTAGGGCCTGCCTTTTTGGTTTCTCTTTTTCTCTCTTCCAGGGGTCTTGAGGTTCCCTCAATTCTGTTCCGGCCTTTATCCCCGCAAAAAGAATCTGGGCTAGCTCCCTCTGGTTCTTCTGGTTTTTCCTTGCTCTATGTTCTCTATCTTCCTTCCTGATCCTCTCAGCTAATTCCCTTTCCTCCTGTCGAATTCGTTCTTCCCTTTCTTCTGGGGTCTCCCTATTATTAAATACCTTTTCAGCTGCTTTCAGTAAATCCTGTATTGTCTGTTCTCCCAATCCCTCTATCTTTTGTAATTTCTTCCTAATATCTGGGGCTGCCTGATTTACAAACGCTTACAGAACTGCAGTGCGTGACTCCTCAGCCTGGGGGTCCATAGGTGTATATTGTCTAATACTTTAGCCTGAAAGCTTCCATCAGCCTCTCTAGGAAGGCTGCTGGGCTCTCAGTGCGCTCTTGCCTTACTAAATTTACCTTTGCCAAATTTGCCGGCTTTCTTGCTGCGGCCCACAGGCCTGTCATCAGAGTCTGGCGGTACACTCGAAGATGCTCTCTACCTTCCGCTTGCTCAAAATCCCAGTTAGGCTGCAACAGAGGAAACCCCTCGTCCACGAGATGAGGCTGGGCAGTTGGCCTCCCATCGGCCCCTGGGACCTGTTTCCACGCCTCTGCCAGAATTTGCTCCCGTTCTTCTGTGGTGAAGAGCACCTGCAACAGCTGCTGACAATCGTCCCAGGTGGGGTTGTGAGTGAAAGGAGAGTTTCACCTGGTCGGGCTCTAGTTACTGAGGCTCATTATTGTAGGGCCTTCAGAGTCCGCCAGAGTGTAGCCCTGGCCGGGACTCATCAATTGCCCCCACAACCGTTCGCCTGTTCACTGAAACTCCTGAAGAGAGTAGGAGTTGAGGGCAGATCAGAGAAGAAGGGGAGAAGGAAGAGAATGATGCACCAGAAGAGAATGAGACCAGAGACAATGCCGGCACACACACAAACACGGAGAGCCAAAGACAAACACATGGATAGACAAGCATCAGCCAACAACACAGCACTGGGTTTTCGGGCCCCCTGAGTTTTCTTCCACTGCTCACCAGACTCGGGATCAGGAGAGGAACTCTCCTTCCTGCAGAGCCGGCTGCCTTCCAGTGTGCTCGCTGGCCTCGGCCTTATGCCGGCTGGAATGTTTAATCCGTTCCCCCCTTTATAGAAAGCTTTCTCCTGTGCCAGATACCTTCCTGCTTCACAGCAGGGCCTCGGATTTATACTGGACTTTCCTGTCCTGCCTGAGCACCGGTGCTATTATCTGTCCTTCCCCTCTGTCCTGGAAGTGTTCTCTTCCCCCGGTCAAGGGATCCCAGACGAGCCCCCAAATGTTATGCCCAATGTCTGAATCCCCGAGCGGGAATAGAGAAGGCTTCCAAGACAATGCAACTCGCAAAAAGGGAAGTTTATTACTGACTCGAGCCAGGGCCTCTGCCGCAACCAACGCAGTGGTGCAGGGTCAGAGAGCCCCGAGCCCAAGCTGTTACACAAATTTATAGGGTGAGCACACGCCATTGGTAGTTGGTTTAAGCGGATTGGTTACAAGTTTGCAAAGCAATTTCATTGGTCAAAACTTTCACGCGCGCGGGACTTTCCCGGGGGTTTCTGCCCCATTCCTAATTTCCTAACTGGCAAACAGCGGTCAGTGTTTAAGCGAAAGCTGATTGGTTGTATCCAGGTGGCCTGATAATCTTACCACCCAGAAGTAGGAAGGCCTGCTCCTAATCTAAGCTGCCTTCCATGGCGTTACTTCTGCTTGCCTCACAGGATGACTGGGCTGGAAGGAAGCTCTTTGGGGGACAAAGAAGAGATGGAGAGGGGGTCCAGAAAGCATTGTGCGTGGACATGCAGCAGGGGAGTGAGTCAGAGTGATGTACACAAGCGGGGTGTGAGTGCACTGTATGTGCAGAGGATGTGTGTGTCAGAGAGTGAGTCCTGACTCCCAAGAGGTCTACAATGCCTTCTAAGGGGCCACCTGCCTTGCTCCCTGGGCAAGTGATATGAATGATGGAGCTCCAACCTGCGAAGCCCAACATGCCAGACATGGTGCTCAACATGGAGCCACATTATCATCATTCCTGCGAGTAAGACCTGTCACTGCCCCACTTGACAGATGGGAAGACTGAGGCTCATGGAGGTTAGATGGCCTGTCTCACCTATAAGTAGAAGAGCAAGACCGAAACCGAGTTCTGAATATTTCCAATGTTATGCCCTTCATGATCCCGGGACATCCCAGGCCATCCTGGGACAGCTCAAGTCTGGGCTCCAGGCCTTGAGCCGGCTGGGGATCACAGAGTGTGGTTGGGGTTGGCAGTGGGCAGTGCCTTTCTGGAGTTTGCAGCAGCAGGAGGTATGTTGGAGGAGGTCACACTCAGAATGCCAGATACACCCTTCCCACAGGAGTTTTATTTCAGGAACGCTCTGAGGCCAGCCAGCACCACAGCTCCCTGTGACCTGGCTGAGCCAGCCACACCCTGACCAGGGGGCCGAGTGACTGCTGTGGGCAGAGGATGCCAGCTGACTAGTGGGGAGACATGGCTGAGAGCAAAGCCTTTGATTATAGGAGTCAAGACTCAACTTGGCCAAAGATGTGATAGTTCGCACATTAAAAAGAATAACTACACATAGATTGAAACATATCCAATATATTGAAATCTATGTGCTCATAATGATATTTTTTAATTTATTTGTTACCTTTGGAGAGTATGAAAGACTCACCATATCATTTGAAAAACTGATAAACAAAGGAAAAGATCCAGTCAATCATTTCTTAAATGAGCTATACTCAGGGAACCAGATGAAAAACTGCAGCAAAATCTAAAGTCACAACGCAACACTGAAAAGGTAGCCATACTTACGGAGGCAAATGAGTAGAAAAGTTATCTGGAAGGGCACATACCCAGCTGTCTAAAGGAGAAACTATCTACATAGGAGACGATGGTGGAAAGGGATTTTAGCCTTAATGCTGACAGTTTTGATTGGGCTTTGGTTTGGTTTTGTTGTGGTGTTGTTGTTATTGTTAACAAGGAAAATGTATTTACATGTTACTTGTGAAATTAAAGAAATTAATTGTTTTTTAAGTTCTGGCTTTGGAGTCAGACTCTCCTAGGGTCAGATTCCCGCTTTGCCTCTTGGAGAAGTTCCTTTGGAGAAGGGCATTCGTGTCCTCGAGTGTGAACTTGGGAGTAATTATTCCTACTTCACAGCTTCGCTGATGACTCAGCGGTATAGAATCTGTCTGCAATGCAGGAGACACAAGAGACGTGGGTTTGATCCCTGGGTCGGGAAGATCCCTTGGAGGAGGAAATGTATACCCATTCCAGCATTTTTGCCTGGAGAATCCCATGTACAGAGGATCTGGTGGGCTACAATCCCTCAGGTCGTGAAGAGTTGTCACGACTGAACAACTGAGCATGCACACACACATTCCTACTTCACAGGGTTGTTTCAAAAGTGAAATAAAAGCCTTTCTTATACTGCAGGCTGTGGTGAGCACTCAGAGAATGTGGATATTTTTGAGCCAGAGGGAGAAGGAACACATGGAGGAGGATAAAGGGATGGAGGGAAAGCAGAGGGGCTGCTGTGATGGGACAAGGATGCCTCTGACAGCCCACCTGGGCCCACCGCTGTGAACCACGCTCCTGGTCCCACTGATATGGACAGCGTGACTGAGGAGGTGGGGCTGGGCTCCCCGAGCCCACCATTCCTGCCTTCTCAGGACTGCCCGCAGGAGTGCTCCCCACCCAACCTGGACCCTCAGGCCTCAGCTTGACCTGCGCCCCTCTGAGCCAGAGCTGCAGACCAACAAGAAAATCACCACCAACAGAGTTTTTTGTTTTTGTTTTTTTAAATAAAAGCTTATCTGCAGTTTAGACTGACTGAAGCCATCTTTCTGGCAAGATGATGTCCATCTGTTTTGTTGCCTGGACATCCAGCAACATCGTTTCAAGAATTTGGTTTTTCCTCTGACGCTGCCCAGGCACACAAATCTTTAGAAACGTGAGTCAGAGTTCACGTGAGAACTGCAAGCAGGGCCAGGCTACGTGCTGGGTAGACAAGCAGGCCTTGAAGAAGAGCCATCAGAGTTTGAGATGTAGGTTCAGAAGGAGCTGGTGAGGTCAGGGTCACGGTCAACACTCACCAAGTTTCAGGGCAGAGAGGAGAGGGTAAGAGGGCAGCAAGTCAAGCCAGGTGGCGTGAGGCAAGGCAGGATGAAGAGGCGGAGCGCAGGTGAGAGAGTTTCACCAAGGAGGAGGAGCCCCAGGGAGACCCCAAAACTGGGACTGTTTTGCACCAACCTCAAAGCCAATGGAATAAGACCAAACAAGTCATCAGAGGCACATGGCCCTGCCACACCCTGGAAAGAGTGTGAGCCTGCTCAGCTACAAGGATGGTGGGAGACGATTCCCTGTTTCTCCCTCTGGCCCGCAGTTCAGAGGCACATTCTAGACCAAATGGAAACCCCAAATCCATGACAGCCTGGGTGTAGAGGGGCTGCTTTTTTAGGCACCAGAATGTTATCCTCCCCAAAGCCTCAAATAAATGTCTCATACAACCTGTCCTTATCAGCTGAAACATCCTGGGCAAACTGGGCGGAGGGCTGGGGGATGGGAGTAGGGAAGGCCTTTAGGATCCTCATTATGGGACGTGTGGCCAGGGAAGCAAGGACCAGTAACCTACCTTCCTCAGGCTTTTAGTGAAATAGGGGGCTTTATTTTCAGGATGCAAGTGGACAGGAACTGGGACTGGATAACGGTTCAGCATCCGCCCCTCTCTGCAGACCATCTGCTCTCACAGGTCACGTGGTTTGCTCCCCTGGAAACTCAGCCTCTCTCAGCATCTCCACTCCATTCTCTGATTTCAGGGGACAGTCTTAGAAGTAACCCTCATCTTCCATCCTGGAAGGAGTTAGTGCTGTTGGCTCAACTGATTATCTCCCGAGTCCTTTGGCCAGCCCCGACTTGAGGATGCTGGATACCTTTGAGTTGCCAGCCTGGAGTCACGTGATCATGGTTCATCCAATCAGTGCCATCCCTTTGCCATGACATCACAACCCCGTTTCCCTGAGCAAGAAGACTCGCTGTGCACTTTTCAGCTAAAGAAAACTCAGATAGGGCTGGCAGAGTGAGTAACCCAGTCTTTGGTGGTTGAGACAGGAAGAAACGTCACTGTCCCCATGCTGGTGCTTGTGGCTTTTCACCTAATCCAATTTGTTCAGGGCATCAGAGAATCAGACCCAAGAGCCTTGTGGCAGTCAGCAAAGCAAGAGCTGGTGGGCTGGGTGTTCTGCTTGTCCTGGTACTGTGCATAAAGGTGCTGGACAGGAAAGAGACCAAAGTGCCCCCAACTGTGCAGAGGGGAGATAGGGGTACCAGCCTATTCACAAGCAAGACTACAGCCTTGAAGACATACATTTTTGATCTTTGTGTGTGTGTGTGTGTGTGTGTGTACACTCAGCCACTCAATCATCTCCAACTCTTTGCGACCCCACAGACTGTAGCCCGCCAGGTTCCTCTGTCCACGGAATTTTCCAGGCAAGAATTCTGGAATGGGTTGCCATTTGTTCCTTCAGAGGATCTTCCTTACCCAGGGATTGAAGCTCTCTTGCATCTCTTGCATTGGCAGGTGGATTCTTTACCACTGCACCATCTAATATAATTTAAATATATATATATAATTTAAAATATGTATACTTTTTAAAACGTATAAAACAAAAGATGAGCTTCTATATTCCCACCTCTAGGCCTTAACCACCCAGATCCCCTCCCTAGAGGAAACTGTATCAATTTCTGGTAGCCTTCCAGGAATATATTACACTACATATACTTTTTAATGAGTTTTCTTAATATTATATCTATAGAGAACAGTCATAAGTGTAAGACATAACAAGTAACAATAAAATACCCATGCACCAACTTCTAGTTGAAGAAAGAGAAAATAACCAATATCTGAGATAAGGCCCATGACACAAAAAAGTCTGTACATAAATATTCACAACAGCATTATTCATAATTGCCAAAAGGTAGACAAAACCCAAACTGAAGAATGGATAAAAAACATTAGTATATCCATACAATGGAATGTTACTTGGCCACAAAAAGAAGGAAGTAATAATTCATGCTACAAAGGGGAGGAAACTTGAAAGCATATTTGTGAAAGAAACAGGTCATAAATGCTACCTATTATAAGATTCTATTTATATGTAATGCCTCAAATAGACAAATATATAGGGACAGAAAGTAGATTCAAGATGGTTTAAGATTAGGGGCAGAGGTGGTGCTGGGAGATGATAGCTAAAGGATATGGATCTTCTTTTTGAAGTGGGGGAATTGTTCTAAAATTGATTATGGTGACGGTTTCACAAATCTGTGGATATTCCAAAAACCACGGAATTATAGACTTTAAATGGGTGAACTGTATGGTATGTGGATTCTATTTTATTTTATTTCTTTTTCCCAACAAGAATGCTGGAGTGGGTTGCCATTTCCTCCTCCAGGGGATCTTTCAGACCCAGGGATTAAACCCGAGTCTCCTGCATTTCCTGCATTGGCTGGTGGATTCTTTACCACTGAGCTACCTGGGAATCCCTATGTGATTTCTATTTTAAAAAAGCTGTTATAAAAAAAAGTTAATCCCATTTCCTCTCCCTCCTAATACTGTTGTGGACATGCTCCTGAGTCTAAGGGCTCGCTTTAAAATTTTTTTTACACATATAAATGTATCCTTTAATGATATTTTAAAAAAATTGATAAAAACAGAATCAAAGATCATACATTCCACAACTTAATTATTTTTGCTCATGATTAGGTTCCATGTTGATGGATAGTAGCCATTGTTCATACATGCTCACAGTATTCCCTTTGTAGAATGTAGCACAGTTAATTATCCTGTCTTTGGTCAACGGACATTGAGGGTCTTCCCAGGGTGCCACCATTACTGACCAAACTACCCTGAGCATCTTTATATGAACCTCCTGGAGCACCTGGAGGCTCTTCTCTGAACAGAGGCTTCTAAAACTTTTTGACCAAGACTCACAGTGAGAAATACACTTTATAATGCATCAGGATATATATATAGACTTGACATATGTAAGTAAAAGTCTTACCAAAAATTTACCAAAAAACAAGATGAGATTCATTCTGATAAAAACTATTCTCTACATTCTGTTAGTAAAATAATGCTCAAAATTCTCCAAGCCAGGCCTCAGCAATATGTGAACTGTGAACTTCTAGATGTTCAAGCTGGTTTTAGAAAAGGCAGAGGAACCAGAGATCAAATTGCCAACATCTGCTGGATCATCGAAAAAGCAAGAGGCTTCTAGAAAAACATCTATTTCTGCTTTATTGACTATGACAAAATGCCGGGAGCTAGCACACGAGATCCCACCCATGACAAGGTCATGAGGAGAAGACCTGACAAGCAAGGCAGATCAGGACTTCAGGGATTTTGAAAAGCTGCTCCGGCGCTCACCTTAAAGATGATCTCTGTCTTTCTGATGCTTGCTATATTAGACTATTCCCTAATTTCTGTGATACAGGTAGAAGGCCTTCCCCGATCTCTTTCCAAACAGAATCAACTTACAACTTTAATTAATATGTCCTCTGAATGGTGGTATCCTATAAGATTATCCAGGATAAAAGGAGTGTTTCAATTTAGACCCCTTTACTGGCATTCTAGTCTGCTTGGCAAATGTGTACTAATGCACTTCTGGAGGTGAGGAAGCCCTATTAAAAAACACACAAAATATTATTCTAAAAGTGGTTATTGGATCAACGTTTGATTGCTGTTATTGTGCTGAAGTTGTGCAGTGGAAACTATTGTTAATATAGTTAAGGATTTAGAAAAATAAGAATTTAGCCCTAGTGTAGAAACAATAAGATAATTGTTAATTTTAACCAAGAGTACTAAAACAGAGGCTGCCTCACCGGAGCTGCAGAGTCTTTGTGTGCTAAACTTTTTAGATAAATTTAGCTGGTAACTTCTGCAAAAGAACTGACCTTTGTGTTGACAGGATTGTATTTCTACTATGTTGCAACCTGCTGTACCATGAGACTGCCACTTTTCTATTTTCTGCCAAGCTCAAGGCCAGAAGATAATGTACAAAAAATCTATGGAAAAAGACTCTCATAAACAAAGATGTATGCAGAGAACACCTGGTCTCCTGAAGGACAAGCTGATGTAACGTTAAACTAAGTCTGTGTGCTTATCTCCCCCTTAGAAATGTACTAACTTAGGGTAGAAAGGCTACAGTGAAAATAAAACGCTGCCAGACCCTGCTGCACATACCCCAGTCTGGTCTCTCTCTCTCTCCCTCTCTCTTTTTTCTTGCCAATACCGTTCATCCTGAGGGTACCCCTGGGTCCTGCTGGGGCTGGACCCCGGCAACAAAACCTTTGACTGTGTGGATCACCACAAACTCTGGAAAATTCTGAAAGAGATGGGAATACCAGACCACCTGACCTACCTCTTGAGAAATCTGTATGCAGGTCAGGAAGCACAGTTAGAACTGGACATGGAACAACAGACTGGTTCCAAATAGGAAAAGGAGTACGTCAAGGCTGTATATCATCACCCTGCTTATTTAACTTATATGCAGAGTACATCATGAGAAACGCTGGGCTGGAGGAAGCACAAGCTGGAATCAAAATTGCTGGGAGAAATATCAATAACCTCAGACATGCAGATGACACCACCCTTATGGCAGAAAGTGAAGAAGAACTGAAGAGCCTCTTGATGAAAGTGAAAGAGGAGAGTGAAAAAGTTGGCTTAAACTCAACATTCAGAAAACTAAGATCATGGCATCCGGTCCCATCACTTCATGGTAAATAGATGGGGAAACAGTGGAAACAGTGAGAGACTTTATTTTTGGGGGGGTTCCAAAATCACTGCAGATGGTGACTGCAGCCATGAAATTAAAAGACGCTTGCTCCTTGGAAGAAAAACTATGACCAACCTAGAGAGCATATTAAAAAGCAGAGACATTACTTTGCCAACAAAGATCTGTCTAGTCAAGGCTATGATTTTTCCACTAGTCATGTATGGATATGAGAGTTGGACTATAAAGAAAGCTGAGGGCTGAAGAATTGATGCTTTTGAACTGTGGTGTTGGAGAAGACTCTTGATAGTCCCTTGGACTGCAAGGAGATCCAACCAGACCATCCTAAAGGGAATCAGTCATGAATATTCATTAGAAGAACTGATGTTGAAGCTGAAACTCCAATACTTTGACCACCTGATGCGAAGAACTGACTCCTTAGAAAAGACCCTGATGCTGGGAAAGATTGAGGGCACGAGGAGAAGGGGACAACAGAGGATGAGATGATTGGATGGCATCACCGACTCAATGGACATGAGTTTGGGTAAACTCCAGGAGATGGTGATGGACAGGGAGGCCTGCTGTGGTCCTTGTGGTCGCAAAGATTCGGACACGACTGAGCAACTGAATTGAACTCAACTGGACACTCTGCTTTATTGAATGATTTTTAAAATACTGACTGTGATCCACTAAATAGAAGTTATCACTTGCTAAAGGGTCACAAACCAGAGTTGCTGGATTGTAGGGTATGACCTTTGGCTTTGTTAGAAAAAGAATGGAAAATGAAGCTTTTCACTGGCAGAATACCAGAGGTGTAACTGCTCAGTATTTAAATATTTGCCAGCATGGTAGCTGCAGCTTACAGGGTCTTTCATTTAACATTTCTGTAATTACTTATGAAGTTCTTCATTTTGTCATGTATTTGTGAGACATTTGTATTCACTCCTCTGTGAAAAGCCCATTAATGTATTTGTCCACTTTTCTGTTGGGTTGTCTTTCCCTTATTGATTTCTTTATGCATACTGAATACTAATCCTTTGTCAGTTTTTGTGTTACAAATATCTTCTCCCAGATGTTGCTTGCCTTTTCATTTACTTTTTAAATCTTATTTGATGGAATCAAATTTACCGTTTTGTGCTTTATTATTTTTTTCTGTATTATTTTGTGCTACAGAATTACAGAAGGGTCATGAAGATGTTCTCCTGAATTTTTGTCTAAAAATTTTATACTTTTGCCTGTGATGGTTAATTTTGAGTCAACATGACTGGGCCAAGGTATGCTCAGATAGCTGATAAAACATTATTTCTGGGTGTATCTGTAAGGGTGTTTCCAGGTGAGATTAAGTATTTGAATTAGTAGACTAAGTAAAGATCTGCTCTCGCCTGTGGGCAGTGAGAAGTGTGAAACAAAATGGAATCACAAAGGTAAAATTTTTTTTTAATGAAACCAGAAGGCCATTAAGTAGGTGGACCTTTCCCACATCCTACTTGGATGGAACCTCAACTTTTGAACTGAGTGAAAACACAAATTCCAAGGACTCTGCAAAAACACATAAAACTTGTGTGTGTGTGTGCTCAATTCTTCAGGCAAGAATACTGGGGTGGGTTGCCATTTCCTTCTCCAGGAGATCTTCCTTACCCAGGGACTGAACCCATGTCTCTTGTGTCTCCTGTACTGGCAAGCCTATTCTTTACCACTGCGCCACCTGGGTAATCCCCAAAACTTGTCATAGCAACAGGTTTTCACCTTGCTCTAGTCATAGTTTTAGTAATCCTGTTCAGCCAGGATTAGCTTCTGCATCCAGCTCCAATTAAAATTCTTTGCCATGCAAGTCTCCCTTCTTTGTCTTTAAAAAACCCATGACTTTTATTCCCTAGTAGGACACTGTTTAGGTTGCTACTCAAATCTGTGTGCTCTGCATTGTAGTTTTTTGATCCCAAATAACAGATTTCTATCTTATTATTGCCTTCTAGGCTTCCCTGGTGGTTCAGATGGTAAAGAATCTGCCTGCAATGCAGGAGACCTGTGTTCAATCCCTGAGTTGGGAAGATCCCCTGGAGAAGGAAATGGCAACCCACTCCAGTATTCTTCCCTGGAGAATTCTATGGAGAGAGGAGCCCGGCAGGCTACAGTCCATGGTGTTGCAAAGAGTCAGACACGACCGAATGACTATCACTCACTCACTCAGGTTTATAAGTTGACAACGAGCATCATCCCATCTGCTGACGGCCCAAATAGAATAGAGAAGGTGAAGGAGGAACTCTCTCTCTTCTTGAGTTGGGAGGTCCATCTTTTCCAGCTTTCTGATATCAGATTTCCTGGTTCTCTGACCTTTAGACTCCAGGGCTTACCTTAGCACCCCACGCTGCAAGTTCTCAGGCCAGGAACTGGAACTTAGACCATCAGCTCCCTTGGTTCTCAGGCCTTTGGGCTTGGACTCAGTTACATGACTAGCTTTCTGTTCTTTGCTTGCAGATGGCAGGTCGTGGGACTTCTCAGCCTCTGTAGCCATGTGAACTAATTCCTATAATGAACCTCTTCCTGCATTCATCTATCTACCCCCCTACTGTTTTGATCACAATAATAATTTACAGTAAATCTTGATATTTGATAGTGCAAGTCTCCCTGTCTGGTATTTCTTCTTGGCAATGAAAAAGCAAATCTTGCCTCTTTACTTTTTAGAGGTCCACTTTAGAATCTGGCAGCAAATTTCAGCAAAGACCCTGTTGGAATTTGGTTTGGAATTGCATTGAATCTAGAGATGAAATGTGGAAAGAAACTGACATTTATGATATTGAGGTTTCCTATCCATGAATACTGTATCTCTCTCCAATTACTAGATTTCCTTCGATGTCCTTAAATATTTTCTCCACAGAGTTGTCATCCATATATTGCTTGAATGTTTGGTAAAACTCATCTGTAAAACTATCCAGGCATGCCTTTTTCTGTGGGACAAATTTTAACTACCGATTTATTTCCTTCAATGGTAATAGAGCTACTTAGATTTTTTTTATTTATCCGGGGTTCAATTTTCATAACATGTTTTTCTTAGAATGTATTAATTACATTCAAATTTACTAATTTATTGTCTTCAAGTTATTTATTGATTTCTTGTTGTTCATTCTCCTTAGCATCTGTAGCTATATCTCCATTTTTCCCTAAAACATTTACTTGTGCATTCTCTTTTGTTTGCTTATTTTGATTCATTTCTCTTGGCTCATATCTTTTTACTTTCTTCCTATTTTTTTCCTTTTGCCTCTATCTTCTTTTTTTTTTCAGTCTTTTTTTAATGTATAATTAACATACAACATTATCTTAGTTTATCTTAGTTTCAGGAGCACAGCATAATGATTTGATATTTGCATATATTGCAAATGATCACCACAACAAATCTGGTTAACATCTGTCATACATAGTTACAAACTTTTCTTTTTCTTGTGACAAGCACTTTGAAGAGCTACTCTCTTAGAAACTTTCAAATATGCAATGAAGTATTTTACCTACAGTCACCACGTGGTACATTACATCCTTATGACTTATTTATCTTATAGCTGGAAGTTTGTATCTTTTGACCTCTTTCACCCATTTTGCCCACCCCCAAGCCCCACCTCTGCCAACGACCATCTGTTCTCTGTGTCAACAAGCATAAGTTTTTTTTAAAGATCCAACATATAAGTAAGATCATATAGTATTTGCATTTATCTGACTTATTTCACTTAGCATAATGCCATTAAGGTCAACTTATACTGTCACAAATGGCAAGATTTCATTCTTTCTTATGACTGAATAGTGTCCCATTTCATATATATATACCACAATGCTTTTCATTTTTTAATTTCAGTGAATCAGCACCTTTTTAAAATTAAAAAAAAAAACATGTTTTAAAACTAAAACCATTTTGTATACCACAATTTCTTTATCCATTTATCTACTGATGGACACTTGGGTTATTTCCATATCTTGGATGTTGTAAATAATGCTGTGACAAACTTGGGGGTACACATATCTTTTCAAATTATTTTTTTCTTTTCTTTGGATAAATACCCAGAAGGGGGACTGCTGGATCATATGGTAGTTCTATTTTTAATTTTTTGAAGAACCTTCTTACTGTTTTCCATAGTGGCTCCACCAATTTAAACTCCCACCAACAGTGGACAGCAGTTGTCTTTTTTCCACATCCTCACCACCATGTGTTATTTCTTGCCTTTATGATGATAGCCATGAAGTGATATCTCATTGCAGATTTGATTTCATTTCCCTGATGATTACTGCTGTTAAGCATTTTTTTCATTTACCTATTGGCCATCTGGGCTACCCTTGTTGCTCAGCTGGTAAAGAATCTGCCTGCAATGAGGGAGATCTGGGTTCGATTCCCGGGTTGGGAAGGTCCTCTGGAGAAGGAAAAGGCTACCCACTCCAGTATTCTGGACTGGAGAATTCCAAGGACTGTATAGTCCATGGGGTTGCAAAGAGTTGGACACGACTGAGTGACTTTCATTTCACTTCATTGGCCATCTATATGATTCTTTCTATTAATATCTTCTTAAATTGGATGATTAACTCATTAATTTGCACCTTTTCCTTTCTTAATGTAAGAATTCATGGTAAAAATTCCTTTCTAGGTATCTCTTTAGTGGAATGACCCAAATAGTGATATCTTAGTATTTGTGTTATCATCTAGTTCTAAATATTGTCTAGCTCCCATCATGTTTCCTTCTCTGACTCATAATTTATCTCATAGTGTGTTCTAAAATGTCTTAAAGTATAGGATTTTTCTAACTATCTCTTTGTTATTGATTTCTAGCTTAATTGCATTGTGGTTAGAAAAAATGATCTTTGTCTTACCAGTCCCTTGAAATTTGTTCGGACTTGCTTCAAAGTCAAGGACATGGTCAGTTTCATAAGCATTCCTTTGTGTGTGGTCAAAAAGAATCTGTATTCCACAATTGTACTGTATGTGTTCATTAAATCAGCTTGCAGGTAACTTTTTCAAAGCTTCTGTATCTTTACTGATTTTTGTGTACCCTTAATTTATCAATTCCCGAGAGAGGTGTATGTAGATCTCCTACTGTATGGTGAATTTGTTATTTTCCCCTTGCAACAGGCCAACATTTTCAATATCTATTTTAGGACTTTTATTAGATGTGAACAATTTTAGAATTATCATACTTTCCTACTGAGTTGCAACTTTTATCAGAATTGTTGTGGAGTATATTTTAAGATCAGCAACTAATTCTCCGAGTTCCAGACACCAACTGGTTGCTCAACAAGTCAGTTCGATTTTGACACTAACCACAGACCTTACAGCGTTAGTGCTCAGTACCCTAAGACTGCCCTCCTTCACCTTCAGATGCTGTTCACCACTTGCAAGTCCCAGGCCACATGTATTTCTGTCAATGGACTAAAAATCACAGGTTCCCACAACCCCTCTGATGGTTCAATCATTTGCTAGAGAAGCTCACAGAACTCAGGAAAGCACTTTAATTATGTTTACTGATTTATTATAATGGATACAACTCAGGAACCACTAAATGGAAGAGATGCATAGAGCACGGTGTCGGGGCAGAGCTTGCAAGGAGCTTCCATGTCTTCTTGAGGCAGCCACTCTCCGGATACCTTGGTTTGTTCACCAGCCAGGAAGTTCAAGTCTCCTCGCTGAACAGTTTTTATAGAACTTAATCTTCAGCACCCTCTCCCACGTTCCCTTCTTAGAGATCAGTAGCTGAAATTTCCAACTCTGTAATCACTGGGTCTTTCTGATGACCAGCCCCATCCTAAGGCTATCTTAGGGTCTAAGTCACCCGATTAGCACAAACTCAGGTTGATCAAAGGGGTTCCCTAGAAATAGCAAAAGACAAGCCTATCACCAAGGAAATTCTGAGGGTTTCAGGTGCTCTGGCCCAGAACCAAGGACAAAGACCAAGCGTATTTCTTATTATGTCACACTTTTTATCTTCTTACTGTCTAGTAATCATTTTTGCTTTAAAGCTTACATTATAGGATATGAAAATGCTATACAAACTTTTAGCTAATTAGTATTACTAATTAACCAATTTTTAGTTAGTACTTGCCTAGCATATCTTCTTTTAATTAAAAATAATTATATAATTTATTGAAACAATTTTGAAAGTTTTATTTTATTCAAATTTTCAAGTTCAAATTTCAGAAATTTTTAAGATGTTTTATGTGAAAATTTTAATATACAAAAATACTAGAAAGACTAGTACAATGACTATTCATATACCCAGTGCATAATTAAAAACTTATTTTTTGTCATATTTGCTTTATCTGCATCTATTTTTAAGCTTGATCATGTGCTTTACATAAAATTTCATGCCTATCACATTTAATAAAATTCATAATTTCTTAATATTGTAAAATACTCGTTCCATATTTAAATTTCCCCAGTTATTCCAGATTGCTTTTATATTCATTTTTCACACTTAATTGTTTTGCCTCCAACATGTTTTTCAGTCTAAGACAATTTATATATACCCTCAGTTTTTCTTCTTGATAACATTAACATTTTAAAGACATCAGATGAGTTGTCATGTAAAATGTCTATCATTTTAACCTATGTTTGTGTTCTTATATTCCCTGGATTAGTTTTCTAATCCAGTGTAATGTTTGCTTTTACTTGGAAAGTTTGGCAAGTTTAATCCATTTATATTTATGGTCATTACTAATACATTTGAAATTAGTTCTTACATCTTATCTGGTTATTTCTACACACCACACTTTCTGTATTTTTATTTGCTTATTTTTAAATTTAACTGGGTGTTTTGATTTGCTTTCTTGTGTTTATTTTTCCTCATTCTTCTTTTTTACTACATAGTTAGTTTGGAGGTTTATAGTCTATGTGTCCACATCACATTCTGCCCCATGTAAGAGAAGGGGCTCTCAGATGCCTACCCTTTTATGTTTGGCCTGTGTCTCTTGGGTTTGGGGAACTTGAGAGCTGACATGACATGTTACATCAATAGGGCTGAACAAAAAAAAAAAAAACTACACCGGGAGAAAATTATTCTTATATCAACACTGGGGCATAAAAAAGCACAAGCTTATCCTAGGTCAGATATGGTCCAAGCAGGAGGGAGCTGGCAAGGAGCCATTTATAAGTTCTGTCCAGGATTCCACAGACAGATTGTCCCCATACAACCGGAGCTGATCAAGGAAACACTGGCAACTAGATGGAGGATAAGACTTGCCCTGTGGACTGAAGGACAAATTGGCCCCATTAGGGTGCTTCTGAGGAACCCACGAACGCTCTTTTCAGGAAAATGGTAACTTTGAACATCTGCCAAGTCCAGTGAGTGATGGCAACAAATCTCAAGGGTCCAACCCGGAATGGTCATACCTCTTTCCCTAACCCCTCCCCAGAGGCCTCAGCAGCATGCAGTTCAGATATAGGACCATCCACACCCACGCTCCATAAGGTCTGAGGCAGCCTTGTACCATGTGACCTGGCTCCACTGGGCAGAGCTGATTGGTCTAGTGGGACCACCTGACCCAATGGCAGTCAACCAATCAGTAGACAGCTCAGTGTGTGAGTGAGCCAATCAGATTTTCTCTCAGGAGCTTGTGCTAAGAGCTCTTCTCAGGCCGGGATAGGGATGGAGCTGAGCAGATATGGGAAGAGAAGCCACAGGAGTGGGTGTGGGATCAGAGACTTGGGGGCTGTGACAAGCCCTAAGAGGAGAGGACGTAGGATCACTGCGGGGTGGAACTGATAAGGCAGAGAAAAGCTGCGGTGACCAGGGGAGGTTTTAAACAAGATTGGCCAGAGCATATACTTTTCATTATGGCTGTGGTTTGGTTTGGTTTGAGCCCCACCTGACATCTACGGACTCCAGCTGCTGACTCCTGGAAGCCGGCCTGGGTCTAGTTCCAGGTCAAGGGTCCTGGTTTCCCTTGGTTCGTGTTCTTGCATATCAGTCAGGTTTGTCTGTCTCTCTTGCTGCCCACCTGTACCTACACAACTGGAAACACCCATTACTTAAGATAACCAGAGCTGGACTTTGTTTCCTGCAGGTAAAGAACACAGCCCACAAATAGAAAGTGAGAGAAAATCACCAAAGACCCAGAGCACAGCCTGGCATCAGCAGGAACAGAGCCTCACTGCAACCTCAACAGACTTCATGCCAAGCAGTTCTTGATGCATGTCCCCCAGTAAAATCCTCCCTTATTGGGTTTTGTTTTTATTATTGTAAGAAAAAATGAAATCCACAAACCAAACCAGAAACTGATAGCTTATGGTGTTTGGTGTCGAATTTGTGGTCTCCAAAGGAGAAGATTTAACTCCAGGACCAAAGATGCAGCCTCAGTCACTCAGAGCTTTGTGTAGCAAAGATTTTTATTTAACGTAAAAGGACAGAGTAATTTTCTGACATAGGTATCAGAAGGGGGTAGAAAGAGTACCCACCTCACTAGTTTAAGCAGGGCATTATATACTTTTCAACTGGTTGCTGAGAATAGATAAAAAGAATACCTCAAGATTGAGAAAGTTTTATCCAGACCCTCTCCCACAGCATACATATTGAGATAACATTGACCCAAGATTAGTCTGGAAGAATGGGGTTTTAAGCACCCTGTCTCTGGGAGAGATGTGTTATTGCTTTGTAAGCAGTGAGGAAACAGGTTCCCAGGCAACATTTGTTACAGTTATAATGACTAATATAGAGATATAGAGTCTGAGAAAAGCATACCCATGAGTAAGATATATTATGCTTAAAGGGCCAGGTTTCAAATGAAATAGACTGTTGCATAATTAACACAGAGCTTTTATTTATTTATTTTTTTATTAGTTGGAGGCTAATTACTTCACAACATTTCAGTGGGTTATGTCATACATTGACATGAATCAGCCATGGAGTTACATGTATTCCCCATCCTGATCCCCCCTTCCACCACAGAGCTTTTAAAATAAGCATGTCCTTGAGCAAGATATATCATAGCTCACAGGGCCTACAAGACTAAGGCAAAAGAATATGAAAAAGAAAGAAAGTTTACTTCCTCCTTAAGGGGCCTTTGGACTCTCTATCAACCTGCCTGTTAACTCTTAAAACTGTCTAGCAAAACAAGACTCTCCTTAATGCATAATGTCACTGCTGACAAGACACTCCCTTCAGGCCATTGATTTTGCTTCTTGTTTCTTGAGAACATGACTCTAGTCAATAGGAGCACTTCCAGTGCCAGGAGCACTTCCATGATGATAATTGCTGTGACAGCATCTCTGACCTGCGAGAGAGAGGAGGGTGAGTCAGACTCTGTGTCAGTAAGCTGAGTACAGACTGTACATTCAACAAGGATGTCCAGCTCAGGGAGCTTCATGTGCTTCATAGCCTCCTTGACAAACTCAGGAGTCAACAAATATTGGCAGGGAAATGCAGAGAGGAGGGCAGCATGAGGAAGGAATTTGTGAATGGGGCAGCTGACCAATGACATACACAGGCCTGAAGAGGGAAATTCCCTTCAGCCTGCAAGTTTTTAAAGCAGACAGATCCCCACAGGGTGATTGTGGAAAGGACAGGGAGATGAAGCCAGATGGTTGAAATCCTGGCTGATCAACAGGGAGCTCTTGAGGTACATATAAAATTGAAGAGGAATTGCTATTGAATCCTCAATGAACTCTGACCTGGGTCCTGGCAGAGCCCTCACTTGTCTTCATCTTTGTTGCATCCCCAGAGCCCAGACCTGCCAGGCGCCAAGTGCTCTTTGCACGTTCTTCAATAAATGACTCAACTATGAAGAAGAGTGGTGATGTTATACTTTAAATTATTAAGATATCCTACTTATATTGCTTGTGCTAGAAAAGAAACCCAGCAAAAGTAAGAGTAAGTTTCAGGGTAAAAACAGAACATGTATCAAATTTCACTCCTTCCTGAACTCCAAATAAAAATAAAGTAAGACATTAGTTTCAGGCATAATTCCACTAGGACTCAGAGAACACTAAGGGCTAAGGAAGCTGTGGAAAAAGCTGAATATTAATCCTAAATACAGTATGTCCCCTACATACTAACCTGGTCAGTTCTGGGAGCACGTTCTTAAGTCCAATTTGTTCGTAAGTTCAACAAAGTTAGCTTAGGTACCCAAGTAACACAATCAACTGTACAGTACCGTACTGTAAAAGATTTATAATACTTTTCACACAAAAAACACGTAAAAAAAAACAAAGAATAAAGAACACATTTTTAAAAACTTCAACTTAAATTCTTCATTATCACACTCAAAAATACTTATTGAAAGTGAAAGCCTTAGCTGTTCATTTGTGTCTGATTCTTTGCGACCTCATGGACTGCAGCCTGCCAGGCTTCTCTGTCCATGGAATTCTCCAGGCAAGAATACAGGAGTAGGTTGCCACTCCCTTCTCAAGAGAGACTTCTTAACCCAGAGATTGAACCCCAGTCTCCTGCATTGAATGCAGATTCTTTCCACATCTGAGCCATCCTTTTAACAGGGTTCTCATACATTTAAAAATAAAAGATGTATTCATTTATTTTTTACTGCACTGGGTCTTCCTTGCTGTGTTCAGACTTTCTCGAGTTGCAGGAAGTGGGGGCTCCTCTTTGTTGCGGAGCATAGGCTCTAGAACTTGGGCTCAGTAGTTGTGAGGTAACAAGGGCTCAGTTACCTCACCTCAAGTGGGATCCTCCTGGACCAGGGATCAAATCTGTGTTCCCTGCATTGGCAGGTGAACTCCTTACCACTGAAACCACCAGGGATGTCCCACTCATATATCTTTAATCTTACAGTATAGAACTTTGAAAAGTACAGTAGTAAAGAACAACACTGGTGTTGTTGGGGCTGGTGTCATGAGAACAGGCAAGAAGCGCTATTGACTGGAGGAGGGAGGGGGGTGGGCGATGGTAGAACTGAAGGATCGTCAGCAATAGGAGACAGAAGGCAAGCTTCAGTGTCTCTCATTCTGGACTTCGCTGGAACACAAGTTTGCATCTTTGAAAGTTCAAAACTTGAATGTTTATATGTAGGGGGCTAACTGTATACACCAAAATCCCCGAAAAAGATCACATATTGACATCACCAGGTACTTCTGGAAGTGGGTGAAAGAGAGAGAGCTGAGGCTCCTCCCTAACCACAATGAAAATCAGAAGATTTGGGGGTCTGAAAACAGAAGCACATGTGAGGGTGTGGGTATCATACCTCCAAAAAGGGATTGAGAGGCCATAAATATGGTAAACGGACACTCTTGGCCTTCCCATCCCCTCTACTCCCAGGACTTTACCCTCTACATAAGAGTCAGGAAAACTTTTCTGGGGAATCTGACTGACCCAAGTGGAAACAATGAAAGGTACCAATATGAAGGTTCCCAGTCTACTCTGAAGTGAAACTCAAAGTCAACACCTCACTGCCCCCTCTGAGCTCACTCCACAAGCTCCCTACTCTTAATCATGAATGCACAATCCAGATGTACCAGACATATAGCAGGACCTCTGAAACAGAAGACATAGAGCAAAACAAAAAGGAAAAGGCAATCTGGAGAAAGAAAAGATAACACCTTTTTAAAAGATGTCTTTAGAGAATAGAATGTATACAGTAAAGAAGAGGGACTTCCTGGTGGCTCAGTGGTAAAGAATCCACCTGGCAATTCAGGATCCCTAGGTTGGGAAGATCCCCTGGAGAAGGCACTCCAGTATTCTTGCCTGGGAAATCTCAGAGGCACCTGGTAGGCTATGGCCCATGGGGCTGCAAAAGAATCAAATATGACTTAGTGACTAAACAACAACAACAACCATAAAGAAGAACACAGTGCTATTAAAAATAACAGAATGTTGAGAGAATAAAAGCAATTCTCAGAAAATAAAAATATGATGGAAATTACAAACTCAGTAGACATTTTAGAGATAAAGTTGGGGAAATCTCTCGGAACAGCAGAAAAGATGAAGCTATAGAAAACAGCTTCCAAAGGTAAAAATGAAGGAATAATCCAGTCAGTATAACATTTGAATAATAAACTTTCCAAAAAGAGGGACCAGAGGAAACTCAGAGGAGGGGAAGCAAGAGAGAAATAACTCATGGAAATTTACTAGGACCAAAGGATATATGTTTTCAGATTGAAATGGTGCCTTGAGGATAAAAGCAGACCTATGCAAGGCACATTAGTGTGAGATCTTAGAACACTGGGTAAAGACAAGACATCACATCTTCTAGAGCAGGAGCGAAAAACAGGAAACCGAGAAAAGATCAGGAATCAGAATTACTTTAGATTTCATCATAGGAGTGCTGGAAGCAAGAAGACAAGGGAAGAATGCCTTCAAAAATCTTAAAGTAAAACAATTTCTAACCTAGAATTATACACCTCTGTGCTTAGTTGCTCAGTTGTGTCCGACTGTTTGTGACCCTATGGACCATAGCCCACCAGGCTCCTCTGTCCATGGAGAATCTCCAAGCAAGAATACTAGAGTGGGTTGCCATGCCCTCCTCCTCCAGGGGATCTTCCCAACCCAGGGATTGAACTCAGGTTTCCCACATTGCAGGCAGATTCTTTACTGTCTGAGCCTCCAGGGAAGCCCAAGACTACCTACTGTAGTAGGTAGTCTATCCCTTTTCCAGGGATCTTCCTGACCCAGGAATCAAACCAGGGTCTCCTGCATTTCAGGAGGATTCTTTGCCAGTTGAGCTACCAGGGAAGCCCTGGAATTCTATACCTATACAGACTATTAAATCAAGTGGGAGGGTAAATTGAAAAATAATTCAGACATACAGGATCTCAAACAAATTCTCCTTCCATGCATCCTTTGTCAGGAAGCTGCTGAAGGAGTTTCCACCATGAGAAATGTGTAAACCAAGACAGGGCTTCCCAGGTGACTCATTGGTAAAGAATTGACCTGCCAAATCAGGAGACATGGGTTTGGTCCCTGGATTGGGAAGATCCTCTGGAGAAGGAAATGGAGCCCCCTCCAGTATTCTTGCCTGGGAAATCCCATGGGCAGAGGAACCTGGTGGGCTAAAGTCCACGGTGTCAGAAAAGAGTCGGACACAATTTAGCCATTCAACAATAACAACAAACCAAGAAAGAGGACATGAGATATGGAAGGTGGTGTTCTGGTGCAGGAGAGAATAGAGGGAAGTCTTTCTAGAATAACAGCAAGAGGAGCTCCCAGGACAATAACTGTACCCTGTGTAAAGAGTAACTGGTAGGCAGAAAAATAGCCCCCAAAGATGTCTAGGTCTTAATTCCATAATATGTCCTCATTCCTAATACTTGTAAATACATTATGCTACATGGAGAGAGACAATTAAGATTGCAGATAGAATTAAGGTTGCTAATCAATTTACCTTAGAATAGGAAGATTATTCTGGATTTCCAGGTAAGCCCAATGTAATGACAAAGTTTCTGATGGAAGGGGGAAGGATTAGAGTCAGTATCATAGTGATGCAATGGGAGAGCGACTCAACCAGCCATTTCTAACTTTGAAGAGGACCTTTCCTCTTCACAAGCCAAGGAATGCAGGCAGCCCCTTGAAGCTGGAAAAGACTAGAAAACAGGTTCTCTGTGAGAGCCTCTAGAAAATACACAGCCTTGCTGACACCTTGATTTTAGGCCAGTGAGACCTGTGTCAGACTTCTGACCTCCAGAACTATAAGACAGTACATTTGTGTTGTGTTAAGCCACTGAATTTCTGGCCGTTTGTTACAGCAGCCACGGGAACTCATAGAGAAACCAATTCAAGTTAGAGCCTGGCATGTAGAGTTAGCTGTGTCACCATTATCCTATATATCTTAAGGCAACTTCTGGGGGATGTGGCCAACCTGAGTAAGAAAAACAGCAGAGAAATAAGAAACTAAGAAGGGGCACACGGAGGACCCACCTGGTCGCTGCGGCGGACCCCGTAGCGCAGCTCATTGGCGAAATGCTTGTGGTAATTGCTGATCAAACTGCGGCAGAACTCCTGGTCCACCAGCTCCTCCACCAGCTCCTCTGGTGGCTGGACCGTTTCCTGGGAGGGAAAGGGTTGTATTTGTCATCGTGCTTGTTGTTGACCCTGTACGTATCTCCCCCAACTATGGCACACAGCCGCTCCTTCTTCACGAAGGCCTTGTCAACCACTGCAGACATGATACTGGCCCCATCAGCTCCCGGGATTTTTCCTGTGGATTCAGGATAGGGACCATGATTGGTCCTGGGCCGGCCCCCAGCCTAGCATCCACCACATCCACAAGGGGATGAGCAGATGAGTCAGGGTCAGAGCTGTGTGTCTTTGGATAAGACACTTGTGGTCTCTGGTCCCTGGTTTTCTAATCTGAAATAAGGAGGAGTAAAATCCTATGACTTGCTGTGATTTTTTTTTTAACGTAGAGAAGCTGGCCTTGTACACCCTGTGACACTTCAGTGGGCCTCTTGATTGTGCAGTATGGGCTCTGAGCACACCCACCTCCCTGGGGGAATAGAGTGTGAATTTTTTGTGATCCTGCCAAGGCTCCACTTCCCTGACACACACAAAGCTGGTGATTGCAGGAAAGTTGAATGGATTTGCAGAAGGGGACTCCATCCTTCTGGGAACAAAGGGACCAAAACCCCACAGCTGCTCCCAAAGCAGTGATACCAGGGAGGTCAAGGAGGGGTACATTCGCAGAGTCCTGGTCGATGCCGAGGGGCTGGAGGTGCAACAGATTTCCAGAAGTGAAACTGCCTTGAAGAAAGGGATTTGGGGCCAATACAGGAGCCAGGATGGTGTGGAGTGAAATTGGTGCCCACACAGAGATCCCTCTTGAGGTCACCAGCTTATATCATGTAGGGAGGGTATGATGACTGAAAACTGGGCTTGCACTAAAGAGGTGGACCGCAGGGAACATCACAGAGGATACTTGTGTCCCTCATACAGCCTCTGTGGCCCTGCCATGATCAGGAACCCCCAGTTCTCTCCCAGGAGGGGAAGCATCCCATTACACAGGGCATGACCCATCTTGCACTGTGACGCCAGGTGACAGCAACAAGCAATGGCCAGAGGGTCTGATCAGAATGCAGGTCCTGTTCTGCTTGGCTTTCCAAAGAGGACTGAACCCCTCTGCCCTGAGAACAACTCTGAGCTTTAGAAAATCAAGGAATTCAGATTTCCTCCTAGTAGGGCAGGAGGTGCTTAACGGATTCAGTGAGGTAAATAGAGATGATGCTGTTTTTGAGCCCTGAGTCTATTGAAACGGTCAGCGTGGGGACTGAATCAGGGGAGCTCCGGAGGCCCATCCACCTTCAGCCCCTTGTTGGGCAGGTAGAGGGCTGGGACTGGGGAGAGGCAAGCTAGGTGCCTAGGGCACAGGATTTCGGGAGGTCCAGCTCCAGAGGTGCAAGTTCAGAGTCAACACCCAACAGTGAGGGCTTCCTTACACTCCACACGCTGGGTGCCTCCCTGGTGAGGGTGTGCACAGGCTCAGAGGCAGAAGCAATGGGTGCTGATTCTGGTCCCATCACTGCACGCTCTTGACCTGTCACTTAGCTGAGCCAACTCTGGAATCCACAAATACAAGCTAAGATGGATTCATGAACACACATCACTTTAGGAATTTAAGGCTCCTTTTAAAAGAATTATTTCTCTTTTTAAAGTTAGTTGTAGGAGACTATTTTCTTGGGCTCCAAAATCACTGTGGATGGTGACTGCAGCCATGAAATTAAAAGATAGTTGCTCTTTGGAAGAAAAGCTATGGCAAACCTAGACACATATGAAAAAGCAGAGACATTACTGACAAAGGTCCATGTAGTCATGTGTGGATGTGAGAGCGGACAATAAAAAAGGCTGAGTGCCAAAGAATTGATGCTTTTGCACTGTGGTGTTGGAGAAGACTCTTGAGAATTCCTTGCACTGCAAGGAGATGAAACCAGTCAGTCCTAAAGGAAACCAATCCTGAATATTCAGTGGAAGGACTGATGTTGAAGCTGAAGCTCCAACATTTTGGCCACCTGGCTCAAAGATCTGACTCATTGGAAAAGACCCTGATGCTGGGGAAGACTGAAGGCAGAAGGGGATGACAGAGGAGGAGATGGATGGATGGTATCACTGACTCAGTGGACATGAGTTTGAGCAAACTCTGGGAGATGGTGAAGGACAGGGAAACCTGGTATGCTGCAGTCCATGGAGTCACAATGAGTTGGACATGACTGAGCAACTGAACAACATTAAAGAAAATACCAGTTCAACAGTTGGAGAAAGGGTGCATGAATATGGCAAATAATCCATGACTGATATTTGGGGAACCTCAGACTTGACAGCGGAGCATCAGGTTTAAAGGCAGGAAATAGAGTCAGAGACAGGGTTTGAGTCCCACCTCTGTGACTTTCTGCTATGACTGTGGACAAGTTGCTTAACTTCTCTGAGTCCCCAGTTCCTTGTGGAACAGGTGCAGTAAGTTCCACCTGTGCCTACAGCTGTGGACGGGGAGCTGCAAGGATTTGAGAAATTGATTAGGTAAGCTGCCTCCCCCAGTGCCTGGCATAGGGTTAGTGCCCAGCAGTTTTCGCTCTCATTAGTACTGGGTTGTTCTAAGTTTCCATCCAGCTCTAACTTCCACCATTTTCTCAGGAGTATGAGGTCAGTCCCCCTTGCCTCACCGATTTCACAAGATTCCTGTGAAGCTCCAATGAGAAGATGCAGATAGAAGCATCTTTTCCCTTTAAGGAGCATCGCGCACCCAGTGATGGGTGTCACACTGTCCACCCAGGTCCCCGTCATGCCTTCCCTGTCTCCTGTCCAGCAGTTACACCCACTCAGCACAGTCAGTCAATACTGAGGCCCTACTATGAGCCAGGCCTTGTCCAAGGTGCTGAAGCCCTCCATGAAGTTGACAGCATACCTGCCCTCAACTAGTATACACTCTAGTGAAAGGACACTGACAGTGAACAAATAGAAAAAATAAAATACTTTTAGGTTTTGAAAAGGCTATGGGGAAGATTAAGTGAAGTCACAAAGGAGAGGATGACAGGGGAGGCTGCCCTTGCTCAGACTTGGGAGGGCCACGCCCAGGAATGGTCATTTGAGTTGAGACTTGAATAATGAAAGGAAGCCAGGTGTGCTAAGAGCCAGGAAAGAGCATCACAAGCAAAAGGGAGAGCAAAAGCAAGGACCTCAGGCAGGAAGGCTGCAAGGAGGCCAGTGAAGTCTGGAGACCCAAGGGGAGAGAAGGAGAGGAAGATCAGATAGGCAGCCTGGGCCAGACCATGCCAGGCTCAGAGGCCACAGCACAGATTTGAAACTTTTTGTTTCCGTCACAGATTCTGACTTTTTGTCACTATATGCAACGGAAATGCAAGTTGAAATTTTAAGGAGAGGAGTGACATAATCAGATTTATATTTTAGAATGATCATGCTGGCTGCCTAGTGAAGGAAGGACTGACAATCTGTGGACAAGATGCAGAGAGACCAAGCAGAAGTGCAGTAGCATCAGGTGAGAGAGCATGGTATCTTACCCCAGGCACATCAGTGGAGATGCTGAGAAGTGGTCAGATTGTGGCTCTGTTTTGGAGATAAAGCCAATAGGATTTCCTGATGGATTAGATACGGGGTGAAAAGGATCAAGGATGATGTGTAGACTTTTGGTCTAAGCAACTGAATGGTGTTGTCGTCTGGAGCCCTCCATCTGAGGTGTGTCAAGTACAACATGCCAGTTAGACACCTAAGTGAAGATGCCAAGTAGTCAAGAGATTATACAAGTCTGAAGCTGAGCAGAATCAAGCCTAAGTTAAGGTTGGGGTTTTAGGGAGACATCGACAAATAGAAGGTATTAGAATCCAGGGGACAGGTGAGGGAGGAGTGTAAATACCCCTTGGTGGAACAGAAGAGAGGATGGGAAGTGAGGAGCCAGCAATGGGCATGGCAGACAAGAGATCTACCCCATGGGAAGTTAGTTAGAGAGAATGTGTGGTCAAGAGGGTCTTTATTTAACAGTGGGAGATATTCCAGTGGTTTCAAATCCAAGAGGAATAACACAGAAGGCAGGGGGGAATTTGAGGGCAAAATGCTTATGAAAGTAAGAGGAGGAGTCCAGGGCCTTTGTCCAACCCAGGGGCTGGCTTTATAAATAAGGGCAAAGGCAAATTCTGTGGATGTCAAGATTGGTGGTTTGGTTGATCAGGGGCGGGGACGGTGACATCTACCCTGGTTACTTTGATTTCCCTGCAAATACAGCATGAGGTTGCTGATTCTGCTACCATCCTAGGTCAGCAGAAGATACACCCCAGCATGTCCACAGCAGCTGCAAGCAGAGCAGCCTACAGCTGGAAGCATCCAATGCCAATCAGCAGAAGAGTGGATTACAAATGGGGGGATTCCCATCACCCGAGGACAGACAGCAATGGAGAAGTAAGAACAGCATGGTTGACTTCATCAGGCCAGTGAAAGAGCTGAACACAAGAGTTGCCCTGAAGCTCTAGAACAGGTAAACAAAAGCAGGAGGACGTAGAGGAGTGGCTGCCTCTCAGCAGGGAGAGAGGGTCCTGAAGAGGCATGAGGATATTTTAAGGGCCATGGAAAAGTTCTAGGCCTTGATCTGTTCATCATCACATGGATGGATACATTTTAAAAAATTCATTGACTGTACACTACAATATATATGCACTTGACTGCATTTAGGTTTGTCCTCAGTTAAATAATTTAGGAGAAGGGAGGGGGAATCCTCACAATACCCCAAGTTAAGAATTCTTAGCCTCAGTTTACAGATGAGGAAACTGAGGGTGGAGAGTGAAACTGGATCCACAGTCACCTCTGCTGCCCAAACACCTGTGCTCTTTCCAGAGGATTTGCTTAATTAAGATTCAACTTAAAAGTTGAATGTGTTTTATACAACGTCATAATATATAAAATGCATTACAGTAGAAATGCCACCTTGGAATCCCACCTCAATCTGTCTGCATACCCTTGGGTTCCAAGGAGCAGAGTTTGAAAACCATGGCCCCACACCAAGATGTCTTCTTGTAGCCCTCAAGAACCAACTGTCAGTTGGGGGTCAAGAAGAATGTTGGGGTCCCTGGTTACCCACAGCTCCCCCATCCCCTCTGCTTCCAGCCTTAGCACGGTGGAGGCCCTGGGTGCCCTTACTTGAGGGTGCCATGTGGATCACGCATCTGTCGTCGAAAACGTAGACAGGGCAGTGTCTGTAGAAAGAGCAGAAAATATCAATCAAGTCTCCAGGCTGGGGTTCGGGCTGCAAAACCAAGAAGAAGTCTGTTAGAGGCGATGGGAGAGCTGGGAACCAGGAGAGCTGCTCAACCCAGAGGGAGCAGCTCAGTGGCCTTCATCTCACAGCTCTCCAGGACGTCCTCCCAAGCCCGCCTGGCCATGCTGGTGCCCGGCCCACTTCACATGTCTGCCAGGGCTTATGGACCTGCCCACCTGCCATTACTACTTGCAAAGTGCACACCTCACTGGGACTTCTACCTGATTGTTAGTCTTTCTAGTAATATTATTTACTGAATGCTTACTCTGAGCCAAGGACTCTGCTAAGTGTTTCACAGGTATTGTTTAATAAATTCACACAACCTGCCTATGAGGTGGGCACATTTGTGAACCCCGTGTGATGAAAGAGGAAATCAAGGCTCAGAGATGGAACGGAGATTTTGCAATATCACACAGCCCCTGAGTGATGTGACCAGGACTCAGCGCTAGGCCGCCTGATTCCCAGGCCATCGTCTTGACCCCCTCAGTGACCTCAGGCAAGCACGCGGGTTATCTGCCTAGAGCTGCCCACCCGGGGACCCTGCAGAGGCCGTCACATCCGGGGGATGGTATTCCACAGACACTCCCCTACCTGACCCAGAGCCTGGCGAGGGGTGGTGGCAGCCTCTGGCAGTAATGGCCCCTGGCTGCTCATCCTGAGGGTAAGAGCGCTGCGTGCGTGTGTGACAAGCGACGGAACACTCTCCTCTGCACTGTGCTCACTCCTCTCCTCTGACACCGGATTGTGGTCTCCCACACTAAGCAATTCAATCCTGGGTGCACACTGACTGGGCGTCCCACAGTTGAACTCAGTTCTGACACTGACGGCCCAGAGTCAGCCCAGACCCCACAGGTTTAGTCCCAGGAGACTGAGCTTCGGATGCCAGGTGCAAGTTGCAGGTTGTTACCTGTGCTCTGAACAACTGGCTGTAAATGATGGTTCCCACAGCCCCTGTCCTGGGGTTCAGTGGTTTGCCGGAACAGCTCATAGAACTCAGGGAAACAGTTTACTTGCTAGATGACCAGTTTACTAGAAAATATGCAACTCAGGAATGCAGAGGGCAAGCTGTGGGGCAGGGGGGGATTCAGAGCATCCTTGCCCACTCTAAGGAACGCCACTCTTCAGCACCTCCATGCTCTCACCAAGAAGCCAGCTTAGCAGTTTTATGGAGGCTTTATTATGTAGGCTCGGTTGATGAGATCATTGCCTACTGGTAATTAATGCTACTTCCAGCTCTTTGGTCACCCGGTTGGTTGAAAGGGGCTTCTTCTGAATGATGAAACGCATTCCTCTCTCCCCCACTGCTCAGGAGATTACTTGGGCTTTAGAAGCTCTGTGGCAGGAACCTGGGACCAAGGCTAAATAGACATTTCCCATTACGTCACAGTGGGTGTGTGTGGGAGTGAGGGTGTGCATGCGTGTGCAGGGGAAGGTGGGAAGGATGCTGAAACGCTCCTCAGAGCCCCGCCCTGTGATGAGAGCAGTGGCCCAGAGCCTGAGAGCGCTCAGGAGAGCTTCAAGATCACTGTCACTCAGTGTACTGAGGTCCCAGTACCAGACACTGTGCTAAGTGCTGGAGGTGGGGGCACTCTGATCTGGACTTCCCTTGTCCAAACCAACCGTAAATCTCTTTGGGACACCTGGAGACAGAGCCCCTCAGAGGTTGTTCGACCCTCTGTCCTTTCCCGCTCACCCCTTGCTGTTCGCAGAGAGACCCATAGGGGTCTGTCCACATCCCACCTCCAAACTCTGGCCTGACTGAGAGATTCCAGCAAAGATGAGTAGGGAGTGTGGACTCCCCTGGGACAGCAATGATGGGCACTGGGAATAGCCCATCACCACTCTACAGTGGTTGTGAAGCAGGGGCAAGGGCTTTTCATTTCTATTTGTAGAAGCACTAAAACTGCCAAGAAGCATCCCATGTGGCGGGAAAAATATCTTTTTTTTGCTGGATTTTACAGACAAATCATGCTGTCTTATCACAGTAATTATAATTTATCTTCTTAGAAGAAGTCACTCAGACCTTACTGAGAATCGATTTCAGAACACTGGACAATGGTCACAATTTATGAATCTCATTTGTTTTCCAGAATAGAAGAAAAAAAATGTACATTAATTGTTGGGTGAGAGTTAGGAGGTCGTCAGGGATCCCCAGTGGAGAAGGAAATGGCAACTCACTCCAGTATTTTTGCCTGGAGAATCCTATGGACAGAGGAGTCTGGCAGGCTACTGCTCATGGGGCTGCAAAGAGTCAGACATGACTGAGCGACTGAACACAGGGGTCCCCAAAGGGGAATTTAACTGGGCTTTTCCATGAATGACCCAGGACGTACAGGCAAGGCAGAGACCCAGCCCTCAAGGAGCTTATGGACTAGAAAAAGAGACATTTAGGACTTGAGTAATATGGGATCAAGTAGTCAGCAGCAGTAGGTACACAGACTCAAGGAGTTCACTGTGTCCCAGGCAAATACCAATGAAAGGAGAACCATACAGAGAAACAAGCTTGCTAATATATATCTATATATACCCAGCAGCAAACTTATCTACAGAGAAACTTGGACTCATCTCACCTCCCCTTTCTTTCTCAAGTTCATGTCCAAGTAAAAAGGCTGACCCTGAAAGCTTTCCCTGAATTCACTGCCTCCTCATCTCCAGTCCTCTGACTTGGTCCAGGGCAGCCCTGTCCCTGCATCCGTGACTCCCTCTGACCCCTGAACCCCCCACCCCCACCCCACTTCCTATCTCCATCTGGAGAACATATAGATGGACTGTTCACTCCATCCCTAGGTAATCCCAGATGTCTAAGACCACGGCCAGGGTACTGGCAACAGCAGACAGCGAAAAGGCGGAACGTCAGCTGTGTCTCTACTTGGAAAGGAAATGGGGCAGGAAGCAGGCACGGAGTAGCTCAGAGCGAGGCTTGATGCCGCCTTTTTTGAGAAATATGGCACCTCTTCCCAGAATTGGTTGGTTTTCAGTAATGGCAGGAATCTGGCTTGTTCCTTTCCAGCTGCACACTAGGAAAGGAGCCTGCCCCGCCCCGCCCCCCACTGAAACTTCTCTCATTCAGAAACACTGGCTGCTGGGGAGAGAGTGTTTCAGGAACAGAACGTGAAATGCAAGTGCATTCTCTGCAGCAGGACCGATGCCTTGGGTGATGGAGGAGGCTAAGGAGGTGGGATGCACTCATCTCCCTTGTCCCAGGGCTGCCCCGTCCGCTTCCACCCCAGCTTCCTCCCCATGGACCCCAGAACGCCCACCACTCCTCCCCATGGCAGTCCCTACCCCTCACTGCGCTGGGTGTGGACAGGAAGCCCACTCTGCCCAAAGACCTCGCAGTTCCAGCAGGAAAAGGGAGTTTTAAACAACCAATATATTTTCCTATGAAAGCCTTCTCCAGGCAGGCTCTGGGAAGAGCAAGACCCAGCCTTTACAGGAAGGGAGTTGCCCTCTCATTTAGAGTCAGTGGTGGGGAATTTCAGGGGACTTACCGATGCCATCAATGCCATCGCATGCCAAAGCAGTACTGAGATCTTGCAGCTCTCATACCAGCTCTTTTTTTTTCCATTTATTTTTATTAGTGGGAGGCTAATTACTTTACAATATTGTAGTGGTTTTCATGCCAGCTTTTTTTTTTTTTTTCATTTATTTTTATTAGTTGGAGGCTAATTGCTTCACAACACTGCAGTGGGCACCAGCTTTTATGTCAAAGATGAGTTTCGCTTTCGCTTTTCTTCTCTTCTTAAAAACTACGATGCTGTAAAGTTCTTTTTTCTTTTTTTTTATGTAGACTATAATTTGCTTTAAGTGGAAAGGTCCATGATTACCTACCTCAAAACATAAAATTGCTGGGACTTTAAAGCCCCCTGGAAGTAGAGTAGGAGGCCGGTGATATCATCTGGCCTTGTTTGAGAAACCCAAGGTCTCTTCCAACAAAATCCTGGATGACTGTTCCTACTCCAGGAAGAGGGGCATTTAGAGGCTCAGAGGTGCCAACCCCCTAGTACACCTTCCAGGCCATTGTAACGACTCTAGGAAATACTGGGTCAGAAGCCATGGGGTGGGCCAGATGGCGTGTTGCACTCCACGGGGCAAGCCTTCAGGAGGTGGGTGCCTCGTGGCATGTGGGACCCAGGACCTCGATGCCCCTGTAGGATGCGTTTGGCTGCAAGAAGCAGAATTTAACTAAAACAGGTTTTGACAGCCTGGACAGTCACTGACTCTGTAACAGGAAGCCAGAGGCCGGTGACTCAGATCCATTTCAGTAGCTCATCGAGGCCACTAAGGACCTAGGCTTTTCCATCATGCTGGTGCTGTGTCCCCAGTGACACCCTGCCCGGTCACCATGGCTGCAGCAGCCTCAAGGGGCACATTTTCTCCTGGTGATGTCCAAACGCACTAAAGGAAGGTATTTCTATCACTTGTCTTTTTTTTTTCTCCTCCAGGGAATACAGTCTTTCCTATAACCCCCTGGCTGGCCTGCTCTCCCTCTTCACTGGCCAGAACTGTCAAGCTTCCCCTTCCAAACCAATCATGGGCAAAGAGAAAGGGGCTTCCACAGCAGCTTCAGACCACTCACGGTGCGTGGACTGGAGCCGGAGGGTCGCCTGCTGCCTGATGAACAGCAGGATCGTGAGCCTGGGAGAAGGTGAGTGACCGTGGTGTGTGTGTGCATCATGGGGAGAGATGGCTCCTGACTATACAATCGACATATGGGATGCACTCACCTGCTTCTCATCTGGGTGAAAAACAACTTATTTCAAGGCTACAAACAGACAGGAACCAGTTCTCCAACAATCAGACAGCCTCTGGCAGGAAAATCCAGGGCGACAGACTCACTGGGGATGGGAGGAGGATGCAGAGCAGGCTTGTGGGTATGTAGAGAGCCTCCGAATTACTGAAACTCAGTCAATTCCTGGAAAAGGTATCCTATTTCTCAGGAAGCATGGGCCTGTGTGCCTTTGCTGTGTGCAGCTCTGCGCCCGTATCCTGCCCCATTTCCTTTCCAAGTAGAGACACAGCTGACTGCCTTTCCACCATCTGCTGTTGTCAGCGTCCCAGCCGTGGTCTTAGACAATTGGGGACATTTGGGGATGGAGTGAACAGTCTCCACATGCTCTCTGCATGTCAACTATCTCTGGCCCTGCCCTGGCAGACGGAACACTTGGCCTGAGGGAGCAGAGGAGCTGGGCTGGAGTCCTGGCCCCACGGAGCCCCAGCCCTCCTCCTTACACATTGCTTTTCTCCTGTTCCAAGCCAGGCCCCAGACTGGTGCTGGAGCCACAGGGAGGGAGGGCCAAGCACACAGGATCCTACCTGGATGGAGCTCCACGCCCAGAGGGGGTGAAGGCAGGCATAGGGAATCCCAGCCAGACACGACCGTGGGGAAGAGGGGGAGGTCCCGGGGGCCTGGTGACCCAGAGGGGATCAGCTCACCAGGCTGGGGCCTGCAGGCCAGCTTCTCAGAGGAGATGGGGGAGAAGAGGAAGGGGGTGTGGGGAGGGGTTGGGATCAGAGAGAACCAGATGTGCAGAGGAGCAGAGGCAAGGATGAGAAACCAGTCAGGGCAAGGGCACGTTGTCCAGTCAGCCTGGGAAGGGGGAGGCAGGAAGGGGGAGGAGGGGTGAGGAGGGTGGGTCAGCAAGGGCCTGTGAGCTGCCGAAACCATGTGCCCTGTGCTCTAAGGTGAAAGGAAGGTCATGGGCAATATGCCCTCAGGAGGCCACAGGGAGTCTTGGGGAGACTGAATGTGGAGTGGTGGAGATGGGAGGTGGGGGGCGCGGGCAGAGGGTGGAGGGGTCACAGTAACAGGGTCGGGGCTGGCCTGGACCAAGTCAGTGGGTGGGAGCTGGACAAGGCAGTGAACTCAGGATAAACTTCCAGGGTGGGCACTGACCAGACTTTGTGGTTGGATGTAGGTGGCAGGGGTGTGGCTGAGGGTGGGCAGCAGGAAAGGATGTGTTCGGGAGATGGAGGACTTAAGATGGCCCTCTCTGGGGACTAGGAAAGCTGGAAGAGAGGTTGGAACAGGGGATGTCATTCCCCTGATTATGAATGTAGAGGGAACAGAAAAATGATTCATTTTTGCAGCTGGGGTGGCCTGGGGTGGAACACAGGCCATGAGGAATGGGGTGAGGAAAGGGAGTCAGGCAGGACTGTGGGGTGCCTAGTGAGAGCTGTGGGCAAAGGCCCGGCTTGGCCTCTTGGCACAAGTGACCTTGAGCGCGTGGTCACCCTCTGGGAACCCTGGTTCCTGCACCTCTACAATGGGGTGAGGCTCACTTGTCAGGGTGTTGTGTGGGCGGAAGGGCCACAGGGCAGGGGTCCACCCCATTTCTGACAGCTGTGTGATCCCACAAGGTTCTGGCCCCTGGCCGAGCTGCCTGTTGGGTCCCATTAAGATCCCTCCAACTTGCATCTCTCAAGACATCAGCTATGAGAGGAGGGCATCCTGAGGGCAGGAGGGGACCCAAAGATGGGGCCCAATGAGGCCATGGACTCCACGAGCACAGGATGGTGGGCTTGAGGGTCTGTCCGCAAGACTGACTGCCCAGCATTGCCCTGGGTGGGCCTGGTGCTGGGACATGTTGGGAAGATGCTCTGCATGCTCTGTCAAGAGTGCACATGTGCAGAAACACATCCACACAGCCCTGGGTGTACGAAGGTACACCTGAGTGATCACGGACTCAGCCAACACAGTCCCAGGACCCTCCCTCCCTTTCCATGTCTGAGCAGGGTTGGGGGCTGGTGCCCAAGACAATTGCTTGCACCATCCTGGCTGCCCATCACGTGATGAAGATTAAGCATCACCCCTTCTCCCCAAAGAAGCCACTCTCTGCGAGACAGATAACTTAGGTTCATGTACATCTGGTTTTTCTAGGGCAGGCAGGCCAAACACTGTACCTGGAGATCTGGCTGAGATTTTTTCAAAGTGGCTATTAGATAAGAATTCGGTCCATCTGTTCCCTGCAAGCAAGGAAGGATTTCCTGTCTAAATGTCAGTCCTGAACGACTCTCAGTTGTGTCTGACTCTTTACGATCCCGTTGCCTATAGCCTGCCACGCTCCTCTGTCCATAGGGATTCTCCAGGCAAAAATACAGGAGTGGGTTTGCCATGCCCTCCTTCAGGGGATCTTTACAACCCAGGGATTGAACTCAGGTTTCCCACATTGCAAACCGATTCTTTACCGTCTCAGCCACCAGGCAAGACCAAGAATACTGGAGGGAGCTGCCTATCCCTTCTCCAGGAGATCTTCCCAACCCGGGCATCAACCCGGGGTCTCCTACTCTGCAGACAGATTCTTTACCAGCTGAGCTACCTGGGAAGCCCTATTTTCCATTAAGTAGTCTTTTTAATTTTTTAAGTTGGGTTGGTTGTTTTTCAGTTGCTAAGTTGTATCTGACTCTTTGTGACCCCATGGACCCCAGGAAGCATGCCAGGCTTCCCTGTCCTTCACTATATCCTGGAGTTTGCTCAAACTCAAGTTTATTGAGTCGGTGATGCCATCCAACCATCTCATCCTCTGTCTGTTTATTGAGTTATCATTTACATATGGTAAAATTTGTCATTTTAAAGTTCAGATCTGTGAGCTTTGGCAATTATTATGTAACTACTGCCACAAGCAGGATAGAGAATATTTCATCACCCCTCAAATGTCACTTGTAGTCAGCTGCTCCCCCCACCTAGTTTCAGGCAGCCACTACTCTGATTTTTGTCCTTTGCAGTTTGCCTTTTCCAGAATATCATGTGAATGGAATTGACCATATGGAGCTTTCTGGGTCCAGATTCTTTCATTTAACATAATGTTTTAAAAAATTATTATTACTCATCAATGTTGTTTCATGAACCAGTAGTTTGTTATTTATTTTCACTGGGTAGTGTTCCATTATGTGGCTGTACTATAACTGTTTAATTTTAATTTTAGGTTTTATTTTTAAACTAATTTTTATTGGAGTATAGTTGATTTACCATGCTGTGTCAGTTTCTGCTGCATAGCAAAGTGAATCAGTTATACACATGCACACAGATACACCTACTCATTTTCTGGTTCTGTTTCCATATAACTCATTACAGAGCACTGAATAGAGGTCCTTGTGCTATACAGTAGGGCTTTCTAAGTGGTTCAGTGGTAAAGAATCCACCTGGCAATTCAGGATCCCAAGTTGGGAAGATCCCCTGGAGAAGACACTCCAGTATTCTTGCCTGGGAAATCTCAGAGGCACCTGGTGGGCTATGGCCCATGGGGCTGCAAAAGAATCAAATATGACTTAGTGACTAAACAACAACAACAACCATAAAGAAGAACCATTAAAAATAACGGAATCTTGAGAGAATAAAAGCAATTCTCAGAAAATAAAAATATGATGGAAATTACAAACTCGATTGACATTTTAGAGATAATGTTGGGGAAATCTCTCAGAAGGAACAGCAGAAAAGATGAAGCTATAGAAAATAGCTTCCAAAGGTAAAAATGAAGGAATAATCCAGTCAGTATAACATTTGAATAATAAACTTTCCAAAAAGAGGGACCAGAGGAAACTCAGGAGGGGAAGCAAGAGAGAAATAACTCATGGAAATTTACTAGGACCAAAGGATATATGTTTTCAGATTGAAATGGTGCCTTGAGGATAAAAGCAGACCTATGCAAGGCACATTAGTGTGAGATCTTAGAACACTGGGTAAAGACAAGACATCACATCTTCTAGAGCAGGAGAGAAAAACAGGAAACCGAGAAAAGATCAGGAATCAAAGTTACTTTAGATTTCATCATAGGAGTGCTGGAAGCAAGAAGACAAGGGAAGAATGCCTTCAAAAATCTTAAAGTAAAACAATTTCTAACCTAGAATTATACACCTCTGTGCTTAGTTGCTCAGTTGTGTCCGACTGTTTGTGACCCTATGGACCATAGCCCACCAGGCTCCTCTGTCCATGGAGAATCTCCAAGCAAGAATACTAGAGTGGGTTGCCATGCCCTCCTCCTCCAGGGGAATCTTCCCAACCCAGGGATTGAACTCAGGTTTCCCACATTGCAGGCAGATTCTTTACTGTCTGAGCCTCCAGGGAAGCCCAAGACTACCTACTGTAGTAGGTAGTCTATCCCTTTTCCAGGGATCTTCCTGACCCAGGAATCAAACCAGGGTCTCCTGCATTTCAGGAGGATTCTTTGCCAGTTGAGCTACCAGGGAAGCCCTGGAATTCTATACCTATACAGACTATTAAATCAAGTGGGAGGGTAAATTGAAAAATAATTCAGACATACAGGATCTCAAACAAATTCTCCTTCCATGCATCCTTTGTCAGGAAGCTGCTGAAGGAGTTTCCACCATGAGAAATGTGTAAACCAAGACAGGGCTTCCCAGGTGACTCATTGGTAAAGAATTGACCTGCCAAATCAGGAGACATGGGTTTGGTCCCTGGATTGGGAAGATCCTCTGGAGAAGGAAATGGAACCCCCTCCAGTATTCTTGCCTGGGAAATCCCATGGGCAGAGGAACCTGGCGGGCTAAAGCCCACGGTGTCAGAAAAGAGTCGGACACAATTTAGCCATTCAACAATAACAACAAACCAAGAAAGAGGACATGAGATATGGAAGGTGGTGCTCTGGTGCAGGAGAGAATAGAGGGAAGTCTTTCTAGAATAACAGCAAGAGGAGCTCCCAGGACAATAACTGTACCCTGTGTAAAGAGTAACTGGTAGGCAGAAAAATAGCCCCCAAAGATGTCTAGGTCTTAATTCCATAATATGTCCTCATTCCTAATACTTGTAAATACATTATGCTACATGGAGAGAGACAATTAAGATTGCAGATAGAATTAAGGTTGCTAATCAATTTACCTTAGAATAGGAAGATTATTCTGGATTTCCAGGTAAGCCCAATGTAATGACAAAGTTTCTGATGGAAGGGGGAAGGATTAGAGTCAGTATCATAGTGATGCAATGGGAGAGCGACTCAACCAGCCATTTCTAACTTTGAAGAGGACCTTTCCTCTTCACAAGCCAAGGAATGCAGGCAGCCCCTTGAAGCTGGAAAAGACTAGAAAACAGGTTCTCTGTGAGAGCCTCTAGAAAATACACAGCCTTGCTGACACCTTGATTTTAGGCCAGTGAAACCTGTGTCAGACTTCCGACCTCCAGAACGATAAGACAGTACATTTGTGTTGTGTTAAGCCACTGAATTTCTGCCCATTTGTTACAGCAGCCACGGAAACTCATAGAGCAACCAATTCAAGTTAGAGCCTGGCATGTAGAGTTAACTGTGTCACCATTATCCTATATATCTTAAGGCAACTTCTGGGGGATGTGGCCAACCTGAGTAAGAGAAACAGCAGAGAAATAAGAAACTAAGAGACCATGGAGCTAGGGACACAGTGAGGACCCACCTGGTCGCTGCGGCGGACCCCGTAGCGCAGCTCATTGGCGAAATGCTCGCAGTTATTGCTGAACAGATTGTAGGAGAACTCCTTGTCCACCAGCTTCTCCGCCTGCTGGACAATTTCGCTGGGCTTGAATGGCTTGTGTTTGTCATCGTGCTTGTTGTTGACCTCGTACTTATCTCTCCCAACCACGTCACGCAGCCGCTGCTTCTTCACGAAGGCCTTGTCAACAGCTGAAGACATGATACTGGCCACAAGAGCTCCTGGGATGTTGCCTGTGGATTCAGGATGAGGAACACGATTGGTCCTGGGCCGGCCCCCAGCCTAGCATCCACCACATCCACAAGGGGATGAGCAGATGAGTCAGGGTCAGAGCTGTGTGGCTTTGGATAAGACCCTTGTGGTCTCTGGTCCCTGGTTTTCTTATCTGAAATAAGGAGGAGTAAAATCCTATGACTTGCTGTGATTTTTTTTAACGTAGAGAAGCTGGCCTTGTACACCCTGTGACACTTCAGTGGGCCTCTTGATTGTGCAGTATGGGCCCTGAGCACACCCACCTCCCTGGGGGAATAGAGTGTGAATTTTTTGTGATCCTGCCAAGGCCCCACTTCCCTGACACACACAAAGCTGATGACTGTGGAAAAGTTGAATGGATTTGCAGAAGGGGACTCCATCCTTCTGGGAACAAAGGGACCAAAACCCCACAGCTGCTCCCAAAGCAGTGACACCAGGGAGGTCAAGGAGGGGTACATTCGCAGAGTCCTGGTCGATGCCGAGGGGCTGAAGGTGCAACAGATTTCCAGAAGTGAAACTGCCTTGAAGAAAGGGATTTGGGGCCAATACAGGAGCCAGGATGGTGTGGAGTGAAACTGGTGCCCACACAGAGATTCCTCTTGAGGTCACCAGCTTATATCATGTAGGGAGGGTATGATGACTGAAAACTGGGCTTGCACTAAAGAGGTGGACCGCAGGGAACATCACAGAGGATACTCGTGTCCCTCAGAGAGCCTCTGTGGCCCTGGAAGGATCAGGATCCCCCAGGTCCCTCCCAGGAGGGGAAGCATACCATTACATGGGGCAGGACCCATCTTGCACTGTGACGCCAGGTGACAGCAACAAGCAATGGCCAGAGGGTCTGATCAGAGTGCAGGTCCTGTTCTGCTCAGCTTTCCAAAGAGGACTGAACCCTTCTGCCCTGAGAACAACTCTGAGCTTTAGAAAATCAAGGAATTCAGATTTCCTCCTTGTAGGGCAGGAGGTGCTTAATGGATTCAGTGAGGTAAATAGAAGATAATGCTGTGTTTGAGCCCCAAGTCTATTGAAATGGTCAGTGTGGGGACTGAATCAGGGGAGCTCCGGAGGCCCATCCACCTTCAGCCCCTTGGCGGGCAGGTAGGGGGCTGGGACTGGGGAGAGGCAAGCTAGGTGCCTATGGCACAGGATTTCGGGAGGTCCAGCTCCAGAGGTGCAAGTTCAGAGTCAACACCCAACAGTGAGGGCTTCCTTACACTCCACACGCTGGGTGCCTCCCTGGTGAGGGTGTGCACAGGCTCAGAGGCAGAAGCAATGGGTGCTGATTCTGGTCCCATCACTGCACGGACTTGACCTGTCCCTTATCTTAGCTGAGCCAACGCTGGAATCCACAAATACAAGCTAAGATGGATTCATGAACACACATCACTTTAGGAATTTAAGGCTCCTTTTAAAAGAATTATTTCTCTTTTTAAAGTTAGTTGTGAGAGACTATTTTCTTGGGCTCCAAAATCACTGTGGATGGTGACTGCAGCCATGAAATTAAAAGATAGTTGCTCTTTGGAAGAAAAGCTATGGCAAACCTAGACACATATGAAAAAGCAAAGACATTACTTTACTGACAAAGGTCCATGTAGTCATGTGTGGATGTGAGAGCTGGACAATAAAAAAGGCTGAGTGCCAAAGAATTGATGCTTTTGCACTGTGGTGTTGGAGAAGACTCTTGATTGTTCCTTGGACTCCAAGGAGATGAAACCAGTCAATCCTAAAGGAAATCAGTCCTGAATATTCAGTGGAAGGACTGATGTTGAAACTGAAGCTCCAACATTTTGGCCACCTGGCTCAGAGATATGACTCATTGGAAAAGACCCTGATGCTGGGGAAGACTGAAGGCAGAAGGGGATGACAGAGGAGGAGATGGATGGATGGTATCACTGACTCAGTGGACATGAGTTTGAGCAAACTTTGGGAGATGGTGAAGGACAGGGAAGCCTGGTATGCTGGTATGCAACTGAACAACATTAAAGAAAATACCAGTTCAACAATTGGAGAAAGGGTGCATGATATGGCAAATAATCCATGACTGATATTTGGGGAACCTCAGACTTGACAGCGGAGCATCAGGTTTAAAGGCAGGAAATAGAGTCAGAGACAGGGTTTGAGTCCCACCTCTGAGACTTTCTGCTATATGACTGTGGACAAGTTGCTTAACTTCTCTGAGTCCCCAGTTCCTTGTGGAACAGGTGCAGTAAGTTCCACCTGTGCCTACAGCTGTGGACGGGGAGCTGCAAGGATTTGAGAAATTGATTAGGTAAGCTGCCTCCCCCAGTGCCTGGCATAGGGTTAGTGCCCAGCAGTTTTCGCTCTCATTAGTACTGGGTTGTTCTAAGTTTCCTTCTGGCTCTAATATCCACCATTTTCTCAGGAGTATGAGGTCAGTCTCCCTTGCCTCACCTATTTCACAAGATTCCTGTGAAGCTCCAATGAGAAGATGCAGATAGAAGCATCTTTTCCCTTTAAGGAGCATCGCGCACCCAGTGATGGGTGTCACACTGTCCACCCAGGTCCCCGTCATGCCTTCCCTGTCTCCTGTCCAGCAGTTACACCCACTCAGCACAGTCAGTCAGTACTGAGGCCCTACTATGAGCCAACCCTTGTCCAAGGTGCTGAAGGGGAACATGCACTAGACAGCCCACCTGCCCTCAACTAGTTTATGCTCTGGTAAAAGGACACTGACCATGAACAAATAGAAAAAAATAAAATATTCTGGGTTTTGAAAAGGCTATGGGGAAGATTGAGTGAAGTCACACAGGAGAGGATGACCATGGGAGGCTGCCCCTGCTCAGACTGGGGAGAGCCATGCCCAGCAATGGCCATTTGAGTTGAGACTTGAATGATGAAAGGGAGCCAGGTGTGCTAAGAGCCAGGAAAGAGCATCACAAGCAAAAGGGAGAGCAAAAGCAAGGACCTCAGGCAGGAAGGCTGCAAGGAGGCCAGTGAAGTCTGGAGACCCAAGAGGAGAGAAGAAGAAGAGGAAGATCAGATAGGCAGCCTGGGCCAGACCATGCCAGGCTCAGAGGCCACAGCACAGATTTGAAACTTTTTCTATACGTGATGGAAATGCCAGTCGACATTTTAAGGAGCGGTAGGACATAGTCAGATTTATAGTTTAGAATGACCATGCTGGCTGCCCAGTGAAGGAAGGACTGACAATCCATGGACAAGATGCAGAGAGACCAAGCAGAAGTGCAGTAGCATCAGGTGAGAGAGCATGGTATCTCAGCCCAGGCACATCAGTGAGAGATGCTGAGAAGTGATCAGATTGTGGGTCTGTTTTAGAGATAAAGCCAATAGGATTTCCTGATGGTTTAGACATAGGGTGAAAAGGATCAAGGATGATGTGTAGACTTTTGGTCTAAGCAACTGAATGGTGTTGTCGTCTGGAGCCCTCCATCTGAGGTGTGTCAAGTACAACATGCCAATTAGACACCTAAGTGAAGATGCCAAGTAGTCCAAAGGTTATACAAGTCTGAAGCTGAGCAGAAGCCTAAGTTAAGGTTGTGGTCTTAGGGAGACATCGACAAATAGAAGGTATTAGAATCCAGGGGACAGGTGAGGGAGGAGTAAAAATGAGAGATATGGGAGAGGAGGAGGGACCCACCCCACCCCCTCCCACAGGAGGTCACATGGAAGCGCCTAGAGGGAAAGGAAGAAAGGCAGTGCTAGGGGAAACATCGAAAGAGGTCACTCGTGCTAAATGCTGCAGAGAAGCAAGGAGGCTGGAACCAGGATCCTGATGAAGCCTTGATGAGAGCTGCTCCAGGAGGGGCGTAAATACCCTCTGGTGGAACCGAAGAGAGGATGGGAAGTGAGGAGCCAGCAATGGGCATGGCAGACAAGAGATCTACCCCATGGGAAGTTAGTTAGAGAGAATGTGTAGTCAAGGGAGTCTTTGTTTAACAGTGGGAGATATTCCAGTGGTTTCAAATCCAAGAGGAATAACACAGAAGGCAGGGGGGAATTTGAGGGCAAAATGCTTATGAAAGTAAGAGGAGGAATCCAGGGCCCTAGTCCAACCCAGGGGCTGGCTTTATAAATAAGGGCAAAGGCAGATTCTGTATATGTGGAGATTGGTGGTTTGGTTGATCAGGGGTGGGGATGGTGACATCTACCCTGGTTACTTTGATTTCCCTGCAAATACAGCATGAGGTTGCTGACTTTGCTACCATCCTAGGTCAGCAGAAGATACACCCCAGCATGTCCACAGCAGCTGCACGCAGAGCAGCCTACAGCTGGAAGCATCCAATGCCAATCAGCAGAAGAGTGGATTACAAATGGGGGGATTCCCAACACCCGAGGATACACAGCAATGGAGAAGCAAGAACAGCATGGGTGATTTCATGGGGCCAATGAAAGAGCCAAACACAAGAGTTGCCCTGAAGTTCTAGAACAGGTAAACAAAAGCAGGAGGACCTAGAGGAGTGGCTGCCTCTCAGCAGGGAGAGAGGGTCCTGAAGAGGCATGAGGATATTTTAAGGGCCATGGAAAAGTTCTAGTCCTTGATCTGTTCATCATCACATGGATGGATACATTTTAAAAAATTCATTGACTGTACACTACAATATATATGCACTTGAGTGCATTTAGGTTTGTCCTCAGTTAAATAACTTAGGAGAAGGGAGTGGGGAATCCTCACAACAATACCCCAAGTTAAGAATCGTCAGCCTCAGTTTACAGATGAAGAAACTGTGGGTGGAGAGTGACACTGGATCCACAGTCACCTCTGCTGCCCAAACACCTGTGCTCTTTCCAGAGGATTTGCTTAATTAAGATTCAACTTAAAAGTTGAATATATTTTATACAAGGTCATAATATATAAAATGCATTGCAGTAGAAGTGCCCCCTTGGAATTCCACCTCAATCTCTCTGCATACCCTTTGGGTTCCAAGGAACAGAGTTTGAACACCACCAAGATGTCTTCTTGTAGCCCTCAGGAACCAACTGCCAGTTGGGGGTCAAGAAGAATGTTGGGGTCTCCGGTTACCCACAGCTCCCCCATCCCCTCTGCTTCCAGCCTTAGCATGGTGGAGGCGCTGGTTGCCCTTACTTGGGGGTGCCACGTGGACCACATATCCATCGCCAACGTAGACAGCCCAGTGTCTGTAGAAACGGCGAAATATCTCAATCAAGTCTCCAGGCTGGGGTTTGGGCTGCAAAACCAAGAAGAAGTCTGTTAGAGGTGATGGGAGAGCTGGGAACCAGGGGTGGGGCTCAGCCCAGAGGGAGCAGCTCAGTGGCCTTCATCTCACAGCTCTCCAGGACGTCCTCCCAAGCCCGCCTGGCCATGCTGGTGCCCGGCCCACTTCACATGTCTGCCAGGGCTTATGGGCCTGCCCACCTGCCATTACTACTTGCAAAGTGCACACCTCGCTGGGACTTCTACCTGATTGTTAGTCTTAGAGCCTGGCGAAGGGTGGTGGCAGCCTCTGGCAGTAATGGCCCCTGGCTGCTCATCCTGAGGGTAAGAGCGCGGCGTGCGTGTGTGACAAGCGACGGAACACTCTCCTCTGCACTGTGCTCACTCCTCTCCTTCTGACACCGGATTGTGGTCTCCCACACTAAGCAATTCAATCCTCGGTGCACACTGACTGGGCGTCCCACAGTTGAACTCAGTTCTGACACTGACGGCCCAGAGTCAGCCCAGACCCCACAGGTTTAGTCCCAGGAGACTGAGCTTCGGATGCCAGGTGCAAGTTGCAGGTTGTTACCTGCGCTCTGAACAACTGGCTGTAAATGATGGTTCTCACAGCCCCTTTCCTTGGGTTCAGTGGTTTGCCGGAACAGCTCATAGAACTCAGGGAAACAGTTTACTTGCTAGATGACCAGTTTACTAGAAAATATGCAACTCAGGAATGCAGAGGGCAAGCTGTGGGGCAGGGGGGGGATTCAGAGCATCCCTGAACCCTCTGGGGACCACTGCTCTCCAGGACCTTCATGCTCTTAGCAACCCCCCATGTTAGGGGTTTTGTGGAGGCTTTATCATATAGGCTCGGTTGATGAGATCATTGCCTACTGGTGATTAATGCTACTTCCAGCTCTTTGATCACCCGGTTGGTTGAAAGGGGCTTCTTCTGAATGATGAAACGCATTCCTCTCTTCCCCACTGCTCAGGAAATTATTCGGGCTTTAGAAGCTCTGTGGCAGGAACCTGGGACCAGGACTAAATAGACATTTCCCATTACATCACAGTGCACGTGTGTGGGAATGAGGGTGTGCATGCGTGTGCAGGGGAAGGTGGGAAGGATGCTGAAACGCTCCTCTGATCCCCACCCTGTGATGGGAGCAGTGGCCAGAGCCTGAGAGCGCTCAGGAGAGCTTCAAGATCACTGTCACTCAGTGTACTGAGGTCCCAGTACCAGACACTGTGCTAAGTGCTGGAGGTGGGGGCACTCTGATCTGGACTTCCCTCGTCCAAACCAACCGTAAATCTCCTTGGGACACCTGGAGACAGAGCCCCTCAGAGGTTGTTCGACCCTCTGTCCTTTCCCGCTCACCCCTTGCTGTTCGCAGAGAGACCCATAGGGGTCTGTCCACATCCCACCTCCAAACTCTGGCCTGACTGAGAGATTCCAGCAAAGATGAGTAGGGAGTGTGGACTCCCCTGGGACAACAATGATGGGCAGTGGGAATAGCCCATCACCACTCTACAGTGGTTGTGAAGCAGGGGCAAGGGCTTTTCATTTCTATTTGTAGAAGCACTAAAACTGCCAAGAAGCATCCCATGTGGCGGGAAAAATATCTTTTTTTGCTGGATTTTACAGACAAATCATGCTGTCTTATCACAGTAATTATAATTTATCTTCCTAGAAGAAGTCACTCAGACCTTATTGAGAATCGATTTCAGAACACTGGACAATGGTCACAATTTATGAATCTCATTTGTTTTCCAGAATAGAAGAAAAAAAATGTACATTAATTGTTGGGTGAGAGTTAGGAGGTCGTCAGGGATCCCCAGTGGAGAAGGAAATGGCAACTCACTCCAGTATTTTTGCCTGGAGAATCCTATGGACAGAGGAGTCTGGCAGACTACTGCTCATGGGGCTGCAGAGAGTCAGACATGACTGAGCGACTGAACACAGGGGTCCCCAAAGGGGAATTTAACTGGGCTTTTCCATGAATGACCCAGGACGTACAGGCAAGGCAGAGACCCAGCCCTCAAGGAGCTTATGGACTAGAAAAAGAGACATTTAGGACTTGAGTAATATGGGATCAAGTAGTCAGCAGCAGTAGGTACACAGACTCAAGGAGTTCACTGTGTCCCAGGCAAATACCAATGAAAGGAGAACCATACAGAGAAACAAGCTTGCTAATATATATCTATATATACCCAGCAGCAAACTTATCTACAGAGAAACTTGGACTCATCTCACCTCCCCTTTCTTTCTCAAGTTCATGTCCAAGTAAAAAGGCTGACCCTGAAAGCTTTCCCTGAATTCACTGCCTCCTCATCTCCAGTCCTCTGACTTGGTCCAGGGCAGCCCTGTCCCTGCATCCGTGACTCCCTCTGACCCCTGAACCCCCCACCCCGACCCCACTTCCTGTCTCCATCTGGAGAACATATAGATGGACTGTTCACTCCATCCCTAGGTAATCCCAGATGTCTAAGACCACGGCCAGGGTACTGGCAACAGCAGACAGCGAAAAGGCGGAACGTCAGCTGTGTCTCTACTTGGAAAGGAAATGGGGCAGGAAGCAGGCACGGAGTGGTTCAGAGCGAGGCTTGATGCCGCCTTTTTTGAGAAATATGGCACCTCTTCCCAGAATTGGTTGGTTTTCAGTAATGGCAGGAATCTGGCTTGTTCCTTTCCAGCTGCACACTAGGAAAGGAGCCTGCCCCGCCCCGCCCCCCACTGAAACTTCTCTCATTCAGAAACACTGGCTGCTGGGGAGAGAGTGTTTCAGGAACAGAACGTGAAATGCAAGTGCATTCTCTGCAGCAGGACCGATGCCTTGGGTGATGGAGGAGGCGAAGGAGGTGGGATGCACTCATCTCCCTTGTCCCAGGGCTGCCCCGTCCACTTCCACCCCAGCTTCCTCCCCATGGACCCCAGAACGCCCACCACTCCTCCCCATGGCAGTCCCTACCCCTCACTGTGCTGGGTGTGGACAGGAAGCCCACTCTGCCCAAAGACCTCGCAGTTCCAGCAGGAAAAGGGAGTTTTAAACAACCAATATATTTTCCTATGAAAGCCTTCTCCAGGCAGGCTCTGGGAAGAGCAAGACCCAGCCTTTACAGGAAGGGAGTTGCCCTCTCATTTAGAGTCAGTGGTGGGGAATTTCAGGGGACTTACCGATGCCATCGATGCCATCGCATGCCAGAGCAGTAGTGTGACTTTGCCGCTGTCACACCAGTTTTTTTGTCAAAGCTGAGTTTCGCTTTCGCTTTTCTTCTCTTCTTAAAAACTACAAAGCTGTAAACTTTTTTTTTTTTTTAAGGGAGACTATGATTTGCTTTCGGAGAAGGCAATGGCAGCCCACTCCAGTACTCTTGCCTGGAAAATCCCATGGATGGAGGAGCCTGGTGGGCTGCAGTCCACGGGGTCGCGAAATGTCGGAAACGACTGAGCGACTTCACTTTCACTTTTCACTTTCTTGCATTGGAGAAGGAGATGGCAACCCACATCAGTGTTCTTGCCTGGAAAATCCCAGGGATGGGGGAGCCTGGTGGGCTGCCGTCTATGGGGGTCACACAGAGTCGGACACAACTGAAGCGACTTAGCAGCAGGATTTGCTTTAAGTGGAAAGGTCAATGATTACCTACCTCAAAACATAAAATTGTCGGGACTTTAAAGCCCCTTGGAAGTAGAGTAGGAGGCCGGTGCTATCATCTGGCCTTGTTTGAGAAACCCAAGGTCTCTTCCAACAAAATCTCGGACGACTGTTCCTACTCCAGGAAGCGGGACATTTAGAGGCTCAGAGGTGCCAACCCCCTAGTACACCTTCCAGGCCATTGTAACGACTCTAGGAAATACTGGGTCAGAAGCCATGGGGTGGGCCAGATGGCGTGTTGCACTTCACGGGGCAAGCCTTCAGGAGGTGGGTGCCTCGTGGCATATGGGACCCAGGACCTCGATGCCCCTGTAGGATGCGTTTGGCTGCAAGAAGCAGAACTTAACTAAAACAGGTTTTGACAGCCTGGACAGTCACTGACTCTGTAACAGGAAGCCAGAGGCCGGTGACTCAGATCCATTTCAGTAGCTCATCGAGGCCACTAAGGACCTAGGCTTTTCCATCATGCTGGTGCTGTGTCCCCAGTGACACCCTGCCCGGTCACCATGGCTGCAGCAGCCTCAAGGGGCACATTTTCTCCTGGTGATGTCCAAACGCACTAAAGGAAGGTATTTCTATCACTTGTCTTTTTTTTTTCTCCTCCAGGGAATACAGTCTTTCCTATAACCCCCTGGCTGGCCTGCTCTCCCTCTTCACTGGCCAGAACTGTCAAGCTTCCCCTTCCAAACCAATCATGGGCAAAGAGAAAGGGGCTTCCACAGCAGCTTCAGACCACTCACGGTGCGTGGACTGGAGCCGGAGGGTCGCCTGCTGCCTGATGAACAGCAGGATTGTGAGCCTGGGAGAAGGTGAGTGACCGTGGTGTGTGTGTGCATCATGGGGAGAGATGGCTCCTGACTATACAATCGACATATGGGATGCACTCACCTGCTTCTCATCTGGGTGAAAAACAACTTATTTCAAGGCTACAAACAGACAGGAACCAGTTCTCCAACAATCAGACAGCATCTGGCAGGAAAATCCAGGGCGACAGACTCACTGGGGATGGGAGGAGGATGCAGAGCAGGCTTGTGGGTATGTAGAGAGCCTCCGAATTACTGAAACTCAGTCAATTCCTGGAAAAGGTATCCTATTTCTCAGGAAGCATGGGCCTGTGTGCCCTTGCTGTGTGCAGCTCTGTGCCTGTATCCTGCCCCATTTCCTTTCCAAGTAGAGACACAGCTGATTGCCTTTCCACCATCTGCTGTTGTCAGTGTCCCAGCCGTGGTCTTAGACAATTGGGGACATTTGGGGATGGAGTGAATAGTCTCCACATGCTCTCTGCATGTCGACTATCTCTGGCCCTGCCCTGGCAGACGGAACACTTGGCCTGAGAGAGCAGAGGAGCTGGGCTGGAGTCCTGGCCCCACGGAGCCCCAGCCCTCCTCCTTACACAATTGCTTTTCTCCTGTTCCAAGCCAGGCCCCTGACTGGTGCTGGAGCCACAGGGAGGGAGGGCCAAGCACACAGGATCCTACCTGGATGGAGCTCCACGCCCAGAGGGGGTGAAGGCAGGCATAGGGAATCCCAGCCAGACACGACCGTGGGGAAGAGGGGGAGGTCCCGGGGGCCTGGTGACCCAGAGGGGATCAGCTCACCAGGCTGGGGCCTGCAGGCCAGCTTCTCAGAGGAGATGGGGGAGAAGAGGAAGGGGGTGTGGGGAGGGGTTGGGATCAGAGAGAACCAGATGTGCAGAGGAGCAGAGGCAAGGATGAGAAACCGGTCAGGGCAAGGGCACGTTGTCCAGTCAGCCTGGGAAGGGGGAGGCAGGAAGGGGGAGGAGGGGTGAGGAGGGTGGGTCAGCAAGGGCCTGTGAGCTGCCGAAACCGTGTGCCCTGTGCCCTAAGGTGAAAGGAAGGTCATGGGCAATATGCCCTCAGGAGGCCACAGGGAGTCTTGGGGAGACTGAATGTGGAGTGGTGGAGATGGGAGGTGGGGGGCGCGGGCAGAGGGTGGAGGGGTCACAGTAACAGGGTCGGGGCTGGCCTGGACCAAGTCAGTGGGTGGGAGCTGGACAAGGCAGTGAACTCAGGATAAACTTCCAGGGTGGGCACTGACCAGACTTTGTGGTTGGATGTAGGTGGCAGGGGTGTGGCTGAGGGTGGGCAGCAGGAAAGGATGTGTTTGGGAGATGGAGGACTTAAGATGGCCCTCTCTGGGGACTAGGAAAGCTGGAAGAGAGGTTGGAACAGGGGATGTCATTCCCCGGATCAGGAATGTAGAGGGAACAGAAAAATGATTCATTTTTGCAGCTGGGGTGGCCTGGGGTGGAACACAGGCCATGAGGAATGGGGTGAGGAAAGGGAGTCAGGCAGGACTGTGGGGTGCCTAGTGAGAGCTGTGGGCAAAGGCCCGGCTTGGCCTCTTGGCACAAGTGACCTTGAGCGCGTGGTCACCCTCTGGGAACCCTGGTTCCTGCACCTCTACAATGGGGTGAGGCTAACTTGTTAGGGTGTTGTGTGGGCGGAAGGGCCACAGGGCAGGGGTCCACCCCATTTCTGACAGCTGTGTGATCCCACAAGGTTCTGGCCCCTGGCCGAGCTGCCTGTTGGGTCCCATTAAGATCCCTCCAACTTGCATCTCTCAAGACATCAGCTATGAGAGGAGGGCATCCTGAGGGCAGGAGGGGACCCAAAGATGGGGCCCAATGAGGCCATGGACTCCACGAGCACAGGATGGTGGGCTTGAGGGTCTGTCTGCAAGACTGACTGCCCAGCATTGCCCTGGGTGGGCCTGGTGCTGGGACATGTTGGGAAGATGCTCTGCATGCTCTGTCAAGAGTGCACATGTGCAGAAACACATCCACACAGCCCTGGGTGTACAAAGGTACACCTGAGTGATCACGGACTCAGCCAACACAGTCCCAGGACCCTCCCTCCCTTTCCATGTCTGAGCAGGGTTGGGGGCTGGTGCCCAAGACAATTGCTTGCACCATCCTGGCTGCCCATCACGTGATGAAGATTAAGCATCACCCCTTCTCCCCAAAGAAGCCACTCTCTGCGCGACAGATAACTTAGGTTCATGTACATCTGGTTTTTCTAGGGCAGGCAGGCCAAACACTGTACCTGGATACCTGGCTGAGATTTTTTTCAAAGTGGCTATTAGATAAGAATGCGGTCCATCTGTTCCCTGCAAGCGAGGAAGGATTTTCTGTCTAAATGTCAGTCCTGTCCGACTCTCAGTCGTGTCCGACTCTTTATGATCCCATGGCCTATAGCCTGCCACGCTCCTCTGTCCATAGGGATTCTCCAGGCAAAAATACAGGAGTGGGTTTGCCATGCCCTCCTTCAGGGGATCTTTACAACCCAGGGATTGAACTCAGGTTTCCCACATTGCAAACCGATTCTTTATCAGTTCAGCCACCAGGCAAGACCAAGAATACTGGAGGGAGCTGCCTATCCCTTCTCCAGGAGATCTTCCCAACCCGGGCATCAACCCGGGGTCTCCTACTCTGCAGACAGATTCTTTACCAGCTGAGCTACCTGGGAAGCCCTATTTTCCATTAAGTAGTCTTTTTAATTTTTTAAGTTGGGTTGGTTGTTTTTCAGTTGCTAAGTTGTATCTGACTCTTTGTGACCCCATGGACCCCAGGAAGCATGCCAGGCTTCCCTGTCCTTCACTATATCCTGGAGTTTGCTCAAACTCAAGTTCATTGAGTCGGTGATGCCATCCAACCATCTCACCCTCTGTCTGTTTATTGAGTTATCATTTACATATGGTAAAATTTGTCATTTTAAAGTTCAGATCTGTGAGCTTTGGCAATTATTATGTAACTACTGCCACAAGCAGGATAGAGAATATTTCATCACCCCTCAAATGTCACTTGTAGTCAGCTGCTCCCCCCACCTAGTTTCAGGCAGCCACTACTCTGATTTTTGTCCTTTGCAGTTTGCCTTTTCCAGAATATCATGTGAATGGAATTGACCATATGGAGCTTTCTGGGTCCAGATTCTTTCATTTAACATAATGTTTTAAAAAATTATTACTCATCAATGTTGTTTCATGAAACAGTAGTTTGTTATTTATTTTCACTGGGTAGTGTTCCATTATGTGGCTGTACTATAACTGTTTAATTTTAATTTTAGCTTTTATTTTTAAACTAATTTTTATTGGAGTATAGTTGATTTACCATGCTGTGTCAGTTTCTGCTGCATAGCAAAGTGAATCAGTTATACACATGCACACAGATACACCTACTCATTTTCTGGTTCTGTTTCCATATAACTCATTACAGAGCACTGAATAGAGGTCCTTGTGCTATACAGTAGGGCTTTCTAAGTGGCTCAGTGGTAAAGAATCTGCCTGGCAACAGGAGACGTGGGTTTGATCTTTGGGTTGGGAAGATCCCCTGCAGAAGGAAATGGCAGCCCACTCTAGCATTTCTTGCCTGGGAAATCTGGTGGACATAGAAGCCTGGTGGGCTATAGTCCATGGGTTGCAAGAGAGCTGGACATAACTTAGCGACTGAACAACTGCTATGCAGATGATTCTTAATAGTTATCTAGTCTATCTCAATCTCCCAAATTATGCCTTCTTCCTCCTCTCTTCTGGTAACCACAGGTTTGTTTTCTGTATCTATGACTCTATTTCTGTTTTATAAATAATTCATTTGTAATTATAAATTACAGAATCTGCCTGCAATGCAGGAGAGACTGGTTTGACCCCTGGGTTGGGAAGATCCTCTGGAGAAGGCATAGGCTACCCACTACAGTATTCTTGGGCTTTCCTTGTGGCTCAGCTGGTAAAGAATCCATCTGCAATGCAAGAGACCTGGGTTCGATCCCTGAGTTGAGAAGATCCTCTGGAGAAGGGAAAGGCTACCCATGCCAATATTCTGGCCTGGAGAATTCCGTGGACCGTGTAGTTCATGGAGTCACAAAGAGTTGGACACGGCTGAGTGACTTTCACTTTCTTTTTTCTTTTTTTTTAAGAAGGACATAGTCTCAGGAATTTTTTAATCCTTTAAGACAGAATAAATTCAGCTTTTTAAATAACTCAATACATTATCTTGGTTTTATTCAAATTTCACTGGAAAAGGAAAAATGTTGCCAAGCAGTTCTAGTGCATAGTCTTTTTTTTTTTTTTTCATTTATTTTTATTAGTTGGAAGCTAATTACTCTACAATATTGCAGTGGGTTCTGTCACATGTTGACGTGAATCAGTCATGGATTTACAAGTATCCCCCATCCCGATCCCCCCTCCCACCTCCCTCTCCACCCGATCCCTCTGGGTCTTCCCAGTGTACCAGGCCCGAGCACTTGTCTCATACATCCAGCCTGGGCTGGTGATCTGTTTCACCCTTGATAATATACATGTTTCGATGCTGTTCTTTCTAAACATCCCACCCTCGCCTTCTCCCACAGAGTCCAAAAGTCTGTTCTGTACATCTGTGTCTCTTTTTATGTTTTGCATATAGGGTTATTGTTACCATCTTTCTAAATTCCATAAATATGCATTAGTATACTGTATTGGTCTTTATCTTTCTGGCTTACTTCACTCTGTATAATGGGCTCCAGTTTCATCCATCTCATTAGAACTGATTCAAATGAATTCTTTTTAACGGCTGAGTAATATTCCATGGTGTATATGTACCAGAGCTTCCTTATCCATTTGTCTGCTGATGGGCATCTAGGTTGCTTCCATGTCCTGGCTATTATAAACAGTGCTGCGATGAACATTGGGGTGCACGTGTCTCTTTCAGATCTGGTTTCCTCAGTGTGTATGCCCAGAAGTGGGATTGCTGGGTCATGTGACAGTTCTATTTCCAGTTTTTTAAGAAATCTCCACACTGTTCTCCATAGCGGCTGTACTAGTTTGCATTCCCACCAACAGTGTAAGAGGGTTCCCTTTTCTCCACACCCTCTCCAGCATTTATTGCTTGTAGACTTTTGGATAGCAGCCATCCTGACTGGCGTGTAATGGTACCTCATTGTGGTTTTGATTTGCATTTCTCTGATAATGAGTGATGTTGAGCATCTTTTCATGTGTTTGTTAGCCATCTGTATGTCTTCTTTGGAGAAATGTCTGTTTAGTTCTTTGGCCCATTTTTTGATTGGGTCATTTATTTTTCTGGAGTTGAGCTGCAGGAGTTGCTTGTGTATTTTTGAGATTAATCCTTTGTCTGTTGCTTTGTTTGCTATTATTCTCTCCCAATCTGAGGGCTGTCTTTTCACCTTACTTATAGTTTCCTTTGTTGTGCAAAAGCTTTTAAGTTTGTTTAGGTCCCATTTGTTTATTTTTGCTTTTATTTCCAATATTCTGGGAGGTGGGTCATAGAGGATCCTGCTGTGATTTATGTCAGAGTATTAGTTTTTAATAAAGTCACTATGGTCATTCAAATGTGGGTTTTTTGCATTGACATGTATTTTCATTTCACTTGGGTGAATTAGGAGTGGGATTGCTGGTCATATGGTAAGTGTATATTTAAGCTAATAAAAAACTGCCAAGCCACCAACCAGTCTTTGAAGTAAATCTGTATTTTGCAGACTTGTTCTTCAGGTTCTCACTACTCACCCTCTCGCTCCTGCTTTCATTGCTATTCCTTCTTTCTCCTCCATCTCACCATCACACATGCACACTCTGCCCACCCACTCCTCCCACCCCACCCCAGGCCCCCTCATACACTTAACATAACATACACCAACCCTACAATCCAGCAATTTCACCTGTAAGTGTTCACCTATTCACCTAAGTGAACAAACAATGTCTTTAGTTAAAGGAAAACCAAGAAAATTTATTACCTGCATCTGCTCTATAACTATTGCTAAAGGAAATTCCTCAGAGAAAAAGAAATGATACTGGGACTTCCCTGGTGGTTCAGTGGCTAGGATTCTGTGCTTCCAATGCAGGGGGCCCGGGTTCAAACCCTGGTCAGGGAACAAGATCCCATGTGCTGTAACTAAGACCTCATGCAGTCAAATAAATAAATAAATATATATAAAAAAAAAAAAAAAAGAAATGATACTAAAAGGAAATCAGGAACATCAGGAAGGAAGGAAGAACAACAGAAATTAAATATAATAGACCAGTGGTTTTCAGCTGGGGAAATTTAAACCCCCACCCTCTACCACCCTGGACATTTGGCGGTATAACTGCATTGTGTCCAACTTTTTGTGACCCCATGGATTGAAGCATGCCAGGCTCCTCTGTCCTCCAGTATCTCCCTGAGTTTGCTCAAATTCATGTACATTGAGTTGGTAATGCTATCTATCCATGAGAAACAATATCATATCTAAAGCACTTTAATATGCATCAAAAAACAGAACTTCAAAATAAAGGAAGCAAAACCAGACAGAACTGAAAGGAAAAACAGACAAACATGTAATTATAGCTGAAGGCTTTAACATTCCTCTCTGAAAACCTTACAGGACCTGTAGATGGAAAACCAGCAAGAATACAGAAAAGTTGAACAATACCATCAACAAATTGGATCTAACTGACATTTATTGAACAAGTAACATCAGAGTACACATTCAAGTGCCCACAGGAACTTGAAGTTTATATTCTGGATCATGAGAAAATCTTAAAAATTTTAAAATAATTGAAATTATACAAAGTGTGTTCCTGACCATAGTGAAGTTAAACTATAACTCAATAACAGAAAGATATCAGAATGATCTACAATACTTGGAATTAAATAACACACTTTTAAATAATCCACCCATCAAAGAGGAAGTCTCAATGGACATTAGCAAATATTTTAAAATGAACAAAAATGCAAACACAAAATATCAAAATTTGTGTGGTATAGGTAAAGTGCTGAGGAAAAATGTATTATCTTAAATGCTTATACTAGAAAAGAAGAAAAGTTTAAAATCAGTACTCTGAGCTTTCAACTGAAGAAATTAGAAAAAAAGAGCAAAATAAACTAAAGCAAGTAAAAAGAAGGAAATAAAAAATAATAAGGGCAGAAATCTATAAAGCTGGAAACAGAAAACAGTAGAGAAAATCAATAGGGTTGAAGCCATTTTTCTGAAAATACCAATTAAGTTGGTAAAACTCTAGTGAGACTGACAAAGAAAAAAAGGGAAAAAGATTCAAATTACCAATATCAGAAATGAAAGAAGGGTTTTCACTAAAGACCCCATAGACATTGAAAAGATAAGAAAATCATATTATGCCCTGTATGTATGTATTACATTTGATGACTAAGATTAAATGTAGATTGGTACAGCCACTATAGAGAACAGTATGAAGATTCCTTAACAAATTAGGAATAAAATTACCAGATGACCCAACAACCCCACTACTGGGCATATGCTCTGAGAAAACCACAATTCAAAAAGACACATGTACCCTAGTGTTCATCGCAGTACTGTTTACAATAGCCAGGACATGGAAGCAACCTAGATATTCATTGATAGATGAATGGATAAAGAAGATATGGTACATATGTACAATGGAATATTACTCAGCCATAAAAAGGAACAAATTTGAGTCAGTTGTAGTGAGGTGGATGAATCCAGGACCTGTTATACAGAGAAGTCAGAAAGAGCAAAACAAATATTGCCTATTAATGCATATATATGGAATCTAGATTAAATGGACCAATTTCTTGAAAAACACAAACTAACAAAGCCAACCGAAGATAAAATAGATACACAGTCTATTTCTATGTCCTATTAAAAGAATTGAATTTTTAATTAAAAAATCTTCGAAATGGAAATATCCAGGTCTAGATAGCTTCCCCAGCAAATTTCATGAACAGTTTAAAGAAACAATCCCAATGTTTACAAAATTCCAGAAAATAGAGAAGGGGACAGCACTTCTGAGAGAACACACAGATGGAAAATTAGCACATGAAAAGATGCTCAACATCTTTAGCTGCTAGGGAAATACAAATTAAAGCCATAATGAGATACCTCTACACATCAAGAATGGCTAACATAAAAAATCCTGACAATAACAAGTATTGATGAGCATGCAGAACAACTGGAAATTTCATAGATTGCTGGTGGGAATGTGAAATTTCCAAAGCTACTCTGAAATAACTCTGGAAAATAGTTTGATGGTTTCTTATAAAATTAGACATGCATTTACCACATAATCCATCAAGCCCAGTGGTAGGTATTAAACCAAGATAAATGAAGTTACATTCATACAAAGACTTGTATACAAATGTTTTTAGCAGCTCTATTCATAATTGTCAAAAACTGAAAACCACCCAAATGTTCTTCAGTGGGTCAACAGATATATTGTGGTACAATAGAATCATACTGAGTATTAATAATAAATAGAAATGACTCAGTGTTATACACAGCACTTAGATCAGTACCCAAAGGTACTGCTGATTGAAAGAAACCAATTTCAAAGGGTCACATCCTACCTGATTCCATTTATAAGACATTCTCAAAATACAAAATATAGTAATGGTGAGCAGATCAGTGAGTTGCTGGGGGTTAAGTGAAAAAGTTAGCTTAAAGCTTAACATTCATAAAACTAAGATCATGGCATCTGGTCCCATCACCTCATGGGAAATAGATGGGGAGACAGTGGAAACAGTGTCAGACTTTATTTTTTTGGGCTCCAAAACTACTGTAGATGGTGACTGCAGCCATGAAATTAAAAGATGCTTACTCCTTGGAAGGAAAGTTATGACCAACCTAGATAGCATATTAAAAAGCGGAGACATTACTTTGCCAACAAAGGTCCGTCTAGTCAAGACTATGGTTTTTCCAGTGGTCATGTGTGGATGTGAGAGTTGGACTGTGAAGAAAGGTAAGCGCCAAAGAATTGATGCTTTTGAACTGTGATGTTGGAGAAGACTCTTGACAGTCCCTTGGACAGCAAGGAAATCCAACCAGTCCATCCTAAAGGAGATCAGTCTTGGGTGTTCATTGGAAGGACTGATGCTGAAGCTGAAACTCCAGTACTTTGGCCACCTCATGCAAAGAGTTGACTTATTGGAAAAGACCCTGATGCTGGGAGGGATTGGGGGCAGGAGGAGAAGGGGACGACAGAGGATGAGATGGCTGGACATGAGTTTGATGTAAACTCTGGGAGCTGGTGATGGACAGGGAGGCGTGGCGTGCTGCGATTCATGGGGTCGCAAAGAGTCGGACACGACTGAGCGACTGAACTGAACTGAACTGAACTGAAGGGAGGGGGTGGAGAGGTATGATTACACAGAAGTGACACCAAGGAATTTTTTGGAATGACAGAGTTATATATCCTGATTGTATTGGTGGTCATCACACAAATCTAGAATTTTACCCATCCTGGAAAGTCAATTTTACATGTTAATTAAAAAATAAAATAAAAAGTATGGATAACCACTAGAAGTATATAAAATGGAATTCATAACTTTCAAATTAGCTTAAGAAAAAAATGGGAGAGTGATAAAGGAGACTTCATCAATCCAATAGTAAGTATGAAAGCTGAAAACATAAGGACAAAATAGCAATAGTAAGTAGAAAACACAAAATCAGATCATATGAACGATACCAAATATGCCAGGAATCACAGTTGTGGACCTGTGACCAGGCACATGGTCATCTCACAGAGAACACTTCCAGCCTCCCTTGTAGACAGTGTGGCCATGTAACTATTTGCCAATGAGATGTGAGTGCAAATAGTGTGTGCCAATCCCAGGCCTGGGCTTATGACATCAGGTGGGCCTTGTCCATATTCTCTATTTGCCTTCTCAGTGGTTGAAACCCAGATACAGTGGTGACCATGCCTCAGCCATGCAGGTGATGCTGATGCTCTGGGGTTTGTGGGATGACCCAGAAGGTCCACAGCGAGCAGTTACCCACTGACCTGAACTATTTTCTGTTTATGTGAGAAGGAAATAAACATCTCAATTTTTAAAGCTGCTGTATTTTGGGGTACCTTCATTAGTACCTTTGTTAGGCTTCATTTGGAGTATCTACCTCCTTTTAGAGGCCCCTGAAGGACAGCAGAGCCAAATCCCAGGCTCTCAGAAGAGGGAGCTGCAGAGTTTCTGGAGCCTTCACGTTCTTGTGCCCACCTTCTGCTGTGGGGCCCAAAGCATCTGCAGACTCAGGCTCCTGGTTCCGGAGGTGAGCCAGGCCTGACATCGTGGTGACACTTTTAATGAGGGGAGGAGAGTGGGGTCAGCTGGTGGGGCCTTCGGTATAGGCAGGTCCTCTTCTCTGGCTGGGCCCTCTGGCTCCCTCCTCAGTAGTGGACACAGTAGAGCTGGACACTACCACTGATCCGCAGTTCCCGTAGCTGCTCCAGGACCTGCTGGCCCAGGCTGGTGGCCCCGACGCCCTGCCCATTGAGTGCCAGCTTCAGGCCTCCCTCCTGGCACAGGAGCAGCACCTGTATAGAAGGGCATGGGGTGCTGCAGGCTCCCAGGCCCTCCCTTGCCTGCCTGACGCCCCACCCAGTGAGCTTCTCCTTCCATCAAAGGACACAGGGAATGGACCCATGGGGCACCCACTGGTGAAAAAGACAGGATGACGGAGGGGCCCAGGTTGTCATCAGCCCTGCCACAAGGATCTGCCCAGGACTTGGCCTCTGTTTCACCATCTGTAACAGGGGTTGCTTCCCCTAGGGGAGTGGTCTCAACCTCAGCTGCACACTGGAGTCATTAGCAGGGCTTTTTAATAATGCTGAGGCCAGGGCCCACTTTGATTAATTAAATTGGTGTTTCAGGGTGTGCGATCAGGCCCACTGATTTCCTCTCTTCTAGTGGCTCTGGCTCCACATACCGCGCCCCCCCTCCCCGGACGTACCCCCACTCTCCCGGATGGGAGTGCAGCTCTGCGCTCCACCCCAGAGGGACCAGGGGTCTGGGCTCTGACCCACCTCGAAGAATCGCTGGGGGTAGAAGAGAAAGGGGGCCAAGATCAGCTTCTTCCGGCCCCAGCGGGAGACCCAGGCCAGAGTTCTGTCTGCAAAGGACGCCCTGAGAGTCACGGGAACGTGGGCGGCCTCGTCTCGCAGACTGAGCGTGAAACTGTGGGAAGGGGCCGGAGAAGGGGCTTACAGGCTTGCTAAATAAACACCAGATGCTGTGCTAAGCCTTGAGGTCGGTGGTCCAGGGCTTACCTAACCTGTAGAAATGTTCTGGCTGGCCCCCAGTATTGTTCAACTTTAAAGTATTAACATTTTCAAAAACTGAGAAAGTTTATACAAAAGAGAACTTTTGGCTTCTTTTTTAAAAAAAAATTCAGATCTGGCATCAGAAAATCTACAGAAATATTCTTTCCACTTCACCACATTCCCAACCTGGTGCCTCACTGTTTACGTGACCTGCCTGGCCTCTGAGGACATGTGAATTCACGGCCCTTGAGAGAGAGCAGTAAAATGATCTGTGTGTCAACTACTAATAACCATGTGACTTTGAGCTAAGATCTGGCTTCCTGTCTCCAAATTTGGGAAGGAGCGGGGGTTCTTTTCTTCACTGGAAACTTTTCATCTTCCCTGTTCAGGTGGGGTTATCTTTCTCCTTTTTTTCTGATGGGGGAACTCAGGGCTCAGAGGGGTGGAGTGACTTGCCCAAGACCACAGTTTATAAAAGGCAAAACCAGGAATCCAACCCAGTCGTGCCTGGTTTTCGAGGCCCATGCTGCCGAGAGCTTTGCTGCAACCCGCCCAGAATTCACGAACCTGATCAAGAGCATGGGGGGCAAGGATTTAGTCAGGTCAGTGACTTAAAAAACAAGAGCAAAATAGAAGGCGATGGGGCAGGGAAAATACACGGCATTCTCCTTACTCCCCTGCTCTTCCACCACATTTGTGGACCACTTGTTATATGCCTGGCATAATCCCTAAAGCCGGAACTATTTTTACCCCCTTTTACAGACAAGGAAACGGAGGCACAGAGAGGAAAGGTCACTGCTGTGAAGCTGCTCAGATTCGAAGTGTCCTCAACAGAAGTCAAGGGCTTCCCAGGTGGCGCTAGTGGTAAAGAACGCACCTGCCAATGCAGGAGACCTAAGAGACATGGGTTTGATCCCTGGGTTGGGAAGATCCCCTGGAGAAAGAAATGATGACCCACTCCAGTATTATTGCCTGGAGAATTCCATGGACAGAGAAGCCTGGCGGGTACAGTCCCTAGGGTCACACAGAATCGGACACAACTGAAGCGACTTAGCACCCAGGCATGCAACAGAAGTACACCCAGGAAATCGGGTCCAGAAACGTCATGAGATCCAGTGCAGTTCCGGAAAGAAGGAGAGAAGGAAGGATGATGAGGAAGAAGGAAAGAAAAGAAGGAGAAAGAAAGAAAGAAAAGAAAGATACTTGTCTTACTGGAGCCTGCCGGTTTGAGGGATGAAGTAGTAGCGCCCCCTGTGGGAGAGGCCAGGCAGCATCCACTTGAATAGAGTTCCTCTAAGCCCCCACCTCCCAGTGCCGGGCCTGCTCTCTGGGGTCCTCTGGCGGTGTTTCCTAAACCAGGACACTATGGGAGATCACGTGCTCCCATCTGTACGCGACTTTTCAAGTTGTACACTTTTGTTCTCTAGTTTTTATTTTTTTGGCTGAGAGGCATGAGGGAATCTTAGTTTCCTGACCAGAGAGCAAATCTGTGCCCCCTCACTGGAAGCGCAGAGTCCTAACCACTGGGCTGCCGTGGAAGTCCCAGCCTGTGTCTTTAAAGGGCCTTTCCTGAGGCTGCAGCTGGGGCCTGCGGTGAGAGGCTGGCCGGCCTGACCACACGTCCAGGCAGGGAAGACACTCCCAGAATTGGAGCTGCTGGTGCCACAAAGCTACCTGAGCCCTGGAACCAATCCCAGGTGAGACTTTCACAGGCTCTGTGACCTTGGGCAATGTACTTCTGCTCTCTGCTCCTCTGTCTCCTCACCTGGGGGCTAAGCAGTAGCCCTGGAGATTGAAGAGGTGATGCTTCTAAAGCTTGTGCCTGGCACAGAGATGCGTCCCGTCTCCCACCCCGCCCCCCAATTCTGCATACTTACTCCTTGGGCTCCGGTAAGACCAGTCCCCGCACTATGATGACCTGTCCAGGCCAGAGACCCTGGGGAAAGGCATGTGAGCAGGGCACCTCCTGAAGGAACACAGGAAATGACTGAGAGGCGGGGGTTGGGGGGGATCTCACAGAGGGGGTTGGGGAGGGCTACTGCCCGGAAGAGCTGCTTCCTGGGCTGTCCTTAGGGGCCAGGGAGCCCCGAGGCAGGTAAATCTCTGCCTCTGTGCCTGCAGCCAGGAGGAAACAGCCCTGCTCAGTTATTATACACCTACTGCAGGCCGGCCTCCTGTACTCTGCTCTCCCTGTCCTCCCCTTCTCTTCGCCTGCCCCCCTGTGCTGCGAGCCCCTAATGCTGAGCTCCAAATGGTAATGGCTCATTCCTTGGTCTGCCTCCCCACCAGCCTGTAAGCAGCTGGAGGGGTGGAGCTGATATGTACCTCCACCCTGGAGCCTGGTGCTGGGCCTAGCAGGGACGACTATCAGAAAATTGTGTGCAGGATAAATGGAGAATAGGTAAAATGAAGCTGGAGCTTTAGCCTGAAGTTGCCCGTTCACCCACAACTTGCAATTCAAGGGGAAATCCTGGTGCTGGGGGCCATTTCCCGCCAGGTGGGGGCGCCCTCCCAGCCCTGATAGAGCAGGTGAGGGACTGTCCCTCCACCAGATGCAGGAGCAGCGGTCACTCACCAGCCCCGGGCTCCTCAGCAGGAAAGGCTGTCAAGGAAAGAAAGAGGCGACATGGAGGCCACGTGGTGCTCGCTCAATAAAAGGGATCCTTAAAAGTTGGGGATGCTGGGGATTTGCTTCTCTCAGAGATAATACAGGAAAATGATTGGCCCTCCAGTGGGGCCCTCTTGAATTCAGGTGGACACTGGCTCTGGAATAATGGGGAAGAACTGGACGGAGGGTCTGTCATTCACTCACTGCGTGACCCTGGCCGAGTCCCTGGGTCTCATTTCCCTTCTGCCCTGCAGGCCAACCTGCTACCTTGCAGGGTTGCTGAAGCTCCATCTGAGATGGATTCGGCAGAAAGGCTGGGCCCTGCCCACTCCGGGAAGTCAGCCCACCGCATCCGTCCTCCCTAGCTGGCCTTGGCACCAGGGAGAGGCAAATCCAGGCTCCCATGGGCTGAGGCAGGGCCAGCTGTAACCATGGTGTCCGCACAGTGAGGGAAGGGGCAGCTGGGCCTTGTGCAATGTGAGCAGCAGCCCAGAGAATGGCAGGTCCTGCTGGGGTCAGAGAGAGGGGCACCGGCTCAGCTGGGATGGCTGGGACAGCAAAGGCTAACCCAGCTTCCAAGACTCACGTGTCCAACCGGATACTCGCTGCCACCCTCCACGAATGGCTATTGGGAGAAAGAAAAAGCAACAGGCAGGATTCAGGACCACTGCAAGCCTAGAGCTTGACTGTTTTGGCTCCCGTCTGCCCTTCTGTGCCTGGGAAGGAGGGCAGAGGCCGGCTGTGGCTTTGGTAGCTCTTCCTCTCCCCAGAGGCCTTGTCAGGGCTTCTCAAACCTGGCATTTTGATCATGCTGATTCCTGGGCCCTACCTTCGACTTACTAAATCAGAATCTCTGGTGGTGGGTCCCAGAAATCTGCATTTTTAAATCAACTCCTCAACTGGGAATGATACAGCCAGTGCTACGTTTGGGTCCCACGGCTCCAAGACTCCAAGTCATTTGCCACTGTTCCACATTGACCAGACCCCACGCCCGGGATAGCTCCTCTGGCAGCTCAGTTGGTAAAGAATCTGTCTGCAAAGCAAAGGACCCTGGTTTGATTCCTGGGTTGGGAAGATCCCCTGAAGAAGGGATAGGCTATCCATTCCAGTATTCACGGGCTTCCCTGGTGGCTCAGACGGTAAAGAATCCTCCTGCAATGTGGGAGACCTGGGTTTGATCCTTGGGTTGGGGAGATCCCCTGGATAAAGGAACAGTTTCCCACTCCAGTATTCTTGCCTGGAGAATTCCATGGGCCGAACAGCCTGGCAGGCTACAGTCCATGGGGTCGCAAAGAGTCAGACACAGCTGAGCGACTTTCACTTTCACGTCCAGGATAGACTTCTGCCCCAGGCTCTCGGGCCCCTCTTCTGTGGTCACCTCTTCCCTCAGCCCCGCCATGTCCCACACCTGGATGGGTGCCCTCCACCTTGGCTGTAATTGGTGTCAGGACTTGTCTGGGATGGAAAGGGGTCCCAGGCTTGTCCAGGCATCAGGAGAAGTCAGAGGCTGCTGCCACCTAGGCCTTGGCCCCAGAGGAACTTACATTGGCGTTCAGGAATCCAACAGCCGTCACCAAGATGTCGCCAAATATGCCCAGGGTGTCTACCCGAGAGAGCGGGAGCCGGTAGCGGTAGTGGAGGAAGTGCTGTCCATTTACACTCACCTGGAGAAAAAGACGAGGCTGAGACCATACTGACGTGCCAGACATCCACTGAGTCTCTTACTGGAATTTTCCTCTTTTAACTTCACACCAACTCTAGGAGGCAGGTATGTTTTACAGACAGGTGCCCAAGGCTTGGGGGAACTTAAATAGCCTCCCCGAGGTTGTGGAACTGGCAGGCAGAGCACCTTCAGGCCTCCGCCTGGTCCCTGACACACCACGCTGGCCCCCTTTCGCCTCTCAGCTGACCTGCCAGCAGCTGCAGCAGCCCTCCGCCTGCCCCATCCACAGGTGAGGAGCCTCAGGGGCTCTGGGACCCCTATCTCTCTCTGCAGTGCTGGCTCGCACCAGCTCCCTCTGCCCTGGAGAAGTCTGAAGATCCTTCTGGCAGGAGTTCGCAGCAGCGGTGAAAGCCTTGAGGCCAAGTTTCTTTCTCCCTTCCTTCCCCACTCTTCTGTGTGATGGGGAGAATGAAAGTTCCCTCCTCATGGGTTGTTGTGAGGAGTCAGTGAGCTGAGAACAGCGTCTGGCATCTGCAGTGCTCTCTAGACGCTCCCCGTGACAGTGGCAGCACCTTGGCATCTGCTGAATACCGCCATGTATACCGGGCCAGGTGGGCCCAGGGCAGTTTGGAACCGGGGCTGGCAGCTCCTTGGTCCTCTGAGTACTGGATTCTGTGCTCCATCCCTCCAAATATCCCTTAACTCAGTGACAAGGGGGACGGGTGAAGGAAAGAGAGGCAGAAGGACACGAGTTCTAGACCCCGTGATGTCCCCTCCCGTGCGTGCGTGCTAAGTCGCTTCAGTCGTGTCCGACTCTTTGCGACCCTATGGACTGTAGCCCTCCAGGCTCCTCTGTCTATGGAATTCTCCAGGCAAGAGTACTGGAGTGGGTTGTCATGTCCTTCAGGGGGTCTTCCCGATCCAGGGATCGTCTCTTGCATCTCCTCCATTGGCAGCCAGGTTCTTTACCACGAGCACCAGCTGGGAAGCCCTGGTGTCCTCTCCTGCTCACCTTCATCTCCTCATTTCCAAAGAGAAAGAGGATGAGGAAGCTGGCCCCTCTCTGCAGGGCCACGTGGGGCCACCGGGCCTCGGCTTGCCAGCACCCACGGTACAGGGTGTTGCAGATGACGTGGGGTTTGGTGGTGTGGAAGCGAGGGTTGAAGTGGATGGCGATGTCTGGCCGGGGGTGCAGGCTGCAGCCGCACTGGAAGTCCACCATGAACCTGTGGGGAGGTGAGGCTCTCAAAGGGCACCTCTGGTCAGAGACTCCCAGAGACCCTCAAGGCAGAGAGGAAGCCCTGTGGAGCACTTCCCTTACCTGCGTGCATTTAGAGGGACCGCTCCCTGGAGCATGACCATCTTGCCTGCTCGCAGGCCACCAAAAATTGTTGTGACATAAGGAATCACCTGAACAAAGAAGAAACTCATCCGTACAAGGTTGGAGAAAGGGCCTAGGGACCCCTGTGTTGGGGGTGGGATGGGGAGGGAAGAGGAACAAGATAACTCTCCCACCCCAAACAGAAAATGTCCTGATGGGGAAAAACAAGTTTTCTCTGAAATGCTCTCTTTCGTCTCCTCTCCTGTCTTGGACCTTCACAACATCCAGGCCACACCACACAGGGGAAGCTGGATTCAGCTCCACTGCACCCTGGGAGCACCAGCCCAGCCCCCGCTCAGCTCCTAGGGCACAGCAGTGACCCCACTGAGGTTCACAGTCCCCTGGCTGCCACCCTGGCCTCCACCAGCCTGGTGTCCAGTCTCCCTGAGGACTGTTTATAGGCCAGAACCTGGGAACTGGGAGGCAGAGGGATGGACAAGTTGGGATCTGAGCACAGATCCTGGCATGGATGCCTGATAATGACTCAGTCTACCTTCTCAGCTCACCTTTCCCCCTGGTATTCCTAAAAGACGACGCACACTTTTACCGCTTCTGGCCCTTTCTGGGACTGTTTCCTCAGCCCTCCCTCCACCTTGTGAAATCTGACTTGACTTCCCAGGCTCTGATTGCTTTTTCAAGCATCATCCATTTTGGTGCCTGAATTATCCCTTCCCTCACTGTGCTCTCTACTGCCGTGGCTAGTCTGGCCCTTGGCTGACTGGCTTAGAGACCTATGGCTGGTTGTTCCTGCTGGGAGGGACAAGCCCCTAAGACAAAGTCCTGTCTTTAGCTTCTACAGGCTCAGTGCCTGGCCTGGCACAGAGTGGGCTCTAAAGAGGTATTTGCAGAATAAACATGAACTTGCCCAGGTTCATACTGGGCAGTGTCACAAGATGGGCCCTTACCCAGTGTTTTCCAACTCCCGGCAGCTTTCAGAAGCCCAAACTGCCGAGAAGAGCTGAGACCCAACAGCTCTGCCCTCTCGGTGGGAGCTTGCAGCTTGCAAAGCAAGGGGTCCCTCTAACCTGGGGAGGATCGGGAGGCCCCGGCTATCAGAGTGCCCACAGCTTAGCCGGGCTCAGCATGTCAGTCCCTCCCACTTCCCAAGCTTCTTCGGGCCTGGCCTGTAATTAACTGAGCTGAAGCTGCTCTCCTGAGAGAGGACCAAGGAAAGAGAAAGTATAATTAGTGCTCATTAGTGGGAGGGTGGGTCTCCTGGGAGTTTGGTCTTCTGTAATGCACTGTCAGGCTTCAGGAAATCTGCCGGGCACTGGGCCAAAGGAGGAGTCCAGGAAACCCCAACCCCTTGTCTGACTGGGAGGTTCTGACCTGACTCCCAGGCTGGAGATGAGACTGCCCTTCCTAAGTGATCAGGGTCCCCTAACGATACTACGCACTCCCCCCCACGCCCTCTTAACCACCCACTGTGGAAGAGGAGACAGCACTGTCTTCAGGCTCTACTGCTTTTAAAATGCAATCATCCCATGAGCTCATTGAGAGCAAGTGAAAATGAGCTGTCAGTCACTCTAAGCTCAGGAGGACCTTCCAAGAGCCATGGGCAGGGGCTGGGGAAACAGGGTCCATGACTCAGAGCCTCTCCAGCCCCCTGCCAACCTGGAAGACCGGGCCCAGCTGGAAGGGGGAGCCCTGAGACCCAGGAGGTTCCAGACCTGAGCGGCTGCTCACCGGGTGGAAGACTGGCGGCTGCAGGATGAAAGTGTCAGGAAGCGGGTCCAGTTTCTCTCCGGGTGACATGGGGGTGGGGTGGGGTGCCTGGGGCAGCTCTCCCAGCAGTCAGTCTCACTCGCACTCTGCAGGGTCCTAGTGGCGCTGGGAGGTGTCTACCCCCAGCGCCCGGCCCCAGCTCCAGCCCCACCGGCTGGATTGGGTGTCAGCAGAAGTCCAGGTCGAGGGGTGTGAAGCTTGCAGTAACTAATCCTCAGGGTCTGAAGCACGCAGCCTGTTGCAGAGGGAAGCCAGAAGCTGGTTCCTTTGAGGTCCGTAGCGGGTTGTGGTTTCCAGGGCGGCAGCCGGAGCCCTTCAAGGTTCCGAGGCAGAAGCCCCGCCCCCAACTTCCTAGACACCAATGGGGGGCTTCCCCTTCCCTCCGCATAAAAGGTTTCCACCTCTCCCTTCTTTTCTGCCGCTTTCCCCACTCTTCTCCTCTTGGCAAGTTTCATAGTCCTTTGGGGCTCCACTTCAGCAATGGCTGGAAATGCCAGGGCCCAGTTGGGGTCACAAGGAAGTGGCATGGGGAGAGGTAAGAACAGGCAGGGTGAGAGGAGACCCTCTTTGGCTCAGAAGAGGCAGGTGAGCAGAGGGGAGCACACAACTACACCAAAGGAGGCCTGGGTTCTTGCTCAGCCTCTGCTCTAGTGTGCTGTTCCCCAGGACAAGTCACTTACCCTCGCTGGGGCTCCTTTTGATAATTTACATATAGAAAAGGTGATCACAGTAGCGTGTCTTCTGTCTTGAAGGGAGGTGGGTCTAGATTTCTGTTTTTTTTTTTTTTTTTTTAAGCTACCCTGTTCTCCTTTGGTGGAGAAGGAAATAGCAACCCACTCCAGTATTTTTGCCTGGAGAATCCCATGGACAGAGGAGCCTGGTGGGCTACAGTCCATGGGGATGCAAAGTCAAACACGGCTTAACTGAACAACAACAACAACAGATGATCCTTGGGACTGGAACCATTCCAGTTCTGGTTCAAATTCCAATAAGCCTTTTCCTTCAAAAAGCAGCACAACCTCTCAACTTTATCCTGAGTTGGGAAGTCCCAGGATCTGACCACTGTGTTGACTTGGCAGCAGAGAATTCCTGGCAGGACGAAGCTGGGCAAAGGTTCAAGGGCCCGGGGTGGGGAGGGGAAAGGAAGCAGCTGCTCTGATGGGTGAGCCCTTGGGGGGTCCTAGGGAAAGAGGCTGCATCTGTAGCTCTTGGGAACTTATTGGGTTTCCCTGGTGGCTCAGATGGCAAAGAATCTGCTTGCAATGCAGGAGACTCAGGTTCAATCCCTGGGTCTGGAAGATCCAGAAATATAAACTTTGAGCCCCACCCCAGAGACATTGGGGTGGAAGAGCCCAGGAATCAGCATTTTAATGTTTGAGAAACACTGACTTATTTTTTTTTTTAACTTTCTTTTTCTTTTTATTTTTTTTCATTTATTTTTATTAGTTGGAGGCTAATTACTTTACAATATTGTAGTGTTTTTTTTTGCCATACATTGACATGAATCAGCTATGGATTTACATGGAAACACTGACTTAGATCCTAACCTGCAGGGCTCCAGGTACAGAACCAGGCTGTTTACTCAGACCCTGCTGGGTAGGGGGAGCTGGGCAGCTGAAGGTGTTCTGTGTGGGAAAATTGGATCTGAGGTGCGTTCAGGAAGAATAATCTATATACACAGCAGGGGGGAGAAAACCAGAGGTAGAGAAACCAGCTGGGCAGGGATGGGGAGCCCTGCACCTAGAGGGCGGAGCTCAGCTTGGCGGCACCCAAATGATGCCCGTCCCCCACACCCTTTCCAGCCTCAGTGCCTCCTCCCTGAATTGAGGAACTAGGGCCAGCATAACAGAACACTGGGGGCTGGGTGGCTGAGACAACAGGTGTTTATTTTCTCACGGTTCTGGAGGCTAGAAGCCCAGATCAAGCTGTCAGCAGGGTTGTTTTTTCCCTGGGGTTGTTTTTCTCCTTGGTTTGCATCCTCATCTTTTCTTGTAGGGAGGCCGGTCACATTGGATTAGGGTCCACCCATCTGACCTCATTTTACCTTCCTTTTCCTTTCAAAGGCCTTATCTCCAAACAGAACACACCCTCACATTCTACATACTGTGGTTTTGTTGTTTAGTCTCTAAGTCGAGCCCTGCTCTTGGTGACCCCATGGACTGTAGACCACTGGGCTCCTCTGTTCATGGGACTTCCCAGGCAAGAATACTGGAGTGAGATGCCATTTCCTTCTCCAGGGGATCTTCCCAACCCAGGACTGAAGCTGCATCTTCTGCATTGGTAGACGGATTCTCTACCACTGAGCCACCGGGGAAGCCATACTTGGGGTCAGGACTCAACAGATGATTTGGGGGTGGTGGACACAATTCAGCCATTAACAGGAGAGTGGTTCTGAAACCCCAGGTGGTTATAACTGTTTCTCTTTGCAACGGTCAGGAGTGGAGGCTGCTGAGGGCCTGCAGGAGGGAGGCAGCAGAAGAAAGGGGGATGGTGCATGTTATTTCTCTTTTCTGATGACTCCAACTTTTGACAGCTGGTGGCAGATGGGGACCTGGTTGGTTTAAAGCACACATCCAGACTTGCTGGATCTGATCCGAGAGGCTCCAGAGTAAGAGAAGGTCTTAGTTAGTCTGTCCAGGGGTGGCATGGGGCGGTGGAGTAAATTTCTCTTCCTGAGCCAGAGTGAGGGGGCACTTGTGGGAGAGGTTCAGGAGGGGGCTGAGGGTGGCCTGACGCTGGCAGGTGGGGTTCCCCTGCCACAGACTGGCACTCGCCCACCCCACCTCCATACCCTCCATCCTGTACCTTTTCCTCAGAGCATTTATCATAGCTTGTCATTATGTATTGAAGAATTGTTTAATGTCTGTCTCTTATTCCCCCCACTCCTCACCTGTAAGTTCCAAGAGGGCAGATTCTTACAACCAAATGCCTGACACAGGGAAAGTTCTCAGAATATAGACTGGGTGACTGTGAGAGGTGATGGTTTATAGTTCCTGTCCTGTCTCTGCCTTTTTCTCTGTCTCTCTCTTAGCAGGTGTGGAATCATGGCCCAACTGCAAAATAGCCCACATACTCTTCTAACTAGCTACAGATTGTAACTGAGACATTAAAAAAAAAATCAATATTTGTCAATTACCAATTAATAGTTTGGGAAACATAATCCATGCTCAGGGATCTCAAGGTGCCCCAGTTCCCCCATTCTTTGATCTAGGAGCCTCTTTCACTGCTCCTGAATAGGTAGAACTCTCTGGGCCTAGGGAGGGACTACTGCATAGATTAACCTACTTTGATCTATGTCTCCATCCCTTTCTTCTATCTAATTCCCTTCTAGGTCACTGAAAATGCTCATGGATTCTTTTTCTCTCGGAACCAGCTTTGCATCATCCTAAAACATAGTGGCAGGATAGAAGAATTGACAAGGCAAGAAGAATTGGCAGAACCTGACAGCTGGCTGGATAAGGGAGACAGGGAAAAAGGACTCCCAAAAGGGACTCCAACATCTTGAATTAAATGATTCAGAAAATTCTGGAAAAACAGGGAAGATTGAGGTATAATCTGGAGGGGGTGGCAAGCTGGTTAATTCCAGCCAAGATCATTTTGGAGGAGGTGGGGGTATAAGAATCAGTTTAGGTGGAGCCTGGATGTTCAATCAGTGTGTTTGAAGGAATGAAGGTGCTATGGTCTGAAAGCAGGTTCGTATACTCTTGAGTAAACAGTTTCAATTTCTTTTGGTGGCTATGCTGCCCTGTAAGTGAGTTTTAGTGACTGCAGCAATTTTTAAAAAATAACTGGATGCTGCATTTGTTAAAGGGATCAGCAATCAATCTTGCTCTCAGGGTGCCTCCAGTCTAATTGGAGAGAGAAGACATATACTTGGAGGGGAGAACCAACAGGACAAAGCCAGCTGTTTTTATTTCTCTTTCCCCCCTCCAAAGAGATAGACAGAAATATCATAAAATTGGGAAAAGGACAAGCAACACTCATAGGTTCAGTAGGCTAACATGACATTTCTTGTTATTAATATTTTGATGTGTATCTTACTGAACCAACCAACCAAAGAATCCAAAAATCCCAAACCACAACTCAATCAGTGCACAGCTTTTGCTCTCCTGTCCTTTTTGCTGGGGGAGAGATGCAAGGCCTGGAAGAGCAGAAGCACAGTCTGCTCCTGTGGGCACCTTCCCACTGCAGTGTCCTGAATGGGAGGGGAGGTGGAAAGGTCCTGAATGTGGGGATGGAGGAGGAGAGCCATGGGGGCCCACCAGGCACTCCTTCTATCTCTGGGCAGTTCTAGTGCTGGGGGCCTCAGTAGAAATAGTGTAGAAATAGAACAGGCAAAGTTCTTTTACTCCAGCACTCTCTGTCATGGAGGAGGCCCTCAGAGAGGCACCTGGGTCTCCCTTTGGGCCCTTTCAGAGGCAGGAGCCTGTCCTCCCCTAGCCCTCCCAACCCGCCTGGCTGCCTGAACAGCCCGGTGGCTCTTGCTTCTTCATATGATACCCAAGGAACCTCTGAGGTCCTCATCTGGGCACCATGAGAGTCAGGAGTTCAGTTCAGTTTAGTAGCTCAGTCGTGTCCGACTCTCTGCGACCCCATGGACTGCAGCACGCCAGGCTTCCCTGTCCATCATCAGCTCCTGAAGCTTGCTCAAACTCATGTCCATCGAGCCGATGATGCCATCCAACCATCTCATCCTCTGCCATCCCCTTCTCCTCCTGCCTTCAATCTTTCCCAGCATCAGGATCTTTTCCAATGAGTCAGTTTTTTGAATCAGGTGGCCAAAGCATTGGAGTTTCAGCTTCAGCATCAGTCTTTCCAATGAATATTCAAGACTGATTTCCTAAAGGATTTGATCTGGTTTGATCTTGCAGTCCAAGGGACTCTCAAGAGTCTTCTCCAACACCACAGTTCAAAGGCATCAATTCTTCGGCGCTCAGCTTTCTTTATGGTCCAACTCTCACATCCATATATGACTACTGGAAAAACCACAGCTTTGACAAGATGGACCTTTGTCAGCAAAGTAATGTTTCTGTTTTTTAATAGGCTGTCTAGATTGGTCATGGCTTTTGTTCCAAGGAGCAAGCGTCTGGAGCAAGCCAGGAGTTCATCACCCACAGATGTTTACTACAGGAACTTCAAAGGGCTATATTTTAGGAAGAAGAAAGATGGCTTCAGAGGGAAGGTTTGTGATGTGAGAAGGAATGATAAACAAATGGAGTGGCAAATGTATAGGCAAATCTAAGCATATATGTATATATAATATAATAATGGTACCAACAGTAATGTGAATTTGGGGTTTTAAAAAAGGGCAGAACTAAAATAGCATGGAAGGGGCAGATTGGAGTGAAAGTGTTCCAAGGTTCTCACATTGCTTCAGAGGGGTGTTTAGGATACTACTTTAAACCTTTGAGCATGAATGTTAAAATTTTGAGGGCAATAAATAAAAGAATAGAGTGTAAACTTTCAAATGAATAGAGAAAAAAATGTAATACACACCTAAGATCAAATATCTATGAAGAATATTATAAAAGTTCATTGAGAGACATTAAAGAAGTCCTAACAAGAAGAGAGATATAATATGTAATAGATTGGAAGACTCAATTTTGTAAAGATCTCAAAATTGCTAAATTGATTTATGAATTCAATGTAATGTCAATCAAGGTGATGACACACTCTTTTGAGCAACCTGACAAGCTGATTCTGAAATATTTATGGAAGGGCAAAAACTCAAGAGTAGTCAAGAAACTCCTGGGGAAGAATAAGGGGAATCTGAAGATATCTATATATTAAGATTTATCATAAAGGTATAGTAATTAAGATCATATGATAAAATCATTGGATCCCTTCCAGGGTCCAAGAGTGAGTGGGCTCTTGTTTAACACTCAGAAATGGATTGTCCAAGGAGACACACACACTGACAAAGCAAGAGACTTTATTGGGAAGGGGCTCCCAGGCAGAGAGGTAGGGTAAGGGAACCCAGGAGAACTGCTCTGCCATGCGGCTTGCAGTTTCCAATTTTATGGTGATGGGATTAGTTTCCAGGTTTTCTCTGGCCAGTCACTCTGACTCAGGGTCCTTCCTAGTGACACATGCATTGCTTAGCCAAGATGGATGCAGTGAGAAGGATTCTGGGAGGTGGTAGGGCAGGTGGCATCTTCTTTTGACCTTTCCCAGATTCCTCCCATTGGTGGTGGCTTGTTAGTTCTGTGTTCCTTGCCAGGACCTCCTGTCGTAAAATAACTCACACAAATGGTTACTATGGTGCCTGGCCAGGGTGGGAGGTTTCAGTCAATGTTTCCCTTAACAGTAGTAGCACGAAGACAAACACATTTTCCTGTGGAGTAGAATAAGAGCCAACAATATTCCTGCTCATTCACGAAAACCTGACATGTGACAGAGGTGGCCTTGCTCATCTTGAGGGTGGGGGTTGGGGATGGGGTTGGGAGGGAAGGAAGAAACTACCAGTAAGTGATGCTGAGATAAATGATTATTCATATGAGGGAAACACACATTGGATCTCTGCCTCACATGCACACAAAAATCAATTCCAGGTTGACAGAATGAAAAGAACGTTTTAAAAAATTTACAAGAAAATGTAGAAAAATATTTTTTCTGAATTCAGGGCAAAGGAAGACTTCATGGAAAGACACAGGGAGCTGACCTCAGAAGAAAGAATTGGTAAATTCTGCTTTCTTAAACTCCATAATTTCTCTTCAAAAGATTTCATAGAGAGAGTGAAAAGATAAGCCAGGAACTGGAAGAAAATGTGTGCAAACAAATATGACCGGTTAAAGATGAATATAGAGAATTTATAGACAATACCTACAAATCAGTAAGAGTGCAACTCCAAAGACAAATGGGCAGAAGACACAAACAGGCACATTTAAAAGAGAGAGTCTAAATGGCTAATAAATATATGTAAAGGTCTCAATGTTATTAGTGATTGTGCTTAGTTGCTCAGATATGTCCAACTCTTTGAGATCCCATGAACTATAGCCTGGGCTTCCCTGTTGGCTTAAAGGTAAAGAATCTGTCAGCAGTGCAGGAGACCTGGGTTCGATCCCTAGGTTGGGAAGATCCTCTAGAGGAAGGCATCACAACCCACTCCAGTATTCTTGCCTAGATAATGCCCATGGACAGAGGAGTCTGGCAGTCTACAGTTCATGGGGTCGCAAAGAGTCAGACATGACTGAGTGACTACACACAGCACAGGATTATAGCCTCTGGGCTCCTCTGTCCATGGGATTCCCCAGGCAAGAATCCAGGAGTGGGTTGCCATTCCCTTCTCCAGGAGATCTTCCCAACCCAGGGATCAAACCCAGGTCTCCTGCATTGCAGGTGGATGCTTTACCGTCTGAGCCACCAGGGAAGCCCCATTAGTGATCAGTTATGTGCAAATGAAAACGTCAGTGAAATACTATTTTATATCCGCTCACCTGGAAAAATTAAGTAAGATAGTACTGCTGCTGCTGCTAAGTCACTTCAGTCGTGTCCAACTCTGTGCGACCCCATAGACGTCAGCTCACTAGGCTCCCCCGTCCCTGGGATTCCCCAGGCAAGAACACTGGAGTGGGTTGCCATTTCCTTCTCCAATGCGTGAAAGTGAAAAGTGAAAGTGAAGTTGCTCAGTTGTGTCCGACTCTTAGCGACCCCGTGGACCGCAGCTACCAGGCTCCTCCATCCATGGGATTTTCCAGGCAAGAGTACTGGAGTGGGGTGCCATTGCCTTCTCCGACAACAGTACTACGTGTTGGCAAAGACGTAAATCAACAAGAATTCTTACCCACTACTGGTGGAAGTGGAACTGGTACCACCAATTGGGAAAACGTTTTAGTGTTCTGTTGTGGCACTTTAATGAACTGAAACCTGGTGATCCGGAGTCGATGATAAGAAAATGAAGGAGAGAGAGGGAGAGAGAGAGAGAGAAAGACAGACATGGGGACCCAAGCTCTGATGGAGCAAGGGTGCTTTATTAGCAGAAATGCAGGCTTATATATCTTTAGTAAGATGATTACTCAGCTATTACACAGGATGAAATTTTATCAATAGCCACAATATGGATAGTCTAATACATACAAGGTCGCTGACGCTGAAAAGAGTCACTGAAGGGGATTCATGCATGTCTCATCCTATGACCTCAGTCCTGGGAATAGTGTGCCGTTTCACTGGTTCCCATTGCCAGGAACTGATAAGGAACAGAGGATTTACGAGAAATAGAAATCAGCACCCAGGAATCCTCCTGTTAAATGTTCCTTGACAGTGTTCTACTATAAAGTTGAATATTTTCATATCTTGCTAGCTATTAAATCCTATAGACTCTCTTGCATGCATACACCAGGACACAGTTTGGGTTCTTCTCAATATTTTTCTAAATCCAAAATAGAAATAACCCCAAGTAATTTCATCAGGAGATCAATAAATTGTCTATTCACATAATGGAATATCTTTCAGCAAGGGAAGCAAATTACAGATTTGTATAGCAATGTGAATGCATTATAGAGACAACTTTAAAAGAAACAGATTGCAGAAGATACAGCGTGATTAAATTGTGTTATGAGCTTCAAATAAGCAAAATGAAACAGCGTGTTAGGAATACAAAGAAGAGATTTAAAAAATGTTTTATAAAGCAAGAGCATGATAGACAGGAGAGAGGTAACCTATCAGGGGTGGGGGTGAGGAGGAGCTGGGAGACAGGATAAGGGAAGAAGGTACAGGCAGGAGGAGCATCTGTGCTAGGTATTGATGTGATGCAGCATTCTTACCAACGATGGTATATTGCTGCTGCTGCTTAGTCGCTCAGCAGTGTCTGTTTGCAGCCCTGTGGACTGTAGCCCGCCAGGCTCCTCTGTCCAGGGAATTTTCCTGGCAAGAACACTGGAGCAGGTTGCCATTTCCTACTCCAGGGGATCTTCCCAACCTAGGGACTGAACCCGCATCTCTTGCATCTCCTGCATTGGCAGGCAGATTCTTTAACCCCTGGTGCCAGCCGGGAAACCCTGGATGGTGCATTCATCCGTGGTAACTTCATCATCGTTTCAAAACTACATATATCCCATTATTATTATTTTTTTATGTGTGTACATATATGTACATATATATATAACATATGTATATAATTTAATTAAAAGTTTGTAAAAAACTATCTGTCCATCTACCTAGTCTGAATCTCCCAAGATTTTAACTCCTAAACAATAAGATGCCTCTCCAAGACCTCCTAACCAGGCCTCAACTCCTGTCTCCATTTGTCGCTCCCCTGTCTGCACCGTTGACCTTCAGCTTCTCTAATCACATCAGATTCCACCTGAGTCCTATGCAAACGGTTGTTACTTTCCATCCCACCAACAGCCCACGCTGCTTTTTCCGGCCTTTCCTCTCAACATCCCTCCGCCCCCAGGTTCCTGGGCCTTCAAGCGCGCGATCGGTGCCCGCCCTGTTCGGGCACGTGCTCACGGCGCCCGAGCCCCCGGCGCTCCGAGCGCTCTGGCCGCGCGCCCCCGCCGTTTGCTGCGCGCCCGCGTGCCGGCTCCGCGCCCGTCTGCCCTCCCTGCGCGCCGCCGACCGGGCCCGCGCCGTCTGGGAGCTAGCCCGGCGCGTCGTCCCCTGCGAGGCCCGGGGACCGGCGGGGCGGCAGCAAACCGGATGGGCCTGAGCCCCGCCGCCCGGGGCGAGGGCGGGCGCCGCCTCCCTAGGTCCTTACGCTCCCGCGTCAGGCCCGCCTTGGGAACCGCGAGTACTGGGCCGAATGGCACCCAGCCCGCTCCTGGACTTCCAGCCGGGCCCCGGTCAGGCCGCCGCGGGCGTGGGGCTTCTCCCCACCGAGCCGCCACGCCCGGGCCTGGAGCCTTCCGGGGTCGTTCTCCAGGTCCCAGCAGGCCCTCGGACCTCCAGAAAGGTCACCGTGGTTTCCTTCAACTCTCCTCATAGATATTTGTTCATTGTTAGAGATGCTTGTTAACCGAAATAAGTGAATAGTTAGGAATGGTCGTTGGCTATTAATTTAATTACAGCGGGCCAGGCATCCAGCGACCCTCGCGAGTATTTACCCTGTAAACAGACGCGGCTGCTGCCCGGCAGGTAGAGTTCAGAACAACTCCAGCCCCACAGAAGCTTCTGCCATTGGGTTTAACCCCAAGGCTTCTGCCATCTAGGTTAGAGGCAACAGTTCCCCGATTCCGTACCCAGAAATTCCAAAATCTCTCTTTCCCGGAGGAGGAACCCCTTTCAGGATGGCCTCACAGCCCCCTTTATCCCAGAATTTATTCAGGGCTAAGACGCTTACTCCTGGGAAGGAAAGTTATGACCAACCTAGACAGCATATTAAAAAGCAGAGACATTACTTTGCCAACAAAGGTCTGTTTGGTCAAGGCTATGGTTTTTCCAGTGGTCATGTATGGATGTGAGAGTTGGACTGTGAAGAAAGCTGAGCGCCGAAAAACTGATGGTTTTGAACTGTGGTGTTGGAGAAGACTCTTGAGAGTCCCTTGAACAGCAAGGAGATCCAACCAATCCATCCTAAGGGAGATCAGTCCTGGATGTTCATTGGAAGGACTCATGTTGAAGCTGAAACTCCAGTACTTTGGCCACCTCATGGGAAGAGTTGACTCATTGGAAAAGACCCTGATGCTGGGAGGGATTGGGGGCAGGAGGAGAAGGGGACGACAGAGGATGAGATGGCTGGATGGCATCACCGACTGGATGGACATGAGTTTGAGTAAACTCCGGGAGTTGGTGATGGACAGGGGGGCCTGACGTGCTGTGATTCATGGGGTCGCAAAGAGTCGGACACGACTGAGCAACTGAACTGAACTGACTGAACTGGGAGCCGGGCTCAGTGCTAGACTGGAGCTCCCACCTTCCCAATGCTGTCAAGGCCTGGCTCCAGCCGTCCTTTCATGGGTTACACTCCCCATAGAAGGCAGTTGTGGTTTAAATATTCAGTAACATGATTTCTTTTTTTCCTTTGCATTAGAAGAATCTGTGGGATCTCAGGCGTTGGACCAGCTTTTGCCCAAGCAGCCACAGCAGGACACGATAGAACAGGGCAGAAGCAGTGTCCAGCAGGGGTAAGATTCTTTCTTTGTGTGGAAGGACTGGGTCTTTAAGGGGTGGTTTTGAAGAACTGACTTTGATGACAGTTCTGTAATACAAATCCTTAGCTGGTGTCTGCATGAACCAGGCTGCCAGCGAGGCCTGGCATGCTCCTGGTGATAACAGCGGGAGGGCAGTCCTGGGACCTGCAGGCCAGGCTTGGAGGCTGCCTTGTAGTAGTTTCTAGCCACAGGGCCATTCTGCAGACCCCTGAGAACTGAACTGCTTCCCAAGAATGCTTACAATATTGCCAGCTGGTCTCACTAACTAATGAATGATGCAACCGTCTTCCAGTTTCTGCAACTGACTTTCTTGAGAAACATGATATTTGTCTCTGTTTAAGATTCTGAGAGCTGAAAGTTTGGAGAAGAACAATACTGAAAACGGGGAGTATGTCCCATCTCCTCCCCATCATTCCCATACACTGTACCTTTGGAGAAGAGTTAAAATTTGGGGATGTAAGGAAAAAGCCATTTTGGGGGTGGTCATTCTGAACCCAGTGATCACACCTGGGTCTCCTACATTGCAGACAGATTCTTTACCATCTGAGACACCAGGGAAGCCAGATGTATACATATGCTTTTTCATTTAACCCGCTTGATAACTGTGAGACCAATATTAGCATCTCTAGTTTATAGACAGTCAAACTGAGGTTCAGACAGACTAGTTTACTAGCTCAAGGATGCACAGCAAATATGAGAGCCATGATTCAAACTCAGGTCTTTGTGGCCCCATATAATTCACTCTACTGTTCTACCCCAAAATCATATCCCTGCCTTTAGTTTCAGTCCTCTCCTGTAACATTTTGCTTTGAGGGACAAAATATACTGATTTCTATCACATTACTGGCAGTTACAGTGTTGTCAACAGGCTTTCTCAGAAATATGGAGCTAATTATTGGAAGAAACAATCCAACAGTTGAGGGGCCCTTCTTCTGGCCTGGAGGACTGGGAGGGGAAGGAAAGAAGAGGCCTGTTGAATTTCCTTAGAAGTCATTGTGTACTATTTTTAAAAAAGCTATGTCTAAATATTTAAAACATCAAAAAAAGATTATTAGAGGGAGGAAAACACCTCTGAAAACTACTCATTGCTGTCATTAGCATTTAAACAATTGTCTGAAAAGCAGAAAATAGCCATTATTTTTGCAGGACAGAATGGCATCACAGAAACAAATTTCATAGGCAAAATGTTTCCTAGAATCTCAAAATTGAAAGATATCTTAAAATCGTAACTCTGAAGTAATATAGAATTTCCAATAGTTGTGAAGTAGTGGTTTTTCTATTAACTATATGATCTCAAAATTCATTCAGGGAGAAGCCCGTAGTCAGCCTGGAGTCCACACCCAACCAGAAGAGAACAGAGCGGAATTCAACCCCGAAGCCTGGGACTGCGGGCAGGTTAACGAAGCAAGCAGCGGAGGTGGGTACTGTGGGAATTCTCAGACCTGGTATATCTTTAATTCCTGGAGACTTCTCTACATTATACTGTATTTTACTTTATTTATATGGTGGAAGGTTGAATTGCACACTGATTAGGGATGTTGCTTTCAGTTCAGTTGCTCAGTCGTGTCCGACTCTTTGCATCCCCATGGACTGCAGGCCATGACACCAGGCCTCCCTGGTCATCACCAACTCTCGGAGTTCACCCAAACTCATGTCCATTGAGTTGGTGATGCTATCCAACCATCTCATCCTCTGTCATCCCCTTCTCCTCCTGCCTTCAATCTTTCCAGGCATCAGGGTCTTTTCAAATGAGTCAGCTCTTCCCATCAGGTGGCCAAAGTATTGCAGTTTCAGCTTCAACATCAGTCCTTCCAATGAACACTCAGGACTGATTTCCTTTAGGATGGACTGGTTGGATCTCCTTGCAGTCCAAAGGACTCTCAAGAATCTTCTCCAACACCACAGTTCAAAAGCATCAATTCTTCAGTGCTCAGCTTTCATTATAGTCCAACTCTCATATCCATACATGCCTAAAAAAAAAAAACATAGCCTTGACTGGACGAACCTTTGTTGGCAAAGTAATGTCTCTGCTTTTTAATATGCTCTCTAGGTTGGTCATAGCTTTCCTTCCAAGGAGCAAGCATCTTTTAATTTCATGGCTGCAATCACCATCTGCAGTGATTTTGGAACCCACCAAAATAAAGTCTCTCACTGTTTCCACTGTTTCCCTATCTATTTGCCATGAAGTGATGGGACCAGATGCCATGATCTTAGTTTTCTGAATGTTGAGCTTTAAGCCAACTTTTTCACTCTCCTCTTTCACTTGCATCAAGAGGCTCTTTAATTCTTCACTTTCTGCCATAAGGGTGGTGTCATCTGCATATCTGAGGTTATTGATGTTTTCTCCCAGCAATCTTGATTCCAGCTTGTGCTTCCTCCAGCCTAGCATTTCTCATGATTTACTCCGCATATATATGTCAGGGTGACAATATACAGCCTTGACGTGTTCCTTTTCCTATTTGGAACCAGTCTATTGTTCCATGTCCAGTTCTAACTGTTGCTTCCTGACCTGCATACAGATTTCTCAAGAGGCAGGTCAGGTGGTCTGGTATTCCCATCTCTTTCAGAATTTCCCACAATTTGTTGTGATCCACAAAGTCAAAGGCTTTGGAGTAGTCAGTCAATAAAGCAGAAATAGATGTTTTTCTGGAACTCCCTTGCTTTTTCAATGCTCTAGCAGATGTTGGCAATTTGATCTCTGGTTCCTCTGTCTTTTCTAAGTCCATCTTGAACATCTGGAAGTTCACGGTTCACTGAACCGTAGTGCTGAAGCCTGGCCTGGAGAATTTTGAGCATTACTTTGATAGCGTGTGAGATGAGTGCACTTGTGTGGTAGTTTGAGCATTCTTTGGCATTACCATTCTTTGGGATTGGAATGAAAACTGACCTTTTCCAGTCCTGTGGCCACTGCTGAGTTTTCCAAATTTGCTGGCATATTGAGTGCAGCACTTTCACAGCATCATCTTTTAGGATTTGAAAAAATTCAACTGGAATTCCATCACCTCCACTAGCTTTGTTCATAGTGATGCTTCCTAAGGCCTGCTTGACTTCACATTCCAGATGTCTGGCTCTACGTGAGTGATCACACCATTGTGGTTATCTGGGTCATGAAGATCTTTTTTGTACAGTTCTTCCGTGTATTTTTGCCACCTCTTCTTAACATCGTCTGCTTCTGTTAGGTCCATACCATTTCTGTCCTTTATTGTGCCCATCTTTGCATGAAATGTTACCTTGGTATCTCTAATTTTCTTGAAGAAATCTCTAGTCTTTCCCATTCTGTTGTTTTCCTGTATTTCTTTGCACTGATCACTGAGGAAGGCTTTCTTAGCTCTCCTTGCTATTCTTTGGAACTCTGCATGCAAATGGGTATATCTTTCTTTTTCTCCTTTGCTTTTCACGTCTCTTTTTTCACAGCTATTTGTAAGGCCTCCTCAGACAGCCATTTTGCTTTTTTGTTTTTCTTTTTTTGGGGATGGTCTTGATCCCTGTCTCCTGTACAAGGTCACGAACCCCCATCCATAGTTCATCAGGCACTCTGTCTATCAGATCTAGTCCCTTAAATGTATTTCTCACTTTCACTGTATAATCGTAAGGGATTTGATTTAGGTCATACCTGAATGGTCTAGTGGTTTTCCCTACTTTCTTCAGTTTAAGTCTGAATTTGGCAACTAGGAGTTCATGATCTGAGACACAGTTAGCTCCTGGTCTTGTTTTTGCTGCCTGTATAGAGCTTCTCCATCTTTGGCTGCAAAGAATGTAATCAATCTGATTTCGGTGTTGACCATCTGGTGATGTCCATATGTAGAGTCTTCACTTGTGTTGTTGGAAGAGGGTGTTTGCTACGACTAGTGTGTTCTCTTGGCAAAACTCTATTAGCCTTTGCCCTGCTTCATTCTGTACTCCAAGGCCAAATTTGCCCATTACTCCAGGTCTTTCTTGACTTCTTACTTTTGCATTCTAGTCCCCTATAATGAAAAGGACATTTTTTTTGGATATAGTTCTAAAAGGTCTTGCAGGTCTTCATATAACTGTTCAACTTCAGCTTCTTTAGCATTACTGGTTGGGGCATAGACTTGGATTACCGTGATATTGAATGGTTTGCCTTGGAAATGAACAGAGATCATTCTGTCGTTTTTGAGACTGCATCCAAGTACTGCATTTTGGACTCTCTTGTTGACTATGATGGCTACTCCAATTCTTCTAAGGGATTCTTGCCCACAGTAGTAGATATAATGGTCATGTAAGTTAAATTCACCCATTCCAGTACATTTTAGTTTGCTGATTCCTAAAATGTCAATGTTCACTCTTGCCATCTTCTGTTTGACCATTTCCAATTTGTCTTGATTCATGGACCTAACATTACAGGTTCCTACAATATTGCTGTTTACAGCATCGGACCTTGTTTCTATCACCAGTCACATCCACAACTGGGTGTTGTTTTTGCTTTGGCCCCGTCTCTTCATTCTTTCTGGAGTTATTTCTCCAGTGATCTCCAGTAGCATATTGGGCACCTACTGACCTGGGGAGTTCATCTTTCAGTGTTCTGTATTTTTGGCTTTTCATACTGTTCATGGGTTCTCAAGGCAAGAATACTGAGGTGGTTTGCCATTCCCTTCCCCAGTGGACCATGGTTTGTCAGAACTCTCCACCATGACCTATCCATCTTGGATGGACCTCCACGGCATGGTTTAGTTTCATTGAGTTAGACAAGGCTGTGGTCCATGTGATTAGATGTTGCTTATGCCTTTTAAATTGTTTAGAAACAGCGTTATGGATCTGTTTATTGAGCGTTGTTGAGGTATAACTAACATACCATAAACTGCATATGTTCAGAGTATACAATTGGATATGATTTGATGCATGTATTCGCCCATGAAACCATCACCACAGTCAAGATAACAAATAACCAAGGAATTCCCTGGCAGCCCAATGGATAGGACTCTGTGCTTTCACTGCTAAGGGTGCAGGTTCAATCCCCGGTGGGGGCACAGACATCTGCCTCACTCCCACAGCTTTCTTTGTCCTCTCTGTAAACCCCTCCCTCTTCCACTCTCATCCCCACGCAACAACTGATCTGCTCTCTATTGCTATGCGTTAGTCTGCATTTTCTAGAGGCTTGCATAAATGGAATCATATTGTATGTGTTTTTCTGGGTCTCTCTCCTTTCACATAATTTCATATAATTATTCCAATTTATATCTGTGTGCTGCATGTTATCAATAGTTTATTTCTTTTTATGACTATGTAGTATTTCATTGTATGGATCGACCACTGTTTGTTCATTCACTCACCCGTTGATGGGCACTTGGGTTGTTTCTAGTGTTTGGCTGTTGCAAACAAACTTATGAACACGTGTGTACAGATTGTTATAGAGAAGAGCCAATTTTGACTCCATATTGGATCTGTTTCTTTGACTTTAACTTGTGTTTCCCATTCTTTTGGTCACTAAAAGGATACTTTCCATACATAATGGCCTGTCTCAGGGAGCCCTCCCCTCTGCTGTAGGCATGAAGAAGCCCTCCACCCACTTCCTTGCATCACCCCTCAGAGTTATAAGACTTTCAGAAACTTTTATCGTCTAGGGGCCTTATGAAAGACTGGTTTTTCTAAACAGGTGCCTATATCTGGGAGAAGGGCCAGGGCTGGGCTGCCAGCCTGTGCAAAGGAAATAAATAACAAGATGGATGGAAGATTTTGAAGTGACATCTTATTTCCAAGAGAGTAAAAGGACAGAGAAAGCTTAATCTGGATTTGGAGACTGGAGCACCAGCTGGGGCTGGAGGTCAACCTGGAAGATATAGACTGGTTTCCTGAGGTTCATGAAGTGCTGGGGGCTGGGGAAAGTCAAGGATAAGAAAGGATGAGGCCTTGGAAAAGCTCCCAGTGTGGCTACAACCTTGGCTGCCACTAGAGGCACTCAAGGAGCTCTTAAAACTCTGGTTCTCAGGCCATACTCCACATTAGTCTTAATTTTTAAGAGTTCTGCAGGGGATTTCCACGTGCAGCCCAAGTTGAGACCCAAAGCTCAATACAATGTTTATAGTGGGACAAACTTCAGCAAGAGAGCAGGTGGCTATTAAGCAGGTGACTCTAGGTGACTGTTAAGTCTATTGTAAGTTCCATTCAAGTTTTCACCTTCCTACCCCTGTTAAAACTCAACTTTCAAAAAACCAAAGATTATGGCATATGGTCCCATCACTTCATGGCAAATAGATGGGGAAAATGTGGAAACAGTGACAGATTTTATTTTCTTGGGCTCCAAAATCACTGTGGACAGTGACTGCAGCCATGAAATTAAAAGACACTTTCTCCTTGGAAGAAAAGCTATGACAAACCTAGACAGCATATTAAGAGGCAGAGACATCGTGTTGCCGACAAAGGTCTGTATAGTCAAAGCTATAGTTTTTCTAGTAGTCATGGACGGATGTGAGAGTTGGACCATAAAGAAGGCTGAGTTCCAAAGAATCGATGCTTCTGAACTGTGGTGCTGGAGAAGACTCTTGAGAGTCCCTTGGCCTGCAAGGAGATCAAACCAGTCAATTCATTCAGAATATTCAACCCTGAATATTCATTGGAAGGACTGGTGCTGAAGCTGAAACTACAATCCTTTGGCCATCTGATACAATCCTTTGGCCATCTGATGCTGGGGACAAGACGCTGATCCTGGGGAAGATTGAGGGCAGGAGGTGAAGGGGGTGACAGAGGATGAATTAATTGAATGGTGTCACTAATTCAATGGACGTGAGTTTGAGCAAACTCAGGGAGATAGTAAAGGACAGGGAAGCCTGGAGTGCTGCAGTCCATGGGGTGGCAAAGAGTCAGACATGAATTAGCAACTGAACAACAACAACCATTATCCAGTGGCAATGTTGCAGGTGGATTAAAATTCTAAAATCCACTCCTTTCAGTGCTGAAACTTCCTGTTTCTTGTACCAAGCTTGTTAAACATCCTTGATGGCCAGCATGTGGTTTTCTTTTGATTTTTTTTTTCTGGCTTAGACTAGCATCAGAATAAATTGTTCTATCTTCCTAATGGCAGTCATTCCAGGAAAATTCAGCAGGGATAGTGATTTCACTGTCCACATGGGAAGGCTGGTTTGAGGCGCCCTCTAGTGGGAACTCAGTTGCTATTGTATTTTCTCTTTCAGGCAAGAGTTAGTTTGGTCAGGGGGTAGAAACCTGATTTTGGTCCTAGCTCTGCCAGCTGACTTGCATAGGACTTTGGCAAAGCACTTCATCTTTCTTGGCCACAATTTCTTCCATGTAGTATTGCTGGGTCAATGGTCTGCAATGTGCCCATAAAAATTCATTCCCTCAAGTGGGTAGGACTTCTGAAATGGCTAAGGATCTCAGAAAATCTCCCCAAATAGCAAAAATAAAGCTGGATGAAACTGTCAAATACAATGATTTAAAGACTCTGGGGCTTCCCTGGTGGCCCAGTGGTAAAGAACCCGCCTGCCAATGCAGGAGATGCATGCTCAATTCCTGGTCCGGGAGGATCCCACATGCTACGGAGCAACTAAGCCCATGTGCCACAGCTATTGAGGCTGTGCTCCACAGCCTGGGAACAGCAACTACTGAAGCTACACTCCCTAGAGCCTGTGCTTAACAACAAGAGAAGCCAACACAATGATAAGCCTGCACACCACAAGGAAGAGTGGCCCCTGCTTGCTGCAACTAGAGAAAAACCTGTGCAGCAACAAAGACCCAGCACAACCAATAAGTAAATAAAAGAAAACTCTGAAATTTGACCAGAAGCATACAGTAAGTTGATATATATTAAATCAAGAAAGTCTACTAAACCCTGGAATCTCAGAACAATGGAGATCTGTAGTGTCTTAGGATGCCCTCCATCCCCTACCTTCCTCAGCTCTGTGGTGGGAAAGTGGGTGGGACATGCCAGGAGGATTGGCAGTGGCCACAGAGGGAAACTTTATTTGAAACAAAACATGGAAAATTCCATGCCCAGGGATGTTGTTGAAAACAATAGTTACCTCAGTGACAAACATCATGGAAGGCCAAAATTGCAGCTAGCTTGAGTTTGCAGTGTTTGTTGGGACAAGCGATAGATTAACAGACTAGCCAGAAATTTAATACAGAAATGCAGGTACTGATACAGTTAAAGAGGGCCTAGAAAAGCTGCTGGTCTGGAAGGGGTGCACAGGCTGCACACACATTCAGGAGACACTGGAGGGGCCTGTCCTTCCATTCCTGGAGGAGCATGAGGCCTTGTGAATGCAGAAAGTATTAAATAACAGCTCACAGACTTTTCAACTTTAGAACCTTGAATGAATTCTCCAAACCACACCAAGCTCCATAGAAAAAAAGTGATGCCTTATTGGCCCAAGATGTGTGTCAGCCTCTGACCAGTCACTGGCTTAGCATTAAGCCATGTCAGGCTTAAAAATAGAAGCAAGAAAACAAAACAAAACTGGAGCAGATACACCAGGGGTTGAATACTGTGAGGGAAACAGACATTGAAGAATTAACCCAGGCAGGCCTCTAAGCAAACAAACAGCAGCAACCACCAGCTCTGGGGGAATCAGAATCAAAACAGTTGAAACATCTTGAAAGCCACAAGAGAGAGAGAAAGAGGAAAAAAAAAAAAAAAAAAAAGACTCATCGTGTACAAAGGAACCACAATAAAACTGATAGCTGGTTTTTTGTCAGAAATGATGGAGGCCAGAAAGCAGTGGGATGGCGTATGAAAAGTGACAAAAGAAAAAAAAAAAAGGCTGTCAATCAGAAATCCTGTGTCTGGTAAACTATCTTTCAAAAATGAAGATGGAATAAAGTGAAGTCTGAGATAAGTGAAGACTGGCAGAAAGTGTTGCTAGAGGACTTGCCTGAAAGGAAGTAGCAAAGAAAGTTCTTCAGGCTGAAAGGAAGTCACACCAGACAGTAACTAATCTACATGAGGAAATACAAAGCACCAGTAAAGGTAATTACATAGGTTATTATTGTAAAAGAATATAAATATATGTTTTAGCTTTTGTTCTAACTAATTTTAAAGTCATGGAGCTTATATTGGATTAAGGACTCCAGATGGGAATTTGAATCCACAGTTTCACAGCAGTTTGTGACTCAAACAGTCCAAAAAAGGATCGTCTGACTTGCCAATACAAGATCCAGTTACAGGCCACCTACAAGAGACAAACTATCTGTTTATTATTTTGGCTGCATGGCTTACAGGATCTTAGTTCCCTGATCAGGAATTAAACCTGGGGTCATGGCAGTGAGAGTGCTGAGTCCTAACCAGTGGGCCACCAGGGAATTCCCAGGAGGCACTCTTTAGATTCAAGGTCATAAATAGGTTGGATGTAGAAAGATGCAAGCAGAATCACAGCTGGAGTGGTTATACTAACATAAAAAAATAGACTTTTAAGAGAAGAAATTGAATTAAGGAGAGGAACAGTTTTGATGATAAAAGGTTAATTCATCAGGAAGATATAACAATTGTAAACACATATACATTTACCAATATAAGCCCCGAATTCATGAAGAAAAGCTGACAGAATTGAAGAGAGAAATAGGCAATTCAGAAATAATAGTTGGGGACTTAGATATTCTACTCTCTATACTGGATAGAACAACTGGACAAAAAATCAGTGAGCATATAGAAGATTTGAACAATGATATTAATCAACTTTACCTAACTGACTTTTACAGAATAGTCTACTCAAAAATAGAATACATATTCTTCTTAAGCAGACTTGAATATCCCCCAAGATAGATCATATTCTAGGCCATAAAACAAGTCTCAGCAAATTGAAAGGGATTGAAATCATACAAAGTATTTCTTTGTTCACATGAAATTAAACTAGAAATCAATAGCAGAATGAAATTTGGGAAATATGTATTTGGAAATTAAAAACATACTTATGAATAATCCATGGGTGAAATAAAAATATACAAATTAGAAGATATTTTCAGTTGAATAAAAATGAAAACAGCATATCAAATTTTATGAGATGCAGTTAAAGCAGTGCTTAATATAAGCTATAAATGCCTATATTAAAAAAGAATAGAGATTTCAAATCAAGAATCCAAGTTCTTACCTTGATAAACTGGAAAAAGGAAAGCAAGCTAAACTCAAAGCAAGTAGAAGGAAGCCATATGTTGGTTCTCTGAGATGATAAACAAAATGGGCAAAACTTTTGCTACATTCATTGACCAAGAAAAAAAGAGAGAAAACTCAAATTACCAAAATCGACACTGAAAGAGGGAGCTCGTTAACAATCTTGCGGAAATTAAAAGGATAATAGAGGAGTACTACGGGCAACTTTATACTACCAAATTAGAAAACATACATGAAATGAACGAACTCCTAGAAAGGCACAGATTACAAAACTGGCTCAGGAATAACTGGAAAATCTGAACAGACCTACAACAAGTAAATTGAATTTGTAAATAAAAGATCTTTTCACAAGGAAAAACTCAGGCCCAGATGGCTTGACTTGATAATTCTACTATACCTCTAAAAAAGAAAAGTTACCAATCCCTCATAAACTCTGAAAAATAGAGGAGGGAATGCTTCCCAACTCATTCTGAGGTCAGTGTTACCCTGATACTAAAATCAGGCAAAGAAAAGAATTACAGACCTTATGAATATAGATGTAAAAGTCCTCCACAAAATATTAGCAAACTGAATTTAACAACATAAAAAAAGGATTAATCATCATTACTAAGTGAGATTTATCCCAAGAATTAAGAGTTTGGTGTAAGGAGACCAGAACCTGCAGGAGATCCCCTTCCTCTTGCAGTGTCTCTCTGGCGCCCTCTATTGAAAAAGTTTGCATGGTGCGCAGCGTCAAGGAGAAGGAGTACAGGCGCTCCATCACTTACTGAAGGGCATGTATACATGTGAGCTGCGCATTTGGAGCTGGTGCTGTTAGCCTCTGTGGCTTTAATAATGAGGGCGGTAGCAGGAGTGGGTGGGTCCTTCATTCATTTGTGTGGAAAGATCTTTTTGCACCCTGCTGCTGCTGTGTTGCTTCAGTCGTGTCCGACTCTGTGCGACCCCATAGACAGCAGCCCCTCAGGCTCCTCCGTCCCTGGGATTCTCCAGGCAAGAACACTGGAGTGGGCTGCCTTTTCCTTCTCCAATGCATGAAAGTGAAAAGTGAAAGTGAATTTGCTCATGTGTGTCCGACTCTTCGCGACCCCATGGACTGCAGCCTACCAGGCTCCTCCATCCATGGGATTTTCCAGGCAAGAGTACTGGAGTGGGGTGCCATTGCCTTCTCCTTGGGTTTTGGTAATGTGATGAAAGGCAGTGTCTTCACACTGAGTTGTAGCTGATCCCCAAACAGGATCTCTGGATTTCCCTGGGCACGTGAAGTCTCATTTTATTTTGTTTTTCCATCATAGGATAAACCAAAACCCAGACCCGGAGACCTGATTGAGATTTTTCGGATTGGCTATGAGCACTGGGCCATCTATGTGGAAGATGATTGTGTGGTTCACCTGGCTCCCCCAAGTAAGAGTGGATACTCTACTGCAGGCATCCCCAACCCCTGGGTCATGGACCAGTTCAGGTCCATGGCCTGTTAGGAACTGGGCAGTACAGTAGGAGGTGAGTGGTGGGCCAGTGAGTGAAGCTTCAACTGTATTTACAGTGGCTCCCCATCGCTCACTTTTCCAAATTGCCACAATGTGATAATAGAAATAAAGTGCACAATAAATTTAATGTGCTTGAATCATCCCGAAACCATCCTGTCCTGACCCATGGAAAAATTGTCTTCCATGAAAATGGTCCCTGGTGCCAAAAAGGTTGGGGACCACTGCTCTATTGAAATATTGATACTGAAGTTAGCAACGTAAAAGGGACAGTTAATTATTGTGTCCCTCAGCTGCTACCTTAGTTCAGTTCAGTCGCTCAGTCGTGACCGATTCTTTGCGACCCCATGAACTGCAGCACGCCAGGTCTCCCTGTCCATCACCAACTCCCGGAGTTCACCTAAATCCATGTCCATCAAGTCAGTGATGCCATCCAGCCATCTCATCCTCTGTCATCCCCTTCTCCTCCTGCCCTCAATCTTTTCCAGCATCAGGGTCTTTTTAAATGAGTCAGCTCTTCCCATCAGGTGGCCAAAGTATTGCAGTTTCAGCTTTAACATCAGTCCTTCCAATGAACACTCAGGACTGATCTCCTTTAGGATGAACTGGTTGGATCTCCTTGCAGTCCAAGGGACTCTCAAGAGTCTTCTCCAACACCACAGTTCAAAAACATCAATTCTTTGGTGCTCAGTTTTCTTTATAGGCCAACTCTTACATCCATACATGACCACTGAAAAAACCATAGCATTGACGAGATGGACCTTTGTTGGCAAAGTAATGTCTCTGCTTTTTAATATGCTGTCTAGGTTGGTTATAACTTTCCTTCCAAGGAGTAAGCGTCTTTTAATTTCATGGCTGCAATCACCATCTGCAGTGATTTTGGAGCTCCCAAAAATGAAGTCTCTCACTGTTTCCACTGTTTCCCTATCTATTTGCCATGAAGTGATGGGACCAGATGCCATGATCTTAGTTTTCTGAATGTTGAGCTTTAGGCCAACTTTTTCACTCTCCTCTTTCACTTTCATCAAGAGGCTCTTTAGTTCTTCTTCACTTTCTGCCATAACGGTGGTGTCATCTCCAAATCTGAGGTTATTGATATTTCTCCCAGCAATCTTGATTCCAGCTTGTGCTTCATCCAGCCCAGCGTTTCTCATGATGTACTCTGCATATAAGTTAAATAAGCAGGGTGACGATATACAGCCTTGACGTACTCCTTTTCCTATTTGGAACCAGTCTGTTGTTCCATGTCCAGTTCTAACTGTTGCTTCCTGACCTACATACAGGTTCTCAAGAGGCAGGTCAGGTGGTCTGGTATTCCCATCTCTTTCAGAATTTTCCACAGTTTGTTGTGGTCCATGCAGTCAAAGGCTTTGGAGTAGTCAGTCAATAAAGCAGAAGTAGATGTTTTTCTGGAACTCTCTTGCTTTTTCGATGATTCAGCAGATGTTGGCAATTTGATCTCTGGTTCCTCTGCCTTTTCTAAAACCAGCCTGAACGTCTGGAAGTTAACGGTTCACGTATTGCTGAAGCCTGGCTTGGAGAATTTTGAGCTGCTACCTTACTTCAACAATAAAATACCAGAAGCATGACTGGACCTTAATTTACTGTGTGGTTGAGCTTGATCTCTGCCCATCAAAAACCACCGAGTGTCCAGCCCTAAGACAGACACAAGTGTGAAGAACATCCCTGAGTTCCCTGGCCGCCTAGACCACCCTTTCTTTTAAAATAGAAATGTCAGGTGGCTCAGTAGTAAAGAACCCATATGCCAAGCAGGAGATGCAGGTTTGATCCCTGGGTCAGGAAGATCCCTCAGAGAAGGAAATAGCACTCCACTCCAGTATTCTTGCCTGAAATATCTCACGGACAGAGGAGCCTAGGGGTTGCAAAGAGTCAGACACAACTTGGTTCAAGATCTTCCTATTTCTGAGGATTCCCCGGGAGGGGTGCAGATGCTTACGCATTCTGATTGCCCACTTGTTTCCTGTTGTCCCCAAATGCTGCTTCCAGCTTCCTGCTCACCTTCGGCAGCTCCACCCTCTCTGGGTCTCCGTGCTTTCCAACCAATCCTAGGTGGCTTCCCCCTCAGTGTGGACACTGTTCTCCTTTCATTTCAGCATGAACACAGGGCTGAGATCAAACAGGTGACTAACTAAATTTTAGTTGAGGCTTGCTGGGGGTGGAATTGGTGATAGTGGAAGATTACCGCACGGAATGGGAAGCGGCTTAAAACTGGACATCTAGAGCTGTTGGTCACATGGTGTCCTCAGGAGATGGGACCTGGGGGAGTTGGAAGGTGGAGAGGCATGGGGCTCCACTGTGTAATCTTTGACGCCTCTGAAATTTTGCCTCCTGTGTTTGTACTGCCAGTTCAAGCTGAGATTACAAAAGGGGAGTGATACCAAATGCCTATGGCCACACCGTGATCACACCGACTCGATGGACCTGAGTTTGAATGGACTCTGGGAGTTGGTGATGGACAGGGAGGCCTGGCATGCTGCAGTCCACGGGGTCGCGAAGAGTCGGACACGACTGAGTGACTGAACCGAACTGAACACCGTGGTCATGGCTCTCCTGCCCGTGTCCTGTCCCCTTTGGTTGGCCCAGCTTCTCACCTGGCTGAGACCTTCCCGCAGAGCAGAGTCCCTCTCTCCTGCTTTGCTTCCCCACTGCCTGTCCCACTTCCTGTCTGCATGCCTACGTGAAAAATGAAAAATCACTTCACAATGCATTCATCTCCCCTCTCCTTTCCAGTCTAAATCCAGAAAACTTCTTCTGGTATAACCAGAGTTGTTATAGGGATAAGGTAACAGTTATGTCCCTATCCTCCCTGTCAGATCTTCCTCTAAAAATGAATTCTGCCATCTTTGTTCCCAAAAGCTGAATTGCCTACTGCCAGCTTTTGTGAAATCAGCAGATAGACTTCAAATGCTTTGCAAAGGAAACAGGGGACATTTCTTGCGCTCACACAACTTACAGCAGGGGACGGTTCCCATGTTTGCATATCCATATGGTTGTAGCAGGAAAACAGTCCTGTATTAAATCGCCACTTAACTGGCCTTGAGTGGGTTCCTGACCCTCTCTGAGGCTCTCCTGTAAGGACTGAGTATGATAATACAGCAGCTTCAGATGTTTCTTTTTTCAAAGGTGTGGAACCCTGGTATTAAATAAGCCCTCAAGGAGAATCCTAATACTTGAGTGGAGAGAAAGGGAGAATGGCTTTGGGTGGAAGCTAGTTGGAATGGGTCCCATCTAGAGTCCTGTCTGCATGGCCTCTTGGTTTCACCTGCACCCATGACAGGCAGGGGGAGGCCTGTCATGAAGCCATAATCCTTCCTCCAGGAGCCAATGACTCTTACATGTAAGGGTGCTTGTCACCCTGGGTTCTGGTTAGGAAAGCAAGATTCCAGTCCTAGGACTTGGTCGGGTCAGTACACAGAACGGAATCTGGGGCCACACCGTAAGGTGCTTCCAGAGCTTGGTGAGAAAGAGATTGCTGTGAGGGTTGAAAGCGGGGAGTGCAGAAAACAGGGCAGAAGGTTTCTTGGGGAGGCCGGCCCTTTGCATTTCATTTAGCCCAACCCCCCATTCTCTGTTGTGGCTTTTAGAGACAGTGAAACTGGGGCCCTAAGAGAAGCCATTCACCCAGCCCCTGGAGCGAGCTGATGGCTCTGTACCGTGGCCGCTTGCAGCTCCCAACTTTGGCTTGTCTTTGGCCGCCAGGTGAGGAGTTTGAGGCTGGCAGCATCACTTCTGTCTTCAGCAACCGGGCGGTGGTGAAATACAGTCGTCTGGAGGACGTGCTGCACGGCTGCTCCTGGAAGGTCAACAACAAGCTGGATGGGACGTACCTGCCCCTGCCTGTGGACAAGATCATCCAGCGGACAAAAAAGATGGTCAACAGGATCGTGCAGTACAGCCTGATCGAGGGCAACTGCGAGCACTTTGTCAACGACCTGCGATACGGCGTGCCCAGGAGCCAGCAGGTGTGGTATTCCACTCCCGGGAGACCTTGCTCTAGTGCTCCAGGCTCGGTGGGCCCTGGCGTGAGGGGTCTCCCATCTCACGAGCATTTGCTTGTGGAAAGAAGACACCAGGGAGCAAGGGGGTGATAGGAGGTCCTCCCAAGGAGCCAGGGCCGGGCGTTCAGGAGACCCAAGCCCAGGTCTGTGTGAAACTGATCCCTGTGTGACTGTGTCCGAGGGGGCGCCCCTCCCCACCTCTCGGGCCCCCTGTATGTAGAATAAGGGACTGTGCCCTTCTCAGTGTCACGCTACAGGCAGACCCTGGGCTGAATGGCTCTGGGGGAGCAGGAGAACTAGGAGCCCAGGTTGCCTCCTGGAGGAAAGGGCTCCCCCTTGCCTCCGATGCCTGTCTTGGGCAATCCTGGCTTGTCCAGGTCTCTCGCGGCTGTAGCATCTTTGGGAATATATGGTGGCTTCCTCCTAGGCAGGCCAGTTCCTGAAGGGAGTGGTGAGGGAGGGGTGGGCCTCACCGAGGGTCCTGTGAGCTGGTCTCCTTTGCAGGTGGAGCACGTGCTGATGCAGGGAGCCAAGGCGGCAGGGGCGGTGCTGTCAGCCGTGGTGGACAGCATAAGACCCAAATCAGTGACAGCCTGAAGGTGCTGAAAACCCCAGGCAGAAGAAGAGCGGCTGAGCTGGCAAAGAGAACCCAGGCCTCCTTCCCTCCCCTGCCTTCCTCTCTCCATGGCCCCTTGTAAGAAAATTGTGAGCTTCTGGAAGAATCTAGAATGTACCCAATTGCCCCTCCAGAAATACATCCAATGTATGTGCTCATAGGCCCCTGGACGCTCAGGGTGGGAAGAACCTAATATTTGTTATACATCTATTAGGCACCAGGCACTGTGCTAGGCATTTCATATACTTCATCTTAACTTTTTTTTTTTTTTTGGTAGGAAAAGGGCCTTACTTACTTCTTAGGCTGAACCTAGTCTGTGATGCTTTTTAACATCCTGGAAGATATGCTGAATGTTCCCAGGAGCAAAGAACTCTTTCCAGAAGTTCTCTTTACTGCCCTTTTCAGACCCCCCTAGTGTGGTTCAGGGGAGGAAGCCTTTAAGGAAACCTGTAACTCTCTGCTCAGGGCCAACTGTGCCTTCATCCAGAAGCAGGTTTCCCAAGAAATATTTTCTTTTAAAAATTATACATCAGCTTTATTCTTTATTGTCTAAAAAGTGTCCCAATGTAAAGTTTAATTGACGAGACCATTTATCTTGCTTTTTCTGCCTCATAAGCACCAGAAAATTTAGAAATTTCCATCTTCACCAATTTCAGAGGAATATTTAAAATAATTTAATCAATGGACTTTGGTGTGAATGAGGGAGAGAAAGGAGTGATTTTTGTGCTTTGAAGAATGTGGACATGACACTAAAGCTAAAATGATGGCCGGAGATTGTCAGTGCTAGCAGAGAGTTGAAGCTAGCCTAGAAAGCCAGAGAAGGACTCTCGAAATGCCTGGGAAGCATGAGAATTTGGAATAGAGGGGGATGGAACCCCCAGAGCATCTCACATCAGGTCCGTTAGGATCTTCCATCTTTCTCCCGTTTGGAAGAAATAGACCTGCAGTGAAACCATTCAGTTTCCCCTGCTCTGTTCTGTTCTTAGTCATCCAGGCTTGACTGACTCCTCCTCCTGACTGTCTCCTAGATTTTGGAGTCTGGATGTGTGTCTTTGACTGATTCCCCTCTGCCCTGCCTAAAGGGCCTCTCTCTCTGCTTTGTGCAACAGTTTCAGGTACTGGCGAGTGGAGCTTGCCCCCATCTCTGTGAATCACGACTAGGATAAAGTCGTTGCCCCTGGTTCCTGCCATCACCTCCTCCCTGCCCCCCAACATCACCAGAGTTCCCAGTATCCCTCCCTTCGGTCATGATATGGTCCACGTTGGAGACTTCCTTTAGAGGAGAATCCAAGTGCCAGGGTTATACTTTATAGATTTTAGCTTTGAATGAACTCAGTGATAGATTAGTAAACCTTTTGATCTGAAGGTCACTTTGAACTCACAGACCATATTAATCATTAATCGAAGGAACAGGTGTTGTTTGATTAACAAACAACTCTGTCACACCAGGATGTATTTAGTAACTTTGAAATAAGGACTTATCTATTTCTTGCTTATGTTTGGAACAGAAAGACACTTCCATGGGTCCTTTCTGGTTTGTACTAGGTGGGACAGAGACCCTCAGAAGCATCTTCAGGGCTTATGTTCACTCAGTTCATCCAACAAACATGTTGGAATGTCTGCCATGTGTCAAGCCCTGGCTCCGCCCACCTTTGTCTGAACCCATGCATGGTGGTCTGGAATGGCAGTGAGTCGTTCTGAGATGGTTGGAGGGATGCAAGACACAGTGGAGCATGGGTTGGAGACCACCTACTGGACAGTGGCCTCCCCCTGCTTCCAAGCTGTCCATAAAGTCATGAGCTCTAGGAGGCACTCTTCACACTTTGCAGATGAGGAGGGGAGGGTTTCTTAAAGTGTCATTAAAAACTTGTTGCTGCATTCTAGGGTAAAAAGAACTCTGCTTTGAGTGGGACCGTGGTGTGTGTATGTGTGTGTGTGTGAACGCTCAGTTGTGTCCAACTCTTTGCAACCCCCTTTGGCTGTAGCCTGCTAGCCTCTTCTGTCCATGGGATTTTCCAGGCAAGAATACTGGAGTGGGTTGCCATTTCCTTCTCCAGGCATCTTCCCAACCCAGGGATCGAACCTTCATCTCTGGCGAATCCTGCCTTGGCAGGTGGATTATTTACCACTAGTACCACCTGGAAAGCACTTGGGTGAGCCTGTTTAGTCTTGTAAATATAAAACACATACCCACAATTGGAGAGGAGGTCCCAAGGGAAAGCCATCTGAATGCAAATATTTCTGAGATGTTAACTACTGATTTGTGTTCTTTTTTTTTTAGTGTCTGTTCCTTTTTGCTTTGGCAGGCGTGGGTGAGTGGGGACGGTGGTGGCATTGGTTCGCTTGGCGTATCACATGGAACAGAGAACACGAATGTGCTGTGTGGTTAATGGTGGGGAGGCCCACTCTAAGAGACTCGTGGGCTGGCAGCTCCTAGGTACAACCCAGATGTTCTGCTTAACGACAGAGGAGAGACAGACTTTGGGAAACCCTGAATAACCTCTGCAGAGATTACTGTGACAACAAAGGGATCTGGTTTTGCTGGCCAGGCGTTGGGAGATAGGAGGGGAAATATGCCAGTCAGGCCTGCAAACTGACACAATGGGGCAGCAGGCCAGAGCCTGAGGGGAGAAATGGAGGGGACCCCCCGAGTGACCCTGGGAGTAGAGATAAGCTGCTCCCAAGTTCCTGGTTTTAAGTTTTTGTCTTATGCCTATAATCACTTATTGTTATCTGTAAGCCTTGTATTTGCTGTGTTTGGCACATAAAGGAAGGGGCCGGTATGCATGGTTTGTAGCACCTCAGAGGGCTGCAGCTAAGGGAAGAAGCTCTCAGGGACCCCAGAGGGGAGTGCATTAGAAGCAAGCTGACCAGAGATTCCGTGGGGGGTCCTTTGGAATACTGCGGGACAGAACGGATTTCCTGCAGGCCGGTGGGAGGGGAGCTCATTCAAAGAAGTAAAGATTTTTAAAGGGGAAGTTGACTCAATTCTGCAGGACTAGGATTTTTATATCACACAGAGTCAAGCGCAACATAAGGAGAGGGGGTGCTGGACACAGTCTGACCCCAGGCTGTTCCTACTGAAACTAATGTTAATGCTGTAGCAGAACAATACACAGTTAAACAAACTTTAAGAAGGCTGAGTTCAAACTCAAGGTTCTGTTCTCTAGAAGGGTCTGTTCTCTGTGCTTTCGAAGCCAGCCAGCCCGTTGTCAGCCAGCTGAGCAGACGCTTTAATGAGAAGGCAGCTATCTGTCGACCGCGTTGGTGATGTTTCTTGGTGCAGAGAAAGTGGTTCATTTTTTAAAATTTGTTAAATTATGGTGGTGGATATTAAAAAACATTCAGTTTTCTAGGTTAAATATAAAAAATAATTTTTATGTTTTCAGAAAAATTGCTTCAAGTTCAACTTAAAAGGTAAAGCATATGTGAGTTTGTAGCAGTGTGGGGGGATGCCTTGTAAATGAGTAATTTTGGATTCTTCCAGTTGTGTTTCAAAAGAAGGGTGTTTGAAAAAGACAATCGACTGAGGAAAAAAAAAAAAAATTGACCGAGGCCACAGATTCCTGGCCTTTACATCTTGATGCAGGAGTCCTTGCCTGACCTTTGCATGAGCCCGCGAGCTGTGACCAAGGTGGTGGGGAGACAGTCTGAGTTGGAAAAACACGGGAGGTCTGTCTTCAGGGGATTTTCCAGAGCAGTGCTTTCCAAGCGTTGCCTGAGCGGTGGAACCCTCCCTGCAGGCAGAATGTCGTGGAGCTGTCCGATGCCAGAAATAAGAAAAGTGGAGCAGCTGTGGGTGAAGCCGAGTCCAGACCTTCACCACCAGCTAGCCTTGGGGGAGGGCGTGTGCTGGACCCGAAGGCTTCATTGACAGGCTCCCAACAGTTCAGGGGAATAAAACAATAATGCCGAGGACGGCAGTGACAGCAGAGAGCTCACCCTGTTCCAGGCACTGTTTTTTTTTTTTTAATTAGAGTGAATTTTATTTAATTTTTAATTTTTATTTAATTTTGGGGTATAGTTGATTTCCAATGTTGTGTTTCAGGTGTACAACAACGTGATTCCCTTCTATAAAATACATGTATCTATTCTTTTTCAGGGCTTCCCAGGTGGCATTAGTGGTAAAGAACCCGCCTGCCAATGCAGGCGACATGAGACTCAGGTTCTATCCCTGGGTTGGGAAGATCCCCTGGAGGAGGGCATGGCAATTCCCTCCAGTATTCTTGCCTGGAGAATCTTATGGACAGAGGAGCCTGGCAGGTTACCGTCCATAGGGTTGTAAAGAGTCAGACATGACTGATGTGATTTAAGACACACACACATTCTTTTCCAGCTTCTTTTCCTGTATAGGTTATTACAGAATATTGAGTAGAGTTCCCTGTGTTGTATCGTAGGTACTTGTTGTTTTATATACAGTACTGTGTGTCTGTTAATCCCAGCCTCCTGATGACCATCAGTGACCCTGTGGCTCTGTGTGTTCATTATCTCCATCAGAGACTCAGTGCCCGCTGTGAACAGGTGGTACCCACTCACCCACCTTTGCCCAGTCCTTTAAGTGGGTAAATGTTTATAGCAGTAATGTCTCCACTTGGCAAAATAAGGACTTTGAGATTAAGACCTGCGTTATAATGACATGAGGGAAGAGGGTAATTAAGGCCAGCAGATGCATAATGAAAAGGCTATGTGGGGCAGGGACAAAGGGTTCCTCATCCACAGCAAAGGCAAAATCAATTGCACATAATCTTTATATCAGACTTTGGCTGTTGGATGAATATTAACAGATATGAGTAGGATAAATTTTTGATCTGATCTATGGTAACTGGGCTTCCTTGGTGGCTCAGCCAGTAAAGAATCCACCTGCAATGCAGGAGGCATAGGTTAGATTCCTGGGTTGGGAAGACACCTTGGAGAAAGGAATGTTTATCCACTCCAGTATTCTTGCCTGGAGAATCCCATGGACAGAGGAACCTGGAAGGCTACAGTTCATAGGACTGCAAAGAGTCGGACATAACTGAGTGACTAAGCAAGCAGGCATGATACCTTTGGACAGGAAGTCCCTGCAGGATACGGACACTGACAGTATCTCTGTCACGGCTGAAGCAAGAAAGTGTGTCCTCTCTACTGGAAAGTGGTGGGAGAAAAGTTAATCTCTTCCTTTTGTACCTCTTTGATGCAAATCCAGGATTGATGCACAGAGTCATATGCCCCTCCCCCCCCCCAGCCCCTTGCCCCTCACCTGACCCCCTGTGGCTGCGGCAGAGCTTGCCTGGGTGCTCTGGAGTCTCAGGGAGCCCATTTCGGCACACTGTATCAGGAGCAGGCTTCACTACCATCTAGGCTCAGGGATAAAGCAAGACGTTCCAGCATGTCTTGCTCACATGCAGACACCGAGGGTTCTGTTCTTCCATAGGTCTGCCTGGTGGGTGACTGTCCAGGGCAGCCCTGGGACTTCACAGGGCAATAGGAAAACAGTGCTCTAACAGTGAAGAAATTACCTTTTAGGGGCTCACATTCAGGATTTCTAATCTGCAAGGCTGGTCTCTGGAAGGGTGGGGCAGGGGTGGAGTTAATCAAGCCTTGTCTAACAGCATTACCTAGATGCCAAATAGGAGGACCCGGCCAGGTAGTAAAATTAAGAAAAGTGTGGAAAGGATATTTGGTGTGGTTGAGCTGTCATCTTCCAAACACAGGTAAATAATCCTGGAGTGTGAAGTCAAGTGGGCCTTAGGAAGCATTACTACAAACAAAGCTAGTGGAGGTGATGGAATTCTAGCTGAGCTATTTCAAATCTTAAATGATGATGCTGTGAAAGTGCTGCACTCAATATGCCAGCAAATTTTGAAAACTCAGCAATGGCCACAGGACTGGAAAAGGTCAGTTTTCATTCCAATCCTAAAGAAAGGCAATACCAAAGAATGTTCAGACTACCACACAATTGCACTTATTTCACATGCTAGCAAGGTAATGTTCAAAATCCTTCAAGCTAGGTTTCAACAGACCCTGAACTGAGAACTTCCAGATGTACAAGCTGGATTTAGAAAAGGCAAAGAAACCAGAGGTCAAATTGCCAAGATCTGTTGGATCATAGAAAAAGCAAGAGAATTCCAGAAAAATATCTGCTTCATTGACTATGCTAAAGCCTTTGTGTGGATCACAACAAACTGTGGAAAATTCTTAAAGAGGTGGGAATACCAGACCATCTTACCTGCCTCCTGAGAAATCTGTGTGCAGGTCAAGAAGCAACAGTTAGAACTGGAAATGGAACAACAGACTTGTTCCAAATTGGGATAGGGGTATGTCAAGCCTGTATATTGTCACCTTCCTTATTTAACCTATATTCAGAGTAAATCATGAGAAATGCTGGGCTGGATGAAGCACAAACTGGGATGAAGATTGCTGGGAGAAATATCAATAACCTCAGATATGAAGATGATAGCACCTTAATGGCTGAAAGGACAGAGGAACTAAAGAGCCTCATGATGAAGGTGAAAGAGGAGCATGAAAAACCTGACTTAAAACTCAATATTAAAAAAACTAAGATCATGGCATCCAGTCCCATCACTTCATGGCAAATAGATGGGGAAACAATGGAAACAGTGACAGACTTTATTTTCTTGGACTCCAAAATCACTGCAGATGGTGACTGCAGCCATGAAATTAAAAGACGCTTGCATCTTGGAAGAAAAGCTTTGACCAACCTAGACCGCATATTAAAAAGCAGAGACATCACTTTGCTGACAAAGGTCCATAGAGTCAAGGCTATGGTTTTTCCAGTAGTCATATATGGATGTGAAAGTTGGACCATAAAGAAAGCTGAGTGCTGAAGAATTGATGCTTTTGAACTGTGGAGAAGACTCTTGAGAATCCCTTGGACAGCAAGAAGATCAGACCAGTCAATCTTTGCCACCATATGGACTACAGCATGCCCTGCCTTCCTGTCCCTCATTGTCTGCTGGAGTTTGCCAGTGAGGTGGCAAAGAGCCAGACACAACTCAGCGACTGAACAACAGCAGCAACCATTATATTGCCTATCAGACTAGCAGTTCCATTTTGGCAGCAGCACCACCATCTTTGACTATACAGCAGAGTTCGTGCACTTATAAGTCCACCCCTTGGACTACAGCATGACAGGCCTTCCTGTCCCTCACCGTCTCCCAGAGTTTGCCCAAGTTCATGTCCACTGAGTAGGTGATCCTATCCAACCATCTCATCTCATAATAGTTGCTCAGTAGTGCCAAATGCTTAACCATTGATGTATGAAGAGCAGCCTATCAAAGGTGAATTTTATTTTATTTATTTCTTTTTCTCTCTTACTCAAAGGTGAATTTTAATGTTTAATACATAAAGATTAAGATTTTGTGAAACTCAAATGCATGGAAAGTGAAGCTGTTCCTGCCCTGTTAATACAGCATCATAATAACTAACCAGAAATATATTAGTCCTTCCAATAGGAGGAAGTGCCAAAGAGTTGATGCTTTCAATTTGTGATGCTGGAGAAGACTCTTGAGAGTTCCTTGGACTGCGAGGAGATCAAACCAGCCAATCCTAAAGGAAATCAACCCTGAATATTCATTGGAAAGACTGATGCTGAAGTTGAAGCTCCAATATTTTGGCCACTTGATGCAAAGTGCCGACTCGTTGGAAAAAACCCTGATGCTGGGAAAGAATGAAGGCAAAAAAAAGAAGGAGGTGGCAGAGGATGTTTGTTAGATAGCATCACTGACTCAATGGACAGGAATTTGAGCAAACTCTGGGAGACTGTGGAGGACAGAAGAGCCTGGTGTGCTGCAGTCCATGGGGTTGCAAAGATTTGGATATGATATAGTGACTGAACAACAACGAAAGGAGGAATTGAGGGAAGGACATTTATTCAGAGAAAAAAGAGCTTATCTCCTGGCTACTTATAAAAGAGCTGTGTATTCCTGGCCATGGATGAATAAATTTGAACTAAACTGACCTATCTTAAATGGGGTATCCCTGCCCTTGGATTTATCATTCACAGCTAGGGTCAACCGGTTGGGAACTATGTATGAGGTTACCAGAGAATCATTCTGAGCAATCATTTCTCTCCTGGGAATTTGAAACTTGGCTGAAGAGATGTGCAGAAGGTAAATTGTTGGTCTGAAGCATTTTAATGGGTTCAGCATAAAAAGTCCAAATTCCTGCTTTTGGGGCTCCAGAGGGACCCCCACCCCTGCCTTTCTGAGACCTGCTTCTTCAAATCTTCTTTTGATTTTCTAAGTGCCCTGGGGCTCAGGGAGATAGGGTGGGAGAAATATGGCTCCCCTTTGTCCATTGCTGGTTCTCTTCTTGCTGGAGAATGGGGCCAGGTCCCCAGTGCCAACGGGTTAGAGGAAGGATTTCAAAATTCTTTGATTGTATCAGTTCCAGTGTTACTGAGATAGAACAAGCTCCCCAGACTGACTGCTGCCAGTGTCTCCAGTGGGGAGTCCCAGTTCCCTTTGCCTCTCCAGGAGGCTCTTCAAGATCAGCCAGGCTCCTTTCAAACTACTGCTTCTGTGCTTCCAAGTGTTAGGACTTGGGGCTTGTGAGATGTTGCATGCACCATTTAAAAGGAGAGTCTGTCTCCTACAGCTCTCTGGTTCTCTTGAATATAATCCTGCTGGTTTTCAAATGAGATGTTTTTGGGGTCTTGTTTTCCTGGTTCAGGACCCTTGGGCTAGGGACCCTGATGTGGACCCCTCAATCCTTGAGGAAGACCTCTACAATTGTGATAGTCCTCCCATTTGTGATAGTCCTCCCTAGGCACTCACTGATTTGTGGGGGTCTGCATCCTGACAATATTATGTCTCTGTCCCTCCTCCTGGCTTGCTGTAGTTCCTTATGTCTTTAGTTGTGGACAATCTTTTCTGCTAGTCTTCAGAGTGTTCTCACAGATATTTGTTCCACTAGTAGTAATTTTGGTGTGTCCATGTAGGAGGTGAGTTTGGGTCTTCCTCCTCCACCATCTTGGTCACCTGCCAAATCATTGAATATTGGATTTAGGAATAGAAAAAGGGAAGAAATCAAACCAACTCCTCAGTTTCTTTTTTGTGCATTGGAATGACATTGTCTAAAATCGGAATACAGGAAGGGCAAAAATTTGCTTTCTTTCTATTATTATTTTTGGGATATCTATGTAGGGTTTTCCACTTGAGATTTGAAATACTTCTTTAGACAAAATAGTGAGTCTAAGCTGCAGACATAGTAGGTATAATTTTGTTCAGTCACTCAGTCATGTCTGACTTTTTGTCACCCCAAGAACTGCAGCACACCAGGCTTGTTTATGGTCCAATTCTCACATAGGTACAGGACTAGTGGAAAAACAATAAATTTGACTATATGGACCTTTGTAGGCAAAGTGATGTCTCTGCTTTTTAATACACTCTCTAGGTTCATCATAGCTTTTCCTGCAAGGAGCAGGTGTCTTTTAATAGCATGGCTGCAGTCACCATCCTGCAGTGATTTTGGAGACCAAGATAATAAAAGTCTGTCACTGTTTCCATTTATATAGCAGGTATAGGTGCACACTAAGTACCTATCAGTGGCAGGAGCACCAGAGAAGACCATATAAAATGAAAAGAGAAGAAGCCTAAGGATGAGCTTTTAGAACTCTGATTTTAAGTAGAGCATTGAGAAGATAGAGCCAGCAAAGAACAGATCAGAAATGGCTAGACAAACTATAGGAGAAATAGAAATGTATCTTCCTACTGCAGACTTAAAAAAAAATACTCATGAAACTTCCCTGGTGACTAGGGATAAAGAATCCACCTGTCAGTGCAGGAGACACAGTTTCGATTCCTGATCTAGGAGGATCCCACATGCCACAGAGCAGCTAAGTCTGTGTGCCACAATTACTGAGCCTGTGCTGTAGAGCCTGAGAGCTGCAACTGCTGAAGCCCATGTGCCCTAGAGCCCATGCTCCAAAACAGGAGAAGCCATTCCAATGAGAAGCCTGGGCACAGCAGCCAGAGGGTAGACCCCACTTGCCGTAAATAGAGGAAAGCCCACACAGCATTGAAGACCCAGCACAATAAGCAAAGTTATTAAAAAAATTCACAACCCACAAGTTGAGAGTTATGTTTTATTTTAGGACTGCAAGCCTGGGAGACAGCACTTCAAGTAACTATGAGAGAACTGCTCTGAGGAGGTGAGGGGAGGAGCCAGGTTATGCAGAAGTTTTGCAACAAAGGGGAGGCAGTTCAAATGACTAAAGTTTTTGTAAATTAAAGAAAATCAGATATATAAGGATATGAGTTCACTGAAATCATTCCTTTGATATGCACCTCAGCTATCTTGAGGCCAGTATCTTGCAACTCATTTGCCAACAACACAAGAGATAACTCTACACATAGACATCACCAGATGGTCAATACCATAATCAGATTGATTATATTCTTTGCAGCCAAGATGGAGAAATTCTATACAGTCAGCAAAAATAAGACCAGGAGCTGACTGTGGCTCAGATCATGAAGTCCTTATTGCCAAATTCAGACTTAAATTGAAGAAAGTTTGGAAAACCATTAGACCATTTTCAGGTATGACCTAAATCAAATCCCTTACAATTATACAGTGGAAGTGACAAATAGATTCAAAGGATTAGATCTGATAGAGTGCCTGAAGAACTATGGAGGGAGGTTCGTGACACTGTACAGCAGGCAGTGATCCAGACCATCCCTAAGAAAAATATGCAAAAAGGCATAATGGTTGTCTGAGGAGGCCTTACAAATAGCTGAGAAAAGAGAAGCAAAAGGCAAAGGAGAAAAGGAAAGATATACCCATTTGAATGCAGAGTTCCAAAGAATAATAAGGAGAGATTAAAAAAAAGCTTCCTCAGTGATCAATGCAAAGAAACAGAGGAAAACAGCAGAATTGAAAGACTGGAGATCTCTTCAAGAAAATTAGAGATACCAAGGGAACATTTCACGCAAAGATAGGCACAATAAAGGACAGAAATGGTACGGACCTAAGAAAAGCAGAAGATATTAAGAAGAGGTGGCAAGAATACACAGAAGAACTGTACAAAAAAAGATCTTCATGACCCAGATAACCACAATGATGTGATCACTCACTTAGAGCCAGACATCCTAGAATGTGAAATCAAGTGAATCTTAGGAAGCATCACTATGAACAAAGCTAGTGGAAGTGGTGGAATTCCAGTTGAGCTATTTCAAATCCTAAAAGATGATGCTGTGAAAGTGTTGCACTCAATATGCTGAGAAAGTTGGAAAATGCTGCAGTGGTCACAGGACTGGAAGGTCAGTTTTCGTTCCAATCCCAAAGAATGACAATGCCAAAGAATGTTCAAACTACTGCACAATTGCACTCATCTGAACACACTAGTAAAGTAATGCTCAAAATTCTCCAAGTCAGGCTTCAACAGTATGTGAACCATGAACTTCCAGATGTTCAAACTGGATTTAGAAAAGGCAGAGGAACCAGAGATCAAATTGCCAACATCCATTGGCTCATCAAAAGAGCAAGAGAGTTCCAGAAAAACATCTACTTCTGCTTTATTGACTGACTACTCCAAAGCCTTTGACTGTGTGGATCACAACAAACTGGAAAATTCTGAAAAAGATGGGAATACCAGACCACCTGACCTGCCTCTTGAGAAATCTGTATGCAGGTTAAGAAACAACAGTTAGAGCTGGAAATGGAACAACAGTCTTGTTCCAAAATGGGATAGGAGCATGTCAAGGCTGTATATTGTCACCCTGCTTATTTAACTTATATGCAGAGTACATCATGAGAAATGCTGGGCTGGAGGAAGCACAAGCTGGAATCAAGATTGCTGGGAGAAATATCAATAACCTCAGATATGCAGATGACACCACCCTTATGGCAGAAAGTGAAATAGGACTAAAAAGCCTCTTGATGAAAATGAAAGAGGAGAGTGAAAAGTTTGGCTTAAAACTCAACATTCAGAAAACTAAGGTCATGATATTTGGTCCCATCAGTTCATGGCAAATAGATGGGGAAACAAAGGAAACAGTGACAGAGTTAATTTTCTTGGGCTCCAAAATCACTGCAGATGGTGATTGCAGCCATGAAATTAAAAGATGCTTGCCCCTTAGAAGAAAAGCTATGACAAATCTAGACAGCATATTAAAAAGCAGAGACATTCCTTTACCAACAAAGGTCCATCTAGTCAAAGTTATGGTTTTTTCAGTAGTCATGTATGGATGTGACAGTTGGATTACAAAGAAAGCTGAGCGCCGAAGAATTTATGCTTTTGAACTGTGGTGTTGGAGAAGACTCTTGAGAGTCCCTTGGACTGCAAGGAGATTCGATCAGTCAATCCTAAAGGAAATCAGTCCTGAATATTCATTGGAAGGACTGATGCTGAAGCTGAAACTCCAATACTTTGGCCACCTGCTGCGAAGAACTGACTCATTGGAAAAGACCATGATTCTGAGAAAGATTGAAGGTGGGAGAAGAAGGGGATGACAGAGGATGAGATGGTTGGATGGTATCACCGACTCAATGGACATGAGTTTGAGTGAGCTCCAGGAGTTGGTGATGACAGGGAAGCCTGGCATGCTGCAGTCCATGGGGTTGCAAAGAGTCAGACTCGACTGAGCAACTGAACTGAACTGAACTGATCTTGTTCTCACATCCTGAGCTTCCTTTTCTCAGGCTCACAGTAGGGAGTGGCTACAGTCTGATGGCCGCTAGATGGCAGGTATTCTTTTCTTCCTGAATTCCCTCAGGGATTTCTGGCTCAGTTGCTGATGACTGTGACAGCCTTGTTTACTGATATGGCAGGAAATATTTCATTCTTCACTACTGTCTCCTCATGTTCCACCTCTTGCTATCACTTGCTCCTCTTGTTTATCTCTGTAAATAGTACTCCCTTCCACCCAGTTATCCAAGTCAAAAGCCTTTACAATATCCTCTGACTATCCTTTGTGTTCACTCAAGGCTCAGTCAGTTCCAAATCCAGTGAATTCTACTTACCAAACATCTTCCTATCATCACAATAAGATCAGAGAGAAAATTTTAGTGTTACTTGACTTAATATGGTTCCAGCCCAAACCGAAGTAATCATGTTCATGCTAACTTGGGCTGCTTCACTGCAGACCCAGGAATATCTTATTATTAACATTTGCCTTGGGTTGTGTTGTGGCAGTCTGAGTTGGAAAGACTCAGATTTTCTGTAAAAGAATTTCCAGACGCAGAATATTTCAGAAGGGGTGAATTTATGGAGAGCAATGAGCTGAGATAATGAAGATACTGCAAATGCAGTGGACAGACCTTCTGACAGACCAGGGAGAGCTGACAGTTTTTGTGGATTGGTGGTGGTGGTGGTTTAGTTGCTAAGTCATATCTGACTCTTGCAACCCCATGGACTGTAGTCTGCCAGGCTCCTCTGTCCATGGGATTCTCCAGGCAAGTATACTGTAGTGGGTTGCCATTTCCTTCTCCAGGGGATCTTCCCGACCCAAGAATCGAACCCAGTTCTCCTGCACTGAAGGCAGATTCTTTACCAACTGAGCTACAAGGGAAGTCCTGTTGTGGGTTAGTAGCCAATTTTTATAGCCACTAGGCAAAGATAATTCCTGCTTCAAGGTTGGCATTAGGTGATTGGTTAGGGTACTATAGAGTGACTATTGGGGTGGGCATTTTTGCCTACTTTGGGGCCAGAAAACCTGCTGGTGATGATCAGGGGGGCCTTTGGCAATGCTTACAAGGGCTCAGTCAGTGCTGGGGGTGACACTTGGTTATCGGCTCTGCCTCAGTGGCCTTGGTGAAAGGCCTCACACCTGTGGCCTTGGGCCAGGACTCCACAGGCTGGTTTCTAGGGAAAGAAGTTCCAAGGTACAAATGTACACACAGGTTTATTATAGCATTCTTTTAGAACTTCATTCCATAAGTGTGCGACAGAAGCCTGATTGCTGAGAAGTTCATGTTGAATCATGGTAGACTGTCCTTAAGTCATTCCATGGGCAGATGGAATGGCTCTTCAGAAATGTCTGGAATTAAACCATAGTGGGAACCTTTGTAACTACACATTGATTAGTCAATAGATACAGGTTTCCCCTCACTAGATGGATGTAACCTTGGGGATATATTTCCCCTTCTGAAGTGAAGTGAAATTTGCTCAGTTGTGTCCAACTCTTTGCGACCCCATGGACTATATAATCCATGGAATTCTCCAGGCCAGAATACTGGAGTGGGTAGTCTTTCCCTTCTCCATGGGATCTTCCCAACCCAGGGATTGAACCCAGGTCTCCTGCACTGCAGGCAGATTCCTTACCAGCTGAACCACAAGGGAAGCCCAAGAATACTGGAGTGGGGAGGAGAAGGATCCAGTAGGTCCTGGGAAAATAATAGACCCATAACAGAGTGGCTGCATTAAGAGCAGATCAGTCAGACTGGGAGCTCCAGATTCTAGCGCCTGATGTGGTGGTGATTGGCAAAGTGGTAGCAACCAAGTGAGTACAGGACCAGTACTAACAGATAAGGACAATCAGCTGTCTTGTTCTTATCCCATCACTGGGGCATTGCATATGCCTATGAGATCTGGAAGTTCAGGTAGGGAAGGATCATAGTAATAATTCTCCAAAACTAACTGACTTGTGATTGACTGCCAACCTAGAGGAAAAGGGAACTTAAAATTATGTTCATCTGTAGAAAATAAAGATGTGAGACCACACCTGCCTCTGTTTTGTGCCCATCTTTTAAATTTCATTTGTGTATGTAGATTGCTTGGGCTTTGCAGGTTGCTCCTGCCAATGCAGGAACTGTGGGTTGCATCCCTGGGTCGAGAAGATTCTCTGGAGGAGGGCATGGCAACCCACTCTAGTATTCTTGCCTGGAGAATCCCATGGACAGAGGAGGCTGGCGGGCTACAGTCCATGGGGTTGCAAGGAGTCAGAAATGACAGATCATGCAAGCATGCATGCATGCATGCAAGTATGTAGATTGCTTACCTTGGTAGTTATTATGTGCTCAATAAACAGCTGCTGGATTAGCAAGTTTATTTTAAAGCACTTGATATTGATGCCAATTCTGTGTCTCTAGCACCCATCTAGCATGAATTATTTTATAATTCCACCATCAAATAATACATTTCCACTGAACTGCATTCTCACCAGCTTGACAATAAGAACACTAATTTTTGGCCATTTGAAAATATAAGTTGATATTTCATTTTAACTTGTATGTCTTATGATTTCCAGTGGGTTTGTACAGTTTTTCATACATTTACTACCCATGTGGCTTTTTTCTCTTAAAAATGATATGGCCCGGATTTTACACGTTTCTATTAACTTATTTTACTATCTTTTTGGTAGATATTTATGACAGAATTCTATGTATTAAAAGTACACTTTGAAAATTGTTTGTTTTGTCATTTGTTCTTTCATTTTTGACACCTTATAATATTTTGAAATTTTACACATTCCTTGACTAAAACTTTGAATACAGAAATTTACAAAGAACAAAGTGAAAATCACTTAAAAGTCCACCATTAAAAGTTAATTGTTTTTATCATTTTGGTGAATATTTTTCTAGTTTGCTCTGATAAATTGTTAGAATTTTGCCAAACATAGGCTTTAAATGAGTTATCATTCAATTTGTTGTTTGTTGTTGTTGTTCAGTCACTAAGTCATGTCTGACTCTTTGCAACCTCATGGGCTGCAGCACACCAGGCTTTCCTGTCCTTCTCTGTCTCCTGGAGCTTGCCCAAACTCATGTCCATTGGATCGGTGATGGCATCTGATCATTTCATCTTCTGTCACCCCCTTCTCTACCCTCAGTCTTTTCCAGCATCAGGGTCTTTTCCAATGAGTTGGCTCTTCCCATCAGAAGGCCAAAGTATTAAAGTTTGAGCTTGAGCTTCAGCATCAGTCCTTCCAATGAATATTCAGGACTGATTTCCTTTAGGATTGACTGGTTTGATCTCCTTGCTGTCCAAGGGACTCTCAAGAGTCTTGAGAATTATTCAGCTTCAACTTATCTGTCTTTAAATTTCTGGAATTTCCTTTACTATTCAGAATATTTTTAATTTCAAGGTTTTGTAGAATTTTCTATTGAAAATTGTGGTTTACTGATTCCATTTAACTTTATTAGATTATTTTTCTGGTTTAGGGCATGGAGCTAGAAAGATGGAGAAGCTCTATACAGTCAGCAAAAACAAAACTGGGAGCTGACTGTGGCTCAGATCATGAACTCCTTATTGCCAAATTCAGACTCAAATTGAAGAAAGTGGGGAAAACCACTAGACCATTCAGGTATGACCAAAGTCAAATCCCTTATGATTATACAGTGGAAGTGAGAAATACATTTAAGGACTAGATCTGATAGAGTGCCTGGTGAACTATGGATGGAGGTTTGTGACATTGTACAGGAGACAGGGATCAAGACCATCCCCAAGAAAAAGAAATGCAAAAAGCAAAATGGCTGTCTAAGGAGGCCTTACAAATAGCTGTGAAAAGAAGAGAAGTGAAAAGCAAAGGAGAAAAAGAAAGATATACCCATTTGAATGCAGAGTTCCAAAGAACAGCAAGGAGAGATAAGAAAGCCTTCCTCAGGGATCAATGAAAAGAAATAGAGGGAAACAACAGAATAGGAAAGACTAGAGATCTCTTCAAGAAAATTAGAGATACCAAGGGAACATTTCATGCAAAGATGGGCTCAATAAAGGACAGAAATGGTGTGGACCTAACAGAAGCAGAAGATATTAAGAAGAGGTGGCAAGAATACACAGAAGAACTATACAGAAAAGATCTTTACAACCCAGATAATCATGATGGTGTGATAACTCAGCTAGAGCCAGACATCCTGGAATGTGAAATCAAGTGGGCGTTAGGAAACATCACTATGAGCAAAGCTAGTGGAGGTGATGGAATTCCACTTGAGCTATTTCAAATCCTAAGAGATGATGCTGTGAAAGTGCTGCACTCAATATGCCAGCAAATTTGGAAAACTCAGCAGTGGCCACAGGACTGGAAAAGGTCAGTTTTCATTCCAATCCCAAAGAAAGGCAATGCCAAAGAATGCTCAAACTACCGCACAATTACACTCATCTCACATGCAAGCAAAGTAATGCTCAAAATCCTCCAAGCCAGGCTTCAGCAATATGTGACCCATGAGCTTCCAGATGTTCAAGCTGGTTTTAGAAAAGGCAGAGGAACCAGAGATCAAATTGCCAACATCCGTTGGATCATTGAAAAAGCAAGGGAGTTCCAGAAAAACATCTATTTCTGCTTTATTGACTATGCCAAAGCCTTTGACTGTGTGGATCACAACAAACTGTGGAAAATTCTGAAAGAGATGGGAATACCAGACCATCTGACCTGCCTCTTGAGAAACCCGTATGCGGGTCAGGAAATAACAGTTAGAACTGGACATGGAACAACACACTGGTTCCAAATAAGAAAAGGAGTACATCAAGGCTGTATATTGTCATCCTGCTTATTTAACTTATATGTGGAGTACATCATGAGGAACGCTGGGCTGGAGGAAGCACAAGCTGGAATCAAGATTGCTGGGAGAAAGATCAATAACCTCAGATATGCAGATGGCACCACCGTTATGGCATAAAGTGAAGAAGAACTAAAGAGCCTCTTGATGAAAGTGAAAGAGGAGAGTGAAAAAGTGGCTTAAAGCTCAACTTTCAGAAAACTAAGATCATGGCATCTGGTCCCATCACTTCATGGCAAATAGATGGGGAAACAGTGGGAACAGTGGCTGACTTTAGTTTTTTGGGCTCCCAAATCACTGCAGATGGTGATTGCAGCCATGAAATTAAAAGATGCTTACTCCTTGGAAGGAAAGTTATGACCAACCTAGACAGCATATTAAAAAGCAGAGACATTACTTTGTCCACAAGATCCGTCTAGTCAAGGCTATGGTTTTTCCAGTGGTCACGTATGGATGTGAGAGTTGGACTGTGAAGAAAGCTGAGTGCCGAAGAATTGATGCTTTTGAACTGTGGTGTTGGAGAAGACTCTTGAGAGTCCCTTGGACTGCAAGGAGATCCAACCAGTCCATCCTAAAGGAGATCAGTCCTAGCTGTTCATTGGAAGGACTGATGTTGAAGCTGAAACTCCAATACTTTGGCTCCCTAATTGGAAGAGTCAACTCATTTGAAAAGACCCTGATGCTGGGAAAGATTGAGGGCAGGAGGAGAAGGGGACGACAGAGGATGAGATGGTTGGATGGCATCACCGTCTCAATGGACATGAGTTTGGGTAAACTCCGCAAGTTGGTGGTGGACAGGGAGGCCTGGTGTGCTGTTGTCCATGGGGTCGCAGAGTCAGACCAGACTGAGCGACTGAACAGAATTGAATGGAGTTACATTATTAGTCATTTAACTCTAAATAGTTATGCTATTTGTTGCATAATTCCTTATTTTACCCCAAATTTGTGATGCCAAAATTATATATTAAGTGTTACATCTGTGGTCTGTCTGGACTTTCTTTGATATGTAAATGCATCTACTCTTTTGACTATTGCATTTATAGTAAATGCTACTGTGAGTAGCAAATGCTACTCCATAGACTAGCCAGCACCCTCTCACCCCATGATCTCCTTTTTTTTGGGAATCATCTTGCTTATTATTAAATTGTAGGTAATTTAAAACTATTTTTCAAATTCTTCCAAAAGTATCTGGTTTTCATTGTACTTACTACATCAATTATTCTACTGATTAATTAGGGGAAGACTAGTTATTTTCAGTTCCATTCTACCTTCCTATTCAGAAACATGCTAATTATCTACAATTACACACATATTCAAAATCTTTAAAAAATATTATGGTTTTCTTCACTTAAAAAATTTTTTTCATTTATTTTTATTAGTTGGAGGCTAATTACTTTACAATATTGTAGTGGGTTTTGTCATACATTGACATGAATCAGCCATGGATTTACATGTATTCCCCATCCTGATCCCCCCTCCCACCTCCCTCTCTACCCAATCCCATTTTTTATTATGGTTAATCAGAGGTATTTTATAGTTCATAATTTAGTACCACAATTGTAAAAAATCAATTTTTTCTATTATATATTTATTTACTTTACAAAGGTTTCCAGCATCTTAACATCACCTCATTTTCCCTCTTTTTTTATGCTCTAGAATCAGCAGTTACTTAATGGAATTCCTTAAAACTGTGTCACTTGCATGAAGGCTTCTTCCTGCTTTGCTCTCCTTGAACATTTTCCCCTGGAAAAATTACAATGAAACCAACAAAGAAAAAATATCAAATAAGCATATATGTCTTGTATCCTCAGGGGCAAGCTTATCCTTTGCCAAACAGCATTGGTTATAAACTGTGAGCCCTGCCCCAAGGGTTGGAGTAAACTTTGTGAATGAAAGACCAAACTCCCGGAGCAAAATTTGGAAAGGAAGCTTTGATACTTTCTACTTTTACTTTTGGACATCTTTGCATTGGTCAAAAGAGTTTTTGGTAAAGGCAAATGGTACACAGAAAGTCATAGAATCATTTCCTAGTCTTCATCACTTAAAATCCCAATATTTACTACTCTCTCTTTTTGTAACATTTCATTTCCAGGGAAAGTCAGACGGTCCGAATCTCACAGGCAACACATAGGACTCTTTCCCCCGAGATACATCGTTATCTGTGGGAGCGGAGGGGCTCTTGTCTTCTCCTTGGTCTCCCTCAGGTCTTCAGTGACCTGGGAAGGTCACAGACCTACAGACACCAACAGTCTCAGAGAGCTTACTGCCCTCACTGGGCTGAGGTCTGCCAGGGTCTGAGGGATGAGAATCCGGTGTTTGGATCATGTTTGTGAAACACCTTCAGGGGTGTGTATGTCACACCAAGGCATCTAATTTTGGCTTCTTCACCTCTAAACCTACTGGTCATACTGATGTTGGTCTGGGTGATCCAGGGAAGCGTGGGGGAGTCCGAGGTCACTGTGGGGAGGGATGAGACTGTAGCTAAACCAAAGGCACTGATCACCTGGAAATAGCTTAGAGCTTAGCTTGTTTGGGGGACAGTGTCTCAACTCATGTTTTTCCCTCCTCGTCACAGACCCTGAGTGCACAGCTCCCCCAAGGGACGCTTAGAGGGTTTACTCACTCATTTTCCACATCCTGGATGGAGTCGGGCAGAGGTTTATTCCTGGTTTCGGGAAGGAGTAGGATGACAAGGCCACCAAGGATGGAGCAGACTCCATAGATGATCCAGGGCAGGTGTGGGGAATACACACTTAGGATCATCACGAGAGGAGCCAGGGCTGTCCCAGTAGCAGAAGCAAATCCTATGATTCCCAGAGCTGTTACCCTTGGGGTGTAAACAATAATCCAAGAAAGTCAGGTAAAAATCTACACTTGTAATTTTGTGATGTATTACTTTACTTTGATTATGGTAGATAGCATAGCAGTGCAGAAGGTTGACCACATATGGTTCCTTTTGAAATTTTTTCTTTAATTTTCCAGCAATTTTTTCCCTCAAATTCAAGTGCAGTTAAGTGCATTATGACCCAGTTTGATCATTAAGAATTACCGTTACTCATGACATCTTCCTTTCTTGTCATTCAGAAGATCACAGGAGATGTCGCACACGGAGACTATATCCAGTGTCTGGCAAAAACTTTAAATAATCTTTGGGTATAAATTGTTAGGTTTTTGTTATTACACTTGGTTACTTTTGATAACTAACCAATCTTAGTTTTCCTCCTCCAATAAGTGTCAGTTAGCTGGCAGAGGTCTGTTTTTCAAAGAGTATCCATGAATTTTCATACCTGAGTACAGTAGGAGTCAGTTCAAATGCATGAGAAAGACAGCTGGAGAATGCAGCACCAGAAACTCCTACTGCCAAAGTTGCTGTGACCACACGCAGGGTCTGCATGTCTGGAGAGAAGAAAACCAGTGAGGCTCAGGCAATCTGAGCTGAAGGAATTAGCATCTCCATAGTTACAAACGAGATAGAGATAATGAAATAGAGCCTGCACACACTGTTCATGTGTGATTAGTCCTGTCTGACTCTTTGCCACCCCATGGGCTATAGCCTGTCAGGCTCCTCTATCCATGGAGTTTTCCAGGCAAAGAACACTGGCTGATGTTTCCTACTCTATGACATCTTCCCAACCCAGGGATGGAAACTGTGTCTCCTGTGTCTCCTGCCAAGGCGGGTGGAGACTTTACCACTGCACAACTGGGAAGCCTGATCAAATGAAGAAGAGCTTATTGGAGCTGTTCTCTAGTGTAAAATACACAGAACAGAAACTACACAGAGGCTGAAAATGTGCGGTGTCTAATAGGCTGAGAAATGTGACTTAGCTACATTTTATGACTTACGGTGAATAAAAGGGTCTGAATTATTTCATCAACTGTCCCTGCCTCTCTGAGATTTGCCAGAAAAGGAGAGGGAAGGTGAGACCAGCAGAACTTGATTTCATTTATTTTCTCCAGTGTCTCCTCTGCCCCTCAGGTAGAATGTAGGATTGTCAAGTGAGCAATAACTGCGGGGTGTAAGATTCATCCATGTCTCAACAGATTAAAACCTAGGAGCTTTCACAATATTGACATGGACTAGTATTGCAGAGACACGACTGAGTGATTTCACTCTCACTTTTCACTTTTCTGCATTGGAGAAGGAAATGGCAACCCTCTCCAGTGTTCTTGCCTGGAGAATCCTAGGGACAGGGGAGCCTGGTGGGCTGCTGTCTATGGGGTCTCACAGAGTCGGACATGACTGAAGCGACTTAGCAGCAGCAGTATTGCAGAAGAGATTAATACAAGGACAGGACTCCTGTATTAATGGATAATCTGGAGAGTGTCTTTATCTAGGACAATGTTTCAATAGTCAAATATAAGAATCTCTATTGGGAAAATAGTCTGATATTGGAAACAACAGAAGGGAAATTTCAGAGAGTCTGTTTTCTATGCCTACATGTCCTTCCCTGCGAGGAAATTTCATTATGAGTGCTACAATACTGGGAGTGGGCTGTGTCATTATGTAGCAAACTTGCATCACTGCTAATATTCAAGGTGAGCAGTGGAACCCCAACAATCTGGGATCCCATAAAGTGCATCCCTGCACTGGGAGTTAGGTGAAGCATGTGAACAGCTGGGTTTCCCTCTTCGTTACATATGATCATTCAGTTTAGTAAAATAGATTGTAAGACAGGCTGTTAACTGCTTTCTGCCTTGTTACTACTATTCTCTTCTCTGCTTGAAGACAGGGAATTTTATTTTCTTGAAGTTAAGATGACACCCCTAAACTAGAGTTGCCCTAATGGTGACCAGACATGAGACATATAAGTAGTTATATAGAGATCAGAGGATACATTTTCAGTGAAGCTACAGAACCAAGAAAGAGCTTGTGGAAGTGATAGTCAGAGGAAGTGACAGTATTGTGTCCTCACATGAGAGCCTATTACAAGGTCTAGACCCACCTTGCTTACTGTGTAAAGTATGATTGGCCAAAGGTGGCTCGGGGTAAAGGATTTGCCTGTAATGCAGGAGACACAGGTTCAATCCCTGGGATGGGACAATCCCCTGGAGAAGGAAATGGCAACCTACTCCAGTATTCTTGCCTGGGAAATCCCAAGGACAGAGGAACCTGGTGGGCTGCAGTCTATGGGGCTACAGTCTATGAAGTCGTAAACAGTTGGACACAACTTAGTCAGTAAACCAACACCACTAAATGATTAATTACTGTCCTAGAGTAACTGCCAATCATAGATGGCACCAGTTTCCAGATATTTCTCAGATGTGATGAATACAATCATATGTCTGAGCCGACTTTAATTATGTTTGATTCTGTAGGGGAGCAAAACTCACCACCCCAAAATGTGTCTCTTTGGCATGAAGGTTAATTTAGGTTGGTTAGTTTTGAGAAATAGAAGATTCAGGAAGTCTTTCTTTTTACTTCCCCCTTAGCTGATGAAAGAATTTAGGTAAAGGGCTTAGTCCTGGAATAGACCTAACACTAGAAATGTCTGCAGACAACATGGGCTAGGTATGGTGGGGGAAACTCAGCGGGGCCCAGAGACCAGCATCCACTCTATGTCCCATTGTTTCTACATGGCCAAGCGAACACTTGTTTACCAAACATCTTTTCCATCTCCAGGCGAATTGCCTTCCTCCCCTTTGAAGTCCTAAACCACCACCCCTCAACATCCTATTTTTCTCTTTTGTTTTTAGCTGAAGATGGTATTGAAGGTGGGGGCTTTGTCTATTTTGATAGGTTACTCAATTTTGCCTGGGTCTCATGCTTCCCTGGCGACTCAGTCAGTAAAGAATCTGCCTACAATATGGGACCTGGGTTCGATCCCTGGGTCAGGAAGTTTCCCTGGAGAAAGGAATGGCTACTCACTCCAGTATTCTTGCCTGGAGAATTCCAGGGACAGAGGCTTCAGTTCATGGGGTTGCAAAGAGTCGGACCCTCCCGCGTAATTAACACTTTCACTTTCCCATGTTTATACACGTTATTAAACTTTTGTTTGATTTTCTTCTGTTAGTTTGTCTCATGTCAATTTAATTCTTAGTCCAGACAGAAGAACTTAAAAGGGCAGAGGAGAATTACTTTCTTCTGACAGTTCTTTTCCCAGCAATGTAAGTGCAGAAGCTTTACTAACCCCCTAGATTGGTTTCAGGGAATCCTTAGAACACAGTGTTGCTTTCCTTCTGGTTTTAGCTAGGTGTGATCCATATAGTTCCTGAGGGGAGGATGCTGAGAAACCTATTTTTCATGCTGAGTTATTTTCTCACCTTGGGGTATGAAGATCAGGAGAAGAATGGAGACAGTCAGCAGGAATATGAAAACCATCTGGCTTACTCTGCGATCCAGGTGAATCAGTGCTAAAACTGCAGCATAATTGCCTCTAAGTTGGACTATGTCAAAGAGAATTTGGAGTAGGAAAATGTCTTCCCCCACAAACTGGAGGTGGAGGAATAGGCCAAAAACTGGTATGGTGGTTAGAAGTCTGTGGGTGGACAAAAGAGCTAAGACAGATGTCATGAGTTTAGATTCTCCAATCATAATCTCCAATAATGATATTGTGCCAGTAAGCTAAGGCTTGGTGTTAGAGTATTCAGACATGGTCTGATTTGTAGAATATTTCAATTTTGATTATACTGTAAAATTTTCTGTATTTTTGATTCACTGGAAGAAGGGGCCTTGATCGTGGAGAGTCTGCCTCTTCCAGGGCTCACTGATAAGGTGGCAAACTGCTCCCCTGTGAGTATACCTTTGATATAAAAACCACCAATCCAGGGCCCACATCCCCAAGCATCCCCTTTATCAAACTCTCACACCAAGCCAATATTCTCCCTGCCCTAAGTAGCTCCAGGGTCAGGTGTTGGACACTCAGAGCCATCTCTATAGCACAGATCCTGCTGAAATTATTCAAACAGTCCAACCCTCAGCTTACTCAAGATACATAACCTCCTCTCATTCCCTCCCACAAAACCCCAATAAAGGCTTGGGGCCATCCTCTTCCGACTGACCCAGGTGCTTCCCTGCATGGCCCCATCTGGCTTGTCACATACTTCCTCTTTCTAGGGATTTGTGAGTAAAACTTCCTTCATGACAGTCATTTCCAAGTTTGCATGTCTTAACATACCTGGTTAAAACAAATCTTGGGGACTTTATAAAAACAATTTCCTTGTGAGGTGATGATTTAAAAATTATCACAAAATAATTATATGATGATGGAAGTCATAATTATTATTACACTTTTGGGGGGAATGCAGGGAGTTTTGTTACGGAGGAGACATAATGGGGCCTTCCAGAATTTTAGCTTTTTTTCTAAACCTTGATCTGGGTGATGGTTATATACTTATATATGGAACTATTCATTGAACTGCATGCATCTGAACACCTTACTTTTTGTTTATAGTTTTACTTCACTGAACATGAAAACAAGTGAAGAAACTTATAGCCAAGATCTGTGCCATGATTGACATTCTCAGCAACATCTTTAGTGATAAGCCTTTAGGGTGATGTGATAAATAGAACTCCTCACTGTATGATTGGTTCTGTGTCTGTCTTTTCATAACCCTTTTACTTTCTCCAAACCTAGCAACCATGTTCTTGACTTCTTCATGCTTAATCTCAAATCTGTCTCTTTAGCATGTTATAGATGCTGAAATAACAAATACAATCACATCTTCACTATTTTAACATCCCTCATGCATTGTGTGAAGCCCACCTCACAAAGGACAGGAGACAGATCCTTTTACTCAGGTTGGGTGTGCGGAACAAGTCAAACACAGACGGTTTGGTCTGTGCTGCCTCCAGCTCCTCATGCATGGCGGATCTCAGGACCTTTGAAACAGTAACAAACTATTCGGTTGTCATGCAATGGTAGGCAGTATGAGGCCCCCAACAGATGACTCCCCTTTGTTTCTACTGGAAAATATAGCCACTGAGGATGTAATGATGAGTAATGAAGATGTAAAGTGCTATGAATGGAAAATCAGGGAGGTAAGGGGAAATTGTGCAGTGACAAGGACATTTCAATAAGAGACTCAGTTTGCCTGCTGGGCATCAAAAGGGATGTCAAGGTTATAGATTTAGGTCAGGAAGGGGCTAAAAAAAGAGTTATTGGATTTAGGTTCGAAGTTTCACTTGTACCAGAGGGGCATGAAGGTCTGGCATTGAGCTTGCTTCTCAGGTGACTGTTGGCAGAATTTTTTTTTTTTTCCAGGAAGAAAGAGAATAATTTCCTTGAGAGACTTAATTTTGGCTCTTGGGTTAGCCTCTTTCAGGGAAACCCTAGCATGTTGTGCCTCCATGAATGAGATGCCTAGAACTAAATCTGAGGACAAAAATCAGGGGCGATATTGGAGTAGTATGATTTACACCCAGACTTTATTACCTGTCATTATGCAATAGCTTTACTAAATGCTAAATGTACAGTTTAATGAAGGTAATAGGACATCTCTAAGCCTCAATTTCTTTCTCATTAAAAAGATGACTAGGAATAAGAAAATGTGTGCACTTAGTTGCTGAGTTGTGTCTGACTCTTTGCAATCCCATGGACTGTAGCCCACCAGGCTCCTCTGTCCACAGGATTTCCTAGGTAAGAACACTGGAGTGGGTTGCCATTTCCTTTTCCAGAGGCTCTTCCCCACCCAGGGATCGAACCTGCTGCTCCTGCTGCATCTCCTGCATTGCAGGTGAATTCTTCACTGCTGAGTCAACGGGGAAACCCCAAGAAATGTGACAACCTACACAATGAGAAAAAATATTTGCAAATTATGTATCTGATAAGGGATTAAAATCTAAAACATGTAAAGGACTCATTCAACTCAATAGCAAAAAGCCAAACAATCCAATTAAAAAATGAGAAGAGTGTCTGAATATACATTTTCTTCAAGGAAGATATACAGATGGTTAATAGATACATGAAAAAGTGTTCAACATCCCTAATCACTGAAAGTGAAAGTGAAAAGTTAGTCATGTCCGACCCTATACAGTCCGTGGAATTCTCCAGGCCAGGATACTGGAGTTGGTAGCCGTTCCTTTCTCCAGGCGATCTTCCCAACCCAGGGATGGAACCCAGGTCTCCCACATTGCAGGCAGATTCTCTATCAGCTGAGTTACCAGGGAAGCCCCTCCCTAATCATTAGGGAAATGCAAATAAAAATTACAGTGATATATAATCTGTTGTAATGGCTATCATTTAAATGATAAGAAATGTCAAGTATTGGCAAGAATGTGGAGAGAAGGGAACTCTTGTATACTGTTGGTGGGAATGTAAATTAGTGCAGCCAGTATAGAAAAAAGCATAGAGGTTCATAAAAAATTAAAAAGAGAACTACCATATGATCCAGCAATTCCACTTGTGGGAATTTATCTGAAGAAAATGAAAACATTAACTTAAAAAAGTATCTGCACCCTCATGTTCACTGCAGCATTATTTATAATAGCCAAGATAGGGAAACAGTCTAAGTGTCCATTAATGGATGAATGGATAAAGAAAATGTAGCTTATATATCTAATGGAATATTATTTAGCCATAAAAAGAAGGAAATCTTGCCATTTCTGACAACATGGATGGACCTTTAAGCAATTATGCTAAGTGAAACAAGCCAGACAAAGAAAGACAAATATCATATGATCTCACTTACATGTAGAATCTAAAAACATAACAAAACCAAGCTCATAGATACAGAGAATAGACTAGTGTTTGCCAAAGGTAGGGTTTAAGGGGTAGGTGGGTGAAATGGGTCAAGGAGGTTAAAAGATACTAACTTGCAGTTAGAAAATATAAAAGTCCTGGGGGTGTAGTATGCACCATGGTGAATATAGTTAGTAACACTGTATTGCATATTTGAAAAGTTTCTAAGAGAGTAGATCTTAAAATTTCTTTTTACAAGAAAAAAAAATGTAACCATGTGATGATAGATGCTAACTAGACTTATTGTGGTGATCATTTTGCAATATATACAAATGTTGAATCCTTATGTTTACATCTGAAACTATTATAATATTATATGACACTTACACCTCAGAAAAAGGAATCAGGATCAGAAAAAATAGGAGGGGAAGAAATGCCTCTCTCACAAGGATTTCCAAGGCTGTACAGAAGCCACAAGTGTACACATGAAATTCCATCTCACATGGTTCAGGCAGTTATTGATTTATTAATTATTCAAATACTATTAGCCCCATTGTCATCCCACCTCCACAAATAAAATGATACCACCAAATTCGTTAGAAAAATTTCATGGTAAAGGGGATTCAGAGAATTGAAAGGCCACCCTTCTTGGAAATCTGGAGTAGTCAATTGATCGGTATTGATATAAAGTGGAGCAGCTTTAAGCTAGAAGGATTTTTCAGAGCAGATGTGTTTGGCTACCCATCAGATGGATTAAACAGGACAAAGATCACAAATTTCTAAACTATCTTTACAAAATAAAACAATTAAATGAAAGCCCATTAGCTATCCATTCATTCAAATGTAGTTTAAGGTACTCTTGCATAAACTACACTTTAACTGCTACTCATGTGCCATGCTATTTTTGTTCCCTGTTGTCACTGAGCTGATTGTCAGTTGTCATTCTTGATTATGAATTGCTCTTTTCTTGCTTCCAGCTAATATAACTTATTTTTGTATCTGCCTGGGCCTGTAGGTATTTAAGCTTTCTTCCTTTGTATTGGGCCAGAAGAATTGAATTTCAGAGCCCCACCCAAATTTCAAGGTTCACTTCCCTCATTTTTTTTTTTTTTAAGCACAAGCCAACACTTTCCCATTCATATCAAGAACCCTCAGTGCCGCTGTCTCTGTAATGGCTTCATCTCTGGGGAAACTGGTTTCTTCTCACCATCTTCAGTGGGCTCTTAATTCTCAGGAGTGTTCTCCTTTTTCTTATTTGAAACCTTCTAGAGGACCTCTGGAGAAGGAAATGACAACCTACTCCTGTATTGTTGCCTGAAGAATCCCATGGACAGAGGAGCCTTGCAGCCATACGGTTGCAAGATACAGCTTAGCAACTAAACCACCACCACCACCCAAAGGACCTCTTCATTTTTCTAGGACTGTAGGAACCTCTATTTTATGTGTGATTACATGTTTACATTCATGTTTTATTCCTCCTTTTTGAGTGCCTAACTTTTAATTTGCTCTTTTATCAGTGAAAAGGGGTAGATGTTTTATTCCTTGTCTCTGTTAGCATTCTTTACAGTCTCTGATCATTTTAAACATTTAGATTAAAAAGTGTCTATTAATTTTCTGTCTCATACTAATAGGACAGCTCCTTGAAGGCTGGGACTCTGACTTATTCTATTATTTATGATCTGGCATGATGCCTGGCACAATTTAATTTTTCAATACACACTTTATATATGTGCATGACATGAAGAATGATTTAACTAATGATCTGAAACAGTATCTACCTTCTATGCCTAGGAGAGAAAATAAGATGAAAGCTTCTCTGAGACATTTTGGCTCATTTCTGCTCTTGGAACTTGTAATGTAGAATGTAAACGGTACACAATGTGGATTTTCATGATGGTGGTCACACCATACTTGCTGGGACAGAACAGAACCTGCCACAGGTGGGTGCTCACTAAATAGACCATGAAAGAGGGTGCGTGGATGAATGAACTGACAGCAGAACCTCCTTGTTCTCTATTCTGTATGGTCTCTAATCCTTCTTGCCATTACCTTTGCTGCTCTGAAAAATGGTCGTCAGAACATTAATTAGAAAAGAATGGATTTTTAAAAATTACTTTCTCTTACATAGACTGAGACCAAAACACAGTCTTCATTATTATTATTGCTCAGTGCTTTCTGCTTCCATTGACTAAGATATGTGTCCAGTCCTTTAGCAACTGCATATCCTTCTCTAATTTTAGCTCAAATGATGTTGACACTCTTTGAAAACCAGGATGATAAGGTCAGAAGACCCACAACCACACCTGTGATCTTACCTGACATTCTTCTTACAGATACTACCTATCTATAGACGTTAGGTTATATCTTCCCTATATTCCACAACCACCTCTCAGCCTCCTCACCTCCATGGTTAGGGTGTCTCCAACATTCTTCCTTCCATTCCTGTGTGCACTTTTTAAAGTTCCTTCAAGCCCTCCTCGGGTCTGTTGGTGATAATCAGCCACCGAGCAGACTCTGCCAGCCACCTAGTCAAAGAGGACAGGGTACAACTAACTCGCATTTCCCTTTTTTTCATATAACTTTTATCCACAATTATGAAGGGGTTCGGGATGTGCTATAGAAAAAAACGATGCTTTGGTATATTGGTTATTTTGAGCTGAAGGCACTGCACTCGAGAAGTGGAAGATCCAGGAAGAGAACTCTCTGACCTCCCCCTTTCTACCTAAAAGTAGGTCATAAAATTTCCCCTGAGAAAGATGCCCAAAGGCTGGGAAGTGATGCCCAAACAGACCTATACAAACAAACTTACTGAAACCACTCTTACTTTTTCTTAGTTTTTCCATAAGCTTTCTAGTAACTATCCCATAAATTACTGCCCTTTCCTCTTTGTCTTGTCACATACTCACAGCTTATTGCTTTTAATGTGAAAAGGCATATAAGCGTTTGGGCTTAATGGCTTCTTTGGGTTTTAATTTTCCTTTTGAAGACTCATTTATACATGTAAAACTATTAAATACATTTGTGTGCATTTCTCCTGTTAACCTCTCTTGTGTCCAAGGTTACCCACAGAATATAAGAAGGTAGAAGAAAGTTTTTCCTCCCTTGTAGATGTCTTTTCCCTCCCATCTAATACTCATCACTAATAGGTTATACCAGAAAATAAAAATTTACTCCTCCTGTACCATGACAAAGAAAATGCAAGGATGACACAGACAGGAGGTTTATTGACTCCCCTCTTATTCAGGAGATGTGCCAATTTTATCAAATAAAAGTATAATGTGCTTAGCTAAATTTTTAATCAAACAAACTGAATAACTCCAATAAATATTTTGGACATACTTATACTAAAATTTTATTTGCTATTTATCTGAAATTTGAATTTGATGAAATAGCCTACATTTCATCCAGTTAGCACGTAAAAATACAGAACTCTCAGATACATGGAAATTTCACACAAACAATGAATAATTTTCACTGTAACTACATGTCATGTAACATTTGGCATGTTATTATACAACAATATTTGTTGCCTATTTGAAATTCAAATTTAATTTCATGTCCATAATATTATTTGGCCACCCTGTCTATTTAGCCTGTTGAATTGCACAGATTAGTAGAGTACATGCTCAAGGGTTGAGCAAAGACCAAACAGAATTCAAGTGTCCTGATTCCATGCTTCTTTCTTTCTTTCTTTTATTTTTCAGAAGTTTTATTTATTTATTTTAATTTTTGGCCACCCCCTGCCGCATGCGGTATCTTAGTTCCCTGACCAGGGATTGAACCTGCACTCCTTGCATTGGAAGGTGGGGGTCTTAACTACTGGACTGCTGGGGAATTCCCGTGCTTCTTTCATTCTAGGACCTTCTAATACTCAGGGAGAGCTTATACCTTGAAAACAGAAAGCTGACAAATAATGGCACAGAAAACACCAGTTGAAGGGTGCACCAGTCTCGAATGGCAAAAGCCAGACCTCCTAAGAGTATTTGTGCAGCACCACTGGCACAGATTACTAGTGCTGTTCCCAAGGTTTGGAATCAGGGCGCCATCCACTCTAAAACTGAAAGAAAATACAAACAGAATTTTGACCTCAAGCAAAGGTGGAATGTCACCATCACAGTCAAGTCAAATTGTACAATATCCAAAGTGCTGACTTACCAAGTATAGTAATGTTTGCTATTATGGTTGGGACAGGAAGCCCAGCCAAGAAGCATGGTGAGCAGTAAACGAGGAAGGTGGGGGCAATGACTGCAGAGGTGTCAGCAATGGCAAGCTGGAGCAAACATCACCTGAGCGTCGTCTTTCGCCCAAACCTGAGAATCAAGTACAGGTCAGAATATGGGGCCGATAGCAATATATTGTAAACATACGTGACGAAAGGGCACATTGTGAAATTTAGGGAATGTTTTAACAAGTGAAACTTCACACTTGAAACCTAAAAGAATCAACAACAGATCTCAGAAGCAGCCTTCTTGTTCATAACCTGAGCATAACAAAGTGTCTTCTCTACTCTGTTACTAGTGAATCTTCAACAGCAATTGAAACCAAATAAGACAGCCTGCAATATTAGAAATTTTCACACATCATAAATATTTCTTGTGCCAACAGATGTATTTGGCATAGTAAGATGTCTTTTTAGCATCCAGAACACAGTGGATTTAGGGACTCTAGGACCCTGCAGGCTAAGGCTAAACTGATGTGAAACATCTCCTGTTTTTAATTTCTAGTTTCGTACTGTGGTCAGAAAAGATTCTTGTTATGATTTTAATAGTCTAAATTTTCTAAGACTTATTTTCTAAGAAGCCACCGTCATCCATCCCATAGAGTCCAGGAAGGACTGAACATGGCAGCCCTAACCAAGGCCAACAAAGCCATTTTCCACATCTGTGTCTTCACACAGGCTGAGTCTCATGCCATGAGGCATCTTCTCTGTTTCCATAGATAACTCTTTCTCATGCTCCTAAACCACATGTTACCGCACCTCCTTTCTACATCCTGTCCTGCTGTGCTTCCAGATCTGATGGAAATATCATTATTGTGTTTAGTATACAAAACTTAATGTTGAAAAAACAGCATTCACCACACTGATTAATTCTCTGTGTTTCTAAAAGATTGGAGGCCGGGGTAGCTCTAGGATGGTGAAGTTTGTGATATTTATTCATTAATGAAAGAATGATTCTTGAATTAATAAAAATACCCAGGAATAAGAAAAGCTATTATCTAGAGATACTCACTTGTCTGATAAATAATTATACATGATGCTTCCAACAAGCATTCCAGCCACGAGTAGGAATTTAGCCACTGAGTTCAGTGACTGATAATCATACATCAGGTCCCGCTGGAAGAGAAGGAGAACCAGCAAAGGAGAGCTCCATAGCATCTTATAAGCCCTCAGTGGAAACACCTTAATATTACTTGCAAATTTAATATCAGGCCTCTACCTTCTTCTTAATCTTCCATTTCTGCATTAGCTGATCTTCTCATTCAGACTTCAGTTTAAACATTAATTTTTTGGAGAAGCCTCCTCTCAATCTGTTCTATTAAGTTCTATTAATGCCCTGTTTCACTCCATACTAACTGATTCTAAATCTTGGCCACAGAGTGCAGTGATTTGAGTTTTAAGAATTTATCGATGCCTGAATTTTGCCACAGGTGTTCTTATATGATAGTTCTGAGGTAGTCTTGGGCATAGAGATTTTTGTTAAGCTTCCAGATGTCTCTAACTCACTACCAAATATCATGTAATACTTGCTTAAACCTGGTCTTCCTAAGAATAAAAGCATTGTGAATGCAGGGTTCATGTCTATTTCTGAATCCATCATTTAACAGAGAAGTAATTAATGTTTGCCAAAACAACAAAGAACAAACACCTACCTAGTGTTAGAAGCATGTTCATTCCTCTGTTACCACTAAACACTCAGACCATGTACTCACAAGAGGTAAATGAAGACTCTTACCTCAGTCACGATGGTGGAGGAGAAGGTACTTTGGTCATACACCCAGCCGTCCACACAGGGTTCCATGTCCAGCTCTCTCATGTTGGTGAAGGTCCCATTCAGGTGAAGGAACTGCCGCTGGGGGTGACTGAAGCGATGACACTTCTCTGGCCTCAGGTTTGAGTCCAGTGGGATGGAGATTCTCAGGAGGGCATCTTGACTGAGGGTCCCACTGTCATTAGCAGAGTCAGTGTCTTTGTCCAAGATGTGGACCCAGCAGCGATGACCAGGGATGGCTGCAGTGAAGTTCTCCAGTAGGATGTGAGGGCTGACTATGAGGCTGGAGACACAAAGGAAAACCATCTGAAGGATCTGGAATCTCCCCAGGCCTCCAACTTGGTCCAGAAGGTCCTGAAAGGCCATCAAGGCTGAGCAGGTGACCCCTAAGAAGAGGCAAAATGACTATCCAGGAAAGTTCAAAAGAAAAAATGTTTCTAGGTGCAATGTCACAGTATGTGTGTGTTAATCCTGACTGCACTTTTTTCTCAATTGGCCCTGTCTCACCTCTAAAGCTGGGCCATAGAAGCTGCTTCTCCAAGTTGTTGGAGGGTCAGGAAGGTAGCTGGTTTCATTAACTCACAGAGAGAAATATTTTGCTGAGGTAACTTTAGCAGTTGACAATTAAATCTGTTAAGAGTGTACTTTGTAAAAATTTTGTACTGAGCAATACCATGAAGTCAGCATTGGACTCTGAATTACAATATTGGGCTTTGGACTTTGCTGAAAGAACTGTAATAAATCTGTTAAACGATTTGCAGTTCTTCCCAGAAAACATAATTTGTGAGACACAAGAGTGAAATGCATTTGATTTTTTTTAAAAGAACAGAAAATGTATTACTTGTTTAGTATTAAACTTTAATTAAAGTGTTAATGAAAACTCCGTTGAGTTAAATTAAACAAGTGAAATGTGATGCAACCCTTCCCATTGTGGTAAGTGGCATTCTATTTCAGTTCAAATCATACCACAAATTCACACTGGAAATAAGTTACTCAAAATCGAGGCAGATTGGGCTGTAATGGAGGCCAGAGAGGTTAGTTTGTGTCAGCTCATATAGAGGCTCATTTTTACTGGTTGATCAATAGATCATTTCAGATAACATTTATGAGGATCTTTTTCTGTTCTAGTTTTAGAAATACAGCATTATGTCAAACAACATCTTCACAGCTCTTACAGTCTGGTGAGTAAAGGAGAAATAAATAATTATACTTGATATCATAAAATTCATATGGCAGATGCACAGTGTGCTAGGGAAGAATTGCAGAGAAAATATGAGATAAAATGTCATAACACTATTGATTAGCGCTAAATCATCTATTAAAATTTCTCTGTTTACAGTTTTACCGAGATATCTTTTACATGCCATCTAAATCATCTATCTAAAGTGCATAATTCACTGAGTTATAGTTATCACAGAATTTGTGCAACCATCACTATTATTTCTATAGAACATCTTTAACACCACCAAAAAAGCCCAACTGTAGCTAAAGGTGATAGAAATTTCCATTTTATCTAGTGTGCTTATTTTTTTCTTCCCTGTGATATTGTGATTTACGATTAGAAACATATATTTGGTCTTCATCTTAGTTCCTGGCACCTTGAAATTTCCTGTGTTGAGAGCAATAAATCTCTCTTTTTTATGTTAAGTAAGCCACTCTAGCAAATTAATAGAAGCTGCCAACTAAAAGTTGGCACTTGTCATCTGCTTCTGTAAGAATTAGCTTATTATTAAAAAAAAGAATTAATTTATTAGCCACTGCAATTGCTGACCTCCAACACACCCTGAAAGGATTTCAGAGTTGAGATCAGGAATGAGGCACACTGTGCTCTGGGAAAAGACTGGCAAATATTTAACTATACCTTCAGATAGTTAGATATTTTCAGAAGATTTTATGAGCCCCAAATCTTGCATCTCCTCATGTCTAGAAAAGCATGAAAATTATTACTGTTGACATCTGTTCCTTGTGACTAGCAGCAAGCCTCTGACAAAATGTGTGCTTGAGTGCATTTATTGCCCTTTATTAAAACCATGTGTAATATTGACCTTCCCCCAGAGCTACCTAAGATGTTGTCTCCCAGGTTATAGTCATCATTTTGCCCCAAATAAAACTTAAACTCACAACTCTCATATTATGCCATATTATATTTCAATCAACAGTTTTGGTGACCATGAAGGGACCCAGAGCAGACTTCTCTTCACCTGAGCTCTATGAGGAACCAAAGCCTTGGTATCAGCAGAGGCCTCTCTAATTTTTCCAAATAGTTACTGCATAATTGAGAAAAACTCACAAACTGGAATTTGTAAAATAAAATGGTTACCTTATGAAGTGTCAACTGAAAAAAAAATGCATCTCCCTACACCTCTATACCCACCTGCACCTCCCCACTCCCTCTCCGTTGTATCTTTGGTAGACAGCCTCTTCACTGTCTTTATCTTATACTATCCAGAGGAATGTTCTGCCGTTGTAGATGTATTTTTATTATCTGGGAGGAGGGTCATATGGGACCAGAGCTTAGAATTTCCACTGGCTGGCACAACGAAGCTTTTACTTTGCATATACACTGCAGGTGCAGGTTTATGACATTCCAAAACTTTGACTGCATCCATTCCCTTGAACCGTTCTCTATCCTATAGTTACAGCAGCAGTTCTCAACATTTTTGACACCAGGAACTGGTTTCGTGGAAGACAATTTTTCCATGGATGGGGGGGAGATGATTTTGGGGATGATTCAAGCACATTACATTTATTGTGCACCCTATTTCTATTATTATTACCTTAGCTCCACCTCAGATCATCAGTCATTAGATCCCAGAGGTTGGGGACACCTGAGTTGCAGAACATTTCCAATCTCCTCACAGTTCAGTGACTGTCAGAACAGAACATACACTTGTGTTCTGGCCTTTCTGTCTTTGTTCTTCAATATTCCCCAGGTACTAACTTTTTCCTGCACTCCAGCCTCTTTCTAAATAGCCGTCATGGCAGCACCATTGGCCAGTTCCTCTCGATCCGTCGTCCAGTTGGATAATCTGGTAGTCTGGATGCCAAGGACCACTCACTAACTGCACCTCACCCTCCTGCTTGCTCTGGTCACTGCAGTTAACTAGAGGAGGTGGTGGTGGTGATGGTAAGCTGGGGGTGCAGTGGTTGTCAGTTTCAGCCAGGTTGGAGAGCATGGGGAGAGGCGATGGGACAGGTCAGTCCTGTGGCTATTGGGACACAGTGCAGGGTGGAAGCTCCGGTCCTTGGAGTGTGGGTGTTGCAGGGAGATGCCTCTGCCACTGGCTGGTGTGGGCTGCTGTCCACTGCGCCCACCTCTCACCAGGTGGAGAGAGGGTGGGGCACCGCTGGCACCTGCAGGGACTCTGCCTGGCCACTGCCAGCAGAAGCACTGTGCCTGGCTAGTGATTTTTCCTAATTTGCTCTGTTATTCACTCCATGATATGTTTCCTACGTTTGCACTTTCTCCCTTTTCCTTGATTACTTTAGCTAGCATTTTTGTATTTGATAAGTATTTTCAGAAATACAATATGTATTAATTATGTGTTCTTTATTCTATACTGTATGCAAATACTTTTTGTCTTTGGTCTATTATTGTGGTTTCTTTTGGTTTGTTTTGTTTTACTTTTTGAAGTTTCTTGGCTGGAAATTCATTCATTATTTTCATTCTTTTATTATTTCTGATAGAAATATTTAGTGCTAGAATTTGTGTTTGATTACTGTTTTTAAAAAACCCTGTAATCTCCTGTCTGTAGTGTTTTAATTATTTTTATTTTTGAGTAGTTTGAAATTTCAGTTGATTTTTTCCTCTTTCAACAAAGAGATACTTAAGAGGTAGCTTTGCAAGTTCCAGGAGGGAAAGCCTTTTAATTTTTTCTATTGCATGAATTTTTAATTTTCTTTAGATGATTAGAGGTTGTGGGTTGGAATATGTCATCATATTCCATCATAGAAATTACTGATTTTTCTTTGTGATTTAGTATGATATTGTGATATAGTAAGAAGTATATATTTTGGTCTTTGTACCTGGCTCCTGGCCCCAAACCTTTCTAATTTCCTGAAAGATTAAGGCACTAGGAGTATCTTTCATTCTAATATTTGATCTGTTCCTGACACATAGCTCGTAAATCCCTTGTAAAAAGAAGGTGATGGACCTCCTTTTATTTTCATGAGGCTGCCCTTGCTGGGCTATAGGATAGCTTCAGGATGGGGTTGTTGTTCAGTAGCTCAGTCTTGTCCGACTCTTTGTGACCTCATGGACTGCAACACACCAGGCTTCCCTGTCCTTCACCATCTCTCAGAGTTTGCTCAAACTCGTGTCCATTGAGTTAGTGATCCCACCCAACCATCTCATCCTCTGTCATTCCCTTCTCCTCCTGCCTTCAATCTTTCCCAGCGTCAAGGTCTTTTCCAATGAGTCAGCTCTTTGCGTCAGGTGGCCAAAGTATTGGTGCTTCAGCTTCAGCATCAGTCCTTACAATGAATATTCAGGACTGATTTCCTTCAGGATCGACTGGTTTGATCTCCTTGCTGTCCAAGAAACTCTCAAGAGTCTTCTCTTGCACCACAATTCAAAAGCATCAATTCTTTGGTGCTCAGCCTTTTTATTTTCTAACTCTCACATCCATACATAACTACTGGAAAAACCATACTCTTGACTCTATGGACCTTTGTAGGCAAAATAATGTCTCTGCTTTTTAATATGCTGTCTAGATTTGTCATTGCTTTGCTTCCAAGGAGCAAGTGTCTTTTAATTTCATGGCTGCAGTCACCATCCACAATGATTTTGAAGCCCACGAAAATAAAGTCTGTCACTGTTTCCATTGTTTTCCCATCTATTTGCCATGAAGTGATGGGACCAGATGCCATGATCTCAATATGTTGAATGTTGAATTTTAAGCCAGTTTTTTTCACTCTTCTCTTTCACCTTGATCAAGAGGCTCTTTAATTCCTCTTCACTTTCTGCCATAAGGGTGGTGTCATCTGCATATCTGAGGTTGTTGCTATTTCTCCCAGCAATCTTGTTTCCAACTTGAGCCTTATCCAGCCCAGCATTTCACATGATGTACTCTGCATATAAATTAAATAAGCAGGGTGATGATATACAGCCTTGATGTACTCCTTTCCTAATTTGGAACCAGTCTGTTGTTCCATGTCTGGATCTAATTGTTGCTTCTTGACCTGCATACAGGTTTCTTAGGAGGCAGGTAAGGTCGTCTGGTATTCCCACCTCTTTAAGAATTGTCCACAGTTTGTTGTGATCCACACAGTCAAAGACTTTAGCATAGTCAATGAAGCAGAAGTAGATGTTTTTCTGGAACTCTCTTGCTTATTCTATGATCCAATGGATGTTGGCAATTTGATCTCTGGCTCCTTCCAGATGTACAAGCTGGATTTGTAAAAGGCAGAGGAAGATCAGGATGGGGGCTGGTCACCAGAAAGACCAAACCATGATCAGAAATTTTGAAGTTTTTGCCTTACCCTCCCAGTCCTCTGGGAAAGGAAAGAGGGACTGGAAATTGAATTAATAATCCATCATGCTTATATGGTGAAGCCTCTATGAAAATCCCTGAACTATGGGGTTCTGAGGGGGCTTCCCAGGTGGCGCTAGTAGTAAAGATCCTGCCTGCCAACGAAGGAATCATAAGAGACAGATATGATCCCTGGGTCAGGAAGACTCCCTGGAGGAGGGCATAGCAATCCATTCCAGTATTCTTGCCTGGAGAATCCTATGGACAGAGGAGCCTGGTTGCCTACAGTCCATAGGGTCACAAAGAATTGCACGTGACTGAAGAGACTTGGCATGCATGCATACAGCGTTCTGAGAGCTTCCAGGTTTGTGAACACACCCATGCACTGAGAGGGGGCGGCACACCCCGACTCCTATGTTTAGAACCTTTCTAGACATCACGCTATATACCTCTTCATCTGCATGCTCATCCATACCCTTTCCTGTAATGAATCAGCGAATGTCAATAGTTTCCTTGAGTTATGTGAACTGTTATAACTTGAGGAGAGGGGGCCAGGGCCAACCCCAGTTTTGTAGCTGTCAGACACAAGTGTGGATAACTTGGGGACCCACTTCCTTTGATTGACATCTGAAGTGGGGATAGTCTTGTGGGACTGAGCCCTTAACCTGCGGGCTCTGACACTAACTCCAGCAGAGGTGTCAGAACTGAACTGAATTTTAGGACACCTAGTTGGTGTTGGAGAATTGGTTGGTGAGGGGAAAAACTCACACATCTGGTCACAAAGATGTTCTTTGATTAGACAGAAAACCTTTCACTTACTATATGATTAAATTTTTTGTGTGAATTTTTAATATTTGCTTGATAGGAAGGCGTAGTCTGGAATATTAGATAGTAAAGTTCAATAGGTTGATCCACAAGATTTACCTTAAGATATCTAAAGATACTGCATTTTAAAGGCCGTCTATATCCTTTCTTGTTGATATGCCTTGTATTGAGGGAAGTGGTTAAAAATCTCCTATTATTTTGGCATTTCAATCTTTGTCTTCTTTCATATAGATCACTTTTCTGAAGGTGATTGATGCAAATATACTCATGACTAATTTATCTTCACATGCTAGCAAGGTAACACTCAAAATCCTTCAAACTAGGCTTCAAAAATATGTGAACCAAGAACTTCCAGATGTACAAGCTGGGTTTAGAAAAGGCAGAGGAACCAGAGATCAAATCGCCAACATCCATTGAATCATAGAGAAAGCAAGGGAATTCTAAAAAAATCTACTTCTGCTTCATTGACTGTGCTAAAGCTTTTGACTCTGTGGATCACAACAAACTGTGGACAATTCTTAAAGAGATGCGACTACCAGAATACCTGACCTGCCTCATGAGAAACCTGTATGCAGGTCAAGGAGCAACAGTTAGAACCAGACATGGAACAACAGACTGGTTGTTGGGAAAGGAGTACATCAAGGCTGTATATTGTCACCCTGCTTATTTAACTTATATGCAGAGTACATCATGCGAAATGCCAGGCTGGATGAAGCACAAGTTGGAATCAAGATTGCCAGAAGTATCAATAACCTCAGATATGCAGATGACACCACCCTTATGGCAGAAAGCGAAGAGGAATTAAAGACTCTTGATGAAGGTGAAAGAAGAGAGTGAAAAAGCTGGCATAAAAATCAACATTCAAAAAAACTAAGATCATGGCATCCATTCCATTACTTCATATAATTTCCAAAGTACAAGTTTTTCACCTCTTCATTCTAACTGTCTTATTCTTTTTTTGCTATTGTAAATTAAATTATTTTCTTAATTTCTGTCTTAGATAGTTCATTGTTAGTGTATTGAAATGCAATTGATTTTTGCTTGTTGATTTTGTATCTAGCAATGTTACTGCATTTGTTTATTAGTTCTCACAGTTTCTTTTTTTCATGTGAAGTTTTAGGGTCTTCTACAAATAAAATCATAATCATTGAAATCATACTAAATTTTTTCTACAAGCACACTGAAATAGAATAAATCAATAACAGGAGGAAAACTGGAAAATTCACAAATATGTGGAAATTTAACCACATACTCTTGAACAACCAGTGGGCCAAAAAAGAAATCAAAAAGGAAATTATTTAATATCTTGAGACAAACAAAAATGAAAATGCAAGGTATCTAAACTATGGTATGCAGCAAAATAGTACTAAGAGGGAAATTTATAGTAATAAGTGCTTTCACTAAAAAAAAGAAATATCTCAAATTAAAAATCTTAAGTTCACACTTGAAGAAACTAGAAAAAGAAGAAACTGAGCCTAAATTAACAGGAGGAAGGAAACATTAAAGATTAGAGCAGAAATAAATGAAATAGCAGACACAATTAAAAAATCCAAAACTAAATAATGTTTTGGAAAAAATAAAATAAAACTGATATTTTTCACTAAAGAAAAAAAACAAGAGACAAATAGATGAAATCAGAAGTGAAAGAGAAGAGACATTACCATTCATGCCAGAGAAATTAAAAAGATCATAGGACACTGCTATGAACAATTATACAACTAATTGGGTAAGCTATAAGATATAAATTCCTAGAATCTGGAAGAAATAAAAATTCTGAGCAGGCCAATAATGAGGAAGTAAATTAAATCATTAATTTAAAACCTCCCAACAAAGAAAATGGTGCATATGTCCTCAGTCGTGTCCAACTCTTTGCAACCCCATGGACTCCACTGTCCATGGAATTTTCCAGGCAAGAATATTGGAGTGGGTTGCCCTTCCCCACTCCAGGGCATTTTCCTGACCCAGGGATCAAACTCACATCTCCTGTATTGACAGGCAAGTTCCTTACCAGCTGAACCACCCAAGTCTTCATGCCAGACTTCTCGGATGGTTCAGTGGTAAAGAATCCACCTGTCAACATAGAAGACTCAGGAGACATGGGTCAGATCCCTGGGTCAGGAAGATCCCTTGGAGGAGATCCCATTCCAGTATTCTTGCCTGAAAAATCCCATGGACAGAGGAGCCTGGATGGCTACAGGCCAAATGGTTGCAAAGAGTCGGACATAACTGAGCACATACACACTTTGGTATAACAAAGAAAAGCACATACACACTATGTTGTAACAAAGAAAAGCTCGGGACTAGATAGCTTCACAGATGCATTCTACCAGACATTTAAAGAATTAACACAAGTTCTCAAAACTCTATCAGAAATTGAAGAAGTGGGAACACTCCCAAATTAATATTTTGAGGCTAGCATTATCCTGATACCAAAGCCAAAGATACTATTTATACAAGAAAAGAATGTTATAGGCCAGTATTCCTGATGAATGTAGACACAAAAATTCCCAACAAAATGTTAGGAAATAATTTGATATCTTGTTAAAAGGGTTATACATCATGACCCAGTGAGATTTACCCTTGATATGTAAGGATGGTTCAACACATCAGGTCAATAATGTGACAGGCCACATAACAGAATGAAGGATAAAAATCAAATGATCATCTCAATGAATGGAGAAAAGAATTTCACAAAAAATAACACCCTTTTGTGATAAAACACTAATAAACAGGAATGGAAGGAAATTGCCTCAACATAAAAAAGGCTATCTATGAGAAGCCCACAGCTAACATTATACTTAACAGGGGAAACTGAAAATGTTTCCTTTAATATGAGGAACAAGGCAAGAATGTCCACTCTTGACACTTCTATTCAACATAGTACTGGAAGTCCCAGCTGGAGCAATTAGGTAAGAAAATGAGATAAAAGGCATTCAAAACAGAAAGAAAGCAGTATAATCATCTCTCTTGTTTATTTGTTCCATTTAACTTTATTCAGGTAGATTTTTCTGATTTACTATGTGATCAAATTATTAGCAACTTCTAAACACATGGTTAATGCTATTTTTTGCACAATACTCTATTTCTTCTAGTGATTTATAACCAAATTATGATATATTAAATGTTAAAATACTATGGTCTGTTTCTGGATTTCTTTTTATTTGAAAATGCATCTGCTATTACTATTTTCTTTCTTTCTTTTTTTTTTTTTTTTTACTATTATAGCTTACAATGTTAAAGACTTGCACATGCCTCTCCACTTAACAAGCAGCTCAATCCACTCTATAATCCTCTTTTTCTGAATCATCTTGTCTACTATTAATTTCTAAATATATTTGGAACAAGTTTTAATATCTCAAAAAATACAGAGTTTTTTTAATTGTAATTCCCCTACCAGTTATTCTACCAAGTAACTGCAAAACACACTAGTGTTTTCACTATACTAGGTTTCTACCATTACATAAACATTCTAATTCAAATATTTTTATAATTCTATTTTCTTTCATACCTCTTACAATGATTGGTTGTAAGTATTGAATATTTAGCAATTAGTACAACAATTGTAAATGGGATCTACGTTTTTATTGTATCTTTTGTTTTATTTATTTTTCAATTTTTTTAATAGGAAAGACACCAATTTTTTCTTCCTCTTTGATGAGCAGTTCATTCCAGGAATCCCTTAACACTGTGTCACTTTCATGAAAGTATCTTCCTGCTTTGTTTTTCTTGACCTTTTTTCCCTAGGACAAATACAAGTAAACCAGTAAGCAAACACAAAAACAAAAAGACATGGAAGAAGCCTATATGCCCTACATGTTTATTTTTTAGAATAAGCTAATCTTTTATCCATCAGCTTGGGTGAAAACTGTGACCTCTGCTCTGAGAGTTGGAATAAATCTTGTGAAGAAAAAGACCAAACGCCCAGAGCAAAATTTGGGAAGGCAGCTTCAATAGTTTCTACTTTTACTTTTGGACACCATTGCATTGGTCAAAAGTCTTTGGAAAAGGCAAATGGAACACAGAAAGTCATAGATTCCTTTCCCAGTCATCACTTTAAGATCCCAATATTTACTACTCTTCTCTCTTTTTGTAACATTTCATTTCCAGGGAAAGTCAGACGGTCCGAATCTCACAGGCAACACAATAGGACTCTTTCCCCTGAGATATCTGTGGGAGGGGAGGGGCTCTTGTCTTCTCCTTGGTCTCCCTCAGGTCTTCAGTGACCTGGGAAGGTCACAGACCTACAGACACCAACAGTCTCAGAGAGCTTACTGCCCTCACTGGGCTGAGGTCTGCCAGGGTCTGAGGGATGAGAATCTGGTGTTTGGATCAGTGCATGTTTGTGAAACACCTTCAGGGGTGTGTATGTCACACCAAGGCATCTAATTTTGGCTTCTTCACCTCTAAACCTACTGGTGCATACTGGTGTTGGTCTGGGTGATCCAGGGAAGCGTGGGGGAGTCTGAGGTCACTGTGGGGAGGGATGAGACTGTAGCTAAACCAAAGGCACTGATCACCTGGAAATAGCTTAGAGCTTAGCTTGTTTGGGGGACAGTGTCTCAACTCATGTTTTTCCCTCCTCGTCACAGACCCTGAGTGCACAGCTCCCCCAAGGGACGCTTAGAGGGTTTACTCACTCATTTTCCACATCCTGGATGGAGTCGGGCAGAGGCTTATTCTTGGTTTCAGGAAGGAGTGGGATAACAAGACCAGCGAGGATGGGTAAGACTCCGTAGATGATCCAGGGTAGGTGAGGGGAATACACAGTTAGGATCATCAAGAGGGGAGCCAGGGCTGCCCCAGTATTAGCAGCAATTCCCATGATTCCCACAGATGTTACCCTTAGGGTATAAACAATAATACAAGAAAGTCAAGTACAAATCTACAATATAATTTGTGATTTATTATTGTGCTTTGATTATGGGAGATAGCATAGCAGTGGAGAAGGCTGACGACATATGCTTGCTTTTGAAATTTTCTATTAGTCATAAGTCATTTTTTTCAATTTCAAGTACATTAAGTGCATTAAAACACAGCTTGATCATTAAAAAAGATATCATTACTCATGCCATCTATCCTTTGTGTGGTTCAGAAGACTATATAAGATGATGCATTTAAGGACATCACCCAGTACTCAACAAAGTCTGCTTTAAATAAATTTGCTTATAAATTGCTGGTGTTTTGTAATTATAATTGATTGCCTTGATAACTAACCAATCTTCTTTTCTTCCTTCAACAAATGTCAGTTAATTCAGAAAGGTCTGTTTTGATCCTGAAAGAGTATCCACGAGATTTCAGTATACCTGAGCACAGTAGGAATTAGTTCACTTCCATGGCAAAAATTGCTGGCAAATGTGGCAAAAGAAACTCCTGTTGCTAAAGCTGCCAAAGCCATACGCAGGGCCTGCATTTCTGGAGAGAGAAAGACCAGTGAGGCTCATGAAATCTGAGCTGAAGCAACTGCATTCCTATAATTACAAATGAAAATCTGAATGGAGGTGTTTGCAAGTATACCCTGTAGAGAAGCTGCAGGGGTGGAAAATGTGCAGTGTCTAATAGGCTGAGAAATGTGACTTATCTACTTTTTATGGCTCATGATGAATAAAAGCGTCTGGGTTATTTCCTCAATTCTTCTTGAATGTCTGAGATTTGCAGAAGAGGAAAAGGAATGTGAGACCAGCAGGTGTTCTCTGGCACTAATTCTGTTCTGTGTCTCCTCTACCCTTGAGGTAGAATGTAGAACTCTTGTTGGCAGTTTCTGAGGGATATGATCATCGCTTAAATCCTCATGAGTTTGAAACATTGGTGCATATGCAATAATTACAAGGGACTTATATTGCAGAAGAATATAATAAAAGGGCAGAACTGCTATGTTAATGAACAATTTGAAGAGTAACTAGATTTAGAATAATGTTAAAAAATCAGGAGTAAGGACCTTCACAAGGGAAAGAATGCTAGCCTTCAAGAAACACTGAAGGCTAGGTTCAGTCAGTTTCCACCCAGTTACAGAAAATCTCATAAGAATGTTGCAACATTGGAGTGACATTGATTGTAAGGCAGCAAACTTGCTCTGCTGATGCTGTTCAAGATGAAGAGAGGAGCAAGACTAAAAAGAGAGCTACCATATGACCCAGCAATCCCACTACTGGGCATATATCCTGAGAAAACCATAATTCTAAAAGCACATCTACTCCAATTTGATTGTGGCAATGTTTACAATAGCTAGGACATAAAAGCAACCTAAATGTCCATCAGCAGATGAATGAATGCATAAAGAAGAGGTGGCACATATATATAAGGGAATACTATTCAGCCATAAAAAGGAATGAAGTTGGACCCCTTGTAGTGATGTAGCTGATCCTAGAGTCTGTCAGACAGAGTGAAGTTAGTCAGAAAGAGAAAAACAAGTACTGTATATTAATGCATACGTATGGAATCTAGGGTTAACATATATATACTACCATGTGTAAAATAGCTAGCTAGTGAGAAGTTGCTATGTAGCACAGGAAACTCAGCTCAGTGCTCTGTGATGAGGTGTATGGGTGGGATGGGGTGGGTAGGAGGGAGCTCCAAAAGACAGCAGATCTCTGTATACATATAGCTGATTCACTTTCTTCATACAGCAGAAACTAACACAACATTATAAAACAATTATGTTCCAGTAATAATAATGAAAAAAAGATGAGGAGTGGAACCTGCTAATCAAGTATCATGTAAAATATATAACTGCACACTGGGAGTCAGGTGAAGCATGGTGACCATCTGGGTTCCCCTATTTATCACACATGATTGCTGAATTCAGTGAAATTGATTCTAAGAGAGGCCCTTAACTACAGTGACTTGTTCCTAATGGATATTTCTTCTCTGCCTGAAGATAAGAAATTTTTGTTTTCTTGAGGTCAAGACCACACCCCTAAACCAGAGTTGGAGAATATATATACATTCTGGAGACAGAATCATGGAATAGAATGTCATGGTTCACTGCATGAAGCAGGGCACTCAAAGCTGGTGCTCTAGGACAACCCAGAGGGATGGGGTGGAGAGGGAGGTGGGAGGGGGGTTCAGGAATGGGGACACATGTACCCCCGAGGCTGATTCATATCGATGTATGGCAAAAACCATTGCAATATTGTAAAGTAATTAGCCTCCAATTAAGATAAATAAGTTAATTTAAAAAAAAGAGAGGAAGTGACAGTATTGTGTCCTTGCATGAGATGCAGTTACAAGGTCTAGACCCTCCAGGTTGCTGTTGTTTAGTCGCTAAGTCGTGTCCAACTCTTTGAGATCTCATGGACAGTAGCTCGCCAGGCTCCATGGGGGTCTCCAGGCAAGAATATTGGAGTAGGTTGCTGTTTCCTTCTCCTGGAGATCTTCCCAACCTAGGGATTGAACCCGTGTCTCCTGCATTGCAAGCAGATTCTTTACTGCTGAGCCACCAGGGAAGCCCGTAGACCCTCCATATTTACTATAAAAAGGCAGGACTTCCCCGGCCATCCGGTGATTAAGACTCCGCATTTCCACTGCAGGGGGCCTGGGTTGGTTCCCTGGTCAGGGAGCTAAGACCCCTGCATGCTGTACCGCATGGCCAAAAACAAGCAAAGCAAACGCCCAAATGAAGTGTGACTGGGCAAAGCCAAGTGATCAAATGCTATCTTAGAGAAACTGTCAGTAATACATGGTATCAGTTTCCAGATACTTCTTGGACATGATATCACAGCCAACCTTGACGGATCTTTGGCTCTTTTTCCGGCAACTTAATAGCAGGATATGTACTACAAACACCTGGGGCTTCCTAGGTGGCGCTAGTAGTAAAGAACCCTCCTGTCAATGCAGGGGAGGCAAGAAATGCACGTTCAAACCCTGAATCAGAAAGATCCCCTAGAGGAGGGCATTGCAATCCACTCCAGTATTCTTGCCTAGACAATCCCATGGACAGAGGATCCTGGTGGGTTACAGTCCATAGGGTCACAAAGAGTCAGACAAGACTGAAGTGACTTAGCATGCACATGTATTAAAACTCCAGATTGGTTTTGGGGAATTGTTAGAACCCAATCTCCATTTTCTTCTCGCTTGAAATAGGTGTGACCAGTACACACCTATGAGAAATGAGGGCGGGGAAGACATTTTCTTTCTTGAATATTTGGTCTTTTCTTACCTTCAGACATGCATGTGATGGTTAGAGTGGAGACTGCCAGCAGAAATATGAAAAGCATCTGGGTTATTCGACGGCCCAGGTGATTCAGGGCCAAAAGAGCAGCGTAATTGGCTGGGATGGTGACTATGCCAAAGAGAATCTGGAACATGAAAATATTGCTCCCCAAGTGCTGGAGGTGGAGAGTCAGGCCAAAATGGGTCAGCACGTTTGCAAATCTATGGTGAACAAAGGTGAAAGACACATAAGTTTAGACTATAGGCCCTACAAATTGCAATAATATTGGCCCAGACAGGCAGTGGTTGGCGATAAACTATTAAGGAATGGTCTATTTTGTGACATATTTCCTTGCAAGATTATCACTTTAAAATTACCATAAAATGATTGTATGATGATGGAAATCATAATTATTATTACACTTTCGGGGAGAGAGTTTTGCTGTAGAGGAGATATGATGGAGCCTTCTAGAATTTTGGCTTTTTTTCTATACCTTGATCTGGGTGATAGCTATCTATATATGGAATTATTCATTGGACAAGATGTATTTGTTCATTTTATTATTTGTAGTTTTACTTTAATTAAAATTAGAACAAGTGAAGAAACTTATAGCCAAGAAACTTATAGCCATTCGTGTGCCATGACTGACATTCTCAGCATCTGCATGATGAGCCTGGTAGGGTGGTGTGACAAGCAGAACTCATTGTATAATTGCTTTTGTGCTTGCCTTTTCATAACCTTTTCACTTTTACCAAACATAGCAACCATATTCCTAACTTCCTTATGCTTTGTCTCAAATCTGTCCCTCTAGCATGTTATAGATGTTGCAATAACAAATACAATCACATCTCCACTATTTAACAGCCTTCATGTGTTGTGTGAAACCCACCTCACAAAGGACAGGAGACAGATCCTTTTACGCAGGTTGGGTGTGCGGAACAAGTCAAACACAGAAGGTTTGGTCTGTGCTGCCTCCAGCTCCTCCTGCATGGTGGATCTCAGGACCTTCAACAAAACAAACTGTTCAGTGGTCACACAATTGTAGGCTGTGTGAGGTTCCCAACAGAGGACCAGGTAGATGACTTCCCTTTGTTTCTACTGGAAAATACAGACACTGAATATGTAATGACAGCTGTACAGTGTTATGAATGGAGAAGCATGGAGTTAAAGGGAAATTGTGCAGTGACAATGACATTTTGGCATGAGACTTAATTTGCCTGTCGGGAATCAAAAGGGGTGTCAAGATTGTAGATTCAGGCCAGGAAGGCACTAAAGGAAGAGTTACTTGAATTTAGGTCCAAAGCTTCATTTTTATGAGAGGTGCCTGAAAGTCTGGCAACTGAGCTTGGTTCTCAGTTGGCTGCTCTTGGTAGGAAAGTTTTTTTCAGGAAGGAGACTAATTCTTGTGACAACCTTAACTTTGGTCCCTGAGTCAGCTTCTTTAAGGAAAATCCTAGCATGTTGTGCCTTCATGAATAAAATGCCTAGCATTAAATCTAAGGACAAAATCAGAGATCTTGGAGTAGTATATTTTATGCCCAGACTTTATTACCTGGTGTTATACAATGGCTCTGCCACTTGTCAGGTATGTACCTCGAGAAGTTAATTGAATATCTTTTATCCTCAGTGTCCTTGTCATTAAAAAGAAGAATAAGCAGATGAATAAATCAGAGAATCAGGATTAGGATATTCGGAGAACAAAAAATAATGCCTTTCTCACAGAGATTTGTAGTCACAAATGTGCATATCAGTTTACGTCTAGTACAGCTGGGATCCTTATTAATTTATTAACTAAAGATTTTTATTTACTAATTTTTAATTGAAATACAGGTGATTTATAATATCATGTTAGTTTTGGGCTTACAGCAAAGTGATCCATATATATAAATTATGCATATAATCATATACATAAAATTTTTCATGTTGTTTTTATTATGGGTTATTATAAAATACTTACTATTATTCCCTGTGTTATAAAGTATACAGTAAACCCTTGTTGATTACCTATTTTGTATATATTAGTGTTAGTGTTAATCGCTCAGTCGTGTCTGACTCTTTGAAACCCCATGGACTGTAGCCCACCAGGCTCCTCTGCTCATGGGATTCTCCAGGCAAGAATACTGGAGTGGGTAGCCATTCCCTTCTCCAGGAGATCTTCCTGACCCAGAGATCGAATCCAGGTCTCCTGCATTGCAGGCGGATTTTTTTTTACTGTCTGAGTCATTAGGGGAGCCCATATATAATAGTGTGTATTTATTAATTCTTTGCTCATAATTTACAACCCCCCCCACCTCACCTTTCCCGTCTGGTAACCATAAGTTTGTTTTCTATGTCTGTGAATCTGTTTTCTAAATAGATTCATTTGTATTATATATTTTTTTAAAGAATTCATGTATAAGTGATAAGTAATATTTGTCTTTCTCCAACTTACTTCATTTAGTATGCTATTCTCAGGGTCCATACAGGTTGCTACAAATGACAATATTTCATCTTTTATGGCCAATATTCCATTGTGTATATACCACATCTTCTCTATTCATTCATAGGATGTAAGTGTATTAGTTACTAGTTGTGTCTGACTCTTTGTGATCCCATGGGCTGTAGCCCACCAGGCTCCTCTGTCTATGGGATCCTCCAGGCAAGAATACTGGAGTGGGTAGCCATTCCCTTCTCCTTGGGATCTTCCCAACCCAGGGATCAAATCCAGGTCTCTGCATTGCAGGCAGATTATTTATCATCTGAGCTACCAGGGAAGCATTCTTTGGATACTGTTATCATTAACTATAGTCACCATGCTGTACATTAGATCCCCAGACTTATATCTAAAGGTTTTTACATTTTGACCAATGTCTCCCCATTTCTCCTTTTCTCCAGCCCCTTGCAACCACTATTCTGTTCTTTGTTTCTAAGAAACTGATTTTTTCTTTTTTCGAGATTGCACATGTAAGTAGTATCATAAAATATTTGTCTTGCTTATTTCCCATAGCATAATACCCTCCAGGTTAATCCATGTTGCTGCAAATGGGAAGATTTCCTTATATTTTTAAAAGTCAGAATAATATCCCATTGCATATGTCTGTGTGTCTCACACTTTCTTATTCATTTAACTTCTGAAGGACATCTAGACTATTTCTAAATTTTGTCTATTGTGAAAACTGATAAATTAATATGGATGTGCAGATTTCCCTTCAAGATACTGATCTCATTTCCTTTGGATATACACCCAGAAGTAGGATTGCTGGGTCATACGGTAGCTCAGTTTTTAACTTTTTGAGAAACTACCAATTCTACCATTGGTAGCATTTTCCACAATGGCTGTACCAATTTACATTCCCATCAACAACGTGTGTAAGGTTTTCCTTTTTCAACATCCTTGTGAACATTTGTTATCTCTTGTCTTTTTGACAATAGGTGTGAGATAATACTTCATTGTGGTTTTAGTTTGCATGTCCCTAAATTTATGCTGAGCGCCTTTTCACATACCTATCGGCCATTTGTTTCTCTTTAGAAAAATGTCTATTCAGATCCTTTGCTCACTTAAAATTGAATTATTTGCTCATTTGATAAAAGTTAATAGTTTATTTATATATTTTTTGAATATTAACTCCTAAGCAGATACATGGTTTGAAACTTTATTTTTTTAATATAAATTTATTTATTTTAATTGGAGGCTAATTACTTTACAATACTGTAGTGGTTTTGCCATACATTAGTTTCTCCCAAGTTGTAAGTTGCCTTTTTCAATTCATTGTTTTCTCAGCTGTGCAGAGGCTGTTCAGTTTGATGCAGTCCTACCTTTTTATTTTTGCTTTTGTTGCTTATGCTTTTGGTATCTTATTCAAGAAACATTGCCAAGACTCATGTCAAGAAGCTTTTTTCTTGTTTCCACCCCCAACCCCAGGAGTTTTATGCTTTTAGGACTTACCTTTAAGTCTTTAATCTATTTGAAGTTAATTTTTGTGAGTTGTGTAAGACTGGGACTCAGTTTCATTCTTTTGCATATGAATATCCAGTTTCCCCAATACCATTTATTGGAGAGATTATTCTTTCCTCATTGTGTGTTCCCTTATTAAAATCTTGTGGGACGTTTATGTATGGGTTTGTATCTGGGCTCTCTATCTGATCCACCATTCTTTGTGCCTGTTTTTATGCCAGCACCATACTGTTTTGATTAATATAATTTTGTGATATAGTTTGAAATCAGGATTTGTGATACCTCCAGCTTTATTTTTCCTTTTCAGGATAGCTTTGGCTACTCAGGGTCTTTTGTGGTACCATACAAGTTTTAGGATAGTTTTTTCTACTTCAAAGAAAAATGCATTTGAATTTTGATAGAGATTGCATTGAATTGCATATTACTTGGGGTAGTATGGATCTTTCACAATGTTAGTTACTCCAATCCAATACATGGGATATCTTTCCATTTATTTGTGTCTTCAGTTTCTTTCATTAATATTTTATAGTTTTCTGTATACAGAAAAATTTCACCTCCTTGCTTAAATTATTCCTAAATATTTTATTGGTTTTTTTTTTTACTGTTGTAAATGGGTTTGCTTTCATAATTTCTCTTTCATATAGTTGGTTGTTAGTGTGTAGAAATGTAATTAATTTTTAATATTGTTTTTTTTATCCTTCAACTTTACTGAATTTGCTTATCAGTTCTAACAGGCTTTTTATATGGAGTCGTTAGCATTTTCTATTGTATAAACTTAATAAATAGAAACTTCAATTAGATAGAATCAAGAGATTAGAAGGGGGAGCTTCCATGTCTTATGATAGTAGTAGAGCCCAACAGGAAGAAGAAAGACTCCTTTTCTTTCCTGGCAAGGAAAAACCAATGAAGCCATGGACTCTCTGTTAACTATAAAAGATCTTCCAACTGCTTTTTCCTCCCCACAAAGGTGTTTTCTTTCCCTTCCCATGCAGGAACTTGCACATGGCTCACCATGGTTGCAAGCCCTGAAATGCAATTCTTTACTGATCCTGAATAAACCCATCTTTAGTGGAGAAATACCTAGCAATCTGTTTGCTTCATGTCAACACTGTACATAAGATCATAACATCTGCAAGCAGAATTGATTTTACTTCTTCCTTTCTGACCTGGATGGCTTTATTTATTTTTCTTGCCTAATTATTATGGTAAGGATTTCAAACTATGTTGAATAGAAATGATGAGTGTGGGCATCTTTCTCTTGTTCTTGGTCTTAAATAAAGGCTTTTAACTTTTCACCATTGAGTATGATGTTAGCTATGGGCTTGTCATATATGGCCTTTATCATATTTAGGTACATTGCCTCTATACCTGATTTTTTGAGAATTTCTCTCATGAAAGGATACTTAATTCTGTGGAATTGTGATCCCAGAGAGCTGGACACAACAGTGACTGGGGTTCCTGGGGAAAGGTCTCACCACAGTGGCAGTGGCAGCCTTGGAGAAGAAACACAGTATCTAGGACTCCAGGTATCTCTGACATCTGATCAGCATAGGTGAAGCCTACGTGAGTCCTCAGAAGCAAAGTCTGTAAAAGTCCATGAGGGTTGCGGCTTCCAGAAGTATCCTGTTCTCCATTTCCTCATGGGGTAATATCCCTGCATGGGGACTCCTCCTGTTACCAGGCTACTCTGGGTTGGAGCACGGGGTGATGCAGGTAAAATGCTTCCTGCACTTCTTCTATGCAGATATCCTTTTGACTTTTGTGTTTCTGCTGTTTTGTCCTTGTAGTCCAGCCTTTTTCCAGAGCTATTTTTGTTGGTTGGTAGTTGTTTATTTTGGGCTCCCCTGGTGGCTCAGTGTAAAGAATCTGCCTGTCAGTCCAGGAGATGTGGGTCAGGAAGATCCCCTGGAGAAGGAAATGGCAACCCACTCCAGTATTCTTGCTTGGGAAATCCTACAGACAGACAGAGGGGCCTGGTGGGATATAATCCATGGGGTTGCAAAAGAGTTGTACAAAACTTAGTGGCTAAACAACAACAACAAGCTGTTTATTTATTGTTTTTATTGTTTTTAAGGGGGAGGCAAGTGTTGGCCCCTCCTAGCCCTTCATCCTGCTGATGATACTCTAGGGCTAGATATTTAAAGTCACATCTATTATTCCAATTTTCACTGGAGTGAAAAAACAAAGATTTTGCTTTCTGTCTTTCTGTGAACTTAAAATTGTACCTAAGTTGTATGTGTTTTGGGAAAAAGAGATGTGTTATATACTGGGCTCTCAGACATTCAAGATTGGAGTAATAATAATGCATATATGTGAAATGGTACAGATAAATTTATTTGCAGGGCAGGAACACAGACGCAGATGTAGAAGACAGACGCATGTACACAGTAGAGGAAGGGGAAGGTGGATGAATTGGGAGATTAGGGTTGACATATATACACTGCCATGTATAAAATAGATAGCTGCATAGCACAGGGTGCCTGTGATGATCTAGATGGGTGGGAAGGATGGAAGGTGGGAGGGAGGTCCAAGAGGGAGGGTATATGTGTATACATACAGCTGGTTCACTTCATTGTACAGAAGAAACTAACACAACATTGTAAAACAATTATAGTCCTGTTAAAAGATAAACTGATATTTAAGTGGATGTAAGTGGAACAAATTTAAGTTATGATTGAAGTGGGTGTGTCAGGCCATTCGTCAGATGAAGTTAAAACAAGATTAAGATCACAAATTTCTAAGTTATTTTTACAAAATAAAAAAATCAAATTAAACAATACTGAGTAGTCATTCATGCAGTGAATCCATCTTGTAAACCAAATTTCAGTTGTTCCTCTTGTGTGAAACTCCCTTCCTTCCCCTGGCACTGAGGGGATTGTCAACTGCCTTTCACTTTGATAATGCCTTATTCTTGTCTTACTTCTTGCTTGTATGACTTGTTTTTGTTATGTGCCTGGCCCTTGTAAGATCAAATCTTTCATTCTCTGTACTGGGCCAAACTGGTAGGCAAAATGTTAGATTTGGGCTTGACTATAAAGATAGTTCCTCAGAAGTAAGTTGGTACAATCTAATTTTGTATGAGATAGAGTTCTATCAATGCAGTTTTAGAAGAACCGTAGGTCAACACCAATTTAGAGGTTTTCTTTTTTATTTTGAAAGCATGTACCAACATATTCTCCATCATGTCAAGGACCCTCAGGGGTATTATCTCTGTGTAATGGATTCATTTTGGGATAAACTTTGATTTCTTCCCAGGTGGCTCAGTGGTAAAGAACTCTCCTGCCAATGCAGGAGACGTAAGAGACACAGCTTCAATCCCTGGGTCAGGAAGATCCCCTGAAGAAGGAAATGGCAACCCACTCTGGTTTTCTTGCCAGGAATATCTCATGGACAGAGGAGCCTGACGGGCTACAGTCCATAGAGTTGCAGAGAGCCAGACAAAACTGAGCATGTTTTGATTCCTTTCCCCCATCTTCAGTGGAATCTTAACTCTCAGAAGCATTTTGCTTCTCCTTATTCAAATCTCTTTTAAAAAGAGCCTCTGCTTTCTTTTGGGAGTATAAAAATTTTCATTAGATATGTCATTGAATATGCTTCCAGAAAAGTTGCATTTCTCTTCTTGAACCAGCTAATTATTAATTTTTTTCCAATAAAATGAAGGTAGACTCTTTTTTAAGGGTCTTCAATAGAAATCTTTCTATCTCCTATCATTGCAAACATTTAGACTAAAAAATATCTGTTACTTTCCCCCTCATATCTATATGAAAGATTCTTGAAGGCTGGGATTCTGGCCTATTCTGTTATTCATGACCAAGTAACATGTCTCACACACTAATCTTTTGTTAAGTATTTTATGTATGTGCATGATATGATGAATGAGTCACTTAATGGTCTACAATGTTTTACTTAGCTAGGGAGGAAAATAAAAAAGAAAATCACTTCTTTGAGGCATACCTAGTCAGTTTTACCCTTGGGACTTGTGGTAAGTTGACTGTCACTTTCACAAAACAGAGATTTGTATTGTTGTGTTCACTGTCATAATTCCAGGGATAGAACCAAACTTGCCATAGGTAGGCATTAAGTAGATAGCATGGATCAAAGTATTTGTGAGTTAACGAACAGAAATATGAAGCTCCACATGCTCTATTTGCACAGTCATGAACCTTTCCTTCTGGTCTTGTTGCCCTGAAAAAAGGCGATCAGAACATTGAACTGTAAAGAGTAAATTAACTTTGATTACTTTCCCTTACCAAGTTAATGTGTGACCAATGCTCAGTCTTTCCAGTTGTTAATAATTAGTACTCTTTTCCTCTGGTAAGTAAAATATCTGTGTCTAGTTTTAGCAGCAACGTGTTCTGTGCCAAGGCCAACACAAACAATGTTGATACTCGTTGAGAAACTGGACAGTGATGTAAGAAGCCTCATAACCACCACTGTGATCTTACTTTCCCTTCCTCTTATGGATATGAATGATATATATGACATATAGATAATATAAAGAATAGCATATATGTTTTTCTTGCATTCTGTAACCAGCTCCCAGCCTCCTCACCTCCATGGTTAGGGTTTCTCCAGCATTCTTCCTTCCATTTCTGTGTGCCGCTTTTTGAAGTTCCTTTAAGCCCTTTTGGGGTTTGTCTATAATAATCAACCACCGAGCAGATTCTATCAGCCACCTAAAAAAAAAAAAAAAAAAGAGTAGGACAAAAGTGTAGTCATCTCTCACTTGCCCATTTTGCACATAGCCTTTGTCCAGAGATGCCTTTCCCCTCCAGTCTGATGCCTACCACTTGTTGGATTATACCAAAATTTATAAACTTACATTCTCTTGTACCATAACTAGGGGAAAATGAGATGACCTCTCTGTGCAGTTTACCTTCACTATTGAGATTGCAGGCTGGAGTCATATTGACTCCCTTCTCAACCAGAGGCAAATTTACCAGGGAGCTCATGAAGCTGAAACATGAGGGATCCTTACTTGTACAGGCCTTTGCCAAGGTTCTTGTAAGGGCACAAAAAATGTCTCCTCATAATGTGTCATTTTTCTAAAATAAGGGCCCTTGAGTGATTTATGTATGCCAAAGGCTCACACAGTTTGGAATCGCTCCTGCTCCTACCAGTTATGATGGAATCTGGCTACATAAGTGAGTTACTTACAGCTGCCTTGATTTTATCATCTGTGTAACAAGGAGGCAGTCTCCCATATACTCTGTAGAACTGTCATGGGGATGTAGAGACATAATGGGTGAGCCTGACAGAGACTACATCCTCCAGTCTAAATGAACTCACGTCACTATATTATTAATATATCTGTAATCATTTCTCTGAGGGAGAGTCATTTTCAGACAATAATCTTCTTCTGAACAGCCTTCTTAGGGGGAGGGGTGTAATTGCCATTCCTGAGTCTTTTTAAGAGAAGGGCAAAGTTGTGCATGCTGTTCAGTTGCCAAGCTGTGTTTGCCTGTTTGTGACCCCATGGACTGCAGCACGCCAGGCCTCCCTGTCCTCCTCCATCTCCTGGACTTTGCCCAAATTCATGTTCATTGCATTGGTGATGCCATCCAACCATCTCATCCTCTGTAATCCTTTTCTTCTGTCTTCAATCTTTCCCAGCATCAGGGGCTTTTCCAATGAGTCAGCTGTTTGCACCAGGTTGCCAAAGTATTGGAGTTTCAGTTTCAGCATCAGTCCTTCCAATGAGTATTCAGAGTTGATTTTCTTTAAGTTGACTGGTTTGATCTCCTTGCTGTCCAAGGGACTCCCAGAGTTCGCATAGAACAAATGATAAAAAACCATCCAATCTGAGCTATTTCAAATCCTAAAAGATGATGCTGTGAAAGTGCTGCACTCAATAAGCCAGTAAATTTGGAAAACTCAGCAGTGGCCATAGGACCGGAAAAGGTCAGTTTTCATTCCAATCCCAAAGAAAGGCAATGCCAAAGAATGCTCAAACTACTGCACAATTGCACTCATCTCACACACTAGCAAAGTAATGCTTAAAATTCTCCAAGCCAGGCTTCAGCAATATGTGAACCATGAACTTCCAGATGTTCAAGCTGGTTTTAGGAAAGGCAGAGGAACCAGAGATCAAATTGCCAACATCCGTTGGATCATTGAAAAAGCAAGGGAGTTCCAGAAAAACATCTATTTCTGCTTTATTGACTATGCCAAAGCCTTTGACTGTGTGGATCACCACAAACTGTGGAAAATTCTGAAAGAGATGGGAATACCAGACCACCTGGCCTGCCTCTTGAGAAATCTGTATGCAGGTCAGGAATCAACAGTTAGAACTGGACATGGAACAACAAACTGGTTCCAAATAGGAAAAGGAGTAAGTCAAGGCTGTATATTGTCATCCTGCTTATTTAACTTATTTGCAGAGTACATCATGAGAAACGCTGGGCTGGAGGAAGCACAAGCTGGAATCAAGATTGCTGTGAGAAAGGTCAATAACCTCAGATATGCAGATGACATCACTGTGATGGCAGAAAGTGAAGAACTAAAGAGCTTCTTGATGAAAGTGAAAGAGGAGAGTGAAAAATTTGTCTTAAAGCTCAACATTCAGAAAACTAAGATCATGGCATCCGGGCCCATCACTTCATGGCAAATAGATGGGGAAACAGCAGAAACAGTGACTGACTTTATTTTTGGGAGCTGCAAAATCACTGCAGATTGTGACTGCAGCCTTGAAATGGCTTAAAAGACGCTTACTCCTTGGAAGGAAAGTTATGACCAACTTAGACAGCATATTAAAAAGCAGAGACATTACTTTGCCAACAAAGATTTGTCTCGTCAAGGCTATGGTTTTTCCAGTGGTCATGTATGGATGTGAGAGTTGGACTATAAAGAAAGCTGAGCGCTGAAGAATTGGTGTTTTTGTGGTGTTGGGGAAGACTCTTGAGAGTCCCTTGGACTGCAAGGAGATCCAACTAGTCCACCCTAAAGGAGATCAGTCCTGATTGTTCAATGGAGGGACTACTGTTGAAGCTGAAACTCCAATACTTTGGCCACCTGATATGAAGAGCTGACTCATTTAAAAAGACCCTGATGCTGGGAAAGATTGAGCGCAGGAGGAGAAGGGGATGACAGAGGTTGAGATGGTTGGATGGCATCACCAACTCAATGGACATGAGTTTGAGTAATCTCTGGGAGTTGGTGATGGACAGGGAGGCCTGGTGTGCTGTGGTCCGCGGGGTTGTGAAAAGTCAGACATGACTGAGTGGCTGAACTGAACTGAACTGATCCAATCTGACTTAATTTAAACTAGAGGAACCATGCTGCTTTTCCTTTACATAGTTGTGGAGGTGAATTTGCTTCCCATTCCTCTCTCCAATATCAGTTAAAAAAATGAAAAATATCCATATCTTCTGTATCACATAATTTTTTTTACAAAGTGATACCTATAATCACAGATTGTAATGGAGGCTAGCTCACCTTCAGATGTTTTACTCTGTAGGGATAATATTTTTGTAGCAATTCTGTTTGCATCATACTTGTTAAGTCTCATTAGTAAGGATGGAAAGACTGCAAAAGACTCAGAATTCCCAGAAGAAGATTCTTTGCTATCCTCTGTCTTTAGGGTTGCTGGTTTTAGCATGTAAAAATAGTGTGCCTAATTAAATTTGAACTTCAAGTAAAAAAGGTAAACTTTGTATTAGAACTATGCCCCATGCAATATTTTATTTATTTTTTATTTTTTTTCCAAGGAGTTATTAGTTTGTTTTTTCATTTATTTTTATTAGTTGGAGGCTAATTACTTTACAATATTGTAGTGGTTTTTGCCATACATTGACATGAATCAGCCATGGATTTACATGTGTGCATGTAAAAATAGTGTGCCTAATTAAATTTGAACTTCAAGTAAAAAATGTAAATTTTTTATTAGAACTATGCCCCATGCAATATTTTAGATAAAAAATTATTTGTTGCTTGTTTGAAATTTTAATATAATGGGATTTCTTTTGTTTTATTCAGTAGCAAACAAAAATACAGAACACAGCTAGAAATTTCATATAAATCACGAACAAATTACAGTATAATTATGTACCTTACAATATTTGGGATATAATTTCACAAAAATATTAGCTGGTTATCTTAAATTCAAATTTCATTGAATGGCCTTAACTTTATCTGGCAAGTCTGCCTGTTTTGCATCTCGAATTGTACATGGGGCGCATATAAGAAGAGTACATACTCAGGTATGAAGTGAAGTGAAAGTCACCCAGTCATGTCCGACCCTTTCCGACCCCGTGGACTGTAGCCTACTAGGCTTTTGTCCATGGAATTTTCCAGGCAAGAATACTGGAGCGGGTTGCCATTTCCTTCTTCAATACTTAGGTGTAGACCAGGACCAAACAGAATTCTTGTATCTGATTCCATGTACATTCTCACCCCAGACTCTCACAAGACAAAGGAGTAAAGAAGGCTCATACCTTGAGGTCAGAAATAAAACAAAGACTGGTGCAGACATCACTAGCTGGAGAGTGTGCCAGTCTCGAATGGCAAAAGCCAGGCCTCCCAAGATTGTCTGTCCCAGACTAGTGGCCGCCATCAACAGTGTAGTTGCCATGGCTTGGAATCGGGGCTCTGTCCATTCCAGTGCTGAAAGAAAACACAAGCGGAGTTTTTAATTCAAATAAACATGGAATCTCAAGGTCAGAGTTAAGACTTGGAAAACCCTGAAGATACAAAGCATTGACTTACTGAGCAAAACATTAGTTGTCAGGAGGCACGTAGCAGACATTCCAGCCAAGAAACGTAGTGAGCAGTAAATGAGGAAGTTGGGGGCAATGACTGTAAAGGTGTCAGCAATGGCAAGCTGGAGGAAACACAGCCTGATTATAAACTTCCTCCCAAACCTGAGAAAGAAAGCACCAGATTAGGCTATAGGAACGATAACAACCTCTTGTAAAAACTAGCAAAAAGAAAGCACTTTGAATCCTTAAAGAATCAATAATAAACGGCAGATCTGAGAAGCAAACTTCCCGTGTGTAAACAGAAACTGAATGTATCAAAGCCTCTTCTCCCATTCTGTTACTAGTATTGGGTTGACACCAATTCAAACCATTTAGGCAGGTTGCAATATTTTGGAATTTTAAAATATCAGAACTGTCCCTTCTACTAACACATGCCTTTAGCGTAAGGATTCTGTACAAAACCTACACTCAGGGAATCTAAAGTTGTACTTGCCAATCTAGGCCCACATGGTTTACAACAGAACTCATTTGAAAGCAACACCTGTGGAATAAATCCATGACAGTGGCTGGCATATGAGACCCTCCTTGCTGACTTTGGGTGTGTGGGCTTTGGGCAACAGGTTTCCTTCTAAAACAATATAGAAGACAGTCATGACAAAAGCAGGGGGACTTAGAAAATTCTGAGAGGAGTTTGATAAGGTGGAGAAGGAAGAAACACAGAAGCAAATATTTCAAAAGAGGGATTTAAAGAGGTAGCCCCCCAAGTCCCAGGCAGCAGGGCAGCCACCTTGATTCCTGCAGCTGACACACCCCAGCTCCCAGAGCCACTATAGTGCTATGTTAGGATGAACACACAGAGAAGGGATGAAAATTTGGGCTGCTACTGGGCAGAACTGTGAATGCCTGCATGGGAGGTACATAAGTTCACTGTGATCACATGGGCCCCACTTGCTATAGCACTCACTTCCTTTGGCACAAAGCTTGCACTTAAGGGCAATGGAACCTTATGGAATCTGACCCTTAGGGCTTCTATTCCAACAACTGGGGATTAGATCCCACCCCTGACAGGGCTATGACAGTCACGGAGCAAAGAGGAAGATCTACCCAACATTCAGTGCAGGCTATGAACCTTGCAACATCAATTACACCTCCTATTAAGGGTAAAATGACAAGCATGCTCTGAGGAAAGATGTGGTAGGCATCCATACCCCAAACAGCCCTTGCACCAATAATATTAGAGGGCTGCTACCAACGCAGCCCTCACTTGGTGGAGCTGCATGGAGACTACACTACTGGACCTTCCTCACAGCTGGAGTTGGCACACCCCACCCAGCTGGTACCTGCTCATTCCCCCACAAGTGAAGGTCTTTCTCCAACAAATCTAGTCTACAAAGTTTGGAAGAGGTAATTGTTCCATGAAATGTGCATATATCAATGCAACACTACAAGAAACATAAAAGATCAAGGAAACACGACACCAACAAAGAAACAGAATAGTTTTCCAACAACTGACCTCTAATAAATGGATGTCTTTGAACTGCTTCATGAAGAATTCAAGGAAACTGTCTTAAGGAAACTCAATGAGCTACAAGAGAATGCAGGTTGGCAATTCAATGACATTAAGAAAATAATACATGAACAAAATGAGAAGTTGAACTGAGAGCTAGAAATGATAAAAATGAACCAAATACTAAAGCTGAAGAATACAATAAGTGAAACAATATACAGAGCACCAACAAAAGATGTATAAAGTGGAGGAAAAATCTATGAACTCAAGGACTAGTCATTTGAAATTTTCCAGTCAGAGAAGAACAAAAAAAAAATTTTAAAGAGAGTACAGAATGCTTGTTGGATTATGAACACCAACAAATAAAACACTATTCTCATTATGGAAGTCCCAGAAGAAGAAGAGAAAGAGAAAGAGAAATTAAGAGAAGGGCAAAATAAAATACTAAGCAAATATTAAGAATCAGAAGGCAGAAATAGACAGTAGTGCAATAATAGCAGGGGACTTCAATACCACTTTCAACAGTGGAAAATGGAAATGGCAAATCAATAGGAAATAATGATTTGAACTATATATTTTTTCTCCCAGTCTATCCCTCCCTCCAACCCTTCCCCACTGGTAACCATAAGTTCATTCTCTAAGTCAGTGTTTTGTGAATAAGTTTATTTGTATATTTTTTTAAGATTCTGCATATTAGCAATATCATATATTTGTCTTTCTCTGTATGACTAACTGCACTTAATATGATAATCTCCAGGTCCATCAACATTGCTACAAATGGCATTATCATTCTTTTTAATTGCTGAGTAATATTCCATTGTATATATGAATCACATCTTTATCCATTCATCAGTTGATGGACATTTAAGTTGTTTCCACATCTTGGTTATTGTAAATAGTGCTCTATGAACACAGGGGAGCATGTACCCTTTTGAACAGTGTTTTTCTCCAGATGTATGCCCAGGAGTGAGATTGTTAGATCTTATTATAGCTATATTTTTAGTTCTTAAAGAAACCTCCTCACTATTCTCCATAGTGGCTATACCAATTTACATTCCCATCAACAGTGTAGGAGGGTTTTCTTTTCTCTACAGCTTCTCCAGCATTTATTGTTTGTAGATTTTTTGATGATGGCTGTTTTGACTATAATCTACCTGCAATGCAGGAGACCTGGGTTGGGAAGGCCTCTGGAGAAGGGAATGGCAACCCACTCCAGTATGCTTGCCTGGAGAATCACATGGACAGAGAAGCCTGGCAGGTTACAATCCGTGGGGTTGCAAAGAGTCAGATATGACTGATTGACTAAGACTACACATTCTGACCAGTGTGAGACGATATCTTATTTTAGTTTTGACTTGCATTTCTCTAATAATTAGCGATGTTGAGTATCTTTTCATGTGCCTCCTGACCCTCTGTATGTCTTTTTGGAGGAATGTCTATTTAGGTCTTCTGCCCATTGTTTGATTGTTTGCTTCTTTGATATTGAGACACATGAGCTGTTTGTAAACTTTGTAGACTAATCTCTTGTTGGTTGCATCTGTTGCAAATATTTTCTCCCATCCCAAAGGTTGTCTTTTTATGTTGTCTATGGTTTCCTTTGCTGTGCAAAAGCTTTTAAGTTTGACTAGGTCTCATTTGCTTACTTTTGCTTTTATTTCCATTACTCTAGGATATGGCTCAAAAAAGATATTGCTGTGATTTATGTCAAAGAGTGTTCTGCCTATGTTTTCCTCTAAGAGTTTTATAGTTTTCAGTCTTACATTTAGGTCTTTGATCCATTTTGATTTTATATTTTGTGTATGGTATTAGAAAAATGTTCTAACGTCATTTTTAAAAAACATGGAGCTGTGCAGCTTTCCAAGCACCATTTATGTCTTCCCTCTATTGTATAGTCTTGCCTTCTTTGTTGTAAATTAATTGAACCTAAGTGTGTGGGTTTATTTCTGGACTTTCTATCCTGCTCCATATTGATCTATTTGTCTATCTACTGGTACTAGTAACATACTGTTTTGATGACCACAGCTGATTCCTCCAGCTCCATTTTTCTTTCTCAAGATTACTTTGGTTGTTTGGGATCTTCTGTGTTTCCATACTCATTTTAAGATTTTTTTGTTCTAGTTTGTGAGAAATGCCATTGATAATTTGATAGGGGTTGCATTAAATCTGTAGATTGCCTTAGCTAGTATAGTCATTTTTGACAATATTGATTCTTCCAATCCCAGAACATAGTATATATTTTCATCTATTTGTATCATCTTCAATTTCTTTCATAAGGGTCTTATAGTTTTCAGAGTATAGGTCTTCAATTCTGTTCTTTTTCTGTTCTTTTGTTGTTAGAATATAGAAGTGCAACAGATTTCTGTGTATTAATTTTGTATCCTGCAACTTTACTGAATTCATTGCTGAGCTCTAGTAGTTTTATTGTAGCATCTTTAGGATTTTATATGTATAGAAATCATGTCATCTGCAAACAAACATCAAATCATGATATGTATAGCATCATGTCACCTGAAAACAAACATCACAATCCAAATCCTATGGAAAAATCAGTTCTAAGAGGGAAGTTTATAGCAATACAACCTTGTTTAAGTAAGCAAGAAAAATCACAAATTAATAACCTAACCTTACACCTAAAGCAACTAGAGAAAGAAGAACAAACAAAATCCAAAGATAGTAGAAGGAAAAAATCATAAAGATCAGAGGAGAAATAAATAAAACAGAATTGAAGAAAACAATAGCAAAGATAAAACTAAGAGCTGGTTCAAAAAGATAAGCAAAATTGATAAGCCTTTCACTGGACTCATCAAAGAAAAAGGAGAGAGGACTCAAATCAATAAAATTAGAAATGAAAAAGAAGTTACAAAGGACACCACAAAAACACAAAAGATCATAAAAGAATACTACAAGCAACTACTTGCCAATAAAATGGACAACCTGGAAGAAATGGATAAATTCTTAGACAGGAGTAGTCTCCTAAAAATAAACCAGGAAGAAATAGAAAATATGAACTACACTTTAGATTAAAGGAACCTAGTAGACTATATAGAACATCCCATGTAACAATTGCAGAATATACATACTTCTCAAGTGCACAGAGAAGATAGGTCAAAAGTTGGGCCATGAAATAAGCTTTAACAAATTTAAGAGGATTGAAATCATGTCTGGAAGAGTGAAGGACAGGGAAGCCTGGTGTGCTACAGTCCATGGGGTCTCAGAGTTGGACATGACTTAGCAACTGAACAACAATAAAATCATATCGAGTATATTTTCCAACCACTTTGGAAATTGGAAGTTATTTATTATAAAATTTGAAATTAATAACAAAGAGAAACTGAAAATTCGCAAACATGATGAAATTAAACAGCACTCTCCAGGACAATCAATGGATCAAAGAAGAAATCAAAAGAGAAATGAAAATATGATACCAAGGAAAATGGAAGCACAACATTAAAAAAGTCATGGAATGCAGCAAAGGCATTTTAAAACAATATTTAACACAGTTTATAACAATAAATTCCTATGTTAAAAAAGAAAGAACTTAAATTAGCACCCCAACTTTACACCTCAAGGAACTAGAAAACTAAACCTAAAGCTAGCAGAGGAAGGAAATAACAAAGATCAGAGCAGAGATAAATAAAATAGAGATTAGAAAATAGAAAATATCAATAAAGCAAAGTTTTTTTTTAAAAAAAATTAACAAAATTGACAAACTATTAGCTAGACTGACAAAAAACTATAGACTTCTATATTGAGAAGACTCAAATGAATAAAATTAGAAATGAGAGGAGACATTAAAACTGATACCACAGAAATACAAAGGCTCATAAGCAATTACTACAAATAATTATATGCTAACAAATTGGATGGCCTTTAAGGAATAGATAAATTCCAGAAACACAACCTACTAAGAACCAACCATGAAGCAACAAAATATTGGCAAGCTCAATTTAATGGTACACTTAAAGAATCATACACCCTGATAAAGTGGGAGAAACTAAAGAGCCTCTTGATGAAAGTGAAAGAGGAGAGTGAAAAACTGGCTTAAAATTTAACATTAAAAAAACTAAGATCATGCACTCTGTCCCATGATTTCATGACAAATAGATGGGGGAAACAATGGAAACAGTGGCAGACTTTATTTTCTTGAGCTCCAAAATCACTGCAGGTGGTGATTAGCCATGTAATTAAAAGATGCTTGCTCCTTGGAAGAAAAGCTATGACAAACCTAGACAGCATATTAAAAAGCAGAAACATTACTTTGCTGACAAATGGCCATCTAGTCAAAGCTATGGCTTTTCCAGTAGTCATGTATGGATGTGAGAGTTGGACCATAGAGAAAGCTGAACACCGAAGAATTGATGCTTTTGAACTATGGTGCTGGAGATGGTCTTGAGAGTCCCTTGGACCTGCAAGGAGATCAAACCCATCAATCTTAAAGGAAATCAGTCCTGAATATTCATTGGGAGGACTGATGCTGAAGCTCCAATACTTTGGCCACCTGATGTGAAGAACTGACTCACTGGAAAAGACCCTGCTGCTGGGAAAGACTGAAGGCAGGAGGAAAAGGGGATGCAGAAGACAAAATGGTTGGATGCCATCACTGACTCGATGGACATGAGTTTGAGCAAGCTCCAGGAGTTGGTGATGGACAGGTAAGCCTGGTTTGCTGCAGTCCATGGGGTCACAAAGAGATGGACACGACTGAGTGACTGAACTGAACTGAACTGATAAAGTGGGAAGTGGGATTTATCCCTGGGATGCAAGAATGGCTCAACATACACAATCATTAACGTGATACACCATGTTAACAGAAAGAAGGATAAAAATAGTATGACCAATTCAATAGATACAGGTAATGTAGTTCATAATGTATTCATATGTCAAAACATCACATTGTTCACTTTAAATATATATAGTTGTATCTGTCAATTATAACTCAATAAGAAATTGATCTCTGCATTTTCTCATGACATTTTCACAGATGCCTGGGTTACAGGTTTCTTGTAAGTGAATACTCTGATTCTGAGCTGTTTTCTAATTTACATTTATTATGATGCATTCCAATTTCGTAGGGACTTCCTTCATAGCTCAGTTGCTAAGGAATCTGCCTGCGATGCAGGAGACCCTGGTTGGATTCCTGGGTCAGGAAGATCTGCTGGAGAAGGGATAGACTACCCACTCCAGTATTCTTGGGCTTCCCTTGTGGCTCAGCTGGTAAAGAATCTGCCTGCAATTTGGGAGACGTGGGTTCAATCCCTAGGTTGGGAAGATCCTCTGGAGAAGGGAAAAGCTACCCACTCCAGTATTCTGGCCTGGAGAATTCCATGGGCTGCATAGTTCATGGGGTCACAAAGAGTTGGACACGACTGAGTGACTTTCACTTCACTAATTCCAATTTCATAGTTCTTAGCTGAGCAGCAGTTACCGTTATGCAGATGGATGATAAGACTCTCCTCAGTTCTCCAGTATGTCTGTGGGAGACATACTTCAGTGGTGGCAATGATTGTCTATTTCAGAAGCACTATCACAGGACTTATACATATTGAAACAGCAGTTATTGGATTAATTGTATGGTTGTCAAAGTTATCTTTAGAGAACTGCTTTTGCAAAAATCAAAATCAAAATTATGGCATACTTTTTCAATAGACCACCAATGACACATTGTTGTGTACCCATATGTTTAGTTTAATAGGATTTATACACATCACACATGGGTAGCTATGGTATGGTGACCATTCTCTGAGCATCCATAACCATTCAGCTAACAGAGCGTAGGGGCAAATCAATACAGTGCTCATGGCCAAGGCTAAAAACACTTTTAGCCATATGATGTCTGCAAAGAAGTGGAATCCCATGTCATGGAACATCTTCTTTCTGTTCCTATAGATAGCTATTAATTTCCAAATTACATGTTATGGCATTCCCTCTCTAAATTCTGTCCAGAAACGCCTCCAGGTCTGATGGAGATGTTGCTTCTGTATCTTGTATGCAGAACTCAGTGTTGACAAAATGGCACTTATCACATCGATTAATTCTCCATTTGTGTATCTATATTCCTGGGGAGATTACGTAAGTCCCACAATATTGTAATTGTAATACAGTTCAGTTCAGTTGCTCAGTCATGTCTGACTCTTTGCGACCCTATGGACCACAGCATGCTAGGCCTCCCTGTCCATCACCAGCTCCCAGAGATTACCCAAACTCATGTCCATTGAGTCAGTGATGCCATCCAACCATCTCATCCTCTGTTGTCCCCTTCTCCTCCCTCCTTCAATCTTTCCCATCATCAGCGTCTTTTTAAATGAGTCAGCTCTTCATATCAGGTGGCCAAAGTATTGGAGTTTCAGCTTCAACAGCAGTCCTTCCAATGAACACTCAGGACTGATCTCTTTTAGGATGGACTGGTTGGATCTCCTTGCAGTCCAAGGGACTCTCAAGAGTCTTCTCCAATACCACAGTTCAAAAGCATCAATTCCTTGGCACTCAGCTTTCTTTATAGCCCAACTATCACATCCATACATGACCACTGGAAAAACCATAGCCTTGACGAGACAAATCTTTGTTGGCAAAGTAATGTCTCTGCTTTTTAATATGCTGTCTAGGTTGGTCCTAACTTTTCTTCCAAGGAGTAAGCGTCTTGTAATTTCAAGGCTGCAATCACCATCTGCAGTGCTTTTGGAGCTCCCCAAAATAAAGTCAGCCACTGTTTCCACTGTTTCTCCATCTATTTGCCATGAAGTGATGGGCCCGGATGCCATGATCTTAGTTTTCTGAATGTTGAGCTTTAAGCCAAATTTTTCACTCTTCTCTTTCACTTGCATCAAGAGGCTGTTTAGTTCCTCTTCACTTTCTGCTATAAGGGTGGTGCCTTTTGCATATCTGAGGTTATTGATATATCTCCCAGAAATCTTGATTCCAGCTTGTGCTTTCTCCAGCCCAGCATTTCTCATGATGTACTCTGCATATAAGTTAAATAAGCAGGATGACAATATACAGCCTTGACTTAGTCCTTTTCCTATTTGGAACCAGTTTATTGTTCCATGTCCAGTTCTAACTGTTGCTTCCTGACCTGCATACAGATTTCTCAAGAGGCAGGCCAGGTGGTCTGGTATTCCCATCTCTTTCAGAATTTTCCACAGTTTGTGGTGATCCACACAGTCAAAGGCTTTGGCATAGTCAATAAAGCAGAAATAGATGTTTTTCTGGAACTTTCTTGTTTTTTCAATGATCCAGCAGATGTTGGCAATTTGATCTCTGGTTCCTCTGCCTTTCCTAAAACCAGCTTGAACATCTGGAAGTTCATGGTTCACATATTGCTGAAGCCTGGCTTGGAGAATTTTAAGCATTACTTTGCTAGTGTGTGAGATGAGTGCAATTGTGCAGTAGTTTGAGCATTCTTTGGCATTGCCTTTCTTTGGGATTGGAATGAAAACTGACCTTTTCCGGTCCTATGGCCACTGCTGAGTTTTCCAAATTTGCTGCACTTTCACAGCATCATCTTTTAAGATTTGAAATAACTCAACTGGAATTCCATCACCTCCACTAGCTTTGTTTGTAGTGATGCTTCCTAAGGCCCATTTGACTTCACATTCCAGGATGTCTGGTTCTAGGTGAGTGAGAGTAATCACACCATTGTGATTATCTGGGTCATGAAGATCTTTTTTGTACAGTTCTTCTGTGTATTCTTGCCACCTCTTCTTAATATCTTCTGTTTCTGTTAGGTCCATACCATTTCTGTCCTTTATTGTGCCCATCTTTGCAGGAAATGTTCCCTTGGTATCTCTAATTTTCTTGAAGAGATCTCTGGCCTTTCCCATTCTGTTGTTTTCTTCTATTTCTTTGCACTGATCACTGAGGAAGGCTTTCTTATCTCTCCTTGCTATTCTTTGGAATTCTGCATTCAAATGGGTATATCTTTCCTTTTCTCCTTTGCTTTTTGCTTCTCTTCTTTTCACAGCTATTTGTAAGGCCTTCTCAGACAGCCATTTTTCTTTTTTCTTTTTCTTTTTCTTGGGGATGGTCTTGATCCCTGTCTCCTGTACAAGGTCACGAACCTCTGTCCATAGTTCATCAGGCACTCTGTCTATCAGATCTAGTCCCTTAAATCTATTTCTCATTTCCACTGTTTAATTGTAAGGGATTTGACTTTGGTCATACCTGAATGGTCTAGTGGTTTTCCCCACTTTCTTCAATTTAAGTCTGAATTTGGCAATAAGGAGTTCATGATTTGAGCCACAGTCAGCTCCCAGTCTTGTTTTTGCTGACTGTATAGAGCTTCTCCATCTTTGGCTGCAAAGAATATAATCAATCTGATTTTAGTGTTGGCCATCTGGTGATGTCCATGTGTAGAGTTTTCTCTTGTGTTGTTGGAAGAGGGTGTTTGCTATGACCAGTGGGTTCTCTTGGCAAAACTCTATTAGCCTTTGCCCTGCTTCATTCTGTACTCCAAGGCCAAATTTGCCTGTTACTCCAGGTGTTTCTTAACTTCCCACTTTTGCATTCTAGTCCCATATAATGAAAAGGACATTTTTTTGGGGTGTTAGTTCTAGAAGGTCTTGTAGGTCTTCTTAGAACTACTCAACTCCAGCTTTTTCACCATTACCAATTGGGGCATAGACTTGGATTACTGTGATATTGAATGGTTTGCTTTGGAAACAAACAGGTATCATTCTGTTGTTTTTGAGATTGCATCCAAGTACTGCTTTTTGGACTCTTTTGTTGACTATGATGGCTGCTCCAACTCTTCTAAGGGATTCTTGCCCACAGTAGCAGACGTAATGGTCATGTGAGTTAAATTCACCCATTCCAGTCCATTTTAGTTCGCTGATTCCTAAAATGTTGATGTTCACTCTTGCCATCTCCTGTCTGATCACTTCCAGATTGCTTTGATTCATGGACCTAAATTCCAGGTTCCTATGCAATATTGCTCTTTACAGCATTTGACCTTGCTTCTCTCACCAGTCACATCCACAGTTGGGTGTTGTTTTTGCTTTGGCTCCGTGTCTTCATTCTTTCTGGAGTTAGTTCTTCACTGATCTCCAGTAGCATATTGGGCACCTACCGACCTGGGGAGTTCATCTTTCAGTGTCCTATCTTTTTGCCTTTTCATGCTGTTCATGGGGTTCTCAAGGCAAGAATACTGAAGTATTTGTAATACTGAAGTAATTGAAATAAGTATTCTTTTTTTGTTGTAATTTTTTGAGTATTTAACTGTATGAACACAATGATTAATCAAAGTTAAATAAAACACTTCTATATTGTTATGATTGATGCTTCATAAAACTAAGTTGAAATAGATATTTCTTAATGAAAGAATAATTCATAAGCTGAAAGTACTTGAGAATAAAGAAAGCTATGATTGAGAGATACTCACCTGTCTGATAAAGAGCCATACATGATGCCTCCCACCAGAATTCCACTCATGACTAGGAATTTAGCCACTGAGATCAGTGACTGAGATTTACATACCAGGTCCCACTGAAAGACAAGCACACCGTCACTGCAGAGCTTCACAGCAGCTTAAAATCTCATTACCATAGGTAAAATAGCTAGTGGGAAGCGGCTATATAACACGGGGAGCTCAACCCAGTACTCTGTGACAACCTAGAGGGGTAGGATGTGGGGGTGGGAGGGAGATTCAAGAGGAAGGGGCATATGTATACTTAAGGTTTATTCATATTGTTGTATGGCAGAAACCAACAGAACTTTTTAAAGCAATTATCCTCTGATTAAAAATAAACTTAAAAATCTCTCGGTGGAAATCTGGTCAAAACTTCTTAACATTACTTGCAAAGTTCAATATTTGGGGCCTTTATCACCCTCTTCAGCTTCTTTTTCCTACATTAGTTGACCTTTTATGATTCAGGTCTCATTTAAACATAACTTCCTTGGGGAAGTATACCCTAAAATCTGTTGGTTTTAATAATCTCCAGTTTACATCAGACTGAGTAGTTCTCAGTCTTGGCCACAGAGTGGAATCATTTGAGGCGATGTAACATTTTCCAGTGGTCCTGTATGGATGTGAGAGTTGGACTGTGAAGAAAGCTGAGCGCCGAAAAATTGATGCTTTTGAACTGTGGTCTTGGAGAAGACTCTTGTGAGTCCCTTGGACTTCAAGGAGATCCAACCAGTCCATCCTAAAGGAGGTCAGTCCTGGGTGTTCATTGGAAGGACTGATGCTGAAGCTGACACTCCAATACTTTGGCCACCTCATGCGAAGAGTTGACTCATTGGAAAAGACCATGATGCTGGGAGGGATTGGGGGCAGGAGGAGAAGGGGGAGACAGAGGATGAGATGGCTAGATGGCATCACCGACTCGATGGGCGTGAGTTTTGGTAATCTCTGGGAGTTGGTGATGGACAGGGAAGCCTGGCGTGCTGTGATTCATGGGGTCGCAAAGAGTCAGACATGACTGAGCGACTGAACTGAACTGAACTGAACATTTTACTGATTAGAACTTTACAGTAGATGTAATATGACTGCTCTGGAATATAGCCTGGGAATGGACTTTTTCATCAGTCTACTAAATATTTGTAATATACAACCAAGTGATGAGCATCACTGACCTGGTATAACATTTTTAACACATTACATAAATTACTTGTTTAGACTTTGGTCATCCCAAGAATAAAAGTAGTATAATAGAAGGGTTCATTTCTATTTTGGAGCTCATTAGACTCATTAAATGTATAGGTGCCTGGCATTTAGTAGAGAGGCAATTAAGATTCCCTGAAAGGATGAAGGATGAACACCTACCTAGGGACTAAAGGCTGGAAGCATGTTCATTATTCTGTTACCCCTAAACACCCAGGTCATGTACTCACAGGAGGCAAATGGGACCTCTTACCTCAGTTACGATGGTGGAGGAGAAGGAACTTCGGTCATACATCCAGCCATCCACACAGGGCTCTGTGTCCAGGTCAGTCATGTTGGGGAAGGTCCCATTCAGGTGAAGGAACTGCCACTGGGGGTGGCTGAAGCGACAACACTTCTCTGGCCTCAGGTTTGAGTCCAGTGGGATGGAGACTCTCAGGAGGGCATCTTGACTGAGGGTCCCAGTGTCATTCGCAGAGTCAGTGTCATTGTCCAAGATGTGGACCCAGCAGCGATGACCAGGGATGGCTGCAGTGAAGTTCTCCAGTAGGATGTGAGGGTACACTATGAGGCTAGAGATACAAAAGAAAACCATCTGAAGGATCTGGAATCTCCCCAGGCCTCCAACTTGATCCAGAAGTTCTTGAAAGGCCATCAAGGATGAGCTGGTGATCCTCAAAAGGAGGCAAAATGACTATCTAGAAAAGTTCAAGGGAAAAAATATTTCCAGCTGCAGCGTCACACTAAGTGTGTGTTGATCCTGGCCACACTTTATCCTCAACTTGCTCTTCTATCAGGATAGTGGAAGCTGTTTCTCCGTGTTGTTTTAAGGTCAGGTAAGTAATTAGCGATTTATTAGAGATCAATAATTTGCTGAGTAACTCTAGCAGTTGATGATCACATCTGTTACATGTTTACTTTGTAAAAATTCTTCTACCCAGCAGTATCCAAAGTAGCATTGAACTTTGATTTGTAGATTCTCTAGTAAATAAACTAAAATAACCTTATATTGTGTGCACAGTCCCTTTTCAAAGTGTAATATGTGAGACTCAAAAGTTAAGTGCTTTTTGACTTTTTGTGTGTGAAAAGAAGTGAAAATAGATTTTTGCTCAGTTAATACTAAATTTTTATTAAAAGAGTTAATGAAAACAATCCTGAGTTAAATTAAAACAAGTGATATGATGAAATCCTTCTCTTTCAGTAACTGCTTCAGTTCAAATCAGATCAATGAAAATCAACACAATGAAAATTGTTGTTGTTCAGTTGCTAAGTTATGTCTAACTCTGAGACCCCATGGATTGCAGCACACCAGGCATCCCTTTCCTTCACCATCTCCCAGAGTTTGCTCAGATTCATGTCCACTGAGTCAGTGATTCTATCTAACCATCTTATCCTGTTGTCCTCTTCTCCTTTTGCCTTCAATCTTTCCCAGCATCACAGTCTTTTCCAATGAGTCATTTCATCATATCCGGTGTCCAAAGTATTGGAGTTTCGGCTTCAGCATCAGTCCTTCCAATGAATATTCAGGGTTGATTTCCTTTAGGATTGGCTGGTTTGATCTCCTTGTAGTCCACGGGACTCTCAAGAGTCTTTTGCAGCACCACAATTCAAAAGCATAAATTCTTTGGTCCTCACTTATGATGCAGCTCTCACATCCATAAATGACTAATTGGATAAACCATAGCTTTGCCTATATGGACCTTTGTTGGCAAAGTGGTTTTTTTGAAATGAGGGGAGAGTGGGCAATGATGGAGGGTAGAGGGCTATGCCAATGGAAAGTTCTTATAGAGGTTTATTTATTTAGCTTGTTTATTCATACAGATAGCATTTGTGAGGATCTTTTTTGTGCTAGTTTAAGGAACTATAACTTCATGGCAGTTATAATCCAGTGGATAAAGGAGAAATAAATAACTAATTATAATCTTATGTCATAAGGTACACAATATGGCAGAAGCACAAAATTGCTATGGAAGAATTGAACAGAATAGAGTGGAATAAAATATCACCTTGAATAGCATTAAATATTCTTTTAAAATCTAAATATAACTGTTAAGCAAAATACGTAGAAGTAAATATGAAAAGATTGTAAATAAAATTTCTTGCTTCTTTAAAGGAAAGACGCTTGCTCCTTGGAGGAAAAGCTATGACAAACTTAGTCTGTTAAAAAGTAGAGACACCACTTTCACAGTTTTACTGCTGGGCAGTAAGGTACACAAAGCAGAACCACTTGTAAAGGGTGCACACATGTGACGATGTATGCCAGACACATGGACAAACTGTCTGACTGGACATATGAGCGCACACTCTCATCTTTGCAAGTTCTCAACTTGAAGGTTTGTGTGTAGGGGATTCACTGTATACAGAACATTTCACCCCAAAGCAGCAGAACACACATTCTTTTCAAGTATACGTGGAATATTATTCAGCATATCACATTCTAAGCTGCAAGAAAAATCTTGATAAATTTAAGAAATTTGAAGTCATATCAAGCACAATTCTATGTGAATAAAAAAGTCAACTAAAAGAGGAAACTGTACAATATACAAACATATGCATGTGGTTACTAAACAGCCAAGGGGTCACTGAAGAAATCAAAGAGGAAATTAAAAAAGCACCTGGAGACAAATGAAAATAGAAACACAATGATAAAGAATCTATGGGGTCCAGGTTCAATGCATGAGACAGGTACTCAGGGCTGGTGCACTGGGATGACCCTGAGGGATGGGATGGGGAGGGAGATGGGGGGGGCGCGTTCAGGATGGGGATCACATGTACACCCATGGCTGATTCATGTCAATGTATGGCAAAACCCACTACAATATTGTAAAGTAATTAGCCTCCAATTAAAATAAATAAATTTTAAAAAATATATGGGATGAAGCAAAGGCAGTTCTAAGAGGGAAGTTTATAGCAATACAAGTCTACATAAAGAAACAAGAAAAATCTCAAATAAGTAATCTAACCTTACACCTTGGAGAAGGCAATGGCACCCCACTCCAGTACTCTTGCCTGGAAAATTCCATGAATGGAGGAGCCTGGTGGATTGCACTCCATGGGATGCAAAGAGTCGGACACGACAGAGCGACTTCACTTTCACTTTTCACTTTCATGCATTGGAGAAGGAAATGGCAACCCACTACAGTGTTCTTGCCTGGAGAATCCCAGGGATGGGGGAGCCTGGTGGGCTGCCATCTATGGGGTCGCACAGAGTTGGACACGACTGAAGCGACTTAGCAGCAGCAGCAACCTTACACCTAAAGAAACTGGGAAATAAGAACGAATAAAACACAAAGTTAAGTAGAAGGAAAAAAAGAAGAAAGATCAGAGTAGCAAAAATGAAGCAAAGATTAAATCCCCAAACAATAGAATAGATCAATAAAACTAAGAACTAATTTTGAGAATGGAAGAAAATGGACAAACCTTTAACTGGATTCATCAAGAAAAAATAGTTCAAATAAATAAAATCGGAAATGAAAGAGGAGAAATTATAAATGGCACAACAGAAACAAAGGATCATAGGAGATTATTGTAACCAACTATGTGCCAATAAATGCACAACATCCTTTAGAAATGGATAAATTCCTAGAAAGGTACTATTTTCCAAGATTGAATCAAGAAGAAATGTCCACAAAACAAATGTCCAGGATCAGACAGCTTCACAGGGTATTTCTATTATACATTTGAAGAAAACAATAGCTATTCTTTCAAAATTTCCAAAAAAATTGAAGTAGAAGAAAAACTCCCAAACTTATTCATTAAAACCAGCATCACCCTGATTCCAAAACCAGACAAAGATACTCAGTTCAGTTCACTCACTCAGTTGTGTCTGACTCTTAGCGACTCCATGCACTACAGCATGCCAAGCTTCCCTGTCCATCATCAACTCCCTAAGGTTGCTCAAACTCATGTCCATGGAATCAGTGATACCATCTAACCATCTCACCCTCTGTCATCATCTTCCCCTACTGCCTTCAATCTTTCCCAGCATCAGGGTCTTTTCCAAGGAGTCAGTTCTTTGCATCAAGTGGCCAAAGTATTGGAGTTTCAGCTTCAGCATCAGTCCTTCCAATGAATATTCAGGACTGATTTCCTTTAGGGTCGATGGGTTTGATCTCCTTGCAGTCCAAAGGACTCTCATGAGTTTTCTCCAACACCATATTTCAAAAGCATCAATTCTTTGCCACTCAGCTTTCTTTATGGTCCAACTCTCACATCCATATAGACTACTGGAAAAACCATAACTTTGACTATATGGACCTTTGGTGGCAAAGTAATGTCTCTGCTTTTTAATATGCTGTCTAGATTTGCCAAAGATACTCACACACACACACACACAAATACAAATTGATATCACTGGTAAACATAGGTGCAAAAATCATCAACAAAATATTAGAAAAGTAAATTTAAAAGTACTTCAAACAGATGGCTAACAAACACATGAAAAGATGCTCAACATCACTCATTATCAGAGAAATGCAAATCAAAACCACAATGAGGTACCATTACACACCAGTCAGGATGGCTGCTATCCAAAAGACTACAAGCAATAAATGCTGGAGAGGGTGTGGAGAAAAGGGAACCCTCTTACACTGTTGGTGGGAATGCAAACTAGTACAGCCGCTATGGAGAACAGTGTGGAGATTTCTTGAAAAACTGGAAATAGAACTGCCATATGACCCAGCAATACCACTCCTGGGCATACACACTGAGGAAACCAGATCTGAAAGAGACACATGCACCCCAATGTTCATCACAGCACTGTTTATAATAGCCAGGACATGGAAGCAACCTAGATGCCCATCAGCAGATGAATGGATGAGGAAGCTGTGGTACATATACACCATGGAATATTACTCAGCCGTTAAAAAGAATTCATATGAACCAGTTTTAATGAGATGGATGAAACTGGAGCCCATTATACAGAGTGAAGTAAGCCAGAAAGATAAAGAACATTACAGCATACTAACACATATATATGGAATTTAGAAAGATGGTAATGATAACCCTATATGCAAAACAGAAAAAGAGACACAGAAATACAGAACAGACTTTTGAACTCTGTGGGAGAAGGTGAGGGTGGGATGTTGCGAAAGAACAGCATGTATATTATCTATGGTGAAACAGGTCACCAGCCCAGGTGGGATGCATGAGACAAGTGCTCTAACCTGGCGCACTGGGAAGACCCAGAGGAAGCGGGTGGAGAGGGAGGTGGGAGGGGGTATCATGATGGGGAATACGTGTAAATCTATTGCTGATTCATGTCAATGTATGACAAAACCCACTGAAACAATAAATAAATAAATAAATAAATAAAATACTGAATAAAAAAAAAATAAAAGTACTTCAAAATAAATACACACCATGTCAAGTGAGATTTAGCTCAAGGATGCAAGGATGGTTCAATAGTCACAAATGAATCCATGTGATATGCCACATTAACAAATTGAAGAATAAAAAAATCAAATCATACGATCAAGTCCATAGATGCAGAAAAAGCTTTTGGCAAAATTCAACATCCATTTATGATAAAGACAGTTGACTAAATGGGTAGAAAAGGAACATAATTAAAGGTTATATATGATAAACATACAGCCATAATCATACTTACTGAAATACTGAAAACATTTTATTTAAGACTGGGATCAAGACAAGGATACTCACTTTTTTCACTTTTATTAAACATAGTATTGGAAATCCTAGCCATAGAAAACAGACAGAAAAAAATTCAAAGGATCCTTATTGGAAAAGACAGAGTAAAACTGTCACTATTTGCAGATGACATAAAACTATATATAAAATCCTGAAGTGATGATTTATAAAACATAACAACTGATAAACTAATTTTGTAAAGTTGTAGGATGCAAAATTAATATACAGAAATTTGTTTCATTTCCATGAATTAAAAATCTGTTAGAAAAGGAAATTAAGAAAACAATCACCTTAAACATTTCATCAAAAGAAAATTTAGCTAGGGAGGTGAAAGAGTTGTATTTGGAAAACATAAGGCATCACATCATGCTAATCTCTGGTTTCCCAGGTGGCTCAGTGGTAAAGAATCTGCCTGTCAAGCAGGAGACATGGGTTCGATCCCTGGGTTGGGAAGATCCTCTGGAAAAAGAAATGGCAACCCATTCCAGTATTCTTGCCTGGGAAATCTCATGGACAGAGAAGACTGGTGGACCACAGTCCATGGGTTTGCAAAGAGTTGGGCAAGACTGAACAACTTGACAACAATAAAGACATCAGTGAAAGAAGCTGAGGGAGATACAAACAAATGAAAAGACACTCATCTACAATACAAGCCACAAGATTCTGTATTTGTCTCTTTACTTTGTCAGGGATTTTAGACTTTTACATGGTATTGTGTTGCTGCTTATTGTCTCTTTGCTTCAACTTGGAGGACTCCTTTAAGCATTTCATATAGGTCTGATCAAGTGATGATAAACTTCTTCATCTTTTGTTTGAGAAAGTCTTTCTTCTTCTTTTAAAGGACAGTTTTGCTGGATGTAGTATTCTTGATTCGCAGTGGTTTTTTTTTTTTTCATTGAATTTATCATTCCACTTCTTTCTAGACTGCAAAATCTCTGTTGAAAATCTGCAGATAATCTAATAGGCACTCTCTTGTGCATAACAAGTTGTTTCTCTCTTGTTGCTTTCAAGATTCTCTCTTTGTTTGTGGCTTTTGATTATATGATTATAATGTACCTCAGGATAGGTCTCTTTAGACCTATCTCAATTGGTGTTCCAACTTGACTTTCTATTTATCTCCTTGGACTTGGAAAATTTTGGCTATTAATTCTTCAAATTGTTTCTCTGATCCTTTCTTTCCTATTTTGTGACTCCCATAATGTTCATTTTGTTCCACTTGAATGTGTTCCATAAGTCCTTTTAGCTCTCTTCATTTTTCTTTATTTGTTTTTCTTTTTGATCCTTTGCTTTGGTAATTTCAAAAGTTCAGTCTTCAAGTTGGTTGATTCTGTCTTCTGCCTGGTCAAGTCTGTTGTTTAGTCCTTTTCATAAATTTTTCAATTTAGTTTTTCTATTCTTTGGTTCCAGAATTTGTCTGGTTTTCATTCATAGTTTACACCTCTGTTGATAGTGTCATTTTGTTCACACATTCCCCCCCGCTCCCCGCCCCCCCCCCCGCCATTTTGTTACATTGTCTGTGCTCTCTTTAAGTCACTAAGCATTCTTACCATGGTAATTTTACATTCTCTGGCAATTCATGTATTTCTATTTATTTTAGGTTCAGTTTCTGGAGATTTAGTTGTTCATTTAAATGTGTCATGATTGCCTGTTTCATTGTGTATTTTGTTATATTTCTTATTGAGATTTTTAACATCTGAAGAATCAGTTGGCTCTTCCAAACCCTGTAATCTGGTCTCATACAGGGAGGACTTCAACAAAGCCTGGCTAGAGATTCTGGAGACCTCTCAAGCCTTTTCTAGATATATGTCCTCTCTGACTTTTGTGTGTAATCTCTAGTTTGAAGAAGCTGGCTGATTTTTACTCAGGACTTCTCCCCATTGTAGTACTGAGGCTAGCAGATGCTGTGGTAAATCACTGTCCTGGGTCTCCTTCTAGTGTCTGTTTATGGTATTGCATATCCTGGTGCAAGGTTTATGTCTTTATTTTCAAGACACCCTCTTCAACCTGGCATCCATTCCTATTTGTATAGATGATAATCTCTCCAGAAACCTGGTATAAATCAGTTGAATTTACAATATTTCAATTTCTTCTCCAGGAAGAAGATAGAAGTCGGTGATTTCTAGTCAAATGCGCCTCAGTGTGAGGTGTACAGAGGGGCTCTGATCAAAGAAGGTGGAGAGTGTCAGGAATTCCCTACTGGTTGAAGATGTTGGCTTCATGCTCATCTGGAGTGCATGAATATTTTTATTGGATTCTGGATTTCTCACAGAAGTACTCTGTAATTTTATTGTTAAATCTGTGGGGGAGGAAGGTCTAGGACTTCTTTTTCTGCCATCTTGCTAAGATGTTGCTAATGTAATTTTGTGGGTTGGAACTTTTGGGCCATCAAGTAGTAGCGATTGATACTGCTGAATGTGTTGCGACACTAGATATATTATACATGTGTAGTACTCTGGTTGTTGTAAAGGATGTTACCAATAGGTGTAACACTGAAGGATATACATCCCTTTAACCAAGGACCCAAAAAATAGATGTATGCATTAAGTCATACTCTTGCTGTGGTCCATCTATCTTGCCCAGAGGGATGATATGTTTCTTTTATTATTACCATAGGTTATCTAAAATGGAACAATAAACACTATATCTAGGAAGTAAAGCATATTGATAGATGACAAATGGCAGCTCTGTAGTTGAGATATCCTCAAAGAAGAGTTTTTAGCTCTTACAGAGTGTGCTGTACAGACAATGGCTAATGGTGACTAAGCCTCTTAACCTCTGTCTTGTGATCCACAGCAACTCATGGACTCTGAACAAAATAGATTCCGGGGAACAAGGCTCAACTAATGTCTCTGAGTTTTCTGGAAAGAAAGATTATGTGTCCATGGGATGGTGAAAAATCCACCCACCAACCAACCAACCCCAGATTTACTTAAACTGCATGAGTGGTGACACAGACCAGCTCTCTAGTTTTCACACATTTCCTTTTCTCAGGTCCATAACAAGACTATATTCCATTCAGTAACTTTGAGAAAATAAAGAGTCAATAACTTGCTAGCAAGGATACCAGTGGAAACCTCTTTCAGCAGAGATTTCCATGCCATGTCTTTACGTGAATCATCTGCTGTCTTATTATAGCTGCCCTGGCTTTAGGTACCATGCTTGTTTAGGACAAGCTCATTTTAGAAAAGGCAGAGGATTCAGAGATCAAATTGCCAACAACCGCAGGATCATCGAAAAGCAAGAGAGTTCCAGAAAAGCATCTATTTCTGCTTTATTGACTATGTCAAAGCCTTTGACTGCATGGGTGGAAAATTCTGAAAGAGATGGGAATACCAGACCACCTGGCCTGCCTCTTGAGAAATCTGTATGCAGGTCAGGAATCAACAGTTAGAACTGGGCATGGAACAACAAACTGGTTCCAAATAGGAAAAGGAGTAAGTCAAGGCTGTATATTGTCACCCTGCTTATTTAACTTATATGCAGAGTATATAAGTTAAATAAGTATCATGAGAATCAGTGGGCTGGAGGAAGCACAAGCTGGAATCAAGATTGTGGGGAGAAATATCAATAAGCTCAGATATGCAGATGACACCACCCTTATAGCAGAAAGTGAAGAGGAACTAAACAGCCTCTTGATGCAAGTGAAACAGGAGAGTGAAAAATTTGGCTTAAAGCTCAACATTCAGAAAATTAAGATCATGGCATCAGGTCCCATCACTTCACGGCAAATAGGTGGGGAAACAGTGGAAACAGTGGCTGGCTTTATTTTTTGGGGCTCCAAAATCACTGCAGATGGTGATTGCAGCCATGAAATTAAAAGATGCTTACTCCTTGGAAGGAAAGTTATGACCAACCTAGATAGCATATTAAAAAGCAGAGACATTACTTTGCCAACAAAGATCTGTCTAGTCAAGGCTATGGTTTTTCCAGTGGTCATGTATGGATGTGAGAGTTGGACTGTGAAGGAAGCTGAGCTCCAAAGAGTTGATGCTTTTGAACTGTGGTGTTGGAGAGGTCTCTTGAGAGTCCCTTGGACTGCAAGGAGATCCAACCAGTCCATCCTAAAGGAGGTCAGTCCTGGGTGTTCATTGGAAGGACTGATGCTGAAGCTGAAACTCCAGTACTTTGGCCACCACTTGTGAAGAGTTGACTCACTGGAAAAGACCCTGTGCTGGGAGGGATTGGGGGCAGGAGGAGAAGGGGATGACAGAGGATGAGATGGCTGGATGGCATCACCGACTTGATGGACATGCATTTGAGTAAACTCCGGGAGTTGGTGATGGACAGGGAGGCCTGGCGTGCTGCGATTCATGGTGTCGCAAAGAGTCGGACACGACTGAGTGACTGAACTGACTGACTGACAACTGTTTAGGAACGTTTGACTAGACTTCATGATGCTATTTCTGAATAATTAATATACTCATGTTTTATATAAAAATTGTCAAAAATTATATACAGCCTCATGGCTTAGAAAGGTATCGTTGAAGGATCTCTATTAAGGGGTAGTTGGTATCTATAGCCAGGAGGAAGATCTAATACTACAGTAGGAGAAAGGATTTGCCATACAGCATTTCCTCACTTGATTTTAAATGTCGTTAGTTCTCTGAATTCTCTTTTTCCTTTTATAAAACTCCTCTTGAGAAATACTGCAAAATACAGAGTAAATGAAACATATTCACTGGTAATCCTGTTGCAAGACAATAACAATTTGGAAATACTGACCAGGTTTTTGAAGAATCGGCCTGCAACTTTGTGTTAAACTGAAAGGATACTTGCCCAACCCTCTCATTCCAATTTTCTATACTTGTGCTTACTGTACTTCTTGTATTACGGAGCATCTGCTGGGCCACAAATGTGAATGGTAGCATCAGATACCATGAAGGGGACTTCCCTGGTGGTCCAGTGGTTAAGAATCCACGTTGCTATGCAGGGGGCACAGGCTCGATCCCTGGTCAGCAAACTAAGGTTCCCACATGCTGCAGAACAACAAAGTCTGTGCACTGCTACGACTGATCCCACACACTCAGGGAAACCCCGTGCCAGAGCTAGAGTCTGTGCACAGCCACGAAGATACCATGTGCTGCAACTGAGACCTGATGCAGCCAAACTGAGACCTGATGCAGCCAAGTCAAAAACAAAAAACCCATGAGGACCCATGGGGCTTTCTCTGCCACAAAGCATCATATTTTATGGGCTGGCAGTCAGTCTTTGGGGCGATGCACAATAGATGCTGTCTGGTTTTTCTCATGATGGGACATCAAGCATTTCATTAGGAAGAAGGATGGATAAACCGATGACATTCATCATTGATAGTTCCCTGGCATTCCTTTCTCTCTCGCTTCTTGCAGGTTGTCACTTCTGTTTCTTGGTCTCTTGGAAGTTATTGGCAGGAGAAAAATAAAAGAAGATTGTAAGACTGATTGATTTGCTTGAGTGTGTTTCAAAAGCTAAAGCCCATGGGGTAACTAAAGGGTGTATGTAGAAGAGCTAATAAAAGAAAGAAGTTGAGTGTCTGGGAAGTCCGAGGATGAAGGAATGCTTGTAGATCTTGGGGGAGCAAGAACCCAGTCCTGAGCCCTGGCAACACTTCATGGAAACAGAAGACTCCTACGTCTATAACTGTATAAGGAGCTAAGCTGTCAGATGGGAAGCCCCAGATTCCAACATCTCATTATGGTGTGAATGGTAAAGTTGCTGCACCAGAGTGTCTCTTGGTCCAGTAGTAACCTGGTAATCTCTTTGAATAGACGACTGATAACCAGTGCAGTCCTCCTTGTAACCACCTTGCCACTGTATATACTCCTAGAAGCTAGAAAGCTCTGGTGTGGAAGACTTATGGAAATAACTTCCCAAAGTAACTGATTTGCAATTTTTCACCAGCCTGGGGGGAATGAAGACTTTAAAATAAATCTTCTTTGATCATATAAAATAAAAATAAGATGCCATACCAGTACATGTGGACTAATATCTGTCACACGTAGATTAATATTTGCTAATATATAATTTTTTTCATTTCCTCTGTGTATCCAAGGTTCTTAACACGCTGCTTAATGACATGTTGAACAAATTATTGCTGAATCAATGAAATATTTTTAAAGCTACTTATAATGACACCATTCTGTTTTACACAACTGTATGGCATATGTTATTTTCTAATTCAGCCATCAATTTACAAATTTTCATTTACATTCTTTTGGAAAATAAAAGTTGGTGTTTTATTTAGTTTGTATGTCTTTAAATTCCAGTGGTCTTGTACATTTTCATAAAGTTATTAGTCATAGGATTTTTTTTATTTTGAAAAGTATATGTTCTTGCCTTTTGACCACCTAATATTGAATTATGTATTCTTTCCATGATTATTAGAATCCCACATATTATTATATAGTCATTTTGAAAATTGTTATTTGGTCTTTTTCCAGTTTATTTTTGATGACCGTACAATATTTTAAAATATTGCATTATCCTTTTAAAACTTAGAATACAGAAACTGATAAAGAAAGTAAAATATCCTAAAGGCACTTTATCATTTTGGTGAATATTAATATTTTTCTGGATTTATCCCATAAGTTTTTAGAGTTTTGTTCAATAGAGGTTTTAAATAGAGGTATTTAGTCAAATGCACATATATTTAAACTGTTGGCATTTGTTTTTACTAATCAGAAAGTTTTCTTAATCCTGAGATTTTGTACCCACATTTTCTATTGAATAATGTGACTTAATTGTTCCATTCGTCATTTTAAACATATGGAATACTTTTTCAAATTATTAGTCATTTATTTCCAAAGTTAGTTAATGATACTTATTACATAATCATTTATTTCTATCAGTGATTTATGCTGTCCCAATTTCCAAATTTCAAGTGTTCTACATGCCACAAGCCTATTCTGGACGTCTTTTGAGTTGTAAATGCATCTGCATTTCATTTCAGCATGTACTGCCCCATATACTTGTACCACCTTCCCTTCATAAACTTCATCTTTTGAATCTTGCCTATTATTAACCTGTAGATAAACTTGGAACTGTTTTTCAAGTTGTTCCCCTAATAATTATTCCATCAATGACTGTGCCATTAATTGGAACAGAATCAATGTTTTTTAATGCTATTCTGTCTCTCTATCCAGAAACATACATGTTTTATTATGATTCCTTTAAAATCATCATTACTTTCCTCAAACTTCATATAATGATCAGTCATAGGCATTTTGTACGTAGTTATTTAGAACTGCAATTGTTAATGAGGTCCATTTTCCTATTACATCTTTTTATTTATTTGTTTTCCAAATTTTACCAATATTTGGGAATGACCCCATTTTTTCTTGTTTATCTTGCTCTTTGATTAGCAGATAGTGCCTGGAATGGAATTCCTTAAAATTGTGTCACTTTCATGAAAGTACCTTCCGGCTTCGCTTTTCTTGAGTCTTTTCTCCTAGAGCAAATACAATGAAAACAACAAAAGAACAAGATTAAAAAGCATGGAAAAGGCACCTATATCTTAAATTATTTAGAGAAAATGGATTGTGTTGGTCTGTGAGTATTGATAAAAGCACTGACACCTGTCCTGAGGATCTGAGTAAATTTTGTGAAGAAAAGGGCCATGCTCCCAGGACAGGATCTGGGAAGGCAGCTTTGATATTGGACACCAAGGTGTCGGCTAACTGGGTCTTTGGAAGAGGCAAAGGAAATATACAAAAGTTTTAAAATCCTTTCAAATTCTTGATCTTCTAAAAATACCTTAATTACCACCCTTCTCGTCTCTTTTTTCAACACTTTCATTTCTAGTGAAAACCAGATGGTCTGAATCTCACAGGCAGCACAACAGGACTCCTTCTTCTAAGACATACTGTCATCTTAGAGAGAGGAAGGGCTCCTGCCCTCTCCTTGGTCTCCCTCAGGGACCTGCTTCAGTGACCAGGGCAGGTCACAGACCTACAGACACCGGTAATCTCAGAGAGTTTACTGCCCTCACTGGGCTGAGCGCTGCCAGGGCCTGAGGGGCAAGAATCTGATGTTTAAATCTGTGCATGTTTGTAAAACACCTTTGGGGTTGTTTATGTTATACTAGGGCACCTAATTTTGACTTCTTCATCACTAAACCTACTGGTGCCTACTGGTGCTGGTCTGGGTGGTCCAGGGAGTCTTGGGGGAGTCTGAGGTCACTGTGGGGAGGGATGAGGCTGTAGCTAAACTCAAGGTACTGACCACCTAGAGACATCTAGATGTAAGCCTTCCCCTGGGGACAATGACCTTGTATGGTACCTTGGCCTTCTTACACAGACCTGTATCACACAGCAACTCTAAGGGACAACCAGGGGTTTACTCACTCCTTTTCCACATCCTGGATGGAGTCAGGCAGAGGCTTATTCCTGGTTTCAGGTAGAAGTGGGACAACAAGGCCACCAAGGATGGTGCAAACTGCATAGATGATCCAGGGCAGGTGGGGGGAATACACTGTTAAGATCATCAAGAGGGGAGCCAGGGCTGCACCAACATTAGAAGCAACTCCCAAGAATCCTGAAGCTGTTACCCTTGGAGTGAAAACAACAATACAAAAATAATCTGGTATAAATCCATACATGTAATATGAGATTTATTATTTTGCTTTGACTATGGGAGACCACATGGGGTTCCTAGGTGGAGTTAGAGGTAAAGAACCTGCCAATGTAAGAGACAGGTTCAATCCCTGAGTTGGGAAGATCCCCTGGAGGAGGGCATGGCAACCCATCAGTATTCTTCCTTGGAGAATCCCATAGACAGAGCAGCCTCGTGGACTACAGTCCATAGGGTCACAAAGAGTCAGACATGACTGAGGCAACTTAGCATGTATGCAGACGTGGGAGACATCACAGCAGTATTTAGATACATGAAGACTAATGATGTACTTTTTACATTTAAAATATACTCTTATTTGCTCACAAAATTTTTTAAGTGCACAAGCGTTTTTTTTAAAAAGTTTTTGTTACTTAAAAATACTCTTACCCATAGCACCTTAATGGTTCAGCAGATTATGGGAGATGATACATTAAAGGGCTTAACATGCCTAACAAAATTGAGATTTTGATTAAAATTTTGGCTGTAATTTTTATTATTAATACTACTATAATCAATGCTTTCGATAATGATTCAGATTAGTTTTCTTCCTTCTATAAGTCTTAATTAGCTGGGAAAGGTCTATTTTGACTCTGCTAGGGCTTCCATGAGCTTGTGTACCTGAGAACTGTGGGGATTAGTTCATTTCCATGGGCAAAACAACACATGAGAGTCACAGAAGAAACCGCTATTCCCAAAGTTGACACAGCCATACGCAGGGTCTGCATTTCTGGAGAAGAACATCAGTGAGACTCAGGAAATCTGAGATGAAGAAATCAACATCCCCCAAATTATAACTGAAAAAGACACAGTGGGAAGCATTTGCATGTGCTAAATACTTAGTAGAGAAAATGCATGGAGCGGAGAATGTGCAGAGACTAATAGCTGAGAAATGTGACTTATCTGTATATTACAGCCTAAATGAGAATTTGAAAACCTGAGTATTTGAATCAACTGTATCTGCATATCAGAGATTTTAGAAGTTTCCTAAAGATAGAGGGGGGAACAAAATCCCAGAAAGGGTTTGCTTTCATTTATTCTATCCAGTGTCTCCTCTGTCTTTCATGTATAACATAGGACTATCATATGAGCAATTACTGACAAATGTTAAGACTCATCAATATCCTTTAAAAGTCATGTGTTTACACAATATTGACAAAGGGCTAGTAATGCAGTAGAGAATCATGAAAGAATGGGGCTCATGTTAATGGATAAGCTGGAAAATTGCTTGATCTAGAATAATATTTTAAGATTCAAGAATAAGGATCTGTTTTAGGGAAAAAAGTAGACTTTGGAAACCTCTGAAAAGATGTTTCAGACAGTCAGTTTTCTATCCCATTAAAAAAAAAAGTTCATGAAAGTATTACAACGTTGGAGTGGGCTCTGTTGAAAGGCAGGAAATTTGCATTGCTGCTGATATTCAAGATGGGATCCTGCATAAATGCCACTGCACTGGGAGTTACCTGAAGCATGGTGACCATCTGGCTTCCCTTATTCATTGCATACAGTCATTTAACTTAGTAACATGGATTTTAAGAGAGGCTGTTAACAGCTTTAATGCATTTCCCCCTATTCTACACATCTACTATGCTTGAAGGGAAGGGATTAAAAATACCTTGGAGTCAAGATGACAACCTGGAACCAGGTTGAAGTTATGGTGACCTAATTCCAGACACATGAGTGGATACATAGAGTCAGGTAGTAAAGTGTCACTGAAACTGTCATAATAGGAAAGAGACCAGACAGAGGAAGTGGCAGTATTGTGTCCTCATATGAGATACAATTCGATATATGACATAATACTGCCATTTACAGTTACAAGTGTGATTGGCCAAAGGGAAAGTGATCAATTGCTGTCCCAGGTACCAATTACCAAATACATGTCAGATATGATGTAGACAACTAGTCGTCTGAACTGTCTGAACTATTTTGCAGCCACTTAATGGCAGAATTTATCCTAAATCCTCAGACTGGTTTTGGAGAATCCTTAGAACCCTAGCCTTCACTTCCTCCTAGCTTCAGATTCTGTCTTCAAATACCTGGGGTAAGACATTTTCTTATTTCAACCTGTGCTCTTTTCTCACCTTCAGGCACAAATGTGATGGCCAGAATGGAGATTCCAAGAAGAAACATGAAGAGTGTCTGGCTTACTTGACGGCCCAGGTGATTCAATGACAAAAAAGCAACATAATTGGCTGGGAGGTTGACTGCGCCAAAAAGAACTTGGAACAGGAAAACATTGCTCCCCATATACTGGAGGTGGAGAATCAGACCAAAAAATGACATGAAGTTTGCAAATCTGTGGTGAACAAAGATGAACGACATTTACCATAAGGTTTAGAGCCTTTGTGTTACAAATGATGATCATAACTATTAACTAAGCAGCCAGTGGTTGGTTTTAAAGTATAAAAACATGATAGGTTTTATGAAATATTTCCTCATAAGGTGATGATTTTAAAACTATAAGATAGTTATGTATTTGGAGCTCCTAGTTATTGTTACATTTTGGAGGAGGGTTTGGAGTATTTTTGTGGAGGACACATGATGGAACCTTCCAGGGATTTAGAGTTTTTCTGTATCTTTATCTGGGTGATGGTTGCATATTTACATATGGAAATATTCATCAGGCTATATATTCTTCTTCATTTTGTGGTTTGTAATTTTACCTTATTTAAAATGAAAACAAACAAGTGAAGAGAGTTAAAGCCAACATTGTATCATGAGAACATCTGAAGTTCTCAGCCTCAGTTTCTAGTGTAATATGATAAACAGAACTCTTTGTTGTATACCTAGCTCTGGGTCAGTCTTTTCATAACCCTTTGACTACTCAATACAGCAGTTATCATTATGGCTTTCTCTGTTTTATCTCAGATCTGTTCCCACCATGTTGTTCTTTTGATAAGGAATAGATTCATGTCTCCACTATTTTAACATCTTTCATGCACTGTGTGAAGCCCACCTTACAAAGGACAGGAGACAGATCCTTTTACGCAGGTTGGGTGTGCGGAACAAGTCAAACAGAGAAGATTTGGTCTGTGCTGCCTCCAGCTCCTCCTGCATGGCAGATCTCAGGACCTTCAACAACAACAAACTGTTCAGTTGTCACACAATGGTAGGCATTGTGAGGCCCCTAACAGAGGACAAGATAGATGACTTCCCTTTCTGTCTACTGGGAAATACAGTCATTGAAAATGTAACAATGGATGTAAAAGTGATATGAATAGAGAATTGCTGAGTTAAAAGGAACTGAAGGAAATTATTTAACAAATATTTAAACACAAAAATATTTAAATACAAAAAATATTTAAACACAGGATTTGAGAGGGCTACAGATCATTAGAAAGGGATTGTATGTCAGATACACAGATAAGAAAGGGAATCAAATCATGCTTACTTGGATAATGGTCCAAAGGTCCATTTGTGCCAGATGGGCATGAAAGACCTGGAAACTAAGCTTGGTTATCAGCTAGCTGTCCCTTGCAGAAAAACTGTTTATCTCAGGAAAAAGAACATTTCTTGAGATTCTTTGTTTTGGTTCTTTGTTCAGTCACTTTTTGGGGAATTCCTGGCATGTTGTGCCTCCATGAATGAGATGCCTAGATTTAAATCTGAGGACGAAATCAGGAGAGATCTTGGAGTAGAATGATTTATATTCAGAACTGGTTATAATATGGAGTTACTTAATAGTCCTGCAATATGCTGGGTATATACCTTGAGAAAGTTAATTAAATATTTCTAAAACTCAATTCACATGAACAACTCAATGAACATGAATTTGAGGAACTCCACGAGATAGTGGAGGACAGAGAAGCCTGGAGTGCCACAGTCCATGGAGTTACAAAGAGTTGGACATGACTTAGTGACTGAACAACAACAGCAAAAAAAAAGAACAAGTAGAGGAATCAGAGTAGAAGAGTAGGTGAAGAAAAATAATAGCATTTCTCTCACAAAGATTTCCAGGGCCAGACATGAGGCTATAAATGTGCATATGGAATTGTATCCAACTTATCTCAGATACCTATTTATTAGTTATTCAAATAATATAGTCTTAATTCTTATCCCACCTCTACAAATGAAAAAATATCATAAAGTCCATTGGAATAATTTCATGAGGAATTCAGAGAAGTGAAAGGCCACCTTAACTGAGGACCTACACATGCAATAACATCCTTTCAGTTATAACCTGAGTAGCAAAAATATTGAACTTAGGCTTTTAAAAGAGAGGAGTCAGGATTGCATCATGGATGATAATGTAAGTTTAGTTCAGTTTAGTCACTCAGTCATGTCTGACTCTTTGCAACTCCATGGACTGCAGCATGCCAGGCTTCCCTGTCCATTATCAACTTCTGAAGCTTGCTCAAACTCATGTCCATTGAGTCGATGATGCCATCAAACCATCTTATTCTCTGTTGTCCCTTTCTCCTCCTGCCTTTAATCTTTCCCAGGGTCAGGGTCTTTTCCAATGAGTCAGTTCTTCGCATCAGATGGCCAAAATATTGGAGTTTCAGTTTCAGCATCAGCCCTTCCAATGAATATTCAGGACTGATTTCCTTTAGGATTGACTAGTGGGATCTCCTTGCAGTCCAAGGATCTCTCAAGAGTCTTCAACTCCGGTTCAAAAGCATCAATTCTTTGGCGCTCAGCTCTCTTTATAGTCCAACTTTCACATCCATACCTGACTACTGAAAAAAATGTAACCTTGACTAGATGGACCTTTGTTGGCAAAGTGATGTCTCTGCTTTTTAATATGTTGTCTAGGTTGGTCATAGCTTTTCTTCCAAGGAGGAAGTGTCTTTTAATTTCATGGCTACAGTCACCATCTGCACTGATTTTGGAGCCCAAAAAAATAGTCTGTCACTGTTTCCATTTTTTTTCCAATTGCCATGAAATTATGGGACCAAATATCATGATCTTAGTTTTTTTTAATGTTGAGCTTTAAGCCAACTTTTTCACTCTCCTCTTTCACTTTCATCAAGAGGCTCTTTAACTCTTCTTCACTTTTTGCCATAAGGGTGGTGTCATCTGCTTATCTGAGTTATTGATGTTTCTCCCAGCAATTCTTGATCCCAGCTTGTGCTTCTTCCAGTCCAGCATTTCGAATGATGTACTCTGCATAGAAGTTAATAAGCAGGGTGACAATATACAGCCTTGATGTACTCCTTTCACAATTTGGAACCAGTCCGTTGTTCCATGTCTGGTTCTAACTGTTGCTCCTTGACCTGCATACAGATTTCTCAGGGGGCGGGTAAGGTGGCCTGGTATTCCCATCTCTTTCAGAATTTTCCACAGTTTGTTGTGGTCCACACAGTCAAAGGCTTTGGCATAGTCAATAAAGCAGAAATAGATGTTTTTCTGGAACTCTCTTGCTCTTTTGATGATCCAGCAGATGTTGGCAATTTGATCTCTGGTACCTCTGTCTTTTCTAAATCCAACTTGAACATCTGGAAGTTCACGGTACACATACTGTTGAAGCCTGGCTTGGAGAATTTTTAGCATTACTTTGCTAGTGTGTGAGATGAGTGCAATTGTGTGGTGGTTTAAATATTCGTTGGCATTGCCTTTCTTTGGGATTGAAATGAAAACTGACCTTTTCCAGTCCTGTGGTCATTGCCGAGTTTTCCAAATTTGCCGACATATTGAGAGCAGCACTTTAACAGCATCATTTTGTAGGATTTGAAATAGCTCAATTGGAATTCCATCACCTTCACTAGCTCTGCTTGCGGTGATGCTTCCTAAGGCCCACTTGGCTTCACATTCCAGGATGTCTGGCTCTACGTGAGTTATCACACGATTGTGGTTATCTGGGTTATGAAGATGTTTTTTGTATAGTTCTTCTGTGTATATTCTGTGTGATAATGTCAGAATAAGCTCAAATAATATCCTAAACTTGGGCCAGATGAGGGGTTCAAAGCCTGTAAGACTAGACTTGAATTACATCCAATATCAAAGTTAAATTTCAAGATATATCAGGAAGATCCCCTGGAGAAGAAAATAGCAACCCACTCCAGTGTTCTTGCCTGGGAAATCCCATGGACAGAGGTACCTGGTAGGCTACAGTCCATGGGGTCACAATGAGTCAGGCACAACTTAGAAACTAAAACAGCAACAACGCATTGTGGTTATTTTATACTGGTCATTCATTTTTTTGTGAGCAAGCAGAGATATGAAGTGAGAGCAGAAATAGTTCTGTAGGGGGCAATGCCAGCTCACTCACAGAAACCAAGGAGCTCCTACTACCTGATAAAATTCTTATTCTGGGAAAAAGAGGCCCATGTTCAAATAGGAACCTGCTGTATCTTCAGTTTTTAAAATGCACTTTTCTCTCTAATTTTCACTTCATTTTCTTTTTTTTTTTTTTTCGTTAAACCTATTCATACCACTCATAACACTCTCCCGGATTAAAATGCATGAAACAGCCCCTGTTTGAACCCTTGCCCAGTTGTGCCCTGAAATCAGTGTGAAAATTCATAAAAGCCCTTTGTTAAATGTTTAGATAGTTTGTTAAGCAGTTACCATCCAGTTGGTGGCTTGAAACTGGCTACAGTGGTAATATTCACATCACAGAAATGGATCAGCACCACAAATCTGAGACCTATGGCTTTTTTTTCTTCCTGTAACTAAAGTGTTAAACATTTTCCAGCACACCCTGGCTTGACCCCCACTGTAAGTTCTCCACTATCTGTAAGAGAATCACTTTAGGTTTGCTGTTGTTCAGTCACTCAGTTGTGTCCTACTCTTTGTGACTCCATAGACTGCAGCACTCCAGGTTTCCCTGTCCTTTACCATTTCCCAGAGCTTGCTCAAACTCATGTCAATTGAGTCAGTGATGCCATCCAACCATCTTATCCTCTGTCGTCCCCTTCTCCCCCTGCCTTCAATCTTTCCCAGCATCAGGGTCTTTTCTAATGAGTCTGCTCTTCACATCATGTGGCTAAAGTAGTGGAGCTTTAGCTTCAGCATCAGTCCTTCCAATGAATATTCAGGGTTGATCTCCTTTAGGATTTACTGGTTTGATTTCCTTGCAGTCCAAGGGACTCTCAAGAGTCTTCTCCAACACCACAGTTCAAAAACATCAACTGGGTAATGGTGTATGATCTTTTTAATATGCTGTTGAATTTGGTTTTCTAACATCTTGCTGATGATTTTTTCAACTATACTCTTCAGGAATGTTGGCCTATATTTTTTTCTTTTCTTTTCTTGTGGTATCTTTGTCTCACTTTGGTTTCAGGATTATATTGGCCTGACAAAATGAATTTAGGTTTTCCATTTCTGAAGTTTAAGAACACAATAGACTTTAAATGAATGGATGGAAAAAAAGACATTCCATGAAAATGATAACCAAAACTGGGCAGGGATAGTCCACCTTGTATGGATAAAATAGATTTTAATAAAAAACTGTCACAAGAGACCAAGAAGGCAATTTATAATGACAAAATGATCATTCTAACACAAATATATGACATGTAACCTACAAAGACTGAATTGAGAAGAACTAGAAAGCCTCAATAGATGAATAACTAATAACCAGCATGAAGCAGTAATTAAAAATTCCAGAAATAAAAGCTTAACATTATATAGCATTACAGGTGAATTCTACCAAACATTTAAAGAATTAATACAAATCTTCTCAAACTCTTCCAAAAAATAGAAGATAGAAATCCTTCTAAATTAATTTTGTCAGGCCACTATGATCCTGACAGCAAAGTGAGACAAAGAAACCATAAGAAAAGAAAAGAAAAAAAAATACAGGCCAACATTCCTGAAGAATATGGTCCAAAAAATAAGCAACAAGATGTTAGCAAACCAAATTCAACAGCAGATTGAAAAGATCACACACCATTACCCAGTGGGCTTTATTCCCGGGATGCAAGGATGGCTCAATATAAGCAAATAATATGATACACCAAAGTAGCAGAATGAAGCTGAAGATCATATGATTCTCTCAATAAATGCAGAAAACACATTTGACAAAATTCAACACACTTCCATGGCAAAAATTCTCAACAAATTAAGTACTGAAGGAACTTCCATTAAAGGCCATATATGAAAAGCCCACAGCTAATAACATCATACTCTATGGTGAAAAGCTGAAAATTTTTCCTTTAAGATTTGGAACTAGACAAGGATCGCACTTCAGTTCAACATAGAATTGGAAGTCCTGGCCAGAACAATTAGGTAAGAAAAAAATAAGGCATCCAAATCAGAAAGAAAGAAGTAAAATTATCTTTTTTTCAGACAACATGATCTTATTTGTAGAAAAACCTAAACACATATCCAAAAAGTTGTTAAATGAGTAAGTGAATTCAGTTAATTCACAGGATAAAAAATTAACATACAAAATCAGTTGTATTTCTATACACCAGCTACAAGTTATCTAAAAATAACATTAAGAAGACAGTCTTATTTGCCGTATCATCAAAAACAATAAAGCATTTAGGGATAAACTTAACCAAGAAGGTGAAAGATTTGCATATTGAAAACACTGAAGAAAGAAATTAAGGCAGATACTAGAAAATTAAAAGATATCCATGCTCATGGATTAAACAAATTAGTATTGTTAAGATGTCCATACAACACAAAGCAAAATGCAGATTCAGTAATAAATCCCTGTCAAAATCCCATTGATATTCTCTACAGAAATAGAAAAAAAAAAAAACCCTAAAATTCATATGGAAATACAGAAGATCCCCTGACAGTCAAAGCATTTTGAACAGGAACAAAGCTGGAAGCATCACATATTCTGGTTTCAAAATATATAATAAATCCACAGTAACCAAGAGCATGATACTGGCATAAAGACATGTAGACCAAAATAGAGAGCCCAGCAATAGACTCATGCATATACAGACAATTGATTTCTGACAATTGTACCAATAATCCACAATGGGGACAAGATTGTCTTTAATAAAAGGTGTTTATTAAAATTGGATATCTACACGCAAAAAATGAAATTGGAAACTTACCTTACACTATGCACCTGTGGGTGATTCATGTCAATGTATGGCAAAAACCACCACAATATTGTAAAGAAATTATGGTGGGAAGGGGGTTCAGGATGGGGAACACATGTACACCCATGGCAGATTCATGTCAGTGTATGGCAAAACCAATACAATATTGTAAAGTAAAAGAAAATAAATAAATAAAACTGAAAAAATAAAATAAAGTAAGTTAAGAAAAACAAAAAATCAACTTAAATAAATTAAAGATCAAAAACATAAACTATAAAATTCCTAAAGAAAATATAGGAGAGAAGCTTGTTGATATTGGTCTTGGCAATGATTTTTTGGTTGTGACACCAAAAGCACAAGTAATAAGCAAAAATAGATAAATGGTACTGTATCAAACTGAAAAGCTTTTACACAGCTTGGAAATAATTGATAAAATGAAAAAGCATCTGCAGACTGGAAGAAATTATTTGTGAGCCATATGTCTTATAGAGGGTTAATATCCAGAATATATACGAAACTCCTACAACTCAATAGCGAAAAACCCAAATAACTCAATTAAATTTCTGTCTAGTCAAAGCTATGGTTTTTCCAGTAGTCATGTACGGATGTGAGAGTTGCATTACAAAGAAGGCTGAACAATGAATAACTGATGCTTTAGAAGATGGTGGAGACGACTCTTGAGAGTTCCTTGGACAGTAAGGAGATCAAACTAGTCAATCCTAAAGGAAATCAACCCTAAATTTTCATTGGAAGGACTGATGCTGAAGCTGAAGCTCCAATACTTTGGCCACCTGATGTGAAGAGCCGACTCATTGGAAAAGACCCTGATGCTGGAAAAGATTGAAGGCAGGAGGACAAGGGTATGGCAGAGGATGAGATGGTTGGATGGCATCACCAACTCAATGGACATGAGTTTGAGCAGACTCCAGGAGATAGTGAAGGACAGGGGAGCCTGGCATGCTGCCCTCAATGGGCTCGAAAAGAGTTGGATATGACTTCGCAACAGCGACAACAACAAAAAATGGGCATATGAACTGAATAGACCTTTCTGCAAAGACCACATACAAACGGCCAGCAGGTACATAAAGAAGTGCTTAACATCACTAACTGTTAGGGAAAGGCAAATCAAAATTATGAGTTACCACTGCACACCAGTTGGAATGGCTATTATAAAAAAAGTGATAAGTATTGGCGAAGATGTGGATAACAGGGTATCCTTGTACACTGTTGCTGGGAATGTGAAATGCTGTGGCCACTATGGAAACAATATAGAGGTTCCTCAAAAAATTGAGACTAGAACCAGTATATTATCCTGTAATCCTTCTTCTGGATATACATTCAGAGGAATTGAAATCAGGATCTTGAAGGGATATCTGCCCTCATATATTCATTAGATTATTCCCAATAGCTAAGATATGGAAGCAAATGTCCATTGATGGATGAAAAGAAAAGGAAAGCAGCATCTATATATATGCAAAATGGTATATTATTCAGCAGTAAAAATAAAGAAATTTTGCCATTTGCCACAGCGTGGCTAACCTAGAGGATATTATGCTACAAAAGATAAGCTATGTGCAAAAGAACAAATACTGCAGGATACCACTTATACAAGGAATCTAAAATAGTCAAACTCAAAGAAGCAGAGAGTTTCTGAATAGTGCTTGTCAGGTGCTGGGGGATGTGAGAAATGGGGCAATATTTACCATAGGGTACAAAGTTTAAGTTGAGCAAGAAAAATCAATCCTAAAGGAATATACTCTATAGCATTGTGTCTAGGGTATACTGTACTGTGCACTCAAAATTTGCTGTGATGGGAGGTCTTATATTGTGTTATCACAAAAAAATAATGAATAAAGAAGGATGGAGAAAGTTTTAGGAGGTAATGGATATGTTTATTGTATAAACTGTGGTGATGATGTTCATATGTATACTAACTTGCAAATCCATCAAGTTGTACATTAAATAGGTACAGCTCTTTGTATGTTAAAACCTCAATAAAGTGGTTTCAAAAAATTGATCAGATGTGCCAATGAGTAAATTTGCAGAAATGTTTTATTGTTCTTGTTTGACTCTCTAGCCCCTAACCTTCTCTTTTTCCTATTAACGAGGGTAGATGATTTCTCCTTGTCTCTATTAGCATTCTTTCCATTCTCTTATCATTGCAAACAAAAAAAGTTAGTAATGGGCTTCCCTCATAGCTCAGTTGGTAAAGAATCTACCTGCAATGCAGGAGACCCTGGTTCAATTCCTGGGTTGGGAAGATCCACTGAAGAAGGGATCGACTACCAATTCTAGTATTCTTGAGCTTACCTGGTGACTCAGCTGGTAAAGAATCCACCTGCAAGGTGGAAGACCTGATTTCAATCCCTGGGTTGGGAAGATCCCCTGGAGAAGGGAAAGACTATCCACTCCAGAATTCTGACCTGAAGAAAACCAGGGATTGTATAGTCCATGGGGCTGCAAAGAGTTGGACATGACTGTTTTTCACTTTCACATGCTCTTTTCTGCATGGTCATTAAGCTGCTGCTCTTCTTGTACCATCTTGACAAAAAAGCCATTGGAATGTTAATTGGAAAGAAATGGATTAGTTTTTTTTTTTTTTTACTTTCTCTATCACAAAGGGCGACCAATACAGTCTTTACAATCATACATACTAAGGGCTTTCTGCCTCTGTTGAGTGAAATATCTGTGTTCAGTCCCTTCAGCACCATGATGCTCTCTCTTCATATTCACTCAAACAATGTGGGCAGCTATTGAAGACCAGGACAATGAGCTAAGTAGACCCCAACCACACCTGTGTTCCCACCCTTTATTCACTTGGACTCCAACTAGAGTATATGTCAGGTCAAGTCATCCCAATCCCCTCTTCTGTTCACCTCCATGGTTAGGGCATCTCCAGCATTCTTCCTTCCATTCCTGTGAGCAGCTTTTCTAAGTTCCTTTAAGCTCCTCTCGGGTTTGTTGGTGATAATCAGCCACCGAGCAGACTCTGCCAGCCACCTGATCAAAGAAGAGAACAGAGGTGCAACCAGCTCTCATTTCCTCATTTTTTCACATATCCTTTTTTTTTCCCTGAAATACCTCTCCCCTCTCATCTAATACCTACCTCTTGTTTTGTTATACCAGAAAATACAATGTATATTCTCTCGTACCATAACTAGGGGCTTCCCTGACAGTTCAGTTGATAAAGAACCCACCTACAATGCAGGACAGCCCAGTTTGATTCCTGGATTGGGAAGATCCTCTGGAGAAGGGATAGACTACCCACTCCAGTATTCTTGGGCTTCCCTTGAGGTTCAGCTGGTAAAGAATCCACCTGCAATTTGGGAGACCTGGGTTCGATCCCTGGGTTGGGAAGATCCCCTGGAGAAAGGAAAGGCTATCCACTCCAGTATTCTGGCCTGGAGAATTCCATGGACTGTATAGTCCATGCAGTCGCAAAGAGTCAGACACGACTGAGCGACTTTCACTTTCACCATAACTAGGAAACGGTGAAGATGACCTCTGCATGCAGTACACCTTTACTGCCAGAATATAGACTTGGAGTCATAGTGTTCCCTTCCCATTATTCAGAGGGATAGTAACAGTTTTAGCAAATAGTGTGTTTAGTTAAATTCGAATTTAGATTAACAGTGAATATGAGTAAACCTTGAGTACCACTACATCCCATGCAGTATTTTGTACATATACTAAAAAGTATTTGCTGTTTATTTGAAATTTTACTTTAATGAGACACTGTATTTTTATCAGGTTAGTAAATAAAAATACAGAACAGTAGTGAAAGTGTTAGTTTTTTAGTTGTGCCCAACTCTTTGTGACCTTTGGACTGTAGTCTGCCAGGCTCCTCTGTACATGAAATTCTCCAGGCAAAAATACTGGAGTGGGTAGCCATTCCCTTCTCCAGGGGATATTCCTGATATAGGGATCAAACCTGGGTCTCTTGCATTGCAGGCAGATTATTCCCTATCTGAGCCACCAGGGAATCCCAAATAAAAATACAGAACTCTCAGGTAAGTAGAAGTTTCATGTAAACAATGAGTGATTTTTAGTGTAACTATGCTCCATACAAAATTTGGGGTTACTATATAAAGATTTTATGTTTTATCTAAAATTCACATTTACCTGAATGCCCTTGATATTATCTTGTAACACTAACTGTTCTACTTCTTTAGTTGTACACAGGGCACAGATTAGTTAAGCATGTGTTCAAGTATTGACTAAGACCAATCAGAATTCTTGCATGCTAACTCCATGTACCTTGCATCTAGGATCTTCTCAGATAAAGAAAGAAATTTTATACCTTGAGGAAAGAAAGAAGACAAATAATGGTACAGAAAACACCAGCTGAAGGGTGTGCCAGTCTCGAATGGCAAAAGCGAGTCCTCCCAGGATGATCTGGCCCAAGCAAGCGGCACAGATGGACAGGGTCATTCCCATGACTTGGAATCGGGGCACCATCCACTCTACAACTGAAAGAAAACACAGATAGGATCTTGACTTCAGACAAAGTTAGGATTTAAAAGTCAAATTTAAGGCTTGGAAAATGTCAAAGACCCAAAGTTTTGACTTACTAAGAACAGTACAATTTGTCAGGATGCTCATGGTAGAAAACCCAGCCAGGAAGCGTAGCGAGCAGTAAATGAGGTAGGTGGGAGCAAAGGCTGCACCGGTGTCGGTAACAGCAAGCTGGAGCAAACAGCATCTGAAAATTAACTTCCTCCCAAACCTGAGAAATGGAGACAGGTTAGATACGGTAGTAGTAACAACAGTATAGTAGAAATGAAAAAAAAAAAAAAATACACACTTTGAAATTTAGGGCATGTTTTCTAATTTTCTAATTTTTATTTTATTTTTTTAAAAATTTCTGTTTTTCTTCCCCCTACCTTGATTTTTTTTAAAAAATTAGATTTATTTATTTTAATTGGAGGCTAATTACTTTACAATATTGTGGTGGTTTTTGCCATACGTTGACATGAATCAGCCACGGATATACATGTGTCTCACCATCCTGAACCCCCCTCCCCACCCCATCCCTCTGGGTTGTCCCAGAGCACCAGCTTTGAGTGCCCTGCTTCATGCATCAGACTTGTATTGGTCATCTATTTTACATATGGTAATATACATGTTTCAATGTTATTCTCTAATATCGTCCCACCCTTGCCTTCCCCTACAGAGTCCAAAAGTCTGTTATTTACATCTGTGTCTCTTTTGCAGTCTTGTATATAGGGTTGTCATTACCACCTTTCTAAATTCCATATATATGCATTAATATACTGCATTCGTGTTTCTCTTTCTGGCTTACTTCACTCTGTATAATAGGCTCCAGTTTCATCCACCTCAATAGAACTGACTCAAATGTGTTCTTTTTTTATAGCTGCGTAATATTCCATTGAGTATATGTACCACAACTTCCTTATCCATTCGTCTGCCAATGGACATCTAGTTTGCTTCCATGGCCTAGCTATTGTAAACAGTGCTGCAATGAAATTTTGATGAGATATAATTGAAATACAGCACTGGACAAGTTTAAGGTATACAGCATAATGATTTGCCTTATGTCATGAAATGATTATCACAATAAATTTAGTGAACATTCATCATCCCATATAGATGCAAATTTAAAGAAAGGGAAATTTTTTTTTCCGTGTGATGAGAACTCAGGATTTTTTGTCTTAACAGCTTTCATAACATGCAGCCATGTTAATTATATTCATCATGTTATACATTACATCCCTAGTACTTACTTATAACTGAAGGTTTCTACTTTTTGACTGCTTCCATCCAATTTCCCCTCTTCTCATGTCTGCCTCTGGTAACAAAGCTTTCTGTGAGTTTGTTTGCTTTTGGAGTCTAACTGATCTACAAAATACTAGGTTAGTTCCTATTACACAACATAGTGATTCAGTATTTCTACACATTTCAAAATGATTACCACGGTAAGTTTAGTTTGTCACCATAAAAAGATAATACATAGCTATTGACTATACTCCCCACACTGTACATTTCATACCCTTGACTCATTTATTGCACATCCAGAAGTTTAAACCTCTTAGTCTCCCTCATCTATTTTCCCCCCACATCCCTGTCCCTCTAGAACCAGCTGTTTGTTCTCTTTATCCATAACTGTTTGTTTTGGTCATCATTTTCTTTTTATATTCCACATATTAGTGAAGTTGGCATTTGTCTTTGTCTGAATTGTTTCACTTAGCATAACACCCACTAGGTCCATCCATGTTGTCACAAATGGCAAGATTTCATTCTTTTTCATGGCTGAACAATATTCCATTTTAGGGCTTCCCAGGTGGCACAGTGGTAAAGAACCTGCCCGCCAATACAGGAGGTGCAAGAGTTGTGGGTTTGATCCCTGGGTTGGGAAGATCTCCTGGAACAGGAAGTGATAACCCATTCCAGTATTATTACCTGGAAAATTCCATGGACAGAGGCCTGGAGAGCTACAGTCCATGGGTTTGCAAAGAGTCAGACCTGTTTTCTTAATACTGGTTCTTGAGGAGGGCCGTCTTTTTCTATTGTATATTCTTTAATTGCCCATATACATGCGATGAGTTTGTTTCTGGGCTTTCTATTGGGTTCCATTGATCTGTGTATCTGGCTTTGAGTTAGTATAAAGCTTTGATTAGTGTACCTTTGTAGTATAGTCTGAAATCAGAAAGCATGATACTCCAGCTTTGCTCTTCTTTCTCAGGATTGCTTTGGGTATTGGGAGGTCTTTCATGCTTCCATATGTTTTAGAATTATTTATTCTAGTTCTGTGAGAAATAACATTGGTAATTTGATAGAGAGTGCATTGATTTTGGACATCACCTTGGGCAGTATGTTCATTTTAGCAATATTTATTCTTCTAATCCTTGAGGACAGTTTATCTTCCCTCTTTTGTTGTTGTCTTCAGTTTCTTTCATCAATGACTAATAGTTTTCCAAGTACAGATATTGTACCCCTTCATTTGGACTTATTCCTAGGAGTTTTATTCTTTTTGATGCAACTGTAAATGGGATTGTTTTCTTAATATTTCTCCCTGATTGTTACTGTATACATTGTTAGTATATAGAAATATAACAGATTTATGTAAATTAATTTTATATCCTGCAACTTTGCCAAATTCATTGATGGGTTCTAGTAGCTTTTTGGTAGCATCTTTAGGATTTTCTGTGTATGGTGTCATGTTATTTAAAAACAGTGACAGTTTTACTTCTTCCTTTACAATTTGGATTCCTTTTCTTTCTTTTTTTGTTTGATTGTTGTGGCTAGGACTTCCAGTACTATGTAAATAGAAGTGAATAAAAGAGGTAAGAGAGGGTGTTCTTGTCATGATCCTGATATTACTGGAAATGCTATCAATTTTTCACCTTTGAGTATGATGTTAGTTAACTGTGGGCTTGTCACATATGGCCTTTATTGTGTTGAGATATGTAACTTCTTTGTTGAGAGCTTTTATCATAAATAAATGTTGAATTTTTTCAATGTTCTTCTGCATCTATCAAGACGATCATATGATTTTTTTTCTTCAGTTTGTTAATGTGCTTTATTACACTGATTGATTTACAGATACTGAACCATTGTTGCATCCCTACCCTGGGATAAATTCCACTTGATCATGGTGTATGATCCTTTTAATGTATTATTGATTTTTTGCTCTGATATTTATTATTTTTTCCTTCCTCCTAACTTTGGATTTTGTTTGTTCTTCTTTTAATTCCTTGAGGTGTAAGGTTTGGTTATTATTTGAGATTTTTCTTGTTTTCTGAGGTAAACTTGTATAAATTTCCTCTTGGTACTGCTTTTGCTGATTCCCATAGATTTTGGATTGCTGTGTTTTTGGTTTCACTTGTCTCTAGGTATTTTTTTTTTTTTATTTCTTCTTTGATTTACTCAGTGAACCATTAGTTGTTTAGTAGCCTTTGTTTAACCTCCATATCCTTGTGTTTTTGGCAGTTTTTTTTTTTCTTGTAGTGGATTGCCAGTCTCACAGTATTGTGATAATAAAAAGATGCCTGATAGGATTTCAATTTTCTTAAGTTTACTAAGACTGCTTTTGTGACATCTCATATGACTTATCCTGGAGAATGTTACATGTGTACTTGAAAAGAGTGTGTATTCTGTTTTTTTGATGAGCTAATCTAGATATACATATGTATATATATTAAGACCATCTGGTTTAATGTGTCATTTAAGGCTGTTATTGATTTTCTGTCTGGATGATCTCTCCATTGGTATAACTGAGGTGCCGAAGTCCCCTATTATTATTGTGTCATGTCAATTTCTCCCTTTATGTCTGTTAATATTTGCTTTACGTATCTAGGTGCTCCTAATTTTGAGCAGTTTTAGGTTGACTGCAACAATGAAAGGAAGATACAGAGATTTCTCAATATCCCTGCCCCTACTCATGCAGTGTCCCTGCCTTCTTGCACCAATAGACACATTTGATGCAACTAACGAACCTACAATGATATGTCATTATCTCCCAATGTTCATTTGGAATACATGAGGATACACTCTTGCTATTGTACATTCTATGGGTTTTGAGAAATGTGTAATGACATGTGCCCACTGTTACAGTGTCATAAAGAGTGGTTTCACTGCCCTAAAATGCCTCTGAATTCTGCCTATTCTTTTGTTTTCCTCCTGTGTGTGCTGTGTGCTCAGTTGCTCAGTTGTGTCTGACTCTTTGAGACCCCATGGACTGTAGCCCACCAGGCTCCTCTGTTCATGGGGATTCTCCAGGCAAGAATATTGGAGTGGGTTATCATTACCATCTTTCTAAATTCCATATATATGCTTTAGTATACAAAACCACTACAGTATTGTAAAGTAATTAGCCTCCAACTAATAAAAATAAATGGGAAAAAAAAGAATATTGGAGTGGGTTGCCATGCCTTCCCCCAGTGGATCTTCCCCACCCAGGGATCAAACTCAGGTCTCCACATTGCAAGCGGATTCTTTACCATCTGAGCCACCAGGGAAGCCTTATTTTCCTCCTATCTACCACTTATCATTTTACTGTTTACATAGTTTTAACTTTTCCAGAATGTTATGTAGTTGGACTCATACAGTATGTTGACTCTCCAGACTAGCTTCTTTCACTTTTCAGTATATATCTAAAGTTCTTCCATATCTTTTCATGGCTTGATAGCTCACTTCCTTTTAGCATTGAATAAGATCCTATGACTTGATGTATAACTATCTATGTATGCATTTGCTAAAATAAATGCATTTATTCATGCATTCATCTTCTAAGTTTTGGCTTAGACGATATGAATAAGGCTGCTATGAACATCCCTGGGTAGGTTTTGTGTGGACATAACTTTTCAACTCCTTTGGGTAATTACCAAGGAGTATGATTCCTAGATTATTTGGCAAGAGTGTGCTCAATTTTGTAAGAAACTGTCAATATGTCTTCAAAGGCAGCTATATCATTTTACATTCCCATCAGCAATGAATAAGAGAATGCCTGCTGCTCTACATCTTTGCCTTTGATGTGTATCTATCTATCTATCTATCTATCTATCTATCTATCTATCTGTCATTCTAATACATATGCAGCAGTATATCATTGTTTTAGTTTGTATTTTCCTAAAGATATATGTTGTGGAGCATCTTTTCATATGTTTATTTTCCATCTGTACAACTTCCTTGGCAATGTCTTTCAAATTTTCTGACTATATTTTAATTGGAATGTTCATTTTTCTTTTTTTAAGAGTTCTTTGTATACATATGCCTATGGCTGATTCATGTTGATATATGGCAGAAATCAACACAATGTTGTAAAGCAACTATCCTTCAATTGAAAATAGATAAATAAATTTCAAAAAGAGTTCTTTGTGTATTTTGGTTAACTATTCTTTTTCAGGTGTCTTTTGCAAGTATATTTTCCCAGTTTGTGGTTGGTCTTCTCATTCTTTTGGTTATATTTCTTTTTGTGCAATGTGTGCTAAGTCTCTCAGTTGTGTCCAAATCTTTGTGATCCCATAGACTGTAGCCCTCCAGGCTCCTCTGTCCATGGGGATTCTCTAGGCAAGAATACCGGAGTGGGTTGCCATGCCCTTCTCTAGGGGATCTTCCCAACCCAGGGATTGAACCCAGGTCTCCCACACTGCAGGTGGTTCTTTACCATCTGAGCCACCAGGGAAGCCTCATATTTCTTTCTGGTTGTAGTATAATACATAAAATATGATTTGCTATTTTAAACACTTTTGATTATATAGGTCACTCACTGGTATTACATTCATGATTTTATGTAACCATCATCACTATCTACTGCCAAAACTTTCCAAAATCCTCAGTAGAAACTTTGTACCCATTAAGCAATAACTCCTCATTCCTTTTTCTTCCCAGCTTCTGGTATCTCTAATCTGAATTTTTCTTCATGAATTTTCCTAGTCTATATATTTTACATAAGTGGGATCATAAATATTTGTTATGCTTTGTCTGTCATTTTAGTTTACATGTTGTCATGGTCCTACAAGTTTTACCATGATATAGAACTTTATTTCTTTTTATGGCTGTACATATCACATTTTACCCATTCATCTGTTGATGGATATGTGTAGTTTTCACCTTTTGGCTATTGTGAATAATGTTGCAATGACTTAGTTTTATAAGCTATTTGTCTGAGTTCCTGTTTTCAACTCTTCTGATTTTATACCTAGCAATGAAATTGTTAGGTCATGTGGTTTCTCTAAATTTAATTTTTTGAAGACTCCAAAAGTATTTGTCATAATGGTGGTACCAATTTACCTCCCCATCAGCAATGTACAAGATTCCAGTTTCTCTACATCCTTGTGAAAGCATGTTATTTTTCTTTCTTTTTTTTTTTTTGGATTATAGCAATCCTAGTATGTGTGAAGTGGCATTTTATTGTGGTTTGACTAACATTTTTATTTTTTTATTTTTTTTCCATTTATTTTTATTAGTTGGAGGCTAATTACTTTACAATATTGTATTATCAAGGGTGAAACAGATCACCAGCCCAGGTTGGATGCATGAGACAAGTGCTCTGGGCTGGTGCACTGGGATGACTAACATTTTAAAAATGATATCATGTTGAGCATCTTTTTATGTGCTTATGCCCCATATATATAACTTTATAAAAGAAATGTATATTCAAGTCTTTTGCTCATTTAAAAATTGAGTTCTCTGTCTTTTTGTTGTTGAGTTGTAAGAGTTTTTATATAGTCTGAATATTAAACCCTATTCTATTGGTCTATTCACCTGTCTTTGTTCTTTATATATGATTTACAAATACTTTCTCCCATTAGACATGTTATCTTTTCAATTTATGGATAATATCCTTTGATGTGCTGAAGTTTTTAATTTTGATGAAAGTGAAGTCACTCAGTCGTGTCTGAGTGGGGTCACACAGAGTCAGACATGACTGAAGCGACTTAGCAGCAGCAGCTCTTTTATTAAAGTTGCGAATCCATTTTGTGTTAATATTTGCTATGGTTTTAGGTTTACTTGCATCTTTTGCATGTGTATGTCTAATAAGCATTGTTTCATTTGTTAAACAAGACATATTTTACCCATTAAACGGTCTTGAAAACTTTTTCAAAAATCAGTCAGCATAGATATATTGTTTAATTTTTATTTCTGCAAGGTAAATAGTTCTGTGTAATTGAGCTGTTCGAAATGAACACTCTGATTCTGAACACTTTTATATAGTATGCATAATTTAACAGTTCTGCATTATTGAATGGACCAGTGGAATAGGGCTTAATATCCAGACTTCCCTTGTGGCTCAGCTGGTAAAGAATCTTCCTGAAATGTGGGAGACCTGGGTTTGATCCCTGGGTTGGGAAGATCCCCTGGAGAAGGGAAAGGCTACCCACTCCAATATTCTGGCCTGGAGAATTCCATGGATTATACAGTCCATGGGGTTGCAAAGAGTCGGACATGACTGAGTGACTTTCACTTTCACTTTCATATGTGTTACAGAACTGTTAGAAATGAACACTGTGACTCTGAAAACTTTAATAAGGTACCTTTTAAAATAAGGTGCTTTTAAAAATAAGGTATCTTACCTTTTATAAGATCATACACTCAGAATTCATGATTTTCAGCTGAGATAATAGATGACATTATGCTAGTAGATGGTAAGGAGCATGGTAGTAGATGGTAATTCCCCATACCCTTAGAGAAGACAGACTTGGGTGGTTGGTGGAATTGGTTGGGCTATCTAATTAAGTGTACTGTCACGTACAGCATACTTCCATTTCTAAGACCACAAATTGTGGCAGAAGTTGTCATTAGATTATTTCCCCTACATGGTTGAAAATTTTATGTTTATTGTAATGTTTTAGAAAAAAAATCAAGGCCACTGATATACTTTTTTTATACATTACCAAGACACAATGCTATGTATAACACAGGTTTCATAGGAATGTCTAGCAGCATATTTGAGAAATAAGGACATGATAGCCATACTCTAAAAATCCACAGGCAATCAGATAAGAGAGGTCAGGAGGGACTGAACACAGGTTGAATCTCATGATGTGAAACGTCTTCCTCTCTGTTCCCATAGGAACCTCTTTTTTTATCTTTATAAACTATGATGTGACACCTCTGCTCCAAACCTCATTCTCAAACTGCTCCCATGTCTGATGGAGATGTTGTTTCTGTATCCCATACACAATACTCACAGCTGATAAAATAGCACTTACCACACTGACAGTAATTCTCCATTTGTTTGTGTTTCTAGATCACTGGGGACTAAGGAAGCCCCAGGACAGTGTAATTTACAATAAATGTTTCTTAATGGAAGAATATTTATGAGTTCTTGAAAATACCTGAGTAAAGAGAGCTGTGATTCAGAGACACTCACCTGTCTGATAAATGGCCATATACGATGCTTCCCACCAGCATTCCAGCCATGAATAAGAATTTGGCCATTGATTTTAGTGATTGAGATTCACATACCAGGTCCCACTGGAAGAGAAAGAAAGCAGCAAAGGAGAGCTCCACGATTTATAACCTCTCAGTGGAAACCTGATTGAAGCAGTTTGAATGATTCACGTGGTTGTTTATTTTATCCCCTTTTCCCTCTCCAGCTTTCTTTGTTACAATAGCTGAGTTTTACTATTCAAGTCTCAGCTTAAATATAACTTCTTTTAGGAAGCCTTCTCTAAACCTGTTAGATTTAACAATGCCTTGTTTTGTTCTACATAAAGTGGTCCTCAATCTTGGCCATAGAGTGCAATATTTGAGGGCCTTAAAAAGTTTCCTGATGCCAGAATTTCATCACAGATCTTCTTATATGGCTGCTTTGGGATACAGTGCTTGGAGGTTTCCATCAATATCCCTGATATTTCTAATTTACAAGCAAGGCTGAACATTAATGACCTTTTAAACACATCACATAAATTACTTTCTTAACCTTTGATCTTTCTAACAATAAAAGCCATATAATAGCAAGGTCACATCTGTTTTTGAGTTCATTAAATTCTTTAAATATATAGGTGTTTGGCATTCAATAAAGAAGTAATTAATATTTTCTGAAAGATGGAAGAATGAGCACCTAATAGTGAATAAAAAGGCTAGAAACTTATCCGTTACTCAGTTACCCTTAAAGACTCAGACCATGTACTCACAAGACGTAAATGAGGCCTCTTACCTCAGTCACGATAGTGGAGGTAAACATGCTTTTGTCATACACCCAGCCGTCCACACAGGACTCTGTGTCCAGGTCAGTTATGTTGGGGAAGGTCCTGTTCAGGTTAAGGAGCTGCCACTGGGGGTGGCTGAAGCGACGACACTTCTCTGGCCTCAGGTTTGAATCCAGTGGGATGGAGATTCTCAGGAGGGCATCAGGGCTGAGGGTCCCAGTGTCATTAGCCGAGTCAGTGTTATTGTCGAGAATGTGGACCCAACAGTGATGACCAGGGACGGCTGCAGTGAAGTTCTCCAATAGAATATGAGGGTAGGTGACGAGGCTGGAGATACAAAGTAAAAGCATCTGAAGGATCTGGAATCTCCCCAGGCCTCCAACTTGATCCAGGAGGTCCTGAAAGGCCATCGAGGCTGAGCAGTGATCCCCAAGAGGAAGCAAAATGACTATTTAGAGGAGTTCAAAGAGAGGAAAACTTTCACTATGTCACACACTAAGTGTGTATTGATCCTGATCTCAATGTTAGCTCAGTGGGTCCTGGGTCACCTCCACAACAAGGGCATGGAAGCTAGTTCTCCAGCTTGTTTGGGGATCAGGTTGGTAACTGTTTTCTTTAACGTCACAGAGAAATACTTTGCTGAGATGCTTCCAGTAATTGACAAAACTGTTTAAAGGTCTACTCTGTGAAAATTCTTTTTGTCAGCAGTGCCCCAAAGTGGCATTGGACTTTGAGCGCCACATCTGTAAATAAAATAAAATAAACCTGCTGCATGGTTTGCAGTCCATTTCAGAACATGTCATTTGCCAGACTCGAAAGTGAAATGTTTTTTTTATTTTTCTGTAAAAAGTACTGAAAGTAGGTGTTTTGCTTGTTTAATATTGAATTTTCATTTCAAAAGTTAATGGAAATAGTCCTGAGTTAACTTACAGCAAGTGAAATATAGTACAATATTTTTCTTTCAGTAAATGATATTATTCTGCTTCAAGTCAAATCAAACCATGAATTCCTGAAATAAATAAATAAAGTGCTCGAAACGGGGTCAGGACAGGTAGTGAGGGCAGAGGGCTAAGTCAGTGGTAAGTGCATTTACCACTTTATTTATTACAGGCTTATTGATTCACTCAGATAACATTTGTGAGGATGTTTTCTGTTCTAGAAATATAGCAGTGTGTAAGATAAGGTCTTCAAGTGTAAGACTATGGTGAGTAAGGGAGAGGTACTTCCATCATTTATTATTATTTGATTTTGATGATGGCCATTTTGACCAGAGTGAGGTGATACCTCATTGCAAGTTCTGATTTGCATTTGTCTGATAATTAGTGATGTTTAGCATCTTCATGAGCTGTTAATCCATCTGTATGTCTTCTTTGGATAAATGTCTATTTAGGTCTTCTGTTCATTGTTTTCTTTGTGTTTTTTTGGAATTGAACTTTGTGAGCTATATTGTATAGTTGGAAATAAATTCTTTGTCAGTTGCTTCATTTGCAAATATTTTCTTCCATTCTGTGGGTTGTCTTTTGATTTTGTTTATGGCTTCCTTTGCGTGCAAAAGCTTGTGAGTTTAACTAGGTCCCATTTGTTTACTTTTATTTTCATTACTTTAGGAGGTGGAACCAAAAAATATTGCTGTGATTTATGTCAGAGTCTTCTGCCTGTATTTTCCTAGAGGAGTTTTACAGTATCCCATCTTACATTTAGGTCTTTCATTCATTTTGAATTTATTTTTCTGTATGGTATTAGAGAATGTTCTAATTTCATTATTTTTCATGTAGCTGTACAGTGTTCCAACCACCACTTATTGAAGAGACTGTCTTTTCTCCATTGTGTATTCTTCCCTGGTCTTCCCTCCTTTGTCATAGATTAGGTGACCATAGGTGCATGGGTTGATTTCTGGGCCTTCTACCCTGTTTCACTGAGCTATATTTCTGTTTTTATGCTAGTACCATACTGTTTTGATTGCTGTAGCTCTGTAATACAGTCTGAAGTCAGGGAGCCTGATTCTTTCAGCTACATTTTTCTTTCTCAAGATTTCTTTAGCTATACAGGATCATTTATGCTTCTATCACATTAAATTTTTTTTCTTCTAGTTCTGTGAAAAATGACATCGGTAATTTGATAGAGATTGCACTGAATCTGTAGATTGCCTTGGGTAGTATAGTCATTTTGGCAATGCTGATTCTTCCAGTCCAGGAACATGGTATGATTTTTCATCTCATGCAAGAGACACAGGTTCAATCCCTGGGTTGGGAAAATCCCCTGGAGTAGGAAATGGCAACCCTCTCCAGTATTCTTGCCTGGAGAATCCGACGGACAGAGGACCTTGGTGGGCTACAGTCCATGAGGTTGCAAAGAGCCGGACATGACTGAGTGACTAACACACAGACATTAGGTGCATATATGTTTACAATTGTTATATCTTCTTCTTGGATTGATTCCTTTCTTATCTCTTGTAACAGTTTTTATTTTAAAGTCTATTTTGTTTGATATAAGTATTAGTATTCCACCTTTCCTTTGATTTCTATTTGTGTGGAATACCTTTTCCTATCCCCTCATTTTCAGTCTGTACATGTCCTTAGACCTGAAGCAGGTCTCTTATAAACAGCATAGATACAGGTTAATTTTGAACTAAACATTCATCATAAAAAGTTATAAATAGAACATTTTACTTCATGAAAGCTCTTGGCAGTAGTAATACACATAGATACTAATGTTACTATTTTGACTAATACCTAGACATTTCTTTTCCCCACAAGAATAGAGTCCTGTTACATACTTTCATTTTTTCCCTGCTCTCCTAATTTATGTTGTTTTCTTCCCCAGGAGAAACCTGGAACAGACCCTTCTCTAGAGCCTACAGAGGAAAGCATGGCCCTGTCAACAACTTGAGCCTCTAGAACTATGACACAAATACATTTCTGTTGTTAAAGTTACTCAGTTGGAGAGCTTTATTTATTATGAAAGCACTAGAAAGCTAAGATACAATTTTTATAATTTTAAAATACATTTTACTGGTTTCTTATATTCCCTACCCTCAATAGTTCTATTAGTTATGGTAGCAAAGTTGCCTAATCTTACAGAGGTGAACATAAGAATTATTTATTTCTTTATTATATTTTCAAAGAGAGACTTTAACTCTGTGTGTCCTAACATTATTCCTTCACTAGAAATCTCATTTCTTTCCCATTTATATCCCAGGCTCTAATGGATCTGAGGATCATGAAATATCATCAGGAATATGTGTCTCACATGAGGGCAGGTAGGATTTGCTCTTCAGTTCAGGTCAGTTCAGTTGCTCAGTTGTGTCCAACTCTTTGTGATTTGCCCTTACTAATTGTTGTCACTTCAGTACTAAAGCTACCAATGAAAACAGGGTACAGGGGATCTATGCAGTCTAGACTGGAACACACAGTGGGCATAAATGACCTTGCCCCTTGTGAAGGTAATGGGCTGAGACGGGAGTATCCCAGGAAAGGCTCAGCCTCCTCAGTGATCTGAGGGAGCCACTCACTGTGTTGCCTTTCTCACCCACAAGATTCAAAGCACACAGTCCTTCCAAGGGGATGGTGGAAGGTTTCCTCACTTATTTTCCACATCCTGGAGTGTGTCAAACAGAGGCAAATTTCTGGTTTCAGGTAGGAGAAGGACAACAAGACCAGAAAAGATGGGACACACTCCATAGATGATCCAGGGTAAACTGCATAGATACACCACTAGGGTCATCAAGAGGGGAGCCAGTGTTGCCACAAACCAAATTACCATCATATCTAATCCCACAGTTTTTGTGCCAAAGGGTAAATGAAAACATGTAATAATGCAGTAATAATACACACATGAAACTTGTGATATTTTATTTTGACTTGATTATGGAAGACAGAGGACTTCACTGGCATCTCAGCAGTAAAGAATCTGCATACAATGCAGGAGATGTGGGTTTGATTCCTGAATCGGGAAGATCCCCTGGAGAAGGAAATAGCAACCCACTTCTGTTTCCTTGCCTGGAAAATCCCATGGACAGAGGAGCCTGGCATGCTACTAGACATGACTTAGTGACTAAATCATGGAAAACAATAAAACACAACTGTTAAATACATGGATTTGGTGAAAAACACTTGGTTTTGTGATTTTGCTCTATGATTTTCCACCTGCCTTTCTCAGGGTCAAAGCGTATTAAGACTCACTGTCATCATTTTAAACAACAAGTTACAGAGTGCACCTATTCTGAAAAATAGCCTTAAAAAATTAATGAGAGAACACATTAAAGTACTGCTTAAGGAATAGAAGGAATATATCTCAACATAATAAAAGCTATACATGACAAACCCACAGCAAACATTATCCTCAGTGGTGAAAAATTGAAAGCATTTCCCCTAAAATCAGGAATAAGACAAGAGTGCCCACTCTCACCACTACTATTCAACATAGTTTTGGAAGTTTTGGCCACAGCAATCAGAGCAGAAAAAGACATAAAAGGAATCCAGATAGGAAAAGAAGAAGTGAAACTCTCGCTGTTTGCAGATGACATGATCCTCTACATAGAAAACCCTAAAGATTCTACCAGAAAATTACTAGAGCTAATCAATGAATATAGTAAAGTTGCAGGATATAAAATTAACACACAGAAATCCCTTGCATTCCTATATACTAACAATGAGAAAACAGAAAGAGAAATTAAGGAAACAGTACCATTCACCACTGCAACAAAAAGAATAAAATACTTAGGAGTATATCTACCTAAAGAAACAAAATACCTATACATAGAAAACTATAAAACACTGATGAGAGAAATCACAGAGGACACAAATAGATGGAGAAATATACCATGTTCATGGACTTGAAGAGTCAATATTGTCAAAATGAGCATACTACCCAAAGCAGTCTACAGATTCAATGCAATCCCTATCAAGCTACCAATGGTATTCTTCACAGAACTAGAACAAATAATTTCACAATTTGTATGGAAATACAAAAAACATTGAATAGCCAAAGCAATCTTGAGAAAGAAGAATGGAACTGGAGGAATCAACCTGCCTGAATTCAGACTCTACTACAAAGCCACAGTCATCAAGACAGTATGGTACTGGCACAAAGACAGAAATACAGAACAATGGAAAAAAATAGAAAGCCCAGAGATAAATCCACGAACCTATGGACACCTTATCTTCAACAAAGAAGGCAAGAATATACAATGGAAAAAAGACAACCTCTTTAACAAGTGGTGCTGGGAAAACTGGTCAACCACTTGTAAAAGAGTGAAACTAGAATACTTTCTAACACCATACACAAAAATAAACTCAAAATGGATTAAAGATTTAAATGTAAGACCAGAAACTATAAAACTCCTAGAGGAGAACATAGGCAAAACGCTCTCCGGCATAAATCACAGCAGGATCCTCTACGACCCACCTCCCAGAATATTGGAAATAAAAGCAAAACTAAACAAATGGGACCTAATGAAACTTAAAAGCTTTTGCACAACAAAGGAAACTATAAGCAAGGTGAAAAGACAGCCCTCAGATTGGGAGAAAATAATAGCAAATGAAGAAACAGACAAAGGATTAATCTCAAAAATATACAAGCAACTCCTGCAGCTCAATTCCAGAAAAATAAATGACCCAATCAAAAAGTAGGCCAAAGATCTAAACAGACATTTCTCCAAAGAAAACATACAGATGGCTAATAAACGCATGAAAAGATGCTCAATATCACTCATTATCAGAGAAATGCAAATCAAAACCTCAATGAGGTACCATTACACGCCAGTCAGGATGGCTGCTATCCAAAAGTCTACAAGCAATAAATACTGGAGAGGGTGTGGAGAAAAGGGAACCCTCTTACACTGTTGGTGGGAATGCAAACTAGTACAGCCACTATGGAGAACAGTGTGGAGATTTCTTAAAAAACTGGAAATAGAACTGTCATATGACCCAGCAATCCCACTCCTGGGCAGACACACCAAGGAAACCAGATCTGAAAGAGACACGTGCACCCCAATGATCATCGCAGCCAGGACATAGAAGCAACCTAGATGCCCATCAGCAGACAAATGGATAAGAAAGCTATGGTACATATACACCATGGAATATTACTCAGCCATTAAAAAGAATTCATTTGAATCAGTTCTAATGAGATGGATGAAACTGGAGCCCATTATACAGAGTGAAGTAAGCCAGAAAGATAAAGACCAATACAGTATACTAACGCATATATATGGAATTTAGAAAGATGGTAACGATAACCCTATATGCAAGACAGAAAAAGAGACACAGATGTATAGAACAGAATTTTGGACTCTGTGGGAGAAGGCGAAGGTGGGATGATCTGAGAAAACAGCATCGAAATATGTATATTATCAAGTGTGAAACAGATCGCCAGTCCAGGTTGGATGCATGAGACAAATGCTCGGGGCTGGTGCACTGGGATGACCCAGAGGGATGGGATGGGGAGGGAGGTGGGAGGGGGGTTCAGGATGGAGAACACATGTAAACCCATGGCTGATTCATGTCAATGTATGGCATAAACCACTACAATATTGTAAAGTAATTAGCCTCCAACTAATAAAAAATAGTTGGGGGGGGGGGAGAAAAATAAAGTACTGCTCAGCACAGTACAAGGCACCAAGTCAGCTTTTCCAATAAACTTTGGTTATAATGGCTGCTAGTATATTGCTGCTATTACCATTACAAATGATTGTTTTATAGCTAACTGATCTTATTGTGTATATTCCTGTAATAGGCTGCAATTAGCTGGGAAGGTCCTACTTTGTATACTGGCAGAGCACCCACAAACTCATATACCTGAGCAGAGTGGGGACGAGTTCAACAAAATGGACAGAAAGACTGGTAGCAGAAGCAGCAACACGACTGATTCCCACACTTGCCAAAGTCACAAGCAGGATCTGTATTTCTGGAAACAGGAAGACCACGGAGATTAAGAAATCTGGGCTGAATAATCAGCATCCACCAAATTCCATGAGGACAAGAGACACCCTATATGTTATTCATATGTTTGAAACACATAGAAAATTGTACAGTGTCATGGAGCATGGTGGGTGCTAAGTTGCTTAAATTATGCCTGACTCTTTGCAGACCCTATGGACCATAGCCCGCCAGGCTCCTCTGTCCATGGGATTCTCTAGGCAAGAATACTGGAGTGGGTTGCCATGCCTCCTCTAGAGGATCTTCTTGACCCAGAGGTCGAACTTGCATCTCTTATGTTTCCTGCATTGGCAGGTGGGTTCTTTACTACTAGTGCCACCTGGGAACCAGGGAAGCCCTAGAGATCATGGAGGGACTGATAAATTGAGAAATGTAGAATTACTAATGTAGGTGGTAAAAAGTATATAAAATTATCTGGATTAATTGCAGGAAATCTCTTTGCATATCAGAGATTTGCCAGAGAAGGAGAAGAAAAAGTGTGTCTGGCAGAAATTTGCTTTTACTTATTCTGTCTGTCTGTGAGTGCTAAGTAGCTTCAGTCATGTCTGACCCTTTGTGACCCTATGGACTGTAGCCCTCCAGGCTTCTCTATCCAAGGGATTCTCCAGGCAAGAATACTGGAGTGGGTTGCCATTATTTGCAATATCCTTATTGTAGAAGGTAGAACTGTCATGCAGACAATTACTGAGTCTAAGGCTCAGCTCCAACCTTAAGAAACTTAAAGTGCAGAATTTAAAGTGACCAGTCATCCTGGTTTTCCTTGGAATTAGAAGGTTTTAGCAATGTGGAGTTTTCACTGATAAAGTTAGGAAAGTCCCAGGTGAACTTAAATGACTCACTGAACCTAGTGCAGGTACAGCATTGCCATGGGTGAGTAGGGCACTAGAGAGCAATAGAAGGATAAGGCTGGTCTGTTAGTGTACAGGCTGAGGAGAAGCCAGGTTTCCATGAATGTTACACACATGGAAGCAAGAATGGAAACTTCTATACAGGAAAAATGTCAGAATTTGGAAACCCCTGAAAAAGTTTCAGAGGAAGTTTTACAGTATACAAAATAATATAATTATAGTTTTTTTAATATAGGAGAGAATTCAATGGTAAGGGAATAAGCTTCCATCATTAATGAGGAGCAGAGTACACCCATCTCTAATGCTGTGAAGCACATTCCTACATTGGGAGATGGTGAAGCATAGTGCCCACTAAGGTTCTCATAATCATTGCATGTCATCATTCTGTTAATGTACAAAGTAATCTAACATGGAATGGACAAAGATTTTAAACTGCTTAAATACTATTCCTACTATTCACTGCTTCATTTCTTGAAAAGGGGGGACTTTCTTTCATTTCCTGGAAGACCTCTATAATATGCACTAGCTCTAGTCATGGTGACTTAACCCCACAGTTTCATGTGGATATATTAGAGATGGAGAAGTAGACCAGTCCTCAAAGCTGGTAATTAAGAGCCCAAACAGAGGGAATGACCCTACTGTGTCCTCACCTGGGGCATAATTGCAAAGCCGCACCCCTCTATGTTATTAGAAGTGTGAACAGACAAAAGGCAAGTGAATAAGAACTGTCCTAGAGGAAGTGTGAGGATGAAACAGTACCAGTTTACAGATATTTTAGGATGTGATGAAGATAAATATATGTCTCAGCTTCCCCTTACTGACCTTTGGCTCTACCCCCAACAAATTACTAGCAGAATTTCTCATCAGTTTGGCTTGTGGGAATACTTAGCCCTTAATTAGGACCTCTCTTTACTACTGGCTTCAGATAAGTGTGACCAGTATAACCTCTGAAGGATGAGAAAAAGACACTTTCTTTCCCCAAAATCCAGTCTTCTCTCACGTTGGGGCACAAAGGTGTTGGGCAAAATGGTAAGTCCCATCAGGAATACGAACAGAATCTGGGTTGGTCAATGGCCCATATGATTCAGTGGTAAAAATGCAAGTCTTCAGGCTGAGAGAGTGGAAGTTCCAAAGATTACCTGCAACAGGAAAATATTGCTCCCGAAGAGCTGTGGATTCATAAAGATGCCAAACGAGGGTATTGTGCTTCCTAATCTGTAGTGAACAGAAGAGGAAAGACACAAACGATAAGATTTAGAGTTCAGCTTTAGAGCTGCAGTCTATGATTGTATTTACCCAAGCAGTCAATGGTCGAGGCTAAAGGATTAAGACCCAGCCTGTATAATATGTCATTTTAAGGTCATAATTATAAAGCTACTATAAATAATTATATGACAATAGTGAAAACGATACTCCTGTGATTCTTTTGTCTGGGTCACTTAGAATAGAGTTGGCAGTGAAATGAAAGCATAACTTGATCAAGTCACCATACTGGATGGTGTATAGAAGTTGGATATAGAAGGGTAAAACTTAGAAATTAGAGAAGGATTTCTTTCTTGAGAGTTGTCAGTATGCTTTGAGTCCTCCCTTTCCTTCACCAACCTCAGTACTGTAAACAATTTCCTTTTTCTCAACTAGTGGTTGAAGCTGCAAAGATACTACTGTGTCGCCTTGACCTGGGAGCACAGTGTCTGGTACCTAACACAATTCTAGGGAATTTAAGTTCATGTCTGATTTCTTAGGGCCAAGAGAAATGTAAGAATTCAGGCAAACATGCATCAACTATACAATATGAAAGGGAATCAAAAGTTCCCACTGGGGATCTACAATTTACCCAGGAAAGATCTAAGGGAAAGGAATCCACTTTAAAGATCTGCTACACCCAGAGAGGTATACTTAGACATTTCAACAGAAGAAACACCACAGATCACAGCAATCCCAAGAATGTAAGTCCTTTCTTGACCATTATCTCTACTTTTCCCCCCTATTCAGATTGTCTAGAGTAGGGAAATCTTAAGCTGATTGTCTAGATTAAGAAACCTATGTCTATAGCCCAGTGGGTAGATAAAAGATTGAAAAAGCACAATGCAGTTAAATGCAGAAGTTGTCTGGAAGAGGTAAACTGTATAATTCAGTAGTTAATTTTTTAAGCTTGGCATTGGCTCTATATTGTCCTGTGTGGGATTTTTTTAAAAAAATAACACTTCAACAATTCAGAATTAAATATAAAAATTTCCCCCTGATCTCAAAGTAAGTACTTATATCCCAAAAGATAATGTACATGATTTTCTACAGAAGCCCTATTGCTAACACCCCACATTGGAAACAAAAGTCCACCAACATTGAAGTCCATAAAGAAATTGTAGTGTATTCATGTAACGGACTCTAAAGCACTAGGGAAGAGAACAACCTGCTGTTACATGCAATAGAATGGGTGAATATTCATGAATAAGCATGAGGAAAGAGGGCCTGTCACAGACCCCTTTATCAATTTACACTATTTGACGGTCAAGATCAACAAATACTCATCTATAGTGAAGGAGATCAAAATAGTTATTAATTTTTGTTTTCACAGGAGAGGGAAGTGAGGAGAGAAGAGTCAGGCAGTGGTGGTGGTTATTGTTGTATGGGATAACTTGAGGGGAACCCCTGTGGAAATATGATCTTTCTATCTTGATCTGCAGGTTGGTTACAGTTTTACCATTTAGAAATATTCACTGATTTGTACATACTCATGATCTCATCCCCCTTCATGGATCACAGCCTTGTCATGGTGAAGGAACTTATGTAACTCAATGAAGCTTGAGCCATGCCATGCAGGGCCACCCACGATTGATGGGTCATATTGAAGAGTTTTGACAATGCATGGTCCACTGGAGGAGGAAATAGCAAACCACTCCAGTATTCTTGCCATGAGAATATCATGAACAGTATGAAAAGGTAAAAAGGTTTGACACCGGAGAGCCCCACTGGTTGGAAGGTGTCCAATATGCTAACAGGGAAGAGTAAATGAAGGGCAATTACTCATAGCTCCAGAAAGAATGAAGCAGCTGGGTGAAAGTGGAAACAACACTCAGTTGTTGATGTGAAAGTAAAGTCTGATGCTGAGAAGAACAATATTGCACAGGAGCCTGGAATGTTAGGTCAAAGAATCTAGGTAAATTGGATATGGTCAAGCAGATGGCAAGAGTGAAGATCAACATTTTAGTAATCAGTGAACTAAAATGGATGGGAATGGGTGAATTTAATTCAGATGATCATTATATTTACTACAGTGTGCAAGAATTCCTTAGAAGAAATGGAGTAGCCTTCAGAGTCAACAAGAGTCTGAAAAGCATACTTTGGTGCAATCTCAAAAATGATAGAATGATCTTGGTTCACTTCAAGGCAAATCATCCAACATTATACTAATCCAAGTCTATGCCCTAACCTCCTATACCAAAGAAGCTGAAGTTGACTGGTTCTATGAAGACCTACAACATCTTCTAGAGCTGACACCTAAAAGATGTCCTTTTCATCATAGAGGATTTGAATGCAAAAGTAGGAAGTAAAGAGACACCAGGAATAACAGGCAAGCTTGGCCTTGGAGTACAAAACAAAGCAGGGCAAAGGCTAACAGAGTTTTGTCAATGAAACATGCTAGTCCTACCAAATACCATTTTCCAACAACCCAAGATATGATTCTACACACAGACATACCAGATGGTCAATACCAAAATCATATTGATTATGTTCTCTGCAGCTGAAGATGGAGAAGCTCTATAAAGTCAGCAAAAATAAGACCTAGAGCTGACTGTGGCTCAGATCATCAGCTCCTTATTGCAAAAGTCAGACTTAAATCAAAGAAAGTAGGGGAAATCAGTAGGCATTTCAGGTATGACCTGAACCAAATCTCTTATGATTATGCAATGGAGGTAACAAATAGGTTCAATGGATTAGGTCTGATAGACAGAGTGCCTGAAGAACTATGAACAGAAGTTCATAACATTGTACAGGAGGGAGTGAATAAAAACCATTCCAAAGGAAAAAAAAATGCAAGAAGACAAATGTTTGTCTGAGGAGGCCTTACAAATGGCTGAGAAAAGAAAAGTAAAAAGCAAGGAAGAACAGAAAAGATATACCCAACTTAATGCAGAGTTACAGAGAATATCAAGGAGAGATAAAGACTTCTTAAGTGAAAAATGCAAAGAAATAAAGGAAAATAATAGAGATCTCTTTAAGAAAACTCAAGGGAGCATTTCATGCAAGGATAGGCATGATAAAGGACAGAAACAGTAAGGACCTGAAAAAAGCAGAAGAGATTAAGAAAAAATTGCAAGAATACACAGAGGAACCATACAAAAAAGGTCTTAATGACCCAGATAACCGCAATGGTGTGGTCGCTTATTTAGAACCAAACATTCTCGAGTGTGAGGTCAAGTGGGCCTTAGGAAGCACCACTATAAACAAATCTAGTGGAGGTGATAGAATTCCAGCAAAACTATTTCAAATCCTAAAAGATGATGCTATTAAAGTGCTGCACTCAATATGTCAGCAAATTTGGAAAACTCAGCAGTGACCACTGGACTGGAAAAGATCAGTTTTCATTCCAACCCCAATGTAAAGCAATATCAAAAATGTTCAAATTACCACATAATTGTGCTCATTTCACACGCTAGTGAGGTTATGTTAAAAATCCTTCAAGCTAGGCTTTAGCAGCATGTCAACCAAGAACTTCCAGATGTACCAGCTGGGTTTCAAAGAGGCAGAGATCAATTGCCAACATTTGGTTGATTATGGAGGAAGCAAGGAAGTTCCAGAAAATCATCTACCTCTGCTTCATTGATTACGCTAAAGCCTTTGACTGTGGGGATCACAACAAACTGTGGAAAGTTCTTACAGAGATGAGAGTACCAGAGCACTTTACCTGTCTCTTAAGAAACCTGTACACAGGTCAAGAAGCAACAGTTAGAACTGGACATGGAACAATGGATTGGTACCAAACTGGGAAAGGAGTATGACAAGGTTGTATGTTTTCACCCTGCTTATTTAACTTATATGCAGAGTACATTATGTGAATTGCAGTGCTGGATGAATCACAAACTGGAATCAAGGTTGCCTGAAGAAATACCAACAACCTCAGATATACAGATGATACCATTCTAATGGCAGAAAATGAGGAGGAACTAAAGAGAGTCTTGACGAGGGTAAAGAGGAGAGTGAAAAAGCTGGCTTGAAACTCAACATGAAAAAAACTAAGATTATAGCATCTGGTCCCATCACTTCATAGCATTTGCCATGAAAGAGAAAAATGGAAGCAGTGACAGATTTTCTTTTCTTGGGCTCCAAAATCACTGAGGATGGTGAAACAAAAGATGCTTGCTCCCTGGAAGGAAAGCTATGACAAACCTAGACAGCATATTAAAAAGCAGAGACATCATTTTGCCAACATTAGGTTTGTATGATCAAAGCTATGGTTTTTCCAGTGATGATATACAGATGTGACAGTTGGAACATAAAGAAAGCTGAACATCGAAAAATTGATGCTTTTGAATTGTGGTGCTGGAGAAAACTCTTGAGAGTCCTTTGGACTGCAAGGAGATCAAACAAGACAGTTCTAAAGGAAATCAACCCTGAATATACACTGGAAGGACTGTTTTGAAGCTCCAATACTTTGGCCACCTGATGTGGAGAGTCGACTCATTGGAAAAGACCCTAAGGCTGGGAAAGACTGAAAGTAAAAGGAGAGGGGGATGACAGAGGATAAGATGGTTAGATAGCATCACTGACTCAATGGACATGAATTTTAGCAAACTCCAAGAGTTAGTGGAGGACAGAAGAGCCTGGAGTGCTGCAGTCCATGGGGTCATAAAGAGTTGGACACAATTTAGCAACTGAACAACAACAATTTGATCTCTTCATATTACAGTTTGCAAAGTTTTCTCCTATTTTGGTCAATACTGAAATCAGATTGATTATATTCTTTGCAGCCAAAGATGGAGAAGCTCTAAACAGTCAGCAAAAACAAGACTGGGAGCTGACTGTGGCTCAGATAATGAACTCCTTATTGCCAAATTCAGACTTAAATTGAAGAAAATAGGGAAAACCACTAGAACATTCAGGTATGACCTACATCAAATCCCTTATGATTATACAGTGGAAATGACAAATAGATTCCAGGGATTAGATATGATAGAGTGCCTGAAGAACTGTGAACAGAGGTTCATGACATTGTACAGGAGGCAGTGATCCAGACCATCCCCAAGAAAAAGAAATGTAAAAAGGCAAAATGGTTGAGGAGGCCTTACAAATAGCTGAAAAAAGAAGAGAGGTGAAAGGCAAAGGAGAAAAGCAAAGATATACCCCTTTGAATGCAGAGTTCCAAAGAACAGCAATGAGAGATAAGAAAGCCTTCCTCAGTTATCAGTGCAAAGAAATAGAGGCAACAATAGAATGGGAAAGACTAGAGATCTCTTCAAGAGAATTAGAGATGCCAAGGGAATATTTCATGTAAAGATGGGCACAATAAAGGACAGAAATGGTATGGACCTAACAGAAGCAGAAGATATTAAGAAGAGGTGGCAAGAATACACAGAAGAACTATGCAAAAAAGATCTTCATGGCTCAGATATCCATGATGATGTGATCACTCACTTTGAGCCAGACATTCTGCAATGTGAAGTCAAGTGGGCCTTAGGAAGCATCACTACAAACAAAGCTAGTGGAGGTGATGGAATTCCAGTTGAGCTATTTCAAATCCTAAAAGATGATGCTGTTAAGTTACTGCACTCAATATGCCAGCAAATTTGGAGAACTCAGAAGTGGCCAAAGTGGAAAAGGTCAATTTTCATTCCAGTCCCAAAGAAAGGCAATGACAAAGAATGTTCAAAGTACCACACGATTGCACTCATCTCACACTAGTAAAGTAATGCTCAAAATTCTCCAAGCCAGGTTTCAATAGTACATAAACTGTAAACTTCCAAATGTTCAATCTGGATTTAGAAAAGGCAGAGGGATCAGAGATCAAACTGCCAACATCCACTGGATCATCGAAAAAGCAAGAGAGTTCCAGAAAAACATCTATTTCTGCTTTATTGACTATGCCAAAGCCTTTGATTGTGTGGACCACAACAAACTGTGGAAAATTCTGAAAGAGATGGGAATACCAGACCACCTGACCTGCCTCCTGAGAAATCTGTATGCAGGTCAGGAAGCGACGGTTAGAACTGGATATGGAACAACAGACTGGTTCCAAATCGGGAAAGGAGTACATCAAAGCTGTATATTTTTACCCTGCTTATTTAATTTATATGCAAGGTACATCGTGTGAAATGCTGGGCTGGATGAAGCACAAGCTGGTATCAAGATTACTGGGAGAAATATCAATAACCTCAGATATGCAGATGATACCACCCTTATGGCAGAAAGTGAAGAAAAACTAAAGAGCCTCTTGATGAAAGTGAAAGAGGAGAGTGAAAAAGTTGGCTTAAAACTCAACATTCAAAAAACGAAGATCATGGCCTCCAGTCCCATTGTGGCAAATAGATGGGGAAACAGTGGAAACAGTGAGAGACTTTATTTGGGGGGACTCCAAAGTCACTGCAGATGGTGACTGAAGCCATGAAGTTAAAAGACGCTTGCTGCCTGGAAGAAAATCTATGACCAATCTAGACAGAATATTAAAAAGCGGAGATATCACTTTGCCAACAAAGGTCTATCTAGTCAAAGCTGTGGTTTTTCTAGGAGTCATGTATGGATGTGATTTGGACAAAGAAAGCTGAGTGCCAAAGAATTGATGCTTTTGAACTGTGGTGTTGGAGAAGACTCTTGAGAGTCCCTTGGACTGCAAGGAGATCAAACTAGTCAATCCTAAAAGGAATCAGTCCTGAATATTCATTGTAAGGACTGATGTTGAAGCTGAAACTCCAATACTTTGGACACCTGATGCAAAGAACTGACTCATTGGAAAAGACCCTGATGCTGGGAAAGATTGAATGCAGGAGGAGAAGGGGACAACAGAGGATGAGATGTTTGGATGGCATCATTGACTTGATGGACATGATTTTGAGCAAGCTCCAGGAGCTTGGTGATCGACAGGTATGCCTGGTGTGCTACAGTCCATTGGGTTGCAAAAAGTTGGACATGACTGAGCAACTGAACTGAACTGATGTGCCAAAATCTGCACTGTGATGGATTACAGATGGAGTACATTCATCTCCAGTGAAGAGACTGACAGTGAGATGCAATCCAACTGTTCATCATATAATCAGTTCCATGTGAGTCTTATTTGGTGTGTTTGCCTCATCCTTTACCTTTAAATATGCCCTCCCCAACACATTATAATCTTTGACATAAATGGCTTCATGTCCCCACTCTTTGAATGTTGTCAGCCCACCTGACAAAGAGCAGGAGACACATCTTTTTACACAGGTTAGGTGTGCAGAACAAGTCAAAAACAGTAGTTTTAGTCTGTGCTGCCTCCAACTCCTCCTGCATGGTTGGTCACTCTCAAACCCTCCAATAACAACAAACACGTATCACTTGTCAGCATAGTGCCGGGTATTGTGAAAAGCACAGGTGCCCAACAGGATGAGAAAGATGTGCTCCTTTTTTTTTTTTTTTTTGTAGTGTAGCATATTACACATGCAATCGCCTGTGTGAATGAGATATGAAGAAAGATGCAGGGAGTTAAGGGAGACCCCAGGAAATTAGACAGGAGCAGTGATATTTTGAAAATGAGGCCATAGAGCTGGGCAGGGGTCCATGAGAGCACATAGGCTGTAGATTCAGATCAGGAAATGAGCTAAATCACCAATCCTTGTACAGTGCTCAAATCTTCTCTTCATGATATAGCCATGAAAGATAAGGGAACTGAGCTTACATTCTCAACTAACTGCCCTTTTTAGAAAAGCAGCTTGTCTATCTCAATAAGGAGAAGGCAGGTGTCAGTTTATTTCTTCCCGCCAACCCAGTGACCACTTTCCCTTTCCTGCTCATCTTCATGTTCAGGGTTGCTTCAGCACTCTTCATTCCATTTCTGTGTGCAACTTTCTTAAGTTTCATTAAGCCCTCGTCTGGTTTATTGGCGACAATCAGCCACTGAGCAGATTCAACCAACCACCTGATGAAAAAAGGGCACACAAGTGCAGTCAGCTCTCCCTTGCTTATTTGTCACCTGATTATTGGCAACAGATACTTTTTGCCTTTCATCTATATCTAGAACTTCACTTATTGGATCAGGAAAGAAATTATGTTCTTTTATACAAATACTATGAAAACAGGAGGATGACTATTGTGGGCATTGCACCTGAAAGGCATAGCACACGCAGTCTAATACAGACTTGGGAGTCAAATTTCCTCTGTGCTTAATCAGCAGATTTTCCAAGAAGCTTATGAGGCTTAAGCTTGAGAGTCTTCCACATGCATAATTCCCTTTCAAAGTTTGTCTTTGGTTCTATCAACTTTGTGCTCACATTATATATTTATAAAATATTCTTTTTTAAAAAGCCCCCCAGTTATGTAAGCTTAAATCCCAACAACATGTGCAAGTACTCCAACCATGACCTGCTCTTAGTAACCTGCTGTCAGTAGCTAAGTACACAGATGACTCACTTATTTAAATGAGTCTCAGTTTTCTCATCAATACAGTGGAGAAAGTAATGCCACCGTCCTCGTGGGCCTGCTGTGAGACTAGAATGACATAACGGCTGTATCTGGCATGGATTACGCTTTCCTCTCTCTCTAAACTCCTCTCAGTGTATTAAATCTATAGCCATTTCTTTATGATTGATGAAATCTGATTCTCCCTAGACTGGTTTTAAGTTTAATGATGAAGTTTACCATTAATAAATCTTAAAATTATCTAAGGGGGGAGGGACTGTTGAACATATGATGTAAAGCACCTAACTGAATGCCAGTTTTATTACTGGAAAAAACTATGCTTCTATTATGTCAGCGAACTATATGAATAAATTGGTTGCCTCTTGCTTTTATCCAATTTCACCTACAAAAATGAAAATAAAAACTTTGCCATAATATGATTCATTCCAAAGCCAAACATACTAAAGGTGCTTACTTTTTAAATATTTGAGTGCATTTTACATTAAGGAAAATAACACTAAAATAACTCTATGACTGCTACACAGAGTAAGATACATGAAGAAGGATGGCAGAAAATACTTAGATTTCTCTGGAAGAAAAGTCATTGTCATTCCCTGTTGTGCTTTTCAAATCTCGGTTTGCACAGAGTGAACAGATGAGATACATGGGTTTTAGCTCCAAACAATTAGATATGATCCCTGGAGTAAGACTACTCTGATTCAATATGCATTTTCATCCCAGGTACCCATAAGACTGAGTGAGAGAGAAGGCTCATATCTTGAGGAGAGAAAGAAGACAAAGAAAGGTGCAGACACCACCAGCTGCAGGGTGCGCCACTCTCGAAAGACAAAAGCCAGTCCTCCCAGCATCGTCTGTCCAATACTAAGGGTACAGGATAGCAGTGTCATTACTATGGTTTTTGACTGGGAACATATCCACTCTATAACTGGAAGAAACCCAATTGAGATACTAATGTCAGATGAAGATGAAATTTCAAGGTCAAATTCAAGACTTGGAAAATGGATTAGATCACAATTGTGGATTTACCCAGCATAGTGCTATTTGCTATGATGACCACAGCAGAACAACCTGACCAGAAGCATAGTAGGCAGTCAATGAGGAAGGTGGGACCAAAGGCTTCACAGGTCCCAGAGATGGCGAGCTGGAGCAAACAGCACCTGAGAATCAACTTTCGCCCAAACCTAAGAAACAGAGAATCAACTTAGATTATGGGAGTAATAGTAATATATGGTAAGAAACTCAGAAAGCAAAAGCATACTCTGAAACTTAGAGAGTGTTTTAACAAGCGATTCATGAACCTGAAATCTTGAAAAGACAAGAGCTAAATCAACACATTTCCCCAAAAGTAACATTCTTTGTCTATGTAATATTGCCTAGAATATAAAAACTTCATTCTCTAGTCAGCAGGAGGCAACTGACATCAAGTGATATCACATTAAAGAAACCACAGTATTGGAAATTGTAACATTACCATAAGCATCCATTTTACAAGTATGTGTATCTAGCAAAGTAGAGAGTCTCTAGAGTATCTAGAACACATGGAGCTAAAAGTATACTTGAGTCTCCAAATTACAGCTGAAAAAAGAAAATGTTAGTTGCTCAGTCATGTGTGACTCTTTGTGACCCCATGGACTGTAGACTGCTAGGCTCCTCTGTCCATGAAATTCTCCAGGCAAGAATACCGGAGTGGGTTGCCATTCCCTTCTCGAGAGGATCTCCTGGACCCAGGGATCGAATCCAGGTTTCCTGCATCGCAGGCAGATTCTTCACTGTCCGAGCCCCCAGGGAGGTCCTGCGCCACTGCAAACTATCATGGAACAATGCATTAAAGTTGTTAAAGCTTTATGTAAAATCACTCTGTTGAATCTGGATTTGCAGTTCTCAAGCAACGTGCTGCCCTAGAACAACATGAGCTCCATAACCCATTCAGGGGAAAGATTAGTGTAAGATGGCGAATCAAGGGGAAAAGAAGGTGAGAGACAAACGAGGAAAAGGGAATTTGGTTTTCCTTGGGCATCAGGAAAAGGGTGCCTTAGTGTATATGACTTGGACTACATAGGATGTGCTAATATATACACCCAGTAATAAAAACTAAAGTACAAATTTTGGGATTTGGAATTCCTCTGCAAGGTTTGAAATAGAATTCTTTAAAAATTCAAATAGTCCACCAAAAAAACTGGAAAATGTAAAAACATAGGGACAAAAATAACACCAAATAATCATTTTAGTAATCATTATTATCATCAAGATTGAAGGCAGGAGAAGGGGACAACAGAGGATGAGATAGTTGGATGGCATCACTGACTCAGTGGATGTGAGTTTGAGCAAACTCTGGGAGATAGCAAAGGACAGGGAAGCCTGGTGTGCTGCAGTCCATGCGGTTGCAGAGTTGCAGAGTTGACTCTGCAGAGTTGACTCTGCAACCGCATGGACTGAACAATTGAACAACAACAACAACATAATCATCAAAAAAATTTTGTAGAAAAAATTAAAGTGATAAACTGAAACGAATCATAACAACAATCACACCAAACAAATAGCTAATGACTTAAACCATCTATCACAAGAGGAAGATTATCAAAGGGTTAAAAAAAAGACCTAATTTTAGGTACAGTAGTACTTAATATATTGTGGGTTGAAAGTAAATTGACAGTAAAAAAAAATTGAGTTCAAATAGTAATTATAAGATGCCTGGTGTCTTTACATTATCATCAAATAAAACAAATTTCAAAACAAAATACATTTACAGAAATAATAATGCTGAAAAGGTCAAATGTATATGAACTCAACAAAAGCTTGAAATACATGAAATAAAACTGACAGAATTAGATGCAGCATTCATATTCTGTAATCATTAGTTTATAACTCTTCATTCACCTTATTCTTCTGATACCTTAAATCTACTTTCTGCCTCCACTAATTTGCCTAGTCTTAACTAGTTCTTGTGAATTCTGTTTCACAGTGATAGGAAGAGCTGACATCGAAGAATCAAAAAGTGGTGTCACTGTGAACGCTTGGCCGCCACAAACCAGTTATCCCTGTGGTAACTTTTCGGACACCTCCTGCTTAAAACCGCAAAGGTCAGAAAGATCGTTCTTTTGTAAGTGAATGCATATCTTTGTCCTTCTGTGCCTGGTTTATTTCATTCAGCATATTTTTTTTTCAAAGTTTATTTATGTTGTACTGAGTACCAGAACATCATTCTTTTTTCTGGATGAATAATCTCCTATAGTGTATATTCACCATATTTGTTTACCCATTAATCTGCTGATGCATATTTGGATTGCCACCTTCAGGTATTATAAATAATGCTGTAATGAATACTGATATTCAGCTGTCAAACTCTCTGTTTTTAATTTTTTAGAGTATAAACCTAGGAGTGGAATTGCTAGTTCATGTGAAAATTCCATTTAGACTTTTGACAATCTGCCATCTTGTTGTTGTTCAGTCACTAAGTTGTGTCCGACTCTGCGCACCAGGCTTCCCTGTCCTTCACTATCTCCTGAAGTTTGCTCAAATTCATGTCTACTGAGGCTTCATCATGTTATATTTCCACTGTCAATGAATGAGGGTTTGTTTCAATTTCTCCACTTGCTCACCAACACTATTTCTGCTTTTTTAAAATTATAGCCATCCTAGTAGGTGTGATATGGTTTGCTGTATAGTTTTGACTTGCATTTCTTTAATAAGTGATGATGTTGGTATCTTTTCTTGTGCTTATCAACCGCTTGTATATCTTCTTCATAGAAATATATTCAAGTCCTTTGCTAATTTTTAAATTGGTTTATCATTTTGTTATTGAATGGTTCATATATTCTGGATATTAAATACTTATCAGCTGTATTATTTGAAAATATTTTCACCCAATTGTAGGTTATCTTTTATTCTCTTGATAATAACTTTTGATGCACAAGGTTTTTAATTTTGATGAAGTCTGATTTAACTATTTTTCTTTTGTTTGTGATTTGCATGTCTAAGAATCCATTACCAAATACAAGGTCATGAAGATTCACTTCTATGCTTCCTTTAAGAGTTTTAAGGTTTTAACTCTTACATATAGGTTATTAATTCAGTCAACTTTTGCATATAGAGTAAGAGAAGAGTAAACTTTTAAAAAATATTCTGTATGGGCATTTAGGGGCTTACTAGGTGGCACCCCACTCCAGTATTCTTGCCTGAAAAATCCCATGGATGGAAGAGCCTGGTCGGCTGCAGTCCATGGGATCGCTAAGAGCTGGACACGACTAAGCAACTTCACTTTCACTTTTCACTTTCATGCATTGGAGAAGGAAATGGCAACCCACTCCAGTGTTCCTGCCTGGAGAATCCCAGGGACGGGAGAGCCTTGGTGGGCTGCCGTCTGTGGGGTCGCACAGAGTCGGACACGACTGAGGTGACTTAGCAGCAGCAGCAGCAGGTGGCACTAGTGGTGAAAAAACCATTCATGCCTATGCAGGAGATGTTAAGAAATGCAGGTTCAATTCCTAGGTTGGAAAGATCCTCTGGAGAAGGGCACAGCAACCCACTCCAGCGTTCTTGCCTCGAGAATCCAATGAACATAGGACCCTGGAGGGCTACAGTCCATAGGGTCTCAAAGAGTGGGACATGACTGAAGTGAATTTGCAGGCATGAACATGGATATTTAGTGGTTCAACACCATTTCCTGAAGGCATTTTTCTTTTCCACTCTGAGTTATCTTGGCACACTTGACAAAAGTCAGTTGGCTTTAAACGTACAATTTTATTTCTGGACTCAGTTCCTTTATGTTGGTTTGTACCTCTATCCTTATGCCAGTACCATAATGTTTGGTTATGGCAGTTTTGTAGTAGTTTTGAAACCAAAAAGTGTGAGTCCTCTGAATTTGACCTTCTTTTTTTTTTTTTTCATTTATTTTTATTAGTTGGAGGCTAATTACTTTACAATATTGTAGTGGTTTTTGTCAAGAGAACAGCATCAAAACATGTATATTATCTAGGGTGAAATAGATCACCAGCCCAGGCTGGATGCATGAGACAAGTGCTCGGGCCTGGTGCACTGGGAAGAACCAGAGGGATCAGGTGGAGAGGGATGTGGGAGGGGGGATCGGGATGGGGAATACACGTAAATCCATGGCTGATTCATGTCAATGAATTTGTCCTTTTTTTAACATTGTTTGGCTCTTTGGAGCTCCAAATTCATACGAATTTAAAGTTCAGCTTTTCCATTTCTACAGAGAACAATGTTGGAATTTTGATAGGGATTTCATTGAAACTGTTCATTGTATTAAGTAGATTGACTTGTTGCCAACATTAAGTCTTCCAACATCATTAACACAGGATTCCTTTCCATTTATTTAGGGCTTTTCTATTTCCTTCAGCAAGGTTTTATAGTTTACAGTATACAAATTTTTTACCTCTTAGATTAATTTTATTGATAGGTAGTTTATTCTTTTAGAAGATATTGTAAGTGTAATAACTTTCTCAATTTCCTTTTCTGCTTGTTCATTGTGGTTATATAATTGTGTGTTTTTCTTGTACCCTACAACTTTGTTGAATTCATTCATGAACTGTAATAGCTCTCTTGTGCATTCTTTGGAATTTTAAATTTGTATAATCATGTCATCTACAAATATAGGTAGACTAAAGTTTTTCTTTTCAATTTGGATAAATTTTATTTCTCTTTCTTATCTAATTACTCTAATTAGATTCTTCAGTACAATGTTGATTAGCAGTAGTGAAAGCAGACATCCTTGACTTGCTCCTGAAGTTAGTGTGAAAGTTTTCCTTTCACCATTGAGTATAATGTTAGTTGTAATTTTTTTCTTAAATATCCTTTAACCTGTTGGGTTCCCTTTTATTCTTAGTAGTCTTATTTTTATCATGAAAGAGTGTTAGGTTTGATAAAATGCTGAATGTTATCAATTGAAATTACACTTTCTTTATTCTATTAAAGTGCTACATTACACTGATTGATTTTCTTATGATGAACTACCTTTGCATTCCTGGGATAAATCTTATTTGTTCATGGTATATACTTCTTTAAATATGCAGTTGGATTCAGTCTGCTAGCATTTTGTTGCAGATTTTGCATTCATAAGGGATGTTGCTCTGTTGTTTGCTTGTGATGTCATTATCTCGCTTTGATATCAGAGCAGCACTGGTCCCATAGAGTGAGTTAGGGAGCTTTCCTCCTCTTCTGTTTCATGGAAAATTTCAAGAAGAATTGGTGTTCATGTTGGGTTGGTCAAAGGTCATTCATTTTTCCCCCCATAAGATGGCTCTAGTAGTGTTCAGTTGTCTTTAAGTTCATTCAAAATAATTTTGTTACCTTGTTTTGACAGCTGCCATATCAGTGCATTTAAAAAACTTATCAAAGTTGGTGAATTTTTGTGTAGCCATTTTAATATTGAAGATGAAAGAGAAAAAGCAACATTTTAAGCATTGTTGCTTGTTATTGTCCCCAGTTACATCCAACTCTTTGTGACCCCATGGTCTGTAGCCTGTCAGGCTCCTCTGTCCATGGAATTCTCCAGGCAAGAATACTGGAGTGGGTCACCACTTCCTACTCCAGGGGATCTTCCCAACCCAAGGATTGAAGCCATGTTTCTTGTGTCTTCTGCATTGGCAGGTGGATACTTTATCACTGAGCCACCAGGGAAGCCAACTTATTAACAATTAAAAGCAAATGGGTTTAATTTTCCAATCAAAAGAGAGAGTCACTAAATGGATTTTTTAGAAAAGGACTGAACTATATTCTCCTTACAAGAGGCTCACTTCAGCTTTAAAGACATACATAGGCTCAAAGTGATGGGACAAGAAAGGATACTCTATGCAGAGTACAATTAAATGAGAATATTTTTGTCTGATACTTACATCAGACAAAATAGACTCCAACCAAAAATGGTAAGAAGACACAAAAAGTTGCATTACATAATGACAAAGGAACCATTTATCAAGATGATATATCAGTAATAAATAATTATGCAGCTAACACCAGAGCACCTCAATATATTAAGCAAATACTAACTAAGATCATGGCATCTGGTCCCATCACTTCATGGGAAATAGATGGGGAAACAGTGGAAACAGTGTCAGACTTTATTTCTGGGGGCTCCAAAATCACTGCAGATGGTGACTGCAGCCATGAAATTAGAAGACGCTTACTCCTTGGAAGGAAAGTTATGACCAACCTAGATAGCATATTAAAAAGCAGAGACATTATCTAGGGTGAAACAGATCACCAGCCCAGGCTGGATGCATGAGACAAGTACTCGGGCCTGGTGCACTGGGAAGACCCAGAGGAATTGGGTGGAGAGGGAGGTGGGAGGCGGGATCGGGATGGGGAATACATGTAAATCCATGGCTGACTCATGTCAATGTATGACAAAAACCACTACAATATTGTAAAGTAATTAGCCTCCAACTAATAAAAATAAATGAAAAAAAAATAAAAATAAACAGGGATAAATCTCACACATACACACAAAAAATAAAATAAAAAGCAGAGACATTTCTTTGCTAGCAAAGGTCCATCTAGTCAAGGCTATGGTTTTTCCAGTGGTCATGTATGGATGTGAGAGTTGGACTGTGAAGAAAGCTGAGTGCTGAAGAATCGATGCTTTTGAACTGTGGTGTTGGAGAAGACTTTGAGAGTCCCTTGAACTGCAAGGAGATCCAACTGGTCCATCCTAAAGGAGATCGGTCCTGGGTGTTCATTGGAAGGACTGATGTTGAAGCTGAAACTCCAATACTTTGGCCACCTCATGTGAAGAGTTGACTCATTGGAAAAGACCCTGATGCTGGGAGGGATTGGGAGCAGGAGAAGAAGGGAACAACAGAATGAGATGGCTGGATGGCATCACCGACTCAATGGACATGCATTTGGGTAAACTCCAGGAGTTGGTGATGGACAGGGAGGCCTGGTGTGCTGCAATTCATGGGGTCGCAAAGAGTCAGACATGACTGAGCGACTGAACTGAACTGAACTGAACATATGTGAAAGGAGAAATAGACAATGGTACAATCATATTGGTGGACCTCATTACTTTGTTTTCAACAATGTTTAGCCAGATTAAGAAAGTGAGAGAGAAGACTCAAAAAAAATTAAAAATTAAAGAGGAGACACAGGGTTATAAGGTACTGCTCAAATATTTCTGTGTTTTAATAAAATAAATAAAACCTTTAATAAAAAAGGTTAACCTAGAAGAAATGGATAAGTTCCTAGACACATACAATCTACCAAGACTGAATCACAAAGAAATGGAAAAATCTGAACAGACCAATGACTAAGGAGATTAAATCAGTAATAAAAACCACTCCTTCTCACACACAAAAAGAAAAACAATGCAAAACCTGGACAAGGGTTTTCACAGGTGAATTCTGCCAAACATTTAAAGATGAATTAAACCAGTTCTTCTCAAACACTTCCAAAAAATTTGAAGAGGAGGAAACACTCTCAAACTGATTTTAGAAATCCACCACTCTTCTGATTCCAAAGTCAGATAAGGACACTCCAAGAAAACTGCAGACCGACATCTCTGCTGAATACAGATGCAAAACATTCTCAACAAAATATTAGTAAACCAAACTCAATAGCACACTAAAAGGATCATAAAACATGATCAGGTGGAATTCACCCCTAGGATGTAAGGATCACTCAAGATATGCAAATCAATAAATGTGAAAAACCACATAATGGAGTGAAAGGTAAATTAGTATGATCATCTCAAGAGATGCAGAAAAAATCCAACATTCTTTAGCAACAAAAATAATTAGTTGGGTACAGAAGAAATGTACTTCAACATAATAAAGGCCATACACGACAAATTCTCAGCTAATATCATACTCAACGCTGACAGGTTGAAAGATTTTCCTGTAAGCTTAGGAAAAAACAAGGGTGCCCACTCACACAGGTCACATTTAACATAATATTGTAAGTTGTAATCAGAGAAAGCACGCAATAAAAAGGCATAGAAGTTGGAAAGGAAGAATTAAGTTCTGTTTGTAGATGTTATCATCCTATACACAGAAAATTCTAAAGACTCAACCGAAAATTTGTTAGAACTAGTCTACAAATTCAGTGAAGTCACAGGATACAAAATCAACATACAGAAATCAATTGCATTTCTATACACCAACAATGAAATATGTGAAAAAAGTATTAAAGAGAACAATTCCATTCACAGCAGCATCAAAAAGCACTTTATTGTGAATAGTCATAAAGGCTTTGGTCAGAATACTGGTCAACTCTTTTATGAATTACATTTGGTGTAATTACATACAAAATTCACAATTTTCAGGTGAAAGATAAAATGACATTATGCTTATGGATGGTAAGGGATACTTTAAGTCTCTCATTTCTCCTGTGAAAGACTTGAGTGTCTGTCTGCCACTGTTGTCTCTTACTTCAGGATGGACACTGCTGGCCCAGGATAACCCAAACTTCTCACACAAATTGTGACTCCTGAGGTCTATAGATTAATTACCTTATACTAAGGTAATATATGGTTGCAAGAATACTTAATACAAGGCTTTTAAAAGCAAGATAAATATCCAGGTTACAACTGCAATTATTTTGCAATTCCAGTATTACCTCACTATGCACCAAGTTTTATAGAAATGCCTACCAGTTATGGTGGGGCGACCAAGACATGATGACCAATGTGGGAACCCATAAGCAATTAGCTCACTGAGTCCAGTAGGGACTTAACACAGAAATCATGGCAAAGGCCAGCACTGCTGTTCTCTCTATCTGTGTTTTTGAAGAAGTTGGACCTCTGTCTTGAAGCACCTTCCTTTCTGTTCCCATAGATAACTCTTCCTCATATTTCTGGATGAAGTATTATGATACTTACCCTCTAAATACTGTTCTGGAATATCCCCCAGATCTTGTGGAGATGATATTTCTGTGTCCAGTGCACAGAGCTCTGTGGCAACAAAATGTCATTCATCACAATGAGTTGAATTCTGCATTTCCATCTGTAGCTCCCTGGAAACCAAGGCAACTCACCCCAGAGGAAGGGCAGCAGGGATGTGGAGACACTCACCTGTCTGAGAGATGGCCATAGATGATGCCCCCCCCCCCCAGCATTCCAGCCATGACTAGGGACTGAACCACTGATTTCTGTGACTGATGATCTCATACAAAGTCCCACTGGAAAAGAAGAAAACCAGCACAAAGGAGTTTCACAGCATCTCATAATCCCTCAATGTGCCCTTCATGAACACATTCTGTTTTTTTTTTTAACTATGTTTATTCGTCTATATCATTCAAGTCTCAGTTTAAGCATGGCTTTTCTAGAATTTATCAACCAAGTCTTCTAGGTTATAACAGGATCAGTCTTTATATTCACTTAGCACTACATACCCCAGCGGTCCTCAATCTTTGCCACACATTGGAAACACAGTTTTTTAAAAAATATTGAAGTCTAGATTTCACATCTAGAGTGAAATATACTCCAGTCTGTTTCTCTGACAAGTACCCAGGGTATTGAAATATGTTCTTATTAAAAATAGTATTTCCAATTTGCAACTAGATTGAGAACAAGTGACCTAGAATAATTTTTCACAAGTTGTATCAAGTAATTACTTGTCTAGTCACCAGTCTTTATACTAAAGGTAAAGCTTTGTGATATTAGAATTCATATCCAGTTTGTTGATTTCACTGTCCTCAATTATAAGTGCTTGGCTTTTAAAAAGGTAAGCAATCATTATTGCTGAAAGAATGAGAGACAGGTGGTTACACTAAGCACTTGAACAGTATTTATGCTATGTTATTCTAAACACCCAGACCACGTACTCACAATTGTAAATGAGGCTTTACCTCAGTCATGATGGTGGAGGAGAAGAAGCTGTGATCATACACCCAGCCATCCACACAGGGCTCTATGTTCACGTCACTCACGTTGGGAAAGAGCCCACTGAGGTGAAGGAGCTGCCACTGTGGGTGGAGGAAACGATGACATTTCTCTGGCTTCAAGTAAGAATCCAAGGGGATGGAAAGTCTCAGGAGGACATCAAGGCTGAGGGTCCCAGTGTCATTATCAGAGACAGTGTCATTATTGAGGATGTGGACCCAGCAGCGATGCCCTGGAACAGCTGCAGTGAAGTTCTCCAGCAGTATATGGCATGCTATCATCATGAGAGAAGGCAAGGCTAAAAGCATCTGAAGCATCTGGAATTGCCCCAGGCCACCAATTTCATCCTGGAGCTTCTCAAAGGCCACTGTGAAAAGGTGATATTCAAGAGAAGATACAATGACTTTACAGAGACAAGTTCAGAGGCACAAAAAGTTTCCTTACATTAATTCAAACTATGTGACCTCTCACCAGTTTCTCATTAATGAGTCTTGTCACTCTACTTACAACAGAGCAGTTTTCCCAGTCCTTTTGTAATCAGGATATAATACTCTTCTTTTTTTAAAGTAAAGTTATAGAGATAATTATTTACCAAAATACTTCCCATTGTTGACAATGAAATCTGTTTAAAGGTTTACTCTCTGAATGTGTTTGTCCTCAGGGGTTATGTAAAATCAGCATTGGACTTTGACAAGAACATGGTCTCTAAATAATCTAAGATAAGCCTGCTACACAGTCTTCTGTATTTCTAGAAAATGGAATTTGAGAGACACGGAATTAAATTGCTTTATGATTTTTCTGTGGAAAGAATAGGAAACAAATGCTTTTTTGTTTAATACTGAATTTTATTAAAATAATTAACAAAACACAACCCTACTAGTTTTCGTGCTTCAGTTTAAATTACACCAAAAACTCACAATAATTTTAAGTTCCTTGAAATATAGGTACAGGGGAAAGGCAGTAGTAAACTCATGTGAGTTTATTTTCTTGGATTTATTTATTGGTTTACGTAATATATTATTGGTTTACATAATATATGGACTTCCTGATGGCTCAGACAGAAAGAATCTGCCTGCAATGCAGGAGACCTGGCTCAATCCCTGGGCTGGGAATATCCCCTGGAGAAGGGAATGGCAACCAACTCCAACATTCTTGCCTAGAGAATTCCATGGACAGAGGAGCCTGGCAGGCTACAGTCCATGGGGTCACACAGTCAGACACAACTGAGCAACTAACACTTTACATAATGTATTAAATATAATTTATGTGCAATTGTTCAGAATACTGATGAACTGATCCTTTTATCACTATGAAACTGGCCTAGTTATCTCTGGTAATATTCTTTGATTTCAAGTATATATTTTCTCATTTTCATATAGTCATCCAAGTTTCTTACATTTAGAGTTTGCAAGCTATAACTTTCCAATTCTTTATATACTTCATTAAAATGTGTATTGAGATAACTATAGAGTCACATACAGCAGCAAGAAATAGTGTAATGAGAAATTGTCTGCACAGTACCCATTTTCCCCCAATAGAAATATTTGCAAAATTATAGTATATTAGTACTAATTTATTGATAGTGATACAATGTACTAACCTTATTCAGACTTCCCCAGTCAGTTTTACCTGTTCATTTGTATATGTGTGTGTGGGGGAGGTACTTGGTACCATATAGTTTATCACCTGTTTGGCTTTGTGCATCCACCACCACAGTCAAGATACTAGAGATCCATCTCCACTGATATGCCTCTTGCACATATATGTATTTATCCCTCTTGGGTATATAAATACACTCACCTTGCACCTGCTCCTGTCTTTCCCTTTGCTATCTTTGGCAACTACTAATCTGTTTTCCACTTTAAAAATCTGTCATTAAAATATTGTTATATACAAAGAAAAATATGGGGAAGTGAAGCCATCAGGATTGTGACATAGGTCATTCCTATCTGAGTCCTTCTCTATAGAAGATTAGCTAGCAACTATCCTCAGACAAGTCATTGCTGTGAAAATTCCAGAACTTAAGGACAAGGATGAAGCAATCTCTGAAGGACAAAGATAGAGAAAAATACTTAAGAAGAACAAGAGGAGTGACTACACTCTGACCACATTATTCCTCCCCCAGCCCAACACAGCACCACACCAAGAGGGCCCCCTTGAGCTTACAGTTTCTCCAGTGAGAAAAACAGGATCCAAGTGGACATTCATCTGCCATAGAATTATGAGATGCTTGCCCAGGAGGCCCACTCAGGTCTGGCCTTGTGGGAATCACTAGGGGAATTCCCGGGTTCAATCACTGGGAATCAAATTGAGATGAAGAAGTGGGCAGAGCTCACAGTAACCAGCACTCAAGTTTTGGTGGGCTGCATTTCTGCTTGCCACAGAATCCAAGTAGAGAGCCCAGCCAGTGGTTCTGTTCTTCCGCAGAATCGAGCTGGTGGCCAAAGAGCTCAGTTGGAAATTCTACCTTATTTGGATTTCCAGCCTACAAGCCATATTAGGCATGGTGCTGGCTTATGGCCCTGACTGAGCAGGGAAGCAAATGCACAAGTCTGCCTAACTTCTGAGTATAGCTTCCATTTCCACCCAATCAGGAACCCTTTCCAGACAACCCAGGCAGCCACAGTACCCATCTGTGGACAGGAAGTCAAGCCAGAAGTTCTGTTCTACTTTTAAGAATAATCTCTGAACTCACATAACCAAGCATCTTGAACCGTGGCCCTCAGAGCCCAATTATGGTACTGCCTAGCTGCACAGCCTAGAAAACAGCCTCACCTCATATCACAACCCAACCTATGACGCTGCCTGACCACTGAACATAGTCTCACCCTTATTCATGCCTCTTCCAAAAACCTCACCCAAGTGTAGAACATAGCCTGAAGCCCCACACAACAAGGAAGGTTGTACAGTGACCCTCCCTGCTGAAGCAGACCTTTAAAGTCCAGAAGAGGAGACTATTTGCTCATAGCATAGACGCCAATACAAGGAATCAAGGATCACAGAAAATCAAATAAACATTAAACCACCAAAGGAATTAAAGCTCCTGGAAGTGACCTAAAAGAAATGGAGATCTATTAACTGTTTGACAAAGAATTCAGAATAATCCTTTTTAAAAATTTCAATGAACTACAATAACATACACACAGACAGCTAAACTGAATTACAAAAACAGTGAATGAACAAAATGAAAATTTCAATATAGAAGTGAGAATAACCCCAAAATAAAAATAAACAGATATCTTAGAGCTAAAGAATATGACTGAACTAAAGAATTTAATAGAGAATTTCTATAAAAGACTAAACATTGCAGAAGAAAGATTCAGTGAACCAGGAGATGGGTCATTTGAAATTATCCAGTCAGAGGAGAAAAAAAGAAAACAAGAATGAAGAAGAGTGAAGAGAAGCCATGAGACATATGGGAAAACATAAAGAAAACAATACATGCTTGTGAAAATCTAAGAAAGGAAAGAGACATGGACAGAAAATTAATCTCAAGAAAAAAATGTCTTAAAGATTCCCAAGCATGGGAAGATAAATGAACATCAGATTCATGAGACCCAGACCCCAAATAAATTAAACCTGAAAGGCATTTACACTGAGACACATATTATTAAACTGTCAGAAGTCAAACACAAAGAAAAAAATTTGAAAGCAGCAGCAGAAAAGTGGCTTTAGCTTAAAAAAGAGTTCCCATAACATTATGATCAGATTTTAAAAAATTTTCTTTCTGCTTTTTTGGGATCACTTTATTATTTAAGGCAGGATTGATTGGATTTTCAAATATGAGTCCCCACCTTAGAGAACCAAGCCTGCCAATTTTTAGCCAGCAATGATTTTTGTCTCCTTCCCCATTAAAAAATGTCATTTCCTGAGGTTGACGAACACTGTTTGGTGACTTGTCTTCAATGGGTCACTTTTTAGATGATGAAATATCAGTTCCTTGGCCTCCTGCTGATTCCTCTTTAGTGGCAAACAAACTGTCACTGAAAGGCTGCCTGGAGCCAGGAAGCTAACAGGATTTGCCGAGGCTGATGGACATTCAACTGATTCTTTTCTGTAGGCAGACTGTGCTCTGTCATGATAGAATGCAGATTTTTAAAAATTGGTTGAAGTGTAGTTTGTTTACAATGTGGTGTTAATTTCTGTTATACAGCAGAGTGATTCGGCTGTATATATTCTTTCTCATTATGCTTTATTATATGGTAATTTATTTTTATACCCTGCTGTATGGGCCATATGCCTGCTGTACTTTCCAGATCCAAGCCGCTCAGGTGTCCAGGTCCTCTGTGAGGGTCCCAGGGGGGCCATGCGTCTCCTCAGGGGAGCTCGTCTCAGGCTGTGACACTCCTGGCAATACAATATAGAGCCCAGAAATAAATCATTTACATATAGAATCAACTAACATTTGACAAGTGTTAGTTGCTCAGTCATGTCTGACTCTTTGTGACCCCATGGACTATAGCCAACCAGGCTCTTCTGTCCATGGAATTCCCCAGGCAAGAATACTGGAGTGGGTTGCCATTTCCTCCTCCAGGGGATCTTCCCAACCCAGGGATTGAACCCTGAACTGCAAGCAGGAGATGTAAGAGATGAGGATTTGATCCCTGGGTCAGTAAGATCCCTTGGAGGAGGGCATGGCAACCCATTCCACTATTCTTGCCTGGGGAATCCCATGGACAGAGAAGCTTCGTGGGCTACAGTCCATAGAGTCACAAAGAGTCAGACACAACTGAATCGACTTAGCATGCATGCAATATTTGACAAAGGATCCGAGAATACTTATTGGAGAAAACATAGTCTCTTCAGTAAATGGTGCTGGAAAACTGGATATTCATGTGTGAAAGAAAGAAACTGGACCTCTCTCTTACAGCACTTACAAAAAAATAATACTCAAAATGGGCTAAGAACTTAAACATACAACCTGAAAATGTGTAACTCCTAGAAGAAGACATAGGAGGAAAGCATTTTGACATTGGTCTTGGCAATGAGTTTACTGATGATACCGGACTACAAGCTACATAAGCAAAACTAAACAAGTGGGACCATATCAAATTAGAAAGCTACTACACGTTAAAGAAATGATCCATAAATTAAATAGAAGCTATGGAATGACAGAACATATTTCCAATTTATACATCTGATAAGAAATTAACACCCAAAATACTTAAGAAACACACAGAATTTAATAGCAAAAAGAAAAATCCTACCAATATAAACAAAGCACGTGAATAGACATTTCTCCAAGGGAGATATTCAAAAGGCAAACAGATAAATGAAAGCATTTCAATATCACTAATTACCCAAACTACAATGAGATACTACCTCACATCTGTTAAAACAGTTATCATATAATCACATAAAGAATAAGAGATAACAAGTGCCAGTAAGCATGAGGAGAAAATGAAAGGCATGGAGACTGCTGGTGGCAAAGCAAACTGGAACAACCACTGTAGAAAGCAATATGGAAAGCCCTCTAAATACTAATAATAAAACTATCATCAGATCTAGCATTCCTACTTCTGGATACAAAATCGAAAGAAATGAAGTCACCATCTTAAAGAGATATCTGCGTCTCATCTCCAGTGTACATTAGAGCACTATTTACAATACTCAAGACATAGAAGCAGTCTAGCGTTCTGTCAATGGATGGATAAAGAATATGTGCTTTATATATAAAGTTCTCATCACAAAAACTGTAACTATGTAAGGTGTTGTATGTGGTAACTAAGGTTGTTTTATTAACTATTTCACAGTACATACATATATTTAATTATGCTGTACATCTTAAACTTACACAATGTTAGCATAAGACATATCTCTTACTTTATCTCATGAAGCTGAAAATTTTAATTTTAACCAAATAATAATATTGTATGTAATATTTTGAAGTTGGCTTTTACGCTAATCAAAATTATACAGATATTCATTGAAGTTGCTATCAATAGCTTATTTCTTTCTGCTGCTGAGTACATGAAATGTAGATACAAATGTTAGTTTAACCCATCACCTGATGAAAGCCATCTAGATAGGTTTTAGTTTTTGCATTTGTTTGTTCATAATTGAGATATAATAGACAAAATTTATAACATTAAGATATACTATGTGTTAATTTGGTACATTGTATATTGCAATATGATCACCAACATAGTGTTAGCTAACACTTTATTCATGTCACAGAATTATTATTTCCTTTCTGTGGTGAGAACAATTAAGATCTAGTCTGTTACTAAGTTTGAAGTTTATAATGTAGTATCATGGACTAGTGGCTCAGTGGTAAAGAACCCACTTGCAATGCAGGAAATCCAAGAGATGCCGGTTTGATCCCTGGGTCGAGAAGATGCCCTGGAGAAGGAAATAGCAACCCACTCCAGTATTCTTGCCTGGGAAATCCCACGTACAGAGGAACCTGGCAGGGTACAGTCCATGGGGTCAGAAAGAGTCGGACACCTCTGAGCATGTGCACAAACACCAGTTGCGGACTATGAAAATCACTAACTGTGATTACACCTGCAGAACTTGTTTATCTACTAGTTGCAAGTTTATACCATTAAAATTTTCACTAATTCCCCCATCTCCCAGCCCCAATAACCACCACTTTACTGTTTCCACGAGTTTGACGGGTTTAGATCTGACATCTGTTATACACAGAATGTGTCATTCTCTGACATCTCATTTAGCACAGTGTTTTCAAGGTCCATCCGTGTTGTTGTCACAAACAGTAAGATTTCCTTTCCTCCTGGGTAAACAATATTTCATCATATATATTAGACGTATGCAACGTACGTTGGTTATCCATCACCAAGTGGTTGACATTTAGATTGTTTCCATATCCTGGAGACTGCAAATAGTGCTTCACTAAATATGGGAGTAGAGCTATCTTTTTAATTTCCTCTTTTCATTTCCTTTGGATATATGCCAAGAGCAAGATTACTGGATCATATGGCAATTCTATTTTTAATTTTCAGAGGAAACTCCATGCTGTTTTCCATAGTGACTATACTAATTTACATTGCCACTGGTAGTGTACAAAAGTTCGCCCTTGTCCACATCCTCACCAGCACTTACTATCGCAAGTCTTCTTGATGATAGCTATTAACTAAAAATCAACAGTGATTAAGCCAGAGGAGAAATAAAGAATTCTATTTGAGCCAAATAGAGGATTATAATCTCAGAGACAGTCTTTAGAAGGCTGATAACTGTTTCACTTGTTAGAAGTCAAAGACACAGTCCTATACACTTTTGAGACAAAGGATCATACATGAAAATGACACAGACGTTTTATGAAGTTCACAAAAGGTACCTAGTTCAGATCTGCACATTTGAAGTGAGCAGCAGGTCTCTGTGATCCCTTACAGAATTAGGAAAACAAAAGTTAATCTTCTAAAGGGTTGCTGACATTGGAAGAAAAAGAAAAAAGAACACTGATGTTTATGATCAAACAGGCTTTATCACCTTTCTGGAGGTCTGGTTAATGTATAATGCAGAAGCACATTGCACTATGGTTTGCAAATATTTTTCCATCTGTACTATGTAACATTACTTAGCAGTAAACAGGAATACAATAGTGATACAAAGAAAAGCAGGCATGACTTTCATATACACTATACTGAGCAAAAGCCAAATGCAAAAAAATAATTAGTCTATAATTATATTTATGTGATGTTCTAGAATAAGCAAAAGTAATACCTAGTGAAATATATAGTGGAGGAGAGATGAGGACTAGGGGACAATTCTGACTAAAGAATGAACACAAAAGGTCTTTCTAGGCAGATGGAATTAATCTGCCTGTTTATAGAATTGTGGCTGATACTGACATATGAATTTATCCAAATACACTGAATTTTTTGTCTATTCCATACAATCCTGTACATGCCCAATCTCATCAAATACATTGACTTTTGAACTTAGAATTCATACATGTGACCACGTGTGAATTTTTTCTAATAAAGAAACCATGAACAATAATAAAGAGATGTGTATGAAAGTAATTTCTACAAACATCTAGAGGGTGGTTTCTAATAAAATATTATTCTGGAGGGGCAAATATGTGTATTCTTAGTTACTGGTGTGTTACAGTTCGTAACTTTGATAGTAGTTAATAACAGTTTTTAAATAATTTAAATATATATATATGTATACACACATTTTATATACTTTTCTTTGAAGATAGCAAAGGACAGGGAAGCCTAACATGCTGCAGGTCATGGGGTTGCAAAGAGGCTATAAAAAGTTAGATAAGGTTAGAAAGGTAAAGAGACAGAGGAGGCTAGATCTAATATTGAAGGTAAGAGTGTTGACTTTCATTCTGCATGAGATGGAAGCCACAAGAGATATTTGAGCTGAGATCTGGCATCACATGAAAAATTGTAAAAGACTTCATTGAAAATTATGTGTGAATTGGAGAAGGGAGAGTAGTCCAGATGAAAAATGAGAGTGACTTAGACTTGGTAAGTAATATTTCAGGTCGTTAAGGGCAGTCAGATTTTGAATGTCACTTGAAGAAGGTGGCTCAGACAGTAAAGAATCTGCCTGGAAGGTTGGAGACCCAGGCTCGATTCCTAGGTTGGGAAGATACCCTGGAGAAGGGAATGGCAACCCATTCCAGAATTTTCGCCTGGAGAATCCCATGGACAGAGTAGTTGGCGGGCTACAGTCCACGGGGTTGCAAAAGAATCAAACATGACTGAGCAACGAACACACAAATAAACATTTGGATGTGAAAATACAGAAAACATTAGGATTTTAAGAAACTTGGTGGGGCTGAATGTATTATGTGTATATGTGTGTGCTCAGTATCTCAGTTGTGTCCTACTCTTTGCAAACCCATGGACTGTAGTTTGCCAGGCTCCTATGTCCATGGAATTCTCCAGGCAAGAATACTGGAATGGTTTGCCATTTCCTTCTTCAGGGGATCTCCTGGGGGAGGGAGTCAAAACGGGTGGCCTTACAGATGTCTCCTGCCACCTACTGACACCCAGGCATTATGAGACTTTACACTGGGCTTCCAGGGAAGGGAGGACTGGAATTTGGCTAAACCAGAAACCAGACCAGACCAGAACTGAATCAGAATTTGAGTTCTCTGCCAACTGAAGGTGATCAGGCTCTGACCTTCATCTCAGACTGAGGCCCTTTGACCAGACTCCTGGATCCAGGACCGGAGCACTAGAAAAAATGGTAGGATAGGAAGGATTAAGAAGATGAAAGAGAGAAGGAAGGGGAGAAAGATCAATAAAGCCTCTTGTTCCTTACCCAGTTGGGGCACTCTGGGGAGTCATCTGCATTAGGAGGAGACCAAGGACAAAAGGATCCCAGTTGCATCCACTGGGCCTGGTCTATCAGCAGGCAAGCCCATTGTTGAGTACCCCAAGTGGTTAGGATGTCAGTTGCAGCAAAGAAGAGTCCCCAACATCATTTGTTGTAGGAAGGTGAACACCTTTTCCAAGGCCCGAAAGTAGGCTCTTATCTAACACTTGGAAATGAATTGTCTAAGGAGACACACAAACTGACAAAGCAAGACACTTTATTGGGAAGGGGCACCCAGGGGGAGAATGGTATGAAAAGGGAACCCAGGAGAACCGCTCAGTGGAATGCATTTTGTGTGTGTGTTAGTCGCTTAGTCATGTCTGACTCTTTGGGACCCCATGGACTGTAGCCCACCAGGCTCTTCTGTCCATGGAATTCCTAGGCAAGAATATGGGAGTGGGTGGCCATTTCCTTCTCCAGGGGAACTTCCTGACCCACGGATCGAACCCAGATCTCCTGCATTGCAGGCAGATTCTTTACCATCTGAGCTATAGGGAAGTCCTCCTGGAACTGAGTAATTGAATGTATTATAGGAATGGTTAAAAATATAAATAGATGAGAAGAAAATGAGAAAGAATTTTTTTTTGTGAAAGAACTCAGAGAATAAGGCAGTAGCTGAAGAAGAAAGTGGGTTCATCAGAAGTTTATTCTGTTTTTTGTTTAAGTTGGAATACCTCACTCCCCGTTTGTACATCAGGAGCCTGATAATTCTTAGATAAAGCTTATCCCATGCTACAGAATTCTATGCCCTGTATTTCCTTGTCTCACCAAAGGTTGGGGCAGATCTGATTCCACTGATTTAGTAGATTACGTCTTTAGGATGAAGGCAGCATCTTTCTGGGGCATCTTTCTTGGGAAGCCTTTTGAGGAGGCCTCAATTTTCAGAGCAGCCTTGCCTAATAGAAGTTTCTCATATGGTCTAGGTGCAGTCTGTCTCCACTAAACAAACGTGGATATGAACTCTAGTTTTGCCCCTTTATGCTATTGAAGGCTTTCAATGAGATCAAATCAATGAAGTGAGCTGTAGCGTATCAATGAAAAGGTCTTTTTGCATGTGTGGTAATGTACTTTGATACTTTCCTCTTTATCTTTTTGCATCAACTGTCAGGTTTTTCCTTTCTGGTTACCATAATTCTTGCTTAAAACTTTTTCTAGTTTGGACAGTTTGTTTTATAACCTGATAGCAACTAACTTCAATTGCATGCAAGAACTCTATGAATTTACTTGCCACAAACACACAGGGCATGTGCTATTGGCATCAGAATTTACATTTTCTTATTCTATATTTATAAAAAATTTATGGTCATGAATTTTTAATACTTTTTGTATTTAACTTTTATGTCGAGGCTAAAAGGTAATTTACATGCCACCAGCCCAGTGTTACATTATTATGTGTCTTTACATTTACCTTTACCAGTGAGACTTGTACAAAAACTTATGTTTTTGTGTTGCTGCTTAGCATTATTTCTTTGCAACTTAAAGAGCTACCTGAACTTCTCTGAAATGATTATTTCGAATTCTTTGTCAGGCAGTTCATAGATATCCGTTTCTTTGGGGTCAGTTCCTGGAGCTGTATTTTGTTTCTTTGGTTGTCTCATATTTCTCCAAGTCTTCATGATTCTTGTAACCTTGCATTTTTGAAGAAGCAGTCACCCTTTCCAGTCATTACAGACTGGTTTTGGCAGGGAAAGTTCTACACCAGTCACCTTGGCCAGAAACTCTGGACAGGCCAGCTGTCGGGGACCCTGGGTGGGCTGCCCGGTGAGGACCATGGGCAGGGCCTGATATTAGAATCCAGACAGGCTTTCTCTTTCTTTCTGTCGTGAAAGAATTTTTAGGCCAAAGGGATTTTTCTCAGCGCTGCTCATGCTTCGTTGAGAGAATGACAGGAGGAAAGTGAAGCTTTTCTATTTCCCTTTGAAATGAGTCTTTTCTCATTTCTGTGCTGCACCAGGCTGATGAAACCTCCTGCCTGGGTTCCAGGTACCTCAAAAAGGAAATTTCATCCATGGGCCGTTGTTAAATTGGTGTTTCCATGAAACAGGAAGGCTGGGACATCCTCTTTTGCCATCTTTCTGATGCTGATCTCTTTTATCATTTGGTCTTTCATGCCATGTTTAAGAAATCATTGACTAACCAAAATCATGAAGATTTAATCTTATATTTTCTTCTGAAAATTCACAGTTTAATCCTTTTTTTTCCCTCACAGTTTAATTCTTATGTTCAAGTCCAGGATTCATTTTGAAACTTCTTTGTTTATGGTCATGTCTGACTCTTTGTGACTCCATGGACTATAGCCCACCAGGCTCCTCTGTCCATGGGATTTTCCAGGCAAGAATACTGGAGTGGGTAGCCATTCCCTTCTCCAGGGGATTTTTCCGACCCAGGAATCAAATCCCAGTCTCTCACACTGCAGTCAGATTCTTTACCACTTGAGCCACCCAGAAAGCCCCATGGTATATGATAGAGGTCCTAAAACTTTATGTGTATGTGTATCTTTTCCTCCAAGCATTATCTATGAAGACTGCCTTTCTCCCACTGATTTTTCTGGTCCCCTTTGTTAAATATCAGCTGGCCATAACTTTAGGATTTGTATCTGTTCTCTCAATTTTATTCATTTATGTTAAATTCTGTTCTAATGCCTGAATCACACTGTACTATAGCTTTGCAGTAATCTTTGAAATTGAAAAGTGAAAGTCCTCTAAGTTTTTCTTTACCAATATTGTTCTGGCTAATCTGTGTCCTTGAATCCATATGAATATTGATAACAAAGATATTACAAATTGACAATGAAAGTCAAATTCTGCCCCAAAAAGTCAGCTGAGATTTGGACAGAAATTGTGCTGAAGCTATAGATCAACTTGAGAAGCACTGCTTTATTGACAACACTAAACCTTCTGATACAAGATTGAGAGCTATCTTTCCATTTATGTATTAGAGATCTTTATTTTCTCAGAACACTGTTTTTTTTTTGGTTTATAGTTGACAGTTCTTATACTCCGATTAATTTGTTAACAGAAAATACATATTATAAAACAATGTTTGTTTCATGAGGAGAGTAGAAAACTAACACTATGAGCTACTTAAAAAGCTCTGGAGCTCAGTCTGAGAAATGCGACGAGCGGCTTTTGTATCGCTCTGGGAGCACACCCTCCTGAGGCACCCCATGTTCCTGCAGGACATGTGGGGCACAGCAAACACGGGGAGCCAGTGGCTCAGGTCCTGCTGGAAGCCCAGGGAGCCTGAAAGGTCCACACAAGATGCTCTGGCCACGATGATCAAAGAGGAAAACCTGAGGTCAGAAGGGAATTGGTTCCTAGAGGGGCCAGGAAGGCACCAGCCTTGCCCCTCCCAATCCTGGAGTGTAGAAGAGTCTCCTGGGCTGATGGTCCTGGTTGAGAAGACGGTGCCCAGTGGCCTTATGCTGGGTTTGTTCCCCAGGTCTCTGTGCCGAGGAAAAGCTGCAACCTTTTCCAACATGGCCTGCCACTTCTCACTGCTGTGGCTGAAGTATCAGACGTATGTGTGGTCTCAACCTGTGAGGGCTGCTGGCTGAAATTTTTGCACTTTATGTCCTGTCTGTACTGGAGGAAGTGGCCAGGGTGAGCACCTCAAGCAGCAGCTCTGAGCTACAGAAGAAGAGCAAGATGCTGTTCATGATGGCTTCCAGGAGGATCATAGAGGTCCACAGCAGTAGGTAATAGGACGCCACCATGGTGGACAGGAAGGTCAAGACCACATTAATATCATGTGGCATCTTCCATTGGCAGAGACTTCCCTATGTACCAAAGAGTAGTCGAATTACTTCAGTTCCAAGATACAGGAAGAGCATCATCACATCCAGTACTAGACTGGCTGTTGGGTATGGGAGCAGGAGTCTTTATACAGAAATACAAAGAGTTCTAGCAGGAAATAGGTAGCATAATACCATCCATTCAGAAAGGACAGGATTTCCACGAAGGTGGAGGACGACAGTTTACCTCCAAAATCTCACCTCGTGGTACCATCTTCAGACTTCATCTATTAATTTTTTCTGTGTATTTTATTCTCTGTGATACTCTTGTAAATAGATTTTTAAAAGATTTGCTTTTGGATTGTCTATTGCTAGTGTGGCTCAGATGGTAAAGAATCTGTCTGCAGTGTGGGAGGCCTGGGTTCGATCCCTGGATTGGGAAGATCCCTTGGAGGAGGGCATGGCAACCCACTCCAGCATTTTTGCCTGGAGAATCCCCATGGACAGAGGAGCCTGGCAGGCTGCAGTCTGTGGAGTCACAAAGAGTTGGACACGACTGAGTGACTAAGCACAGCACACACATTGCTAGTGCAGAGAAATGCAGTTGACTTTTACAATTTATTTAGTATTCTGCAAAGTTGGTAAACTCATTTGTTACTTCTGATGGATATCTAGTGGATGCTTGGGAATTTCTACATACAAAATTTTGTCATCTACAGATAAAGACAGTTGTGCTTTTTATTTTCCAATATATACATCTTTTATTTATTTTCCTTCTCTTAGTTACCTTTACTAAAACTTTGAATACATTGTTGAATATACATGGTGATAGTTGACATCATTATATTTTTCTTGAATTTATGGTGAATTCAGGAAATTTCAGTGAATTCAGTGAATTCAGTGAATTTCCTGAAATTATGGTGAATTCAGTCTTTCACCATTTAGGACGAGAATTTCTTTTTCTTTTTCATTTATTTTTATTAGTTGGAGGCTAATTACTTTACAATATTGTAGTGGTTTTTGCCATATATTGACATGAATCAGCCATGGATTTACATGTGTTCCCCATCCCGATCCCCCCTCCCGCCTCCCTCCCCACCCCATCCCTCTGGGTCTTCCCAGTGCACCAGCCCCGAGCTCCGATGCATAGGAGTCTCATGCATCCAATCTGGGCTGGTGATCTGTTTCACCCTTGATGATGAGAATTTCTGTAGGTTCTTTATATTTACTCTTTATTAGGGGATATGCTGATACACTCCATAATTGCACATCTTGTGGAGATTGTACATATGCATACACTTACAATACCATCACTACACTAAGGAACTAACCATACTATCTCCAGAAATTCCCTTCTGTTCTTTTGTAATCTTTTTAAATGAACACAACATAAGATCCATCCCTTTAACATATTATAAAATGCACAATACAATGTTGCTAACTAACTAACTATATATATCCTTATTCATCTTGAATAAAAAGCTTTATACTCATTGGAAAATAATTTTCAACTTTCCCTATCCCTTCAGCTCCTGACAACTACCTTTCATTGTACTCTCTTCTTTTATGACTTTGGCTATTTTAAAACCTTTTATAAGTGGAATTATGCTGTATTTACCCTTCAGTAATCAGATTATTTCAGGTATCATAGTGTCTATATGCTTCTACACATTGTCCCAGTGTCAGGATTTACTTCTTTGTTATGCACAAATAATATTGCATCTAAGCAAGACTTAAACACAGACTTGGGACTCTAAAAATCTTCAGAAGAAAAAGATAGGGAAAATCTTCTTTGACATTATTGTTGGCAATGATTTCTAGGATTTGGCATGAACATCACAGGCAACAAGACCAAAAATAGAAAAGTGGGACTACATCAAACTTGAAAACTTCTAAAAAACAAATGAAATAATCAACAAAATGAAAAAGTATACATGCTCTTTGTTAGGGTGAAGTCCCCTTCTACTGCCCATTTCTCATCTATTTTCTAAAAGAGTTTGTGAAGGATTCATGTTAATTCCTTTGAAATGTTTGGTAGAGTTCACCAGTGAAGCTAAATGAGCTTGAGCTTCTCTTTGTGGGGAGTTTTAAAATTACTAACTCACCTTTATAGTCTTATTTAGATTTTCTATTCCTTCTTCATGTCAGTTTTGGTAAATTTTGTCTTTCTAGGAATTTGTCCATTTCATTAAAGTTACCTTTTTCTTCCTTCTGATGAATATTCCTTCCAATCAGTCCTGAATATTCATTGGAAGGACTGATGCTGAAGCGGAAACTGCAATACTTTGGCCACCTAATGCAAAGAACTGACTCATTGGAAAAGACCCTGATGCTGGGAAAGATTGAAGGCAGGAGGAGAAGGGGATGACAGAGGGCGAGATGGTTGGATGGCATCACTGACTCAATGGACATGAGTTTGAGTAAACTCTGGGAGTTGGTGATGGACAGGGAGGCCTGGTGTGCCGCAGTCCATGGGGTCACAAAGAGTTGGACACGACTGAGTGACTGAACTGAACTGATTCCACTATTGTTTAGTTATTAGTTTGTACTGATTGTGATTTCTGTCATTTCATTCATCTAAAAATGTTTCACATACTTCTCACACATTTTTTTTTCTTTTGAGAGACCTATATGAACCCTTGGTTAATTTAACACTGAGCAGTTAGAGTTTTTGATATTTACCTTAGTGCAGGCTGGCATATGCTAGTTTTTGAGTAGTGACCTCCAAGTTTTGCCTCATGTAAGCATTACATTCTTAAAAATGAATGTACTTTGCAGCAGATCAAGCATGTTTGTGACTTGCACTGAACCCTTATGGGGCTACCTAGAAGGGTCACTGTAATGAAATTTGAGCTCTCAAGAAATTACTATCAGTTCATTCATCCTGCAATTCATTTATTCAGTAAGTGTTTCTTTTGTTAACTTTGCACCCAGTATTGTAGTAAATAACAAAAATTAAATAGCAATAATGGCTTTCAAAAATTGTGCAAGGCACAAATAAATACTTTTCCTTATTAAAAAAAGAAATTTTAAAGGCAAAAATAAAATATAGGATGAGGGAAGTGAACAGGAAGCAGAGAAACACATACAGTTGGTAGTAAGAAAGAGGAAGAAGATGAAGAGGGAGAAATTGTGAAACCATGTTCCATAGGATTAATGGAAGCTGGCACTTAACAGAACTCATTGAACATGTCTTACAGAGTAGCAGATAAGGGAACAGTTTCTTAGGAAACCCTCTACTTGTAACCTGCCTTTACTAGTTAAGCCTACTTTAGTTTTTTTTTTTTTTTTTTTTTGCTTGTCTCTAACTACAAACCCTCCCAGCTTCATGAACCGTATGTAAGTTATCATCAGACTTCTAACCACCCTTATTGACAATACTTCTGATGTATGAATCACCATAGTCATGGGGGCTTAAGTTGTTTTCCAAAAATTTGGAGTCAGCTCCTATCCAATACCCACCTGGCTTCCCAGGTGATGTTAGTAGTAAAGAATCCACCTACCAATGCAGGAGACTGAAGAGACTCGAGGGTTCGATCCCTGGGTCAGGAAGATCCCCTGGAGGAGGGCATGGCAACCCACTCCAGTATTCTTGCCTGGAGAATCCCATGGATAGAGGAGCCTGGAAGGCTTCAGTCCATAGAGTCACACAAAGTTGGACACGACTGAAGTGACTTGGGCACGCCCTGCCCAATACACCTGCCCAAAACTAGTTGAGCCCACTGACCCTAAACATGGGCCTACAGAGAAATGAATTACCTCACATTTTCCCAACCTCCAATTACCTTTCCAAATGCCTGAGACCACCCCTCTTCTTTGTATCATAAATATCTCAGGTCTCTGGCCTTTGCGGATGCAGATCTGAGGTTTGTTCTGCTGTGTCCTCACTTAGCTACCTCACAAATAACACTTTCTCTGTGGCAAACTTCAGTGACTGAGTGTTTGACTTGTTCTGCAGTGGGCAAACAAGCCTGGACTGATTACAGATTTGGCGAGCAATCCAGGAGATATGTCTAGACAGCCCTTTTGCCCATGATTCTTTGGCCCCTTGCCAGTATTGATAGCCTATGGATGAGTCCAAGTAGCTGCCTGGTACACAGTGCTCAATATTTCCCTCAGGCCCAAAAAGATTGATGTTTTCAAGTGATTTAGGCATATCCCAGACAGCTCGGTGCTTTTAGGAATAAAAAATTATCTAATATCCCAGAAGCTGAGTCACAATGCTCGGCATCCATCGAACATTACCAGGTATGTAAAGTTATAGGAAAATAGGATACATGATGAGGATAGAAACTATAAATGAAGAAAAAAGATAAACTGAATAGTCTTACATCTGTTACATAAAATAAACTTACAGTTAAACATCCTCCCACAAAGAAAACTACAGGTATCTTCACTGGAAATTTTACCAATTATTTAAGAAAGATGTATAACCCATTTTACCCAAACTCCTTCAGGAGTAGAAGAGAAAAAAAATGTTTTTCTAACATTCATTCTATGTGGGCACCATTGTTCTGATCACGGAATTATATTCCAAGAAATTGTGTGTGTGTGTGCGTGTATGCTTAGTTGCTCAGTTGTGTCCGACTCTGACTCCATGGACCATAGCCCACCAGGCTCCTCTGTCCATGGGATTTCTCTGGCAAGAATACTGGAGTGGGTAGTCATTCCTTTCTCCAGGGGATTTTCCCAACCCAGGGACTGAACTCATGTCTCCTGTTTAATTGAAAATTAATGCCATGATTGTAAATGGGATTCATTTTAGAGTATATTTTCTTGTTAGTATGTAAAGATAAAGGAAAACTCCCTTTTTTTTTTCTTCATGTTTTTATTTTCCTCACCAGTCATCTCATGAAATCCACTTAAAATTTTGTCACTTTTATGCAGAAATCTTTTTCATTTGCTTCTCTTGAGACTTTTTTGCTGTAAAAACAAAAAACAGAAGCAAATCAACCAACAAATTAGCAAATAGAAAGAAACACTAAAAAACAGAAAAAATAAGTTGGATGCCCTCCCTGCACAAGTACAAACTGATCCTCTAACCGTCAGCTTCTTATAATCCAGTAAAATCCATGAGAGATTGACACTGATGCTGTAAAGGCTGTTGACAAGAAAGCAAATTTGAAGGATGCTACTCTCACTTGTCTCTTTAGATCTCCGGCCAATGACATCTTTGGAAAGTCAAGAGGCAAATGGGAAATGTTAACCCCATTTGTTATGCATTGAAATGTGTCCCTTCAAAAATTCATATGTTATTTAAAGAGTTGTGTTAATAAAAGAAAAAGTTTCTTAAAAATACATCTGTTGAATATACAGAACAGACTTTTGGACTCTGTGGGAGAAGGCGAGGGTGGGATGTTTTGAGAGAACAGCATCAAAACATGTATATTATCTAGGGTGAAACAGATCACAGCCCAGGTTGGATGCATGAGACAAGTGCTCGGGCCTATTGCACTGGGAAGACCCAGAGGGATCGGGTAGAGAGGGAGGTGTGAGGGGGAATCGGGATGGGGAATACATGTAAATCCATGGCTGATTCATGTCAATGTATGACAAAAACCACTACAATATTGTAAAGTAATTAGCCTCCAACTAATAAATGGAAAAAAAATAAAAAGATAAAAAAAAATATATCTGTTGAATCATCACATTGTACACCTTTTAAAAATCCCACTGTATATCCTAAATAAGCAATTTTAATTTGTCAATTATATGTCAATAAAGCTGGAAATAAAAAAAATCATATATTCAAGTTTTAACTCTCAGTGTCTAAGAATGTGACATTATCATATTTGGAAGCATGGTTCTTGCAGTTACAATTAATTAAGATGAGGTCATCCTGGAGTAGGTTATGTCTCTAAATCAATTTGACTGGTGTCATTATACAAAGAGGATATTTGGACATAGAGGCATACCAGGGAGGTGCCATGTGAAGATTGGAGTTACAGTGCCACGATCCAAGGAACTACCAGAAGCCAGGAGAGACCTGAACCAGACCCTCTCCTAGAGCATTCAGAGGGGGCATGGCCCTGCCAACAACTTGAGCTTGGACTTCCAAGCTCCCAAACTAAGAAAATACATTTCTGTTGTGTGATTCAGTTTGTGGAACTTGATTATAGAAGCCTGATGTCGCAAAGATACCATATTTCTCACATTAAAATACTTTTACTAGCTTCTTTTTCCTCCTATCCTTGATACTTTCCCTGAAGTATAGTGACAAAATTTGCCTGAATCTTAGAGGCTCATAAACAATATTAATTTCTTTATTACTGTTGCTTTTTTTTTCTATAGTATGATTCATTCATTTTAAACTATAATAAATACCAACAATTTCATACCAAGAAAGAAGTGTAAATAATCTTTGTAATAACATAATTTCTACAGCTTGTTCCATTTTTAATGATAATTAATTTTTCTCTCAAAGTTGTTGAATCTCTCTTGCTCAGAGAAAGAGATCTCATCTAGTTAGTTGAAATGCCTTAATTCAAATTAGGAAAATTGTTTTATAAAACAAAAAATCCAAATTTCTTCATGAGGTTAGAACTCATTAATTGCAAACAATAAAATATATGATGTTGGAAACACATACATTTAAATATGAGTTATTTTCATATCCTGAATCTATTTGACTCTGGGCACTGAATGATACAGCATAGAATGACTAACACCTTGTACTCAAACGAGAAAGGGAAACAATAAAGAAATGACTGAAACCTCAAAGAGTTCAGTTCATTACTTCTAACCAGTAGTGAAACTCTGTGAAATAATGCTTGTTATTATTTTTTTAAGTTGTTGCTTTGGTCCTCTGTCCCCCTCTGACTGTCAGCCATTTCAGATGGTTTTCCTAATCTCAAATGCATACAGTGAGATTTCTCTAAAGTGCTGTTTACACTTACTATTTCTTGTTTTTATTTATTTTTTTAATTTTTTGATTTTTTATTAGTTGGAGGCTAATTACTTCACAACATTTCAGTGGGTTTTGTCTTACTGTTTCTAAAGTGGAAACAGTAAGTGTTTCCACTTCCTCATCTCTCATTATTTATTCAATCTTCTCAGACTTCTGTCCATGTTTTTCCACTGAGATAAGACTTGTCTAGCTAAATAGTTTGGTCAAGTCATTGTTGATATAGCCTGACACTCCCAGTCTTTCTGTATGAGTGATCATGCCTCTTGATTAAAATTTCCTCTTTATATCTCAGGCTCTTGTGGATCCCTGAGTTGGGAAGATCCCCTAGAGAAGGGAATGGCTACTCCAGTATTCTTGCCTGGAGAATGCCATGCACAAAGGAGCCTGGAGGGCTACAGTCGACGGAGTCACAAAGAGTCAGATACAACTGAGCAACTAATATTTTCTTTCTTGTGGATCTGAGTATCATTAAATACCATCATGAGGGCAGGTAGGATATGCCATCACAATAGAGCTAATTATCATCTCTTTAGGACTAAAGCTGCCAATGAGAACAAGGTAGAGGGGATCTCTGCAGTCTAGACTGGAACTTGTAATGGATAGACATCGCACCACTCATGAAGGCAATGGCCCGAGATCGAAGTATTCCAGGCAAGGCTTGCCTTCCCCAGGGATCTGAAGGACCCCTGCGGTGTGTTGCCTTTCTCACCCACAGATCGAAAGCACCCAGTCCCTCCCAGGAGATGGTAGAAGGTTTACTCACGTATTTTCCACATCCTGGATAGTGTCAGACAGAGGCATATTTCTGGTTTCAGGTTGGAAAGGCACAGCAAGACCAGCAATGATGGGAAAGACTCCATAGAAGATCCAGGGCAGGGTGGGTAGATACACCTCTAGGGTCATCAGGAGAGGAGCCAGTGCTGACCCATACCTACTAACCATCGCATCTAATCCAAAAGCTTTTGCCCTAAGGGATAAACAAGAATATATAATAATCCAGTAAAAATCCACATATGTAATTTATGATCTGTTTTTTGATGTGATTATGTAACACAATAAAACATAATTATTATATATGCATGGGCTTTATGAAAAACACTTGATTTTGTGATTTGCTCTGTGATTTTCTGTCCTTGATAAGATCAAGATGTGTTAGACCCATTTTCATCATTTTAAACAAATGCATTGAAATACTGCTTAGTATAGTACATGGCACTAAGTCATCTTTTTCAATAAACTTGATGATAATTATCTTTGGTATATTAAAACATCACTTTTTAGAAAATCCATATCCAAATCAACAGTAATTAAAATTAAATCCACTTTTCGTTTTTATTTCCTAATATTTTTGGTACTTCACATTTCTTTTTTAGGCATTTATTTTGTCTTTATTTTTATGAATATTAAAATATTTACATCTTATATAAAAATTCTGTATCCTATTTTCATTCATTATTATTTTTTTAACTGAAGGAAAATTTCTTTAAAATGTTGTATTGGTTTAGGCCATACAACAACACAAATCAGCTATAATTATACATATATCCTCTCCCTCTTGAGTCTCCTTCCCTTCCCCTCATCCCACCCCTCTAGATAATCAGAGAACACCAGGTCGGGTTCCCTGTGTTATATAGAAGCTTCTCACCAGATACCTATTTTACACACAGTCGTGTATGTATGTTTATGCTATGTTCTCCATTTGTCCCACTCTCTCCTTCCTCTACTGTGTCCACGTCTGTTCTCTTATGTCTGCATCTCCATTCCTTCCATGCAAGGAGGTTTATCAATACTGTTTTTCTAGATTCCATACATATGCCTTAATATATGATATTTGTCTTTCTCTTTCTAACTTAGTTCACTCTGTATAACAGGCTCTAGGTTCATCCACCTCACTAGAACTGGCTGATTCGGTATTTTGTATTTCTGTTTTACACTCATAACTGGAACTTACAGATGGTAAACTAACTACCTTCTTATATGTGGAATTAGAACATTTTCCTGGTCCCTTCCCTAAACCACAAATTTTATTAAGCTATAGGACAGTATATATCAAGCTTTAACCAGGCTTCCAGAGGTATAGAAAGTCTTATACCTGAGAAGAGTGGGCATGAGTTCATCGCAGTGGACACAGTAGCTGGTGACTGCAGCAGCAACACAGCTGATTCCCACACTTGCCAAAGTCACACGCAGAGTCTGCATTTCTGGAGACAGGAGGATCAGTGAGGTTAAGACAACTGTGTTGAAACAATCAGCAGCCAGCAAGTTTAGCCAAGACCAACAGCTCTATAATAGACTATTTGAATGCTTGAAACAGGTTGTAGAAAATATTACAATAGCAGAGATCATGGAGTCTTTTATAATCTGAGAGATATAAAATTATCAACATAGGTAATAAAATGTACACAAAATGGTCTGGATTAATTATAGCAAATCTCTCTGCATATCTGAGATTTGCCAGTGAACAGGAAGAAAAGGTGAGTCTGGCAGAAATTTGCATCTACTTATTCTGTCCAGTACTTTTTATATTTTTATTGCAGAAGGTAGGACCGTCATGTGGACAATTACTGAGTAAAGACTCAGCTCTAAAGTTAAGGACTTAACAATTAAAGTGTAGAATTTAAAGTGACCAGTCATCCTGGGTTCTTTGGGATTTAGGAGGTCTTAGCAATGTGGGATTTTCATTGAAAAAAATCAGAAAACTCTTAGGCAAACCTCAGTGAGTCGGTTGACCTAGTGTAGAAATAGCATTGACATGGGTATGGCACCGGAGAGTAATAGGAAGACAGAACTGCTCTGTTAGTGGAAAGGCTAAAGGGAACCCCGGTCTACATCAATGTTAGACATGAGGAACCAAGAAAGGAAACTTCTGTTTGGATAATAGGACCACTAAAAAAAACTTTAGAGAAACAGTTCTCTGCACAGTATAAAAAGAAATCTGGTTATGACTTTATAATATTGTAAAGAACGCTCTTGTAAGGGAGTAAGCTCGTGTCATGAGTGACATTCTGAGGAGCAGAGCCTGCCCATCTCTAATGCTGTGCAATACATTCCTGCACTAGGAGACGGTGAAGTATTGTGCCCATTATGGTTCTCCTAATCAACACATATTTTCATTCTATTAACTTATAAAGTAATCTAACACGGAATGGACAGGGATTTTAATCTGCTTAAATCCTGTTCCTGCTGTTTACTCCTTCATTCCTTGGAAAAAGGAGTCTTGTGTGTTGTTTTTTTTTTTCCATTTCCTGGGAGACTACTATAAGCAAGAGCTGTAGTCATGGTGACTTAACAGTCCACTCACATGTGTATACTAGAGATGGGAAAGTGGACCACTCATCAAAGGTGCTAACGAAGAGTACAAACAAAGGGGTGACCGTAATATCTCGTCACCTGGGATATAAGTGCAAACCTCAGCCCTCCCTCTATACTTGTTATTAAAAGTGTGAATGGACAAAGGGCAAGTGAACAAGTGCTTCCTAGGGAAGTAATCTGGAATGCTACCAGTTTATAGACACTTCCATGATCTGATGAAGATTGAATATATGCCTTATTTGCCCTTCACTGACCTTTGTTTTTTTTCCCAAAAAAATATTAACAGAAAATCTCATAAATCATCAGATTGGTTTGGGGGAATACTTAGCTCAAAATATGAACCTCTCTTTATTTTTTTATTTTTATTTTTTTTCATTTATTTTTGTTAGTTGGAGGCTAATTACTTTACAATATTGTAGTGGTTTTTGCCATACATTGACATGAATCAGCCATGGATTTACATGTGTTCTCCATCCTGAAACCCCTTCCCACCTCCCTCCCCATCCCATCCCTCTGGGTCATCCCAGTGCACCAGCCCCGAGCATTTGTCTTATGCATCCAACCTGGACTGGCGATCTGTTTCACCTTGATAGTATACTTGTTTCAATGCTATTCTGAACCTCTCTTTAAACCTAATTTCAGACAAGTGTGACCAGTTACAGTCCCTGAAGGATGGGGAAAAGACCCTTCCCTTCCCCAAAGTCCAGTCTCCTCTCACCTTGGGGCACAAACGTGTTGGCCAAAATGGAAAGTCCCACCAGGAACAAGAAAAGCATCTGCGTTGGTCGACGGCCCTTGTAATTCAGTACTACCAGTGCAAGACATCGGGCTAAGGTGGTGAGAGCTCCAAAGATGACCTGGAACAGGAATATATTGCTTCCAAAGTGCTGTAGGTTCATAGAGATGCCATAAAGGGGTACTGTGACAGCAAACCTGCAGTGAGCAAAAGAAGAAAGACACAAGCCATAAGAGTTAGAGCCCAGGTGCTGCAGTTGATGATTATATCCACCCAGGCGGCTACAGAATAAAGTCTCAACCTAGTTTCTTCAATTTTAGATGGTAAAGTTGCCATAAATAATTACATGGCTATAGATGAAAACAATATTCCTTTTGTCCTTTCTGGAGTCTCTAAGCAAAGAGCTGGCAGTAAAAATATAATGTGACTCAATCGCCAAACTGGAGGTACAGAGAATTTGAAAACATAAGCATTAAAACGAAAAATTTAGGGAAATAACTTCTTTTTGAGGGTTATCTGTATGCAGAGAGTCCTCCCTTTCTTTCCCCAAAGCCCATACTGTAAAGCACTTCTCTTTTCTCAACTAGTGACTGAAATTGCAAAGAAGCTACCTGTGTCCCCTTGACTTGGCAGCATAGTATCCTGGTGTCCAAACACAATTCTGGGTAATTTAAAGTTCATATCAAACTTCATGGGGCTAAAAGAAAATGTAAGGATGCAGGAAGGCAAACATGCACCAACTGTACCATCAGAAATGGAATCAAAGATTCCCGGTGAGGATCTACCTTTTCACCAAGGAGCATCTGAGGGAATGGAATCCACTTTAAGGATCTACTTCACCAGAGAGATCTAGACTTAGACATTGCAAGAGAAGAAACCACTAGAGCAATTGCAAACAGGTCTTCTCTTGACCATTATCTGTACTTTTCTCTTCCTTTCTGATCATCTATGATTCAGAAATGTAAGTTCATGTCCTAGCGGATATGAAAAGTTCAAAAAAGCACAAAGTAGTTAAGTGAATCAGCAGTCTACTGAGATATGTCTGGGAAGAGATAAAATATACTTTTCAATTGTCACTTTCTTAAGTTTGGCAGTGGGTATATACTGTCCTGTGTGCTTTTTTTGGTCCATGTGTATACATCTTCAAACATTCAGGATCTAAAATTTCTCCTCCTGACTCTACCAAACCATTCCCTCAAGAGATAACAAACAAGACTTTCACAGAAGGCCATGTGCTAACACACACACAAAAGGTATCCAGATTGTAAACAAAAGTCCATCAATATTGAAGTACATATAAACATTGTAGTGTATTCATGGAATGGAAAACAAAAACACTAGGGAGGAAAATAATCTACTGTTACATGCCACTGAATGCGTGAATCTACATGAGTGAGCATGAGACTCGGGCTGTTCCAGAACCGTTTATAATTTACATTATGTGAAGGTCGAGATCAGGACACACTCGTCTATAGTGAAGGAGAGCAGAACAGCTGCTAAGTTTTGTTTGGCAAAGGAGAGGGTGGTTGAGGAGAGTATAGGGGTAGTGCTGGTGGTGGTGGTGGGGGACTCCATGGGATTTACGATTTTCTATCTTGATCTGTATGTTGGTTACATTTTTACATACTGACGTACTCATTTATTTACATATATATTCCTGATCTCTTCATGTTTCTGTTTGCAACACTTGCATCAATGAAAACTGAAAGAAAAAATAAAGACAATTAAGTAGGCAAATCTGTACTGCAATAGAAGTTCTCAACATCAATCTCCAGTGAGGAGACTGATAGTGTGATATGACATAATGAACTGTTCATAATATAATCAGCTCCATGTGAGTCTTATTTGCTGTGTTTTCCTCATCTTTTTAAAATTTTTTATTAAAGGATAATTGCTTTACAGAATTTTGTCGTTTTCTGTCAAACCTCAACATGAATCAGACATAGGTCTACATATCCCCTCCCTTTTGAACCTCCCTCCCATTTCCCACCACACCCCACCCCACCCATCCAGGTTGATACAGAGCCCTTGTCTGAGTCTCCTGAGCCATACAGCAAATGCCCGTTGGCTATTTTGCATATGGTAATGAAAGTTTCCATGTTACTCTTTCCATACATCTCATCGTCTCCTTCCCTCTCCCACTGTCTATAAGTCTATTCTCTATGTCTGTTTCTCCATTGCTGCCCTGTAAATAAACTGTTCAGTACCATTTTTTTAGATTCTGTATATATGCGTTAGAATATGATATTTATCTTTTTCTTTCTGACTCACTTCACTCTGTATAGTAGGTTCTAAGTTCATCCACCTCATCAGAACTGACTCAAATGCATTCCATTTTATGGCTGAGTAACATTCAATTGTGTATATGTACCACAACTTCTTTATCCATTCGTGATGGACATCTAGGCTGCTTCCATGTTCTAGCTATTGTGAATAGTGCTGCAATGGACAATGAGATACATGTGTCTTTTTCAATTTTGGTTTCCTCAGGGTATATGCCTAGGAGTGGGATTGCTGGGTCATATGGAGGTTTTATTCCTAGTTTTTTTTAAGGAATCTTCATACCATCTTCCATAGTGGCTGTATCAATTTGCATTCCCACCAACAGTGAAAGAGTGTTCCCTTTTCTCCACACCCTCTCCAGCATCTGTGGTTTGTAGACTTTGTGATGATGGCCGTTCTGATCGATGTGAGGTGATATGATACTTCCTTGTAGTTTTAGTTTACATTTCTCTACTAATGAGCAATGTTGAGGATTTTTCACATGTTTGTTAGCATCTGTATGTCTTTGGAGAACTGTCTGTTAGGTCTTTTCCCCACTTTTTGATTGGGTTGTTTGTTTTTCTGGCATTGAGTTGTATGAGTTGTGTGTATATTTTGGAAAATAATCTTTTGCTAGTTGTTTTATTACCTATTATTTTCTCCCATTCTAGGCTTGCCTTTTCACCTTGCTTATAGTTTCCTTTGCTGTGAAGAAGCTTTTAATCTTAATCAGGTCCCACTTGTTTACTTTTGTTTTTATTTCCATTACTCTAGGAGATGGGTCATAGAGGATCTTGCTTTGATTTATGTCATCGATTGTTCTGCCTATGTTTTCCTCTAAGAGTTTTATAGTTTCTAGCTCTACATTTAGGTCTTTAATCCATTTTGAGTTTATCTTTGTGTATGGTATTAGGAAGTGTTCTAATTTCATTCTTTTACATGTAGCTGTCCAGTTTTCCCAGCACCATTTATTGAAGAGGTTGTCTTTGCATTCATTGTATATTCTTACCTCTTTTGTAAAAAATAAGGTACCTATAGGTGCATGGGTTTATTTATGGGCTTTCTGTCTTGTTTCATTGGTCTAGATTTCTGTTTCTATTCCAGTACCATACTGTCTTGATGATTGTAGCTTTGTAGTATAATCTGAATTCAGGAAGGTTGATTTCCTCCAGCTCCATTCTTCTTTCTCAAGACTGCCTTGGCTATTCAGGGACTTTTGTATTGAATTGTGTAACTTTTTGTTCTAGTTCTGTGAAAAATGTCATTGATAATTTGATAGGGATGGCATTGAATCTGTAGATTACATTTGGTAGTATAGTCATTTTCACAATATTGATTCTTCCTACCCAGGAACATGGAATATCTCTCCACCTGTTTACATAGTCTTTGATTTCTTTCATTAGTGTCTTATAATTTTCTGTGTACAGTTACTTTGTCTCCTTAGTAAGTTTATTCCTAGATATTTAATTCTTTTTGTTGCAATGGTGAATGGGATTGATTCCTTAATTTCTCTTTCTGGTTTTTCAATGTTAGTATATAGAAGTGCAAGTGATTTATATATCATGCAACTTTGCTAAATTCACTGATTAGCTCTAGTGATTTTCTGATAGGTTTAGGGTTTTTCTATGTACAGTATCATGTCAGCTGCAAACAGTGAGAGTTTTACTACTTCTTTTCCAATCTGGATTCCTTTTCTTTCTTTTTCTTCTCCGATTGCTGTAGCTAGGGTTTCCAGAACTATTGAATAATAGTGGTGAAAGTGAACTTCTTTGTCTTGTTCCTGATCTTAGGGGGAATGCTGTCAGTTTTTCACCATTGAGAATAATGTTTGCTGTAGGCCTATCATATATAGCCTTTACTATGGTGAGGTAAGTTCCTTCTATGCCCATGTTTTTAAGAGTTTTAATCATAAATGGGTGCTGAATTTTGTCAAAGGCTTTTTCTGCATCTACTGAGGTTGTCATATGGTTTTATCTTTCAATTTGTTAATATAGCATATCATATTGATTGATTTGCATATAGTGAAGAATCCTTGCATTCCTGGAATAAACCCAACGTGACCAAGGTGTATGAGCTTTTTGATGTATTGCTGAATTCTGTTTGCTGAAATTTTTAAAAGGATTTTTGCATCTATGTTCATCAGTGATTTTGGCCTGTAGTTTTCTTTTTTGTGTGTTATCTTTGTCTGGTTTTGGTATCAGGGTGATGTTGGGCTCGTAGTATGACTTCGAAAGTGTTCCTTCCTCTGCAATTTTTTGACAAGAGTTTTAGAAGGATAGGCAGTAGCTCTTCTCTAAATGTTTGATAGAATTGTCCTGTGAAGCCATCTGGCCCTGGGCTTTTGTTTTTTGGGAGATTTTTTATCACAGCTTCAATTTCAGTGCTTGTAATTGGGTTGTTCATAATTTTTATTTCTTCCTGGTTCAGTCTTGGAAGATTGAACTTTTCTAAGAATCTGCCTGTTTCTTCCAGGTTATCCATTTTATTGCCATATAGTTGCTCATAATAATTTCTTATAATCCTTTGTATTTCTGCACTGTCTGTTGTAACCTCTTCTTTTTCATTTCTAATTTTATTGATTTGATTATCCTCTCTTTTTTTCCTGATGAGGCTAGCTAAAGCCTTGTCAATCTTGTTTATCTTCTTAAAGAGCAAGCTTTTAATTTTATTATTCTTTACTATTGTTTCCTTCATTTCTTTTTCGTTTATTTCTGCTCTGATCTTTGTGATTTCTTTTCTTCTACTAATTTTGGGGTTTTGTTCTTCTTTTTCCAGTTGTTCTAGGTGTAAAGTTAGATTGTCTATTCAATTTTTTTCTTGTTTCTTGAGTGAGGATTGTATTGCTATAAACTTCCCTCTTAGCAGTGCTTTTGCTGTATCCCATAGGTTTTAAGTTGTCATGTTTTCATTGTCATTTGTTTCCAGAAATTTTTTGATTTCCCTTTTGATTTATTCAGTAACCTGTTGGTTATTTAGAAACATGTTGTTTAATCTCCATGTGTTTGTGTTTCTTACCGTTTTTTCTTTTTTTTCTGGTAATTGATATCTAGTCTCACAGCATTGTCAGCAGAGAAGATGCTTGATACAATTTCAATCTTCTTAAATTTACTGAGATTTGATTTGTGACAGAAGATGTGGTCCATCCTGGAGAATGTTCTGTGTGCACTTGAGAAGAAGGTGTATTCTTCTGCACTTGGATGGAATGTCCTGAAGATATCCAAAAGAATCTACAGAACAAGTCAAAATGTAAGAACAATAAACGTTTTTCTTGAGTAACTGCTGTCAGAGTCCTTTCCCTCGCTGGGAGTCACAGTCCACCTCAGCTCCCTAGGATGTCCTCCAACACTGTGCTGATCTCTTGACCTGCTGTGGGGGCAGCTCAGATTCTAATCTGGTCCTACTTCTATGTGTTCCTACTTCCAAGGTCCACAGCTATCAGAACTAGAGCATTTTCTTTGGTGAGAGCTCTCAACAACCTTTCATATACTCCATAGGCACAGAGTCCACCTAGTTGATCGTGTGGATTTAATCTGCAGCTTGTACAGCTGGTGGGAAGGTTTGGGGGCTTCTTCCTTAGCCACACTGCCCCTGGGTTTCGTTTGTGGTTTCATTTCCACCTCTACATGTGGGTCATCCACCGGGGTTTGCTTCCGAGGTTGCCCTGAAGGACTTGGGTTTGTCCCGGTGAGGGCTAGGTGTGGAGGTGGTGCAGCTGCTTGGATCACAGGGCTTCAGGCAGCACCAGGTACTCAGGGAAGTTGGCAGCTAGGGCAGCAGGAAATATAATGATCTGGAAGGGTATGGCAACCAGTATTGGCCAATATGCTCCAGTATTCTTGCCTGGAGAACCACCCTCCCTGACAGGGAAGCCTGGCAGGCCACAGTCTGCAGGGTCATAAAGAGTTGGAGTGATCTTGTGTGCATAGACGCAAGACTTTTTTTGCCTGTGGCGGCTCTGCCCCAGTGAGAGTTGAGCGTGAAGGTTGCGCAGCTGCTTGGCTTTCAGGGACCCTGATGGCACCAAATGTGCAGGGACACGGACTGCCTCTGCTGCAGGAGTTATGGCCCTATCAGAGTCTTTCTTCGAGCCTCTTGTAGCTGGCGATCAGCAGGCCACTTTGGTCATTCTTTCTTCGTAGCTCCGCCCATTCAGGCCCTTGGAGGGCTACCTTGCCTGGGTCCTTCTCTCTTGTTCTGTGCATCAGGCACATAGAGGGGCCCCCCTGGCTGGAGTCCTACTCTGTAGATCGGCACATCAGTCACTGAAAGGAGAACCCTGGGTGAGGTCCTGCTCTAGTTCAGTGCGTCAGGCATTTGATGGGCAGCCTCTCTATTGTTCAGCTGCCTGGTGTGTGGGGAGAGAGAGGCTATGGTGATGGCTCCACCCCCTATGCGTGACTCAGCATTATTGCCTTGCTTCCATGGCTTTCCGGCGTTCCTCCACAGGCATTTCCCACCACAATCCACCCCCTGCCTCACCTCCTCTCAATCTGTTTCTCCACAGTCAACAGCAGCCCTCGCCCTGGGATCTCTCCACAATCCCCAAACTCCAGCTCCCAGCCACTATGCCTTCCAGGGGACCTACATCCCTGTCCAGAGTATGTATGGCTGCAGCAAGGACTGTCTGATTCCCATTCTATTTAGGCGGCCACAGATCAGCTGTTTCACTCTCAGCCTTAAATGTTTCTCCTCTGACTCAGACAATGGCCCCCTTGTGGGGACTGGACCCCTGCTTTAGTTTCCCCTCCCACAAAGGGAGGGCAGGTCCAGTCCTACTAATACTCCTATTTTTCCCCCTAGTTCCTTCATCCTACCGAGTTTTGCATGGTTCTATATATTCTTTTCCTCTGGTCAGGTACTCCTGCCTGCTCTCAACTGGTATTCTGCATGCAGTTCTATGTCTGAAGGTGTATTCCTGATGTATCCATGGAGAGAGATGTACTCCACGTCCACCTACTCGTTCAACATCTTGTTCTCTCTTCCTCATCTTTTAACCACAAATAAGCCCTCCCTCTCACAACACTGTCATAACCTTTTGTAATAAACAGATTCATGTTCCCATTCAAGTTGTCATACATTGTGGGTAGCCCACCTCACAAAGAGGAGGAGACAGGTCCTTTTACGCAGGTTGGGTGTGCGGAACAAGTCAAACACAGTAGTTTTGGTCTGTGCTCCCTCCAGTTCCTCCTGCATGGTCGTTCTCAAACCCTTGAACAAAAGCAATCAAGTATCATTTGCTAGCATAGTGCCAGGTATTGTGATGAGTGCCAGGAGGATAGGAGAGACGCGTGTCCTTTCTTTCTAGTGTAGCATATTCAGGTATGACCTAAATCAAATCCCTTATGATTATATAGTGGAGGTGACAGATAGATTCAAGGGATTAGATCTGATATACAGCATGCCTGAAGAATTATGGATGGAGGTTCATAATATTGTAAGGAGGTGGTGACCAAAACCATCCCAAAGAAAAAGAAATGCAAGAAGACAAAGTGGTTGTCTGAGGAGGCTTCACAAATAGCTGAGAAAAGAAGAGAAGTGAAAGGCAAAGGAGAAAGGGAAAGATATACCCATCTGAATGCAAAGCTCCAGAGAATAGCATAGAGTGATAAGGAAGCCTTTTTAAGTGAACAATGCAAAGAAACAGAGGAAAATGGAATGGGAAGGATTAGAGATCTCTTCAGGAAAATTGGAGATACCAAGGGAACATTTCTTGCAAAGATGGGTGCAGTAAAGGACAGAAATGGCAAGGACCTAACAGAAGCAGAAGAAACTAAGAAGAGGTGGCATGACTACACAGAACTACACAAAAAATGTCTGAAGGACCCAGATAACCATGATGGTGTGTTTACTCACCTAGAGTGAGACGTCCTGAAGTGTGAAGTCAAGTGGACCTTAGGAGCATTATTACAAACAAAGCTGGTGGAGGTGATGGAATTCCAGTTGAGCTGTTTAAAATCCTAAAAGATGATGTTGCTAAAATGCCTCACTCAATATGTCAGTAAATTTGTAAAACTCAACAGTGACCATGGGACTGGAAAAGGTCAGTTTTCATTCCAATCCCAAAGAAAGGCAATGCCAAAGAATGTTCAAGCTACTGCACAATTACGCTCATTTCACATGCTACAAGGTGATTCTCAAAATCCTTCAAGCTAGGCTTCAAAATACACAAACTGAGAACTTCCAGATGTACAAACTGGATTTAGAAAAGGCAGAGGAACCAGAGATCAAATTGCCAACATGGGCTGGATCATAGAAAAGGCGAGGAAATTCCAGAAAAACACCTGCTTCTGCTTCATTTACTATGCTAAAGCCTTTGACTGTGTGGATCACAACAAATTGTGGAAAATTCTTCAAGAAATGGGTATACCATTCCACTTTACTGGCCTCCTGAGAAACCTACAGGCAGGGCAAGAAGCAACGGAATGGACATGGAACTAAGAACTGGTTCAAAACTGGGAAAGGAGTACATCAAGGCTATACATTGTGACCCTGCTTATTTAAATTACATGCAGAGTACATCATGCAAACACCAGGCTATAAGGCTCACAAGCTGGAATCAAGATAGCCAGGAGAAATATCAACAACCTCAGATATGCAGAAGATACCACTCTAATGGCAGAAAGTGAAGAGGAACTAAAAAGCCTCTTGATGAGGGTGAAAGGGGAGAGTGAAAAAGCTGGCTTAAAACTCATCATTCAAAAAACTAAGATCATGGCATCCAGTCCCATCACTTCATGACAAATAGTTGGGGAAAAGGGGGAAAAGTGGAAACAGTGGCAAATTTTATTCTCTTGGCTCTAAAATCACTATAGATGGTGACTGCAGCCATGAAATTAAAAGACACTTGCTCCTTGGATGAAAAGCTATGACAAACCTCGACAGTCCATTAAAAAGCAGAGATATCACTTTGCTGACAAAGGTCCGTATAGTCAAAGCTATGGTTTTGTAGTTGTGTATAGATGTGAAAGTTGGATCATAAAGAAGGCAGCACACCAAAAAATTGATGTTTTTGAATTGCATGCTAGAGACTCTTGAGAGTCCCTTGGGCAGCAAGGAGATCAAACCAGTCAGTCCTAAAGGAAATCAACCCTGAATATTCATTGGAAGGACTGATGCTGAAGTTCCAATACTTGGCCACCTGCTGCAAAGAGCTGACTCATTGGAAAACACCCTGATGCTGGGAAAGGCTGAGGGCAGGAGGAGAAGGGGGCTATAGAAAATGAGATGATTGGATGGCATGACTCAGTGGAGATGGGTTTGAGCAAACTCCGGGAGATAGTGAGGGATAGGGAAGACTGGCGAGGTGCAGTCCATGGGGTCACAAAGAGTTGAACATGACTTAGCAACTGAACAATATTACACATGCAATCACAGGTGTTGATATGATGGAGTAGGTAAGGAGTTAAGGGATATTCCAGGAAATTAAATGGCAACCATTAAATTTTGAAAATGAGAGCCACCTAGGGGTTAGGGCATCCTGGAGAGTACATAGGATATACTGTCAGATCAGGAAGTGAGCTAAAGGAAGAAGTTTTGTACAGTGCTCAAAGCTTCTTTTCTATGAGCTATATGGCCTTTATGGCCATAAAGAACCAGGGAATTTGTATTCTCAACTAGCTGCCCTTGTTAGGAAAGCAGCTTGCTTATCTCATTAGGAGAAGGCAGGTGTCAGTTTATGACTCCCATTCAGCCCGGTAACCACCTTCCCTTTCTGCTCACCTCCATGTTCAGGGTTGCCTCGGCATTCTTCATTTCATTTCTGCGTGCAACTTTCTTAAGTTCCCTTAATCCTTCATCTATTTTATTGGTGATAATCAGCCACCGTGCAGATTCCACCAGCCACCTAATGAAAGAAGGGCCCACAAGTGCAGTCAGTTCTCTCTTGCTTATTTGTCATATGGTTAATTACTTCATATGCTTTTTGCCTTCAATCCAATATTCACCACTTCAAGTATTGGGTTAGGAAAAGGAGCTCATGTTTTGTTACAGACTGCTAGGAAAATACAAGAATGACCACTTTATGTAGTACATCTAAGAGATGTTCTACATGCAAAGGATCATAGAGTTTGCAGTAAAATTGCCTCTCTGCTTACCCAGCAGAAGGTTTTCCAAGAGGCCTATGAAGCTTAAGTCTGAGAGTCCCTCACTTGCATAATTCCCTTCAAAACTAAGCATGAGATCCAGCACATTTGTGCATATAGTATATATTCATAATATATATTATCTTGAAAAAAGAAGCCCCCAAATGCGTTTCAGTTCAGTTCAGTCGCTCAGTCAAGTCCGACACTTTGCAACCCCATGGACTGCAGCATGCTAGGCTTCCCTGTCCATCACCAACTCCCAGAACCTGCTCAAACTCACGTCCATCGAGTTGGTGATGCCATCCAACCATGTACGCTTTTAGGCCAACAAATATTGTCAATACTCCTGCCACTTCCAGCAATGTCGGTGGAATGCAAATGTAGGGAAGCCTGGTGTGCTGCAGTCCATGAGGTCATAAAGAGTTGGACACCACTGAGTGACTGAACAACAACAGCTACATAAGTGGGGGTCACTTATTTACATCTGCCCCAGTTTCCTTATCAATAAACAGAGACAATAAACACACCTTCCTGGTTAAGAGGATAGAATGCCTTAGCAGATGAGTCTGATGTGGATTATCCTTTTTATTTCTCTCTCTTTGTACTCATGTCACCTTACTAAATCCATAGCAATCTTTCTGGGATCTACTGAATATGACTCTCCCTAGAATGGTCTTAAGTGTAGGGATGAGATTATCCATAAATAAAAGTTCATTAAAATTACTTAAGGAAAGACAGAGTGATGAACACATATGTAAATCATCCAATCTGCATGTCATTTTCTCTTCTGGAGAAATTAAACTGCTATTTTGTTAAATTGCTCTATGAATATATTTTCTGCCTCATAGAAAATCATCGAGAACTTGATTGTATCATATTCATTCCAAAGCCAAAAAATTGAAGCTTTATCTTTCAAAAATATTTAAGTATATATTTTATATTAAAAAAATAATGGAATAACTCAATGACTCAACACTAGATAACACTTAGGAAGCAAAATGGCAGAAAATACCTGGAACTCCCAGGCAGAAAGCTCATTGTTATTCTGTGTTCTGCTTCTCAAATCTCAAATTGAACAAAGTAAGCAGATGAAAGACCCTGGTTTAGGCAGAAACAATAAGAAAGGGTTCAGGGAATAAGAAAATCAATATATCCCAATTCAGCAAGCATTTTCACCCCAGGTTCCCTTAAAACACAGTGAGAGAGATGCTCATACCTTGAGGAGAAAGAGAAGACAAAGAAAGGTACAGACACCACCAGCTGCAGGGTGCGCCACTCTCGAAAGACAAAAGCCAGTCCTCCCAGCATCATCTGTCCAATACTAACAGCACAAGTTATCAGCATTATTACCATGGCTTTAGACTGGGACCTTGTCCACTCTGCAACTAAAGGAAAACCCAATTCGGATATTAATGTCATCTAAGGGTGAAATTTCAAGATCAAATTCAAAGCTTGGAAAATGAAGAAGAACAAAACTGTTGACTTACTGAGCATCCAGTTATTTGTTATGATGGCCACAGCAGAGCAGCCTGACCAGAAGCGTAGCAAGCAGTAAATGAGGAAGGTGGGAGCAAAGGCTGTGCAGGTCCCAGAGATGGCGAACTGGAGCAAACTGCACCTGAGAATCAACTTCCGCCCAAACCTAAGAAACAGAGAGTCAGCTTAGATTATGGAGGTAGTGATAATTTGTGGTGAAAAATTAAAAAGACATACTCTGAAGTTTAGAGAATGTTTTAATAAGTGATTCTTTGTATCTGGAAGCTTGAGTACACAAAAACCAGGTCAACAATGGGAATTGCTTCAAGGTGACACTCCTTGTTACCTAAATAAGTAGGTATAATGTTATAACACCTAAACAAGTGTTATAATGTTTTGTACATTACCAAAACTTCATCGCCCAGTCACCAGGAGACCCAACCTAGGGATCAAACCCAGATTTCCTGCAATGCAGGTAGATTCTTTACCATCTGAGCCAGCAGGGAAGCCCATAAAAAAAACTACAGCGTTGGAAATTATAATATACTATAAGCACTCATTGTACTAACTTATGTGTTTAGCAGAGTAGAGAATCTCTGTAGTGTGTAGTGCTGCGGCCAGCACAGCAGGTAGGGATGGAAAGTGGATGCACAGTTTGGAAAAAAGAAACTAGAGATAGAATTAAAGTTTTAAAGATGGGACTGGGGGACTCAAGACCTCTTGGGTCAAGAGCCCTGTTCTTCAGAGTCACATCACTTTTATTTAGTGTCTTGGCAAGCAGAAAGTATCTATTGTGTTACAATGAAGTCAGCTTCCTGTGTTCCTGGTCACATCTCCCATTTTATTGATTACTATAAACTATCTTTGTTATTTTCTTGTACAAGGGCTACCACCTAGCTGGAGGTCATAGACTCGCATATGCCTTGGGAAAACATCTTAGTGTGTGCACAAGCAGTGTTCTGAACTTGCGGTGATCCGGTGTTCCAAGGTCCACACTATGTTTTTCCTTAGTGTAGCAGGGTATGACAGCCCCAACTGATCAACCCGATGTACTTTAATTTGGGTTATACTATACTGCTATATTTTGCTTTTATTCTTTTCCCATGGTGATTTTCTCATGGCTTAGCCAGAGCAACAGGCAGCTGGCTGTTAACCCCTGCAGTGTAGGACACAAGAGGGCTAAAAGTTACTTTGGTCTCTAGCACCAGACAGGTTAAGATGCAACTGATGCAAAAGATCAGTGAAACAATGCATCGAAGTTGTTCAGGTTTATGTAAGAGTCACACTAAATTTCCATGTATTTGTAAAAATTCCGGTTTTCCTTCTGCTTCTGTTTTCTAATTTCACTCTGTTGTAATCACAGAAAATATTTTTTTAAAAGGTTTTTAAAATAACATTTGTTTCTTAAAAGTTAACACGTGCAAAAGAAGTGAAAAAAACTAAGTCATTCATATTCACAAGCAGTTTACCATTTAATGTGTTCTTCTAGGTCTCATTTGTGTATTTTCACAACTAAGCATCCGTTTTTATGTGATTAAGATTATACAGTTATGTATCATGCTATTTCACACATCTTGAATATTTGTCATTAACCAAAAATACACTGTGCTTAGTCGCTCAGTCATGCCCAACTCTTTGCAACCCCATGGACTGTAGCCCAATAGGCTCCTCTGTCCATGGGGATTCTCCAGGCAAGAATACTGGAGTGGGTTGCCATGCCCTCCTTCAGGGGATCTTCCTAACCTAGGGATCAAACCCAGGTCTCCCACATTGCAAGCGGGTTCTTTACCGTCTGAGCCACCACTCAATCTTTAAGGAAAAAAGCATAATCCTGCCTTTCTTGGTGACAAAAATTTCAGAGAAGACAAAAATGGCAACAGGCCTCTAGAGAAAGATATTGGCAGAGCTATGATTGAAATACTACATTCATTTCATGTTCAGTTAAAAATGAGACATAAAGCAACAGAGTACACAAAGTATAGTGCTTTCTAAGAGGATTCATTCTCCAAACTCAGCTATTAAATTATTAGCAAGGAGGTGTGTTTTCATTGAATTAGTTACTTAACAATGCTTTCCTGTAGTACAGCCAGGAGACACACACATCAATGGTTATCATCAAAATACAAATATGAACACATCCATAAACAGCCTTCCCTCTGTATTTCCTTCTGCCCCTCTGCTGCCAACCTAAATTAATAAGTCGTGACTCGCATTTCTCAGAGATGGTTTAGCAATTCCACGTCTAAGATGTTGCCTTTTATTTTTATGAATTAGAACAAAAATATTTACAGATTGGTTAACTCACTAGTCCTACTTTTTATCATACATGGTCACCTCAGGATATCTAAAAAGCCTAGAAATCTTGCAAAATTTTCTGATTTTTGGCTTTGAGCCCCATACATGGTCAAGTCCGGAGAATGCTCCATGAACTGAATGTGTATTCTTTCATCAAGAAGGGATGAAAGAATCCATGTCTGTTAGCTCTAGTAGTTTGTAGTGCTGCTCAAGTCTTGTATTTCCTTACTATTCTTTGGCTTAGATGTTTAATCCATTACTAAAACTGAAGTATTGACATTCTCAGCTATGAATAGAGAATTACTTTGCCCTTCAGTTATGTCAGTGATTGTTTTATATATTCCAAGGTTCTTTTCTTTAATGCATTGCTATGATTCAGTCTGTAAGATGTGTCTGACTCTTCTCAACTGCAGCATGAACTGCAGCATGCCAAGTTGCCTTGCGCTTCACTATCTCCTAGAGTTTTCTCAAAGTACTCAAAGCAACCTACAGATTCAATGCAATCCCTATCAAATTATCAGTGGCATTTTTCACAGAACAAGAACCTCCTGTCTTGGAGCACCTTCCTCTTCTTCCACTTGGTAACTCCTTCTCAACTTTATAAATGAAGTTTATGGTAGTTCACCTCTAAGTATTATTCTGAAATTCCCCTCAGATGTTATGGAGATGACATTTCTGTGTTGAGTACAGAGAGCCCAGTGGCAGCAAAATGGCATCCATCAGAATGAGTCTAATTCTACATTTCCATCTGTAACTTCCTGGGAACCATGGCAACCCACAGTGTGAATTGCGCATTGGAACTCAGGAGTGACTTCCCTATGAAACAATCATAAACTGTGAAAACACACACTGGAAGGGCAGCAGTGATTGGGAGACACTCACCTGTCTGAGAGATGGCCGTATATGAAGGCTCCCAGCTGCATTCCAGCCATGAACACAAACTGAACCACTGATTTCTGTGACTGGTGATCACATACGAGGTCCCACTGGAAGAGAAGGAGACCAGAACAGAGGAGCTTCTCAGCATTTTAAAGCCCTCAGTGAGTACATTCTGCTTTGCTTTCCTACATTTACTCACCTATACTATTTAAGTCCCAGTTTAAGTATGGCTTTTCTAGAAATTCTCAACTCAATCTTTCAGATTTTATCAGAACCAATCTTTATATTCATTTAGCACTGCATACCTCAGTGATTCTCAATCTTTTCCATACACTGAAAATAGCTGAGTTTTTTTTTTTTTTTTATCACTGATATCTGGATCACATCTAGAGTGAAATACAGATTTGTTTCTCTGACAATTAGTCAGGAAATGGAATTTTTAAAAGTTAATAGAAGTACTTCCAATTACAATTAGACTGAGAACATGCAACTAAAAATAATTTTTCACACATTATATCAAACATGTACTTATCTAAACATCAACCTCTTCATTAAATTTTGTTTGGTGACAGTAAAATTCATATCCAGTTTGCTGATTTCCTCACTCTCAATTGTAATTAAAAATGAAGTGAAAGTGTTAGTCACTTAGTTGTGTCCAACTATTTGTGACCCCATGCACCAGGTTCCACTGTCTGTGGAATTTTCCAGGCAAGCATACTGGAGTGGGTAGCCATTCCCTTCTCCAGGGGGCCTTCCTGACCCAGGGATCAAACCCAGGTCTCCTGCATTACAGGCAGATTCTTTACCGTCTGAGCCACAAGGGAAGCTGTGATTGTAATGTAAGTTCTTGGCAATTTAAAAAGATAAACAACCACTGAAAGAATAAAAGAGAACTCATTACATTATCTTCTCAGTAACTGAAGATTTGAATAGAGTCTATTTTATGTTATTATAAACACCCACACCAAGTACTCAGAAGAGGAAAATGGGGCCTTACCTCACTCACGACGGTGGAGGAGAACAAGCTGTGGTCATACACCCAGCCATCCACACAGGGCTCCGTGTCCAGGTCAGTCATGTTGGGGAAGGTCCCATTCAGGTGAAGGAGCTGCCACTGCGGGTGGAGGAAGCGACGACACTTCTCTGGCTGTAAGTTCGAATCCACTGGGATAGAGATTCTCAGGAGGACATCAGGGCTGAGGATTCCAGTGGCATTGTCCAGGATGTAGACCCAGCAGCGATGACCAGGAATGGCGGCAGTGAAGTTCTCCAACAGTATATGACAGGCTGCTATCCCAACAAGAGGAAGAGCTAAAACCATCTGAAGGATCTGGAATTTTCCCAGGCCACCAACTTCATTAAGGAGCTCCTCAAAAGCCATCGTGAAGAGGCAAAGGGAGGGAAATTTTTCCTTTCATTAATTCACATGGAATCCATGTGACCTCACACCAGTTTGTCATCAACGGTTCTCGTCACTTCGCCGCTGTAAGAGAGCATGGAAGCAGTTTCCTCAGACCTTCTGGAATCACGAGGTATTGGCTTTTTAGTAACGTCATAAAGAAAATTATTTACCAAAGATTCCTCTATCTGATGAACACTAAATCTGTTTAAAGGTTTACTCACTTAATGTGCTTGTCCTCAGTGATTCTGTAAAATCAACACTGGACTTTGACATGAACATGGTTTTAAATAATCTGAAGTAAACCTGCTACACGTCTTCAGTCATTTCTGGAAAATAAAATTTGAGAGATACAGAAGGGAACTGCTCTATGGATTTTCCGTGGAAAGTACAGAAAGTCAGTGTTTTTCTTGTTTATACTGACTTTAGGCTATAATAATTAACAAAATATAATGCCTTGTTTCTAATTAAAGCAAAGTGAGTTGTGATACAATTGCTACCTTATGGCCACTGCTATTGTGCTTCAGTTTCAATCACACTAGGAATGCACAATGATTTTTAAATCCTTCAAATAAAGATACAGAAGAAAGACAGTGCTAAGATCACCTAAGGGTTTATCTTCTGAGGTTTTCACTTACAGGATATATTAAGGGTCTTTTGTGTGCTACCGGTCAGAACCCTGATGAACTGATTATTTTATCAAAATGTGCCTGGCCTCGTTATCTCTAGAAATGCTCCCCTATACCTACATGAGTATATATTTACTCACTTTAATATAACAATTCCAAGTTTCGTATACTTACAGTTTACAAGCTACAACTTTCCAATCCTCTATGTTTTAAAATGTTTTTATTCATTTATTTATTTTTGGCTGTGCTGGGTCTTCACTGCTGCCCTTGGGCTTTCTCTAAGCTGTGGTGAGCAGGGGCTACTCTTCAGAGTGATGTGTGGGCTTTTCACTGTGGTGGCTTCTCTAGGAGCACAGTCTCTAGGGCTTCAGCAGTCTCAGCACAGGAGTTCAGTCATTGTGGTGCTTGGGCTTGCTCCACAGCATGTGGAAACTTCTTGGCCCAGGGATTGAATCCATGCCCCCCTGTATTGGCAGACGGCTTCCAATCCACTGTACCACTAGGGAAGTTCCCCATTTATACTTTTAATTGAAATGTTTATTGATATTATTGAAGATTCATTGCAGGAGCAAGAAAAATATAATGTACGTGCACTTCACTCAGTTTCCCCCAATAAATATATTTATAAAATGATAATATGATAATCACAGCTAACATATTGACAGGTACACTGTCTCCTGATCTTATTCAGGTTTTCCCAGTTTTTCCTGTACTTATATTTGTGTGTTCTTGTACTTAGTACCATAGCTTTATCATCTGTATATCTTCCTGTGCCCATCACCACAGTCAGGATACTAAAGAATTCCCTCTCCACAGGAATCCTGAATTTTGTACTATTAGAAATATGCCTCCTCCCCTTGCTCCCGTCATTCCCTTTCCTCCCTTTGTCATCTAGTAATCTCTTTTCTGTTATTTTACCTCTGTCATTTTAAAGTTGTTATGTACATTACCGGAGAAGGCAATGGCACCCCACTCCAGTGCTCTTGCCTGAAAAATCCCATGGACGGAGGAGCCTGATAGGCTGCGGTCTATGGGGTCGCTAAGAGTCGGACACGACTGAGCGACTTCACTTTCACTTTTCACTTTCATGCATTGGAGAAGGAAATGGCAACCCACTCCAGTGTTCTTGCCTGGAGAATCCCAGGGATGGGGGAGCCTGGTGGGCTGTCGTCTATGGGGTCGCACAGAGTCAGACACGACTGAAGCAACTTAGCAGCAGCAGCAGCAGGTGTACATTACCACTCTCTCTTTCTTTTCCCTAACGGTAATGTATATAACAGCTTTCAAAGGAGAAGAGGGTGACAGAGGATGAGATAGTTGGATGGCATCACCAACCCAATGGACATGAACTTGGGCAAACTCTGGGAGATGGTGAGGGACAGGAAGGCTTGGTGTGCTGCAGTCCATGGAGTCACGAAGAGTCAGCCACAACTTGGTGACTAAACAGCAACATATACATTACCATATGCAAAATAGATAGCCAGTGGGAACTTGCTATATGATGCAGGGAGCTCAAACTGGTGCTCCATGACAACCTAGTGAGATGGGATGGGGTGGGAGGTGGGAGAGAGGCTCCAAAGGGAGGGGACATATGTATGCCTATGGCTGATTCATGTTGATGTATGGCAGGAACCAACACAATTTTGTAAAGCAATTATCCTCCAGTTAAAAATAAATAAATTTAAAAATGATAATAAAAACTCAGAAGTATAAGAGATTAAATGTCATCAAAGGAGAAGTTATTGGATTAATAATAATATTTCTTTCTAATAAAATGAAGTTATTGAAAAAATTTTTTAAATGCAAAACAAATTTTTTTAATAAATAAAAGTTGTTATATAGAAGGGAGGGATCAAAGTGGAATAGTAGGAGGAGGTGGAGCTCAGCTGTCCTTATAAACGCGTGAAAAATACATCAACATGTGGGACAATTCTTACAAAATATTAACGGGAAATTGTCAGACGAACTCCTATACAACCAAAGATACAAGACAGATTTCCACATAACAGAGGAGGACAGAGGAAAGGCGTAAGGTCAGGATCCCAGCCCTGGAAAGGAGTCTTAAAGTAAAAGAAGTTCTTCAGGGACAGGCCCTCACTCTGGGGATCTAGCTGGCTGAGTCACAGCCTGGAAATCCCAGTCCAGGGGCCCTGCATGGATGGCACAAGCCCCCTTGGTTGCTGGGAGAATGACTGGGACAAAGAGATGGGCTGGAGGTGTCTTGATGCAAGGGAGCACACATTTTGGCTCCAACAGTGAGGATGGACAGAGAGCTTTGCCCTGGCAGCTGCCTCCTCACCACCCTCCCCAGGCTGAGCGGGGCCAAGGCTCCAGCCCCAGTTACTCTACAGCACGGTTTAGTTCTGGATCTGGGGCAGAGAGATCCCAGGGGAAAACACCCAGGGAGGCAGCCCATACAATGGAAAGCAGTGCAGCCACCACAGTGCCATGACTCCAAGCCCAGCCTAGCAAACGCGCCGGCCTGCACACGCCATATCACAGCCTTGCGCTAAGCTCTGAGATGGACACGTCAGGGAAAAGGATGCAGCCTTGGGCGGCATCTGAGCAGAGCTGTGGACGCCAGCATAAGCAGTGCCTTCTCTGTGAGCACATGGGCCTCCGTCGCGTCAGTGCTCCCCTCTTCTGGGCAGGCACGCACTCGTGGGGAAAGGAACCGGATTCAACATGACTTTCAGGGCTTCTACTCCAAAAACTGGGGACATGTCAGACTTGTCCATGAGAGCATGTTGACAGGCATGGAGCAGACGGAATTCCTGCCTCACTTGGGACAGGCTTTAGGTCACCCCCAAACAAATTCAACACCCTGAGGGAAGACAGGCTAGCATCCATTATAAACCTCTCCTTCACACAGTCTTCCCAGGGATGCCGCCACCTAAAACACCCCTTCAATGTAAATCCATGGCTGATTCATGTCAATATATGGCAAAAACCACTACAATATTGTAAAGTAATTAGCCTCCAACAAATAAAAATAAATGAAAAAAAAAACACCCCTTCAACAGCACAATAGATAACTGCTTCTCCTAAATTCAGAGAAAGAGAAAGTTAAGTAGAATGAAAATTCAGAGGAAACTTCCGAAAGAATGAAAACAAAACAGACCTCACCAGTCTACTATAATCCAAGTTCTGAAAGTAATAAAAATGCTAAAGAAATTAAGAAAGAGTATCAATAGAAACACAGATCATTGTAACAAGGAACTAGAAACTATATAGTAACCCTTGTATGTTATTACAGAATATTGAATATAGTTCCCTGTGCCTGTACTATGCTTGTTGGTTATCTATTTTATATATAGTAGTGTGTACATGTTAGTCCCAACCTCCTAGTTTATTCCTCTCTCCACCCTCCCTCCCCTTTGATAACTGTAAGTTTGTTTTTTATGTCTGTGAATCTCTTTCTGTTTTGAAAACCAGTTCATCAGTATCAGTTTTGATTCAGCATTTAAGTAATATCCTACAATATTTGTCTTTCTCTGCCTTATTTACCTCACTTAGTATGATAATCTCCAGGTCCATCCGTGTTCCTGCAAATGGAATTATTGCATTCTTTTTATGGATCAGCAGTATTCCATTGTTTATATGTATTAATATCACATCTTCTTCATCCATTCTTCTGTCAATGAACACTTAGTTTGCTTCCATAAATGTTGCTCGTTATTACAAATGCCCTGATGACTCAGTGGTAAAGAATCCACCTGCCAATGCAGGAGACACAGCTTCAGTCCTTGGGTTGGGAAGATCCCCTCTGGAGAGGGAAATGGTAACCCACTCCAGTGTTCTTGCCTGTGAAATCCCATGGACAGAGGAGTCTGGTGGGCTAGAGTCTACAGAGTTGCAAAAGAGTCAGACACAACTTTGCGACTAAACAAGGACAACAACTTTGTAAGGAGAGCTGTTATGAACACTGGGCATGTATCTTTGAATTAGAATTTTTATCTTTTCTGGGTGTATGCCCAGGAGTGAGATTGCTGGACCATATATGGTAACTCTATTTTCAGTTTTTGAAGGAACCTCCATACGGGTCTCCATAGTGGCTGCATGAATTTACATTCCTACCAACAGCGTAGGAGGGTTCCCTTTTCTGCACATCCTCTCCAGCATTTATTATTTATAGACATTTTGATAATGGCCATTTGGACAAGTGTGGGATGATACTTCATTGTAGTTTTTCTTTTTAATTTTTATTGAAATATAGTCTATTTACAATGTTGTGCTATTTTCTGCTGTATAGCAATGTGAGTCAGTTATACATATACATATATCCACCTTTTTTTAGATTCTTTTCCCATATAGGCCATTACAGAGTATTGAGTAGAGTTCCCTGTGCTATACAACAGCTTCTTATTAGTCATCTATTTTACATACAGTAGTGTGTGGTTTTAATCAAGCATCATTTCTTAAAGACTTCTTGTTCCTTTTGTTGAAAATCAATGGACCATAACTTTAGAGTTTATTTCTGTGTTCTCAATTTTATTCCTTTATCTCTCAGTCTATTATTATGCCTCAACCACACAGTGCTATAGCTTTGCAATAACCTTTGAAACTGAAAAAATGAAAGTTCTGTAAACTTATTCTTCTTTTTCAGTATTGTTTTGGCAATCTGGGTTCTTGGATTTTCATATGAATGCTAATGACAGCTTGTCAATTTCTGCCAAAAGGAAAAAAAGCCAGCTGAGATGTGGATAGATAAGGCATCCAATCTATAGATTGATTTGAGTAATATTGCATTATTGCAAATGTTTGTCTCAATAAAAAATATGAGATATCTTTTCCTGTATTAAGATCCACTTTATTTTCTAACACTGTTTTGTGGTTAAAAATGGACAGATCTTGCATTCCTTCTATTAATTTTTTCTATGTATTTTATTCTCTGTAATACTATCATAAATTGATTTGGTTTTTATAGATTTAATTTTGTGTTGTCTATTGCTAATCTAGGGAAATAAGGGGCCTCCCAAGGTGGCCCAGTGGTTAAAAAAAAAAATCTGCCTGCAATGCAGGAGACACAGGAGACACGGGTTCAATATCTGGGTTGGGAATATTCCCTGGAGGAGGAAATGGCAACCCACTCCAGTACACTTGCCAGGACAATCCCATGGACAGAGGAGCCTCATGAGCTACAATCTGTGGGATCCCAAAGAGTCAGATGCAACTGAATACTCACCATCATCATCAGAGATATAAAACTGATTTTGCAATTTATTATTTACTTTATTTTTTTTCCATTTATTTTTATTAGTTGGAGGCTAATTACTTTACAATATTGTAGCGGTTTTTGCAATTTATCTTTTAACATGAACATTTGGTAAACTCATTTATTACTTCTAATAGGTATTTAGTGGATGTTTGGTATTTTTTACATATAAAGTTATGCTATTTGCAAATAAAAATAGCTTTGTTTCTTCTTTTCCAAAATGGATGTATATCTTTAGTTTCTTTTTCTTATCTAATTATTCTCACTAAAACTTTCAATAAATTGTTGAATATATGTGGTGATAGTTGACATTATATTGTACCTGAATTCATTTTGAATAAATTGACCTTTCATCATTTAGGATGACAATTTCTATATGTTCTTAGTATCTGCTCTTTTATAGGTTAATTAAAGTATAATAGATATATAACTATCACACACATTTAGGATATACACTTTGAGTTTGTAGATATATATCCATTTAAGATATCATCATTATATTAAGGTACTAACCATACGGATCACATCCAAAAATTCCCTTTTGCTCTTTTGTAGTTTTTTAAGTCAACATTTAACATGAGATCCATTCCTTTGACACATTTTTGATGCATAATATGGTATTATTTTTACAAAGTTATTCATCTAGAAACTTCATACTACTGAGAAACTATTTCCCACTCCCCACCCCCCAGGCCCTGACAAATACCATCCATTCTACTCTGCTTCTATAAGTTTGAATAATTTAAAAATGTCATAATCATTCAGTATTTATCCTTCTGTAACTGGCTTATTTCACTTATCTTAATATCTGTATGCTTATCCATGTTGTCCCAAATGGCAGGATTGGCTTCTATTTTAAGACCAAATAATATTCCATTTGTAAGAGAGATTTGAACACAGAATTGGGTCTGCAAAACACCTCAAAGAAATCAGGGGAAAACTTTTGTGACATTGGTCTTGGTAATGATTTCATAGATATGACCAAAATCACAGGCAACAAAATCAGAATAGAAAACTGGGACTATATCAAACTCAAAAGCTTCTACATAGCAAAGAAAATAATCAACAAAATGAAACAACATATATTCTCTTTATCAGGGTGAAGTCCCATTCTATCATGTGTTTATTCAGCTTTTTTACTATGAAAGAGTTCAACTTGTTGACCAATGCTTTTTCTCTAATGACATAATTTTGTGATTTTAAACTTTCTATTTTTAATATACTATATTTTATTATTTAATCATATGTATTAGATTGATTCTGTATTTATGGGGTTAATAATACTTGGTTGTGTTTATAATCATTTTATATGTTGGTATATTTAGTTTGTTGGAGTTTCCCAGGTGATGTTAGTGGTAAAGAACCTGCCTGCCAATGCAGGAGATGTAAGAGATGAAGGTTTGATCCCTGGATCAGGAAGATCCCCTGGAGGAGGGCACAGCAATTCACTCTAGTATTCTTGCCTGGTGAATCCCATAGACAGAGAAGCCTGGTGGGCTACATCCACAGGATTGTAAAGAGTGGGACACAATTGAAATGATTTAGCACATATGCATGCATATTTAGTTTGTTAGTATTTTACTGAGGATTTTTGCATCCACATCCCAAATGAAATTGATCTGAAACAATCAACAAAATGAAAAGGCAGCAAAATTAAATGGGAAAAAATATTTGCACATCATACACCAGACTAGAAGTTACTGCCCAAAATATACAAAAACTCATACAACTCTGTAACAAAACAAACAAAAAAATCCAGCTTAAAAAATGGCAGAGGAGCAAAAAAACTTTTTAAAGAAGTCATCAAGACTGACTATAGATATACGAAAAGATGCTCAACATCACTAATTATCAAGGAAATGTAAATTTAAAAACCACTATTAGATGTCACCACACATCATTTACAACAATGATTATCAAGTGGACAAAAAATAATAAGTATTGTTAAGGATATGGAAAAAGGGAACCCTTTACATTGGTGGTGGGAATGCAATTGGTGCAGCCACTATGAAAAACAGTGTAGAGATTCCTCAACAAAATTTAAGATAGGACTATCATATGATTCAGTAACCCCACATCTATGTATACATCTGAAGAAAATTAAAACTGTATATTGAGGAGATAAATGCACTCCCATTTTGACTGTAGCATTATCAAAATAGCCAAGATATGGAAACAAACTAAGTGGGTGTTAATGGATAAATGGATTTTAAAAAATGGTCTATATGTACAAAGGATTATTAGTCAGCTAAGAAAAAAGAAAATCCTGCTATTTGTGACAACACGAATGGACCTGGAGGACATTATGCGAAGTCACCAGACATAAAAATAAAATACTATATGATGTCACATGTATGTAACATTTCACAGAGCCAAACTCATAAAAATAGAGAGTTTCATGTCGTAACCAGGTTTGTGAAAAAGATGTTCAAAGGCACAAACATGCAACTATAGAAAAATAAGTTCTGGAGATCTAATGTATAGCATTGTGATTATGACCAATAATAGTGTATTATAAAATTGAAATTTATATTAAAACGTTTATTATTCTCTTTTCATGAAGAAATAAAAAAGCTGAATGGTCCTTTACCTATTACATAAAATAAATGGGTATGCATAGTTATACATCATCCTACAAAGAAAATTGCAGGTACTTTCACTGGAAACTTTCACCAAATATTTAAGGAAGACTAAATTTCCTGTTTTACACAAATTTCTTCAGGAATAGAAGAGGAGAGAAGGCGTCCTAACACTCTACGTGAGTAGCATTATTCTGATACCAAAAGCAGATGAAAATAGAAGAAAAGTGATGTGGAGACCAATAGCTTTCCTTAACATAGATGCAAAACTTCTTGCTAAAGTATTTGAAAATCAATTAAAAGAATACTTTATTTTTAATTTTTCTTAGAGTACCGTTGTTTCACATTGTTGTGTTAGTTAAACTGTACAGCAAAGTGAATCAATGTTACATATACATATATCCCCTCTTTTTTGGATTTCCTTCCCATCAGGTTACCACAGTGCACTGGATAGGGTTCCCTGAGCTATAGAGTCTGTTCTCAATAGCTCTCCGCTTCATACACAGTATCAGTAGTGTACATGTCAATCTCCCCTTTATACACAGTACCGGTAGTGTACATGTCAATCTCCGCTTTATACATAGTATCAGTAGTATACATGTCAATCTCCACCTTATACATAGCATCAGTAGTGTACATGTCAATCTCCACTTTATACATAGTATCAAGTATACATGTCAATCTCCACTTTATACATAGTATCAATAGTGTACCTATGTCAATTCCCACTATGGTGTTTTTAAAAGGTCATCATACCCTGAACAAGCAGGCTTATTCTAGTGGAAGGTTTGTTTAACACTTTAAAATGTATCCATTTTAACACTGGTCAGAATGGCTATTGTGGAGAAAAGGGAACCCTCTTGCACTGTTGGTGGGAGTGTAAATCAGTATAGCCACTATGGAGAACAGTATGGAGATTCCTTAAAAAACTAGAAGTAAAACTACCATCAGCCAGTTCAGTCGCTCAGTCGTGTCTGACTCTTTGTGACCCCATAGACTGCAGCATGCCAGGCTTCCCTGTCCATCACCAACTCCCAGAGCCTGCTCAAACTCATGTCCATCAAGTCAGTGATGCCATCCAACGATCTCATCCTCTGTTGTCCCATTGTCCTCCTGCCTTCAGTCTTTCCCAGCATCAGGGTCTTTTCCAATGAGTCAGTTCTTTGCATCAGGTAGTCAAAGTATTAGAGCTTCAGCTTCAGCATCAGTCCTTCCAATGAATATTCAGGACTGATTTCCTTTAGGATGGACTGGTTGGATCTCCTAGCAGTCCAAGGGACTCTCAAGAGTCTTCTCCAACACCACAGTCCAAAAGCATCAATTTGGACTGTGGTGTTGGAGAAGACTCTTGAGAGTCCCTTGGACTCCTAGGAGATCCAGCTGGTGTAAAACTCAGAATTCAGAAAACTAGGATCATGGCATCTGGTCCCATCACTTCATGATGAGGAGATGGGGAAAAAATGGAAACAGTGGCAGACTTCACTTTCTTGGGCTCCAAAATCACTGCAGACAGTAACTGCAGCTATGAAATTAGAAGACACTTCAGTTCAGTCCAGTTGCTCAGTCGTGTCCAACTCTTCGTGACCCCCTGGGATTTTCCAGGTAAGAGTACTGGAGTGGGGTGCCATTGCCTTCTCCCAAACCACCTCTTACTCATGGGTAATTGCATGACCATCTTCTGATTCCTTTCATCTCAAAATATGCAAGTTGTCTTCTCTTTGTCTCACAAACACTACATTTAGTTTGTATCAACTTGTGTTGACTCCACTGTAGAAGTGTCTTGTTGCGTGGGTCATACACTTTTGTCTTTCCACACTGTTACCTTTTCATACTGTTTCATACTGTTGAGATGAGATGCTTGGGTGGCATCACCAACGTGATGGACATGAGTTTGGGCGGGCTCTGGGAGTTGGTGATGGACAGGGAAGCCTGACGTGCTGTGGTCCATGGGGTCGCTAAGGGTCAGACAGGACTGAGTGACTGAACTGAACTGACCTGACCTTGCGTGGGTACACTGTTGTTGATTCCAGATGCCACTCTCTTTGTTTCTGGTCATCTTGTGTCTTATCTAGATTATTTCTGATGGATCATCCTTCCTACAGATTCTCTTCCTCTCTCATCTATCCTGTAGACAAATACTGGGACTTGCTTTCCTGATACTGAATCCTGACTCTTATCTTCCTGACTGTGTTTGCTCTTCGCTCCATATTTATGATCTAGCCACATCAGATAACTTGCCATTTCCTCTCCTCGGTCACGGGCACACATCTTGGCCAGGCTAACAGATACCACTGTTTGGAGTGTATTTTCTCCTCCCCGCCCCCCACCCCCGTCACTGAAATCTATCAGTTTTTCACTGTTGCTGGTCAATCAGTAAGTCATGTCTCTGACTCTTTGTGACCCCCATGGACTACAGCACCCTGGCCCTCCCTGTCCATCACCAACTCCCGGAGCTTGCTCAAACTCATGTCCATCAAGTTGGTGATGCCATCCAACCATCTCATCCTCTGTCATCTCCTTCGCCTCCTGCCCTCAATCTTTCCCAGCATCAGGGTCTTTTCAAATGAGTTCGTTCTTCACATTAGGTGGCTAAATTATTGGAGTTTCGGCTTCAGCATCAGTCCTTCCAATGGATATTCAGGGTTGATTTCCTTTAGGGTTAACCAGTTTGATCAGTTTTCTAATCCTGTCATAAAAATGAATACAAATGTAGCTGCTTTGAACTGTTTATTTTCTCCCAGGAATGTAGGTCAGAGGTTTACAATGTGTCTTTGATTTTTTTGCTCTGCATTCCCTAAGGCTAAACTCATGGTTATGGATGGCCAGAGATCTGATCCGGAGACTCAGAGGAAGAAACTCCTTCCTGGTGATTGGCAGAATTCGGCTCCTTCTGGCTGTAGGACAGAGTTCCCCATTTCCTTGCTGACTGTCAGCCAGCAGCCACACCCTTCTGAGCTCCTCATAGCCCTCTGTGTGTGGCTTACTATGTTGCCCCCTCTGTTTTCAAACCAACAGCCAGAAGGACCCTGAGTCCTTTTCATGCTTCTGATCTCTCTGGCTTCTGCCATGTCTCTCCCACTTTCGAGCTAGAAAAAGGTGGGATTGGGTCAGCCTATGTAATGCAGGAGTATCTCCATACCTTAAGGTCTGTAGCATTAAGTTATGTAACTGTCATGTGAGTGAGATTCACTCATTTGTGTCTGACTCTTTGCAACCCCATGGAGTCCATGGGGTTCTCCAGGCCAGAATACTGGAGTGGGTGGCCTTTCCCTTCTCCAGGGCATCTTCCCAGCCCAGGGATTGAACCCAGGTCTTTTGCATTGCAGGCGGATTCTTTACCAGCTGAGCCACAAGGGAAGCCCTAACTTGACATATTCATCAGTACAAGGGATCAGGGTGTGGACATCTCTGGGTGGGGGGCATTCAACTTATGACAAAAAGCCCTAGTGATTTTTCAGAATACAGAGTCTATCTCTGCAAAGTGGCATTAGCTTTGTGGCTTCCTTCAAGGTATAATTGTGATGTAGTGTTTACAAATGTCCTTTTCGTGCAGCAATGTACTTTGTGGAATATTTAATTATAGAAGCTTATTTGCGAGTCTGCCTCCCACCACCAATGATGAATTACAGGAGCTCAGAAACCAAACCTCAATCACCTTGATATTCATATGCAGAATCTAACGAAAAGACTTACATGTGTTTGTGAAATAAAATGAGTATGTTCTCCCAATAATTTGCTGCAAGTTTCACTAAGTACTTGCTATGTCTGAGACACTTTGATGTCCAGATCATGAGCAATTATAACATATCAGTTAGGGAACCTCCAGGTGGTTTGGCGGCTCAGATTCAGAACTGCCAGTGCAGGGGCCCTGGGTTCAATCCCCGGTTAGGGAACTAGACCCCATATGACACAACTAAGAATTCATATACTGCAAACAAAGTTCCTATGTGGAAAAACTAAGACCTGGTCCAGGGAGATAAAATAAATATTTAAAAAATAAAGAGCTGCTTTAAAAAAATTTTTTAAAAAAAGCATCAATTCGTAGGTGCTCAGTTTTTGTTTTGTTTTGTTTTTTTTCATTTATTTTTATTAGTTGGAAGCTAATTACTTTACAATATTGTAGTGGTTTTTGCCATACATTGACATGAATCAGCCATGGATTTACATGTGTTCCCTTTATGGTCCAGTTCTCACATCCATACATGACTACTGTAAAAACCATAGCTTTAACTATGCGGACTTCTGTTGGCAAAGTAATGTCTCTGCTTTTTAATATGCTGTCTAGGTTGATAATAACTTTTCTTCCAAGGAGCAAATGTCCTTTAATTTCATGCCTGCAGTGACCCAACAATCCCACTATTGGAGATACACTTTGAGAAAAGCGTAATTGAAAAAGACACATGTACCCCAATGTTCATTGCAGCATGATTTACAGCATCCAGGACATGGAAGTGACAGATGAATGAACAAAGAAACTGTGGTACTTATATGCAATGGAATATTACTTAGCCATAGAAGGGATGAATCTGAGTCAGTTCTCATGAGGTGGATGAACCTAGAGCTTATACAGAATGAAAGAAAGAAGTGAAGTCGCTCAGTCGTGTCTGACTCTTTGCGACCCCATGGACTGTAGCCCACCAGGCTCCTCCATCCATGGAATTTTCTAGGCAAGAGTACTGGAGTGGGTTGCCATTTCCTTCTCCAGGGGATCTTCCCGACCCAGGGATTGAACCCGGGTCTCCTGCATTGTGGGCAGACGCTTTACTGACTGAGCCACCAGGGAGTCCCATACAGAGTGAAGTAAGTAAAAAAGAGAAAAACAAATATCAGATATTAATGACATATATGGAATCTAGGGGAAACGGTACTGATGAGCATATTTACAGGGCAGGAATAGAGACACAGACAGAGAGAACAGACTTGTGGACCCAGCGGGCAAAGGAGAGGGTGGGGCAAATCGAGAGTCGCACTGGAGCATATACATGACCATAAGAAATAGATAGCTAATGGGAAGTTGCAGTATAACACAAGGAGCTCAACCCGGTGCTCTGTGACAACCCAGAGAGACGGGGTGGTGAGGGAGTAGGAGGGATGTTCAACAGGGAGGGGACATGGGTATATGTACGGCTAAATCACCTTGTACACAGAAACCAACACAGCATTCTAAAGCAATTATACTCCAATTAAAAAGAAATTTTATCTTTCTGGCTTACTTCACTCTGTATAATGGGCTCCAGTTTCATCCATCTCATTAGAACTGATTCAAATGAATTCTTTTTAATGGCTGAGTAATATTCCATGGTGTATATGTACCACAGCTTCCTTATCCATTCGTCTGCTGATGGGCATCTAGGTTGCTTCCATGTCCTGGCTATTATAAACAGTGCTGCGATGAACACTGGGATGCACGTGTGTCTTTCAGATCTGGTTTCCTCGGTGTGTATGCCCAGAAGTGGTATTGCTGGGTCATATGACAGTTCTATTTCCAGTTTTTTAAGAAATCTCCACACTATTCTCCATAGTGGCTGTACTAGTTTGCATTCCCACCAACAATGTAAGAGGGATTGGGTAGAGAGGGAGGTGGGACGGGTGATCGGGATGGGGAATACATGTAAATCCATGGCTGATTCATGTCAATGTATGACAAAACCCACTACAATATTGTAAAGTAATTAGCCTCCAACTAATAAAAATAAATGAAAAAAAGAATTTCTTCAAAAATTCATGTAACTTTAGCACTCTCATTATTTGTGGGGCTATGGTTTTAAATAAATAAATGAACAAAAAAAATAAATTTTAAAAAAGAGCCATTATAATTCACCAATTACAGAGACTAAACAAGAAAATAACTTATTTATTTCATTTCATTCATACAACAAATAACTTGTTGTATGTTCATTTCAACATATTTGACAAAGTCTATTGGAACAGGCAAGGGGCTATAGACTGTGAAGTGGACATGGACAAAGGGTGCACTGCTGGAGACCTAGAAATCTGTTTAAATAGATAAGTGAAAAGTCCTTCTTTGATATCTAACTCATAATCTTGGTTTTGTATGAAGATGCTAGTATCTTGATCCCTCAGATGGGGAGACTTTGAGGTACATGGACCCAAAATGATTCTGGAATCCTGCCAAGTGACAGAGACTTGAGCCTCCAAGGTAAAAATCAAATGGACTAGTAGAGAATGACAACCTGACAACGAAACTGCATTTGTGGACTATCTGTTATATCTGATTTCATACTTTTTCTCATTAAATCTCTGTACATGGTAATAAGCCTAGTCCTTTGTAAGTTATATGTGCCCAACAAGTATTTTCAGAACTAATAGTTGAATAAAACTCTTTATTAAAAAATTAATTTATTTATTTTCATTGGATGTTAATTACCTTACAATATTGTAGTGGTTTTTGCCATACTTTGAAAAGAATCAGCCATGGGTGTACATGTGTCCTCCATCCTGAGCCCCCCTCCCACCTCCCTTCCCACCCCATCCCTCAGGGTCATCCCAGTGCACTGGCCCTGAGCATCCTGTCTCATGCATCGAACCTGGACTGGCGATCTCTTTCACATATGGTGATATACATGTTTCAATGCTATTCTCTCAAATCATCCCACCCTCGCCTTCTCCCACAGAGTCCAAAAGTCCATTCTTTACATCTGTGTCTCTTTTGCTCTCTCACATACAAGGTCATCATTACCATCTTTCTAAATTCCATATATATGCATTAATATACTGTATTGGTGTTTTTCTTTCTGACTCACTTCACTCTGTATAATAGGCTCCAGTTTCATCCACCTCAATAGAACTGATTCAAATGCATTCTTTTTAATAGCTGAGTAATATTCCATTGTGCATATGTACCACAGTTTTCTTATCCATTCATCTGCTGATGGACATTTAGGTTGCTTGCATGTCATAGCTATTGTAAACAGTGCTGTGATGAACACTGGGGTACGTGTGTCTCTTTCAACTCTGGTTTCCTCTGTGTATGCCCAGCAGTGGGATTGCTGGGTCTGGCAGTTCTGTTTCCAGTTTTTTAAGGAATTTCCACACTGTTCTCCATAGGGGTTGTTCTAGTTTGCATTCCCACCAACAGTGTACCCTCTCCAGCATTTATTGTTTGTAGACTTTTTTTTTCCATTTATTTTTATTAGTTGGAGGCTAATTACTTTACAATATTGTAGTGGTTTTTGTCATACATTGACATGAATCAGCCATGGATTTACATGTGTTTGCCATCCTGATCCCCCCTCCCACCTCCCTCTCCACCCGATCCCTCTGGGTCTTCCCAGTGCACCTGGCCCGAGCACTTGTCTCATGCATCTGGTACATATACACCATGGAATGTTACTCAGCCATTAAAAAGAATTCATTTGAATCAGTTCTAATGAGATGGATGAAACTGAAGCCCATTATACAGAGTGAAGTAAGCCAGAAAGATAAAAGACCAACACAGTATACTAACACATATATATGGAATTTAGAAAGATGGTAACGATAACCCTACATGCAAAACAGAAAAAGAGACACATATGTACAGAACAGACTTTTGGACTCTGTGGGAGAAGGCGAGGGTGGGATGTTTCGAGAGAACAGCATCAAAACATGTATATTATCTAGGGTGTTTGTAGACTTTTTGATGGCAGCCATTCTGACTGGTGTGTAATGGTATCTCATTGTGGTTTTGATTTGCATTTCTCTGATAATGAGTGATGTTGAGCATCTTTTCATGTGTTTGTTAGCCATCTGTATGTCTTCTTTGGAGAAATGTCTGTTTAGTTCTTTGGCCCATTTTTTGATTGAGTCATTTATTTTTCTGGAATTGAGCTACAGGAGCTGCTTGTATGTTTTTGAGATTAATTCTTTGTCACTTGCTTCATTTGCTATTATTTTCTCCAATTCTGAAGGCTGTCTTTTCACCTTGTTTGTAGTCTCCTTCATTGTGCAAAAGCTTTTAAGTTTAATTAGGTCCCATTTGTTTAGTTTTGCTTTTATTTCCATTACTCTTGGAGGTGGGTCATAGAGGATCCTGCTGTGGTTTATGTCAGAGAGTGTTTTGCCTATGTTCTCCTCTAGGAGTTTTATAGTTTCTGGTCTTACGTTTAGACCTTTAATCCATTTTGAGTTTATTTGTGTGTATGGTGTTAGAAAGTGTTCTAGTTTCATTCTTTTACAAGTGGTTGACCAGTTTTCCCAGCACCACTTGTTAAAGAAATTGTCTTTTCTCCATTGTATATTCTTGCCTCCTTTGTCAAAGATAAGGTGTCCATAGGTGTGTGGATTTGTCTCTGGGCTTTCTATTTTGTTCCACTGATCTATATTTCTGTCTTTGTGCCAGTACCATACAGTCTTGATGACTGCAGCTTTGTAGTATAGTCTAAAGTCAGGCAGGTTGATTCCTCCAGTTCCATTCTTCTTTCTCAAGATTGCATTGGCTATTCAAGGTCTTTTGTATTTCCATACAAATTGTGAAATTATTTGTTCTAGTTCTTTGAAAAATACTGTTGATAGTTTAATAGGGATTGCACTGAATCTATAGATTGCTTTGGGCACTATACACATTTTCACTGTATTGATTCTTCTGATCCATGAACATGGTATATTTCTCCATGTATTTGTGTCATCTTTGATTTCTTTCATCAGTGTTTTATAGTTGTTTTTATAAATAGGTATTTTGTTTCTTTAGGTAGATTTACTCCTAAATATTTTATTCTTTTCATTGCAATGGTGAATGGAATTGTTTCCTTAATTTCTCTTTCTCTTTTCTCATTGTTGGTATATGGGTGTGCAAGGGGTTTCTGTGTGTTAATTTTATGTCCTGCAACTTTACTATATTCATTGATTAGCTCTAGCAATTTTCTGGTGGTGTCTTTAGGGTTTTCTATGTAGAGGATCATGTCATCTGCAAACAGTGAGAGTTTTACTTCTTCTTTTCCAATCTGGATTCCTTTTATTTCTTTTTCTTCTCTGATTGTTGTGGCTAAAACTTCCAAAACTATGTTGAATAGTAGTGGTGAGAGTGGGCACCCTTGTCTTGTTCCTGACTTCAGGGGAAATGCTTTCAATGTTTCACCATTGAGGATAATGTTTGCTGTGAGTTTATCATATATGGCTTTTATTATGTTCAGGTATGTTCTTTCTATGCCTGCTTTCTGGAGGTTTTTTTTTAACCATAAATGGATATTGAATTTGTCAAAGACTTTCTCTGCATCTATTGAGATAATCATATGGTTTTTAATTTTAAATTTGTTAATGTGATGTATCACACTGATTGATTTGTGAATATTGGAGAATCCTTGCACCCTGGGATAAAGCCCACTTGGTCATGATGTATGATCTTTTTAATATGTTGTTGGATTCCGTTTGCTAGAATTTTGTTAAGGATTTTTGCATCTATGTTCATCAGTGATATTGGCCTGTAATTTTCTTTTTTTGTGGCATCTTTGTCTGGTTTTGGTATTACGATGATGGTGGCCTCATAGAATGAGTTTGGCAGTTTATGTTCCTCTGCAATTTTCTGGAAGAGTTTGAGTAGGATAGGTGTTAGCTCTTCTCTAAATTTTTGGTAGAATTCACCTGTGAAGCCATCTGGTTCTGGGCTTTTGTTTGTTGGAAGATTTTTTATTACAGTTTTGATTTCTGTGCTTGTGATGGGTCTGTTAAGATTTTCTATTTCTTCCTGGTTCAGTTTTGGAATAAAACTCTTAATAAAATGCCAATTGTCTTCAACAGCCTATAAAATGTTTGATTTCTTAAATTATAGCATGTTTTCACATTTATGAATGCCCACCACAGTGTGCCCTCACCCAAAATGATACTATAATTAGTTAAATCTGCTGTTTTTAAAATGAAAACTTATATTTCAAACTGGTTTGTCTTTTATTAATTACTATTTGTCTTTTAGTAATTACTATTAAATAGAAAAGCTTTTCTTATTAATTAGCCATGACACTAAGAATCTAATTTTTAATTTGCAATGATTATATTTAATACATATACATTTAAAAAAATTGCTTATACTATATTTGTCATTCAATGTTGATAACTTAAAAGAATTTTAAATTATATATGCTAACTATTGAAAATATGAAGAGAGAAAATTGCAAAAAGAAAGTAATAATCATTTAAAATTTCACCATTAGAAGGTCAACATTCTTATTTCAATGAATGTATTTCCACATATCACATAATCCTTCTATTTGCAGAGATTTATGATGTCAAATGTATCATGTCTTAAGTATATATATATATATATATATATATATATATATATATATATTAGTATCTGTTTCTGGATTTCTTTTGATGTTTGGTTTCATATCCTATATTTTTCTGTACATTTATGAACAGTTCACCATATGCTGTCCCACACATCAAGCAGTCACATAGTAATTCCATGACATTCCTCTGCTTCTGAATTATCTTGTCTATTAATAATGTATTGCTAGATCTTAAACTTTTTCAACTACCTTCCCTAAATATTGAACTGTTCATGGACTGTGTACCAAGAAATTATATGTTTAAGTGAATACTAAGGCAATAACTATAAATTAGATTCAACTTTCCAGTATATTTACTTGCTACTTTGTAGACATAAAGGAAATCTCCAAGTTTTGTTCTTCATATTTTTCCTTTCCTCTCTGGTCAGTCATATAATCTCCTTAAAATTTTGTCACTTTCATGAAGAAATCTTTCTCATTTACTTTTCTTGAGAATTGTTTCCTGGAGAAACAAAATGGAAACAACAAATCAACCAGCCAATTAGCAAATAACAATAAACATTAAAAAAGAGAAAAACATGAAAATAAGTTCAGTTGCCCTCCCTGCACAAGTACAAACTGAACTTCTAACCATCAACTTCTTATAATCCAATAAAATCCATAGGGTTGACACTCATGATGGAAAAAGCTCTGCAGACTGTGCAGACCCAAGAAAGCAGTTTGAAAATTGCTACTCTCACTTGGGTCTCTTTAGACCTCTGACCAACACCACCTTTGGAAAGCCAAGAGGTGAACTGAAAATCTAAGGGCACTCCCCATCTGTTGTGGGTTGAATTATGTCTTTCCCAAAATTCATACACTGAAGTCATAACTCTCAGTATCTCAGAATGTGAGATTGCCACATTTGGAAACAAGAATGTTGCATATAAAATTAATTAAGATGAGGTTTTATTGGACTAGAATGGGCCCCTAATCCAATTTTATTGGTGTCTTTATTCAAAGGGAACATTTGGGCACAGAAGTGTGCCAGGAAGGTGTCATGTATAGATTGGAGTTATGCTGCCACAAGCAAAGGAGCTACCAGAAACCAGGAGAGACCTGGAATAGACCCTTCCCTAGAGTCTACAGATGGGGCATGACCATGCTAACAACTTGAACTCAGACTTACAAGCTAGATAACTGTGAGGCAATCACTTCTGTTAAGTCACCGACTTTGTGAACCATGGTTATGGGTGCCAGGTCACTAATACACCATTTTTCTTATTTTAAAATATATTTTGTCAATTTCTATTTTCCTTGTACCAATCTTTCCATTACTTGTGGCAGCAAATTGTCTGACTCTTACAGGCACATACATAATATTAATTATCTTTTCAAAGAGAATCATTAACTCTATGTGATCTTCCTAACATTATCCTTTCATGTTTGTTTCCCTTTCCTATACTAGGCTTTTGTGGATCTGAGGACCATGAAACACCATCAGGAATGTGTGTCCCTCATGAGGGCAGGTAGGATGTGCCCTCACAACAGAGATAATTACCATCACGTCAGCACCAAAACTACCCATAAGAACAGGGCAGAGGGAATCTCTGCAGTCTAGACTGGGACACACAGTGGGTAGCAATGACCCTGCCTCTCATGAAGGCAATAACCCAACAAGGAAGTATCCCTGGCAAGGCTCAGTGATCTGAAGGACCCACGCAGTGTGTTGCCTTTCTCACCTATGGATTCAAAGCACACAGTCCCTCCCAGGGGTTGGTAGCAGGTTACTCACTTATCTTCCACATCCTGGATCGTGTCAGGCAGAGGCAGATGTCTGGTTTCAGGCTGGAGGAGGACGAGGAGACCAGCAATGATGGGACACACTCCATAGATGATCCAGGGCAGGGCGGGTAGGTACACCGCTAAGGTCATCAGCAGGGGAGCCAGTGTTGACCCACACCTACTAGCCATCGTATCTACACCTGAAGCTTTTGCTCTAAATAATGATAAGGAATAATTTTTGTAATAATTCAGTAAAAATCTGCACTTGTAATTTATGATCTATTATTTTGACATGATTATGGAAGACAATAAAAGACAATTATTAAATACTTGGGTTCGATGACAAACACTTATTTTTACAATTTGCTCTGTGATTTTTTCAGCTGTCTTTGTCAGGGTCAAAGTATGAAAGACCCATTGTCATAACTAAACAGAATGGTACACACTAGACCTATTCTAACAAATGGCCCAAAAGGTTAATGAAATGAAGCCCTGAAGTATTGCTTAGGACAGTGCATGACCCCAAATCAGCTTTTTCAATAAACTGTGGTTATAATTGCTGTTAGCTTATCATTAGTACAGTTAAAAACAATTGCTTTATAGTTAACATTTCCTATTATGCTTATTCCTGCAACAACCATCAGTTAGCTGGGAAAGTATTTTGGGGGGTGGTGGCAGAACATTCATAAACTCATATACCTGACAAGAGTGGGTAGGAGTTCAGCAAAGTGGACAGAAATACTGGTGTTAGAGGCAGCAACACAGCCGATTTCCACACTTGCCAAAGTCACACGCACAGTCTGCATTTCTGGAGACAAGATCAGAGAGATTAAAATAACTATGTGGAAGAAATCAGCATCAACCAAATTTAGTCAGGGGGTTAAAAAAAAACCCTACTGCTTTACCTGTATATTTGAAATATATTGTAGAAAATTGTACAGTGGCAGTGATCATGGAGTGGCTGAACAAATGAAAAATGTAAAATCATAAATATAGGTGGTAAAAAGTACATAAAGGTATCTGGATTAATTGCAGCAAATCTCTTCACATAGGTGAGATTTACTGGAGAAACAGAAGAAAAAATGAATCTGGCAGAAATTTGCTTTTATTTATTCAGTCCAGTACTTGTTATATCCTTATGGTAGAAGGTAGGACCATCATGCAGTCAATTCCTGAATCTAAGGCTCATCTCTAACCTTGAGGACTTTATGATTAAAGTGCAGAACTTAAAGTTATCAGTCATTCTGGTGTACCTGGGAATTAGCAGATTTTAATAAGTTGAGACTTTCATTGATAAAATCAGAAAAGTCCCAGGTAAACCCAAATGAGTCAGGCAACCTAGAGCAGATTCAGCATTGCCAGTAAGCATGACACCAGAAAGTACTAGAAAGACAGGATTAATCTCTGAAAGGACAGGCAGAAGATCTAGATCTAGATCAAATTTAGTTTTGAATGGAAGGAAAGCTACTAGGAAAAATGGAAGAATGGACAGCTACTAGGAAAAAAAAATAAGTCAAAATTTGTTGCTGTTGTTGTTTAGTTGCAACGTCATGTCTGACTCTTTTGTAACCCCAAGAACTGTAGCTCCCCCTGCACCCCCTCCCCGCCCCGCCCAGGTTCCTCCATCCATGGGATTTTCCACGCAAGAATACTGGAGTGAGTTGCCATCTGCTTCTCCAGGGGATGTTCCTGATCCAGGGATAGAACCCACATCTTCTGCATTGGCAAGTGGGTTCTTTACCACTGAGCCATCAGAGAAGTCCCAATTCAAAATTAGGGAAACAATTGTTCCCTATGTTCAAATGTTCAAAGAATCAATTTTCTGAGCAATATAAAAAGAAACCTAATTATAGCTATTTAATATTGGAAACAAACTTTACTGTAAGGCAGTAAGCCTGCATCATTAATGATATTCTGAGGAGCAGAGTTCACCAGTCTATGAGTGTGTAAAGCACATTTCTGCATTGGGAGATGGCAAAACATTGTGCCCACTAAGTTTCTCCTAGTCATTATATAACATCATTCTATTAACATATGAAGTAATCTAACAGGGAATTGACAAGGGTTTTAACATACTTAAACTCTTCTTCCTGCTGTACACTCTTTCACTATTTGAAGAACTGGAAACTTTTTTTTTTCATTTCCTGAAAGACTTCCATAAGCAAGAGATGTAGTTATGGTGACTTAACCCCACAGTCACATATGAATACATAGATATGGGGAAGTAGACCAGTCATCAAAGCTGGCAATGAGGAGCCCAGAGGGGGTGACCATATCGTGTCCTCTCCTGGAATATAATTGCAAGACCTTGCTCCTCCATGTTTGTTATTAAAAGAGTGAATGAGTGTATGTGTGCTCAGTTATGTCTGACTCCTTGTGACCCCACAGATCTGTAGACTGCTGGGCTCCTCTGTACATGGGATTTCCCAGGAAAGAATATTGGAATGGGTTGCCATTTCCTCCTCCAGGGGATCTTCCCAACCCAGGGATTGAACCTGTATCTCCTGTGGCTCCTGCTTTGTGAGACAGATTCTTTACCACTGAGCCACCAGGGAAGCCCAAAAGAGTGAAGGGGTGAAGAGAAAGTGAACGAATGCTGTTCTGGAGAAATTGTCTGAAATAAATGGCACTAGTTTCCAACATTTCCATAATGGAGCAAATATAAACATGTGCCTGATTTGTCCCTCGCCGACATGTGACTCATTTCTCAACAACTTATTTGCAGAATTTCCCATTAACAGTCATATTGGTTTGGGGGAATACTTAGCCCTTAGTTAGGATCTCTCTTTAATCCTGGCTTCCAACAAGTGTGATCAGTTGCAGACCCTGACATTCTTTGTTAAATCTTCAAAAATTTAGAATTATATTTAAAATTTCTCCTCTTGACTCTACCAAAATACAAGTACTTATATACTCTCATGACATAATGAATGAGATTTTCACAGGAACCATTGTGCTAACACTCAAATAAAGTGTTAGTCACTCAGTTGTGTCCAACTCTTTGTTATCCCATGGACTGTAGCCCACCAGGCTCCTCTGTCCATGGGATTCTCCAGGCAAGAATACTGGAGTGGGTTGACATGCCCTCTTCCAGGGGATCTTCCCGACCCAGGGATCCAACCCAGGTCTCCTGCATTGCAGACAGATACTTCACCATCTGAGTCACCTGGGAAGCCCCAACACTCAAATAAGCTGAATCCAAATTGAAAACAAGTAACAGTTCACCAGCACTGGAGTACATGTAGACATTGTAGCTTAATCATCTAGCGGAAACTAAAGCCCTAGGGAGGAGAACAGCCTACTGTTATACGCAACAGAATGGGTGAATCTTCGTGAATGAGCATAAGGAAAGGGGGCTGTCTCTGAACCCATCTGTCATTTACATTAGGTAAAAGAATCAGACAACACTCATCTGTAGTGAAGAAGATGAGAACAGTTGTTAATTTTTATTTTTCACAGGAGAGGGTAGTGAGGAGAGAAGAGTCAGGAAGTGGTGCTTGTGGTGGTTGTGCAACTGGATAGTTGACAGGAACTCCTGGGAAATTTGAATTTTCTGTCTTGATCTGGAGGTTGGTTATATTTTTACATATTGACATATTCATTGATTTGTATATATTCTTAATCTCTTCAGGTTTATGTTTTATTTTTTAATTAAAAATATTTTATTATAAAAGTATTTCTTGCACACAGGAAAAATAAAGAGAATAATATGTGTCCACCATTTCAATACGTTGTCTAATTGCTTTACTTATTTACTCACTTAATAGCATTAAAGTTTTATAGATACAATTGAAGCTCCCTGTATGTTCCTTCTTGATCTCATTCTCCTTCAATCTTCCCAAAGGGGCTGATACTTACCATTGACATACTTGCTCTTCTACTCTTGTTACATATGTGTATATCCTATGCACACTTGTATAGTATTGTATATAAGGTTGTTTTACCTTTTTTCAATGTAAAACAATTGGCATCATGCTGATAAATCACAAATCATTCTGAAGTTTTCTTTTTCATTACGTTTTTACAGTTGCATCTATGTTGGTGCAGTTAGCCCTAGTTCAATCATTTTAACAGCTGTAAGATATTACATTTGTACAAATATACAAATTTGTACAAATTACATTGTACAAATATACTACAAATTATAAATTAGTTTTCTATTAGCAGATTAGAATTTTCTATCTTGATCTGGAGGCTGGTTAAATTTTTACATATTGACATATTCATTGATTCAGATATATTCTTGATTTCTTTGTGTTTCTGTTTTAAAAATTTGCTTCAATTAAATTGAAAGATAAATATAAAAAATAAGTGCTAAGATCTGCTCTTAATGGAAGTTCTCAAAATCAGTCTCCAGTGAAGAGACAGATAGAGTGATAAAATCTAACTAACTCTTTTTTTTTTTCCTAACTCTTCATCATATAATCAGTTTCCTGTGAGTCTTAGTTGGTGTTTCCCTCATCTTTTATTTTCAAATCACCATCTCCCTCTCACAACACTTTTGCAATCTTTGAAATAAATAGTTTTATGCCCCAACTCTTTGAATGTTGCCATGCACTGTGAGGAAGCTCACCTCACAAAGAACAGAAGACAGATCCTTTTTCGCAGGTTGGGTGTGCGGAACAAGTCAAACACAGTAGTTTTCATCTGTGCTGTCTCCAGCTCCTCCTGCATGATCACTCTCAAACCCTTCAAAAACAAACACATATCATTTGCCAACATAGTTCGAGGCATAGTGGTTAGCATTGGATCCCAAAAGGACAGAAATGATGTATTGCCTTTCTTTCTGCGTGTGTGTGCTAAATCATTTCAGTTGTGTGCGATTCTTTGCGACCCTCTGGACAATTCCCCACCAGGCTCCTCTGTTCATGGGATTCTCCAGACAGGAATACTGGAGTGGGTTGCCGTGCCCTCCTCCAGGGGATCTTCCCAACCCAGGTATCAAACCCACGTCTTTTACGTCTACCTCCATTGACAGGCAGGTTCTTTACCACTAGCACCACCCGGAAAGCCCCTCCTTCCTTCTAGTGTAACATATTATACATAAAACCACAAGTGTGAATGTGATATGAAGGAGTATGTAAGGAGTTAAGGGAAACTCCAGGAAATTAAATGGCAACAACAAAATTTTGAAAATGAGGTCATGGTATTCAAGGGAGTACAGAGCCTATAGATTCAATTCAGGAAATGAACTAAAGGAAGTAGTTGCACAGCAAGCAAAGCTTCTTTTCTCTGAAATAGACATGAAAGATGAGAGAACTGAGCTTGTCTTCTCAATTAACTGCCCCTGTTAGAAAATCAGCTTGTCTATCTCAAGAAGAAGGCAGGTGTCAGTTTATTTCTTCTCTACAACCCGTAACCACCTTCCCTTTCCTGCTCACCTCCATGTTCAGGGTTGCTTCAGCATTCTTCATTCCATTTCTGTGTGCAACTTTCTTAAGTTCCTTTAAGCCCTCATCTGGTTTATTGGTGATAATCAGCCACCGAGCAGATTCCACCAGCCACCTGAAGAAAGGCACACAAGTGCAGTCAGCTCTCTTTTTTATGTGTTGTATGATTCTTGACAGCAGATACTTTTTGCCTTCCATCTATATCCACTGTTTCACTTGTTGGATTCACAGATCTTAGAGTCAAATTTCCTCTCTGCTTACTCAGGAAGAGAATTTCCAAGAAGCTTATGAAGTTTAAGGTGGAGAGTCCTTCATATGCATATTCTCTTTGGAAGCTTTGCATGGGATCTAACAACTTTGTGAATATAGTATATATTTATAATACATATTCTTAAAAAAAGAAGCCCCTAAATGATGTAAGCTTATAACCCAGCAAATATTGCAAATACTCTTGCTGCTACCAACAATGTTGGTACCTAGCTACACAAGTGAGTCACCTGTCTACATCTGCCTCAGTTTTCTCATCAATAAAATGGGGACTGTAGTGCCATCTTCCTTGTAGAACTGAAAAGAGGATAAAATAACTTGGGAGATGATTCTGACAAGGACTACACTCTGCTCCTTCTTTGAACTCATCTCAGTGTATTAAATCTATAGTCATCCTTCTGTGATCACTTAGGCTGATTCTCCCTAGACTGGTTTTAAGAGTAAGGGTGGAACTACCCATAAGCAAATGTTTGTTAAAACTATTTAAGAGAAAAGGAAGTGCTGAACACATAACAGAAATCACTCTATCTACATGCCATTTTTAGTAATGGAGAAATTATGCCACTACTTTGTCAACTGGCTATATGAGCAAATTTGCTGCCTCTTCCTTTATCCAAAATCAACAACAACATAGAAAATCGCTGAGTTTTTACCATATTGGATTCACTCCAGAGCTCCAAAAACAGTATTTTTAAAATACGTCTGTGCCTATATTTTATACTAAGGAAAATATTAGCCTAACTCTGACCACTATACTGGGTAAAACTTATAAAGATGGCAGAAAATATCTAGAAATCCCCAGACAGAAAGGTCATTGTTACTCTGCATTCTGCTTCTCAGATCTCGAATCCCACAGAATGAACAGATGAGAGACATGGGTTTTAGGTCCAAATAATAAAAAATGGTCTGTGGAATAAGAAAATCAATATATCTCAATTCAATATGCATTTTCATCCCAGGTTCCCATAAGACCGAGTGAGAGAGATGCTCATACCTTGAGGAGAGAAAGAAGACAAAGAAAGGTACAGACACCACCAGCTGCAGGGTGCGCCACTCTCGAAAGACAAAAGCCAGTCCTCCCAGCATCATCTGTCCCATACTAAAGGTACAGGCTATCAGTGTTAATATCACAGCTTTTGACTGGGATCTTGTCCACTCTATAACTGGAAGAAAATCCAAGTGGGATATTAATGTCACATAAAGATGAAATTTCAATGTGATTTTTAAGGCTTGTGAAATGGGAGGAGACAAAAATTGTTGACTTACTCAGCATACTGTTGTTTGTCACGATGGCCACAGCAGAACAGCCTGACCAGAAGCGTAGGGAGCAGTAAATGAGGAAGGTGGGGGCAAAGGCTGCACAGGTCCCAGAGATGGCGAGCTGTAGCAAACAGCACCTGAGAATCAACTTCCGCCCAAACCTAAGAAACAGAATCTGCTTAGATGATGGGACTAATGATAATTTGTGGTAAAAACCTAAGAAACCAAAAGAATACTCTGAAATTTAGAGAATGTTTTAACAAGTGATTCTTTGTACATGAAAGCTTTAAAAAGAAGAAGAAGAAGAAGGGCTAAATCAACACTAGGAATCTCCTTAAATAACACTCTTTTTCTATAGACTAACAAGACCAAAACCTCATCCTCCAATCACCAGGTGGCCTCTGACACCAAGTGACACCATACAAAATAAACTATAATGTTGGAACTTGGAAAATACCATAAGAACTCACCATACTAACATAGGTATTTAGCAAAGTAGAGAGTCTGTACAGTGTCCAAAACACAAGAGAGCTAAAAGTGTACTTGGGTCTCTAGGACAAGACAGGTTAAGGTTAAACTGATGCAAAAGATCAGTGGATCAATGCATCAGAGTTGTTGAAGGTTTATGTAAGAGCCACTCTTTGATAAATCTGGATTTATAGGCTTCAAGCAGTGTGCTTTTCTAGAAGAGAATATAAAAGTATCATAACCCAGACAGCAGACATTATATAAATTTCTCAGAGGAAAGAATTATGTAAGATGAAGAATGAAGTGAAAAGTAAGGTGAAGGACAAATAAGAAAAAGTGAATTTTGTGTTCCATGAGCATCAAGAAAATAGGGCCTTAGTGGAGGCAACCTGGATTAAACAGGATCTGCTAACATATATGCCAGTAATAAAAACAGATATACAATCTGGAATTAAAAATTCCTCTGCAATATTTATTTATTAAAAAAAATTTTTTTATTAGTTGGAGGCTAATTACTTCACAACATTTCAGTGGGTTTTGTCATACATTGATATGAATCAGCCATAGATTTACACGTATTTAAAACAGAATTCTTTTTAGTTCTCTGGCCCATTTTTTGATTGGGTCATTTATTTTTCTGGAATTGAGCTGCAGGAGTTGCTTGTATATTTTTGAGATTAATCCTTTGTCTGTTTCTTCATTTGCTATTATTTTCTCCCAATCTGACGGCTGTCTTTTCACCTTACTTATAGTTTCCTTTGTAGTGCAAAAGCTTTTAAGTTTCATTAGATCCCATTTGTTTAGTTTTGCTTTTATTTCCAATATTCTGGGAGGTGGGTCATAGAGGATCTTGCTGTGATTTATGTCGGAGAGAGTTTTGCCTATGTTCTCCTCTAGGAGTTTTATAGTTTCTGGTCTTACATTTAGATCTTTAATCCATTTTGAGTTTATTTTTGTGTATGGTGTTAGAAAGTGTTCTAGTTTCATTCTTTTGCAAGTGGTTGACTAGTTTTCCCAGCACCGCTTGTTAAAGAGGTTGTCTTTTTTCCATTGTATATCCTTGCCTCCTTTGTCAAAGATAAGGTGTCCATAGGTTCGTGGATTTATCTCTGGGCTAGAGAACTAAACAGACATTTCTCCAAAGAAGACATACAGATGGCTAACAAACACATGAAAAGGTGCTCAACATCACTCATTATTAGAGAAATGCAAATCAAAACCACAATGAGGTACCATTACACACCAGTCAGGATGGCTGCTATCCAAAAGTCTACAAGCAATAAATGCTGGAGAGGGTGTGGAGAAAAGGGAACCCTCTTACACTGTTGGTGGGAATGCAAACTAGTACAGCCACTATGGAAAACAGTGTGGAGATTTCTTAAAAAACTGGAAATAGAACTGCCATATGACCCAGCAATACCACTCCTGGGCATACACACTGAGGAAACCAGATCTGAAAGAGACACATGCACCCCAATGTTCATCGCAGCGCTGTTTATAATAGCCAGGACATGGAAGCAACCTAGATGCCCATCAGCAGATGAATGGATAAGGAAGCTGTGGTACATATACACCATGGAATATTACTCAGCCGTCAAAAAGAATTCATTTGAACCAGTCCTAATGAGATGGATGAAACTGGAGCCCCTTATACAGAGTGAAGTAAGCCAGAAAGATAAAGAACATTACAGCATACTAACACATATATATGGAATTTAGAAAGATGGTAACGATAACCCTATATGCAAAACAGAAAAAGAGACACAGAAATACAGAACAGACTTTTGAACTCTGTGGGAGAAGGTGAGGGTGGGATGTTTCAAAAGAACAGCATGTATACTATCTATGGTGAAACAGATCACCAGCCCAGGTGGGATGCATGAGACAAGTGCTCGGGCCTGGTACACTGGGAAGACCCAGAGGAATCGGGTGGAGAGGGAGGTGGGAGGGGGGATCGGGATGGGGAATAAGTGTAAATCTATGGCTGATTCATATCAATGTATGACAAAACCCACTGAAATGTTGTGAAGTAATTAGCCTCCAACTAATAAAAAAATTAAAAAAAAATAAATTAAAAAAAAATAAATAAAAATAAAAATAAAAAAAATAAAACAGAATTCTTAAAATGCTCAAATAATTCACCCTAAAAATAGAAAATGTGAACCATAGGAATAAGCACCACCAAAAAATAATAATTATCATCACCATCAAGAAAATAATGCAGAAACAAAAATGAAATGTTAGAATGAGAAAAATAAAACAACCACCACACCTTGAGTTTCAGTGCCATGCACAGTGCTTTGGCACACGCCCTAACTGCATGGGGCAGTCTCGGCCCTTCATACTTGTAACTCTGGTCTGAGTGCAGGGTGGAGGTCACTGCATGCAGCATGTTATGAGCAAGTGAAATGAGATGAAGCACAAAGGAAAAGGGTGGGGGGGGATCCAAAGATACCAGAGGCTGGAGATGTTGAGTATTGGTCCAAGTTCTCAAGGTGGTAGACAGAACCACAGCAGAAGCCTTGGTAATCCCCACCACATGCTCTTCTGGGCATTGTCAGAGCCTAAGAGCTGGAGTTAGAAGAGACAACAGTTCAAATCCTGGTGACACCATGTCAAATCTGGGAAGCTAGTGAAGAGAGATTTCTGGGATGCTGACAAGAGCAATAGATGATTGATTTTGAATTGTAATCTTCCCATGGACAGTTGCCTAGACCCAGTTCTATGAGGCCTTTGTTCATCAGAAGGCCACACATAGTGCTGCCCTTAGAACCTGGGTAAAAATTCGTTGCTCAGCCACAGCCTCCCAGCTCCATCCCTTCCAGGTATCCTCTTCCCAGCAGATCAGCCCTGAGCCTTTGGAGTGGGAACACTGACTCCAAGACCCTACACTACCAGAGAATTAACCCTAGGGAGTATCAAATAGTGAGAACTCACACAAAGGAAACCACTTGAATACAAGACCCAGCATCATCCAACCACCAGCAGCACCTTGTGCAAACCGTCTCATCCAAACAACAAACAAAACAAAAATACAAACCCAATCATCAGAAGACAGGATTACCACCTCACTCAGCCTTGCCCATCAGGGGAAAATCAAGCAAACAAACAAAAACTCAGCATGAATTTCACTGTATATGAAGCTCACACAAAGCACTGGACCAACCATAGGAGGGAAGAAACCAAAATGAAGAAAGAATTCAATCTTGAATTCTGGGAAAAGGAGACCTCAAACACAATGATTTAAAAATAATAATAATGTAAAGGCAGAGAAGTGCTACACAAATGAAGGAACAAACTAGAAACACAGAAGTCCAAATAAATGAAGAGGAAACAGGCAAACTACCTGAAAAAGAATTCAGAATAAAGATAGTAAAGATAATCAAAAACCTTGAAAACAAAATGGAGAAAATGCAAGAATCAGTTAACAAAGACCTAGAAGAATTAAAGAATAAACATACAGAGACAAACAGCACAATTACTGAAATTAAAAATACTCTAGAAGGAATCAATAACAGACTATCTGAAGCAGAAGAACGAATCAGGGAGCTGGAAGATAAAATGGTGGAAATAACTTCTGAAGAGCAGAATAAAGTACAGGAATGAAAAGAGCTGAGGACAGTCTCAGAGACCTCTGGGACCAGAGCAAATGCACTAGCATTCCAATTATAGGGCTCCCAGAAGTAGAAGAGAAAAAGAAAGGGTATGAGAAAATTTTTGAAGTGATTATAGTTGAAAATTTCCCCAACATGGAAAAGGAAATAGTCAATCAAGTCCAAGAGGCACAAAGAGTCCCATATAGAATAAACTCAAGGAGAAACACACCAAGACACATACTAAACAAACCAACAAAGACTAAACACAAAGAAAGAATATTAAAAGCAGCAAGGGAGATGTAACAAGTAACATACAAGACAAACCCCATACACCTAACAGCTGATCTTTCAGCAGAAACTCTGCAGGCCAGAAGGGAATGGCAGGATATATTTACAGTACTGAAAGGGGAAAACCTACAACCAAGATTACAGTACCTGCAAGGATCTCATTCAAAATTAATGGAGAAATAAAAAGCTTTTCAGACAAGCAAAAGTTAAGAGAATTCAGTACCTCCAAACCAGCTTTACAGCAAATGTTAGAGGGACCTATATAGTCAAGAAATACAAGAGAAGAAAAAAGATCTACAAAATCAACCCCAAACAAGGAAATGACAATAGGAACATACATATCAATAATTACTTTAAATGTAAATGGATTAAATTCTCCAACCAAAAGACAGGCTGGCTGAATGAATACAAAAACAAGACCCATATATATATGCTGTCTACAAGAAACTGACTTCAGACCTCAAGACACATATAGACTGAAAGTCAGGGGATGGAAAAATATATTCCATGCAAATGGGAAGCAAAAGAAAGCTGGAGTAGCAATCCTCATATCAGACAAAATGGACCTTAAAGAATACTACAGAAGGACACTACATAATGATCAAGGGCTCAATCCAAGAGGAAGACATAACAATTGTAAATATCTATGCACCCAACATAGGAGCACCTCAATACAAAAGACAAACACTAACAGACATAAATGGAGAAATTGACAGAAACACAATAATAGTAGGAGACTTTCACACCCCCACTCACATCAATGGAGAGATCATCAAAACAGAAAATTAATGAGGAAACACAAGTCTTAAATAATGCATTAGAAGAGATGGATCTCATTGATATCTTCAGGGCATTCCATCCAAATGCAGAAGAATACACCTTCTTCTCAAGTGCACATGGAACATTCTCCAGGATGAACCACATCTTGTGTCACAAATCAAACCTCAGTAAGTTAGAGAAAATTGAAATCATATCAAGCATCTTCTCTGATAACAATGCTGTGAGACTAGATATCAATTACAAAAAAAAAAAAAAAAAACGGTAAGAAACTCAAACACATGGAGATAAATAACACGTTTTTAAATAACCAACAGGTTACTAAAGAAATCAAAATGGAAATCAAAGAATTTCTAGAAATAAATGACAATGCAAACACAACTCAAAACCTATGGGATGCAGCAAAAGCAGTTCTAAGAGGGAAATTTATAGCAGTACAATCCTACCTTGAGAAACAAGAAAAACATCGAATAGACAACCAAACTTTACACCTAAAAAAACTAGAAAAAGAACAAAAAGCCCCAAAATTAGTGGAAGGAAAGAAATCATAAAGATCCAAGAAGAAATAAATGAAAGAAACAATAGTAAGATTAATAAAACTAAAAGCTGGTTCTTTGAGAAGATAAACAAAATTGACAAGCCTTTAGCCAGACTCATAAGGAAGAAAATAGGGAAGAATCAAATCAACAAAATTAGAAATGAAAAAGGAGAGGCTGCAACAGACAGTGCAGAAATACAAAGGATTATAAGAGATTATTATGAACAACTATATGGCAATAAAATGGATGACCTGGAAGAAGTGGACAGATTCTTGGAAAAATTCAATCTTCCAAGACTAACCAGGAAGTAATAGAAATTATGAACAACCCAATTACAAGCATTGAAATTGAAGCTGTGATAAAAAATCTCCCAAAAAAACAAAAGTGCAGGACCAGATGATGTCACAGGAGAAAACTATCAAACATTTAGAGAAGAGCTAACACCTATCCTTCTAAAACTCTTTCAAAAAATTGCAGAGGAAGGAACACTTCCAAACTTACTCTAAGAGGCCACCATCACCCTGATACCAAAACCAGACAAAGACAACACATACAAAAAAAGAAAACTACAGGCCAATATCACCGATGAACATAGATGCAAAAATCCTCAACAAAATTTTAGCAAACAATTCAGCAATATATCAGAAAGCTCATACACGATGATCAGGTTGGGTTTATTCCAGGAATGCAAGGATTCTTCAATATATGCAAATCAATCAGTGTCATACACTATATTAACAAATTGAAAGATAAAAACATACAATAATCTCCATAGATGAAGAAAAAGCCTTTGACAAAATTCAGCACCCATTTATGATTAAAACTATTCAAAACATGGGCATTGGAACTTACCCAAGGTTCCGATGTTCCAACCCAACCTGCTTATGTTGAGGAACCTGTCTCAACATAGTAAAGGCCATATATGATAGGTCTACAGCAAACACTATGGTCAATGGTGAAAAACTGCAAACATTCCCCCCAAGATCAGGAAGAAGACAAGGATGTCCACTTTCACCACTATTATTCAATGTAGTTCTGGAAGTCCTAGCTACAGCAATCAGAGAAGAAAGAGAAAGAAAAGGAATCCAAATTGGAAAAGAAGAAGTAAAGCTCTCACTGTTTGCAGATAACATGATACTGTACAAAGAAAACCCTAAAGATACTATCAGAAAACTACTAGAGCTAATCAGTGAATTTAGTAAAGTTTTAGGATATGAAATCAAAACACAGAAATTACTTGCATTTCTATATAACAATGAGAAATCAGAAAGAGAAATTAAGAAATCAATCCCACTCACCATTGCAATACAAAGAATTAAATATCTAGGAATAAACTTACCTGAGGGGACAAAAGAACTGTATACAGAAAATTATAAGATACTGATGAAAGAAATCAAAGATGACATAAACAGATGGAGAGATAGTCCATGTTCCTGGGTAGAAAGAATCAATATTGTGAAAATGACTTACTATCAAACACAATCTATAGATTCAATGTGATCCCTATCAAATTGCCAATGGCATTTTTTTAAGAACTAGAACAAAAAATTTCACAATTCATATGTAAACACAAAAGACCCCAAATAACCAAAGCAGTCTTCCCATTGGTCTTTTTTTTTTCCATTTATTTTTATTAGTTGGAGGCTAATTACTTTACAATATTGTAGTGGGTTTTGTCATACATTGACATGAATCAGCCATGGAGTTACATGTATTCCCCATCCATCCCGATCCCCCCTCCCACCTCCCTCTCCACCCAATTCCTCTGGGTCTTCCCAGTGCACCAGGCCTGAGCACTTGTCTCATGCATCCAACCTGGGCTGGTGATCTGTTTCACTATAGATAATATACATGTTTCGATGCTGTTCTTTCAAAACATCCCACCCTCAGAGAAAGAAGAACGGAGCTGGAGGAAATCAACCTTCCTGAATTCAGATTATACTACAAAGCTACAGTCATCAAGACAGTATGGTCTGGAACAGAAACAGAAATCTAGACCAACGGAACAAGATAGAAAGCCCAGAAATAAACCCATGCACCTTTGGGTAACTTATTTTTTAAAAAGAAGGCAAGAATATACAATGGGGCAAAGACAGCCTCTTCAATAAATGGTGCTGGGAAAACTGGACAGCTACATGCAAAAGAATGAAATTAGAACACTTCCTAATACCATACACAGAGGTAAACTCAAAATGGATTAAAGACCTAAATGTAAGACCAGAAACTATAAAACTTTTAGAGGAAAACATAAGCAGAACACTCGATGACATAAATCAAAGCAAGATCCTCTATGACCCACCTCCTAGAGTAATGGAAATAAAAACAAAAGTATACAAGTGGGACCTGATTAAACTTAAAAGCTTTTGCACAGCAAAGGAAACTATAAGCAAGGTGAAAGACAACCCTCAGAATGGGAGAAAACAATAGCCCGTGAATCAACTGACAAAGGATTAATTTCCTAAATATGCAAGCAGCTCATACAACTCAATGCCAGAAAAGCAAACAACCCAATCAAAAAGAGGGAAAAAGACCTGAACAAACATTTCTCCAAAGAAGACATACAGATGGCTAACAAACACATGACAAGATGCTCAACATCATTCATTATTAGAGAAATGCAAATCAAAACTACAATGAGATATCATCTCACACTGGCCAGAATGGCCATCATCAAAAAGTGTACAAACAGTAAATGCTGTAGAGAGTGTGGAGAAAGGGAACCCTCTTGCTCTGTTGGTGGGAATGTAAATTGATACAGCCACTATGGAAGATGGTATGGAGATTCCTTAAAAAACTAGGAATAAAACCAGCATATGACCTAGCAATCCCACTCCTAGGCATATACCCTGAGGAAACCAAAATTGAAAGAGACACATGTACCCCAGTGCTCACTGCAACACTGTACAATAGCTAAAACATGGAAGCAACCTAGATGTCCATCGACAGATGAATGGATAAAGAAGTTGTGGTACACATACACAATGGAATATTAAGAAGTGCATTTGAGTCAGTTCTGATGAGGTGGATGAACCTAGAATCTATTATACAGACTGAAGTGAGTCAGAAAGAGAAAGATAAATATCATATTCTAACACACATATACAGAATCTAGAAGAATGGTACTGAAGAACTATTTACAGGTCAGTGTTGGAGAAACAGACATGGAGAATAGACTTATGGACACAAGGAGAAGGGAGGAAAGGGTGAGATGTATGGAGAGAGTAATGTGGAAATTTACATTACCATATGTAAAATAGATAGCCAACAGGAATTTGCTGTATGGCTCAGGAAACTCAAACAGAGGCCTTGTATCAACCTAGAGGGGTGGAGTGGGGAGAGAGATAGGAGGGAAGTTCAAAAAGGAGGGGATATATGTATACCTATGTCATCTTGAGTTTGACAGAAAACAACAAAATTCTGTAAAGCAATTATCCTTCAATAAAAAAAATATATTAAAAAGAAAACAACAACAACAACAACTGCATGAACTAATTGCTATCTCTATCAAATGATAGAGATTACCATATGGGTTTAAAAAGAGACAGAATTTTATGCTGCCCACTATAGTACTTAAAATATTATAGATTGAAAGTAAATTGACAGGAAAAAATACAATTAAGGTAGTAATAATAAGATGACTAGAGTCTTTATATCATCATCAAAGGAAAAAATTTCAAAACAAAATTTGTTTACAGACACAATAATGCTGAAAACATCAAATGTATCTTTACTCAGCAAAGGTGAACAACATGAAGCAAAACTGACAGAATTAGATAGCAGAATTTATGATAGTTGGAGATATATTCATTGATATATATTCATTGAGATATATTCATTGATACCTTTAATTTTGATACAACTGACACTATATATACTTTTCATTTTAATCTTTTTAGAAGTACAAGTCAGTAATTAATTATACTCATCATATTGTGGAACCATCAACATTGTCTTTTTCTAAAACATTTTCATCAATCCAAGACAAATTCTCACAATTAAGCAATAACTCTCCATCCCTGACCTTTATCCTTTTGAAAATTTTAAACTCTCTCTTCATTCATTTGCTTATTCTGGATATTTCATATAATTGGTTGCCTACAATTTCCTTTTGTGCCTGGCTTATTTCACTTAGCATAATCTTTTGAGGTTCTGTCATGTTTTGGAAAGATGGGCACAATAAAGGACAGAAACAGCAAGAACCTAACAGAAGCAGAAGAGATTAAGAAGAGGTGGCAAGAATACACAGAAGAACTATTTTTTAAAAGGTCCTAATGACCAAGATAATGACCACGGTGTGATCACTCACCTAGGTCACTCAGCAATGGTTATAGGACTGGAAAAAGTCAGTTTTAATTCCAATCTCAAAGAAGGGCAATGCCAAAGAACGTTCAAACTACCATACAATTGAGATCATTTCACATGCTAGCAAGATAATGCTTAAAATCCTTCAAGCTGGCTTCACAAGTACAGGAACCAAGAACTCCCAGATGTGCAAACTGGATTTAGAAAAGGCAGAGGAATCAGAGACCAAATTGCCAGTATCTATTGGATCATAGGGGAAAAAAAGGAAATTCCAGAATGAATGTAAATTGATATAGCCACTGTGAAGAACAGTATGGAGATTCCTTAGAAAACTAAAAATGGAACTACCATATGACTCAGCAATCTCATTTCTGGGCATATACCCAGAGAAAACCATAATTCAGAAAGATGCTTTCAGTGTTCTTGTAGCACTATTTACAATAACCAGGACGTGGAAGCAGCCTAAAAGTCCATCAACAGAGGGATGGTTAAAGAAGATGTGGTACCTATATGCAATGGAACGTTACTCAGCCAGAAAAAGGAGCAAAACTGCAATCTGCAGAGATGCAGCTGGGCCTAGAGACTCATACAGAGTGAAGAAAGTCCAAAAGAGGAAAAAAAGTCATATAATAACTTTTATATGTGGAATGTAGAAAATGATGTAGGTGAACTTATTTGCAAAGCAGAACTATAGACACACACAGAAGAATAGACATATGGATACCAGTGGGAGGAGGAGGAGTGGGATGAACTGGGGGACTGGGCTTGACATAAACACACGACTATGGATAACTAAGGAGAACCTACTGTGTAGCACGGGGAACTCTACTCAGCCCTCTGTGGTGAGCTGCATGGGAAGGAAATTCAAAAAAGAAGGGATAAATGTATACAAACAGCTTATTCACTTTGCGGTACAACAGAAACTAATAAAGTAACTATACTCCAATAAAAATTAATTTAAAAAATAATTTCAAATTGAACATTCCTTCTATAGCAACTCTTTCAGTTCCAATAAAGCAGTTTCATAATAATAATAAGCTATTCTGAAATGCTCCTAGGTCTTATGGTGATATCATTTCTGTGCCCAGTACAGAGATCTCCGTGGCAACAAAATTGCATTCTTCACAATGAGTCCAATCCCACATTTCCATCTGTAGCTCCTTGGGAACTAAGGAGACCCCCAACAGTATAAACGGTCTATCAGAACTCAATAAAGACTTATTTATGAAGGAATTAATCATAAACTCTGAAAACAACACAGAGTAGGGCAGCAATGACCTGGAGACATACCTGTCTGAGAGATGGCCATATATGAAGCCTCCCACCAGCATTCCAGCCATGAATATGAATTGAGCCACTGGTTTCTGTGACTGATGATCACATACGAAGTCCCACTGGAAGAGAAGGAAACCAGCACAGAGGAGCTTCACAGCATCTCGTCGTCTTATAGCCCTCAACGCTCACTCAGTCAAAAAGCCATCAGTGAAATTCATGTCTACTGGCTTCTCTTTACCACATTTACTGATCTATATCATTCATGTCTCAGCTTATGCATTGTTTTTTTCTAATAATCATCAACTAAATCTTCTAGGTTATATTAGGGCCAATCTTCATATTCACTTAGGACTGCATACCTCAGTGGTTCTCAATCATTTCCACACACTGAAAACTTTAAGGTTGCTTTTTCAACAACTTAGATTTTTCAACAGCGCTAGATTTCACACCTAGAGTGAAATGCACTCTGATTTGCTTGTATGACAAGTATCCAGGAAAGGACTTAAAAATATATTAATACAAATATCTATAATTTGCAACTAGACTGAGAGCAAATGACCAAGAATAATCTTCCACAATTTATTTCAAATACTTCTCACATTATGTGAGAACTGATGGTTAGGAAATTAAACTCAAAGCTTTGTGATACTAAAATTCACATCCAGTTATTGATTTCACTGTCATCAATTGTGCTTGACAATTAAATAAATAAGTAATCAGTTTTCTTAAAAGAATGAAAGAGAGCTGGCTACACTATCTACTCAGTGAGTGAAGACATGAATCTTCAGATATAACTTTGTGTTATCCTAAACACCCAGACCATATACTTAGAAGAGGTAAATGGGGCCTTACCTCAGTCACGATGGTTGAGGAGAACAAGCTGTGGTCATACACCCAGCCGTCCACACAGGGCTCCGTGTCCAGGTCAGTCATGTTGGGGAAGGTCCCATTCAGGTGAAGGAGCTGCCATTGGGGGTGGAGGAAACGATGACATTTCTCTGGCTTCAAGTTTGAATCCAGTGGGATGGAGATTCTCAGGAGAACATCATGACTGAGGAGTCCAGTGTCATTATCAGAGACAGTGGCATTATCAAGAATGTGGACCCAGCAACGATGATGAGGAACGGCCACAGTGAAGTTCTCCAAAAGTATTTGACAAACTATTATCATGAGGGAAGGAAGAATTAAAACAATCTGAAGGATCTGGAATTTTCCCAGGCCACCGACTTCATCCAGGAACTCCTCAAAGGCCATTGCGTAAAGGCAATCTTCAAGAAGAGTCAGGATGACCTCAGTTCTAGCTTCAAAGGGAGAAAAAGCTTTCCTTTCATTAATTCATGTTAGATCTGTGTGAATCACAACAGTATCTCATCAATGTGTCCCATCCCTTCTCTACTGCAACAGAACAATGGGAGCAGTTTCCTCAGTCGTTCTGGAATCAGGAGGTATCACTGTTTTAGTAAAGTTATAAAGAAAATTATTTACCAAAGACACTTCTGTGTGATTACCATTTAATCTGTTTAAAGATTTACTCTCTGAAAACACTTCCCCTTGGTTACTCTGTAAAATCAATATTGGACTTCAACATGTACATATTCTCTAAATGTGTTAATATAAGACTGCCTCACAGTCTTCAGTCATTTCCAGAAAACACAATTTGAGACGCATAGAAGTGAACTGCTTTATGATTTTCCTGGGGAAAGAAGATAAAACAAGTGTTTTTTCTTGTTTTTTTTTTCATTGAATTTAGAGTAAAATAATTAAGAAAATATAATCCTTTGCTTTTAATTAAAGCAAGGTGGAATGTGGTGCAATAACCACATTTTTAAAAAATTTATTTATATTTTAACTGAAGAATAATTGCTTTACAGAATTTTGTTGTTTTCTGTCACACCTCAACATGAACCAGTCATAGGTATACTTATGTTCCCTCCCTCTTGAACCTCCTTCCCATCTCCCTCCCCATCCCACCCCTCTAGGGTGACACAAGCCCCTGCTTGAGTTCCCTGAGACATACAGCAAATTCCCATTGGCTCTCTACTTTACATATGGTAACATAAGTTTCCATGTTACTCTCTCCATACATTTCACCCTCTCCTCTCCTCTCTTTGTGTCCATAAGTCTATTCTGTATGTCTGTTTCTCCATTGCTGCCCTGTCAATAAGTTCTTCTAGATTCTGTATATGTGTGTTAGAATATGATATTTATCTTTCTCTTTCTGACTCACTTCAGTCTGTATAATAGGTTCTAGGTTCATCCACCTCATTAGAGCTGACTCAGATGCGTTCCTTTTAATGGCTGAGTAATATTCCATTGTGTATATGTACCACAACGTCTTTATCCATTCATCTGTCGATGGACATCTAGGTTGCTTCCATGTTCTAGCTATTGGAAATAGTGCTGCAATGAGCATTGGAGTACTTGTGTCTTTTTCAGTTTTGGTTTCCTTGGGGTATATGCCTAGGAGTGGGATTGCTAGGTCATATGCTGATTTTGTTCCTAGTTTTTTAAGGAATCTCCATACCATCTTCCATAGTGGCTGTATCAATTTACATTCCCACCAACAGAGCAAGAGGGTTCCCTTTCTCCACACTCTCTACAGCATTTACTGTTTGTACACTTTTTGATGATAGCCATTCTGACCGGTGTGAGTTGATGTCTCATTGTCATTTTGATTTGCATTTCTCTAATAATGAGCGATATTGAGTATCTTTCCATGTGTTTGTTAGCCATCTGTATGTCTTCTTTGGAGAAATGCCTGTTTAGGTCTTTTTCCCACTCTTTTATTGGGTTGTTTGCTTTTCTGGTATTCAGTTGTATGAGCTGCTTGCAATATTTTGAAAATTAATCATTTGTCAGTTGATTCATGGGCTATTATTTTCTCCCATTCTGATGATTGTCTTTTCACCTTGCCTATAGTTTCCTTTGCTGTGCAAAAGCTTTTAAGTTTAATCAGGTCCCACTTGTTTACTTTTGTTTTTATTTCCATTACTCTAGAAGGTGGGTCATAGAGGATCTTGCTTTGATTTATGTCATCGAGTGTTCTGCTTATGTTTTCCTCTAAGAGTTTTATAGTTTCTGGTCTTACATTTAGGTCTTTAATCCATTTTGAGTTTATCATTGTGTATGGTATTAGGAAGTATTCTAATTTCATTCTTTTGCACGTAGCTGTCCAGTTTTCCCAGTATCACTTATTGAAGAGGCTGTCTTTGCCCCATTGTATATTCTTGCCTTCTTTTTAAAAAAATAAGTTACCCAAAGGTGCATGGGTTTATTTCCGGGCTTTCTATCTTGTTCCATTGGTCTAGATTTCTGTTTTTGTGCCAGGAACAAGACAAGTGTGTCCACTCACACCACTATTATTCAACATAGTTTTGGAAGTCCTAGCTACAGCAATCAGAGAAAAAGAAAAAGAAAGAAAAGTAATCCAGATTGGAAAAGAAGAAATAAACCTCTCACTGCTTGCAGATGACATGATACTTTACATAAAAAACCCTACAGATACTATCAGAAAATTGCTAGAGCTAATCAGTGAGTGTGGCAAAGTCGCAGGATACAAAATCAATATCCAGAAATCACTTGCATTCCTATATACTAACAATGAAAAATCAAAAAGATAAATCAAGGAATCAATCCCATTCACCATTGCAACAAAAAGAATAAAATATCTAGGAATAAACCTACCTAAGGAGATGAAAGAACTGTATACATAAAATTATAAGACACTGATTAAAGAAATCAAAGATGACATAAACAGATGGAGAGCTATTCCATGTTCCTGGGAAGGAAGAACCAATATCGTGAAAATGACTATACTACCAAATGCAATCTACAGATTCAATGTGATCCCTATCAAATTACCAATGGCATTTTTCACAGAACTAGAACAAAAAAAATGTCACAATTCATATGGAAATGGAGAAGACACCAAACTGCCAAAGCAGTCTTGAGAAAGAAGGGTGGAGCTGGAGGAATCAACCTTCCTGACTTCAGATTATACTACAAAGCTACAGTCATCAAGATAGTATGGTAGTGGCACAATTACTACATTTTGGTAACTGACATTCTGCATCAATTTAAATCACACCAGGACTTCACAATAACTTTAAATTCTTCCAAATAAAGATACAGGAGAAAAGTAGTGATAGATAAGCTATGTAAGGGTTTATTTTCTCAGGTTTATTTATTTATTTAACAGATTATATTAAGGATCTTTTATGTGGGGATGCTCAGAATCCTGATGATCATTTTCTCATTATGAACTTGGCCTCTTTATCTCTAGTAATGGTCCTCAATTTCAACTGTGTATTTTCTTATATTAATATAACCATTCCAGATTTCTTACAATTTACATGCTATAACATTCATAAACATTTTTAATTGATGTGTTTTAGGAAATTATTATAGATTCACATGCAACTGCAGGAAATAATATGAGAAACTGCATGCACTTCACCCAGCTTCCCCCATTTATAATACTTGTAAAATTATAGTATAATGTTACTATTAGTTTTTTGAGAGTGATACAATATACTGATCTTATCCAGATTTCCCAATCAGTTTTACCTGTATTTGTGTGTGGTGTGTCACACTTAGTACCATATAGATTTATCAGCTGTGTAGCTTCCTGTGCCCATCACCACAGTCAAAATACTAAAGAATTCCTAACTGAAGTATTCTTCTTGTTGTACTGATATAAATATACCATCTGCCCTTGCTCTTATTATTCCCTTTCCAATTTTGGCAAGTATTAGTCAATTTTCCATTTTTTAAACTCTGTCGCTTACAGCTGTTTTATTTTTTTTTTCCATTTATTTTTATTAGTTGGAGGCTAGTTACTTTACAGTATTGAGGTGAGGGATCAAGATGGTGTGTAAGAGGACATGAATCTCACCTACCTCCATAATAATATAAAAAATAAAAAGAACTTCTCAGACAAGCAAGAGCTAAAAGAATTCAACAATACTAAGCCTAAATTAAATGAAATGCTGAAGGGTCTTCTCTAAATAGAGAAGAAGCAAGAATATAAAGAAAAGAGAGAAGCAAAATAGGAAAGACAAATATATAGAAATGATTGAAGATTAATAAAATAAGCCAGTATGTAGATTTAAAGAGATATAAACTTATAAAGACAATTGTAAACACAATACACAGTAAAAAGGATAAGCGTGAAGATATAAATAAGACATCAAAAAATGTAGGGGGAAGTACAAAAATGTAGATCTTTTAGAATGTTAACTTAAATGAATCTAGGTTACAGAAAGAAAATATAGTGATGAACTTTATGAACTTCTTGGTAACCACAAATCAAAAATAAACAACAGATCCACAAAAACTAGAAAGAGAGAAAGCATACTAAAAAAGAAAATCATCAAACTATAAAAGGAAAAACAAAAAGAAGAAATGAAAAGGAAGAACTACAAAAACAATCAGAAAACAAAAATTAAGATGGTCATAAGTACATGCTATCAATAATTACTTAAAATGTCAACATACTAAATAGTCAGATCAAAAGTCAAAGTGGCAAAGCTGGTGCACTGGGACAACTCAGAGGGATGGGATGGGGAGGGAGGTGGGAAGGGGGTTCTGAATGGGGGAACACATGTACATCTGTGGCTGATTCATGTCAATGTATGGCAAAAACCTCCACAATATTGTAAAGTAATTAGCCTCCAATTAAAATAAATAAATTAATCTTTAAAAAAAGTCAGAGTGGTTAATTGGATTAAAAAAAATAAGAACCTGCAGTATGCTGTCCACCAGAGATTCACATCAAGACAGAAGACACAGACTGAAGGTGTGGAAAAAGATATCTCATTCAAATGGAAACAAGAGATCAGGAGTAGCAATCATGCCAGACAAAACAGACTGTAAAACAAAGAGATAAAGAAAGACAGAGAAGGGCATAAATAATAAAGAGATCAGTACAAGAAGAGGGTATTACATTCATTAAAATACACGCACCCAGAGGGAGGTGGGAGGGGGTTTCAGGATGGGGAACACACATAAATACATGGCTGATTCATATCAATGTATGGCAAAAACCACTACAATATGGTAAAGCAATTAACCTCCAACTAATATAAATAAATGAAAAAATAAAATAAAAGGAAAAAAGAATACACTAAAAAAAATAAAGTTATTATAAAATAAAATAAAATACATACAGTAGAGAACATGGCCTCAGGGAATGGGGGTGGTGCTTATAGCAGAACAGAAGCAAATATAAAATAAAATAAAATATACACACCCAATATAGGAGCACTTACATATATAAATACTAATAGACATAAAGGGAGAAAGTGACAATAATACAGAAATTGTGGGATACTGTAAACCCCTCTGACATCAGTGGAGAGAATATTCAGAAAGAAAAGCAATAAAGCAAAAGAGGTCCTAAATGACACAATGTTGGACTTACTTGATATCTAATGGATGCTACATCCAAAACAAAAACAAACAAATGAAACAAAATACACATTCTTTAAATTGTGCATAGAACGTTCTCCAGAACAGACTACATACTAGGTAACCAAATGAGTGTCAACAAATTTAAGAAGATAGAAATTATATCAAGCATATTTTCTGACCACGATGTTATGAAGCTAGAAATCAATTTCAGAAAAGAAAAAAACAGAAATGAATGAATACGTGAAGACTATACAACATACTACTAAAAACCCAATGAGTTAATGATCAAATCAAAGAGGAGACCCAATGAGCTAATGATGCAAAAAAGCCAATTCTAAGATGGAAGTTTGGAGCTGTACATACCTTCACCGAGGAACAAGAAAAATCTTAGATAAAAGACCTAATGTACTATCTAAAATAATCACAAAAAAGAAGCCCAAAGTCAGCAGAAGAAGGAAATAATAAAGATCAGTGAGGAGATAAATAAATGAGAGCTTTAAAAATCAGTGGTAAAGATCAAAGGAACCAAGAGCTAATATTTTGAAAAGATAAACAAAATTGATAAACCTCTAGACTCAGAGGTTTGACAAACTTTCAGACTCACCAAAAGTAAATGACAGAGGTCTCAAATAAGCAAAATGAGAAAGGAGAGAAATAATAATAACCGATGCCATAGAAATACAGACGGAAAAAAAAAAACCCAACCAGAATTGAATACTATGAACAAATACATGCCAACAAATTGGACAACTTAGAAAAAATAAACAAAGTTCTAGAAACATACTGCCTGCCAAAAATAAGTCAAGATGAAACAGACAATTTGAACAGACCAATCACTATGTGTGAAGTAGGGTCTGTATTTTTTTTTTTTAATCCCTGACAAAAAAGGTCCAGGACTGAACAGCTTCACTGAGGAATTCTACCAAACATATAAAGAAGAAATTAAACCTTTTTTCCTCAAAACTTTACCAGAAAATGAAGATGAAGTAACACTCCCAACTTCATTCTACAAGACTGCTCTTATTACCCTGATACCAAAAGCAGACAACACAAGAGACGAAAGAAAATCGCATGCTCACATCTTTGATGAATATAGATGCAACAATCCTCAACAAAAAATATTACCAAGCTAAATCCAACAGTATATAAAAAGGATCATTTACCATGATCAAATTGGATTTATTTCAGGGTCACAAGAAAGACCAAAAAAAAATCACATAATTACCTCAATGGACCAAGAAGACACATTTGACAAAATTCAACATTCATTCATTATAAAAACTTTCATCAAAGTAGTTATAGCAGGAACATAACTCAACATAATACAGGCTTCTTAACAAAACCACCTACGGCCAATGTAACACTCAAAGGTAAAATGTTGAAAGACTTCTGGTAAATTCAGGAACAAGAAAAGGATGCCTGCTTTCACCACTTCTATTTAATAAAATACTGAAAGTCCTGTGTGTAGCAGTCAGACAAGGAAAAGAACTAAAATGTATCCAAATGAGAAGGGAAGAGATAAAACTATCACTATTTGTAGATGACATGATACTCTACAGAAAATCCTAAAGTCACCACCAACAAACTGTTAGAGGTAATGAATGAAGTTAGCAAGGCTATAGGACACAAGATTAATACAGAGACCTATTGCATTTCTATGCACTTATAATGGAATATCTGAAAGAAAAGATAAAAAAAAAAAAACTATCGTGTTAAAAATTGTATCGAGATGTAAATAAAATGAAAAGTGGAAGTGTTAGTCACTCAGTCACCTCCGATCCTTTGCCACCCCATGGACTGTAGCCTGCCAGGCTCCTCTGTCCATGGGATTCTCCAGGTAAGAGTACTGGAGTGGATTGCCATGCCCTCCTCTAGGGGATCTTCCCAACCCAGGGATCAAATCCAGCTCTCATACATGGCAGGCTGATTCTTTATCCAGTGAGTCATCTGGGAAGCCTATTCTATGTGTGAAAGTCACTCAGTCCTGTCCAACACTTTGCCACCCCATGGAATAGTCTATGGAATTCTCCAGGCCAGAATATTGGAGTGGGTAGCCATTCCCTTCTATAGGGCATCTTCCCAACCCAGGGATTGAACCAAGGTTTCCTGCATTGCAGGTGAATTCTTTACCAGCTGAGCTGCCAGGGAAGCCCAAGAATGCTGAAGTGGGTAGCCTATTTCTTCCCCAGCAGATCTTCCCGACCCAGGAATCAAACCGGGGTCTCCTGCATTGCAGGTGGATTCTCTGCCTGCTGAGCTACCAGGGAAGCCCCATTCTATGTGTTTCTATAGCTTATTTCTTTTCACTATTGAATACATGAACTGTATATACATTGTTAGTTTAACTGGTGAAACCCAACAAGATTGTTTCAAGTTTTTATTTGTCTGTTTGTTCTTTATTGAAATATGATGGACATAAAAGATTGTATAAGGTTAAGATAAGGGGCTTCCCAGGTGGTGCTAGTGGTAAAGAACCCCCGGCCACTGCAGGAGATGGAGGAGATGCAGATTTGGTCCCTAGGATGGAAAGATCCCCTAGAGAAGGGCAAGACAACCCACTCCAGTATTCTTGGTTGGGAAATCCCATGGACAGAGAAGCCTGGCGGGCTATATTCCATGTGGTCGCAAAAATCAGACATGACTGAAGTGACTTAGCTCATACACAAAAGATATACAGTGGGGGCTTCCCTGGTGGCTTAGCGGTAAAGAATCTGCTGCCAATGCAGGAGACCGGTGGGTTCGATCCCTGGGTAGGGAAGACCCTCTGGCGAAGAAAATGGCAACCAACTCCAGTATTCTTGCCTGGGAAATCCATGACAGAGTGGCCTGGTGGGCTATAGTCCATGAGGTTGCAAAGAGTTGGACATGACTGAGCAACTAAACAACAACAAGATAAACAGCAGTGCTGATTTGATACATTTAAATACTTCAGTATGATTATTATCATAGTGTTAACTACAAGCTAACACTCTAATCATGCCACAAAATTGTCATTTCTTTTTTGTGTGGAGAATAATTAAGATCCAGACTAACAACTTTTGAAATTTGCAATATAGTATTGTTGACTATGGACTTTCCTGGTAGCTCAGATGGGAAAGAATCTGCCTGCAATGCGGGAGACCCAGGATTGATCCCTGGTTTGGGAAGATCACGTGGAGAAGGAAATGGCAACCCACTCCAGCGTTCTTGCCAGGAGACTTCCATAGACAGAGGAGCCTGGCAAGCTACAGTCCATGGGATTGCAAAGTGCCAGACACGACTGAGCAACTAACACACACACACATACACACATACACACACACACACACATACACACACCTATGTTGTTGACTATAATCACAAATTATGCATTACATCTTATCTACTAGTTGCAAATTTGTACCATTAAACATTTCCCCAATTCCCCAATCTCCCAGCTCCTGATAACCACCATCCTACTTATACCATCTTACACAAATTTGACTTTTTTACATTTGACGTCTAGCTTATTTACAGTATCTATTATTCTCTGTCTGATTTATCTTACTTAGCACAGTGCTGTCAAGGTCTATTCATGTTTTCACAAATAACACTTCTATTTTTCTCATGACTGAATAATATCCCATTGTTTAAACTTAATCATTCACTTTCAGATGGACACTTATGTTGCTTCTTGGTTATTGTAAAAAATAATCATGGGACTGTAAATATCTTTTCATTTTCCTGTTTTCATTCCTTTTGCATATAAAATAAGAAATAGGATTGCTGGATTATATGCTATTTAAAAAAATTTTTGTGGAATTTTTACGCTGTTTTCCATAGTGACTGCACCAATTCATATTATCACCAAGTATTGCCTTTACTCCACATATTAACGTCCCTGGTGGCTCAGTGGTAAAGAATCCGCCTGCAATGCAGGAGAGGGAGGCTTGATCCTTAGGTCAAGAAGATCCCCTGGAGAAGGAAATGGCAACCCACTCCAGTATTCTTGCCTGGAAAATTCCAAGGACAGAGGATCCTGGCAAGATGTAGCCCATGGCATCACAAAAGTGTCGGACAAGACTCAGCAACTAAATAACAACCATAACCACATACTCACCAACACTTATTATCTCTTGTCTTCTTGATGCTAGCTGTCAATGAAAAATTAATCAATAGTCAATCCAAAGGAGAAATAGAGAATTTTATTTGAACCAGGCTGAGGATTGTAATCCAGGAGACAGCCTTTCAGAAAACTCTGAGGACTGTTCTATTTGTTAGAAGTTGAAGACACAGTCATACATATTTTTGAGACAAAGACACTTTCGTCACAAATGACACACTGGCATTTTGCATCAAGTTCACCAAAGACACATAGTCCAGGTCTGCGCACACCAAGCAAGCAGCAGGTCGCCATTACTTGTTACAGTTGAGCCAACAGTCTCATCCTTTAGGAGCTCTGATTAACGTATAATGCAGATACACATTGCACATGAAGGAGGGATCGGTATGAGCAGGGAATATGTCATACTTAAAGTTTCTTGTCCTGCCTTAAAGTACAAATTTTATTCCATCATAGCCATTCTAAGAGGTGTGAGGCGATTCTCCATTGTAGTTTTGATTTTCCTTTCCATGATGATCAGTGATGTTGAGCAACTGTCCAAAATCTGATGCCCATTTGTATGTCTTCTTCAGGAAAATGTCTATTAGGGTTCTTTGTCTATTTTTAAATTGGGTTACTTGGTATTTTGTTATTGAATTGTAAGAGTTACTTATAAATTTTGGATATTAACCCTTTTTCAGATATCTAACTTGAAGGTATTTTCAAATCCATACTATGTAATACTTTACGGCAATAAAAAGGAATGAAATACCGATACAAACAAAAACAGGTATAAATTTCAAGTACAATATACCAAGCAAATGTCAATACAAAAAAAAGCATAAATCTGTAATAAACTTATGTGATGTTCTAGGAGAAACATAGTTAACACCTAGTGAAATACATAGTGGAAGAAGATTGAAGGCTAAGGGGCAATTCTGACTGAGGAATGAGCACAAAAGTAATTTCTGGGTGATGGAATTAATCTCCCTGTTGATCGGATTGCGTTTGATCCTGGTATATGAATTTATGCAAATACACTGAATTTTGGCCGTGGGAGTTGTACTTTTTACCCTGTGTAAATTATACCAAAAATAAGGGAACCATAGACAACAGCAAGATAAGACAGCACCAAGCAGAGCTCACACGGGGTCGCAGAGTCAGACACAACTTAGCGAACAAATAACAATAACAACACGCCCTCTCAGCCCCTTGCCCTCCGGGCTTGTGATTGGAGTGGCAGCTCTGAAGATCTCTGAATTGACTTCACGGTCATTCTTCCATGACCTTGAAGAATAGCTTTGCTTCTGTTGAGATGGCTGATCCATAACAATTTCCTTATCAAGCAGTCACTTGGTCATCCCCTTATAGTATTTTAAATTATGTATGCTTACTTTTTAAAAACATGAACATAAAAAATCACAAAGAAAAAGTAATCACTTGAAATTTGACCACTTAAAGTTCACCATTGTTACCATTTCAATGAATGTATTTCCAAAAAGAACATAATTTTCTATTTGCCAGTGATTTATGACATCAAAAGTATCATGCACTAAGTTTACAGATATATTGGTGTCTGCTTCTGGATTTCTTTTGATGTCCAGTTGCTTATGCTATAATGCTCTGACTTTTGAAAATTTATTTAGAGTTCATCACATGGTGCTCCTTACATTAACCTGCCATGGTATTCCTCTGTTTCTGAATCATCTTGTCTATTAATAATTTATTGATAAATTTGAAACTTTTTTGACTCCTTCCCCCCAAAATGGGATTGTTCATGGAATTACATATTCTCATTTATTATATGTTTAATTACCAATTAATGCAATAATAGTAAATGAGATATATTTCTCAAGTGTATTTTCTTGCCATTTTGTAGATATAAAGGAGAGATCTACTCCTGGAGACATTTTTTCTTCATGTTTTTTTCTTCCTCACCAGCAAGGCCATGAAGAGCCTTAAAATTTTGTCACTTTTATGTAAGAATCTTTTTCATTTATTTTTCTTGAGAATCTTTGCCTGAAAAACCAAAGGAGAAACAACAAATTAACCAACTGATCAGAAAATAAGAATAGACATTATGAAAGAGAAAAAATAAGTTTGGATGCTCTCCTTGTACAAGTGCAAACTGATCCCTAAGCATCAGCTCCTTTCATTGTTGCTGTTGAGTCACTAAGTTGCAGATTCCTTACTGCTGAATCAGGGTGTCTCAGTGGTGACTCAGTGGTAAAGAACTCTCCTGCCAATGCAAGAGACACGGGTTTGATCCCAGGGTCAGAAGGATCCCCTGGAGAAGGGAATGGCAGTCCACTCCAATACTCTTGCCTGAGAAGTTCCATGAACAGAGGAGCCTTGTGGGCTACAGTCCATGGGGTCTCAAAAGAATCAAACATGACTTGGTGACTGAATGACACCAACTGTGCAGGCACAAAGAAGCACTTGAAAGTGCTGCTCACATTTGGTCTTTTTGGATTCTCACCTTGTCATTTGGATCTCTGGCCAATGACACCTCTGATAAGTCAAGAACTGGGTTAAAAATCTAAAGGAATTCCCGACTTGTTATAGGTTCAATTGTGTACCTTCCAAAGTATATATATTGAAGTCTTAACCATCTACCTCAGAATATGCAATTATCATATTTGAGAACAGGGTTGTTGCTGATTAATTAAGATGAGATCAAACTGGAGTAGAAAGAGCCCCTTATCCAGTATGATGATGTTCTTATAAAAAGGGGGAACTTGAGACATAGAGACATGCCAGGGGGATGTGATGTGAAGATTGGAGCTATTTTCCACTAGCCAAGGAACTACCAGAATCCAGGAGAGACCTGGAACAGACCCTTCTCTAGAGCCTTCAGAGGATGTAGAGTCCTGCCAACAACTTGAGCTCAGACTTTCAGCCACCTGAAATTTGAGACAGTAAATTTATTTTGCTTAAGTCACTCAGTTTGTCAGATTCTACTGTAGAAGCCCTATGAAACTGACACAATGTTATAGTTTTAAAATGCCCTTTTCAGTTTCTTATTATCCTCAATCTTTGCATAATTTGTGGCAGCAAAACTGACTGAATCTTATAGCCACATGCAAACAAATAACTTTTTTTTTTACTACCTTTCCACAGAAAGTCCTTAACTAAATGTGATTTTCCTAACAATGCTCCTTCACTGGTCATCCCATTTCTTTCCCCTCTATCCCAAGCTCTTATGGATCTGAGGATCATGATCCCAATATGAATGTGTGTTTTTCATGAGGACAGGTAGTACGTAAAATCATAACAGAGCTAATTACCGTCACGTCAGCACTAAAACTACCATTGAGAACAGGGCAGAGGGGATCTCTGCAGTCCAGACTAGAATTCACAATGGATGGAAATGACCTTGCCTGTCATGAAGATAATGGCCCAAGATGGGAGTATCCCAGGCAAGGATCTGCCTCCCGAGTGATCTGAGGGACTCATGTGGTGTGTTGCCTTTCTCACCCACAGATCCAAAGCACGCAGTCCCTCCCAGGGGATGGTAGAAGGTTTACTCACTTATTTTCCACATCTTGGATGGTGTCAGGAATGGGCAGAGTTTTGGTTTCAGGTAGGAGAAGAATGAGAAGGCCAGCAACGATGGGAAAGGCTCCATAGAAGATCCAGGGCAGGGTGGGTAGATACACCACTAGGGTCATCAAGAGGGGAGCCAGGGTTGCCCCACACCTACTAACTAGCATATCTAATCCTACAGCTTTTGCCCTGAAGGAGTAAATGACATGATGTAGCAATTCAGTAAATGCCTGCACATAAAATTTGTGAGATATTATTCTGACTGGGTTATGAAATGCAACAAAACACAATTACTATATTCATAGTCATGAGCTTGATGATAAACCCTTGTTATTGAGATTTGCTCCCTGGTTTTCTAGCTGTCTTTGTCAAAGTGTATTGATACATTTTCATCATTTTGTATGGAATGTTACACATTGCCCCTATAATAATAAGAGATCCAAAAGATTAATGAGAAGATACATTGAATTACTGCTAAGAACAATACACAGAGCAAAGTCAGGTTTTTCAATTAACTTTGGCTATAGTTGCTATTGATATATTATTACTATTACAAATGATTAATTTATAAATTAAAGATCTTATTGTGTTCATTCCTGAAATAAGCATCAGTTAGACTGGAAAGTCATACTTTGGATCCTGGCAGAGCATCCATAAACTCTTACCTGAGGAGAGTGGGGATGAGTTCAGCAGAGTGGACAGAAAGAGCAGACCCAGACGCAGCAACACAGCCAATTCCCACACTTGCCAAGGCCACACGCAGGGTCTGCATTTCTGGAGACAGGAAGACCAGCAACACTAAGAAATCTGGGCTGGAGGAATTGGCATCCACCAAATTTACTCAGGAAAAAAAGAAAACTATGGCTTATTGATAAGTTTGAAATATACCATAGAATATATATATCTATATATGTTGATAAACTGAGAAATGTAAAATCATCAATATATGTGGTAAAATTACACAAAACTATCCAGATTAACTGCAACAAATCCATCTGCATACCTGAGATTTGCAAGGAAAAAAAAAAAAGGAAAGAGTGTAGCAGAAATTTGCTTTCACTAATTTGGTCCAGTATTTGCAATATCCTTATTGTTGAAGTTAAGACTGTGACATGGATGATTACTGAGTCTAATGTTTAGCTCCAATCTTGAGAAGTTTACAGTTAAAGTGCAGGTTTTAAAGTGACCAGTCATCCTGGTTTTTCTGGGAATTTGAAGATTTTGATAATGTGAGGTTTTCATTGATAAAATCAGAAAAGTCCCAGGTAAACCCAAATAAGTCAATCAACCTAGTGTAGATACAGCATTGCCTTGGGGTAAGTATGACACCAGAGAGTAACAAGACAGTACTGCTCTACTAGTGGACAGACTGAGGAGAAGCTAGATCTACATCAATGTTAGACATGAAGAACCTAAAATCGAAGCCTCTAGTTGGGAAAAATTGTCAAAATTAGGGAACAATTAAGAAAATTTAGGGGAATCAGTTTTCTGCACAGGATAAAAAGAAATGTAATTATAACTGGATAATATTGGAAAGAACTCCTTGGTAAAGCAGTATTATTAATGCATTATTGATGATCTTCTGAGGAGCAATAAAAATACCTATCTGTAATGCTGTGAGTCACATTTGTGCATTGGAGACAGTGAAGCAAATCGCCTACTAAGTTTCTCCGAATTATTACATATCATTATTCTATTAACTTATAAAGTAATCTGATAGGGAATGGACAAGGATTTTTCTCAGCTTCAATTCTTGTTTCTACTTCACCCTCTTTCCCTACTTGAAAAAGAGGATTCTTTTTTCATTTCCTGGGAGACTCTCTTCAGCAAGAACTATAGTCATAGTGACTCAAGCTCACAGTCATATGCGGATACATAGAAATGGGGAAGTAGACCAGTCATCAAAGATGGTAATGAAGAGCCCAAACAGAGGGCGTGGCCATAGTATGCTCTCATGTGGGATATAACTGCAAGGCCTCATCCCTCTCTACTTGTTATTTAATGTGTGAATGGGAAAACCACAAGTGAATGATTGCTGTCCTAGAGAGACTACCTGGAATGAATGGGACCATTTTCCAGACGTTTCCACTATGTGATGAAAGTAAATATATGTTTGAGCTGCCCGTTACTGACCTTTAGCTCTTTTCTCAAAAACTTATTAGCAGAGTTTTTCATCAGTTTGATTTGGGGGAATACTTAACCTTTCATTAGGACCTCTTTTTACTCCTGGCTTCAGACAAGTATGACCAAACAAACCTTGAAGAATGAGAAAAAGACCCTTCCTTTTCCCAAAGTCCAGTCTTCTCTCACCTTGGGGCACAAATGTGTTGACCAAAATGGAAATCCCCACCATGAACGTGAGAAACATCTGGGTTGGTCGACGGCCCATGTGATTCAGGGGTAAAACAGCAAGACTTCGGACTGAGACAGTGAGAACTCCAAAGATTACCTGGAACAGGAAAATATTGCTCCCAAAGTGCTGTAAATTCATAAAGATGCCAAAATAGGGTATTGTGGTTGCAAATCTGTAGTGAAAAAAAAAAAAGAAAGAAAGACATAAGCCATAAGACTTACAGCAAAGGTACTATAATTGGTGATTATATTCACCCAGGCAGCCAATGATCAACGTTAAACAATAAAGGCCCTATCTGACTTGTGTAATTCTTCATTTTAAGGTGAAAAGTCACCATATAAATTACATGGCTGTATATGAAAATAACACTTTTTCTGACATTCTTTTGTCTGATTTATTAAACACAAATATGACAGCAACAGGAAACATAATGTGACTCAGTCTCCAAACAGGATGGTATATAATATTTGACAATAGAAGCATTAATAGTAAAACTTAGAAATGAGGGAAATAATTTTTTTTTGAGGGTTGTCTATATTCTGTGAGTCCTCCCTCTCCTCGCCCAATCCCAATACTGCAAAGAATTTCTATTTTCTCAACTAGTGGTTGAAACTGGAAAATACTGTCTGTGTCCCCTTGACTTGACAGCATAGTGTCCTGGGGATTAACACAGTTCTATGAAACTTAAAGTTCATCCTGATTTTTTAGGGCTAAGAGACAGTGTAAGAATACAGGAAAGCAAACATACACCAACAGTAACATCAGAAATGGAATCAAAGTATCTCACTTCAGATTTTACCCAGAAAACATTTAAAGGAAAGAAGCCCACTTTAATTATCTACTATACCTAGAGAGAGCTAGACTTAGTACAACTGCTGCTGCTGCTAAGCCAGTTCAACTGTGTCCAACTCTGTGCGATCCCACAGACGGCAGCCCACCAGGCTCCCCTGTCCCTGGGATTCTCCAGGCAAAAACACTGGAGTGGGTTGCCATTTCCTTCTCCAATGCATGAAAGTGAAAAGTGAAAGTGATGTCGCTCAGTCATGTCCAACTCTTAGTGACCCCATGGACCACAGCCTACCAGACTCCTCCATCTATGGGATTTTCCAGGCAAGAGTGGGTTGCCATTTCCAGGCAACTGGAGTGGGTTGCCATTGCCTTCTCCTAGACTTAGACACTAAAATAGAAGAAACATCACAGATCACAGTATTCCAAGAAAGGTGTCTGATGACTGTCATCTTTACTTTTTCCTTCCACTCTGATTTTCTAGGATTTAGAAACACAAGTCTATGTCCTAGTGAATATGGAAAAGTAGAAAATGCATGTGTTGTGAACTTAGTTGCTCAGTCATGTCAGACTCTGTGTGACCCCATGGACTGTAGCCCACCAGGCTCCTCTGTCATGGGGATTCTCCAGGCAAGAACACTGGAGAGGGTTGCCATGCCCTATTCCAGGGGATCTTCCCAACCCAGGTCTCCCATATTGCAGGCAGATTCTTTACCATCTGAGCCACCAGGGAAGCCCCCCAAAAACGGGAGGCACTAATTTCCATGTGAGTATTATTTGGTGTGTTTTCCTCATCTTCTATCTCCCATTTAGTGCCTCAGTGCTTCTTCATTATGAAAAAGCATAATGAAGTTAAATGCAGAAATGGTCTGCTAGGATATGCCTGGGAAGAGATCAATTATGAAATGCAATAGTCACTTACCTAAGCTTGTCAGTGAGTCTTTGTTGTCCTGTATGCTTCTTGTGCATGAGCATTCAGTATTCAAAAATTAAGAATTAAATTTAAAATTTCTCCTCCTGACTCTACCAAAGTAAGTACTTATATCCCCTCAAGAGACAATGACCAAGATCTCCTTACAGAAGCCCTTGTGCTAACACACAAATAAAATGTATCCAAATTGGAAACCAATAAAAGTCCACCAACATTGAAGTACATAAAGAAATTGTAGTGTATTCATCTAATGAAAACTGAAGCACTAGGGAGGAGAACCACCCAATGTTACATGCAGCAGAATGGGTGAATCTTCAGGAATGAGCATGAGAAAAGGGGGCCTGTCACAGAATCCTCGCATCATTTACATTATGTGAAGGTCAGGATCAGGCAAGACTCTTCTGCAATGAAAGAGATCAGAGCAGTTGGACAGGTGAGGGCCGTGAGGAGAGAACAAGAATGAGGCAGTGGCGGAGGTGGTGGTGTTTATTATTGTACTGGATAAGTGAGGGGAATCCTGGGGTATCAGGATTTTCCTGCTTTGATCTGGAGGTTGCTACATTTTTACATATTGAAATATTCATTGATCTGTAGATATTCATAATATCTTCAGGTATCTATTGGCAAAAATTGCTTCAATTAAAATTTAAAGAAAAAATAAGCCCCCAAATCTACACTGTGACAGAAATTCTCAATGTAAACCTTCACTGAAGAGACTTACAGAATGATATAACCAACTCTACTTCATATGCTAATTTCCGTGGCAGTATTATTTGGTGTGTTTTCCTCATCTTTTATCTTCAAATCAGTGCCTCCCTCTTACAACACTGTTGTAATTAATGAAATAGCTTCATGTCCCCACTCTTTGAATGTTGCTATGTAAAGCTATGTTTTATCCAGTAGTCGTGTATGGATGTGAGAGTTGGATCATAAAGAAGACTGACTGCCAAAGAATTGATGCTTTCAAACTGTGGTGCTGGAGAAGACTTTTGAGAGTTCCTTGGATAGCAAGGAGATCAAATCAGTTGATAATAAAGGAAGTCAGTCCCAAATATTCACTGGAAGGACTACTGCTGAAGCTGAAGCTCCAATATTTTGGCCAGCTGATGTGAAGAGCCAGCTTGTTTGAAAAGACTCCGATGTTTGTTGGAAAAGATTGAAAGCAAAAGGACAAGGAGGGTGCAGAGGATGAGATGGTTAGATAACATCACCGACTCAGTGGACATGAGTTTAAGCAAACTCCAGGAGATAGTGGAGGACAGAGGAACCTGGCATGCTATAGTCCCTGGGGTCACAAAGAGTTGGACACGACTTAGCAACTGAACAATAGCAACAACCACATGCATTCTGTAAAGCTCACCTCACAAAGTAGAGAATACAGATGTTTTTACGCAGGTTGGGTGTGCGGAACAAGTCAAACACAGTAGGTTTGGTCTGTGCTGCCTCCAGCTCCTCCTGCATGGTCGCTTTCAAGCCCTTCAACAACAACAAATACATATCACTTGCTGACATAGTGCCAGGTATTGTGATGAACACTGGCACCCAATAGGATAGGAGAGATACATTCTCTTTCTTTGTCGTACAACAGATGACACATGCAATCACATATGTGAACGTGATATGAAGGAGGATCTAGGGAGTTAAGGGTGACTCCAGGAAATTACACAGCAACAAAGATTTTTTAAAATGAGGCCATGGCAGAGGGAAGTGGGCAGGGTATCCATGAGAGCACGTAGGCTGCATGTTCAAATCAGGAGATGAACTAAAAGAAGAAGTCTTGTCCAGTGTTCAAAGCTCCTTTTATAAGAAATGGGCATGAAAGACCAGGAAATTGAGCTTGCATTCTCAATTAGATGGCCTTGTTAGAAAAGCAGTTTGTCTATCTCAATAAGGAGGAGGCAGGTATTAGTTCACAACTTCCTTCCAACCCAGTAACCACCTTGCCTTTCCAGCTTACCTCCATACTCAGGATTTCTTCAGCGTTCTTTATTCCATTTCTGTGTGCAACTTTTTTAAGTTCCTTTAAGCCCTCATCTGGTTTATTGGTGACAATCAGCCACCGTGAAGATTCCACCAGCCACCTGATGAAAGAAGAGCAGACAGGTATAGTCAACCCTTCTTTGCTTATTTGCTATATGATTATTGACAACATGTTTTATGTCTCCCACCTACTATCCACAACATCAACTAGATGTTCATGTTGTGTTAAACTAATTCTGGGAAAATATGAGTGATACTCCATGCCAGGATGACAGACTTGGAGACAAATTGCCTTTATGCTTATTCAGCAGGAGTTTTTCCTAGAAGTTGATGAAAGTTAAACTAGAGAGTGCCTCACATACATAATTCCCTCTCAAAGCCTGACATAGGATCTAGCAACTTTGTGCACATAATGTGTATTCTTTAAAAAAAAATGCCCCAGGCTTCCCTAGTATCTCAGTGGTAAATAATCCACCTGCCAATGCAGGAGACCTGGGTTTAATCCCTGTTCTGGGAAGATCCTACATGCCAGGGAGCAACTAAGCCCATGCACCAAAACTATTGAGCTTTTGCTCTAGACCCTAGAAACCACAACTGCTTAGCCCATGTGCCACAACTACTGAAGTCTGTGTGCTCCAGATCGCCTGCTCCACAACAAGAGAAACCACCTCAGTGAGAACCCATGCCCTACAATGAAGAGTAGCCCCTGCTGGCCGCAACTAGAGAAAAGCCCACATAGCAATGAGGAGGCAGCATAACAAAAATAAATAAACAAATAAGTTAAAAAAAAGAAGAAGCCCCAGTTATGTATGGTAGAGGTCAAAAAATATTTTAAACACATGTACACCCATGGCTGATTCATGTGAATGTATGGCAAAAACCACGACAATATTGTAAAGTAATTAGCCTCCAATTAAAATAAATAAAATAAAATAACTACCTCCTCCAAAAAAATAAATAAATACTTCTGCCACTACCAACAGTGTTGATATCTAACTACACATGTGAGTCACGTATTACATGTGCCTCAATTTTCTCATCAGTAAAATGGGAACCGGAGGCCCAGCTTCCTTTTATGGTTTTTAAGAGGATAGAATGACTGAGCATGTGATTCTGACATGGATTACACTGTCCCCCTCTCTCTGAACTCATCTCACTGTTAAATCTATAGTCATCTTTCTGTGATCTATTAAATCTGATTCTTCCTAGAATGGTTTTAAGTGTAGGAATGAATTTGTCCATTTAAAAACTGTTTGTTGGGGCTTTCCAAGATGGTAGGGGAGTGGGTGGATATGGAGTGCATCTCTCTTCACGGATGCATCAGGAATACCTCTGCAGATGCAAAAGTTCTCACAGAACACTGGCTGAACACTACTAGCAGGAGACCTTAGTCACCAGAAAGGACCATACGGAGCCACACATAACTGGTTAAGATGAAAGAAAGAAGGGAGAAGGAGAAGGAGAGCAAGGAGGACCAGATCTACACCCCATGGTGGGGTAGTGGAAAGAGAGATTCCCACATCCAGGGAAATCAGTTGGGACAGAAGGGAAGAACTTGAGGCTATCAGAAAAGGATGAACCAGCTGATCTGTGACAGTCTGGATAGAGTTAGAACCACACAGACAATCTGTGCCACAGTCCTACATACCCTAGACTGGAAGGCACGTCCATGGGTATGCAGGGAGTCTGAGAGCTGGAGCCTAGGGATTGGAGAGCAAACCCAGTCAAGGACTGCTATTGGCTAGGGGAGATGTCTTAAGGGAATAGAAGGGAGAAAATCCACAACAGGGAATGCCTTTGGAGGAAAATTGGACTGCCGTGGAAGCAGGGTGCTACTGCTGAGTCAAATGCACGGAGTAGAGTCACCACTGGAGCGTCTCTCTCCCCACACACCAGCCTGGGCTACCTAGCAATAGAGAAGAACCAGCCATGGCTGCCCATTGCCTGCCTGCCTCTGGAGGTTAGGGAAAGCAACCAATAGAGTCTTATCTCTTGCATCCATGGCCGCTGGCTTCCCTGTACCCCGGGCACCACCAGCCTCCCTCAACTCAAGCAGCTATGGCACCTCCATGCCTAGTCCCCACTGCAGCAGACCTGAGTCCTCCAGGGCAACCTTAGGAGCAGACTTCTGTGAGTGGACCACATGCAGAGTTGGTGATAAAACCACAAGTGAGCACCAGGGGCAGGGCAATTAAGGAAGAGGATCAAAAACTTTTTCACCAGCTGCTCAAGCTGCAGATTAAATACCCAACATCAACTAAAGACTCTGCATCTATGGAATATATGAGAGTATAAGGAATGCTCCCACAAAAGAAAATGCTCTAGCTCTGGCAGCTGTGGATACTGATGGCAAGCATACATGGGAGGAGGGCCAAATTAGAGTCTCAGCTGTCCTCACAGGGTCCACAGCAAGTCTAGAGATTAGCCCTCCCAGCATTGGGGGGGTCTTTTGGGAAAGCGGTGGTGGGCTATGCCTCATGGTGGGGCAAAGGACACCAATGGCTGAGACCCTAGGAAAACATTTATTATTGTTTTTGTGTTTTGATTTGTTCCATTATCACTGGGTCAGGAAGATCTCCTGGAGAAGGAAATGGCAACCCACTCCAATATTCTTGCCTGGAAAATCCCATGGACAGAGGAGCCTGGTAGGCTACAGTCCACGGGGTCACAAAGAGTCAGACACGACTGAGCAACTTCACTTTCACTTTCACTTTGGCTATTTTTGAAATTTCTTTGTTCTCTGCTGTAGTGGTTGCTGTCTTTATTATTATTATTTATTTTTTTGGATTCTTTTTTAACCATACTTTTAATTTTTAAAATCTATCTCTACTTTTACTTTGGGTTTTTGTTTTTTGTCACTTTTTTCTCCTTTTATTTATTTATTTTTTTCCATTTATTTTTATTAGTTGGAGGCTAATTACTTTACAATATTGTAGTGGTTTTTGTCATACATTGACATGAATCAGCCATGGATTTACTTTGGTTTTCTGTTCTGTCTTGGGGGGTTGGTTCTTTTCATTTTGTGGGGATTTCTTTTTATTTTTTAAATATATATATATACATACATATATATCTTTTATATACTTCTATATTAACTTTGCTTTTCTGTTGTTCTTTTTTTAAAATCATTTTTCCATGCTTGTTTTGTTTTCTTTGCTTTATTCCTCAGCTGGCGCTCTGCTTTGGTTTTATTTTCTGTTCTGTATTTTTGTTAGTTTTGTTTTTAATTAGTTGATCTCATTTCGGGTTTCCCTTGTTTGTCTGGTTGCTCTCTTGTACTTTGCTTTCTTGGTTTTGTTTTGGTTTCTGGTGTGTGTGTGTGTGTGCGTGTGCATGCATGTGTGTGCATGTGCTGATGCACGTGCATGCACATGCTTATATTTCCTCTGCTCTCGTTTCTGCTTTTTAGATTTTGCTTTAATATTTTTCAGGGTTTCTTTTTTGTGCATCGTGGTTTTTTTTTTTTTTTTCTTTTTTTCTTTTTTATCTTTTATTACCATGATGAATGGCTTGTGGGGTATTGATTCCCTGACTGGAAGTCTGGCCTGAGCCTCTAGGGTGGAAGCACCGAGTCCAGGACACTGAACAAAGGATTCCTTGCCCCAGGGACTATTAATCAGTGAGAACTCCCATAAAGGCCTCTATCCAAATCCAAGACCTAGTTCCACCCAACTGCCTGTAGTACCTAGCGCTGCATGCCTCATGCCAAACAGCAAGCAAGATAGGAACACAAACCAAGTCATCAGCAGACAAGCTACCTAAAGTCATACTAAGCCCACAGACACCCCAAAACACACCACTTTACACAACCCTCCCATCAGAGGGAAAAGATTCAGCTCCACCCATCAGAATGCAGACACTTGTCCCTCTCTACACAAGGCACTAGACCAACCTCACCCACTTAGGGGAAAGACCAGAAGCAAGAAGAATTATAACCCTGCAGCCTGGGGAAAGGAAAACTTAAACACAGAAAGTCAGACAAAATAAAAAAGACAGAGAAATATTGTGCAGATGAAGGAGAAGGTAAAAACCCACAAGACCAAATAAACAAACAGGAAATAGAAAATCTACAAGAAAAAGAATTCAGAGTAAGCCTAAGGATACTGGAGTGGGTAGCCTGTCTCTTCTCCAGGGGAACTTCCCAACCCAAGAATTGAACCAGGGTCTCCTGCATTGCAGGCAGATTCTTTACCAGCTGAGCTACCAGGGAAGCCCAGTGATAGTAAAGATGATACAAAATCTCAGAAATGGAATGGAGCAAATGCAAGAAACACTTAGTAAGGACCTAGAAGAAATAAAGAATTAAAAAAAAAAACAGTGATGAACAACACAAAAACTGAATTTAAAATACTCTAGAAGGAATTAACAGCAGAATAACCGAATCAGAAGAATGAATAAGTGAGCTGGAAGATAGTTTGCTGGAAATAACTGAAGCAGACTAGAATAAAAAAGAGAGTTAAAATAATTGAGGACAATCTCAGACACCTCTCAGACAATATTAAATGCACACATTCAAATTATAGGGATCCCAGAAAAGAAAAAAAAAGAGAAAGAGAAAGGGGTAAGAAAATATTTGAAGAGATTATAGTTGAAAACTACCCTAACGAGAAAGGAAATAGCCAATCAAGTCCAAGAAGCACAGAGAATCTGATACAGGATAAACTCAGTGGAGAAACATGACAGACACATATTAATCAAATTTGAAAAAAATTAAACACACAGAAAAATATTAAAAGCAGCAAGGGTAAAGCAACAAATACTATACAAAGGAATCCCCGTAAGGTTAAATCTGATCTTTTTGCAGAAACTCTGCAGGCCAGAATATAATTAAAGTAATGAAAGGAAAAAAAAAACTACAACCAAAAATACTCTACCCAGCAAGGATCTCATTCAAATTCAATGGAGAAAACAAAAATTTTACAGACACGCAAAAGTTAAGAGAATTCAGCAACACCAAACCAGCTTTACAACATATGATAAAGGAACTCCTCTAGGCAGGAAATCTAAGAGAAGGAAAAGACCTACAAAAACATACCCAAAACAATTAAGAAAATGGTAATAAGGATATAAATATTAATAATTACCTTAAATGTACTTAGATTAAAAGCTCCAACCAAAAAATACAGATTGACTGAATGAATAAAAAAACAAGACCCATATATAAGCTATCTACAAGAGACCTACTTTAGACCTAGAGACGTGTATAGCCTGAAAGTGAGGGGATGGAAAAAGATAATGCAAACAAAAATCACAGGGAAGCTGGAGTAGCAATACTCATAACAGACAAAATAGACTTTAGAATAAGGACTGTTATAAGAGGCAAGGAAGGACAGTACATAATGACCAAGGGATCAATCCAAGAAGATATAAGAATTGTAAATATTTATGCACCCAACAAAGGAGCACCTCAATATATAAAGTAAATGCTAACAGCCATGAAAGGGGAAATCAACAATAACACAATAACAGTGGGGGATTTTAACACCCTACTTACACCAATGAACAAATTACACAGAAAAAAAATTTATAAGAAAATGCAAGCCTTAGGTGACATATGAGAACAAATGACTTAATTGATATTTACATGATATTCCATCCAAAATCAGCAGAATACACTTTCTTCTTAATAGCATATGGCTCTCCAGGATAGATCAGATCTTGGGTCACAAACCAAGCTTCCATAAATTTAAGAAAATTGAAATCATATCAAGCATGTTTTCTGACCACAATGCTGAGATTAGATATCAATTACAGGGAAAAACTGCAAAAAACACAAACACATGGAAACTAAGCAATACGCTTCTAAACAACCAAAAGATCACTAAAGGAACCAAAGAGAAAATAAAAAATACCTGGAAACAAATGACAGCAAAAACACAGTGATCCAAAACCTATTGGGCCACCCAAAACCTATTGGGTGGTTTTGTTCAGTTGCTCAGTCATGTCTGACTCTTTGCAACCCCATGGACTGCAGCATGCCAGGCTTCCCTGTCCTTCTCTGTCTCCCAGAGCTTGCTCAAACTCATGTCCATTAAGTCAGTGATGCTATCCAATCATCTCATCTTCTGTCTTCCACTTTCAATCTTTCCCGGCATCAGGGCCTTTTCTAATGAGTCAACTCTTTGTATCAGGTTGCCAAAGTATTAGAGCTTCAGCGTCAGCATCACTCCTTCCACTGGATATTCAGCACTGATTTCCTTTAGGATTGACTGGTTTGATCTCCTTGCAGTCCAAGGGACTCTCAAGAGTCTTCTCCAGCACCACAATTTAAAGGCATCAATTCTTTGGTGCGCAGCCTTTTATGGTCCAACTCTCACACCTATACATGACTGCTGGAAAAACCATAGCTTTGATTAGATGGACCTTTGTCGGTAAAGTGCTATCTCTGCTTTTTAATACACTGTCCAGGTTTGTCATAGCTTTTCTTCCAAGGAGCAAGCCTCTTTTAATTTTATGGCTGCAGTCACCATCCACAGTGATTTTGGAGCCCAAGAAAGTAAAGTTTGTCACTGTTTCCATTTTTTCCCCATCTATTTGCCATGAAGTGATGGGATCAGATGCCATGATCTTAGTTTTTGTATGTTGAGGTACTATGTTTCTTTGGGGGTGGGGTGGAAGGATGTTTAATACTGTTGAGAGTTTTTAGGGAGGGTTCCAGATGGAAAAACAAGCACCATTTCAGCAATGTCAAATTAAGGGCCAAGTCTAGCAATTCTCAAATTATAGTGAGCAGACATTTCATAATGCAAGCTTGTTAAAAATGCAGATTTCTGGGCTCATCGCTCTTAATCTAACTTGTCAGCTATAGTGTAGGCCCTAAGAATGTTGAGTTTTAAACCAGCTTTTAACTCTTCCCTTTCAAGAGGTTCTTTAGTTCCTCTTCACTTTCTGCCATTAGAGTGGTGTCTTCTGAATATCTAAGGTACTTGATATTTCTCCTGGCAATCTTGATTCTAGCTTGAGCTTCATCCAGTCCAGCATTTTGAATGATGTCCTCTGCATATAAGTAAAATAAGTAGTGTGACAATATATAGTCTTGATGTATTCCTTTCACAATTTGGAACCAGTCTGGTCTGGTCCTAACTGTTGCTTCTTGACCTTCAAACAGGTTTCTCAGGAGGTAGTAAGGTGGTCTTTAAGAATTTTCCGCAGTATGTTGTGATCCACACAGTCAAAGGGTTTAGCCTCTGAAGTCAATGAAGTAGATGCTTTTCTGGAATTCTATTGCTTTTTCTATGATCCAATGGATGTTTTCAATTTGATCTCTGGTTCCTCTGCCTTTTCTAAATCCAACTTGAACATCTGGAAGTTCTTGGTTCATGTACTGCTGTAGCCTAACTTGGAGAATTTTGAGCATTACTTTGCTACTGTGTGAGATGAGTGCAATTGTGCAGTAGTTTGAACATTCTTTGGCATTGCCTTTCTTTGGGATTGGAATGAAAGCTGATCTTTTCCAGTCCTGTGGCCACTGCAGAGTTTTCCAAACTTGCTAGCATATTGAGTGCAACACATTCACAGCATCATCTTTTAGGATTTGAAACAGCTCAACTGGAATTCCATCACCCCCACTAACTTTGTTCATAGTCATGCTTTGTAAGGCCTGCTTGACTTTGGGCTCCAGGATGTCTGACTGGACAGACACTCATTCCAGCAGGTGGGTGATCACACCCTCATGGTTATCTGGGTCAATAAGATCTTTTTTGTATAGTTCTTCTGTGTATTCTTGCTACCTCCTTTTAATATCTTCTGCTTCTTTTAGGTCCATACTCTTTCTGTCCTTTTTTGTGCTCATCTTTCCATGAAATGTTCCCCTGATGTCTCTAATTTTCTTGAAGTGTCTCTAGTTTTTCCCATTCTATTGTTTTCCTCTATTTCTTTGCACTGATCACTTAGAAAGGCTTTCTCACCTCTCCTTGCTATTCTTTGGTACTCTGCATTCAGATGGATATATCTTTCCTTTTCTCCTTTGCCTTTGCTTCTCTTCTTTTCTCAGTTATTTGTAAGGCCTCCTCAGATAACCATTTTGCATTATTGCATTTCTTTTTCTTGGGGATGATTTTGATCATTGCCTCCCTACAGTGTTACAAACCTCCATCCATAGATCTTCTGGAACTCTGTCTATCAGATCTAATCCCTGTAATCTATTTGTCACTTCCACTGTATAATTGAAAGGGATTTGATTTAGTTCATACATAAATGGCCTAGGGGTTTTCCCTACTTTCTTCTATTTAAGTCTGAATTTTGCAATAAGTTCATGATCTGAGTCACAGTCAGCTCCCAGTCTTGTTTTTGCTGATTGTATAGAGCTTCTCCATCTTTGCCTGCAAAGAATATAATCAATCTGATTTTGGTATTAACCATTGTGATGTCCATGTGTAGAGTCATCTCTTGTGTTGTTGGAAGAGGGTGTTTGCTATGACCAGTTCATTCTCTTGGCCAAACTCTGTTAGCCTTTGCCCTGCTTCATTTTGTACTCCAAGGCCAAACTTACATGTTACTCCAGGTATCTCTTAACTTCCTATTTTTGCATTCTAGTCCCCTATGATGAAAAGGAAATCTTTTTTGGTATTAGTTCTGGAAGGTCTTGTAGCTCTTCATAGAATTGTTCAACCTCAGCTTCTTCAGCACTAGTGGTTGAGACATAGACTTGGATTACTGTGATATTGAATGGTTTGCCTTAGAAACGAACAGAGATCATTCTGTCATTTTTGAGATTGCACCCAAGTACTGCATTTTGGACTCTTTCGTTGACTATGAGGGTTACTCCATTTTTTCTAAGGAATTATTGCCCACAGTAGGAGATATAATGGTCATCTGAGTTAAATTTGCCCATTCTGGTCCATTTTGGTTCACTGATTCCTAAAATTTTGATGTTCACTCTTGCCGTCTCCTGTTTAACCACTTCCAATTTACCTTGACTCATGGACCTAGCATTCCAGGTTCCTATGCAATATTGTTCTTTATAACATAAGACTTTACTTTCACCACCAGACACATCCACAACCAGGCACTGTTTCCACTTTGGCTCAACCTCTTCATTCCTTCTGGAGCTATTTCTCCACTCTTCTCCAGCAGCATATTGTTCACCTACCGAGTTGGGGAGTTCAACTTTCAGTGTTGTATCTTTTGCCTTTTCATGCTGTTCATGGGGTTCTCAAGGCAAGAATGCTGAAGTGCTTTGCCACTCCCTTCTCAGTGGACCACATTTTGTCAGAACTCTCCACCATGACTTGCCCACCGTAAGCGACCCTACATGGCATGACTCGTAGTTTCACTGAGTTAGACAAGGCTGTGATCCATGTGATCAATTTATGTTAGTTTTCTGAGACTGTGGCTTTCATTCTGTCTGCACTCTGATGGATGAGGATAAGAGGCTTGTGGAAGCTTCCTGATGGGAGGGACTGGCTGTGGGGAAATCTGGGTCTTGCATTCAAAACCGATAGAATGCAGCAAAAACAGTTCTGAGAGTGAAGTTTATAACAGTACAATTCTACCTCAAGAAACAAGAAAAATCTCAAATAAAGAACCTAATCTTACACCTAAAGCAATTAGAAAAAGAAGAATAAAAAGGGGCCAAATTTAGTAGAAGGAAAGAAATCATAAAAATCAGAGCATAAATAAATGAAGAAAATAATAGTGATGATCAATAAAACTAAAAGCTGCTTTTTGAGAAAATAAACAAAATGGATAAACCATTATCCAGACTCATCAAGCAAACATGAAGAAGACTCAAAGCAATAAAATTAGAAATGAAAAATGAGAAGTTACAAAAGATACCACAAATATACAAAGGATCAAAAGAGACTACTATGAGCAACTATATGCCAATAAAATGGACAACCTGGAAGACATGGAAAAACTCTTAGAAAAGTACAACTTTCCAAGACTGAACTAGGAAGAAATAGAAAATATGAACAGACCAATCACAAGCACTGAAATTGAAACTGTGATCAAAAATCTTCCAACAAACCAAAGTCCAGGGCCAGATGGTTTCACAGGTGATTTCTATTATAACATATGTCTAGAGAAAAGCCAACTGTCTATCCTTCTCAAACACTTTCAAAAAAATTGCAGAGAGGGGAACACTCCCAAACTCATTCTACAAGGCCATCATCACCCAGATACCAAAACCAGACAAAGATATCACACACAAAAAAGAAAATTACAGGGAAATATCACTGGTGAACATAGATGCAAAAATCCTCAATAGAATACTAGCAAAATGAATCTAACAGCACATTAAAAGGATCATACACTATGATCAAGTGGGGATACAATAATGCTTATACAGAAATCAATCAATGTGATGCACCATAGTCACAAATTAAAAGATAAAAGCCATAAGACAATTTCCATAGAAGCAGAAAAGTTTTTGACAAAATTCAACACCCATTTATGATTAACTTCCCAGAAAATGAGCATAGAAGGAAACTACCTCAACATAATAAAGGCCGTATAGGAGAAATCCACAACACACATTATTTTCAGTGGTGAAAAACTGAAAGTCTTTCCTCTAAGACCAGGAACAAAATAAGGATGTCCACTCTAGACATTACTGTTCAACATAATTTTGGAAGTCCTAGCCACAGCAAGGACATCATGTGAAATGCCTGGCTAGATGAATCACAAGCTGGAATCAAGATTGCCAGGAGAAATATCAATAACCTCAGATATGCAGACACCACCACCCTAATGGCAGAAAGTGAAGAGGAACTATAGAGCCTGTTGATGAAGGTGAAAGAGGAGAGTGAAAAAGCTGGCTTAAAACTCAACATTTAAAAAGTGAAGATCATAGCATCTGGTCCCATCACCAGTCCCATTCTAAGAGAATAGAAAAAAAAAAATATTGTAAATAGGTCAGGTAGTTAATTAAATTTTTAAAAATGTTTTGTTCATTAAAAAAATGTTTGTTAAAATTACTTAAGGAAAGAGAGACTGCTCAACACGTAATGTAAAACACCAAATATGCATGCCATTTTCACACTGGAGAAATCATGCTACTATTTCGGCAAACTTCTCTCTGAATATATTTGCTGTCTTTTTATTCAATTTCATCTGCAACATAGAAAATCACTGAAAATCTACTGTAACCATATTAATTTCAAAGCCAAAAAACTGATAGTATATCTTTTTAAAATATTTGAGACAATATTTGATATTAAGGAAAATACTTTTCAAATAACTCTATTAGCTCTATACTAATAAGACGTATGAAGAAGGATGGCAAGAAAATACCTAAAACCCCCTAGCCAAAAGTTCATTGTTATTCCCTATTCTTTCCACCAGTCAGTTTTCATTCCAATCCCGAAGGAGGGCAGTGTCAAAGAATGTTCAAACTATGATACAATTGCACTCATTTCACATGCTAGCAAGGTAATGCTCAAAGTCCTTCAACCTAGGCTTCAGCAGTACATGAATTGAAAACTTCAAAATGTATTTACAAGTTGGGTTTAGAAAAGGCAGAGGAAGCAGAGATCAAATTGCCAACATCCACTGGATCATAGAGAAAGCAAGGGAGTTCCAGAAAAACATCTATTTCTGCTTCATTTATGCTAAAGCCTTTGACTGTGTGGATCACAACAAACTGTGGAAATTTTTTAAAGAGATAGGAGTACCAGACCACCTTACCTGTTCCTGAACCTGTATGCAGATCAAGAAGCAACAATTAGAACTGGACATGGAACAATGGACTGATTCAAAATTGGGAAAGGAGTATGTCAAGGCTGTATATTGTCACCCTGCTTATTTAACTTATATGCTGAGTGCATCATGCAAAATGCCAGGGTGGGTGAAGCACAAGTTGAAATCAAGATTGCCAGGAGAGATAGCAAAACCTCACATGTGCAGATGATACCACACTAAGGGCAGAAAGTGAAGAGGAACGAAAGAGCCTCTTGTTGAGGGTGAAAGAGGAAAGTGAAAAACCTGGCTTGAAACTCAAGTTTCAAAAACTCTTGGTATAGGGTTTGCTTAGGCGACACATGATGCCTGCCTTACTTTAAAGCTATTTACCACAGTTCTGTTAAATAGTGTGGAAGTCCTTTTGCAGTCTGATGTGCATGTCTTATGATCAGGATAGTTTTTCCACCTTACCTAGTTACCTACAAGCAGGTAGGAAATACAATGGATTTACCCTAAAATGTCCAATCTGTATTGACGTATCTTGTCAGTGTTTTGATGTTGGTTTTCTAAAACAACCTGATCAATAAATCTTATCTAGATCTTACAAAAATACTAAAATCATGGCATCTTGTCCCATCACTTCATGACAAATAGAAGGGGGAAAAGTGGAAGCAGTGACAGATTTTATTTTCCTGGGTTCCAAAATCACTGTGGACTTTTAACTGCAGCCATGAAATTAAAAGATACTAGCTACTTGAAAGGAAAGCTATGACAAACCTAGATAGCATATTAAAAAGCAGAGACATCACTTTGCTGACAGAGGTCCATACAGTCAAAGTTATAGTTTTTCCAGTAATCAGGTGCGCATGTGAGAGTTGGACTATAAAGAAGGCTGAGCACCAAAGGAATTGATGCTTTTGAACCGTGGTGCTGGAGAAGACTCTTGAGAGTCCCTTGGACAGCAAGATCAAACAAGTCAATCCTAAAGGAAGTCAACCTTACATATTCACTGAAAGGACTGATGCTGAAGCTGAAGCTCCAATTCCTTGGCCACCTGATGTGGAGAAATGATTCATTGGAAAAGACTTGATACTCAGAAAGACTGAAGGCAAAAGGAGAAGGGGGAGGCAGAGGATAAGATGGTTAGATAGCATCACTGAGTCAATAGACATGAATTGGAGGAAACCCTGGAAGTCAGTGGAAGGCAAAGGATCCTAGCATGCTACAGTCTTTGAGGCTGAAAAGAGTCAGCCGTGACTTAGCAAGTGAATGACAACAACAAAGCTGCTCCTGGAATCTCAAAGTGTATAGAATGAACAGATGAGAAACATGGGTTTTATAGCCAAACAATAAGAAAGGGTCCAGGGAATAAGGAAGTCAATATATTGCAATTCAATATGCATTTTCACCCCAGTTCCCTTAAGTCAGAGTGAGAGAGAAGATTTTACCTTGAGGAGAGAAAGAAGACAAAGAAAGGTACAGACACCACCAGCTGCAGGGTGCGCCACTCTCGAAAGACAAAAGCCAGTCCTCCCAGCATCATCTGTCCAATACTAAGGGCACAGGATACCAGTGTTATTACCATGGCTTTTGACTGGGATCTGGTCCACTCTGTAACTGAAAGAAACACAGTTGAGGTAGTAATGTTAGATGAAGAAATTTCAAGATCAAATTTAAGGTTTGGAAAGTGGAAGAGATCGAAATTGTCAACTTACCAAGCATACTGTTATTTGATATGATGACCACAGCAGAACAGCCTGACCAGAAGCGTAAGGAGCAGTAAATGAGGAAGGTGGGGGCAAAGGCTGCACAGGTCCCAGAGATGGCGAGCTGGAGCAAACAGCACCTGAGAATCAACCTCCGCCCAAACCTAAGAAACAGAAGGCAGTTAGAATACGAAAGCAATGATAATTTGGGGCAAAACATTAAGAAAGCAAAACCATACACTGAAATGTAAAGAATGCATTAACAAATGATTCTTTGTACCTGAACGCTTGAAAAATCAAGAGCTAAATCAACAATGGAAATCTCCTCAAATAACATTCCTTGTCTACAATGTACACTAGCAATACCAAAACTTCATACTCCAATCACCAATGGACTCTGTCATCTAGCATATAAAGAGAACTACAGTGTTGGAAATTGTAACATACTGTAAGCACATATTTTACTAACTTACATATTTAACAAACTAGATAGTCTATCCAGTGTGTAGACCACAAAAGAGCTAAAAGTGTACTTGGGTCTCTAGGATCAGACAGATTAAGGCTACACTGATACAAAAGATTGGTGGGGAATGCAACAAAGTTGTAGGAGGTTTATGTAAGGATCACTCTATGTTGAATCTGGATTTATTGGTCTCAAGCAATATGCTTTGCTAGAACAGAATGTAAAAGCACTACAACACAGATAGAGGATATTATATAAATCTCTCAGAGAAAAAAACTATGTAAGATGGAGAATGAACAGGAAAAGATGAAGGACAAAAGAAGGAAAAATAAATTTTCTGTTTCATTGAGAGTCATGAAAACAGAGTCTTAGTGGAGACATCTAGGACTTAATAGGATGTGCAAATCTATATAACCAGTAATAAAAACAGATAAACATGTTTGGGATCAGGAATTTCTCTGCAATACTTAAATGGAATTCTTAAAGTATTCATACAGTTCCTCCGAAAACAGAAAATGAGAAACATAGGAATAAACACATCAATAATCATATACATAATCATTATCATAAAGAAAATAATTTAGAAAACACAAAATGATTTGATAGACAAAAATTGTAGCAATCATATCAAACTAATTTCAACTGATAGAAATTACCAGAATGGATTTCTTTGAAAACTTAATTTTTTGCTTTTCCTGCATCACAGGCATATTCTTTACCATCTGAGCCACTAGGGAAGACCATGCTTCCCACAATAGTACTTAAATTATTATAGGTTAAAACTAAATTGACAAAAAAGATATACAACACAAATAGTAATAATAATAAGCTGGAATATTTATATCAACATCAAACAAAATAAATTTCAAAGCAAAATACATTTCCAGAAATAATAATGCTAAAGATGTCAAACGTATCTCTTTTTTTAAAAAGAGGTTCTCTTTGATATGGACCATCTTTTAAAGTCTTTAATTGAGTTTGTTAAAATATTGCTTCTGCTTTAGGTTTTGGTTTTTAGGCCTCAAAGTATATGGGATCTTAATTTCCTGACCCAGGGATCAAACTGACAAGCCCTGAACTGGAAGATGACGTCTTAACCACTGGGCTGCCAGGGAAGTCCTTATGCTACTTTCCCAGTGGTGCTCACTGAGGGTCATTCCATGTATGGATGTAGTTTTTTATGTGTTCAGGTGGGAGGGTGAGCTACACATCCTCTTGAACTGCCATCGCACTCATTTCTGATTTTTACTTCTTGTTATTCTGGTCATCCTAGTGTGTTTGAACTGGTTTCAATTCAGATTTTTTAAGCTGGAGTACACTTGACTTAATGTTGTGCTAGTTTCTGCTGTACATCAACACGAGTCAGTTATACATATATATGTTGTCGTTGTTCAGTTACTAAGTCTAATTCAACTCTGTGACCCCATGGACTGCAGCACACCAGGTTTTCCTGTCTTTCATTATCTCCCAGAATTTGCTCAAACTCATGTCCATTGCTTCACTGATGCCATCCAACCATCTCATCCTCTGTTACTCCCTTCTCCTCCTGCCCTCAATCTTTTCTAGCATGAAGGTCTTTTCCAAAGAGTCAGCTCTTCACATCAGGTGGCCAGTGTTGGAGCTTCAGCTTCAGCATTAGTCCTTCCAATGAATATTTCCTCTACGATTGACTGGTTTGATCTCCTTGCTGTCCAAGGGGCTCTACTCTTTCTAGACTCTTTTCCCACATAGGTCATTACAGAGTATGGAGTAGAGGTCCCTCTGCTATGTGTGTACAGGTGTGTTAGTCACTCAGTTGTGTCCAATTCTTTTCGACCCCATGGATTGTAGCCCACCAAGCTCCTCTGTCCGTGGGATTCTCCAGGCAAGAATACTGGAATGGGTTGCCATTCCCTTATCCAACTCCCTCTGCTATACAGTAAGTCTTTCAGTTCAGTTCAGTTCAGTCACTCGGTCATGTCTGATTCCTTGTGACCCCATGGACCAGAGCATGCCAGGCCTCCCTGTCCATCACCAACTCCCAGAATTTACTCAAACTCATGCCCATTGAGTCTGTGATGCCATCCAACCATCTCATCCTCTGTCATCCCCTTCTCCTCCTGCCTTCAACCTTTTCCAGCATCAGGGTCTTTTCAAATGAGTCAGCTCTTCGCATCAGGTGGCAAAGTATTGGAGTTTCAGCTTCAATATCAGTCCTTTCAATGAACACCCAGGACTGATCTCCTTCAGGATGGACTGGTTGGATCTCCTTGCAGTCCAAGGGACTCTCAAGAGTCTTCTCCAACACCACAGTTCAAAAACATCAATTCTTCAGTGCTCAGCCTTCTTTATAGTCCAACTCTCACATCCACACATGACCACTGGAAAAACCATAGCCTTGACTAGATGGACCTTTGTTGACAAAGTAATGTCTCTACTTTGTAATATGCTGTCTAGGTTGGTCATAACTTTTCTTCCAAGGAGTAAGTGTCTTTTAATTTCATGACTGTGGTCACCATCTGAAGTGATTTTGGAGCCCAAAAAAATAAAGTCAGCCACTATTTCCACTGTTTCCCCATCTATTTGCCATGAAGTGATGGGACCAGATGCCATGATCTTAGCTTTCTGAATGTTGAGCTTTAAGCCAACTTTTTCACTCTCCTCTTTCACTTTCATCAAGAGGCTCTTTAGTTCTTCTTCACTTCCTGCCATAATGGTGGTGTCATCTGCATATCTGAGGTTATTGACATTTCTCCTGGCAATCTTGATTCCAGCTTGTGCTTCATCCAGCCCAGCGTTTCTCATGATGTACTCTGCATATAAGTTAAATAAGTAGGGTGACAATATACAGCCTTGATGTACTCCTTTTCCTGTTGGGAACCAGTCTGTTGTTCCATGTCCAGTTCTAGCTGTTGCTTCCTGACCTGCATACAGGTTTCTCAAGAGGCAGGTCAGGTGGTCTGGTATTCCCATCTCTTTCAGAACTTTCCACAGTTTATTGTGATCCACACAGTCAAAGGCTTTGGCATAGTCAATAAAGCAGAAATAGATGTTTTTCTGGAACTCTCTTGTTTTTTTGATGAGTAGGTCTTTATTAATTATCTATTTTATATATTGGGGTTTCAATATAGTTTTGATTGGCATGGCTTAATAAGTGATGCTGTTGTGCTTCTTTTCATGTGCTTCTTACAAGTTGTATATCTTCTTTGTAAACAAATGTATCTATTCAAATCCATTGGTAATTTGTCCACTTTATTGAGGTATAATTGACAAAAGCAAATAAATTGCATATATGTAAGATGTTCAGTGTGATGATTTGATATATGTATATTGTGAAGCGACCACTTAAACCAAGCTTATTAACATACCCATCATGTCACAGATACAATTTTTGTGTGTGAGAGAGCACTTGTGATCTAGACTCGTGCAAGTTTTGAGCATACAGTAAGTTATCATTAACTATACCTACTTACTGAAAAAGACCCTGATGCTGAGAAAGATGGAAGGCAGAAGGAAAAGGAGAGGGAAAGGATGAGATGGTTAGATAGCATCATCTACTCAGTGGACATGAATTTGAGCAAACTCCGGGAGAGAGGAAGGATGTGGGAGCCAAGCATGTTGCAGTCCATGGGGTCGCAAAGAGTTGGACACGACTTAGGGACTGAAAAACAACAACTGTGCCATACATGACCAGGATATATTCATCTTGCAAGACTGAAACTTTATACCCTTTGACCAACATCTCCCCATTTCTCTCACCCCCAAAATCTTGACAATCACTTCTCTACATTATCTTCCTCTGATTCAAGTATTTCATAATCCACATGTAAGTTAGTCATGCAGTATGTGTCTTGTGTCAAGCTTATTCATGTAGTATAATAATACATTCATAGTATAATAATTTATTTATTCGTGTTACTGCAATTGAGAAGATTTCCAATGAATCACAGCCTTGTTATGGTGAAGGTGTTTGTGTAACTCAATGGAACTAGGAGCCACATCATGCAGGGCCACCAAAGACTGGTGGGTCATAGTAAAGAGTTCTGGCAAAACATGGTCCACTGGAGGAGGAAATGGCAAACCACTCTAGTATTCTTGTGGCAAGAACCCCATGAGCATTATGAAAACATAAAATGATATGACCCCAGAAGACCAGCCCCCCAGGTCAGAAGATGTCCAATATGCTACTAGGAAAGAATGAAAGGCAATAACAAAGAGCTCCAGAAAGAAATAACTGGACCAAAGCTCAAATGAAGCTCAGTTGCGGATGTGTCTGGTGGTAAAAACAAAGTCCGATACCCTAAAAAACAATATAATGTAAGAACCTGGAATGTTAGGTCCATGAATCAAGGTAAATTGGATGTGGTCAAACAGAAGATGGCATCAGTGAACTAAAATGGATGGAAATGGGGGAATTTAATTCAGATGGCCATTATATGCACTACTGTGGACAAGAATCCCTTAGAAGGTATGGAGTAGCCCTCATATCTAAAGAGTCCAAAATACAGTATGTGTGTGCAATTTCAAAAGCAATGAAATGACCTCAGTTGTTGCCAAGACAAACCATTCAACATCACAGTAATCCAAGTCTATGCCCTAACTACTGATGCTGCAGAAACTGAAGTTGACTGGTTCTATGAAAACCTACAGCATCTTGTAGAACAAACACAGAAAAAAATGTCCTTTCCATTATAGGGGATTGGAATGCAAATGTAGGAAGTCAAGAGATACCTGGAGTAACAGGCAAGTTTGGCTTTGGAGTACAAAATGAGGCAGGTAAAGGGCTAACAGAGTTTGGTTGAGAGAACATACTGGTCATAGCAAATATCTCATCAAGCAAGATGCTGAATATTTTCAATTTTTTTAACCATCCATTGATATGATCCTTTATTCTGTTAATATGCTATATCATGTTGAGTGACTTGCATGTTTTGAACCATTCTTTTTTATTTTTATTTTTTGAACCATTTCTTGCATGCTTGGGGTAAAAACCACTTGTTCATGGTATAAAATGCTTTTACTGTGTCACTGAATTTGGTTTACTAGTATTTTAATAAGGATCATTGCATCTATGTTTACCATCGATATTGTCCTATAGCTTTAGTTCCCTGTTTTTTCATTGCTATGGTATCAGTACGATGTTGGCCTAGTAAATGAATTTTAAAATATTATCCCATCTTCTATTTATATGGATAAATTTAAGATGGGTCGGTATTGATTCTACTTTAAATGTTTGGTAGGACCACAGGACAGGAAAAGGTCAGTTTTCATTTCAATCCCAAAGAAGAGCAGTGACAAAGAATGTTCAGTGTGCATGCTAAATCACTTCAATCATGTCCAACTCTTTGCAACCCTGTGGACTGTAGACCACCATGATCCTCTGTCCATGTGATTCTCCAGGCAAGAATGCTAGAGTGAGTTGCCATGCCCTCCTCCAGAGAATCTTTCCAACACAGAAATCGAACCTGCATATCCTGTGGCTCCTGATTTGCAGGTGAATTCTTTACCACTGAGCTACCAGGGAAGCCCAAGAATGTTCAGACTACTGAACAGTTGTGCTCTTTTCTCATGCTAGTAAGGCTATGTTCAAAATCCTTCAAGTTAGGATTCAGCAATATGTGAACCAAGAACTTCCAGATGTACAAGCTGAGTTTAGAAAAGGCAGAGGAATCAGATCAAATTGCCAACATTCATTGAATCATAGAGAAAGCAAGGCAGTTCCAGAAGAACATCTACTTCTGCTCTACTGACTATTCTAAAGCTTCTGACTGTATGGATCACAACAAACTGTGGAAAAATGTTAAAGAGATGGGAACACCAGACCACCCTACCTGTCTCCTGAGAAACCTATGTGCAAGTTAAGAAGCAACAGTTAGAACAAGATATGGAACAATGAACTGGTTCAAAATTGAGAAAGGAGTCCATCAAGGCTGTATATTGTCACCCTGTCTATTTAAGTTTATGCAGGGTACATCATGTGAAAGCCAGGCTGGATGAATCACAACCTGGAATCAAGACTGCTGGAAGAAATATCAACAACTTCAGATATGCAGATGATAGCACTCTAATGGCAGAAAGTGAAGAGGAACTAAGGAGCTTCTTGATGAGGGTGAAAGAAGAGAGTGAAAAAGGTGGCTTAAAACTCAATATTCACAAAACCAAGATCATGACATCTGGTCCTATCACTTCATAGCAAATAGATGGGGAAGAAGTAGAAACAGTGACAGATTGTATCATCTTGGGCTCCAAAATCACAGCAGACGGTCCCTGAGGCCGTGAAATTAAAAGAAGGTTGCACCTTTTAAAGAAAGTTATGACAAACCTAGAGAGCACATTAAAAGGCAGAAACTTCACTTTGCTGACAAAGGTCCATATAGTCAAAGCTGTGGTTTTTGCAGTAGTCATGTGTGGATGTGACATTTGGACCATTAAGAAGACTGAGAGCCAAAGAATGGATGCTTTCAAATTGTGGTGTTGGAGAAGACTCTTGAGAGTCCCTTGGATAGCAAGGAGATCAAACCAGTCAATCCTAAAGGAAAACAGTCCTGAATATTCATTGGAAGGACTGATGCTGAAACTGAAGATCCAATACTTTGGCCACCTGACACAAAGAGCCAACTCATTGGAAAAGACTCCAGTGCTGGGAAAGATTGAGGACAGGAGGAGAAGAGGGCAACAGAAGATGAGATTGTTGGATGGCATCATTGACATAATGGACACAAGTTTGTGCAACCCCAGAAAATAGTGAAGGACACGGAAGCCTGGCATGCTGCAATCCATGGGGTCACAGTCAGATATGACTTAGTGACGATACAATGAACAACAACATATATGAAGGGAGAAATAGACAATACAACAATAGGAGGGAAATTCTATACCATGTTTTTGACAATGGAAAGAGATGATCCAGACTGCAAGTCAATAAAAACACAATAAACTTGGATTACACTTTAGAGCAAACAGTCCTAACAGATACAAAGAACATTTCATCCAACAGCAGCAGAATACACATGCTTCAGTGCACAGTGAATACTTTCTGAAATAGATTACATACTATGTCACAAAAAAAGTCTTAGTAAAGTTAGGAAGATTGAAATTTTGTCAAGTATCTTTGTAACTAGCTACAATAAGATGAAGCTAGAAATAAATAATGGATGGAAAGTTGGAAACCTTCAAATACATAAAAATTAACTAAAAAACCAATGGGACATAAAATAATTCAAAAGAGAAATCCCCAACATCTTGAAACAAACAAAAATGGTAATACAACACATCAAAACTTGTGAAATGCTGCAAAATCAGCTCTAAGAATGAACTTTATAGCAATAGATGGGGCAGTTATGAAAAAGAAGCCTCTCAAATCACATTACTTTAACCTCAAGGAACAAAAAAAAGAGAGAGAGAGAGAGAAAGAAACAAGCCCACAGTTAGCAGAAAGAATTAAATAACAAAGAGAAGACCAAAAATGAAATAAATGGAAACCAGAAAATCGATAAAAACATCAACAATCCCAAGAGATTTTTTTTAAGAAATGAACAAAATTGACAAACTTTATCTAAACTAAATAAATGAAAGAAGATTCAAAATTTTTTTAAAAAGGAGACATTTCAGCTAATATCACAGAAATACAGAGGATTGCAAGAGACTGCTACTGACATTTATAAAGAATAAAGTTGATAAGCTAGAATAAATTCCTATTTATCTAAGTCATAAAAACAGAAAACCTGAACTACCAACAATGACTAAAATTTTGCCCCATGCAAAATGTATTGTTACTGTCAAAACTATTTAAACAGATCATGTAATTCAGTATCAAAAAGTAAATAACTGAAATTTTAAAATGGTCAGAAGACCTAAATAGACATTTTTCCAGCTAGGACATACTGACAGCCCATGGACAGATGACAAAATGCTCAGCATCATTAATTGCTAGAAAAATGAAAATCAAAAGCACACTGAAATATCACCTTATATATATCAGGATCACTATTAAGGAAAAGACAACAAATAACATCTGTTGGAAAAAGTGTGGAGAAAAGGGAACCTTCATGAAATATTGATGGGAATGTAAATTGGTGAAAAAACTGTATAAAAGAATATGGAGGTGCCTCAAAAAATTAAAATAGAACTACCACATGATCTAGCAATACCACTCCTAGGTACATACCAGGAAAATAAAGCAATAATTCAAAAAGATACATGCATCCCAGTGTTCATTGAAACATTATTTATAATAGCCAAGATATGGAAGCAATCTAAGTGGCCATTAACAGATGAATGAACAAACAAGATATGGTGCATATATACAATGGGATATCATTCAGCTATAGAGAAGAAGGAAATTCTGTCATTTGCAACAACGTGGATGGACCTGTATGCTTAGTGAAATGAGGGAGACAGAGAAAAACAAGTACTCTATCACTTATATGTGAAATCAAAAACTAATAGAAAAGAATGGATGTAACAATAAAGAAACAGCCTCACAGATACAGAAAACAAACTAGTATGGGATTAAAAGATACAGATGTATCTCTTATGTATAAACATGCCTTTATGTATAAAATAAATAAACCACAAGGATCTACTGTACAGCACAGAAAAATGTAACCATTAATTCATAATAACTTTAAATGGAGCATAATCTATAAAATATTGAAATATAATTTTATGTACCTGAAGATAATATAATGCTACAAATCAACTATATTTAAATTAAAAAAGATAGGACAAGCTGGTTTCACAGGTGAATACTCCCACACATTCAAATTACAATTAACACCAATTCTTCTCAAACATTTCCAAAAAATTAAAGAAGAGAGTACACTCTCAAACTCACAGGAAAAGACCACCATTTTCATGCTAGATAAGGACATTACAAGAAAACTAAAGACCAATATCTCTGCTAAATATAGATGCAAAAATTTCTTAACAAGATATTAGAAACCAAATTTAACAGCACACTAAAAAGATTATACACTATGATCAAGTGGGATTTATCCTTAGGATGCCTGGAGTTCAACATACACAATTCCATGTATGCAATATACAACATTAATAGAATGAAAAATAAAAATAATATGATCATCTCAAAAGATGCAGGAAAAGCCATTTGACATAATACAGTATCTTTTCACGATAAAAATACTCAGTTAGAAAAAAAAATACTCAATTAGTTAGGGATAGAAGAAATGCACATCAACATAATAAAGGTAATATATGACAAGTCTTCAGACAACAGCATACTTAGTATGGACAGGTTGAAAGATTTTCCTCTCAGTTCAGGAGGGAAAAGGAGGTGCCAGCTCACCCCTCCTATCAACATAATCCTGGAAGTCCTATAAGTGCTATGAGTCCTGGAAGAGCTATGAGGCAAGAAAAAGAAAAAACAAAAAGCATCCACTGGAAAGGAGGAATTACATTGACTTTGCATATGATATGAAATTCTATATAGAAAATTCTGAAAACTTACAAAAAATTTTTTAATTTACTAAAAGTGGATTAAAGACATAAACATTACCCCCAAATAGTAAAACTCCTGGAAGAAAGCAAAAGGAAAATCTCATTGACATTGATCTTGGCAACAATATCTTAGATATAATAGCCATCAGAACCAGCATGAGGATATATCTCACCATTATTTTGATTTCTATTTCTCTGGTTATTGGTGATGTTAAGAGTCTTCTCATATACTGATTGACTATTTCTATATGTTCTTTGGAGAAATGTCGACTGAGGTTCTATGCCATTTTAAAACTCAGGGTATTTGAGAGCTTTTGTTATTTGTTGTAATAGTTTCTTTGGATATTAACTCTTTATCAGACATATGCCTTTCAAATATTTTGTCTTACTCTGTAGGTTTCCATTTCATTTTGCAATGATCATTTCTTTTGCAATGGAGAAGTTTCTAGTTTGACATAACCCCACTTGTCTATTTTTGCTTTTGATACCAATGTCCAGAGCTTTTTATCTATTTTTAGTTCAAAATCTTTGACTGAACTATAAGTTTCCTGCTTCTTCACTGAATTTTCTTCTCTCATCTTCATAACATACTGCCACACACTAACACACACATATCTATAAGCATCTCCACACATCAGTATTATCTAAATTGATCAATCAGCTTTGGTTGTGAATCATCATAAAAGGCTCAGTTAGAAGACTGGCCAATATGAGCACTTTGGCTGTGAAATCTCTTATGAATTACACGGAGGTGACACAGTCAGAGTTCACAATTTTCAGATGTAAGAGGAAATGATATTAGGCTTACAGACAAGGGGTGTTTTAAGCCTCCCACTTCCCCTACAGAGGACTCGATGTGTGGCTGCCACCGTTGTTCTCTTACTTTTGGATGACCACCACCAGGTACAAGATAACCCAAACGTCCTACAACACAAATTATATAACCTGAGGTTTACAGATTAGTTAACTCAGGTGGCTGGAAACATTACCAAGCAAAATCAAACATCCCCGTTATAGTCATAATTATTTCTTAATTCAGATTCAGAAACGTCCCACCAAACACCACAGTTTTCTAGAAATGAATACAGTGGGTACCAAGACAGCAGGACCAATATGAGAACCCACAGGCATTTAGCTCACAGAGTCAAGGAGTGAATTAACATAGAGCCATAACATATAAACCCGCAATGTTGTTTCTCCAAAAAGATTGAACCTCCTGTCTTGAAGCACCTTACTCTCACTTCTCATTGGTAATTTCTGCTCATTTTTACAAATGAAGTTTATGGTAACCCTCCTCTACTGTTCTGAAATGCCCCCTGACCTAATAGAGATGTTATTTCTGTGTCCAGTACAATGAGCTCTGTGACCAAAAAAAAAAAAATTGCATTTGTAACAATAAGTCTAATTCTCCATTTCCATCTATAGCTCCCTAGAAACCAACAGTATAAACTACCTATGGGAACTCAATAAAGAATTCTTTATGAAAGAGTTAATAGAAAACTGTGAAACTACCCAGAGGAAGGGCAGCAGTGATGTGGAGATACTCACCTGTCTGAGAGAAGGCCGTATATGAGGCCTCCCACCAGCATTCCAGCCATGAATAGGGACTGACCCACTGATTTCTGTGACTGATGGTCACAAATGAGGTCCCACTGGAAGAGAAGGAAACCATCACAGAGGAGCTTCACAGCTTCTGATATCCCTCAACGAACATTCACTCACTCTAACAACCCTCAAGGAACACACCCTCTGATTTCCTTGGAACATTTACTCACATACATTACTCAAGTCTCAGCTTAAGCATGGAATCCTCTAAATCCTCGACTAAATCCTCTGAGTTCTATCATGACAAATCATATTCACTTAGCATTGTGTGCCTCACTGGTCCTCAAACTTTGCCACACATTGAAAATATTGAGGGCATTTTTTTTTTCATTACTGATACCTGGATTTTACACATGGAATAAAGTGTATTTGGTTTGTTTCTTTGATAAGAATCCAGGTCATGGAATTTTTTAAATTAATATAAATATTTCTGATTTGCACATAGGCTAAGAGCATGTGACCAAGAATAATTTTCCACAATTTATATCAAGTACTAACTTGGCTAAACATAAAACTTCACACAAAACTTAAGTTTTGTGATAGTAAAATCCATAACCAGTTTGTTAATTTCAGTGTCCTCAAATTGTAAGTGACTGACAATTTTTAAAAAATCAGCAATCACTGTTTGCTAAAAGAATGAATGAAAGCTGGCTACCTGAATATTGAACCTGTGTTTATTTTACATTATTCTAAACACAGAGAACAAGTACTCACAAGAGGTAAGTGAGGCCTTTACCTCAGTCACGACGGTGGAGGAGAACAAGCTGTGGTCAAACACCCAGCCGTCCACACAGGGCTCCGTGTCCAGGTCAGTCATGTTGGGGAAAGTCCCATTCAGGTGAAGGAGTTGCCACTGGGGGTGAAGGAAACGATGACACTTCTCTGGCTCCAAGTTCGAATCCAGTGGGATGGAAATTCTCAGGAGGACATCAGGGCTGAGGATCCCTGTGTCATTACCAGAGACAGTGGCATTATCAAGAATGTGGACCCAGCAGCGATGACCAGGAACGGCTGCAGTGAAGTTCTCCAACAGTGAGTGACAGGCTACCACCATGTAAACGGGGAGAACAAAAACCATCTGAAGGATCTGGAATTTCCCCAGGCCACCAGCTTTATCCAGGAGCTCCTCAAAGGCCATTGTGAACAGGGGATCCTCAAGAAGAGTCACAATGACTTCAAAGCTGCAACTTCAAAGGGAGAAAACAGCATCCTTTCATTAATTCACATTAAATCTATGTGACCTCATATCAGGTTCTCCTCACTATCGAGTGGATCCAACTCACCTCACTACTGCAACAGAGAAATGGAAACAGTTTCCCTAGTCCTTTTGGAAGCATAGGATGTTCACTTTTTAATAGTCATAGGGAAAATTATTTACCAAAGATACTTGTATCTGATGAACATTAAATCTGTTTAAAGATTTACTCTCTGATGTGCTTGTCCCCAGGGATTCTGTATCAGCAACAGTGAACTTTGGCCTGTACATGGTCTCTAAACAAGTTAAAATAAACCTGCTACCAGTATTCAGTCATTTTCAGAAGATGGAAAGGACAGAATTGAACTGCTTTATGATTTTTCTGTGGAAAGAACAAAAAAGGAAGGGTTTTACTTGTTTATATGTACTTCGCTGTTGTTGTTCACTTGCTAAGTCATGTCCAACTCTTTGTGACCACATGGACTGCAGCACACTGCCTCTGTCCTCCGCTAATTCCCAGAGTTTGCTGAAACTCATGTCCACTGAGTCAGTGGTGCTATCTAACCTTCCATCCTCTGCCACCCCCTGCTGCTTTTGCCTTCAATCTTTCCCAGCATCAGGGTCTTTTCCAGTGAGTCAGCTTTTGCCATCAGGTATTCATAATATTGGAGCTTCAGTTTCAGCATCCGTCCTTCCAATGAATATTCAGGGTTGATTTCCATAAAGATTTACTGGTTTGATCCTATTACTGTCCAAGGGACTCTCATGACTCTTCACCAGCACCATGATTCAAAAGCATAAATTCTTTGGTGCTCAGCCTACTTTATGGTCCAACTATCACATCCATACATGACTACTGGAAAAACCATAGCTTTGACTAAATGGACCTTTGTCAGCAAAGTGATGTCTCTGCTTTTTAATACACTGTCTAAATTTGTCATGGCTTTCCTTCCCAGGAGCAAATGCCTTTTAATTTCATGGTTGCAGTTCTTGTCTGCAGTGATTTTGAAGCCTAAGAAAATAAAATCTCTCACTGCTTCCACTTTTTGCCTCCTGTTTGCCATGAAGTGATGGGACAAGATGCCATGATCTTAGTTTTTGAATGCTGAGTTTCAAGCCAGCTTTCTCACCCTCCTCTTTCACCACCATCAAGAAGCTCTTTAGTTCTGCTCTTTAGCTCTTTACTTTCTGCCATTAGAATGCTATCATCCGCATATCTGAGGTTGATATTTTTCCTGACAATCTTGATTCCAGCTTGTAATTCATCCAGCCCAGCAGCTCACATGATGTATTCTGCACAGAAGTTAAATAAGCAGGATGACAATATGCAACCTTGTCATACTCTTCTCTCAATTTTGAACCAGTCAGTTGCTCCATGTAAGGTTCTAACTGTTGCTTCTGGACCTGCATACAGGTTTCCCAGGAGACAGGTAAGGTGGTCTGATACTATCATCTCTTTAAGAATTTTCTACAGTTTGTTGTGATCCACACAGTTAAAGACTTTAGCTTAGTCAGTGAAGCAGAAATAGGTGTGGTTTTTTTTTTTTTTTGGAACTCCCTTCTTTCTCCATAATAAAACAAATGTTGGCAATTTGATCTCTGGTTCCTCTGCCTTTTCTAAATCCAGCTCATACATCTTTAAGTTCTTGGTTCACATACCATTGAAGCCTAACTTGAAGGATTTTGAACATTACCTTGCTAGCATGTGAAATGAGTGCAATTGTACAGTGTTTGGGCATTCTTTGGCAATGCCTTTCTATGGAACCGGAATGAAAATCGACATTTTCCCTGTGGCCACTGCTGAGTTTTCCAAATTTACTGACATATTGAGTGCAGCATTAACAGCATTATCTTTTAGGATTTGAAATAGCTCAGCTAGAATTCCATCACCTCCACTAGCTTTGTTTGTAGTAATGCTTTCTAAAACACACTTGACTTCAAACTCCAGGATGTCCAGCTCTAGTTGAGTGATGGCTCCATCATGGTTATCCAGGTCATTAACACCTTTCTTGTATAGTTCTTCTGTGCATTCTTGCCATCTCTTTTCAATCTCTTCTGCTTCTGTTAGGTGCTCACCATTTCTATCCTTTATCAAGCCCATCCTTGCATGAAATGTTCCCTTGATATCTACAATTTTCTTGGAGAGATCTCATCTTTCTCATTCTATTGTTTTCCTCCATTTCTTTGCATTGTGAGTGAGATGTGGCTTCAATCCCTAGTTCAGGAAGATCCCTTAGAGGAGGAAAATAGCAACCCATTCCGATATTCTTGCCTGAAAAATTCCATGGACAGAAGAACCTGGGAGGCTACAGTCCAAAGTGTCCCAAAGAGCCAGACACCACTCAGTAGCCAAGCACTTGTACTATTACTGCTTCTTGTTATTCTCTGGAATGCTGCATTCAGTTGGGTATATCTTTCTCTTTCTCCTTTGCCTTTCACTTCTCTTCTCTACTCAGATATTTGTAAAGCCTCCTCAGACAACCACTTTGCCTACTTGCATTGCTTTTCTTTAGGGATGTCTGCCTCCTGCATAGTGTTACAAATTTCTGTCTGTAATTCTATAGGCACTCTGTCTCCCAGATCTAAACCTTTGAATCTGTTCATCACTGCTACTATATAGTCATAAGGTATTTGATTTAAGTCATACCTGATTGGTCTAGTGGTTTTCCCTACTTTTTTCAATTTAAACCTGAATTTTGTAATAAGACGTTCATGATCTGAGCCACAGTCTTGTTTTTGCTGACTGTATACAGCTTCTCCATCTTTGGTTGCAAAGAACATAATCAGTCTGATTTTGGTATTGAGTATCTGGTGGTGTCCTTGTGTAGAGTCATCTCCTGGATTGTTGGAAAAAGGTGTTTGCTATGACTAGCATGTTCTCTTGACAAAACTGTTAGCCTTTGTCCTGCTTCATTTTGTACTCCAAGGCCAAACTTCCTGTTAATCCAGGTTTCTCTTGACTTCCTACTTTCACATTCCAATCCCCTATGATGAAAATGACATCTTTCTTTCTTTCTTTTTTTGGTGTTAGTTTTAGAAGGTGTTGTAGAATCAGTCAACATCAGCTTTCTTGGCATCAATGGTTGGGACATAGACCTGTATTACTATGATGTTGAGGTGGTTTGCTTTGAAAATGAACTGAGATCATTCTGTGTTTTTTGAGATTGCACCCAGTTACTGCATTTCAGACTATTTTGTTGGCTATGAGGGCTACTCAATTTCTTCTAAGGGATTCTTGTTCATAGTAGTAGATACAGTGGTCATCTAAATAAAAATCACCCATTCCCATCCATTTTAGTTCACTGATTCCTAAAATTTTGATGTTCACTCTTGCCATTTCCTGCTTGACTACATCCAGCTTATCTTGATTCCTGAACCTAATGTTCCAGGTTCCTACACAGTATTGTTTTTTACAGCTTTGGACTTTACTTTCACCCCCAGACACATCCACAGCTGAGCATTGTTTCTGCTTTGGCCCAGCCACTTCATTCTTTCTGCAGCTATTTGTAATTGCCCTCCACTCTTCCCCAGTAACATATTGGACACCTTCCAACATGCAGTGGGGGGTATGGAGGGGGAAGAGAAGAGGCAGCATTGTAAATTTGATAACAGAGTGCAGGGTACATAAACTGGAAGACTGATCCCCCTCTGAAGTCAGAGTTAAATGAAGTTGGGCTGCCAGGAAATTCCAAGGATTTGCTTGGTAGTTACAGTCTCACATTTTCTGGAAAAGTGACTAACCACATTCAGTGACTTGAGTCCAAAGTGCAAAACAGGGAGAAGTTACTTCCAACCACACATCTAAGTGCACAGACTTGTGTAGGTGACAAATGGCAGTTTCCAGGAGCACAGGTAGGATGGGACTGGCTCTTGTTCAGCACCCTCCCCCCCGCCGCCGGCCCAACTCCATGCACTTCAATCTCACAGAGAAGGACCTTGCATAAGGAAAGGCCAGTCTATTCAGAATACTTTTTCCTGGAGGAAGGCTATTTAAGAAACCTTTGAGTGATCCTTGGCCTTAGAGTTGGTGTCCCCAGAGGGTCTCCATGGCAGGATAAGGTGTGGGAGCTTGATTCAAGGAGGGTTCTGATGAGTGCCTAAAGAAGAGGGGCTGGAATTAGGAGGGGCTGCTGGGCTTCCACAGGCTGAAGTGAGGAGCCCTCGGAAGGAATGGACCTGGCCAGCTTGGCTAGGTCTTACTGTAAACTGGGGCCTAGAGGGTCCCAGCTTTAGCTTCATGGAGATAGGAAGGGGTGGTGAGATGAGGCCCCTGTAAGTCCCACTGCCCCAAAGCCGTTGCCATGGAAAGCTACTTCTTCCTTCCTGGTAGGACAAGGAAATTTGCAAATGTACACAAATAATTTTCTCCTATAGAGAAATATTTCCCCTCACTATAGAATATTTTATGTTTTATGTACCCTAGTTGATTTCTTTCTTTTTTTTTTTTTTACTCTCTGAGTTATTTTATTTTCCTAAGAGTTTGTTTCTTTTTTTAAATTTTATTTATTTTTTATTGAAGGGTAATTGCTTTACAGAATTTTGCTGTTTTCTATCAAACCTCAACATGAATCAGCCATAGGTATACATATACCCTCCCTTTTAAACCTCCCTCCCATCTCCCGCCCCATCCCACCCCTACAGGTTGACACAGAACCCCTGTTTGAGTTTCCTGAACCACACAGCAAGTTCCTGTTGCCTATCTATTTTACATATGGTAGTGTAAGTTTCCATGTTACTCTTTCCGTATATCTCACCCTCTACTCCCCAGTCCTCATGTCCATAAGTCTATTTTCTATGTGCATCCCCATTGTTGCCTTGTAAATAAATTCTTCAGTACCTTCAGAATCTTCCATTTCTCTAGATTCTGTATACATGCATTAGAATATAATATTTATCTTTCTCTTTCTGACTTACTTCATTCTGTATAATAGGTTCTGGGTTCACCCACCTCATTAGAACTGATTCAGATGCATTCTTTTTTATAGTTGAATAATATTCCATTGTGTATATGTACCACAACTTCTTTATCCATTCATCTGTCGATGGACATCTGGGTTGCTTCCATGTTCTGGCTATTGTAAATAGTGCTACAATGAACAATGGGATACCCGTGCCTCTTTCAATTTTGGTTTCCTCAGGGTATATGCCTAGGAGTGGGATTGCTAGGTCATATGGTAGTTTTGTTCCTAGTTTAAGTTCCTGGTTTAAAGAATCTCCATACCATCTTCCATAGTAGCTGTATCAAATTAAATTTCAACCAACAGTGCAAGAGCTTTCCCTTTTCTCCACACCCTCTGCAGCATTTATTGTTTGTAGACTTTTTGATGAGGGCCATTCTGATTGGTGTGAGGTGATACCTTACTGTAGTTTTGATTTGCATTTCACTAATAATGAGTGATGCTGGGCATCTTGTCTTGTGTTTGTTAGCCATCTGTATGTCTTCTTTGAAGAAATGTCTGTGTAGGTCTTTTTCCCAGTTTTTGATTGGGTTGTTTGTTTTTCTGGCATTGAGTTGTATGAGTTGCTTGTATATTTTGGAAATTAATCCTTTATCAGTTGTTTCATATGCTATCATTTTCTCCCATTCTGAGGGTTGCCTTTTCACCTTGCTTATAGTTTCCTTTGCTATGGAAAAGCTTTTAAGTTTAATCAGGTCCACTGTTTACTTTTGTTTTTATTTCCATTACTCTAGGAGGTGGGTCATAGAGGATTTCGCTTTGATTTATGTCATCGAGTGTTCTGCCTATGTTGTCCTCTAAGAGTTTTATAGTTTCTAGTTCTACATTTAGGTCTTTAATCCATTTTGAGTTTATCTTTGTGTATGGTGTTAGGAAGTGTTCTAATTTCATTCTTTTACATGTAGCTGTCCAGTTTTCCCAGCACCATTTATTGAAGAGACTGTCTTTGCACCATTGTATATTGTTGCCTCCTTTGTCAAAAATAAGGTAGCCACAGGTGCATGGGTTTATTTCTGGGCTTTCTATCCTGTCGCATTGGTCTAGATTTCTGTTTTTGTGCCAGTACCATACTGTCTTGATGACTGTAGCTTTGTAGTATAATCTGAAGTCAAGAAGGTTGATTTCCTCCAGCTCCATTCTTCTTTCTCAAGACCGCTTTGGCTATTTGGGGTCTTTTGTATTTCCATATGAATTGCGAAATTTTTTGTTCTAGTTCTGTGAAAAATTCCATTGGTAATTTGATAGGGATCACACTGAATCTGTAGGTGACATTTGGTAGTATAGTCATTGTTACAATATTGATTCTTTATACCCAGGAACATAGACTATCTCTCCATCTGTTTATGTCTTCTTTGATTTCTTTCATCAGTGTCTTATAATTTTCTATGCATAGTTCTTTTGTCTCCTTAGGTAAGTTTATTCCTAGATATCTAATTCTTTCTGTTGCCATGGTGAATGGGATTGATTCCTTAATTTCTCTTTCTGAATTTTCATTGTTAATATATAGAAATGCAAGTGATTTCTGTGTACTGATTTTGTATCCTGCAACTTTGCTAAATTTATTGATTAGCTCTAGTAATTTTCTGATACTATTTTTAGGGTTTTCTATGTACAGTATCATGTCATCTGCAAACGGAGCTTTACTTCTTCTTTTCTGATCTGGATTCCTTTTATTACTTTTTCTTCTCTGATTGCTGTAGCTAGGTCTTCCAGAACTATGTTGAATAATAGTGGTGAAAGTGGATAACTTTTTCTTTTTCCTGATCTTAGGGGGAATGTTTTCAGTTTTTCATCATTATGGTGTATGAGCTTTTTTGATGTGTTGCTGAATTCTGCTTGCTAAAATTTTGTTGAGGAATTTTACATCTGCATTCATCAGTGATATTGGCCTGTACTTTTCCTTTTTTGTGTTGTCTTTGTCTGGTTTTGGTACCAGGGTAATGGTGGTCTCATAGAATGAGTTTGGAAGTGTTCCCTCCTCTGCAATTTTTTGAAAGATTTTTAGAAGGATAGGCATTAACTCTTCTCTAAATGTTTGATAGAATTCTCTCCTGTGAAGCCATCTGGTCCTGGCCTTTTTTTTTTTTTTTTTTTGGTCTGCATTGTCTGTTGTAACATCTCCTTTTTTCATTTCTAATTTTGTTGATTTGATTCTTTTCTCTTTTTTTCTTGATGAGTCTGGCAAAAGGGTTGTCAATTTTGTTTATCTTCTCAAAGAACCAGCTTTTAGTTTTATTATTCTTTCATTTCTTTTTCTTTTTCATTTTCATTTATTTCTGCTCAGATATTTATGATTTCTTTCCTTCTACTAATTTTGGGATGCTTTTGTTCTTCTTTTTCCCATTGTTTTAGTTGTAAAGTCAGGTTGTCTATTTGATGTTTTTCTTGTTTCTTGAGGTAGGATTGTATTGCTATAAACTTCCCTCTTAGAAGTGCTTTTGCTGCATCCCATAGATTTTGAGTTTTCATGCTTTCATTGTCATTTGTTTCTAGAAAATTTTTTATTTCTTCAGTAACCTGTTGGTTATTTAGAAACACATTGTTTAATCTCCATGTGTTTGTGTTTCTAACCATTTTTTTTCTTGTATTGATATCTAGTCTCATAGCTTTGTCATCAGAGAAGATGCTTGATACAATTTCAATTATCTTAAATTCACTTAAATTTGATTTGTGACTCAAGATGTGGTCTATCCTGTAGAATGTTTCATGTGCACTTGAGAAGAAGGTGTATTCTTCTGAATTTGAATGGAATGTCCTGAAGATACCAATGAGTTCCGTCTCATCTAATGTATCATTTAAGACTTCTGTTTCCTTATTAATTTTCTGTTTTGATGATCTGTCCACTGATGTGAGTGGAGTGTTAAAGTCTCCTACTATTATTGTGTTACTGTCAATTTCTCCTTTTACATCTGATAGTGTTTGTCTTATGTAGTGAGGCACTCCTATATTGGGTGCATAGATATTTACAAATGTTATGTCTTCCTGTTGGATTGATCCCTTGATCATTATGTAGTGTCCTTCCTTATCTCTTGTAAGCCTCTTGACTTTACAGTCTATTTTGTCTGCTGTGAGGAGTGCTACTCCAGCTTTCTTTTGCTTCCCATTTGCAGGAATATATTTTTCCATCCCCTCACTTTCAGTCTATATGTGTCTTGAGGTCTGAAGTCAGTTTCTTGTAGACAGCATATATATGGGTCTTGTTTTTGTACCCATTCAGCCAGTCTATGTCGTTTGGTTAGAGCATTTAATCATTTACATTTAAAGTAATTATTGATATATATGTTCCTATTGCCCTTTTCTTAATTGTTTGGAGTTGATTTTGTAGATCTTTTTTCTTCTCTTGCATTTCCTGACTATATAAGTCCCTTTAACATTTGCTGTAAAGCTGATTTGGTGGTACTGAATTCTCTTAACTTTTGCCTGTCTGAAAAGCTTTTTATTTCTCCATCAATTTTGAATGAGATCCTTGCTGGATACAGTAATCTTGGTTGTAGATTTTTCCCTTTCAGTAATGTAAATATATCCTGCCATTCCCTTCTGGCCTGCAAAGTTTCTGCTGAAAGATCAATTCTTAAGCATATGTGGTTTCCCTTGTATGTTACTTGTTGCTTCTCCCTCGCTGCTTTTAATATTCTTTGTGTTTAGTCTTTGTTAATTTGATTAGTATGTGTCTTGGCATGTTTCTCCTTGGATTTATCCTGTATGGGACTCTGTGCCTCTTGGACTTGATTGACTATTTCCTTTTCCATGTTGGGGAAATTTTCAACTATAATCTCTTCAAAAATTTTCTCATACCCTTTCTTTTTCTCTTCTTCTTCTGAGACCCCTATCATTGGAATGTTGGTGCATTTGATGTGATCCTAAAGGTCTCTGAGACTGTCCTCAGCTTTTTCCATTCTTTTTGCTTATTCTGCTCTTCAGAAGTTATTTGCATCATTTTATCTTCCAGCTTACTGATTCATTCTTCTGCTTTAGGTATTCTGCTACAGAAACAAACAATTACTGAAATAAAAAAAATACTCTGATTCCTTCTAGAGTATTTTTGATTTCAGTAATTGTGTTGTTTGTCTCTGTATGTTTATTCTTTAATTCTTCTTGGTCTTTGTTAATTGATCCTTGCATTTTCCCCATTTTGTTTTCAAGGTGTTTTTTTTTTTTTATCATCTTTACTGTCATTATTCTGATTCTTTTTCAGGTAGTTTGCCTATTTCCTCTTCATTTATTTGGACTTCTGTGTTTCTAGTTTGTTCCTTCATCTGTGTAGTATTTCTCTGCCTTTTCATTTTTTTTTTTTTTTATAACTTACTGTGTTTGAGGTCTCCTTTTCCCAGGCTTCAAGGAAAGCTGAATTCTTTCCTTGAAGAAGGTTGAATTCTTTCTTACTTTTGGTTTCTGTCCCCCTAGGGTTGATCCAGTGTTTTGTGTAAGCTTTGTATAGGGTGAGATTTGTGCTGAGTTTTTGTTTGTTTTTCCTCTGATGGACAAGGCTGAGTGAGGTGGTAATTCTGTCTGCTGATGATTGGGTTTGTATTTTTGTTTTGTTAGTTGTTTAGATGAGGTGTCCTGCACAGGGTGCTACTGGTGGTTGGGTGATGCCAGGTCTTTTATTCAAGTAGTTTCTTTTGAGTGAGTTCTCACTATTTGATACTCCCTAGGGTTAGTTCCTGGCATGCTGCAATTCATGGGGTCACAAAGAGTTGAACACAACTGAGCGACTGAGCTGAACTGAACTGAACTGAGGGTTAGTTCTCTGGTAGTCTAGGCTCTTGGAATCAGTGCTCCCACTCCAAACACCTAGGGCTTGATCACTGGTTTACCCTTCTTAAAAATCCAACCCTTGCTGTCTACCATGCAAAACTCTTGACCACTGAGTGAAATCCAAACTGGGTAGTAGATCAAGATAATTCCAACACATCACGGGCAGCAGCATCTCTCAGAGTCCCACATGTCTTCTCCTTGAAACAAACCTTGAAAGCTGTGTTTTGCTTCTCTCATCTCACCAGTTTGACTCGTCAGTCTCCTCATGCTGGGACGCTTTTCTAGTTAATTTCTAATTAGATGTTTTCTCCTTAAAATATTTAAAAGTTAAAGCATTTAAAAGTGAAGAGTTAAGCAGAATCTTTACATCTCTGATCACTTAAATTGCATTTATAATGTGAAAACCCTTCACATTCTGAACACTTGATGTTCATCTGTATTTTCTCATCATCTTTTTGTGACTTGCCTTTTAAAAAATTTTTTAACTTTTAAATTAATCAGAATTTATTCTAACGTAATATAAAACTGTAATGTTATTTCCCCAAAGTATTTCAATATTTTTTTAGAACTATACCACTTTTCACATTGTTTATAACTTGACTTATATCATAAGTTCTCTTGTATACACTAGGAATTTTTTTTCTGAACTATTTGTACAATTAACTTTCTTAGAAATTATTTTGATCCTCAGATCTGCAGCAAGACTCCATTAAGCATTAGGCAGAGATTCCCAGCAAATGTTTAGTCAGACATTCATTCATGTTAAAAAGAAAAAAAAAGTACAAAGATAGAGAAAGACCCATCCTAGATAATTAGAGGTAAAGTGTCCTGAATTTTATACCAGGGTGGAAATAATGGAAATAGTGTTGACTCCTATCATCCACCATAGAAAGCCTCCTAATTTTCATGAAGTGTTTGGTAGTATTATCAGAAAGTTTTGAATCAGTAGGGGAAAAATTAACCCTAGGCTAAATGTTGCTCTTGTATCACCTAAATCTATTTAAAAAGAGGATCCCCAAAAGATCAGTGTTTCTAGTAACTTAAGCATATCCCATGCAGCTCAATAACATTTTTTGGATTACAAAAATATCCAGCACCCAACAAGTAAAAAGTCTTGACTTTTTAAAGTCAGTAAAAAATGCCTGACTTCCATCAAAAATTACTGGGCAAGCAAAGAAATAAGATCTATGGTGAGGAGAAAAATTATTCAAGAAGAAATAGCTAAACTGAAGTGCCTTATGTCTATTATATAAAATAAATTGATAACTGAACATTCTCCTACAAAGAAAACTACAGGTATCTTCACTATAAACTTTCACTAAATATTTAAGGAAGATGTCATTTCAATTTCATACAAACTCTTCCAGGAGTAGAAAAGGAGAGGAGGTTTCCTAATATTCCATGTAAGTAACACTCTGATGATACCAAAAGCAGAGGAAGGTAGGGAAAAAGTAATCTACAGTCCAATTACACTCATTTATGTAGATGCAACACTTCTCACTAAAAAATTTAGCAAATTTAATCAAAACAATGTGGTTTTTCAAAGGTTACAACATTCTGAACAAGTAGGCTTATCCTAGTGGAAATTTAATTTAACATTTTAAAACATATCCGTGTAACCCATCATTTAGACTAAACAAGAAAAAAAATAAATGTTCATCTCAATATACTTGACAAACTCTGTTGGAAAGGGCAAACAGTAGCAGAGCTGCAAAGTGGACACAGACAAAGGGTGCTCTTTCAGACACCTGGTATTCTTTTTGAGCAGAAATGTAAAAGGTCCCTTCCTTGTTCTCTCAGCCATTATTTTAGCTTTGTATAAAGATGCTGGAGTCTTGATACTTCAGGTGGGGAGATTTTGAAGTATATGAACCCAAAATAATTCTGGAAACCTGCCAACTTAGAGCCTTGAGCCCCCAAGCTAAAATCACTTAATCTTCTACAAAAGCACAATGTGGAAGAAGAACCACATTTGTGGACTACCTGATACCTTTGATTTTATGATGTTTGTCTCATAAATCTTTGTACTCATCAGAACAATCCAAGTCTTTTGTAGGCTAAACATACTCAACAAGTGTTTGCTGAACTTAAAATTGAATAAAACTCCTTAAAGCTACCAACTGTTTTTAATAAGTTATATTATGTTTATCATTTTATTATAGCATTTGTTAACCTTTATGAATGTCCACAGCAGTATGCCCTTGCCCACAATGAGAACTATCAGCACTTTTAAAACTGCTGTTTTGATTTTTTTTCCCATAAACTTCGGTAAACTACACATTACATAAAAGAACATACAAATGGACCTTTAAATATATTCATCTTAAATTTACATAGAAACTTATTTACACTTCTGCATTATATACTTAAATTATTTTTTCAAGCTTCCTACCAATAAAATGTAATAGAATGATCATGTGCCCACAAAAGATGCATACAAGTTGTCCATGGAGCTAAGCAAGACACCACATCTCAGGAAACTCAGCTTATTAGATTTCAAAGCAACAATTCACTAAGAAGTGCTTTCATCTGAGCAGCCCTCTATGTGAGATCTCTTCTGTAAAGATGCTGGGGGTTCATTCTGAAAGCTGATCCCAGAGCAGAGATGGGCTCTTGTTTGTTCATGATGACTTGGACTCTTGGAGTTAGAAGGACCCTTGAAGGCATGAGAGAGGCCATGTCCCCACTTCTGCAGACTGGGAAACAGAGGAATAAGGAGAGGGAGTGACTGGCTAAAGCCACACAGCATCAGTGATAAAAACAGGGACTCGGGCCCTTGTTTCTAGGCTCCCACCAAAGGGTCATGATCTTGGCGCTACCCTCAAATCCACAAACTTTAACCTCTTTTACAAATATGTTTTGAACATTATTGCCTGTATTGTTAAGTACATGGCTTTCTACAATTTTTGAGATGGGAAAAAATGGCTCAGGTTTCTCATAACCATCTTTGTGGAGTCCTGGAAATACATACTTGGACTATTTTTACAAGAGGTTTTGTGGTCAAGTGCCTTACTTCTTCAACCATAAAGTTTGCCTTTTCAATTTATCTGACTTATGGAAGTTAAGTTTCCAAATGAATTCAAATGGAAGGCAACATTCTATGGGAGGGAGACTGTAACATCAACCATATGGATTCATCACCAATACATCATATTTGCTGAAGTCTATCCAACACTGTCAGATCTAAAACAAAGTTTCACTAATAAGAGATCAAAAGTGGAAGAAAAAGCTGGAGGCAATTTTTAAATAACAAAAAAGATTTCAAGAATTCCCTCATTTCCCAATTAGTTGACGGGAAATAGTGAAACTGGCACTGAGTAGAAATAGTACATGCTTTCCCCTTTCTTCTGAAAAAAAAAAAAAAACTATTTTTTTTCCCAAAAATTTCCTGATAATATAAAATCTCCTTAAAGCAATTTCATTTTGGGAGGTTTGTTTTTAAAAACCCAGTGGCCCAACAGCCCTTAAAAAGTTGATCTGATTTTATTCAGGATTTAAAACTATAGTACCAAAGACCAGGGGTGTGTGTGTGTGTGTGTGTGTGTGTGTGTGTGTGTGTGTGTGTGTGTGTGTACACGCACGTGTGTGCTCAGTCGTGTCCGACACTTTGCGACCCCATGTAGCCCACCAGGCTCCTCTGTCCACGGAATCTTCCAGGCAAGAATACTGGAGTGGATTGCCATTTCCTTCTCCAGGAGATCTTCCCTACCCAGTGATAATGGAACAAATCAAAACACAAAAACAATGCTTCCCCAGGCGGGATGCAGGTGGGGTTAGAGGAGACCTGGCTGCCTCCGGTCTCCCTGGCTCCGGAGGACACGGAGCCCTCCCCCATCGCCCGGATCCTGCGGGTCCCCCGCTTTGGGTCTGGAGTCAGTTTCCTCCTAGCAGTCCAGGGGCAGCGAGCAGTCAGTGGTGTCTGAGACACAGAACCTAGAGCCAGGATCTTGGTTCTCAGGGTGGCTGCTGCCCTCAAATCTCAGAGCCGCGCTCTTGGGCTCCTCGGGGCCGCCCCGCCATCTCCCCGCCCCCGCCCTGGGCACCTCTGCCCGCACGGGCGTCAGGCTGTCTTTGCAGGCGCCCGGGGACTAAGTCTCTCATCCCCTCACAGACGCCAGCTCTACTGGGCTGAAGTCATTCACCGTCAGGTGGCTGGCTCTTCCGGGCCCGTGGGAGCCTGGCAGTAGAAGTGAGCCAGTCCCGTCACCAGCTCATGCGCCCTAATCCTTAGAGCCAAAGGCGAGAATAGAGGGTACCGCTCGGGACCCAGACCCCGGGCTCGCTGCTCCTCTTTAGGAGGATGCTGAGCCACTGCCCTGAACCCCGGGTAAGACGGCGGAGGGTCCTCAGGCCGGGGGTGCGGGGAGAGCTGGGACTGGCTCGGCCAAGCCAAGGCGGTTCGGGGGCTTCCTCCTGGCTCTCCGAGGCTGGGGTCCTGGTCCCTAGGCTCTCCAGGCTCCGCCGGGCGGGTCCCGCCGGGAGCAGCTCCCGGCAGAGCTGTTGAACTTGAGCTCCTCCTCGGGGCTGCCAGTGGAGCTCTCTCCGCGAAGGTTAGAAGCTCGGGGTCCGAGGCGCCCAGGGAGAGGCTGGAGCGGCGGGCGTTGGGGGTCTGGTAGGAACGGCTGATGGGCCTGGGTTGGAGGAAAGCGGGCGGTCCTCCGCGCTCCCCTCCGTCAACAGCCCCGAGTCATTCTCACTGCCGCTCCGGCCGGATCCCCGGCTCCCCAGCCGCCCAAGGACGCTACTTCAGCTCCGGCGCCTCACGGTCTCGGTTGGTCTTCACCGCGTCACTGAATCCGACACAAAGTCGCTGACTATCTGGAGGCATTTGTCCAGTCACGCGGTGTCTTTGTCTTCACAGAAGTCCGTGAAGACACTGCGTCTTGTCTCCGAGTCCTTGCTTCCAGCACCCCAGCTTTTCCAGGGCACATTGAGGGAAATTTTCGTCCACTGACAGCCACTCACCACCCCGCTGGATGTTCTTTAGAGATCTCGTCCTGATCCCAAAGGCCAGGAAGCAGCTAAGCCCGTGGGCCACTTGCTGCAAATCCCAAAGCCCCAGCGCCCTAGAGCCCAGAGATCCGCAGCAAGAGAAGCCACGGCACTGAGAAGCTAAAGAGTAGCCCCCCCTTCCTGCAAGGAGAGAAACCCAGCATGCAGCAAGGAAGACCCAGCACAGCCAAAAATAAATAAAATTGTATTTTAAAAAAAAAGAGGGAGAGAGTGCAGCCTGCCTCCGTATTTTCCAGAGATAATCTAGCATCCTCGAGAACACGATGAAACTTTTCAGAAAAGTTCAGAAGCACGGGCATCTTTCTTTTGCGCTTCCCGTGCAACAATGAAGGAGATTCAAGGTAGGTTTATTTGCCGTGTCTGCCAAGTTGAGTAAAGAAGACAGTTTAAATCACACTGCATTGCTAGCATGTCCCCTGTGCAATCATGATATTCCCTTCTTGCAGCACCAAGTATATAATAATAATAATATCAAATGTAGTTCCTCACACACATCAGCTCTTTGCAGCAGTTTTGAGACTCATCACGTCTGTGTATAGAGAAGAAGGCAAAAATTCTTTCTAATTTTGCACCATGATTTCAATCTGCAGTGAGTAGTTCAGCACCTGAATTAATTGGTCTTCCTAGGACAGCTTGGCTGTGTTTCCACTAAATGCTTTTAGTTTCTTCATATCTTCTGACTCTGGCAAAAGCTTAAGAAATTCTTGCAAATCTCTGATCCATCATGCTCAGTCTTTCCTTGGTGAATGTCTTCTTCAATGGACCAAGGAGAATTCTTAAATAACTTAAGAAATATCCCAGTGTTCATGCTCCATTTTGCATCCAAGATAGTAATCTCTTCTCTGGCCTTCCTGAAGGACAATTTTAAAGCCTTCTTCTCCTAAAAGAGGAAGACTTGGTGGTATTTTCTTGCTGCCCAAACAGCTCCTGGGTGGTCTCTGTGTCAATTTGGTTGTGATGCTATTGCCTGGTGCCAAGGTCCATATGTTGGTTTTGCTACAAACTTGTTCCTCTGGAATGGTTTTCCAATGTAAAAAAGCTTCTCATTCACTTTTTCTTACCAAGGTGGCTGTAGCTGTTCCGGTGAGAGGTTGAGGGTAGTTCTGGGGTGGGGAGGGAGACCAGAGGCCCTCCAGTCAATTTTGGGGGTTAGGGGGAGGAGAGAAAAGAAACCCTTCCAAGGAGTTTGAACCTGGTGGGCAGGTGGAGAGGAGTTGGTGGTGGTGCTTGCCCAGCCATTCATCCAGCTGCTGTGGTGCTATTCCTACTTTCTTTATAACTGACCAAGCAGATATAATTCATAACATGCACAGTATGTTACCTTTTAAGGAGATAATTTCTCGACCTTGGGGAAGCAGACACAGACATGAGACTTATGCCATACTTTTCCAGCCACTAGCAGGAGGAGAAGTGCTGACAGAGGATGAGATGGTCAGATGGCATCATGTACACAATGGACATGAGTTTGAGCAAACTCCGGAAAAATAAGGAAGCCTGGCATGCAACAGTCCATAAGATCGCAAAGAGCGCAAAGATCGCAAACTGAGCGAGTGAACAATGAGAAGTCTGCCACCGCTGGGTGTCATCTTCCAAACCAAAGTGCCACCAGCTGGACCACATGAAAGTCTTGGAGGGCACCGTATCCGCCGGAGTCCCCGGGGAGCCGCGTCTACTTGGCTGCAGCAGAGGGGACGCGGTACTTGTTCCCCCGGGCCGCTAGCCCCAGCGGTTGCCCCTCCCGGCAGGGGCAGCGGCTGGAGGGGTGAGGGCGCGGGCGCAGGTGCGCAGCGGCGATGACAGCTCACACGCTAAGTGCAGGCTCTGTCGCGACAGGGCAGGCTGGGGAGAGTCCTCCGCCCGCCGCGCGGGGACACGCGGGCCCACGAGATCACCCCGGGCAGGCTCAGACCCATCCACCTTCCCGAGCGCTGATCGCGCGCGACTGAACCTGCTGTTTAAAAATGCAAGCAGTGCTTGCTTAGGCAGCACATATACTAAAATTGGAACGATACAGAGATTAGCATGGCCCCTGTGCAAGGATGACACGCAAATTCGTGAAGCATTCCATATGTTTTCACAGCAAGATCCTCTATGACCCACCTCCCAGAATATTGGAAATAAAAGCAAAAATAAACAAATGGGACCTAAACAAACTTAAAAGCTTTTGCACAACAAAAGAAACTATAAGCAAGGTGAAAAGACAGCCCTCAGAAGGGGAGAAAATAATAGCAAATGAAGCAACAGACAAAGGATTAATCTCAAAAATATACAAGCAACTCCTGAAGCTCAATTCCGGAAAAATAAATGACCCAATCAAAAAGTGGGCCAAAGAACTAAACAGACATTTCTCCAAAGAAGACATACAGATGGCTACAAACACATGAAAAGATGCTCAACATCACTCATTATCAGAGAAATGCAAACCAAAACCACAATGAGGTACCATTACACACCAGTCAGGATGGCTGCTATCCAAAAGTCTACAAGCAATAAATGCTGGAGAGGGTGTGGAGAAAAGGGAACCCTCTTACACTGTTGGTGGGAATGCAAACTAGTACAGCCGCTATGGAGAACAGTGTGGAGATTTCTTAAAAAACTGGAAATAGAACTGCCATATGAACCAGCAATCCCACTTCTGGGCATACACACCAAGGAAACCAGATCTGAAAGAGACATGTGCACCCCAATGTTCATCGCAGCACTGTTTATAATAGCCAGGACATGGAAGCAACCTAGATGCCCATCAGCAGATGAATGGATAAGGAAGCTGTGGTACATATACACCATGGAATATTACTCAGCCATTAAAAAGAATTCATTTGAATCAGTTCTAATGAGATGGATGAAACTGGAGCCCATTATACAGAGTGAAGTAAGCCAGAAAGATAAAGACCAATACAGTATACTAACGCATATATATGGAATTTAGAAAGATGGTAACGATAACCCTATATGCAAGACAGAAAAAGAGACACAGATGTACAGAACAGACTTTTGGACTCTGTGGGAGAAGGCGAGGGTGGGATGATCTGAGAGAACAGCATCGAAACCTGTATATTATCAAGTGTGAAACAGATCACCAGCCCAGGTTGGATGCATGAGACAAGTGCTCAGGGCTGGTGCACTGGGATGATCCAGAGGGACGGGATGGGGAGGGAGGTGGGAGGGGGGTTCAGGATGGGGAACACATGTAAATGCATGGCTGATTCATGCCAATGTATGGCAAAAACCATTACAATATTGTAAAGTAATTAGCCTCCAACTAATAAAAATAAATGGAAAAAAATAAAAATAATAAATAACTTGGGATGCACTTGCTGCATAAATACAAACTGGTCTTCTAACCATCACCTTTTTATAATCCAGTAAAATCCATGGGATTGAAACTCATGCTGGAGAAAGGCTTTCCTAACCATACAGACCTGAAAAAGCAGTTTTGAAACTTGCTGTTCTCACTTGAGCTTTTCAGACCTCTGACCAATGACACCTTTAGGAAGGCAAGAGGTAAATTAAAAATGTAAGGGATTCCATATGTATCCCTTAACATACAATATTTGCTTTTCTCTTTCTGACTTCCTTCACTCAGGCACTAGGTTCATCCACCTCACTAAAACTGACTCAAATTCATTCCTTTTTATGACTGAGTAATAGTCCATTGGATATATGTATAACATTTTCTTTATCCATTCATCTGTGGACACAGTGGGGGAAGAAGAGAGTAGGACAAATTGAGAAAGTAGCTGTGACACATACACTGCTGCTGCTGCTAAGTTGCTTCAGTCGTGTCTAACTCTATGCGACCCCATAAACAGCAGCCCACCAGGCTCCTTTTTCCCTGGGATTCTCCAGGCAGGAATACTGGAGTGGATTGCCATTTCCTCCTCCAATGCATGCATGCATGCCAAGTTGCTTCAGTCATGTCCAACTCAGTGCAACCCTATGGACAGATATACACCATCATGTGTCAAATGGGCTTCCCTGGTGGCTCAGATGGTCAAGAATCTGCCTGCAATGTGGGAGACCTGGGTTCGATCCCCAGGTTAGGAAGATCCCCTGGAGGAGGGCATGGCAACCCACTCTGGTATTCTTGCCTGGAGAATCCCATGGACAGAGGAGCATGGCAGGCTACAGTCCATGGGGTTGCAGAGTTGGACACAACTGAGTGTGTAAGCACATGTGTAAAAGAGATAGTGGGAAGCTGCTATATAACCCAAGTAGCCCAGGGTGGTGCTCTGTGAGGACCCTAGGGGTGGGATGGGAGGGGGAGGGAGGCTAGAGAAGGAAGGAATATATATATACAAATAGGCACTTCAGTCGTTTCTGTTTCTTTGAGACCCTATGGACTGTAGCTCAGCAATCTCCTCTCTCCACAGGATTCTCCAGGCAAGAATGCTGGAGTGGGTTGCCATGCCCCTTCTCCAGGGGATCTTCCCAACCTGGAGATTGAACCTGCATCTCTTTTTTTTTATGATCTTAGTTGTTTTTTTTTTCATGTATTTTTATTAATTGGAAGCTAATTATTTACAATATTGTACTGGTTTTTGCCATACATTGACATGAATCAGCCATGGATTTACATGTGTTCCCCATCTTGATCCCCCCTCCCGCCTCCCTCTCCATCCCATCCCTCTGGGTCTTCCCAGTGCAACAGCCCTGAGCACTTGGACAAGTGCATCCAACCTGGGCTTGTGATCTGTTTCACCCTTGATAGTATACTTGTTTCAAAGCTATTCTCTCAGAACATCCCACCCTCGCCTTCTCCCACAGAGTCCAAAAGTCTGTTCTGTACATCTGTGTCTCTTTTTCTGTTTTGCCTATAGGGTTATTGTTACTGGAGCCCATTATACAGAGTGAAGTAAGCCAGAAAGATAAAGACCAATACAGTATATTAACACATATACATGTTGAGTTTTAAACAACTTTTAGATCAGCACACACTTGTCAAGCAAATATAACACACAGAGGACTTGGCTTTTCCCTGTGGACACAGAGAAAAAAAGCATAAAATCAGAACTATTAGGTAGTCCACAAGTGCAGCCTGGGTGTCCTATTTTGCTTTACTACAAGTCTCTGATTTTAACTTGAAGGCTCAAAGCTCTCCAAGTTGGAAGGATTCCAAAATTATTTGAGTGTATATATCTCAAAATCTCTCCTTTGTGGTATCTTTATACAAAGTCAACATTATGGGTTAGGGATCAAAGAGGGGGCTTTCATTTTTCTGTTGGGAGTCCTCTCTCTTGTCCCACAACCCCAATCTTGGGAAGAATTTCTCTTTTCTCAAATCGCGATTGAAGCTGGAAAAGAGACTACCTGTGTCCCCATCACCTGGGAGCACAGTTTCCTGGAGTCTAACACAATTCTGGGAAATTTAAATTTCATATCTGATTTCTTAGGACCAAGAGAAAATATAAGGATTCAGGAAAGCAAACATGCACCATCAGAAATGGAATCAAAGTTTCCCACTGCGGGTGGGGGCAGGGGGGAGGCAGGTGTCTACATTTTACCCAGAAATCATCTAAGGAACAGGAGTCCACTTTAATGATCTACCACACCCAGAGTGTGTGAGACATGAGATAGTAATGGATGTGAGAGTTGTACCATAAGGAGGGCAGAATGCCAAAGAAATGATGTTTTTCTAACTGTGGTGCTGGCAAAGACTCTTGAGAGTTCCTTAGACAGCAAGGACATCCAACCAATAAATCCTAAAAGAAAACAACTTTGAATACTCATTGGAAGGACTGATGCTCAAGCTGAAGCTCTAATACTTTGGCCACCCAATGCAAAGAGCTGCTCATTGGAAAAGACCCTGATACTGGGAAAGATTGAAGGCAGGAGGAGAAGTGGGCAACAGAGAATAAGACAGCTGGATAGCATCATCAATTCAATGGACATGATCTTGGGCAAACTCCAGGAGATGGTGAGGGACAGGGAGGCCTGAGGTGCTACAGTCCACGGTGTCCCAAAGAGTCAGACACAACTTGGTGACTGAACAACACCCAGAGAGAACGAGACTTAGACATTACAGCAGAAGAAACATCACAGATCACAGCAATTTTAGCCACTTCCTCTCTTGAACATTATCTCTGTTTTTTCCTTCCACTTTGAGTGTGTAGGATTCAGAAACACAAGTCTCTGTCTTAGTGAATACTGAAAAGGTGGAAAATCACAATGCAGTTAAAAGCAAAAGCAGTCTACTAGGATATTTCTAGGATGAGATAAAATGTACAATTCAATAATTACTGTCTTAAGCTTAGCAGTAGATCTATACTGTCCTTGTGCGTTCTTTGCATTAGAGTCTTCAAAAATTGTAGAATTGCATTTAAAATTTCTCCACCTGGCTGTACCAAAGTATCCCCTCATGAGATAATGAACAAGATTTACTAAAGAAGCTCTTATGCTAGCACACAAATAATCTGTATACAAACTGGAAGTAAATAAAAGTCCACCAGTATCAAAGTACTTAAAGAAACCGCAGTGTATTCATCTAATGGAAAATAAAATAATAAGGAGGAGAACATCCCACTGCTACAGGCAACAGAATGAATGATTCTTCATGAATGGGCATGAGGAAAGGAGGCTGTCATAGAATCCTTTGATCATTTATTTGAAGGTCAAAATCAGACTAAACTTCGATATAGCAATGAAGATCAGAACAGTGCATAGAACAGGGAAGTGAGGAAATGAGAGTGAGGCTGTGGTGGCGGCGTTTATTAGTGTTGTACAGGATAAAAATTACGGGATCTTCCGGGGAATTCAGATTTTTCTATCTTGATCAAGACCTTCATTATATTTTAACCATTGAAATACTCATTTATCTGTATATAATCTCAATATATTCATGCTTTCCTGTGCAAGAATGACTTCAACTAAAATTCAAAGAAAACTATAGAAAATTAAAAGCCAGAATCTATATTTTTTAAAAAATTAATTAATTTATTTTATTTGGAGGCAAATTACTTTACAATATCGTAGTGGTTTTTGCCATACATTGACATGAATCAGCCATGGGTGTACAGGTGTTCCCCATTCTGAACCCCTCTCCCACCTCCCTCCCCATCCCATCCCTCAGGGTCATCCCAGTGCACCAGCCCTGAACACCCTGTCTCATGCATCGAACCTGGACTGGCAATCTATTTTACCTATGGTAATATACATGTTTCAATGCTATTCTCTCAAATCATCCTACCCTCACCTTATCCCACAGAGTCCAAAAGTCTGTTCTTTACATCTGTGTCTCTTTTGCTATCTCGAATATAGGGTTATTGTTACCATGTTTCTAAATTCCATATATATGCATTAATATACTATATTGGTATTTTTCTTTCTGACTCACTTCAGTCTGTATAATAGGCTCCAGGTTCATCCACCACATTAGAACTAATCCAAATGCATTCTTTTTAATAGTTGAGTAATATTCCATTGTGTATATGTACCACAGCTTTCTTATCCATTCATCTGCTGATGAACATCTAGGTTGCTTCCATGTCCTAGCTATTGGAAACAGTGCTGAGATGAACATTGGGGTGCACATGTCTCTTCAAATTTTGGTTTCTTTGCTGTGTATGCCCAGCAGTGGGATTGCTGGGTCATATGGCAGTTCTGTCTCCAGTTTTTTAAGGAATCTCCACAGTGTTCTCCATAGTGGCTGTACTAGTTTGCATTCCCACCAACAGTGTAAGAGTGTCCTTTTCTCCACATCCTCTGCAGCATTTATTGTTTGTAGACTTATTGATAGCAGCCATTCTGATCGGCATGAGATGGTACCTCATTGTGGTTTTGATTTGCATTTCTCTGATAATGAGTGATGTTGAGCATCTTTTCACATGTTTGTTAGCCATCTATATGTCTTCTTTGGGGAAGTGTCTGTTTAGTTCTTTGGCCCATTTTTTGATTGGGTAATTTATTTTTATGGAATTGAACTACAGGAGCTGCTTGTATATTTTTGAGATTAATTCTCTGTAACTTGCTTCATTTGCTATTATTTTCTCCCATTCTGAAGCCTGTCTTTTCACCTTGCTTATAGTTTCCTTCGTTGTGCAAGTTTTTAAGTTTAATTAGGTCCCATTTGTTTATTTTTGCCTTTATTTCCATTACTCTGGGAGGTGGGTCATAGAGGATCCTGCTGTGGTTTATGTCAGAGAGTGTTTTGCCTATGTTTTCCTCAAAGAGTTTTATAGCTTCTGGTCTTTCATTTAGACCTTTAATCCATTTTTAGTTTATTTTTGTGTATGGTGTTAGAAAGTGTTCTAGTTACATTCTTCTACAAGCGGTTGACCAGTTTTCCCAGCACCACTTGTTAGATTGTATTTTCTACATTGTATATTCTTGTCTCCTTTGTCAAAGATAAGTTGTCCATAGGTGCATGGATTTGTCTCTGGGCTTTCTGTTTTGTTCCACTGATCTATATGTCTGTCTTTGTGCCAGTACCATACTGTCTTAATGACTATAGCTTTGTAGTATCTTCTGAAGTCAGGTAGGTTGATTCCTCCAGTTCCATTCTTTCTCGAGATTGCTTTGGCTATTCGAGGTCTTTTGTATTTCCATACAAATTGTGAAATTATTTGTTCTAGTTGGTACCGTTTTGTTCTAGTTTGCTGCCGTTGGTAGCTTGATAGGGATTGCATTAAATCTGTAGATTGCTTTGGGTAGTATACCCATTTTCACCATATTGATAATTCTGACCATGAACATTGTGTATTTCTCCATCTATTTGTGTCATCTTTGATTTCTTTCATCAGTGTTTTATAGTTTTTTATAAATAGGTCTTTTGTTTCTTTAGTTAGATTTATTCCTAAGTATTTGATTCTTTTCATTGCAATGGTGAATGGAATTGTTTCCTTAATTTCTCTTTCTGTTTTCTCATTGTTAGTGTATGGGAATGCAAGGGATTTCTGTGTGTTAATTTTATATCCTGAAACTTTACTATATTCATTGATTAGCTCTAGTAATTTTCTGGTGGTGTCTTTAGGGTTTTGTATGTGGAGGATCATGTCATCTGCAAACAGTGAGAGCTTTACTTTTTCTTTTTCTTCTGAATTCCTTTTATTTCTTTTTCTTCTCTGCTTATTGTGGCTAAAACTTCCAAAACTATGTTAAATACTAGTGGTGAGAGTGGGCACCCTTGTCTTGTTCCTGACTTTAGGGGAAATGCTTTCAATTTTTCACCATTGAGGATAATGTTTGCTGTGGGGTTATCATATATGGCTTTTATTATGTTCAGGTATGTTCCTTCTATGCCTGCTTTCTGGAAGGTTTTTATCATAAATGGATGTTGAATTTTGTCAAAGGCTTTTTCTGCATCTATTGAGATAACCATATGGTTTTTATCTTTCAATTTGTTAATGTGATATATCACATTGATTTGCAAATATTGAAGAATCCTTGCATCCCTGGGATAAAGCCCACTTGGTCGTATGATCTTTTTAATATGCTGTTGGATTCCATTTTCTAGAATTTTGTTAAGGATTTTTGCATCTATGTTCATCAGTGATATTGGCCTGTAATTTTCTTTTTTTGTGGCATCTTTTTCTGGTTTTGGTGTTAGGATGATGGTGGCCTCATAGAATGACTTTGGCAGTTTACCTTCCTCTGCAATTTTCTGGACGAGTTTGAGTAGGATAGGTGTTAGCTCTTCTCTAAATTTTTGGTAGAATTCACCAGTGAAGCCATCAGGTCCTGGGCTTTGTTTGTTGGAAGATTTCTGATTACAGTTTCAATTTCCATGCTTGTGGTGGATCTGTTAAGATTGTTTATTTCTTCCTGGTTCAATTTTGGAAAGTTATATTTTTCTAAGAATTTTTCCATTTCTTCCAAATTGTCCATTTTAGTGGCATATAGTGCTGATAATAGTCTCTTAAGATCCTTTGTATTTCTGTGTTGTCTGTTGTGATTTCTCCATTTTCATTTCTAATTTTGTTGATTTGATTCTTCTCCCCTTTTTTCTTATGCGTCTGGCTAATGGTTTGTCTATTTTATTTATCTTCTCAAAGAACCAGCTTTTAGTTTTGTTGATTTTTGCTATAGTTTCCTTTGTTTCTTTTTCATTTATTTCGGCCCTAATTTTTATGGTTTCATTCCTTCTATTAACCCTGGGGTTCTTCATTTCTTCTTTTTCTAGTTGCTTTAGGTGTAGAGCTAGGTTATTTCTTTGATTTTTCTCTTGTTTCTTGAGGTAAGCTTGCATTGCTGTGAATTTTCCCCTTAGCACTGCTTTTACTGAATCCCATAGGTTTTGGGTTGTTGTGTTTTCATTTTCATTTGTTTCTATGCATATTTTGATTCCTTCTGTGGCTTGTTGGTTATTCAGAAGCGTGTTGTTTATCCTCCATATGTTTTTGTTTTTAATAGCTTTTCTTCCTGTAGTTGACATCTAATCTTACCACATTGTGATCAGAAAAGATGCTTGGAATGATTTTAATTTTTTTGAATTTACCAAGGCTAGATTTATGGCCCAGGATGTGATCTATCCTGGAGAAGCTTCCATGTACACTTGAGAAAAAGGTGAAATTCATTGTTTTGGGGTGAAATGTCCTATAGATATCAATTAGGTCTAACTTGTCCACTGTATCATTTAAAGTTTGTGTTTCCTTGCTAATTTTCTGTTTAGTTGATCTATCCAGAGGTGTGTGTGGGGTATTAAAGTCTCCCACTATTATTGTTTTACTGTTAATTTCACCTTTCATACTTGTTAGCATTTGCCTTACATATTGCAGTGCTCCTATGTTGGGTGCATATATATTTATAATTGTTATATCCTCTTCTTGGATTGTCCTTTGATCATTATGTAGTGCCCTTCTTTGTCTCTTTTCACAGTCTTTACTTCAAAGTCTATCTTATCTGATATGAGTATTGCCTCTCCTGCTTTCTTTTGGTCTCCATTTGCATGAAATATCTTTTTTCAGCCCTTTACTTTCAGTCTGTAAGTGTCCCTTGTTTTGAGGTGGGCCTCTTGTGGACAGCATGTATAGGGGTCTTGTTTTGTATCCATTCAGCCAGTCTTTGTCTTTGGCTGGGGCATTCAACCCATTTACATTTAAGGTAATTATTGATAAGGATGATCCCGTTGCCACTTACTTTGTTGTTTTGGGTTCGAGTTTATAAACCTTTCCTGTGTTTCCTGTCTAGAGAAGATCCTTTAGCATCTGTTGAAGAGCTGGTTTGGTGGTGGTGAATTCTCTGAGCTTTTGGTTGTCTGTAAAGCTTTTGACTTCTCCTTCATATTTGAATGAGATCCTTGCTGGGTATAGTAATCTGGGTTGTAGGTTTTTCTCTTTCATCACTGTAAGTGTGTCCTGCTGTTCCTTCTGGCCTGAAGAGTTTCTATTGAAAGATTTGCTCTTACCCTTATGGGAATCCCCTTGTGTGTTTTTTGTTGCTTTTCCCTTGCTGCTTTTAATATTTGGTCTTTGTGTTTGATCTTTGTTAATTTGATTAATATGTGTCTTGGGGTGTTTTACCTTGGGTTTATCCTGTTTGGGGCTCTCTGGGTTTCTTGGACTTGGGTGGCTATTTCCTTCCCCATTTTAGGGAAGTTTTCAACTATTATCTCCTCAAGTATTTTCTCATGGCCTTTCTTTTTGTCTTCCTCTTCTGGGACTCCTATGATTCGAATGTTGGGGCATTTAACATTGTCCCAGAGGTCTCTGAGGTTGTCCTCATTTCTTTTAATTCTTTTTTCTTTTTTCCTCTCTGTTTCATTTATTTCCACCATTCTATCTTCCACCTCATTTATTCTATGTTCTGCTTCAGTTATTCTACTGTTGGTTCCCTCCAGAGTGCTTTTAATCTCAAATATTCCATTATTCATTACTGATTGACTCTTTTTTGTTTCTTCTAGGTCCTTGTTAAACATTTCTTGCATCCTCTCAATCCTTGTCTCCAGTCTATTTATCTGTAACTCCATTTTGTTTTCAAGATTTTGGATCATTTTTACTATCATTATTCTGAATTCTTTGTCAGATAGACTCCCTACCTCCTTCTCTTTTGTTTGATTTGGTGGCATTTATTATGTTCCTTTACCTGCTGAATATTTCTCTGTCTTTTCATTTTGTTTAGATTTCTGCATTTGGGTTGCACTTTCTCTATGCTGGAAGTTTGTGGTTCCTCTTTATTGTGGAGATTCCTCCCTGTGGGGAGGTTTGGAAGAGTGGCTTATCAAGGTTTCCTGGTTAGGGAACCTTGTGTCAGTGTTCTGGTGGGTGGAGCTGGATCTCTTCTCTCTGAAGAGCAATGAAGTGTCCAGTAGACACAGAAGAGTTTTGAGGTGTCTATGGGATTGGTGTGACTTTTGGCCACCTGTATTTTAATGCTCAGGGTTATGTCCCTGCATTTTTGGATAATTAGCTTTGCTTGTCTTGCTCTGAAACTTGTTGGCTCTTGGGTGGAGCTTGCTTTCAGTGCAGGTATGGAGGCTTTGGATGAGTTCTTGTAGATTAATGTCCCCTGGAGTCGGGCGTTTTCTGGTGTTCTCAAGTTTTCTATTTAAGCTTCCTGCCTCTGGCTTTCAGTCTTATTCTTACAGTAACCTCAAGACTTCTCCATCTATACAGCACTGATGATAAAACATCTAGGTAAATGGTGAAAAGATTCTCCACAGTGAGGGACACCCAGAGAGGTTCACAGAGTTACATGGAGAAGAAAAAAGGGAGGAGGGAGCTAGAAGTGACCTGCAGGACAAGAGGGTGAATCAAAAGGAGAGAGAGCAATCTAACCAGCAATCAATCCCCTTTGTGCTCTCCACAGTCTGGAACACTCAGAGAGGTTCACGGAGTTACACAGAAAAGAGAAGAGGGAAGAAGGAGATAGAGGTGACCAGGAGGAGAAGAGGGGGAATCAAAAGGAGAGAGACAAATCTAACCAGTAATCAGTTCCCTAAGTGTTCTCCACAGCCTGGAACACCCAAAGAGATTCACAGAGTTAGGTAGAGAAGAGAAGAGGAAGGGAGGAGATAGAGGTGACCTGGAAGAGATAAAGAAGAGTCAAAAAGGGGTGAGAGCAATCGAGCCAGTGACCACACTCTTAAGTAAAACTGGGTACTGAAGATTAGATTCTTAAAGGTACAAAACTGATAACAAATACCAAAAAGCAAAGCTTAAAAATCTAGAGTAGAGGTTAGACTCTCAAAAATACAATATTAAAAAAAAATCACAAAAATTATACAATATATATATATATGAAATTTGCTTTAAAATAGGGGTTTCTTTTGCAAGGTAATAGTAGGTTATAAAAATGAAAATTAAAGGAATAATGAAGAGCTTAAAAATTAAAAAAATTATTAAAAAATGATAATAGTAAAATATATCTAGGAATTTCTCTGAAGCTGTTGAGGCAGTGTGGGGTCAGTTCAGTTTCAGATAGTTCCTTGTTCCAGTTTACACTTCTTCTCAAGGTCTATAGGCCCCTTCCAGTGTAGTCAATGCTAACTACAGGGTTTTAATCTGTTGCACTTGTCACTTCCAAAGCAGTTCCCTATTCTTTGTTTATTTTGGCTTCTTCTGTTTGCAAGTCTCTTCAGTGTGTGATTTCCACCCTGACACAAGAGGGCAAAGGTGGTTACTTATTTAGGCTCACTTGTTCAGTTGTGCTGTGGGAGGGAGGAACACTGTGAACAAATATCACTGGCATGTGTGGGGAGTGCTCACAGTGTCTGGGCCACACTGGGTTTGCCTCCACTTACGGTGTGTGTTCTTTCCCGGTCTACACTGCTCAGGCTCCAGGTTTCTCTGCAGGGGAACTGTCCAAAGCACGCCCTGGGTTGTGTGCACTTCCCAGGTCTAAGCTGCTCAGGTTCAGGTTCTCAGGAACTCCACAAAGGCATAGACTTGGTTGGGCATGCGTTTTGTGCCTGTCCCAGGTCCGAGCAGCTCAGGCGACCAGGTGCTTGGCCAGCACATTGTCCCAGGTGGTCTGTGCCTCTTATCACCTCCCCAGTCCCATCTGCTCAGTTTCCTGGGTGCGCAGCAAGAGCGCCATCTCAGGTGTGCTGTGTGTCTCCTCTGGGTAGCTGATCTCTGGCTGCGACCCTTCTGGCAGATGTCAACCGTCCAGGACCCCAGGAAGACTTGGTTAGCAACTGGGAGCCTGCTCGCAGTTCGGTGGAGGATGCCATCTCTGGAGCCAAGATTGCCCCTTGCCTTCTGGCTCCAGCTGTCCCCTGCCTGCCTCCCTGCCTCCAGCTTGGGGAGGGTCAGTCTGCAGTTGGCTAGCTCTCCTCTGGTATTCGCTCAATCCTTTGTTCTGTGAGTGGGGCAGGCTGTGCCTTAGGTTAGAGCTTTTCATGGGAAAGTTCTCTCTCTCTCTCTTTTTCTCTCTCTGGCTATCCTACAGTTTGGGTTGCTTTCTCATGTTAGCTCCCTCAGATTGTCCTCAGGGCATTCCGGCCCAGTCCTTACCCTAAGCATGCAACCCGTGCCTCCTTGTTCAGCCCCTGCTCACTGCTAGTGGGCGCGAGCATCTGGGCTACTTCTCCTCTGGGAGTTGTGGTTAGGTGCATAATCTGTGTTTTTGTTTTTGTTTTTTTTCTTCCTCCTGGTTATGTTGCCATCTGAAATTCCAAAACTCCCCACAGACCCGCTGGTGTGAGGGTTTCCTGGTGTTTGGAAATGTCTCCTCCTTCACGACTCCCTCCCTGGGATGGGTCCCCATCCCTAACTCTTTCGTCTCTCTTTTTGTCTTTTATATTTTGTCCTACCTCCTTTCGATGAGAATGGGCTGCCTTTTTGGGTGCCTGGTGTCCTCCGCCAGCATTCAGAAGTTGTTTTGTGGAATTTTCCAGCATTCAAATGATATTTTGATGAATTTGTGGGGGAGAAAGTGGTCTCCCCATCCTATTCCTCCACCATCTTAGGACTGCCCCAGAATCTGTACTTTGAGGGAAGTTCTCAACATTAATCTCCAGTGAAGAGACAGACAGTGTGATATGACAAAACCAACTCTACAGAATGTAATCATTCCCATAGGAGTCTTATTTCTTCATCTTTTATCTCAAAGTCAGTCCCTGTCTCTCACAACACTGTTATAACCTTTGAAATAAATAGATTCATGTCCCCACCCTTTGAAAGCTGTCATGTACTCTGTGAAGCTCACCTCACAAAGGACAGGAGACAGATGCCTTTATAAAGGTTGGGTGTGCACAACAAGTCAAACAGTAGTTTCGATCTGTGCTGTGTCTAGTTCCTCCTGCATGGTCACTGTCAAACCCTTTAACAACAAGAAATATGTGTCATTTTCCAACATAGCACCAGGTATTGTGATGAGTGCTGGCACCCAATAGGACAAGAGAGATACATTACTTTTCTTTCTAGTATAACGTATTATGCATGCAAGAACAGGTGTGAGTATAATATGAAAGATGGTGTAGGGAGCTAGGGAGACACAAGGAAATTATATAGCAACACTGATACTTTGAAAATGAGGCCAAAGAAGGGTACAGGGAATCCAGGAGAGCACATTTACTTGAGATTCACATCAGGAACTGAGCTAAATGAAGCACTATTTTCAGAACATGCAAAACTTCTTTTCTATGAGACAGACATGACAGAGAAGGAACTGAGTTTATATTCTCAACTGAATGTCCCTGTTTTTAATAGAAAAACAGTTTGTCTATGTCAATAAGGAGAAAGCAGGTCACCATTTGTCTTCCCTCAAACCCAATAACCACTTCCTTTTCCTGCTCACCTCCATATTCTGGGTTATTTCAGCATTCTTTACTCCATGTCTCTGTGCAAACTTTTATGTTCCTTTAAGCCCTCGAGTGGTTGATTGCTGATAATCAGTACTTATCAGTACTGACCCAGCAGATTCTACTAACCACCTGATGAAAGAATTATACTTAAGTGCGGTCAACTATCTCTTGCTTATTTGTCACATGATTCTTGACAACAAATTTTTTTGCCTTTTATCTAAAATCCACCACTTCACTTGTTGGATCAAAAATACAAATTCATGTTCTGTTATACAAATTCTAGGAAAATATGAATACTTAAAACATGTACTATAAATAAGGGATCACAGACTTTGGAGTCAAACTGCTCTCTGTTTATTCACCAGGAAATTTTCCAAGAAACTTCAAAGTTTAAACCTGAGAGTCACTCACAAGCACGATTTACTCCCAAAGCTTGGCAATTTTGTGCACATAGTGCATATTTATAGCACATATTCTAAAAAAATAGAAAGAAGTCCCTAAATATTATAAGCTCAAACACCAACAAGTGTTGTAAGTACTTCTGCCACTTCCAGGGATCTTGGTAGCTGAATACAGGAATGAGTCACTGATTGTGCTGGTCAAGAAGTTTGTTCAGGATTTTCAGTAACATTTGACAGAAAAAAACAAACTTTTTGTCCAACACAATACACTGCCTCATTTTCTCATCAATACAGTGCAGAAAGGGACTTCTGTGGCAGTCCAGTGGTTAAGATATCAACTCCCAAAACAAGAGGAGGCAGATTCCATCCCTGGTCAGGGAGATAAGATCCCAGATGCCTGGCAGCCAGAAAACCAAAACATAAAACAGGAGCAATATTGTAACAAATTCAATAAAGACTTTTTAAAAATGGTCCCTAGTTAAAAAAATAAATAAATAATAGTGGACAATAATTTTTAGATGATTAAAGGGGAAAACCTACAACCAAGAATACTCTACCCAGCAAGACTCTCATTCAGATTAAGCAGAGAAATAAAAATTGGCAGGCAAGCAAAAACTAAGCGAATTCAGCACTGTCAAACTACCATACAAAAATTCTAAAGGAACTTCTCTAGGTAAGGGATGTATTGAAGAGGCAACTAGATATAAGAAAATCACAAATGGAAAAGCTCACAAGTAAAGGCAAACATAAAGTAACTATAAGACATCATCATACAAATATGATATCAAAACCAGCAATAATTATGAGAAGAGGAGAACACAAATGCAGGGAATGGAAATGCATTTGAAATTAAGAGGCCAGCCACTTAAAATAACTTTGTACATATATAGATTACTATATAAAATCCTCATGGCAGTGGACTTCCCTGGTGCTCCAGTGGTCCAGAAAAATCTGCCTTGCAATGCAGGGGACACCAGTTCCATCCCTGGTCAAGGAAGACCCCACATGCCATGGTGCAACAAAGCCCATGACCACAACTACTGAGGGCTTCCCTGGTGGCCCAATTGGTAAAGAATCTGCCAACAATGCAGGAAATGTGGGTTGGATCCCAGGGTTGGGAAGATCCTCTGGGGAAGGAAATGGCAACCCAGTCCAGTATTCTGGCCTGGAGAATCCCATGGACTGTACAGTCCATGAGATCACAAAGAGTCACACACAACTGAGCAATGTTCACACACGAAACTATTGAACCTGCATTCCAGAGCCCATGAGCCTCAACTACTGAGTCTACGGGCTGAAACTGCTGGAGCTCGGGCACTCAGAGCCTCTGCTCCACAGCAAAGACAGCCACCGCAAGTACAAGCCTGTGTACAGTAACAAAGAGCAGCCCTCACTCAGCACAGATAGTGAAAGCCCGCATGCGGCAATGAAGATCCACCACAGCCAAAGGAATAAAATAAATTTAAAAACCTCGTGGGAACTGCAAACCAAAAGCAAAAAATAGATACATGAGAAAAAAAAATAAAAAGCAACCAAACACAACATTAATCAAACCACAAGAGATCAAAAGAAAAATGGAAGAAAGAAGATGGACAAAAATGAATCCAAAGCAATTAAGACTTAAAAGCTTTTGCACAACAAAGGAAACTATAAGCAAGGTGAAAAGACAGCTCTCAGATTGGGAGAAAATAATAGCAAATGAAGCAACAGACAAAGGATTAATCTCAAAAATATACAAGCAACTCCTGCAGCTCAACTCCAGAAAAATAAATTACCCAATCAAAAAATGGGCCAAAGAACTAAACAGACATTTCTCCAAAGAAGACATACAGATGGCTACAAACACATGAAAAGATGCTCAACATCACTCATTATCAGAGAAAGGCAAATCAAAACCACAATGAGATACCATTACACACCAGTCAGGATGGCTGCTATCCAAAAGTCTACAAGCAATAAATGCTGGAGAGGGTGTGGAGAAAAGGGAACCCTCTTACACTGTTGGTGGGAATGCAAACTAGTACAGCCGCTATGGAGAACACTGTGGAGATTCCTTAAAAAACTGGAAATAGAACTGCCATATGAACCAGCAATCCCACTTCTGGGCATACACACCAAGGAAACCAGATCTGAAAGAGACATGTGCACCCCAATGTTCATCGCAGCACTGTTTATAATAGCCAGGACATGGAAGCAACCTAGATGCCCATCAGCAGACGAATGGATAAGGAAGCTGTGGTACATATACACCATGGAATATTACTCAGCCGTTAAAAAGAATTCATTTGAATCAGTTCTAATGAGATGGATGAAACTGGAGCCCATTATACAGAGTGAAGTAAGCCAGAAAGATAAAGACCAATACAGTATACTTTTTTTTTTAGTCAACATGTACTGTGTTTTATTAATTTATCCTTTAATCTTTTAAAAAAATCTTATAATTTGTATTTTTAAATAGCATGAAGGATTGCTTTTATTTTATATTTTTAATCTTTTTGCATTAGAGTATAGCAGATTAACAATATCAAGATAGTTTCAGGTGGACAGCAAAGGGACTCAGCCGTACAAAGATTGCTTCTATAATGTTGCATTTTTAGTTAGAGAAGTCAGAGGGGAAGAGACATTCAAAGCCACTCAACTTATATGCAGAGGAAGACAAGGTCGCATTTTGAATACATAAAACTATAAAGTAAAAAAAAAAAAAAAGACCAATACTAACTCATATATATGGAATTTAGAAAGATGGTAACGATAACCCTATATGCAAAACAGAAAAAGAGACACAGATGTACAGAACAGACTTTTGGACTCTGTGGGAGAAGGCAAGGGTGGGATGTTTAGAGAGAACAGCATCGAAACATGTATATTATCAAGGGTGAAACAGATCACCAGCCCAGGTTGGATGCATGAGACAAGTGCTCAGGGCTGGTGCACTGGGAAGACCCAGAGGGATCGGGTGGAGGGGGAGGTGGGAGGGGGGATCGGGATGGGGAATACATGTAAATCCATGGCTGATTCATGTCAATGCATGGCAAAAACCACTACAATATTGTAAAGTAATTAGCCTCCAACTAATAAAAATAAATGGAAAAAAAAGAAAATGGCAATAGGAACATACATATTGATAATTATCTTAAATGTAAAGGAATAAAATTCTCCAACCATAGACGTAGACTGGATTAATGGATATAAACGTAAGATCCCTATATATATATCTCCATATATATATATATATATATATATATAGAGAGAGAGAGAGAGAGAGAGAGAGAGTTTACAAGAGACCCACTTCAGACCTAGGGACACATACAGATTGAAAGTGAGGAGATGGGAAAGGATATTCCATGAAAATGGAAGTCAAATAAAAGCTGGAATAGTAATACTCATATGAGACAATATAGACAAAATAAACACTGGTTCAAATGAATTCTTTTTAACGGCTGAGTAATATTCCATGGTGTATATGTACCACAGCTTCCTTATCCATTCATCTGCTGATGGGCATCTAGGTTGCTTCCATGTCCTGGCTATTATAAACAGTGCTGCGATGAACATTGGGGTGCATGTGTCTCTTTCAGATCTGGTTTCCTCAGTGTGTATGATGAAACTGGAGCCCCTTATACAGAGTGAAGTAAGCCAGAAAGATAAAGAACATTACAGCATACTAACACATATATATGGAATTTAGAAAGATGGTAACAATAACCCTATATGCAAAACAGAAAAAGAGACACAGAAATACAGAACAGACTTTTGAACTCTGTGGGAGAATGTGAGGGTGGGATATTTCAAAAGAACAGCATGTATACTATCTATGGTGAAACAGATCACCAGCCCAGGTGGGATGCATGAGACAAGTGCTCAGGCCTGGTGCACTGGGAAGACCCAGAGGAATCAGGTGGAGAGGGAGGTGGGAGGGGGGATCGGGATGGGGAGTGCGTGTAAATCTATGGCTGATTTATATCAATGTATGACAAAACCCACTGAAAAAGAAAAAAAAAAGTACAAAATAAATGTTGTATACCAATAAAAAAAAAAAGATACATGCAAAAAAAAATTAAAAAAATAAAAATAAACACTGTTACTAGAGACAAGGAAAAATAATTACCTCGTGGTCCAGTAGCTAAGACTCTGTGCTCCCAATGCAGGGGGCCTGGGTTTGATTCCTGACAAGGAAACTAGATCCTGCATGCCACAACTGTTTGCATGCCACAACTGAGGATCCTGCATGCTGCAAATGAGACCTGGCATTGCCAAATAAATAAATAATATTAAGAGACAAGGAAGGACAGTGCATAATGATAAAGGGACCATTCAAGAAGAATACAGAACAATTGTAAATATATATGCACCCAGCATAGAAGCCCCTCAGCCTAAAGGCAGATGCTAACAGTCATAAAAAGAGAAATCGACAGTAACACAATAAAAATGGAAGACTTTAACACCCACTTACACCAATGGAGATAAACATCCATACAGAAAATTAATAAAGAATCATAGGCCTTAAATGAAACAGTAGATCAAATAGCTTCAGTGATATTTATAGAGCATTTATCAAGGAAACAGAACACACTTTCTTCCAATGAGCACATGGAATATTTTCCAGGAAAGATCACATTTGGCCACAAATTAAGCCTTGATAAATTTAAGAAAATTGAAATTGTATTAAGAATATTTTCCAACTACAATGCTATGAGACGAGAAATCAATTACAGGAAAAAAAAACTGTAAAAAACACAAACACAAAAACGTAAAACAAAATGTTATTAATCCGTGGATCAGTGAAAAAAATCAAAAAGAAAATTTAAAAATACCTAGACAACTGACAATGAAAACATGATGATCCAAAAGCTATGAAACACAGCAAAAGCAGTTCTAAGAGGGAAGTTTATAGCAATGCAATCTAACCTCGAGAAACAAGAAAAATCTCAAATAAACAACCTAAACTCACACCTAAACCAACTAGAGAAAGAAGAACAAATAAAACCCAAAGTTAGTACAAGGAAAGAAATCATAAAGATCAGAACAGAATTAAATGAAATATAGACAAAGAAAACAAAAGCAAAGATCCATGAAACTAAAAGTTGGTTCTTTGACAAAATAAACAAAACTGATAAATCTTTAGCAAGACTCCTCAAAAAAAAAAAAAGGAGGGGTGGACTCACACCAATAAAATTAGAAGGGACACCACAGAAATACAACAGTATGCCAATGAAATGGACAACCTAGAAGAAACTGACAAATCCTTATAAAGGTACAGCTTTCCAAGACAAAACCAGGGAGAAACAGAATAGATGAACAGAACAATTACAAGCACTAAAAGTAAAACTGTGATTAATAATCCCCCAACAAACAAAAGTCCAGGAGAGATAACTTCACAGGTGAATTCTATCAAATATTTAGAGAAGCATTAACACCTGCCCTTTAGAAACTCCTCCAAAAAATTGTAGAGGAAGGGACTTACCTGGTGATCTAGTGGTTAAGACTCTGTGCTTCCACTGAAGAGGGCTTGGGTCCCATCCCTGGTCAGGGAACTAAGATCCCACATGCCACACAGTGTAGACCAAAAAAAAAAAAAAAAGTAATAAAAAATTATAGAGGAAGGAACACTCCCAAACTCATATGAGTTTGCCTATGATGCCACCATCCCTCTGATACCAAAACCAGACAAACATCACACACACACAATAGAAAAACTCACAGGCCAATATCACGGATGAACACAGACGCAAAAATCCACAACAAAATAGTAGCAAACTGAATCCAACAACATTTAAAGGGATCATACACTATGATCAAATGGGATTTATACAAGGTATGCAGAATTTTTCAATATCCACATGTCAATCACTGTGATACACCACAAGAACAAATTAATTTTTTTTAAAATATCAAACAATGCAGAAAAAGCTTTTCATAAAATTCAACACAGGTTTATGATTAAAAACACTTCAGAAGATGGGCATAGAGGGAAACTACTTCAACATAATGGACTTCCCTGGTGGCTCAGTTGGTGAAGAATCCTCCTACAATGCAGGAGACACAGGTTTGATCCTTGGTCAGGAAGATCCCCTGGAAAAGGAAATGGCTACCCACTCCAGTATTCTTGCTTGGAGAATTCCATGGACAGAGAAGCCTGGAGGGCCATGGGTCACAAAGTGTGGATGTAAATTAGTGACTGAAAACCAACAAAAGGCTTTTCATAGCTTTCTGTCTAAGGAGCAAGCATTTTTAGTATCATGGCTGCAGTCACTGTCCACAATGATTTTGGAGACCAACAACAGAAAATCTGTCACTGCTTCCATTTTTTTCCTCTTGAGTTTGCATGAAGTGATTGGACCAGATGCCATGATCTTAGTTCTTTGAATGTTGAGTTTCAATCCAGCTTTTTAACTCTCCTCTTTTACCCTTATACTGTTCATGGGGTTCTCAAGGCAAGAATACAGAAGTGGTTTGCCATTCCCTTCTCCATAATGTCTACATTTTGTCAGAACACTCCATGATGACCCATCCATCTTGGGTGGCACTACACGACATAACTCATAGTTTCATTGAGTTAGACAAATAGGAAAAGGCTGTATATTGTCACCCTACTTATTTAACTTATATGCAGAGTACATCATGAGAAACGCTGAGCTGGAGGAAGCACAAGCTGGAATCAAGATTGCTGGGAGAAATATCAATAACCTCAGATATGCAGGTGACATGCATATCTGCATGTCACTTTCTGCATATGCATATCCTGCATATCTGCAGGACACTTTCTGCCCTTATGGCAGAAAGTGAAGAAGAACTAAAGAGCCTCTTGATGAAAGTGAAAGAGGAGAGTAAAAAGGTCGGCTTAAAGTTCAGCATTCAGAAAACTAAGATCATGGCATCCAGTCCCATTACTTCATGGCAAATAGATGGAGAAACAGTGGAAAAAGTGGCTGACTTTATTTTGGGGGACTCCAAAGTCACTGCAGATGATGACTGCAGCCATGAAACTAAAAGACACTTACTCCTTGGAAGAAAAGTTATGATCAACCTAGACAGCATATTAAAAAACAGAGACATTACTTTGCCAACAAAGGTCTGTCTAGTCAAGGCTATGGTTTTTCCAGTAGTCATGCATGGAAGTGAAAGTTGGACTATGTAGAAAGCTGAGTGCTTTTGAACTGTGGTGTCGGAGAAGACTCTTGAGAGTCCCTTGGATTGCAAGGAGATCCAAGCAGTCCATCCTAAAGGAAATCAGTCCTGGGTGTTCATTGGAAGGACTGATGCTGAAGCTGAAACTCCAATAGTGTGGTCACCTGATCTGAAGAACTGACTCATTTGAAAAGACCCTGATGCTGAGAAAGATTGAAGGTGGGATGAGAAGGGGACAACAGAGGATGAGATGGTTGGATGGCATCACCGACTCAATGGGCATGAGTTTGAGTAAACTCCGGGAGTTGGTGATGGACAGGGAGGCCTGGCATGCTGCAGTCCATGGAGTCACAAAGAGTCAGAGATGACTGAGCGACTGAAATGAACTGAACTTTTAATCTCATCAAGAGGCTCTTTAGTTCTTCTCCACTATCTGCCATTAGAGTGGTATCATATGCAAATCTGAGGTTGTTGATATTTCTCCCAGCAGTCATGATTCCAGTTCATGATTAATCCAGATTGGCATTTCACATGATGTACTCTGCATATCAGTTAAATAAACAGAGTGACAACATACAGCCTCGTTGTTCACCTTTCCCAACTTTGAACCAGTTAGAAATTGCACCACATGATACTTTAATTAAGAGCAAAGGATTGTATTTTCTTGACTAGTGTGTTGTTACAGCGCAAACAAGAAAAAACTGTTTTCTACTCCTTCCTAGAATAGTCCTTGTGTCTCTCAAGTTTCATTTTTTAGAAATGACTGAAGACTGTGTAGCGGGCTTACTTTAAGGTTATTAAGAGGTCATGTACATGACAAAGTCCTATGCCAGTTTCACAAAATCACAAAGGACAAACAGATTCAGAGAGTAAATCTTTAAACAGATTTAATGTTCATCAGATACAGATATCTTTGGTAAATAATTTTCTCCATAACTTTGCTAAAAAGAAACCAGCCCATGATTTCAAAAGGACTAGGGAAACTGATTCCATTGCTCTGTTACAGTAGTGAGGTGGATTAGACCCAGGCATGAGAAACTGGCATGAGGTCACATAGACTTAGTGTGAATTAAAGAAAACATTTTCTCCCTTTGAACGTCTCTCTGTAAAGTCATTTTGACTCCTCTTGAATATCACCTGTTCGCAATGGCCTTTGAGGAGCTCCTGGATAAAGTTGGTGGCCTGGGGAAATTCCAGATACTTCAGATGGCTTTAATTCTCCCTTCTCTCATGATAGTAGTCTGTCACTCACTGTTGGAGAACTTCACTGCAGCCGTTCCTGGTCATCGCTGCTGGGTCCACATCCTCGACAATGCCACTGTCTCTGATAATGACACTGGGATCCTCAGCCCTGATGTCCTCCTGAGAATCTCCATCCCACTGGATTCAAACTTGAAACCAGAGAAGTGTCGCCGCTTCCTCCACCCCCAGTGGCAGCTCCTTCACCTGAATGGGACTTTCCCCAACATGACTGACCTGGACACGGAGCCCTGTGTGGACGGCTGGGTGTATGACTACAGCTTGTTCTCCTCCACCATTGTGACTGAGGTAAAGACCCCACTTACTTCTTATAAGTTTAGGTGTATGCTCGATCATGTCCTAAGCATACAGTTGTGTCCTGAGTCACATCCAGTTTGAAAGTAAAAGTTACTCAGTCGTGTCTGACTCATTATGACCCCATGGACTGTAGCCCACCAGCTCCTCTGTCCAAGGAATTCTCCAGGCAAGAATACTGGAGTGGGTTGCCATTACCTTCTCCAAGGGATCTTCCCGACCCAGGGATCGAACCCAGTTCTCCCTCATTGCAGGCAGACTCTTTACCAACCGAACCACCAGGGAGTGCTCCTATCCTGTTTAGAGTAACATAAATTAATCGGGGTTCAAGTCTTCAATCATTGAGTAGATAATATAGCCAGCTTCCTTTCATACTTTTTGTATGTAGTGGTTGATTATCTTTTTAATTGCCAAGCACTTTATTCTTTTTAATTTATTTATTTATTTTAATTGGAGGATAATCACTTTACAATATTGTGATGGTTTTTGCCATATATCAGTATGAATTTGCCATAGGTATACATCTGTCCCCTCCATCCTGAAGCCCCCTTCCACCTCCCTCCCCACCCTATCCCACCAGGTTGTCACAGACCACTGGCTTTTCATGCCCTGTGTCATACATCAAACTCACACTGGTTATCTATATTACATATGGTAATAAAAAAAACACAAATATTCAAATGGGACATTAATACACTTAAAAGCTTTTGCACAAAAAAGGAAACTATAAGCAAGGTGAAAAGACAGCCCTCAGAATGGGAGAAAATAATAGCAAATGAAACAACTGACAAAGAATTAATCTCCAAAATACACAAGCAGTTCGCGCAACTCAATACCAGAAAAACAAACAACCCAATCAGAAAGTGGGCAGAGACTGAGAACTAGATGGCAGAGGAGTAGGTGGACATGGAGTACATCTCTCTCCATGGATAGATCAGGAATACACCTTCAGACACAGAAGTGCATGTAGAACACCAGCTGAGAGCAGGCAGGAGTACCTGACCAGTGGAAAAGAATATATAGAACCACACAAAACTTGGTAGAACAAAGGAACCAGGGGGAAAAACAGGAGTGTTAGTAGGACTGGACCTGCCCTCAGTGGGTGGGGGAACTGAAACAGGGGTCCAATCCCCATGGCAGGGCAATTGTCTGAGTCAGAGGAGAAACATTTAAGGCTGAGAGTGAAACAGCTGATCTGTGGCAGCCTAGATGGAATAAGAATCAGACAGTCCTTGCCATAGCCATACATACCCCAGATAGGAACGCTGGTCTTCTGGAAGGTGCAGCAGCTGGGAGTTGGAATTTAGGGATTGTGGAGCAATCCCAGGGCGAGGGCTGCTGTTGACTGTGGAGAGACAGACTGAGGGGATGTGAGGGAGGAGATCGGGGTGGGAAATGCTGGTGGAGGAAAGCCCGGCAGCCGTGGAAGCAAGGCGATACTGCTGAGTCACACGTAGGGGGTGAAGCCATCACCATAGCCTCTCTCTCCCCACATGCCAGCATCAGCAGCTGAACAGTAGACAGCCTGGCCCATCAAATGCCTGACGCACTGAACTAGATTAGGACCCCACCCAGGGTGCTCCTTTCAGTGACTGATATACCGAACTACAGAGTAGAACCCCAGCCAGGGGGGCCCCTCTATGTGCCTGACTCACTGAACAACAGAGAAGGACTCCAGGCAAGGGAGCCCTCTAAGTGCCTGAATGGGCGGAGCAATGGAGAAAGACTGGCCAAAGAGGCCTTCAGATTGCCAGCTACAAGAGTCTGGAAGAAAGACCCTGATATGGCCATAACTCCTGTGACAGAGGCAGTCCGTGTCCCTGCACACTTGGCACCAGCAGGGTCCCCACAAGCCAAGCAGCCTGTGATAACTAACCCTAGGGAATATCAAGTAGTGAGACTTCACTCAATGGAAACCACTTGAATACAAGAACCAGCATCACCCAATCACCAGTAGCACCCCGTGCAGGATGCCTCACCTAAACAACAAACAAGACAAAAATTCAAACCTAATAATCAGCAGACAGGATTATCACCTCACTCAGTATTGCCATCAGAGGAAAGACAAACAAACAAAAACTCAGCACAAATCTCACCCTATACAAAGCTCACACAATTGGTCACACTGGACCAATCTTAGGAGGGCAGAAAGTAAAAGGAAGAAAGAATTCAACCTTCTTCAAGGAAAGAATTCAACTTTCCTTGAGGCCTGGGAAAAGCAGGCCTCAAATACAATAACTTTAGACAAAAATAAAGCCTAAAGACGAATAAACATACAAAATAAATAAATAAAAATAATGAAAAGGAAGAGAAATACTGCACAAATGAAGGAACAAACTAGAAACACAGAAGCCCAAATAAATGAAGAGGAAATAGTCAAAATACCCGAAAAAAGAATTCAGAATAATGATAGTAAAGATGATCAAAAACCTTGAAAACAAAATGGAGAAAATGCAAGAATCAGTTAACAAAGACCTAGAAGAATTAAAGAATAAACATACAGAGACAAACAGCACAATTACTGAAATTAAAAATACTCTAGAAGGAATCAATAGCAGACTATCTGAAGCAGAAGAATGAATCAGGGAGCTGGAAGATAAAATGGTGGAAATAACTTCTGAAGAGCAGGATGAAGTAAAAAGAATAGAAAGAGCTGAGGACAGTCTCAGAGACCTCTAGGACCACATCGAATGCACCAGCATTCCAATTATAGGGCTCCCAGAAGATGAAAAGGAAAAGAAAGGGTATGAGAAAATTTTTGAAGAGATTATAGTTGAAAATTTCCCCAACATGGAAAAGGAAATAGTCAATCAAGTCCAAGAGGCACAGAGTCCCATACAGGATAAACCCAAGGAGAAACATGCCAAGACACATACTAATCAAATTAACAAAGACTAAACACAAAGAATATTAAAAGCAGTGAGGGAGAAGCAACAAGTAACATACAAAGGAAACACCATATGCTCAACAGTTGATCTTTCAGCAGAAACTCTGCAGGCCAGAAGGGAATGGTAGGATATATTTACAGTACTGAAAGAAAAAAATCTACAACCAAGATTACTGTATCCAGCAAGGATCTCATTCAAAATTGATGGAGAAATAAAAAGCTTTTCAGACAGGCAAAAGTTAAGAGAATTCAGTACCACCAAACCAGCTTTACAACAAATGTTAAAGGGACTTATATAGTCAGGAAATGCAAGAGAAGAAAAGAGATCTACAAAATCAACCCCAAACAATTAAGAAAAGGGCAATAGGAACATATATATCAATAATTACTTTACATGTAAATGATTAAGTGCTCCAACCAAAAGACACAGACTGGCTGAATGGACACAAAAACAAGACCCATATATATTCTGTCTACAAGAAACCCACTTCAGACCTCAAGACACATGTAGACTGAAAGTCAGAGGATGGAAAACATATTCCATTCAAATGGGAAGCAAAAGAAAGCTGGAGTAGCAATCCTCATATCAGACAAAATAGGCTGTAAAATAAAGAGGATTACAAGAGATAAGGAAGAACACTACATAATGATCAAGGGATCAATCCAAGAGAAAGACATAACAATTGTAAATATCTATGCACTCAACATAGGAGCACCTCAATACATAAGACAAACACTAACAGACGTAAAAGGAGAAATTGACAGTAACACAATAATAGTAGAAGACTTTAACACTCCACTCACATCAATGGACAGATCATCAAAACAGAAAATAAGGAAACACAAATCTTAAATGATGTATTAGATGAGATGGATCTCATTGATATCTTCAGGACATTCCATCTGAATGCAGAAGAATACACCTTCTTCTCAAGTGCACATGGGACATTCTCCAGGATAGACCACATCTTGGGTCACAAATCAAACCTCAGTAAATTTAAGAAAATTGAAATCGTATCAAGCATTTTCTCTGATGACAGCGCTATGAGACTAGATATCAATTGCAAGAAAAAGAGCGGTAAGAAACACAAACACATGGAGATTAAACAACACATTTCTAAATAACCAACAGGATACTGAAGAAATCAAAAGGGAAATCAAAAGATTTCTAGAAACAAGTGACAATGAAAACATGACAACTCAAAACCTGTGGGATGCAGCAAAAGCACTTCTAAGAGGGGAGTTTATAGCAATACAATCTTACCTCAAGAAACAAGAAAAACATCGAATAGACAACTTAACTTTAGACCTATAACAACTGGAAAAAGAACAAAAACACCCCAAAATTAGTAGAAGGAAAGAAATCATAAGATCTGAGAAGAAATAAATGAAAAAGAAATGATGGAAACAATAGTAAAGAATTATAAAACTAAAAGCTGGTTCTTTGAGAAGATAAAATTGCAAGCCTTTAGCCAGACTCATCAAGAAAAAAACAGAGAAGAATCAAATCAACAAAATTAGAAATGAAAAAGGAGAGGTTGCAACAGACAATGCCTAAATACAAAGGATTATAAGAGACTATTATGAACAACTATATGGCAATAAAATGGATAACCTGGAAGAAATGGACAGATTCTTAGACAAGTTCGATCTTCCAAGACTGAACCAGGAAGAAACAGAAATTATGAACAATTACAAGCACTGGAATTGAAGCTGTGATCAAAAATCTCCCAAAAACCAAAAGCCCAAGACCAGATGGCTTCACAGAAGAATTCTATCAAACATTTAGAGAAGAGCTAATACTATCCTTCTAAAACTCTTTCAAAAAATTGCAGAGGAAGGAACACTTTCAAAGTCATTCTATGAGCCCATCATCACCCTGATACCAAAACCAGACAAAGAGAACACAAAAAAAGAAAACTATAGGCCAATATCACTGATGAACATAAATGCAAAAGTCCTCAACAGAATTTTAGCAAACAGAATTCAGCAATACATCAAAAAGCTCATACACCATGATCAAGTTGGGTTTATTCCAGGAATGCAAGGATTCTTCAACATATGCAAATCAATCAATGTGATACACCATATTAACAAACTGAAAGACAAAAGCCATATGACAGTCTCAATAGATGCAGAAAAAGCCTTTGACAGAATTCAGCACCAATTTTGGAGAAGGAAATGGCAACCCACTCCAGTACAATTTATGATTAAAACTCTTCAAAAAATGGGCATAGAAGAAAGCTACCTCAACATAGTAAAGGCCATATATGATAAACCTACAGCAAACTGTGAGGCGAGCAGAAGTAATGCAGCTTAGATTAGGAGTAGGCCTTCCTACTTGGTAAGATTATCAGGCCACCTGGATATAACCAATTAGCCAATTAGGACCAATTAGCTTTCACTTAATACTGACCACTGGTTGCCAATTAGGAAATTAAGAACGGGGCGGAAACCCCCAGGAAAGTCCCGCACGCGCGAAAGTATTGACCAATGAAATTGCTTTGCAAACATGTAACCAATCAGCTTCTCACCCTATAAATTTGTGTAACAGCTTGGGCTCGGGGCTCTCTGACTTGCACTACTGCGTTGGTTGCGGGCGGAGAGTCCTGGCTCGAGTCAGTAATAAACTTCCCTTCCTGCAAGTTGCATTGTCTTGGAGGCCTTCTCTCTTCCCGCTCGGGGATTCGGACATCGGGCATAACATTTGGGGACTCGTCCGGGATCCCTTTACCGGGGGAAGAGAACACTTCCAGGACAGAGGGGAAGGATAGATAATAGCACCGGTGCTCAGGAAAACTCAGGGGGCCCGAAAACCCAGCGCTGTGTTGTCAGCTGTCTGTGTGTTTGTCTTTGGCTCTCTGTATTTGTGTGTGTGCCAGCATTGTCTCAGGCAGGACAGGAAGTCCAGAGTAATTCCGGGGCCCTGCTGTGAAGCAGGAAGGTATCTGGCACAGGAAGTCCAGAGTAATTCCGGGGCCCTGCTGTGAAGCAGGAAGGTATCTGGCACAGGAAGTCCAGAGTAATTCCAGGGCCCTGCTGTGAAGCAGGAAGGTATCTGGCACAGGAAGTCCAGAGTAATTCCGGGGCCCTGCTGTGAAGCAGGAAGGTATCTGGCACAGGAGAAAGCTTTCTCCAGCTGGCATAAGGCCGAGGCCAGCGAGCATGCTGGAAGGCAGCCGGCTCTGTGGGAAGGAGAGTTCTTCTCCTGATCCCGAGTCTGGTCAGGGGGCCTGAAAACCCAGTGCTGTGTTGTCGGCCGATGTTTGTCTGTCTGTGTGTTTGTCTTCAGCTCTCCGTGTTTGTCCGTGTTTGTGTATGTGCCGGCATTGTCTCTGGTCTCATTCCTACTCTTTTCAGGAGTTTCAGTGAACAGGCGAGCGGTTGTGGGGGCAATTGATGAGTCCCGACCAGGGCTACACTCTGGCGGACTCTGAAGGCCCTACAATAAGTGAACCTCAATAACTAGAGCCCGACCGGGTGAAACTCTCCTTTAAAATTCTTTGTGTGGGCACGGGTCAGGCACTTGAAGGCCATTAGGGTGCCTGCCACTTGAAGACTCCCGTGAGAGGATAAGGGGGTCACGGAAGAAGCTAGAAACCCCTAGGGTGCCCGCCCCTAGCAAGATAAACAGTTACCATTTACCATGGGTCAGGGGGAATCTACCCCACTTTCCCTCATGACTGACCATTTTTCGGATGTCAGGGCCAGGGCCCATAACTTGTCTTCTCTAGTCAAGAAAAGTAAATTAATAACATTTTGCTCTGCAGAGTGGCCCGCCTTCCAGGTTGGATGGCCTCCAGAAGGCACATTTCAACCATCCATCATACAGGCTGTGAAGGAGAAGGTTATGGCTCCGGATCCCTGGGGCCGTCCGGATCAGGTCCCCTATGTCATGGTTTGGCAGGATCTAGTGGAAGATCCGCCTAGGTGGTTAAAACCTTTCGTTCAACCTCCTAGCTCTTCTAACTCACAGGTCCTGGTGATGAAGACCCCCCCAGAGAAAACAAAAAAGAAAGAGGACCCAAAACTAGTCTTTCAGGAATCATCTTGTCCAAACCTGATAGACCTAGAAACGGAGGTGAGGCCTCCGCCATATGCGCCCTCCTTGCAAATCCCTCCGAGGAGAGAAGCTCCTACGGGTGAACCAAGAGGATTAAGAGGGCCAACAGGAACCGACCGTGAGGGGGGACCAGCATTGGGGACCCGGGGGAGAACTAGGGGAGATAGGGGTGGGCAAGATCCTGGGGACCCAGAGTTACCTTCATCCACTGTTCAGGTGCTCCCCGTCCGAGTGGGACCAGCTAACCCGGACGGAGAGTGAACCTATCAGTACTGGCCCTTTTCCACGAGTGACCTGTACAATTGGAAGACCCAAAACCCTCCTTTCTCAGAGAAACCCCAAGGCCTCATTGACCTCTTAGATTCCATTTTGTTCACTCACAACCCCACCTGGGACGATTGTCAGCAGCTGTTGCAGGTGCTCTTCACCACAGAAGAACGGGAGCGAATTCTGGCAGAGGCATGGAAACGGGTCCCGGGGATCGATGGGAGGCCAACCGCCCAGCCTCATCTCGTGGACGAGGGGTTTCCTCTGTTGCGGCCTAACTGGGATTTTGAGCGAGCAGAAGGTAGGGAGCGTCTCCGAGTGTACCGCCAGACTCTGATGGCTGGCCTGCGGGCCGCAGCAAGAAAGCCGACAAATTTGGCAAAGGTAAATTTAGTAAGGCAAGAGCCCACTGAGAGCCCAGCAGCCTTCCTAGAGAGGCTGATGGAAGCTTTCAGGCAATATACACCTATGGACCCCCAGGCTGAGGAGTCACGCGCTGCAGTCCTGTTAGTGTTTGTAAATCAGGCAGCCCCAGATATTAGGAAGAAATTACAAAAGATAGAGGGATTGGGAGAACAGACGATACAGGATTTATTGAAAGTAGCTGAAAGGGTATTCAATAATAGGGAGACCCCAGAAGAAAGGGAAGAACGAATTCGACGGGAGGAAAGGGAATTAGCTGAGAAGATCAGGAAGGAAGATAGAGAATATAGAACGAGGGAAAAGCGGAAGAACCAGAGGGAGCTAGCCCAGATTCTTTTTGCGGGGATAAAAGCTGGAACAGAATTGAGGGAACCTCGAGACCCCTGGACGGGAGAAAAACAGAAACCAAAAAGGCAGGCCCTAAAGAAAGATCAGTGCGCCTACTGCAGAGAACAAGGGCACTGGAAAAATGAGTGCCCTAAGAGGGACCTGAGGAGAGGTATGACCCAGAGAGAGAGAATCTCCCCTGGAACTCGAGTTCTATATGTGGGGGAAGACAGTGACTAGGGGAGTCAAGACTCGGCACCCCTCCCCAAGTCCTGGGTAACGAAAAGTAGAATTGCAGTCATGAGGAACTGGAAAATTCTACTGAAGATTACTCACAGCTGTGACACTTTACCTTGCTGATCAGTGGTGGGCTATTGATGATATTGTGAAAACATCTGTCCCTTCTAGAGAGGAGCTTAAGCAGGTGAGAACTCTTGGGGAGAGAGTGGTTAAAGCAGGAAATGGAGAGAAATGAGATCCCATTCCTGTGTCATAGCAGTACTGATTATGCTAAGATTCTGTGGAAGAAAGGAGAGGCCATTGGGTTTTATTCAGTTAAGCCTACAGAGCTGGGAGAATGACAGTCATGGACGGACTTGGACAGCCGATACATGTCTTATCCCTAGCCTTAAGAGATGAATAAATACCCGTTGGCCTGGGCTGAAAAGGCAGGGATGGGACTGGCCAAACAGACATCCGGTCGTCATCGAGCTAAGGGCCTAGGCAACTCCTGTGAGGGTGAGATAGTACCCCATGAGCCAGGAAGCTCGGTGGAGGATCACTCCCCACATTCGACGTCTCATGGATGCCGGAATTCTCAAGCGGTGTCAATCCCCTTGGAACACCCCCTTACTGCCGGTGAGGAAGCCAGGGGGGACAGATTACAGACCTGTCCAAGACCTGTGAGAAGTCAACAAACGGGTGAGTGACATACACCCCACTGTCTCTAACCTGTATACTCTCCTGAGCAGTTTGCTGCCTGAGTACACTTGGTACACTGTGTTGGACTTGAAAGATGCCTTTTTCAGCCTACCCCTGGCGGCCCAGAGCCAGGAGATATTTGCCTTTGAGTGGACCAAGGGGGAAGGCCAACCGGTAATCCCACAGAGATTCAAGAGGCTCTGAGTGAGGACCTGTACGAATATCGGACTTGCCACCCAGAGGTCCTTCTGCTCCCCAGCCCTTGCCCTGCCTAAAGATGGGCAAAGAAAAGCGGGAGCCACCGCGGTAGAAGAGTACAGTTGTGAATATGGCTCTGTGAAGTTTTATACACTGTGTGGCTTTGGTGAGGTCTTAAGTTGTGGTCTGACACACACTGCTGTTGTTCCTCTGGATTTAGTGAAATGCCATATGCAGGTGGACCCACAGAAGTAGAGGAGAATGCCTATCTGTGGCGCACATCACTGTATTTGGCTGCCTCTGCCAGTGCTGAATTCTTTGCTGACCTTGCTCTGGCTCCTATGGAAGCTGCTAAGGTTCGAATTCAAACCCAACCAGGTTAACAGATACCATACACCATGATGAAGTTTGCCTGCTTTGCTGTGTTGCATAAAGAGAAGGGTAGCAGTGCCTCTCAGGTCCTCAAGAGACTTGGATTTAGAGGTGTATGGAAGGGACTCTTTGCCCGCATCATCATGATCGGCACTCTGACTGCACTATCTATGATTCTGTGAAGGTCTACTTCAGGCTCCCTCGCCCTCCTAGTCTCTGAAGAAGACACTCAGTAGACAAATGATGGACTGAAACTGCATGTTGAAAATACAACTGGACGAGAGATAATCCAGGCTTGCATAGCGTGCCAGCTGATGAGGACAGGGAAAAAGCAGCACACGGGAACGAGGTACCGAGGGGAAGAGCCAGGGCAACACTGGGAGATAGATTTCTGAAGAAGACTCTCAGTAGATAAATGAAAGCACTGAGGTAAGACCAGGATCTGTTGGTTCTGGTAGATACCTTCTCAGGGTGGGTGGAAGCCTTCCCCGCTAAGGGAAAGACAGCAATAGTGGTTGCTAAAAAGATCTTAGAGGAAATAGTGCCTAGGTAAGGGCTGCCGATGACTATGGGCTCTGATAACAGACCTGCCTTTGTGAGCCAGATTGTACAAGGGCTGGCCCGAGCTCTGGGGACGAAATGGAAGTTACATTGTGAATATAATCCCCAGAGCTCAGGACAGGTTGAGAGAATGAATTGGACTCTAAAAGAAACTTTGACGAAGTTGGCAATAGAGACTGGCGGGGACTGGGTGACCCTCCTTCCCTTTGCACTCTTTCGGGTGTGTAACACCCCTTATAAGCTGAATCTTACCCCTTTTGAGATTCTGTATGGAAGACCCCCTCCTGTGTGTCCTATTTTTAAAGGAAAATGCCTGCCACCCCCTACTTTGGGACAATTCCAGCAAACTCTGATGGCATTAAGTAAAGTACATAACCATGTTTGGAAATTGATTCAAGAGATACACGAGGGTCAAAATAAGGGGGCCATCCCCTCACATGATATTGGCCCAGGTGATTGGGTTTGGGTAAAACGGCACCAATCTAAAGTATTAGAACCTAGATGGAAAGGCCCTTATGTTGTTCTCCTTACCACTCCTACTGCTGTCAAAGTCGATGGGATTGGACCCTGGGTTCACTGCAATCACGTGCGGCAAGCCACACCGGAAGAACAGGAAAAAGCGCGAGAAGAATGGAAGGCGAGTCCTCACCTGTCAAATCCTTTGAAACTGAAACTCGTCCACCGGGAGGTCTCCTAATTCTCCTGCTGATTATGGCAGGAGCTGAAGCTGTGTAACCTCTTGTGATGGGCCCTGGGAATGGGCCGTAGGAAACAGAGATTTGGTAGCCCCAAGTGTGGCGCAACCCGCAGGGCCAAGTACCTCAGATATGGGTGAACCAAGCTTTACTATCTCTGCAAGGCCAAGGGATTTCCTCCCTACAAGCTGCTGTAGATGAAGAGAATCAATCAGTCATTTAGAGAAGTCTTTGACTTCCTTGTCTGAGGTGGTCTTGATTAGAAAGAGAGAATGGGAAGCCCAGCAGAGATGGTTTGAGTCTTGTTTTCAACACTCCCCCTGGCTGACTACTTTAATATCCACCCTCCTGGGTCCACTTATAGTGTCAGTGGCCCAGGATGGAAAAGAGGAAGATTCCTCTACTTGAACAACAGATGGGGGAATGTGAGGCAAGCAGAAGTAACGCAGCTTAGATTAGGAGTAGGCCTTCCTACTTGGTAAGATTATCAGGCCACCTGGATCCAATACCAATTAGCTTTCACTTAATACTGACCACTGGTTGCCAATTAGGAAATTAGGAACGGGGCAGAAACCCCCAGGAAAGTCCCACGCGCGAAAGTATTGACCAATGAAATTGCTTTGCAAACGTGTAACCAATCCGCTTCTCACCCTATAAATTTGTGTAACAGCTTGGGCTCGGGGCTCTCTGACTCGCACCATTGCGTTGGTTGCGGGTGGAGAGTCCTGGCTCGAGTCAGTAATAAACTTCCCTTCCTGCGAGTTGCATTGTCTTGGAGGCCTTCTCTCTTCCCGCTCAGGGATTTGGACATCAGGCATAACACAAACATTATTCTCAATGGTGAAAAACTGAAAGCATTCCCCCTAAGATCAGGAAAACGAGAAGGGTGTCCACTTTTGCCACTATTATTCAACATAGTTCTGGATGACCTAGCTAAAGCAATCAGAGAAGAAAAAGAAATAAAACAAATCCAGGTCAGAAAAGAAGTAAAACTCTCATTGTTTGCAGATGACATGATACTGTACATAGAAAACCCTAAAGATAGTAACAGAAAATTGCTGGAGTTAATCAGTGAATTTAGCAAAGTTGCAGGATACAAAATCAATGCACAGAAATCACTTGCATTTCTATATACTAACAATGAAAAATCAGAAAGAGAAATTAAGGAATCCATCCCAGTCACCATTGCAACAAAAAGAATTAAATATCCAGGAATAAACTTACCTAAGGAGACAAAAAACTGCACACAGAAATTATAAGACACTAATGAAAGAATCAAAGATGACATAAACAGCTAGAGAGACATTCCATGTTCTGGGTAGGAAGAATCAATATTGTGAAAATGACCATACTACCAAATGCAATCTACAGGTTCAATGCAATCCCTATCAAATTAGCAATGGCATTTTTCACAGAACCAGAACAAAAAATTTCACAATTCGTATGGAAACACAAAAGACCCTGAATAGCCAAAGCAATCTTGAGAAAGAAGAATGGAGCAGGAAGAACCAATCTTCCTGACTTCAGATTATACTACTAACTACAGTCATCAAGACAGTATGGTACTGGCACAGAAACAAGCCCAAGCAATAAACCCATGCACCTTTGAGTACCTTATTTTTTAAAAAGAAGGCAAGAATATACAATGGGGCAAAGACAGTCTCTTCAATAAATGGTGCTGGGGAGACTGGACAGCTACATGTAAAAGAATGAAATTAGAACACTTCCTAACACCATTCACAAAGATAAACTCAAAATGCATTAAAAACCTAAATGTAAGACCAGAAATTATAAAACTCTTAGAGGAAAACATAGGCAGAACACTCGATGACATAAATCAATGCAAGATTCCCTATGACCCACCTCCTAGAGTAAGGGAAATAAAAACAAAAGTAAACAAGTGGGACCTGATTAAACTTAAAAGCTTTTGCACAGCAAAGGAAACTATAAGCAACATGAAAAAACAACCCTCAGAATGGGGGGAAATAATAGCAAATGAAAAAATTGGCAAGGGATTAATTTCCAAAATATACAAGCAGCTCAAACAACTCAATACCAGAAAAACAAACAACCCAATCAAAGAGTGTGAAAAAGACCTAAGCAGACATTTATTCAAAGAAGACATACAGATGACAAACAAACACATGACAAGATGCTCAACATCACTCATTATTAGAGAAATGCAAATCAAAACGACAATGAGATATCATCTCACACCAGTCAGAATGGCCCTCATCAAAATGTCTACAAACAATAAATGCTGGAGGTGTGGAGAAAAGAGATTGCCTTTGCACTGGAAATGTAAATTGATACAGCCTCTATGGAAAATGGTGTGGAGATTCCTTAAAAAATGAGGAATGAAACCACCATATGACCCAGCAACCCCGCTCCTAGGCATATACCCTGAGGAAACCAAAACTGAAAGAGACACACGTATCCCATTGTTCATTGCAGCACTATTTACAATAGCTAGAACATGGAAGCAACCTAGATGTCAATCAACAGATGAATGGATAAAGAAGTTGTGGTACATATACGCAATGGAATATTACTCAGCCATAAAAAGGAATGAATCTGAGTCAGTTCTAATGAGGTGGATGAACCTAGAATCTATTATACAGAGTGAAGTGAGTCAGAAAGAGAAACATAAATAAATACCGTATTCTAACACATATATACGAATCTAGAAAAATGGTATTGAAGAGTTTACTTACAGGACAACAATGGAGAAACAGACATAGAGAATAGACTTATGGACATGGGTAGAGGAGAGGAGAGGGTGAAATGTATGGAAACAGTAACTTGGAAACTTAGATTACCAAATGTAAAATAGATAGTCAACAGGAATTTGCTGTATGGCTAAAGAAATTCAAACAGGGGCTCTGCATCAACCTAGAGGGGTGGGGTGGGGAGGGAGATGGGAGGGAGCTTCAAAAGGAAGTGTATATATGTATACCTATGGCTGATTCATGTTGAGGATTGACAGAAAACAGCAAAATTCTGTAAAGCAATTACCCTTTAATAAAAAATAATTTTTTTAAAAAGTGGGCAGAAGACCTAAACAGATATTTTCCAAAGACATAGAGATGGCTAATAATACATGAAAAGATGCTCAACATTGCTCATTATTAGAGAGATGCAAATAAAAACCCCAATGAGGTATTATCTCATACCAGTCAGAATATGAAAGTGAAAGTCACTCAGTTGTGTCTGACTCTTTGCAATCCCATGGACTAAACAGCCCATGGAATTCTCTAGGCCAGAATACTGGAGTGGGTAGCCTTTCCCTTCTCCAGGGGATCTTCCCAACCCAGTCAGAATAGCCATCATCAAAAAGTCTACAAACAATAAATGCTGGCCAGGGTGTGAAGAAAAGGGAACCCTTTTATACTGTTGGTGGGAATGCAAACTGATACAATCACTATGGAAAACAGCATAGAGATTCTTTAAAAAAAAAAAAAAAAAACTAAGAATAAAACCACCATAAGATTCAGCAATCCCACTACTAGTCATATACTCTGAGGAAACCAGAAATGAAAAAGGCACTTTATTTTTCAATATTAAGTGTAGTGAAAAAACAAACTAGAAATGAATTTTAGTATCACAAAGCTTTAAATTGTGTGAAGGTGTACAGTTAGAAAAGATATAATATGTGAAAACTACCCTTGGTAGAATGTTCTTGCCTTACTTGCAAATTGGAAATACGTGTATTAATTTTTTAATTTCCATGTCCTGGCTACTTGTCAAAAAATGAAATCAGAGTGCATTTCACCCTAAACGTAAAATCCAGGCATCATAAATTTTTTTAATGTGTTTAGTGTGTCCAAAATCACTGCAGACAGTGACTGCAGCCATGAAATTAAAGGACACTTGCTCCTTGGAAGGAAAGCTATGACAAATCAAGACATGTTAAAGAGCAGATACATCACTTGTCGACAAAGGTCCATATAGTAAAAGCTATGATTTTTTCAGTAGTCATGTATGGATGTGGGCATTGGATCATCAAGAAGTCCGTGCCCAAGAATTGATGCTTTTGAATTGTGGTGCTAAATAAGACTCTGGAGAGTTCCTTGGACTGCAAGGAAATCAAACCAGTCAATCCTAGTGGAAATCAACCCTGAATACTCATTGGAAGGACTGATGCTGAAACTGAAGCTCCAGTACTTTGGCCACCTGATGGGAAGATCTGATTCATTGGAAAAGACCTTAATGCTGGGAAAGATTGAACTCAAAAGCAGAAGGGAGTGTCAGGGGATGAAATGGTTAGATAGCATCACTGACTCAATGGACATGAATTTGAGCAAACTCTGGGAGATAGTGTAAGACAGAGGAGCCTGGTGTGCTGCAGTCCATGGGATCACAAAGAGTCACACTCGACTTAGCAACTGAACAACAAAACAAAAGACAGAAACATTGATGTATGCAGTGCTAAGTGAACATGAAGATTGGCCCTGATATAACCTACGAGATTTAGCTGAGGATCTGAAAAACTCATGCCTAAGCTGTGACTGGAATGATATGGAGAAGTAAAGGTTGTAAAGGAGACCAGAGAGTAGTTCATTAAAGGGCTATTAGAGTGAACAGACATTTAAGGATATAACATACTGTGAAGCTCCTCTGTGCTGATTTCTTTCTCTTCCAGTGGGACCTCGTATGTGACCAACAGTCACAGAAACCGTTGATTCAATCCCTAGTCATGGTTGGAACACTGGTGGGGGGCCTCATCTACGGCCATCTCTCAGACAGGTGAGTATCTCCACATCACTGCTGCCCCTCCTCTGTGGTGTGTTCACAGTTTATGATTACTTAATTCATAAGGAAATGTTTCTTTAGTTCCAGGACACAATTTATGCTGTTGTGGGTTGCCTTGGTTTCCAGGGAGCTATGGATAGAAATTCAGAATTAGACTCATTGTGATGAATGCGATTTGTTGCCACAGATCTCTCTGTTTTAGCACAGAAATAACCTTTCCATAAGATTAACAGCAGGGGGTATTTTGGAACAATTTTTAGAGGCAAGTTACCATAAAATTAGAGAGATCTCATAAAGATGAGAAGGAGTTACCAATGAGATAAGAGAATGTGTTTTCAAGATAAGTGATTCAGCCTGTTTGAAGAAACAGAGTTGTAGCCCTTTGCCATGAAGTCTGTGTGTCCCTCACAGATCAGTGAGCTAAACGCTTGCAGGTTCCTACCTTGGTCCTCATGTCACGGTCTTGTGTGTGTGTGTGTTCAGTCACTCAGGGTGTCTGACTCTTTACGACCCTATGGACTGTATCCCTCCAGGCTCCTCTGTCCACAGGATTTTCTAGGCAAGAATACTGGACTTGGTTGCCATTTGCTCCTCCAGGAGATCTTCCCGGCCCAGGGATCAACCATGTCTTCTGCATTCCCACATTGGCAGGCAGATTCTTTACCACGGAGCCACCTAGGAAGCCCATATCATGGTTACCCTACTGTAATTAGTGCTCTTTGAAACCTCTGTGCTTTCTCGGATGGTACTGAAGTTGGAGTAGAAATAACTGTGTCTATAATCTGGCTGTGTGATTATGTTAAAAAGAAAAAAGAAAGAAAAAAAGAAAGAAAAAGCCTACTTACAGGTAATATTTGCCACCATACAAGGCAATTAACTAATTCATAGACCTCATCTGTCAAAATGTGTTGTGTGAGAAGTTTGGGTTATCCTGTGCCTGACAGTGATCATTCTTAAAGTACATTCTTAAAGCAATAGGACAAACATGGCAGCGGCACATTCAAGTCTCCTATAGGGGAAATGGGAGGCTTAGAGTAAGTATCCCTTGTCATTTGTAAGCCTAATATCATTTAATCTTAGAGCTGAAAATTGTGGACTCTGACAGTATCACCTCAGTGTAATTAGTCAAAGATTTCTGGATCAGAGTGCTCATTTGGATCAGCCTACTGACTGAGCCTTTTAGGACTATTCATAATAAAATGCTGATTGAGAGTTTAGATGGACATGGAGTCATAGATGTCTGGGTTGTGTGTCTGTGTGAGTTATGATAAGAGTTGAGAGTGGAATATTAGGTGAAGAGATAACATTGTAGCTAAGCTAAGGATTTTAAACTGACATAGGTAAAAAGTTTATGAGCACTGGTATCAAAAGCACAAATAAGTAAGGGAGACTATGTCAAAACAAGTCTGCTTCATAGCAAAAGAAATGATTGACAAAATAAAAAGGAAATATGTAGAATGAGAGAAAAATATTTGAAAGTCATGAATCAGATAAAGTGTTAATATCCAAAATGTGCAGGGAATTACTACAACCAATAGAAAAAAAACCATAAATAACCTGTTGCTAAATTTGGGCAAAGGAGCTCAAAAAAAAAAGACAAAGAAGTAGTCCACAGGTATATGAAGACATACTTAACATCACTGATCATCAGTTCGATTCAGTTCAGTCACTCAGTCGTGTCCAACTCTTTGTTACCCAGTGGACTGCAGCACACCAGGCTTCCCTGTCCATCACCAACTCCCAGAGCTTGCTCAAGCTCTTGTCCATCGAGTCAGTGATGCCATCCAACGATCTCATCCTCTGTCATCCCCTTCTCCTGCCTTCAATCTTTCCCAGCATCAGAGTCTTTTCCAAAGAGTCGGTTCTTTGCAGCAGGTTGCCAAAGTTTTGAGTTTCAGCTTCAGCATCAGTCCTTCCAATGAATATTCAGGACTGATTGCCTTTAAGATCAACTGGTTTGATCTCCTTGCAGTCCAAGGGACTCTCAAGTGTCTTCTCCAACACCACAGTTCAAAAGCATCAATTCTTCTGCACTCAGCTTTCTTTATAGTCCAACTCTCATGTCCATACATGACTACTGGAAGAACCATCAGTTCAGTTCAGTTCAGTCGCTCAGTCGTGTCCGACTCTTTGCAACCTCATGGATTGCAGCACGCCAGGCCTCCCTGTCCATCACCAGCTCCCAGAGTTTACTCAAACTCATGTCCATCGAGTCGGTGATGCCATCCAGCCATCTCACCCTCTGTTGTCCCCTTCTCCCCCTGCCCCCATCCCTCCCAGCATAAGGGTCTTTTCCAGTGAGTCAACTCTTCACATGAGGTGGCCAAAGTACTGGAGTTTCAGCTTCAGCATCCGTCCTTCCAATGAACACCCAGGACTGATCTCCTTTAGGATGTACTGATTGGATCTCCTTGCAGTCCAAGTGACTCTCAAGAGTCTCCTTCAACATCACAGTTCAAAAGCATCAATTTTTCAGTGCTCAGCTTTCTTCACAGTCCAACTCTCACATCCATACATGACCACTGGAAAAACCATAGCCTTGACTAGACAGACCTTTGTTGGCAAAGTAATGTCTCTGCTTTTTAATATTCCATCTAGGTTGGTCATAACTTCCCTTCCAAGGAGTAAGCATCTTTTAAATTCATGGCTGCAATCACCATCTGCAGTGATTTTGGAGCCCAAAAAATTAAAGTCTGACACTGTTTTCACTGTTTCCCCATCTATTTCCCATTAAGTGATGGGACCAAATGCCATGATCTTAGTTTTCTGAATGTTGAACTTTAAGCCAACTTTTTTACTCTCCTCTTTCACTTTCATCAAGAGACTTTTTAGTTCCTCTTCATTTCTGCCATAAGGGTGGTGTCATCTGCATATCTGAGGTTATTGATATTTCTCCCAGCAATCTTGATTCCAGCTTGTGCTTCTTCCAGCCCAGTGTTTCTCATGATGTACTCACTAAATGGACCTTTGTCGGCAAAGTAATGTCTCTGCTTTTTAATAAGCTGTCTAGGTTGGTCATAGCTTTTCTTCCAAGGAGCAAGCATCTTTTAATTTCATGGCTGCAGTCACCATCTGCAGTGATTTTAAGAAAATAAAGTTCATCACTGTTTTTATTGTTTCCCCATCTACTTGCCATGAAGCGATGTGACTGTCAGTTAAAAATGAATGTTGAGTTTTAAGCCAGCCTTTTCACTCTCCTTGTTCAATTTCATCAAGAAGCTCTTTAGTTCATCTTTGCTTTCTACCATAAGGTTGGTGTCACCTGCTTATCTGAAGTTATTGATATTTCACCGTGGCAATCTTGATTCCAGCTTGAGCTTCATCCAGCCTGGCATTTTGTATGATGTACTCCGCATGTAAACTAAATAAGCAGGGTGACAGTATACAGCCTTGACGTACTTCTTTCCCAATTTGGAACCAGTCCTTTGTTCCATGTCTGGTTCTAACTGTTGCTTCTTGACCTGCATACAGATTTCTCAGGAGGCAGGTCAAGTGGCCTGCTATTCCCATCTCTTTAAGAATTTTCCACAGTTTCTAATGATCCACACAGTCAAAGGGTTGACATAATCAATAAAGCAGAAGTAGATGTTTTTCTGGAATTCTCTTGCTTTTTCTATGATCCAGTGGATGTTGGCAATTTGATCTCTGGTTCCTCTTCCTCTGCTAAATCCAGCTTGAACATCTGGAAGTTCACAGTTCATGTACTGTTGAAACCTAGCTTGGAGAATTTTGAGCATTACTTTGCTAGAAAAATCAAAACAACAATGAGGTAGATCCTCACGCCATTTGGATGGACATCGTATCCAAAACACTGTTGTCAATTCCAGAGTCAAAGAGTTTTTTCCTCATGCTTTCTTCCAGGAGTTTACTGTTTCAGGGTAATGTTTAAGTCATAATCCATCTTAAATGATTTTTTGAATGGTATGAATAGGGATCAAAGTTCATCCTTCTGCATGTGATTACCCAGTTTCTCAACATCATTATTGAAAAAAATATTACTGGCTCCTTTATCAAATGTGATATCTGAAGAATTAATTTCTGGAATCATGATAAGAGCATTATTATGTGTCCATCTTTATGCCAGTACCATAATCTTTTTATTACTGTAGCTGTATAGTATAGTTTGAAATAAAAAATGTGATGCTTCTAAGCTGGTATCTTCTTTGTCATAATTGCTTTGGCTATTTGGGGACATGTATGATTTCATGTAAATTTTAGAATATCTTTTGCTATTTTGTGAGAAATGCCATTGGAATTTTTTTCATTTTCATTTTCATTCTTTTGGCAAGCCTGGGAAGTAAATACCACTTGTACCAGCAGTTTACAATGTCTAATAAGTTAATTAGCCCAGGGCATTTTAATTAGTAAACTGCAGAGTCAGAACTCAAACCCCAAGACTTTTTATTTAGTAAGCTTTATTTCTTAGAGTAGTTTTAGGTTCATAGCAAAATTAAACAAAAAATACAGAGATTTCTCATATACCCTTGATGTTGATAGTGGGGAAGATTACCATTGGAATTTTGATAGAGATTGCATTGAATCTATAGATGGCTTTGGGTAGCATAGACATTTAAACAATACTAATTCTTCCAATTCATGTACATGGGTTATCTTTCCATTTATTTGTGTCTTCTTCAAGTTCTTTCATCAAAGTCTTGCTGTAGTGTCTATGTATTTCATCTCTTTCATGAAACTGATACTTATTTTACAACTTTGATGCTATAGTAAGTGGAATTGCTACCTTTTAAATTTCTCAGACATTGCATTACTGGTGTGTAGAAATGCATTTGACTTCATATGTTGATTTTTGTATCTTGCAGGTTACTGAATTTGTAGACTGGTTCTAGCAAATTGTTTGGTTGAATCTTTAGGATTTTCTATTAATATATACAAGTTCATACTATCTGCAGCAAAGAAAATAAAATTCTACTTTTCCAGTATGGTTATATTTTTCTTCTTTATCTTTCCTAATATCTATAACTAGCACTTACAGAATTGTGTTGATAGAACTGGTGTGAGTGGGCACTTTTTCTTCCCTGAACTTAAAGGAAAATCTTTCAAACTGTCTCTGCTGAGTATGATGTTCTCTGAAGCGTTTTCTGTATCACATTTATTGTGTTGAGTTATATTCCTTCTATACCATCTAATTGAGTATTTTTTTATCACGAAAGGGTATCGTATTATGTCAAAAGACTTTTTCATCTTTTGAGATCAACATTTGGTATGCCCAAACTATCCCTTCCTCCCTGACAACTATAAGTTTGTTCTGTGAGTCTGTTTCTGATTTGTAAATAAGTTCATTTCTATGATATCTTTTTAGAGTCTGCATATAAGGAATGTCATATGACATTTCTCCTCCTCTGTCTGACATTTTATTCAGTGTTTCAATCTGTAGATCCATCCATGTTGTTGCAAATGCCATCATTTCATTCTATTTTATGACTCAATTATATTCCACTGTAGATACGTACTGCATCTTCCTTTATCCATTCCTTCATCAGCGAACAGTTAGATTGCTCTCATGCCCTGGCTCTTGTAAACAGAGTTGCAATGAACATTGGGATGCATGTATCTTTTTTTTTTTCTTTTTCATTTATTTTTATTAGTTGGAGGGTAATTACTTCACAACATTGCAGTGGGTTTTGTCATACATTGACATGAATCAGCCATGGAGTTACATGTATTCCCCATCCCGATCCCCACTCCCACCTCCCTCTCCACCCGATTCCTCTGGGTCTTCCCAGTGCACCAGGCCCAAGCACTTGTCTCATGCATGGGATGCATGTATCTTTTTTTTTTTTTTTTTCTTTTTTTTTTTATTATTATTTTTTTTTCCAGTGGGTTTTGTCATACATTGATATGAATCAGCCATGGATTTACATGTATTCCCAATCCCGATCCCCCCTCCCACCTCCCTCTCCACCCGATTCCTCTGGGTCTTCCCAGTGCACCAGGCCCGAGCACTTGTCTCATGGGATGCATGTATCTTAAAGCCCTCTTTTCTTGGTGCCCAATGATACAGAGAATTCACTTTTCCTTATTTTTTTGTACCTCCTTTTCCCTTCATTCTCCATCTTAGGTAATTCTTTCCGCTGAGATATTTATATAACAGCCTCTGGCTGAATTATGGTGCTCTTATATTCTGTTCTAGAAACTATATTGCTTTAGGCCAATAAAATCAGATTCAACAAAGAGTGACTCTTACCTAACCCTTCAACAACTTTCATGCATTATTCCACTGATCTTTTGCATCAGTTTAGCCTTGCCTGTGTTGTCCTAGAGACCCAAGTACACTTTTAGCTCTCTTATGTTTCAGACACTTGAGAGACTATATACCAGGTTAAATACATATGCTAATACACGACTGCTTACAGAAATGTTACAATTTCCAACACCATGGTTTCTTCTGTGAGAAGTTATTTTTATTTTTATTTTTATTTTTATTTTTGGCCATGCCACATGGCTTGCAGGATTTTAGCTCCCGGATCAGGAACAGAACCCACACCCTCAGCAGTGAAAGCATGGAGTCCTAACCACTGGAAGACCAGGGAAGAAAGTCAGAAAGAGAAAAACAAATATCATAAATTAACACATATATGTGGAATCTAGAAAAATGGTAGAGATGGACCCTATTTGCAAAGCAGAAATAAAAACACAGATGAACAGTTTCTTTCATATGGTGTCAGAGTCATCTGACAGAGTCATCTGGTGGTTGTATGATGAAGTATTTGTATTGTTTGCATATAGTCAAAGATTGTTACTTTATGGAGATTGCATTGTTGATTTAGCTTTTGTTTACCCAAGCTTTCAGGCACATGATTCTCTTGTTGAAATTTCAGAGTATGCTTTTGTTTTCTTAATTTGTTACCATAAATTATCATTACTAACATCACCTAAGCTGACTGTCTGTTTTGTAGGTTTGGGCGAAAGCTGATTCTCAGGTGGTGTTTACTCCAACTTGCCATCTCTGGGACCTGTACAACCTTTGCTCCCAACATCTTCGTTTATTGCTTACTACGCTTCTTGTCGGGCTGCTCCATTGCAGTTGTAATAGCAAACAACTGTGTTCTAAGTAAGCCAACAATTTTGATCTAATCCATCTTCTTAGCCTTGAATGTGAGCTTGAAATTTTACACTTATTTGACATGATAACACTGTCTTGATATCTTTCAGTTGTAGAGTGGACAAGATCCCAGTCGAAAGGCATGGTATTAACATTGATATACTGTGCCCTTAGTATTGGACAGATGATCCTGGGAGGACTGGCTTTTGTCTTTCGAGAGTGGCGCACCCTGCAGCTAGTGGTGTCTGTACCTTTCTTTGTCTTCTTTCTCTCCTCAAGGTATAAAGTACTCTCTCTCTCTTAAGGAAATCTGGGATAAAATGCACATTGAATTGGGATATACTGATTTTCTTATTCCCTGACACATTCTTATTTAGACCTGAAATCCATGTCTCTCACCTGTTCATTCTGGGCAATTTGAAATTTGAGAAACATAACATGGAGTAACAATAATCTTTCTGCTAGGTATTTTCTGCCATCTGGTTCCTAACTCTTTCCCAATATAAAGGTCATAGAGCTATTCCAATATTATTTTCCTTAATATAAAATACAGACTCAATTTTTTATTAAAAAAAAAGAAAGAAATACCTTTAATTCTATTTTGGCTTTGGAATGTGTCAGGTCACAGAAAAACTTTCAGTGATTTGCTCTGTTGCAGATGGAATTGGATGAAAAAGATGCAGCAAATTTATTCACAGAGCTGTTTCACAAAATAGCAACAAGATTTTCCACTAGTTAAATTTGCACGCAGATTAGATGATTTACATTATGAATTCAGCACTCCTTCTTCCCTTAAATAACTTCAAGAAATAATTATTAATGGATAACTACATTCCGACACTAAAACCAATCTAGGGAAAATCAGATTTAGGAGAACACAGAGAGATGACTACAGGTTTTATAGAGCGAGATGAGTTCAGAGAGAGAATACAGTATAATCCACGTCAGACTCATCTATGAAGTCATTCTGTATTTGCAACACTACAAGGAAGCTAGCACTACTGTACCCATGTTATTAATGAGAAAACTGAGGCAGATGTAAAGAAGTAATTAGTCATTAATTGGTATTAGGAATTGGATAATTAGTTATCAACATAACTAATAGTAGTAGGAGTAATTGTAGTCATTGTTAGGCTTTAAGCTGACATTTTGGGGGCTTCTTTTTTAAAGGAATAGACACTGTAAATATATATCATGTGCAAAAAGTTGTTTGTTCCACACCACAGTGGAAGGAAATTATCATGTGAGGGACTCTCAAGATTAAGCTTGTCAAGCTTCTTGTAAATCCTCCTGGTGAGTAAGCAGAGAGGCAATTTCACTCCAAAGTCTGTGTTCCTTACTAGTAGTACAACTTTCAAGTGCACTGGCATGGAGTGGTTGGTCTCATATTCTCCTAGTATTTGTATAATAGATCTGGAATTTCTCATATTCCCTGGTGGCTCAGACGGTAAAGAATCTGCCTACAATGCAGGAGACCTGGATTCAATCCCTGGGTCAGGAAGATCACCTGGAGAAGGGAATAGCAACCCACTCCGGTATTCTTGCCTGGATAATGCCATGGACAGAGGAGCCTGGCGAGCTACAGTCAGTGGGGTCACAAAGAGTCGTATGACTGAGCAGTTAACACTAACTAACTGATCCAACAAGTGAAGTGGTAGATTTTAGATGGAAAGCAAAATGCAACTGTTATCAATTGACATGTGACAAATAAGCAATGGCCTCCCAACTGGTGCTAGTGGTAAAGATTCTGCCTGCCAATGCAGGAGATGATGCAAGAGATGTGGGTTCAATCCCTGGGGCAGAAAGATCCCCTAGAGAAGGAAATGGCAATCCACTCCAGTTTTCTTACCGGGAAAATCCCATGAACAGAGGAGCCTGGCAGGCTACAATCCTTGGGGTCTCAAGGAGTCGGACAGGACTGAGTGACTGAGCACAACTGACTGCACTTGTGTGCTCATCTTTCATCAGGTGGCTGGTGGAATCTTCTCGATGGCTGATTATCACCAATAAACTAGATGAGGGCTTAAAGGAACTTAAAATAGTTGCACACAGAAATGGAATGAAGAACATTGAAGAAACCCTGAACTTGGAGGTGAGTGAGAAAGGGAAGGGAAGATCGTTACTTGGTTGAAGGGAAATCATAAACTGATATCTGCCTTCTCCTTCTTGAGATAGACAAGCTGCTTTTCTAACAAGGACAGCTAGTTGAAAATGGAAATTCGCTAGTCTTTCATGGGCATCTAGTAGAAAAGAAACTTTGAGCACTGTGCAGCTACTTCTTTCTTTCTTAAACTTTTTTATTTTGTGTTGGACTATTGCTCATTAACAACGTTGTGATAGATTCAGGTGAACAGTGTGGGGATTCAGGGATACATATAGGAGTATCCTCTAGCTCACTTCCTCTGAATCTAAAACTTTTCTACTCTTGAGTCACCCTACCTCCGTCTATGGCCTCTTCTTCAAAATAGCATTTTAACATTTAATTTCCTGGAGTCTCCCTTAACTCCCTGCATCTTCCTTCATTTCATGTTCACATGTGATTGTATGTATAATATGGTACACTAGAAAGAAAGAGAACACACGTCTCTTATCCTTTCGTGTGCCAGCGCACATCACAATTCCTGGTACTATGTTAGCAAATGATATGTGTTTACTGTTGTTGAAGGGTTTGAGAGCGACCATGCAGGAGGAGCTGGAGACAACACAGACTAAAACAACTATGTTTGACTTGTTCCGCACACCCAACCTGCGAAAAAGGACCTGTCTCCTGTTCTTTGTGAGGTGGGCTACACACAGTGCATGTGAGAAGAAACACGAATCTATTTATTTCAAATGTTGTAACGGTATTGTGAGAGGAAGGGCATATTTGCATTTTTTAAATTAATGTATTTATTTTAATTGGAGGCTAATTATTTTAAAATATTGTAGTGGTTTTTGCCATATATTAACACGAATCAGCCATGGGTGTACACGTGTCCCCCATCCTGAACACCCCTCCCATCTCCCTCCCCATCCCATACCTCAGGGTCATCCCAGTGCACCGGCCCTGAGTGCCCTGTCTCATGAATTGAACCTGGACTGGTGACCTGTTTCACATATGGTAATACACATATTTGCATTTAAAAGATGAGGAAAACAGGCCAAGTAAGACTCCTGTGGAACTGATTTTATGATGACGGTTCAGTCATATCACACTGTCAGTCTCTTCACTGGAGATTGAGGTTGAGAACTTCCCTCACAGTACAGATTTTGGCACTTAATTTTCTTCATTTATTCTTTGAATTTTAATTGAAGCAAGTCTGGCACACTGTAATGTGAAGAGATCACAAATAAATACTGATCAATGAGTATTCAATGTCTAACAATGTAACCAACATACAAATAAAGATAGAACAATCCTAATTCCCCAGGAGTTCTGCTCATGGAACCCATATAACCACCACCACCTCCACCACTACCCCACTCTCATCTTCTCCTCACTGCCCTCCACTGTGCACTGTTCCCATCTGCATCACTACAGATGAGTGTTGCCTGATCTTAACCTTCACATAATAAATGACAGAAGGGTTCTGTGACAGGTCTTCTTTCTTCTGGCTCACTCATGAAGATTCACCCATTCTGTTGCTTGTACCAGTAAACTGTTCTCCCCAGTGTTATAGTTTCCTTTACATGAATACACTGCAATATCTGTATGTACTTCAAACTTGGTGGACTTTATTTGTTTCCATTTTGGATACACTTTGTGTTCTAGCACAAGGGCTTCTGTAGTAAATCTTGTTTATTATTTCTTGAGGAGATGTAACTACTAACTTTGATAGAGTCAGGAGGAGAAACCTTAAATACAGTTCTGAATTTTTGAAGACTTACACACGCATAAGCCACTGGAAAATACATACCCACTGCCGATCTTAAGAAGTAACTACTAAGCTGAACAATTTACTTCTTTCCAGACATATTCTAGTAGACGTCTGCATTTAAATGCATTGTGCTGTTTCAACATTTCTTTACTCACTAGGAAACACAGATTTATGTTCCAGAATCCTACATAATCAGAATGGAAGCAAAAAGTATAGATAATGATCAAGAAAGACCTTGCTTAAAATTGCTGTGATCTGTGGTGTTTCTTCTGTTGTGAGTTCTAAGTGTAGCTCTCTCTGGTTTTAGTAGATCTTTAAAGTGGACTCAAGTCTAGATGCTTTCTGTGTAAGATGTAGATCCCCAGTGGCAATATTTCATTACATTTCTGATGGTACAGTTGGTGCACATTTGCTTTCTGAATTCTTCCATTTTCTCTTGGTGCTAAGAAATCAGATACTAAGTTTAAATTTCCCAGAATTCTGTTAGACCCCAGGACACTGCTCCCAGGTCAAGGAGACACTGGTAGTCTCTTTGCAACTTCAATCATAGTTGAGAAAAAGGGAATTCTTCCCAGTACTGGTGTTGGGGGATGAGAGGGAGGACTCTCAGAATTCATACATACATATGTACATTTATACAGACAACTCACAAAAAGAAGCCTTTCTACAATTTATAAGTTTCAATCATTCTGTATTCAATTTCTCTAAATCATTCACTTTGGTGGACTGGGCCAGATTATGTATTCCTGTCATTGTCAACTCTATGCTTAGGGACTCAGGAAAAAAATGACAGAGGGAGTTTCACTTTTATATACAGACACATAATTTTTTATTGTACCTTTTTCACCTTAAAATGAAGTATTGTAGAAATCAGACTGGGCCTTTATTCTTTAACCTTGACCATTGGCTGCCTGAATCAACATAATCATCAATGACAGCAATGGGCTCTAATCTTATGGCTTGGGTCTTCTTTTGTTCACTACAGATTTGCAGGTGCAATATCCTTTTTTGGCATTATCATCAATCTACAGCACTTTGGAAGCAATATTTTCCTGTTCCAGGTAATCTTTGGCGTTCTCACTATCTCAGTCCGATGTCTTGCACTTTACCCAATGAACAAAGTGGGCCGTCGACCAACCCAGATGCTTTTCATGTTCCTCGTGGGACTTTCCATTTTGATCAACATATTTGTGCCTCAAGGTGAGAGAAGATTGGAATTTGGGGAAAGGAAGTGCCTTTTTCAAACCACCACGGATAGTATTGGGTCACATTGTCTAGAGCCAGCAGGAAAGAATGGTCTCAATTAAAGGGAAAGAAAAAAAAAAAAAAAAAAAACTTACCACTCCCACACTTCAGGGCCTTTTAAGGTAGATCAGACAGAAACATGTTATGGAATGTGTTTCACCCAGTACAGTGCCTTATCAGAGACCCTGACCCCAAACCCTGGGGCTGAAACTCTTGCCTTCAGAGACAGCCCATACTCTGTCTATGGAGCAGATGGTGGTTTAGTTGTTAAATCATGTCTGACTCTTGCAAGTCAGACCCATGTTGTGGCCCATAAGGCTCCCCTGTCCGCTGTCCATGGAATTTTCCAGTCAAAAATACTGGAGTGGGTTGCCATTTCCTTCTCCAGGGGATTTTCCCAATCCAGGGATCAAACAAGGCTCTCCTGTATTGTAGGTGCATTTTTTACCAACTGAGGCACCAGGGAAGCCCAATTAAAGGCTAAGTCCTACCCAAACCAATCAAAGAGTTTATGAGAAATTCTAATAAGATTTTAGAAAAAGAACCAGAGATCAGCAAATGGCACTTCAGACATCTATTTATCATCATCACATAGTGAAAGTTGTCTGTAAACTGGTATTATTATTCCTGACAGTTCCTCTAGGACAGGACTTGTTCAGTTGCCATTTACATTTTTAATAACAAGGATGGAGGGGTGAGATCTTGCAATTATATCCCAGGTGAAAACATAGTATGGTCACTCCCCCTGTTTTGGCTCACTACCAGGTATGATGGGGCTAGCCTGGTAGTTCAGCTGCAATGCAGGAGACCCTGGTTTGATCCCTGGGTCAGGAAGATCCCCCAGAGGAGGACATGGCAACCCACTCCAGTATTCTTGCCAGGAAAATCCCAGGGACAGAGGAGCCTGGTGGACTACGGTCCATAGGGTTGCAAAGAGTCGGACACGACTGAAGCAGCTGAGTGTGCATGCACATGGTAGTTCTATTTTTAGCTTTTTAAGGAACCTCCATACAGTTCTCTGTAGTGGTTGTATCAATTTATATTCCCACCAACAGTGCAAGAGGATTTCCTTTTCTCCACACGCCCTCCAGCATTTACTGCTTATGTTTTTGGTTGATGGCCATTCTGACTGGTGTGAGGTGATACTTCATTGTAGTTTTGATTTTCATTTATCTAATAAAGAGCAATGTTGAGCATCTTTTCATGTGTTTGTTAGCCATCTATATGTTTATGTCTTCTTTGGAGAAATATCTATTGAGGTCTTCCACTCATTTTTTGTTGGATTGTTTGGGTTTCTTTTATATTGAGCTGCTTGTATATTTTGGAGATTAATTCCTTGTCAGTTGCTTCATTTGCAATTATTTTCTCAGATTCTGAAAGCTGTCTTTTCATCTTGTCTGTGGTTTCCTTTGCTGTGCAAAAGCTTTTAAGTTTAATTAGGTCCCATTTGCTTGTCTTCATTTTTATCTTCATTACTCTAGGTGGTGCAGCAAGGGGATCTTGCTGCCATTTACGTCAAAGAGTGTTCTGCCTATGTTTTCCTCTAAGAGTTTTATAGTGTCTGGCCTTACAGTTAGGACTTTTATCCATTTTGAGTTTATTTTTAATGGGGTTAGGAAATGTTCACATTCCATTCTTTTACATGTAGCTGTCCAGGTTTCCCAGCACCACATATTGAAGAGATTGTCTTTTCTCCATTGTATTTTCTTCCCTCCTTTGTCAAAGTTTAGTTAACCATAGGTTCATGAGTTTCTGTCTGGACTTTCTAGCCTACCCAAAGCAATCTACGGATTCAATACAATTCCCATTAAATTACCAATGGCATTTTCAAAGAACTGGAACAAAAAAGTTCATATGGAACCGCAAAGAACTCCCAATAGCCAAAGCAACCTGGAGTAAGAAAAATGGAGTTCAAGGAATCAGGATCCCTGAATTAAGACTACACTACAAAGCGATAGTAAACAACACAGTATGGTACAGGCACAAAACAGAAATATAAATCACTGGAACAGGATAGAAAGCCCAGAGATAAACCTACAATATATTTCAAAAATGCAAACAGCTTACAGAGTTTTTTTACTGACTAAATTTTGTGGGTGTTGATTCCTTCAGCCCAGATTTTTTAATCTCACTGATCTTGTTTCCAGATATGCAGACCCTGCGCGTGATTTTGGCAAGTGTGGGAATTGGCTGTGTTGCTGCCTCTCAGACCTGTTTTTCAGTCCACCAAAGTGAACTCCTCCCCACTATTGTCAGGTATGAGTTTATGAATACTCTGCCAAGCACCATAATAGAAATTTCCCAGCTAATTCGTGCTTATTCAAGGGAATAAACATAATAAGATCTGTTAATTATAAAACAATTATCAGTATTTGTTATAGTACCTTAAAAATAATTATAACCAAAATTACTGCAAATGCTGGCTTTGTGCCATGTACCATGCTAAGCAGTACTTCAATGCATCCTCTCTTAACTTTTTAGAAGATTTGTCAGACTAGTCACAATATGTAACACTCTGTTTAAGGACTAATTCATATTGACCTTGACAGAGACATCTAGCAAATCACAGAGCAAGTGACAGAAGCAAGGCTTTTTCATCAAGCTCATGATGTAATACTTGTGGAGTTTTCTGGTTCAAAATAAAGTCAAAATAATAGATCACAAATTAAGTCCAGAATTTAACTTGATTATTATATATTGTCATTTACCTTTCAGAGCAAAAGCTTCAGGATTAGATTTTTTGGCTAATAGGTTTGGGGCAGCTCTGGCTCCCCTGCTGATGGCCCTAGTGGTATATCTACCCACTCTGCCCTGGATCATCTATGGAGTGTGCCCCATCATTGCTGCTCCTGTTCTCCTTCTCCTGCCTGAAACTAAAAATCTGCCTCTGCCTGACACCATCCAGGATGTGGAAAATAAGTGAGTATACCTTCTAACCAACCCCTGGGAGGGACTGTGTGCTTTGGATCTGTGGGTGACAAAGGCAATACACTGAGTGGGTCCCTCAGATCACTGGGGAGGCTGAACCTTGCCAGGGATACTCCCATCTTGGGCCATTGCCTTCAAAGGGGCAAGGTCATTTCTATTCCCTGTGAGTTTCAATCTAGACTGCAGAGATCCCTTCTGCCCTGTTCTCTTTGGTAGTTTTAGTGCTGAAGAGAAGATATTAGCTCTACTAATATCTTAGGGCACATCTTACCTGCCCTCATGAGAGACATACATTTCTGATCATGTTTCATAATCTTTAGATCCATAAAAATTAAAGCTTTTCTTTGAAAAGATATTAGAGAGATAAATCTTATATTGGTGCCTTTAAGACTAGGCAGTTTTGCTGCCATAAATAATGGAAATATCGAGGATAAGGAAAATAAGAAACTGGTAAAAAAAAAAATATTTGTAAATAAGAAAAATCCTCTGTCATCCAGTCATGTCCAACTCTTTGCAACCCCATGGACTATAGCCCACCAGACTCCTCTGTCCATGGAATTTTTCACACAGGAATACTGTGATGGGTTGCCATTTCCTACTCCAGGGGATCTTCCTGACCCAGGGAATGAACTCCAAATTCTTGTGTCTTCGGCATTGGCAGATGGATTCTTTACCACTGCCCCACCTAGAAAACCCATTACTGACCTACAGCTTCCATAATGAAGTGACTCAAACTAAGTTACTTAAACAACAGAAATTTATTGTCTCACAATTGTACAGTCTGCAAGTCTGAGCTGTAGCTGTTGGCAGGGCCATGTCCCCGCTATAGGCTCTAGGGAAGGGTCTGTTCCAGGTCTCTCCTACATTTCAATAGCTCCTTTGCTTGTGGCAGCATCACTCCAATCTTCACATGGCATCTCCCTGCACACCTCTGTGTCCTGATGTTCCCTTTGTATAAAGACACCAGTCTTATTGGATTAGGGGCCCACCCTAGCCCAGGATGACCTCATCTTAATTCATTTTATCTGCAACTGCCCCGTTTCCAAATATGGTAATCTTACATTTGAGGTACTAAGAGTTATAACCTGAACAGGTGAATTTTAGGAGAGACATGATTCAACCCATAACAAATGGGGAACTCCCTTAGGATTTTCAGCTCACCTCTTGCCTTTCTTTCATCACTGGCCAGACCTCTAAAGAGACCAAATGATGGTAGTAACTTTCTAGGATCTCCACAGCCAGCAGAGCCTATTCCAGCATGAGTGTCAATCCCACAGGTTTTATTGAATTAAAAAAGATGATGGAGAGGATCAATTTGTATTTATATATGGAGGGCACACAAACCAATTTTCACATTTTCTTTTTTAAAGGTTGTTTTTCATTTACTTATTGGTTGGTTGACTGGTTGTTTCTGTCTTGTTTTTCCAGCAAAAAATTCTCAAAAAAAGCAAGTGAAAAAGATTTCTACATAAAAGTGACAAAGTTTTAAGGAGTTATTGGTGAAGAAAAGAAAAATATGAAGAACAAATATGAATTTTCCTTTTTATTCACAAACTAGCAAGAAAATATACTGGAAAATGTATCTCATTTATAATCATTATATTAATTTGCACTTTACCATATACTTTGTTGGAACATGTAATTTCATGAACAGTTCAATTTGAGGGGAAGTAGTTTAAAAAGTTTTGAATTTATCAATAAATTATTAATAGATAAGATGATTCAGAAACAAAGAAACACCATGGAATTAGGATCTGACTGGTTGATATAGGAAACAGCACATGGTGAACTCTGAAAAAATTTACAAAAATCAGAACACTATATCATATTCAAATAGACATTGAAAGAAATCCAGAAACAGATACCCAATATGTATATGCTTAACATAATACACTTGACATCATGAATCTCCTTCTAAAGAAAGCTTATGTAATCCTTGAATATCTTGTGTGTGTGAGCTCAGTCGTGACTGACTCTTTGCGATCCCATGGACTGTAGCCCACCAGGCTCCTCTGTCCATGGACTTTTCCAGGCAAGAATACTGGAGCAGGTTGCTCCATGGACCTTTCTTTCTCCATGGACCTTCCTGACCCAGAGATCGAACCCACATCTCTTACATCTCCTGCATTGGCAGGCTGGTTCTTTACCACTAGGGCCACCTGGGAAGCAATCTTGGAAAATACAATCATTGAAATGATAATAGTGACTTTTTTCATGGCGGGATTTAAGTGACTATTACTTTCTCTTTGGATTTTCTCTTTTCACATTTTCAACAATTAGCATATATAATTTTAGTATTTTAAGACTGTGAGGCTAGCAGAAGTAACGCAGCTTAGATTAGGAGTAGGCCTTCCTACTTGGTAAGATTATCAGGCCACCTGGATACAACCAATTAGCCAATTAGGACCAATTAGCTTTCACTTAATACTGACTGCTGTTTGCCAATTAGGAAATTAGGAATGGGGCGGAAACCCCCAGGAAAGTCCCGCGGGTGCAAAAGTATTGACCAATGAAATTGCTTTGCAAACGTGTAACCAATCCGCTTCTCACCCTATAAATTTGTGTAACAGCTTGGGCTCAGGGCTCTCTGACCCATACCACTGCGTTGGTTGCGGCAGAGAGCCCTGGCTCGAGTCAGTAATAAACTTCCCCTTTTTGCCAGTTGCATTGTCTTGGAGGCCTTCTCTCTTCCCGCTTGGGGATTCGGACATCGGGCATAACAAAGACATCAAAATTGAAGTATAAGCAACTTCAAAATGTGTATGCATTTAATAAAATCACTACAAATTAAAAGCTATACTCTCAATCTCTCAATTTATCCTTCCCCTTTCCCCCAGTAACCATAACACTGGTTTCTACGTCTGCGACTCAATTTCTGTTTTGTAAATAAGTTCATATACACACTGTGCTGTGCTGTACTTAGTTGTCCGTTGTGTCCAGCTAGACGACCCCATGGACTGTAGCCACCCAGGCTCCTCTGTCCATGGAGATTTTCCATGTAAGAATGCTGGAGTGGGGGGTCTTCCCAACCCAGGAATTGAACTGGGGTCTCTTGCATTGCAGGAGAATTCTTTACCAGCTGAGCTACCAGGGAAGCCCCATATACATACTACAAAATATAAAACAGGTAACTAATAAGGACTTACTCTATACCACAGGGAACTCTACTCAATAATCTGTAATGATCTAGATGGGTAAAGAATCTAAAAAGGATTGGATATATCTGTATGTATAACTGATTCACTCTGCTGTGAAGCAGAAAATAATATAACGCTGTAAATCAACTATACTCCAATAAAAAAATTTTAAATAACAAAATGTATGATTCAATGGGAAAAAGCTGTATTTCAAGTGTCATGGCTAATCCATATAGAAAAAGTTAATAGCAATTTACAACACAACAAGTCTGAAAAATAATCTTTCATTTTAAAAAGAACAGACTCAAAAGTAATAACAATTCTCATTGTGGTTGAGGGTACACTGCAATAGACATTCATATACAAGACAACATGGTATAGTTTAAAAAAGCAAATATGCTCTAATGCTGTCAAAAACAGTTGACATTATGTTAAGAGTTCTACTCAATTTTTAGTTTAGCAAACACTTGCGCATGAAAAGTGAAAGTGAAAGTCGCTCAGTCATGTCCAACTCTTCACGACCCCATGGACTATACAGTCAACGGAATTCTCCAGTCCAGAATACTGGAGTGGGTAGCCGTTCCCTTCTCCAGGGGATCTTTGCCACCCAGGGATTTAACCCAGGACTCCCACATTGCAGGCAGATTCTTTACCAGCAGAGCCTCAAGGGAAGCCCAAGCATACTGGAGTGGGTAGACTATCCATTCTCCAGTGGAGCTTCCTGACCCAGGAATCAAACTGGGGTCTCCTGCATTGCAGGTGGATTCTTTACCAACTGAGCTATCAGGGGAGCCCCTTGTCATGTATGTGTAACATATAAAGGACTTGACTTGTTCCTCTGGATACAGGGATTTGATGAGACAAAAAGCATAAAATCAGAACTCTCACGTAGGCCACAATGTAACCTGGGTGTCACATTTTGATTTTCTATAAGTCTGTGATTATAACTTGGAGGCTCAATTCCCTCCAATTTGGAAGGATTCCAGAATTATGTTGGGTGTATATTCTCAAAATCTCTCCACTGTGGTATCTTTATACAAAGCCAAAATTATGGATTTCAGATCAAAGGGTGGGTTTCGTTGTTCTGTTGACCTCTTGCATCTCAATCCCAACACAGGGAAGAATTTCTCTTTTATCAAATAGTGATTGAAGCTGGAAAGACACATCTGTGTCACCTTGATCTAGGAGCACAGTTTCCTAAAATCTAACACAATTCTGGGACACTGAAATTTCATTTCTGATTTCTTAGGACCAAGAGAAACTGTAAGGATATGGGAAAGCACACTTGCACCATCAGAAATGGAATCAAAGCTTTCCACTGGGTGGTCTACATTTTACCCAGAAAGCATCTAAGGGACAGAGGTCCACTTTAATGATCTACTACACCCAGAGAGAGCTACACTTAGATATTGAAACAGAAGAAGCCCCGCAGATCAGAGCAATTGCAAGCAAGGCCTCTCTTGATTATCTCTGCTTTTTCCTTGCACTTTGTCTATGATTCAGAAACATAAGTCTCTGAGTGAATACTGAAAAGGTGAAAAAGCACAATGTAACTAAATGCAAAAGGCGTCTACTAGGGTATGCCCTCAGTTCAGCCAATCAGTCATGTCCAACTATTTGAGACCCCATGAACTGCAGCAGGCCAGGCCTCCCTGTCCATCACCAACTCCAGAGTTTACTCAAACTCATGTCCATCGAATCAGTGATGTCATCCAACCATCTTATCCTCTGTCGTCCCCTTCTCCTGCTGTGTTCAATCATTTTCAGCATCAAGGTCTTTTCCAATGAGCTGGCTCTTCCCATCAGGTGGTCAGTGTTGGATCTTCAGCTTTAGCATCAGTCCTTCCAATGCATACTGAGGATTGATTGCCTTTAGGATTGACTGGTTGGATCTTCTTGCAGTCCAAGGGACTCTCAAGAGTCATTTGAACCACAGTTCAAAAGCATCAATTCTTTGGCACTCAGCTTTCTTTATAGTCCAACTCTCACATCCATACATGACTACTGGAAAAACCATAGCTTTGACTAGACGGACCTTTGTCAGCAAAGTAATGTCTCTGTTTTTTAATATGCTGTCTAGGTTGATCACAGCTTTCCTTCCAAGAAGCAAGTGTCTTTTAATTTCATGGCTGCAGTCACCATCTGCAGTGATTTTGGAGCCCCCCCAAATAAAGTCTGTCATTGTGTCCATTGTTCCCCATCTATTTGTCATGAAGTGATGAGACCAGATGCCATGATCTTAGTTTTTTTAATATTGAGTTTTAAGCCGTTTTTCACTCTCCCCTTTCACTTTCATCAAGAGGTTCTTTAGTTCTCCTTCGCTTCTGCCAGAAGGGTGGTGTCATCTGCATATCTAAGGTTATTGATATTTCCCCCAGCAATCTTGATTCCAGCTTTTGCTTCATCCAGTCTGGCATTTTGAATGATGCATTCTGCATGAAAGTTAAATAAGCAGGGTGACAATAAACAGCCTTGATGTACTCCTTTCCCAATTTGGAACCAGTCTGTTGTTCCATGTCCAGTTCTAACTGTTGCTTCTTGACCTGCATACAGATTTCTCAGGAAGCAGGTCAGGTGGTGTGGTATTCCCATCTCTTGAAGAATTTTCCACAGTTTGTTGTGATCCACACAGTCAAAGACTTTGGCATAGTCAATAAAGCAGAAGTAGATGTTTTTCTGGAACTCTCTTGCTTTTTCAATGATCCAATGGATGTTGGCAATTTGATCTCTGGTTCCTCTTCCTCTGCTAAATCCAGCTTGAACCTCTGGAAGTTCAAGGTTCACATATTGCTGAAGCCTGGCTTGGAGAATTTTGAGCATTATTTTGCTAGCATGTGAGATGAGTGTAATTGTGTGGTAGTTTGAGCATTCTTTGGCATTGCCTTTCTTTAGGATTGGAATGAAAACTGACCTTTTCCAGTCCTGTGGCCACTGCTGAGTTTTCCAAATTTGCTGGCATATTGACTGGCATATTGCTGGCATATTGGCAGCAATTTCACAGCATCATCTTTTAGGATTTGAAATAGCTCAACTGGAATTCCAATACCTCCACTAGCTTTGCTTGTAGTGATGCTTCCTAAGGCCCACCTGACTTCACATCCCAGGATGTCTGGCTCTAGGTAAGTGATCACCGTGTCATGGTTATCTGGGTCATGAAGATGTTTTTTTGTACAGTTCTTCTGTGTATTCTTGCCACCACTTCTTAATATCTTCTGCTTCTGTTAGGTCCATACCATTTCTGTCCTTTATTGTGCCCATCTTTACATGAAATGTTCCATTGGTATCTCTCATTTTCTTGAAGAGATCTCTAGTCTTTCCCATCCTATTGTTTTCCTCTATTTCTTTACAATGATCACTGAGGAAGGCTTTCTTATCTCTCCTTGCTATTCTTTGGAACTCTGCATTCAAATGTGTTTATCTTTCTTTTTCTCCTTTGCTTTTCGTTTCTCTTTTTTCACAGCTATTTGTAAGGCCTCCTCAGACAGCCATTTTGCCTTTTTGCATTTCTTTCTTTGGGGGGGAGGGGATGGTCTTGATCACTGCCTCCTGTACAATGTCACGAACATCTGTCCATAGTTCCTCAGGTGCTCTATCAGGTCTAATCCCTATAATCTATTTCTCACTTCTGCTATATAATCATAAGGGGTTTGATTTAGGTCATACCTGAATGGTCTACTGGTTTTCCCTACTTTCTTCAATTTAAGTCTGAATTTTGGAATAAGGAGCTCATGGTCTGAACTCCTTAAGTTTCCATTAGTATTCATCTTATTCATCTTAAGTTCCCATAAGTATTCATCTTATGGAAACTAAATCACTAGCAAGGAGAACATCCTACTGCTACATCAACAGAATGGATGGCTCTTCATGAATGAGCATGAGGAAAGGAGGTTGTCACAGAATCTTCTTACCATTTACATTATGTGAAGGTTAAGATCAGACTAAACTGTGATACAGTGATGGAGATCAGGACAGTACATGGGACATGACACTGAGGAGGAAGTGAGAGTGAGGCTGTGGTGGGGGTGGTTGTTAGTGTGGTTCAGAATGTAAATGAGAGGACCTTCTGAGGCTTTCAGATTTTTCTATCTTGATCAGGACCTTGGTTACATTTTAATTATTGAAATAGTCATTGACATGTACATATTCTCTATCTATTCATGACTTCGTGAACAAGATTTGCTTCAACTAAAATTCAAAGAAAAATGAATATTAAAAGACAAAATCTGTACTGTGAGGGAAGTTCTCTACATCAGTCTCCAGTGAAGAGACTGACAGTGTGATATGAATAAGGAAGTCTACACAATGTAATCAGTTCCATGTGAGTCTTATTTGGTGTGTTTCCCTCACCTTTTATCTCCAAATCAGTGTCTTCTTCTCACAACACTGTTATGAACTTTGAAATAAATAGATTAGATACATGTCCCCACTCTTTGAATGTTGTCCTGTACTGTATGACACTCACCTCACAAAGGACGGGGGCAAATCCTCTTACATAGGTTGGGTGTGCAAAACAAGTCAACAGGGTCGTTTTCATTTGTGCTGCCTCCAGTTCCTCCTCTTCTCAAACTCTTCAACAAAAAACACATATCATTTGCCAACATAGTGCCATGTTTTGCGATGAGCACTGGCACACAATAAACGAGAGATGTGTTCCCTTTCTTTCTCTATAACGTAGTATACGTGGAATCACAGGTGTGGAGGTGATATGTAGGATGGTGTAGGGAGCTAAGGGAGACACCAGGAATTTATATAGCCACACTGATATTTTGAAAATGAGAACAAAGAGGGTTACAGGGCATCCAAGTGAGCACATATACTGGAGATTCACATCAGGAAGTGAGCTAAATGAAGCAATGGTGGCACAATAGGCAAAACTTCTCCTCTATGAGCTAGACATGACAGAGAAGGGAACTGAGCTTATATTCTCAACTAACTTCTCTTGTTATTAATAGAAAAGCAGTTTGTCTGTCTCAGTAAGGAGAAGGCAGGTTTCAGTTTGTCTTCCTTCCAATCCAGTAACCACCTTCCCTTTCCTCCCCTTCTCTGTAGTCAGGGTTGCTTCACCATTCATTACTCCATGTCTGTATGCAGCTTTCTAAGTTCATTGTTAGCAAGCTAATGCTCAAAATCCTTCAAGCTAGGCTTCAACAGTACGTGCATGAAGGACTTCCAAATGTACAAGCAGGATTTAGAAAAGGCAGAGGAACCAGAGATCAAATTACGAACATCTGTTGTATCATAGAAAAAAAGCAGGGAATTTCAGAAAAACATCTATTTCTGCTTCATTGACCATGCTAAAAGCCTTTGACTGTGTGGATCACAACAAACTGTGGAAAATTCTCAACAAGATGGAAATACCAGAACACCTTACCTGCCTCCTGAGAAACCTGTATGCAGGTGAAGAAGCAACAGTTAGAAACGGAAATGAAACAACAGACTGGTTTGAAGTTGGGAAAGGAGTACGTCAAGGCTGTATACTGTCACCCTGTTGATTTAACTTACATGAGGAGTGCAGCATGCAAAATGCCAGTCTGGATGAATCACAAGCTGAAATCAAGATTGCCGGAAGAAATATCAACAACTTCATATATGCAGAAGGTACCACTCTAGCAACAGAAAGTGAGGAGGAACTAAAGAATCTCTTGATGAGGATGAAAGAGAAGAGTGAAAAAGCTGGCTTAAAACTCAACATTCAAAAACTAAGATCATGGCATCCAGTCCCATCACTTCATGCAAAGAGATGGGGAGAAAGTGGAAACAGTGACAGATTTAATTTTCTTGGGCTCCAAAAGCGCTACAAATGATCACTGCAGTCATGAAATTTAAAGATGATTGTTCCTAGGAAGAAAAGCATTGACAAAGGTAGACAGTGTTTTAAAAGGCAAAGACATCATTTTGCGAACAATTATCTGTATTTTCAAAGCTATGGTTCTTCCAGTAGGCATGTACAGTTGTGAGAGTTTGACGATAAAGAAAGCTGAAAAAAAAAAAGGGGAAGTCGCTCATTTGTGTCCGACTCTTTGCGACCCCATGGACTATAGCCTACCAGGTTCCTCCGTCCATGGGATTCTCCAGGCAAGAATGTTGGAGTGGGTTGCCATTGCCTTCTCCATGAGCTCTGAAGAATTGATGCTTTCAAAGTGGGGTGCTGTGGAAGACTCTTGAGAGTCCCTTGGGCTGCAAGGAGAACAAACTAGTCAATCCTAAAGGAAATCAATTCTGAATATTCACTGGAAGGGACTGATGCTGAAGCTCCATACTTTGGCCTCCTGATGCAAATGCTGCCTCATTGGAAAAAAACGTGATGCTGAATAAGATTGAAAGCAAAAACAGAAAGAGGCAGCAGAGGATGAGATGGTTGTATGGCATCACCAACTCAATGAACTTGAGTTTGAGCAAACTCTAAGAATAGTGAAGCACAGAGAAGTCTGCCATGCCACAGTTCATGGGGTTGCAAAGAGTCAGACACGACTTAGCAATTGAATATCAACAGCAAAGTACTCGTGAGGTTTATTGGTGATAATCAGCCACTGAGCAGATTCTACCAGCCACCTGATGAATGATGGGCACACAAGTTCAGCCGGTTGTCTCTTCAGTATTTGTCACATTATTATTGATAACAGATACTTTTTGCCTTCCATCTAAAATCCACCACTTCACTTGTTGGGTCAAAAATAGAAATTCATGTTCTGTTAAACAAATTCTAGGAAAATATGAGCTCCTAAATATTATAAATATATAATAATATATTTCATAAATGAATATTAACTCAAATATGAGTTTCTTTGTACTACATACAAAGGATCACAGACTTTGGAGTCAAACTGTCCCTCTCTTTATTCACTAGGGGATTTTTTAAGAAACTTTAAAGTTTAAACTTAGAGTTACTCACAAGCATGATTTCCTCCCAAAGTCTGGCACGTGATCGAGCAATTTTGTGCACATAGTGTATTTTCATAACACATATTCTTAAAAAAAGAAGAAGCCCTTACATTATGTAAACCCCTACACCAACAAGTATTGTAAGTAACCTGCTACTCATTACTCCACTTCCAGTGATATTGGTAACTGACTACACAAATGAGTTACTTATTTATTGGGTTGGCCAAAAATTTGTTCAGAGTTTTCACTAACATCCTACAGAAAAAAACAATTTTTTTGGCCAACCCAATATATCTCACTCAGTTCTCTCATCAATAAAGTAAGGAAAGGAACTTTTCTGGCAGTCCAGTAGTTAAGAATTTTCCTCCAAATGCAGGAAGTGTGAATTCAACCTCTGGTTGGGGAACTAAGATCCCACATGCCTGGCAGCCAAAAAAAAACCAAAAAACAAAACAAACAGAAGCAATACTGTAGCAAATTAAATAAAGTCTTTTTTTAAATGGTCCACATTTTAAAAACTTTATAAAAAAGAGTGGCACAATATATTTTAAATGATTAAAGGGGAAAATCTACAACCAATATACTCTACCCAGCAAGACTCTCATTCATCTTGGACAGAGAAATCAAAAGCTTCACAGGCAAGCAAAATCTTAGAGAGTTCAGCACCATCAAATCAGTCATACAAAAATGCTAATGGAACTTCTGTAGGTAAGGGAGGCAGAAAAGAGGCCACACTTGTATATAAGAAAATCTAAATGGGAAACCCCACAGGTAAAGGCAAACATAAAGTAATTGTACAATATCATCCACCCACAAATATGATATCAAAACCAGTAATAATTATTAAAAGAGAAGAACACAGCTGCAGGAAATGGGAACTACATTTGAAATTAAGAAACCAGAAACTTAAAAGAACCTTGTACATATATAGATTGCTATTATCTCTATTATCTTCTTGGTGACAGCTATGGATGAAAACCAATGGCCAATCAAAAGGAGAAACAGAGCATCTTTTCAAGTCAACCTGGGCACTATAATCTGGAAGACAGACTTCCAGAAAATTCCAAAGTCTGTTCTGTTTGTTAGAAGTTGAAGCCAAAGAAATAAATGTTTCAAGACAAAGAATCATACATCAAAGTGTCACATTGACATTTGTCCAGTTCTGAATGTAACAAGTGAGAATAGGTCACCATGACCCGTTTCGGTTGAGCTTGCATCCCCGATTCGGCTGAGCATGCCAACCACAGAGAAGGTCTGGTTAATGTCTAACATAGATGCACTTTAAGGAGGGACCAATTAAGGGCAGGGAATATGCTATGCTTCAATTTTCAAGGTTCTTTTAAGTTTCTGGTTTCTTAATTTCAAACGTAGTTCCCATTTGTTCAATTTTCAAGTCCAGCCTTTAAAAAAAACAATTTTATTCCATCATAGCAATTCCATCAGGTGTGACCTACCCCAGTGTAGTTTTGATTTATATTTCTCTGATGATTGATGATGTTGAGCAATTTTTCAAATACCTGTTAGCCATTTGTATCTCTTTCTTGGAGAAATGCCTATCCAATTCCTTTGCCCATTTTTCTGGTTCCATTTTATGGTGATAAGATACAATATCAATAACCTCAGATATGCAGATAATACCACCCTTATGGCAGAAAGTGAAGAGGAACTAAAGAGCCTCTTGATGAAAGTGAAAGAGGAGAGTAAAAAAGTTGGCTTAAAGTTCAGCATTCAGAAAACTAAGATCATGGCATTCTGTCCCATCACTTCATGGCAAATAGATGGGGAAACAATGGAAAGAGTGACAGGCTTTATTTTCTTGGACTCCAAAATCACTGCAGATGGTGACTGCAGCCATGGAATTAAAAGACACTTGCTCCTTTGAAGAAGAGCTGTGACCAACCTAGACAGCATATTAAAAAGCAGAGATGTTACTTTGCCAACAAAGGTCTGTCTAGTCAAGGCTATGGTTTTTCCAGTAGTCATGTATGAATGTGAGAGTTGGACTATAAAGAAAGCTGAGCACTAAAGAATTGATGCTTTGGAACTGTGGTGTTGGAGAAGACTCTTGAGAGTCCCTTTGACTGCAAGAAGATCCAACCAGTCCATCCTAAAGGAAATCAGTCCTGAATATTCATTGGAAGGACTGATGTTGAAGCTGAAACTCCAATATTTTGGCCACCTGATGGGAAGAACTGACTCACTGGAAAAGACCCTGATGCTGGGAAATATTGAAGGCAGGAGGAGAAGGGGACAACAGAGGATGAGATGGTTGGATGGCATCTCCAACTCGATGAACATGAGTTTGAGCAAACTCCAGGAGCTGCTGATGGACAGGGAAGCCTGGAGTGCTATAGTCCACAGGGTCACAAAGAGTCAGACATGACTGAGCAACTGAACTGAACTGAAGATACAAATAACATAAAATTTACATTCCAAGAATTCTAATCCAAATATTGGCTATATTCTCTCACGTTGTGTAATACATCCCCGGGTTGTTCTTGTTGCTGGTCAGTCACTAAGTCATATCTGACTCCATGGACTACAGCATGCCAGGCTCTTCTGTCCTCCACTGTCTCCAGGAGTTTGCTCAGATTCATGTCCTTTGAGTCAGTGATGCTCTCTCACCATCACATGCTCGGCTGCCTCCTTCTCCTTTGCTTTCGCTCTTTCCCAGCATCAGAATCGTTTTCAGTGAGCCAGCTCTCCGCATCAAGTAGTCACTGTATTGGAACTTCAACTTCAACATCAGTCCTTCCAATGAATATTCAATATTGATTTCCTTTAGGATTGACTAGTTTGATCTCCTTGCCGTCCAAGAGATCCTCAAGAGTCTTCTCCAGCACCACAATTCCAGAGCATCAGTTCTTTGGTGCTCAGCCTTCTTTACAGTCCAACTGTCACATCCACACACAACTACTGGAAAAACCATAGATTTGACTACATGGACCTTTGTTGGCAAAGTAATGTCTCTGTTTTTTAATACCTTGTGTAGGTTTGTCATATCTTACCTTCCAGGAAGCAAACATCTTTCAATTCCATGGCTGCAGTCACCACCTGCAGTAATTTTGGAGCCCAAGAAAATAAAATCTGTCACTGCTTCCACTTTTTAGCCTTCTGTTTGCCATGAAGTGATGGGACTGAATGCCATGATCTTCATTTTTTGAATGTTGAGTTTCAAGCCAGCTTTTCCACTCACTTCTTTCTTCCTCATCAAGAGGCTCTTTAGATTCTCTCCACTTTCTGCCATTAGAGTGCTATCATTTGCATATTGAAGTTGTTGATATTTCTCCCAGCAATTGATTCCAGCTTGTGATTCACCCAGCCTGGCATTTCACCTGATATACTATGCATATAAGTTAAATAAGCAGGGTGACAATATACAGCCTTGTCATACTCCTTTCCCAGTTTGGAAACAGAAATTGCACCACATTCCACTTTGCTTTAATTAAAAGCAAAGGATTGTATTTTGTTAATTATTTGCTGTTACAGTACAAACAATGAAACACTTGCTTTCTGTTCTTTTCTCAGAAAAATCACAGGGCATCTACTCTTTCGTCTCTCAAATTCCATTTTCTGTAAATGACTGAAGACTGTGTAGCAGGTTTATTATAGATTATTCAAAGGTCAAGTACATGGCAAAGTCCTATGCTGGTTTCATAGAATCACTGAGGACAAACATATTCAGACAGTAAATCTTTAAACAGATTTAATGTTCATCAGATACAAGTATTTTTGGTAAATTATTTTCTTTCTGACTTTACAAAAAATCAAACATCCCATGCTCCCAAAAGAACTAGGGAAACCGATTCCTTTGATCTGTTCCAGTAGTGAAGCAAGTTAGACCCATGGATGAGAAACTGTCATGAGGTCACAAAGATGTACTGTGAGTTAATGAAAGAAAATACTTTCCTTCCTTTAAGCTTCTCTCCATAAAGTCATTTTGACTCCTCTTGAATACCACCTCTTCGCAATAGTCCTTGAGGAATTCCTGGATGAAATTGGTGGTCTAGGGAAATTCCAGATAATTTAAATGGTTTCCCTGATAGCTCAGTTGGTAAAGAATCCACCTGCAATGCAGGAGACCCTGGTTCGATTCCTAGATTGGGAAGATCTGCTGGAGAAGGGAAAAGCTATCCACTCCAATATTCTGGCCTGGAGAATTCTACAGATTGTATAGACTCCCAAAGAGTCAGAAATGACTGAGCAACTTTCACTTTTTCAAATGGTTTTAATTCTCCCTTCTCTCATGATAGTAGTCTGTCATATGCTGTTGGAGAATTTCACTGCAGCTATTCCTGGTCATCGCTGCTGGGTCCACATTCTTGATAATGCCACTGTCTCAGATAATGACACTGGGATCCTCAGCCCTGATGTCCTCCTGAGAATATCCACCCCCTTGGATTCTAACTTGAAGCCAGAGAAATGTCATCACTTCCTCTACCCCCAGTGGCAGCTCCTTCACCTGAATGGGACCTTCCCCAACATGAGTGAGCAGAACCCTGTGTGGACAGCTGGGTGTATGACCTCAGCTTGTTCTCTTCCACCATTGTGACTGAGGTCAAGGCCTCATTTACCTCTTGTAACTATATAATCTCTATGTTTAGAATAACATTAAGTAAACAGGGTTCAGGTTTTCAATTACTGAGTAGATAGTATAGCCAGCTGCCTTTCATACTTTTAGTAAGTAGTGGTTATCTTTTTAATTACCAAGCACTTTATTTTTCATTACAATTGAGTATAGTGGAAAAATAAGCTGGAAATGAATCTTAGTATCCCAAAACTTTATTATTTTTTGCCAGTTTAATCGTCATTTTTATTAAAAATTTTTTGTAGAGGTACACTTTCTGATTGTCTGAAAGCTCAGTCCATTAATTTTTGTTTTTATTAGTTGGAGGCTAATTACTTCACAACATTGCAGTGGGTTTTGTCAGACATTGATATGAATCAGCCATAGAGTTACATGTATTCCCCATCCTGATCCCCCCTCCCACCTCCCTCTACACCCGATTCCTCTGGGTCTTCCCAGTGCACCAGACCCGAGCACTTGTCTCATGCATCCCACCTGGGCTGGTGATCTGTTTCACTATAGATAATATACATGCTGTTCTTTTGAAACATCCGACCCTCACCTTCTCCCACAGAGTTCAAAAGTCTGTTCTGTACTTCTGTGTCTCTTTTTCTGTTTTGCATATAGGGTTATCATTACCATCTTTCTAAATTCCATATATGTGTGTTAGTATGCTGTAATGTTCTTTATCTTTCTGGCTTACTTCACTCTGTATAATGGGCTCCAGTTTCATCCATCTCATTAGAACTGATTCAAATGAATTCTTTTTAACGGCTGAGTAATATTCCATGGTGTATATGTACCACAGCTTCCTTATCCACTCATCTGCTGATGGGCATCTAGGTTGCTTCCATGTCCTGGCTATTATAAACAGGGCTGCGATGAACATTGGGGTGCATGTATCTCTTTCAGATCTGGTTTCCTCAGTGTGTATGCCCAGAAGTGGGATTGCTGGCTCATATGGCAGTTCTGTTTCCAGTTTTTCAAGAAATTTTCACACTGTTTTCCACAGTCGCTGTACTAGTTTGCATTCCCACCAACAGTGTAAGAGGGTTCCCTTTTCTCCACACCCTCTCCAGCATTTATTGCTTGTAGACTTTTGGATAGCAGCCATCCTGACTGGCGTGTAATGGTACCTCATTGTGGTTTTGATTTGCATTTCTCTGATAATGAGTGATGTTGAGCATCTTTTCATGTGTTTGTTAGCCATCTGTATGTCTTCTTTGGAGAAATGTCTGTTTAGTTCTTTGGCCCATTTTTTGATTGGGTCATTTATTTTTCTGGAATTGAGCTGCAGGAGGTGCTTGTATATTTTTGAGATTAATCCTTTGTTTCTTCATTTGCTATTATTTTCTCCCAATCTGAGGGCTGTCTTTTCACCTTACTTATAGTTTCCTTTGTTGTGCAAAAGCTTTTAAGTTTCATTAGGTCCCATTTGTTTAGTTTTCCTTCTATTTCCAATATTCTGGGAGGTGGGTCATAGAGGATCTTGCTGTGATTTATGTCAGAGAGTGTTTTGCCTATGTTCTCCTCTAGGAGTTTTATAGTTTCTGGTCTTACATTTAGATCTTTAATCCATTTTGAGTTTATTTTTGTGTATGGTGTTAGAAAGTGTTCTAGTTTCATTCTTTTACAAGTGGTTGACCAGCTTTCCCAGCACCACTTGTTAAAGAGGTTGTCTTTTTTCCATTGTATATCCTTGCCTCCTTTGTCAAAGATAAGGTGTCCATAAGTTCGTGGGTTTATCTCTGGGCTTTCTATTCTGTTCCATTGATCTATATTTCTGTCTTTGTGCCAGTACCATACTGTCTTGATGACTGTGGCTTTGTAGTAGAGTCTGAAGTCAGGCAGGTTGATTCCTCCAGTTCCATTCTTCTTCCTCAAGATTACTTTGGCTACTCGAGGTTTTTTGTATTTCCATACAAATTGTGAAATTATTTCTTCTAGTTCTGTGAAAAATACCGTTGGTAGCTTGATAGGGATTGCATTGAATCTATAGATTGCTTTGGGTAGAATAGCCATTTTGACAATATTGATTCTTCCAATCCATGAACACGGTATGTTTCTCCATCTGTTTGTGTCCTCTTTGACTTCTTTCATCAGTGTTTTATAGTTTTCTATGTACAGGTCTTTTGTTTCTTTAGGTAGATATACTCCTAAGTATTTTATTCTTTTTGTTGCAATGGTGAATGGTATTGTTTCCTTTATTTCTCTTTCTGTTTTCTCATTGTTAGTATATGGGAATGCAAGGGATTTCTGTGTGTTAATTTTATATCCTGCAACTTTACTATATTCATTGATTAGCTCTAGTAATTTTCTGGAAGAGTCTTTAGGGTTTTCTATGTAGAGGATCATGTCATCTGCAAACAGCGAGAATTTCACTTCTTCTTTTCCTATCTGGATTCCTTTTATGTCTTTTTCTGCTCTGATTGCTGTGGCCAAAACTTCCAACACTATGTTGAATAGTAGTGGTGAGAGTGGGCACCCTTGTCTTGTTCCTGATTTCAGGGGAAATGCTTTCAATTTTTCACCATTGAGGGTGATGCTTGCTGTGGGTTTGTCATATATAGCTTTTATTATGTTGAGGTATGTTCCTTCTATTCCTGCTTTCTGGAGAGTTTTGATCATAAATGAGTGTTGAAGTTTGTCAAAGGCTTTCTCTGCATCTATTGAGATAATCATATGGTTTTTATCTTTCAATTTGTTAATGTGGTGTATTTCATTGATTGATTTGTGGATAGTAAAGAATCCTTGCCTTCCTGGGGTAAAGCCCACTTGGTCATGGTGTATGATTTTTTTTAATATGCTGTTGGATTCTGTTTGCTAGAATTTTGTTAAGGATTTTTGCATCTATGTTCATCAGTGATATTGGCCTGTAGTTTTCTTTTTTTGTGGCATCTTTGTCTGGTTTTGGAATTAGGGTGATGGTGGTCTCATAGAATGAGTTTGGAAGTTTACCTTCTTCTGCAATTTTCTGGAAGAGTTTGAGTAAGATAGGTGTTAGCTCTTCTCTAAATTTTTGGTAGAATTCAGCTGTGAAGCCGTCTGGTCCTGGGCTTTTGTTTGCTGGAAGATTTTTGATTACAGTTTGGATTTCCTTGCTTGTGGTGGGTCTGTTAAGATCTTCTCTTTCTTCCTGGTTCAGTTTTGGAAAGTTATACTTTTCTAAGAATTTGTCCATTTCATCCAAGTTGTCCATTTTATTGGCATAGAGCCGCTGGTAGTAGTCTCTTTGTATTTCAGTGTTGTTTGTTGTGATCTCTCCATTTTCATTTCTAATTTTGTTAATTTGGTTCTTCTCTCTTTGTTTCCTAATGAGTCTTGCTAATGGTTTGTCAATTTTGTTTATTTTTTCAAAAAACCAGCTTTTAGCTTTGTTGATGTTTGCTATGGTCTCTTTAGTTTCTTTTGCATTTATTTCTGCCCTAATTTTTAAGATTTCCTTCCTTCTGCTAACCTGGGGTTCTTCATTTCTTCCTTCTCTAATTGCTTTAGGTGTAGAGTTAGGTTATTTATTTGACTTTTTTCTTGTTTCTTGATGTAAGTCTGTAATGCTATGAACCTTCCCCTTAGCACTGCTTTTACAGTGTCCCATAGGTTTTGGGTTGTTGTGTTTTCATTTTCATTCATTTCTATGCATATTTTGATTTCTTTTTTGATTTCTTCTATGATTTGTTGGTTATTCAGAAGCGTGTTATTTAGCCTCCATATGTTTGAATTTTTAATAGTTTTTTTTCCTGTAATTGAGATCTAATCTTACTGCACTGTGGTCAGAAAAGATCACTGGAATGATTTCAATTTTTTTGAATTTTTCAAGACCAGATTTATGGCCCAGGATGTGATCTATTCTGGAGAAGCTTCCATGTACACTTGAGAAAAAGGTGAAGTTGATTGTTTTGGGGTGAAATGTCCTATAGATATCAATTAGGTCTAGCTGGTCCATTGTGTCATTTAAGGTTTGTGTTTCCTTGTTAATTTTCTGTTTAGTGGATCTATCCATAGGTGTGAGTGGGGTATTAAAGTCTCCCACTATTATTGTGTTACTATTAATTTCCTCTTTCATACTCATTAGCGTTTGCCATACATATTGCAGTGCTCCTATGTTGGGTGCATATATATTTATAATTGTTATATCTTCTTCTTAGATTGATTCTTTGATCATTATGTTGTGTCCTTCTTTGTCTCTTTTCACATCCTTTATTTGAAAGTCTATTTTATCTGATATGAGTATTGCAACTCCTGCTTTCTTTTGGTCTCCGTTTGCGTGAAATATTTTTTTCCAGCCCTTCACTTTTAGTCTGTATGTGTCTCTTGCTTTGAGGTGGGTCTCTTGTAGACAGCATATATAGGGGTCTTGTTTTTGTATCCATTCGGCCAGTCTTTGTCTTTTGGTTGGGGCATTCAACCCATTTACATTTAAGGTAATTATTGGTTGGTGTGGTCCCGTTGCCATTTACTTTGTTGCTCTGGGTTCACATTTATACAACCTTTCTGCATTTCCTGTCTAGAGAAGATCCTTTAGCATTTGTTGAAGAGCTGGTTTGGTGGTGCTGAATTCTCTCAGCTTTTGCTTGTCTGTAAAGCTTTTGAATTCTCCTTCATATCTGAATGAGATCCTTGCTGGGTACAGTAATCTAGGTTGTAGGTTATTCTCTTTCATTACTTTCAGTATGTCCTGCCATTCCCTTCTGGCCTGGAGGGTTTCTATTGATAGATCAGCTGTTATCCTTATGGGAATCCCTTTGTGTGTTATTTGTTGTTTCTCCCTTGCTGCTTTTCATATTTGTTCTTTGTGTCTCATCTTTGTTAATTTGATTAATATGTGTCTTGGGGTGTTTCGCCTTGGGTTTATCCTGTTTAGGACTCTCTGGGTTTCTTGGACTTGGGTGGCTATTTCCTTCCCCATTTTAGGGAAGTTTTCAACTATTATCTCCTCGAGTATTTTCTCGTGGCCTTTCTTTTTGTCTTCTTCTTCTGGGACTCCTATGATTCGAATGTTGGGGCGTTTCACATTGTTCCAGAGGTCCCTGAGGTTGTCCTCATTTCTTTTTATTCTTTTTTTCTTTTTTCCTCTCTGCTTCATTTATTTCTACCATTTTATCTTCTACCTCACTTAGCCTATCTTCTGTCTCTGTTATTCTACTCTTGGTTCCCTCCAGAGTGTTTCTGATCTCATTCATTGCATTATTCATGTTTAATTGACTCTTTTTCATTTCTTCTAGGTCCTTGTTAAACATTTCTTGCATCTTTTCAATCTTTGTCTCCAGGCTATTTATCTGTAACTCCATTTTGTTTTCAAGATTTTGGATCATTTTTATTATCATTATTCTAAATTCTTTTTCAGGTAGATTCCCTAGCTCCTCCTCTTTTGTTTGACTTGGTGGACATTTTTCATGTTCCTTTACCTGTTGGGTATTTCTCTGCCTTTTCATCTTGTTTAGATTGCTGTGTCTGGAGTGGGATTTCTGTATTCTGGAGGTCTGTGGTTCCTTTTTATTGTGGAGGTTTTACCCAGTGGGTGGGGTTGGATGATTGGCTTGTCAAGGTTTCCTGGTTAGGGAAGCTTGCGTCGGTGTTCTGGTGCATGGAACCTGATTTCTTCTCTCTGGAGAGCAATGGAGTGCCCAGTAAAGAGTTTTGAGATGGGTCTATGTGTTAGGTGTGACCTTGGGCAGCCTGTATGTTGACGTTCAGGGCTATGTTCCTGCGTTGCTGGAGAATTTGCGTGGTATGTCTTGCTCTAAAACTTATTGGCTCTTGGGTGGTGGTTGGTTTCAGTGTAGGTATGGAGGTTTTTGGACGGTCTCTTATTACTTAAAGTTCCATGTAGTCAGGAGTTTTCTGGTGTTCTCAGGTTTGGGGCTTAAGTCTCCTGCCTCTGGATTTCAGTTTTAGTCTTCCAGTAGTCTCAGGACTTCTCCAACCATACAGCACTGATAAAAAAACCTCTAGGTTAATGGCGAAAAGATTCTCCCCTGTTAGGGACACCCAGAGAGGTTCACAGAGTTACATGAAGAAGAGGAGAGGGAGGAGGGAGATAGAGATGAGCAGGAGGAGAAAAAGGGGGACTCGAGGAAAGAGACAGATCTACGCAGTTGTCTATTCCCAGAGTGTTCTCCGTAGCCCAGACACCCCCAAAGATTCACAGAATTGGATTGGGAAGAGAAGGGGAAAGGAGGAAATAGAGGTGTTCTGAGGTAGAAAATGGAGAGTCAAGATTGGGAGAGAATAATCAACACACTCCTGAATAAAAATGGGAACTGAATATTGGATTCTTAAATGTTCACAATTTATATCATATACTGAAAAACAAAAATTAAAAATCTAGAGTAGAGGTTAGACTCTTAAAAATACTATATTAAGAACAAAAACCAAAACACACACACAAAATTTTAGAAATATATATGAAGTTCAGTTTAAAAATAGGGCTTCTCTCTTTTTTATTTTTTGTAAGGTTATAGTATATTGAAAATGAAAATTAAGTAGTCGTAGAGGAGTAATAGAGGACTTTAAAAAGAAATAAGAGAAAAAGAAAAGTAGAAAATAGAAGAGAAAAAGGAAAAAAGAAAGAAAATAAAAGAAAATCAAAAATTTTCCTAATTAAAAAAATCATAAAAATCTATGAAAATGAAAGTTAAGGAGTAATGGGGGAGTAATAGGGAATTTTAAAAGGAAATAAAAGAGAAAAAAGAAAGAAAAAAATGTTTTTTTCCTTACTTGAAAAAAAAAAAGTAAAAATATATCTAGGAATTTCTCTGGAGCTGTTGCGGTCAGTGTGGGTTCGGTTCAGTTTCAGATAGCTCCTCATTCCAGCTTACACTTCTCGATATCTACAGGCCCCTTCTGGTGTAGTCGGTGTTTTCTACAGGGATTTTAATCTGTTGCACCGGTCCCTTCTGAAGCGGTTCCCTTTGTTTATTTGGCTTCTGTTTGCCGGTCTCTTCAGTGCCTCATTTCTCGCCCTGACACAGGCAGGCGGAGGTGGTCTCTTATTCAGGTAGCTAGTTCCGTCGCCCTGCGAGGAGGGGCTGGTGCTGCGGGGAGGGGCTGGCGCTGCTTTCCCCTCTACGCTGCTCAGGCTCCTGGCTGCTCTATATGGAGCGTGCCCTGCGCTGCACGCGGTTTCAGCCCTCGGGTGTTCCACAAAAGCGCGGAATAAAAAGCTGCGCCTGCTTTTTGTGCTTTCCTTTCAGAGCGGTCCAGGCAGCCAGGAGCTTGCCGGGCGCACTCTCCCCAGGTGCGGTGCGCCCACTCCCTTCCGCGGTCCCAGTCTCAGTTTCCGCCGGCGCCAGTCAGGTGCGTGCACCTTCTGCCCTCCGCGTCCCCAGCCCCAGTCCCCGCCTCCGCCAGTTGGGTGCCTGCGCCCTGTGTCTCACGGCGACCCTCCCGACAGATGTCGACCATCCAGAATCTCAGGAGGTCTTTGATTAGAAACTGGAGGCCTGTTTGCAGTGCGGCAGGGGATGTGGTCCTTGGGGCCGATCCTGCCCCTTCCCCTCCCCCCTGCCTCCTGCCTCCGGCTGGGCTGGGCTGGTCCACCGCCTGTGAGCTCTTCTCTGGACTTTCTTGGTCCCTTTGTTCTGCGAACAGCCAGCAGTGTGTTCAGGCTGGTTAATTTTCTCTCTCTCTTTTGCTGTCCCACAGTTTAAGTTGGTAACTCACAAAAGCTCCCTCCGATTGTCCTCAGGGCACTCAGGCCCGGTCCTTACCCTAAGCAATGCTGCCTACTCCTCTCCGTTCCGCCCCCACTTGCTGGTGGCGGATGCGGGTATCTGGGGTATTTTTCTGCTGGAAGTTGCTTTTAGGCTCCTAATCTGTGGGTTTTATTTATTGTTCCCCTCTGAGTCAGGTTGCCTTCCGAGATTCAAACACTTCCCCCAGACCCGCCAGTGCGAGGGTTTCTTGGTGTCTGGAAACTTCCTCTATTGAGACTCCCTTCCCGGCACGGATCTCCGTCCTTAGCTCTTTTGTCTCTCTTTTTATCTTTTATATTTTGTCCTACCTCCTTTCGAAGACAATGGGTTGCTTTTCTGGGCGCCTGATGACCTCAGCTAATGATCAGAAGTTGTTTTGTGAAGTTTGCTCTGCGTTCAGTTATTCTTTTGATGAATTTGTAGGAGAGAAAGTGGTCTCCCCGTCCTATTCCTCCGCCATCTTGGCTCCTCTCCCCCAAAACTTTAAATTCTGTTAAGATATACAGTTAGACAAGATATAATGAGTGAAAAATTTTCCTCGGTCAAATGTTCTTCACCTACTTGCAAATTAGGGTATAGTTCCTACTTGGAAATCTTGGTATTAATTTTTTTAAATGCTCATGTTCTGGCTCCTTCTCAGAGAAACATATCAGAGTGCATTTCACTCTAAGTGTAAAATCCAGACCTCATTAATGAAAAGCATCTTTAATATTTTTAATGTGTGGCAAAGATTTAGAACCACCGAGGAATGCAGTGTTAAGTGAATATGAAGATTGGCTCTGATATAACCTAAAGGAGATAGCTGAGGGCTTCTAGAGAAAGCTAACTTGGATGATACAGATGAGTAAATGTGGTAAAGAAACCAGAGAGTGTGTTCACTGAGGGCTATTGAAGTGAGTGAACATTGAGGGCTATAAGATGCTGTGAACCTGCTCTGTTCTGACTTCCTTCTCTTCCAGTGGGACCTTGTATGTGATTATCAATCACAGAAGTCAGTGGTTCAGTGCCTATTCATGGCTGGAATGCTGGTGGGAGTCCTCATATATGGCCATCTCACAGACAGGTGAGTGTTTCCATATTACTGTTACCCTTCTTCTGTAGTATTTTCACAATTTGTTTTTAATTATTTCATGAAGAAGTCTTTACTGAGTTCCAGTATGTAATCTATACTGTTAGGGGTTGCCTTGATTCCCAAGGAGCTATAGATGGAAGTGCGGAATTAGACTCATTTTGATAAATGTGATTTTGTTGCCACAGAGTTCTCAGTACTGGATACAGAAATGACATCTACCTAAGATCTGGGGGTATTGCAGAGAAGTTCTTAGAGGCAAGTTACCAGAAACATTAATGTATAAAGTTGAGGAGTTACCATTGGGTGATAAGAAAAAAGTGCCTCAAGATAGGCGATTCAGCCTGTTTGAAGAAACAGCACTATAGCCCTTTGTCATAAATTCTATTTTAAGTCCCTCACAGATTCAGTGAACTAAATACTTTCAGGTTCCCACCTTGGTCCTCACGTCATGGTTAACCTCACTGTAATTAGTATTCATTTCTATGAAACCTGTGTGATTTGTAAGATGGTACTGAAGTTCAGTTTAAGAAATAGTTGAAAGTCTACAAGCAATAAATGCTGCAGAGGGTGTGGAGAAAAGGGAACCCTCTTACACTGTTGATGGTAATGCAAACTAGTACAGCCACTATGGACAACAGTGTGGAGATTCCTTAAAAAACTGGAAATAGAACTGCCATATGACCCAGCAACCCCACTCCTAGGCATACACACCAAGGAAACCAGAACTGAAAGAGACACGTGTACCCCAATGTTCATCGCAGCACTGTTTATAATAGCCAGGACATAGAAGCAACCTAGATGCCCATCAGCAGACGAATGGTTAAGAAAGCTATGGTACATATACACAATGGAATATTACTCAGCCATTAAAAAGAATACATTTGAATCAGTTCTAATGAGATGGATGAAACTGGAGCCCATTTTACAGAGTGAAGTAAGCCAGAAAGATAAACACCAATATAGTATAGTAACGCATATATATGGAATTTAGAAAGATGGTAACGGTAACCCTATATGCAAGACAGAAAAAGAGACACAAATGTATAGAACAGACTTTTGGACTCTATGGGAGAAGGCGAGGATTGGATGATCTGAGAGAATAGCATCAAAACGTACATTATCACGTGTGAAACAGATCGCCAGTCCAGGTTGGATGCATGAGACAAGTGCTCAGGGCTGGTGCACTGGGATGACCCAGAGGGATGGGATGGGGAGGGAGGTGGGAGCGGGGATCGGGATGGGGAATACATGTAAATCTAAGGCTGATTCATATCAATGTATGACAAAACCCACTGAAATGTTGTGAAGTAATTAGCCTCCAACTAATAAAAAATAATAATAATAAATAAAGTGCCATTTTCTAAGTAAAAAAAAAAAAAAAACCTAATTAGGGGTAATACTTGCAACCATATACAGTAATTAATCTATAGGCCTCATGTGTTTTAATTTGTCTTGTGAGAAGTTTGGGGTGTCCTGGGCCTGGCAGTGGTAATCCTCAAAGTACGAGAACAGGCAGCTGCACGCTCAAGTCTCTCATAGGGGAAATGAGAAGCTTAAAATATCCCTTGTCGTCTATAAGTCTAATTTCAGCTGAAAATTATGAACTCTGAATGTATCACCTGAATGTAATTTATAAAAGATTTCACACTCAGAGTGCTCGTATTGACCAGTCTGAGCCCTTTATGATGATTCACAATAAAATGCTAATTGATGAGTTTAGATGAGCATAGGGTAACAGATGTGTGTGTCTGTGTGTCTATGTGAGTTAGGATAGGAGATGAGAGTGGAAAATTCGATGAAGAGAGAACCTTGCAGCTAAGCTAAGTATTTTAAACTAAAACTAGGCAAAAAGCTTATGAGAATTGACATCAAAAGCAAAAATAGGCGAAGGGGACTATGTAAAACCAAAAGTCTTCTGCACAGCAAATAAAATGATCAACAGAATAAAAAGGAAGCCTCTTAGCCTCGTCCACCAGAGGGCAGACAGAAGAAGCAAGAAAAAATACAGTCCCACTGCCTGCAAAACGAAAACCGCAATAACAGAAACTTAATCACATCTCTAACAGAAATCACAGCAAGATCCTCTAGGACCCACCTCCCAAAGTAATGGATATAAAAACACAAATAAACAAATGGGACCTAAGTAAACTTAAATGCTTTTGTACAATGCAGGAAACTATAAGTAAGGTGAAAAGACAGTCCTCAGAATGGGAGAAAACAATAGCAAATGAGACAACTGACAAAGAATTAATCTTCAAAATATACAAGCAGCTCATGCAGCTCAATTCCAGAAAATTTAACAACCCAATCAGAAAGTGGGCAATAGACCTAAACAGATATTTCTCCAAAGAAGACATACAGATGGCTAACAAACACATGAAAAGATGTTTAACAGCATAGCATATGCAACTGGACGTTGAAAGAAATCCGGAAGCAGAAACCCAATGTGTATATGCTTAGATACAAGGACTGATGTTGAAGCTGAAACTTCAATACTTTGGCCACCTGATGTAAAGAACTAACTCCTTCGAAAAGACCCTGATGCTGGGAAAGATTGAAGGCAGGAGACAGGGAGGACAGAGGATAAGACGGTTGGATGGCATCACTAGACATGAGTTTGAGCAAGCTTTGGGAGTTGATGATGGACAGAGAAACCTGGCATGCTGCAGTCCGTGGGGTCGCAAAGAGTCCAACATGACTGAGAGACTGAACTGAACTGAACATGATACTTTTGACACCATACCCCCATGCATGGGTGCAGTCAGTCCTGTCCAATTCTTTGCAACCCCATGGACTATAGCCCATCATGTTCCTCTGTCCATGGAATTTTTCAAGCAAGAATACTGCAGTGGGCTGCCATTTCCTACTCCAGGGGACCCTCCAACCCAGGGATAGAATCCACATCTCCTGTAGCTTATGCTTTGTCAGGCGGATTCTTTACCACCAAGCCAACTGGGAAGTTCTTGACATCATAAATCATCTGCAAATACAAAGATTATGTAATCTTTGGAAATACATTCATTGAAATGATAACAATGGTGACCGTTTAATGGTGTGTTTCTAAGTGATTATTACTTTGCAATTTTCTCTTTTCATATTTTCAACAATTACCATATATAACTTTAACATTTTTAAGATGTCAAAATTGAAGGGTACGCAACTTCAAAATGTGTGTGCATTTTGTAAAATCACTACAAATTAAAAACTGTACTCCCAAGCTCCTAATTTATTCCTTCTCCCTTTTCCTCCTTAGTAACCATAATATTGTTTTCTACATCTTTGACTCAATTTCTGTTTTGTAAATAAGTTCATATATATACTACTATGTATAAATAGATAACTAACAAAGACCTACTGTATAGCAGCACAGGGAAATCTACTCATTACTCTGTAATGAACTAGATGAGAAAAGATTCAAAAAAAGAGTGAATATATTTTTCCATATATCTGATTCACTTTGACGTGCAGCAGAAAGTAGCACAACATTGTAAATCAACTGTACTCCAATAAAAAAATTTTAATAATAAACTGTATGATTCAGTGGGGGGGAAACTATATTTCAAGTTTCATAGCTAATTCAAACAGGATAAGTTGTTAATAATAGTTTAAGACAAACCTAGTTTGAAACGTAAGTTTTCATTTTAAAAACAACAGACTCAAGAGTACTAATAATTTCATTGTGGGTGAGGGTACACTGCAATGGACATTCATATACATGAAAACATGGTACAATTTTTAAAAATCAAACATGCTGTGAAGCTGCCCAAAACAGCTGACATTATATTAAGAGTTTTATTTCACTTTTTGTTCAGCAAACCCTTGTTGCGCATATATAACATACAATGGACTTGGCTTGTTCCTGTGGATAGATTTGATGAGACAAAAAGCATAAAATCAGGCTATCAGAGAGTTCACAAATGCAGTTAAGGTGTCACGTTATGATTTTCTACAAGTCTGTGATTTTAACATAGAAGCTCAAGTCTAAGTTGGCAGGATTCCAGAATTATTTTGAGTGCATATATCTCAAAATGTTCATTGGAAGGACTGATGCTGAAGCTGAAACTCCAATACTTTGGCTACCTCATGCGAAGAGTTGACTCATTGGAAAAGACCCTGATGCTGGGAGGGATTGGGGGCAGGAGGAGAAGGGGACGACAGAGAATGAGATGGCTGGATGGCATCACTGACTCAATGGACATGAGTTTGAACTCCGGGAGTTGGTGATGGACAGGGAGGCCTGGCGTGCTGCGATTCATGGGGTCGTAAAGAGTGGGACACGACTGAGTGACTGAACTGAACTGAACTGAGCTGATCTCAATATCTCTCCATCTGAGATATCAGAATTCTTTATACAAAGCCAGAGTAAGAGGTGAGACATTAAAGAATGGGCTTTCATTTTTCTGCTCAAAAAGATTACTAGGTCTCCTGAAGAGCATCCTTTGTTCCTGTCCACTTTGCAGTTCTACAAGTCTTTGCTTCTCCCAATAGATTTTGTCTAACATATTGAGATTAACGGATAGTTTTTCTTGTTTACTCTGTTGAAATGGTGAATTACATTGATATATTTTACAGTGTTAAACTGATTTGCCACTATGATAAGCCTATACGTTCAAGATATAGTAATCTTTTTTAACACATTGTTTTATTTGATTTGCTAAAAATTTTAGTGAGAAGCTCTGAATCTATGTTAATGAGAGTTACTGTTCTCTAGATCACTTCTCAGTTTATCTTCATCTGCATTGGCATCCCAGTAATGTTACCCACATAGAACGTTAAGAAACATTTTCTCCTCTATTCCTGAAGGAGTACGCGAAATTAGAATTATGTCTTCCTTAAGTATTTGGAGAAAATTTTCAGTGAAGATACTTGTAGTTTTCTTTGTGGGAGGATGTTTAACTGTAAACTTAAAAAATTTGTGCCATGTGTGTGTGCTTAGTCACTCAGTCAAGTCCAACTCTTTGAGACTCCATGGACTGTAGCCTGCCAGGCTCCTCTGTCCACAGAATTTTCCAGGCAAGAATACTGGAGCAGGTTGCCATTTCCTTCTCTAGAATTATCTTTTGGATCCAGGGATCAAACCCATGTCTCTTGTGTCTCCTGCATTGGCAGGCAGGATTCTTTACCACTGAGCCACTGGCAATAGATATAGACTATTTAGTTTATGTCTTTATGAATAGTTTCTCTCCTCATCATAGATCCCATTTTCTTTACTTACTTGTTAATTTTTGACAGAAGCCAAGCGTTGTGACTTTCAACTTCTTGGGTGCTAAATATTTTTCTACTCCTGAAAATTTCTCTGAGATACACCTATGATACTTGGAAGCACTGGTCTTTTGGGGTCTCAGAAAGTTCAGGAAACTGCATAACCGGCAGCCGTTTGGACTCACTAACAGGTTATCAATACTGGCAAGGGGTTAAGGAACCACAGGCAAATCTGGACTTCTCTCCTAGCTTGTTGACCAAGTCTGTAAACAAACCAGGCTTGTTTGCTTGTATCACAGCAAGACAAACACTGAGGTTTGCAACAGAGAAAGATTTTTTTCATGAGGCAGACAACTAAGAACACAGGAGAACAGATCTCAGAACTGCATCCCCAAAGGCCAAAGGCTTGAGATATTTATGATATAAAGAAGCAGAGTGGTCTCAGGCATTTGGAAAGGGGATTGGAGGTGAGGTGAGGTCATTCATTTCTCTGCAGGCCCAGGTTTAGGGTTAGTGAGCTCAACTAGTTTTAGCCAGGTGTGTTGGGTAGGAGTTGACTCCAAAATTTTGGAAAACAACTTAAGCCCCCATTACTACAGTGACTCATGCATCAGAAGCATGATTTATAGGGGTGGTTAGAAATCTGATGATAAATTATCTAGGGTTCATGAAGTTTGGAGAATATGAATTAGAGAAAGGAGGGGAGGGGGGAATCAGCTAAAGTAGGTTTAATCAGTAAAGGCAGGTTACAAGCAGAGGGGTTTGTGAGAAGTTGTTCCCTTATCTGCTGTTCTATAAGACACACTCAATGAGTTCTGCTAAGTGCCACCTTCCATTGGTTTCATAATTTTTCCCTCTTCATCTGCTTTTTCTTTCTAGTACCAAACTTTAAGTGTTTCTCTGCTTCCTATCCACTTTCCTTTTGTCCTATTCCTTATTTTATCTTTTAAAAAACTTAATTATCTACAGAAAACAGCTTTTAAAAGGCACTCATATGTACACCTTGTATACTAAAATTAAATATATATTACTAGTTTGCTGTGGTACAGAGCTTTCCATAGGAAAGGAGGAGGGCTCTGATGCTAGGAAAGATAGAGTAAGCATACTACATTTGGGCTCTTTCACTAAATGCACATTGAGAACTGGGGGAAAAAAATGTATGAAACAACTATTTTAGACTGTGAAAGTATATTACAGTAGTATATTTATATGTCTAAAATCAATAGCAAAAAGTAGATGAGAGGGCTTCCCTGGTGGTCCACTGGTTAAGAATCTGCCTTGCAATGCAGGGGACACTGATGCAACTCCTACTCCTGGAAGATCCCACATGTTGACGGGCAGCTAAGCCTGTGCCCCACAACTACTGAAGCTGTGCTCTGGAGCCCACAGGCCACGACTGCTGAAGCCCCGGGGTTTAGAGCCTGTACTCCACAACATGGGCTTCCTTGGTAGCTCAGCTGATAAAGAATCCACTTGCAATGCAGGAGAACTTGGTTCGATTCCTGGATCGGGAAGATCTGCCGGAGAAGGGATAGGCTACTCACTCCAGTATTCTTGGGCTTCCCTGGTGGCTCAGTTGGTAAAGAATCCACCTGCAATGTGGGAGACCTGGGTTTGATCCCTGGGTTGGGAAGATCCGGTGGAGAAGGGAAAGGCTACCCACACCACTCAGTGTTCTGGCGTTGAGTATTCCATGGACTGTATAGCCCATGGGATTACAAAGAGCTGGACACAACTGAGCGACTTGCACTCTGCAACAAGAGAAACCACTCCAGTAAGTGGTGGTAGCTCACTGTGGTTTTGAGTTTTATTTCCCCAGTGATTAGTGATGTTGAGCATTGTTTCATATATTTTTTGGACATCTGCATGACTTTTTGGAAGAAACTCTGCTTTGTTCTTCTATTTCAGGTGTTTTGTTATTGTTATCATTGAGTTGTGTGAGGTGTTTTGCGTATTTTAACTCCTTCTCTGATGTGCTGTTTGCAAATATTTTCTCTCATTCCATAGTTGCCTTTTCATTTTGTTGACAGTTTCAGGCCAATTTCTTTTGGGATGTGAATGCAAAAATCCCCAATAAAATACTAGTGAACTAAATGTACCAACTAATAAATGATTATTATATAAACACAACCAAGTATTATTAATCCCAGAAATACAAAATTGATTTAGCTAACATAATTAACTAATACTATATCAATAGATAGATAACTCAAAACTATTTAATTATGTCAATAGAAAGAAAAATATTTCTTAACATGCAAAACCCCTGCATGGTAAATGCTCAATAAATGCACAATAGAAGGGGACTTCACCCTGATAAAGAGCATATATGCCTCTTCATTTTGTTGATTATTTCCTTTGCTGTGTAGAAGCTTTTGAATGTGGTGCAGTCCCAGCTTTCTATCTTGGTTTTACCACCTGTGATTTTGGTGTCTTCTATGAAACCATGGCCAAGACCAATGTCTAAAAAGTTTTCCCCTGATTTCTTTGAGATGTTTTATGACACGATTCTGTTTGTCTTGCTAACAAATAGAATGTTATTTGGCCTTTAAATGAAAGCAAATCCTGTCATTTGGGACAATATGGATAAGCATACAGACATTAAGATACCAAACAAGTGAAATAATCCAGTTACAGAAGGACAAATACTGCATGATTCCAATTATCTGAGGTCCTAAGAGAGTCAAAATCAAAGAAGCAGACAGTAGAATGAACGGTAGTTGTCAGAGGCTGTGGGGAGGGAGGAATTGTTCTTCAATGGGTATAGGTTTATTTTTTCAAGATAAATAAGGCTATAGTTAACACTATGGTATTACACATTTTAAAATATGTCGAAGGGGAATTTCCAGGAGGTATGGTGGATAAGAATCCACTGCCAATGCATGGGACACGGGTTCAATCTATGGTTTGGGAAGACTCACATGCCTTGGAGCAACTAAACCTGTGTGCCAGAACTACAGAAGCCCGTGCACTCTAAGGCCCAAGAGCTGCAACTACTAAACCCATGTGCTGCAACTGCTGAAGCCCATGCACCTAGAGTCTGTGCTGCACAAGAGAAGCCACTGCAATGAGAAGCCTATGCACCACAATGAAGAGTAGCCCCCACTTCCTGCAACTAGAGAAAGCCCACATGCAGCAATGAAGACTTATTGCAACCTATATATCTATACATATGTTGAAAGGATGGATTTTGTATGAAGTGTTCACTGAAAAAACTACATATAGTTGCTGATAATAGTCTCTTATGATCCTTTGTATTTCTGTGTTGTCTGTTATGATCTCTCCATTTTCATTTCTAATTTTGTTGATTTGATTTTTCTCCCTTTGTTTCTTGATGAGTCTGGCTAATGGTTTGTCAATTTTATCTTCTCAAAGAACTAGCTTTTGGTTTCGTTGATATTTGCTATGGTTTCTTTTGTTTCTTTTGCATTTATTTCTGCCCAAATTTTTAAGATTTCTTTCCTTCTACTGACCCTGGGGTTCATAATTTCTTCCTTTTCATGTTCCTTTAGGTATAGAGTTAGGTTATTTATTTGACTTTTTTCTTATTTCTTGAGGTAAGCCTGTATTGCTATGAACCGTCCCCTTAGCACTGCTTTTACAGTGTCCCATAGGTTTTGGGTTGTTGTGTTTTCATTTTCATTTGTTTCTATGCATATTTTGATTTTTTTTTTAATTTCTTCTGTGATTTGTTGGTTATTCAGCAGCGTGTTGTTCAACCTCCATATGTTGAAATTTTTCATAGTTTTTCTCTTGTAATTGACATCTAATCTTACTGCATTGTGATCAGAAAAGATGCTTGGAATGATTTCAGTTTTTTTGAATTTACCAAGGCTAGATTTATGGCCCAGAATGTGATCTATCCTGGAGAAGTTTCCGTGTGCACTTGAGAAAAAGGTGAAGTTGATTGTTTTGGGGTGAAATGTCCTATAGATATCAATTAGGTCTAGCTGGTCCATTGTGTCATTTAAGGTTTGTGTTTCCTTGTTAATTTTCTGTTTAGTTGATCTATCCATAGGTGTGAGTGGGGTATTAAAGTCTCCCACTATTATTGTATTATTATTAACTTCCTTTCATACTTGTTAGCATTTGTCTTACATATTGTGGTGCTCCTATGTTGGGTGCATATATATTTACGAATGTTATATCTTCTTCTTAGATTGATCCTTTGATCATTATGTAGTGTCCGTCTTTGAGTCTTTTCACAGCCTTTGTTTTAAAGTCTATTTTATCTGATATGAGTATTGCTACTCCTGCTTTCTTTTGGTCTCTATTTGCATGGAATATCTTTTTCCAGCCCTTCATTTTCAGTCTGTGTATGTCCCTTGTTTCCAGGTGGGTCTCTTGTAGACAGCATATATAGAGGTCTTATTTTTGTATTCATTCAGCCAGTCTTTGTCTTTTGGTTGAGGCATTCAACCCATTTACATTTAAGGTAATTATTGATAAGTATGATCCCGTTGCCATTTATTTATTGTTTTGGGTTCGAGTTTATACACCCTTTCTGTGTTTCCTGTCTAGAGAAGATCCTTTAGCATTTGTTGGAGAGCTGGTTTGGTGGTGCTGAATTCTCTGAGCTTTTGGTTGTCTGTAAAGCTTTTGATTTCTCCTTCATATTTGAATGAGATCCTTGCTGGGTACAGCAATGGAGACAAAGAGAAAGCAGAGTAGCTCATAAAGTTTGGTAGCAAGAGAGAGAAATATAATGAAGAGGAAGAAATTGAAGATATTTGTAGAAGCCAAGTCTTTCAGGAGATATGAGGAAATGAGATTCCTTGTAAAAATGAAAGGTTTGGCTCTGGGCAGGAGAAGGCCATGCTGTGCAGAAGGAAAAATGCAGAGTTTGGGGATGAAGATACAGGGGAATAAAAAATGAGATCTCCACTGTGATTTGTCCTTTAACTGGCGTAAGTAACAGGGTTCCCAGCAGGAGTACACATATGAGAGGCAGTGTTGTAAGTTTGAGGAGAGAGGACTGGGTACAAAAAATGGATGACTGGTCCCTCCCGCAAAGACACAGCATATATCAACCTGCAAATATAGTACAACTGCCAGGGAATTCCACGGATTCACTTGGTAGTTACTGTAGGGTAAGGGAGTTAGAGAAGGCAAGGTTCAGAAAAAGAACGAGACTGACAATGAGGCAAGAAGGGGCAGCAGTCAGATTAGCGAGCTGCTGCACTAACCCAAGAAAAGAGTAAGTATATATAGGCATATATGTGGAACTCTACTGTCTTAAGGGGGCCTGTTCTTCTCCAAGGTTGTTCGGAGTAGTTATCTCTTAAACGGCTGGGGCAAGGTATTCTGGAGATCAGCCAGAGGCTGGACCGGCTGGGAGCTGGGCGTAATCAACCTTAATGTCCATTTGTTTTCCCCTCTGGGTGAGAGAGATCTTTGTTTTGCATAGAATGGTGGGGAGGACCCAGGCGAGTGTTAACTCCAGGCTATTTTGAGCCATGTAACTTTCCTTCATTCCAGACCCTAAGGAATATATACAAAAAGAGAAAGAGAGGTGGGCGCCGTTATTGTTCAGGGCTTCTTCGTGCTGATGAACGAGGGTCAGGGGTTTGTGGTCTGGGAGGAAGGAAGTCTAAGGCCCGTAGTGTTGATTTTCTATTCTAGCCTTCAGGGTCTCTAGCAAAAGAACAGTCTTGACTTGGTCTCGGGAAATGGCACGGATTCGGTCTTGGAGGAATCCCTAGAAAAGATTAAACAAACAAGGCCCAAGGTGAGTAGGAGGATGATAAAAATGAGTGGTCCGAGAAGGGGTGAAACCCAAGGCATCCAGTTCCAATTAGTTAACCATGACTGCCAGGAGTTGCTTAATTTCTGGCGGATTCATGAGGCTCGATCTGTAAGGTTTTTTGTAACTCCTTGGACAGTACTAGACTGGTTGGCATAGAAACAGCAGGATTCATCTAGAAAAAGGCACAGACCTCCCTTCTCTGCAGTGAGTCGATCTAATCCCCTTCTATTTTGTAATACTACAGCCGTCAAGGAGTTGAGTTGATTTTGGAGTTATTAGGCCTTGAGCTGTTTCATGGAGACAGATGGGTCTTTAGATAGTGTCTGGTAGTTTTGGATGGAGGTGGTTAAGCCAGGGGTTCCTGTTCCAATTCCAGCAGCTATTTCTAGTCCTACAAAGAGGGGAATGAAATGAATGGCTCGTTTTATTCACTTGTGGATAAGAGGAATAGGCAAGGGTTGATCATCGGGGGCTATTAAAATATTTGGACTGGAGTATACCAGGGTGCAGGTTCCGATCCAATTAGTAGGTAGACAGAGGTATGTAGACGTCCCACACAAGAAAAATAGGCCAGATGTCATAACACAACAGCTGAAGTTGATGGCGAAAAGGAGTCGGGGCAGGGGCTGGGGTTTGATCATTCGTTCAGGTACACTCAGAGACCCCGCTAAGGTGGCCCCTACCGTGGGAGAAGTGGAGGAATATGCTGAAGGAAACCGTCCTGTAAAGGTTAAAGAGTGTCCTGTAGGACCAGAAACATAATATATATGGGGCTTTGGGGTCAGTAGTGGGCTAATCAGTTATGTGTTCAAAGGGATTAAGTGTCATATCTAAGATCTGAACACAGTCATGAGATAGGTGTTCTGCTTCTGGATCTGGTGTAGGGAGTAAGCTGGCAGGATTAAGAGGTTTAAAAGGCATAAAAGAAAGGGGTGGGTCAAGGAGGTGTGCATGTAGGATTTGTAGTCAAGCAGGGGGCAGAAAAAGGGAAGCCCAATGAGAGAGTAAATCTTTGAAGGAATGAGGTGAGCATACATTTAGAGGAGCATTTTGTGTTAGTTTGGGGGCTTCAGGTATTAAGAGGGTGGCTGCAGCTAAGGCCTGGAGACAAGGTGGCCATCCAAGCATGATGAGATCAAGTTGTTTAGATAAGTAAGCTAGAGGCCCCCATACGTCCCCCCCTTTTTGGCACAGAATCCCTAAGGTATGTCCTTGTCTAGAATGTACAAAAAGGAAAAAAGGCTTGGTGTGATCAGGTAAGTAAAAAGAAGGGACCTGTAGTAAATGTTTGATAAGAGTCTGTATTGGGGTGTGGAGAGAGATGGGGGCCAATAAGGGTTCATCTAAGTTTCCTCGAGTAGCTTGGTAGAGAGGTTTTGCGTGAAGGGAAAAATTTGGAGCCCATATTCAAAAGAAGTTTAATAGACCTAATAGAGAAAGAAGTTCCCTCTTGGCTTGGGGCTTGGGGGTCTGTCTTAAGGCTCGAAGTCTCTGAACTGGGATTATTTTGGATGTGGGAGTAAGAAGTAATCCCAAGGAATTGACAGTGGTGGAAGCAATGTGTGCTTGGAGAGCAAGACTCTGTAGCCCCAGTTGCCTAGGGCATTTAATACTATGCAGTGTGGACTAGGCTGTTGTGGTGAGAGGAACTACATAACAGTAAATCATCTACATATTGGACTAAGATAGTACAGCCTAGGTCTAAAGTTTGTAGGTCTCTTTGGAGGGCTTGACCAAAAACATGAGGGCTATCTCTAAACCCTTGTGGTAAAATGGTCCAAGATAACTGTTGAGACTGATATGTGTCTGGATCCATCCAGGTGAAGGCAAATAGGAGCTGTGAGGAGTGGTGTAGAGGTATAGTAAAGAAAGCATCTTTGAGGTCTAATACCATGGAATAGAGTATGTCAGGGGGAATATGTGAGAGAAGGGTGTAGGGTTAGTGACCACAGGGTGTACAGGTATTACGGCCTCATTGATCTTGCGAAGATCTTGGACTAGACGCCAGGAGTGCGGTCCCTTTTTGACTGCCAGTATAGGAGTATTATGAGGAGAACAGATAGACCGCAAAAGGCTGGCTTTAAGCAGTCGGGAGATTATTGGTTTAAGTCCTTGTCAGGATTCTGTGGTCAGGGTATATACCTCTCTGAGAGGAAACAAGTGTTTGCCTTGGGTCCTGGCCGATGGAAGAGGGGTGAAACTCTCTTTTGGGGTATCGGAGTCATCGCTTCCTGTTTTGGAGGAGGAAGGGCTAGAGGATGGGGTTTTGTCTCTGGAAGTTTTCTCTCCAGGGCAGTAGGGAGGAGGCTCATCTGCCGGGTCAAAATTGGGGGCTGAGGGTTTAGGGGGCCTTTTAGGGGCTTTAGATTTGGATTCTTTTGTAATGGAGGGGGAGAGAAAGCAGAGGAGGATTTGATAGGTAGAACAGTCCTTGCAGAGAGACGGATGGCTTCTAAGGTCCTAGAAGGCTTGAATACAGGGGACCTCTGACCATTTGCCATTCCATTTGAGGAAGTTTATGAGATCTGATAAAATATTGAAATTGAAAGTCCCAAACTCAGGCCAGCGGTTTTGGTTATCCAGTTTGTATTGAGGCCAAATTTGAGTGCAAAAGTGACTCAAGTTTATGAACCTTAAGATCGGTCAAGAGTAGAGGTTGGAAGTTTTGTTTTACGCAGGCAAGGGGAGAGTCCCGTGGGACAGATTGGCTTAACCCCATAGCAAATGGTTAGCGACTGTCTGGTTGAGAGAAAAGGTCGTCACCTAATCTTTTGACCAGGCAAAGAGAGAGAGATGCTCTGGAGGAGGAAGGGGCGTCCCCCAAGTACCTCCCCAGAGGGCCTTCTGGCCAGAAGGTTCCCAGGGCACCCGAAAAGGATGATAGTCTATGGCGTACCATAGGCTACCTAGATGGTACCTAGAGTACCATCTGAGCTCACCTGGGCAAGAATTCGTGGTGGATGGAGGGAGGTCAAATGGCAAAAGACCTCTGTCCTGGAGTTGGTCAGTCTCACAGAAAAGAAAGTGTAGAGAAAGGAGAGAGAGACCAATATTCCTCGGGTTAAGTGGAAAACCAATAAAGCCCTTACTCCAGACTTACACCACACACGAAGGCACAGGGCGTCCTCTGGAGGAGGTCTTGAAAGCCCGGACGGGCAAGTGAACTCAGCAGGCTTCCATGCTCCAAAGAGTTGTCCGTGGAGAACGAGAAGGAACCTCAAACTCCCGGGTTTTGGCACCAAAAAATGTAGGGTAAGGGAGTTAGAGAAGGTGAGGTCGGAAAAAGAACAAGACCGGCACTTTACAGGAACAGATCAACTTTAATGAAGCAAGAAGGGGCAGCAGTCAGATTAGTGAGCTGCTGCACTAACCCAAGAAAAGAGTAAGTACATATCGGCATATGTGTGGAACTCTACTGTCTTAAGGGGGCCTGTTTTCTCCAAGTTTGTTCGGTGTGGTTATCTCTTAAACAGCTCTGGCAAGGTATTCTGGAGATCCGCCAGAGGCTGGACTGTCTGGGAGCTGGGCGTAATCAACCTTAATGTCCATTTTGGGGGGGGGGGGGGGGGGAGGAGGTGAGAGAGTTATTTGTTTTGCATAAAATGGTGGGGAGGACCTGGAGGGGAGTTTTAGCTCCAGGCTATTTTGAGCCAGGCAGCTTTCCTTCAGTTACAGTCTCACATTTACTGAGAAAAGTGAGCAATCACATTCAGTGACTTGAGTCCAAAGTGCAAAATGGAAAAAAGTTACTTCCAACCACATCTCTAAGTGCACAGAGCTGTGTAGGTGACACATGACAGTTTCCAGGTGCATGAATGGGGCGGGATTGGCTCTTGTTCAGCACCCTCCTCCCCTGCCTGCCCACTTGCATGCACTTCCCAGTCTCACAGAGAAGGACCTTGTGTAGGGAAAGGCCAGTCTATTCAGAATATGTTCTCAGGAAGGAAGGCTATTCAGGGAGCCTGCAGGTGATCCTTGGCCTTAGAGTTGGTGTCCCCAGAGGGTCTCTATGGCAGGGTAAGTTGTGGGAGCTTGATTCAAGGAGGGCTCTGATGAGTGCCTAAGGAAGAGGGGCTGGGGTTAGGAGGGGCTGCTGGGCCTCCACAAGATGAAGTGAAGAGCCTTTGGAAAGGGTGGGCCCATGGCCAGCTTAGTCAGGTCTTGTAAACTGGTGCCTAGGGGGTTCCACCTTTAGCTTCATGGAGATGAGAGGAGGTGAGAAGGGATAGTGAGACGGGCTCCTGTAAATCCCACAGCCCCAAAGCCCCTGCCATGGAAAATTGCTTCTTCCTTCCTGCCGGGACAAGGAAATTTGCAAATAACACGAATAATGTTCCCCTATAGAGAAAGTGTTTTTATTTCCTATCACCATAGAATTTAAAGTTTTTTACATAATATGTTAGAAATACAGAAATTTGCTTCATAAAATCTCTGGACAGTAGTAATACACATGGATACTAATGCTAATATTCTGGCTAAATACACCCAACCTTTACTTTTCCCCATAAGAATAGTGTCGTATTCCACACTTTGTTTCATCCTGCTTTCCTAAGTTATGTTGGGGTTTTTTTCTATCTTTGATGCATACTGCTATGTTCATCCTTTCTAATGGCAGTCGTGGAAGCAGGCTTGCTGGGTGGATATATTCCTAATTTACTTAATCAGAAAATTGAGGTGGTTTCCAGTTTTCTTGTCTTTTTTTTAATTTTACCAACAGAGTTTATTATCAGGCTTTTCACATTTTGCCAATATGATGGCTAGAAAATAGAATCTATTATGGTTCAAATTTATAGTTCACTTATCATGTGTCAAGTTTAATATCTTTTCATATTTGAAGGGTCATTTTTCTAATCATTTTGTAAATTGTCCTTTCCTGTTTTTATGTAGGATTTTTATTCATGTTCATCTTCCATTTAGAAAACGTCTTTGTTGTAAATCAACTATACTCCAATAAAATTTTAAAATTAAAAACTTTTAATTTTTATATCTCTATAATATTTTAAATTATACATGCTAATTGTTAAAAATATGAAAAGAGAAAATTGCAAAGAAATAATCACTTAAAAATCCACCCTTCAAAGGCCACCATTGCATGTACACAATGCAGTATTTAAAATGAATAACCAACAAGGACCTGCTGTATAGGCCATGGGACTCCTCTCAATGTTACATGGCCACCAGGATGGGAGCAGTGTTTGGGGGAGAATGGATACATGTATTTGTATGACTGAGTCCCTTGGCCGTTCACCTGAAATGATCACAACACCGTCAATTGGCTATATCCCAATACGAAAAAAAAGTTCCCAAAAAGTCATCATTGTTATCATTTCAGTGAATATATTTTCAAAGGGCACATAATCTTTCAATTTGCCAATGATTTATGATGTCAAAATATCATATATAAAGAAACATATATAGATATATATATACATGTATATGAATTTGTTTTAACTTGGGGTTACATCTGCTACACTGATTTTTGTAAATCTATTTATAATTCACCATATGCCACTCCATACATAACAGTCTGTTTGACTTCAAGGTATGAAGATGTCAAAATTAGATATCGCTTTGCTTCCTTTGTTTTCTGCTTGATAATTTGAAATATTAATGAAAGAAGGAAAGAAACCTGATCATTTTAGAAATCTCATGATCAACCTATTCATATCCTCAAGTATAATCAAATCTGTAATTGCTTATGTTCTTAGTTGATTCTTTGAGTAAATATTTTAGCTCCTATTTTGACATATATCGTATGTCCAAATGTTGAGTTGTGATGAGTGTTCTGAAGAAAAAGAAAGTGGGGGAATTGGGAGGAGAAGTGGCATCTATAACGACTTTACATGAAAGAATTTGTTAAAATGGTAATATGAAGTCCTGTGGGTGCGTGCCAAGTCGCTTAATTCGTGTCCGACTTTTTGCGACCCTATGGACTGTAGCCCACCAGGCTCCTCTGTCCATGTTATTTCCCAGGCAAGAATGCTGGAGTGGGTTGCCTTGCCCTCCTCCAGGGGATCTTCCCAACCCAGGGATCGAACCACGTCTCTTAGTCTCCTGAATTGGCAGGCAGCTTCTTTACCACTAGCGCCACCTGGGAAGCCCCATATTAAGTCCCATTTCATACTGATTCCATCTGAACACGTCTTCTCCTTGCTTGGCAGAGTAGGGGTTCCGACGTAAGCACTGTTGTTTTCACTCATCCTTGTACTTTTGCTTGGTACTTTAACTGCAGACCACTAGATCACATTACTGGACTTGCCATGGAAAGTGCTATCAACCAAAGTTAGTCCTGGTTACCAACTCTGCCTTCTACTGCTACGTAGTTTGATATATTTTCATTTGTTCAAGAGTTTTATACATTTTAATTTTTATTGGGAAAGTGGGGTCCTAATTTTGAAGAGCTTATTAATTACTTTGAAAATATTTTCTCAGGTAAAGAGGGTACATAGGAACACAACAGGCATAAAATAATAGCATTTTTGCATGATTATTCAGGAAATTGTAACAACGCTGTGAAAAGATGAAGAGAGCACCAGAGTGTTAAGAGACTTTATTGGGCAATCGCTCCCGGGCAGAGCTCCCACGGGCGAGCAGGGGGGAAAGCGGAAGTCTGCAATCTGCGAAGAGCGGGGGCGACACCTATATACTCCGGTGGATACGGAAGTGGCGGGACCAGGGTGCTGATTGGACTTCTAGGTCCCGTGTCAGTTTTTTGATTGGCTGGAGTCTTGGCGCCCTCGCGTCTATCAGTCTGCCTGGCTACGGGGCTGTTGATTGGTGGATGTCTGTCCCTGGGGCTTATCTGAGACCTTTTGGCCGGGGGCTTCTCTGTCAGCACGTTCTGGCTGGCGCCTTCCCGCCTGCGATCAGCGTGACCTTTCAGTAATGTTTTAAATTATTCTACTTGTATACATCAACCAGCCACTTCCTAATTACATGATGTTCCTCTATTTCTGAATCGTTTCCCCTGTTAATAATTTGTTGGTAAATTCAAAACTTTTTTCAACTACTGCCTCAAAATATTAGATTGTACAAGGGTTGCATGTTCCCTCAAGTTATGTATTTATGTGCAAACTAATGCCATAATTGTAAATGAGATTCATTTCTCTAGTATATTTTCTTGCTAGTTTGTAGATATAAAGGAAAACCCCCGGGTTTTTGTTTTTTTTTTTTTTCCCTTCATATTTTTCTTTTCCTCACCAGTCAGCTTATGAAAGCACCTTAAAATTTTGTCACTTTTATGTAGCAATCTTTTTCATTTGCTTCTCTTGAGAGTTTTTTGCTGGAAAAACAAAACAGAAACAACCAATCAACCAAAAAATCAGCAAATAAAAACAAGAAAAAAAATAAGTCTGTGGGCTCTCCATGCACAATCTGATCCTCTCACATCATCTTTTTTAGATTCAGTAACATATGTGGGATTGACGCTCATGCTGGAAAAGGCTGTGTGGACTCTGCAGACCCGAGAAAACAGTTTTGAACGTTGCTGCTCTCACGTGGTCTCTTTAAGTCTTTGGCCAATGACACCTTTGCAAAATCAAGAAGTGGATTGAAAATCTTAAAGGATTTCCCATATGTTATGTATTTAATTGCATCCCTCCTAAAATTTCATATATTGCAGTATCTCAGTATTTAACACTCAGAATCTTAGGAAGATTTCCAAATGTGGAACGGGGCTGTTGTCAATATGATTAATTAAGATGAGGTCATACTGGAGTAAGATTGGTTACTTATCCAACAGGACTAGTGTCCTTGTGTAAAGGGAATGTTAAGACAGGCAGGCGCGCCAGGGAAATCCGTGTGTCGATTGGAATTATGCTGCCACAAGCCAAGGGACTATTAATACCAGAATCCAGGAGAAACCTGGAACAGATCTTCCCTAGAGGTTTCAGAGGAAGCATGGCCCTGCCAACAACTTGAGCTCAGAATTCCAGGCTCCAGAACCATGCGATAATAAATGTCTGTTAAGTAACTCAGTTTGTGGAACTTTATTACAGAAGCCCTAGGTGACGAATATACCATTTTTCTTATTTAGAAATGGTTTCTTATTTTCCCTATCCTCAATATTTTCATTATTTATGGCAGCAAAATTGCCTAATCTTACAGGCACCAACACAAGATTTCTCTGTCTAATATATTTTCAAAGAGAGACGTTAACACTTATGGATCTGAGGACCATGAAACACCATCAGGAATGTGTGTCTCTCATGAGGGCAGGTGGGATGTTCCCTCACAATAGAGCTAATTATTGTCGCTTCAATACTAAAGCTACCATTGAGAACAGGGAAGAGGGGATCTCTGCAGTCTAGACTGGGCCTCACAGTAGATAGAAATGACCTTGCCATTCATGAAGGCAATGGCTCAAGATGGCAGTATCCCAGGCAAGGCTCCGCCTCCCCAGTGATCTGAGGGACCTACTCGATGTGTTGCCTTTCTCACCCACAGATCCAAAGCACACAGTCCCTCCCAGGGGGTGGTAGAAGGTTACTCACTTAGTTTCCACATCCTGGATGGTGTCTAGCAGAGGCATATTCCTGGTTTCAGGTAGAAGAAAGACGAAAAGACCAGCAAGGATAGGACACACGCCATAGATGATCCAGGGTAAACTGGGTAGATACACCACTAGGGTCATCAGCAGAGGAGCCAGTGCTGCCCCACACCTACTAGCCATCATACTTAATCCTGAAGCTTTTGCTCTGAGGGGTAAAAGAGAAAAATTCATAATAATTCAGTAAAAAAAAAAAAATCCCATACATGTAATTTATGATCTACTACTTTGACATTATGTGTGTTAAGTTGCTTCAGTTGTGTCTGACTCTTTGCAACCCTAAGGACTGTAGCCAGCCAGGCAAGAGATTCTCCAGGCAAGAATACTGGAGTGGGTTGCCATGCCCTCCTCCAGGCGACCTTCCTGACTCAGGGATTGAACTAGCATCTTCTGTGGTTCCTGCATTGCAGGCAGATTCTTTACCACTGAGCAGCCAAGGGAGCCCACTTTGACATTGTAATGGAAGACAGAAAACACGATTATTACATACATGAGTTTGATGAAAGACACTTGTTTTTGAGATTTGTTCTGTGATTCTAGCTGTCTTTGTCGGGATCAAAGTGTGTTAAAACCCATTTTCATCACTTTAAACAGTATGTTAATGCATTGCAACTACCCTGACAAGTGGCCCAAAAGATTGATGAGACAGACACTGAAGTACTGCTTAACGTAGTACATGGCACACAGTCCATTTTTTCAATAAACTTTGGGTAATTGTTGTTAGTATGTTGTTACTATTATGATTACAAATGAATGCTTTCTAGTTAACAGATCTTATTTTGATTATTCTTGATCAATTACCTGGGAAAGTCCTATTTGGGGCCCTGGCAGAGCATCCACAAAGCATTTTACCTGAGGAGAGTGGGCACGAGTTCAGCGTTATGGACAGAATTACTGGTGACAGCAGCAGCAACACAGCCCATTCCCACACTTGCCAAAGTCAAACGTAGGGTCTGCATTTCTGGAGACACAAAGAGCAGGGAGACTAAGGAATCCGCATTGAAGGAATCAGCATACACCAAATTTAGCCAGGAAAATAAAAAGCCTTATATTTTAGTTGCATTTTTGAAGTATATTGTAGAAAACTGTACAGTGGCAGGGAGCATAGAACAGTTAACAATGTGAGAAATGTAACATTATCAACATAGGTGGTTAAAAGTATATAAAACTATCTGAATTAATTATAGCAACTCTCTGTGCATAGCTGAGATTTGCCGAAGAATCAGAAGAAAAGGTGAGTCTGCTGGAAATTTGCTTTTACTTATTCTGTCCAGTACTCACTATATCCTTATTGTAGAAGGTAGAACTGTGGGTGATTGCTGAGTCTAAGACTCAGCTCTAACCTGGAAGACCTTACAATTCAACTGCAGGATTTCCTGGTTTTCCTGGAATTAGGAGGTCTTAGCAGTGTGGGATTTTCATTGGGGAAAAAAAAAAAAGGAAAATTCCAGGTAAACCTAAAAGACTCAGTCAACCTACAATGGAAACTTCTACTTGGCAGAGGAAGGGAATGTCAGGATTTGGGAACAATGAAAAAATGTTCAAGGAATCTGTATTCTACACAGTATGAAAAGAAATCTAATTATAGCATTATATATTGGACAGAACTGTCTTGTAAGAAAGTAATCAGGCATTACTAATGATATTCTGAGGAGCAAAGTCCACTCATCTCTAAGGCCGTGAAGCACATTTCTGCACTGTGCAATGTGAAGCATTGTGCCCACTCAGGTTCTCCTAGTTGTTACATATGCTTCCCTGGTGGCTCAGTGGTAAGGAATCCACCTGTGATGCAGGAGACTTGAGTTTGATCCCTGAGTCGGGAAGATCTCCTAGAGAAGGAAATGGCAACCCCCTCCAGTATTCTTGCCTGGGAAATCCCACAGACAGAGGGGCCTGGAGGGCTACAGTCCAAGGGTTCGCCAAGTGTCAGACACGGCTTAGCAACTAAACAACCACAAATCGTTGCATAGCATCGTTCTGTTAACTTATAAAGTAATCTAACAGGAAATGGACAAGGATTTTAATCTGCTTAAATCCTGGTTCCAACTGTATAGACATTCACTTTTTTAAAAAGATGAATTCTTTTCATTACCTGAGAGACTCTCATAAGCAAGAGCTGTAGTCATGATGACTTAACATCACACTCACGTGTGGAACATAGAGGTGAGTACCTAGACCAGTCATCAGAGTTGGTAATGAGAAGCCCTGACAGAGGGAGTGACCATCCTATGTCCTCACCTGGGATATTATTGCAAGGCCTCACCCCTCCATGCTTGTTTTTAAAAGTGAGAATGGGCAATGTCCTATGTCACTTCAGTCATGTTCGACTTTTTGCAAGCCTATGGACTGTAGCCCGCCAGACTCCTCATTCCATGAGGATTCTCCAGGCAAGAATACTGGAGTGGGTTGGCATGCTCTCCTCCAGGGGATCTTCCCAAACCAGGGATCAAACCTGCATCTCCTATGTCTCCCACATTGACAGGCGGGTTTTTTTTAACACTAGTGCCACCTGGGAAGTCCCAAATGGGTGAAGGGCAAGTGAACAAATGCTCTCCTAGAGGAAGTGTTCAGAATAAATGTTCAGACTAAATCAGTTTCCAGATACTTCCAAAACGTGAGGAAGGTGAAGATATGCCAGAGCTGCCCTTACGGACCTCTGGCTCTTTTTCCCAACAACCTAGTAGCAGGACTTCTAACATTTGTGGGAATACTTAGCAAGCCGTTATTGGGACTTCTCTTTTTTCCTAGTTTTGGACAAGTAGGGCTAATGCAAACCCTGAAGGTCATGAAAAAGACACTTCCCTTCCCCCAAATTCCAGTCTTCTCTCACCTTGGGGCACAAACATGTTGGCCAAAATGGAAAGTCCCACAAGGAACATGAAAAGCATCTGGGTTAGTCGACGGCCCATGTGATTCAGTACTAGGAGTGCAAGACATCGAGCTGAGATAGTGAGAGCTCCAAAGATTACCTGGGACAGGAATATATTGCTCCCAAAGTGCTGTAGATTCATAAAGATACCATAATAGGGTATTGTGTTTGCAAATCTGTAGTGAACAAAAGAGGAAAGACACAAGCCATAAGATTAGAGCCCAGTGCAGCAGTTGCTGATTATGTTGACCCAGGCAGCCAATGGTCAAGGTTGGCGAAAAAAAGGCACAGTCTGATTTGTATAATACCTCATTTTAAGGTCATAATTTTAGAGTTAACATAAATAATTACATGACAATATCTAAGTGGTAAAGGAGTCCACTAGGTAATGCAGAAGACACAAGATACGTGGGTTCAAGCCCTGGGTTGGCAAGATCCCCTAGAGGAGGAAATGGCAACCCATTCCAGTACTCTTGCCTGTGAATTCCCATGGACAGAGGAACCTGGTGGACTACAGTTCATGGGGTCGCAAAAGAGTCTGATATTCCATTATAGGTTAATACAGATTATTGAGTAGAGTTCCTTGTGCTATACAGTAGGTCATTGTTGATTATCTATGTTCTATGTAGCAGTGTGTATGTGTTAATTTCAAACCCCTAATTTACCCTTCCCCACACTTTTCCCCTTTGATAACCATACATTTTTTCCCTATGTTAGTCTATTTTTTGTTTTGTAAATGAGTTCATATGTATCACTTTTTTAGATTTCACAAATAAGTGACATCATGATGCTTGTCTTTGACTTACTTTACTTAATGTGGTAATCTCTAGGTCCATCCATGTTGCTACAAATATATACACACACATACCACATCATTTCTATCCATTTGTCGATGGACACTTAGGTTGTTCCCATGTCTTAACTATTATAAGTAGTGCTGCCATGAACATTGGAATGCTTGTATCTTTTTGAATTAGAGATTTGTTTGGATCCATGTCCAGGAGTGGGATTGCTAGATCATATGGTAACTCTACCTTCAGTTTTTTAAGTAGCCTTCATACTGTTCTCTATAGTGGCTGCACCAATTTATAATCCCATCATCAGTGTAGGAGGTTTCCCTTTTCTCCACACTCTCTCTAGCATTTATTATTTGTAGACTTTTGGATGATGAACATTATGACTGGTGTGAGGCAATACCTCATTGTAGTTTTTGTTTGCATTTCTTAGCAAAGTTGAGCATCTTTTAGCATGGCTCTTGGCTATCTATGTGTCTTCTTTAGAAAACTGTATATTTAAATCTTCTGCTCATTTTTCGATTGGATTGTTTGTCTTTTTATATTAAAATGTAAGAGTTATTTGTATATTTTGAAAATTAATCCCCTATTGTTATATCATTTGCAAATATTTTCTTTTATTCTGTAGGCCCTCTTTTCATTTTACTTATAGTTTCCTTTGCAATACAAAACTTGTAAGTTTAATCACATCCCATTTGTCTATTTTTCTAACTCTTCACTTTATTATCAGTTCCATGTGAGTCTTTTACAATCCTTCAACTACCTCCAAAAATAGCAATTACTAGGTGTGTTTTCTTCACCTTTTATCCCTAAATCAGTGCCTCCCTCTCACAACAGTGCTATAACCTTTGAAATAAACAGATTCATGTCCCCTCTCTTTGAATGTCATCATGCGCTGTGTGAAGCCCACCTCACAAATGACAGGAGACAGATCCTTTTACGCAGGTTGGGTGTGCGGAACAAGTCAAACACAGTTGTTTTGGTCTGTGCTGCCTCCAGCTGCTCCTGCATGGCTGCTCTCAAACCCTTTAGCAACAACAAACACGAATCACTTGCCAATATAGTGCCAGGTATTGTGATGAGCATTGGCAACCAATAGGATAGACAAAATATGTTACCTTTCTTTGTAGTGTAGCATATTGCATATGTAATCACAGGTGTGAATGTGATATGAAGGAGGATGTAGGGAGTTAAGGGAGACTCCAGGAAATTAAATGGCAACAATGAAAATTTGAAAATGAGGCTATGGAGGAGGGCAGGGCATCCACTGTGGTACACAACCTACAGGCTCAGATGAGGAAGTGAACTAAAGGAACTAATTGCGCAGTGGGCAAAGCTTATTTTCATGAGATGGCCATGAAAGGCCAGGAAACTGAGCTTGCATTCTCAACTAGCCGCCCTTGTTAGACAAGGGTTTGCGTACCTCGATAAGGAGAAGGCAGGTATCAGTTTATTCCTTCCCTCCAACCCAATAACCGCCTCCTCTTCCCTGCTCACCTCCATGTTCAGGGTTGCCTCAGCATTCTTCATTCCATTTCTGTGGGCAACTATTCGAAGTCCCTTTAAGCCCTCATCTGGTTTATTGGTGACAATCAGCCACCGAGCAGATTCCACCAGCCACCTGATGAAAGGTGAGCACACGAGTGCAGTCAGCTCTCCCTTGTTATATGCCACATGATTATTGACAACAGGTGCATTTTGCCTTCCATCCAAAATCCACTGCTTCACTTGTGGGGTTAGGAATAGAAATTCCAGATCTATTTCACAAATACTAGGGGAATATGAGAGTGACCACTCCCTGCAGTGCACTTGAAAGTTGTATTACTAGTAAGGGACACAGACTTGGAGTTAAATCTCCTCTGCTTACTCATCAGGAGAATTTATAGAAAACTTATGAAGTTTAAGTTTGTCCTTGATATGCATAATTTCCTTGCAAACCTTGGCATGGGATCTAGCAACTTTATGCACATAATATATATTTACAGTATATTTTATTTTTGCAAAGAAGCCCCAAATATGTCAGTGTAAAGCCTGACCATGATTGCAAGTACTCCTGCCACTACTAGCTATGTTAACAACTAATGACCCAATTACTAATATCAGTTAATAGCTAACTACTTTATATCTGCCTCAGTTTTCTCATCAATAAAATGGAACAGCAATGTCAGCTTGCTTGTAGGGTTATTATGAATATGGAGTAACAAGCAGAAACCGCACCGACGTATTTCTGACATGCGGCTGTAACCAGGAAGCATTGCTTAGAATGATTTATGAAGATGTTTTGTTTTTATTTTTGAACATAGTTGACTTTGAATAAATGAACCATGCTTCTAAGGAATTTCTAAAAAAAAAAAAAAAAGATGAGTCTGTATAGCACATGGAACTCTGCTCAATATTATGTGACAGCCTGGATGGGAGGGGGCTTGGGAAAGAATTAATATGTGTGGCTGAGTTCCTTCACTGTTCAGCTGAAGCTATCACAACGTTGTTTGTTAATTGGCTATTCCCCAATACAAGCTAAAAAGTTTAAAAATAAGTGAATAAATAAACAAAATGACATCATTTAAAAAAAATGAGTCTGACATGGATCACATTCCCTTTCTCCCTGAACTCATATCTCTATATAAAATCTGTAGTCATCTCTCTGTGATCTCCTAAATTTAATTCTCCCTAGATTGGTTTTAAGTGTGGGGACCAAGTTATCCATAAATAAATGTTTGTTAAAATTATTTAAGGGACTGAGCACATGATGTAAATCACCCAACCTGCATGCCAATTATTAGTGCTGGAGAAAGAACATGGCTATTTTGTCAAATTACTCTATGAATAAAGTCGCTGCATCTTCCCTTTGTTCAATTCACCTACAATGATGAAAATCATGGAAAATTTTACCATAACCTGTTTCTTCCCAAAAACAAAAAACAAAAAAAGAATTAAAGTTATTTCTTTTCAAAATATTTGAGTCTATATGTTATATTAACAAAAATCATGTCAGAATAACCCTCCAACCACTATACTAAGTAAGACTATGAAGAGCGATGGCAGAAAATACCCAGAACTCCCAGGAGAAGGGTCACTGTTAGTCAATGTTCTGTTTCACAAATTGCACAGTGTAACAGATGATTACAAGGGTTTTAAGTTCAAACAATAAAAAAGGGTTTAAGGAATTAAAAAATGAATATATTCAGATACAACATGCATTTTCATCCCAGGTTCCCATAACAGAATGAGAGAGATGCTCATACCTTGAGGAGAGAAAGAAGACAAAGAAAGGTACAGACACCACCAGCTGCAGGGTGCGCCACTCTCGAAAGACAAAAGCCAGTCCTCCCAGCATCGTCTGTCCAATACTAAGGGCACAGGCTATCAGTGTTATTACCATGGCTTTTGACTGGGACCTTACCCACTCTACAACTGAAAGAAAATCCCATTGGGATATTATTGTCAGGTAAGCGTGAAATTTCAAGGCCAATTTCTGGACTTGCAGAAGACTAAAACTGTCGACTTACTGAGCATACTGTTATTTGACATGACAGCCACAGCAGAGCAGCCTGACCAGAAGCGTAAGGAGCAGTAAATGAGGAAGGTGGGGGCAAAGGCTGCACAGGTCCCCGAGACGGCGAGCTGGAGCAAACAGCACCTGAGGATCAATTTGCGCCCAAACCTAAGAAACAGAGAGGCAGATTAGATTGTGAGAGCAAGAGCAACCTGTGATAAAAACAAAGCCTACTCTGAAATTTGGAGAATTTTTTTTAATGTTCGTAATGGTTTTATCCTTTTTTATGATTTGGTTTTTTATTTTACTAATTTTTTCCATTGCTTATTGGGAGATCACTGCTTTACAATACTGTGCTGGTGTCTGCCATACATCAGCATGAATCAGCCACAGTCATACATATGTCCCCTCCCTCTTGAAACTCCCTCCCATCTCCCACCCCATCCCACCCCTCTAGGTTGTCACAGAGCAGTGGGTTGAGTTCCTTGTGTCACACAGTAAATTCCCACTGGTTCTCTATTTTATGTATGGTAATATATGTGTTTTCATGCTGCTCTCTCAATTCATCCCACCCGTTCCTTCCTCCTCTGTGTCCACAGTCCATTCTCTATGTCTGTGTCTCCATTGCTACCCTGCAAATAGGTTCATCAGTACTGTCTTTCTAGATTCCAAGTGATTCTTCGTACCTGAAAGCTTGAAAACGCAAACGCTAAATCAACAATGGAGATCTCAAAGTAGCACTCCTTGTCTGCAATATACACTAAGAATACCAAAACTTCATCCTCTAATCACTTGGACTTTGACACCAAGTGATATATCATATAAAAGAAATTACAGTGTTGGAAACTGTAATATACTATTAGCTCCCATTGTACTAATGTATGTATTTAGCATGGTAGAGAGTCTGTACAGTGTCCAGAACACAAGAAAGCTAAAAGCGTACTTGGGTCTCTAGGACCAGACAGGCAAGGTTAAACTGATGCAGAAGATCAGTGGAACAATACTCAAAGTTGTTGAAGGTTTATGTAAGGGTCAGCCTTTGTTGAATCTGAGTTTATAAGCCTCAAGCAATGTGCTTTATCTAGAACAGAATATGAAGTTAAAATGTTAGTCACTCAGTCGTCTTAGGCTCTTTGCAACCCCACGGACTGTAGCCCATGAGGCTCCTCTGTTCATGGAATTCTCTAGGCAGGAATACTGAAGTGGATAGCCATTCCCTTCTCCAGGGGAGAACAGAATATAAGACCACCACAACCCTGGGAAAAGATCTGGATGAGGCAGTAAAAGCATATGGAGTTTACCTTCCCCATTAACACATCAAATACATCTACAGGACTTCCTTGCTGGTGCAGTGGATAAGAATCCACCTGTCAATGCAGGGGACATGGGTTCAATCCCTAGTCTGGGAAGATTCCACATGTCATGGAGAAATTAAGCTCATGTGCCACAGCTACTGAAGCCCATGGGCCTAGAGCCTGTGCTCTGCAACAAGAGAAGTCACTGCAATGAGAAGCCCGAGCACCACAATAAAGAGTTAGCCCCCACTGGCCGCAACTAGAGAAAGCCCACATGCAGCAATGAAGACACAATGCAACCAAAAAATTTTAATTAAAAAAAAAATCTATATATGGAAAAATTCTCACTGAAACTAACTGGAAACTGGCAGAATGACTTATGTAAACCAAGGATGTAAGATACACATGTAATCAGGTAGGAAGGAAAGAAACATAATCAGGTCCAGACTTGCAGTCCTGGGAGAGGACTCAGAGGAAAAGGGAGATGACTTAGGAGGACACCTACCCTGGGGACAGAGCAGGTCAGGCCACAGATTGGGCATCCCAGTCCTGGGGCATATGAGGAAACAATCCCCCATGGCTGGTAGGAGGACTTGTTGTTGTTCAGTCTCTCAATCATGTCCGACTCTTTGTGACCCCGTGGACTGCAGCTTGCCAGGCTTCCCTGTCCGTCACTATCTCCCGGAGTTTGCTCAAACTCATGCCCGTTGAGTTGGTAATGCCATCCAATCATCTCATCCTCTGCCGCCCCCTTCTCCTCCTGTCTTCAATCTTTCGCAGCATCAGGGTCTTTTCCAATGAATCAGCCCTTCACATCAAGTGGCCAAAGGATTGGAGCTTCAGATTCAGCATCAGTCCTTCCAAAGAGTATTCAGGGTTGATTTCCTTTAGGATTGACTGGTTTGATCTCCTTGGACTGCTGGGAATAACTGAAGGGCTGTGGGGAGCCTGGACTCAGCTTGTGGGGAGCACGTGTGTGTGCTAGCCTCCACAGCAGGGCGTAGAGAGAGCTTCCCTAGAGGCTGCCAGGCTTCCTGCTGCTGCCTTGCTGCACATCCCAGCTCTGAGGGAACTCTCCCACCCCACTCAACCCACGCCACATCTCTGCACCGATCCGGGGTACCCACAACCAGGAGAAAGACTTGAGCATGGGACACAGAGGCAAGCTGGTCCCAGGGCAGAGCCTGGTTGGGGTGGAGCAGCCGTTATTGACACTTACTCAGGCAACACCTCAGAAACCTCCCAGATCCCTGACAGCAGCTGCTCCGGACAGCTAACCACCCAATACCTGCTCAGAGTCCTCACAGGCCACAGCAGCCCAGTGGAGCTGTTCTACAACAGAGTGGGGGTGGCAGAGGGTAAAAGCCCATTAGAAAAGGCAAATAGACATTAAAGACAGGATTTACTGCTTAAATAAGCCAGTACATAGATTACAAGATGAAAAGAAACTGTAACAGCTACTATAGACAGAAAAAAATAGAGCATAAACATGAAGATTTAAAATACAACATCAAAAGTGCAAAACGTGGATGAAGGGGGTTTTTTAAAGGCAGAACTTTTAGAATGTGTCTGAACTTAAATGACTACCAGTTTAAAACAAGTGTGAGTCTGTGCCCACTTAGTCGTGTCCAACTCGTTGCAACCCCATGGACTGTAGCCCACCTGGCTCCTCTGTCCATGGAATTTCCCAGGTAAAAATTTTTCCCAGGAATCGCTTCTCAGCCTTTTGGCTAAGATCAAGTGTAATTTTTCCCAGGAGTGGGTTGCCATTTCCTGCTCCAGGGGATCTTCCCAACCCAGGGACTGAACCCGCCTCTCCTGCGTCTCCTGCATTGGCAGGTGAGTTCTTTACTGCTGAGCCATCTTGAAAGCCCTTAAAACAAGTAGATATAGTCATTCATTAATTTGGCCTCCTGATGCAAAGAGCTGACTCATTGGAAAAGCCCCTGATGCTGGGAAAGATTGAAGACGGGAGGACAAGGGGATGACAGAGGATGAGATGGTTGGATGGCATCACTGACTCAATGGACATGAGCTTGAGCAAGCTCTGGGAGTTGGTGATGGACAGGGAAGCCTGGTGTGCTGCAGTCCATGGGGTCGCAAAGGGTCAGACATGACTGACTCATGACTGAGCGACTGAACAACAACAATAAATTTAACCAAGGAGATGATATAGATCTGAACACTGAAAACAAGACTTTGATGAAAGAACTTGGAGAAGATACAAATAAATGGAAAAATAACCCATATTCATGGGCTGGAAAATTAGTATTGTCAAAATGCACATACTACGCAAAGTCATCTATAGATTGGTTGGTGGTGGTTTAGTCACTAAGTTGTGTGTGATTCTTGCGACCCCACCAACTGTAGCTCTCCAAGTTCCTCTGTCCATGGGATTCTCCAGGCAAGAATACCAGAGTGGATTGCCATTTCCTTCTCTGGGATTCCAATCCAAGAATCGAAACTGGGTCTCCTGCACTGCAGGCAGATTCTTTACCAACTGAGCTACAAGGAAAGCCCCATCTATAATTATGCCATCCCTATTAAAATTCCAATGACATTTTCCACAGAAATAGAAAAAAATATCCTAAAATCTATATGAAATCACAAATGACCCCCAAAAGCAAAGTCAGTCCTGACAAAGAACCAATCTAGAAACATCCTACTTTCTGCTTTCAAACTATGCTACAAAACAATAGGGATCAAAATGGTATGGCACTGACATTAAGAAAAGACACATAAACCAACAGAAAGAACCAAGATTCAAGAAATTAACCCTTGATATGTATTATTTGATAAATAAACCAATAATATTAAAGAGGGAGCAATATAATTTTTCAATAATAATGTTGGGAAAATGAAATGATAACATGCAGGAGTACGAATTTGCACTCTACTGACAATATTCAAAAAAATTCACTCAAAATGGGTTAAAGACTTAAATATTAGCCCTGAAACACTAAAAATCCTAGGAAAGTTTCACTTCTTCTTTTCCTATCTGGATTCCTTTTATTTCTTTTTCTACTCTGATTGCTGTGGCCAAAACTTCCAAAACTATGTTGAATAGTAGTGGTGAGAGTGGGCACCCATGTCTTGTTCCTGATTTTTAGGGGAAATGCTTTCAATTTTTCACCATTGAGGATAATGTTTGCTGTGTGGTACATATACACAATGGAATATTACTCAGCCATTAGAAAGAATTCATTTGAATCAGTTCTAATGAGATGGATGAAACTGGAGCCCATTATACAGAGTGAAGTAAGCCAGAAAGATAAAGACCAATACAGTATACTAACGCATATATACGGAATTTAGAAAGATGGTAATGGTAACCCTATATGCAAAACAGAAAAAGAGACACAGATGTAGAGAACAGACTTTTGGACTCTGTGGGAGAAGGCGAGGGTGGGATGATCTGAGAGAATAGCATTGAAACAAGTATACTATCAAGGGTGAAACAGACCAGAGACCAGGTTGGATGCATGAGACAAGTGCTCAGGGCTGGTGCACTGGGAAGACCCAGAGGGATGGGATGGGGAGGGAGGCGGGAGGGGGAACCGGGATGGGGAATGCATGTAAATCCATGGCTGATTCATGTCAATGTATGGCAAAAACCACTACAATATTGTAAAGTAATTAGCCCCCAACTAATAAAAATAAATGGAAAAAAAATAATAATAAAAATCCTAGGAAAAAACTCTCTGACATCAGTCTTAACAGTGACTTTTTAATAGCTACCCAAACTGGCATGAAGGTATATCTCATTGTGGTTTTGATTTGCATTTCCTTGATAATTAGTGAAATTAAGCACATTTTCATATTCCTGTTAACAATTTCCATGTCTTCTATGGAGGAATACCTACTGAATTCTTTTGCCATTTTTGAGTAGGTTATTTGTGAGTTTTTTTCTATCAGTTGCATCAGTCTTCTGTATGTTTCAGATATTAAATCTATCAGATATGAGGCTTGCAAATATTTTTCCCATTCTGTAGATTTCAGTTTCCTTTTGTTGATCATTTGCTTTGCTATGAAGAAGTATTCTGGACATTGACCTTGACCACAAAAGCACAGTCAGTGAAAGTAAAATAAAGAATTGGGGATTATGTCAATCTATAATACTTCTTCTTAGCTATAAGAAGCTTTTTGCCTATGTTTAGTTCAAAATCTTTAGGTTAGCTATAAGTCCCCCTTTTCTTCGCCAAATTTTCTATTCTCGACATCTGTCATAATCCCATTTCCTCAGAGAAACTGAAAAAAATCTATTACCCTGTGTGCATCTAAACTGATCAATTAGCATTTTAACATGAATCATTATAAAGGGTTCAGTCATAAGACTGGTCAACATGAACAGTCTGACTCTGATATAGTTTACAAATTACACTCAGGGTGATATATTCAGCATTCACAATTTTCACCTGAAAGGTTAAATATGTTAGGCTTATAGGTGGGGGATAAAGGTACTTAGAGTCTCCCATTTCACCTATGAAAGACTTGAGTATCTGGCTGCCATGGTTGTCACTTACTTCAGGATGGACAGTGCTGGGCACAGGATAAGCCAAAACACTCATACCAGAAATTATGACACTTGAGATCCATAGATTAATTTCCTTATAGGATTTCAAATATTACCTCTAAAGAGTCTTTTCATAAGATCAAATGGCCAAATTATAGCCACAATTATTTCTTGATGCAATTCAGGGCCACTTCACTAAGCACGCAGGTTTTATAGAAACGCCTTCTAATTACAGTGAGACACGTGAGGCATGCAAGGCACCACTTCCCAGGTGGCACCTGGGAACCTGCCCGCCAGTGCAGGAGGCTTAAGAGACACCACTTCGATCCCTGGGCTGGGAAAATCCCCTAGAGGAGGACATGGCAAACCCACTTCAGTATTCTTGCCTGGAGAATCCCATGGGCAGAGGAGCCTGGTGGGCTACAGTCCACAGGGTCACACGGAGTCAGACACTGCTGAAGCAACTTAGCTCACACACGTGCATGTGAGGCACAACAATCAAGGTGGGAACCCACAAGCTTTTGGCTCGCTGATTCCAGCGGGAACTTAACACAGAAGCCACAGCGAAGGCTGGCAATGCTGTCCTCTATATCTGTGTCTTGAAATAGGCTGAAATTCCTGTCTTGAAGCAACTTCCTCCTCCTTCCCATAAGTAACTTTTCCTCATATTTCTAGATGAAGTATTGCAAAACCTCCCCTCTAAATACTGTCCTGAAATATCCCCCAGATCTTGTGGAGATGACATTTCTGTGTCCAGTACACAGAGCTCTGTGGCAACAAAATGACATCATCACAATGAGCTTATTCTAAATTTCCATCTATACCTCCCTGGGAACCAAGGCAACCCAGCACAATGTAAACTGGCTATGCGGGGAATTCAAAAAAATTTCTTTATGAAGAATCATAAACTGTGGGCAGCAGTGATCTGGAGAAACTCACCTGTCTGAGAGATGGCCATAAATGAAGCTTCCCACCAGCATTCCAGCCATGAATAGGGATTGAACCACTGATTTCTGTGACTGATGGTCACATACTAGGTCCCACTGGAAGAGAAGGAAATCAGCCAGAAGAGGAGCTTCACATGCTTGCATGCTCAGTCATGGACTGAGCAACCCCATGGACTGTAGCCAGCCAGGCTTCTCTGGGGGAATTTTCCAGGCAAGCATACTGGAGTGGGTTTGCCATTTCCTACTCAACGGGATCTTCCTGACCCAGGGATTGAACCTGCATCTCTTGCATCTTCTGCATTGGCAGGCGGATTCTTTACCATTGCACCACCTGGGAAACCCTGAGGAGTTCCACAGAATCTTATAATCCCTCAGTAATCATCCTCTCTGATAGCCCTCAGTGAACACACTCTGGTGTCCTTTACCACAATTACTCATCTATATCATTCAAGTCACTTAAGCACGGTTTTCTCTGGAAATCTTCAACTAAATCTTCTAGATTACATCAAGATCAATCTTTCTATTCACTTAGCACACCATACCTCAATGGTTCTCAAACCTTGCCACACATAGTAAGGATTAAGGTTGGCGGGGGGGCAGGTTTAATATACTGATGCCTGAATCTTACACTTAGAGTGAAATAGTGACAAGTAGCCAGGACATGAAGTTTTTTTTTCAATTAATGCAAATGTTTCCAATTTGCAACTAGGCTGAGATCAAGTGACTAAGAATAATTTTTCACACATTGTATCAGGTAATTCCTTGTCTGATCATCTATCTTCACACTTGGTTTAAAGCTCTTCCGTACTAAAATCCATGTCTAGATGGTTGATTTCACCGGTGTCCATTGGAATGTAAGTGCTTGGCGGTTAAAAAGATAAACAATCACACCATTTGCTGAAAGATTGAAGGAGAGTTACTGTCTACTCAGTAACTGAAGATCTGAGCCATGCTTATGATAGGTAACAGGCAGGAAGGCCAGGGGTCTCCAAATGGAGGAAATAGGCTGCAAGTGTCAGATATTTTTTTTTTAATCTCTCTCTTAAGCGGCAGGAGGAAACAAACTAGTGATATATTTTTCCCCTTCTCTAAACAAATTTAAAAAGATATTTCTCTTAAAATACTGTTGCCATAATGACACCTGGTTCCACCCGAACTTAACTTTTCTCAAATCTTGAGCTAACCAATGCATTTTTCTTATGGAAATGTTTGTCTTAAGCTATGTTAATGTACTATGCATTTACCCTGGACTCTATCTTCCGGTTGGTTCCCCCTGAAAGCTCAGATTTAGGCTCAGACTTGACAAACCAGTATGTTATACTCAAACCAATGTTATACTCGGACATTATTCTCCTAATCTACGTAAACGAAACTTTTTGTATAATCTAATCTGCCTTTCTCCAAGATTCAAGTCAATAATTTTATGGCCCAGGATGACTCACCTGGTGCCAAGATTAATCTCAAAATGCATCTTGTGGGTGAGGGGCCTGGCACCATTCTCTGAGTTTTGAGACATTTTCTTTCTTTCATTAACAGACTGCTAGTAACTATATAACATCCAGCTAAAGACTAGCAGGTGGGTATTCTTTCTGTCCCCTTCTGATGTCTATGTCAGAAGCTTTCTCTATCTCCTTTATACTTTAAAAAAACTTTATTACACAAAAGCTCTGAGCGATCGAGCCTCATCTCTGGCCCTGGATTGAATTCTTCTCCAGAGGCCAAGAATCCCGGCATCTTTCATGGTTCAGCAACAACCTTTCACTTATTTTATGTTTTTCTAAACACCCAGACTTTTTTTTTCTAAAACACCCAGGGTGGACTCCAGGAGTTGGTGATGGACAGGGAGGCCTGGCATCCTACAGTTCATGGGGTCACAAAGAGTCAGACATGACTGAGCGACTGAACTGAACTGACTGAAACACCCAGAACATATACTGACAAGAGGCAAATGGGGCCTTTACCTCGGTCACGATGGTAAAGGAGAACAAGCTGTGGTCATACACCCAGCCATCCACACAGGGCTCCATGTTCAGGTCAGTCATGTTGGGGAAGGTCCCATTCAGGTGAAGGAGTTGCCACTGGGGGTGGAGGAAGCGACGACATTTCTCTGGCTTGAAGTTTGAGTCCAGTGGGATGGAGATTCTCAGGAGGACATCAGGGCTGAGGATCCCAGTGGCATTACCAGAGACAGTGGCATTATCAAGAATGTGGATCCAGCAGCGATGACCAGGAACGGCTGCAGTGAAGTTCTCCAACAGTATGTGACAGACTACTGTCATGTAAGAAGGAAAAGTTAAAGCCATCTGAAGCATCTGGAATTTCCCCAGGCCACCAACTTTATCCAGAAGCTCCTCAAAGGCCATTCTGGACAGGTAATCCTCAAGACAACGCACAATGACTTTAAGGCTATAAGTTCTATGGAAGAAAAAATTTCCTTTCATGAATTCACACTGAGCCTATATAATCTCACAACAGTTTCTCATAAATGGGTACTATCCCCTCACTACTGCAATAGAGAAGTGGAAACAGTTTCCCCAGTCCTTCTCAAATCAAAAGGCATTATTTTTTTTAGTAAAGTCATAGAGAAAATAATTTACCACTTCGGTTTCCAGTGAACTCTGTTTAAAGGTTTACTCTTTGAACATGCTTATCCTCAGCACCTTGACTCTAAAACCAGCATTGGACTTTGGCATGTACATGGTCTCTAAATACTGTAAAATAAGCCTCCTACACAGCTTTTGATCATTTCCAGAAGATGGAATTTGAGAGACACAGAAATGAAATGCTCTGTGATTTTTTTTCCTCTGGGAAGAACGGAAAGCAAGTACTTCTTGTATAGTACTAAATTTAGGTTAAAATCATTTTTTAAAATGTAATCCTTTGTTTTTAATTAAAGCAAAGCAGAATGTGTGTGCAATTGCTATCTTTTGGTAACCAATATTGTGCTTCAGTTTAAATCACACCAAGAATTCATAATAATATTAGATTCCTTGAAATATATATACAAGAGAAAGGCAACTGTAAGCTCTATCAGGATCCATTTTCTTAGATTCCTTTATTCATTTACAGAATATATTAGAGGATCTTTTAAGTGCTAGCAATCAGAATCTTCATTATTTATTCTATCATTATGAATTTGGCCTCTTTATACCTGGTGTGTATGTTTGTGGTAGTCACTCAGTCGTGTCTGATTCTTTGCAACCCCATGGACTGTAGCCTACCAGTCTCCTCTGTCCATTGAATTCTCTAGGCAAGATTACTGGAGTGGGTACCCATTCTCCAGGGGGTCTTCCTGACCCAGGGATCAAACCTGGGTCTCCCCATTACAAACAGATTCTTTACCATCTGAGCCATCAGGGAAGCCTGGTAAATCTCCTCAATATTCATACTTCATACTTACATTATAATAGCTATTCCAAGTTTCTTATACTTGCAGCTTGCATGCCATAACTTTCTAATCCTTTATATTTTTAACTGAAATGCTCAGTGAGATTATTGCAGATTCATATGCAGCTGTTGTTGTTTTGTTTAGTCACCAAGTCATGTCCAGTTCTTTGTGACCCCATGAACTGCAGCCCGCCAGGTCCCCCTGTCCCTCACCATCTCCCAGAGTTTGCCCAAGTTCATGTCCATTGAATCAGTGATGTCATCCAACCATCTCATCTTCTGCCACCCTCTTGCCCTTTTGCTTTCAATCTTTCCCAGCTTCAGTCTTTTCCAGTGAGTCAGCTCTTCTTATCAGGTAGCCAAGTTATTGGAGCTTCAGCTTCAGCATCAGTCCTTCCAATGAGTATTCAGGGTTGACTTTCCTTAGGATTGACTTATTTGATCTCCTTGAGTCCAAGGGACTCTCAAGAGTCTTCTCCAGCACCACAGTTCGAAAGCATCAGTTCTTTGGTGTTCAGCCTTCTTTATGTTGCAACTCTCCCATCCATACATGACTACTGGAAAGACAATAGCTTTGACTATATGGATCCTTGTCAGCAAAGTGATGTCTTTGCTTTTTAATGTGCTGTCGAGGTTTGTCATAGCCTTTCTTCTAAGAAGCAAGTGTCTTCTAATTTCATGGCTGCAGTCACCATCCACAGTGATTCTGGAGCACAAGAATAGAAAATCTGTCACTGCTTCCACTTTTTTCCCTTCTATTTGCCATGAGGTGATGATGGGACTGGATGCCATAATCTTGTTTGGTCTTTTTGAATGTTGAGTTTTAAGCCAACTTTTTCACTCTCCTCTTTCACCCTCATCAAGAGGTTCTTTAGTTCCTCTTCACTTTCTGCCGGAAGAGTGGTATCATCTGCATATCTGAGGTTGTAGATATTTCTCCCAGCAATCTTGATTGCAGCTTTTAACTCATCCAGCCCAGCATTTCGCATGATGTACTCTGCATAAACTTAAATAAACAGGGTGACAATATACAGCCTTATGGTACTCCTTTCCCAATTTTGAACCAGTCAGTTATTCCAGGTAAGGTTTGAACTGTTGCTTTTTGACCCACATACAGGTTTCTCAGAAGGCAGGTAAGGTGGTCTGGTAGTCCCATCTCTTGAAGAATTTTACACAGTTTGTTGTGACCCACACAGTCAAAGGCTTTTGTATAATCAATGAAACAGAAGTAGATGTTTTTCTGAAATTCCATTGCTTTCTCGATGATCCAACAGATGTTGGCAATTCGATCTGTGGTTCCTATGCCTTTTCTAAACCCAGCTTGTAAATCTGAAAGTTCTCGAATCAAGTACTGCTGAAGTCTAGCATGAAGGATTTGAGCATAACCTTTCTAGCATGGGAAGTGAATGCAGTTGTCCGATAGTTTGAACATTCTTTAGCACTACCCTTCTTTGGAATTGGGATGGAAATTCAAATGCAGTACCTAGATATAATATAAGGAGAAACTGCATAGGTTTCATCCAATTTCTTCAAATAGTAATATTTGAAAAACTACAATATAATATCACAACTGAGATATCGATACTGATATAATCTACTGAACTTATTCAGAATTCCTCAGTAAATTCATTGTAATGTGTGTGTGTGTGTGTGTGTGTGTTTAGTACTGTCTATAAAGAAGACTAAGTGCCGAAGAGCTGAGGCTTTTGAATTGAGGTGCTGGAGAAGACTCTTGAGAGTCCCTTAGACTGCAAGGAATCAAACCAGCCAATTCTAAAGGAAATCAACCCTGAATATTCATTGGAAGGACTGTTGATGAAGCTTAAGTGCCAATACTTCAGCCACCTGATGTGAAGAGCTGACTCACTGGAGAAGACCTGATGCCAGGAAAGATTGAAAGCAAAAAAGAGAAGGGGGTGAAAGAGGATGAGATGGTTGGACGGCATCACTGACTCAATGGACATAAGTTTGAGCAAACTCTGGGAGATAGTGGAGGACAGAGGAGCCTGACTTGCTGCTGTCCATGGGATTGCAAAGAATCAGACACAACTTAGTGACTGAACAATTCTTCAGTCCTATTGGGTAACTGTGCCAGATATTCTTGGTTGGCAGTATTTTTATTTCAGGGCTCTGAATACTCCTTGGAAAGAAAGTTATGACCAACCTAGACAGCATATTAAAAAGCAGACACATTACTTTGCCAACAAAGGCCTGTCTAGTCAAGGCTATGGTTTTTCCAGTGGTCATGTATGGATGTGAGAGTTGGACTATAAAGAAAGCTGAGCGCTGAAGAATTGATGCTTTTGAACTGTGGTATTAGCAAAGACTCTTGAGAGTCCCTTGGACTGCAAGGAGATCCAACCAGTCCCTCCTAAAGGAGATCAGTCTTGGGTGTTCATTGGAAGGACTGATGTTGAAGCTGAAACTCCAATATTTTGGCCACCTGATTCGAAGAGCTGACTCATTGGAAAAGACTCTGATGCTGGAAAAGATTGAGGGCAGGAGGAGAAGGGGACGACAGAGGATGAGATGGTTGGATGGCATCACCAACTCGATGGACATGGGTTTGGGTGGTCTCTGGGAGTTGGTGATGGACAGGGAAGCCTGGCGTGCTGTGGTTCATGGTGTCACAAAGAGTCAGACATGACTGAGTGACTGAACTGAATATATTATCACTCTGTCTCCTGGTATGTAGGGTTTCTGCTCAGCTATTCACTCATCACACCATTGGATTTCCCTTGTAATTTGCAGGCTTCTTTTCTGTTGCTGCTTTTGAGAGTCACTCTTTGTTTTTTATTTTTGGCAGTTTTATTGCAAGGTGTCTTATAAAGGATCTCTTTACATTGAGATTGCTTAGTAACTTTTGAGTTCATGAACTTGGATATCCAAATCTTTCCTCAGATTTGGGAAGCTATCAGCCATTATTTGATTAAGTAAGCTATCTTTCCCTGTTTTCCTCTATTCTCCTTCTGGAACACCAGTAATTGTCAAATTGTTTCTTGTGAAGGTATCCCATAGATCATGTAAGTTTTCTTCACTCTTTTTCATTCTTTTTCCTTTGTTCTCCTCTGATTGGGTAATTTCAAAGTTCCTGTCTTCTAGCCCACAGATCCTTCCTTCTGCCTGATGCAGTCTTCTGTCGGTACTCTTTATGGCATTTTTAATTTCATTCATTGTATTCCCCAGCCTCAGAATCTGTATGGTTCTTTGTGGGGTGTGTGTGTGTGTGTGTGTGTGTGTGTGTGTGTGTGTGATTTCTGTCTCATTTTTAAGCTTCTCATTTTGTTTGTGGGTGATTTTCCCAATTTTAATCAATTGTCCTTACGTGCTTTCTTATAGCTGATTGACTTCTTAATAAAAAGCTATTTAGAATTCTTTTTGGCTAAATTGAAGATCTTTATATCTTTGGGGTTGGTGACTGTAAAATTATAGTGGTATTTTGATGATGGTGTTATGTTTATTTGACTTTTAATGTTTCTTGAACTCTTGTAGTTCTGTATTTGCATTTGAAGTCACATCCTTCAGTGTTTACTGTCTACCTTTGGGAGAGAAATACCTTCTGTCAGCCCTGCTAGTGAATCTGAGGCTTTCTCAGATCTTCTTTTGATGCACCTGATCCACGCTTCTTGTTCTCTCATAAGAGAAGAGTTCTTAAGCTGGTAAGCCTTCTCTTTATCCTGCCATACATCCTGCTGACAGCCTCCATCTTGCTTTCCCATAAGTGACACTAAATCTCAAGTTTGTGGTCTCTCTCTGGTCTGAAAATTTGGGCTGGCTTTCTGGGCATGCTCACTGAATGTTTGCCAAAGCTTGCTCTGCCTCTGCTGTCAGGAGCACACACAGGGAATCAGTCACAGGATGAGGAGTGTGTAGTTAAGGAGCAAAGTGCATGAGGGTTCCTGTGGACCAGCTAGGGGAATCTATTGGTGACTCATTCCCTGCAGCTTGTGGGTACATTTCCCGATGAAGTCTGAAATGCAGCTAGTAGGACCTGCATCCCCTTTTTAAATTTTATTTTTATTTATCATGTATTTATTTTACAAGTTGAGGTATATGGGACTTCCTTGGTGGTCCAGTGGTTAAGAATTTGTCTGCCAATGTAGGGGACACAGGTTCAATTCCTGGCCTGAGAACTAAGATCCCATGTCCCTCAAAGAAACTAAGCCCCTGAGCCATGACTACTGAGCCTGAGTGCTACAGCCCTTGCTCCACAACAAGAGAAGCCACTGCAATGAGAAGCCCGCATATCACAACTGAAGAGCCATTTCCACTCCCCGTTCAGTGAGAAGCCCGTGCACCGCAACTGGAAAGCAGCCCCCACTCCCCACTCACCCCAAATAGAGAGAGTCTTTGTGCAGCATCGAAAACCAGCACAGCCAAAAGCAAAAACAAATGAAAATTTTAAAATTGAGGTATAGTTATACACAACATTATATAAGTTTCAGATGTACACATGGCGACTCACGGTTTTTAAAGCTTATATTCCCTTTGCAGTTATTATAAAATACTGGCTATATTCTCTGTGTTGTACAATATATCTGTTGTTGTTGTTCAGTCGCTAAGTCGTATCCAACTCTTTGCGACCCCGTGACCTGAAGCACAGCAGGATCCTCCGTCCTCCCCTCTGTCCTCCACTCTCCCGAAGTTTGTCATAGCTTTCCTTCCGAGGAGCAAGAGTCTTTTGAAGGGACTGAAGACTATCCCAGAAGAAATAAAGCTGAAAGAGTTCATCACCACAAACCTGTCTTACAAGAAATGCTGAATGAAGTTCTTCCAGCTGAGATGAAAGGACACTAACGGGTGACATGAACCCCCCAAAAAAATATGAAAATATTCAACACGCTGGTGTGGGTAAGTATATAGTCCAATTCCGAATACTCTAATGCTGTAATATGTTGGTGTGTTAACCACTTCATTCAGATTTAAAGGCAAAAGACAAAAGTATTAAAAATAATAATACTTACAATGATACATTAATGATGACAAAAGAGTAAATTGTGATGTCAAGCACATAATACAGGAGTAAAAGGATAGTTTTTTGTATGCAATCAAAGTTGAGTTTCTATCATCATGAAGCAGACTGTGTATCTATAAGTAGTTTAATATAAGCCCTATGGTGTGTGCTGTGTGCTAAGTTGCTTCAGTAATGTCCATCTCTTTGCAGCCCTATGAACTGTAGCCCACCAGGCTCCTCTGTCCATGGGATTCTCCAGGCAAGAATACTGGAGTGGGTTGCCATTTCCTCCTCCAGAGTATCTTCCCGACCCAGGGAATGAACCTGCGGCTCCTGCATTGCAGGCAGATTCTCTACTGCTGAGCCACCAGGGAAGCCCTAAGCCCTGGGGTGACATAAAGAAAATACTACAGTAGATTCACAAAAGATAAGGAGAAGGATATCAAAGCTTGCCACTGTGGAAAATCATCAATTCACAAAAGAAAGTAGAGAGGACGAAAGGAACAAGAGACTACAAAAAGTGAGAATAGGATGGCACTAGTAAGTCTTCAACTATGAATAATTGCTCTGTATGTAAATGGATTAATTCCCCAATCAAAAAATCATACAGTGATCACATGAAATGGCCAACACAAGGGGTGGAGATCAACAGTATGTTCCAAAGTACTGAATCAGTCAAATGTGGAAAGAAAGACAAGATTGAGTGACTGAAAAACAAGAAAGAGCAGCTGACTATTCAGACTCCGAGGAGGGAAAACCTCTGTATGGCCTCCTAAATACAGTAAGATGCTAATAGGGCAAACCATGGGTTTCCCTTGGGGCTCAGATGGTAAAGAATCCGCCTGCAATGTGGGAAACCTGGGTTCGATCCCTGGGTTGGGAAGATCCCCTGGAGGAGGGCAAGGCTACCCACTCCAATATTCTTACCTGGAGAATCCCCAAAGACAGAGGAGCCTGGCCGACTACAGTCCATGAGGTCACAGAGTCAGACACGACTGAATGACTAAGCAGAGCACAGCAGAGGGCAAACCAACATCTTTAAAAATGTTAAGAAACCAGTTCTGCGTAATCATAAGTACAGGACACCAGCCAAAGAGCATTCTAAAAGAACATCACTAGGGTCAGATCCCAGCTGTAATATCTGAAAATCTTTTCAATGCAACAAATAAAGTGGAACTACAAACAAAAAAGGATGCTAAGCCTAATAACCAGTGGCTTAGATCCAAATCACCTTGGAAGTCCCCCTCTCCAACTAAAAAGCAGTCCATCTATAATCCAAATTATTTAGCCTCAGCTGGTTTGAGGATTTGTGATCAAAACTGCCAGTTAACCCCCAATATTCATTTTGCCTGTAATACAGAATCTTGGCCTCCCGGAAGAAAGGCTGCATTTCACATTCTCTCTGGCAGAGACATGTAACCATATGAAATCCTTAGCAGCAGTGTTTTCTAGACAGTGGGATGTGAGAAGTAATGTGCACACATGAATAGATGCTCAACACTGCTAATTATTCAGTTCAGTTCAGTTCAGTCACTCAGTCGTGTCCGACTCTGCAACCCCATGAATCGCAGCATGGCAGGCCTCCCTGTCCAACGCCAACTCCCGGAGTTTGCTCAAACTCATGCCCATCGAGTCAGTGATGCCATCCAGCCATCTCATCCTCTGTCGTCCCCTTCTCCTCCTGCCCCCAATCCCTCCCAGCATCAGGGTCTTTTCCAATGAGTCAACTCTTCGCATGAGGTGGCCAAAGTATTGGAGTTTCAGCATCAGTCCTTCCAATGAACACCCAGGACTGATCTGCTTTAGGATAGACTGGTTGGATCTCCTTGCAGTCCAAGAGACTCTCAACAGTCTTCTCCAATGCTAATTATTAGAGAAAAGCAGATTGAAACTACAAAGACATACCACTTCATGCTGGTCAGGATGGCCATCATCAAAAACTCTACAGATAAATTCAGGAGAAGATATAGAGAAAAGGGAACCCTCCTACACTGTGGGTGGGAATGTCTACATTGGTGCAGCCACTGTGGAAAATAGTACTGAGGTTCCTCAGAAGACTAGATATAGAATTGTCATATGATCTAGCAGTCACACTCCTGGCCATGTATTTTATTTTTATAAAAAATAAATTTTAAAAGAAAGAAGCCATGTGCACCACCTCTAGGTTATCTTTAAAGAGATGTGCCCTTTCCCTTCACTTTTGAACCCAGGCAGCCTATGTTCAGGGAAAGACTGAGGACATGAGGAGAAGGGGACGACAAAAGATGAGATGGTCGAATGGCATCACCAACTCAGTGGACATGAGTCTGAGAAAATTCCGGGAGATAGTGAAGGACAGGGAAGCCTGGCGTGCTGCAGTCCATGGGGTCATGAAGAGTTGGACACAACTGAGTGACTGAACAACAACAAGCCTAACTTCCAAAAAAAGCCAAACAAAAACCTGAGCTGCTTTTTGTTTATTTTATTGATGTATAGTTGATTTACAGTATTGTGTTAGTTTCTGCCGTACAGCAAAGTGATTCAGTTATACATACATATGCATCCTTCCCCATGTTCTTTTCCATGATGGTATATAACAGGATACTGAATACAGTTTCCTGTGCTATACAGTAGGACCTTGTTGCTTACCATTCTGTATATACAATTGTTTGGGCATCCAAGGTGGCTCAGTGGTAAAGGATCCACCTGCCAATGCAGGAGACCCAGGAGGTGCAAGTTTGATCCCTGGGTCAGGAAGATCCCACGGAGGAGGAAATGGCAATCCACTCCAGTATTCCTGCCAGGATAATCCCATGGACAGACAAGGCTGGCAGGCTATAATCCATAGGGGAGCAAAGAGTCAGACACAGCACACACACCTCCAATAGTTTGCACCTGCTAATCCCAAACTCCCAGCCCATCCCTCACCCACCTCCCACTCCCGCTGGCAATCACAAGTCTGTTCTCTATGTCTGTGAGTCTAAAAACCTAAGTTCTTTTTTTTTCCAAATTATTTTTATTAGTGGGAGGCTAATTACTTTACAATATTGTAGTGGTTTTTGCTATACATTGACATGAATCAGCCATGGATTTACATGTGTTCCCCATCCTGAACCCCCCTCCCACCTCCCTCCCCATCCCATCCCTCTGGGTCATCCCAGTGCACCAGCCCCGAGCACTTGTCTCATGCATCCAACCTGGACTGGCGATCTGTTTCACACTTGATAGTATACATGTTTCGATGCTGTTCTCTCAGATCATCCCACCCACACCTTCTCCCATAGAGTCCAAAAGTCTGTTCTATACATCTGTGTCTCTTTTTCTGTCTTGCATATAGGGTTATAACCTAAGTTCTTAATCATCGTCATTATATGTGTTATATTGCTAGTGGTCCCAACTTGCTCCTCCACCATCTAGGACGTTGTCTTCATCATCATGATCCAAAATGATTCCCTCTCCTGTCTGCATTCTACCCTCCTACAAGGGAAGAGTCACAATTTAAAAAGCTGCCTTCCCATCCAATGGAGAAAGAAATGGCAACCCACTCCAGTACTCTTGCCTGGAAAATTCCATGGACAGATGAGGCTTGTAAGCTACAGTCCATGGGGTCACAAAGAGTCGGACACGACTGAGTGACTTCACTTCACTTCCCATCCAAAACTCTTAACACTGTGCTCCTCTGCCCTCTAGCTGTATGTGAAATAATCACTGAGTCACTTTCCTGACTGGGCTGGAGGCAGGGTGTCGAAAGGGCCACTGGAGCTCCAGGGGTCAGTGTGGAACAAGAACAATATACAAACAGGAGTATTCTCAGAACCTAGAAGAGGAGAAATCCTGATTATTCCCTCTACCACCTGGCTCCAGACTCTGACCACACCTGTAGTGAAAAAGACTGAAAGTCTATGTCATTGGAGTGCAGAATAACCATAATTCCTCACCTAAATTTCTGATTACATCACCTGCATTACACGCAGATAGATGGAGCACCCACAGTGCCAGGCCGAGTCTGTCTCTTGTGACCAAAGAAGCAAGATCTTTGCTCTCAGAGATGTGTGTTCTTTTTTTGAAAAACATTGTTATTTCTTCTTGTTGTTGTTATTTTATTTATTTTTATTTTTTGGCCATGCCCACAGGAAGTTGATTTCCCTGATAGCTCAGTTGGTAAAGAATCTGCCTGCAATGTGGGAGACCCTGGGTTCGATCCCTGGGTTGGGAAGATCCCCTGGAGAAGGGGAAGGCTACCCACTCCAGTTATCTGGCCCGGAGAATTCCATGGACTATATAGTCCGTGGGGTTGCAAAGAGTCAGACACGACTGAGCGACTTTCAATCAATCAGTTACAATCACGGCATGTGAAACTTTAGTTTCCCAACCAGGGAAGGAACCCGTACCTCCTGCATTGGTAATGAAAGTGAAAGTTGCTCAGTCATGTCTCTTTGCAAGCCCATGGACTATACAGTCCATGGAATTCTCCAGACCAGAATACTGGAGTGGGTAGCCTTTCCCTTCTCCAGAGGATCATCTCAACCCAGGGATCGAACCCAGGTCTTCTGCATTGCAGGAGGATTCTTTACCAGCTGAGCCACAAGGGAAGCCCCTGCATTGGAAGGGCAGAGTCTTAACCACCGGACCACTAGGGATATCCCAGGGGTTTGCATTCTAATGGGAAAAGAAGGGGGTGGGGACCGGGAAAGGAACAGATGATAAGAAGTAAGAAATAAATGAATATGAGTGGTGCCATATTCACTCAGGCCAATGTAAACAGGGTCCAGGTTGTGTAGGATGTCAAATGCTGGGGGAAGTGAGTACTGGGGGATGTGAAGGGAGAATTCTAACACAGGGTGTGAGCTTGGTTTCAGGTTTCTAAAACACCACTCTAGCTTCTCAGTGGAAAATGGATTGCAGAGGACAAGAATAGAAGCAGGAAGACCAGCTAGATAATTACTGCAGAGGTCCCAGTGAGAGGGACCGGTGAGAGGTGACTTGGTTTAGGAAGGAGGCAGTGAAGGGCGAGACAAGTTTGGTCTGCACTGTGGAGGCAAAGCCCACAGGATTGCTGGTGGATTAGGTGCAGGACGGGGAGTTGAGAAGAGGGGCCAAAAAAATCCAGGATTTACAAATATGTTAATAATTCTCATTTCAGACCTGTGGTCCCATTATTCCCAATGTACCCTCTTCGAATCTTCCCAGACCAGGGATCGAACTCAGGTCCCCTGCATTGGCAGACGGATTCTTAGCCACTGTTGTTTCAAGCCACAGCTTGTGACAGTTTGTCACAGCAGCCCTAGGGGGAGAAGCTGAGGGCTTCCGTTTGCCCAGCAGTGCAGGGCCTATTACCAAGTCCAAGCTCCTCACCACATGATAGGCTGATAGATTCAAGACGAGGTGTTGGGACTAGAAAGGGGCTTTATCAGGAGCCAACTGACAGAGAAGATGGCAGGCTAGCGCCTCAAAATAACCATCTTGTCCGGGTCTGAATGCCAGGTTCCTTTATGGATCAGAGATGGGGAGAGGTGAAGAAACAAAAAGACCATTTAATTCTTGTAAATGTCTCTTAGAGGGGCAAGCCTCAGGCAGGAGGATGTGTTAATTTCCCTTCCCTAAAACATTTCACTGGTGGGTAGGGTCCCCCTGTCTCCCTGAGGCGGGCCATTATGTATGCCTACAATATCAAAAGTGGCGAGATAAGGGATAAAGTCAGAGAAGCAGATCTGGTATGAATTCAAAGTTAACCCTTCCTGGTTACCAGTCCCTCATACAATCTGCTCTTCCCTCAGGGAGCCTCATGGCCCAAAGGAACGGGCACACTTAGGGTGTGGAATGGGCTTCCCTTGTGGCTCAGCTGGTAAAGAATCTGCCTGCAATGAGGGAGACCTGGGTTGGATACCTGGGGTGGAAAGATCCCCTGGAGAAGGGAAAGGCTACCCACTCCAGTATTCTGGCCTGGAGAATCCCATGGACTGTATAGTCCATGAGGTGGCAAAGGGTCAGAAATGACTGCGCAACTGAACTGAACTGAACTGAAGATGTGGAACTGTGTAGACTTGGTTTTAATGTTAGCTTACTGTCTATATTTACTTAAGAAACGTTTTAACTTTTCCAAGCCCTGTTTCATCTAGAAAAACAAAGGGAGGAGGGGATAATGCCATCTAACTGAAAACCCTGCTGAGGCACTTGATGTCGGTCTAATTGGTGACTTGGGAACATAAACATTAGTTTTAAGATGTTTGGGTTTATTATCGTAAATTAGCAAATAAATCCACTTTTAATTGTAAAGGTAATTTGATTTTCTCTGTGTCTTATTTATTCAACTTGGAGACTATGGTAGATAGCCCCTAAGATGCCGTCAATGATTTTTCACTTCTGTTACTGCAATCCTCCCTCTTAAGTGTGGGCTGCACTTACTGACTTGCTTCTGACAAATAAAAAAACAGTAGGGACTTCCCTGATGACTCAGTGGTAAAGAATTCCCCCTGCCAATACAGGGGACATGGGTTCGATCCCTGGTCTGGGAAGATCCCACATGCCTCAGAGCAGCTAAGCCCACGTGCCACAACTATTGAGCTGAGGAGCTCAGAGCCAAGAGCCAAGGAGCTGCAACTACTGAACCTACATGCCACAACTACTGAAGCCCAAACACTCTAGAGCCTGTGCTCTGAAAACAGAGAAGCCCACTCTCTACAGCTAGAGAGTAGCCCCCACTTGCCACAGTTAAAGAAAAGCCCACGCAGCAGTGAAGACCCAGTGAAGCCAAGAATAAATAAATAAGTAAATAAAATTATGTATTGATCTTACTAAATTATAAATAATAAATAAAATCAGTAAATAAAAAAATAAAACAGTAAAAGTGGTAAGCTACCTCTTCCAAGATTAGGTTAGAAAGGACTGTGGCTTCACTCACTGAGGAGGAAGCCAGTTGCCATGCTGTGACAGCGCTGTGTGCAGTCTATCGTGGGACAGAGGCTTGGCAACAACCACACGGAATCAGATTCCCTTCTGCCAGTAGAGCCTTCAGATGAGGCCCTAGCCTTAGCATAAGACACCTCAAGCCAGAGGCACCCACTTAAGCCAGAATCCTGACCCACAGAAACTGTGAGCTAATAATTATGTGTTTTCATCATAATTCGAAAAGGTCCATGCACCCCAATATTCATGGCAGCACTATTTATAACAGCCAGGACATGGAGGCAACCTAAGTGTCCATCAACAGAGGAATGAATAAAGAAGATGTGGTACACATACACAACAGAATATTACTCAGCCATAAAAAAAATGAAATCATGCCTTTTGCAGCAATATGGATGGAACTAGAGACTGTCATACTGAGTGAAACAAGTCAGATAGAGAAAGACAAATATCATATGATATGACTTACATGTGGAATCTTAAAAATAAGGAGGGTGGTAAATGAATTTATCTAAAAAGCAGAAATAGAGTTATATAAGTTTGTAGAGGTTCCTAGAGGGTACGTGGGGGAAGGATAAATTGGGATATTGGGGTTGACATATACCCATTACTATACATTAAATAGACAACACTTTATCTAATAAGGACCTACTATATAGCACAGGGAACTCCATGTCATATTCTGTAATGGCTTACTTGGGAAAAGAATCTTACAAAGAATGGATATATGTGGATGTACGAGCTCAGATGGTAAAGATTGGCTCAGACAGTAAAGATTCAGGTTTGACCCCTCGATTGGGAAGATCACCTGGAGAAGGCAATGGTTACCCACTCCATTATTCTTACCTGGAGAATCCCATGGACAGAGGAGTCTGACAGGCTCTTTGTAACAAACTTACCCCCAATGTTATGACTTAAAACACATGTTTATTTATTTCAAGTTTTTATTAGAGTGTAGTTGATTTACAGTGTTGTGTTAGCTTCGGGTGTATAGCAAAATGAATCATTTATACATATGCATGTATCCTCAGTCACTCAGTCATGTCCAGCTCTCTGTGACCCCATGGACTGAAGCATGCCAGGCTTCCCTGTCCCGCCACAACTACTGAAACCAGCACGCCCTACAATCCGCAAGCTGCAACAAGAGGAACCACCACAATGAGGAGCCCATGCGCTGCGACCAGAGAGCAGCCCACACTCTCCACAAACAGAGAAAGTCCACACGCCGCAACAGAGACGCAGCGCAGCCAGAAATGACACAAACACATTTTTAAAAAGACGAGAAACCATACGTTTTAAAAGAGTAAATATTACTTTATACGACTAAAGGTGTGATTAAGTTAAGGATTTTGAGAGGAAGGGCTTATCTGGGTTATCCAGGTGGGTCCTAAATTCAATGGCAAGTGTCCTTAAAAGAGTGAGAGGGAGGGAAATTCCACTGACAGGCGAGGAGGAAGCAGCAATTAGAGTGAGGCAGCCACAAGGGAAAGAATGCCAGGAGCCTCCAAAAGCTGGAAGAGGCAAAGCATGCGTCTTCCCGTACGGCCTCCGGAGGCGGTGTGGCCCTGCCAACACTTCGATTTCACACTTCTGGCCTCCAATACTGTAGGAGAATAATCTTCTACAGATGATAATTGTACAGAGGTTATCACACGAAGGGAAGTAAGTCAGAAAGAAAACGACAAACACCATATGATATCACTTACATGTGAAATCTAAAATATGACACAAATGAACTTATCTACTGTGAGTCTATAAATAGACTCACAGATGTAGAGAGCAGACTTGTGGTTGCCAAGGGGGAGAGGGCTGGACTGGGAGTTTGGGATAAGCAAGTACAAACTATTGTATATAGAATGCGTGAATAAGTCCTACTGTATAGCACAGGGAACCATATTCAATATAATGGAATAAACCATAATGGAAAAGAGTATGAAAAGGAATATATTTATGCATATATTATATATATATATAGTTGTTGACAGCGGTGTCCTCCTTCGGGGCTCACATGGCCTTTCCTCTGTGTGTGCACGTAGAGAGGGAGATTCTTGCCTGGGAAATCCTATGGAGCGTGGCAGGCTACAGTCTGTGTGTGTGTATGTGTGTGTGTGTTAGTTGCTCAGTCGTGTCTGATTCTTTGTGATCCCATAGACTGTAGGCCTCCAGGCTCCTCTGTCCATGGAATATATATATAGTTGTTGTTGTTTAGTTGCTAAGTCATGTTTGATTCTTTTGCAACCCCATAGACTTGCAAATCCCCCAGACAGAGGAGCCTGGGGGGGGCAATAGTCCATGAGACAACAAAGAGTTGGACACAACTAAACACACACACACACACACACTTCCCTGATAACTCAGCTGGTAAAGAATCCACCTGCAATGCAGGAGACCCCAGTTCAATTCCTGTGTTGGGAAGATCCCCTGGAGAAGCAATAGACTACTCACTCCAGTATTCTTTGACTTCCCTGGTGGCTCAGATGGTAAAGAATCTGCCTGCAATGTGGGAGACCTGGGTTGGGAAGATCCCCTGGAGAAGGAAATAGCAACCCACTCCAGTTTTCTTTTTTGCCTGAAGAATTCCATGGACAGAGGAGCCTGGAGGACTACAGTCTATGGGGTCACAAAGAGTCTGAGACAACTGAGCAACTAACACACACACACACACACACACACACACACACACAGACTGTAGCCTGCCATGTCCCATAGGATTTCCCAGGCAAGCATCTCCCTCTCTACGTGCACACACAGAGGAAAGGCCATGTGAGCCCCCAAGGAGGACACCACTGTCAACAAGACAAGAACAAACTCTTGTCAGACGCCAAATCTCTCAGCACCTTGTCCTTGGACTTCCCAGCCCCCAGAACTTGGAGAAACAAATTTCTGTTGTCTAAATGACCTTGTCCAGGGAATTCCCTGGTAGTCCAGTAGTTAGGACTCTGTGCCTCCATGGCAGGGGGCCCAGGTTCAATCCCTGGTCAGGGAACTAAGATCCCACAAGCCAAAAATGAAAAAAACAAATAAAATTTAAATGATGCAGTCTACGGTATTTTGTTACAGCAGTCCACACAAGCTAAGACACTGTGGTAGATGAAGAATGACCATAAACTCTTACACTGCCTGCCCCCCTTTGCATCTATGCTCTTGTAATGTGACATGGTCCTCCCATCAAGAATTGGCTTGAATCCACCCCTGGGCTGTGACTTGCTTTGGTGAAGAAGATATTACCAATCATGACACAAGCAAAAGTTTGAAAGGTACTCATGCATAGGACTTTCCTCTCTTGCTGATATCTGGCAGCCCAGCTAGCTTGCTTCCTTTAAGAATGAGAGGCCATAGGAGCAGAAGTGAACCAAACCAGCTGAGGAACTTCCCGTTAGACCAACAGGCCTGCCAGATGACCCAGCAGTTGACCATATACACGTGAGCAAGCCAGGCAGAGATCAGATTAGAAGAACCCACAAACTCATGAGTCAAATAAATGACTCTTTTTTAAATCACTACAGTTTGGATATCTCATCCAATAATAGTAACTGATACAGTCCTAAGGTCACCTCCATCCTATAATAAATGTGGAATTCACAGTAGGTCAAGCTTTGAGATCAGGGAGAGGATATTATCATGAACCACTTCCTGATTTTTTCCTCTTCTCCAGGGGGAATAGTAGATCTTCTTAGCCTTGCTTCAGATGGACCTATCACCAAGAGGACCTTTGGTCTGCTCTGCCGTCCCTCTCTGGATGACCTTGGCCACACCCCCTTTCTCCTGGTCTTGGTTCCCTCACCTCACAGCGAGGAAAATGGATTTAACAAGAGGCTTCCCAGGTGGCTGTAGTGATAGGACCCACCTGCTGATGCAGGTTAGACACGGGTTCAATCCCTGGGTTGGGAAGATCCCCTGGAGGAGAGCACTGCGACCCACTCCAGTATTCTTGCCTGGAGGATCCCATGGACAGAGAAGCCTGGCGGGCTGCAGTCCATGGCATCACACAGAGTCAGACATGACTGAAGCAACTTAGCACACATGCACACGACTTAACAAGTGGTTCTCAAACACTGACCCAAGACAAAGCTCATATTTGGATGCAGTAAAATGAGAAAAGAATGAGACATGTTAAAGTTCCTATTTAATCTAGAATTCTTCCATTTAAAAAAGACTGCTCTTTATTTTCAGATCATATCCTCTTTCTGATTATTGTTTTTAAGTTGTCATTTAAGAAATGATGGACTTCCCAGGTGACACAGTGGTAAGAAATCTGCCTGCAATGCAGGAGAGGCGGCTTCGATCCCTGAGTCGGGAAGATCCCCTGGAGGAGGAAATGGCAACATACTCCAGTATTTTTGACTGGAAAATTCCATGGACAGAGGAGTTTGGCAGGCCACAGTACATGGGGTTGCAAAGAGTCAGACACAACTGAGCACACACATCTTTAAGAAATGATCAGGTATTGGGTGGGGGAAGGATATAAGTGAACTGAGATTTGGAAAATGTTTATAGCTGTTGAAGTTGGGTGATCTTTGTATGTGCTTGAAAATTTCCATCAAAAACATGTTAGTAAACTATGGTGAAGGTAAGTTATAATGGTGTTTGTAGGTACATCCACAAGTATGTTTTAACTCTAAACTGGATGGAAATGCAGTTCTAAAAATAAAATAGGAAGGAGGAAGGGGAGGAGAAGAATTGTGGGAATTAGATACAAGCAGACAGAGAGAAGGCTTCCCTGGTAGCTCAGCTGGTAAAGAATCCTCCTGCAATGTAGGAGACCCTGGCCCAATTCCTGCATCAGGAGGATCCCCTGGAAAAGGGTTAGGCTACCCACTCCAGTATTCTTGGGCTTTCCCTGGTGGCTCAGACAGTAAAGAATTCACCTGCAATGCAGGAGACCCCAGGTTCCATCCCTGGGTTGGGAAGATCCCCTGGAGGAGGGCATGGCAACCCACTCCAGTATTCTTGCCTGGAGAAGCCCCATGGATAGAGGAGCCTGGCAAGCTATAGTCCATGGGGTTACAAAGAGTTGGACACAACTGGGCGACTAAGCACAGCACAGCACAGACAGAGAGAGCTTCCCTGCTCTCAGAAATGCCGTTCATAACCAGCAATACAACCGCTTCACACGTTTCTCCACAATGTCCTCCCCCAACACCACCACCAGACTCCCTCCCTGGGTCCTAGAAGGGAAGCTTTTTCACCCTGACTTCCGAGTGAGCAAAAGTCATGTTGATACCAAGTCCAAGCTTAAATACAAGGAGATGTTGACTCAAGTAGTACAACTTTATTCAGAAAGGCGGATGACCAAGAAGATGGCAGACTAATGTCTCAAAATAACCATCTTATAACATCTGGACGCCAGGTTCTTTTACAGAACAGAGATGGGGGAGGTGAGGAAATAAAGCAAAAAGGCCATCAATCTAGCAAATATCTCCTGGAATGGCAAGCCTCAGGCAGGGAATTGTTAGTTTGTGTCTTCCTGTAGCCACACACACAGGTGACAAGGTTCTGAACAAAGGCACTTTGGTTTAACATTCAGACAGAGGAGCAGGGTTCTCCAGGCAGGCTACTCTGTATAAATAGTGTCCTTTTAGTAAACAAAAGCAATGAGAAGGGAAGGTTAAAGTAACAGATCCAAACTGGAGTCATAGTTGGCTCTTCCCTGTAACAATATCAGGGCTCTAGGTTTCCCAGGAGGTCCAAGGAAAATGTGGCTGTGAACAGGCTGAGGGAGGGGACGGTGGCGCGCCCCGGCCTAGCCACCCACCTATTGAGAAAAGCATGTGGATCGATTGCCTGATGGCCCTGGCCACATGCCCCTCACAGAGAAGGGCAGGACCTTGCTATGCCGTGACTGCCCCCTCCCCCCATACCTGGGATGGAGCAGCAGAGGCTCTCAATTTCCAGACCACATCCCGTTGGCCTTTACCATGTCAGTGACTGACAACCAGACTTCCTTGAGAAGTGGAATATTTCCTGCCATATCAGTAAACAAGGATCCCACAGTCATCAGAGTTATAGCCCTCCGGTGTGTGCCTGTAAGCCCTAAGGTAACACAGGAAAGAGAAGAATACCTGCTATCTAGCAGCCATCAGACTACAGCCACTCCCCATGGCCAGCCCAAAGGAAAGGAAGCTTGGGATGTGAAAACAGGATGCTGGCCCCAGAGAACTGAGGTGCATATGAAAGAAACTATTTCAGTGAGCCCAAACTCTTGCATCTTCCCATACACAGAAAAGCACTAAATTCTTTTCACTTGGGATATCTGGTTTTCTTTAACTAACAATAAACTCTTGGTTTTCAGACTACCTGCCTTTTGTTGCAAAACTTCTCTACAACCTGTCTCCTCCCCTCACCTCCTCAGAGCAGTTCTCAGGGTTACCTGGGATGCTGTCTCCTGGGCTTGAAAAATTCCCACCGAATAAAAAACTTTTAGGGTGTGAACATTTTTTAAGTCGACATCCTAATGCCAAGCACCTGCATCTCTTTGCCAATGGTCTTTCCTGGTCACTAGATTCTGCTCTGCCCAAGTAAGGCAGGCTGGAAGTGCAGGAGAATTAACCACTGTACAACAGCCCTCAACCCATGGCTGCCAGAGTTCAAGTAAAAATGCTCCAGCTCCGCCAGCCAGGATGAGGGGTGTGCTCCATTCTGTCTTCCTCAGCTCCCCAGAGAGGTCCAGCTCCAGCTGTCCACAGGGGCATCTGGCTTGACGACGCATCCTTTATCGTTCCCCCTTCCCTTCCCTTCCCTATGCCACTTCCCCACTGCCCTGCTGGGGGTCCTGGGATCACTCCCTGAATAAACCACTTGCACTCAATCCTTCATCTTAGGATCAACATGCTTACTTAGGTGTGTGCATGCATGCTACATCCCAATCCCCAGAACCTGTGAATATGTTACTGTAACTGTAGCCAGGAAGGGTTAATTTTGAATTTACACTGGATCTACTTCTGTGACTTTAACCCTTAGCTTGCCGCTTTTGTAGGCATACATAATGGCCTGCCTTTGATGCTTTAGAACTGTGATGTTGGAGAAGACTCTTGAAAGTCCCTTGGACAGCAAAGAGATCAAACCAGTCAATCCTAAAGGAAATCAATCCTGAATATTCTTAGGAAGGACTGATGCTGAAGCTGAAGCTCCAATACTTTGGCCACCTGATGCAAAGAGCTGACTCATTAGAAAAGACCCTGATGCTGGGAAAGATTGAAGGCAGGAGGAGAAGGGGACGACAGAGGATGAAATGGTTGGATGGCATCACAGAATTGACGGACATGAATTTGAGCAAGCTTCAGGAGATGGTGAAGGACAGGGAAGCCTGGCGTGCTGCATCCAAAAGAGTCCAATGAGACTGAGCAACTGAACAGCAAGCAATGGCCTGCCTCGGGGAGATAACCTGACCCCGCCCACTTGTGAAGGATTGTGATGTTCTTGAACTCTGTGCTCCTCATCTTCTGCTTACCTGAGCAGCCCAGAAATTCACATTTGGGGAGGCCTGAATCACAGATAGATGCGACATCTCTGTTTGTTGATATGACAAGAGATATTCCCTTTCACACCCATGAAATGACTGTAAGGTAGGGAAACTAACACATCCCCCTACCTGAGGCTTGCCATTCTAGGATACATTTGCAGGACTTAAATGGCCTTTTTACTTTGCTTCCTCACCTCCCCGCATCTCTGATCCATAAAAGAATCTGACATCCAGGCCCTGACAAGATGGTTATTTTGAAGCACTACCCTGCCATCTTCTCTGTCAGCCGGCTCCTGAATAAAGTCCTTTCCTGGTCCAACACCTCGTCTCAGATTCATTGATTTATTGTGCGGCTAGCAGAGCAAGTTTGGACTCGATCACATAATGGAAGTGGGGTTCAGCTGCTTGTCACTGAGAAGCCAATAAAGAGGCAAACCTGGTGGAAAGGAAAGTTTGCTTTACTTCGGACACAAACAACCAGGGGTGGGAGGGGGACAGACTTCTGCCCAGAGGCCAACTTCCCTCCTACCCACAACCAGTGGACACCAGCTCTTACTGGCAGAGGGAGGGGGCTAAATGCAGAGACAGCAGAGTCAGCTCTGCCAGTCATCTTGGAACTGGTATCAGTGGCATGACCAGGGTCATCTTGATTATTTCAAGTACAGTTAATCTTCAGTTCTGGAGTCGGTTTGTTCCCATGTCTTTGAGGCCAGTTCTCAGAATTTGAGGCAGCTTATGTCATGGCTACAATCTGGTCATTGTGTGATTAACGTCTTCCACCTGATGGAGGTTTCAGTATCTATAAGACAGCTCACAGGATATGGCTCAGAAGATTATCTATAGCCCTTGAGAAGGAACTAAAGGTCCTTGATTAAACTATTTTTAGTTTTGGGTTATTTTCCTTTGTTTCTTCATTTTCTCACTTCTCTGCTTAGATTTATTCTTTGGCTAAAGCTTTTCCACAGACAAAAGGCAGGCAGAGGACACGGTGGGGGCTGGGGGGGCGGGGAGGACCACACAGTCCTGCTCCGTCTCATGGCAAAAGAGAATTTTGCCAATCTGGAGAAGGGGAGATTATCCCTGATGAACTGTGTGGACTCAATGAAATCACCCTTCTTATAAGGGTCCTTATAAGAAGGTGGCATTTGAGTCAGAAAAAATGTTGTCATGGAAACAGGGGTCAGAGCAATGCAAGTGAAGGAGAGGGGCCACAAGCCAGGGAATGTGGCAGCTTCAAGAAGATGGAAGAGGCAAGGAAACAGATTCTCCTCTAGAACCTCCAAAAAGCATGCAGCCCTGATGACACCTTGATTTAAGCCCAGTGAGACCCACTGTGGACTTCTGACCTCCAGATAATAAATTTGTGTTGCTTTAAATCACTAAGTTTGAGTAGTTTGTTGCAGCACAATAGGAAACACACAGTAATCAACCAGCCACTCTTGCCCATATAACCCAAGCATCATGAGGGAAGGATGCGCTAATCGACAGGAACTGGTACCCAAGGTATTACCCATGCGTCATCCCTGTGCCATGAACACCTGCTCTCTGGACCCAGAACCTTTGGACACATCAGAAGAACCCTCTCCCTTGGGTGGGCCCCACCCTCACTTGCCTGTGTTCCTAGGGTCCACTACATCACCCAGTCAGGGGCCCCACTTCCCTGACTCTCCGCGCAAGGTGCTTCCTGGAAAATGACAGAGAAAGAACCAGTTATGATGGAGGGGGAGTGGGGAAGAGGGTGAGCTGCCTGGGAAGCTCCTGGCCTTATGATGTAGCCATCGGCTGTGAGATGCTGCCACGTTTGTCTCAGGGACATCCTAACACAGCCTAAGGGACAAGCCACTAAACAGTCTACATCTTTACTACCAAGTAATGTGGGGACTTCCCTGGAGGTCCAGTGGCTAAGACTCTGCACTCCCAGTGCAAGGGGCTTGGGTTCGATCCCTGGTCAGGGAAATAGATTTCACATGCTGCAACTAAAGATCCTGTATGCCACAACTAAGTCCCAGCACCGTTAAATAAATTTTTAAAAAATAATAATAATAAATATTTTTTTAAAAGCCTCAAAGCCTTTTAATAAAAAGTAATGTGGGAAACAAACACCCTGATGCCTTCCCTACCCCTGACCCATACCCAGTTTGGGGATCGGGGATGAAGAAGGGCTCAGCGATGTCTGCTGCATTATAACTCGTCGGTGTTCGGGAACTGTTAGACGATAACCTCTATTTTCCCCGAGTCGATTGGCTAAGTCCCCGGTTGCCTTATCATCCTTCTTTTCTCCCAAAGGCTGACGCAGTGCGGAGGGCGGCGGTCAGTCTGGCTTTCCGGAGCGGGCAGGGAAGCAGCATTCCCGCCGCGGTTCCCCCTCTCGGCCACACGGCGTCGCTGTGGAGCCAGCCCGGGGCGGGTCCGGATGCAGGCGGGGCTGCGGGCTCGGAGCTCAGGCTGGAGCAAAGCGCCCTCCGAGCGAGCGCCCCAACGCAGGCGGCAAGGATGCGGTTCTCGGCGCTCAGTCCCTGGGATTCCACAAGCGGGTGCCCTCTGGGGCCCCAAGGCCGGCCGAGGGTCAGCTGCGGTCGCTGTGAATGCTCAGACTCCGCCCCCTTTCCTTGGGCGAGGTGACCCTCATCCCCTCCGAGAGAGGTGCCTGCCTCCAGGATGGCTGGCCCAAGGAGGCCCCAGTGGTCCAGGGAGCCCGGGCCGTCTGGGAGACTTCCTGCCACCTCTCTGTCTGGAAAAGATGCACACGCATGGACCAAAAACGAGGGCTTCCAGCCACCTGCTGGGGAAGTACAAACTTAGAGACAAAATCTGCCAACCCAGAAAAACCCTTCCTAAAAAGTAGGAGGGAAAGAACTGTTTTATATGGAATGAGCATTGGACCAGGACGTGCTACACATCATAGGCGATTTACTAAGAGGCTACCAAAAACTCTCACCCTTTCATACCGGTTCAGATCAGTCGCTCAGTCGTGTCCGATTCTTTGCGACCCCATGAAAGGCAGCATACCAGGCTTCCCTGTCCATCACCAACTCCCAGAGCTTGCTCAAACTCATGTCCTTCGAGTCGCTGATGCCATCCAACCATCCTTTCGCATAGCCAGGCAGATAACCACCCTCACACACATCTTCTCAAGATCAACCACAGCTAACCCTCCGGCAGGAGGTCTGGACAGCACCATTGTCCTGCTCCTGCTACTTTCACCTGGCAATTACAGTGGCCACCTGTGTTTGCTATTATTAATTCCCTTTATGCAGAGGAAAACTGCCTTGCTCCTGTCTTGAGGACAGGAGGTAGGCTTGCAACCTGGAGCCAGTCACTAGCTCAAGGTAGACTCTGCTTTCCCGCAGAAAGTGGAAGGTGGCTGTGCTGAGTTCCTGAACAACTCCATTTCAGAGAGGGCATCCACTTCCCTGAGGTTCTCCTGGAGGGCTTCCCTAGTAGCTCAGCCACTAAAGAATCCGCCTGCAATGCAGGAGACCCTGGTTTGATTCCTGTGTTGGGAAGAACCCCTGGAGAAGGGATGGGCTACCCACTCCAGTATTTTTTGGCTTCCCTGATGGCTCAGATGGTAAAGACTCTGAAAGGAGACCTCGGTTTCATCCCTGGGTTGGGAAGATCCCCTGGAGAAGGAAATAGCAACCCCACTCCAGGCTCCTTGCCTTGCTGGGGAACTCATGGACAGAGGAGCCTAGCCTGGGCTACAGTCCATGGGGTCTCAAAGAGTAGTGACTAACACTTTCACTTTCCACTTCCCTGAAGAAACATTTCTGGGATGGTAAACTGGCCAGGGGCTTATTTAGCTTTTGAAAAGATTTACATACATTTCAAAGAGGCAGAGCTTACAATTATAAGGTTTCTAAACTGAATGTTCTAAGAAAAGGGAGGGGAAGTCTCTTCCCTTTTTTCCCCTCAGGGAGAATTAAGCTCTTTCTTATTTTTAATTTGTGTTTGCCCTTACACAGTCACAGCAAACATTCACTACCCCTCAAAGCACTTCCTCTGCCCAGCCCTGCCTCAGACCCTGCAAACTAGCCACCACAGACACAACTCACACACTCACACATGGGCACACGTCTGCATAAGCTCCAGGCACACGCACACATTACACGTGTGCACAAACGTGTATGCACACGTGCTCTCACCCACTCTCTGCTTAGCCTTTGCTTTCTGGACCATCCTTTCCAGGTTAACCCTCCAGGTTGAGCTGACTCAACTCAGCAAAAATTAAGACCAGGTCTGGCCGGTTCTGATGGGGTGGGAGGAGCAGGGGTGAGGCTGAGTCCAGGCACGACCAGGCACCTGAGCCGATCTGGCTTCTTTGCCTAGAACTTTAAAAAAAAAAATTTTTTTTTTTTAACTGAAGTATAGTTCTTCTTTGGTGGCTCAGATGGCAAAGAATCTGCCTGCAATGTGGGAGACCTGGGTTCAATCCCTGGGTTGGGAAGATGCCCTGGAGAAGGGAAAGGCAACCCACTCCAGTATTCTTGCCTGGAGAATTCCATGGACAGAGGAGCCTGGAACTGAGCAACTAAAACTTTCACTGTCATAGTTGATTTACAGTGTTGTGCCAACTTCTGGTCTATGGCAACGTGACTCAGTTACACACGCATATACATCGTTTTTTATATTCTTTTCCATTATGGTTTGTCACAGGGTATTGAGCACAGTTCCCGGTGTCACACATTAAGACCTTGTTGTTTATCCATTCTAAGTGTAATCGCTTGCATCAACCAACCCCAGACTCCCAGTCCATGCCTCTCCCTTGACCACCACAAGTCTGTTCTCTATCTTTGCCATGATCTTTTTTTTTTTTTTTTTTGCCACACAGCACATGATATCTTAGTTTTCTGACCAGGGATCAAACCCGAGGCCCCTGAATTGGAAGGGCGAGTCTTACTTAACCCACTAGACCGCCAAGGAAGTCCCTGCTATGAACTGATTTGTGAATCCAGCCCCCTGCCCTGCTGAACCCTGGTCACTGTTGGCTTGTTTTTTAACTTGGCAAAAACAGTTTCTTTTTAAGCCAATTTTTGGTAGGAATTTTCAAACTCACAGAAAAACCGAAAGAATACAGCAATAAACCCATACACTCACCACTTGGATTTGAAATTTGCCGACATTATGTTGTGTGTGGGTATGACACGGTTTGACTGAGCCCTTTGAAAGCAAGCCTCAGACATCACGACACGTCACCCCTAGATCATTCAATGCACATCTCCTAAACAATCTGACTTTTTAAAGCCTGAAATTGAAATGGATCTATTACCTGAAAGAAATTTGGTAAAGCTCTATTTAGTTGAAATGCTTTCAAGGAGGGGGAAGAGAGATGCAACAGAGCTAGTGCTAGGATGGTGGTGGGAGAAAAATTAAGCTGGTTCCTGCTTGTATTGTACAGAGTTACATGAACAGAACCAGTTACATGAAGAAGATAAGACCATTTCAGACAGTGGCAGGTGCTATAAAGAGAAAAATAAAACAGGATAGAGGTGATGAGAGTAAGACCAGGAGGCAAGGCAGTGTCAGGGTGGTAAGAAGTCAGGCTCTCAGGAAGAAAAAGTGACTTTTGAGCTGAGACCCTGAGTTAGCAACACCAGACAGTCAAGAAAACAGGATTCAAGACAGAGTCAAGAGAAAGGCCAAGGGCCTGGGAGCACAAACGAGCAGGCAGTGACAGTGTGGGGAGAAGAAGATGTGGAAAGTACAGAGAGAGGAGAAGTGGTCAGGGTCCAGGTCTCTCAGCCAAGGGCAGCAATTTGGAGAGAATTTTAAGCAGGAGAATGACTTGACTGGACTTACAGTTTTAGATACTCTGGCTGTTCAGGTGAAAAATACTTGAGGAGAGAGCCAAGGGTGAAGCCCAGAAGCCATCGAGAAGACTTTTTGCAATCTTCCAGCCAAGGGAGAATGGTGGCTTGGACCAGATGGTACCCAGAGGCAGGCATTATTGCCCCCATTCTAAAATGGGGAAACTGTGGCTCAGAGAAGTTTAAGTGACTTGACCGAGGTCAAGCATTCTTTAAGTGGCGGGTCCAGAATTTCTTTTTTTTTTTTTGGCAGGGGATGAGGAGGGGATGGAGGGTACTTTTTTAATTGTGGTAAAATATACACAACATAAAACTTACCATTTTAACCACTTTTAAATGTGCAATTCAGTGGCATTAAGTACGTTCACAATGTTATATGAGCATCACTATCCATTTCAAGAACGTTTTATCTCAAATAGAAGCTCTGTGTCCATGCAACAATAGCTCCCCTGTCCCCCTACCCCAGCCCCTGGGAGCCCATAATAGAGGTCTTCTTTCTGGCTCTATGAATTTTCTCCTCTAAGTACTTCCTATAAGTGGAATCTTTTGTGTTCTTTTGTGTCTGGCTTATTTCACTTGTTGTTGTTGTTGTTCAGTTGCTAAGTTGTGTCCAACTCTTTGTGACCCCATGGACTGCAGCATGCCATGCTCCTCTGTCCTCCACTATCTCTTGGAGTTTGCTCAAATTCATGTCCTGTGAGTCAGTGATGCTATCTAACCATCTCATCTTCTGCCACCCCCTTCTCCTTTTGCCTTCAATCTTTCCCAGCATCTGATTTTTTTCCAAAGAGTCGACTCTTCGCATCAGGTGGCCAAAGTGTTAGAGCTTCAGCTTCAGCAACAGTCCTTCCAATGAATATTTGGGACTGATTTCCTTTAGGATTGACTGGTTGGATCTCCTTGCAGTCCAAGGGACTCTCAAGAGTCTTCAACAGCACCACAGTTCAAAAGCATCAATTCTTTGGTGCTCAGCCTTCTTTATGGTCCAACTGTCACATCTGTACATGACTACTGGAAAAACCATAGCTTTGACTATACAGACCTTTGTCTGAAAAGAGATGTCTCTGCTTTTTAATAAGCTGTCTAGGTTTGTCACAGCTTTCCTTCCAAGGAGCATCTTTTAATTTCATGGCTGCAGTCACCGTCCTCAGTGATTTTGGAGCCCAAGAAAATAAAATCTGTCACTGCTTCTACTTTTTCTCCTTCTATTTGCCATAAAGTGATGGGACTGGATGCCATGATCTTAGCTTTTTGAATGTTGAGTTTCAACCCACCTTTTGCACTTTCCTCTCACTTAGCACAACTTTTTTTTTTTCTTTTTGACCATACCACTGGGCTTGTGGGATCTTAGTTCCCCCATCAAGAATGGAACCCGCTCCTTCGGCAGAGAAAGCATCAGTCCTAACCACTGGACCACCGGGGAATATTTCCAGTACAATGTTTTCAAAGTTCATTGTGTAACACGTATCAGAATTTCATCCTTTTTAAGGTTGAGTAATATTCTATCTGGTGTGTACATCACGCTGTGTTTAACCGTTCATCTGTGGGTGGAGGGCCAGGATTTCTGTCAAGGTGTCTTGATTCCAGCCACATTGTGGTTGGCGCTGGTCCAGCGCAATGCCACCAGCGGACACCAGAGGGCGCGCAGAGAACCTCCCAGGCGGGGGCGCTGCGCGGGCACTTGGCGGTTTGTTGCGGGAAAAGGAGGCTGGATGGAGCTCCGCTTCTTGCAGGCACATCCCACACCCAGAAAAATGCGGAGGAGGGGGAAGCTGGCTGCGGGGAAAGCGACTCGACTATAAGATCGGCCTCAGATGGAGGAAAGGGAGGAGGTCGGGGTGGGAAGGGTCGCCCCTGCAATCCTTCGTCCAACCTGCAAAAGGAGACAGACGCCGGCCACGCGCAGCTTCCCAGCCAGCCGCCCTCCAGCAGGAACCACCAACAGAGGAGCCGAGTGAGGCAGGCGGGGCTCTGAGTCCGGAGAGGCTCGGGCTCCCAGTCCTGCTCTTCTCCAGGGGCCCAGTGGGCACCAGCCTGTGGCTTGCACGGTTTACAGATGAGGAAACTGAACCTCCGGGTCACTGCTTGTCCAGAGCCGGTGGAGGTGGAGAGGTCTGAACACCTGCTGCCAGGTGGGCCTGATGGACTTCTCTCTCCAGGCTCAGGGCCCTGGTTCCTTCAACCACATCTCAGTGTGGTTTGAGGCTTCATTCCCACTTGATCTTATTGACCAGTCTGTCTGCAGGGGCCAGAGCTCAGAATGGCACATGGTTCTTGAGGTTGGCTGACCACCCTGGCCTCCCTCTTTCTGAGCATTAGGCCTCTAGTAATATCACCCAAGTTGGCCCGGGCTGGTCTAGGCAGCCACCTCATGTTAACCAAAATTTCCATCGGCTTAAACCCCTCAACTTTTCGCCCATGTGCTGTTGGTTGCTAAGCCTTTTCTCCCTCCCCCCCCCCCCCACCCCTTCACTGCGTCCATGTGCAGCTGGGTCTTTGGATCTGAGTCCAAGAACTGACATTTATCCCCGTCAAATTTCATCTTGCTCATTCATCTGACAAACATTTGTTCGGTGCCCACGCCGTACCAGGCACTGAGGATACAGCACAGAAAGACAGATCCCCTGTCCTTGAGGAGCGCACGCTATCATTAATCACAGCAGCTGCCGCCAGTTATCAGGGGCCTGCTGCGTGCCAGGCCCTGGGTGGGGGGGCCGCACGAAGCTTGTCTTACAGACCCTCACAGCAATGCAGGTGGCGTTGTCCCATTTTGCAGATGGGGAAACCGAGTTCCAAAAGGTTTTTGTGTCTTGTCTGAAGTGGCATACCTGGAAAGTGGCAGGCTCGGCATTCAATCCTCCAGTCACTTTAGATTCTGGTTCTGTCCTCTTTTGTAGATACCCTCTCTCCCAGCTGTAGGTTCTCTGCAGACCTAATAAACCTCTCTAAATTTCATCCACAACAGTGATGAAGCTAAGGTGAAGTCAGAGCCATGGGGTGAGCCACCAATGTCCCTCTACCCCAGAGGGACAGCCATCCATGATTCTGCACCCTGTGGATTCAGCAGATATAAACGCACTCAGCTGGAAGCCCCCTGGCCATTCTCCTCCCTCCAGCCCCAGCCCCTGGTTCACTCCCCTGTCCAAGCAGCTGTGTATCTGGCTGTTGGCATCTTTGCCATCAAACCAATCCTCGATGCCAAGTCCCCTACATGCAGGAGCCCTGCTGTGTCTAGCCCATGTCTGCATCCTGGTAAAGCTCCGTTTGCCCATGTCCATCCCAAGGGGGCCAAGACCAGGAGAGGGCAATTGAGCTGGGGTTTCACAGGCTCCAAGCACCCCTTCTTGCCTCTGTGGTTTCTCTTCTCCCGCACCGTCTGCTCCAGGAGGCTCAGACCATCTTTTTTTGCTCAGCTCTTCTGCCAAGTTGAGGCGGACCAACTGCAGAGCAGGCCTGTGTGAGGTTTGTGGGCAGGAAAGAAGGCGGGCAGAATACAGTACTGCTCCATGGGGGAGGGGAGGTTTGAGATGGGCGCCAAGCTCCCAGCAGGACCAGGGGACACCATGCCCCGTGACAAGGTTTGTTTGAGATTACCACATCACAGCACTGCAGGCACCCACCCTCCTCACTAGCCCAGTAGGCTAGTGAGGATGGTAGGAAACATTATCACTGTGCCCATTTTGTAGGCGAGGAGACTGAGGCCCAACAAGTGGGATCCAGGCCTGCACATGACCTCTGCTAAGACTGCTTCCTGAAAAGAGATCAGGGACTCATGGACAGAATGCATCTTCTGAGCCAGAACCCAGCGAGCTCCTACCGTAAGCCCAGTCAGCAGAAAATATGTCTGAGTCAGGCCCTGCCCTCCTGGCCTCACGTTCGGGAGCAGGAGAGATTAAATAATAAGCCAGCCCATGACTCAGACAGTGATAAATGCTACAAAGAGCATAAAGCCAGGCAGAGCAGGTGTCAGTAGAGTTAAGGGTGCTACTTCAGGTAACATGGTCCTGGAAGGCCTCTTGAGGAGGTGACACTTGAGGAGCTAAGGAGGAGCTAGCCTTGGGGACAGTGAGTATAAACTTGCTGAAAGAGGGACTTTCCTGGCAGTCCAGTGGTTAGGACTCTTGCATTTCCCCTGCTGGAGCCACGGATTATAATCCCTGGTCAGGGAAAATGTTCTTGCATGGTGCAGCCAAAAACAAAAGATGCTGAAAGAGAATGAGTGCAATATGGTACCCAACCCACCCACGATGGATGATGACAGAGAGGGAACCACATGGCTCTGATGTGAGGCTCGGCTGGCAAGCCTGTGGGCTGTTGTCCTCAGGGTGCCTGAACCCCGGCATGGGCTCCACGGATGCCTCCACTCTCCCTCCAGGGGTCCGTGAGCCCTGCCCCCGGAATGTGGGTCTGTGATGCTCCATGCCATCTTCATTTCCTCTCATCTTCAACACCTTTCTGCACAAGACCCAGCCCAAAGCTGGCTCTAGGTAAACATTTGTCAAATGAACAAACTCCAGAAGGCCCTGCTCACCCAATCCCCAGGGCCAGCAAGGAGGAGGTGTGAGGACAAACCCAAGGAAATCCTACCTTCTTCTCCAAGGCATCACTTGATGGGGTTTGTGGCTGCTATGGGTGGTAGAAGCAGAAAAGACAAAGGGATTCCAGAAGGTGGGAGGAGGGGTCGCCTACACAATTGGAAATTTTCGCACAGAAGTCCAGATTTCAAGCTATTTTTAAAATATCTGAGGATCTGGCAACCCCGAGCCTGCATATCCCCATGGCAACGCCAGCTGGTGCTGAGCGGCCCTGGTGACTGGACATGCGCTCTGCACTTCGCCGAGGACCGGAGCTCAGGGCTGCCGACATCTAGCCCACCCCGCTCGTTCACATCACTGCCCTCATGGGCATCTGAGTCGGCCAAGCCGGGTTTAATAGATTTGACGAGCAGAAAATCGTTCAGGGGACACGGGGACCGTGGCATCTGTCTCGTCAGCCTGCAGCTGCAGCGAGTCAGACCGAGGCCCCCTCCCTCAAGTTCTCACGGAGGTTTTCCGGTCTGTGGGGCTTCTCAGGTCCACACAAATCGGTTCGCTGTGCTGGGTTCTGGGTTCGGGTGGCGGGAAGGTTCCAAAACTCCGCAGTTCGGTCAAGGCGAGAGATGCAGTTCGCGAGGTACACCAGCAGGGGGCGACTCTCCTTGCTGTGCCTTTAGCGGCAGGGTCGCGGGGCAGAGAGAGCGACGGGAGTCACTCCGCACCGGGGACTACCCGGACTCCAGCTGCTGGAAAACAATCCCTCAGTCCTCCTGGGTCCCGGAATGATCCTGTGTCCTTGCCCTTTCTCACTTGGGGTGACAGCTGAGGCCCAGCCTGCCTGGCATCGTGGGCTCAACAGTGACTGGCTGGGCCCAGACAGACTCCAGGGGCCCAAGGACAGCCTCAAGAGGTCCACCCACCCGGCTGAAACCCTTCCATCCTGTGACCAACGGCCAAAGGGCACGCCTCTGTCCTCCCTTCTCCCGGCAGCTTTCTCTTCCTCCTGGGATGCCTCAGCCTTGCTGGTCCCTCAGGGGTGACCCTCAAATTAAGTACTAGGTGCTTGGCAGTATGTTCAGGGTCTCATGTATGTTAGTTAAAATCCCAGCAGTCTTCCTCCAATTAAAAACAAACCCAACAATCGTATAAGGTAGGTCATCGCGCCATCATTGTTGTTCAGTTACTAAGTCACATCCAACTCTTTGCAACCCGGTGAACTGCAGCAGGCCAGGCCTCCCTGTCCCTCACTATGTCCTGGAGTTTGCCCAAGTTCATGTCTATGGAATCGGTGATGCTATCCAACCATCTCTTCTCATAACATAGGTATTAATCCCCATTTTACAGGTGGGGAAACTGAGGCTTAAACAGGAAATATCACTGGCCCAAGGCCAACCAACTAGCAAGCGGTGGAGTCAAGATTCAGATTCAGGCCTTTGGGACTCCTCTTCCCTGGAATGCTTTCTTCCCATGAAGGAAATTTTACAATCAGCCTGTGGAGGCAGGGGGAGTGGTTGGTTAAGCTTTGAGGGCAGAGGACGAGCCCTTGCCCAGGCCCAGCCTGAAACCACTCCATACAGGCCACTGTTCTGTTGGAGTCACCCCAGGGCAGGGGCAGAACCTGGAGTCCCTCCAGCGCGGCCACCACGAAGGAACAGCTCCTGGCCCTTGGGAATTTACTGAACCCCTCCCAATCCCCTAGCTGGGGTTGTAGACTGAGCGACGGGATAGGGCCCCACGCATGCTATAGCTTCTGCCTTGAACCCACGAGGAGTTGGTGAACAGGCAGCAGCCAGGCACAGAGACACCAGGAAGGTTTGAATGACCAGCTCAGCTTTGATGGAACCTTGACAGGGGGCGAGGGACCCAGATTCTGTACAAGGTGAGCTTAGGCACCGGTGAGCATGACTCAGTCAGCAAGCCCCAGCCTCGGGAGCTCCCCCTCCCACCTACAGAAAGAGAAGGGATATCCAGGGATCACAAGTCCCTCAGAGACTATCACAGTGCTGTGACCATGACCACCATCCTGGGTAGGAAGAGAGTGTCCATCCATGCTGCTTCATCCAGTTTACCTCCCATTTTGCCACCATGCCCTGAATTCACACCGCTGGGTCTGTAGCCCCCTCCCCAGTTCTGCCTGTGTGAACACCACCTTCTATGTGCAACACACCCCCATCCGATCCCTCGGTCATCTTCTCCCTCTCCTAAGACCACTGGAACTCTGTAGACCTCTCCTGTGGCGCTGAGGTCAGCCTCCTTTGTGCTGTAATTGTTTCTGGGATGCTGTCTTCTCTGACAAGCTGATGGGAAGTTTCATCAGGCACCGTAGCTCCAAGTACAGGACCTCAAACCCATAAGGCGTGAGACACATTGGATGGATGGAAGGAAAGACTGATGGATGGATGGATGGATGGAAGGAAAGATCGATGGCTGGAAGAAAGAAAGGATGGATAGAGAGATGACCAGATAAACAGATGAACAAATGAGTAGGTAGGAGTGTGGATGGTCCACGGAAAGTTTAGTGTGGCCTCTGTAACTGGCCAGAACAACCAGACGCCCCTTCCAAGGAAGTAAGATTTCCCGGTTTCACTTGTCGTAGTCCCTCCCTTGCCTCCACGAATGGAAGATTTAGAGAGTGTGCTGTATGAAGCTGCACGGGACCCTGGGAGTCAGATCTGTCTTCCTTCCCTCACTGAACTCCGGTCTCCCTTACGTAAGATGAGGACGTGGAGTTAGATGATTCCTTGTGCCTTTCCAGACCAAAACATGTCAGCTGCGTCCCCTGAAAAGAAGAGGGAAACTGACTCAACCCAGTTCAGCTTAGAGGCTCTGAAAAAGTTTAAAAAAGATGAATGGAAGAAAGGAGGAGGGGGAGAAAGAAGGGGGAAGGAAGAACGGGAGGAAGGAAAGAAGAAAATTGATTCCCTTGCCCCAAATTAAAAATGCATTTTAAAAAATGCAGCTAATATGTAAGATTTCCCAAATGCATCATTTCTTTTTTAAAAAGTTAATTTCAACATATTGAATTTAGGATCACAGCATGTGAGAAGTGATGGATCCTCTGATATAATGAAGCTGCCTCAGGCAGGGATGGTCTGGGACAGAAGATGCCAAAGAGAAGGACGGGCTGGGGGGATAGAGTGTGAAGGGGCCTTCTCTCCACGCCTTTCACCATGTTAGCCGGACCACCCCCTTTAGGATCTGCTTTATATGTTGACCTTATGCACCCGATATATTGTTTGAGTAAGAGGTTTCTGGTGTACACGTGGGTGGGTGTGTGTTTTAAGCCTCTCAGTTAATGAAGAGAAACAAGAGGCCCAGAGGGAGGTGCTTTGCCCAAGGTTGGACAGCAAGTGCATGAACACAACCCCTCAGTTCAGCTTCAGGAATCCAAGCACATCCTAGGGGGCCGGGGCACTGCCCCTGACCGGGCCATGCTCTGGGTCAGCTCCAGCGGTCACAGTGGGACATCACTGGGCCCCTTTAAACAACATTCCTCAAGGAGAGGAACAGACGGATAACCCAGGCCCAATTAGGAACTGGAAAATCTCACGGAGGGAGAATGCCCGGAAGAGGGGGGCTTGGGGCACGGTGGGGGGGGGGGGGGCCCCCAGGGTGGAGGCCCAGTTCTCTGCAAGCTTCGCGGTCAAAAAACCTTCCTAAAACAATCCTTTGGCTGCCTCAGAGCATAATTTAATCTTCCTTTGATGACTCCGGATCTTGCCCTGCCTCCAGCCACTCTAAGAACATCAATTACTACTGGGTCCAGGTGGAGAGCAGAGAGGAGGGGCTGGACCCAGGTTACCCACTGACCTTGCCCTTCGGGAGGCTGGTAGGGGAGGAAACTTCAGGGGCCGGAGCCCAGCCTGAGCCCTGGGAGCTGGATGCCGCCTTGGTGGATGAGGGGGCCAAGGAAGAGAATGAGAAGCCCCCTCCCTAGCCAAGAAGGGGAGTCCTAGGTGGGCCCCTTCTTAACCCCCAGAGCAGACAGGAGGGATAGCTCCTAGGGTCCCTGGAAGAAGACCCCAAGAGCGAAAGGCAAGCAGGAGTGAAGCTGAATGCCAGGTTAGGCGGCCGTGCTGAGGAGATGCAGACTTGGCAAAAATATTGGCTCCAAGAGACAGAAGTGGGCTTAGAGTCCCACTGCCCCTGCCTGCCACTTCCTGGCTGGGGAACCCGGAATGAGTTACTTAACCTCTCTGTGCCTCCATTTCCTAGGATAATGCTAGAATAGTAGCAACAGGGCTGCCAGGAGGGTTAAATGAACTTCATGTTGAATACTAGAACATGGGGGCTTGGATCGGGGTCTCTGATGAGGAAAGAGCTGGAAGGATATACATCAGATCACCCACGGGGCTGGCTCTCGGGTGATAGTGGGCATTTTGGCTTGTTTTATTTCCTATATCTTTTGCAAGAAACAGATGATTTTCTATATAATTATTTTAGTTGCTCAGTCATGTCTGACTCTTTACAACCCCATGGACTGTAGCCCGCCAGGCTCCTCTGTCCCTGGGGATTCTCCAGGCAAGAATACTGGAGTGGGTTGCCATGCCCCAATCCAGGGGATCTTCCCAACCCAGGGATTGAACCCATGTCTCCCACCCTGCAGGCAGATTCTTTACTATCTGAGCCACCAGGGAAGCCCAATTAAAATAATATTCAGAGGGGAAAAAAATAAAACAGAACCTTAGGGACTGCAATTTGTTTGGGAAACAGTTGATCAGAAGAAAAGCCCATCCAATGAGCATGGGGATGGAAGGGGGGTGAGTGTTCCCCAGTGTCTGAGATGCAGATAGGGGAACCCTGACTGCCCCAGGAGCCCCGGGGGTGACAGACCTGGGCCCTCAGGGGCAGACCCAGCTGACATTTCCTGCCTGGATGTACCCTGCCAAGAGGCACCAGGCAGGGGGAGGTGATGCCCGGCGGCGTCCTGTCCGCTCACGGGCAGTAACACTTCTCTCATTGACTCTTCTCAGCTCTGATTCTTCGGAACATCAGCTCAGAGCAGACCCTGGGCCCTCAGGACTCAAGCGGCCCCACCCCGACCCCGGTCCCCAACCCCTCCTGCCCAGACCACCCAGCCCTGTGTCCTGCCAGCAGGCCGGCTTGGCTCAGCCATGCCACCACCCCAGCCTCTACTGGGGCAGCCCTCTGAGGAAAGCTGGGCTTAGTGGGTCCACAGCAGCCCCCTGCCGGCGTCATTAATCCCCAAAGAAAGTCAAACATTAGCCCGGGCAAACAGCTTACGCCTTATATAATCCCCCCCCGGGGGAAGGCGCAAACACAGCTTGTTGGAGTTGAACTGCCAAACCACAGCAGCTGCCAGATCTGGGAAAGAGCACGGGCTCCAGCCACATCGACCACCAGCCCCACCAGAGGGAGCAGCCAGGCTCAGCTTCCAGGTGAGGAGGACAGAGACCCACCATGCCCCTGCCCCCAGGGACCCCGGGGAGGCCCCAAGACCAGGCCCTGCTTCCTCAGTGCTTCTGGCCAAGTCCCTTAAGCCCTCTGGGACCTGCTCAGGCCCTTTCGGCTGCCCGGCTATAGTCCGCCAGCCCCAGGAGACAGGCAAAAGCGGGAGGCGCTGGACTTGGGGAGACCTTCTCAACAGGCAACCTGGGTTCTGCCAACCCTGTGTGTCTGCTCAGGGCCACCAAGAACTCTTCCACTTACTCCTGACCTCCATCCTGGGTGGCCCATGTCCAAGACCGAACCCCTTGGTCCCCATGGTGTGGCCTGTACTGCCCCATGCCTGCAGCAGGTGTGACCAGGCTGGCTGGACACACACCCCCACCCACAAGTCCCCACACGCACATCCGAGCTCACATATTCCTGCCCTGATACTCTAGCCTCCCTGTGCCCATCTCTGCAGACACCGCTGTGGACACACGCACCCCTGCGACCCCACATCTGTACACGCAGTCAGGGACGTCTTCACCCACACATAACTCCGTGGGTGCATGCAGCTGAGCCCCACATCCTTACACACGTCCACATACACGGGCTCACACATGCCCCTGGGCTCACCTTCCCACCTGGGCTTCCACACCCATCCACCTGCGGCCACCCCACCCCCATCGCCTCACGTGCACACATCCCTCTCTCCGGCCTGGTGCCCCCCGCCGCAGCCCTGGCTCATCCTGCCCGGCACCATGACTTTTGCCGAGCTTGTGGACCGCGTGGCCAGCAACGGGCCGTTCCAGTTCCTGCACACGGTCCTGCTGGGCCTCCCCATCCTCGGCATGGCCAACCACAACCTGCTGCAGATCTTCACAGCCGCCACCCCCACCCACCACTGCCGCCCGCCACCCAACGCCTCCATGGAGCCCTGGGTGCTCCCCATGGGCCGGAACGGGAAGCCTGAGACGTGCCTCCGTTTCGCATATCCATCCAACGCCAGCCTGCCCAATGACACCCAGGGGGCCACGGAGCCCTGCCTGGATGGCTGGACCTATGACGTCAGCTCCAGGGACTCCATCGTGGCTGAGGTATGACCGGGGGCCCGGCCTCTCCCTCCGCTGACAGTCAGCACCGCACACTCGTGGGCAGGGGGGTAGGCAGGGGCCCCAGTCTCCCTAGGACCCGGGGACAGAGCTCTGGGCAGGCAGGGAGGAAGGACCTGGGTGCGGAGGACCAAAAGGTCCTGTCTCTTCACATTCAGAGTATAAACAGCCCATTCTATGCCAGGCATGGTGCCAAGCTCCGGGGAGTCAAAAATGCACCCTCCCTGTTCCCACGGGGTCCACAGTCTAGCAGGGCTAACATCAATTAATGAGAGTACCACACAGGAAATGTCAGATTACAACTTCAAAGTACTTAAGTTTGTGACCTGAGACTGTAGCCTAGCCCTGGGCAGGGAGCAGGGACCGGGGTTGAGGGGGGAAACTTCCCTACAGAAGGGACCCTGGGCTGAGATAAGAGAATCCAGCAAGAGTTAGCCAGGCAATGGGGGAAAGGAGGAAAATTCCGTCTTGCACCAAGGCCTCAAGGTGGAACAGTGTGTGGAGCAGGGGATGGACGGAGGGGAGGGTTGGAACATACCTGAGCAGACCCAGAAAACATGCCCTCCAATTTCGCAGTCTCTCGTATGTGCACCTCCATTCATTCACAGCTCATTTATCCACGGACTCTTTTACCTGCCATCTCTGGGAATTACAGAGTTAAATCAGGCTCTTCAATGACGTGGAGACTATGTCAGATGAAGAGAGGGGAATGGAAACTGGCGTTTATTGGGGATCTACAAATAACCTGGCATATCTTAGTGTTTGCCCAACACTCCCATAATTTGACCCCTACAATGATATTCTGTTGAAGGTGATTCTATCACCTTTTTCAGATTAAAAAAAAAAAAAAAACAAGGCTCAGAGAAAGGAAGCGAAAGTTCAGTGCCACAGAGGTGGTCAGCTTCAGAACTGGAATTTTAAAATGAAAAATGCATACTAGGCACAGAGGGACAAGCATTTGTGGCAGTACAAAAGATAGATAGAGGAACCACAGGATTCTAGGGAGGCTTCCTGGAGGAGGTGGCATCTGAGGAGTGAGCAGAGGCCAATGTTTTCGTTCTCCCTTTGGGGAACATGAGACCCCTGAGGGCAAGATCTTGCTTTTGCCCCATTAGAAGAGATGCATTTCAAAGTATTTACCCGGTGCTAGTCCTGTGCTGGGCACATTATGAGCACGGGCTCCTGGAATCCCAGGAGATGACATCTCAGTGAGGGAAGTATTGTTAGTACCTTCAGTTCATAGACCAAGGATCTGAGGCCCAGCCAGGTTCAATGACTCTCCCAGGACCGCATATGATTAGGACCTGGCAGAGAGGAGATTTGAGCCCAGGGCCATCTATGTTCAGAATCTATGATTGCTATTCATTTGTTTAGTGAATGTTTCTTTCTATATAAAGCACTGACCGTGTGCAAGACATTGTCCTAAGTGTGTCATAGATATTAACCCTTCTAACCTTCCTGATGTTATAAGATGTTAATGATAAGCCCATTGTTGCGACGGGGAAACCGAAGCTCAGAGAGTTTAAGCAGCTTGTTCAAGGTCATACCACGAAGGAAGAGGCAGCTGCGGGGTCTGAAGCTCCCAGCTTCAGACCCTTCAGTGCGAGGCCCCTGACCCCAGGGCCGTGCTCCCCGCCATCACTCCTGCTGATTCTCATAGTCCCAGATACTTCCTCCCTGTCACATGCGCGTTTTTCTCCCCAGCACCAAGCACAGTGCCTGAAATACATCCAACCAACACGCACGGACAAAGTCAGAGAGCTCATGAGCCCGGCCTTCCCTCTAGCTCGCCTCCAGCAGGCAGGCAGACCCATCCTTCCAGGGTGACCAGAAGCCAGGTAGGGTTAGGCAAGCTTCCCAGGGCAGATGTTTTCAGCTGCTTTGCTGTATCCCCAGGAGCTGGAACAATGCCTGGCACAGAGAGGTCCTCTGTGAAATAAATATTTGTGTAATGAATGGATACAAGCTTTTATAAACTCAGGGTACTCCAGGAACCCGGAGGAGGGCATGGAATCTGCCTGGAGGGGGAACCCAGGAGGGCTTGCTGGAGTTTGCAGCACCTGCCCTGAGTGTGAAGGAGGGGTAGGGATTAGGGGGCAGGCTGAAGCAGGCAAGTGCATCCCAGGCAAAAGGAGCAGTGTGCGTGGCGTCAAACACACAGTTACAGAAGCATAAAGAGAGCAAGACAGTCAGGACCGCAAGAGACTGAGGAGGCTGGAGAGGTGGGCAGTGGGGTGTGGAGGCCATGGATGTAGGAAGGAGGAGGGCCTGGCTTGGATGCTAAGGCGAAGGTGCGTCCTCTGTCCCGAAGATAACGGGAACCACTGAATGCTGTTAACCAGGAGCGTGACCTGTTCAGATCACCTTCGAAGGGCGGTCACTCTGACCACAGGGTGGACAGCAGCTTAGGGAGCATTTTAGTCCATCGGCTGGGAGACCCATGAGTCGGCTGCCTTTGGGACCCAGGACCATGACGACAGACATCAGGGACAGTTGGAATAAACACCAGACAGGGTAGGGAGTCAGAATCTCTGGGACTTGGAACCTGAATGACTGTGAGGGTGAGGGACAGGTGTGAGCAGTGCACAGGAGTCAAAGATGTTCCGATACCTGTAAGTTAAGTTTCCAGGTGTATGGGCAGCTTGCTGGACCGCAAGCCAGAACACAGTGCCTAGCTGAGGAAACGAAAAATCCTCCAGGGAACAATGAAATAATAGCCATAAAATAATACCCCTTACTCTGTGCTCACCCCATGCCAGAAGGCGCTAAGCACTTTGGTTATATGGACTCATTCAATCCTCACAACAACCTTCTGAGGTTATGTCATTTTGGGGGCTTCCTTTGTGGCTCAGCTGGTAAAGAATCTGCCTGCAATGTGCAAGACCTGGGTTTGACCCCTGGGTGGGGACGATCCCCTGGAGAAGGGAAAGGCTACCCACTCCAATATTCTGGCCTGGAGAATTCCATGGTCTAATAGTCCATGGGGTCACAGAGTCCGACATAACTGAGCGACTTTCACTTCACTATGCCATTTTTGCAGAAGAGGAAATCAAGGCACAGGTTACTGGCCCAAGGTCCCACGTCTGATAAATGCTGGAGCTGAGAGTTAAACGTAGGCAGCGGGACTCCAGAGCCCCCTCTCCCCCTCCCCCACCCCCTGCTCCTGGGGACCGCATCCCCCAACCACTGCACCCTGGGCTAGGTGCTCAGCAGCACTCAGTGAGTGCTGGGTGAAGGCCATAGCAGCAGGAGGGACTTAGCCAGTGCTGACTGTTGGGAAGCCACTTCCCCTCCAGGGCACACACCTCGAGCTTCAGGGAGCCCAGCCAAGAGCAGACCTTGCAGGTCTGGTATTTGGTCAAGCATCAGCTCTCATCCGTGCCGGCTGAGTTCCCAGTCACCCTTCCGGCAGTCAGAGTCATGTGAATCTACATCCAACCTAGCGCAGGGTTTCACTAGGCCTCGGGGGTCTGCCCCTCTTCTCCTGGTCAGGCCCAGGCTCCCTGAGGATGCTCAGCCAGGAGACCCCACAATCGGGATCCCTGCCCGGTCAGTGGCCAGACCCAACCAAGTGCTGGTGGCAGCCCAGCATGGTCAGACCCCTCTGACTTTTCTGTCTGTGGCTCAAGCCCGTGGCAAATCCATGCTCCATCTGCTTGCAGTGGGATGGGGTTCTGGGCCCCTGCTGTGCGGAGGTAAAGCCGTGGCTGGGCTCACCTGGGGTTCACCCAGGGGTAGGTCTCTGGGGTGGAGGCCAGGCCTGGAGGTGCCAGCCCTGGGGGCAGGGCGGTCATGAGGAAGGCAGTGTCTGCAGCCAGCTCGGTCCAAGTGACCCTGGTTAGAAGCACGGGGCCATCTCCCAGGTGGAGAGCGCTTGACTGAGAGCCAGCGCCAAGCAACAGAGTTCACGTCCTGACTCTGCCACTCACTGGGGATGTTACGGCCCCAGAAGTCTTGGTTTCCTCATCCGTAAAAAGGGGTAAGAGAGCAACTGAACTTTAAAAGAGATAATGCAAGGTCAGCATTAGCACAGGGCCCGGCGCCTGCCAGGCGTTCAACTAATGTTCACTGCTGCTGTTGCTCTTACGGTCGTTAATAGAGATGTTCTGAGAAGGAGGGGGTTAGTCCCCTCAGAAGAGTAGGGGGACCCTCAGTAAAATGGGAATCAGCTATCACAGCTCTTCCAGGCTCAGCCAGGCCCCCACCCAGCACAAACCTGTACACAGGGCCCCTCTCCACCCCCACAGCTGGGGCCCTGGTGAGTCATCTCCCTCCCCATCTCAGTCCCCTCATCTGTAGAATGGGATCATAAGGACCTTCCCTGTGGAGGGGGTGAGGGTGAGAGGACCGCTCTGGGTCTAGCCAGGAGCACGGGGACTTTCCCTGCCCCCCTCTGATCCCATAAGCTCCCCTGGCAGAGGTGACCGCACATTCCTTTCTCTGGGTTCAGCAGAGACAAGGTTGGAATTTTTCAGAAAGAGCTTTACTAGCACATTAAGAGGAAACAAAGGCCTTTCTTTGAAGTCTGGAGAGTGTGGGGCGTGTGAGTTGTGGTTTCTGGGTTCCCTGGAGAGGAGCCATAGGCCATAGCTTTCACACCACAGAACCCGACCTGTGGGTGCCCAGCTCAGCCTGGAGGCTCCTGAAGGCCTGGGCCTGGCCTTGGATGGGCAGGCCCTCCCCGCTGAGGCACCTGTGATTCCTTTCTGGGCCTGGAGTCTTCCTGTCCTCTCTCCGGGGCCACAGAAATTCTGTTGCCCACACAGGTCCCTGGAGGCCCCAGGTCAGCAGCTGGAGAAGCAGAGAACCCGCTCAGTGGTTCCCCGGAAGTGGGTCTCCACTCTGTGAGGTTGCCCTGCTGAGTCTCTGGTCTTCCTCCATCTCAACCTCCGAATCCCCAGGCTGCCCACCTCCCAGGCCACCTGTCCATCTCTTGTCTCCAGCTGAGCTCCCGCTTCACCCCTACTTGCTCACGCCAGACCCTGCCCTGGGTACCCCTCCAATCATCTCCCATAGGGGGAGCCTCCAATCTGACTCCCCAGTAAAGACTGGGGGGCCCCACCCCAGCCACGTGTCTGGGCCAGTCTGACCCCCCCACGGCAGCCCTCACCTAGGAAACTGTGCTCCTAGGCACGAGGAGCCCCGGAGCCATCCCATGGGCTCTCCAGGGTCATCGAGTGCACCACGAGCACCTACTGTGTGCAGGGCCCTGGGCTGGTACTTTGCATTCCTCCTTTTGCAACCCTTCACATCTTCTTTTGTGGCCACTGTGAATGTCAGGCGTCCCAGGTGGCGCAGTGGTAAAGGATCCGTCTGCCAATGCAGGAGGTGCAAGAGACGTGGGACCCCTGGGTCAGGAAGATCCCCTAGAGGAAGAAATGGCAACCCACTCCAGTATTGCCTGGAGAATTCCATGGACAGAGGAGCCTGGTGGGCTACAATCCATGGGGTCGCAAAGAGCCAGAGACAAATGAATGACTGAGTGCTGTGAATGTCACCCCTTTTTACAGAAGAATACACTGGGCTCAGATCAAAAAGGTGATTCTCACAGCCATGAGGGTGAGGTCAAGCTTTTGCAGCAAGAGGGTCGGGGGTCCTGACTCCAGAATCCATGCTTTTTCTATTGCATCACATGTCCCGTGAGCACAGGCTTTACAATGACCTGTGACAATAATAATAAAACAGCGATCCCATAGAGGGCCAACTGCTGGCCCCAGTATAGTGCCGGGCACTCTTCCTTCTTTTCTTTACAAGTCTGAGAAGTAAGTATTAGTATTACCCCCATTAGCTCAGACGGTAAAGAATCTGCCTGCAATGAGGGAGACCCAGGTTTCGACCCCTGGGTCAAGAAGTTCCCCTGGAGAAGGGAATGGTAACCCACTCCAGTATTCTTGCCTGGAGAATCCCATGGACAGAGGACCCTGGCAGGGTACAGTCCACGGGGTCACAAAGAGTCGGACACGACTGAAGTGACTTAGCAGGCACTCACGCACAGGTAAGGAGACTGAGCCACAGAGAGGTTAAGTAACTGGCCCAGGAACACACAGCTACTAAGCAACAGAGCTGGAGACTCAAACCCTTCTGAGTCTTACCAGGTACCTGGCCCTCTGGCCCTTGCGTCCCAGGGTTGGTTCTATTAGAGGCCCAAGAGTAGATAGAGCCATAGCAATTCTCCCCAGGTCTGAACTGGGTCTAAAGGGCCCCCAACCTAGGGAAGTGTGTTCCCCCTGTCTATTCTCTGGGGTAAGTATGGACCATGTGTGGGGTCCCCTGGCAGAGTCAGCCCATACAGACCCAGCAGTAGCCCCATCCTTCCTTGATGGCTTGCCCTGACCTTTTTTTTTTTCCCCCAAAACCAACACACAGTTGTTACCTCACGGTTTCCAAGGGTCAAAATCTGGGTCCAGCTTCACGGGCTGCTCTGCGTGGGTCTCACAGGCTACAGTCAAGATGTCAGTCAGGCTGCATTTCTTCCTGAGTTTGGCCTCTTCTGAGCTCGCCCTGACCATGGTTGTTTGCCCTGACCTTTTATGATAAGCCTTCTATTCTGCCCTCTGAGGGGCCTCCTGGCCTGTGATTTTGCTGCCACTCCAGCTCCTGAGCCTGTCCCTCACCCTTTGAGCCTGAAGTCAGACCAGAGCACTTGGCTCTGGCCTCAGCCACCTCCCCAGCGGTGACTCTGACCCATCCCACGCTAGTGTCTTACGGCGGCGCACGGCCACAGCTCCCTGGACTGAGCCTTTCTCTGGCAGCTCGGGACTCAGCAAAGCACACATCAGGGAGCGGTGGTCAGGGGCACTGGCTAGGGGTCCACAGACCTGAGTTTGAGTCTCTGCCTTGAAATGAACTGAGCTGTACTTGGCCAAGTTACTTACCCTCTGAGCCTCAGGCTCTTTGTCCATAAAATGGAGATGATGATAGTACCCACTTCATAGGACTAGTATGGCATCATTTGCAAAGCTTGCTTCTGAGCATAGTGGGCCCTCTGTTTTCCTCCCATCACCTTTCTGGTTATACATCACTCAGGAAGACATGGCACTGGGCTTCCTGTTCTTCCCTTCCTAAACTCAGCTCCCTAAGGAGTAATCATTCCAAGAAAGGAAAAAGAAGGCCAAGAACAGTGGATATGATATTGGGAGCAAAATCTCTATGTGGAGCTGCCAAAAGCTGATAGGCAAGAGGCCAGCCCAGGCCATGCCAAGGGCTAGATAGAAGTTGGGTGTCAGCCCCCTCCAATTGCAGGTTACTATTTCCGCTCTGGGTCTCATCAGTAAAATATGTATGTTATTGTTGTTGTTGTTTAGTCACTTAGTCACATCCAACTCTTTTGTGACCCTATGAACTGGAACCCCTCCATGGGATTTCCCAGGCAAGAATTCTGGAGTGGGTTGCCGTTCTCTTCTCTAGGAGGTCTTCCCGACACAAGGATCGAACCCACATCTCCTATGTTGCAGGCAGATTCTTTAACCACTGAGCCACCAGGGAAGTCCCCATTGGTTATTCCTTGGATGAATATTGACATTTTCTGTGCACCAACTACTCTGCTAGCTGCTAGGGGTAAAGAGTCCTCCAACGAGACACCTCTGCCCTCGGCAAAGTTATGGCAGTAAATAGGCAGGCATCACGCTGTGTGACCTGTGTCCTCTTGGAGGAGGGGACAGACGCGTGGAGGAAGAAATGAGGACACTGGATTTGCGGGCCAGTCCCAGCCACTCAGAGTCAGCCGGAGGACCTGGAGGCGTCCCTCTTCCCCAAACTCCCTCGCTTCCTGCGAAGAAAGTGAAAAGAGCTCCCTGGGGTGTGTGGTTCTTTGCCCACACTGTTTTACACCCAAAACATTTTCATGCAGCATTTCCAGCAAATGAGATTCTTTGCTTCATTACACAAGTAATTCGGGACGACTGGACCAAGGGTGCGTGTCGGGGATTAGCAGGAGATTAGGCCAGACAGGTGGGCAGGAGTCTGAGCCGGAGGGCTTCATAAATCTGTGTTAATAGAGTTTTCTGTTTAACCAGAGCGCAGGAGAAAGCCAGTGAGTGCTCTAGACAAAGCAGCAACCTGATTTGAGTGGTGTTTCAGAAAGCCACTCTGATTTTATCGGGGAAAGAATGAATAGGAAGGACTGAGGCCGAAGGCCATCAGAGGATTGTTCTGATAACCCTCACTGGGCTCAGGCTCCTCAACTGTCAGGTGAAGATGACAGCAACTCTACATGATAAGGTTGTTGTGATGACTGAAAAAACTAAGGCATGAAAAGTGCTTACTGAGAACAGTGCCTGGTGTGGAGCAAGCCCTCGATAAATGCTATTCTTTTTTTAATTTATTTTATTGAAGTATAGTTGATTTACAATGTTGTGTTACCCATGGACAGAGGAGCCTCACGGGCTTCAGTCCATAAGGTCACAAAGAGTCCAACATGACAGAAGCAACTTAGCACACACAGCTGTGTGTTAGATGTGGAGCAAAATGACTCAGCTCTCCATGTATACATTCCTTTTCATATTTTCCCACGTGGTTTATCCCAGGATATTGACTATACAGTGCTACACAGTAGGACCTTGTTGTTTATCCATTCTTTATATAATAATTTGCGTCTGATAATTGCAAACTCCCCATCCATCTCTTCCCCACCTCCCTCCACAACCGCAAGTTCTCTATGGCTATGAGTCTGCTTCTGTTTCGTAGACAGCTTCATCTGTATCATGTTTTAGATTCCACATATAAGTGATAGCACATGGTATTTGTCTTTCTCTTTCAGATTTTTTCACTTGACTGAGTAGTATTCCTTGTATATGTATACTGTATCTTCTTTGTCCATCCATCAATGGACATTTCAGTTGTTTCCGTGTTTTGGCTATTGTGAATAGTGCTGCTATGAAGGGGTACATGCAACTTTTTGAATTATAGTTTTGTCCAGATAAATGCCCAGGAGTGGGATTGTTGGATCATGTGACATCTCTATATTTAGCTTTTTGAGGAATCCTCATACTGTTTTCCATAGTGACTGCACCAATTTAATTTCCCGCCAATGATGTAGGAGGTTTCGCTTTTCTCCACACCCTCTCCAGCATTTGTTATTTGTCGACCTTTTAATGATGGCCATTTTGGCTGATGTGAGGTGATACCTCATTGCCGTTTTGGTTTGCATTTCTCTAATAATTAGCAATGTTGGAGCATCTTTTCATGTGCCTGTTGGTCAACTGTATGTCTTCTTTGGATCTTGTGCCCATTTTTCGATTGGGTTGTTTGTCTTGTGTTATTGAGTTGTATGAGTTGGTCACATATTTTGGAAATGAAGTGCTTGTCAGTCTCATCGTTTGCAAATATTTTCTTCCACTCCATAAGCTATCTTTGCATTTTGTTTATGGTTTCCTTTGCTGTGCAAAAGCTTGTAAATTTCATTAGGTCCCATTACTTTTGTTTCTACTGAGTATTGGCTGTTATTCTTAATCCAAGTATAAGAGGATGGTGTCTGCTCTGAGAGATAGCAGTAGTGGAAATAGAAGAATCCAGATTCAAGAACTATTAAGGGATTTCCCTAGTGATCCAGTGGATAAGACTGTGCTTCCACTGCAGGGGCACGGGTTTGATTCCTTTTAGGGAACTAAGATCCCACATGCTGCTGGGGCAGACAGAAAAAAAGAAGAAAGAAATATTACAAAGTTAGAAACTGGAGGATCAAGCAATTGTAACATGGGAGAGGAAGGAGTCAAAAAAAGGCTGCCGATCACTGTGATTCCGACCTGACAGGGAGTGGGTAACGAGTGTCATTGACTCTACTTTCCAGATAGAGATTTCAAGTAGACAGCTAAATCATTGGGTCTCAAGGGCAGAAAAAAAGGTTGGGCTAAAGAGAGGGATTTGGAGTCTTCACCATAAAATAGTCATTGAAGTCACAAAAACAGATGGTATTTCCTGGGATAGTGAATAAAAAGAGGAAGATCCAAGAGGAGCCCTGGGACACCTTCAAGGGATAGAGAGAAAGGAGACCACAGAGGGAGATAAAGAAGGAAGACCAGGGGGAAGGAGAGGTCAGCGGGGTCAGGGGCTGCCAAAGGGAAGTCAGGTCGGGAACCAGAAGGTTCCACTGGGTTTGGGGAGCAGAGTTTCAGTGGCGTGGCGGGGACAGGCTTGGGAAACGAGTGGGACATGAGGACGGGTAACAGCAAGGGTGGTTCCCTGTTCCCAAGATTTGGCTTTGAAAGGAAGAGAGAAATGGAGTGACTGTGGAAGGGAAGAGGGCTCTGAGATGGAGAGACTGGAGCACATGCAAATGCAGATGGGGAGGAGTCTGGAGAGGCAGAGAGAGAAAGAGAGATGAAGGTGTGGGCTGGAGGAACGTCCCCTGGTGGAGAGAGGCCGCAGGCAGAGGGACCCGCCTTGAGTATGAGAGGATGGGGAGCAGACACACAGGGAGCCACTGGACTCAGGTGAGCCTGCAGAGCTTGAGAACAGACCTGGGTGTGTGACAGCTGAACTGACCAGAAGCCATATGGCAGGGACCCAAGGAGCCCCGGGCCAGGTGGAAGGGGACTAAGCGAGGGGAAGCCAAGGGAGGGCGCTGGGAGAGCGAGCGCACTCACGGGGCCCAGGCTGAGCACAGCGGAGAGGCCGGGCTGGACTGAGCTGCCTGGCCCCCTCTCTCTCCCGTGCAGTGGGACTTGGTATGCAACTCCGGCAAACTGAAGGAGCTGGCCCAGTCTATCTTCATGGCGGGCATACTGATTGGGGGGCTCGTGCTGGGAGCCCTGTCTGACAGGTGAGACGTGGGGGCCCCGCAGTGGGGGCCCAACTCATGGAGACCTCCTTACCCTCTCTCTGTACCACCCATGCACTCCCAAAGAGGCAAAGAGCTGGGGGAGGTGGGCGAGAGGGTCCCTGCTGTGTGGCCAGCCCCTTCCAGGGCCACTGCCTACCCTCTGCTCTCAAACCTCTACAAGCTGAGTCTTCCAGGCTCCCCAGAGCTGGGGCCCAGCCTCAAGGTGTCCAGACACAGTAACCACTGTGTAGCCGTGTAGGTGGATGGATGAATGGCTTGGAGAAGAGTGGTCCTTTGAACCCCGTTCAGGCAACTAAGCTGGGGGTAGAGTAGATCACTCATTAACCCAAACATCTAACTGCAAACTTGTCAACAAAAATAGCAATTACCAGCAAGGCTCTGTCCCGGGAAGGAGTTACATGCCCTGCCTGGCCCTTTGGGAGGTGGAGGGGTGGGGTCCAGCCCTTTGCCCTGAGGCCTGCAGAGTCACTCTCCTTGGCTGGCTCACAGCCGCTAACATCCCTCTTCTTCTTCGAGCTGCAGGTTTGGCCGCAAGCCCATCCTGACCTGCAGCTACCTTCTGCTGGCGGCCAGCGGCTCAGGCGCAGCCTTCAGCCCCACCTTCCCCACCTACACAGTCTTCCGCTTCCTGTGTGGCTTCGGCATCTCAGGCATTACCCTGAGCACCGCCATCCTGAGTGAGCCGCAGGGGGAAGGGGCAGGGACCAAGAATTTGGGAAGCAGCCAGCCTGAAGCTGAGAGTGGGGTCTGGGCCCAGCTCAGCCTGGGTGGCCTTGGTCAAGGCCCTGCCCCTCTCAGGACCCCAGAAGCCCACTCTGAACAAAACAAGCATAATAGCAGCAGCTTCAGTACTGAGGACTTACCCTGGCCTGGCACCTGCCAGGTACATGATTTCGTTCAGTCCACAAACACAAGTAGATAAAAACAAAGGAACTCATCTGCCGCTGGAGAGGCAGTCAAGAATGTGGGCTTAGGGGGACTTCCCTGGTGGTCCAGTGCTTAGGAAGCCACCTTGCCAGGCAGAGGACATGGGTTCCATCCCTGGTCAGGGAACTAAGATCCCGCATGCCTTGGAACTACTGAGCCTGGGGCTCTGGAGCCCAAGTGCCACAACTAGAGAGCCTGAGCTCCTCAAGGAAGATCCTATGTGCTGCCACCAAGACCCAACACAGTCAAATTAAAAAAAAAAAAAAAAAGGATGTGGGCTGGGAAATCAGACAAACCTACATTTGTGTCCTGCATCTTGAGCCTCAGTCACAGCATCTCTAAAATGGGGGTGATGAAACTTTAGGGTCAGGTCAGATCAAGCAGCCAGGAGGGGACAGGAACTGATACCCCTTCTCTGGAGGTGCCCAGGACCCACTAGGGTTTTAACCGGGTCCTTGGGTTCCTCCTGCAGATGTCGAGTGGGTGTCCACCCGAATGCGGGCCATCAAGTCGATTGCAGTCGGTTACTTCTACACCATTGGCCAGTTCATTCTGCCCGGCCTGGCCTATGTCATTCCCCAGTGGCGCTGGCTCCAGCTATCCGTGTCCATTCCCTTCTTCGCCTTCTTCCTATTGTCCTGGTACGTGGCCCCTCTTCTTCAGCCCCCTCCTTGGGCCCGCAGGGATCAAATAGGAGGAACCCATGCCTGACCGGCCTGGCTGATTCTGTCTGTCTTAAGACACCCTGAGACGGTCAGAAAGGGGGTTTCTGGGAAGCAGAACTGCACACAGAGGTGTGTCTCTGGAGGGAGGGCCCGGGGAGGACCCAGGGCCGTAGAAAACGAGGGTAAGTTGCTGTGATTGGTGGGGGGGCAGGCCAGAAAGCAGAGAGGCCTCAGCTTCACATGGAGGAACAGAGAACACCTCTGAAGATGCCTGGGGTGCTGAAAGGCCTGACCAAACTTCTGTTTGTGACACAGTCACACAGAAGGACAGACCCAAGCAGATGGGGATGAGATACAGGGGGAGGTGACTGCGTGGGAAGGAGGAGCCTGGGGCATTTTGAAGGAAAAGATCTGAGAGTTCAGGGACTCCTGGATTTGAGGTATAAAAGAAAGGAAAGGAGGAACTTACCTGGTGGTCCAGTGGTTAAGAGTCTGTGCTTCCACTGCAGGGGGCACGGGTTCCATCTCTGGTCGGGGAAGTTCCACATGCTGAACAGTGTGGCAAAAAAAGGAAAAGAAAGCTCCAACTTGAGAACCTGGGAGAATCAAGGAGTCTGATTCAGTGATGAAGACAGGAAACCAAATTGTAGGTAGTAGTTGATAGCAGGACCCAAAGAATAGGAAATAATGAACAAGCTCAGGAGCAGAAGTGAAGTCTTGGAGGACCCTTTATCCAGCACTTACTATATGTGAGGCCCTGTTCTGGGCATCAATCCACATCATCCCGACCCTTACAGCCTCTGTGTGTGAAGGGTGCATTAGTATTCCCATTTTACAGATAAGTCAACAGAGGTTCAATGAGGTGAAGCAATCTCTGAAGGTTGCACAAAAAGACAGAGGACTGGAATGGGGCCTCCATCTGAAAATGAAAATAAGCTCCCAGGCAGATGGGCAATCTTGCAGTGAGAGATACGGTCAGAGGGTCCAGGGTGGAGCTGGGCATATCCACAGCCTAGGATGGGAGCTGAGAGTCAGGAGGCAAAATAAGGGTCAGCAGGCCCCTTCGTTGTGTGACTTGAGACAAGCTTCACCCATTCTAAGCCTCAAGATTTTCCTAGGCAAAGTGGAGATACTAATGCCTCTCACCCAGAGCCTGGCCCATAGAAAGGTTCACTAATTGTCATTATTTTCCGGAAGAGGAGGATGGAATCTAGACCCTGGCTATGGGGTTTGGGAGGAAGTCATGGATCATGCTGGCAGGCGCAGGCTGAGAAGACTATCAGAAACAAGACCACAAGACCAGAAAGGCAGGTAGCAATGGGCCCAGTAGGCTGCCACTACCATCTGGACCAAAGGTCTGAAGCCAGGTGACCAGTGTCCACTCCCCAGAGGGTCTCACTGGAGCCAGGTCCTTGGTGCCTGTGGGGTCACAGCTAGAGCAGACCCCACCTGGGATCAGACTTTTCCAAGCATCCCTCCTGTCTCCCCACACCTCTGCCTCCTGCATTTCTCTTCATCTTAGTGACCCTCAGGGATTGCTCAGAGTGAACCCACCCCAAAAGGACAGCCCAGGGGTGGGGGAGAGTGAGGCTGGCCACACACTTGCCAACTCCAAGCTCCCCTGCTGCCCTTGCAAACCCCCCCACCCCAGCCCCTGCCGCACCCAGCAGAGTTGGAGAATCAAAGAGTGCTTGGACCTACTCCCTAGACTACAACCCTGAACTTAGCACTTAGCACCTTTCCTAAGATGCCCTGGGGCTGCAGCCCTGCCCCACCTTCTCCTAGGACTTGGAATTTGGCCCAAGGAAGGCTGGGTGGGTGAATGTGCAAGACCCTCCAGCCGTCCAGTCTCGAAAGTGCCGTCCCTTCCCCAGGCCCCACCTGCCTTGGCCTAGGATTCAAGGGTCCTAGCTCAGAAAGACACCCAAGGACAACAAACAGCCCAGGTTGCAAGGGGGCGGGGGGGGGAGTGCAGGGGAAAGGCTCTTCTGGAAAGGGAAGAAGAGATCTCTGGAACTTGTGTTGGCTGCAGGCAGCCCAGGTACAAAGCTTGGTCAAGTTTAAATTCCATGAAATCTGTAGTAAGGCAGCTTGGGTTTCTGGGCCTCCTTGCCCTTGACTCTGGCGCATGATCTCTTTCCAGCCTCTCAAAAGAACTTCTGGCGTTGGGAAGTTGGGGGCAGGGAGACACTGTGACTTGCTTCTGACCCTCAGGTGGCAACCAGAGTCCATCCGCTGGATGGTCCTGTCTGGAAGATCCCCCAAGGCCCTGAAGACACTCCGGCAGGTGGCAGCCTTCAACAGGAAGAAGGAGGAAGGAAAGAAACTCAGCCTGGAGGTAGAGGCTGAGGGATTATGGTCTGGGGCAGGAAGCCAGGCTCTGCTATTGAGCTATCCTCTTTCTCTTGCCTCCATTTCCTCTGCCCACAAAGCTACCTCTGATGAGCTAAGCAAGCTTCTTTAAAGCCACCAGGCCTGCACTGCCTTCTCTTCTTCCTGCTGCCCACCAGCTGGTCACTAATGGCACCCCTCCCCTTCCTCTGCCCCAAGGAGATCAAACTCAACACGCAGAAGGAAGTGGCCTTGGCCAAGGCCAAGCGCAGCGTAGCTGACCTGTTCCGGACACCCATCCTGCGCCGAATGACCTTCTGTCTTTCCCTGGCCTGGTAACCCACCACCCCCTCCTGCCCACACCCCAGCACCCCTGCCGAGCAGGTGTCATGAACAAGGCCTCTGACAGGCTGACCTACAGACAAGGCCTGAGTACCTGCAAGAAGAGTAGAGGTATTCCCTCCTCGGAGCTGCCCCAGCCCAGCCTCAACCCCAGAGATCTCTCGCATCCCTGCCCCACAGACAAGTCCAGCCATCAGGGTCTGCTTTCCCCTGGGGTCACACCCACCTCACCCACAAGGCAGCTAGCTGCTCCACACCCCTTCACCGGCTCATACCTCACAATGTGATCTGCGCCTCTCTATTCTTGCCTCCCACCCCAACTGGTCCAGCACTGCTCTCTGGGACCCCACAGAACAAGGCGGGTGCTCAGAGTTGCAAGATTTAACAACAGAAATCATGTTTCTCCTGAATCTTCTCTTTTGCCCGCCATCCCACCACTCCTTCAAAGCCCTTTCTGCAGCCTGGTTCTGAGTTCCTTCTCCATCCTGGCCATCACCACGTGGAAAGCATTTACTGTGTCCAGGAATGCTTGCCCTCAAAGAGGACTCCCACAACTCTGAGAGGCAGAAAGGAGGCATCTCACTCAAGAGCACAGCCCTGGGGACGTTCTCCTCCCCCATTCTGAGTGCTAGACCATTACCCAACCGAAACAGATCATTTGCTGCCTCCAGGATCAATATCCTCTGGAGTCAATTGTATAGCACTCCTCACCCTAATTTAGCCCACGCCCATGTCAGACATAACCAATCAATCCCAGCACGCTCTCACTGAGCCCAGACCGGATCTCAAAGGCCGCAAAACGGCACTGAAGCAGACCCTATCAATCCATTGCAGCTGCGGCAAGAAATGAAACTCTTCATCATCCTGTTGACCAAATGAGCAATGTGGGGGGAGAGGCCCCCAGCTGGCTGTGGGTCCTAACCGATCACTCTCTGCCCCTCAGGTTTTCCACTGGTTTTGCCTACTACAGTTTGGCTATGGGCGTGGAGGAATTTGGAGTTAACCTCTACATCCTCCAGCTCATCTTTGGCGGGGTCGACGTCCCAGCCAAGTTCATCACTATGCTGGCCATAAGCTATCTGGGCCGGCACACCACCGAGGCTGCTCTTCTGCTCCTAGCAGGAGGGTGTGTCCTGTCTCTCATCTTTGTGCCTGCAGGTGAGAAGCTGGCACTACCCCCAGAACCCTCTGAGAGAGGATGACCTATGTCTGTGGGCTTTGCAGGCTGGGAGTAAGGTTCCAGGGACTCCAGTTCTGCGGGATCTGCCTCTCTCTTACCTTCAGCAGGGCCCTGTGCTCTCTGGGGCCCAGGTTTCTCATCTAGAAAATAACTCAGTTGGGCTAGGTGCTATCAAAGATCCTTTCCAGACCTGACTCAGACAGGGCAGAGTATGGTGGTGTCTGCACCACGTGAGGAATTGCATGGCCTGAGTGACTTGGTTGCAGAAAACGAGCTTGGATGGGGAAACATCAGAGCCCAGTGACCAAGAAATACTCTGCAGCGTATTTCACCATGACCTTGGAAAAGCCAATCTTACTTTATATTGATTTATGTGGGGGGGTTTCCCAGGCAGCGCTTGTGGTAAAGAACCTGTCTGCCGATGCAGGAGACATAAGAGACACGGGTTCGATCCCTGGGTGGGGAAGATCCCCTGGAGGAGAGCATGGCAACCCACTCCAGTATTCTTGCTTGGAGAATCCCAGGGACAGAGAAGCCTGGTGGGCTACAGTCTTAAGGGGTTGCAAAGAGTCAAACATGACTGAAGCTACTTAGCACAGATGCACACACGGGTTAACACACCAACATCCTCCCAAAGGAGCAGGACTAAACAGATACAACAAACTATGAGAATAGGGAATCAGAGTCAGGGAAAGACCCAAAGGCAGCAGCACAGAAGCCCACACAGCCCTGGAATAGCAGAGGGGCTATTAGCCGGCTTTAAGTTTGGATCTGAGCTTCCCAGCAACCAAAACTAAAAGGGAGAGGAGGTCTCTGAGGAGTGAGAACACTCAGGGACTCCTGAGCCCCAAAGCTCACCTTGTTTTCTTTCCTCTGCAGACTTGATGACCCTGAGGACAGTACTGGCTGTGTTTGGGAAGGGATGTTTGTCCGGCTCCTTCAGCTGCCTCTTCCTCTTCACAAGCGAGCTATACCCCACAGTCACCCGGTAGGTGCTGGGCATGGGGCCGGCCCAGCCAGAGGACACAGGGGCAGGTGGAATTGTGGACCTGGTCCAGGGGTCCCAGAGCCGTTCTCTGAGAATGCATGCACAGGCTGCCAACCTCTGCTCTGAACTCTCCCAGGCAAACAGGTATGGGCATAAGTAATATGTGGGCCCGCGTGGGAAGCATGACAGCCCCCTTGGTGAAAATCACGGGGGAGCTGAAACCCTTCATCCCCAATGTCATCTTTGGGAGCATCGCCCTCCTGGGAGGCAGCGCAGCCCTCTTCCTGCCTGAGACACTCAATCGGCCCTTGCCAGAGACTATTGAGGACGTAGAAAACTGGTCAGTCCCCTGCCTCTGGCCCCAGCAGTCCTCCTCCGCGCGGAAGCCCAGGGCTTTTCCTGAGCTCTCTTTCTCTAGGTCCCAGCGGGCAAAGAAGTCAAAGCAGGAGCCAGAAGCAGAAAAGGCATCCCAGAGGATCCCTCTGCAGCCTCATGATCCAGGCCTGGGCCCCAGCTGAAGGCAACAGACCCTCATTTCCCTGCCCTCCACAAACAAATCCCAGCCAGGTCCTTGCCTGTCTCTGGGCTCTGAGGACACCTTGGGGAGGGCCCTGGGCACATCCATGCTCCTAGGACATAGTCTTCTGAGACCTTCCGGGAGTCATCTCCACCACCACTGGAGCCCCCTCAACCCAGCCCGGGCCAGTTCAAAGGTTTGGCCACAGGCCTTTGCACACCCCACCTTGCCCCCACCCTCCCCACAGCCCAGACCCTGCCATTCTTCTGTCCAGCCTTTCCCCACTGGCCACTTCCCTCATTGTTTCCACCCGCTTCCCCTTCTTGTGCCCACCCATTTCTTCAACAAGAGGTTTCAATAAATGGCAATGAAGAACTCAAGCCCTGCTGCTCAGGAATTGGGGTGGGAAAGGGGGAAGGCCCCGGTATGGACATGTGAGCATGCAGTTCGGTTCATCTGCACTGGCGTGTACATGCCAGGTACATACAGGTACAGGTATATAGGTGCGTGTGAGCTGATATGAACGTGTGTGTGTAATATGAGCACACCAAGGTGTGTATACACCAAGCCTGTATTAGTCTATTCTGATTGCTATAACAACATGCCACAGACCAGATCCTTTAAACAACTTCTTCCTCACAGTCCTGGAAGCTGGAAAGTCCAAGATCAAAGTGATTGCAGGCTCAGTTTCTGGTGTCCATGCCAGTGGGATGGACAGAGGCACATGCCTCCTGGTGGGGGGCCTCCTTCTTGACTTGCAGATAATCAGATACCTTCTCACTCTGTCCTCGCATGGCAGAACAAGGAGAGATAAAGCAAGCTTTCTGGTTTCTCTCCTACTAAGGGCACTAATCCCATCATGAGGGCCCCAGCCCCATGACCTCATCTAAACCTAATTACCTCTCAAAGATCCCACCTCCTAGTACAGCCACATTATTGTTGTTCAGTCACTAAGTCATGTCTGATTATTTGCAACCCCATGGGCTGCAGCACACAAGGCTTCCCTGTCCTTCACTGTCCCCCAGAGTCTGCACAAACTCATGTCATGGAGTCAATGATGCCATCCAACCATCTCATTTTCTGTCACCCCCTTCTCCTCCTGCCATCAGTCTTTCCCAGCATCAGTGTCTTTCCCAGTGAGTCGGCTCTTCCCATCAGGTCGCCAAAGGATTGGAGCTTCAGCTTCAACATCAGTCCTTCCAGTGATTATTCAGGGTTGATTTCCTTTAAGATGGACTGGTTGGATCTCCTTGCAGTCCAAGGGACTCTCAAGAGTCTTCTCCAGCACCATAGTTCAAAAGCATCAGTTCTTCGGGGTTCAGCCTTCTTCATGGTCCAACACTCATGTCCATACATAACTATTGGGAAAACCATAGCTTTGACTATATGGACCTTTGTCGGCACCACCACATTAGGGGTCACAAAACAGTCTATGGCAAATCTTGTCCTTGGAAATACCACGTGTGTATCTACATGTCCCATTAGGCAAGTGATCACTCACATGAACAAGCCCAGAGTGGCTGCAAACAGATTGCAGGGCTCCTGCAATCATGACCTCCTTCTGCCTGATCACTCCAAGTCTCTGATCCAAGTCCCAGCCCTGCACCCACCAGGTATCTTTGTCTCCTATTTAACCAAGAAAACTGCAGCCATAACTGAACCCATCGATGTCTGCCACCATGTTTCCCAAGTTTGTCCCAATCACAGGAGAAAATCCAGTCTTCTCATTGGGCTCTGTGTCCAGCCTCTCCCACCAGCAGCCATCTGCTTTCCCTTGGGTCTCTGCCCTTTCTCTCTCTCCTAGCTCCTTCCCATCACCAGTTAAATAAACCCAAATCTCTCCTATCTTAACACAAGCCAACCCACCAACCTTCCTTGGATGCCATTTCTCCCTCCACAGCCACACTATCTCTTTCTCCCTTCAAAGCCAAACTTCACAAAGTTCCTGTCTGCCTCCCCTGCCTCCACTTTCTAACCTCATCCAAACTGTGCTCTGGCCCCCACTCTTCTCTGAAATTGTTTTCACCCAGGACAGTCGTCACCCCCTGTGCCAAATCCATAGGTCACTTGTCATCCCTCATCCTACTTGATCTCACAGAAGATTTCATTCTATTGGTCATGCCTTCCTCCTTGGATTCTGAGATGCCATGTGCTTGCAGCTCCCTCCCACACTCTGGCTGCTCCTTCTCAGTCTCTTTTGGGTTTTTTCCTGTAAAGGCTACAGCAATCACTTTGTCTGTCCTTCACCCACCCCTTCCTCAAGGGTCTACATTCCGCAGAACTTCTTAACTGAATGGTTAACGTGACCCTGCACCTCTGATCATGATTGGTTGGACCAGAAAGCACTCTGGATCCACATCTCATTAATCACATGTTCCTTCCTGGGCTGGGATTTGGGCCATGGAGGTTCTAGTTCATCTTTGTGTCTTGTCCTGGGAAAGCAAGTTAGCATGAGGGTAGGCTGGCTCAGATAAAAGCAGAACAGAAAAAATCAGTTGCATAGAAGGAATAAAGCAGGTGCACAGAGAGAAAAAGACAACATGAGCCCAGATAAACAGATAAGCAAATGGTAAGACTATTTACATTGGTTTTTAATGGATTCCAGGTCCCAATTCCTCTCAACCCTGGATGCACTTTCAGCCCCTGGTTTCTATCAAATATTTTGAATTCTCTGAATAAATTCCTTTCTTTATAACCAAACAGTTATAACCAAAATAACCAAACAATTCCAAAAGCAATTCCTTTATCATCTCTTAAGGCTACATTTTCCAAAACCCTTTAAATGGACCTCTTCCTCTAGGGTTCTTTGTCAGCATTGTCCAGTGAAAATATAACGCAAGCCACTTGTGTAATTTTAAAATTCCTAGTAACTGTTTTTTAAGTTAAATACAGACTTGAGAGTAATCAGCTTTCAAAAAGATGAAATTAATACTGTAATATTTTTGTTTAATGCAAATATGTCTATATATTATCATTTTATCATGTTAAATATAAAAGTTAACAGTGAGATATTTTATAGCTTTAATTCATACTAGTCCTCAGAATCTATATGCGTTTTGCCCTAATAGCACATCTCAATTCAGATCAGCTCAATACTAGCACTCAGGAGTAGCTAACAGCTACCATACTAGACAGCTCAGAACACATGTTCAGTTGCTCAGCTGTGTCTGACTCCTTGCAGCCCATGGACTGCAGCACTCCAGGCTTCCCTATCCTTCACTATCTCCCAGCGTGTTTTGTTCAGACTCATGTCCATTGCATCGATGATGTCATCCAACCATCGCATCCTCTGTTGTCCCCTTCTCCTCCTGCCATCAATCTTTCCCAGCATCAGGGTCTTTTCCATTGAGACGACTCTTCACATCAGATGGCCAAAGCATTGGAGCTTCAGCTTCAGCATCAGTCCTTCCAATGAATATTCAGGGTTGGTTTCCTTTGGGATTGACTGGTTTGATCTCCTTGCTGTCTAGGGACTCTCAAGACACTGCAGAGCTTCAGCCGTCAGCCATAGAGCTAATTACTCTCAAGTCTGTATTTAGATATACTCTTAAATCCAGAAAACTTAGTAAACTAGATCATATTACACCCCTACCTCAGTTTTTTGGTGACATCCCATTGAGATAAAGTCTAAACTCTGTTATAAGGCCAGTCATGATCAGGCCCCAACATGATCAAGCCAACAAAGGCTTCAGTTTTTAACACCTTCCACTTTGCACCCTGAAATCTAGCCTCATCTCACTTCTTTCCGTTCCTAGACTGCACCAACTTCTCTTTTGCTTGCCCTTCATGCTGCCTGGCACTTGACTTCTCCCCATCCAACCCCCACCACATTTGACTTAGGATCAGCTGACAATGAGATCATCAATGTCTCCTCTTGGTTTGAGTGGGTCTCAATCTAGAGAGAAAAGAATTGGGCTCAGAGAAAAGAACAATGACCCTCTCACCCCACTCCCATCTTTCAGTTGTCCAGAATTCAAGGTGGCTCCCAGGACATCCTAGCCATGACCATTCTTTTTTTTTTTTTTTTTAATTTCTTTGTTTGGAGGCTAATTACTTTACAATATCGTAGTGGTTTTGCCATACATTGACCCATGACCATTCTTGTGCTGTATCTAGGTGTTTATTGAAAAGACACACACAGGAACTTAAGGGAAGATACTCCAGCTCCACCCACTTTCCCTACTCCCTTCTCTCTGTCCCTGAACAGAGCCTCCAATTGGCTCAATGAATTGCTAACCAATATGGAGCACCTCACTTGGGCAGCATCATTCTAAGCCAGCTCATTGGCTACCAGACTCACATCCAGCCTTTTGGATGAATTCCTAATTTCTGTACCACCCACTGGCTAGGGTATCCAGGCCACAAAGCACAAAGCTCACAATTTGGCTCCTTGTTCAGAATGCTGTTGTGAGTCTAGCAAGCACTTGGAGTCTGCCAGGCTTCTCTCCAGGTCAGTCGTTTCAAACTCACATTTATGGCATGTGATCTGAGCAAAAATGCTTTCTTTATCTGTAAATTATTTATTTGAAAAGTCTCAGAAAATAATAAAAATCAAAGTCACGAGTAGAACGACTTCCCTGGAAGTCCAGTGGCTAAGGTTCTGCGCTCCCAATGCAGGAGACCCAGGTTTGATCCCTGGTCAGGGAACTAGATCCCACATGCCTCAGTGAAGATCAAAGATCCCACATGCTGCAACTGAGACCCAGCTCAGCCAAATAAATTTAAAAAAAATTTAGTCACAGGTAGTCACACCTTAAGGGCTTTCCAGGTGAAGCTAGTGATAAAGAACCCACCTGCCAATGCATGAAATATAAAAGACACAGGTTCGAGCCCTGGGTTGGGAAGATCCCTTGGAGGAGGGCATGGCAACCCATTCCAGTATTCTTGCCTAAAGAATCCCCATGGACAGAAGAGCCTGACAGGCTACAGTCCAAAGGGTCACAAAGAGTCAGACACTGCTGAAGCAACTTTGCATGCACACACACCTTAAATTCCACTTATTTAATAGAATAAAACTGTACAAAATCTGGATGTCTCAGAAAATCTGGCATATGTGAGGGCTGCTAACATGGTCGAAAGAGCGATGGAATCATGAGGTCTGAGTTTGAGATCTGCTTGCTGTGTGATCACAAATCCCTTGACTACTCTGAGCCTTCGTGGGAAGTTGTCACCTGTGTGCTGGCATTCATTGCTAATGACATGTGGTTTTGTGGCTCTTGGCCAATCAGAAGTCCACAGATTTGACCCCGACTTGGTGAGCATGGCCAGAACTTAAGTCCACATTCCAGTCAGCACAGAGGAGTCCAACTCTGGGTGTTTAGTGACCCAGAATGTCCCTAAAGGATAGTTCCTGGCACTACAAATTATTTGCCATGGGAGCAATTCCACCCAGAAGCTCACTGTGATCTGGGAGGCTGATGGGAAATCTCCTCACTAACCTTATGATCCCAGGAACCAACCACAGTTCAGTCTCTGGAGTTTCCATCTGAGCCTCTTCCAGACTTAGCCTGGCTTTGGGCTGACCAGGCACTAAGGAGGGAGCTCTTCTCCCTGGGCAGGATTGGACACAGGCTCAGAGAAGGAGGGTGCTCGTAGGGGTCCATCATCCCCCCCCACCCACTGTCCTTGGCACTTCACCCTCTCCCCCATGAGGGCACCAAGTCCTGGCAGGAGACTGGCCCCAGAACCCCGAAGGTGTTTGTCCAGCTGTCTTCACATCCCCAGGCCACAGGGCTCCTATATACCTTGGCCTGGAAAATGCTGTCAGGCATCCGGATACCCACTGGGTCCCAGCCCAGAACCAACACTGGGATGGGGAGGAGGGAAGCTGGGAGAGTCCTGTCTCTCTCTGGGCCTCCCCTATTCTATTCTGTACATATGAGGCCAGATGGTCTCCAAGAGCTCTTTAGCTGGACAGTCCGCTTCTCTAGAGTAGCATTTAAGAACTTGGCTTTGAAGTTAGAATAGGTTTGAACCCGTGTAAGATTTCATGTACCCCAGGATGTCAATAGACAATAAACACTCTTCTGACTTCATACACAGAAGCGTAGTTTGTGGAAACTGTGAGCTGATAACAAAGCATCTTGACTTCTTACAAGAGAAGTCAGAAATCAAACTCAACAAGACTCAGAGATTTCCGATCAGAAGAATTGAAAAATGCCCCTTCCCTTCTCAAGCCTTCTCATTGGCTAATGGGTACAGGGCCTGGTGTATCTCCTATAAAACTATGGGACCTTAGTAATCCATTGTGTTCAGACACACGCCAAAATCTCTGAAGTGGGTCAAAGGAGCAATCAATAGGCAGCAGATTACAGAGAGGGACAGTCGGAGACCCCAAACGGAAACACATCACAAAGGGCAAAAAAAGTCTCGTGGTGACCCGAGCCCAGTAATCGAGCTAAAACACGGTGGGAAAGGATGTTGGCCTGGACACAGGAGGACCAGAGTCCTGATTCAGCCACTCCAAGGGCAAAACTGGCTGTGTAGGCAAAACTAGGGGAAGACTTGCAGCACTCTGGGGCCCGAGCTCCCCAGGGGAGGAAGAGGAGGTCTCATTTTCAGCTCGCAAAAATTTCCCCATTTGAAAAAGCCCGTGGGGGTTCCTAGAAATATGTTGATAGGAATCAGGCGTCTGACTGCACTGTCCTTTGCCAAGCAGGTATGTGATTGATCACTATACAAAAGAAGTCTGAGGGCATCTTCTAAGGTAGGGTTTCTGATCATTATTGACATTTTAGCTCCAAAAAATGACTGGTTATGGGGAGCTGGCCTGTGTGATGCAGGATGCTCAGTACGATCCCCGGACTCTCCCCTCCAGGTACCAGCGGTACCATCACCCCCACTGGTGACAACAAAAATGTCTCCAGACGGGGCCAGATGTCCCCTGGGAAGCAAGTGTGTGCGTTAGTCGCTCAGTCATGTCCGACTCTTTGCGACCCCATGGACTATAGCCCACCAGGCTCCTCTGTCCATGGGATTCTCCAGACAAGAATACTGGAGTGAGTTGCCATTCCCTTCACCTGGGGATCTTCCCGACCCAGGGATCAAATCTGCGTCTCCTACATTGCAGGCGGATTCTTTACAGTCTGAGCTACCAGAGAAGCCTCCCTGGGGGGCAAAAATCTCCCCCAGTAGGGAATTCACTGTTCTGGGGGTAAGGTGTCCCAGGCACATTTTCTCTCTAAACTCAGTGTGATAGTCTCACCTTTGGACCAGAAACAAATAATAACAGCTCATGATCATTGAGCCACAGGGCAGGGATCACCTCAAGATCTTCACCTGTATTTGCTCATTTAACCCTCCAATGAGGCAGACACAACTAGTATCCCCACCTTGCAAACAAGGACACTGAGCTACAGAGAAGTTTAGCAACTTTGCCCACGGCCAGTAACTGTGAAGTGAGGACTTGGATCCAAGTACTCTGACTCTAGAATCCATGTTTTATATAATATACACTGTGCAAAGTAAAGGCAAGAAGCTGTAAACCCAAAATCTATACGTATTTTGGGCTTCCCCTGTGGCTCAGCTGATAAACAATCCGCCTGCAATGCAGGAAACCTGGGTTTGATACCTGGATGGGGAAGATCCCCTGGAGAAGGGAAAGGCTACCCACTCCAGTATTCTGGCCTGGAGAATTCCATGGACTGTATAGTCCGTGGAGTCGCAAAGAGTCGGACACAACTGAGTGACTTTCACATATGTATTTTACCCTAACAGCATATCTCAATTTCAGTTCAGTCACTCAGTCATGTCCAACTCTTTGCAACACCATGGATTATAGGACACCAGGCTTCCCTGTCCATCACCAACTCTCAGAGCTTGCTCAAACTCATGTCCATCAAGTCGGTGATGCCATCCAACCATCTCATCCTCTGTCATCCCCTTCTCCTCCTGTCTTCAGTCTTTCCCAGCATCAGGCTTTTTTCCAATGAGTCAGTTCTTCCCATCAGGTGGCCAAAGTATTGGAGTTTCAGCTTCAGCATCAGTCCTTCCAATGAATATTCAGAACTGATTGCCTTTAGGATAGACTGATTTGATCTCCTTGCAGTCCAAGGGACTCTCAAGAGTCTTCACCAACACCGCAATTCAAAAGCATCAATTCTTTGGCACTCAGCTTTCTTTATAGTCCAACTCTCACATCCATACATGACTACTGGAAAAACCATAGCTTTGACTAGATGGACCTTGTTTGGCAAAGCAATGTCTCTGCTTTTTAATATGCTGTCTAGGTTGATCATAGCTTTTCTTCCAAGAAGCAAGCGTCTTTTGATTTCATGGCTGCAGTCACCATCTGCAGTGATTTTGGAGCCCAAAAAAATAAAGCTGATCTCAATTTGGATCAGCTCAAGTCAAGCACTCAGTAGTAGCTAGCAGCTACCATATTGGATGCTCTCTTGACAACCCCAAGTCAAGATCCAACTGGTAGGATCCCATAGAAACCCACCCAATCAGAGCTCAGCAGTGCCCTGAGCATGAGAGAACTGGACTGGGGAGCCAAACTATGGGAGGAAATCAAGTGAATGTCTTAGAATTGTGGCTAAAAGTAAAATAAGTTCATGCTTACTCTGGAGGAGGAGGAGGAGATGAAGGAGAAAAAAAAAAAGAAGAGAAGGAAAAGAAGAAGCTATAGACAGGAGATAAGACAAAGGAAAATTTTGAATCAGGATGAACAAGAAAATAGAAACTGAGATACTGAAAGACTCGATCTACACGTATGATGTTGGTCTGCGATCCCACTGCTTCAAAAGCAGTCTTTGGCCTCTTTTGTGTCTTCCAATTGAACAAAGCTATGGTCCTGTAAGATGTAAGCAGTCAGAACTTCCCTGGTGGTCCAGTGATTAAGGATTCCCCTTGCAATGCAGGGGACATGGGTTTGATTCCTGATCAGGGAACTAAGATCCCACATGCTGTGGGGCAGCTAAGCCCACGTGCCACAACTACTGAGCCCATGCATCACAACTAGAGAGTCCATGTGCCACAACTAAGACCCAATACAGCCAATTAAATAAATAAATTTTTAAGTTACTAAAAAAAAAATATATGTAAGCTGTCCCCAGAAGACCAAAGGCCAGGGTTGCCAATTTTCACAAGTAAGAATATAGGATGTCCAGTTAAATTTGAATTTCAGATCAAGAAGTACCTTTCTAGTATAAGTACAGCCCATGTAATGTTAGAGATATACTTATACGAAAGAAAAAAACATTATTTGCTGATCTGAAATCCAAATTAACTGGGCATCCTGTATTTTCTCTGGCAACTTCTCCCAAAAATGGTCCATTTGGATCCTTCCCACTAAAAAGGACAGAAGCCCCACAAAAGGCCAACACACTTCCCAGAATCCAGTCTTCCTACTAAAAGGAAGACAGAAAGGTCCCACCCTATCCCCTCTTGCCCCCAGATGCCAGGTGGGTCCTCCCAGGACATCCACTCCCACCACCCCCACTTCAATCCACCCTCTCCCGCCCTTTATACCCACTTGGAGAAATTCCACTGATACCAGGATACTCAGAGGGTTAATCCTTCTGATACCAAGTCACACTTTAACTCATTCCCTCCAGGCCAAGGATTAAATACTGCCCATGTAGGGGTCAGGGCTACAGCAGACCCTGAAAGTGGAGCAACACCTCCCCCACCAAGTGAGGAGAAGCCGCAGAAGAAAGGGAGGGACAAAACTAAGAGAGAGAAGGAAGGAGGGGCCGCCGGGCTGGGCTGCTGTCCCCCCACAGAGCCAGCTCAGCTTCAGTTCCAGGAGCGACTTGGCTGCAGAAGCAACAGCGCTCCGTCTCCACCAGGGTAGGGCAGCAGGCGGAGGGCCACGGAGACGGAGGGCCTGGGACCGGACGTCCTCAGCCCCCAGCCAACTCGGCCAGGCCTGGCCCCATGGCCTTCAATGACCTCCTGCTGCAGTTGGGGGGCGTCGGCCGCTTCCAGAAGATTCAGGTCACCCTGGTGATCCTCCCTGTGATCCTGCTGGCCTCCCACAACACCCTGCAGAACTTCACCGCCGCCATCCCCACCCACCACTGCCGCCCACCTGCCAACACCAACCTCAGCGAGGACGGGGACCCGGAGGCCTGGCTGCCCCGGGATGGGCAGGGGCGGCCCGAGTCCTGCCTCCTCTTCACCTCCCCGCAGCGGGGACCGCCGTTTCCCAATGGCACAGGGGCCAACAGCACAGGGGCCACAGAGCCCTGCCCCCACGGCTGGATCTACGACAACAGCACCTTCCCTTCCACCATCGTGACTGAGGTGAGGAGCCCTGGGCCCCCAGCTCCTCCTCCCAACCCCTGTGCCCCCACCTTACCATCCCCACACATACACACACCCACACTCACACCCACACATGCACACACACAGACTGTCTCAATGGAGAAAGGGGTTCCAGATGGGGGCCTTTGTAGAAAAGGGAATGTGGAGTTGCAGGGTCAAGAAAAGTGTCTTGGCTCCCGGGACCAAAGCGAAATGTCGGGGAAGGGGATGATACCGGCCTCAGAGAGCCAGCAGGAAGGAGGGTAGGGGGCTTCCCTGCAGCCCAGGCTCACCTTAGCCTGACCTTTTCCCCCTCTCCCCACAGTGGGACCTTGTGTGCTCTCACAGGGCCTTACGCCAGCTGGCTCAGTCCTTATACATGTTGGGAGTGCTTCTCGGAGCCATGGTATTTGGGTGCTTAGCAGACAGGTCAGTCCTAGGCAGGGCCAAGGAGCCGGGCTGGGACTGGGGGCTCCTTGGCTGGGTTTGGGAGGGCCGAGGTGGGTGGTTGGCACCCCCAATGGGGGCTGGACTGAGGACCTACAGCATCAGCCTCATGATACGTCACGGGTCCCGGGCCAGCGCCTCTCCCAGTGTGGCCTGGCTCCTGCTGGTCCTCAGAGCCCCTGCTGCAGGCCTCCCCTCCCCTCCCCCCTGACAGGCTGGGCCGCCGGAAGGTGCTCATCTTCAACTACCTGCAGACAGCTGTGTCGGGAACCTGTGCCGCCTTCGCTCCCAACTTCCCCGTCTACTGTGCCTTCCGGCTCCTCTCGGGCATGTCGATAGCTGGCGTCGTCCTCAACTGCATAACACTGAGTGAGGGGGGCCGGGAGGGCAGGGCGGGCCCCTACCTCTCCCTCCAACCACCCAGCCCCTCAGCCCCTTTCCAGCCTCCTCTCCCAGCCTACCCTTCTTGCACTCAGCCCGTTCTGCCCTTGCAGCCAACATAACAACCTTCGTCCTGGAGCTCACACTATCCTGACCTCTTCTTTAGGCACTCAACTACAAACTCCATTGATAGGGCCAGGCAGTTCCCATAACTGACCGAGGAGCTGAGAGGCATTAGAGAGTGTGAAGACTGTCTCCAAAAGAGAGACACACTCATCCAGAGGGGTTGCCGCCACTCAGCTGCTCCAGACAAGAAGCATTGGGGCTATCAGATCTGCCCCAACCCCTCTTTTATTACTGTAAAATATCCTAACTTTTTAACACTTGCAATTAATTCTCATATTTTAATATAAGCCAAGCCAGCATCATGTAGACCAAACACACTTATGGATGGAGCATTGCCTGTCCATGAGTCATCAACATGCACCCTCAGATGGGTCACCCACCTCGCTCTGTTTCTCAGATGAAGAACCTGAGGCTAGGAGGAAGGGACAGGATTCACCCAAGGTCATTCCTCAAGCCCAGAAGAGAATCTAAGGATTTGGGATTCTCTGGACTAAAGTAGGGCTTCCCAAGTGGCCAGGACAGTGTCAGTGAAAGTCGCTCAGTCGTGTCCAACTCTTTGCGACCCCATGGACTATACAGTTCATGGAATTCTTCAGGCCAGAATACAGCAGTGGGTAGCCATTCCCTTCTCCAGGGTATCTTCCCAACCCATGGATTGAACCCAGGTCTCCTGCATTGCAGGCAGATTCTTTACCAGCTAAGCCACAAAGGAAGCCCAAGAATACTGGAGTGGGTAGCCTATCCCTTCTCCAGCGGATCTTCCCAATTCAGGAATCGAACCAGGGTCTCCTGCATTGCAGGTAGATTCTTTTCCAGCTGAGATATCAGGGAAGCCCCTTCCCAGGTGGTGCTAGTGGTAAAGAACCCACCTGCCAGTGCAGGTAGATGTAAGAGACACAGGTTTGATCCCTGGGTTAGGAAGATCCCCTGGAGGAGGGCACAACAACCCACTCCAGTATTCTTGCCTGGAGAATCCCATGGTCAGGGGAGCCTGGTGGGCTGCAGTCCATAGGGTCACACGTAGTCGGACACGGCTGAAGCAATTTAGTATGCACGCACACATGCACAGACTAAAGAAATTAACCAGGACAGGGCTCAGGCTGGGCCAGACACCTAGAGAATCCAGTCCAAAGGTGCAAGCTAAGTGTTCAAGCCATTGCCCCAGCTGCCATGTCAGGAACCCACAAGGAACGAAGCTGGACCTCTTCAGACCTCAGCAGAGAGGTGGTCCCACTCCCACCTCAACTCTCCGGGATGGCAGAAAGTCACTGTCTCCTCTGAGCTGTTCTGGTCACTGAGGCTGAAATCCACCCCAGGCTAAGAAGGACCAGAGGAGTGACTGCTGCTGGGGATGGACTGAGTGGTCAGAGGTGCTCCGAAGGGAAATAGGACCCTGGCCCGGACAGTAGGTTGGAGAGGAGCAAAAACACACAGCAGGGAAGTGGAAGGGCAACTCCTGGGGATTCCAAACCTACTTCCTCATCCCTACCTCCACCACAACCCCCCCCCAAGTCTCCCTTCCATGGCCCCCAACCTCATCTGATGTATCTTCCACTGAGCTTTGGGACAAACCAAGGTTTGGACAGATAGTGGAGGTCTCGGCGGACCCCAGGGGTCTCCACCCACCTGGCACCCAGTAAGTTGCACTACTCTATTCTAACCCTCCTTTCAGATGTGGAGTGGATGCCCATCCACACACGGGCCTACGTGGGCACCCTGACCGGCTACGTCTACAGCCTGGGCCAGTTTCTCCTGGCTGGGGTGGCCTATGCTGTGCCCCACTGGCGTTACCTACAGCTGTTGGTCTCTGTGCCCTTTTATGCCTTCTTCATCTACTCCTGGTACGTAGGGCCCAGACAGATGTGAGGGGCTGAGACTTCCCCATATCTTGCTATACACGCCACCCACAGAGTCCGAGAAGATCAAACCCAGGCCAGGGATTCAGTGTAACTGATGGGGAAACTGAGGCTGTGGGTGGAAGGACTTGCCCCAAGGTATCCAGTTCTCCAGCCTCCCCCGCTTCTCCCAGCTCTCCAGCCTGTCTGCCCTGCTCCCTTTCCCCAGCACCCAAGAACCAAGCCCCGTGTTGAGGAACAAGTCATTACCAAGCTGAGCACCGCTTTGTGGTCCTAGAGAGAGGGATTTGGTAAAGTCCTGGGTGTCCAGCCTTGGAAGAAATCCCACTGCAGCCCTCTGGAAAGCCCACGCCCTACCTCCAGCCCACATGCCTGGGACTGCAGCCACGCCAACACATCCGCTCACTCCTGCCTCCAGGTTCTTCATCGAGTCGGCCCGCTGGTACGCTTCCTCTGGGAGGCTGGACCTCACCCTGAGAAACCTGAAGAGAGTGGCCTGGATCAATGGGAAGCAGGAAGAGGGGGCCAATCTAAGTATGGAGGTAAGACCCCCGAGATCTCCCACAACATCCTACCCATCGGTAAACCCAGGACTCAGAGGGCTTCTCTGAGTAAGGGGCTAGGCTGGGAGGAGCTCCTGGGGGAACCCAAGCCCTGAGCCCCGTCCATCCCGGCAGGCGCTCCAAGCCAGTCTGCAGAAGGAGCTGACCACAGGCAAGAGCCAGGCCTCGACCCTGGAGCTGCTGCGCTGCCCTGCCCTTCGCCACATCTTCCTCTGCCTCTCAATGCTGTGGTAGGCCCAGACAGACAGACCAATGAACAGACAGACAGACCAAGAGACAAGAGGCTGGTTGGGGAAGGAGCAGATGCAGGGGGTGGAAGAAGGCAGACAAGAGGGAGGAAGTCAGTAGACCAGCTGTGAGGGGCAGAAAGAGTCTTAAGGAACCAAACAACCTCCAGGCTCAATTTGCCTCTGGTCCCCAACTGGGCATCAATCTCTCCATATTCTTCTCCTTTTATCAGCTCTGTTCCAATATGGAGACACCTCATCAAGATTGATGGCCCCCAGAGTCTGCAGAATTATATCACGAAGGCTGGCTTGCAAAACTTCTGGAGCATTTACTAGCTTTGTGGTGTCTTCCAGAAACACTGGCACAGTAATAAGATGCCCAAAGCTCATCTCTGAAAGCAGACTCTGGCCAAGGTTGATACCAACCAAAAATCTTCCTTTCCCATTGCAACATTCCCTGTTACCCTTCTTAGGTGCCACCCTCCTAACCCCATCATCTAGCAATCCCATGATAGTTAAGAGAAACATGGTCAGAAGGAACAAGTGAATTCTTTGTTTCCAATTTGGAGTTTGCTCCAGGTTGGGGGTTCTATCCAATAACCTGAGCTTTATGTTCTGGGCTCTTGTCATCTTAAGAAACACAACACCCATCCCAGGACCACAGACAGGTCCTGGAAAACTCTGGCCTCTCCCAACACCTTGGCCCTAAAGACATGGCTTGGATATCCAAGATGAAATAAAGACTAAAACTATATAAATCCCACGTGGCAACTAAGTGAAAGTTCCCTAATATACTAGAGACACAGATTAAGAAATCTGGGGTATTAGAGGACTTCGTTGTTGTTGTTCAGTCGCTCCGTTGTGTCTGACTCTTTGCAACCCCATGAACATCACCACACCAGGCTCCCCTGTCCTTCATTATCTCCCAGAGTTTGCTCAAACTCATGTCCACTGAGTCGGTGATGCCATCCAACCATCTCTTCCTCTGTTGTCCCCTCCTTCTCCTGCCCTCAATCTTTCCCAACATCAGGGTCTTTTCCAATGAGTCATCTCTTCGCATCAGGTGGCCAAAGTATTAGAAGACTACCCCAATATCTAAAGTGCATGTTAAATGTCAGAAGAAATATTAGCCAAGGTAGATTCCAGATTCTTAAGCAAGGTACCCTGTGCAGCTCACCGGTTTTGGATGAGCATCGCCCCCCTTAACCTTCCTAACAAACTCCATACCCCTCATCCCTCCCCACTAGGTTTGCTACTAGCTTTGCCTACTACGGGCTGGTCATGGACCTGCAGGGTTTTGGGGTCAGCATCTACCTAATCCAGGTGATCTTTGGTGCTGTGGACCTGCCTGCCAAGCTTGTGAGCTTCCTTGTCATCAACAATGTGGGCCGCCGGCCTGCCCAGATGGCCTCACTGCTGCTGGCAGGCATCTGCATCCTCATCAATGGGGTGATACCCCAGGGTGAGCACCCATGAGCATCTTGGTACCTCGTCCTTGGCCACATCCCCAGACATGACCCAACTTCTCAACCCCCTCTCCCAAGATCCCGCTGACCTCCTCCTTTCTCTCTAGATAAGTCCATTGTCCGAACCTCTCTTGCTGTGCTGGGGAAGGGCTGTCTGGCTTCCTCCTTCAACTGCGTCTTCCTGTACACTGGGGAGGTGTACCCCACAATGATCCGGTGAGTGGGAGCTTAATGGGAGGAACTCTGGGGCAAAACATTCTCCCTGCATACAGGTCAGACCCCAGGGCACATGTCAAAAGGGGCCACCAACTGGGACAGGGTGGGGAGCCAAGAAGACACATCTCAGAGGCAATTAACTGAAGTCCCCCTAGATCTCCAAGGCACAAGTTAGAAGATCTAAATGCCATTAGAAGATCTAATCTGCCACCAAATCTAAATGCCATCTTTAAACCAAATGGTATGTCTGAAACCGAAGACCACAACCATGAAAAGGAATTTTCTATCACAAGAGCCACACTTAATAGCGGTGATTCTGGTAGTTGTACAGATAAATATAGCACTACTTTTTTGAATGCCAAGGTTGGAAGGAGGGGGTATTTTTGCATTAAGACACAAGAAAAACGTCTGTTTGAAGAGTAGGATGCAAAACAACAACAACAAATACAGAATGGAATGCAAAATTCACATGAGATATCAAAGAAATGCCAAGCTTCCCTAGGCAACTTGGAATGAGAACACTGAGAGGTCAAGGTTATTGTCCTATACCCTCAAGGGATTTCAGCTGAAAGAACAATAGTATAAAGGCACTGTCAAACTTTTTACAAATATCAACTCTTTTGGTCCTCATTATAATCTTATGAGGTGGGTACTATGATAATTCTCATTTTCCACATAAGAAAACTGAGCCACGGAGAGGTTAAGTGACTTGCCCCAGGTCACACAGCTTATAAGTCAGGATGCTTGGATTCAAATCCAAGCAGTTTATCTCCCTATTATCATCAAAGTTTTTAACTTCTGCTCTCATAGAGAATGTTCTTAACATATTAATATGAAGATTCCAGGTCCCTTCACCCTAGGAATTCTAATCCAACAGGTCTGTGTGGGGCTGTTGTTGCTGTTTAGTGGCTAAGTCACGTCCAACTCTTGCAACCCCATGGACTGTAGCCAGACAGGCTCTTCTGTCCATGGGACTTCCCAGGCAAGAATACTGCAGTGGGTTGCCATTCCTTTCTCCAGGGACTCTTCCTGACCCAGAGAGTGAACCCATGTTTCCTGAATTGCAGGTGGACTCTTTACCACTGAGCCCCTGGGGAAGCCTGCCTCCCCTGTGTGGGGCTAGGGCAACTGTAAATCAAGTCCCCCAGCTGATCTGAGAACAACTGACCGAGCTCAGCTGACTTGACACCGAGGTTCAGGGAAGAAAAGAAACTTGCCCAAGGTCACATAGCAAGTTAAGGGCAGAGGCAAAAATCAATCTCCCGATTCTCTGGCCAGAGCTCTTCCCAACTTATTCTTTTTCTTGCTATTATTATCTCCAAAATAAATGCCAAATTGGTTAGCTGATCAAATGGGGAACAGAGCAGGCACCAGGGGGGTCTCCTGGGGCTGGGCCTGAGCTGCCCTGACCCCAAATTCAGCTGGGACCTCAGCATTTGTGCCAGAACACTAACTGACACCCACCCCCCTGGATCCCGCAGGCAGACGGGCCTAGGTATGGGCAGCACCGTGGCGCGAGTGGGCAGCATTGTGAGCCCGCTGGTGAGCATGACCGCCGAGCTCTATCCCTCCTTGCCTCTCTTCATCTACGGCGCTGTCCCGGTGGCTGCCAGCGCTGCCGTTGCCCTCCTGCCGGAGACCCTGGGCCAGCCACTGCCAGATACGGTGCAGGACGTGGAAAACAGGTGGGCCCCCACCCAGGGAGAAGCAGGGACTCGCCCCAGGTCACACATCCAGGCTGGGGTAGCACTGAGACTCAAACCTAGGCCTTCTCTTCCCAGCAGGGGCTCCTTGTCCCTGTGTTTCCCCCCGCCCCCGCCGCCCTCCCCAATCAGATGAGAGTCTCCTGGGGTCCCTCCTGGCTCTGGAGAGTGGTAGCTGATTAGGGCAGAGAGCTGGTAGCTGGGCACAGCTGCATGGAGAGCCCCCTGGGAGACCCCAGCTGGTCTGGGGGCTTCCTACCCAGGGCACCACTCCCCTGTCCCCACCGCAGGAGGAGAGGGAAACCGAGGAAGCAGCAAGAGGAGCTGCAGAAGCAGATGGTCCCACTCCAGGCTTCAGCACAAGTGAAGAACTGACTCTGAGCACTGAAAAGGCGCCTTACAGGGCCCTAAGGAGGAAAGGGTCCTACAGGCAGCTCACATGGGGGGAGGGGGGAATCGTGGCCCAAGTGTTGGGGCTGAGGTTCAGGGAAGCAGCCCCTCAGCTCTCCCCCGCTCCTTTAATACGAAGACCACATATTAAAAGGTTTGTTCGCAGCATCTCCCTTTGTCTCTCTTGTCTCAAAAGTAACAGCCACCCCACTTCAGCGGGCACCGTCCAGTCCCCGCCCTCAGCCCCCAGGACCTGACAAACCATCCCAGACAACTGGCGAAGGATCTGTTACCTCGGCTCCCTCCCCTATCCTTCCTTTGCCCCGCCTTCCCTCCTTCCTTTTCTAACCTAAGTATTTCTGAGTTTTAAATCCCTTACACGCCTGCCCTGTCTGGCTGGAAATTGACAAGGCACGAAAATGAAAGCAGCCAATCAGAGGCTTTGCTTCAGGCTCCGCCCTCTGTGAAAGCTCCTGGGAACCTCTGGCAGCAAGAGGGGGAGAAAAATCCGGAGCGGCTGTGACCTCAGGACGCTGGTCGCTGCTCCTCTGGATTCCAGCAGGGTCCGGACTCAAAACCAGTTTGCCACTTCCAGCTCTGCAGCTAGACATTCAGCCCGCTGGCTACCCTAATCCTCCGGCAGGGCACTTCCTGGGCTTTCTTGGCGGCTCTCCCGCCTGCTGGCCCTGGGCTGGTGGAAAGGAGGGAGGAGAGGAAGGGGAAGCTGAAACCCAGCCAGAGAGCCAGAGCTGAGTGCTAATTTGGTGCCAGGCACTGTTCTAAGTACTTTGCATGTATTAACGCAGTCAGTTCTCCCAGTAACTTTCTAGAGATACGCGCAATTATCGTCCTGCATTTTACCTGATGCGACTACATTGAAAAAGACCCTGATGCTGGGAAAGACTGAGGGCAAGAGGAGAGGGGGTGACAGAGGATGAAGTGGTTGGATGGCATCACAACTCAATGGACATGAGTTTGAGCAAACTCCAGGAGATAGTGAAGGACAGGGAAGCCCTGCGTGCTGCAGCCCCTGGGGTCACCAAGAGTCAGACACGACTTAGCGACTGAACAACAACAAAATTTTACAGGTAAGGAAGTCAGCGCACTGGAGTGGTTACGTAACTTGCCCAGATTCACACAGCTATTAAACTGCAGAGTCAGGGTTAGAAGCAGCCCATCCGGAAAGTGAGTGCTTGGACCCACCCCCTCTCCCCTACCCACCCCTTCCCCTCCCAACTGCCCCGGGCTGTGAGTTAATGAGACTTTGGCCTCTTCCACCCCTCGAGGCTGTGCTTGTCCTTTTCCCTCCTGGGCTAGAAAAAGACAGAGAAAGGTAAAGAGGAGTGATGAGGTCACAAGGTAGGAACCACATGAAACGAGGGATAGAGGGAATTTAGGGATCACAGTCAGAAAAAGAGGGATAACCAATCACCTGCCTCAGCCAGGGAGCTCCCTTCAGGGAAGCTGGGAGTGGGGGCAGAGGTGAGGGCTAGCGTGGGGAGGCCATGGGAAAAGATAATCCTGTTAATGCCCACAGGTGGCAGGAAGAAGGGACCAGCAGAGCCCTCTGGTACATGTACTTGCTTAGTCATGCTTGCTTGCTGGCACACTGCCCCTAACACTTTCCCCTGCAGCTGACCCAGCCCCCCAGACCCTTGTCCTCTGGGGAAAGTCCACACTCTCAAGCCATAGGCATCGCCTTCCAGGTGGGATCAGAGAGTTCTTGCTGAGTCAGGGCAACCTGGACAGGGGAGTTGGCTTGGAGTTCTCCTGAAAAAGCCACAGCAGCTCAGCCAGCCAGACGACAGCCTGGGCAGAGACCAGGCAGAGCTGAAATCGCCATAACCCACCCCCCATCCTGGAACATCTACAGCCTTGATGTTCCCCAATGGTGCGGACATTTCCCATGGTTGTTGTTTAGTTACTAAGTCATGTCTGACTCTTTTGCCACCCCATGGACTGTAGCCTGCCAGGCTCCTCTGTCCATGGGGCTTCCCAGGCAAGAATACTACTAGAGTGGGTTACCATTCTCCATGCTCCTCAAGAATTTCTTGACCATCATAGGACCCAGTAGATGCCAGAGTGTCAGCAGCCCCACCCCTGCTGCTATTTTTCAGGCAGCGTTGCCCTCATGAGGGATGAGGGGCACCTAGGATGGCATACTCTGCCTCTGCAGATCTAGGGGTCTTGGGACCAGTGACTTTCCCTACCCTTGCCTCGAAACCCTACTAACAAGTCTGACAAGTTCTAACTCCTGTGGGTCTGTCAGCTCTCTGCTTAGATCACTTGATATCTATGTCTGCCTCAACCAGAAGCAGTCCCTGGCCTGCCCCAGCCACATACATACCCAACTGGGAAAGTCCTGGTGCTGACTTAGACAGCTTACACCATCTGCACAGACTCCCTCTCCCCAGCTTCTGGCCTCAGACTTCCTGCACTCACCCCATACCCTTGTCCAAATGGAATTACACCTTCCTCCCACTCTTCAGTTACCAGTCTGTGACTTCTGACTCTGTCTCCCCAAGAAGACACCACCCAAACACTGGCTCACAGCTCATCTTCTTGCCTTGGAGGCCCAAGTTCCAGTATCATCATGCACCACCCCAGTGGCCTCAGACGCTGTCCTCAGTTTTGACCACAAGGTCCTATCTTCAGCCAGGGTAGATAGAACCTTTAAGGCCACCCTCAATTTCTCTGCCTGCAGCCTTGAGCACTTCCCAGCCAAAATGACACATTCAAGAGGTTCTGCAACTGCCTGGTCCTAGTAGAGAGCTCATCAGAAGTCACCTTCCCAGGGCTCCACCCTTGCATCCCAGGTCTCATCTCTGCAACCAGGCGTCTGCTGCTGCTAAGTCATTTCAGTCGTGTCCGACTCTGTGCGACCCCATAGACAGCAGCCCACCAGGCTCCCCCATCCCTGGGATTCTCCAGGCAAGAATACTGGAGTGGGTTGCCATTTCCTTCTCCAATGCATGAAAGTGAAAAATGAAAGTGAAGTCGCTCAGTCATGTCCGACTCTTAGCGACCCCACGGACTGCAGCCTACCAGGCTCCTCCATCCATGGATTTTCCAGGCAAGAGTACTGGAGTGGGGTGCTATTGCCTTCTCCGAACCAGGCCACACCAAATTCCTCCATCAGGCTCCTCTCCCCACTTCCCAGGAGTTACATGGCCCCTTGGAGAGCAGATGCCCAGCCAGTTAAGCTTTCCTATCATGTGGTAGGCTGAACTATGTATGCCCAAAGATGGCCACAGCCTAATCCTGGAAACCTAAATAGGAAAAGGGACTTTCATGATGTGAATAAGTTAAGGATCTTGAGATGGGGAGATTATCTTGGATTCCCTGAGTGGGCCTGACATGATCATAATAGTCCTTTTCTCAAGAGATGCAGGAGAGCAGAGTGCTTAGTGGGAGATGTGACAAGAGAAGCAAGAAGTTGAAGAGACACAAGAGGGACCACAAGCCAAGGAAGGAATGCAAGCAGCCTCTAGAAGCTGCAAAAGGCAAGGAAATGAATTCTCCTCTGAAGTCTCAAAGAAGGAATGTAGCCATACCAGCACATTGATTTTAGACTTCTGAGCTCCATAACTGTAAGAAAATTAACATGTGCTATTTTTTAATATTTATTTATTTAGCCAGGTCGTAGTTGTGCCATGTGAGATCTCAGTTTCGGCATATGGAATCTATAGATTCCTGACCCAGGATCGAACCTACACCCCTTGCATGGGCAACTAGAGAAAGCCCTAGTGTAGCAGTGAAGACCCAGCACAGCCAAAGAGAAAAAAAAAAAAAGTAACAAAGTGGGAAAATGGAGCTAACCTACAGAGCTGATGGCGTCACTGAGCCAGTGATTTAACCCACCTCTACTCTAATTGATGAAGATAAGAATTTAAATTTAAGTCCTCCTTACCCTCCTGCTTCTTTAAGCCATCGTAAGCTGGTTTTTCTGTGATTTGCAGCCAAAGACATCTTTAATATATTTTTACAACTTTTTAAAAATGTAATAATTAGCTGCTCATATTTACAGTGGAAAACTTGATCAGTTTTGACAAATGCATACACCCATGAAACCATCACTAAAATCAAGACAATAAGCATATCTATTGCCACCAAAGTTTCCTACATGACCCTTTTTGTGTGGACACGACTTCTATTTCTCTTGAGCAAATATTGGGTTGACCAAGAAGTTCGTATTGGTTTTTCCATAACATCTTACAGAAAAACCAAAGTGAACTTTTTGACCAACCCCATATTAAGGAATTGAATGGCTGAGTAGTATGTAAGATGCATGCTTAACTTTTTAGGAAATAGACAGTTTTCCAAAGTGGTTGTAACCGTTCACTTTCCCACAAAGTATGTGAGAGTTCCAGTTGCTCCACATCTTTGCCAACTCTTGGTATGGTTTATATTTTAAATTTTAACCATTGGAGGGAAGGTGTAGTGGTTATCTTATTGTAGTCTTAATTTGCATTTCCCTAATGGCTAATGATATTAAGACATTTTTATGTGCTTATTTCCATCCAAATCTCTTCTTTAGTATATGTTCAAAACTGATTGAGTTGGAAGCTTTTTTTTTTAATGTATTCTAGAAACAATAATCCACTCCTTTAAAATTTTTCAAAGCTGTTTTGGCTAGTTTAGATACTTTGTATTTCCACATAAATTTTTAAATCTTTTGCCAGATATGTGTTTTGAAAATAATTTCTCCAAGTTTATAGCTTATCTCTTCATTTTTATAGCAGTGATTTTTGAATAGAAAAAGGTTTTAAACTTTGATAAAGTCCAATTTTTAATTGATTTTTTCTTTCATAGTTCATGCTTTTTGTCTTATTTTTTAAAATCTTTGCTAAACCCCATGACACTAACATTTTCTCTTATTTTCTTATTGAAGTTTTATAATTTCAACTCATGTTTAGATCAGTGATCCATTATGAGTTAGTTTTGTAAAGAGAATTGTGGTTTGTTATTTTTTGCCTATGGTAACCAATTATTCCAGCACTATTTTTTGAAAAAAAAATTTTTTCCTCATTGAATTATCTAGATAACTTGGTCAAAGGCCAACTGGTTATATATGTGCCTCTATTTTAAACTCTCTGTTCTATACCATTGCTCCGTTATGTGTCTTTACATGAATGTTATGCTCAGATGGTAAAGAATCTGCCTACAAAGCAGGAGACCTGGGTTCAATTCCGAGGTCAGGAAGATCCTCCGGAGAAGGGAATGGCAACTTACTCCGGTATTCTTGCCTGGAGAATTCCATGGACAGAGTAGCCTGGCAGGCTACAGTCCGTGGGGTCACAGGAGTCTGACACGACTGAACTACCAACACTTTCACTTTCAATATACTATCTTAATAACTATAACTTTATAACTAGTTTTGAACTCAGTGTATATCTCTTAATTTTAACTTTTTCAAAGTTGTTTTGGCTACTCTAGATATTATGCATTTGCATACAAATTTTAAAATCAACTTGTAAATTTCTATCCAGAAAACTACTAAAATTTTTACTTATATTACATTGAATCTGTAGATCATTAGGGGAATAATTATCATCTTAACAATATTTTTATGGGTTACAACATTTACTGCTGAATTGTTATTATATGGCTTACTTATTCAGTATCTTTTCTATTTTTTTTACATTTATTTTTAATTGGAGGATAATTGCCTTACAGTGTTGCGTTGGTTTCTGCCATACGACAATGTGAATCAGTCATAAGTTTACACATACCCTTCCCTCTTGAGCCTCCCTCCCACCTCATCCCTATCCTCACAGTCTTGAGTGTTCCAATCCATGATATAGTTCTCCATTTTTTAAGATCTTCTTTAATTTCTCTAAGCAATGTTTTGCACTTTTAAGTGTATAGATCTTGCACATATTTTATCAGTTTTATACCTAAACCTTTCATACTTTATGGAATTATTTTTTAACTTTCTACTTTACATTGGAGTATAACCCACTAACAGTGTTGTGATAGTTTCAGATGGATAGGAAAAGGACTCAGGCATACAAATACATGTATCTATTCTTCCCCAGACTCCCCTCCCATTCAGGCTGCCACATTACGCTGAGCACAGTCCCCTGTTGCAATTAGTAATGATATTTCATCTCAACTGCAATTGTTTGTTGGCATTATACAGAATTATTACGCTGCTTATAACCTTCAGTACAATGTTGAATAAAAGTGGTGAGAGTAAATATTCTTGCTTCCTTCCTGACCTTAGGAGGAAAGCATTTAGTCTTTCACGATTAAATATGGTGTTGGCTACAGTTTTCGCATAGATGTCCTTCATCAATTTGAAGAAATTCCCTTTTATTCCAGGTTTGCCGAGATGTTATATTAATGTCATGGATGTTGTTGTGTCAAAAGATCTTTCTGCGTCTATTGAGATGATCAGGTACTTTTTCTTTTTTTAGTCTACTAATATGATGAATTATATGAATTGAGTTTTTTAATATTAAATCAGTTTTGCATTCTTGGGATAAACCCTACTTTGTCAAGATACATTATCCTGCTTACACATTGCTGACTTAAATTTGATAAAACTATAGTAAGAATTTCGCATTTATCATAAGGGATATCAGTCTCTAGTTTTCTTTTTTTGTTACTTTATTCATTTTATTTTTTGGTTGTGCTGGGTCTTCATTGCTGCATGCGGGCTTTCTCTAGTTGCAGCCAGTGGGGGCTACTCTTCAACGTGGTGCATGGGCTTTTCATTGCAGTGGCTTCTCTTGTTGCAGAGCACAGGCTCTAAAGCTCAGTAGTTGTGGCATGAGGACACAATTACTCCAAGGCACATGGAATCATCCTGGACCACGGATCAAACCTTTGTCCCCTGGATTGGCAGGCAGACTCCCACCCACTGTACCACCAGGGAAGTCCCCAGTTTTCTTTTTATTGTAATGTTTTTGTCCAGTTTCAGCATCAGAAGAAAAAAGAAGAAAAGGTCCGTATAGTCAAAGCTATGGTTTTTCCAGTAGTCATGTATGGATGTGAGAGTTGGATCATCAAGAAGGCTGAGCACCAAAGAATTGAAGCTTTTGAACTGTGGTGTTGGAGAAGACTCTTGAGAGTTCAAGGAGATCGAACCAGTCAATCCTAAAGGAAATCAACCCTGAAGATTCATTGGAAGGACTGAGGCTGAAGCTGAAGCTCCAATACTTAAGCCACCTGATGTGAAGAGGCAACTCATTGGAAAAGACCCTGATGCTGGGAAAGATTGAAGGCAGGAGAAGGGGACAACAGAGGATGAGATGGTTCGGTAGCATCATCGACTCAATGAACATGAGTTTGAGCAAACTCCAGGAGATGGTGAAGGACAGGGAAGCCTGGTGTGCTGCAGTTCATGGGGTCACAAAGAGTCTGGGTGACCGAAGAACAACAATATGACTGTGTAAATTTGTTAAAACTTGTCAAAATGAGGTTCCCAAGTTGATGCATTTTATCGTATATACTCAGTCTCAATGAAGCTTTTTTGCCCCTGGCTTGAGGATGGTTAAACAGATAATGGGATAGACTGTGGTGGACATTTCCTTGGTTTTAGCTGTTACAATTGAGGGAAGGAGAAAAATTGGGAGTGGATTGTACTATGATGAGAAAAGAGGCACCGTTGACATTACCTCTGATGAGGGTTCCCTCTTTTTTTTTGGCCATGTGGCCAATCTAACTTTAGCTGCCCTTAAGGTCCCCTGGAACAAATCATTGACCCAATGAGTCTTAATAATTTATCGCCTTACTTTCAAGTCACAGTTTAACTTGTTACCTCTAAAGAAGCTATAAACACTAGTTTTTATTTCAGGTGACTTAAGGCCACAGCAGAACCAGGAACTGATGAGCTGAGAAGACAAAGGACAGCCTGTCTCCTCCCCCCTGCACCAAGAGCCTGGAAACGGTTTGTGGGAGCAAGAGGCCTCCGCTCCTGGGCCCCTGCGAGGTCCTACCCCATGGCCTTCAATGACTCCTGCTGCAGTTGGGGGACGTCGGCCGCTTCCAGAAGATCCAGATGATTCTGTTGATTCTGCCCCTGCTCCTGACGTTTTTGCACAGCACCCTGCAGAACTTCACCGCCGTCATCCCCACCCACCACTGCCGCCCCCCTGCCAACACCAACCTCAGCGAGGACAGGGACCCGGAGGCCTGGCTGCCCCGGGATGGGCAGGGGCGGCCAGAGTCCTGCCTCCTCTTCACCTCCCCACAGCGGGGACCGCCCTTTCCCAACGGCACAGGGGCCACAGAACCCTGTCCCCACGGCTGGATCTACGACAACAGAACCTTCCCTTCCACCATCGTGACTGAGGTGAGGAGCCCTGGGCCCCCAGCTCCTCCTCCCAACCCCTGTGTCCCCACCTTACCATCCCCACACATCCCCACACACGCGCAGAGACACACACACACAGACTGTGCGAACCTGACCTGAATTTGTCCAAAGACCCTGGAGCTATGAAGAGTTCTGCCCAAAATGCAGGACAGAGAACAGGGCTTGGAATTGAGGTCTTCCTGGTAGAGAAGGTTATGGAACGCCTTGCAGAAAGCTGTTCCCTGCCCCTCCAACCTCCCCCAGAGAGAGAGAGACTGCTGCTGGAGTTCAATAGTCCACTTTGGTTTCCCCGAGAGTAGGAAGGTGTGGGGGTGGTACAGAGAGGTGGAGAAAGGAGGCAAGCAGAGAGTGGAGGGCAAAGAGAATATTCCTGAGCAGGGGATTCTGGGCTCAGAGTCCTAGAGACAAAAACAGTTTCCTGACTTCGTCTAGAAATAGCTCTCGGCAGCTGGGGCCAGGAGATGGAGAGCAGCCAAGGAACTAAGATGGGAAAGAGAACAGGGTTATGGGGAGGGGGAGGGTCCTTTCATCTCTAGTGATTTAACACCCCTCCCCCGAAACACACACACAGTCGACTGTAGAGTCTCCCTGGCCTGCTAAATGGTTCATCCGGCTGAATTCTGCACTCTGTAGCTGTCGCATGGATCGTGCTCTTAACATCTGTTCTAGTCAATGGTCTTTTGGTTGCAAGAAAGGGAAGCTCTCTCCAGTCAGCTCATGAGGAAAGGGATTTCAGGAAATCCAAGGGCAGGAAACAAAAGCGTTTCCAGGCATCATGGCAACTGGAACCAGGGATTGGAGCACCAGAGGCATCGCTACACACTCACTCCATGACTCTCCTCCTCAACCCATTTCGTCTGCCTGCTTATCTCACAAGACGACTGCTGATCCCAGCTCTGGTCCACTACCTCTCAGATTTAGGGCCCACCACCAACCGAAGGGGCTTCCCAGGTGATACAAGTGGTAAAGAAGTTGCTGCCAATGCAGGAGACCTAAGAGACGCAGTTTCGATCCCTGAATTGGGAAGATCCCCTGGAGAACATGGCAACCCACTCCAGTATTCTTGCCTGGAGAATGCCCATGGACAGAGGAGCCTGGGGGCTACAGTCCATGGGGTCGCAAAGAGTCACACGAATGCACCAGCCAGAACATTTCCGTAAATCTTAATTCAAATTCTTAGAAAAGGCTCTGATTGACTCAACCCAACACATTGATGAGTAGCCCCCTCCACGATCCTGCAATTTAATCTAATCATCACACCAAGGGGCAAATTAGTGGGATTATGTGGCCCATTGCCTGGTAGTCAGGGCCATGCAGAAAAGATGACTTGAGAAGGGGCTGTGGGTGAGCACAGTCTCCAGACCTGCCTGATGCAGCCTCAGTCTGAAAGTGGTAGGAGTTAAGCCATACTTCCCACTAGCCAGACCCAAGACACAGAAGCAGAAGGTGAGTAAGGATGGCTAGTCCTCCTCCCTCTGAGCATCATATGCCATCCCCTCCTGGCATAGTTGATGGGGGATGCCTTCCTTATTCTCCAGCCTTCACCCAAATTCTGAGACATCCTCCTCCACCCACCTTAACTTGTATGCTATCAATCCCTCCAATTCTGCTTTTCCGTTTCCCTTCTTAAAACTCTACACCCTGCTTTCCAAGTTCGACAATACTCCAGGAACTATTAATATCAACCTTGCTGCTGTTCTTCTGTTCAAAACAGCAGGCAGTGTGATCAGAAGCTCAAATTTCCTTGGATTCCTTGCCATCTAGAGCAAAGAATCTGGGTGAGAGAGCACCACTCTCCTTCTAAGTGGAGAGTTAGTAGTTATCTTCTCATCAGTTTTGGTGACTGACAAAGCCAGATGCCTACAATTTTCCTGAGTTGTGGGGAGAGGCCAAGAATAATCCAGTCCTCTTCCAACAGGTACTGTGTAGGGGACCAATGTCCACCATATTTTCATGAACACAACCAGGATAACTCTTCCTTGGGCCAATAATGCCAAAGGTTGCACCAGAAAACACTCCATTAGGATAATAGGCAGCTTACATGTATAATCCAGTGTGAAGCTGGACCTTTTGAGTCGTGAAGCAAATGAAATAGCTCACAAGTTATCAAGGGTTGCTTTAAGCAAGAAGATTTGTCTCAATGAAGATGCTTCACCTACTAGATATAGTAGGCACAGCAGCACAGATCACCTGAGGAAGACAAGTCCCAGCTTGCCCCTTGGAAAGAACTCCCAAAGGGCCCTGTATCCCAAAGGGATACTTCATCCCTCTGAATGCAAAGCAAAAAAAAAAAAAAAAATTAGTATTAATAGAAATAAGATGCTAACCCTGGGTTATAATTTAAAAAAAAAGCCTACCTGAGCTTTTCTCCTTATTTTCTTTTTTTAGTATTTATTTATTTATTTGGCCAAGTCGGGTCTTAGTTGCATCACTCGAGATCCTTCTTTGCAGCACACGGACTCTCTAGTTGCAGCAAGCAGGCTTCAATATTTGTGGCATGCTGGCTGAGTTGATCCGAGGCAAGTAGAATCTTGGCTCCCCGACCAGGGATGGAATTTGCATCCCCTGCATTGCAAGGTGGATTCTTAACCACTGGACCACCAGGGAAGTGCCCTCCTATTTCCTTCTGAATTAAAATATCCTGAGTATGCTCCTTGGAAGAAAAGTTATGACCAACCTATACATATATATATATGGTCCAGAAGCACACAGAAGTATATGATCCTCAAGAGTCTCAGATGCACATATGCTTTTAACGTAGATAGTAAAAGTACTATGCTCACCGTAAGGTGATATAAGCCCCTTGCACCGTTGCTTTTACAGAAGACAAGTACCTTAGGGCAAAGCAGAGGCAGAGAAATTCTTTGTAATTCAATCTGACTACATATTCCATATTCATTTATCAGTTTCTATTCTGAACTACACCCAGATTTCATCACTAGGCTGCATACAAATTGTGTTCTCTTCTCACTCCTCTGACTTCTTTTGTTATTTGACAAACCCTTATTTTTCCATTTTCTCTAAAACTGATAAATCTATTTTTTAAATTTTATTGAAGTACAGTTGATTTCCCTGGAGAAGAAGATGGCAACCCACTCCAGTATTCTTGCCTGGAGGGTTCCATGGACAGAGGAGCCTGGCGGGTCACAAAGTCCCTGGGGTCGCAAAGAGTCAGAAGCAACTGAGCAACTATCACTCACAGTTGATTTACAATGTACTTCACAGTGTACTTGTGTTCATTCTGCTGTATAGCAAAGTGATCCAGCTACACACATATATGTATATATTCTTTTTCATATTCCTTTCTATTATGGTTTATCACAGGATATTGAATATAGTTCCCTGTGCTATATAGCAGGACCTTGTTGTTTATCCATCCTATATACAATAGTCTGCATCTGCTAATCCCACACTCCTAATCCTCGCCTCCTCCAGCACTTCTCTGACTTCTCTCCTCTTTCCTACACCCTCTTGCTTCTCATCCTTCCATTCCTAAGTTCCAGTCTTATCTTATCCCTAACTCCTCCCTACAGTGCGTCTCCATCTCCACAGTCATATTCTATTCACAAGTTTCCAAGAAAGACTATTAAAATGAAGTCCCAGTTTGACACAGCCCTAAAATCTTTTTTAAATAAAAATTATATCAGATAACACATAGAATTGCAGAAGAGTAGTTATTTGAATAAAACAACAATAAAGTTCATTGCTTTTTTTCACTTTTCATTTTATATTCCAGTTCAGTCGCTTAGTCATGTCTGACTCTTTTCGACCCCATGAATCGCAGCACGCCAGGCCTCCCTGTCCATCACCAACTCCTGGAGTTTACTCAAACTCATGCCCATAGAGTCAGTGATGCCATCCAGCCATCTCATCCTCTGTCATCCCCTTCTCCTCCTGCCCCCAATCCCTCCCAGCATCAGGGTCTTTTCCAATGAGTCAACTCTTCGAATGAGGTGGCCAAAGTGTTGGAGTTTCAGCTTCAGCATCAGTCCTTCCAATGAACACCCAGGACTGATCTCCTATAGGATGGACTGGTTGGATCTCCTTGCAGTCCAAGGTACTCTCAAGAGTCATCTCGAACACCACAGTTCAAAAGCATCAATTCTTCGGCACTCAGCTTTCTTTATAGTCCAACTCTCACGTCCATACATGACTACCGGAAAAAGCATAGCTTTGACTAGACGGACCTTTGTTAGGAAGTTTCTGCTTTTTAATATGCTGTCTAGGTTGGTCATAACTTTCCTTCCAAGGAGCAAACGTCTTTTAATTTCATGGCAGCAGTCACATCTGCAGTGATTTTGGAGCCCAAAAAATAAAGTCAGCCACTGTTCCCACGGTTTCCCCATCTACTTGCCATTAAGTGATGGGACTGGATGCCATGATCTTAGTTTTCTGAATGTTGAGCTTTAAGCCAACTTTTTCACTCTCCTCTTTGACCTTTATCAAGAGGCTCTTTAGTTCTTCTTCACTGTCTGCCATAAGGGTGGCGTCATCTGCCTATCTGAGGTTATTGATATTTCTCCCGGCAATCTTGATAACAGCTTGTACTTCCTCCAACCCAGTGTTTCTCATGATTTACTCTGTATATAAGTTAAATAAGCAGGGTGACAATATACAGCCTTGATGTAGTCCTTTTCCTATTCGGAACCAGTCTATTGTTCCATGTCCAGTTCTAACTGTTGCTTCCTGACCTGCATACAGGTTTCTCAAGAGGGAGGTCAGGTGGTCTGGTATTCCCATCTCTTTCAGAATTTTCCACAGTTTATTTAGGGCTTCTCAGATGGCTCAGTGGACAAAGAATCCTCCTGCAATGCAGAAGATGCAGGTTCATTCCTGGTTCAGGAAGGTCCCCTGGAGGAGGACATAATAACCCATTCTAGTATTCTTGCCTGGGGAATCCCATGGACAGAGGAGCCTGGCAGGCTACAGTCCACAGGGCCACAAAGAGTCAGACATGACTGAAGCGCCTGAGCACGCATGCATAGCTATTTAGCAATGTTGTGCTAGTCTCAGCTGTACGGCAAAGTTATTCGATTATACACGTACCTGTATCTATTCTCCTTTAAATTCTTTCCCCCTTTAGGTTGTTGCATAATATTGAGCAGAGTTCCTGTGTTATACAGTAGGTCCTTGTTGATTATCCATTTTAAATATAGCAGTGTGTACATGTCCATCCCAAACTTCCTAATTATCCCTGCCCTCCACCTTTTTCCCCTGGTAACCATAAGCTCCTTCTCTCGGTCTGTAAATCTCTTTCCATTTTGCAAATAAGCTCATTTGTATCATTTTTTTGTTCATTTGTTCTAATGTATTTATTCTTTTTTTAAGATTCTGCATGTAAGTGACAGAGCAATATTTCTCTTACTCTGTCTGAAAGTCCGTTGCTCTTTGGAGAAAGTGTTCAAATGCCAGCCTCCCAAATTGTATATCATGTGGTGTGTGCACAGGGTATTAATTGTCCCACAGTAATAATTAAATTCAAAAATAAGGATTTCTTTCCAATCAAATCAAGATTATCAAGCAATTATACCTGAAGGATGAATTCATTTGGATATATATTAATACAAACTAGGGAGCATTCCCTAAGCATCCTAGTCATCCCAATCCTTTTTCCTTTTTCTTTTTTCTGTTAACAAAAGAAATGAGTTTTAAAATTCACTCAAAAGTATACAAAAACTAGCTCTTACTTGTAAATGAAATGCCACACTCATTTGTCATCTTTACTTAATTTTAAAGGCATCTGTGAGCAGTATGATTTTTCTGCAGGCTGTAGAGCTGTTTTACTCCACCTCGAAATAAAGTACTTTTAAAATGGGAATCTTTTTTCTAATATTCATTAAAAAGAGCAACAAAATTTAAACTATTAGTTAAGCTATTCAAGTGCTGCTTACACAAGATTGCAAATAACTACACCCTCTCAGACTTGCTTATGGAAAGTTAAGGGAAGGATGCAAGGGTATTTCACAGAACCTGAGGTCAAGAACTTGAGGCCAGTCTTATGAGAGACCGCAATCAGGTGGTTGGGGAGAACCAGGGCACCTGGACCCTCCATCCCTACCTCTCTGGCACTGTGCCCTCACCCTGACCTCTCTGACTAGGTTCCTGCATCCTTCCTCCCCTCCCCCTCCCCCTCCTCCCCTTTTCCCTCTCCTTCCTCCCCCTCCCTCTCCCCCTCCCCCTCCTCCCCTTTCCCCTCTCCTTCCTCCCCCTCCCTCTCCCCTCCCCCTCCTCCCCTTTTCCCTCTCCCTCCTCCCCCTCCCTCTCCCCCTCCCCCTCCTCCCCCTGCCTCTCTTCCCCTGCTGCTTCTTTTTCTCCTCTCCCACTCTCTCTCTGTCTCTTGATTTCTCAACTCCACTTCCACGTTGTTCCACATTTGGCCCTCTCATCCCCGCTTTGAGTGTCCTTACAAACCTTCCTTCTCTGAGTCCCTTTTCTAAATCTGTAAGAAAAAGAACCAGATTTTTAATTCTGTCAGTTTTCTTCAGCTGCACCCAAGGAGGGACAGGTTAAAGAGCCCTGAAAGAGGGTAAGCAATTAGTGCTCTGAAAAAGGGGAGCAGGCTACACAGCCATCCCCAAAAATATCTCTTACGTGTTTTGAAATCACTTGAATCATTCTTACCAGGAGAAGATGGCAAGAAAGATTGTGTGACTCACGGAGGCAGGCTCTCCTTATGTGCCGGTCCCAATCCAACATACTCAGCCCACCGGGAAGGATGGAGTGGACTGTGGTGGGGCCAGCCCAGCCCTCCTTGACTCCAGCTCTTCCTTCCTCACAGTGGGACCTTGTGTGTACACGCAAGACTTTGCTGCAGTTGAGTCAGTCCATCTTCATGGCAGGAATACTGGTCGGAAACTTGATGTCTGGGATCATGGCAGACAGGTCAGTGATGAACAAGCCTGGATCAAGGAGCAAAAGCATAGCCCCTCTAGGCTGGACACAGAGGGGAGACTGGCAGCCCTGAGAACGCAGAGAGGGACACAGAACTGACCCACCCAAGCCTGACCGTGTCTGGAAGGTCTGCAGGAATCACACAACTGTCCCTCAGCACTTCCCATGTCTCACCTCCTTTCAGTTCCTCCTCACAATACCCTTGTGAAGCCAGCATGAATGTTACAGTTAACTGCATTTTGCTAATGAGGACACTGAGGTTCAGGGACGTTAGATAATTTGCCCAAGGTGCCTAGAAGGAACCCAGAAAATTATGTTGTTAATTCTGAGGAGTGGAAATGGAAAGAAGAGAACTTTTCACTTTTTGTTATTATATTGTTTGAACTTTTATGGTAATTCTTTACTTCTGTAATTGTATATATATTTTTCTTTTTTTTGGCTGCACTGGGTCTTTGTTGCTGCCCGAGGGCCCTTCTCTAGCTGTGGAGAGCAGGGACTGCTCTTTGTGGTGGAGCACGGGCACTAGGCACTCAGGTTTCAGTAACTGCAGCACACGGCCTCAGCAGTTGTGGCGCATGGGCTTAGCTGGTCCGTGGCATCTTCTCGTGCCAGAGATCGAATCCAAGTCCCTGCATTGACAGGCGGATTCCCACCCACTGTGCCAGCAGGGAAGTCCTAAAGTAAATATTTAATGTTTACTTTAAAAAAAAAAAAAGTACAGTCACACAGCTAACAAGTGGCAAATGCAGGACAAGAATCCAGATTTTCTGACACCCAGAAGAAATTGTTTCCCCCCACTTCTGCCTTGTATGTGACATGTAAGTGTCACAGAAGCAAATACAGACCTGGCAATCAACAGCAGTTAGGGACCAGCCTCAGGTCTGCCATAAGCGTGTGCCACAAGAAGGCTATACCACCTCTCTCAGACTTGGTTTTTCCATCTATAAAATGGAGGCTGTGATAAGCGTTAAATTAGTACCTGACTCAGTGTTTGTTACCCTAACCTTGACTGTCTTCCAGGCCAGAGACCATAAAAATAACCATGGGATGAATAGTAAGAGGCAGTTTTCTAAAGAATAAAATTTGAGGGTGTATCCATGGCTGATTCTTATTGATGTATGACAGAAACCCACAAAATTCTATAAAGCAATTATCCTTCAATTAAAAAATAAATAAATTTAAAAAAAAATTTTAAAAAAGAAGTTTGAAAGTACTATGTCACAGCAGATCAAAGACACAAAATCAGCTTTATTATTCACAAAATATAAGCCACAGTCAAATCTATTTTGCAAAAGCATAAACCTTGCATAAGTTTCCCCAAAATAAAAATCCCATAAACCAAGCTCATGGATACAGAGAAGAGACTGGTAGTTGCTAGAGACAGGAAGGAGGGGATGGCCAAAATGAGTGAAGAAGGTCAGAAGTTACCAAGTTAAAGCTATAAATAAGTAAGTCATGGGAATGTAATGTGCAGCATGATGACTGTACTTAATAATACTGTATTGCATATTTGCAAGTCACAAAGTGAGATCTTAAGTGTTCTCATAACACACACACACACGAAAATTATTGTAACTATATATGGTGATAAATTATAAGTAGATTTATTGTAGTTCTCATTTCACAATGTATACAAATATAGAATCATTATGTTATACACCTGAAACTATTTCACTGCTGTATGTCAATAATACCTCAATTTAAAAAAATATCACAAAGCGCTGTCTCCTAACAGGAATGTTGGTTGTTTCCATCAACCAACAGTCAAAGAATCAACCACACTCCAAAGCAGTAGCTCCCAAACCTTGGAAGCGTGTTAAAAGTCAGGTTTCTAGCATACCTTCCAGGTAGGCAATACGCCATAAGTGGGGCTCTGGTATCTGGATTGCTTTCAACACACCCCTGTGATTCTGATAAAGGTGTGTGACTCCCTCCACAGAGGTTTGCAGAGATGCATCAGGACCATGGACAGCAGCAATCCAAGGATCCTCCCAACAACAGGTCCCCTAGATGCCAACCTTCACCCAATTATTCCCCGCCTCCTATCTCAGCATCTACCCCATGGTCAGATGCAGGCAGCCTCACAAGCACCTGTCAGATTGCCCAGGGCATCAAGGATGAGACAGCCAGGGACACAGGACAGGGGAGCAAGCAATGCGCTTGCCAGGTTTTCCCTCCTTTCACAGGCTGGGCCGCCTGAAGGTGCTGACCTGGAGCTACCTGCTGTTAGTGGTCTCAGGGACCTGCGCTGCCTTCGCCCTCAACTTCTCAGCCTTCTGCGCTTGCCGATTCCTCTCAGGCATGGCTGTGTCTGGTGCCAGCAGCTCATCTGTGATTCTGAGTGAGCGGGAACCCAGGAGGGTCAGCTTATGGGGACTCCTCAATCACAGGGGCACAGTGAACCAGGGAACCTGATAGATGCAAACCTCAGCTCCTTCCCTGAGTACCTGTCCCAGCCCATTCTGACCTATCTGGGTCTTTCCTGGAGTAGGTAGTGTCCCAAGAAGAAAATAATTAAGATCATGGCCTCTTTGGTGGCTCTGATCATTTGGGGCTGGAATTCATAGGTATTTAGGGATCATTGTAAGGATGAACTAAGACTCAGAGATTGGAGTGGGGTTGCTTAGAGAAGCCAGTCAATCACACAGGGAATCTTTTATTCAACATTTGTTCACTAAATACAATTTCAAAAGGCATTTAATTTGTGTCACATCCAGCACTGTGGATAAACAAGTGAACAAGAGGACACTACCCGTGACCTTAAAGAGTTAATAGTCGACTGGGTGAGCTGCCAAGGAGTTACAAATTGGTTTACTAAAGGCGAAGACGGGGGCTATCCTTGACGATGTGGGAGTTCAGAAGTGGGGTGCTCAACCAGGGCTTGGGGAGCCAGGAAATCACCCCAGAAGTGGTAACATCTAAGGTCAGAACTGCACAAAATGTGAGGCAGAAAGAGAGGAAGTAAAGTTCTCGGGCAGAGTTCTAGACAAAAAGAAAAGAATTTACAAGTCCCTGAGGCCAGAGTATGACCCCTTGGAGGAAATGAAAGTGCTGCAGAATGGCCTGAGCATAAGGCTCATTCATCTCTATTTCCCAGGTCAAGCAAAGGGCATGGCACAGGATCTTCAACTCTAAATGCTTGTTGAATTAAAATGAGTTGAAGGAAGTGCAGAGAGAGTGGCTGTAGGCAGGTCAAAACAGGTTCGGAAGAAGCAAGGAAATATGAGTGTTGGGATGGTGACACTGATTAGGAGCATGCATAGGAATTCAGAACCTTCTAGACCATCCCTACACACACACACACACACACACACACACACACACACACTGAACCTAACCAAATATCATACCATCCTCGCCTTATCCAGTGAGGGGCGTGCAGAGTAGGACGGAGCTCATGAGATGAGTCCTTCCACTCCAGTGTGAAGCTCCTCCTCCACCCCCCAAATACACACATACTCACACAACCCTGACTTCAACCTAAGCTCTGCTCTTCTCCCCAGATCTGGAGTGGCTGCCCATCCATGCCCGTCCAAGTCTGGGCCTCCTATTAGGACTTGTTCCCACCCTAGGCCAGCTCTCCCTGGCAGGCATGGCTTATGCTCTGCCCCTCTGGCGCCACCTACAGCTGTTGGTGTCTCTGCCCCTCTTTGTCACCTTCGTCTACTCCAGCTGAGTGGGACCTCAATGTAGGGTAGAGTGCTCAAAATAAGTCACAGATGGGTATAGCGTCTCCCAGAACACCCCTTCCCTACCTCCTTAAGTATCAAAGCAGAGCAAAGCAAAAAGAACCAATGTCTACACTGATAGATAGGGAAGACCTTGGCCAGAGAGGGGTAAGACTTATCCCAGGTCTCCCAAGTAGGCAGGGATAATCCTTGAAGTAGAACCCAGAGCTCCTAACCTCAGCCCAGGATTCTTTTCACCCCTCCCAGCTGTCTCCCCACTCTGGTCTGTGCCTTTCTCAGAAACCCACAACTCTGTCAACTCAGGCTAAATTCATGCCACCCCCAAACCCCACCCACAGGTTCTTCGTAGAGTCTGCCCTCTGGCACTCCTCCTTGGGGAACCTGGACGTCACCCTGAAGGCCCTGCAGAGAGTGGCCCAGATCAATAGGAAGCAAAAAGAGGGCGCCAAGCTGAGTGCAGAGGTGAGACACCCCCACCCGAGACCCTCTGTGATACCCCACCAGGGCTCCGCCTGCACCTCCCCCCTCATCCTAGAACCCAGGTCATCTGGTGCTTCCCAGGCAGGGGGTGGGGGGACGGGTCCCCAGGGGAATCTAAGCCCTGAGCCCCATCTATCCAAACAGCTGCTCCAGATGAGTCTGCAGAAGGGCCAAGCCCAGCCGTCGATGCTGCAGATGCTGCGCTCCCCTGCTCTGTGTCAGCTCTTCTTCTGTATCATCCCACTGTGGTAGGTCCGTCCCCACTCAGGTAAGAGACAGACAAGCTGATGGGAAGGTAAGCAGACTGAGCAAACAGGACAGCCTGGGTAGTTGGGAGGTGGAGGGAAGCCCCACTTCCAGTGGGAAAGGACACGGGTACTCTGGAGACTCAGAGGGCTCCCCACCTGCTGAGGGAGAGAGAAAGCCCAGCTCTCCTCATCTCCTGAGCCTGGAGCTCAGCCAAGCAGCACCACTGACCTTGAGAAAAAAAGAAGCAGCCACCCCCAAGAAGCCCTGAGCTTCTGGACCTAAGAGTTCTGTATCACAGGCTCTCACGTTCTCCTGAAGAAGTCTGCATTCTTCTATTGCCATGTAGCAAATTACATACTTAACTGCTTGAAATAGCACACACTTATTATCTCACCATTTCCATGGGTCAGGAATCCAGGCAGAGCTTAGCTGAGTTCTCAGCTTAGGACTTCACATTCTCATCTGGATGCTCAACTCAAGAAGACTCCACTTTTAAGTTCACCCAGCTTGCTGTCAGTAGCCCAGTCATGTCCAGCTCTTTGCGACTCCATGGACCGCAGCACACCAGCCTCCTCTGTCCTTCACTATCTCCTGGAGTTCATTCAAATTCATGTCCACTGAGTCGGTGATGCCATCCAACCATCTCATCCTCTGTCGTCCCCTTCTCCTTCCCTCAATCTTTCCCAGCATCGGGGTCTTTTCCAATGAGTTGGCCGTTTGCATCAGGTGGCCAGAGTATCAGAGCTTCAGCTTCAGCCTTCCAATGAATATTCAGAGTTGATTCTCTTTAGGATTGACTGGTTTGCTCTCCTTGCTGTCCAAAAGACTCTCAAGAGTCTTCTCCAGCACAATTTGAAAGCATCAATTTTTCAGCTGTTACCTGAACTCATCTCTTTGCAGTTGTAGGACTGAGGGTCCTGGCTTCTTGCTGGCTATCAGCTGGGAGTTAACCTCAGCTTCTAGAGGTTGCTCTCAGTTTTCCACAAGGACTTTCCCACCATGGCTGGCCACTTCATCACACAGCAAGTAGCGTCTCTAGAGTGAGTCTGCTAGCAGGGAGCCATCCTGGAGGCTGCCTGCCACTATGTCTTTCTAAATACTGTGCAACGTGTTCCTGGCAAGGGGATCATTTGCCGTTGACAAGAGTATAACCGTGATCTCACTTGATTTGCATACTTCCATAATTGTTCTGAAGGAAAACGTAGAGGGCGGCAGAGGATGAGGTGGTTAGATAGCACCACTGATTCAACGGACATGAATTTGAACAAACTCTGGAAGATAGTGAAGGAACAGGGGAGCCAGGTGTGCTGAGGTCCATGGGGGTCACAAAGAGTTGGATATGAGTGAGGACACACACGCGTGAGCACACCCACACACACACACAGAGCAGGGACCTGGAAGGAGGGGAAGAAGACCTGTTGTGAGGTTAAAAACATTATTTTCTCCTAGGTAATTTTTAAATGTATGATAGATAACATTCTTTTTTTTTTTTTTTTTAGAATTAAAGGAAGACTTTATCTGCATTCAAAATATAAAAACCCCACTGAAAGATTGATATAAGGCCTAAAGGAAAAAACAGATAGTGAGAGCAGTTTGCAGACCGTAATTACTATGTAGACATGGCATGCCTATTACTCAAAGCACATTCCCCTCTGCTCCTGCCCCAGGCTCGTAATTCTTTTCGGCCTCTATGGCATGGTCATGAGTCTGCAGTTTGGAGATCAACATCTACCTGGCCCACGTGTTCTTCACGATTGTGGACCCACCATTTTATTTCCTGGGCTTTTTGGCCACCAAATCACTTGGCCGCAAACGTACCCAAACAGCCTCCTTGCTGTTGTCGGGGGTCTTCACTGTGACCTGTGCCATGATCCCCCTGGGTGAGTACCGCCCCATTCCAGCTCCCGTCTTCGTCCTTCCCCAAGCCCGGATCTCAATCTGGCCCAAGTCAGCTACCCAGAGGGTGTGAAAATCTCAAGGCTCCTCCAAATGTTTCCCAGCACGTTATCACCACCTCTTTTCCTTCCAGATCACATATTCCTCCGCATCACGATGGCCGTGATAGGAAAAGGCTGTTTGGTTGGCTCCATGAACTGCCTCCTTATGTACATGGGAGAGCTGTACCCCACAGTAATGAGGTGAGTGGGGGTGTTGGGGAGGAGTCCTAGGATGGAACAATCAGGCCCTAGGGCCAGATGGTTTCCAGTCAGAAGGAGCACAAAGGTCAAGCAATTATTTTTTAAGGCAAGAGAGAAGAACAAAAACACACAGAAATTAGAACAAAGTAAAGACAAAAAGGAAGATGGTACTAGTAACTCAAAATACATCAGCTGATACAATAAATGTAAACAGATTAAACCTACAAGTTAAGAGACAAATTTTCTTTAACCTAGGTGTTTTTTTTTTTTAATCTAGTTCATGATTTTATCTAGTTCAAGTGTAAACTACATGAACTAGATGAAATCAACTTGGATTATCTGGCAGGTTTAATCTGTTTACATTTATTGTATTGACTGATATGTTTTGAGATACTAGTACCATCTTCCTATTTGTCTTTAATTTGTTCTCATTTCTGTGTATTTTTAAACAGATTAAACCTACCAGTTAAAAGACAGATAATCCAAGTGGATTTTATATAATTCATGTAGTTTACAAGATACCCATCTAAAACGTGAGACCATGAAAATCTTAAATGTGGAGAAATAGAAAAGGATATACTAAAAAAAAAAAAAGAAAAGGATATACTAGGCAAATATTAACCAGAAGACAGGTAGAGAGGTCAAGATAGACTTTAAGAGCAAAAAAGTACAATAGTTAAGAATATGGCCCGGAATTCCCCAATGGTCAACACTTTCACTGCCAGGGCCCCAGGTTCAATCCCTGGCTGGGGAATTAAGATCCTGCAGGTCACATGGTGCATCCAAAAAAAAAAAAACAAAAAGAATATGGCTCTGGTATAAAAGGTAACTAGTCCAAATGCTCAGTCATCTTAACTATAAAACACAAATAATAATAGTACCAGAAATAGATTAAATAGAAAATAAATGTATTAAAGAGAGTCAAAACAAAAAGTCAATCTTTGAAAATACCAATGAAATGGGCAAATGCCTGGTAATAATAATAAATTTTTAAAAAGACTAGACATGAATAAATATTGGGGAAAAAACTGAACAATAAATCTAGAATAGTTAAGATGCAAAAATTTAATTATGTAATTAAAGATGCAAAAAATCTATAAACAAGTCTCTACTGATAAATTCTAAATTTAAATTGACAAATTCTTTTTAAAAATAATATAGAAAAACTAATTCTAGAATAAATTAAAATTTTGAATAATAAACTTTAAAATCTAATCTCAAAAAAAACCACCCAGCCCAGATATTAATACAGGTGGGTTCCACCACATTTTCAAGGAACAAACCTTCCAATGTTACATAAATGATTCCTAAAAACAGAGAAAAAGGGAAACTTTGATCCCTGAGTCGGGAAGATCCCCTGGAGAAGGAAATGACAACCCACTCCACTATTCTTGCCTGAGAAATCCCATGGACAGAGGAGCCTGGTGGGCTATAGTCCATGGGGTTGCAAGAGTCAGACATGATGGCAACTAAACCACCCACCACCAACAGGACAACTATTTACCTGTATGCAAAATAAATAAAATGCAATCCATATTTCAACCTTCAAGAAAAATTAATTTTTGCTGAAGAGGGGAATATTTCTGAAGACATTCTTTAAAAAGCCTAACCAAAAAAGAAACACTGATAGATTTTTCTATGTTGGATTTTTTTTCCCCCCTGGCCATTTGTTCCACCATAAACAGAGTAAAAAGAGAAAAAGAAGGTATTTACAAGGACTTGTACACAGCATTTATAAAGAACTTCTGGAAATCAATGAGAGGAAAAGACTATTTCCATTAAAGGGACAGAATAACATCGACAATAATCCCCCAAATAATAAAGTATTTTTAAATATCCTTGAAGTATTTTTAAATCTCCACCAAGGAGCTAGAAAAAGAGTCTGGGAAAACTAGGCCAACCATTTAAGGGCAATTGGGAATTGGGAGCCTGGAGAGGTAAGCAGAGCACCTGAGCACGCACTATACATGATGAAGAAAGTCATATGCATTCGCTCTGACCTCAGAATCAACTGTTTAACACAGTACCGGGGATCCTGGACAACACTGCTGTATTCAGAAATAAAAAGAAATAAGAAATTTGGTGTCTTCCCCGGTGGTACGATGGACAGGAATCTACCTGCCCATGCAGAGGACATGGGTTCGATCTCTAGTCAGGGAAGATTTCACATGCTATGAAGCAACTAAAGCCCATGAGCCACAACTACGGAATCCCATACACCTAGAACCTATCCTCTGAAACAAGAGACGCCACTGCAATGAAAAGCCCCCCCACTGCAACAGGAGAAGCCCCCACTTGCCACAGCTAGAGAAAGCCTGTGTGCAGTGACAAAGACACAACACAGCCAAAAATAAATAAATCTTAAAAAAAAAATTAAAAGAGGAGTGTGTACAGCATCATTATTTAGAGAGATTTAGAGACCATCATCCTAAATAAACCAACAAAATCAATGTGTGCGTGCTTAGTTGCTCAGTCGTGTCTGACTCTTTTCAACCCCATGGACTTCAGCCCGTCAGGCTCCTCTGTCCATGGGGATTCTCCAGGCAAGAATACTGGAGTGGGTTGCCATGCCTTACTCCAGAGGATCTTCCTGACCCGGGAATCGAACCCAGGTCTCCCGATTTGTAGGTGGATTCTTTACCATCTGAGCCAGCAGAATCAACAAATAAATAAATAAATAAATAAATAAAAGAGTTTAGCAGGATGGTGGTTACAAAATCAAATTACCGAATGTCAAGAGCAATAACATAGAAGCTATACCCTAGAAGCAATAATCTAGAGAGAAAATCCAGAAGATAACCTCGAAAATCTTTGAAAATGAAGACACTATTCAGAAAAGCACCTAAAGCAAGATATTATCAGGAAATTAACAGAGGACACCCAAGACTTCCATGGAGAAGTTTTATGAAAACTTCTTAAGATATAAAGATTATCTTAGCAAATGGGGAGACATTCCACACTTTTGTTTAGAATAACATAATAAAGATGTCAAGGTAACTTTTAGAAATTTATAGAAATTCAACAGAATCTAATCAGAATTTCAATTAGGTCATTTTTTAGGAACTCCAAAAACTTATTCTAAAATTTATATAGAAGAAAAAAGACCATAATTGCTAGTCAATTCTGAAACAGCAAAGCAAAGAGGAGTCTCTCATTCTACCATCTATAAAGACATATAACAAAGCCATGGTGTGTCTGTGGCTTTCTTGGTGCAAAAAGAAACAAACAGAATTAATGAGAGGGCTTGGAAACTAATAGATACAGATGGAGACAAGGGTGCAGATGAAGACAGAGATAAAGGCGGGGGAGGAGGAAGGAAGGGGAGGGAGAGGAAGAGGAAAAGAGAAATATGGCAACTATATCGATTCGATTATATCAAAAAGGACTTCTGCTTATTGAAGGATGCAATGGACAAATTTAAAAGAGAGGAATTCCCTAGTGGTCCGGTGGTTAGGACTCGGCGCTTTCACTGCTGGGGTCTGGGTTCAATCCCTGATCAGGGAGCTAAGACTCCACAAGCAAGCCACAAGCAAAAGAAAAAGTATTAAAAGACAGAGGGTAGATTGGGAGGAGGTTTTTACAACATTTAACACTGACAAAGTTCAAATATTAAAAATATAAACGAAACTCCTACAAATCAACAAGGAAGAGAGGGAATTTCAGTAGAAACTTGATAAAAGAAATAAATACATGGGCATTTTATAGACAGTGAAGCCCAAAAGATTAACTACATGAAGAATGAGATCGTCACTTTGCACACACTAAAGTGGCAACATTAAAAAGCTGGATTATGCCAACTGTCGGTGGCCACAAGAGAATACAGGATCCCTGAATCCCCACGTGACCCACATGCAGCACTGGTGGGTATGAAAGTTGGTGCTGCCATTCTAGAGATACTGGCAGGACGTGCACAAACACACACACACAAACACACACACACACTGCCCTAACCACGCCCTTCTTAAAGAACTTTTCACAAAGGAATGCCTACATGATCTGTGCACGGTCACACTCACTGCAGTGTTGTTTGAGGTCATGGCTGATGGGCAGCAGTCTAGCCATTTAGGTGAAATGCCCACTGTGGAGGAGTATGCAACAGTAGGTAAACAGATAGGCATGGAAATATCTTTGAAACAGAGTGCTGAACTAACACAACATTGTAAAGCAATTATACTCCAATTAAAAAAAAAAGAGTGCTGAATGAAATGAGAAATAGAATGATCTATTGCCTATACCATTTAGGTAAATTAAAATATTTGCACACAAAACAATACTTTACAAGGACATATGCAAATAAAAAGTGCACATCAAACGCGACATAGTAAGTTGACTTTGGCAAGGAAGGGATTAGGAGAGGATAACAATATTATATTTTATTTTATAGCTACAGTTTTGCTAGCAGTCATGTAAAGATGTGAGAGTCAGACCATAAAGAAGGGTGAATGCCAAAGAGTTGATGCTTTCGAATTGTGGTCCTGGAGAAAACTCTTGAGACTTCCTTTGACTGCACTGAGATCAAACCACTCAACCCTAAAGGAACTCAACCATGAATATTCATTGGAAGGACTGACGTTGAAGCTGAAGCTCCAATAGGCCACCTGATGTGAAGAGCCGACTCTCTAGAAAAGACCAGACCCTGATGCTGGGAAAAACTGAGGGCAGGAGGAGAAGGGGGCAACAAGGGATGAGATGGCTGGATGACATCATTGACTTAATGGATTCAGTGTGAGCAAACTCTGGGAGATAGTGAAGGACAGGGAAGCCTTGCCTGCTGCAGTCCATGGAGTTGCAAAGAATCAGACACAACTTAGCCACTGAACAACAGCGATGATTATACTGATAAAAAGGACTCAACAATTAAGATGGGGAATAAAAAGGCCTTTCAAGTACAAACGATAATAGAGGGTGAGGGTCATGAACTGAGATTTATAATTAACTCAACCCTCTGCTCCTAAGGTTCCAAAAAAAAAAAAAAATGTAGAAAAAGAGAGAGTGACTAGGTTGGTACTTGAGATAAGATGATCTGGGTAGGTCTCCTCTGTAAGGATCAAAGGCCAACAGTAAAAAATAAATGAGGAAAGAAAGGGACAGGGTGCAAGATAAGAACTGGGTAGTCAGGACCCATCACATAGGAATTTAGAAGGAAGTCAGATTTTATTCTAGCCTGATGAGATAACATAGATGATTTTAAGCAGAGGGTGTAAGGATCTAAGTTACTGTTTTAAAAGATCACTGTGGGGGAATTTGGGGTTGACATATACACACTATTGGTTTTGTTTGTTGTTGTCCAGTCACTAAATCGTGTCCAACTGTTTGGGACCCCGTGGACTGCAGCATACCAGGCTCCCCTGTCCTTCACTATCTCCCAGAGTTTGCCCAAATTCATGTCCATTGAGTCAGTGATGCTATCTAACCATCTCAACCTCTGCCACCCACTTTTCCTCCTGCCCTCAATCTTTCCGAGCATCAGGGTCTTTTTCAATGAGTCGGCTCTTTGCATCAGGTGGTCAGAGTATTGGAGCTTCAGCATCTGTCCTTCCAATGAATATTCAGAGTTGATTTCCTTTAGGATTGACTGGTTTGATCTCCTTGCAGTCCAAGGGACTCTCAAGAGTCTTCTCCAGCACCACAGTTTGAAAGCATCAGTTCTTTGGTGCTCAGCCTTCTTTATGATTCAACTCTCACATCCATACAGGACTACTGGAAAAACCATAGCTTTAACCATATGGATCTTTGTTCACAGTGATGTCTCTGCTTTTTAATACATTGTGTAGGTTTGTCGTAGCTTTCCTTCCAAGGAGCAAGCATCTTTTAATTTCATGGCTGTAGTCACTGTCCACAGTGATTTTGGAGCCCAAGAAAATAAAACCTGTCACTGCTTCTACCCTTCTATTTGTCATGAAGTGATGGGACTGGCTGCCATGATCTTAGTTTTTTGAATGTTGAGTTTTAAGCTAGCTTTTTCACTCTCCTCTTTCACCCTCATCAAAAGCCTCTTTAGTTCCTCTTCATTTTCTGCCATTAGAGTAGCATCATCTGCATAGCTGAGGTTGTTGATATTTCTCCTGGCAATCTTATTTCAGCTTGTGACTCATACAGCCAGGCATTTCACATGATGTACTCTGCATAGAAGTTAAATAAGCAGGGTGACAATATACACACTCTTGATACACTCTTTTCCCAGTTTTGAACCAGTCCATTGTTCCATGTCCAGTTCTAACTGTTGCTTATTTACCCACATACAGATTTCTCAGGAAACAGGTGAGGTGGTCTCTTTAAGAATTTTCCACAGTTTTTTGTGATCCATACAGTCAAAGGCTTTAGTCAATGAAGCAGGAGCAGATGTTTTTCTGGAATTCCCTTGCTTTCCCTATGATGTAGCGAATGTTGGCAATTTGATCTCTGGTTTTTCTACTTTTCCTGAACCCAGCTTGTACATCTGGAGGTTCTCAGTTCACATACTGCTGAAGTCTAGGTTGAAGTATTTTGAGCATAACCTTCCTAGCATCTGAAATGAACACAGTTGTGTGATAGTTTGGACATTCTTTGGCATTGCCTTTCTTTGGGATTGGAATGAAAACTGACCTTTTCCAGTCCTGTGGCCACTGAGGAGTTTAATCTCTTCAATTTCTGTTAGGTCTTTACCATTTCTGTGCTTTATCATGCCCATCCTTCCATGAAATGTTCCCTTGATATCTCCAATTTTCTTCAAGAGATCTCTAGTATTTCCCATTCTGTTGTTTTCCTCTATTTCTTTGCATTGTTCATTAAAGAAGGCCTTCTTATCTCTCCTCGATGTTCTCTGGAATTCAGCTTTCAGTTGGATGTATCTTTCCCTTTCTTCTTTACCTTTCACTTCTCTTCCTTCCTCAGCGATTTGTAAAGCCTCCTCCAAAAGAAGACAGCCATTTTGCCTTCTTGGATTTTTCTTTGGGATGGTTTTGGATACTGCCTCCCGTACAAGGTTACAAACCTCCATCCGTAGCTCTTCAGGCACTTTATCAGATCTAACCCCTTGAATCTATTCATTACCTCCACTGTATAATCATAAGGGATTTGATTTAAGTCATACCTGAATGGCCTACACTACGGATACTATATATAAACAGATAACTAATGAGAACCCCCTGTATAGCACAGAGAACTCTACTTGGTGCTCTGTGATGACCTAAACAGGAAAGAAATCCAAAAAAGACAGGAGATACATACACATATGGCTGGGTCAGTTTGCTCTACAGCAGAAAATGACAGAGCAGTGCAAAGAAACTATAATCCAATTTTTAAAAATAAAATAAATAAAGATCACTTTGGCTTCCTCATGGAGAATAGACTGGGAATAGAAGGGCCCAGAGTCGAAACGGGGCAACTCCCCTGGTGGTCCACTAGCTAAAACTCTGCTCCCAATGCAGGGGGCCCTGGTTTGATCCCTGACCAGGGAACTAGATCCCACAAGCTGCAACAAAGATCGAAGATCCCAAGTGTCGCAACTAAAACCCATCACAGTCAAGTAAAGTAATTAAAAAAAAAAAAAAAGTAGAAATGGGAAGACCAACCAGGAGCTTACTGCAATGGCACTGGCAAGAGGTGAAAATGACTCATCGTAACCTGGGGCTTCCAGAGGGGCTTCGTTGGTAAAGAATCTGCCTGCAGTGCAGGAAACCCGGGTTCGATCCCTGGGTTGGGAAGATAACCTGGAGAAGAGAATGGCTACCCATTCCAGTATTCTGGCCTGGAGAATCCCATGGACAGAGGAGCCTGGCAGGCTACTGTCCTTGGGGTCACAAGGACATTACTGAGTGACTAACCACTTTCACAACGTGGTAGGCAGTGGTAGCGGAGATGGGGAGGAGGGAACTGATTCTGAATGTGTTTTGGAGGAAGAGCCATCCAAAGACGTGGGGAAATAAGGGAACAGGAGTCATCAGGATGATTACTAGATATTTGAACAAGTGGGTGGTTCGATGTGCCCATCAAAGCTGGATATGGTGTCTGCAGCTTGGGGAAGAGGTTGGTTGGGGGTTTGTTCACGGTTACACAGTGAGTTCACATTGGAACCGGAGCCTGGGCTTCTTGGTTCTGAAAACAGTTACTATCAACTTTCCTTTTAGCCAGCCAGGGTAAGTGCATTCCTGTGAAAAACAAGTGAAAGTGTTCGTCGCTCAGTCATGGCCAACTCTTTGTGACCCCATGGACTGCAGCCTGCCAGGCTCCTCTGTCCATGGAATTCTCCAGGCAAGAACACTGGAGTGGGTTGCGTTCCCTTCTCCAGGGGATCTTCCCGACCCAGGGGTCATGCTCCCATCTTCTGCATTGCAGGCAGATTCTTTACCATCTGAGCTACCAGGGAGGAATGTGAAAGAAGAAAACAAGATTGACAGGCAGAGTTAGGGTACCCACAAGCCTTACTGGCCTCACCAGGGTGCTCTCCCTCCCCGCAGGCAGAGAGGTATGAATGTGACAAGCTGCTTGGCCAACATAGGCAGCATCCTGAGCCCGCTGGTGGGCATGACCTCCGACCTCTACCCTTCCCTGCCTCTTTTCATCTATGGAGGGGTCCTCGTGGCTGCCTGCCCCATCACTGCCCCCCTGCCAGAGACGCTGGGGCTGCCGCTGCCCAACACACTGCAAGACCTGGAGAGAAGGTAGGCTTCCCCCCATACCCTCAGAGCTCTAGGACTGCACAAATCATTGATCCCATCCATTTAACAAAACAAGAAGAAAAAAAAAAACAGATCCAGGGGAGACTGGGGACTTAGTTGGGGTCATTCAGCTAGACTCTGGTGGAGCCAAGGCCAGAATCCAGGCCTCTGGCTTCCCTGGTCCTGTTCTCACAGATAGGCAGAGTCCCCTAGAATCCCTTCTGGGACTCTCAACTCTTGGAAACAGTGGGAGATTTGGACATAAAGTGGGACAACTGAGCACAAACCTAAAAAGGATCCCCCATCTCTACTCCCACACCCTGCTTCTCCTTCCCCCATAGGTGGGAAGAGAAATCGGGGCAGAAGCAGCAGGAACAGCAGATGGTCCCACTCCAGTCCTCCTGAGAACCGAGCAGGGGCAGAGGGTGGACGGAGTCCCTGCATCTCCACCCCAGGAGGAGGAACAGAGAAATCGCAGCCAGGGGAAGATGCGAGGGGCCTCGACTGGACCTGTGGTTCCAGAGAATACTTCCCCGGGGCCCCCCACTCCTGGTCAGACCCATCCTATCATTTCATTAAAAACAGCTATGCACATAAAATGATTCCATTATATATATATTCTTTTTCAGATTCTCTTCCCTCATAGGTTATTACAAGATACTGAATATAGGTCCCTCTGCTATACAGTAGGCCTTTGCTGCCGCCGCTGCTGTTCAATCGCTAAATCATGTCCAACTCTTTGTGACCCCATGGACTGCCGCAGGCTTCTCTGCAATTGCCTGGCTTCTCTGGCCTTCACTATCTCCCGGAGTTTGCTCAAATTCACGTCCATTGAGTCATGATACTATCCAACCATCTCATCCTCTGTCGTCCCTTTCTCCTCCTGCCTTCAATCTTTCCCAGCATCAGGGTCTTTTCCAATGAGTCGGCTGTTTGCATCAGGTGGCCAAAGTATTGAAGCTTTAGCTTCAGCATCAGTCCTTCTGATGAATATTCAGGGTTGATTTCCTTTAGGATTGACTGGTTTGATCTCCTTGCAGTCCAAGGGATTCTCAAGAGTCTTCTCCAGCACCACAATTTGAAAGCATCAATTTTTCAGCTGTTACCTGAACTCATTTCCTTGCAGTTGTTGGGCTGAGGGCCTTGGCCACCACTCAAAGCCCAGGCATTTTGTATGATCTCGTTGTCCTTATCTTGTAGAAACTTAATCGTTTGTTTACTATTACTGGGCAAAGGTAACAGTAGTGCAAAGTCCTCTAGTAAGGAAAGTGCTTGGCAATTTCTGGAAACAGCAAGTCCTGTTTGGCTGGAGCAGACTAGTAAGGAGGCAGTGCTAGGATACCAGATCAAGGAGGAAGAAGAGGCTGATCACACAACGGCCTTGCAAGTACTTTTGAGACCAGGAGCTTTACTTTGAAAAAGATGAGAAAGTGATAGAGCATCTCAAATAGAGGACAGATACAATTTGACTTATACGTCAAAAGGAACCAAAAAACAAGACAAAAAAAAAAAATGGACTTCCCTGACAGTATAGTAGTTAAGACTCTACACTTCCAATGCAGGGGACACAGGTTTGATCCCTGGTCAGGGAAACAAGATCCTGCATGCCACATGGTACAGACAAAAACTTTTTAAAATGACTTAAAGAAAAAAAAAAAAGGAAGCTTCTGAATGCTGTGTTGAAGACAGACTACACAATGAGTCTGGGTCGAAGCAGGAAGACCAGTGTGGAGGCAGTTATCCAGGAGAGAGATGACACTGGCCAAGACCACAGTGGTTGTGCCCTGGATATATTCAAGGAAGAGACAACAGGATTTTTTTTTTAATGAATTAGATTTGAGTATGTGAGGGAAAGACTGACTTCCCAAGTGGCACTAGTGGCAGAGAACCTGCCTGCCAATACAGGAGACACAAGAGACACGATTCAGTCCCTGGGTGGGGAAGATGCCCTGGAGGAGGAAATGGCAACCCACTCCAGTATTCTTGCCTGGAGAATCCCATGGACAGAGGAGCCTGGCGGGCTACAGTTCATCGGGTCGCAAATATTTGGACATGACTAAAGTAACTGAGCATGCACGCATGTGAGAGAAAGAGTGAAGTCAAGAATGACTCCACGGTGTGGGGCCTGCACTACTGGAAGGACAGGGTTATCATCTACTGAGATAAGCAAGCCTGCAGTTTGGGGTTAGGGATGAGTCATGTCTGAGATGATTCTAGGTATCCAAGTGGAGCTGGCAGGCAGCAATGATGACAGTGATAACAATAATCAAAGCTCCAGCCGTAGTACTAATCAGAGTCAGGCACTCTTCCAACGCTTTACATGTCTTAATTCATTTAATCCTCATAACAACCTTATGACGTCGAGCTATCATTATCCCCATTTTACAGATGAGGAAATTTTGGATATATGAGTCTGGTGTTCAGAGCAGAGGCTGGGCTGGAGACATAAAATCTGGAAGTCATCAATGTGTGGGTGACATAACCTAGAGAGTGAGTGTGAAGGTCCAATGACTGAGCCCAGATCTTCCAAAGTTTAGAGAGTGGGCGCATGAGGAAGATCAGCAAAGAAGACTGAGGAACAGCAGTCAGGGATGTAGGAGAACCAAGAGGGGGTCCTCAGAGGCTCTGTACAGAAAATAGTTCTAGAAGGAAGAAGTGATGAAGAGAAAGCACTTTGGGAACTGCAAATCGAGACCTCAATATAAGGAGACAATGTGGGGTTGGGTGCTGACCACTGAATGATTGTATATGCATGTGTGCTAAGTTGCTTCCGTCATGTCCAACTCTTTGCAACCTTATGGACTACAGCCTGCCAGGCTCCTCTGTCCATGGGATTCTCCAGGCAAGAATACTGGAGTGGGCTCCTCCAGGGCATCTTCCCAACCCAGGGATCAAAGAAGTCTCTTCTGCCTCATGCTTTGGCAGGCAGATTCTTTACCACTAGTGCCACCTGGGAAGCCACCCTATCGCAAGTCACAAGGCCTCAGCTCCCACATCTGTAAAATGGGTCTTTACCACCCTGTGACCAGTCTTTGTCCCCATTCTCATCCCAGGACCACCTACTGAGTTAGGCTTACCACCCTCATGTCTCTGCCCCATCTCCCCATCTCTTGCCACTTGCCTCACTAGAATGTTCTAGTTCATAATCTATACTTTTGCCTCCAAGGTGTCCCCTCATCTTGAACCAGGCTTATGATGGGGGGCAGGGTATCACTGTAAATACTTGTAGGATTCATCTCCCACCTTGCCTCTCCTCTGACCCTGGCTCTCCTCTGACCCTGGCTCAGGCCCAGAGACTCAAGAGCTGCAGCAAGGGAGAGGGAAAGAGCTGCCTGTTACCCACCTAGAACCCCAAATCCCAGAAATGGATTTACAGAGGAACCATGGGTAGGACTGGGAGGGGTCAGGAACTGAGGTTCAAGGTGCAGGGGCCTGAGGCCAGAGGGGCCAGAGACCTCACAGGGGCCTGAGGAATAAGGTCTGTGATTGAGGACTGGGCTACAGGCAAGGTGTGGGAAACCTGAGGCTGGGACATGAGATTGGGAACCAGGAAACCACATCTTAGGGCCATGGGCCAGCCATCACATGGACCCCAGCCAGGAAGGCCCAGACAGCACCCTTCAGGACTCTGGAGACCAGAAAGAAAGAATCTGGGAAGAGGGCAGCTGGGTGGAGTTTGAGCTCTCCAGGACTGAGCCAGGGAAGTCAGAGGAAGTCAAGTACAAAGACAGACATACTAAGGAGACCAGAGCAAGGAGCCAGGAGATGAACTGTCCAGGTGAGGCTGGGGCCAGGGAAACAAGCCCTTGAAGGGACAGGAAACCCAGACCTGAAAGATGGACGAAATGCCTAAAATGATCACCTGTGATCAAACACTGGAGCGTTTCTAGATAAGCCAGCCCAGAGTGACTCAAGTGTGTTCCTGAGATGCCAGTCCTAAAAGATGCTCTACATAAAAATAGTTCTGTGGTGAAATAAGTTTGGAAAACACCGCATGTTCTTCTCTGCCTCTCAGAGATTCTTAGTGTACATTTGCCATTTAAAGGCTCTAATAAAGGCAGGAATAGAGACTCAGACATAGAGAACAGACTTATGGACACTTATGGACTCAGGGGGGGAAGGAGAGGGTGGGACAAATTGAGAGAGTAGCATTGAAATATATACATTACCAGGTGTAAATTTAAAATGCCATGAAATTGAAAGAAACTTGCTCCTTGGAGAAAAAGCTTTAGCAAACCTAGACAGCATATTAAAAAGCAGAGATATTACTTTGCCGACAAAGGTCAATATATTTAAAGCTATGGTTTTTCCAGTAATCATGTATGAATGTGAGAGCTGGACCATAAGGAAGAAAGCTGAGTGCCGAAGAATTGATGCTTTTGAATTGTGGTGTTGGAGAAGACTCTTGAGAGTCCCTTGGACTGCTAGATCAAACCAGTCAATCCTAAAGGAAATCAAACCTGAATATTCATTGGAAGGACTGATGCTGAAGTTGAGGCTCCAATACTTTGGCCACCTGATGCAAAGAGCTGACTCACTGGAAAAGACCCTGATGCTGGGAAAGATTGAAGGCAGGAGGAGAAATGGGCAACAGAGGATGAGATGGTTGGATGGCATCACCAACTCAATGGACAGGAGTTCGAGCAAGCTCCGGGAGATGGTGAAAGACAGGGAAGCCTGGTGTGCTGCAGTCCAAGGGTTCACAAAGAGTGAGACACAACTGAGCAACTGAACAACAATAACCATGTGTAAAATAGATGGCTAATGGAAAGTTGCTGTATAGCGCAGGGAGCTCAGGCTAGTGTTCTGTGACAACCTTGGTGGGTGGGATGGGGTCGGAGGTGGGAGGGAGGTTCAGGAGGGAAGGAACATGTGTATATCTGTGGCTGATTCATGTTGATGTATGGCAGAAACCAACACAATATTGTAAAGCAATTATCCTCCAATTAAAAAAATTTTTAAAGAGTGTGAAAAATAAATAAAGGCTCTGATAGGTTCCTGCAGTAAAGAAAGCCTAATTAATTTATCATCGAAGACTTTTTTCTTATAACTTATACCTACTAATGTTCTGCAAAATAAACTTTGAGGTATACTAGACTAGCCTCCCATTTTACTTCCAGCTTTACCAAAACTCAGAGAAGGAGAGTAATGTGCCCAAGATCTCATGACCAGGAGAGACAGAGCTGAGTAAAACCCCAGGTATCCCATTTTTAAAGAACATCAAAGCTGGGACAGTCCTCTAGGACCATATAGTGCATCTATTCCATCTTTGCCTGTTTCCTCAATTCCATTTACGGAAGGGTAGCCTGAGGCTGGGAGAGAAGCCATGACTATTTCTTCCCCACAAGGTTCTCGCCTGGGCCCCCAACTTGACTCCAACATCCTGGTGCACTGAAAACTAAGTAACCTCTGGAATCAGATCCTCCTCCCCAGCCAGGCCTACATCCTCCCCACTGGGGCCGGCTCCCACTGACCATCACTCTACCTTTCTTCACCTTTATCCCTAAGCTCAGGAAGTTCAGGGGCTCTGGTCCGCCCCGGTACCTTTCTCAGCATCAATCTTGTCTCCTCAACTCACTCACCAATCCCATGACTTCGGCTGTGGTTTCTCCTGTTCCCTCCCCAGTGTTGAACACAGTGCTGGGCATAGATTCCAGGCTGTTCCCTCAAGACTGCATGATCAATCTGGAGGAAGTAGGCTACGGCACAGGCTGCACTGTGTGGTTTTTTAACAGGGACTCCTGGGCTTCCCTGAGGTCTCAGATGGTAAAGAATCTGCCTGCAATGTGGGAGAACTGGGTTTGATCCCTGGGTTGGGAAGATGCCCTGGAGGAGGGCATGGCAACCCACTCCAGTATTCTTGCCTGGAGAATCCCCGTGGACAGAGGAGCCTGGCGGGCTGCAGCCCAGGGGGTCGCCAAGAGTCGGACACAGCGTAGTTAGGCACAGCACACAGCACCTATCCCTGGATGTTGGGCAGAGGAGGAGGGCTAAGCTGGAGGTGGGCTTTTATCCCTGTCTTTCTCCACCCCGGGTGGCTTACAGAGCCACCCCACTGGCTGTTGGTGGCAGGAAAGCTAGAGCAGGCGGGGCATATGCTCAGTGGAAAGGTTCACATGCCTGGGAGGAAAACACAGAGATAAATATTCACCCCAGAAGTGACAGCTGGAGACCCACCGTCCAAAAGCCAGACCCAGACCCAGCCTGGCTTCCCTCCTCCTTTCCGGAACGGCTGCCGTTTTCTGTTAGAAGTTTCCTTTCGGAAAAGGACTTCCTTTCTCTGATACACACCCAACTGCTCCCTTTCTGAGCCTCTGGTCCTCTATGGGAAGAGGAAGCAGGGTGGGGAAGTGTGGTCCCCACCTCTGAGGACTGCGTGCTCCCTGCCGCTGCTGGCGGGGCACACCCCCTTCTCCAAGGGGCTGCAGCTCCAAGCCAACCCCTGAAGTGCCCCAGGGAGAGGGAGAGGCAGCTCGAGCAGGCAGGCCCTCCTCCCTCGCTGGCCTCAGCCCTGGGGCTACAGGTCCTAACTCAATTGTGCATGGTTAATCACAGAGTGTGCCGGCCAGCGGAGTAAACAGGCGGCCTCCGAGGTCCACTCAAAGTCATCAATCCCTGCCCTGGTCAGGCCTCCTTCAGTGCTGGGCCTGGCAGGTGGCGCCAAGGGGGCAGGGAAGGGGGGCCACGGGGCCAGGGTTGTGTTAGACCCTGGAAGAAAAGCTGATTGCTCCACAGCCCAGGGAAATGGATGAGGAGGAAAGAAGAGATGTGGATACACCAACACTGACATTTGGGGGATCTTCAGGATGGGGCAAAAGCAATGATTGGGAAGCTCTGGCACCTACTAGCCATGTGACCTTGAACAGATGACTGGACCTCTCAGTGCCTCAGTTTTCTCATCTATAAAGTGGGGATAATAATTCTACCCACTTCTTCAGGTTGCTATAAAAATTAAATTAGTGAAAACACGTAAAATACTGAGAACAGTGCCTGCACACAGCTGGGCCTATTTGTTTGCTAAATAAATGGAACAACAGAATGAATGACTGGGAGAAACACTGGCTTAGCAGTTCCCATGATACCCTGTGTCTTTGAAATCACCTAGAGTTCTCAACAAGGTGTGTGCAAAACCTACAGACTGTGGAAGAATCAAGAGGGCATAATGAGTTAACCTAACCTCTCTGGGCCACAGTTTTCTGTATGTAAAGGGAGATCATAATTGCGCCTGTATCAAGGAGCTGTTAGGAGGGTTAAATGAGAAAGTGCACTAACGTGTTTATGAATGCAGTAGCCGGTAGCAAATCCCTTATGCTTGGTTATACAGTGGAAGTGACAAAGAGATTCAACGGATTAGATCTGATAGCATGCCTGAAGAAATGTGGACGGAGGTTCATAACATTGTACAGGAGGCAGTGATCAAAGACATGCCCAAGAAAAAAAAATGCAATAAGGCAAAATGTTTGTCTGAGGAGGTCTTTCAAATAGCTGAGAAAAGAAGAGAAGCAAAAGGCAAAAGAGAAAAGGAAAGATATATCCATCTGAATGCAGAGTTCCAAGAGACAGCAAGGAGACACAAGAAAGCCTTCTTCAGTGATCAATACAAAGAGATAGAGGAAAACAATAGAATGGGAAAGACGAGAGATCGCTTCAAGAAAACCAGAGATACCAAGGGAACATTTCATGCAAAGATGGACACAATAAAGGACAGAAATGGTATGGACCTAACAGAAGCAGAAGATATTAAGAAGAGATGGCAAAAATACACAGAAAAAATAAAAGTCACTCAGTCGTGTCCGACTCTTTGTGACTCCATGGACTGTAGACCATGGAATTCTCCAGGCCATAATACTGGAGTGGTAGCCTTTCCCTTCTCCAGGGGATCTTCCCAACCCAGGGATCGAACCCAGGTCTCCCGTATTGTGGGCAGATTATCTACCAACTGAGCCACAAGGGAAGCCCAAGAATACTAGAGTGAGTAGCCTATCCTTTCTCCAGGGGATCTTCCTGACCCAGGAATCGAACTGGGGTCTCCTGCATTGCAGGCAGATTCTTTACCAACTGGGTTATCCAGAAAGCCCCTAGAATACACAGAAGAAATATACAAAAAATATCTTAATGATTTGGATAACCACTATGGTGTGATCACTCACCCACAGCCAGACATCCTGGAGTTCAAAGTCAAGCAGGCCTTAGGAAGCATCACTATGAACAAAGCTAGTGGAGGTGATGGAATTCCAGCTGAGCTATTTCAAATCCTAAAAGATGATGCTGTTAAAGTGCTACACTCAATATGCCAGCAAATTTGGAAAACTCAGCAGTGGCCACAGGACTGGAAAAGGTCAGTTTTCATTACAATCCCAAAGAAGGGCAATGCCAAAAAATGTTCAAACTACTGCACAACTGTACTTATTTCACATGCTAGCGAAGTCATGCTCAAAATCCTTCAAGCTAGGCTTCAACAATACATGAATCGAGAGCTTCCAGATGTTCAAGCTGGATTTAGAAAAGGCAGAGGAACCAGAGATCAAATTGCCAACATCCATTGGGATCATCGAAAAAACAAGAGAGTTTCAGAAAAACATCTACTTCTGCTTTATTGACTATGCCAAAGCCTTTGACTGTGTGGATCACAACAAACTGTGGAAAATTCTTAAAGAGATGGGAATACCAGACCACCTGACCTGCCTCCCGAGAGAATCTGTATGCAGGTCAAGAAGCAGCAGTTAGAGCCAGACATGGAACAACAGACTGGTTCCAAATCGGGAAGGAATATGTCAAGGCTGTATACTGTCATCCTGCTCATTTAACTTATCTGCAGAGCACATCATTCGAAGTGCTGGGCCGGATGAAGCACAAGCTGGAATCAAGATTGCTGGGAGAAATATCAATAACCCCAGATATGCAGATGACACCACCTTTATGGCAGAAAGTGAAGAACTAAAGAGCCTCTTGGTGAAAGTGAAAGAGGAAAGTCAAAAAGTTAACTTAAACTCAACATTCAGAAACCGAAGATCATGGCATCTGGTCCCATCACTTCATGGCAAATAGATGAGGAAACAATGGAAACAGTGACAGACTTTATTCGGGGGGGCTCCAAAATCACTGTGGTTGGTGACTGCAGCCATGAAATTAAAAGGCACTTGCTCCTTGGAAGAAAAGCTATGACAAACCTAGAAAGCATATTAAAAAGCAGAGACATTGCTTTACCAACAAAGGTCCGTAGAGTCAAACCTATGGTTTTTCCAGTAGTCATGTATGGATGTGAGTGTTGGACCATAAAGAAGGCTGAACGCCAAAGAATTGATACTTTCAAAGTGCCGTTTGGAGAAGACTCTTGAGAGTCCCTTGAACTGCAAGATCAAAGTTGTCAATCCTAAAGGAAATCAATTCTGAATATACATTGGAAGGACTGATGCTTAAGCTGAAGCTCCAACACTTTGGCCACCTGATGGGAAGAGCCAGCTCATTGGAAAAGACCCTGACGCTGGAAATGATTGAAGGCAGCAGGAGAAGGGGATGACAGAGGATAAGATGACTGGATGGCATCACAGACTCAATGGACATGAGTTTGAGAAAGCTCTGGGAGTTGGTGAATGACAGGGAAGCCTAGCGTGCTGCAGTCCATGGGGTCGCAAAGAGTCTGGACACGACTGAACGACTGAACAACAACAAATGAAGTGTTTACAAACACAGTAGCCAGCAGCAAGCGCTGCAAGCAAGGTACCCAGTTCCTATTTCTTCCTGGAGCTATATCTGCACCATCCTTTACTCACCCATGCCAACGAAAAGCCTTCACCATAGTCTATGAAGTAGGAATATGTACTATCATTTCTCTCCCTGCGAAGGAAAATACGCTCTGGACACCAGCCCCAGGCACCCCGGCCTCTCGGCGCCCCTGTCCCAGGCAAAAAGCAGCGCTGGCCGCTAGACGGCGCGGCGGGAGCTGCAGGGAGCGGTGGGTGCCACTGGAGCCGCCCGGGCAGCAAGCTCAAGGATTCGGGCGCAGGCTCGGAGAGTGAAGGGCAGCCCGCTGCCACCGATGGACTTGCTGCGCCTGTGAGAGGCGAGGGTCTCGCCGAGAGGTGGGTGGGAGAGGGACCCGGCTTAGGCTCCACTCGCCTGGCTCCGTCCCTTTCCTGGCCTTCGTGGGCTTCGAACTTCAGTCTCCACCTCGGTGGGCAGTTCGAAGACGGGATACATGCCCTCGGGAGTCGGAGTCGGAGGGAAGGGTGTTACCAGGAAAGGAAGCAAACTTAGCTGGGTCGGGAGCTGGGAACCCCGAAATCCGTCCTGCCTCACCAGGTCACTCCCAGGGCGCACGGACTCAGTTACAGAGAGTTTGGGGGAAACCTTGGACATCAAAACCTCAGGGCCGGGATCCCGCCCTACGTTTCCGCCCAGAGCTCACCTGACTTCTCTCCCCGGGCCGGGGCCCCTATACCGTGTGGCGTGAAAACATGGGGCCGGGTGTCCACTGACCAAGCGTAGCAAAGTCGACGCTGTTAATCTGATTTTTCGAACTGCTGTTGGCCACGGAGATTTGCGCGAGAAGCACGGGCCTCCGTCGCGGAAAGCGCGCCTTTCCTCCGTCCGGGCCGCACGGCCGCAGGGCGTCCAGCTCCTAGGCGGCAGCAAGTGACCTGGACTCAGGTCCTTACACGCGGGACAAGGGAACGCTAACGCGCGCCCTGAGAGAACGCAGCTTTTCCCCGCTCCCCAGTCCCACCAGGATCCAGAGATTCGTCCATGATGCGTTGCCTCGGTTCCCAACAATCACCGCCCGACCCCGGGCGCCCGGTTAACTCGCCCCCACCCGCTGTAAGGACTAGGCAGCGCCCCTGCAGGTTCAGGCCGCGCGAGGCGCCGCTCTCCGGGCCGCCAGAATCCATCCTTTCTTTGGAAGCTGACTTTGAGGCTTCGGGGCCGGCGGCGCGGGGCTCTTGCGGGCCCCCGCCTGCCCCGAGGCTCCCAGAACAGAGCCGTGCTGGGGGAGGTGAAGCTCCCAGTAGGCGAAGGGGAGATTGTTCCTAAGAGGCCTTATCTTAGCAACTAGACTCGGAAAAGCCCGATATCCTGTCCAAGATGATGCCTTTGTAGAAGTCGCTTTCCTCCGGTCCCCCGGGCTGCAGGGACTGCGGGGGATCGGGAGGGGCGCCTTTCTAGGCCTCCTCCATCCGCAGCCCCTCCCTGATTTTAGTTTCTCCTTTTAAATCTGGGAATTAGTCTCTCCGCCCGGAAGGTGAGAGGGAGGGGGTAACAAGGCTGAGGGCCTAAAGCAGTGGGGGGTGAGGTGGGGGGGAACGTATCAAGGAAGGGTACCCCCAGAACGACCGGCTGCCTCCCCTCTGGGAATGGAGGCCCCTTCCCACCACGGGTGAGATCACCAACCCAGGTCCTTTCCAGAGGGTACTGAAGACCAACCCTAGGTCTGGTGGGGGCCAGGAGGATCGCCCACTCCGCCACCTTCTCCCAGAACAGGAAGCAGCACTGAGAAGTGGCAAGTTTATCTCGGTCTGAGCTTCTAAAGTGGCTTCAAGCCAAGGGTGAAGGTTAAGCTGAGGGGCTGCGAGCGCAGAGCGGGAGCGCGACGCTCACTTCCTCCCCGCACCCGCGCGCGGCTTTCAGCCAAGATCCTCGAATTTTTACAAATGCTGTCACCGGTTTCTGACATCCCTGAAAGCCTTCACTCTCCCTCCGACCCCAGTCCCCGGACCGCCCCAGGCACGCTGACCGCATCCTAGGTGAAACCCCCTGGCACGCGAGCTGCTTATACCTCTACTCATCTGTAAAATGGGAATAATAATAGAAGTTCCCCCTGGGAGTTGCAATGAGAAACAAAACTAGTTAATTAAGAGTCCTTAAAGGGCCGGACACGTAGTAAGTGCTCAATACGAGTTATAAATAACAATGATGATGGCTTTCACTTGTAACAAACGCCAATGCCAAGTTTAACCTGCAACTGGCGACCAAACAGCGCTGTCAGGGAAGTATTTCTAGGTGCCCTGACTGATAATGAAACAGACTAGAGGGGGCCCTAACTTGCTCAGGGCGCCTCCACTGGGAAGCCGGAGAGCTAGTTCCCACCCAAGGCATCTTCTCTCTTCCTCCAGGAGAGGAGGCTGAGAGAGGAACCCGGCCCTACGGGCCGACCCGCTGTTCCCTCGGTGGCCTAAAGGGAGTGAGTGAATCCTCGGCCCGGCGACCAAAATAGCAACCGCCAGGAGCCTGTGCCAACAAGGATCCCGCCCGAAAGGCCAGAAAAGGGAAGTGGCCGAGGTCAAGCCCGGCCGTCCGACTGCGGCTGAGGGTCGCGCGGGGGCGGGGCTGGACCCCCACGTGCGCCGCCTGCCGCTGCCTCGCCGAGCCCTTTGTCGCGAGCAGCCGCGTTCGTGCCGCACTCGGTGGCTTAAAATAAAGACAATGTTCCCAGCCTCCCTGCGGCTAAATCCGGCGCGGGTGCGGGGGCGGTGAGAGAGCCGGGTGGGAGAGCTTCTCCCGGCCCTACCTCCTTTCCTCCCTTCCTGCCTCAGTTTCCCCATCTGGTAAGGGGACTCGGCCAAGTCTGGGGCCGAGAACATACAATCGGGGGTGGGCTGGGGCGAGGGGGCGGGGGCGTCACCCCCCTGCCTCCGCGGCTGCACGGACTTAAAGAGCAAACAAACCTCTTGGGACAGAGAGGGGCACCCAGGAGGAGGCAAGGGAAAGCTGGTCACCCTCCTCTCCCGCCTACAAAATAAGTGTTTTTATTTCTAAAGGGACGTGTGCAGAGGCGGTGGGAGAAGAGAAAAGGGAGACCAAGGAGCTTGGGGGGAGGGGGCAAGGAGAGAGCCTGATTCAGACTCGGAAATGGATGTTGAGCGTGGAGGCCTAACACCCCCACACTCAGCCACGTGTATGCGCACAAGTACACGCAGCCCCACCGCGCGCACAAGCCGCCGCAGCAAATCGAGCGCGGACCAGCAGGGGGCAGCAGGTATCCGCGCCCACGGGCAGGGACTGGTCGAGTTCTGACCCTCCCCTGCCCGGCTGGCTGACCCTGGAATGGGAGGGGGTTGCTCAGATTCCTCTCCAAGCGACAGGGTCTCCTGGACTTAAGAGAGGAGGTGGCCTGGGTGCTTGCTCTAGCCGCAGCTGGCTTTGAGAAGCAGAGATGCCCCCACATGTTACTGCCACGTGTGCCCACCCACCAGGGGCACGATGGTGGCTGGCCGCACCCCAGGGACTCGAGTTTCCGCTCCACCTGACTCCATTGGCAACCGGCACTCCAGCCTGAGGAAGCCCAGGTTACCCTTAGACATCAGGATTGAGGTGGGTGCTGGATGCCGGGAAAGGCAAGGGGCCAATGGTGGGGCAGTTCCCAACACCCCTCCCCGGCCCCTCCAGAGTTTCCGGCTCAGAGCTGAGGGACCTGAGTGCAAACACGTGCCAAGCACATTTTAAACCCACCTCTGCTCTTTGATTTTCTCATCTACATCCTGCAAATAACAGATGATCCTGGTCCTTCCTGCTTTACACCCCAGGGCTTCAGCACAGCTCAGGGAAGCAAAGGACCCAGCAATAGCCTCCCCACCTCTGCTCCGTGGCCAGCTCTCCAGGAGGTCTCTAGGACCAGGTGAGGGCTGGGCACGACCCAGATCTCTATGGCAAAGGTCCCCAGGGGTTCTATCTCTGAGGAAACTCAACACAGAAATCCAAACCAGCCTGGGGGCAGGCAGTGCCGGCCAAGCAGTGGGGCTCAAGGAGGGTAGGGGTAGGAAGGGCAGACTGTCACCTGCCAGGTGCACACCTGTGAGCCCCAAGTGGGAGTCAGGGGAGACAGTTTGACAGGCTGGGAGGAGAGCTGTCTGTCTGCCTGTCTGTCTGTCTTCCAGGTGGAAGCTGGGGGTGGCACAGGCAGAGAGGTAGAAGCTGCCTCACTTGTCAGAATTAGCAAGTTCCACAGTTGGGCAACACTCAGACACACACCGAACACAGACACACGTCCTGGCTTCAGACCCATGGGGCGACACCTGCGTTTCCACCGGCTGCACGGTGACATGAGCACTCAGGGGCACACATGTGCAGGCACTCAGCAGCACATGGAGCAGGCATACGTTCCCCCCCACACACACACACACTCATCCCCGCAAACCAGACACCCATGTGCCCTCACACCCGGCTGTGCAGCGGGGACAGAAAACCAGCACGCGGGCTCGGCGTCCGCTCAGCCCTCAGCCTGGGGCGCGCGCGCGCCAGCCCTCTGGGTCTGTTCCAAGTTGGAGCCTCTCACGTGAGGCCCAATGTGTCATTTCCAAACAGAAGGAATCCAGCTCTTTCCCAGCAGGGAGAAAGAGCAGGGTGTGGGGCTGGGTGGGTGGGCGCGTGGGCATGTGCAAGGGGGCAGGGCGTGTGTGCTGGGGTAACAGGCATGTGAACACCGACCGACCGGGCTGTGTGTGCCGGGGCTTGGTACACGCGGGCTGGGGGCTCTAAGGTTGGGTGGGGGAAGGAGCCGGGGAAACAGTGTGTCTTTGTGAGAGTGTGTGTGTGTGAGCTCGTGTGTGTGTGTGTGTGTGTGTGTGTGTGTGTGTGTGTGCAGCCGAGTCTGTGTGCTTTGGGTGTGGGTGTTTGTCTCCCTGTATCCGCCTTCTCTCCCGTTCTGGACTTTTAGCCTTTCTGGGCTCATCTCCCTCCTGTCCTGCACCCTACCTGTAGGGGCTGGAATTGGGTGCCCTAGTGGAGAAGAAGGCCACGCTCCAGGGCCCACTGTAACCCCGGACGCTGCCCGAGGCTTCCCTCTAGCTCCCCCTCCCTTCCTTTCCTCTCTTTCCTCCCTCCCTCTTTCTCTTCCTCCCTCCCCCCCCCAGGCTGGCGTGCCAGGGGGTGGGACATGCCAATCACTGGCTGTGCCTCTCCGGCTGCCAGCACAGGGCGCAGCTCCCCCCGGGAGCCAGGTGTTTGGGTCCCTGGAGACGCCGTCGGCCCCCCGGAGAGACAGCGGGGCTGAGGACCCTTCAGACCCCTCTCCAGCCCCATGGTGAGTATGTTTGGGAGGGCTTGGGAGGGGCTCCACCGAGGTGGGGGCAGTAGAATCAGGGTCCTCATGCAAGGCAGGGACCAGGACTAGAAGGAAATGAAGAGGGACCCCAGAGAGAGGAGGGGGCCAGGGAAGGGTCTAGAGGCCGAGGCTCTGAAACGCTGCTCCAAGTACCCCATCTCTTGGCTTCTGGTGGATACATCTAATGTTTTTCTGGGGTTCAGCTGGAAAAGGAGCTGGGGCGCCCTTAGGACTCTGGACCCGGAGCCCAGAAGGGATCAGCTTGCCATGCAGCAGCCAGAGCCCCCAAGCCCCAGGGACAAAGTAGGGAGGGCAGGGGGCCAAGAGGTAGCCCTTGCCACCAGAATCTTGTGGGAGGTTGACCGCCCCCCCCCTGACTGGGGTGCCAGTCTCAGAACCTCCTCCTCTCCTCCCTCAGGGAACCCTGACTCCCACCATCCCCATCCACCTTCATCCCCTCCAAGATGGACTGAACCAGGCTGCTGGCCAGATGGACAAGCGGGATGCCAAGGTGGGTGCCGGGCCAGACGCCAGCAGGAGACCAGGCCAAGAGCTCCAGGGCTCCTGGGGGACACGGGCGCATGGACAGCCACGCCGGCCAGGGAACATGGTCCCGATGTGTGCAGGAGCCCAGAGGGCCCTCCCTATGTCCATAGTACCTTGGGCTCTCGCAGGGCAGATCACAGCCCTATATCCAGGTAATGCATAGATACGAACGAGCACCCATGCCAGGTACCCACCCCAGGACCCCCAGACTTCACAATGTGGGGACAGGCTGGAGGCCAGGCGCTCTGATTCTTGCCGAGTGCCAGCTTCTGAGCTGGCAGCTGGGGAGGTTGTGGGCAGCTTTCATCGGGTCACTCCGACAGGTGCTGCTTGGGGGGTTATCAGCGCCAGTGGAGAGAGAGTCACTGCTTCCCAGAAAACGTACCTGCAGCACCGCCCAGGCTGACCCAGGGCCTCCAGCCCAAACGGCAGGAAGGAGTCAGACTGTCTCCTGCAGCCGGACAGTCTCCTGCCCCTGGGTAATCAGCTGCTCACTGAGCTGTCAGATGAGAGTTAGTTCTCTGCCCCCTGACCTCAGCCACTGGGCAAGCTGTGATCGCCACTGCGATATAGAAGGCAGGGGAGGAAACAATGAAATGGGGCCACAGAAGATGTGACTCTGGGCTCCTCGGCTGGGTGCTGGAGGGCTGAGAACCAGATCCCCAAGTGCAAAGAGGAGTCCAGAGGATCAAGAAGAGGGTAGACAGAAGGCATGTCAGACTAGAAAGGAACCTCCCCATTGTACGGATGGAGAGACTGAGGCTGAGGAAGGAGCAGGGACATGCTCATGGTCACAGAAGGGATATTTAGGGATCTGGCTGGGGCTTGGACCCCATTCTCCTCACCCTCAGTACAGCCTTGAACTCCCACCTCCCTGAGCAGGATGATGGGGTGGGGGAAGCAGCGAGCTCCATGAGCAGGAGCTGGGGCTCCTGGGCGGGCGGGGAGAGGTGGGTGAATATCTCGCTGGGTTTCTGTTCTGCTGTGATGCCATGGTGATGCCTAGAAAGATGGGGGAGGGAGGGAGAGAGAAGAAAGGAAATGGGGAGGGGAGTGCCAAGAGTGAAAACAGAGGGCATGCGGAGATGAGGATGAGGGCCAGGCACTTCTGATGCCACCTGGCAGAGTGGGCTCTGGGGCCCAGCCTGCTAACTGCCAGGCTCTGACATGATCCGGCTAAAGTTGGGCAACTGGTTAAGGTCCATCAACAGTGAGAGTATTTGGCACTGGTTCTAAGGCTGACGCTCCTCTTCCGGCTCAGCGGTGCATTTATGAGCGGTTAACTGATGGCTGCTGCCCTTCCCAGGGGTAGTCAGCACGCCCCTGGAGTGGCTGTTGAGCCTGGAAAGGTGATAAAGTGTATCAGTTTACACCCTCCTTTCCAAAGCCAGATGTCAGCGGTGGAAGCTTTGTAAACCTTTAATGGGTCAAGAGCTACCTTCAGAGAAAAATTAACCCCGGGGTGGGGAGCACCACCTCTGACAGGATGGTTTGGGGTTCAGGCCCCCACAGAAGGGACGGATGGGTCAGGAGGCCTGGCCAGAGGACCAGCTTCCCTGCACGTGTGAGGTCCCAGGTACCCAGCCCCACGGCCCCCACCTTGTACCTCCTTTTCCCCTGTATCGCCCGTTCTCTCCAGCCAGGGTTCTGCTGACTTCCAGAATCACAAGATGGCTTCACTCCTCCCCCTGAATCTCTCCCCCAGCACCCCTCATTCTCTGCCTTCCCTCCTGCACTCCTTGACTAGTGGTAAGATTCAGGAAGCCCCAGTGTTCAGGCATCCCTCTCCCCATCAATCTCTCCCCTCCCCCTTCCTCTCACCAGCCAGATCCCCAGCCCCTGGGGATTGGTCCAGGGCGCTGGCTAGCCTGCCCTGCTCAAGGCTCTGACCTCATCCCTTAACTCTTTGAGCCCAGGCTGACATTTTCCTCCCCGACACTGGCAGGCACAGTCCCAGCCCAGTCTGTCCTGTCACCTCACTCAGGCCTTCCTGCAGCAGGTGGGGCAGGGCTTCCCTGGTCCATTTGACAGTTGAGAATGCTCCTGAGGATTTTTCTCCCATCCTTTCAAGCCAGGCAAGGTCTCAGGGAGGGGGCAGGGACCTGGCAGGTGAAAGGATACAGGAACTGGATGGAGCGGAGGGACCATACTCGGGAGCCGGTTCAGACTCCCATCACTCCACCCACCCTCTGTTGCTGCAGGCTCAGCCTCATGCTTAAAGTCCTAAAGTCAATCAGGAGATCTCCGGGTACATCCATGGATTTATTCCACAGATGTTTACTGAGCAACTGCTGTGTGCCAAGCAGAGAGCTACGGCTGGACCACCGCCTTCCCATAGTACTGTGATCATACGTCATCCAAATAGATGACATCCAGATAGATGTCACATATACACACACACACACAAACACACACACAGGCAGACAAGATTCTCCGGGAAGGACTGATTCATCCCTATTGACTGATTCAACCCTGGGTTTGGCCAAGCTAATCAAAGTAGGCAAGAAGGCCATTGAGCCCCTCATCCCCACAGCATTTGGAGTAGGCGCCCGAGAGGTTAGCCCTGGAGGCAGACTGCTGTTGTTCAGTCACCAAGTCACATCCGACTCTTTGTGACCCCATGAACTGCAGCACACCAGGCCGCGGGCAGACCACCTGAGTCCAAATCCTGATTGCATCAGTGATGAGCTATCAGGTTAGAGCCTCATTGCTTCTTTTGCCAATTGAAGAGAATAGAACCTATTTCCCAAGGATTTGTAACAGGTCAGTTAAATCACGTATGTAATGCTTAGAGCCATGTCTGCTTATAGTAAGCAGCCTGTAAATATTAGTTGCTATGATAATATTAATATTATTAAAAGCTCCCGAAGACCTTTATCAGGAAGCCACAGTTCTGGGCAGAAAAGTGCCTCCTGTTTCCTTTCCACCTTCCTCTACACCAGACACCCTCAGAGGATGTCCCAACCCATCCCCATAAAGACCCTCATCATTTCTCTTTTTTTTTAATTTTTGGCTGTGCTGTGAGGCCTGTGGGATATTAGTTCCCCCACCAGGATCAAACCCATGCCCCCTGCCTTGGAAGGGCAGAGCCTCAACCACTGGACCACCAGAGAAATCCCACCCCCATCCCCATCATTTCTTATTCTCACTCAGCAATGCACACACTCTCACACACAAACACTCATCCTACAGAAAGGTACCAGGTCGGGACTAGAACTTACCCAAGATGACCCAGCAAGACAAGAGCAGAGATGGGGCCTGAAGCAGAGACAATGCAAGGACTTCCTTGGGGAGTCTTCCCCCCAGGCCCTGCAATCCCCACTAACCAACTACCCCACTCCCATGGATGGTTTCACATTCTTCCACCACATACACACCCCTTTCAACCAGAGGGCTAACCCTAAGTCCCTCCCCTGTAGAAATTCTGGAGCTGCTGTTGAACCCTAGCACCCAGACTTTCAGCCCAAGGGAATTCCCCACAGGGAAATCACCCAGTCACTGGAAGCCACATTCTTTCTCAGCCATCATCTTGCTGACCCACCAGTAGCCTTGAAGAGGCTTTGCCTTATTGAAATTGCCCCCAGTAAGGAATTAAGGAGACCTGCCCAAGGTCACACAGCAGGGACCAGAGCAGGCCTCCAGGAACCTTCTCTGGAGCAAATTACAGTCCAAGAGAGGCTTGGGGGAGGACCCCCACTTCTGACTGTGGAGGAAAGATAAAGTCACAGATGACTCTCTTCCTGGGCTGCATCCCAAGGGCTCAGAAGGTCCAGCCGGTGGCAAGAATCAGGGTCCAGTTCCCCAGAACCTCTGCCCTTCTCTTTCCCCTAGCTGTCCCTGAAGGGGGCCCCTCGCAGCTCATAGGTGGGGCACAGAGGCCCGGCTAAGTGGAAAGAACATGGGCCTTGAAGCCTGCAGGTCCAGGGCTGAGAGGCGCTAAGTGAGCCTTCAGCCCCTGCAGCCTCCCCTCTGGGACTTGGTCCATTTTATAGGTGAGGATGTTCTTAGCTATTTCTCTCCTGTGCTTTCAAGCCATCTTGGAATCTTGATTTCAGGATCCTGTAAAATCTCCCCAGATGTCAGGCTGGTCCCACTCCTCCACTGGACAAATGAGCAATCTGGGGACCAGAGATGGGCTCTGACAGGATCTGGAGAGGAAAGGGCAGGGGACAGTCAGATGAGAGTCAGTGGATCAGAATGAGGAGTCACGAATAATAGCAGAGGCTGTTGACTGAGTGTCATTTCAGTGCCAAGCACTTTGGATACTATGATTCTTATTGGACACAGCTGAAGCGACTGAGCACAGAATAGCACATTCTTATCAGCAGGCTTCCCAGGTGGCACAGTGGTAAGAGAATCTGCCTGCCAGTGCAGGAGACCCAAGAGACACAGGTTCGATCCCTAGGCCAGGAAGATCCCCTGGAGGAAGAAATGGCAAGCCACTCCAGTATTCTCGCCTGGAAAATTCCATGGACAGAGGAGCCTGGCTATAGTCCATGGGGTCGCAAAGAGTCAGACATGACTAAGCATGCATGTATCCCCATCAGCTGAGGGAGGCAGGGCTACAGGGAAGGAAAGGTTAAGTCATTGCTGATGATCACACAGCTAGGAAGGGACAGCTTGGAGATTCAAACCCAGGACTGTGATCGGCAATGCAGGAATTAGGGTGAGGCGAGTGAGGTGTTCGCCTTGGAGCGAAATTTAAGGAGTGGGTACAAAAATACCTCACTAGTCAAGATAAATAATACTGTAATGTAATATTTTTGAAAATCAAACAACAAATTACAGCCCACAGGCGGCCTGTTTTTGTAAATCAAGTTTGGTCAGAACCAGGGCCAGGATTAGGGCGAGGCATGGGCGATGAGGTGTTTGTGCAGATGCAGGGTTGGATCCTGTCTCAGTTTAAAATTGTGTGCATGATGGATGTTTTGCATTGATTTCTATTCTTTAAATGTCGCGTTGAAATGTTACTTTCTTGATGACTGAGTTTGGGGCATCTACTTAAATTCTGCATGCAAAGCAAGTGCCTCACTCACCCCACCGAGTCCTAACCCTGCTGCGGTGTGCGGACCAAGTACAATGGCAGAGCGCTTGGTCACACGGTGCCCAGGCAGACAGGAGACCCCTGCAGTTGCAGAGGGTGCAGGCCTGTAAGCTTCTGGTCAGTCTTCCCAGGTCTTGTCCCAGGGAGCCGCCGGAGGCTACAGAAATGTCCCCAAGGCACCCAGGCTTGGGATGTGGATGCCAGCACTTAGTCTAGGAGCCAGGAGACCTTAGACTACACAATACCTTTTTTTTTTCCTCTGGGCCTCAGTTGCTCCATTTCTGAAACAGGCACAAACAGCACTGAGTCTCGACTATCAAAGGGATCACAGTTGTTCAGAGTCACCTGTCAAGAGTAGTTTCCACCAGTGACCTCACAGGGAAAAGCCCAAGCACCTACAGTCTGATCCCAGCCTCCTGCCTGACTTCCCTTAGGGGACAAGGTTGCAACAGAGCTCAGTAAGCAAGATAAATCATATTTTAGTGTAACATTTTTAGTTCAAATTGGCAAACTATAGCTCCTAAGTCAACCATCAGGGTTTTGTTTTTTTTTGTTTTTTCTTTTTTTTTTTTCATTTTTCTTTTTTTCTTCTCTTTTTCTTTTTTTCTTCTTTTTTTTCCCATCAGGGTTTTTTATATTTACTTTTATTTATTTATTTATTTAGCTACACTAAATAAGTGTAGTGTAGTATATTTAGCTACAGGGTCTTAGCTGTGGCAGGTTGAATCTAGTTCCCTGACCAGAGATCAAACCCAAGACCCCTGCGTTGGGAGCATGGAGCTCAGCCACTGGACCACCTGACCATCAGTTTTATAAATAAAGTTTCGTTGGAACATACTGCTTGGGCTCCAATCCTGGCTCCTACCTTAGCTGTGTGATCCTGTACAAATTCTTGTGCTTTTCTCAGCCTTAGTTTCTTCATCTATAAAATGGAAAGAAAAACAATCCCTAGGTCATAGATTCCCTGTTAAGGTTAAGTGAAAAAGGATACATAGGTACTCTGAGTAGTGACTGGCCCTCAGGGGTGCTAACTAATAGCAGTGACCATTGTTATTGTTAGTTGCTATTATCATAGAATTTGGGGGAGAGGCCATGCCACGTGGCATGCGGGATCATAGTTCTCCAACCAGGGATCAGGTTTGAACCTATGCCCCCTGCAGAGGAAGTGGGGATCCCCAGCCACTGAACCACCAGTGAATTCCCCATAGTATTAGAAATTTTCGTCAAAGAAGCAGACACTTCTGGGCAGGAGGGAGCTCTTGTTGCTACCATTGCTATGTTCATGGGAACCATGGACCAGGGCTGTTCTAAGCACTTGGCATCTATTGACTCTTTAAGCTAGGCAATAATTCCTCAAGCATCAGCCAGGGACAGGCATTATTACCATTTTTCAGCTAAGGAAACCCAGGCGCATAGCAGTGGCATCTCTAGAGGAGACTATGCACCCAGTACATGGTATGGCCTGGATTCAAATGCAGACAGTCTGACTCCAGAGCCCGGGTTCTTCAGCCAGGACTTCCCCTTGTGCCCCCTCACATGCAGATTGTCCCAGACCCAGGGGCATTGACAGCCACAGCTTTTCATGGTCTTTCTGTCACACTCTCAACTCCTCATGCTGAGAGTTGCTGTCACAAGGACACCCCTAGCCACACATCACCAAGGCATCCCTCAGCAGTGAGCTCTCACAGACTCTAGTCTCCTCATCACAGACCAGGTCCCCAGGAACACCAGGGCTTGCTGGGTCCCTGCCCAGCGTCTCTCCCTTGGAATTTTCCCAGCAATACCAGCCCTGAAGGTAGGAGGAGACCCAGTCTCTTCAGCAAACAGACGAATGACTGAATCCAGCAGCAAGGCAGGGGCTGAGCGGCTGGGCCTCTGCCCGGCCAGTGGTCGCTAAGAGTCATGGCTTCTCTCTCTATCCACCCTCAGTGCCCCGGTTGGACTCCAGCTTCAGGCAAAGTCTGGGGGATCTTCCGGTTCCCCTTGCTGCCCTCTGCTCAGCTGCGGCCTCGCACACCACATCTGTCACCAAACTCGCTTATCTGGGAGCTGAGGCCCTCGCCCATCCTGCTTGCTTTTACTCCAGATTGTCCATCACCAGGCAAGCGTCCGGGCCTGGCTCAATTTCCCCTGATGCCCTCAGGAGAGGGTTTGAGCCAGCCCCAAACTGCGCGTGTGCGCATACGCCACGCCCCTTTGCTTGTATCTCTTTCCCTCTCTCTTCTCTGGAGACCACCCCCGCCCCCGCCCCGCACCCGCCTTCCCATCACTCCTTATTTCAGGGAAGAATCCCGTTGGATCTTCACGTGCTCAGAGAGTGAGCGAGGGAAGTGGGTTCTGATCACACACCACCCGTGTCGCCGTGGCCCGGCCTTAGAGCTGGCTGGAGCCACGGTTGCCTTGGTGAAATGGGGGTCATAAGAGACCTTCCTCCTACAAATGCTCCACGTATTTTTATTTATTTATTTAATTTTTGGACTATGCTGGGTCTTCACTGCAGTGGCACAGGCTTCTCTAGTTGTGGTGCTTGGGCCTAGTGCCCCCTTCCCCCAAGGGATCGAACCCATGTTCCCTGCATTGGCAGGTGGATTCTTAACCACTGCACAACCAGGGAAGTCTGGAATGTTCAACAACTCAATTAGGTAATTCAATTAAGCGCTTAGCCCTGTGTCTGGCATGTAGTAACTACTCAGAAAATGAAAGCTTTAATAAAATTGACTGAAATGCTTTGAAATTGTGGCAGTCCCATGTACAAAGCCAGTCTCCCCACTCCTGCCACATGAGTTAAGTTAGAGAAGCGTCAGCAGCAATTTCCCAATGAGAAAATTGAGGCTCGGAGTCTGAATGGTGACGCTGGAATGGGGACTCAGATCTCTGGATGCCAAAGCCATCCCCTCCCCCTCAGGCCGCTGGTAAATCCATTCGTGGCTGGGAAAGTGCATTCTAAGTGACCAGGTGTGGGCACCAGTGAGGATGGTGTGACGCTGTCTGGCTGCCGCTCTGAGAGGGCAGAGGCTGTGCTCCCAACACCTTCCACTCCGGGCTCTGGGAGGCGTCCTGCCGCCCAACCCAAGCGCGTATCCTCTCTTTTCAGGTGATGAGCGGCCCCTGAGGAAGCCCCGACCTGTGATTAGAGGAAGGGGCTGCCTCCCCCACTCCCCCCAGCCACCATGAATACCTCAGCGCCACCGGCCGTCAGCCCCAACATCACTGTCCTGGCACCGGGAAAGGGTCCCTGGCAAGTGGCCTTCATCGGGATCACCACGGGCCTCCTGTCTCTGGCCACGGTGACAGGCAACCTGCTGGTGCTCATCTCCTTCAAGGTCAACACGGAGCTCAAGACGGTCAACAACTACTTCCTGCTGAGCCTGGCCTGTGCCGACCTCATCATCGGTACCTTCTCCATGAACCTCTACACCACGTACCTGCTCATGGGCCACTGGGCTCTGGGCACGCTGGCCTGCGACCTCTGGCTGGCCCTGGACTATGTGGCCAGCAACGCCTCGGTCATGAACCTGCTGCTCATCAGCTTTGACCGCTACTTCTCGGTGACCCGGCCCCTGAGCTACCGTGCCAAGCGCACTCCCCGCCGGGCAGCCCTGATGATCGGCCTGGCCTGGCTGGTCTCGTTCGTGCTCTGGGCCCCGGCCATCCTCTTCTGGCAGTACCTGGTAGGGGAGCGGACGGTTCTGGCCGGGCAGTGCTACATCCAGTTCCTCTCCCAGCCCATCATCACCTTTGGCACGGCCATGGCCGCCTTCTACCTCCCCGTCACGGTCATGTGCACCCTCTACTGGCGCATCTACCGGGAGACAGAGAACCGGGCCCGGGAGCTGGCGGCCCTGCAGGGCTCGGAGACGCCGGGGAAGGGGGGCGGCAGCAGCAGCAGCTCAGAGCGGTCCCAGCCAGGGGCCGAGGGCTCCCCAGAGACCCCTCCAGGGCGGTGCTGCCGCTGCTGCCGAGCCCCCCGGCTGCTCCAGGCCTACAGCTGGAAGGAGGAAGAGGAGGAGGACGAAGGCTCCATGGAGTCCCTCACCTCCTCGGAGGGTGAGGAGCCTGGCTCCGAGGTGGTGATCAAGATGCCCATGGTGGACCCCGAGGCGCAGGCCCCCACCAAGCAGCCGCCCCGGAGCTCCCCGAATACGGTCAAGAGGCCAACCCGGAAGGGGCGCGAGCGGGCGGGCAAGGGCCAGAAGCCCCGTGGGAAGGAGCAGCTGGCCAAGCGGAAGACCTTCTCGCTGGTCAAGGAGAAGAAGGCGGCTCGGACCCTGAGCGCCATCCTGCTGGCCTTCATCCTCACCTGGACGCCGTACAACATCATGGTGCTGGTGTCCACTTTCTGCAAGGACTGTGTCCCCGAGACCCTGTGGGAGCTGGGCTACTGGCTGTGCTACGTCAACAGTACCATCAACCCCATGTGCTACGCACTCTGCAACAAAGCCTTCCGGGACACCTTCCGCCTGCTGCTGCTCTGCCGCTGGGACAAGCGTCGCTGGCGCAAGATCCCCAAGCGCCCCGGCTCTGTGCACCGCACCCCCTCCCGCCAGTGCTGATGGCCCTCCTGCCTGCATCCCTCCACCCCGGCGGGCCCTGGTAGAAAGCGGGCAGGGGCGGTAACCTCAGACCCAGGGCCCTGCTCGGGGGGGAGGGCCCCCCCAGGATTCCAGGGCCCCTAGGTCACCTTCCTGCACAACCCAGGGAGACCCCACCAACTTTCCAAACTGGGGAACCCGGGGAACTGGTTCTTGTGTTCCCTGCCAGGTGGGAATGGGCTCTTCACCAGGAAGAAAGCCTGGGAGGGGGTATCCGGGCTTTGGATTCCTTGTTTGTGTTCAGGCAGGAAGTCCATGCAGAGCCAGCAGAGCGGGCCAGGAGAAAGGAGGTTTAACCAAGCGGTCCTCCATGGCCCCAGGGGCTGGCCTGGATCGAGCGGGGGATGGCACGCCCTGCCAGCAGGGAACTGACACCAACTACTGAGAGAAAAGCTTGGCTCAAGGGAGTATCCCTGCCTCCCAGGGGTCCACTCCCTCCCCAGGCACAGCCCACTCCGCTGGGCCCTCAAATACTCTCCAGGGTGTCCTTGTGTGGGCCACCCCCAAGGCAAATGTCCAAGCATCAGCGGGACAATGACACCAGAGGGGACAAGTGTGGCCAGTCTCACGTCAAGCCCTGAGGCAGCAGAAGGAGGGAGCACCAGGCATCCCGCCTGTCCCACTAAGTCATTTCCCTGGGAGTGAGGGGCAGGGGTGCCTGCTGTCCAGCCCCTGCTCTGGAGAAGCCCTCAGACCCTCCCTCCCTGGCTCACAGACACCACCCTGGGTAGATCTGCTTCCTCGGATCTAGCCAGGCCTCCCGCATGCTGCCTGCCTCCGCCCCCTACCCACACTGGCCTGGCCCAGCACAGGTTCCCTCCTGTGAGCTCGCCCATCCGACCCATGCATGGCCTCCCAGCCACCCTCATCTCCCAGCCCAGCCTGGTCCCAAATGTTCTTTCCTCCCAACCTCAGCAAGCGCTGAGTCTGTGAATAAAGCCACATAACCAGCGGCCGCTAAGGGGCCTTCTCTGGGTTAGTTAGCTCTTTTTGTTCCCTCCCTCACACCCCCGCCGGCCGCACCATGCAGATTGCAGGATCTGAGGTCCCCGACTAGGGATCGAACCTGTGCCCCCATCAGTGGAAACCCGTAGTACGAACCACTGGACTGCCAAGGAATTCCCTCAAGGACCTGGCCGTAAGGCAGGGCAGGGTGGGGCGGGAGGGTCCAAGCACCGTGAGAAGTGGGTCACTGCCCTGAGGGTGGTCTCAGGAGGAGCAGCACCGAGTGGCCGGATCTACTGAAACCTGTGAACCCAGCACCCAGCGTCCGGCTCAGGTGAGGAAGGCTGTAGTGGGCAGAGCTGGCTACCGGAAGTAGGAGGACCATGAAATAAACTGCCCCTGCCCACAGCCCAGCATATTTTTTGGCAGCTTTGCCGTAAGGGGAACTCATCACCCCCCACCCCAGAGAGAAAAGAAATGCTCCAAAACCCCATTTACAGATGGGAAGACTGGGGCCCAGTGACCCACAAAGACCTTTCAGGGTTACCCCCAAAGCAACACCCAGGTTTCCAGGCAGTTCAAAGCCCCTCAAAGCATTCCACAAAGATGCCCCTCAGGCACTTTACTGGTGAGGGGGCCCCCAAAGCCTAAAGCCTAGCGAGGTTAATCCCACAGCACAGAGCAGTGGCTCTCTGGTTGTCACCGGGTGTCCTCAAGACCACCCTTAGGTTCAGTCATTCACTAGGACACGGAACTCAGCAAAGCTGTTATCTTCGTGGTTATAATTATTACTGTGGAAGGATGCAAAGTCAGCAAAGCATAAAAGTGCACAGGCAGAGTCCAGGAGAGACCAGCTGCCAGCTTCCACTGGCCTCTCCCAGTGGAGTCATGGGGACAGCACTTAATGCTTCCAGCAACAATGAGTCGCCACACCAGAAACACAGTTTGCAGCTGCATGAACCACTGCCAACCAGGAAATTCGTCCAAGGCTTGGTGTCTGGTGTTTGATGGAGGCTGCTGACCACCCACATGGCTGACCTTAGTTACTTAGTCTCCAGCCCCTTCAGAGGCTATCCCAAGAGGCCCCTGGCTCCCATATAAGCAAAAATACTCTTATCAAACAGGATATTCCAAGAGTTTAGGGGCTATCTCCCAGGAGCCAGGCAAACCTTTCTTTGGAGTGTAGAGGTTTGGACAGCCCAGACACTGGATTGAAAGCTGAGTTAACCCTTAAGTGCACAGTGGTCCTGACCAGTAGCATCAGTATCACCCAGGAACTTGTCAGACATATAAGCTCTTGGGGTCACCCCAGATTTACTGAATCAGAAACTCTAGGGGTAGAGCCCGGCCATGTCTCAATAAGCTTCCCAGGTGATTGTGACGTGGGTTAAAGTCTGAGAAATTCTGACCTAAAGGAATAAATCATGTACGGATGTGAGAGTTGGGCCATAAAAAAGCTGAGTGCCAAAGAATTGATGCTTTCAGACTGTGGTGCTGGAGACGACTCTTGAGAGTCCCTTGGACAGCAAAGAAATCAAACCAGTCAATCCTAAAGGAAATCAAACCTGAATATTCATTGGAAGGACTCACGCTGATGTTGAAGCTCCAATACTCTGGCCACCTGATGCGAAGAGCTAACTCTTTGGAAAAGACCCTGATACTGGTAAAGATTGAGGGCAGGAGGAGAAGGGGGCAACAGAGGATGAGATGGTTGGATGGCATCATTGACTCAATGGACATGAATTTGGGCAAACTCCCAGAGATTGTGAAAGACAGGGAAGCCTGGCGAGCTGCAGTCCATGGGGTCACAAAGAGTCGGACATGATTTAGTGACTGAGCAAGACAAATGAGGTCCTAGGTGGGGCAAATCCCTTATAGAGAGAGAGAGTGAAGATTCACCCATATACAGCTGTCAGGACTCCAAGAAGCCTTTGAAAAGGAAGTTTCCGATACCACGGGCCGGGAGATCCACTCCAGAGGTGACAGGACAGGCTGGCCAGAGGCTAGCAGACACACAGCACTGTAGAGAAGGACCATAGGACACAGAAGCCCCTCCTCCTCTCCCGCAGCACAGCTTCCTGGGTGGTCAGCTCAAGACCCTGAAAAGGGCCCTCCCTGACCACCTCTTAGCTTGAGCGCCCTTTAGGTTACATGCCCTGTCCTGTGTTGAAGGCAGTGGTCCTGGGAGGCGGGGGAGGTGCTGAAGAAGCCAAGCAGTGTTGGGAGAGCAGGGGTGTCAGAATCAGACTGGCCTGACCTCTACTGGAGGCCAGGAGTGGGAGGTCAAAGCTGGTATTCAGATGATGAATGGGGCTGGCAGGTCACAGGTCAAAGTGTCCCTTGTCCCAGGCACAGGTCCTACCTGCCCACGCCCCCTCCCCTCAGGCATGTCTCTTAATCCTGTCCCCCCACCCCCACCCCCATGTCACATGGCTTTCGGAATCTTAGTTCCCAGATCAGGGATCCAGCCTGGCCCCCTGCAGTGGAAGCAGTCTTAGTCACTGGAACACCAGGAAAGTACCCCCTCCCCTCAGGCGTGTCTCTTATTTCCAGTGTCCTCAGCTCTGAAAGGGGAATTAACTCCGCAGAAGCCTCAAGAGGATGAGATGGGCTGTAGAAAAAGCACCTCAATGCCTCTACGGGCAGTGTGACCGCAGCACCAGGCGGCTCCGCAGGTGAAAGCCAGACACTCAGTCCACGCTCAGGCCCACACCTTTCCCCACTCCTCCAGCCTGGGCTTCAAAAAGAGTCCAGAATCCCATTCCACCAGCCAAGGGAGAAGAAACGGGGCTTGGAGAAACGAGTAGGGGTGCCCGGCACGCCCGGGTTGGGGGAGGTGTGCGGTCCGGGAAGACTTCCCGGAGATGAGGTCTGAGCTCTGAAAGCCTCCGAAGCAAGATTAGCGGACGATGGACGGAGCAAACGGGGTGGGGGCTTGAGTCCTCCGGCCCTGGCTGGACATGGCCTCTCCCTCCTCCCCAAACGCAGCACCCCTTCCTGCTCTGAGGGAGTCCTTCTTGCTCCAGAAACAAGGGCGTTTTGTGCCCCATCAGGAATCAGGGAAAGAATGGAATGCCTTTGTGAACGCCACCTCCTCCAGCTAACAGGCAGGAGCAGACCTAGAGAAAGAGGCGAGTTAGGACCGTTTCTCCTCCCCCCGGCCCCCACCCCTCCGTTCCCATCGTGTCACTTTAGCGCCATCTGCAGGAAGAGCCGAAGAATAGCCCTGCCAAGAAAAAGGTACTTCAAACCGGGCTGGACGGCTTCTCAAGAGACTAGGACCACAGGACAAAAGACAGAAGAGATGGTCTTGGCCGTCTCAGCTCCTGCCCCCACCCCTCAGCAGGAAGCCTAGGTCCCCAAAGGGTCAGCTCACTTGGCTGATACTACTTCGAGGCAGGCCCTACCTTTCTCCAGCAGAACAACTTCCCCAGACAATTTGGAGATGAATGAGAGGCAACCTGGCATCTAGGGACAAGATCATATTCTCCCAGGCCTCCCGCAGGCTTTTGGAATCCTCAGATTCCTTTTTTGGAGACTGGTTCTGATTTTACAGAACTGATGCTGACCCATCTGGAAATTCCGACAGGAAGTTAGTTGCTCACCTGTATAGCACAGAACAACAAGTGTCCCACACTAACCTCTAGGCTCCACAGAGTTTGAGACGTCCCTGGTTGCTCAGACAGCAAAGAATTTGCTTGCAGCACAGGAGACCCGAGTTCGATCCCTTGGTTGGGAAGATTCCCTGGAGAAGGGAATGGTACCCACTCCAGTATTCTTGCCTGGAGAATTCTATGGACAGAGGAGCCTGGCAGGCTACAGTCCATAGATAGGGTCACAGAGTTGGACACGACTGAGTGACTAACACTTTGTTCTTAGGATCTTTGGCGACACACACAAACTGCATAACTCCAGGAATCAGACTGTCACGCAAAGTAGATCTGAAAAATGTTCTTACGTGTCCCTCCCAGTCCGTGTATTCCCCCTGCCTCCCAGCTGCAGAAATCCCTCTTGGTATTTCTGACCCGGCTAGCACCACCACTCACGCAGTACTCAACCTAGAAATCGGGGAGTAGCCTTAGATTCCTCCTCTCATTCCCTGTACCCCGTTGGTCTACTCACCGCCCCCACCCTGAATAGTTCCCAAATTCATTCTGTTTTCTCCCTCCCTCCCCCCTCCCGCCTCCATCACTACCCTGATGAAGGCCTCTTGCCTGAAACGTTAAAATAATCCCTTAAAAAAAATAATTCCTTAATTCAGGAGTGAGCAAATTTTTTCCATAAAAGGCCAGATAGGGACTTCCGTGGTGGTTCAGTGGCTATTCCATGCTCCCAGCCCACTCCATGCTCCCAGAGCAGGGAGGCCAGGTTCCATCCCTGGTCAAAGAACTAGATCCCACACGTTGCAACTAAAGACCCGGTGTGCTGCAACTAAAACCTGCCACAGCCAAATAAATAGATATTTTAATAACTAAATAAAAGTGTTTTTGTTTTTTTTTAAGCCAGATATGAGACTCTATGAGCCAAGAGGGGGCTTCCCGCATGACTCAGCAATAAAGAAACTTCCTGTAATGCAGGAGACCAGGGGTTTAGTCCCTGGGGCGGGAAGATCCCCTGGAGGAGGACATGGCAACCCACTCCAGTACTCTTGCATGGAGAATCCCATGGACTGAGGAGCCTGGTGGGCTACAATCCATAGGGTTGCAAAGTCAGACATGACTGAAATGACTGATCACACACGCATGCACAAGCCAAGAGGCAAAATGAAGAATATTTTTTAGGTTCTTATATATCATATAGTCTCTGTCACAACTGTCCAAGTCTGCCACTGGGGTCCAAAGCATCTGTGAACACCACATACATAAATGAACATGACTGTGTTCCAATAAAACCTGATTTGAATTTTTCACTGAGATTTGAATTGTCTATAGTTCTCTTGTGTCACAAAATATTATTTCTCTTTTGATTTTCTTTTGATTTAAAAATGCAAAATCCATTCTTAACTCACAGTGGTATAGACCCACATGCCATAATTTGCCAGTCCCGGTGCAAATCGGTCCCACTCCCCTCCATTCCCCCTGCTTCAGCCAAAGGGCTTTTGCCAAAACACAGATCTGATGCTATCAATTCCTTGCTAACAACTAGGCACTTGAGATTAAAAAGCAAGCCACGTAGCCTCCAATAACCTTAACACTCAGACCCACTTCATTCATTCTGCCTCTTTTGTCTGTGACTCCTCCCCACACAGCCCTTACTCCCAGCCTCTGAGATTCTCCTAGTCCTCACACAGGCCTCAAGCTCATTCCAAGTGTTTACTCTTCTGCTTGGAATATTCTCACCCTAAAAAGGAAAAAGTTCTGTTTCCTTTATCCTCCACTTACAAAACTTCTGATATTAAATCTATGGTTTTTGTTTTTCTTTTTCCCATACCAACCAATTCTCCAACATGAGCTGGCGGTGTCCTGTGATCCAATTCTGAAAGCATCTACCTGAAATTAATATCAAATCCTACAAGTTAAGGACTCGGTCTCACAACATGGCCCACCTTTCAGACACCAGTCCCGAGTAAGGGGTCCCCAGTTTACCCATACCTCTCTCTGATTTGGCTACAAATTGGAGGTTCCCATAACTCCAACTCAAGTTTAATAATTTGCTATAAGAGCTCACAGGACTCAAGGAAAGACTTACATTTACCATTTTTATAATAAAGGATATGGTAAAGGATACAAATCAGGAGCCAGATGAAGAGTTGCAAAGGGTGAGATCCAGAGGGTCCCAAACAAAGGAGCATTCGTATCCATGGAGCTGGGATGCCCCACCCTCCCAGCACATGGACGTGTTCACCAACCCAGAAGCTCTATGAACTGCAAGTTTTAGGGACTTTTATGGAGGCATTCATAAAAGTTATGACAAACCTAGACAGCATATTACAAAGCAGAGACATCACTTTGTTGACAAAGGTCTGTATAGTCAAAGCTATGGTTTTTGCAGTAATTCTGTACAGATGTGAGAGTTGGACCATAAAGAAGGCTGAAAGCCAAAGAATGGATGGTTTTGAACTGTGGTGTAGAGAAGACACTCGAGAATCCCTTGGACTACAAAGAGATCAAACCAGTCAATTCTAAAGGAAATCAGTCCTGAATATTCATTGGAAGGACTGATGTTGACTGAAGCTGAATACTTTCCAGTACTTTGGCCACCTGATGCAAAGAGCCGACTGATTGGAAAAGACTCAGATGCTGGGAAAGATTGAAGGCAAAAGGAGAAGGGAGTGACAGAGGATGAGATGGTTAGATAGCATCACCAACTCAACGGACATGAATTTGAGCAGACTCTGGAAGATAGTGGAGGACAGAGCGGCTTGGCGTCTGTCAGGGTTGAAAAGAGTCGGACACCACTTGGTGACTGAACAACAATATCATGGAGGTTTCACCGTGCGTGTGTTATCACTCAGTTGTGTCTGACTCTTTGCATCCCATTGGACTGTGGCCTGCTTCAGTCTCCTCTGTCCGTGAGATTCTCCAGACAAGAATACTGAAATGGGTTGCCATTCCCTTCTCCAGAGGATCTTCCTGACCCAGGGACCAAACCCGGTCTCTCATGTTAGAGGTAGATTCTTTACCATCTGAGATGCCAGGAAAGCCAATTATTAATTAACTCAACCTCTAGCCCTTCTCCCCTCCGTGGTGGATGAGGGGTGGGGCTGAAAGTTCCAAGCATCTAATCATTGCTTGGTCTTTCTGATGAGCAGCCTCCATTCTGAAACTATTCAGGAGCCTATGAAGAATCACCTTGTTAGAACAAAAGACATCACCTCCTTGTCACCCAGGAAACTCTAAGGGATTTAGGAGATCTGTGTCGGGTGATGGTATAGTTGCTAAATCGTGCCTGACTCTTTCGAGACCCCATGGACTGCAGCCGACCCCATGGACGGTCACCTGTCCATGGAATTCTCCAGGCAAGAATACTGGAATGGGGAGAAGGAAATGGCAACCCACTCCAGTGTTCTTGCCTGGAGAATCCCAGGGACGGAGGAGCCTGGTGGGCTGCCGTCTATGGGGTCGCACAGAGTTGGACATGACTGAAGCGACTTAGCAGCAGCAGCAACAAGAAGTGATCAGCTAATAGCCTTTGTGCATGGCTACTTTTGAAAGACACATCACATTTTGAACCCAGAGGGATGGGATGGAGAAGGAGGCGGGAGGGGGGATCGGGATGGGGAACACATCTAAATCCATGGCTGATTCATGTCAATGTATGGTAAAAACCACTACAATATTGTAAAGTAATTAACCTCCAACTAATAAAAATAAATGGAAAAAAAAAAAAAAGAATACTGGAATGGGTTGCCATTTCCTTCTCCTGGGGATCTTCCCCACCCAGGGATCAAACCTGGGTCTACTTGCATTGCACGACCAGGGAGCCAGGGTTTGTGAACCTGAACAAATCGCTTTATTTTAAGAAAGAACAATTATGCGGAGCCCGTCACAAATGAAACACTCAGAAAGCGCTGGCTTCCTGCCTCACCCCCTGCAGCAGGTAAAAGCATTTCACTTGTCCTTTCTCCTGCTTCTCTGCCTCTGCCCAGCCAAGGAGGGAGAAGTACAGCGGCACGTATTAGACCACAGCCCCTCAGTGCCTAAAGGACTAGGCCCATTGTCTGTGACATGGTAGACAACAAACGATCGTTATTATAGTACATTTTTGCTTATTCGTATATTTTGCCTTAGACGACTGGGAATCGATCGGGAAGCCCGTTGGTTTCTCTGACTCCTATTACCATTCTTCCCTCTGCTGGCATGTGGACAAACTGTCTTTCTGAATCTTAAAAATTCCTCAAGATGGATGTTATTATCCCTATCTGTGATATAATAAGAAATATATATTTAGTCTTTACCCCCAGTTCCTGACATAGAGCTTCTAAAACTCTTGGAATTTCCTGAGTGGTAGACGTGAGGGGAGCGTCTTTGGTTATTCACCACGAGCCCATTTCAGCCTTACCTGAGTTTGTGCCAGTGAGGGGCCTCCAGGGAGGCCTGAATAACTTCAGGACAAGGACTGGTGACCAGAGGAATCCACGGTGTGAACGAGTGTTGGAACTTTCAGCCCCACCTCTTACCTCTGGGAAGGGGAGCGAGGTTAATCACTAATGGGCAATGACCTCCTGAGCCGCACCTATTCAATGGAACCTCCATAAAAACCTCTGAACAATGGAGTTCAAAGAGTCTGGGTCAGTGTACACAGCAAGGTGTGGGGAGGGTGATTCACCCGCCCAGAGAGGTCAAGGAAGCTCCTCACACCTTCCCTCCCCCATACCTTGCTCTTTGCGTCTCTTATATTTGCCTGTTATTGTGCTTAGTCGCTCAGTCGTATCCGACTCCTTGCGACCCCATGGACTGTAGCCCACCAGGCTCCTCTGTCCATGGGGATTCTCCAACCAAGAGTGGGTTGCCATTTCCTTCTCCAGCAATCTTCCCAACCCAGGGATCAAACCCAGGTCTCCCGCATTGCAGGCAGATTCCTTACCGTCTGAGCCACCGGGGAAGCCTGTTCCCGAGTTTTATCCTTTCTAATAAACTGGTGCATGTGCGTGCGTGCATGCTCAGTCGCTCAGTGGTGTCCGCTCTCTTGCAACCCTATGGACTGTAACCCGTCAGGCTCCTCTGTCCATAGGATTTCCCAGGCAAGAATCCTGGAGTGGATTGCTATTTCCTTCTCCAGGGGATCTTCCCAACCTAAGGCTCTAACCCAGGTCTCCTGCGTTGGCAGGCAGATTCCTTACCACGTGAGCCACCAGGAAGCCCAGGAAAGTAATAGTACTAAGTAAAGTTCTTTGCTGAATTGAGTGGTCTCTAGTTGTCCTAAAAGAATAATTGGGGAACTTCCTTGGAGGTCCTGGAACTTCCTTGGAGGTTAAGACTTGGCGCTTCCATTGCAGGAGGCATGGGTTCATTCGTATTGCAGGCTAAGATCCCTCATGCCACACGGCACAACCAAACTAAGATTTTTAAAAAGAGAATAACTGAAACTGAGGAAGGAGTTGTGGGAACACTGAATTTATAATACCCATGACAGTCTGGGACTTGCAACTGGTACCTCAAATGGGGCCAAGTCTTGGGGGAAGAAGCCCTTAACTCATGATGTCTGTGCTAATTCATGGTAGATAGTGTCAGAGGTGAATTGAATTGTAGGTCTTCCCCACCCCCCGCCAGTTACTGTCCAGAGAAGCAGAGAATTGGTTGGAGTGAGGGGGAAAAAGAGAACACACATACACACACACACACACACACACGGTGTCAGAAGTGTTGTGGGTAAAAACAGTTCAGACTATATCACAGATGAGGAAACTGAGATTTAGTCCAGAGTAGACCAAGGAGCGCATCCCCAGATAATCTTCAAAGCCATCCTCTCCGCCACCCAGTTTATCAGCAGTCGTGTTCTGATCTCTTCAGCCCCAGGAATCTCACTCTCCACACCCAGAGTCCTCAGCTGCTCCTTCTTCCAGAGCTTAAGCTCCAACGTCCTCGCTCCCGCTCCCCACCCACAACAAACCCTGTCCTTTTTCTCCCAGTCTTCTCCCTGCCATGGCTTTCTCCTTCAACCACGCCCTCTTCTATCCACACCACAAATATCCATGATCCCTGGGCCCCTTGCTTCCCCTGCGAACTCACCACCCTGGACCAACCCTACCAACCATCCATTTCCTCTAGTCCTACACAGAGGCAGTCAGTCACTGCTGGAAAAAGAAGTCCTGCCACCTTGCAGATTCGGGTTTCCCAAGTGGCACAGTGGGCTTCCTTGATGGCTCAGATGGTAAACAATCTGTCTGTCAATGCCGGAGATGCGGGTTCGTACCCTGGGTGGAAAAGATCCCCTGGAGAAGGAAATGGCAACCCACTCCAGTATTCTTGACTGGAGAATCGCATGGATAGAGGAGCCTGGTTGGCTACAGTCCACGGGGTTGCAAAGAACTGGACACAGCTGAGCACACACACACACCTTGCAGACTGGCCCCAGAACCAGTTCAGGGTTCCTGACCTCAGCCCATGGGCCTCATGGCACCATCTAATCACCCTAGTACTTGACCTCGGTCAGCTCCCTTGCTTTATTCCCAGAAGTGCTCCCAGCTTTCCCCTGTCTCCTCATGACGCCTACTCTCCTCGCTCACAAGAGACCTTGCCTCCTGTGTGTTCATTTAAATGCACTAAGATTCAAACTCTTTGTTTAAGAAATCACGCAGTCACTGCGGCAATTATTTCACCTCCTGCACGTGAGAGAAGAGACAGGTGCCAGTGCCCCCCTTCTGGTTTCACACACACACACACAAAGCTCACAGGTATTTATACCTTTTAGAAAACAGAGATGTGAATTTAAATATTATTGCCAGGGCAACGCATTATTAAGGAAGACAAGCAATCAGAATCACAAGCTTTTTAAAAGTTAAAGGTTACTTTCATAAGACAAAGCGACAGCCTCTTAAATGTTATTGTCTGACAAAACTCCCTTGTTAGAAATAACACTTGCAAGGATGGTTTTATGATACAGAAAAGACTCTGCTTTTATTTCTGCTGCTTCAGAAGAAGAGGGAACATCATTCCCTGATCATAGTGAGATTTCTTTTTTCTTTTTGTCTGCCACCGCATTAAGTGGTCTGGAGCTTTCAAGGCCAAGCACTGAAATTCCATGACTTAGCACCAAGAGAAATAAAGGCAGGTCTGAAGTGGGCTTGAGAGGGTAACAGGCAGGAAGGCCAGGGGTCTCCAAACGGAGGAAATAGGCTGCAGTGTCAGACATTTTTATCTCTCTCTTAAGCAGCAGGAGGAAACAAACTGGTGTTATATTTTTTCCCCTTCTCTATACAGATATAAAAGAGGTTTCTCTTAAAATACTGTGTTGCCATAATGACACCTGGTTCCACCTGAAGTTAACTTTTCTCAAACCTTGAGCTAACCAATGCATTTTTCTTATGGAAATGTTTGTCTTAAGCTATGTTAATGCACTATGCCTTTACCCTAGACTCTGTCTTCAAGTGCGTTCCACCTAAAGGCTCAGAACCAACTTGACAAACCAGTTTGTTATACTCATATGCTGTTCTCCTAATCTATGTGAATGAAACTATATATTAGTATGGACATCTGCCTTTCTACAAGATTCATGTCAATCGTTTTATGGCTTAGGATGACTCACCTGGTGCCATTCTCTGAGTTTTGAGACATTCCCTTCTCTAATTAGCAGACTGCTAGGAGCTATATAACATCTGGCTAAAGACTAGCTGGGGGGCACTCTTTCTGTCCCCTTCTGATATCTATGTCAGAAGCTTTCTCTATCTCTTTTATACTTCAATAAAACTTTATTGCACAAAAGCTCTGAGCAATCAAGCCTCGTCTCTGGCCCCGGAATGAATTCTCCTCCGGAGGCCAAGAATCCTGGTGTCTTGTGTGGTTCAGCAACAACCTTTCAGGCTGTTCACACTGCCTGGCCATGCATCCACATTTCCCTAGACAGCGGCTCTACCATTTATCTCCGTTAGGGCCGATCCAGCTCCAGTGTACATGAGTCAGCTGGCACTAGAAAGCAGATTCAGGTTCTGATTCAAGAGGTCTGGGGTGGGCCTGAGAGTCTGCATGTCCAACAAGTAGTTGATGTGCTTAGTCCCATATTTTGTTGTTGTGCGGTTGCTCAGTCTTGTCCGACCCCATGGACTGCAGCACGCCAGGTTTCTCTGTCCATCACCATTTCCCGGAGCTTGCTGAAACCCATGACCATTGAGTTGATGATGCCATCCAACCATCTCATCCTCTGTCACCCCCTTCTCCTCCTGCCCTCAATCTTTCCCAGCATCAGGGGCTTTTCCAGTGAGTTGGCTCGTCACATCAGGTCCCAAATAGACATTGTGAATAGTATCCTGGATAATTATTCGTATTTTCTCCCCTCTCCGCCAACATTTGGGAGCCCACAGTTCACACTCTCAGCTGGTGACCTTGTTTCCTGCTTCACTGAGAAAATAAAAGCAATCTGTGGATGGAATTCCACAAACTCCATCCCCCACCCCACCCCACCATCTACTCACCAGCTCTATACTTGCTGCTCCACCTTCTCCGTGATCAGCACCCAGTAAAAGCTGTCCCCCTCCACTCCCACATTAGATCCCATTCCCTCTCTTGACCTCAAAGGCATCTGTCCAGCAGGTTTCCTCTCTTCAGCATTTCGCACTCTCTGCTGAGGCACATATGCTGTCATTGCATCCATCTTAAATAAATAATTAGCCTTGTGTTGCATATTTGAAAGTTGCTAAGAAAGTACATCTTAAAAGTTCTCACCACAAGAAGAAAAGAACTCTGTAACTATGTTTGATGTTAGATAGAGTAGCCCCCATTGTGGTGATCACTTTGCCAAATATACAAATATCAAATCAGGAAAATTGAACCAGGATATCTGAAACTCAATAATGTTGTATGTCAATTATACCCCAATTAAAAGATAAAATAGGGAGCTTCCCAGGTGAACCAGTGGCTTAAGACTCTGAGCTCACAATGAAGGGGGCCTGGGTTTGATCCCTGGTCAGGGATCCCATAGGCCGAAACTAACTATTTCACATGCCACATTGAAGATTGAAAATTTCAAGTGCCGCAACTAAGACCCAGAACAACCGAATAAACTAAAAAATATAAATATTTAAATAGGACTCCATGCTTCCATGACTCCCAAATCTACATCTCTAGCCCAGAACACCATGAACACCAGAGCAGCATGTCCAACTAACATCTTGACACATCCACTCAGATGTCTGCTAGAACTGAAAAGCATCTGGGCCCAAACTGAGCTGCTAGTTCCCCCTCACTTTTTTTTTTTTTTCCTAATTACTTCACAACATTTCAGTGGGTTTTGTCATACATTGATATGAATCAGCCATAGATTTACACGTATTCCCCATCCCAATCCCCCCTCCCACCTCCCTCTCCACCCGATTCCTCTGGGTCTTCCCAGTGCACCAGGCCGGAGCACTTGTCTCATGCATCCCACCTGGGCTGGTGATCTGTTCCCCCCTCACTTTTTAAAGATATTTTTCTTTAATATTTTATTTGTTTATTTATTTGGCTGTGCAAGGTCTTAGTTGGGACACGTGGAATCTTTATTTATGGCATGTGACCTCCTAGTTGTGGTCTGTGGGACTTAGTTCCCCAACCAGGGATCAAACCCGGACCGCCTGCATTGGGAGTGCAGAGTCTTAGCCACTGGACCACCAGGGAAGTCCCTAGTTGCTCGTTTAAACCCATTTCTCCAGCCGTCTTCCCCACCTCAGTAAGTGGCAAATCCAGTGGTCTAGCTGGCTCAGGCCAAAAACCTTAACAACATCTTTGATTCTCCTATATCCAGCCCCACCTCGGCTCACCATCACCCTTATGTGAACTAGAAGAGGGGGCGTCTTCAGTGCAGACGTGGTACCTCATGTGTGACTTGGCAACAGACAGAGCCCTTTGAGAGAAGGAGAAGGTGATCGCCTCCACCCCGGACTCAGGGCCGCTGCAGGTGGAGAAATTCTGCCCTCCAGCCTCGCCCGCGGCCTTGGCTGCATGCCCGACCGCACACACCTTGGCAGCACGTCCCCCGTGGCAGCCTCCCAGGCAGTTCCAGTTAGAAGACAATTGTACTTCCTGCTGCTTGGCGCCCGCTTCCTGCCCATTTTCCGAGTCTGGTCTTGACAGGTCCCGACAGCCTTTCTGTAAGTTTCTTTGCTGCTTACGAAAACCAAACAACGAAAAAGAAAACCGGGAACTCCGACCAGTACTATCTCAAAACTTTTACAAAGACCTCCCAACCTTACAATTAGAAAAATCCATTTCTCCACCCTTCCCCGGAAGGGCTCTGGAGACGAGCGCCGACCATCTCCTGGTCACCCAACCGCAGGCCACCAGGGCCCGCTCTCTTCTGACGCTGAGCTGGCCTCTTCTTCCTGCCTTCATGTCCCCCCACTCTGTTCTCTTCTCGTCCTCCTCCTTTGCGGGTCCCTCTCTTACTGTCTGTCCTGTGAATGTTACCAGTCCTCAGGCCCCCAAACTCCCCTTCCGCCCTTCACACCCCACACACTCACCTCCGCATCATTCACACTCACCGTATGGACCCCCACCTCTACCCCTCCCCTCTGTGGAAACTGCCACCCGCAAGTCCGCGGGCACCTAAACCCAGCACATTTGCAAGGAGTTGCTCCCATTCCGGCCCACAGCCCCTTCTCTTCCTGCTTGCCGCGCCCCCCTCACACACCGACTCCATGACCCCCGGCTGCTCCTCCAGTCTTCTAAGCTAGACACTCGGGAGTCACCGCACAGCAACCTTCTCCCCTCACATCAAGTCCATCCCTCCTAGGCTATCGCGAAATCCAGAAGCTTCTCTTGAAACATCTGTCCAAGCCATCCCTTCCTCCACAACCCCACAGCCTCCGCCTCATTCTTCAGAATCTGCCAACAGCCTCCTAAACGGCTGCTCGGTCGGACCTCCTTCAGCTTGCTCCACCACAGCCAAGCCAGAGCATAGTTCATTTGCTCAGTCACGTTCAACTCTTTGCCAGGCCTCCCTGTCCTTCACTTGCTCCCAGATTTTGCTCAAACTCATGTCCATTGAGTTGGTGATGCCAACCAACCATCTCACCCCCTGCTGCCCTCTTCTCCTTTTGCCTTCAATCTTTCCCAGCATCTGGATCTTTTCCAGTGAGTCAGCTCTTCGCATGAGGTGACTGAAGTATTGGAGTTTCAGCATCAGTCCTTCCGATGAATATTCAGGGTTGATTTCCTTTAGGACTGACTGATCTCCTTGCAGTCCAAGGGACTCTCCAGAGTCTTCTCCAGCACCACAATTCGAAACCACCAATTCTTCAGCCCCCAGCCTTCTTTATGGTCCAACTATGAAAAGATAGAGTGAGCTTTCTAGAATTCTATCCTGACCATGTCACCCCCTACCAAGCATATTTCTCATTCTAACGGGAGCTGCTTTTTTTAAATTTAATTTTATTTTTTTGGCTGTGCTGGGCTTCGTTGCTGTGTGGGCTTTTCTCTGGGAGCTACTCTTCATTGCGGTGCACGGGCTTCTCAGTACAGTGGCCTCTCTTGTGGTGGAACCTGGGCTCTAGGGCGCTCAGGCTTCAGTAGTTGCAGCTCCCAGACTCTAGAGCACAACTTCAGTGGTTGTAGCACGCGGGCTTAGCTGCTCTGAGGCATGTGGCATCTTCCAAGATTGGGGATTGCACCTGTGTCTCCTACATTGGCAGGCAAATTCTTTACCACTGAGCCACCAGGGAAGCCTTTTATCTGAGCTTCTTATAGACGCTCATGTTTTATCCCAAATCTTCTGAAACAGAACATTCAGGAGAAAAACCAGGATTTTTCTCTCTAATCATCGTCCTTAGGCATAACTAAGCAAGGCAAACATTGAGCTAGTGATTCCCAAACTGCTGTGGGAATCATTTCAGAAAGTTAATCAAAAATTGACTCCCAGACTCACCCCCTTGGAGACTCCAATTCAGTGGTTGTTGAATGGGAGAGACTTTTCCAGAGGATTCTGCGTAACTAGGGTGGCAACCACTAATGTCCAGACAGACCAAGAACGGATAACGTGAGCATGGCTGTACAGTCCTTGGTGTTTGTCTCTGGTTGGCTGTCACTATTCTCCCCAGTTGTTCAAAACCACACTCACTATGGTGTCTCACGGGCTCAAGAGTTGTGGCACATGGGCTTAGCTGCTTCAAGGCATGTTGGATCTTCCCGGACAGTGGAGTCTCAGCCAAGTGGCTGTACGTACATAATGTCCTCTCTTCAGGTGGCCCTGTCCTCTAAGTGCCTGCGGGTGCCTCAGTCTCAGCGCAAATGAAGGCTCCAAGAGGCTGGCCCTGATCTCTCCTGGGCTAAACACTCTGTGTGTACCCCACAAGGCCCAGTTCACCGCTGCCCCACAGCCATAACCTCAGAACTGCAATGATGCACGCATCTGCTTCTGCTCCCATCAGTGAGGCCCAGAACACTGGGCAGTGTTTTAGTCTCCTTTATGCCCCAACAAAGGGTTTCCTAGGTGGAGTTAGTGATAAAGAACCCGCCTTCAAATGCAGGAGACATAAGACTTGGATTTGATCCCTGGGTAGGGAAGATCCCCTGGAGGAGGATATGGCAACCCACTCCAGTATTCTTTCCTGGAGGATCCCATGGACAGAGGAGCCTGGCGGGCTACAGCCCATAGGGTCGCAAAGAGTCAGACATGACTGAAGCGACTTAGCATACACGCAAGCACATGCCCCAACACATAGCACACTGATTGGTACTCAGGCCAACGGAAGTGGCAGTTCCCTCCCTGACCCATGCACAGGTATTGATGCCAGAAATCTTGGCTATCTGTGTACTGATGCTGAACAGAAATACAGAGACTGAGTTATGGAGGAGAAAGAAAAAGTAGCTTTATTTCTTTGCCAGGCAAAGAGGGAACACAATAGGCTAGTGCCTCAAAAGCTGTGCCCCACCCCGCCCTGGGGAACAGGAAGAGGTTTTATATCCCAATGAAGATCTTGCTTTTTTTTTTCTTTTGCAAAATTTCAAAACAGCCACAGCTGGTATCAGTCAACACAACAACCATGTCTGGTGTCCCTGAAGTTATTGGCCCATGACCTTTTTAAAATACAGGAAGCTACAAGAGAGTGTGGGCTTCCCCGGTGGCTCAGCGGTAAAGGATCTGCCTGACAATGCAGGAGACGAATGTTCGATCCCTGGGTCAGGAAGATCTCTGGGACATATTCCTGGAAGTGGCAACCCACTCCAGTATTCTTGCCTGGGAAATCTCATGGTCCGAGGAGCCTGTAACCCTATGGGCTACAGACCAGGGGTTGAAAAGAGTTGGACCTAACTTAGCGATTAAACAACAAAACAACAAGCTCGAGGCACTGGGGAAAGACCAAGTCCAGTGGCACAGAGGGCTTGACTATGGGGCTAAGGGCCGGGTCCAAACAGCAGCTCTGGTAGGACACATGCTCATCTCCTGCAAGAGCACCAAAATTGCAACTCTGCTAAACAACCATAGATAGAAGGACACTGGAACCCACCAAGAAAAAGATACCACACATCCAAAGACAAGAAGAAGCTACATCTAGATGGTAGGAGGGGTGCAATCATGATAAAATCAAATCCTATATCTGCTGGGTCAGCGACCCACAAACAGAAGAACAATATACCAAAGAAGTTCTCCCACTGTTGTGACAGTTCTGAGCCCCACATCAGGCTCCCCAGTCTGGGGATCCGACAAAGGGACTGGGACCCCCTGGGAATCTGACCTTGAAGGCCAGTGGGATTTGGTTATATGACTTCCACAGGACCGAGGAAAGCAGACTCTAGTCTTGGAGGACACAAACAAAATCTTGCACGTACCAAGACCGAGGAAAGGAGCAGTGACCCCACAGGAGACTGAACCAAAACCACCTGCTAGTGTTGAAGGGTGCCCTGTGGAGGCAAGGGTCAGCAGTGGCTCGCAGTGGGGATGGCCACTGACAGCAGCAGTCTCGGAAGGGGCCCCTTGGCATAAGCCTCTTGGAGGTATGCCATTAAGCCACCCATTGAGCCCATAGACCCCAGGGCTGGGTTGCCTCAGGCCAGACAACTACCAGGGAGGGAGCACAATCCCACCCATCAGCAGATAATTGGATTAAAGCTTCATTGGGCTTCCCTGGTGGCTCAGAAGGTAAAGCATCTGCCTGCAATGCAGGAGACCTGGGTTTGATCCCTGGGTCAGGAAGATCCCCTGGAGAAGGGAGTGGCAATCCACTCCATTACTCTTGCCTGGAAAATTCCATGGACTGAGTAGCCTGGTAGGCTACAGTCCATGGGGTCTCAAAGAGTCAGACACAACTGAGCTTTCACTTTTCTTCCCACCAGAGCAAGACCCAGTTTTTCCCACCACCAGTCCCTCCCACCAGGAAGCTTACACAAGCCTCTTAGCCTCTTCCATCAGAGGGCAGACATAAGAAGCAAGAAGAACCACTATTGGCTAGAACAAAAACCACATTACAGAAAGTTAATCAGGATGAAAAAGCAGAAAGTAATGTCCCAGATGAAGGGACAAGATAAAACCCCAGAAAAACAACTAAATGCAGACAGGCAACCTTTCAGAAAATTCAGAATAAAGATAGTAAAGATGATCCAGAATCTCGGGAAAACAATGGAGAAGGTGCAATAAATGTTTACCAAAGAACTACAAGAACTAAAGAACAAACAGTGACGAGTAATACGCTAGAAGGAATCAATAGCAGAATAATGTTCCTTACTCTGTAAACAAGGTCCCCACAGTCCTCATAGATATATCACACCAGCTCAAAAAGGAAAAAAGAAAGTGAAATCTTAGTTAACGGATTATCTCATTTAAATACAAGTGTGTTTAACTCTTAAAGAGGTGAACTTCAGTGCTCAGAAGGCCAACATTTGGTCCTCTGGAAACTAGAAACCATATTAGGAGCAGATTCTTGTTCATCCTGAGTTCAGAAATGAGGATGGTACCAGGAACAGAAAAGTGAAAGTGAAAGTTGGAGCTTCCCTGGTGGCTGAGATGGTAAAGCATCTCCCGCAATGCGGGAGACCGGGGTTCGACCCCTGGGTTGGGAAGATCTCCTGGAGAAGGAAATGGCAACCCACTCCAGGAACAGGAGGGTAACTCAAACACTGTTGAGGACTTCCCTGGTGATCCAGTGGGTAAGACTGCAAGTTCCCAGTGCAGGGGACCCAGGTTCAATCCCCGGTCAGGGAACTAGACCCCGCATGCTGCAACTAAGACCCAGTGCAGCTAAATAATTTACAAAAAAAAAAAAAAAAACCTGTTTGTTGTATATATAGCAGAGATGCTTTTCTGTGGGAGCCACCTGCCCTTGGCCCTCTGCTCTCCTCTCAGGTGAGTCTTGCTGTCAGCTCAGACTGCCCCGGGGAGAGATATCCTGGCCACTTTCCTCATCTGTGATAATAGATAATAGAGAATTCCTTCTTCGAAGGATCGCTGCAGGGACAGCGTCTGTGAATGCGCCTGTCTGTTTCCTTCCTCCCTTCGTGTGGACAGTGAGGGAGAGACCCGTAATGGCACAGCTCTTGCAGATCTCAGAGGGTCTGCAAGTTCATGTTCTCAACTGTTCCTCCACAGCACAGAGGTCAGAGTATTACCAGGATTACTACATAGCACCAGTGGAAATGCCGATGTCTTTATTTAACTCTTGGTTTATTCATTTTGTTTTAAAAATGAATGTTGGGGACCTCCCTGGTGGTCCAGTGGTAAAGAATCCACCTGCCAACGCAGGAACACAGGTTGGCTCCCTGGTGCAGGGAAATTCCTCAGGGGCAACTAGGCCTCTGCACCACAGATATTGAAGCCCGCCTGCCCTAGAGCCCATGCTCCGCAACAAGAGGAGCCACCAAAATGAGAAGCCCGCACCATGTACCGCAACCCGAGTGCAGTGATGCAGACCCAGCACGGCCAAAACTAAAAAATAAATAAGGAAATTATTAAAATGAACGTCAGGGGAGTTATTCCTTAATGGACAGTCTCAGTTTGGCATGATGAAGAAGTTCTGCAGATGGATGGTGGTATGTGTGCACAGAGCTACGAATGTCCTGGAGACCACTGAGCTATTCGCCTAAAAATGGCTAAGATGGTAGTTTTATGCTATGTATATTTTACCACCATTTTAACTGTTAAGGCCACAGTAAGTTGCAAAGTACACAATCGTGATGGTACAAACCGTGAGCCAGAGGGGAGGCCAGGGGTCCGAGGAAGAGAGGGAAAGGAAGGGCTGGAGCTGGGACCCTAGGAAAGGACCGAGAAGGGAAGGGTGGGAAGCCTCAGGAAGAGAAGAGGCCCTGCTTAGATGTGGGCCAGAAGGGGGAGGGCCTGTGGGGAGGGGAGGGAAATCCCAGGCAGAAGGGAGTTCCAGCTGGCAGGCTGCAGGCTGTCTTCTCAGGAATTGAAGTCTCAGAGTGTCTAGTGCACGCATTCCTCCACAGCCCCCAGGCCAAAAGTCAGCAGACAAGCGCTGGGCCTTAATTTGGGGCACCTAATCTTTCGATCAGGCGCCCCTGGTTGACTCAGTAGCCCCCATTCTGCCAGTGCAGAAGAACCCCTAGAGAAGGAAACAGCAATCCACTTCTTGCCTGGAGAATCCCATGGACAGGAGAGCCTGGTGGGCTTTGGTCAGGGGTTGCAGAGTTGGACACAACTTAGTGACTAAACAACACATCTTTCAATCTGTCCCTTACATCAAGACACTCAGACACACAGGCCCTATCCTAGTCATCAGTGGTGGGCCAAGCTCAACCAAGGCTATGAGGCCAACCTAGGAATCATACGACACCAAGTCCTGCGGATCTACCTGCAGGACCCCAGCACTGCCTATCATCTCTGAAGTCTAGCCTTTGCCCTCAGCTACTGGGAAGCGATCTCTAGGCCTCTGGAATGTCCTGACAGGAGTCTGTTAGTCTGGGGACTTCAGATGTGATCTTATGACAAGGGCATTGTGAAAGGGGGGGGGGGCGCCTCTGGAGGGGCTGGAGACTAAAGGTATTAGCCAGAACCTCCTGGAGGGGCTGGAGAACAAACATTAGCCACAGGGGCCTCTGTGACTAAGCCTCAAGAACAACTCTGGACAGCGAAGGGTCTGGTGAGCCTCCCTGCTTGGCCATACTGTGTGTGGGTTGGGCAGAAGGTCTGTGTTCAGGGCTCCACTGGACTCCTCTCAACTGGGAAAGGACCACCAGACGACCCCAGATCAGCCAATCCCAGATGAGCCCAGTGCCTGCGTCCTTGGTTTGTGAATGTATATCCTTTCTCTACAGTAAATCTGTAATCTTGGTGCTTCTCAGTTCTATCTTTCTAGCAAATAACCCACTAAGGATGGTCACAGGGACTCAGAACTCACAGCCGATGTCTGAAATGAGGGCAGTCTTACGGGGACCGCACCTTCCGGTAGAGCAGTTTGCCAACTCCTGGCTCGCCCACCCCCGACCACGTGCCTTACTATGACCTTCGTCATCTGCCCATCCCTTGCCAACCAGACTTCACCCCTGGTCCTCTCCGCCTGCCCCCTCCTCATTCCTCATTCCACCCAGGGCACTGGAATTCTCCTTCCCAGACATCTAGTAAGTAAATTCCCTCCCGGATTTCAGACCTTTGATTCAATGTCACCTCCCTAGTGAGGCCTCCTCTAGCCCCCACCCCAAACTCCCTCCATGCCCACATTCCTCTTTGTCTGCTCTACTTTCTCCTCTTTGAACACCATCGCCATGTCCACCAAACTCTAAACTTAACGCATCTCATTTCTTCTCCATCTCCTCACTAGAGGATAAGCCCTGAGGAGACAGGGATCTTTGCACTGTTTCCTCCTGTAACCCCAGGACCTAGAACAGTTCCTGGCACATGCTGAGTGCACAATAAATCCTTGTCGAATGAACAACCTACAGTACTTTTAGAAAACAGGCCACCCCACACCCACCTTTTCTCCCAGAAAGGCCAAGTCTGCAAAACAGGAAAAGTGACCATGCTTGGCTAGAGACCACTGTTGAGGGAGGTTAAAAAAAAAAAAAAGTAAAAAAAAAAGAGTCAGCAAGAGCTGAGACCTCCAGGAGTGAGCACCCTGTCCAGGCTCGGGGAGGAGGTAGGGTGCTAGTCTGGCCTGAAACCTCCTGGCTGTTCTGACTTCGGGAGGCCCCTTCCGCTCTGGTCCTGATCACTGTGAGGGGGTCCAGCGGGGGAAAAGGGAAGGAGAGAGAAATTCCCGCCGTTGACAGCAGGTGGAAAGAAGACATGGCCTCAGCAGGCAGGAGTGACTTTTATTTGAAACCAGAAAACACCCTCTTTGGGGGTTCATCTGTAACAGTTTAAAAAAAAGAAAAGAGAGAAACCAGAACCCAAAGGGCCTGGGGAGGGATGGGGAAGGGTAGTGGGCCAAGGTCAGGCCACGTAGGGGAAGTGGAGCAGCAGCCCCTCGTGAGGTTGTAGGTTCAGGTGCTCCAGCTCAAGGGAGGTGCCCTCCTCACGGCCTGGCTGGGTGCTGAGCAACAGATCCACCTTGGCTGGCAGGCTGGTGCCAGTAGGCAGGCTGGAGCCCCCCAGCCTGGCCATTTGGCTCACGTCCCCAAAGTTGAGCACTACGAGGAAACGCTCGTTCTGGTCCCACTGGCGGACGTAGGAGAAGAGGTCGGGCCCCGAGGAGAGATTGTAGAAGTCTCCGTGCAACAGGGAGCGTTCCTTACCCCGCTGATCACTCAGCCGGCGGAACAGGAAGAGGAGGGAGTCAGGGTCCTCACTCTGGCCCTGCAAACGGTGATAAAGTGACAAAGATACTTCAGACAGGGACGAAGGGCTCCCCAGGGCACAAAGTCCTACCAGCCGCCAGCCCCCACCCCTTGCCCATCAGGCCCTGCCCGTGGTAAACACTTACCTTCACAGTCATGCTGATGTTTATAGATGCTGAGTTGTTGGGAAAGCTGGATTCATCCCACGGCATGACCGGGGCCTTCATAGGCTGAAAACCAGGGAAAAGAGGACTTTGAAAAAAACCTGACTGCTCTCCAACTCTTCCCCTCATTTTCAGATTTATAACCTCCTCTACCTCAGGGCCTCGCACTGTCCCCTCAGCCTGGAGGGCACTTCTCCCAGAGAGCCACAGGCCAGTCCCTCACTGCACTCTGATCCCTGCTCAGGGACGTCCCTCAGGGTTTCTGAGGCCACTCGAAATAAAATCGACTGTATCCCCTACTCTCAAAGCCCCATACCCTGCTTTCTTCTGCAAAGCACATGTCAGCACCTGGCATCCTCATTATATGCGCTTACCATCTGAATCCACCACCTCCAGGTCTTTTGTGTACTGCTGTATCCTCTGTGCATAGCACACAGGAATTACCCCATCAGTTTTGTGGAGTAAGTGAATAATGGGTTTTATAAATGGGCTTCCCAGGTGGCACTAGTGGTAAAGAACCCGCCTGACAATGCAGGAGACATAAGAGATGCAGGTTCAATTCCTGAGTCGGGAAGATCCCCTGGTGGAGGGCACGGCAACCCACTCTAGTAATCTTGCCTGGAGAATCGCTACGGAGAGAGGAGGCTGGCGGGCTATAGTACACAGGGTTGTAGAGTCAGACACGACCGAAGCAACTTAGCACACGCATACGCGGGTTTTATAAACATCAGCTCAATGTCAACCTCCAACCTTGTGGCTAAAGCCAAGTGGGAGCCTTCACGGTCTTACCCACCTCGGCTCTCACTGTGCGTATCTGGTCCCCTACAAAGCTCTGAGTTCCTGGACAGCACAGGGCCTAACCAAGAGTGGCCAGTGGCCAGTGAATGAACAAATTACTAAGTAACGGCTACCATACTGAACTCCTACCAGGGAGCAGGCACTGCATTTTAAATATGCCTTGTTTCAGTCATAACTACTCTGCGTGTGTTAGTCGCTCAGTCGTGTCCAACTCTTTGTGACCCCATGGACTATAGCCCACCAGGCTCCTCTGTCCATGAGATTCTCCAGTCAAGAATCCTGGAGTGGGTTGCCATTTCCTTCTCCATACTACTCTATAAGGAATGCAATTATCGCAGAAAAAATGATTAAGAGTCAGAGAGAGAAAATAACTTGCCAAGGCCACACAGCGACTGACCAGGGGGCTGACTAGCAAACAAGCTTTCCTTCCCAAGGCTCATGGTCTGTCCGCCGCCAGCCACAGAACCACTGTGATGGACGAACACAACCTCTCCCCTTGTGCTAGGCAGGCAGCAAGCGTTACCTGTCCAGGAAGGCCAGCTCCCTCCAGGCCAATCTCGTCTCCGTAGCTGAACACTGGGGTCCCCGGCAGGGTGAACAGCAGCAGCTGGTAGAGTCGGAGGAGTTGGGGCGACACAAAGGACGTCAGGAGCCCCGCCTGAGACCCCTGCAGGAGCGGACGCACTTGTGAGCCCCGGAGCCCACTCCTGCCTCTGCCTCCCAATACCCTCTCTCCCAAACGGCCTCCCGCCCCCTCTCCCACCGCTGCGGTACGCACACTCCAGCTGCACCAGCGGCTGCCGAAGGCGTTCAGATACTCGGTGACCAGGAGATTTGTATGACTCCCAGTTAAGTCGGAGTGTGACAGGTAAGAGCTAGTCAACAACAGGTCCTTGGTGGGTTCGAGCAGGCTCAGGATCTGCTGAAGGTCGGAGGAGTCTGTGCCTGCAATCAAGAGCCTGCACAGAACAGAGTGGGAGTGAAGGTTAGTACGGGACAAGAAAGGAGAATGGAGGCGAAGAAGGTTCTCTGGGCTAGGAACTCCCCCCTCTCCTGGAGCTCACACTCCACTGGGGGGTTCCCAGAGTGGAGCTGAATTGGGGAGGCTGGGGTCTGGCACCCACCGATCCTCACTGACACTCTTAGTGATGTTCTGCCACTCAGCCAAGAATGAAGGCGCATTCTAAAAAGAAAAGAGCAGACTCGTGAGGAAGGGAAGGCTATCGGGCCGTGGCAAGACTTTTGTTCTCACATGGAAAGGGTACTCACTGTCAGATTCTGCACGTCCCGGACCTGAAACCCATCCACACCGGTCTGCAGCCAAAACTTCAGAGCTTCCTATCAGGAGAAAGGCAGAAGTACAGAGGAAAGCTATCACTGCTGATGGAAAGGCTCAGAAGATTCCAGCCCACATTAAATCTTGCCTACCCTATACTTCCCCATGACCTCAGGAGAGGCATTTGCCTTGAACAGTCTCACTTTCTTGCCTCTACTATAAAGCTTTAGCCTTCAGTTCCCCTTTCATTCTAACCCATCACTAATCCTTAGTGATACAATGCTCTTCTCTACTTCTCCCCATGGTAAATCGCAAAGCTTTACCTTTAACACCTACAGAAAAGGCCTATACGCTAAATGTGAACTTCCTTCAACACTTAGCATATGTAGAATGTTGATATACTCATTTTACAGATAAGGAAACAATGTCAGAGAAGCAAGGAGGCATGCCCAAGGCCACAATCAGAGAGCAACAGTGAAGGGACCTAAAATGCTAACCAAGATCCCAAGATGAGCATACTTACTCTTCTCCCAGTTTCTTGGAGCCTGGGGAGGGTCTAAGTAAAAGAGCCTTTCAGAACAAGACTCAGGATAAAAGCCAAATATTCAAAGCACAGCCCCAGGGCAGTTTACCCAATGATTTGAAAAGAGAAGCCAGCTCTGCAGAATAGGCCCAGGCTCGAAGCCCTGGCATTCAGGCTGCACGTGACATGGGCCCCCACCACCCCCAACCCCACCCTCTCTTCTGGGTGCTCTCTCTGCTCCCTGCGTTCTCTTCTGGTCTCCATTTTCATCTAAGGCTACCACACTTCACGCCTTAACATCTAAAAACGTTCTCTTCTCAGTAACTTTTAAAGGGTCTTCCAGCAAGTGGCAAGGAATGAACCAAATGACCCCAAAGGTCAACTGAAATGCTGGGAGTACAGAATTCTACCTCAGAATCCTGGCTGCCAGCAGAGGGTCAGTCTGCCTCCATTTTTGTTCTACCCCTTCTGAACTGGTCAGTGCCCTAGAACCCAGGCATTAGGAGCTGGGATGACTTTCAAAACCCCACCCCCAGTCTACAGGGTACAGAGTTTGAGCCTTATACCTTCAGAGAAGGCAGATTTGAGATTTAAGATTAGTTGGGACCTTCAATCCCAGGGCATATTAAAGCCCCTCTGAACCTTAGCTTCCTCACTACACAGACTTAGGATATGGGTAGGAACCTTGTTTGGTTATAGAGGATTAAAGAAGGTATATAGAAACACTCGGCATATTCTCAGACACATAGGAAGACCCCAATGCTTACAATTTCAGACTGGGCTACCTTCCAAAACACATCAAATAAGAAATGGGAAACCAGACAGGACAGGATTCCCACAGAGAAAGGGCTTCCTCTGCCAAAAAGAAGAAAATTCACATCTGAAAAATTCCATCCTGGCACTGTCACCCTCAGAGTCAGGGAAACAGGTGGTCAGAAAAGCAACAAACAAAAAGAGGGATGTACTGCTTGCCTATCCTTCCGCCTGTGGGAAGAGCGTGCCTGCTGGGCTACAAGGAGCCCGGGGCCCCTCGGGTGGTGCCAGGCTTCATTTATAGAACTCACTATGAAAGGACCAAACAGCCCCAGCATCTGGCTCCCACCTGCCGTCAGCACCAACACACTCACCTTCATTTTGGTGGCCACAGTGTCAACCTGAGTGGATTGAAACCAAGGGCTCTGGCCCTTGTAGTTCGGAGTGAGGTCCAGGATGACCTGGATGCCTAGAACAAAGGAGGAAGAGGTGGTTGATAGAAAGAGTTTGGGAGAAGGGAAAAGGAAGAAATTAACAAATACAAGTGGATAGCATACTCCCTATGTATTGGTACAAAAGCTTAGATTTGAACCCTGGTGTAACTCATTTCATTGAAACAAAGATATGAGCAAGTATGGAGGGGAGGGGAGCGGTGTTGGGAAGGAGTAGTGTAACAGAGAAGGCTAAGGTATGAAGCCCTGGCCCCGTCATGCCCAAAGTGAACTTTTTTCAAAGTAAGACAAGATTTTTACTTGAATTTTTTTTTCCTCCAAAGGATCTACTCTTAAGTTTTACAACCACTGATTTAGCAAAAACCTACATTTTGCAAATAAGGGCACTGAAGCCCAGAAGCTAAATAACTGTACATCCAAGTATACGAAGTCTCTGAACCACCTGACAAATCCACTTTAAGTTGAAGCCTAACGACCCTCCCCTGGACTTGCCCTAGGAAAACTGTGAGCCAGTCAGCAATAAACCAGACAAAAATCCTCTCCGGCCTTTTCCGTGGCCAGAAGCCCAAGTCCTCTCTAGCTGCTGCTTTGCAAGTTCTAGGACACCCACCCTTCTTCTTCGCCGAGTGCAGGAGACTCTCAAAATCTTCCTGGGAGCCAAAAATGGGGTCGATCTGTTCCAAGTTGGTCTCTGTGAGGTCATCCTCCTGGTTCTTATGAATTGGGCCCAACACAACACCCTTCACCTTCAGGGTGCTTAAGTAATCGAGCCGCTCCTTTAGGCCTGAAATGGAGAAGCAAAGTTCCAGTGAGGCCTCGCCTAGGCCCCTGATCACCGCTATGAGGCTGGATCACCAGACTGAGACGCTGACGTAAGGCGGCTAGCAAGTTGCTTCAGAAACACGCTTCGGCAGGCTAAGGGCGCCGGGAGGGGGAGGGGAGCCTGCTGAGTAAGCCACCCTCAGGAAAGAGCGAGTGGGGGGCAGCTTCCTTCAAAGAAAGCAAGGAGGGGCTACGTCTCGGGAAGCGGTCGCCGGTACCGAGCAGGGTAGAGAACCGTCTGAGTCAATCTGGGAACAGAGGTCGAAGCTGGGGACCATTTAAACTAAGGGCCCATGGGGTGGGAGGCGGGGACGCGCGGGGAGGGAGACGAGGGCACCCAGACTCACCCGCTAGGTTGCCCGCATCGTGGCCCAGGAAGGCCCGAAGGTCTCCAATGCGGTAGAGGGCGCCCTTGTGCCACCATCTTTGTTCCGGCAGCTCGCGGCAGCGAGGCGCCTGCACGATGATGACCACGGCGCCGGCCAGCATGCCCAGCCAGCCGAGCCAGAAGAGCAGCAGCAGCGCCCAGCGGGTGCGTACCCAGGCGGGGCTGCCCGCCACCTTCAGCAGCTCCTCTTTAGACAGACCCGTGAACTTGGCCTCGGCCGCCGCGTCCGCCTCATCGTCGGCCACCTTGATCTTCACCAGACCATTCTTCTCGGTGCCGCCCGCCACGACCACGGCCATCGCCGCCCCAGACGCCGCGTTCATCGGCTGCTTCTCGGGTTCCAGCTCGTTCAGTTCTACTTCCTTCATGTCCACCTCGGTGTCCTGGCTCATGGTGCCTGCGGAAACGGAGACACGACGCGGTCTGCGGTCAGCTAGTGGCTGGACACCTGCCCGGATCTCTTGGCCCCAGAACAGACTCGCAGGCTTCCGTGGCTCCGCTTAGGTTCCCCGACCGAGTCTGCTGCGCGGCCGGGCGCGGCCTCGGGGCCTGAGTAAGGGAGCCCCGCCCCGGCCCGCCCCCGCTTGTCCCTTAAAGTGGAACCTCCTGGGTTGCTCTTTCAGGGACTGAAAAGGGTGGGCGGCGGCCGAAGTAGTAACGTTGGGAACTCAACTCCGATGGCTGCGTGATTCAATTCCCCTGGTCTGTTTCCTCATCTGGAACCTTCTAGCCCTAACGTTCGGACATTCAGAAGGCAGAGCACAGAGCCACCTTTAGGCAGGCGGAGTCTGTAATCTGTCCCGCACCGGGCCCCCGCTGGTCCGCCCGCCGCCGCCTAAGTGGGCATAAAGGGGATATCCAGAACTGCGGGGGTTCCGAGGCTCTTCTTTGCCCACCGGACAGTTTGTGACTTCCCGGGACACCATCTTCCATTTACCCTGGCCACTTGAACTCAGAGTCAACGAAACTCAACTCAGCCCTTTCCCTCACCGGGCCTTGTCTTCTCAGGCCTCTGGGCCTTGGCACTGGACCCCCGCTTTCCCGCAGGGCTTACTCCCACTCTTTCAAGATATCTTGAGTGTAGTTCAATTAATTCATCATGCAGCAACTATTTACTGAGTGCCCATGCAATAGTGTGCTTCATTAACTTTAGTGAATTAACCCTAATCTAGTCTTCTTCATGATATTTTCTGATGAATCTGTTTGGACAGAATTGCTGACATTCCCCATTTTACCCTACCCAGCCCCCACTTTCTGGCGCCAGGATGTCGGACAGCTAGGAATCCAACACCCAGAAGAGACTGATGGATAATCTCGGGACTGACAACATGCAGGGGCTGGGCCTCTGTTGGAGGCATCCATCTTCTCACTACAGATCAGAAGGTGCCAGGGCCAGACTGTTCCCCACTTTGCAGGGCCTCCTTCCCAGTCCCTTCGCTGTGCTAGGCCTTGGAGGCAGCTGGTACTGCTGAGGCCTTGTTGGCATGTGGCCAGGCACCTTGGACTTGCGCGTTGTTCAGTCGCTTGGTCGTCTGACTCTTTAAGACCCCATGGACTGCAGCATGCCAGGCTCCCCTGTCCTTCACTACCTTTAGCCCAAACTCATGTCCGCTGAGTCAGTGATGCCACCCACCATCTCATCCTCTGTCACCCCTTCTCGTCCTGCCTTCAATCTTTCCCAGCATCAGAGTTTTTTCAGTGAGTCAGCTCTTCGCATCAGATGGCCCAAGTATTGCAAAGACCTTGAAGACCATCCAACTTCTCCCCACAGAGGACCCCGGATTGAAGAGTGAGACAAGGTTCAGCCGGACATCAACACCATGAGGTGCCAACACTCTCAGGAACTTCTTGTTCCTAAGCAGCGCCAACTGGGTTATTTTCAGAGAGGACCTGAAGGAAGTAAGTTCTTTCTCCCTCTCCCACCTGGGCTGGAAGCCAAGATAGCTGTATATTTGGAAGAAAACAGAAACCAAGATCTGAAGAAATAGAAGCGGTACCAAAGGAGAGCAGAGACAGTGAAAGAGCTCACCCCCTGCCTTCCCCTTCATTCCTCCCCCTTCTTCATACCAGACTCATCCCCATCCCCCACCGCAAGCAAGCGGGTAGAGGCTGGAGTTCAGACCTGTGCTCAGTGATGATAGCAAGTCCAAGGTGCTCTGGCCATATGCCAAATAAGTGCCAACCAGGGCCCCTGAACAGACTATGAAAGCTCAAAGTTGAAAGCTCAAAGTTAAGAACTGTGGGGTCAGACACTCTCTTTGAGATGGTTCAAGGTAACACTCCCATACATACACACAGTATCTGACTCACAGTCCCCCACAGCTCCAGAAAGATGAAACCAATCCCCCCAGCATTCAGTAAAGAAGCTAACAACTTGCCTCCCCAAGTTTATCACCCACCACACCCGTCACAGGAACCACCCTCCAACAACATCAGCCTTCAAACACCTGTTAGTCCTGCCTCATAACCAGCTAGGTCAGGCCTCTGCGTCTTTGTTAACGTCATCCCCTATGTGTTTGACCTTCCTTTTCTGCCTCATAAACTCCAATTCATTCCAGACCTAGCTCAAATGACAGCTTCTCTCAAATCCCCAGAAAGAATTACTTTCCATCTACTGGGCACCTATCTCTTCTACAATTCACATCCTATTTATTACTTTTCCCTGTCTGAGTGTCAGCACTTCAAGACAAGTGGCAGAGCCTTGTGCTACCTGTTGGTGAACCTGCCTGCTCAGAAGGAGGCACTTTATAAGTGTGCGGTAAGTAAGTGCTATTATCATTAAAACGCGGTATTTCCCTTCTTAGAAGCAACTCAACAAAAGTAGCATGTATTTGAAAAGAAACGTGCACCTCAGTGTTCACAGCAGCATTTACAATTGTAAAGATATGGAAGGTGTCCTTCAACAGACAAATGGATATAAGAAGATATAGTATATATATGGAATACTACTTAGCCATAAGAAAGAAGGAACTTTTGCCATTTGCAGCAACACAGATGGACTTTGAGGGCATCATGCTAAGTGAAATATCTTTCTCAGACAGAGAAAGATACATGCTGTATGATATCACTTATATGTGGAGTCTAAAAAAATATAACAAACTAGTAAATTTAACAAAAAAGAAGCAGACTCGGATATAGAGAACAAACTAGTGGTTACCAGTGTGTGTGGGGGGGGGGGGTACTCTATAGGGGTGAGAGACCAGGAGGTACAAACTACTGGATATAAAATAGGCTCAAGGATGTATATAACATGGAGAATATAGCCAATATTTGGTAATAACTGTAAATGGAAAGTAACATTTAAAATTGTATTTAAAATTTCTTAATTAAAAAATTACAGGAAAAAAGTAGTATGTGAAGATAAAGGAATAAAGTGAAAAGGAATTTAAACATTGTATGGTATCAAGAGGAAGCTGTTTATGCAGGAAAACAAACCAAGACTTGTAACTGTTCAACTAAATAAAACAAAGTGATAAATCTGGTTGAAGGGGAGGACAAAAAAGAAACAGAGCAAGACAGCAGAGAAAGAGGGCTGAAGGTGGCAAGGGATCCTACAATCCTACAGTGTATGTTGCTAAATACAGAACTTAATATTTACTATAGAATTCAAAGTATATAATTTGTTCAAGAAGAATTTAGCCTCTTGAAGCAAGGAAAAAAGTAGTTCAAGAGTCCAGAGCCAATAAGGACAGATTCAGTTCAGTTCAGGTCAGTTCAGTCGCTCAGTCGTGTATGACTCTTTGCGACCCCATGAATCGCAGCACGCCAGGCCTCCCTGTCCATCACAAATTCCCGGAGTTTACTCAAACTCATGTCCATCGAGTCGGTGATGCCATCCAGACATCTCATCCTCTGTCGTCCCCTTCTCCTCCTGCCTCCAATCCCTCCCAGCATCAGGGTCTTTTCCAATGAGTCAACCTTCACATGAGGTGGCCAAAGTATTGGAGTTTCAGCTTCAGCATCAGTCCTTCCAGTGAACACCCAGGACTGATCTCCTTCAGGATGGACTGGTTGGATCTCCTTGCAGTCCAAGGGACTCTCAAGAGTCTTCTCCAACACCGCAGTTCTAAAGCATCAATTTTTCGGTGCTCAGCTTTCCTCACAGTCCAACTCTCACATCCATACATGACCACTGGAAAAACCATAGCCTTGACCAGACGAACCTTTGTTGGCAAAGTAATGTGTCTGCTTTTTAATATGCTATCTAGGTTGGTCATAACTTTCCTTCCAAGGAGTAAGCGTCTTTTAATTTCATGGCTGCAGTCACCATCTATTAATCAGGTCATTAAAGTCTTCAGGACTTTACACTCATTCAAACAAATTGTGGGAGTGCAGGGCAGTTGGGGCCCTGAAGTTCAGAGGGCTAAGTCCACAGAAAAAGTTCCTTTCTAATCCCCTGTTGCAAAAATTTATGTCCCATGTTTCCCAACAGGTGAGGATTACTTGATCTTAGCCAAAGATATGGAAGTTTTCCCTCTTCAGTGTGTTTAAAAAAAAAAAAAAGATTTCCAAAAACAGAGCAAAGATGGGAAGATAGTTAGAAACTTAGGAGACTGTCCAACAGACTCTGCAACACTGCCAAAGCTGAAGGTATAATTCCAAAGACCCAGGAAAAAAGCATCCAGGCTGTACCTCTAAACTACCCATCAGCCTTGAGGAGTTTAGCCATTCGAAAACTGGATGATGGCTGAAGTTAAGGAACTGAGCACTTGGAAGTCAAAGTGCCGCCGAGATGAAAGCAGAGAAGGAACGTGACCCCAACCAAAGGGGCGCACTTGCATGCTCGCTTCGGCAGCACATATACCAAAGGGGCGCGCTTAGAAGCAGTGTTCGAATATTATTTGTTATTACAAGTCCTGCAGGAGGGACACTGGCTGGTGAAGAGAACTGTCAGAGTTGTCATACTTAAGGGTGAGGAATGTGAGTGGGGATAAAAGCCAGAAAGAATAAAGGGAAAACAAGCAAAGCCTTCTCGTTGCAGAAGAGAAATGAATGCACCATCTGCAAAGTATCTCATACTCAAATAAACTGAACAACACTGAAGCAAGTCATTCTCTCTAATGCAACCAAATATTAAAAGAGAAACACCAGAGATACAGATCAATTTATGGACAAGATAGAGAAGTTATTACTCTTGGATAGATGACATCAGATATTCAACTGATCAGAGAGAATACTGATCTCATCAAAAGGCTAACTGGTAGTAAGAGATTAAATGATTCCTTAAATGAACACTGAAGTACTCCAACACCAGCTCCTTCTGCAGTCCTGGTCACACAATACTGGTGGGTATTGTCAGTTTCCCCATCTCCTGTGCTCTTCAAACTATCATCACATTCTTTGAAAGGAAGTCACTTAAGTGCAGCCACACGCAAGAGGGATGAAATTATACTCTGCCTCCCAGAGGGAGGCGTACCTTCATAAATTATTTGGGATTTTTCTGTGCAGAAGATTTCTCTTTTCCCTCTCATATATTTATCTATCTATTCATTTATTTATATCAGTATGGATTCTTGGATAATTATTTTATACTTTGGGTTAGAATCGAACACTGTACTGCTTTCTTGCTCCAATTATTCCAGCTTTTGCCACTGTGAGCTCTCTCACTTTGGCCACTGCATCCTTTTAACACATGCCCCTTTCTCCTCTTCTTTTTTTTTTTTGGGCATTTTACTTTCTGGCACTATAAGATGCTTCAGGTTCATCTTGTATATTCTCTAGGGCCCCAGCCCTAGAAATAGCATTTCTCCAAGGAGCCGTAGTCCGTTTTATTGGAGAATAGTATTAGAAGTCAAGATATGGGCACTCAGGCATCTTTTGAGGAACGAAAGTTATCCATCAAAAATATGTCTTGGGAATTCCCTGCCAGTTCAGTGGTTAGGACTCCGTGCTTTCACTGCTGAGGGAGTGAGTTCAATCTCTGGTCAGAAACTAAGATCCCACAAGCTGCGTGGCATGGCCAAATAAATAATTAAATAATTTATATATATATATATGTATGTTTTTTTCTTGTATACTCCATGTTTTTGGGGGTGGTTGGTGTCCTATTTTTAAAATCTTTCCTTACTTCAAGGCCTGAAAGATATTCATTTATACATTCTACAGAAAAAAAGGCTTTATTTTTGACATTTCAATCCTCAATCCATTTTTAATTGATGTTTACTTATGGCATAAGGTAGGGAACTAATCTCATTTTTTCCAGATGGATAATTATAATACAAGGAAAATGCATCCATAGTACTACCCTGGTGGTGCAATGGACAGGAATCCACCTGTCACTGCAGGAGACATGGGTTTGACCCCTGGTCTGGAAAGATTCCACGACTAACCCTGTGTGCAACAACTACTAAGCCGGTGAGCAAGTACTAAGCCTGCTCACAGCAACTAGAGAAAGCCCAAGCAAAGCAATGAAGACCCAGTGCAGCCAAAAATACATACAAACATGTGTATATTTGGTCTCTGTCCCTCGTTACTGACACGGAGCTCCTAACTCCCTTAGAATCTCCTGAGTGACAGGAATGCCTTTTGCTCTAATGAGGCCACTCCTGATGGGCTCCTAGATAGCTTCAGGATTGGGCTGGTTACCAAAAAGGCATGACTGGACTGATGAAACCTCCAGTCCCACTCCCCAACCTCTGGGAAGGGGAGAAGGGCGAGAGATTGGATTAATCATCAATGGCAACGATTTAATCAACTGTACCTGTATAACAATACCTAATGACGATCACATCTACAGTTTCCGAGTTGGTGAACACATCGAGGTGCTGGCAGCGTGGCACCCACACCCCCACTCCTTGCACCTAGCCTTCTTCCATTTGGCTGTTCCCAAGTTGTAGCCTTCATAATAAACTGGCGATAGTAAGTAAAATGCTGTACCTGACTCAGTCCCTCAAGGAACCCATACTCTCCAATCAACTAAATGACCCCCAAATCTTTGTCAAATATTATGACCCACTGATTTCTAGTTAATTCTGTATTTCTAATTATCCAAAATTAATCTGAAACTGAGATTCCCACAACCCCCTACAGCCTCTCCTCCTCAACCCCCCTGCTCAGGATCACAGTTCAGTGAGTGACACAGCTATTCTTCCAGTTTTCTAGGCCAGAAGCACATGGGCAATTTTCTTAGCTCTTGTATCTTCCTATCCTCCCTGTCCAGCTAGATGCTGGTATAAACTCTGTAGCCTGATTAATATAGGTACAATATCTCCACTTAGGAAGAAACACACACACACATACACACACAAGCTTCTGCTGCATGCTATCATGAAACTCTCTAAACAAACTGGAAATGGTTCCAAGTCTCCACCCAGACTTAAAATGTGCCAGTTCTTGCTCCTGCATTCAGTATTTCAAATCATGTCTTATAAATGTATTTATACAAATATATTTACATGAATATTAATAAATGTATTAATAAATAAACCAAGCTCTCAAGCACTTTTGATTTTCACAGACATTCAACATGGCTAAATGTTACCAAAGCTTTCCAGCAATACAATCCTAAAGACACATAATGAGGTGTTCAATATTCACTTCCCGAACATAAACTCTTCCTTCATTCCCTCAAGGCAAGTAACTCAGTATTTGAATTGTTCTGCCCACATCTGTCCCAGCTCCTACCTATGCTCCTTTTAGGGTCAGTTATAGAAAAAATCTTAGGGCTCCAGAGAGGGAAACAGGTGCCTAACTAAATTTTTAAAATATGTTTTTATCACGAAGGGCCACGGTGGGTGTTGACACGATGTGATTTCTGCCCAATGCTCTGAATGTCAAAGTGAAGAAATTCAATGAAGTGGGGGGGGGGGGGGGGGCGCGGGGGCTGGTGTGGAAACATTGGGAGTAACTATGACTCTCTTAAGGTAGCCAAATGTCTCGTAACAAAAACAAAGAAAATAAAAAATAAAGAAAAAAATAAAGTATGTTCTTATATATATATATTTTTAGTTAATTATTTATTTATTTGACTGTGCTGGGTCTTAGTTGCAGCAGGCAGGATATTTTGTGAACTCTTAGTTGCGGCATGTGGGATCTAGTTCCCTGGAAAGGGATAGAACCTGGACCCCCTGGATTGGGAGTGTGAATCCTTAGCCACTGGACCACCAGGGAAGTCCCTGTTTTTATATTTAACAAGGTGAAAAGGGGGTATATAATGTTGAGAAGTAGACATTTAGGGACAAGTATGGAATAATAGAAACCTGAATTTAAAATAGCTCCTTACATTGCATCTAAATTGGTTAATTTCAACAACACTCTGTAAAATAATTTGAACTACAGAGAAATTAAAAACAAACTAAAAAATGTAAACACATCACTAAGAAGGGAAACCCTCTTTTCTAATTAAAATAGAAACTGTTGCATTAATGAAATGCTAGCTAGAACGTAACCAGTCTGAGAAAGGAGATAAACTTCTTCCTTGAAGAAACACATACTCCTAGGATAGGAACTAAAGAATTAACAGCTACAGTCACCTGATTACCACAGCCTGATTTTCAGTTTCTCCACCACTGTTAAGTCCCCAATGACATATGCCCAGAGGTGCTGCAATTCCAGGCTGTGATACTGATATTGGGCCTTCTCTGGTGGCCCAGTGGTTAAGACTCTGAGCTTCCACTGCAGGAGGGCAAGGGGCACAGGTTCAATCCCTGATCAGGGAATTAAGATCCCACATGCTGTACGGACCAAATACATACTTGGTCTTCAGTCCTCTTTCCTGGCACCAGGGCCTCTAAAGTCTTTGGAATCTCTAGAATAAAGAGTGGAACTGTCAGCCTCACCCCTCACTCTCCAGAGAGGGTAGAGGAGCTGAAGCCTGATTAATCACCAACAGCCAATGATCATGCCTGTATAATGTAAAAGTCACTCAGTCATGTCCGACTTTTTTGTGACCCCCATGGACTGTAGCCTGCCAGGCTACTCTGTCCATGGGATTTCCCAGGCAAGAATACTGAAGTGGGTTGCCATTTCCTTCTCCAAAAAATGTCTCTTTTAAGCTGCCGTATACACTAGCAATGAAAACTATGAGACCTAAGATTAAATCTAACAGTGAATAGATGACTTCTTTATGAAGGAAAAGATAATATCCTACAGAAACACATTCAAACAAAAAATAAAGGGAATCTAGTATATGCCAGGCACTGTTCTATGAGGCGGGGTGGTAGCAAGGAAAGAGAGCCTGCTTTCATGACGTTTAATTTCACCAAGTGAAATAAAGAAAATTAAAGAATAAATACTCAAACACCCGTAACATGTTAAATGATTACAAGTGCTGTGGAAAGGCAGAGTACGATGAGAAGGAGATTACTTGATTCAGGGAAGGCGTCTCTGATGAGGTGATATTTGAGCAAAGACCCAAAGAGGTAAGCGAACAAGGGAGCTTCCTAAAAGAAAGTTTTCTAGGTGAGGGAACAGCAAGTGTAAAGGCCAAAAGGAGAACCGTCTCATAATTGTAAACAGAAAGATTTGATGTCATAAAGAAATTAACGCTCCCTGATGAAATAAAATTCTAAGGCAGGATAAAAAAAGCTGACATAAACTTTCCCTGGCCGCTTTAGCCACTGCCCTCTCCCCTTTGGTGTGCACTGTGGATCTGCATGAACCAGATCCCCTCAGAAGACACAGCAATGCCTACTTGCAAAAACAAACAAAAGCAACTTCCTCCTGGCACCAGGAAGGTAACTCCTTAGAAAATAACATTCCTTTCTCAATTCTGTAAGGGGTCACAATAACTCACAACTTGCCTTGCTGGACTATGTTACTTTGATGTAGGACCCTTTGTCTCAAAAATTTCTATAACTCTGCTTTGACCTCTACCAGGGGAACAGTCCTCAGAGCTTTCAGAAAGATCATCTCCTGGGTCATAATCCTCCAGCTGGCTTAAAGAAAATTCTCCAGTTCTTTCTTAGACTGACTACTGATTAATTTTTTTCATCAACATCCCCAGACAGTCTATCAATCCACTGCAATTCCAATACAAATCTTAATGTCCGTTCTTGGGAACTTTATGATTCTTTAACACATGTGTAAGAGATAAGGGCTAAAAACAGTAAAGATATTTTTTAAGTAATACTTTTGAAGACAAATCCTACCATATATCAAGCATGTTATATTCCTAAGTAATAACAGTAGCATGCTAAAGTAATAATCATAACATGAAATAGCCAAAGGAATGGACAAATGAACCAACAGAACAGAATATGAAACCTGAAAGAAACTCATGCATATTTGAAACCTTAAAATATGCACAGATAATATTACAACCACTGGAGGAAAGAATAGCTCTTCACCAAATGGCACTGAAAAAATAAAGTTAGGTGACTACTTAAAAGTAAACACAATAATATATTCTGAGTGGTTAAAAGACCTAAATATGAAAAGCAAATATTTTAAATTTTTAGAAAAAAAATGAGAGTATCTTTCTGATTTTCAAGGTAAGGAAGGAGTTCTTAAACAAGACACAAAAGCACAAACCATTAAGAAAAGAATAAATTCTACACGAAAAATCTGCACATCACAAGAGACCATAACAAACTGAAAAGACAAGCCACAAAAGGTAGAAGGCATAGTATCTGAAACTAATAAGACAACAGAGTCTTTTATAAAACATATAAAGTTTCACTGAAAACCACTAAGGAAAAAGGCAACAATTCAGCAGGAAAAACAATTTACAGACTAGGAACAGTAAGTTCACAAAATTGGATACACAAAAAAATGGCCAGTGAACTCTTGACAGATTACTTATTAGTAATCAATAAAATGCAAATTACAATCACAAAAAAACAATTTTATGTCCATCAGATTGGCAAAACATCTGACTGAACCAAGGGATGACAAGGGCGTGAAATTGCCTAAGTGGCAACATTAACTGGTATAATCACTCTAGGTGTGCAATTTACAAAAGTTTGTAGAACTGAAAATACTCTTAGATATTACCTATCAGTGTCACTCCTGGATTCATAACCCAGAGAAACTCTCATAAACGTGCAGAAAGCAACATACAGAGGATTTCACTGCAGTACTGATTATAGTAGTAAAAACTTAGAAACCTGTAAAAGGGTTTATCACTAGGGGACAAAATAATTTGTAGAACATATCTAGAGTATATAAAAAACTGAATTTTAAAGAGCTAGGGCACAAAAAGACAGGCAAAGTGTATCAAAAATATAACGCTAAAGAAAAGGGAGAAATAGGAGATTCACCTTAAAATTTTTTCCAAAAACTAAATGACACAAGAGCACCAACAGTCTCCTTTTTAATGACATCCTATCCCCAAAGAAAGAACCACACCCTTCATGGAGGAACTTCGGCACCTGGTGGACTTGGGGAATGGACGGAGAGAGCCTCGAGTTTATCTCCCTGTTCCAAAATTCCATTTAATAAAAGCATCCTCAGGTAGAGGATTTACGAGATGCTAAATGATATGAACAGATAATGATCTTGGGCCAAAACCCAAAGGAACAACCTATAATTAAGATTCCCTAACCAACAAGGACCAATGTATAGCAACTATACTCAATATTTTATAATAACCTATAAGGGAAAAGAATCTGAAAATAATATATATATTCATATACGTGTACATGTGGTTGTAGCTGCATCACTGTGCTGCTTACCTGACACTAACACAACACTGTAAATCAACTATACTTCAACTGGGAAAAAAAAAAGATTCTCATCAGGCTTTGCTTCCCAAACTTCCACTCAAGGTCACAAACGCAATCTTAAAGATGTTCCTTTAAAAATTTCACAAATTTGGCTCCTCCAAGACCCAGTCTAATCCTTCTCTGGGAGAGCTTCCAACTGGCATATTCCTCCCCGGGCTTCAGGAAATAAGGAAATTCTGTTCCCAGATTGAATCTTTGCCCTCCAAGCTCACTGCTGGGCACTGTGCGTTTGCCCGTTCCTGCTCCTGGACTAATAGAGGCAGTGCCTCTTGCTGCCAGGAGAGGGCAGAACTATTCCCTGAGCAGCTGCCATTCTCAGAAAGATTCCTGTTGGAAGAAGCTGGTTTATAGCTCCAAAGTATTTCTTCTAACAACCTCTTCAGGAGCTTCATAACATAGGGCAGGTAAACACTGAGTTATAGTGACATGCTGAGAAAGATCGAGGGCAGGAGGAGAAGGGGGTGACAGAGGATGAGATAGACAGCATCACTGACTCAATGCACTTGAATCTGAGCAAACTCCGGGAGATATTGAAGGATGGGAAAGCCTGGCGTGCTGCAGTCCACAGGGTCTCAAAAGAGTCAGACACGACTGAGTGATTCAACAACAACAACAACAGTATATATATAGCAAATGAAGTCATGGTAATAGATAAATTGTTCAAGGCAGAGTGAGAAAACAAGTGGATCCAGAACAGAACCCTAAGTGCAATGGGTTAAAAAAAGAAGTGGGAGGTAAGGAAGTCAATGGAGTGGGGATGGAACAGTTTCAGAGATTCCTACTTTTTCTTTCCCAGACCAAAGGCTCCATGTGGGGACTTCCCTGGTGGTCCAGTGGTTAAGAATCCCCTTGCAATGCAGGAGACACAGGTTCAATCCCTGGTTGAGGAACTAAGATCCCACGTACTGTGGAGCAACTAAGCCCATGCACCACAACTAGAGAATCCCTGTGCTGCCAGGAAAAGTCCCACATGACGATTTTGTGTGATGCAACTAAGACCTGATGCAGCCTAAATAAATAATTAAAGACTCAATGTAGGGGGTTACTCCAACTCTTAGCAATCCCAGTAAGCACTTGGGGACCAGGGATATGATCACCAGATAAGAATCCAGGGACTTCAGGGAAATGTCCTGGGACGCAGGACTTAACCCCTGGCAAGGATTCCAGTGGGTGGGGCAAATCACTGTTTCGGTGGCTTATAGAAGCTTTGAGAAAGCAATGGCCTATGCTGAGTGAAACAGATATGCTTGAGTTGCCCTAATAGATGACAGAGGAAGCAATAAAGAGGCTGAAGAAAGCAGACATGCTGGAATGAATATATTACATGAGGCTAGAAGATCCATTAGAGAATTGTGTTCCAAGAAAGAGCTCAGAGGACACAACATTCACCAAGGCCATCAAGAATGCACTACTGATGGAGGCATCAGTATCACCTGGAAGTTCAGTGGCGGTTCTCCTCTACAGGCCGGGAGATGAAGTCACAGAGCTGACATCCTTACTTCCCGCTCACCTCCATCAAGTAATAGTGAAGCCAAAGTCGCTCAGTCATGTCCGACTCTTTGCGACCCCATGGACTGTATAGTCCACGGAATTCTGCAGGCCAGAATACTGGAGTCGGTAGCCTTTCCCTTCACCAGGGGATCTTCCCAAAGCAGTGATTGAACCCATGTCTCCCACATTGCAGGCGGATTCTTTACCAACTGAACCACAAGGGTTAGGGTTAGAGTAGCCTATCCCTTCTCCAGAGGATCTTCCTGACCCAGGAATTGAACTGGGGTCTTCTGCATTGCAGTGGATTCTTTACTGAGTTATCAGGGGAGGCCCATCAAGAAATACAGGAGAGGAATTACAGAGGCACTGCTTAACTGCCACAAGTCAGAAAGCTGTAATTATCATAAGGCTGGCAAGATTGGAGGGTTAGCCATGGGGCCTGGGACCCGTCAGAGACAACTGTAGACATAATAAACAGTGGTATCCCTAGGGGGAAGCCAGTGAGGGTGCTGCTGAGTATCTACAACCTGGAGAGAGAAAGAAAAAAGGAGCACAAGACTCAGGACAGTCGCCACAAGAAATAATCAAAATCTCTTTCTTAGTTCCTGGGTCTGAGCCAATTTTCACATCCCAAACTCAGTTACTGAAGAGGTAACCAAGTCTCTAGGGGAAGGAGCATGAAACTACGATTCTCCCAGTTCTTCCCGAAAAGGAACTCATCATCTACTAAAAGAACTATACCTTTGGAAAAGGAGAACATGCAAACATTTTGAGGATTTTAGACACAGGACCTGAACTGACACTCATGCCTTGAGGCCCAAAGCATCATCATTATTCCCATTAGAGGAGGTAATTTCCGCAGTTCCCAAGTGTTTAGTGGAACATACTCAGGGGTAACCTCTACATTGGGTCCTTGGCCTACAAGAGAAGGGCTATCACAATGGGAAAGGCAGAGTAAAAATCTCCGAAACTCCCCCACTCTTCAGCCATGATAGTAAATAAAAAGAAATTACCACAGCCTAGGGAGTAAGGAGAGAGGGACAGAGATGAGAGCCACCATTAAAGACAGCAAGGAAACGTGGACGGTGATGCTTATCATAGCCACTCATGGAACTAAAACTCCCATCTATACACCAGGTGACATGGTAAGTTGCCAACTTTGAGCGCGACTCAAGAATACGAGAGTGAAAAAAAAAAAAAAAAGAATACGAGAGTGCACTGCGGGTCCAGGTTGAAATGCCTGAAGCCCTGCCACTTGACCCATAACATCCAAGAGACCGATGGGGTTGGAAAAATACGCACCGTGGAGCCTATGGCAAGCCCCCATGGGCAAAGCAGGTGGCTGAAATTGTAGAACAAGGTCAAGCTGTTCACAACAGAGAAATACATGCCTTCTGAGAAACAGCTCTTGGCGTGTTACTGGAACACTTCATTGTGAAACACTAACTAACCAAGAACGGCCCCGTTATGAGTTATATCAGCCCTGCTGCCATTATGAGTTGGACCTATGAAGTCAAAAAGTCAGACCAGACCAGCAGCAGTCTTTCAAAAAATGGAAATGGTACCTCCAGAATCAACACTAAGCACAACCAGGGGATACAGACAAACCGCACAAGCTGGTAGCCCAGACCTCTCGATATCCACCGTATTTGTAAAAGCATCCCCACCCCTTGTGCAAAAGAACTCGCAGTCATCAGGAATGTCCTGTATAACCTGCTATAGGAGGAAGTAAAAGCTCAAGCATGATTTATGGACAGGTCAACTTATGAGTGCCAACTGAAAATGATGACGGCCACATTCAGAAGAGGCCTTGAAAGACAGTGGAGACAGAACATCTGTCAGCTACCCACCTGACGATCCACCTCGCGCAGAAGCAGAAATGGCCCAAGGTGAGACTATAGACGCACTCTAGGTCAGTGGCCAATGGTCTGGCCAGCTGAGGAGAGGGCTGGAAGGAAAAGGACTAGAAGATCAAAGGCTGTGAGGGCTGGGGTGGAGAATGGGGACAGACATGTGGGAGAGTGCACAGAGCCAAAGATTTCTGCATCACACATGAGTGCCCACCAAAAAGAATCCACCTCGAAAAGAAAGAAACCACCAAACAGACGAAATGACTTGGCCTTCATCAGAAAGCATGCCAGGATTCAAACCCAGGCATTCTCTTAGTGAACACAATGACTTATAAAGAAAACATGCAGGGACTTCCCTGGTGGTACAGTGGCTAAGACGCTGCACTTTCCAGTGCAGGGGGCCTGGGTTTGATCTCTCTGTGGTCGGGGAACTAAATCCTACATGCCATAACTAAAAGGAGTCCATGTGCTACCACTAACCTGGCTCAGCCTAATAAATAAAATGGGGGGGAAAATGTGTAAACTCCTATTTGTATCTCATCCTTTGAAAATTTTTCTACCTTTTCAAATAATTGATAATGTACCTAAACTATAATTTACTCTAAAAACCTTCATATCGTAGGCTGTATCAGTTCTTTTGTTTGGGGTTTGTTTTTTTTTCCCCTGTGCCACACGGCTTTTGGGGTCCTAGTTCGCCAACCAGGGACTGAACCCAGACCATCAGCAGTGAAAGTGGTTTTTTTCTTAACTTATAGGAAAGAAACAAGCAAAAGAATCTGGTGACCACTGCTCTATTCTGCCATGACATAACTACTAGTTGCTGAATTAAGAGATACACTTGTTAGCCTAGCTCTGGACTACTTCATATGGTTTATACCTCTTACAAGTCTAAAACTAAATTCTTTACTAATGAAGCCATAATTTATAATGCTTATTTTTTTCCAAGGGAGAGATAATTCCACCAAAGTTACAGCTAACCAATCTCGTTTAACTACATATTCCCAAAGGGACACACTACTCCCTGCAAGTACTGCACTGCCAGGGTGATGCGCGGAGCTGACAAAACAAGCTCCTATTCTATCCCCTTGTGCCAAAAACCAATGTAATATGAAGGTCAAAGAAAGTGAAAAAGCTGGCTTAAAACTCAACATTCAAAAAACTAAGATCATGACATCTGGTCCCATCACTTTATGGCAAATAGATGGGTAAACAATGCAAACAGTGACAGATTTTATTTTGGGGGGCTCCAAAATCACTGTTGACAGTGAGTGCAGCCATGAAATTAAGACACTTGCTCCTTGGAAGAAAAGCTATGACAAACCTAGACGGTGTATTAAAAAGCAGAGACATTACTCTGCCAACAAAGGTCCATCTCGTCAAAGCTATGGTTTTTCCAATAGTCATGTATGGATGTGAGAGTTGGACTATAAAGAAAGCTGAGCACTGAAGAATTGATGCTTTTTGAACTGTGGTGTTGGAGAAGATTCTTGAGAGTCCCTTGGACTGCAAGGAGATCAGACCAGTCCATCCGAAAGGAAATCCTGTATTCATTGGAAGGACTGATGCTGAAGCTGAAACTCCAATACTTTGGTCACCTGATGTGAAGAACTCACTGGAAAAAACCCTGATGCTGGGAAAGATTGAAGGCAGGAGAAGGGGATGACAGAGGATGAGACAGTAGGATGGCATCGCCGACTCCATGGACACGAGTTAGAGCAAGCTCTGGCAGTTAGTGATGGACAGGGAAGCCTGGTGTGCTGCAGTCCATGGGGTCACAAAGAATCGACACCACTGAGCAACTGAACTGAACTGAATTCCATTTAGTGAAGCAGTGCCTCTTGCTGCCAGGTGAGGGCAGGGTTGCTCTCTCAGAAAAATCACCAGACCTCTCTCAGCAGCTCATTTGATAAGGATTGGGTAAAGATCATTTGAAAATTTACAGGGATAAATTAACATATACTGAGTCCTACTTCGTGTCCTGTACTCTGCTAGGTCATAGGGAAGCAATATATAACTTAAACAGACCTGATGCCCAAACTTAGGAAGTTTATGGTGGGCAGGCAGAGTAGATTTGTCTTGGGGAGAGAGTGGTGGTGAGGAAAGAGATGAAGGGGTCTCAATGGCTATGTTGATGATCTGGACAGTAACCTAGAGACTGTGGAGGGGTACTGAAGAATTATGAAGTGAGGCGTGAGACTGGACCAAATTTTTTATTTAGAAAGATCACTCCAGCTTCAAGATGGAGAATGGATTAGAGACAGCAAACCAGGGCCAGGGAGCCAGGTCACATCTGTTGCAAAAACCTCCAGGTCACTGACCTAAATTAGGGTAGTGCAGTGGGATAGCTTGGACAATTGAGTGAAATAGGAGGAGTGGGTTCAATTCATTTTGGAAATAAATTTTGTGGACCAAAAGAATTTGTGAACCATCCAAGCAATACTGTTCATCCAGAAGGCAACTGGATGCATAGCTCTGAAGCTCAGGAAAAAAATCCTGGGTTGGAGCTATAGGCATTGCTGTTGTTCAGTCGCTAAGTCGAGTCCCACTCTTTGTGACCCCATGGACTGCAGCATGCCAGGCTTCCCTGATAACAGTGGCCATTAAAATCTTGGGAGTGGATAAAGCGGCCCAGGCAGAGTGAGTAAAAAGCTAGACCTAACACATAGCCTCTTGATGAGGGCGAGAGAGAGTGAAAAAGCTGGCTTAAAACTTAACATTCAGAGGGAGGTGGGAGGGGGGATCGGGATGGGGAATACGTGTAAATCTATGGCTGATTCATATCAATGTATGACAAAACCCACTGGAAAAAAAAAAAAAGAAATATGAAAAAAAAAAAACTTAACATTCAGAAAACTAAGATTACGGCATCCGGTCTCATCACTTGCTGGCAAATAGAAGGAGGAAAAGTAGAAGGAGTGACAGTTTTTTTTCTTGGGCTCCAAAATCACTGCAGAGGTTGACTGCAGCCATGAAATTAAAAGATGCTTGCTCCTTGGAAGGAAAGCTATGACAAACCTAGACAGCATATTAAAAAAGCATATTAAGAAGCCAACAGAGGTCCATATAGTTAAAGCTATGGTTTTTCCAGTAGTCATGGAAGGATGTGAGAGTTGGACCATAAAGAAGGCTGAGCACCGAAGAAATGACACTTTCAAATTGTGATTCGATTCTAAAAAGGCTCTTAGAGTCCCTTGGACTGCAAGGAGATCAAACCAGTCAATCCTAAACGAGATCAACCTTGAATACTCATTGGAAGGACTGCTGCTGAAGCTCCAATACTGTGGCCATGTGATACAAGGAGCCAACACACTGGAAAAGACCCCGCTGCTAGGAAAGATTGAAGGCAAAAGGAGAAGGGGATGACAGAGGGTAAGATGGTTAGCATCACTGACTCAATGGACATGAATCTGAGCAAACTCCAGGGGATAGTGAAGGACAGAGGAGCCTGGCATGCTGCAGTCCATGGGGTTGCAAACAGTCGGACACAACTTAGGGACTGAACATGTAACTGAAGGAACATTAGTGCTTGAACAATGGGACAGAAGATATATCTCAAAGGATCATGAAGAAGTTATTAACAGCAAAAACATAAGAGGAACACAAGAAGAGGGCAGTGTCCCAAGCACTGTGGAAACAGTGTTTGAAGAAATAGGAAATGGGGTCACTGGACATGGTAGGTTAAAGGGTGTTACCACATGTTTCTGTAATGGCATAGAAAAACCAAATTTAAAAAAAAAAGGAAATGGGTCAACAGGATAAAAAGGTGCTACTGAGAGATCAAGTAGGATGAGAGAAAAGTGTCCTGAGAAAGAAGTGAGCAGTATTGTATATATCCAGTGCTGCTTAAATTTTAGTGTGCATACAGACTACCTGGGGATCTTGAGTAAATGCAAATGCATTTGGTCTGTGGAGAGAACTGAGATTCAGTATTTCTAACAGACACCCAGGTGATGCAGGTGTAGATAACTCTTTAAAGTAAAAGACATTTGCTGGAAAGAGCAAGATAAGATGTTAGCCAGGCACATTGTCTAAAGCTCCTTCCGGAGTCAGACCTCTTGAGTTTAAATCCCGACTCTCAACAAATATTTTCTGAATGAATAAATAAATGGGCCAACAAAAGGCAGTGTACCCCAGGGGTTGTTAAAGTATAATCTTAAAAACTGAAAACATGACTCATAATAATATAAACACATGTCAAAGATTTTATTCAGCCTATTAATTAATGAGAATAAATAAAATTTAAAACTGGTTCAAAAGAGAATTCTAGGAAAGGAGGCTCATCAGCTAAAAGTCCAGACAAGAATGATATGAATTTGCATTCTAATACATAGATACAAAACCAGCCAATGTCTTAGAAGGCAATCTTATCAAATTACAAAACACCTACAGCAATAAAAAGGACAGCAAACGAAGGTACACACCCCACTGGAAAACCAGGTAATCCCCAAGTTAGGTAGGCCTGCTTTACCTTCATCAAAAGGACACCTAGTAATAACTTTTGCCTATTTCCAAGTTTTGGATAATTTTTCTTAACAGGGTCAAAAGTAGAGACTAGATTTGAATAACAGCTCTGCCACACTAGTTATGTGTCCTTGAGTAAGTAACTTAATATAAAATTCAGTTTTCTTATTTGTAAAATGAGGATGGTAACCACAAAAAACTATTTTTTGAATTAAGGTAACATATGTAAAGCATTCAATACAGTGCCAGAAATGTGCCATAGAAAGCACTTTATACATGTTAACGTTCAACACCCTCCACCAACTCTTTCATCTTCTTTTTCTCATTTCACATTATGTAACAGTCCAGCCTTTTTGCACCACTTTAGCAAATATATTTACACACGCGCGCACACACATTTCATTTAATTTTGTGTGTGGCCATCCTGCATGGATCGACCAGGGATCAAAACCGTGCCCCCTGTGGTGAAAGCTCAGAATCTTAACCATTGTATCACCAGCAAAGTCGAATCTTCTCCACAGCATTTAACTCCACTTGACATATTATTCATCTATTTCTGTGTTTTCTACCAGAATATAAGCTCCAAGGGAGCATAACAGGACTGTCTGCTTTGTTCCTTGTTGTATCTCCTGTACCCAGTAGATGCTCAACAGATAAATAGCATTGGTAGAATAAACATTAAGTGAAAGTCATGGCCATGATCTCCAACTGCCAAGAACACTGGCTTTCTTTTTTTTTTTTTTTATGTTTAAGTCACTCAACCTGTTTACAGCTTCCAAAAAAAATATCCAATCTTTAACATTCCCCCTTTCTAAAGTGGGTTCTATATTACTACAGAATTTGCTGCAAACTCAGTCATGGGCCACCTTGGGTATATAGGCATATTCTGATTGGCTCAGAGAAAATGCTTAAAAAGTTTAAGTTAAATGCCAACATTTTTAAGGAGCAAATTAATCAACAATTTTGGATTTCTGGATTCTGATCAGATTTTTCACAGACCATATTCTAGCAAGGCACAATCAGCAGTAGCAAAGACAAGAGTATCAAGACCCCTGTCATGTTCCTATGGCTCACCTGCATTACTTACATTCCTGCAGGTGTGAGCTGAGGACTTCTGATGTATTAGAAATTATTTCCTATTTCCCTTTCATTATGCTTGAGTCCATTTATCTATTGCCTAAATTATTGTGACAATCTAATCAATGTCCTGTCTCAACTTACCTTGTTTTTCGGCCTTGCCCTGTGTAGTGTGTGGGATCTTAGTTTCCCAACCAGGAATCAAATTCATGCCCCATGCAGTGGATGCAGAGTCTTAACCACGGGACCACCAGGATAAGTCCCGGTTTATAGGTTATTCTACCTATAGTTCAAATTATTTAGCTTTGCATTTCAAGCCCTTCTCATTTGACCTTCCCTAGGAAATCTTTTCCAACTTCATATTCTATGATTCCCCTTCAACCCGTCTTTCATGAACTATATTCATACACTTCCTTTTCCAGCTCCAATCTTGTCACTCAAATTACTTCTCTTAACTTGAATTTCCTTCCTGGCTCTGTTTATCTACCCTTCAAGGCCCAGGCACTCCACATACATTCCCCAAATACCATGTCCACACACAACCTCCCTGCCTACTCTGGACCTTCTGAATTTTCCATAACTTACCTGTTTCATTTTCTACACGTTTTGTTACAACTTTTCAATCACCCACTTGGACAAGCATCTAACATTATTGAATACATGAATTTATTCTAGTTATAATAACATTTTTCAAATTGGAATTCTTTTGGTATTTGTCACTTATGTTTCGCTGGGACATGCATGGGGACAACACTGCCACCAAAGGAGTGAAAATTGGTTCTCTTGGAGCAGGAAGAGGGCAGAAAATCCTAGATATTAAACAGAAGCTTTCTGGCCCTCTAATGGGCCACAATATATAAGCAAATACACAGTTATATAAGTGTTATTAAAATTTCATGGTGGGGATTAGAGGGGGAAATGCTTTTTAAAGGCTCCTGGAGAGAGGAAGACAACAAGAAAAAAATTGAGAAACAGTATCCAGGGATCATGCCATTTGTTTCCTGTGTTCTTGTTTGCCCCCAAATACCCAGAGAAGTGTGTGATGACAGCAGTAAAGCAGAGTGATCAAAAGTGCAGGCTCTGTCATCAAGACTGCCTGGATTTGCACCTAGGCTGATATTTCTTAGCTGGGTAACTCTGAGCAAGTTAACTAACCCCTCCAGATCTCAGGTTCCTCATGCCTAAATTACCTTATGGCCTCCTCCTAGGGTTGTAGCAGTAAATGAGGTCATCCAGGAGACCACACAGTAAGAGCTTAATAAACGGTTATAAAATGTACATATAATACATTTTTGAAACAGCCATGTACCCTAGGTGTGCACCACAAATGACTAAAACTGGTTGGCCTCAGTAACAAGGGTTTAGATGACTGGAACCACCCTGCCAATCAGGCAAGAGTTGTACGTGGCTCTGCAAAAGCTTTTTACACCTAGATTCCCTCCAGGTAATCTGCGTTAAGGGGTTTCCCAGGTGGCGCAGCTGGTAAAGACTCCCCCTGCCAAGGCAGGCAGACGCAATAGACGCGAGTTCGATCCCAGGGTTGGGAAGATATCTTGGAGTAGGGAGGAGCCCCTGGAGTAGAAAATGGCCTCCAGTATTCTTGCCTGGAAAATTCCATGGACAGAGGAACTTGGCCGGCTACAGTCCATGAGATCGTAGAGTCGAACACGACTGAGGGGGCACACACATACACACACACACACACAATGTGCTTAAAACGGCGCTTTAAATGTCAGCTAACGCTAGCCCCACTACAAGCTCCAAGCAAAATCGGACCAGAGAGTAGGACAAAGGTGGCCGGTTACAGAAAATATCCTAAAACTGTTATATTTCAAGAGCACCTACAACCTGATTCACTTTACCAAAACGGTTCCATGCAAGAGCCCTCCACTCGAGATCGGCCAGGGGCCCAGTAATACCTGAGTCGCCCCCCGCGCTGGGCCCCTGAGGACCAGGCCCAGAAGGCTCGCTGGGCGGCGGCTGGCTTGGAACCGAGATGACGCCAGCGAAGGGTTCGTGAGGCTCGCGGTCCATGGAATAGGACCCTGCACGCGGATTTAGAGTGTGTGCAAGCAAGGGAATGCTCAGGGAAGGGTGTGGGGCAGTCAGCTGTGACCGTCACGGGGCGTCAATCCAGGATCTGCGCGAAGCCGGGATGGCCTCAGCGCCAAAAGTCGCAGTAAAGAACCCGCGGCAGCACGTTACTAGAGCCTCCGCACTCCCTGAGGCGCATGCGCACCTTTCTCGCGCCGCTGCTTCAGGAAGCGCACAGCCTCTCGTACTTCCTCTAGAAATCTCTACCCACAATCCACCAAGCTCCCTCTGCGCTTGCGCCCGCCGTAGTCCCGCCCCCAAATCCCGTGGGCCTCTGCGAGATGGTATTTATGTGTCTCGCGGTAAGCCTTCGGTCTCATTTACCCACAGCTCTCGGTAAGTGTGTTGTTTATTGAGTTTTCCGAGAAAAACGGCTGTGCAAACGTGCCCGCGCCTTGGCCTCTCTTTGTGGTATCTATTGGGTTCGTGGGGGAGGGGAGAAAACGTGGCCTTAGTGTTGAGGCCTTGAAGGAGCAGGGGCTTTGTGAAGGACAAGATGGCGATGGCGGCCCGTGCCGAGTGGCCTCTCTGTGATGAGACCCTTTTCACAGACCTGTACTGAGCTCCGTGAGGATAAGAAACTCTGAGGAGACCGGCCTTGCACGGCAACGCAGTCTTAGCTCCGGAAAACAAGGAGTTTACGAGACACAGTGCTGACCCAATGTCTTTTGTCCGCAGGGTTCGGACGCGCGCCAAATGCTGAAGAATCGCAAACAGGTCTCATTGGAGTAAGTGCTCTTGATCTCCGTTAACTGCCTTTTTTTTCTTGTTGTTGAATATGCGGGAGTCCGACGGGATGTGCTACGGGGATGATTTCAAAAATTGAACTCTCTCTTTCTGATGGATTAGTGGAGAAAACATAAAAACTCTGAGTAGCACCATCCGTAGCAAATGTAGCTTTTAGCCCTGCGTTGTTAAGGCACTAACGTGGGACAGTTAAACTACGAGATATAAAAGTAAGAAAGAGTATTATTTTTTTTTCTCCCAGATGTGGTTTAACTCAAAGGAGCTTACAGATTGGAAGGATGAGACAAAACTTATCCCTGTGTGGATCAAGTGTTCTCATGCTGCAGGTGGGTACGCGATGCTTTGTGCAGTTGGGGGGTGGGGTAGAAACATAGTATCGGGATGGGACTTGCTGGTTGAAATCGCACTGGCCACTCCATGATGAATGTAAAATGACAAGCATATGCCTGAACTCAAAAATGATGTCATCTTATTACTGAGAAGTGGGCCCGAAATGCTCCAGGGTCTTTTAATGGCGGTTCTCAAGTACTAGAAATAATGCCTTGTTTTTCTATCTCCAGCATCTCCTCATCAGTCCTGAGGAATTCAACTGCGTCCCAGGGTGAATACAGGTAAGTTTTCAAATGGGAGGCTTGGTTGTGGTCTCTGGTGTTTTCAACAACCAGGAGAGCAAATGGTCAGTGGAGCAGTGTTGTGTTTTTGCTCCTTCCAGCTTGTTCCTCTTGGAATGATTTCCCTGGGGAGGGAGTCAGCACCCCAGCAAGCAGCATGGTTCCTTCTTATGAGGTTGTGCTCTTCCCTCGCCCACCCATCACTGTCAGATGATTTGAATTGATAATGCTGATCCTCTGTGAGGTACCACAGTTAATAGCATGTTAGAGTTCTGATGGCAGTTCCTGTTAATAAAGAAATTTATTTCATCCTAGTATTTGGAGTAACCGTTTTCTCCCCTTTTGTAGGTTATCACAGCGTTAATAGAGTCATCTGTCTTACAGTAAGTTTTCTCAGTATTGTGGGAAATGGAGGGGTTTCTCTTGTTTCTGATAGTGCTGTTTCTTGATCTCATTTTATCTTTATTGGTTTCCTAGATGCCTCTTGATCTGCTCAGGGTGACTCCTGCAAAGAGTCAAGAGGTGAGTACCTGTAACTTGGCTTGTTTTTGCTTATCTCCAGTGCCAATGAGGAAAGCAGGCATCCTGTCTTATCCCTGTTCTAGCCCCAGAGCCAGTAATGGTGAACCCACTGGGGCTAACTGGGAGAAAGGATGAAATTTCATTCCATAGGAATTGTCTGAGGTACAGCAAATGAACAGCATTTGCTTGGCTTGGGTTATCCATTAACCCTAGTTAGAATAGTTTTGGTTGTTTTAGATACTTTGCTAATTACATGATCTTCTCATTCAGGAGCAGCTTGTTGCTATAGACTCCTGGAAAGCCTCCAGAGTTAAAAGGTTAGTTGATTAATCTGTGTATGGCATACGCCACCAAGTAGGCAGTTTCTATGATGAATCAAACTAGCTCACTATGACTTAAACAATGAAAAGACATGAACACCTGAGAAACTGGAAAAGATAATAGTGGGGTACTGTGTGTGTAGGGAACTTGTATCACTCATAGTTTTGTCCTTCCATAGGTACTATTGCCAGTTACTGTTGCTCAGAGGTGAGTGATCTCCATATGTGTTTGTGCACACAGTGTATTGAGTGGGAGAAAATGCCTTTTTAGGCATCTGTGATGACTTACATGGAATCTCGTTCGGCTGATGATTTGCTGTTGAGACTCGGAAATCTGATTTTCTAGGAATGGTAGCTTAGACAGGGACAGCTTATAATGCAAGAAGCAAGCATCACTGATTTAGTTGTCTTTGTGTTTTAGGTACAGCTCCTTGTTTAGTGCCTGAGAATACTTTTAGGTAAGTCTGTTATCTATGGCTGCTGTATAGAATTCACCAGTTTTTGTTTGATGCTTTGGATAACTGCAGACATTACTTGCTAAATCCAAAGCTTGTCTTTGGCCGTTAGTGAACCACCCGTGACATTGCCACTCACCAGTGATGAGTTCAATACCGCCCCAGTCTGATCACTATGACTGAAAGGTATTTCTGAGCTGTGAGTTTCCCTTGGAATAAATTGAGTGGCCTTATAGCCAACAGGAAGCATTTTGGACTAGCTGGTAATTTCTGTAAAATGTCCAGTAAAACCTACATAGCTTTTATAGATGGGCCTGTCCTGGAAGACAGTTGACTTAGTTCCCAAACAATCTTTTGCAGGGGAAAGGAGTAAGCCATATACCTGGTCAGCTCCAGTCTGAAGTTGAGAGGTGAGTAAACTTAAACACAAGGCGTGTCAAGTTAAAATTTTCCCAGTGAAGAAATATTCACAAGTCTTACTTCCTGTCCTAGTCCCAGAGCCTGTAAAGGTGAACCCACTGGGGCTGGCTGGGGGAGAAGAGGAAAGCTCGTTCCAGAGGGAACTGTCTGAGGGATCATGAGAATTTCTAAACAAGAAAAAGAGGGGAATAAATGACTGGTTTATTTATCTGAAAAGCAGATTTTTTTTTCTACCCCCCCACCCAGGTCTAAAGAAAGAACAAAGCACACATAATGGTGAGTGTTCGTGTGCTTGTGTTACATACACTAACCATGTTCACAGGGTGACTCTTAAACCCATCACGTGTTTACTTAGAAAAATCCAGTATGAAAAAACTCATTTTTCTTTCTCTCTACAGGAATCCAATGTGGAGGATACAAAACTGAAAAATCCTTGTACAGATTGCCTGTTCAAATTAGCATACAATCATTTCAGCCTTTCTAAATAAAAATTTTTTAAAACCTTCACTGATTCCTGTGTGTGAGTGGGTCTGACTGGACAGAAATAACCCCAGAAAGATTGTTAAATGGCTTTCCCCATTTAGCTTGGCACTTTGACTCCTGGTGAAATTGTCTAACCCAGGGAAGTAGCATTCAAGAAGCCTCCCTGGATCTTTACTTCCTGTCTGCATTTGGGTGAGGAGTTCTGCATGAAAGTATACTGAGTTTGAGTAACTCCTTTAACTGTTTAAAAGATTTTGGATACTAGGAGACAGTGGCTCATCAGTTAAGAATAGAAAAATTGGCTGTCAACTTTTGGTATCTTGTTGCCACCATCCTTCACATTAATCTCTAAAATGATTTCTGTGGAGTTTAACAGCCCTGGGCCTACAACCAGAACTTCAGAAAGGAACTGCATTAGTACCCTCTTGGGATATGTTATGTCACTTCAGTCCTGTACAACCCTTTGTACCCGATAGGCTGTATCCCACCAGGCTTCTCTGTCTACAGAATTCTGGCAAGAATATGTACTGCTTGCTCAGTCATGTCCAACTCTGCGGCCCCAAGGACTGCAGCACACCAGGCTTCCCTGTCCTGCATCTCCTAGACCTTACTCAAGCCCAGGTCTGATGCTGTCCAACCAGGTGGTCTCAGATAATGACCACTTTTATATTTCTCAATAGAAGGAGAAAGTTGATAAACTAGAATGTTCATCTGTTGTTAAATTTTCATATGTTTAGAATATGGTTGTTTCAGGACTGGTAAAGTAAAAGGCAATATAGGGGCTTCTCTGGTGGTCTTTTTTTGCATTTTCATACTGTTCATGGGGTTCCCAAGGCAAGAATACTAAAGTGGTTTGCCATTCCCTTCACCCTTGGACTGCAAGGAAGTCATACCAGCCAATCCTAAAGAAAAACTGTCCTGAATTCATTAGAAGGACTGTTGAAGCTGAAGCTCCAATGCTTTGGTCACCTGATACGAAGAGCTGACTCATTGGGAGAGACCCTGATGCTGGGAAAAATGGAAGAAGGAGATGACAAAGGATGAGATGGATGGCATCACTGACTCAATGAACATGAGTCTGAGCAAGCTCTGGGAGTTGGTGATGGACAGGGAAGTCCATGGGGTTGCAAAGAATGGGACAACTGAGCGACTAAACTGAACTGGTAGTCTAGTGACTGAGATACATGTATACACACAATGGAACATTAGCCCAAAAAACTGAGTCAGTTGTGAGGTGGAAGAACCTAATAGGCTTCCCTGTTGGCTGAGATGGTAAAGAGTCCACCTGCAATGCAGGAGACCCGGGTTTGATCCCTGGGTCGGAAAACTACACTAGGGAAGGGAATGGAAACCCACTCCAGTATTGTCTGGAGAATCCCATGGACAGGAACCTGGTGGGCTCAAGAAGGAGGGGATATATGTATACTTAGAGCTGATTCACATTGATGTACAGCAAAAACCAACACAACAGTACAAAGCAATTATCCTTAAATTTAAAAAAGAATCCACACTTCCCACTGCAGGATGCATGGGTTTGATCCCTGGTTGGGGAATTAAGATCCCACATGCTGCATGGTGTAACAAAGAACAAAAGGGGGATGTAAATTGAGGGGAATTGTTCTATCAGTTTCATGAAAATAAAACATTAAATTACAAAATTTAAGTGTACCCACATGGAAAGAATATTCCCTTGGCCTTGCCTCTCCCTTCCCTCTCCATGACTTCCACTTCTCTCCATCTCTGCCACCACAGCTACCCACCCCCAACCCCTAAGCCACATTCATTTCTTGCCTGAAGGATCACAGGAGGCTTCTCTTCCTTTTCCCTGTAGACCTTAAACTTGAAGGCAGAGTCCATGTCTGATATTGCTTATCACTGTAGGGGTGTCTGCTCAAAGAGCATAAACAAATGGACAAATGGCCTCCCAGGAAGCACAGGTTTCCAGGTTCAGGTGGGGCTCTCACTATCAGCCCCCAGGACCCACGAAGCAACAGGCAGGAGTCAGAATAGATGCGAGTGACAGAGCCATTCCCTCTTAACCTTTAATTCAGAGGAGGAACAGGGCTACTGCCAACCTGACATCTGAGACCGCCAGGGAAAAGCCCACAGAGATCTGTGCTTGGGATGCTTGACTGCAGCCTTCATGGACGGACTGAAGCTTATTTGGCTAGGGAGCTATGGCCTGCCCCTAGGTTGCTGTTGCTGCTGCTGCTAAATCACTTCAGTCGGGTCCGATTCTGTGCGACCCCATAGACAGCAGCCCACCAGGCTCCCCCATCCCTGGGATTCTCCACGCAAGAACACTGGAGTGGGTTGCCATTTCCTTCTCCAATGCATGAAAGTGAAAAGCGAAAGTGAAGTCGCTCAGTCGTATCCAACTCCTAGTGACCTCATGGACTGCAGCCTACCAGGCTCCTCCATCCATGGGATTTGCCAGGCAAGAGTACTGGAGTGGGTTGCCATTGCCTTCTCCGGCCCCAGGTTGGATCTTACAGAATTTAGAGAAGGTTGGGACTGAAAGAAACTGAAGGGGCTTTCCTGGGGGTCCAGTGGCTAAAACTGCGAGCTCCCAATGCTGGAGCCTTGGGTTCGATCCCTGGTCAAGAAACTAAATCCCACATGCTGCAACTAAGAGTTTACATGCCACAACTAAAACCCAGCACAGCCAAATAAGTATTGCAGAAAAGAAACTGATTTTTTTTTCTAAATATTTATTTGGCTGCACCAGGTCTTAGTTGCAGCACCTGAACTCTTAGTTTCAGCATGTGGAATCTAGTTCCCTGCACAGAGATCAAACCCCGGCCCCCTGCATCAAGAGCCAAGTCTTAGCCATTAGACTATCAGGTAAGTCCCCAAAGAAACTGAATTTTGCTTTTGCCTTTGTATTAGTTGGTTTTTGTTTTTTGGGTGGTTTTTTGTTTTTGTTTTTGTTTTTGGCTACTGTAATAAGTTGCCACTCTAATGGCAGAAAGTGAAAAGGAACTAAAAAGCCTCTTGATGAGGGTGAAGGAGGAGTGAAAAAACTGGCTTGAAACTCAACAATAAAGAAACTAGGATCATGGCATCCAGTCCCATTACTTCATGGAAAATAGAAGGGGAAAATGTGGAAACAATGACAGATTTTATTTTCTTGGGCTCCAAAATCACTGTTGATAGTGACTTGCAGTCATGAAATTATAAGACATTTGCTCCTTGGAAGGAAAGCTATGACAAACCCAGAAGTGTTAGTTGCTCAGTCATGCCTGACTCTTTGTGACCCCATTGACTAGCCTGCCAGGCTCCTCTGTCCATGGGGTTCTCCAGGCAAGGATATTGGAGTGAGTAGCCATTCCCTTCTCCAGGGCATATTCCTGTCCCAGGGATCAAACCTGGGTCTCCTGCACTGCAGGCAGATTCTTTACCATCTGAGCCATTAGGGAAGGCCCTGACAAAATTAGACAGCGCATTAAAAATCAGAGACATCACTTTGCTGGCAAAGGTCTATATAGTCAAAGCTATGGTTTTCCCGGTAGTGAGAATTGAACCACAAAGAAGGCTAAACGCTGAAAAATTGATGCTTTTGAATTTGGTGCTGGAGAAGACTCTTGAAAGTCCCTTGGACTGCAAGAAGATCAAACCAGTCAATTCTAAGGGAAATCAACCATGAATATTCATTGGAAAGAATGATGGTGAAGTGAAGCTCCAATACTTTGGCCACCAGATTCGAAGAGCTCACTCATGGGAAAAGCCCCTGATGCTTGGGAAGACTGAAAGCAAAAGGCTAATGGGGTGCAGAGAGTGAGATGGTTAGATAGCATCACTGACTCAATGAACATGAATTTGAGCAAACTCCAGGAGATAGTGAAGGGTAGGAGATCCTGGCATGCTGCAGTCATGGGGTCGCAGAGTCAGATGTGACTTAGTGACTGAACCACAAACTTGGTGGCTTCAAACAAAGCAAATATATCATCTTACAGTTTGGGAGGTCAGAAATCTGAAATGGGTCTCAATGGGCTAAAATCAAGGAGTGCTAACAAGGCTGCATTTCTTTCTGCAGGCTCCGAAGGAGAATCTGTTTCTCTGCCTTGGCTAGATTCTAGAGGCCACCGCCATTGCTTGGCTGACAACCCTCTTTCATCTTCAAAGCCAGTGATGGTTTATCAAATCTTTCTGATGCTGCATCAATCTGACACTGAGTCTCCTGTCTCCCTTTGTGATCTTTGTGATTACGTACATGGAGCACATCAGATAATCCAGAACGCAGATGCAAATGCTAAATTGCTCAGTCCTGATTTTTTAGCGACCAGGCTCCTCTGTCCATGGGATTCTCTAGGGAAGAGTATTGGAGTGGGACCAGGGGATCTTCCCTACCAGGGGGATTGAACCCTCATCTCTTATGACGCCTGCACTGACAGGCAGGGTCTTTACTAGTATTGCTACCTGGGAAGCTCAGTCCAGAATGATCTCTCCTCAAAACTATTAATTTAATCATATATGTGAATTACCTTTTGTCTGCCATGTAAGTTAACATAATGAGAAGTTCTAAGAATTAGGACATGGGCATGTATAGGCATTATTCTGTCTACCACATTCCCTTAGTTCGGCTTCTCCCTAGAGGTTCTGGGTTTATTGGTGAAGCCTGTAGAAATTGCTTCTGTTTATTAACAGGTACACAGTGTGAGAAACCGCAGTCTCTAAAGTCATAGATGATCAGACTTTGCTAGTTGTAATCATATCAGTGAAAATAGAACGTCCTACTCTTGCTGGAAGGATCTCAACCCAGGCACGGTATGTGTGTTTGTGCGTGTGTGTGTCTGTGTGCTCAGTCGTGTCCAAGACTCGTAGCCTCTTCGCAACCCACGATTGGTAGCCCGCCAGGCTCCAGAGACACGGCCTCTAATTCCAACCCAGATGTAGAGCTCAGTTAAGGAGCTGAATAGAACGTTCTGTGTTCACACTAACACAGTTTCCAAGGAAACAGGACTTCAAGTCCCTTCTCAGCAAGAGCCTGACATTACATAGAGCAAAGAGCCTTTCATACAGCTGGGCTTTGCTCTGAGCCTCGAAAGTACCGGTTCTGTTCAATTTGACCTGCATTGCCCCATCCCCTCTCCCACCGCTGGTTCCTGGGTTTAGGAATCAGGAGGCTCCGAAACGCTTTTCTGAGGCCGCTTTTCCCCCGGCTGTGGGGCCAACGGTGGGTAGTGGATGGTACAAACGGCAAGATGTAAGTAGGGTGGGGGCGGATGTTACAGTAAATCAGGGAGCGGGGAGGAGCAGATTCCAGCCTGGAGCCCCGTAATGCGAGGGGAAGACAGTCTAAAGGCCAACTTCCACTGTCACCTCTGGACCGAGAGCAGCATGTCCTCAGTTCTCACAAGCACCCATAAGCGCGGATTATTATTCCTCCATTTAACCGAGGAGAAGACAGGAGCCTAAGCTTTGCGTGCATGCCGTGAGTCCCAACAGTGGTGTTCGGCTCTGCGAAAGTAACCCACCAGGCTCCTATGTCCATGAGATTCTCCAGGTAAGAATATTGGAGGGGGTGGTGCCCTCCTCCAGGGGATCTTCCCGACTCAGGGATCGAAGCAGTCTCTCTTGTCTCCTGCTTTGGCAGCGGGATTCTTTACCACTAGTGCCACTTGGGAAACACAAGCAACATGCCTCGTGGCATCAAATCAGGAACTGGCGGACAAGGGTCCCAACTCGGTTCTTTGGACACCAAAGTCAGCGCTCAGGAACCGCGGGCCTTTCCAAGTAAATGTCCGGAAGAGGGGCGCCGCCCTGCATCTGCTTCGGCAGACTAACGACCACCACAGCTCTGCTGCCCCTTCTGTCGGGGAGAGATCGCCAGTCTCCGAGGGTAAGACACCAGGCGGCCATAGAAATCACGTCTACCATGGGGACCAATCCCAGAGAGCGAAAAAGCAGAGGGGCGGGTTTATGCAAAATACATAGGGAATTAGCCGGAAAGAGACGCAGTAAACGACACAATTTGAGGTCTATTTCCAAATTTTAGTTATGATTATGAATCATAAATGATGAAAAATTGGTTTTAAGTAAAACTACACTTTGAAAAGAATCTAATGATTAGGTGACATAAAAGTCACCACAACCGTAAAAGCTACTCTAAGAGTAAGGCTGGCCCGGAGCGAGGCCTGTAGTTATCGCTTCTCGGCCTTTTGGCTAAGATCAAGTGTAGTATCTGTTCTTATCAGTTTAATATCTGATACGTCCTCTATCCGAGGACAATATATTAAATGGATTTTTGGAATTAGGAGTTGGAATAGGAGCTTGCTCCGTCCACTCCACGCATCGACCTGGTATTGCAGTACTTCCAGGAACGGTGCACCTCCCTTTGGGGGGAATAAACTTTGTCTCAAAAAAAGACTTAATAACCATTTTGCTGTGAGTAAAGTTATTTCGCAGTTAGTCTGGCTTAGTGATTTATTACTATCTTAGAAGTTCCCGCAAAAGCAGAGCTGTCGTTTGTTTTATTTTTGTTTGACCAGTTTAATACATAGGTAGCAAAGTTCACTAACCCCAATACTCACTAAGTGGGGCTTCAACGCTGCGTTGGTTTCTGTGTACTTTTTGTGCAGACAATTTAACTCAGTAGAAACAGACGAGAATGGATGAGTCTTGAGTTTCCTTTATGGAAACGTGCCAAGTACTGCTTGGGTCAAAACGGGTGGATCACGATCGACATGCTTAAGTTTTTTTTTCTCTCAGTGTTTCGGACACTTTACTAAGTAACAGTTTATACTTCATGTAGTTTTGTAACTTACCTAAACGCTCTGTAAAGGATTCTCGTACATGTAACATAATGGTGGTAGTTCGGGTAGTCGTGACGCGATTTTACGTATATTCGGGGTTTTCTACAAAGGCTCAACAAGAGCAAGTCCCTGCCAACCAAAAAAAATGGGATCGATTCCGCGAGACGCGGAAGATCACCTGGAGGAGAATAGTTTACCACTCCAATATTCCTGCTTGGAGAATCCCATGGACAGAGAAGCCCGGCGGACTACAGTTTATGGGGTCGCAAAGATTTAGACGCGATTGAGTAACTCGTCCTTTTCATTTTCACTGGTATTCCTGCCTGAAGAATCGCTTGGGCAGACGAGCCTGGCTGGGTTTAAGTCCATAGAGTCGCCAAAGCCGTCGGGTCCGACTTAGCAACTAAAGAGCTACAATTTTAAGAATGGTGACATGCACGTAATTAGAGAAGTTATTTGCCATAGGGACGATATTGAGTAGTGCTTAGTAGTCTTCTTTATAACGGGTAAGTTTCCTGGTCTAGTTCCCTCATTCTGAAAACTCTGGGTGTGCACCTGGCCTTACAGTGAGGAAGACTTCCGAGCAGAGAAATAGTTGAACGTCTCATAAAGGAAAATCATTTCAGGGAAAGAGACCGTTCAGATTTACTTTGGGAGGCGGGGGGGCGGTAGTGGTGGTTGTGTTTCCGTGGCCTAACCGCGCGGCTTGCCTGGAATGTTAAGCTCTGAAACTTATTGGCAGTTCTCCAACTAAGGTGGCAATCAAGACTGTTTCTCTGTGGACAGATCTGCCAGGCAAGAGTGGGATGCTTTATTCTTACTGATACAATTTCAAACAGCAAAGTTTCTGATAAGACTTATTTCAGACAAGTCATTCAAAGAACAGGGCCGTTATGAGATTTTAAAGTTGGAGCTTGTCTTTGGAAGAACTGTTTCTTTTAATTTTGTAGATCTTCATTCATTGCGCATGGTGCCATTTTATACCATCAGCAAATCTCAACGTGAGGAAATAAAAACGCCTCTACCTTCGCTTTCCAAAACCGAGCTCGTCGGTTTCATTTCCCCCAACTTTGTTCATTTTGTCCTATTACGCTTGAAGTTGAAGCCATGCGCCTCATTAATGATTTGAATCTTTCCTGAAATAAGCTCTTTTCTTCTCTTGCACAGAAAACGTACATTGCTTTAGAGCAGAGAAACAGACTAGGGCTGCCTGGATCCGATATTGTGGTTCAGATCGTATGCCTTTTACTTCAAATGTAAAATGGTCAAGTTACTTACTGTTCAGATCTCCCCAAACAAGTCTCCAGATTTCATTTTTGTAAAAAGCAAAATTAGCTGGCGGGGAGAGTATTTTTACTCTTCCGGTTCTTTAAATGGAGTTCCTCCGTATCCCACTAGGCTCACGCTGGTGACGCAGGCGCTGCGCCGGAAGTGTGAGCCTTAGGTTCCCGAGCTCCGCTATGGCGGCTGCGGCTGCACGCTGGAACCATGTGTGGGTTGGCACCGACACTGGCATCCTGAAAGGTGGGTAGCGGAGTCGGGCGTCGGGAACTGCGGGCGTCACCGTTTCGCGACTCATGCGATTGACGTCCGTGTCCCGCAGGAGTGAACCTTCAGCGCAAACAGGCGGCGAACTTCACAGCGTCAGGACAGCCGCGGCGCGAAGAGGCGGTGAGCGCCCTGTGTTGGGGTGCGGGCGGCGAGACACAGGTGAGCGACCGCTGACAGAGCTGGGAGTCTGGGGCGCGGCCGCCTCGCTCTCCTCGCCATCCTGTGCTCCTCTGCCCGCAGATCCTGGTGGGCTGTGCCGATGGGACAGTGAAGCACTTCAGCACCGAGGAAGGCAGGTTCCAGGGCCAGAGGCAATGTCCTGGAGGGGAGGGCACGTTCCGAGGCCTCGCCCAGGTCGACGGGTAAGACCAAGCCCCTTGCAGAAACGCTCAGGTCGTAGCGAGAGTGTTGAGGCTCCCGCTGGACGACCGAGTGATGGCGATCAACTCTGAGTTGATGTGAGCCTGGTCTGCATGACAGGGACCTTTTTCCTGCCTTCATCCGTTTATTCCTATAACAAATATTTATGAAACAGTTACTTGGTTGTTTGTAGGCACTGGGCGAAATGCAAAGGCTTAGGTAAACCAGACACAGTATCTGCCATCATAAAGTTTGCTTCTTCCAGAGTTTGGTTTTTTGGGTTTTGGGGTTTTTTTTGGCATAATAATCTTTTGGGTGACCCTGAGCACATTATTTAATAGTTTGAAAGTGAAAGTGTTAGTCGCTCAGTCGTGTCCGACTCTTTGCAACCCTGTGGACAGTAGCCCGCCGGACTCCTCTGTCCGGGATTTTCCAGGCAAGAATACTGGAGCGATTTGCCATTTCCTTCTCCAGCGGATCTTCCCGAGTCTCCTGCACTGCAGGCGTTCTCCTGCATTGCAGGAGATTCTTTACCAACTGAGCCACTAGGGAAGTTTAGAATATGTTTTTTAAATGGGGGCTAACAACCACCAACAAAGTGGTAAAGCTCCTAAAGAATAGGAAATGCTGGGTTGCAGGCTTAGTTTTCTACTGAAGGCGAAGAGAGAGGCTGTGAGCTGACTGTGTAGGTTTGGTGACATTAACTTGACAGGTGAGTCTGGAAGGCTAGATCGGGAGAGAGGGGGTGGAGGAATATTTGAACTTGGCCTTGAAGGTTGGGTAGAATTTTGACAGGTGGAGAAAGGAGTAAGGGCATTCTAGAAAGAGGCTTCTGCCTGAGCAGAGGCCAAGGATTGGTGTGAGGCTACAGGGCACATCACAGGGAAGATAAACAGCATTTGGGGGTTGAAGAGAAGACTCTTGAGTCTCTTGGACTGCAAGGAGATCAAACCAATCAGTCTTAAGGGAAATCAGTCCTGAATATGCATTGGAAGGAGTGATGCTGAAGCTCCAATACTTTGGCCACCTGATACAAAGAACTGCTGGAAAAGATTGAAGGCAGGAAGAGAAGAGAATAACAGAGGGTGAGATGGTTAGATGGCATCACCAATTCGATGGACAGGAGTTTGGGCAAGCTCCAGGAGTTGGTGATGGTCAGGGAAACCTGGCATACTGCAGTCCACAGGGTCGCAAAGAGTTGGACACAACTGAGCAACTGAACTGAACTGGGGGTTGAAGCCCAGGAGACTTTTTTTTTTTCCCTTTTTAAAAACTTAGGAAGAATTTTAATATAAGATAAACGAGTTAAGTTGGGATTTAAGGTAAAGTGCTTTAAGTGTCAGGCTGAGCAATCTGCAGTTTCATGGGTAGTGAGGCATGATTGGTTTCTTAGCAGGAAACACTGTGGTCAGAGCTGTGAGCCTGCAGGAGCGTGGAGATGGACTGGAGATGGGGCAGTTGGGAGGCTGTTGCCACAACCCAGGAGAACCCAGAGCCTGAACCCAGTTGGGGAGAGTGGGCAAATATGAGAAAGATCAGAGGGCTTGGGCTATACAGATCCTGGTGAGAGATTGGCTTGTCTGGTCTGACACCCAGAACAGGGAACTTAAGGGAGGAAGCTGGTGTTTGATTCTGACCAAACAGTAAATCCAGAGCAGTCCCATTTCAGTGCTTTTATTTATTTATTTATTTATTTTGAAGATCGCCCCATCGTGCAGGAGAGAGAGAGCGCGCAAAGAGGGAGAGAGAGGGAGAGAGAGAGAAGAGGGAGAGAGAGAGAGAGAGAAGAGGGACAGAGAGAGGGAGAGAGAGAGAGAGAGAGAGCCCATTTGAGTGCTTTTAGAGTTCTTCCTCCTGACTCCTGGTGAGCATATCAAGAAAGATCAGCAGGGCCAGGTGCCCCAGGTGGAGCTGTGGAATAGCAAAGACTCTGCTTTGCAGTATCACAGTCTTGATTGCAGCTCTGATTCTGACATTTATAGCTAAGTGGCAAATCTTTTAATTTTTTGTAGCTTCAGTTTCCTTACTTATAAGACCGGTAAACCATTACCTTGATGAGGAAATTAAATAACAGCCATCAAGCCCTGCCCAGACCTGAGTTACCTAGAGGCTTCCTTAGGAACAGGGCTGGTAGGAGGGAGTCTAGTTCATATGAATTTGGGGGTGGGTCGACTGGGGACAGAAAACACCATTTACCCCTGCTCTTTAACTCTATCCTCCCTTTGCCTGCAGCACCCTCATCACATGTGTGGATTCTGGGATTCTTCGAGTCTGGCATGACAAGGACAAGGAGGCATCCTCTGACCCAGTGAGGCCCCCCCCCATCCTGATCCTGATGGTTGGGGAAGGTGGGGCCCAGGGTAGAGCCAATGAAGGCTTTGGGGGAGGAGGATTAAGGATCTGGAAGTGACTCATCTCCCCTCTCTCATTCTTTTCAGCTCCTGGAACTGAGGGTGGGCCCTGGGGTATGTAGGATGCGCCAAGACCCAGCACGCCCCCACATCGTTGCCACAGGTGGGAAGGAGAATGCTCTGAAGGTGTGGGACCTGCAGGGGTCTGAGGAGCCTTTGTTCAGGGCCAAGAATGTGAGTGATGGTGGGTGGAGAGGACCTGGGTCCCAATTCCCAGGAGTCGAGGCCACTGATTATGAATTGGAGACTGGCTGGATTTTAGGGGATGATGATAGAGGGCAGAAGGAAGGGACACACTGAGCCCCTCCCAGCTCTGTTCATCATCTACTGACCCCACCAGGTACGGAATGATTGGCTCGACCTGCGGGTTCCCATCTGGGACCAGGACATACAATTCCTCCCAGAGTCACAGAAGCTTGTCACCTGTACAGGGTACCACCAGGTGAGGCACACATCTCACCCCTATCTTCTTCTGGGCTCACATAGCTTCCTGGAGAAACAGGAAGCTTGCTCTTTGCAGGCTTGGTCCCCACCACTTGGCATAGCCACTCTTCTCGCCATCCTTCTGTCATCCCTGAGCTCTCAGAAGAAGGACCATTTCCCCCATCTGTTCCAGTCGAGTGGCTAAGCCAGTGACCTTCACTTACTACAGTCTAGGAAGGAGTTGCCTGAACTGTGATTCTTCCTTTTCCTCCCATCTGGAAGAGAGAAGGAGTGTCCCCTTCATAGTAGAATCACATGGGCCCTGTGTTATGAGAAGACATGGACTGGGTATCAAAAGAACTGGGTTCTGGTCCTGATGGCAGCCTCTAATTTGCTTTGGGACCCAAGCATGACCCTCTAGTATCTGTAATATCTGGTCTCCATTCCTCAGCTGTATAGGAAAGGCCCAACTGGGGATCTTTCCAGCTGGGCTTTTCTTTTTTTTGACCGCGCTGCATGGCAGTCATACCTCCCTGATCAGGGATCGAATCCGAAGTGGAAGCTTGGAGTCCTAACCATTGGACCACCAGGGAATTTGACATCCTAAGACCTAGGCAGGACTGGGTGGGGCTACATTTGCCCTGCATGCTCTGCTCTGCATCTGAAGTCTGCTGTTGGTAATACAGTTCTGCTCAGAAAACATATGAGAGCTTCCTCTCTCCTTCGTGTCCAGGCTTAATTTCTTTCTCTGTTTGAGTTCAGCAGCTCTGACAGTTGGGCCAGCTTGCTCTTGCATCATGAGAGGGGAGTATAGACGGAACGCTATACACACATGCAGACCATGGGCATGCTGCTGCTCCTAGCCTGGGGAACCTCTTTTCTCAGCTCTATACATTCATGTTCCTCAGCAGCTCTCCTCTACTCCTCAACACTCAGAAAAGAAGGGTGTATTTCAAATGAGAAAGTTTCTCTGAAAGAGTGGATTGTAAAAGCAGTGTATGGGGTAGGGGGGCTTCCCTGGTGGCTCAGCGGTAAAGAATCTGCCTGCCAATGCAGGAGGCTTGGGTTCAATTCCTGGGTTGGGAAGATCCCCTGAAGGAGGAAATGGCAACCCACTCCAGTATTCTTGCCTGGGAAATCCCATGGACAGAGAAACCTGGTGGGCTACAGTCCATGGGGTCACAGAAGAGTTGGAAACAACTTAGCGACTAAACAACAAATGAGGGGAAGTGAAGATGCAGAGAAGCCGGAGGGGCTACCCAGAGTAAAGGTACTATTGTGATGTCTCAGTCTTCTTCCAGGTCCGTGTCTATGATCCAGCCTCCCCTCAGCGCAGGCCAGTCCTTGAGGCCACCTACGGAGAGTACCCACTGACAGCCATGACCCTGACTCCTGAGGGCAAGTGAGTGTGTAGCGGGCACAGTGGGGCCTGGGGAGGACTCCAGGGGGCTCCTGCTGACCGACCCATGTATGTCTCTCTGGTCTCCTCCTCAGTTCAGTGATTGTGGGGAATACTCATGGGCAGCTGGCAGAAATTGACCTTCGACAAGGTGAGTAGACCAAGGAGCCTTGCAGGGGGGCAGGGGTGGGGAGGAAGGGCAGGATTCCCCTCTGACAAGGGGCGGTGGAGCTGCTGAGCCCTCTTTCAGGTGCCAGTTCAGTCCCGGTTCTGCCAAAAGCTGTGTGACCTTGGACAAATTACTCTGTTAATTCCCTGTGCCTTAGTTTCTTCACCTGAAAAATGGAGATGTTAATGGTAACTGCCATGTCAGCATTATGTTAAACGAGGATTAAATGTTGAAAGAAAGTGATTTGAACAGAAAACACTCAATAAATGATCGTTGGCTGACCAGTTAGCACTGATACCTGCCCCCTTTCTCCAGGGCGCCTGCTGGGCTGTCTAAAGGGACTGGCGGGCAGCGTCCGAGGGCTGCAGTGCCACCCTTCAAAGCCCCTACTAGCCTCCTGTGGTTTGGACAGAGTCTTGAGGATACACAGGATCCGGAATCCACGGGGCCTGGAGCATAAGGTGAGAAACCACTCATTCCTGCTCGTTGTGCCCTCCTCCCTCCCCCACTCTTGCTTCTGTTTCAGCAGACCTGGCCCCTTAAGGTCCCTCATCTCTTGCAGGTTTATCTCAAATCTCAACTGAACTGCCTTCTCCTGTCAGGCAGGGATAACTGGGAGGTAAGCTCTTGGGTCTGGGAATGTGGGAGCTAAGGGTACAGGTGTGAGGATCTCTCTGTGAAGAGGAAAGGGAAGCAGCTGGAACTTAGACCTGAGACTGTCCACCCACTTGCCAGGAATAGTCCTGACAGGGTCATTGCCAAGGGTAACATAGGAGCATGGATGAAGTGAAGTGAAAGTCACTCAGTCATGTGTGACTCTTTGTGACCCCATGGACTGTAGCCCACCAGGCTCCTCTGTCCATGGAATTCTCCAAGCCAGAATACTGGAGTGGGTAGCCATTCCCTCTTCCAGGGGATCTTCCTAACCCAGGGATTGAACCCAGGTCTCCCACATTGCAGGCAGATTCTTTCCCAGCTGAGCCACCAGGGAAGTCCAGCAGCATGGATGGGCGTGGTATTTAGGAGCAGGAAACAAGGGGTGGTACCTGGAGGAATGATTCTCCTCCCTGTGGGTCTGTTATTGTACCTCTGACTCCTGAGGGCTTCTACTCACCAGGATGAACCGCAAGAGCCTCAAGAGCCCAACAAGGTGCCCTCAGAAGACACAGAGACAGATGAACTTTGGGCTTCCTTGGAGGCAGCTGCCAAGCGGAAGCTCCCCAATTGGGAGCAGACCCAAGGCGCTCTCCAAGCCAGACGGAGAAAGAAGAAACGGCCTGGGTCCACCAGCTCCTGAAGAGCTTGTGCTCACTTTGTAAATAAACACCTTAAAAACGTACCATGACTTTGCCTTTTGTGATGGGAGAGTGGTGGCGGCTCCCTGAGCTGGGGTGGTGGGGGTATCTGACGTCACAAAAGCAGGGCCGGGAACCTGGCGGCTGGTGCGGGTGGCACCGAGTGCAGGGCCGCATGTGCGGCCATGGGCTGCTGCCAAGACAAGGACTTTCAGATTTCGGATGAGCAGGCCAAGGAGGCCGGGTCAGAAGGTGGGACCAGAGACACACCGGGGGGCCCAGGGAGCTGGGAGTGGGGACTGGACCACCCGGAGGTTGGCCTGGGGAGAGTAGAACTCAGCGGCCTCGCATCCTCGCAGGCACTGATGCGGACTCGGTGGAGCAACGGGATCGCAGGTCGAACGAAAGTCTTCTGATCACTGTGCTGTGGCGGCGGCTATCCATGTTCAGCCGTCGGGGTTCCTCTCGGTCAACCAAGAGGCAGGCAGTCCAGAATCTAAAGCCGGCGAGTAGGATCCAGGAGCGCGAGCAGGAGATGATCCAGGAGGAGCCGGAGAAGGGGTGACTCCAGCCCTGTTCTCACTCCTCCCCAGCCTTCAGAGAATAAAGTTTCTAACGTGTACCTGCCTGAGCGCTTGTGCCTCGGCTTTCGGCACGTAGGGCGCGGGCACCACCAGGATCGCGGGCTCTTTAAGGCTCCTTCCCTGAGGTTGGCCAGTCCCCTGGGCCCCCGACTTTAGTTCCTTGGGGGCGGGGCCACAGGGGTAGCCTAGCCAATGGGGGGGCGAATTAACACATGCGTTTTGGTGGAGGGGCGTGTCTCTCGGGTCGCCGGGCTCTAGGAGGCGTGGTACCGCCTTACTGTTACCGGGGGTGGGGTTACGTGTGGGTGACGTGGCGGCTTCCAGTCTTTGGTCGGGTTTCGGCGGCTTCGGCTCCAGGGGGAGGAGGTGGTGACGATCTGGGAGATTGTAGCAGTGGCGGCAGCGGCAGGCGGCAGAAAGGAGGTAGGACTCGGTAGGGTCTGGCTGCCGTGCCTGCTCTGGGCCGCTCTTTCCGGGGACGGCGCCGGGCGGGGGGAAGGGAACCAGGGACAAGCGGGCAAGTCCTGCCGGCCCGGCTCGGAGTGAGCGAATACCTCACCGTCCAATCAGAAAAGTCCATTTAAGAAGGACGTCGGCGTTAGCTAATCAGTGTTTGCAGACTTCCAGAAGGTGGGACTTGGGCGAGGGGAGGGTGGGACTTCCTGCTTCAAATAAACACCTAGAGATTCCCCCCTCCGCCCACCGAAGTGTGTCCCTCTGAGGTGGTCCGTCCCCGTTTCTCCCTGAGGAGTCGGAGGAACCAGTGGATACGAGAGGGCCCAGTTAGGGCCTGGGGCAGTTGCACGGGACGGGCTGGAGCCTCAGGGCCACAGGACCTGGCTCTGGCCCTGCCTCTACTTCAGGGCCCCGGCCCGCGCTGTGGCCGCCGGAACCAAGTTGGAAGAAAAGTCTGAGGAGGGGGACGGCTTGGGCCGCAGAAAAAGCAGGATCTTGTCAGCTGCGGGTCGGTCCCAGGATCTACGGGTGGCTTCGGGCTCGAAACTCCGTGCCAAGTGCAGAGGGGCCCCGAAGAACTGCTGGTTGGGGCGGGGGATTGGTGGAGAAGGAGGCTGCCTGGGGAATGACACTCTCCCCTCCACCACAGTCCGAGGTTATGCGTCTCAATGATCCCGCGGAAACGCTACGGATCTAAGAACACGGATCAGGGTGTCTACCTGGGTCTCTCAAAGACACAGGTCCTGTCCCCTGCAACTGCTGGCAGTAGCAGCAGCGACATCGCCCCTCTGCCCCCCCCAGTAGCCCTGGTCCCTCCCCCTCCCGACACCATGTCCTGCCGGGATCGGACCCAGGAGTTCCTGTCAGCCTGCAAGTCCCTGCAGAGCCGTCAGGTAAGGACCTGGACTGGGAGAGGCAGAGTGAGTCTTACTCAAACCTGGGAGAGGGGGTGCTCCAGCACCGTTGATTGAAGTAATTCTTGGGGGAGCCTGATGGAGACCTGGTCCAGCTTGGGATGGTAGGATCTAACAAGCAGAGAAAAGGTGGGCTAGCTAATCTAGAGGCAAGAATCCAGACTTTGTTGATGTTTTGTTTAATCAGGAATCTAGGGTTGCTATTCTGGAACGAATATCTCAGGGCGAGAAATGATTACAGTATATTTGGTTTGGATAAGGAACAGGTTCTAGAAAGAGCCTTTATTTAGTTCAGAGACAAACGCTTTAAATTCTCATTCCAGTATAATTCTACCAAGTTTGCTTCATGACAACATGGAAGTTAAACTAGTTGGACCTCAGTTTTTATATCTGTAAAATGAAAGAAACTTTCCAAATAAAGTAATTTTAATAAAAATCACTTGGGAGTGCTTTTTTTTAAAATTAGATTGCTTTGTTTTGTTCCAGACTTTCTGAATCTGGAAACTGAGTAATTGTGATTTTAAATATTTTTACTGCTCAGTTGTTGTTTACAACTGCTCTTCTATATCATCTCCAAGAGCTTCCTGTTTATCCTCTCAATTCCCCAGTTGGAGGAATGGAATGGTAATACTAGTTACCATTTATTTAGTGCTTATCATGGACCTGATATTTGGCTAAAATAATTTATAACCCTTATGTTTTTTAATCTTAGCAACAACAAAAGGAGATGTGTAGAATTGTCTCCATTTTACATAAGAGGAAACAGAGATTCAGAGTGGTTTAAGTCACTTGTCCCCAGGCCCCCTTCTAGTAAGTGGTGGCATCAGGTTTTGTGTGGCGTGTCCAGGAGAGGATGCCACTAGCACTAGAGGGCGAGTTTACAGGATTCCTGGGGAATAGTGAAAGCTAGCAATGGGAAGGAAAAAGTAAAGTTTTACTTTTTGACGTTGCCTTTCAGAATGGAATCCAGACAAACAAGCCGGCTCTGCGTGCTGTCCGGCAGCGCAGTGAATTTACCCTCATGGCCAAGTGAGTTGGGAGAAGTTAGGTGGTGGGTTGGCCAGTGTCTGAGGAGAGGTAGTCTTGCCTCTGGTGACCTTGGTGGCGAGGACTGGGATTGGTTGTGCTGGTGCTAAGGTGGGCAAGGCCTTCTCCTTCCCTTCCACAGTGTTCTCACTTGTGCTCATTTGCAGGCGCATTGGGAAGGACCTCAGCAACACATTTGCCAAGCTGGAGAAGCTGACAATCTGTGAGTGTTCCTGGACCTTTCGGAGCCGGGGCAGTGAACACCGGAGGGCTGAGGAACCCTACTGTCTTGAGTCTGGTCTCTGACCTCACCTGTGGTGGCTTCTTGTTTGTCTCTGCAGTGGCAAAGCGCAAGTCCCTCTTTGATGATAAGGCAGTGGAAATTGAGGAGCTAACTTATATCATCAAACAGGTGAGTGACTAGCAGTCAGGAGAGTCGGGCATTCCAGTTGGATCACTGCCATCTTTTTCCATTGCTATAGAGTCTCAAAGCAAGTTTCTCAAGCCAACTCCAAACATCCTACTCCTCTGTTGTGTCAGTGGTCATCTACTATATACAAAGCACTGTGCTGGGCACTTGCCACAGAAGCATTATGAGGCAGATACCAGCCTTTAAGGACTTATTGTCTGGAAGAGGTATCCAGTCCCATAAACTCACGCTTACAATGAATAGGCAGCAAGTGGCACAGAAAAGATTGTACAAAAAGATGAATGAGATTCTGGGTACGCTGGGAAAGATTTTATCCAGGCGGTGAAAACTGAGCTGGTTTCGAGGCTTGTGGAGAGGCAACAGAAGAACATTTGAGACAGGAAACAGTGTGCAGAGGCATGTCTCATAAAAGGGAAAAGTTCAAGTCTTTGCTCAGATGTCATGTGCTCAGGGAGGCCTACCTTGCTGTTTAATGCCCCAGCCCCCCCAACTCTGATCTCCCTTACCTTGCTCTATTTTCTTGTTTATAGCACTTGATACATTCTAACAGTCTCTATAAAGCTTATTTGTCTGTTGTTGTTTCCTCCCACTTACCTCATCCACATCAGGAAGAAAGAAAATAACAAATGGGAATGCATAAGAGCAGGAATTTTTCTTTCTCTTTGTTCATGGATGTATCCCAGACACCTGTGACAGTGTCTGGCGTATAGTGCTCAATTGTTCAGTCGTGTCTGACTCCTTGCAACCACATGAACTGTAGCCCACCAGGCTCCTCTGTCCATGGAATTCTTCAGGCAAGAATACTGGAGTGGGCTGCCATTTCCTACTCCAGGGCATCTTCCCGACCCAGGGATCGAACCCATGTCTCTTGTGTCTCCTGCATTGGCAGGCAGATTCTTTCCCACTGCAACACCTGAGAATCCCCTGGCATGTATTCGTTGCTCAGTACTTGTTGATCATGGCAGCAGATGAGGCTGAAAAGGTAGACTGGTAGCTGGTTGTAAAGACCATCGTGGGGCTTGCAAAGGACTGTAGAATCATTCTGAATGTGTGGGCTGCAAAGACGATTAGAACCTGGATTCCAGTTCTGTCTGCAAGACACTGGTATAGCAGCTCTAACGGTATGATTTGTGTCTTTCCCAGAATAATGTGATAAGGATAACATGAGAAATTGAATGTCCGTGGGAGGAAGAAAAACACCCTGGAGCATGAATGGGCAGAGAGGTGAGGGTAGAGGCTTGTGCAGTTGTCCGGTATGAAGATGATTATGGCAGAGGCCAAAGGGCAGACACATTGAAGAGATGCTATGCTGAATGGGAGAGGGTTCCATTAACTATTGGGGTGTTATTACTCTTTTTTAAATATTTATGTGTTTGGCTGCATTGGATTTTAGTTGTGACACGTGGGACCATCACTGCATCGTGGGGGATCTTTCCTTGCAGCGCACTGATTCTCTAGTTATGGTGTGTGTGCTCAGTAGTTGCGGCATTTTGGCTTAGTTACTTCAGACCATTTGGGATCTTTGTTAACCAAGGATTGAACCCAAGTCCCCTGCTTTGCAAGGCAGATTGTTAACCACTGGGCCACCAGGGAAGTCCCTGTTGGGGACTTGCATAGGTAACCACTGACTGGATTGAGACAGACTTCAAATCCCAGGCTCACCACTTATGATATGATGTTGGGTAAGCTACCTTATCCTGGAGAAGGAAGGAGAAAGATCCCCTAGAGAAGTAAATGGCAGCCCACTCCAGTATTCTTGCCTGGGAAATCACATGGATGGGGGAGCCTGGCAGGCTACACCCCTTTTAAAGAAAAAGGTGATGATAACAGTACACACCTTGCAGGGTTGTTGTGAGGCTTCGTTGGTTTGTTTTTTCAATCCCTCACGTTACTGAGTGACTTTTGGCTGCCTGTTTCTGGGGATTCAACACAAAGAAGACCCATGTGATCCCTGCCTTTGGGAACTTCTTTCCAAGTGGGTGAACCAAACAGTATATGCTGCTGCTGCTGCTAAGTCGCCTCAGTCGTGTCCGACTCTGTGCCACCCCATAGACGGCAGCCCACCAGACTCCCCCATCCCTGGGATTCTCCAGGTAAGAACACTGGAGTGGGTTGCCATTTCCTTCTCCAATGCATGAAAGTGAAAAGTGAAAGTGAAGTTGCTCAGTGGTGTCTGACTCTTAGTGACCCCATGGACTGTAGCCTGCTAGGCTCCTCCGTCCATGGGATTTTCCAGGCAAGAGTACTCTAGTGGGTTGCCATTGCCTTCTCCAAAACAGTGTATAAGTAAACAGAAAATAAAATTTCAGGTGGTGGGACATCCTATTAAACAAGGAGAGTGAGCGCCTCAGGGTAGGGGCCACTTCATATTGGGTGATCTGGGATGGCCTAGCTGAGGAAGGGACATGGAGACCTGAATGGTAAGGAAAAAATTGGTCATCCAAAGATCGGAGGGGGCACATTCTAGAAAGTGGGAGTGGCAAAGGGAGAGGCCCTGAGGCCTGAGTGACTTTGGTACATTTGACACATGTGGAAGAGGCCAGTGTGGCTGCAGCACAGCCAGTGAGAAGGCGGCTGGTGGGGTAAGGCCAGAGGAGTGGGCAGACCAAGACCGTATAGCTATGTAAGCTAGGTGAGGAATGTGAATTCTTTTCTAGATTTAGTGGGAAGCTCTTAGAAGATTTTAAGAGTGGGGATGACATACATGCCCTGTTTTGGGTTTGGAGGGTCACTCTGGTTGTTGGGGGCAGACTCTGAAAGGAACGTCACTTAGGAGGCTCTGGGCGATTTTCGAGAGAGAGGACAGTTTGGACTAGTGTGGCTTTGTTAGAGAAGAAAATGGGTGGACATATTCAGAGTGTATGTTGGAATCAGCTGGGTTCTTTGTGGGTTCCTTGTAGATTAAGGGAAGGGAGGCATTGAGGATGACTTGCTAAGTTTTTCGTCTGAGTGAATGGTGAATGGTGGTGCCATTTTCCAAAATGGCACAGAGGAATAGCTTTTCAGGGCAGGTGGGATATAAAGAGTTGCTTTCTACGTTAAGTTGAAAAGAAAGTCATAAGCTGCTTAGCAAGTTGTGTGCTGCACGGTAATCAGACCCAGGCTGCTGTTCTGTTCACAAAGTCTGAATACATAGTAAACGCTCAGTGAACGTTGTCATTGTGCTGTGGCATATAGGTTGGGTTAAGGAGTTGTCAGCATGTGACTTAGAAGCTTTTAGCTTGGGCACCCACGTGGGGAGTAGTGGCGTTTTCTGAGCTCCTGGGGGAGGAGATTTTATGGGGGGAAACCTGGAATACAGTTTCGGATACATGGCTGTCAGCAGCAGAAATTGTCCAGGGGACTCGAGAATCCTTGGGGCTGGGGTACTAATTCAGGGGACTGTTGGAGGGATTATAGAAGTTGCCTGATCTAGTATTTTTTAGCCTGTTTTTTGAACTATTTGTGACCCCTTTCCCCTCCCCCTCCTCTTTCTCCTCTGGTCCTGCCCTGGACCTAGCTGCTCTGGGGCAAGCTTTCTCTGCCACTCCCGGTCAGTCTTTCATCTCCCTTGTCTTATGAGGCCCTCAGCAGGTAGGATTGGGAAAGCAGAGGATCCACTGGCCTCGTGTAGAAAGGATGGCTGTGCTACTAACTCACGTATAAAGTTTGACAAGGCACACCTTTCACTCTTTTGGAACAGTAATTTAAAATATACTAATTAAAATAATTTAAAATATAAATTTAAAATAATTTAAAATGTGTGTGTGTGTGTGTGTAAGTCGCTTAGTCGTGTCCAACTCTTTGCAACCCTATGGACTGTATAAGTCTACCAGGCTCCTCTGTCCATGGAATTCTCCAGGCAAGAATACTGGCATGGTAGCTATTTCCTTCTCCAGGAGATGTTCCTGACCCCAGGGATCAAACCTTGGTCTCTTGCATCCCTACCGTCTAAGCCACCAGGGAAGCCCATATATATATATTTGGCTGCACCGGGTCTTAGTTGCAGCATGCAAATTCATTGCAGTTCAATGCAATTCTTCAGTCTTCATTGCAGCACATGGGATCTTTAGTTGTGCTGTGTGGGATCTAGTTCCCTGACCACAGATTGAACCTGGGCCCCCTGCACTGGGAGTGCAGAGTCTTAGCCACTGGACCCTCAGGGAAGTCCCTGCAGTAGTAATTTTTAAAAGGAATTGTGTATATAAAAACCATTTCATTGATGTTTCTAGGACTTCTCCCATCTCCTGAGTACAGCACAGATGCTTTGCTGGTCAGCATGCTCTGGATCTGAGATTCTGGCCTTTTAAGGGGTTCTGTGGTCATGAGCAGGGCCTCACAGTAGTGGGTAGGGCAGTAGGGTGAAGGGAGTAAACTCAGTTCTTTATAAATGGACGAGGCCATATTTCACCTCTTTCTGGCTCTACTCTGCAGGGACTGAGCCAGAGCAACCTCCAGAGGTTGGACTGTACCAGCAGGCCCTTCTGGTCTGACTGTCTGAGACAGCGTCACCCCTGCTAGTATGTTCATCCTGCCACCCCTGCCAGAGATGTCCATGTGGGAGAGATACTGGCTGAGGAGCCCTGGTTGATACCAGTTTTTCTGTTGGCTCTTTCACCAGGACATCAATAGCCTCAACAAACAAATCGCCCAGCTTCAGGACTTCGTGAGGGCCAAGGGCAGCCAGAGCGGCCGGCACCTGCAAACCCATTCCAACACCATCGTGGTCTCCCTGCAGGTGGGACCAGGGAGAGGGGGCGGCAGAAGGGAGGAGGCGTTGTCTTCTCTGGCTGACCCTCTCTCCTCCTCTTCCAGTCGAAACTGGCCTCCATGTCCAACGACTTCAAGTCAGTTTTAGAAGTGAGGACAGAGGTGAGAAGAAGCTGTGTAGGAGGGGATAGGAATCTGGGCCTGAGGGCCCCAGAGGGCAGTGGGAAGGGCAAGGGCAATAGGGTCACGGGCACCAGGGGGGTCTAATGTGCCCGCTTTCCAGAGGCCTCAGGACCTTTGCATTTCTTCCCCAAACCTAGAACCTGAAGCAGCAGAGGAGCCGGCGGGAGCAGTTCTCCCGGGCGCCTGTATCAGCCCTGCCCCTTGCACCCAACCATCTGGGTAAGTTACAGGCGATTCAGGGAGCCCTGAGGGGTAAGGCATAGTGACTCTGGGTCTGAGGGTATCTTCCTAACACAGGAGTTGGGTAGGAGAGCGGAGGGTCAAGGAAGTTGCTAGACTTTCTCAGAGGTCACTCCTGATGCTTGGGATCTATGATCCGCACCTAGTCTCCAGCATTCTCCCTGTTGAGGGTGAATCCAATCATGTTCAAAAGAATGAGTTTTCTAGTATTTTTGCTCCACTTAGTCATTATATTTACAGTCTGTCATTTCATTCTCAAAACCACCCTTTGAGAAAGCAACTATCATTATCCCCCATTTTACAGGTGAGGAAACTGAGGCTCAGAGAGGTTAAATGACTTGTCCAGGGTCACAAGGCTAGTAAGTGTCAGAGCTGGGATTCAAATCCAGAGCATATGGGCTTTGAACCTTTTAACTGCTAAGAAGTGCCATGTCCGTCTTTTTTCCCCCCAGGGGGCGGTGCTGTAGTTTTGGGGGCGGAGTCCCGAGCCTCTGGAGATGTGGCCATTGACATGATGGACTCTAGGACCAGCCAGCAGCTGCAGCTCATTGACGAGCAGGTACCCACGCTCTAAGGTGGGGAGGAGTTGCTCCCCTGTTTTCCTGTGTGGTCACAAGCAAGTGTTTGGAATGTGCCATGGGTGGAATGGCAAACTGGAAAGCCCCAAAGAGTCAGGACCCACCCTCAGAAGCTCCTGGTGTTCATGTACGCTCTCTCTCCTCTGAAGGATTCTTACATCCAGAGCCGGGCAGACACCATGCAGAACATTGAGTCCACAATCGTTGAGCTGGGCTCCATCTTCCAGCAGTTGGCACACATGGTGAAGGAACAGGAAGAAACCATTCAGAGGTGAGACGCTTTCTCTCTTTAACCTCAAAACCAGGAGGCTTGTCTTCCCTGTGGATTGGCATCCTAAGGGTCCCCAGGGACAGCTTAATGCCCTTTGGAAGAGAAGAGTGAATCCTGTCCACACATAAGGTCCAGCTCACCTGTCTCCATCCACACCACAAGTATTAACTGAGCACCCATTCCATGTCAGGCACTGTCATAGGTGCTGGGGATACGGTGATGGGTAGAACAGTTAAGTCTGTTCTGTGGAACTTACTCTGTAGCGTGGAATTCGATAGAGTGAATAAGGACAACTGTTTAAAAAGAATTGAGAAGAAATTTTCAGGTGGTGATAAGGGCTAATACCGAAAACTAGGATGCAGTGTTGAGAAAGTGATGGAGGAGGAATATCAGATTGGGTGGCAGGGCAGGCTGCTCTGAAGGCTTCGTTATTGAAGCAGAGACGTGAATGACAAGAGGGATCCAAACACTCAAAGGAAAGGGTAAGAGTTGTCTAGGCAGTGCAGACAGCTAGAACAGAGGCCATATGATGGAACAGTCTTACTTTATTGAAGAATCAAGAAGGCCAGTGCAGCTGGAAGGCAGTGAACAGGAAGAGAGAAGTGCAGGATGAGACTGGAGGGAGGGAGGCAGGGCCAGCCCACAGGAAGGCCTCTCTACTCCCCTGGTGCCCTTGCTACTGCACAAGGCACTTTATCTGCTCCTGTTCTTTGGCACTTGGTATTCAGTCAGTCACAGAGATACAGCCAAAGACAAAAGAGACAAAGATCCCTGCCCTCGTGGAACGTACATCATGGTAGGCCAGATAATTTAGAATATACATAATAAGGAAATGGTCCAGTACATATTTTTGACCAGTGATAAATCCATAAATAAAAGTAGAGTAGGGTAAACTAATCAGGAGTTCTAGGTTTGGAGGAGCAAGTTGTAATTTTAAATAGGATGGCTGTGGTAGGCCCTATTAAGAAGATGACATCTTTCCAAGACTGGGGGGAGGTGAGGGCGTTTCCTGTGTGGATATACGGAGGAGAGTACCAAGCAGAGGAAAGAACCTGTGCAAAGGCCTTCAGGCAAGAATATGTCTGTTGAGTTAAAGGATAGCAAAGAAGCCACTGCATCTGGGGACAAGCGAGAAGAATAGTACCAGGTGAGGTTAGAGGGGAGATGGGAGACCAGATCAGGTGGGGCCTTTTAAAGCCAATGTGAAAAGTGAAAGTGAAAGTTTCTCAGTCATGTCTGACTCTTTGCGACCCCATGAACTATACAGTCCATGGAATTCTCCAGGCCAGAATACTGGAGTGGGTAGCCTTTCGCTTCTCCAGGGGATCTTCCCAACCCAGGGATCGAACCCAGGTCTCCCTCATTGCAGGTGAATTCTTTACCAGCTGAACCACAGGGAAGCCCAAATGGGGAGCCATTGCAGGCCACTGATTGATTTGATTGATTGGCCATGCTAGGTTCTCATTGCTGCGAGCGGGCTTTCTCTAGTTGCGGCAAGCAGGCAGCTTCCCTCTGTGTTCTGGAGCAGTGGCCGTAGGGCATGCAGGCTCAGTAGTTCTGGCACATGGGCTCAGTTGCCCTGTGGTGTGTGGCATCTTCCCAGACTAGGGATCGAACCTGTGTCCACTGCCTTGGCAGGTGGATTGGACCACCAGGGAAGTCCCATTGTAAGGTTTTAGTGGAAGGTTATACTATCTGGCATCTATTTTATTTTTATTTATTTATGTTTTGGGTTGCACTGCACAACTTGTGGGACCTTAGTTCCTCGACCAGGGCCACCGCATGGAAGTGCCAAGTCCTAACTACTGGACTTCCAGGGGATTGCCTCCCTTAGGAAGCCCCTCCAACTTGTATTTTAAAAGGGTCATTTAGTTGCCATAGTCAGAACAGATTGTAAAGGCCTAGAATACAAGCAGAGAGATGAGTTCAGAGGCCTTTGCAATAATCCAGGCAGGAGGTAGTGATAGTTGGGACCAAGGTTGTATGAGTAGTAGCTGCATTCTGGATATATTTTGGAGATAGAACCAACAGGATCAGTTACTTGATGAACTGAACGCAAGGTGTGAGAGAAAAAGAGGAGTTTATGATAACTCCAGGCTTTTGATGTGAGCGATCGAAGGGATTCATGTCCTTCACCTGAAATAGACAGAGCTAGTTACTCAAGATAGAGCAGATTTGGGGCAAAATAAGTTGTGTTGGACGTGTTGTCCAACTAGAAGTGGACAGCTGTCTGTTAGACATCTAAGTGGAAATAGTGAACAGGATGATAGATGTGTAAGGAGTTAAAAAGACAGGTATGGGCCCAAAATGGGCAGAATTGAACTTTGAAACTAGGCCAGGGGAGTTCTAAGAAAGAGGAGGATCAAGCACTGAGTCCCAGAGGCTATTTCTGGAATCAAGTCTCAGTCCCAGGAGAGGGGCACTGAGCAGGAGTGCAGCTTGTGAGACAAGAAGAAAAATAAATGGAGATGATGTCCCAGGAGTCAGGAGAAGAAAGTCAGTCAGGGGACGAATGAGCAACTGTGACAGATTCTGCTTTGAGGCCAAGCAAGATGAGAGCTGAGCATTTAATTAGCCTGTTTGGTTCATTAATATTTAGTGTAATATTTGCTAAGGTTGGATTTAGGGCTACCATTTTACTGTTTCTTTTGTTTTTCTCTTCTCCTTTTTTTTTTTTGTTCCTCTTCCTTCTTTCCTGTCTGGAACAGTTGCAAAAAAAAATTTTTTTTAATTCCATATAAATTTGTTATTTTAGCTATATGTAATTGGTTTGTTTTTTTTCTAGTGATTGCTATAGGGATTATAATATGCCTCATTAACTCCTCCCAGTCTGCTTCATACAAAATGTGATAACTTTTCAACCCCCCTCCTTCAGCTTTTATGCTCTAGTTGTCACATTTGTTGTATCTACATAACTTTATAAATCCCACAATACCATAGTATAATTTTTATCTTAAAGAAATTAGAGGAAAAAGTAGTCTTTTGTGTTAGTCATATATTTACTCTTTGCATTGCTCTTCATTTCTTCCTGAATATCCAGTTTCCATCTGGCATCACTTCCCTTAAACCTGGAGAATTTTCTTTAGTACCTTTTTTTAAAATTTATTTTTATTTTTGGTTGTGCGGGGTCTTTGTTGCTGCGTGTAGACTTTATCTGATTGCATTGAATGGGAGCTACTCTCTAGTTGTGGTGCTCAGACTCTTGTTGCAGAGCCTGGGGCTCTAGGGTGCTTGTGCTCAGTAGTTGGGGCTTGCGGGCTTTAGAGCCTGTGGGCTCAGTAGTTGCAAGCACAGGCTTAGTTGCCCCAGGGCATGGAGAATCTTCCTGGACCAGGGATCGAACCTGTGTTTCCTATATAAGCAGGCAGTATGAATTCTTAACCCCTAGACCACTAAAGAAGTCCTCTTTAGTACTTTTTATAGTGCAGATGTACTAATGACAAATTCTTCTATCTAAAATTTCATTATTTCACCCACATTTTTGAAGAATAGTTTTTCTGCTTAAAGTGCTTTAAATATATCATTCTACTGTCTTTTGGTCTCTCATTCTTAATGAGAAGTCAGTGGTAATTCTAACTTTTGTATGTAATCTCTGACTGCTTCTGCTTTTCCATTTTTTTTTTTTTTCTTTTCTGTGGTTTATAGCAGTTGATCACTTATGTACCTAGATGTGGTTTCCTTTGAATTTATGCTGCTTGGGGTTCTCTGAGCTTCCTGAATCTGTAAATTTATGTCTTTCAAAAAGTTTAGGAAATATTTCACCATTATTTCTTTCGAAATTTTTTCTGCCTCTTTCTCTGTCTTACTCCAGGAATATATATGTATACATATGTATAATCAACTGTAGGAATTTCTTGGTTGTTTCAGTGGTTAGAACTCTGCTTTCACTGTTGAAGGCCTGGGTTTGATCCCGGGTGGAAGAACTAAAATCCCACAAGCAGTGCGAAGCGGCTCCCCCAAAAAATCTACTGTAACTATATATTTACTTTGTTGAGATATATGTACATATATATATCTCAACAAATTGCATCTTATTAAGATGCATTTAATGTCAGCTGTCCCTACATTATTGAGAACAAATTTGATTATTTGATGAAGGTGGTAATAAATGATCTCTGTTTTTAAGAATATATTTCTTCTTTGCAGTCAGCAAATGATTTATTGGATATCCTGTTCCCCAAGACCCTTTAACCAGTTTTTAGGAGCCAGTTATGATGCTTGTCTGGTCTGAATCAATTTATCCAATTCAGGTGCATTTTTTTTCTTTAAACAAAAGCCTTTCTTTATTAACTGCATGAGCTAAAGTTCATCTTTTTTTTTTTTTTTTTATAATAATTCAAAGATATTTTTTTTTCCCCTTTATTTATTTATTTATTTTTTCAGTGGGTTTTGTCATACATTGATATGAATCAGCCATAGATTTACACGTATTCCCCATCCCGATCCCCCCTCCCACCTCCCTCTCCACCCGATTCCTCTGGGTCTTCCCAGTGCACCAGGCCCGAGCACTTGTCTCATGCATCCCACCTGGGCTGGTGATCTGTTTCACCATAGATAATATACATGCTGTTCTTGAAGTTCATCTTAATCAGGCTGGATAAAACCTTAATTATTTTCCTGTATTTTCAGAGTAAGTAGTTTGTGGAGCAGGTGTCAATGTAGAGACTAAGGAGGTTTTAATTCTTCCTTGTTTTTGAGTGTCATTATGGACTTAAGGTTTTTATTTATGTTTTGTGTTACAATTAGTTAGGATAATGGTTATTTTCAGTGTTCAGATTGTTCCCAGTTTGTCCAGTGAAAGACAAGAGGTTTTTGTTTTGTGTTTTTTTTAAAGAATGGGAGAAAATAAATGTATGTTTGTATTGTATTGGGAATGATCCAACAGAGAAATAAAAATTGATATAACAGGAAGGGGGAAGAATTCTTAAAGTTTATGTCCTGGAGCAGGTGAGAGGAAGTGGGAGCCAGTGCATAAGTAGAAGACTTGAATTTAAGATGAACTAGTGGTAGCTGGGCGGAGAAGGCAATGGCACCCACTCCAGTACTCTCACCTGGAAAATCCCATGGACGGAGGAGCCTGGTGGGCTGCAGTCCATGGGGTCACACAGAGTCGGACACGACTGAGCGACTTCACTTTCACTTTTCACTTTCATGCATTGGAGAAGGAAATGGCAATCCACTCCAGTGTTCTTGCCTGGAGAATCCCAGGGACAGGGGAGCCTAGTGGGCTGCGGTCCATGGGGTCACACAGAGTCGGACACGACTGAAGCGACTTGGCAGCAGTAGCAGCCATGATAGCTGGGAAAGTGGACATTTTCTGCTCCCCCCTGAGGGAAGGGACCAAGATAACTGAACTCAGCAAGGTATCAGTGGCTGGTGCTCAACACCTACTAGTTGAATAAACAAACATCCTTTTAACCATTGGTTGCCAAAGCTGGATGTTCATAGGAACCCCCTATAGAGCTTATAAAGAATAAGTATCTTGCCAGCCTATGACTGGCAGTCTCTGCATAAGGCAGGGCCTGGCAACTAACCAGACCAGGGGCCAGCCATGCCTACTGGACCACCTACGCCTAGTCATCCCCATCACCAGAGGGGCCCATGCAATATCAGGCAGCCCTGGAGTATACAGCTCTGGTTATCAGGGGATGGGATGCACAGGACAGCTCCTACAAAAGGCCATTTCTCTGAGGTCATGAAACGACCAACCTGCCAGATACATGGAAGTAGAAACAGCAAATCGGACAAAGTGAGATTACAGAGGAGCTTGTTCCAATCAAAAGGATAAGACCCCAGAAGAAAAGCTAAGGGAAGTGGAGACCGGTGAACTGCCTGATAGGGTTCAAGGTAGTGATCATAAAGATGAAAGAACTCCAGAGAAGAATGGATGAACACAGTGAGAAATTTGACAAAGAGTTAGAAGATATAAAGACAAACCAAACAGATGAACATAACTGAAATGAAAAATACACTAGAAGAAATCAACAGTAGATTAAATGACATAGAGGAATGGATCAGTAAGTTGGAAGGTAGAGTAGTAGAAATCACTGAAGCTAAAAAGAAAAAAAAAAGTGAGCACAGTTTAAGAGATTTCTACGGCATCAAGTGTGCTAAAATCTGTGTTATAGGGGTTCCAGAGAAGGGAAAAAGAGAGACCATATTTAGAGATATAATTGCTGAAAGTTTTCCTGACCTGGTAAAAGAAACAGACATCCAAGTCCAGGAAGCCAGAAAGTCCCAAATGGGATCAACTCCAAAGAGGACCACAACAAGACACATTGTAATTAAAATGGCAAAAATTAAAAATAAAGAGAGACTATTAAAAGCAGCAAGGGGAGACTTCCCTGGTAGTCCAGTGGCTCCAAAGATAAGAACACCTGAATATGTAAAGGAAATATTAACAGACATAAAGGGAGAAATTGACATAAAGGGAGGAATTGAATAGCAGGAGACTTTAATATCCCATTTATATTAATGGACACATCAGACAAGAAGTCAATAATTTGTCATTTAGGCACTGGCCCTAAATGACACAGTAGATTAAATGAGCTTATATAGAGAACAATTCTCCAAAAGCAGCAGAATACAAATTCTTTTCAAGTGCATATGGAACATTCTCCAGGACATACTACATACTAGGCCACAAAATGTGCATGTGTACTAAGTCGCTTCAGTCATGTCTGACTCTTTGTGACCCAGTGGACTGTAGCCTGCCATGCTCTTCTGTCCATGGATTCTCCAGGCAAGAATACTGGAGTGGGTTATGATAGGACACAAAACAAGTCTTAGTAAACTTAAGAAAATTGAAATCATAGCAAGCATCTTTCCAACCACAGTGCTGTAAGAGTGGAAATCAACTACAAAAAAAAGAGAAGAAATCAACTACGAGAAGAAAACTGCAAAAAACACAAACAAGTAAGTGGAGGCTAAAAAATATGTTGCTAAACAGTGGATCACTGAAGAGATGAAAGGAGAAATAAAAACTACTTGGAGACAAATGAAAATGAAAACAACCCAAAATATGTGGAACTTCCCTGCAACAGCAGTTCTAAAAGGGATGTTTATAGCAGTAGAAGCCTGCTTCAGGAAATAAAAACCTCAACCAAACAACCTACCCTTACACGTAAAGGAACTGGAAAAAGAACAAATCCAAAGTTAGTAGAGAAAAGAAGTAATAAAAATTAGAGCAGAAATAAGTGAAATAAAGACAAAAAAATAGAAAAGATCAATGAAACTAAGAAGAGATAGACAAGATTGATAAACCTTTAGCCAGACTTATCAAGAAGAAAAAAGAGAGGGCCTAAGACAATAAAAATCAGAAACGAAAAAGGAGAAATTATAAACTGATACTACAGAAATACAAAGGATCAAAAGAGATTACTATGGAAAACTACATGCAAATAACATGGACAACCTAGAAGCAATGGACAAATTCCTAGATATGTTTAATCTCCCAAGATGAACTAGGAAGAAATAGAAGCTATGAACAGATGAATTATCAGTAATGAAATTGAATCAGTAATTAAAAAAAATTTTATTTGCTTAGTTTTGGCTATGCTGGGTCTTCATTGCTATGGGTGGGCTTTCTCTAGTTGTGGTGAGCAGGGGCTACTTTCTCTTTGCAGTGTGAAGGCTTCTCATTGCAGTGATTTTTCTTGTTGTAGAGCATGGGCTCTAGAGCCTGCAGGCTTCAATAGTTGTGGTACACTGGCTTAGTTGCCCTGCAGCTTGTGAAATTTTCCCAGACCAGGGATTGAACCCATGTCCCCTGAATTGACAGGTAAATTCTTTCCACTGGACCACCAGGGAGGTCCTGAATCAGTAATTTTTAAAAACTTCCAACAAAAGTCCAGGACCAGATGGCTTCACAGATGAAGTCTACCAAATGTTTAGAGAAGAGTTAATACCTATCCTTTTCAAATTATTTCAAAAAACTGCAGAGGAGGAAATGATTCTAAACTCATTCTACAAACCCAGCACCACCCTGATGCCAAACCAAAGATATCACAAAACATAAAGTTACAGGCCAGTATCACTGATAAAACATGATGCAAAAATCCTCAACATAATACTAGCAGACAGGATCCAACAATGCATTAAAAACACGTACCATGATCAAGTGGGAATATTTATTCCAGTGATGCAGGGATTTTCAGTATCTATAAATCCATCAATGTGATATACTACATTAAATAAATTGAAGAAAAAAATATATGATCATCACAGTAGATGCAGATAAAAGATTTTGACAAAATTCAGCATCCATTTATGATAAAAAAAAAAACCTACACAAGTGGGGCATAGAAGGAACATACCTCAACATAACAAAGGCCATATATGATAAGCCCACAGTTAACACCATGCTCAGTGGTGAAGAGCTAAAAGCATTTCCTTGAAATCAGCTACAAGAATGCTCATTCTCAATATTATATTACCCAACATAGTATTGGAAGTTCAAGCCACAGCAATCAGAAGAAGAAAAAGAAATGAAAGGAATCCAAATTGTAAAAGAAGAAGTAAAACTGTCACTGTTTGCAGATGACATGATTCCATACATAGAAAGTCCAGAAAGCTACTAGAGCTCATCAATAAATTCAGGTAAGTTGAAGGATACAAAAGTAATTCACAGAAATCTGTTTCATTTTTATCTACTAGCAGCAAACTATAGGAGAAATGAAAGAAACTCATTTAGAGTTGCATCCAAGAGAATACCAAGAAATAAACTTAAGGCAGTAAAAGAACAGTACTTGGAAAACTGTAAGACACTGATGAAAGAAACTGAAGGGGACACAAATAGATGGAAATGATACACCATGTTCTTGGATTGGAAGAACTGGTATCGTTAAAATGACCGTACTACTCAAAGCAATCTACAGATTCAGTGCAATCCCTATCAAAATACTAATGGCATTTTTCATAGACTAGAGCAAGTCATTTAAAATTTGTATGGAAACACAAAAGACTCACAGTATCCCAAACAGTCTTGAGAGAGAACAGAGCTTGAGATGTCCTGCTCCCTGTCTTCAGATTGCACTACAAAGCCACTGCTGTAACTCCGATTACTATTAGAACAGTGTGGTGTGGTACCGAAACAGAAATGGGCTTCCCCAGCACCGCGGTGAGAAACCGGTTGGACCCCTGGGTTGGGAAGATCCCCTGAAGGAGGAAATGGCAACCCACTCCAGTATTCTTGCCTGGAAAATCCCCTGGTCAGAGGAGCCTGTTGGGCTATAGTCCATAGGGTCACAAAGATTCAATGCAACTGAACATATCCTGTGAAACAAAACAGACATCAGTGAAACAGAATGAGAGCCCAGAAATAAATGCACATACTTATGGTCAATTAATCAATGACAAAGGAAGTATGAATATACAATTAAAGAGACAGTCTCTTTAATAAGTAGTGCTGAGGAAACTGGATAGCTGCATGTAAAGGGATGAAATTAGAGCATTTTCTCACACCATAAAGTAAACTCCAAGTGTGGGAACTCCCTGGTGGTCTAGCAGTTAGGACTCAGCACTTAACACTGCCAGGGGCTGGGGTTTGATCCCTGGTCAGGATCCAAGGTCCTGGAAGCCATAAGGTGTGTCAACAAAAAATGTAAACTTAAAGTGGATTAAAGACCTAAATGTAAGGCCAGAAACCATAGAAATGCCTAGAAGAAAACACAGGCAGAATACTCTTTGACATAAATCATGGCAATATTTTTTTGCATCCATATCTTAAAGCAAACAAAACCAAAAGTAAACAAATGGGATTTAATCAAGGTTTTGCACAGCAAAGAAAACCATTGACAAAATAAAAAGATTACCTACTGACTGGGAGAATATGTTTGCAAATGATACAACTGATGGGTTAACATACAAAATGTATAAATAGCTCATGCACCTCAACATCAAAAAATCAAGCAACCTGATTTAAAAAAGGAGCAGAGGAACTTCCTGGCAGTCAAGTGGTTAAGACTCCACACTCTAAGGCAGAAGGTACAGTTCGATCCCTGGTTGGGTAGCTGGGATCCCTCATGCTGCATAAGCCGGCCAAAAAGAAAAAGAGCAGAAGACTTGAATGGACATGTTTCCAAAGAAAACATACAGATGGCCAGCAGGCATCCGAAAAGATGCTTAACATCATTAATCAGCCAGTCAGTCAGTTCAGTCGCTCAGTCGTGTCCAATTCTTTGCGACCCCATGAATTGCAGCACCCCAGGCCTCCCTGTCCATCACCAACTCCCCGAGTTTACTCAAACTCATGTCCATTGAGTCGGTGATGCCATCCAACCAGCTCATCCCCTGTCATCCCTTTCTCCTGGCCTCAATCTTTCCCCACATCACGGTCTTTTCAAATGAGTCAGCTCTTCCCATCAGGTAGCCAGAGTATTGGAGTTTCAGCTTCAGCATCAGTCCCTCCAATGAACACCCAGGGCTGATCTCCTTTAGGATGGACTGGTTGGATCTCCTTGCAGTCCAAGAGACTCTCAAGAGTCTTCTCCAACACCATAGTTCAAAAGCATCAAAACTTCAGCGTCAGCTTTCTTCACAGTCCAACTGTCACATCCATACATGACCACTGGAAAAACCATAGCCTTGACTAGACGGACCTTTGTTGGCAAAGTCATGTCTCTGCTTTTTAATATGCTGTCTAGGTTGGTCATAACTTTCCTTCCAAGGAGTAAGCGTTGTTTAATTTCATGGCTGCAGTCACCATCTTCAGTGATTTTGGAGCCCCAAAAAATAAAGTCTGACACTGTTTCCACTGTTTCCCCATCTATTTCCCATGAAGTGATGGGACCAAATGCCATGATCTTAGTTTTCTGAATGTTGAGCTTTAAGCCAACTTTTTCACTCTCCTCTTTCACTTTCATCAAGAGGCTTTTTAGTTCCTCTTTACTTTCTGCCATAAGGGTGGTGTCATCTGCATATCAGGTTATTCATATTTCTCCCATCAATCTTGATTCCAGCTTGTGCTTCTTCCAGCCCAGTGCTTCTCATGATGTACTCTGCATATAAATTAAATAAGCAGGGTGACAATATACAGCCTTGATGTACTCCTTTTCCTATTTGGAACCAGTCTGTTGTTTCATGTCCAATTCTAACTGTTGCTTCCTGATCTGCATATAGATTACTCAAGAGGCAGGTCAGGTGGTCTGGTATTCCCATCTCTTTCAGAATTTTCCACAGTTTATTGTGATCCACACAGTCAATGGCTTTGGCATAGTCAGTACAGCAGAAATAGATGTTTTTCTGAAATTCTCTTGCTTTTTCGATGATCTAGCGGATATTGGCAATTTGATCTCTGGTGCCTCTGCCTTTTCTAAAACCAGCTTGAACATCTGGAAGTTCACGGTTCACGTATTGCTGAAGCCTGGCTTGGAGAATTTTGAGCAGTACTTTACTAGCGTGTGAGATGAGTGCAGTTCTGTGGTAGTTTGAGCATTCTTTGGGATTGCCGTTCTTTGGGATTAGAATGAAAACTGACCTTTTCCAGTCCTGTGGCCACTGCTGAGTTTTCCAAATTTGCTGGCATATTGAGTGCATCACTTTCACAGCAGCATCTTTCAGGATTTGAAATAGCTCAACTGGAATTCCATCACCTCCACTAGCTTTGTTCGTAGTGATGCTTTTTAAGGCCCACTTGACTTCACATTCCAGGATGTCTGGCTCTAGGTGAGTGATCACACCATCATGATTATCTGGGTCATGAAGATCTTTTTTGTACAGTTCTTCTGTGTATTCTTGCCACCTCTTAATATCTTCTTCTTAATATCTGCTTGCCACCTCTTAATATCTTCTGTTATATCTTCTCTTAATATCTGCTTCTGTTAGGTCCATACCATTTCTGTCCTTTATCTAGCCCGTCTTTGCATGAAATGTTCCGTTGGTATCTCTAATTTTCTTGAAGAGATCTCTAGTCTTTCCCATTCTGTTGTTTTCCTCTATTTCTTTGCATTGATTGCTGAGGAAGGCTTTCTTATCTCTCCTTGCTATTCTTTGGAACTCTGCATTCAAATGAGAATATCTTTCCTTTTCTCCTTTGCTTTTCACTTCTCTTCTTTTCACAGCTATCTGTAAGGCCTCCTCAGACAACCATTTTGCTTTTCTGCATTTCTTTTCTTTGGGGATGCTCTTGATCCCTGTCTCCTGTACAGTGTCATGAACCTCCATCCATAGTTCATCAGGCACTCTGTCTATCAGATCTAGTCCCGTAAATCTATTTCTCACTTCTACTCTATAATCATAAGGGATTTGATTTAGGTCATACCTGAATGGTCTAGTGGTTTTCCCTGCTTTCTTCAATTTAAATCTGAATTTAGCAATAAGGAGTTCATGATCTAAGCCACAGTCAGCTCCCAGTCTTGTTTTTGCTGATTGTATAGAGCTTCTCCATCTTTGGCTGCAAAGAATATAATCAGTCTGATTTCAGTGTTGACCGTCTGGTGATGTCCATGTGTAGAGTCTTCTCTTGTGTTGTTGGAAGAGGGTGTTTGCTATGACCAGTGCGTTCTCTTGGCAAAACTCTATTAGCCTTTGCCCTGCTTCATTCCGTACTCCAAGGCCAAATTTGCCTGTTACTCCAGGTGTTTCTTACCTTCCTACTTTTGCATTCCAGTCCCCTATAATGAAAAGGACATCTTTTTTGGGTGTTAGTTCTAAAAGGTCTTGTAGGTCTTCATAGAACCATTCAACTTCAGCTTCTTCAGCATTACTGGTTGTAGCATAGGCTTGGATTACCATGATATTGAATGGTTTGCCTTGGAAACGAACAGAGATCATTCTGTCATTTTTGAGATTGCATCCAAGTACTGCATTTTGGACTCTTTTGTTGACCATGATGGCTACTCCATTTCTGAGACATGCAAATCAGAACTACAATAAGACATCACCTCATACCTGTCAGAGTGGCTATCATCAAAAAGAACACAAATAAATTGTAGCAAGGGTAATGAAGAAAAGGGAACCCTTGTGCACTGTTGGTGGGAATATAAATTGGTGCAGCCACTGTGGAAAACAGTAGGGAGGTTCCTCAAAAAAGTAAAAATAGAACAACCCTATTTATTGTCCAGCAATTCCACTCCTGGGTATATATCCAAAGAAAATGAAAACACTAGTTTGAAAAGATACACTCACCCCAGTGTTCACAGCAGCACTATTTAGAATAGCCAAGATATAGAAGCCTTCTAAGTATCCATCAACTGATGAATGGATAAGGAAGTGTGGTAAGTGTATACAATGGAATACTCTCAACCATAAAAAAGAAAGAAATGTTGCCATTTGCAACAACTGTTGCAACAGTGAATAGATTTGGAGTGCAATAGGCTTAGTGAAATAAGTCAGAGGAAGACAAATACTGTATGATAATCACTAAATGTGGAATCTGAAAAATAAGACAAATTAGTGAATATGACAAAAAAGAAACTAAAAAAAAAGAAAGAAAGAAACTGACTCAGATATAAGGAACAATTTAGTGGTTGCCAGTAGGGAGGGGCACCATGGGGATAGGGGATTAAGAGTTACAGGCTACTCTGTATAAAGTAAATAAGCTACTAGGATATATTGTACAGTTTAGGGAATATAGCCAATATTTTATAATAACAGTAAATGCAGTATAACCTTTAAGAATTGTGACTCACTGTGTGGTACATCTCAAACATATAATATTTTTTTTCAGACATATTTTAAATCAGCATCAATTTTTAAAATGAAAAAAAAGTGAATGAATATAACAAAACAGAAGCAGACTCCTATAGAGACAAACTAGTGGAACTCTTTTCTGAATTTCTTACAATATTGCTTTTGTCTTATGTTTTGGTTTTTTAGCCACTAAGCATGTGGGATCCTAACTCTGTGACCAGGGATCAAACCCACAGCCCCTGTGTTGGAAGGCAAAGTCCTAACCACCAGGGAAGTTCCTATAATAACTTTAAATGCAGTATAACCTATAAAAATTTTTTTTGTTTTACACCTGAAACTAATGGAATACCTTAAGTCAGCTATACCTAATTATAAATGTATATTTTTTCCTGTTAAAAAAAATATGAGGGTTTCTGGAAGTCCACTGCCCTCACATCTGTGGAGTCAGAATCTCCAAGTGTGAGGCCAGGAACCTGTTTTTTCACCTTGCCCAGTTCTTCAGGCTACTTCAGTGTCCTCAGTTTGGCAAGAAGAAAGGCTATTAGCAGAGGACCTCAAGAAGGGAAGGTGTGGGACTTTTGAGCACTCCGCAGGTTGACACGTGCCCGTAGCTTGCTCTGAGGCCTTCAGGCAGCGCCCTGGTCCTGACGGTCCTTCACTGCCCCACAGCACCAGCAGAGTTCTTTTACTCTTGGCTGTTGATCCGGTGAAACTGGGTGAACACCTCCCTCCGTGAAAGCGGATTTCCCAACATTGATCCATCAAGCAGCGTCACGTATTCTATTGGGCAATTTAAAAGCGCTGTGAAGACAGCTCTCTTGGTCCTAGAATCAGGAAGATTGACTCAGTCTTACCTGGTTCACCTAAGATCTGGGGAATCCCTTGCTGAATTAGGCCATAAACACTAGAGCTCTTCAGGTGACAATGTATTTTGAATATTAAAATATTATAGATTCAAAGAATCAGATCTGTAAAAGATGTTTGTATTCTCTCCCCAATGTATATGTTTAAAATTGTTAGAGTTAGGGACTTCCCTCGGAGAAGGCAATGGCAACACACTCCAGAACTCTTGCCTGGAAAATCCCATGGACGGAAGAGCCTGGTAGGCTGTGGTCCATGGGGTCGCTAAGAGTTGGACGTGACTGAGCGACTTCACTGTCACTTCACTTTCATGCATTGGAGAAGGAAATGGCAACCCACTCCAGTGTTCTTGCCTGGAGAATCCCAGGGACGGGGGAACCTGGTGGGCTGCCGTCTGTGGGGTCACACAGAGTCGGACACGACTGAAGCGACTTAGCAGCAGCAGCAGCAGGGACTTCCCTGGAGGTCCAGTGGCTAGGACTGCAAACTTCCCATTAGATTTGGTCCCTGGTTTGGGAACTAAGATCCTCCATGGTTGTGTGTGTGGGTGGGGGTGAGTGTGTGTGTGTGTGTGTGTGTGTGTGTGTGTGTGTGTGTGTGTGTGCGCGCGCGCACGCTCTCACTCAGTCATGTCTGACTCTCTTTGACCCTGTGGACTGTGTGTGTGTGTGTGTGTGTGTGTGTGTGTGTGTGTGTGTGTGTGCGCGTGCGCACGCTCTCACTCAGTCATGTCTGACTCTCTTTGACCCTGTGGACTGTGTGTGTGTGTGTGTGTGTGTGTGTGTGTGTGTGTGTGTGTGTGTGTGTGTGTGTGTGTGCGCGCGCACGCTCTCACTCAGTCATGTCTGACTCTCTTTGACCCTGTGGACTGTAGCCCACCAAGCTCCTCTGTGGGGGTGAGTGTGTGTGTGTGTGTGTGTGTGTGTGTGTGTGTGTGTGTGTGTGTGTGTGTGTGTGCACGCTCTCACTCAGTCATGTCTGACTCTCTTTGACCCTGTGGACTGTAGCCCACCAAGCTCCTCTGTGGGGGTGAGTGTGTGTGTGTGTGTGTGTGTGTGTGTGTGTGTGTGTGTGTGCACGCTCTCAGTCATGTCTGACTCTCTTTGACCCTGTGGACTGTAGCCCACCAAGCTCCTCTGTCCTTGGGATTTTCCGAGCAAGAATACTAAGATCCTCCATGGTTGTGTGTGTGGGTGGGGGTGAGTGTGTGTGTGTGTGTGTGTGTGTGTGTGTGTGTGTGTGTGTGTGTGTGCACGCTCTCACTCAGTCATGTCTGACTCTCTTTGACCCTGTGGACTGTAGCCCACCAAGCTCCTCTGTCCTTGGGATTTTCCGAGCAAGAATACTGGAGTGGGTTGCCATTTCCTCCTCCAGGGCATCTTCCCAGCCCAGGAATCCAACCAGCATCTCCTGCATCTCCTGCCTGCATTTTGGGCAGATTCTTTACCGATGAGTCATCGGAGAAGCTCAGCAAAAAAACAAAAACCTGAAAGCCTTTTTAAAAAAAAAAAATTTATTTATTTATTTTTGGCTGCTTTGGGTCTTCATTGCAGCAGACAGGATCTTTCCTTTAGATTCGGGGGCTGGGTGGTTGAGATGTGCTGGCTTAGTCACCCCGTGAAGTGAAAATGATAGTGCCAGTCGCTCAGTCATCTCTAACTCTTTGTGATGCCCATGGACTGTAGCCCACCAGGCTCCTCTGTCCGTGGAATTCTCCAGGCAGAATACTGGAGTGGGTTGCCATTCCCTCCTCCAGGGGATCTTCCTGTCCCAGGGACTGAATCCAGGTCTCCAGCCCGGAGCACGTGGGATCTTAATTTCCCAACCAGTGATAGAACCAGGGTCCTTGGCACTGACAGCATAGAGTTCTAACCACTGGACCATCAGGGAATCCCCTGGAAGATGGATTCTTAGCCACTGGACCCCCAGGGAAGTCCCTGAAAGCCTTTTATAGACAAACAAAAATAGAATTACAGTATATATACACCTTGACAACTAATCTTCCTTGAAAGAGTGTCATAAGTATTTTTCAGTGTTAGTACTTATTTGTTCATTGGTTTAGCAAACATTAGTTGTTGCTGCTGTGAGCCAGTCCTCTTGGATCTGGGGGTGGGGAGAGAACACAGGAGGCGGTGAACCGGTGCTGGGTGCAGAGAGTGAGATTTGTTCCGGACATCTTGAGCGAGCTCACACTTCAAGGGACAGCCAAGAGGCATGGTTTGATGCTCGGAAAAGAGAGGGCTAAGCTAGAGATAAAGGATGTAGGAGTCAGCAGCTTCTTGGTGAAACCATGGAGATAAATGAGACCACCCAGGGACAATGGGCAAAGTGAGAATAAGGCCCGAATAGATCCCCATGGATTCCAGGTGTACCTGGGGAAGGCAAGAATCTGTCCAAGAGACTGAAGTTTTAGGGAGATGAGAGAAAAAGGCAAAGAAATGTGTCCTTAGAAGCTGAGGTGGAAAGAATTTTAGGGAGGAAGGAGTGGTTATGTCTTGGTGCCCCTGAGAAAGAAATGTGAGTTAAGGATCCTCAGGTGTTACTTGCACCAGGGGGCTTGGATTAACTGGATCAGTGCCAGCAGGTTCAGTTGAGTGGCTCAGAAGCAATCCGGCAGTAGATTGAAACATAAAAGGAAAATAACAAGGGAGAAAATTTGTGGGCAACAATATGAACAAGAAATTGAAATTCTAAAAGGATGGCATTTTTACAGTAGACACAGATACTCTTGTGTTTGCTTCCTGCAAATGCCAGTGGATCTGGATTTTAGCACTCTCCTGAGAAACCACTGATTTATTCCAGATTTCTTGCAGGAGACCCAGTTTGATTCCTTGGTAGGGAAGATCAGCTAGAGAAGGGATAGGTTACCCACTTCAGTATTCTTGGGCTTCCCTTGTGGCTCAGCTACTAAAGAATCTGCCTGCAATGCGGAAGTCCTGGGTTCGATCCATGGGTTGGGAAGATCCCCTGGAGAAGGGAAAGGATACCCACTCCAGTATTCTGGCCTGGAGAATTCCATGGACTGTATAGTCCATGGAGTCGAAGAGTCGGACACAACTGACTTTGACTTTCTCTACCTGTAGTCTCCTGGGCCCTACCCTAGAATGTGAGATCTAAGAATTTGCCTTTTTTCTGCCCCCTGGCTTTGCTGCTCAGGTTCTGGGATCTTATTCCCTGACCAGAGATCCAACCTCAGCAGTGAAAGCCCTTGAGTCCTAACCACTGGACTATCAGGGAATTTCCAGAATTTGCATTTTTGAGGAATTTCCTAGTGGTCCAGTGACTAAGACTGGGTGCTTTCACTGCTGTGGGCCCGAGTTTGATCCCTGCATGGGAAACTAAGATCGCAAAAGCTACTCAGCACGGCCAAAAAAAAAAAATTCTTGCATTTTTGAGATGCTCAACAGGTGATTCTTATTTTTTCTAAGGTATAAAAAATGCTACTGATCTAGAGTTTCTTGTGTTACTCGGTCATTTTCCTTTTCCCTCCAACTTGTAGATTAAAAAATTTCAAACAACAGAAAACTTGGGAGGATGGCAGAAGCGACATCTATAATGATTCACCTAGGTGCACCAACTGTTGACTTTTTATCACATTTACTTCCTCTCACCTTTTTTTTTTTTTTTCCCCTGAATCATTTAAAAGTAGGTGCAGGGTCTGGGACCAGAGGGAAGTTCAAGAACAAGGGGACATATGTATATCTTTGGTTGATTCATGTTGATATACAGCAGAAACCACCACAACACTGTAATTATCCTCCAATTAAAAATAAATAGGGACTTCCCTGGTGGTCCAGTGGCTAAGACTCTGCACTCCCAGTGCAGGGGACCTGGGTTCAAATCCCTCGTCAGGGAACTAGATCCCACATGCTGCAACTAGGACCTGGTGCAGTCAAATAAATATTTAAAAATAAATAAAGATGATAAATAAATAAACAAGGCTGTGTGCATGTAAAAAAAAAACAAGTAGGTGCAAATATCATGACAGTTTTTCAAACATCATGTGTTATCCCCAGATACTTCAGCAAGCATCTACCAAGAATAGGTATTTCTCCTGAACAGCCACAATACCATTATCAAACCTAAGAAATTGAACACTTCTCCAACACAACCCAATAATCAATCCATACTCAAATTTTCCCAACTCTTTGAAAAAAATTTAACCTTTTCCTTTCAATTTTAAGATTTAGACAACTTTCATACATTCAATTGTTGTGTCTCTTTAGTCTGCCTTTTTTAGTGTGTGTGATAATTTACTTTTTTTTTTTTTTAAGAGACTAGTACCTCTTATACAAAGTCATACACATGTTTTGTTTGATGTTTGTCCCTCTGATTAAATTTAAGTTCAGTAGTTTCAACCATCCCTGCAGGCAGTCATATCAGTAGACACTTGATGAAGTTATCTCTTTATTGGTGATACCTTGTTTGGTCTCTTGTTCAAGGTGGTGACTGTCAGACATCAGTGGAGTGACACTTTGAGTCCCCTGTGCACTATTTGTCCCTATGATTAAGTTCAGTACTTTTGTAGGTGATCACATCAGGAGGCACTTGATGAGGTTATCTCTTTATTGGCCCCCTGGTGATCCTTGCCTGATTCCTTTGAGAGTGTGTGTGGCAAAATGGTCATTTTCTAATTTGCTCATTCCTTCTACATTAATTAGTTTATATTCTTCCATAAAGAAGGAACTTCCTCACTTTAAAATTACTATTGAGTGATAGTAACTTCTTCCCTTGTGCTAGTTTTCATTCACGGACTCCCATTTAAAATCTTATATATGCCAGATTGCATTCATTGTTCTTCCATTTTTGTTAAGTGAAGCCATTATAATTGCCAATATAAATGAGCTTTATTGGGTAGGAGATGACAAGTGCATCCACACTGAGAAATGTAATTATACCAAAAACTAGGGAACCTAATACTTTAGCCTCCCTGATATAAATAGGCAGTCATGTAGAATCCAGGCTTCTGTATTTGGACAGATTAGGTTGTCATACTCCTGACCACCTTACCAGGACCGTGGGCTTGCAGCCACTGGCCCAGCCTTCCCTCTCACTTTCTTCCTCCATTGCCAGGCCCCACCAGCTTTTTTGACCTCACAGCTCCCAACGTCCCTGCTCCCAGCAACTCCCTTTGCAAAGACCAGGGTTTATATTTGGCTTTTAGGATTGCATATGCAGAGTAGCTGGGAAATGTTTGATTTTCCTCAGCAGTGTCTCAAGAGATTGCCATTCTTCTGAGGACTTCTCTATACCCTGAGAGACATGTTCTAATACAGGGGGCTTTTCTCATCCCTTGACTTTCTGTCCATATCATCAATTTCTTCCTTTCTCACTCAGAATGCTTCCTTTCTCACTTAGAATGAGGGTTTCCTGACCATGATTTTCTGTGACCTTTTCCCCCTTATTACAAATCAGTACTGTCGATTAGAGGCTTTCCAGGTGGCCCTAGTGGCCTGTCCATGCAGGAGACACAAGAGATACAGGTTCAAGTCCTGGGTTGCGGACATCCTGTGGAGAAGGAAATGGCAACCGGCTCCAGTATTGCTGCCTGGAAAATCCCTTGGACAGAGGAGACTGGCTGGCTTCAGTCCATGGGGTCGCAAAGAGTTGGACACAACCGATGAGCAAAAAATTATAATATGTAGACATTTTGGATTCTCTTAGTATGGGTTGGGCACTTTATATAACTCATTGGAGCCTGATAGCAAACCTAGGATTTGTGTTATCCTCATTTTTTCTTTTCAGTTTTTCTTTTCATTTTTCCTTTGCAGTTGAGGAAAATGAGACTTGAGGTTAAATGCGTGGCTTAGGTTCATTAGCTAGTAAGTTGCAGAGCCAAGACTTGTTTATATCACCCTTCCAGAGCTTTTTCCTCTATGTGTTCATGCTGAATGACTTCAGTTGTGTCTGACTCTGTGGGACCCATGGACTATAGCCCTTCAGGCTCCTCTATCCAAGGGATTTTTCAGGCAAGAATATATACATACATAAAAAATACAGTTCAACAGCATTCTTTTTAATCCAACATCTTTCTCTTTCCCCTCCTCCCGAACCTATCCTCAGGATCGACGAGAATGTGCTGGGAGCCCAGCTGGACGTGGAGGCCGCCCACTCAGAGATCCTCAAGTACTTCCAGTCGGTCACCTCCAACCGGTGGCTCATGGTCAAAATCTTCCTCATCCTCATTGTCTTCTTCATCATCTTTGTGGTCTTCCTTGCCTGAACCCTGTCCACTCTGAGGCACTCCGTGGGGGTTTGGAACCCTTCTGGGAGGGCAGGTGGCCAGAGCTGCCACTGAGCCTGTGCAGGGTGCTTGGGAGAAGGGCCCTGTTTCCTTGGAACTGCTAAGAATGACCACTGCCCTCGGTCCCCCACTCCTTGCCTCTGGCCACCCAGCCCTCCCCTCACCACCCTCCAGCCCATGAAACACTCACGGTTCTGGATTTGGACTCTGCTGTGAAGTGGCTGGAAAGGAGCAGAGGCCAACTGAGGGGCTCGTCGGGGAGATTGTCTCCACCAGGAGATTTTTATAAACCCTCCCCAGCCTGTCGCAAAGGGAACTTTGGCAGCAAGGGGAGATGATGCCTTTCCCCACCTTCCTGAGAGCGAGGAGAGGAAGTGAAACTGCCCCAGGGACCAACTTTCCCATTTGGGTTAGAATTTGACCTCTTCTTCCTCTCTTTACCACATGAGGCAGGGGGCCCTGAGCCCCTCGGCGGCCTGCACAACCCCAACTCTGGCTGCAGGTGACTCTCAATCTGCCAAACCTGCTGCAGCCCATTTTCTCCCAATTACAGCAAGACTGTCAGCCTCACTAGCCATGTCGTCATTTTCTGGGTGGGAGCGCCGAAGAAGGGCCTAGGCAGAAATGGAGGGAGCCTGCTGCCCAGTATTACAACTGAAAGGGCTGGACTGATGACCCTCAGGGGCCAGGCTTTGGGCTCCATGCACACAGCTGCTTCCAGCAGGCATAACCAAGTGCAGCAGTATTTAATTATCATGAAAATTCCCTTCAAAGCAGGGTACACGATCCCAGAGTGGGTCTCTGATTAGTGGTAACTTCCAGGACCATCTCCAGAAGTATTGACCTGTTTCATCTGCATCCTCCAGTCCCACCATTCTCCTTGGGCTGGATGAAGCAGGGGTTCTGCCTGCTGCCAGGAGTGAAAGGTGAAGAATTTGTTCCCAGCTCCAGCTGAGGCTCTTGGTCCCCTTGAAGCCCCTCACCAAATCCAAGCCAGTCACAGGAGAATGAAGTAGAGATCCGCCTGGAATACCTACCCTCCAGGAAAGTCAATATGCTTGTCAGTCCTGACCAGAACCCACAGCCACATCATTCTGAGGTCACTGAAGTACCCCCATTTCATACACCCCCAAGGAAGCTCAAGCTATAGTGACAACAATCACACTGGGCTGGCTGTAGTACCTTCGGGGTGGGGGCAGTAGTTATCTAGGAGAGCCCTGGCCTTAGCCCTGGCATTTTAGTATTTCCTCTCCCTTTGACCTGTGTTCAGGGGATGCTTTTGCTTGCATCTTAACTGTTTAGTTGACACACGATGTGGGTTTAAGCACAGCACATCGATGGTGGGTGGGGCGATCTGTGAAGACGATCACAGCCTGACAAATGCAGTTTTTCTCATTTGACTCAGCAACTATTGGGGGGGGGGTCGTTGCATAGATGGAAATTTATTTCATATTTGCCGAGTTCCTGGTACGTGCTAGGTATGGTACTGAGCCAGGCGCTGGAGGAAAAAAAAGCCATGAATTAGTCAACTCCTTGCTCTCTTGGAGCTTACCTTTTAGTTTTCTATTTCATTTTATAGGCGAGGAAAGCAAGGCATAGATCTGTAGAAGGCAAAGGGCTGAGCTGAGACTTAAGCCCAGGCTGGATCCTCCTACGGGTCTTGGAGCCGTCACTCCAAGGCACTGCTCTCCCATTTCTCAGAAGCCCTTCTTGTGGCCCTCCTTCCCTTTTTCTGTTTGAGCTCTGGGATGCAGTGGCCATCTCTGCTTCAGCGCCAACCTTGGAGGTGCTGCCTACGATGAAAGCAGGGGACAGGTGCGAGTACTAATCAGAGGGATCAGTAAACTAATCAGTACTGGGCGGGGCGTCGGCTCCAAGCCCCGCCCCAGTGTCTCTGCTGGTCGAATGCGCACGCGCGTCTCCCAGTGGCTCCGCCTATCATCGTGGGACGTCGGCAGCGCGCGACGCGGTCTCCTTATAAATGCGGTGGTAGCCGGCGTAGGAGCACTTCGGCCTGGAGCGCCTTGGCATTCGGACGTTTGGCTAGGTAGCGGCCCGCGAGGCAGCCCGCCCCTGCTTCTAGCTGTGCCATGGCGGACGAGGGGAAGTCATACAACGGTCAGTGCTGGTCCTTGAGCCGGGGAGAGGGGCGATCTGGAGCTTCGCTGGGTAGCGCCGGCCTAGGCCGCAGCGCCGGGGCGGGAGGCCGCGAGGGGCCGGGTGTCCGCGGGGAACGGCGGTGGGTGGCGCGGGCCCGGGGCGAGGCAGTCCGGGCCCTGGCTGAACTCGAGGGTGGGTGCCCGGCTCGTTGACCCCAGAATCCTGGCGTTGTGAGCACCTGCGGCTCGGAGCGGGTGGCTTGGCGGTGGGGTGACTGGATTCCTTTGAACTTTGTGGGTGGTGGATGCCTGTCAGTTCAGTTTGGCGGCTATACTAATGTGAGTCAGTGCCCTGTTCTTGGGCTACCGGTGCCCTATTTTCTACCGTGCGTCCAGTCGGTCTTGCCCCCTCCCCCACCGTCCTCAGCTTTGGCTTAATATTTTAGACCTACACATTAACTCAGTGTTCTAGCCAGAACACTACATTGGGTTTAGGTCCAGAGTAGTGGTTAGGAGCACACAACAGCCAAGGTTTCAATTCTGAGTTGGCCATGCCAATCTTGTGTGAGTTAAACCCTCAGGCCTGATTTTCCACCCCCTTAAGGAGGATAGAAACAGTACCTGTCTCCTAAGTTTGTGTGTGTGTGTGTGTATGAAACAAGATCGTGTGTGTTGAGCGCCTGACATCGGATAAAGGTCTCAATAAATGTTAATTCTCAGTAAATGTTAACTGCGCCTTCTAGTTGTTTATTTTTTCCCTAGGGTCATTTCATGAGATTCAATGTTTGTGGAGTACACTGCATTAGACAGACCTTTGGGGAGAATCGTAGGTCTCTTTTTAAGAAACCATTTCTACACACCAAGGTTGAGAGGAACATATTCCTGGAGAACATTCAAGGACCCTTGGTGAAGCACCCTAACTGCCACTAGAACCTGAATTCAGGAGTTGTCTCCCGAGTTAAGAGGCATTTCTGACCAAGGAAACTAAGAGTTCACTCCTTGAACTTCAGAGTTTGAGAATAAGATTTATAAAAGAAACCATTAGATTGATCATATTTGTAATTGATGTTTGTCCTCTATAGGCAAAAGGAGTATTGATTACTGGAAGTTAATGTAATCATCATGATTGGTTTACCTGGATTTGAGAGAGGTCACTTGGGGTTAAGTGGATGTGGGTGGGCAGACAGCAGATTTCAGGTGACTTTTTGGAGAGTGAGTTGTGTCCAGTTACACTTGGGTCACTCGCACTTCAACATTTACTTCAGAGTGGCAGTTTTTTAGTATGGTTGATTTACAACATTATGTTAGTTTTCAGGTATGACATGAAAGTGAACATAGTGATTCAGTATTACGATAGATTATACTCCATTGAAAGTTATTACAAAATAATGGCTGTCACTCCCCATGCAATAATATATCATTGTTGCCTATCCATTTTATACTGAGTAGTTGGTATCTCTTAATCCCATAACCTTATCTTGCACCTCCTGCTTTCCCTCTCCCCACTGATAATGGCGAGTTTGTTATCTATATCTGTGAGTCTGTTTCTGTTTTGCTAAATATATTCGTTTTAGTTTTTACATGTGATATCATACAATATTTGTCTTTTTCTGTCTGACTTATTTCAATAAGTATAATAACCTCCAAGTCCATTCATGTTGCAGTGGCAAGATTTCATTCTTTTTTATGGCTGAGTAGTATTTCGTTATGTGTGTGTGTGTGTGTGTATCCACCACATCTTCTTTATCCATTAGTCCCTTGATGGACATTTGGGTTGCTTCCATATCTTGCCCACTGTAAACAGTGTTGCTATGAACAATGAGATGCAGGTATCTTTTTTATTGACCTGAAAACAAGTGAAGCTCATATGTATTCTTCCCTTTTTGTTAGTTTTGATGCTTTTTTAAAAAAATTTTTATATTGGAGTATAGTTGGTTTACAGTGTTGCATTACTTTCAGATGTACGGCAAAGTGATTCGGTTATACAGGTATCTATTGTTTTTCAGATTCTTTTCTCATGGAGGTTATTACAGAGTACTGGGTAGAGTTCCCTGTGCTATACAGTAGGTCCTTGTTGATTATCTATTTCAGATGTAGTAGTGTGTAGATGTTAATCCCAACTTTCTCATTTATGCATGTATCTTTTTTGATTAGCACTTTTTGTTTTTTTCTGGACGTATAATTGGAGTGGATTTGCAGGATCATATGGTAGTTCTAGTTTCAGTTTTTTGAGGCGAGAACAAGACTTAAAAGAAGCCTTTAAATTGGTTGTATTTGTAACTGACATTTGTGCTTTACAGGCAAAAGAACTATTGTTTACTGAAAGCTGATGTAATCATTGTGATCAGCTTTTCAAGATGTGATCAAATTTTGAGTAGGGGTAGTCTTAGAGAATGAATTTATGGTTACCAGGGAGAGGTGGGTAGGGAAGGGACAGATTGGGAGTTTGGGATGGACATGTACACACTGCTATGTTTAAAATGAATAACCAACAAGGACCTACTGTATAGCACAGGGAACGCTGCTCAGTATTCCATTAATAATCTATTTGGGAAAAGAATCTGAAAAAGAATAGATACATGTATAGGTATAACTGAATCACTGTTATACACCTGAAACTAACACAATATTATTAATCAGTTATACTCCAATGTAAAATAAAAAGTTAAAAAGATTTTTTTGAGTGGGATTAAGTAGATTTGGAAGGCTGAGAAAAGCAGACTTCAGGTGACTCTCAGGAGTCTGAGTTGTATCCAGTTGCACTTGAGACACTCACTTCCACATTCTCCTTCTCCTTTCTCTAGTTCTAGTTTCTGCTTCACTTTTCTAAAAAGACATCACACAGTTTTCCAGTCACTGATGTTGCCACCTCACGGAGAGGGTTCTTTCCCTGGACAGGCAAAGGAGTTTGCACAGAGGTGGCCTCTGTGGTGACTGTGTATCTCATCTGATAGTGCAGGGTGCTGGGTAGTGTGATTGCCAAGCAAGGTAGCTGAACCAGTGGTGTATTTTCTTCTCTTCTTTTATAAATATTCGAATATTTATTTGGCTGCGCCAGGTCTTAGTTGTGGCACAGGGATCTTTTTTTTTCTTTTTAATTGTGGCATGCGAACTGTTAGTCAAGGCATGTCGAATCCAGTTCCCTGACCATGGGTCAGACTCAGGGCCCTCTGCGTTGGGAGCGGGGAGTCTTAGCCACTGGACCACCAGTGAAGTCCCTCCAGTGATGTATTTTCTAATTTCTGTTCTGTTTCCAAACCCAGAGCACGATGATCGAGTTAGTTTCCCTCAAAGAAGAAAGAAAGGCCGGGGCCCTTTCCGGTGGAAGTCTGGCGAGGGGAACCGGAGGTCTGGAAGAGGGGGCTCCAGCATTCGGTCCTCTCGCCTGGAGGACGACGACAGAGACGTGGCGATGAGCGATGTCCAGGATGCTCCCCGAGTACGATAGTAAGTAACCAGTTGGTCTGGTTTGAATTTCTCGGCCCCCTCATTTATGTGGCCTTCACTGCCCATGTCATTTCTCTTCCCACCTGGAAGGGAGAGAAATGCCAGGACCAGCTTCCTGGTAGTTGATAGCCGTGGTCCTGATAACAGCGCAGGAAGATCTTTGAGAAGACGTTCCTAACCTTTGTGAATGTTTTATTCTCTCCTTCCCCACAGCACCCCCTATGCTGCACGACCCAACCGTCGGGGTGATAACTGGAACGAGCGCACTCGAATTCATGTTACTCTGCCCCTGCGGAGAGATCGGACTGCTGCAGAGAGGGGAGGGGCTGGCACCAGCCAGGATGGGACGTCCAAGAACTGGTTTAAGATTACAGTGAGTATCTTTTTTTTTTTTAACAGTGAGTATCTTGGAGCTACATGGAGCAGGGGAGCTGAGGGGCTGGGCTCAGAGTTAAAGTGTTTACCTCTCATGTTACAAAATCAGCTGTTTACTCCACAATCAGGGAACCATTCTTGCTGCTAAGAATCAATATCTTAGAACATCTGTGAGCAGCTTCAGAAAAGAAGGGGGGCAGCAGGATGGGAAGGCCATGAAAGGGAAGTGTGATAATTGTGGTTGGTGGGTGGGAGAGCTCCTTCAGATGTGAGGAGCTGAGTGTGGAGTGGAGGGCCCTTGAGTTCTCTGAAAGGCAGGTAGGTTATAAATGATGTCTTAGAACTTGTAGAATCAAACATTTGCATCCTTTGAGGAATAATTATAAATGGACAGAAAGGGGGTTAAGGAGTTCATATTTGGCTTGAGTAGAATACTCTTTATTTTTTGGCTTCACTGTGCAACCTGTGGGATCTTAGTTCTCCGATCAGGGACTGAATTTCTAGCAGTGGAAGCTCAGAGTCCTAACCACTGAAGCAGCAGGGAATTCCCAGAAAACTTTTAAATTGACGATTTCTCCAGAAAGTCTTTTAGAGCTTGGCAGATGCGCTGAAAGGAGCACTGGAGGGGTCTGCTGTTCTTTTAGTGACATGTTGTTCCTGTCTCTTCTCCTCCTCTCATCTAGATCCCTTACGGCAGGAAATATGACAAGTCATGGCTCCTGAGTGTGATTCAGAGCAAGTGCAGTGTCCCTTTTACTCCCATTGAGGTAAGAGAAGGCCAGAGTGGCTGACTGCACACCAAGGAGGGTGGAGGTACCAGCTGGGCTGGAGGCTCTGGGCTCCAGGTCTAATGCCCTTGTTCCCTCGTCTTGCAGTTTCACTATGAAAACACACGGGCCCAGTTTTTTGTGGAGGACGCCAGTACTGCCTCTGCACTGAAGGCTGTTAACTATAAGATTTTGGATCGGGAGAACCGCAGGGTGAGTATGAAGGGCCTGGTTTGGTTGGGGGTGGGGACTGGTGCTCAGGGCATAGACTGGGTCTTGGTCCTGAGGCTCAGGCCTTCCTGGAGTTCACCCTGTCCGTGTGTGTTTCCCCTGCAGATATCTATCATCATCAACTCCTCTTCTCCACCCCATTCTGTGCAAAATGAACTGAAGCCAGAACAAGTAGAGCAGCTAAAGGTTAGGCCGGCACCTGAGTCTTAGGGGTTTCCCCTTCCCCCCCTCCCCGCCCCCCCCCCAACAACTCCAGTGACCACTGAACCCTCTGTCTTCCTCTGCAGCTGATCATGAGCAAACGATACGATGGCTCCCAGCAAGCACTTGACCTCAAGGGCCTCCGTTCAGACCCAGGTACAGGTCGGATACAGGTTGATTCTGCCTCACCCATTCTTAGATCGGTGGAGACAGAGGGGGATCTGCGAGCAGGGGAAATCTGAGGGTGCTGTAGGGGGCATGCTGGCCTGGGCAGGCCCTCTCAGACTTCCCTTTGCTTCCTGCAGATTTAGTGGCCCAGAACATTGACGTTGTCCTGAACCGAAGAAGCTGCATGGCAGCCACCCTGCGAATCATCGAAGAGAACATCCCTGAGGTGAGGCCTTTGTCCCACTAGGTGGGAGGAAGCAGGGTCGGGTACGTAGGATGGGGTCGGGAGGCAGGTTTGTTTCTCATCCCCTGGCCAGTGGTGATTCCTCTAAATTCTCCTCTCCCCACAGCTATTGTCCTTGAACTTGAGCAACAACAAGCTCTACCGGCTGGATGACTTGTCCAGCATTGTGCAGAAAGCACCCAATCTAAAGACCCTAAATCTCTCTGGAAATGAGGTGAGTTTGCGAGCCGGGCTGTGTTTGGATAGGGTGGGCAGAGGTGGAGAGAGCTTGTTCATGGCAGCAAAAGGCAGGGAGGGCATTTAAGAGATGAGGATGCGGGTGGGGGGGATCTAGCTGGCTGTCTTTACGAACATGTCTTTCCTGCCTTTGCAGCTAAAGTCTGAGCGGGAGTTGGACAAGATCAAAGGGCTGAAGCTGGAAGAGCTCTGGCTTGACGGAAACACCCTGTGTGACACCTTCCGAGACCAGTCCACCTACATCAGGTCAGTTATAAGCTTTATCTCCCCTCCTGGGGACCTTCACCCCCTGGGAGGCTGAGCGGATGCACCCTGACCACTGCCCGTCTGCAGGAGATGTGCAGCCCTCAGCTGGAACCACCTGTCCTTGGGGAGGATCGCGTGTTCCTCCATTTTGTCTGCCCGTGACCCCTAGCTTTGCCCCAGGCCTCCTTTCCTTTCTTCTCAGCTGACTGCCTGTCTGCTGGTTCTGTGGCCTTTCTCCTTCCTTCCTGAACACAGCCTTCTCTAGACTCTCCCTCCCCTTTTGTTTCAAGAAGAGCATCTCCCTTTCTCTACCATGACCAGGGGGTGTCTTGCATATTACATCCCCATACGTGGAGTTGCTTTGAGCCAAGAGCCTGGTAACCCCTGGGCAGGGGAAGCCCTCCCTCCCTGGGACTTCTGCTGATGGGCCTTCCCCCCTCTGTCCGGTGACAGCCCCTCTTGCCCTGTTGCCAAGAGGGGCTCAGTTCTCACAATCACTTTGCCCAAGGTTACTGCCTGGGTTTTCCTGCCCATGCTGAGGTTGAGGCCTCCTGGTGGCTGGTGCCATGCACTCTGTCGCTCTTGCCCAAGGCTGTGAGCTGGGCCCTCCCTGGAGGAGAAACCTGGGTTCCCTAAGACACGTGACCAGAGCCGGGGCCCCGCCAGCAGGCGAGGGAATCCCAAGGCAGGTGCTGGGCGTGGAGGCCACGGGGGCGTAGGCTATCCAGGAGACAGAGAACTGACCCTCTCTGGGGGCGCTGCCCCTCCCTCACTCCACACCTCACATCACCCTGCTTGGCCCCGGAGGATGGCTGGTTAGCCAGAGACGGGTAAGATTCCTCAGGGAAGGAACAACCTAAGACAGGCACAGTCGCAGAGGGGCCATCAGGAGAGAACTTGGGGGCCAACAGTGGTGGGGCACAGACCCTCACCCCCCCAACTTTGCAGGGGCCTGAACCCTCACCCCTTCGGAGGGAGATCTCCTGCCCCCATGGCTGCTTTGCTGCCCACGCCCAGCTCAGATCGGGACCCAGGTAGCAGACAGACACCTGGCCAATAGCAGCTGCCCTCTCACCACAGCAAAGATGGTTTCTCACTTCCTCCTTGGACCATAGGGAGAAGGGAGCCGAAAGAGACGGCTGTGTCGGGCGCCTCTGGCCCTTTGTTCTCCCTGGTCTTTCTAAATGACTCTCCACCATCTTGTGCTGTTGCTTTGTCTCTGCTTTCTCTTTCCTTTCTCTCTTTCCTCGCCTGAATCTCCCCCATATCTTCTTTGCCCCCTCCTCTCCTTCCTTTTCTCTCTCCTCTCCCCTCTCTTCCTCCTTGGCCTCTCCTCTTCCCAAGCCTTGCTCGTCTCCCTGCCCCAACATCCTGTGCCATTTCTGTGGTGTGTTCTGGTCTTGGCCACGGCCAGACCTGGCAGAAGTGATGGATACCTGTTGAGGCAGCGGAGCCCTGGGCTCCCACCCCATTCCCTCCTCCCGGGGCTGCACAGGTGAGTAGGTGGAAGGTAAGGGGGTCAAGGACGGAGAAGAGGTCCTGGCTTAATGCCTGGGCTGGGAGTGCTGCTCCTGCAGTGCTCGGAGTCAGGCAGAGAGCGTCGTCCTTCAAGGCAGTGATTTTTGGATGCCCCAGATGAGGTGGGGAGTGGGGTTATTTTTCCTGGAGCTCAGAGGCTGGGGAAGAGTGAGAGCAAAGGAGGATGGGCTGGGCTGTCCCTCGGGCACGGGTGTTTTTGCTCCTAGAGCAGCCCAGGAGGCACAGTGGCTCTGAAACATTACTTACTTATGTCCTGTTCTTGACAGCGCCGTTCGAGAGCGATTTCCAAAACTACTACGACTGGTGAGTACCTAATTTTTTTTATTCTCTTCTGAGGAGCATAGCCACCCTCAATACGATCACTAATTTGGGGATATGGAGCCCTTTAATAATATAGCAAAGATTTCATATATATATTAACAAAGGTTATAATCCTTCTCCCTAGAAAAATGCCTGTAGATGATAGTTGCATCTATCAGGATTCATAGACCTCTTTCCATTTCTTTCTCTTACTTGACCTCTGACCTTTTACCCTTAGTTCTCCCATCTAATTACTCATCCAGCCTTTAAAAAAAAAAAATTTATTTGGCTCCGCTGGGTCTTAGTTGCGACCTACCAACTCTTAGTTACAGCATGTGGGATCTAGTTCCCTGACCAGGGACTGAACCCAAGCCCCTGCATTGGGAGTGGGGAGCCTTAGCCCTGGACTGCCAGGGAAGTCCCTCATCTAGCCTTCTTTCACATCATCGTCTTTCACTTCCTTTCTGCAGGATGGCCATGAGTTACCCCCACCAATTGCCTTTGATGTTGAAGCCCCCACGACGTTACCACCTTGCAAGGTAAGTGGTGGGATGGCATCTGGGGGGCACAGAGCTAGAACTCATGTTGGGAGGAGAGTCCTGGTACCATGGTCCTGTTTGATTGCAGTCTGTTTGATTCCAGGGAAGCTACTTTGGAACAGAGACCCTGAAGAATCTGGTCCTGCACTTCTTGCAGCAGTAAGTATCTTGGGTGTCCTGAGGCTGGGGTGCTGTGGGCTAGCCCCAGCAGCTCAGTCTTGGGAGCTGTCAGTCCCTTTGTGGATCCAGCTTGTGGAGCTCAGCCCTCCCCTCTGGTTTGCCCCACAGGTACTATGCGGTGTATGACTCGGGAGACCGGCAGCGGCTCTTGGACGCCTACCATGACGGAGCCTGCTGCTCCCTGAGCATTCCTTTCACCCCCCAGAACCCTGCCCGGTGAGTAGCACATCCCAGGACCTGCCCAGGACCAGACTTGCTCAGCAGACACTGGCCGGCACGTGTGGCATCGCCACTGCTCTGACCACTGCCTCTTTTTCTTCTTATTCACCCAGAAGCAACTTGGCCGAGTACTTCAAGGATAGCAGGAATGTGAAGAAGCTTAAAGACCCTAGTAAGTGTGTGACGAGAGCCAAACAGGTTGGGAGAAGGTTGGGAAGGAGACAGTCTGGGCTCAGTGTGTGGCAGCTCCTAACCTCGGCTTCTCCTCCTCCCACAGCCCTGCGGTTCCGACTGCTGAAGCACACACGTCTCAACGTGGTGGCCTTCCTTAACGAGTTGCCCAAAACTCAGCATGACATCAATTCCTTCGTGGTAGACATAAGTGCACAGACAGTAAGCACTTATTTCTCCCTTGACAGAAGTGTGGATTTGGGGAAGGGGCAGTCCTTAAGCGGCAAGGAGGGACTTGGGCTTTGCTGGGAGCCTACATGGTAACTGATGTTGCTGCTTCTCTTTCAGAGCACATTGCTGTGTTTCTCTGTGAATGGAGTCTTCAAAGAAGGTAAGTATCTTTGGAGTCCTGAGTTTGTGGAGTGGTCTCCCTGTCCCAGCCAGTCATTCTGAGCACTCTCAACTTCCCAGCTCCCTTCTCTTCTTCCCTGACCACCTTCTCCCATTCTGCCCCCAAGCCTGTCCTCACCTGTCTTTCCTGTCTGGGCTATGGAACAGCCTGAGGATAGGAGGACACAGACTTTGGAGGCAGACAGTTCTGAGCTTCCATCCCCAACCTTGGTCCTCTTGTGTCTGTGAGCAATTTATATTACCTCTGAACCTGACTGTTTGTAAAAGAAAGGGATTCATAATAGGCATCTCATTACGTGTTTGGGGAGTAAGTGAAGTGATTTATAAAGTGCCTGACACAGGGCCTGGCCCACAGATACAAATAAATAACTAGTGGGATAAAAGTGTTACTATTGTCCTCTCTAACCTCTGACACTCCTCCCTGCTCTGCCCATCTGTGCACACAGAGTCACCCCTGTTTGGCCTGCTTAGGGTTCTCTGTATCAAATCAGTCTTATGATTTTTGAGAAGCTGTTTGAAAACATAAAGCATGAATGACTGACGGGTCATCACCATTGTTATCATTGCAGTGGATGGAAAGTCTCGGGACTCCTTGCGAGCCTTTACCCGGACGTTCGTCGCTGTTCCTGCCAGCAATTCAGGGTGAGTGTCTGACTTACCACATTGGGTCCCAGTCCTAATGCATGGCTGCCACTGTGGCAAAGTGGTTTAACAATATTCACTACCTAAGTCTGTTGTGAAGGTAGGTAAATGAGGGTTGGGGAAGAATGTATAATTCCAGTCTGCTTGGTAGATAATCCCATATGTGGAATCCATGGGAAAGGGAGTAAATGATAAAGGAAACTTGTGGGTATTGAAAGATTCTGAGTGTCGAGTGAGAATAGAAATGATGTCGGGAGGATGAGGTTATCTTGTCTGTCCAGCTGTCTAAGGTGCTTTTTGTCTCCAAGGTTGTGCATTGTCAATGATGAGCTGTTTGTGCGGAATGCCAGTGCTGATGAGGTCCAGAGAGCCTTTGCCATGCCTGCACCCACACCTTCCTCCAGCCCCGTGCCCACCCTCTCCCCAGAGCAGCAGGAAATGCTGCAGGCATTCTCAACCCAGTCTGGCATGAACCTTGAGTGGTCTCAGAAGTGAGTACTGAGCATGTGTAGGAAGTGGGGTAAACTCAGGTAGTGCTGGTGGTGAAAAATAAGTGCCCCTAAAATTTTTAAAGCCAAAACTTAGTAGTTCTAATGGAGGTGCCTGTTCTTCCCCTACTCCAGGTGCCTTCAGGACAACAACTGGGACTACACCAGATCTGCCCAGGCCTTTACTCATCTCAAGGTAAGATTTGAAAATAGGTGGCAAAGAGAGCGTCAGGCCTTCAAGAGGGTCAGGTAGGCTTGGGGAACGGCATGGACCACCTGGCTCTACTGACCTTTTTATGTTTCTTTAAGGCCAAGGGCGAGATCCCAGAAGTGGCATTCATGAAGTGATCCATAGTCGTGCCCCAGAAGACCCCTGTAAATAGTCCCCAGACGTACTGATGTCCCTTCTCCGGCCCGAGGCCGCCCTGTGACTGTGACCGAGGAGGGAGGGCTGCTGGATCCTTCTCCTCACCTGCCTTCTGGAAGCCTCCAGAAGATTGAGCCTCCCTGGTGCCAGGAAGCCAAAGCTTACTTTGTAGAACTGACACTAAAATACCCGAAGGACTTAGGTGCTTTGTGTACTTAACCCCAGGATCCTCCCTACTTTTTAAGATAAAGAATGGTATTGTATTTGGTGTCCAGCTGCTGAGTTATTTTAGCCTTACCCTTCACAGGCGTGGGCGGGGACCGAGGGATGGGGCTGAAGGACTCTGGTGGTGGGGCGGGGCTAGCTGGCAGGAAGTCCCGCCCCGGAAACGGCTCCGCGCAGCGCCATGGCGGCGCCCGGGAGGAGGTGGTCTGTGCTGCTGTTCCGAGCCCTGCAGCCACTGCCCGCGCGCCGGGCCCTGCATGACACGGCTCCGCCACGGGATGTGCTGCTCTTCCAGCACGAACGGGGCCGCTTCTTCGCCGTCCTCGGGCTATTCTGCGCCGGCCAGGGCGTCTTCTGGGCTTCCCTGGCCATTGCCTCCTTGGCCCGTCCCCCAACCCCGGTTCGTCCAACAAACGCCAAGTCCCCAGACCATGGCCACTTGGACCTGCGCTCTACGCTCTGGCGCTACGGCCTTGCCGTCGGCTGCGGCGCCATCGGTAAGGTGTGGGCTAGCTTCCCAGCTTGGTCGAAGAGGGTGGGCACAATCCTGTGTTCGGGCAAGAAGAGTAAGGGTCTCTCGACCCTCCCGGATGAGCAGCAGTGGGTAGGAGCGCGGTACACTAGAGTTGGAAGTCCCTGAGCGCCAAGCCCTTGTACAGGTTCAAGCTGCCGTCTGTCTCTTATTTTGTGACCTTGAGCAAGTTAGTAGCCTTATTCTGGATCCTGTTTTAAAATGGGGAAGGGGAAAAAAAATAAAATAAATAAAATAAATAAATAAAATAAAATGGGGATGGGTATCTATTAAGGCTGTTGGGAGGAATGACTAATATATGACTGGGGTGTAAGAGGGACACAATAAATGTTATTATCATCACAATTATTTTTATTCGGGGGGCACTGAAAGGGTTGCTGCTTAGCTTTCCAGTGAAAACCCAAATCTTTGCTTTTCCTACAGGTTCCCTGGTACTTGGTGCTGGTCTTCTCTTTTCCCTCCGCTCTGTGCGTTCAGTGATGCTGCGGGCTGGAGGGAAGCAAGTGACCCTCACCACTCATGCCCCCTTTGGTTGGGGTGCCCATTTTACGGTTCCCTTAAACCAGGTATCTTGCATGGCCCACCGGGGAGAAGTCCCTGCCATGTTGCCTCTGAAAGTCAAAGGCCGACGCTTCTACTTCCTCTTGGACAAAGCTGGACATTTCCCCAACACGAAACTTTTTGACAACACTGTGGGTGCCTACCGTAGCTTGTGAAGAAGCAACCTCAGGTCACTAAGGTTCAGAATAAAAACTGAACCTTAGGGATGAGGTGATAACCAGGGTCACACAGGGGGCCCAGAATTCATTAACAGCAAATAAAAGAGCAGTCATCCCAAGGGCAGCTACCTGCCCATACCTCTTGAGTTTTTTGACCCATATCTGTTTAGCCTTCACTCCTTACTCCTATCCACCCTACCTACAGTGCTTTACACCAAGAACTCAGTACTGAGATGAAGAAAGAAAGTAATATAATACTCTGGTACAAAAACAGCTGTAGGAAAAGAGGTGTCATCACGTTTCCCTCCTGGAGGGAAAACTAAGGCTACCCTCATAAACAGAGCCGTGTCGGGCCAAGAGGATTAAAGGCACTTGGGCATGGAGTCTGGCTGCAGAAGTACTCCTTGGTGAGTCTTCAGGAATGGGAAAGGCGTGGCCCAACAAGAGCATCTGTCTCAGAGCTCCACTCAGGGTCCCCCCTCTGCAGAGGCCGGTATGGGGCGGCTTCAGACTTCCACTGCACAACCTGGAGCACCAGGACCACACACCACAAAACCAGAGTCACCCAAGAGGAAGTCTGTGGGAGACAGGGACAGCAGTGTGAGGACTGGGCCCATCTTGCAGCCGGTTCCACCCACATACCACTCAGCTGTTCACGGTCAGGCTGTCAAGCCTTCAGCTCCTCAGCCCCTCACGGGTGGACCAAGCTCAGAGTACACTGGTGAGCACTCTTAAAACTACAGATGGTATTCTACGATTCATTACACGAATCTGTATCCCTCAGTCTTCACCCAGCCTTTCATATCCCAGGGCCTCACTTCAGCATTATGTAGGTTGGAGTAAAACTGCACAGCGGTTCCAGGGGGTATCCATGGAGTTTTCTGGGCATCAGAGCAGCTGTGAGGTCAAAGAAACAGTCGTGAGAAAGGGGAGATAAACCCTAAATAGCCTTTCACGCCAGTGCCCTTTTGAGATGAGAACTGACGGGCACATAAAAAGTGGAGTATGGGATACTCTACAGAGGGAAGCAGACAGCCCCAGCCAGACTCCCCCCCTCTCCCATTACCTAGTCATGTTCAGGGAGATGATGGATTTGCACAGGGAACTGGTGCCAAATCGAAGAATACAGGCACACACTAAGACCAGGAAGATGGCTATAGCTGAGGTGGCCAGTGCAAAGCGGAGCCCCATCGGGCCTCTAGGAGGAGGGAGAGAAGCCTGTGGTTGAAGTGGGACACCTCCCACCTCAACCCCTGACCCTCAGAGCGGGCAGTCACCTGTGGGAGTCCTCGATGCAGCTGGTGTAGACCCAGAAGAGCAGAAGCAGGAGACAGTAGAGGGCCAGTAGGCCCGAGGCCCCAGCCACAAAGTAGCAGAGGGATGGGGCCGAGGGTTGGGACAAGACCAGAGAGGAGCCATTCAGGACGGCCACACCATACAGAGGACAGCTGCCACTGAAGGAACCCTGTGGAAAGAAGCTGCTGAGTCCTAGATTTCAGGCTAATACCTCTGAATGCAAGTTCATGGCAAGTGTTGGGGATAATCTAGACCAGGGCCACTCTAAGAGAGTTATTTGTGTATTACTGTCAGTTCCTGTTTCTGGGCCAGTAGATGAGTGCGTCTGGTGGGGAAATCAAATCTGCAGTGGCCAGAAAGATGAGGAAATCGGCAATGGTTATAAAATACAATGAGCTTCAGAAATACTTAACAAGTTCTGGTCTCCCCTGGTACAGAAATTCTAGACTAGAACCAAAACTTGTGTAACCTTCGGCCATCTCCTATGTTTTCTAATCTATAAAATAGGTGTAATAGTGCCTACTTACAGGGGTCAAACGAGCGTGTTTATTAACATGATTGCCTGGCTGGGGTAAACACTGAGCTAAACTTTTGGCTTCTGCTACATCACTGGTTTGCCATATGACACACTGCGTCGCAACAATTTGGTAGTTTGCTCACTTCTACTACACTATGCTTTCTTTTTTTTTTTTTTTTACACTATGCTTTCTTTAGGGCTTCCTGGTGGCTCAGACGGTGAAGCGTCTGTCTGCAATGCATGGAGACCCGGGTTTGATCCCTGGGTCGGGAAGAGCCCCTGGAGAAGGAAATGGCAACCCACTCCAGTACTCTTGCCTGGAAAACCTCATGGACAGAGGAGCCTGGTACGCTACAGTCCATGGGGTCGCAGAGTCGGACACGACTAAGCGACTTTACTTATGCTTTCTTTGAGAGGCTCAGCACAATGATGTCTTATTTAAAGGGACCTGGTCCAACTTGTTTTACAGCCAGGGTGAGGTTATGCAGCAGGAAATCACTCGGCCGGGCTGTATCTGCTGTTAGACACTCCCAAGGACTCGTTTCTTTTGCGAGGTAATGATTTCCCAAGAACGACCTGGACAGATGTATCCACAGAGGTAATTAGCGCCGATGCATCTCCGCCGTCGACCGGCCTCACCTGGGCGACTAGCTCCGAAGAGCTGCGCGCCAGAACTCTGCCGGGCCGGACAGCAGCGGCCTCTCCGGTTCAGGGTCTGCCTGCTCCCCGCTTACCCACCCTGACGGCCGGCCCCGTCCCGCAACCGCACCTGGGTCCGGGTCAGCGCCGCGGCCGCCACGGCTCCGCATAAGAAGGCGGTAGCGAAGAACGCGAGTTCGACGCGCTGCAACCAGGCCAGCGCCATGACTTCCCCAACACCAGGAAGCGCCGCCGGAGGAGCCAATTGCCCAAGCCCCGCCTCATCCGGCGCGACCCACGAGCGCGGGGACGTCACTTCCGGGCGCGGGATTTATTTACAGAGGCGAAAGCTCGAGCCGCCTCAAAGCGGCAGGTACAGCGAGTAATCCGAGAGCGCCCAGCGGCGGGCCGGGCGGCCGGTGCGGCCGATCATGGGCAGCTTCTGCACGTAACGGGAGGCCGGGCTGGGCCCATACGGCGCGGGGAAGGCAGTCTGGAAGAGGCGCCCGCGGCATCGCCTCCCTGCTTGCCGCCCAGCGATGATGAAACGGAAGTAAGGGGCACCGCGCGGGGCGAAACGGCTCTTCTGGAAGACGTCGCGGGTGCCGGTGCCGGGGCCCTGCTGCCGGGGTGCTCCCCGCGCCCGGTGCACGCGGGGCAGCGGCCTGCTCTCAGAGGCGGCGGGCGCAGAGGCTGACGGAGGACCGCCGCCCCGGGGGCTCTCGTCGCCCTGCGGGCTGACCATGGCGTTGGCTGTCAGCTGCGGCATCTTCCGCACCGAGTCCGGGGCGGCCGCCGGCTCCTTCTTGTCCCCGGGCGGCCGCGGGGCCGTGGGTGCGGGCTGACCCGTACCAAAGCGTATGGCCAAGCTGTCACCGAAGAAGGCGTAAAGCTCCCGGTAGATGTACGCCAGGGTCACTGAAGGGGAAGGATCCTCTGGCCCCGCGCCTCCAGGAGCCATTGGAAGACCAGACCCAAAGCCTGGCTCTGCGCTGCCCCCGGAGGGAGACTCCTGAAGGAGAAGGCTGTCCCAGGGCAGGTCGTCAGAGCGCCGGCACCCCCTGCTGCCTGGCCCACCCTTGTTGGGCTCTGCTGCCTGGGCCTTCATCTTCAGCAGTCGCTCTACGGCCACCTGTAAGAGCAGTGGGACTAGGATATAAGGAACCTGGGCCTAATTTTCTAAAGTAAGCCAGCTGAGCTGATGCAGGAAGGAGAGGCTGGAAACGGCTGGCACTCACCAAAATGGCTCCATAGACTTTGTGTCCATCTGCTTTAACCTGGGCATTCGATACTGAATAATCGTCGAGCACAGCCTGCAGATTTGTCCAGTAAGTGGACAGGTGTGGGTACAGGACTCTCTCTACTGCCTGGATGGAAGAGAAGAATGCAGTGAGTGCCTCTTTTGCTCACTGCTTACCAAGTACCATTTCCTCTGAAAGATCTACTTTTATCTCTGGTTCTGGACAGGGCTGAATCCTAAATACCCTCCTTGGCATATTCAGCTAACATTTATTTGGAAACTCCTGAATGTCCAAGCCTTAATTAAGCAATGGGAATAAAGATGAGGTACCAAGACAAACAATATAAAATGACCCCACTATCACTGACATATGTGCTGAGGGCTGAAGGATATAAGTAATGCCCCCTGCTAACCAAGAAATTTAGCTGCCATCTGCTACATTCCAAGAACTGTCCTGGTTTACATGTAAACTGGAACTCAATTCAAACCACTTGCACAAAAACAAACAACAGCTCAGAAACCTGGACTCTGATTATGTAGTTTTAAACCCTGTGATTAATTTGCCCTTCAAGTTCCTATAAAAATAGAGCTTAATACTGACTCAAGAAATATGAAAACTCAAATAATTCTGTAACTATTAGTTAAAAATATAACCATACACACACAAAAATAACCACAAAACAGCATGCCAGAATTTACAAAGTCAGCGTACAGACATTCAAGGAACAGAGTGTCTCAATAAAACATAATTAAACTTAAAAATATAAAGTATAAAAAATACTCCCTCTCCACCTTATTCTATAAAACCAATATAACCCTGATACTAAAACCATATGAGGAGAGTACATGATTGATTTCATTAATAAATACAGATTAATCATTTAAATCCAACTGTATATAAAAAATATATTCCAATGAAAGTTCTGCACTTTTTTAAAGACTATACCATTACTAAAGTGAGTTTATCCTAGAAATGTAAAGACAGTTTACTATTAGAAAATCTGTATGGGGAGTTCCCGGTGGTTCAGTGGTTAGGACTCAGCACTTTCACTGCTGGGGCAGGGGTTCAATCCCTGGTTGGGAATTAAGATCCCACAAGCTGTGTGACACAGGCAAAAAAAAGAAAACCTATATATACAATTAACATTAACAGATAAAAGCAGGAAAACCTTAGAATCAAAAAGATACAGAAAGTGCATTTGATAAAATTAACATAAATTAATAATTAAGAATATAATTCCCCTAACCTAAGAAAGGTATCTACAAACACACAAAGTAAACGTCAGCCTAAACAGGACAGGTTATTGTTAGTACCGTTTTTTAAATTGGAAATGAGACAAGGATGCCCAATATCAACATATTTAAAATGATATTAGTGGTCCTAGCAATAAAAAGAAAAAAATTACTAGGTTTGGGAATTCTCTGGTGGTCCAGTGGTTAGGACCCTGCACTTTCACAGCCAAGGGCTCAGGTTCCAACCCTGGTTGGAGAATAAGATCCCACAAGCCATGTGGGGTGGCCAAAAAAGGAAAACGAATTCAAAAAAAGAAGGCATTAGGTTTAAAAAAGACAAAGCTTTCATTATTTGTACATGGTATGATTTACCTTAAAAGCCCAAAATAATCTACAGTTTAAAAATGATAGTTTAATGAAGTAGCTGAATCAATACACAAATCAGTTGTGTTTCTATACACCAATAAGAAATACCATGAAGAGACATTACAACAGTATCAAAGAATAGCAAGAATCTAGGAGTAAACAAATTATATTGAGGTTCTCTTCAGGGGAAATTACAAAAGGATCCTGAAAGACTGAAAAACCTAAAAAATGGAGAAAGAAGACACGTTCATGGACAAGAAAGACTATTTTTCTAACTATAAACAGGAGCTCTTATGGTTCTGCGAGAAAAGCCAGGGTCCTCACCTTCCAGCCAAGAGCATGCAGCCCCACCACAGCCCCGTAGTGAGAGCAGAGAGGCCTCACAGGATCTGCCAAGACTTTCTGCAGGGAGAGCAGGATCTGCTGACAGAGGCCATTTACAAGGTCCCCGTGAGTCCTGTGGGAGCAACATTCAGTCAGGAGAACGAGGCACCGCACCCAGAGGAAGCAGCACGTGTATGGCACACTGGGGAAGCGAGCGAGACGGCGGGGCCCAGGGCCTGAGGGCTGACGGACCAAACCCCTGGCATCTCTGTCACCCCTTTATAAAACCCCAGGCACAACGACTTGGAAGATCAGAGGGAAGACACTCCCAACCTCTCAAGCTGTGGCCTTAAAGCCAGAAGTTTCACCCCACCTCCCACCCCAAGCCACTCGGCTCTGCCACAGTCCCGCCCTTGACCAGCGCTAGGCCCAGGAGGCTACCAGAAGATGTGGCTCAGCAGGAGGGCAGCGCCATCCCGCAGTGTCCAGTGGTCATTCAGCGGGTTGATGGAGGCAGCCAGTGGCTCCAGGACACAGTAGAGGACACTGCCCACCAGGGAGCGGACATAGGGCCCCAGGCAGAGGTGTGGGTTCCGAACCAGGCTCCGTGCCACCTGCAAGAGCCGGTGCAGCTGCTCCAGGTCATGGCTTACAGACTTCACCTGTTGGGAGAAGAAGGGTGCTTAGGGGGACATGAGGGTGCAGGAGAGCCTGCTCGTCTGGTGGCACCTGCCTGTGAGCCTACAGCCTGCTGCATCATCTCCTCCCCACAGACCCGCCCCTGCCGCAGCCTGGTCACTTACCCCGCTGACCACGTAAACAAAGTATGGCAGGAGCGCTGCAATCTTGGAGTTGGTCTGCAGGTCCTGGAGAGCAATCTGAAACAGAAGGGGCCACGCTGCCCTGGTCCACCCACCCCAAGTATAAACTGATACCTCTTTAAAGGAAAACTTGGCACCTATGTATTAACATTTGAAATGTTCATACTTTGACTCAGCAATGCCACTTCTACAAACCCACTATAAACAAAACCTACTTAGACACATATCCACACATAGCACTGTCTATAATAATAAAAAGCTGAATATAACCTAAGCCTGGCATCCATGCAGTCCATGGGCGCCATGCAGTCCATGGGGTCACAAAGAGTTGGACACGACTGAGCGACTGAACTGAATATAACCTAAATGTCCAACATATTTTTAACTGAATACAGCAGTTTTTCTAAAACCAGATGTTTAGTTTAATACCACTTCGATTGACAGTAGACTATGATAGTTTATACATAGAAAAAAAATGTGAGTGGGTGGTTCTACACAATTTCTACTTTGTATGTTTTACAGTACTTCTATAGTAAACATATGCTGGTATTACTTTTTTTTTTTTTTTTTGGTATTACTTTTATAAGCAGAAAAAAATAGAGGCAATGAGTAAGACCATCTTAGCCTGAACCTCCACCACCTGTGCCCTCCCAGCTCCTGGATCAAGACCTGAAGTTCAGGCACTGTGAAAGCAGACAACAGCTCAAGAGAAAGGCACCCAGCTCCCAGGCCCCAGGCCCACCCACGTGCACTGTGTCTGGGGACAAGCAGCAGACTTTGTAAGGCAGGAGAGTGAAGTAACAACAGTCCTAACTTTGCATGGGAAGTAACAGCAGCAGCCAGGCGGGCAAGAGGTAAACCCTCAAACAGAGAGGCCACGTGGTCAAGCAGACCACCAAACCAGCCCTCCTCTGCCTCTGGCGGAAGAGGCCTGGCACAGGCAGTGTCCAGTGGGGCCCTGTGGAGCCCTAGAGGGCTGGTATGACGTCTGGCTGGCACCCTCACCAGGCTCCCTCTACTTCCTCTCCTTTTCCTCTCAAGTCCAGACAGATGAAAGGTGCAAGGTGGATGCCCCAAGTGGCTCCAGGTCAACAGACATCCCAAAGAATGGGCTCTGGATTAAGGTGTGGGGGGACTGACCACATGTGCCGTCCCCCCCTCCACAGGACCCTGCAGAGCGGCCCATTCCCTAAGCAACTGGGTTCCTACTGGGGCAGGAAGGGGAGCAGTGCTGGAGAAGGGCCAGCCACAGAGCAGCAAGCCCCCCACCAAGAGCAGCTTCCACCCAGATCAGCCAGCATGCAGAGGACAGGAGCAGGCCTCTGAAGGACTTCCGCGGGGGTTTGAAGGCTGGACTTTGGCCCCAGCTCAGGCCCGCGTGCTCACTCTCATCAGCTGTGGATCATCCCCCAGCACAGCCCGAGTCACTTGCTGGTAGTACTTGAGAAGGTCATCGGTCAGTGAAGACACAGCACTGGGCACTGCGAGAGGGCGGGCAGAAGGCGGTCAGGTGCAGCCGGCGCTCCCAGCCTCCCTGCCTGCTCCCCGCCCCGGCAGCCCACCCCACCAGCAGCCCGTTCAGACAGGAGGCCTCTCGGGACACAGAGCCGCCAGCCCCTCTGAGCAGCCTGCTCACCCTGACCTTGCAAGCCCTCCACAGCCCAGCTCCACACGCCGCCTCCCACCTGTGCTCTGCCCGGCAGCCTCCTGCTTAATCCCCAAGGTCCACGTTCACAAGCCTCAGGCCCTGTAAGCTCCGTTCAGCAGACCCTGGAAGTATGACACCTCAGGGACCCCAGTAAGCCGCTCAGACTTCTGCACTAACATCCAACATGGCGTCATGATTGGTTACAGGCCTGAGATCCCATCTCCAGCTGTGAGGCCTCTGGGCAGGGATCAGTGCCCACTCAGGACTGGCACCAGGCAGGCACCGGAAAATACTTGTCAGATGAAGACTCAGAGGGGTAGCGGCACCACCCTCAGTCCTAAGGGAGGAAAGTCCAACCAGAGGGCCCATTCCCTGTACTACCCATTACCTGATCCTTGAGGGGCCAGGTTCCCTTTGCCGTCTAGGTAGGAGACATGAACTAGAACCAGAGCAGAGAGATGGATCAGCCTGGGGTTTTGCCCCTTGTAACACCACCCACCCTTCTGAATTTTGTTCCATCTACCCACCAGCCCATCACCACTCCTCCAAGAACCCAGCTCCTGTCCCTGCCCCATGGAGGACCCCAGCAGTCACCTCTCACGGCCGTCTCAGCACAGCCTTTGGGGATGTTGGTGGCCAGGGCCAGCTCCACCAGGTTCACCTCTCGGTCCTCGGGGAAGTAGAGCTCACCCTCCCTGGTGGGGCGCAGGGGCAGCATCTCCTGAGACCCATAACCGCACACGGCCTGAGTGAAGAGAGGATTGGGGAGCAGGCTGAATCTGGGGAGGTAAGTGGGGCGTGACCGGCCAGGGCCCAGAGCCTATGTTTGCAGGGAGTCCAGAGGCCCTGAGCAGAGGGGGATGCCTGGGACTCCAGGCCCTTCACTGGGAACTTGGCTGCAGCACCGCTGCTCACAGTGAGGAGCAGAACGTGGTCCCTCCTCATGGAGCCGCAGGGACCCTGAACCCCACCCTCAGGCTGCTTGCTGATCCTCCTTCTCACATAGACCGGCTCTGAAAACACTCCTCTCTTCTAAACGTGATCTTCTTCCCCTGACCCCCTGCCCAGGAACAACCATGCAGCATGTTCTGACACCCACACCTGTGATCAAGCTGCTCCCTCACCCAGAACAGCCTCTTTTCCTTACAACTGAGTCTAATCCCGGCCTCCTTTTCAGGTTCAGCTCAAGTGCCACCTCTTCCAAGAAGCCTTCCCTTGCCTCCAGGCCTCCGTGGCCGCCTCTGCCTCTCTGAACGCCTGGCCCTGGGGAGCTGGGCGCGACACCTGTGCGGCGGTGGCTGTGACCTTGCCTCGTGTGTGCATTGGGCCTTCATGTCTCACTGTGTGGCCAGCCCTGAGCCGGGTAGGTAGGCAGGCTTGCGCCAGCTGAGCCCTCTGCAGCCCATGCTCCACTCACCTCCACACTGCTCCATCGGAGCGCCCTGTTGAAATCCTCGACGGTCAGCTTCCGCCGTTTGGTGTGTTTCATGAACTGAGAGCTATTCTGCAAGGGGAGGAACGGAGTCAGGGGACAGGGAGCAGGGGGTGGGGGGCAAACAACTCCCAGTGTCACATGCCCTCTGTGACTCAGTTTCTCACATGGGGCATGTGACGATGGACCCGCCTGGCCTGCCCAGCGGGGCTGTGCTGAGGAGCACGTGAGAGGCTGCCCAGCAGGCGCCTGGCTCTCTGGAAGCCCAGCTGCCTAGGAGGAGGCCCTGGAGAGGACGGGGACTGCCTCTGCTGTATTCTGGAGGGGCCTGACAGATACCAGCTGAATAAACCCCTGGGGGAGAGGGCAGTCACAGGGAGGGACAGGAGGGGGAGTGTACCTGGGTGGCCTCTCTGAGTCGGTAGCACACGTCCTCTGCGAGCAGGGCCGCCACCTCATCGCTCAACTCCAGGCCCGTGCTCTCCGCCATGAGCCGGACGGACTCCCGAGGGATCTCCACGAACCGCCGCTCTTCTCGCTCCGACATGGCCCCGATGGAGCTGGGGGTGGGAAGGGAGATGGGAAAGGGTAGCCCAGTCTCCCTCTGAGTCCGGGAGCCTGACTGAAGGCCCTCCAAACCAGTCTCGCTGCTCCAGAATCCTTGAACAAGGAGGCTCATCTGAGTGTCCAGGTGAGGAGACTGAGGCTCAGAGCAAGAACCAGACTCGAGCTAGGTCATAGGGCAGACGGCAGTGATGTCTGAGAAGGTGCCTGGCCTTGGGAGGCACAGAACTGGGTCCCAGCCCTGCTCCACCACTCCCAACGTGAACCAGGCTGAGACTTTCATCAGTCTGAGGGCTGGTAAGATAGTGGCAATAACCCCTGCCCTCCCTAATGCCCAGGGTTGCCATGAGGATGAGATGAGATGATGTAGGAGAAACTCAAGGGCCAGAACACTACACAAATGGAAGACATTACAATTGTTAATTATAAACAAAAACTCTTGTCTTCTTCTGGATCTGTGCTACAGTCACCAGTACTAAACACTGATGAAGAGGCTACTTTTACCCTGACGGTTCCTTGCTCCGAAGTCTTCAGTAGTTTTCCAGGACTCATAAAAGGAAAGTCCCAACTCCATGGCTCAACATACTGGGATTGGTCCCGAATCCGCAGAGCTCATGGTGCTGATCCATCCTCCCAGGAAGGCCACCTCGTGGCTTCCAGCCTGCCTTGTACCTTACCGCTGGTGCTCAGGCTGGCCCGCCCTCCCCCTATCCCAAGCCCCCATGCCCTCCTCTTCCCTAAGGCAGATCCAGTCTGTCTTTTGAGGTCTTCCTGCCCCGTGCCATCTGGGACTGTCAGCCTTTCAGTAGTTGGGCTTTTTGCCCATGTCTGGTCTTCCCCGGTGTGGCTGAGAGGCTCAGAGCAGGAACCTGCTCTTCCGTTCACAGGATATGGCAAAATAAGAACCCAAGAAAAACAGCAGCTGATGACTGACTCCAACAACACACACCACACCTAGAAGGTTGGCCCACACGGGCCAAAGTGAGACAATACCACCACAGCAGCGAGGTCCGAGTTTCAGTAACCCGCCCAGGTTCTGCCCCAGCACTCCTCTCTGACAAGGCCCAGTGCGTCACCAGTGACCTCCAGGTCCCTAAATCCAGTGGGTACCCTACCTGGCCTCCCTGCAGCTTTTCTCCCAATGGCTCCTCATTGCCTTTAGAATAAAAAACAAACTGCCATGACTCCAAGGCCCCACATGTGTGCCTACATCTCCAAACATCTCTTTCCACTCTTGCTTGTGTTCTGCATTCCTGTAGCCTCTGTTTCCTCAAAAACACCTTATTTCAGGATGTTCACACACTGTTTCCTGGACTTAGAACGCTCTCCTCCTCTACCCCCAACCCCTTTGTCCAGTGAACTCCTAGGCCTTCCTTCAGATCTCAGTCTCAAATTGTCTCTTGCTGGGGGCTTCCCAGTGAGTCAGTGATAAAAAAAATCCGCCAGCCAATGCAGGAGACATGGGTTCGATCCCTGGTCCGGGAAGACTTTACATGCTGCAGAGCAACTAAGCCCGTGCACCCCAACTACAGAGTCTGAGATCTAGAGCCCACAAGCTGCAGCTACCAAAGCCGTAAGCCCTAAAGCCTGTGCTCTGCCACAAGAGAAGCCACGGTAATGAGATGCCCATGCACCACAACTAGAGAGTAGCCCCCGCATGCCACAACTAAAGAAAAGCCCATGCAGCAAGGAAGACCCAGCACAGTCAAATAAATAAATAATTTTAAAATTTAAAAAGTCACTTGCTCAGAGAAGTCTTCTCAGACCCTCACCATGTGCCATGACTTTATCTTCCAAAGCAGTTACCAGTTTGTAATTGTATATACCTGTGTGACTTTTTGATTAACATCTACCTCCCCAGTAGACTGTAAGCTCCATGCGGGCAAGGTTCATGCCTTTTTGCTCACCTTTGCATCCCCAGCGTCAGGCACGGTGTCTGCACATAACACACCCTCAGTAAACACCTGCTGAAAAAATGAGCACACGATCGCTATTTTTCTCAGCATATACTATGCCTGAAGCTTGGAGCTAAGTGCTTTATATGGCTTACACCTCATTTCGTCTGGATTAACAATGAAAGAGGTATTAAGTAAACATTGTGTCTATTTCACAGCCAAGGAAATCAGAGCCGAGTGGTTAAAATGTTAAATGATTTTCCCAAGATCATCTGGCCAGCACTACCTAGGTAAGGGAGCAAGAACTCAACTCTCTCTCTAATCATGAGGAGCGGCGGACTGCGTGGGAAACAAGGCCTGGATTCCCAGTCCAGAGACTTCGCGTTGGAGACCCGCCAATGGCTAACCTTTCTCCACCTGTCAAGTAGGAGCAGCAAGTCCTGCCCGCGGAAGGCGCCAAGGAAGTTTCCCTATTACGTGCCCACATCACACCCCACAAAGTCCGGCCCTGACCAAGGTCTCCAGTTCCTAAACCTCCTCTCTACATCCTCAGCCACTAGCCACACCGGTAAGGAGGCGTGGGAACTGACCTCTGCCGGCCTCCGAGAAGCGCATCCTCCCACCCAGCCGCGCTACATCCCAGTTCGAAAGGGGGGGGGGGGGGGGGGGGACAGGGAGGAGGAGGTCAGAGATCATCGAACTTGGGTCACGTGGTCGGCGAAGGGGGCGGGCCCCCAGCGGATCTGGCGCCCGGGCCGGTGAGCGCGCGATCTGCAGCAGGACGGCTCTGTGAGGGCTTGCTCACCTGAGGGCTCCAGGACGGCGAAGACGGGTACCGAGACGGCGGTGGCGGTGACTGCGGCGGCAGCGGCGGCGGCGATGGCCCGTACTCACCCTGCTCGTACTAATTCCCTCTCTCGGCGGCCAGGCCCCGCCTTCCACGAACACAGCCAATCGGCGGGCGCCCTCAAGAGTTCTGCCCACAAAGGAGCTTCCCACTACCCGATTGGCCACCGTGATGGCTCTGTAGAAGGCTCGGAACGTCCGAGGTCACGTGATGTTGGAAGACTCGCGCCTCTTAAAGCAATAGCTCTCCGGCGTTTTGGGGCGTGTGTAATCGTTCGATCTAGGTTTTAATACACATGTTCTCGAGGAAACCATCCCCATTCCTTTGTCTACTCCTGAGTTTCCGAGCACTTGCATTTACGCGAATGTATTGACGCTTTAGACTTTGGCGTCTGCCTTAGTTCTGCTGCCTGCTTGGTGGGGCTCAACTTAACTCTCCAACATCACCTGCCACTTCACTTCCTCAAGGTTGAACCGGAATCTCAGTAGGCATTCTCTGCTGGCAGAAGGGTCTTCTGACTGGGCCAAACACACCCCGTGCGAGCTCCAGACTCCAGGGCTCTGCCGATTCGGGCACCCTACCTCGTGTCCTCCCCATTTCTGTCCTGTAAGCCCTCACCTACCTCAGACTTCCTTGACCATTTTACACGGACACACTTCCCTGAACTTGGGCAGTTCTGTTGAAAAGCAGTGAGCTTAATGAGTAAAGGATATTTGGAGTCATAGCAAAAGGAGTTCAAACTCTGATACTGCTTTTGGGCAAATTACCTAACCACATTTCCATATCTACAAAATGGAGTAAGAATACCCATCTCACAAGGTTATTGTAGGTTAAAAGAGACAATGTAGATTGAGCTTTGGTAGTGAACTTTCACTCACATCAGGAGGCAGACTGTGAATTAATCCTCTTATGTTCATCCAAGATGGGACTATTTGCAATGAGCTATTTATTAAAGGAGGTTTCTGCAGGGGAGCTTGAATGTACACAACCTCGCCCTTCCTCCCTCTCAGTGTTAGATACTGCTGCCCCTAGAAAGGAAGATCCTCTGAGACCAGAGCTGAGAAAGCCAGGTGGATGACTGGGGTTGCCATAGCAACACTACCTAAGGAGACTGACACCCTTTTGAGTCTCCCCACCTCCCCACCCCCCCCCCCACCCCCCATCATAATCAGAATGACATGTGAAGTAGTCACAGGACTGTGCTTGGTCACTGGAGTGTCTTCCCACCTATGCATAAAGGAAGAGGGGGTTCCTCCAAAGTTCTGAGTCTGAGATCAGATCTCCTGGCTGTTGGCAGGACTCCTTGCAAAGGTGTTATTGGTAGGGACACCCTTTGGTAACCTCCTGGCAGCATCAGACAATGAAGAGAGGACGGGCTGGAGGCCTGTAGGATGCAGTGATGCCCCATCCAAGCTGTCTGGGACTGATTTGCCTCCAGCTTGAATCAAGGCAGCAGGGTCTTTTCCAATGAGTCCACTCTTCATGAACTGACCTGAACTGAACTGAACTGAGTCAAGGCAAGGGCCAGGGAAAGGAGTAAATCCCCTGGCCACAGCTGGGAGAAAGATGGCTCCCTCTCACTCCCCAGCCACCCAATGCCTAGCAAGAAGAGTTATGATGGTTTTACACTATTAAAAAAAAAAAAAATACAGCTCCACTACTCACTAGCTTTGTGACCTTAAGCATGTTAGTTCATCTATTTTATCATGTCAAGAGGGATGACAAAACATTACAGTGAACTGTCAAGAAAATTCAATAATGTATGTAAAGGATTTAACATATTACCAGGCACATACTCCTGTCACTATAAAGCCTGTGACCTCTTTAAGAGGCCGTAACTTCCTGAGAATTCCCTGGTGATCCAGTGGTTAAGACTCCACACTTCGGGATTTCCCTGGTGGTCCACCGGCTAAGACTCTGCACTCCCTATGCAGTGGGTCCAGGTTCGATCCCTGGTCAGGGAACTAGATCCCACATGGCGCAATTAAGACCCAGTGCAGCCAAATAAATTAATTTTTTTTTTAAAGACACCACACCACACTTTCATTGCTGACAGCCCAGGTTAAATCCCTGGTTGTGGAAGCCAGCCACTTGCCCATACAATCTCTGACACAGGGCAGCAATGCTCTGATATACCATCCAAAGAGGGTTGTATGATCATATTACAATAAAGAAACATACAGTCACCCAGCTAGGACTAAAACCCAGCTCTGTATCAACCCAAATACAACCCAAATGTGTTTTCTACTACACAGCTCTGCTTCCTAAGGAAGTCAAGGAAAGCTTAAGAAAACAAAAAATGGCTGAGATTTGATAGATTACTAGGAAACAAGCAGACAGGAAAAGGGAAAAGGCATTCCAAGTTAGGCAAGTAGTATTGCCAAGACACAGCATGGAGGGAAGGTGGTGTGTTTGTTCAATCTTCTTCTTTTGTATATTTTTGTTGCGTTACCCCAATGAGATTATGAGCCCTTTCATATGTTCAGTTTAGTATATTAATTGATTAGCAAATAAAGGCTATTGTTTATGTGCCCATCCTAAAAAGGACTGGGACTCCACAATCTGTACCATTACTATTCTATTATTCACCTCCCCCAACCCTGCTGTCTCCTCTTCCCCCTCTCCAGCTAGAGTCTTGGTTACTTTAAAGGCTGAGGAGAGGGCAAATTCTCTGAAACTAGACTGGGGCTCTAGACTAGAGTGGCTCTAATGATACTGCCATTTGCTGAAAGCCAAAGACCCAACAAACTCTGGGAGACAGTGAAGGACAGGGAAGCCTGGCAAGCAGCAGTCCATGGGGTTGCAAAGAGTCGAACATGACTAAGCAACTGTACAACAATGACCCAGCACTACAGCCCTAGCTTCAGTGAGGTCAACTTGAGACCTTGGCAAGAGGGTCAGTCAGATCCCCTGGTGGCTGAGGCTAGTTAAGGCATCAGGCCAAGAAAAGAGGGGCTAGCAAGCCACCGGCCCTCCAGCCTTTTTACAAAATGAGTTGTTCTTAGCAAAGAAAGGAGATGACACTTCCATGAAAATCAAGACCTTTTATGGTTAGAACACAGTCAAAAATCCAGGAGTGGCTGCTAAGCCACAAGAAGAGCCAGGTGTCTTCTGAGGGCAAGGAACCCTCCTTGCTTCCCCGACAGCAGCCAGACTGGGCCTCTGGACAACATGCTAAGTGTGACGATCGCACCTCCTAGATAGGGACCAAACAAGGTAGGTCATGGTGCTCAGCTCACAAGCCCTGCCGAGAACAGAAAAAGCACAGTGGTTAGACCCAGAGCTTAGGACAGCCCTAACCATGCACTTCTCATTCCAGGGGGCAAGTGTCCTTGGTCTTCCAAGCAGACAACATGAGAGTTTCTTTCATCAGTGGCTCAGGCATTAAATTCCATACTAACTCCCTGTGCCCACACACCCCTCCTTTAGACAACAACCCTGGCACTCACCCAAGTAATCATCCATCAGGGAGCCGATAGCAAACTGCAGAAGGAAAGGGAAAATGGAAATGAAGCCAAAGCAAGCAGAGAGCTCTCCTCTAACTCTCAGCCCCAAGCCTTCTGCCCACTCATCTCTTCTTCCTAGCAGAAGAGCACAAACCCCCCAGGAACTCTGAGTAGGAAGAATGCAACAGCTCGGCCTGGTATGGGCAGGGAGGCAGTCAGGAGACTCACGATGTCATTCTTGTCCACACGGGTTCCCACAATCTTCAAGCGGATCTCATCGTCCTGCTGAATCACAATGTCCTGCGGAGGAGGGAACAGTAGTCAGACACCCCCAGGCCAATACCCTCCCTCGGAGTGGCTCATTCCCTTGTCCCTCTCACCAGCTTCTTCTGCCCACTCACCTCATCCATCGTTTTGTAACACGGTGGGTTGGAGTTAGGATCAAATTCCATCTCTGATGGGATGGACTGAAAGGAAGGTCAAACTGAGTAAGAGCACTTGAAAAGGATGCTTTAGTAGATTCTCTTGAGTACAGGTCTCCTCCTTAGACCCACCCAGTGTACCTTGACTTACGTGTCGAGAGATGAAGCAGGACATGGGACCAATTTCTGTGAAGAGTCCAACCTAGAAGAGAAAAGAGAGACCTTGCTTTTTCTTTTGTCTCCCAAAGTCTCCTAAGCCTCCCATCTTTATGTGGTTCCTAACAATATTCTTCATGTTTTGAAACCACTCTGAAGTATGTCATTTTTTTTTCCCAAGCCTTCATTTTTTTTTCTTCCCAAGCTTTCATTTTAAGCTAAGGAAGTGTAGCGGTAAACAGCTGAGACCTAGAACTTGTCATTCTGGGCTTTGAACACTTGTTGGACACATGACCGTTGCCAGCAGACTCAACTTCTCCAAGCTTCGGTGTGGAGATAAAAGCACTCATTTCACAGTCATTCAGAGGTTTTGCATACTACCTGGCCCACAACGGAGGCTACTATTGTTTTGACTCACTATTGACTTACATGTCCCTCAGTGAGGCAGGGCAAGATTACCATACCATTTGACAGGTGAGGAAACTTGAAGCAGAGAGAAGTGATCTGACCAAAGACACAGAATTTGACCAAAGTGGGACCCATCCCAGATTTTTTAAGAGAGGGACCTTCCCACTACCTCCCCTGTGGATGGTCTTACCTTGTTGACCTGAGTGACCACCGCATCCACGACCTCCCCTTTAAAGGGCCGGAAAACAATGGCCTTGTACTTAACTGGATAAAGGACAAAGCCTCGGCCTGGCTGGATCACACCAGCACCGATATTGTCGATGGTAGTGACGGCAATTACAAAGCCATACCTGCGAGGAGGCAGAGAAAGTGAAAGGCACTGTCTGTGAAAGAGCCTCTGAAACCATCTGCCACAGGAGGGCTTCCCGGGTGGTCCAGTGGTTAAGAATACCCCTGCTAATTCAGGGGACGCAAGTTCAATCCCTGGTCGGGGAAGATTCCACATGCCACAGAACAGCTAAGCCAGTGTGCTGCAACTACTAAGCCCAAGCCCTAGAGCCCATGTGCCTCAACAAGAGAAGCTACCACAATGAGAAGCCCAGACACTGCAACTAAGCCCCGCTTGCTGCAACTACAGAAAGCCCGTGCAGCAACCAAGACCCAGCACAGTCAGAAAAAAAAAATACAAAAAAGCATCGACCACAAGAGTCACTGACCCTGGAGGTAAAGGGGGAGCACAAAGGGGGAGTAGTTGGCCCCCTGGCCCCAGGAGAGCTTAATGATCAAGAGACAGACAGGACAATCAGCAGTAGCTATAATGCCAAACGCTGCTCTCATAATTTCACAGTCAGTGTCCAAAAAGTCTGCAGTTCTTAATCTCAATCTTGGTGATGCCTCAGAATCACCTGGGAGAAACTTATTAAAATGCCTTTTCCCAGGATGGTCCCCAGTCTTGATGCTGTAGGGATGAGATGAGGCTCAGGAACCTGTATGTTCAAAGAACACCTCAGCTTACTCTGATGCTGGATACCTGAGTACTCTATAGCCCTGCTCCTCCCTCCTCATTTACTTCACCATGTGCGGAGCTCCTCTGTGCAGAGCCCAGAGATGGTCAAATCTCAGTTCTCTTCCTTCCTCCCGCTAACTCTCAATCTGCTTTATCCTGCCCATTCATTCAACAAACTTTTAGTGAGGCCCAAGATGTGCCATGCCAGGTCCCTGGGTATGGGGGGTAAAGAAAAACAAGGGCTGACATCATTTTGTCTTTTTCACTGCATTGTTCCCAGGGCCCAGCACAGGGCCCTGGCACACAGCTGGAGCTTCAGAAATGTTTGCAGAGTTAATGACAAATGTTGGCTGAACAAAGGAAGTTCTGTTATGGAACTTCGCAGAGGGCACCGTGGGAACCCAAAGCAGGAAGCAGCTAACTGCCTGGGGGGGTGAGAGGGCTTGCCAGGGTAGGTTGCAGAAGCTTTCACGAAGTGTAGGCGCTGGGAAGGGGGTGCAGGCAGAGAAGGCCGTGTGCGCAGTGCTTAGGCGGCAGGGAGGGTGCGACACTCACTTGCCGGTGCAGGTCCCCTCCACCTCGGTGAAGAGCTTTTGTTTCACCGTGTTGAGCAGGTTAGGGCCGAAGTACCGCGGATGTAGCAGAATCTCGTGCTCCAGGGAGATCTGTGGGGAAAGTGGAATGGAGTCGGGCAACGAGCGGGAGGAATATGAGGCAAGAAGAAGCCGCCCCTAGTCCCGGCCTTCCGCTTCGCTCCTCCTCTAGACCCTGCCCTCGCCGCCACCCCGTGCCCTGCTCACGTGGTAAAACATCTTCCCGGAGGAGGCTGGACAGAAGCCGGGTCTACGGCTGCACGAGCAGCGGCGCCTACACACCGACCGGAAATACAGCAACTTCCCCAACCCCGTTTCCGGGCCTGCCCCGAAAAGTGGGCGGGACTCACCGCCTCCGCGGGCCCCCATTGGGCTTCGCTGTCGTGGGCGGGGAAACCCATGAGGCTCCTCCCCTCCGTCCAGCCGTCAAAGTGCCCAACTCCCTTCAGGATAACAGTATCTCGCATAGGTAAATACCTTTAAAAGGAATTAATGAGAGGTCGCATAAATAAAGCGCTTTAGCAGAGTCTATTCATTCTGCAAAGAGTTGAAGACTGCTTTCACATAGTAAGTATCAGTTCAGTTCAGTTCAGCCGCTCAGTCGTGTCCGATTCTTTGCGACCCCATGAATCGCAGTAAGCCAGGCCTCCCTGTCCATCACCAACTCCCGGAGTTTACTCAAACTCATTCCCATCGAGTCGGTGATGCCATCCAGCCATCTCATTCTCTGTCGTCCCCTTCTCCTCCTGCCCCCAATCCCCCCCAGCATCAGGGTCTTTTCCAATGAGTCAACTCTACGCATGAGGTGGCCAAAGTATTGGAGTTTCAGCTTCAGCATCAGTCCTTCCAATGAACACCCAGGACTGATCTCCTTTAGGATGGACTGGTTGGATCTCCTTGCAGTCCAAGGGACTCTCAAGAGTCTTCTCCAACACCACAGTTCAAAAGCATCAATTTTTCGGTGCTCAACTTTCCTCACAGTCCAACTCTCACATCCATACATGACCACTGGAAAAACCGTAGCCTTGACTAGACGGACCTTTGTTGGCAAAGTAATGTCTCTGCTTTTTAATATGCTATCTAGGTTGGTCATAAATTTCCTTCCAAGGAGTAAGCGTCTTTTAATTTCATGGCTTCAATCACCATCTGCAGTGATTTTGGAGCCCCAAAAAATAAAGTCTGACACTGTTTCCACTGTTTCCCCATCTATTTCCCATGAAGTGATGGGACCAGATGCCATTATCTTAGTTTTCTGAATGTTGAGCTTTAAGCCAACTTTTTCACTCTCCTCTTTCACTTTCATCAAGAGGCTATTTAGTTCTTCTTTGCTTTCTGCCACGACGATGGTGTTATCTGCATATCTGAGGTATTGATATTTCTCCCAGCAATCTTGATTCCAGCTTGTGCTTCTTCCAGCCCAGTGTTTCTCATGATGTACTCTGCATATAAGTTAAATAAGCAGGGTGACAATATACAGCCTTGACGTACTCCTTTTCCTATTTGGAACCAGTCTGTTGTTGCATGTCCAGTTCTAACTGTTGCTTCTTGACCTCCATACAGATTTCTCAAGAGGCAGGTCAGGTGGTCTGGTATTCCCACTTCTTTCAGAATTTTCCACAGTTTGTTGTGATCCACACAGTCAATGGCTTTGGCATAGTCAATACAGCAGAAATAGGTGTTTTTCTGGAACTCTCTTGCTTTTTCGATGATCCAGAGGATGTTAGCAATTTGATCTCTGGTTCCTCTGCCTTTTCTAAAACCAGCTTGAACATCTGGAAGTTCATGGTTCACGTATTGCTGAAGCCTGGCTTGGAGAATTTTGAGCAGTACTTTACTAGCGTGTGAGATGAGTGCAATTGTGTAGTAGTTTGAGCATTCTTTGGGATTGCCTTTCTTAGGGATTGGAATGAAAACTGACCTTTTCCAGTCCTGTGGCTACTGCTGAGTCTTCCAAATTTGCTGGCATATTGAGTGCAGCACTTTCACAGCATCATCTTTCAGGATTTGAAATAGCTCAACTGGAATTCCATCACATCCACTAGCTTTGTTCGTAGTGATGCTTTCTAAGGCCCACCTGACTTCACATTCCAGGATGTCTGGCTCTAGGTGAGTGATCACACCATTGTGATTATCTGGGTCATGAAGATCTTTTTTGTACAGTTCTTCTGTGTATTCATGCCACCTCTTCTTAATATCTTCTGCTTCTGTTAGGTCCATACCATTTCTGTCCTTTATTGAACCCATCTTTGCCTGAAATGTTCCCTTGGTATCTCTAATTTTCTTGAAGAGATCTCTAGTCTTTCCTATTCTATTGTTTTCCTCTATTTCTTTGCATTGATCGCTAAGGAAGGCTTTCTTATCTTTCCTTGCTATTCTTTGGAACTCTTCATTCAAATGGGAATATCTTTCCTTTTCTCCTTTGCTTTTTTAGCTTCTCTTCTTTTCACATAGTAAGTAGCTATTCTTATCTCAATTCATCTATACAGCAACCCTACCCGGCAGGCTTTGTTATTACTTCCACTTACAAATAAGTTCCCAGGCTCAGAAGAGTGAGGTTACTCAGGGTCGGGATTCAAATTCAAGACTCCTGACTCCAGGGCTCTTGCATATTCAGGCATTTATTACCGGGCTCTAGAAGTTTGGAGTTGAAACCGGCGAAGTCAGAGCCCAGAAGGCAGCGCCCCCTCCCGGTGTGAAAAGAACTTCAAGTCACTGCTCTCCTCTTCCCCGCTCCCTTACACACAAGGGCCTGGAGAACAGGTAAGCAAGCCTTGCCTGTTCCTTCAACTCTACCCCCACTTTTGCAGATAGTCCCTTTTATTAAACTCAGCACAACGAGAATGAGCATGTAGTTTGTGGGCTGCTGAGACTTGGACTGATGAAAGGGCCATGCGAAGAAACACCCTGAGCCCCGCCCCTATGACAAAGGCTCAGCAAAGGCAGCTGGTTCTAAAACCCGGACAGTTCCTGTGGTCTTGAACAAACCCGCCTGTTGCCTGAGCAAGTTTCTTTATATTGTAAACAAGAAAGCCTGATTTCCTTAGAGCTGTCACACACCGGTTTCCATTGATGCTGCCCATTTCCTAGAATGACTGAGGTCACTGATCAGACTCCATGGGGATCCCCTCCACCTGAGACCACAGAAGGAAGCAGACAGCAGGTCAGAGGGCAGGGCCTCAACCGCCTCAACCCCCTCCTTCCCTCTTTCGAAACCAGCCTCCCTGCAAGAGCAATGGTGTGGTGTGCTGGAGACCCTTACAAAAGCCAACTGTTAATATTTCAGGCACTTTGCAAGCCAGCCATTATGGAAAATTTAGTTGTCTTAACTTACGATTAAATGAATTACACTAAAGAAGGCAAAGACGTAGATGAAACAAGTTTAGCAATATATTGATAATCGTTGAAGACAGATGATGGATAATGGTGGTTTCTTACACTTTCTTCCTTCTACTTTTCTGTGTTTGAAATTGTTCATGATAAAAAGTTTGAAACAAGACAAAAGTAACTGTGATGTTTACAATAAAAACACCCACACATGTATACTTGGTCTTCTTCCCCATTTCTGTCACAGAGCTCCTGAAACCCTTGGAATTGCCTAAGTGATAAAATGATAAAGATATCTTGATATTCATAACAAACCTCTTTCAACCATACCTGAGTTTATATCAATGAAGTGAATTTTGGAAAGCACCTAAGCCAGGGGAAGCAACCAAGCGACTGGAGGGTTGGAACTTTCAGTCTCAACTCCCTGAGTTGGCTAATGAATTAATCAACTCTGCCAGTGTAATGAAAATCTCCATAAGACCAAGTGGATGTGGTTCAGAGTCTAGGGTTGCTGAAGACCAGGAGAACTGGGAAGAGTGGTGAGCTCAGAGAGAGTATGGGAGCTCCACGCCCTTTTCCCAGTCAGAAGCACAGGGACAGCTGACTTACAATTGCCATTGGAAGGGGAGGGCAGTCTTGTAGGGCTGAGCTCTTAACATGTGGAAACCTGTGTTATCTTTGTGCTGATGGTGTCAGAATTGAGTTCAGTTGTGGGACACTTATCTGGTGTTTGTGATTTGCTTGGAAGTATGGGAGGAAAAAAAATGCACATTGTAATTAGAGTCAGAGTCTTAAAACTCATCACTTCCTATTTAATATAGTTTACTATTTTAAATGCCTTCAGGTTATTTATACCCATCGTGTCTATGTGGTGTAAATGTTATATATAACTGTAAATGCAACTACAGGTATAAGAGTTTCAGTTCCTCTGACATCCTCTCCAGTCCTTGTATTGTCAGCATGGTTTGTTTATTTGTTTGCTACCCTAATAACTGTGGTTGTAATTTTCGGTTCCCTAGTGACTAAGGATGTTGAACATCTTTTCATATGCTTATTTGCCAAGAGTGATATTTTCAAAACTTAAGTCAAATCATATCAATCCCCTGCTTAGAACCCAATGGTTTCCCAAGGCACTAAAATAAAACCATCACTCTGACCTACAACGCAGGGGCCACATTCAGTCAACTCTATTTTCTGCCTCTCTTCCTTTTGCTTTCTCCACTCCAGCCACACTGGCCTCCTTTCCCACCTCAGGAGAACTTGTTGTTTCCTCTGCCTAAAATGCCGTTGGCTCTGATTTTCATCTGATGGGGATGTGGGAGCTTCTTCTCATTTTTCAGGGGTAAGCTTAGTGTCACCACTTCCGAGAGGCCTTCCATGACTACCCTGACCTAAGTAGACAAACCGCAGTCACACTCCTCTATTGTATTGCTTTGTTTTATTTTTGTCATAGAAGTTGGCTCTATTTGCCAACATTTTCGTTTTTTGTGTTTTTTTGGCTGTGTTTGTCTTTGTTGCTGCTTGCAGGCTTTCTCTAGTTGCAGCAAGCGGGGGCTACTCTTCATTGCAGTGTGCAGGCTTCTCATTGCAGTGGCTTCTCTTGTGGCAAAGCGAAGGCTCTAGGGCATGTGGGCTCAGTAGTTGTGGCACACAGGCACTTGTCCCAAGGCATGTGGGATCTTCCTGGACTAGGGATCGAACCAGTGTCCCTTGCATTGCAAGGCAGATTCTTAACCACTGGACAACCAGGGAAGAGCCAGCATCATCTCATTAATTTATACATGTGTATACTGCCTGTTCGGAGAAGGCAATGGCACCCCACTCCAGTACTCTTGCCTGGAAAATCCCATGGACGGAGGAGCCTGGTAGGCTGCAGTCCATGGGGTCGTGAAGAGTCAGACATGACTGAGCGACTTCACTTTCACTTTTCACTTTTATGCATTGGAGAAGGAAATGGCAACCCACTCCAGTGTTCTTGCCTGGAGAATCCCAGGGATGGGGTTGCACAGAGTCGGACACGACTGAAGTGACTTAGCAGCAGCAGCAGCAGCACACTGCCTGTTTCCCCTCAAGGGGGGCAGGGATTCTTGCTCTTGTGTTCCTCTATATCTCCAAAGCCTAGATGAGCCCCTGGCACACAACAGGTGCTCGGAATGTATTTGCATCAGTAACTGAATCTCTAGCACCTAACAGTGTGCTTGGCAAAAAATGAAAGTGAAAATCCCTCAGTCATGTCCAACTCTTTGCAACCTTATGAATTATATAGTCCATGGAATTCTCCAGGCCAGACTACTGGAGTAGGTAGTCATTCCCTTCTCCAGGGGATCTTCCCAACCCAGGGATTGAACCCAGGTCTCCTGCATTGCTGGTGGATTCTTTACCAGCTGAGCAACCAGGGAAGCCTTCACACTATGCTTGGCAAATAATGGAGTTTAACAAATGTGGGTGGACTGAGCCTCATTCTTGTATGGAATCTATTATTATCTCTTCAAGCTTCTTAGGCTTTGCATGGCCATATAAAGTCTCCTCTAGCCCTGACATCTTTGCATCCGAAGCCTCAGAATTCAGAGACAAGCTAGAATGGAAAGGAAATAGCAGTGGAGAACAATCAGCTGTATTGACATTCAGAATACAAAGAAAGCCTGCTGACAGATTGTTTCATTTAGATTTTGGTGCACAACAAACAACCCAAAAGCTTAGTGGCTTAAAACAACCACAGTGATTTATTTATCTCATAAATCTACAATTTGAGCAACACTCAGTGGGGAAGGCATGCTCCTGTTCCAGGCAACGTCAGCTGGGGCAGTTCAGTTGGGGACTGGAGGATCTACTTCCAAGATGGCTCAGTCACATGGCTGGCAAGTTAAAGCTTGTTAGCCAGGAGCCTGGCTGTGGCTATAGCTGAAACACTTACAGGTACCCTCTTCATGTGGCCTGGTTCTTCACAGAATGGTGGCTGATTTCTAAATGCAAGTACCCCAAGAGGACCAGGCAGAAGATCTATCTCTTCTTCTGACTTAGCTTTGGAAATCGCATAGCATGGCATCACATAGCATCACACCGCCCAGACTCAAGGTGAGAGATCTTACAGCAAAGAGCATCGGTGTCAAATTGTAAAAGGAGCATGTGGGAGGGACGATCTCATTAAGACCACCTTGGAAAACATAATCTGATGCAAGAATAGTTCTTGCCAACCTACATAGTAGAGAAGAGCCCTTGTGATGATGTCTGCCACCTGCTGTCTCCCAAAGATATATACACAAGTAGCAGGTCCAGCCCCTGGAGGGCAATCTCTGAGCAAGGACCATCCGGCCCAGCTGCCCCTCCCCCTGGTTCTAGGCTCCTACTGAGAGGGTAACAGGCAGGAAGGACAGGGGTCTCCAAATGGAGGAAATATGCTGCAAGTGTCAGACATTTTTTATCTCGCTCTAAAGTGGCAGGGTGATGCTGAAGCTGGAACTCCAGTACTTTGGCCACCTCATGCGAAGAGTTGACTCACTGGAAAAGACCCTGATGCTGGGAGGGATTGGGGGCAGGCGGAGGAGGGGATGACAGAGGATGAGATGGCTGGATGGCATCACCGACTCGATGGGCATGAGTTTGAGTAAACTCCGGGAGTCAGTGATGGACAGGGAGGCCTGGCGTGCTGCAATTCATGGGGTTGCAAAGAGTCGGACATGACTGAGTGACTGAACTGAACTGAACTGAACTGAAAGTGGCAGGAGGAAACAAACTACAAGTATTAAGATTTTTTTCCCTTCTCTATATAACTTTTAAAAGAGATTTCTCTGAAAATTCTGTGATGCCATGATGACACCTGGCTCCACCTGAGCTTAACTGTTCTCCAACCTTGAGGTAACCAATGCGGTTTTCTTATGGAAATGTTTGTCTTTAGCTATGTTAATGAACCATGTATTTACCCTAGACTATGTATTTACCCTAGACTATGTATTTACCCTAGACTCTGTCTTCAAGAGTCTTCAACTTGGAAGAAGAGTTATGACCAACATACACAGCATATTAAAAAGCAGAGACATTACTTTGCCAACAAAGGTCCATCTAGTCAAGGCTATGGTTTTTCCAGTAGTCATGTATGGATGTGAGAGATGGACTATAAAGAAAGCTGAGTGCCAATGAATTGATGCTTTTGAACTGTGGTATTGGAGGGGACTCTTGAGAGTCCCTTGGACAGCAAGGAGATACAACCAGTCCATCCTAAAGGAGATCAGTCCTGGGTGTTCATTGGAAGGACTGGTGCTGAAGCTGAAACTCCAATACTTTGGCCACCTGTGGGGAAGAACTGACTTATTTGAAAAGTCCCTGATGCTGGGAAAGATTGAAGGTGGGAGGAGAAGGGGACGACAGAGGATGAAACGGTTGGATGGCATCACCAACTCAATGGACATAACCTTGAGTAAGCTCTGGGAGTTGGTGATGGATAGGGAAGCCTGGAGTGCTGCAGTCCATGGGGTCACAAAGAGTCAGACACGACTGAGTGACTGAACTGAACTGAATTGTCTTCAAGTTAGTTCCACTTAAGACTCAAAACTGACTTAACAAACCGGTATATTTTATTCACGCAAATGTTCTCTTAAGCTATGTTCATGAGACTGTATTTGCTTGGAAACCTGCCTCTCTTCAAAATTCATGTCAATCATTTTATGGCCCAGGACAACTCCCCTTGTGCCGATGTTATCTCAAAATGCATGATGTGGGTGAGGGGCCTGGTGCCATTCTCTGAGTTTTGAGACATTTCCTTTCTCTAATTAGCAGACTGCTAGGAGCTATATAACATCCTGCTAAAGACTAGTAGGGGACACTCTTTCTGCCCCCTTCTGATGTCTATGTCAGAAGCTTTCTCTATCTCTTTTATGCTTTAATAAAACTTTGTTACACAAAAACTTTGAGTGATCAAGCCTTGTCTCTGGCCCCGGATTGAATTCTTCTCCTCCGGAGGCCAAGAATCCCGACGTCTTTCATGGTTCAGCAACAATCTTTCATCTTGGGGGATGGTCCAGGATTCTTCAGGACAAGGTAAGCTCTAGTTCTTTGTTCTCCTAGTAAACACGTTTTCTGCTGTATTTTACTAACTCTAGGGTGTGTTTGTATGAATGAATGACATATCCTGCACAAAGCAAGTGAGGAGCCCTGCTCTGCAGTTCCGCGGTGACCTCATAGGGCTTATGGCAGAAACCCTGTTGGGTTTTCTACAGACCTGCCAATGCCAAGAGGCACACAATATCTCCTTTGGGGATTGGCCAGAAATGGGCAAAGCGGATAGACCGAACTCTCCTTTCTCAGTCAAACTTTCTGGTCTCTTTGACCATTTCATAACTTCTTGGGAATTAGAACTACTAACCTAATCTGTTGGCTCATAGACTTTCAAGGGACTTGTGATCTATGCTGTTACTGCGTACTGTTGCTTAGGCCCCAAACTTAGATTGATAGTCAGGAAGCACCTAGCCTCGCTAGGAGTCAAAAGTTTGGAAGCTAGATGGAGCTCTAGCTCCAAGAGCATCTCCCGGGTTAAAGGTTACTCAGATAGGAAGCACAGCGGGCTTCTTCCTTTGGGAACACTAGCTCTTAGTGCACCAGAGGAGGCTCTCCAGTGGCTTTTGTCCCAACTCTTTAGATATTCTTTCTGTGGAATTGTGGGAATGAACTGGAAGGACTGGCCCTAATAACTCGAGAACAAAAATCACTTTTTCCTCACTGGCCAGCCCTTCACCATCTCTTTTGCTATCGCTTATACTGGACAGGGGAGCCTAGTGGGCTGCCGTCTGTGGGGTCACTTAGAGTCGGACACGACTGAAGTGACTTAGCAGCAGCAGCAGCAGCATACCGGTGTGGTGAAGGAACATATCAGTTTTATGTTTGTACCAGTCTTATTGTGGTCAGGAATATACTGAGGGTCAGGCACAGGCACTCAGGTGACAAATGTTTCCCTCAGTGGTCTTAGCTTGGGAGGCATTCCAGAAGGTTACTCCAAATGCACCCCGGGTGGCAAAAGAGGCAAGCAAGGTTCTAATGGTGAGAAACTGGACACTAGTCTGGGATGCCATCAGGTCTACCCCTGGTGCATCTCTACCCCACCTTGGTGGCAGAGCCGGGAGGGACAAGTATGGTGGCAGGGAAGGAAGCTTTGGTGAAAAGCCTGTCTACACCCCCATCTAGAGCAGGGAGGGATGCTTCTGGTAGAAAGATGGTGCTGGTCTCTTTTTCCTCTCTTACAGATTGGAGCTAACAATTCCAGCCTCACTCCTTTGAACCGTATCCTGAAAAATGGGTAGATTTGATCCCCAGAGCTTAAAGAAGACACATCTGATCTTCCTGTGTGATACCGCATGGCCATGGTATCCATTGGAGGACGGTGAACAGTGGCCGGTTGGAGGGTCTCTTAATTATAATACTGTTTTACAATTAGACCGGTTCTGTAGAAAACAAGGGAAATGGGTAGAAGTAGCATATGTGTTGCCCTTTTTCTCTCTGCGAGACATGCCAGACTTAAGCCCTGAGGGTGTAGATTTGGGTGTGAAATCTACATAGATTGTCCTCCCCCATGTCCTCCTACGTCGCCTCTGTACCCGGGGCTCCAACCTGAGCAAACTGAAAGTCAGAGAACCGTCACAGGAAGGGTTGCCTTGGTCTCGGTAAAAACCTAAACTGAGATTCAAACTGCCCAAGTGGAAGTCCAAACAGCTGAGGGGGTAACAGGCAGGAAGGCCAGGGGTCTCCAAAGGGAGGAAATAGGCTGCAAGTGTCAGGCATTTTTATCTCTCTTAAGTGGCAGGAGGAAACAAACTAGTGATATTTCTTCCTTCTCTATACAAATTTTAAAAGGACGTTTCTCTTAAAATACTGTGTTGCAAAAAAAAAAAAAAAATACTGTGTTGCTATGACACCTGGTTTCACCTGAAGCTAACTTTTCTCAAACCTTGAGTTAACCAATACATTTTTCTTATGGAAATGTTTGTCTTAAGCTATGTTAATGTACTGTGCATTTACCCCAGACTCTGTCTTCAAGTCGGTTCCACCTAATGGCTCAGAACCTACTTGACAAACCAGTATGTTATACTCAGATATTGTTCCCCTAATCTAGGTAAACGAAACTATTTGTATGCTAATCTGCCCTACTACAAGATTCAAGTCAATCGTTTTATGGCCCAGGATGAATCATCTGGAGCCAAGATTATCCAAAAATGCATCTTATGGATGAGGGGCCTGGTGCCATTCTGAGCTTTAAGACATTCCTTTCTTTTCATTAACAGACTGCTAGTGACTATATAACATCCAGCTGAAGACTAGCAGGGGGGTACTCTTTCTGCCCCCTTCTGATGCTTATGCCAGAAGCTTTCTCTATCTCCTTTATACTTTAATAAAACTTTATTACACAAAAGTTCTGAGCGATCCAGCCTTGTCTCTGGCCCCAGATTGAATTCGTCTCCTCTGGAGGCCAAGAACCCCAGCGTCTTATCGTTCACAACAACTTTTCACAACCCATCTCAGTACAACCTCAGACTACTCTGGTTTCAATAGAAACTCAGACAATCAAAGTAAGAGAAGCTCAGACAGCAAAAACTAAGGGTGAAATACAGAATGAGATGGAGGACAGGAGACAAAGAGATAAAGAAAAGCAGGTTTCTCCAATCTATCCCAGGGATCATATACACAGAGCAGCCAGAGAGGCTGAGAATAGCCACACAAGCTGTTGCCTCTTCATGAAGCGCCCACCAGGAGAAATAATCAGTGTATGAGAGTTAATATGCCATTTTCTTATCAACAAATACAAAGAATCAAGGAGGATCTGGGAGACTACTTAGAGGACCCAGAAAAATATATTAGAGCTTTTAAAGGTGTTACTCTGCTTTATGACCTTCCTTGGAGAGATGTGATGTATATCCTGGGACAAATACTAACTAGAAAAATCAAGTTTTGGGGAAAGCGGTTGCCTATAGAGATGAATGGCTTGCTAATGAATCAGTAGGGAAGAGGGAGGACAAGATAGCCGCCCTCCCCACTGGGAATCAGGTGGTCCCAACTATAGAACCAGATTGGGACTATAACACAGCTAAAGGAAGATAGGATCAGAGTCATTTTGTCAGATGTGTTCTTGAAGGACTCAGGCAAGCATGTGCTAAGACTTTAAACTATGCCAAATTGGCAAACATAGAACAGGAAGAGAAGGAAGCTCCTGGTAAATTCCTAGGTAGACTGAGAGAAGCCCTTTGCAGATTCACTGAGATTGACCCCAAAAGTGAAGAGGGAGAAGTGATCTTAAAATATAGATTTCTCACTGAGTCTGCTCCAGATATCCACTGTAAGCTATTAAAACAGGCATATGGACCAAATCAGTCTTTTAGGTAATCTGTTACAACTGGCTCAGACAGTCTGTTACAGCAGGGAATATGAGGGAAAGAAAGAAAGGCAGAGAAAGACAAAGGAACAGGCGGAAGCCCTTGTAATGACTGTAAAAACTGTTCTTAAACAGCCTGAGAAAAATGCCCAGAGGGACCCAGGTGCAAAGGGATGGGCTTCCTATTACTGTGGAAAGGAGGGACACCTCAAGTAGGATTGCCCTCAGGCATCTAAGCCGCCCCCGGCTCCGTGTCCAGTCTGCAAGGGACCGCACTAGAGGAGAGACTGCCCCCAGAGGCATAGGTTTCAGGGGTTGGACTCTCAAGACAATCAGGACTGAAGGTGCCCAGGGGTCCCCATACAAGCTCCCGTCCTAATTACACCTGAGGAACCGTGGGTATTAATAATTGTGGGGGGCCAATCCCTCGATTTCCTTTTAGAAACTGCTTACTGAAGCTCCTGGCCCACTTTCTTCCCTATCTGCTTCCATAATGGAACTGTCTGGATTAGCAAAAAGGTATTATTTCAGTTGTCTTTAAGCTGCAACTGGGACTCTGTGTTATTTTGACACAAGTTTCTGATCTTACCAGAGTCTCCCTCACCCCTTTTGGGGAGGGATATACTGAGCAAGGTCCATGCCTCTGTTTTCAAGAATATGGATTCCTCCCTTTCTTTCCCATTAATTGAACAAAATGTAAATCCTAGAGTGGGGGCTGATGGAAAATCTATGGATCAAGCACAAAATGCTTTCCTGTAGTTGTCAAGCTCAAAGACCCGGATTTATTTCCACATAAAAAGCAGTATCCACTGAAACCTGAGGTTATGGAAGGGTTAAAACCCATCATTGAGAATTTAAAGGAGCAGGGGCTATTAATTCCCTGTAACAGTCCATGCAACACTCCTATTTTGGATATAAAGAAATCAAATGGTAAATGGAGACTAGTTCAAGATTTAAGAATAATAAATGAGGCTGTAGTTCCTTTACACCCCTGGTGCCCAGTCCTCATACTCTATTGTCTGAAATTCCTGAATGAGCCAAATATTTCTCAGTAATTGATTTAAAAGATGCCTCCTATTCTGTGCCTTTGGCAGAGGAAAGTCAATTTCTATTTGCCTTTGAAGACCCTACACAGCCAGCTTCTCAGTTAACCTGGACAGCTTTGCCCCAGGGATTTCATGATAGCCCTCGCCTATTTGGGCAAAGTTTGTCACGGGATCTACAAAACTTTAATAGCTCTGAGGCAGTGGTGCTACAATGTGTGGATGATATTCTGCTCTGTGCTGAGACAGAGGAAGCTTGCTCACAAGCCTCAGAAGCTTTCTTAAACTTTCTAGCAGGCTGCGCTTATAAGGCTTCAAGGGAAAAGGCTCAGCTTTGTCAACAATCTGTTAAATATCTAGGCCTAATCATATCAGAAGGGACTAGGGCCATAGACCCTGAGAGAATTAAACCCATACTAAATCATCCCCTACCTATGACTCTAAGACAATTGAGAGGATTTTTAGGAATCACAGGCTACTGCTGCATTTGCATTCCAAGACAAACTGGTTTGGTCTCCAGATTCTCAAAGGCTTTTAAGGCTCTTCAGACTGCTGTCTTGCAAACTCCTGCTTTGAGCTTACCCACAGGGTCAGAATTTACTTTGTCACTGAAAGAAAAGGTATGGCCTTGGGAGTTTTGACACAAGCCTGAGGGCCTCACCAGCAGTCTATAGGAATGGAATCTTAAACTCTAAGGTTAATATTTGGATGATAGACAGTAGGCTTCTTAAATACCAGTCATTGTTAGAAGGATCAATAACTAAGCTTAAAGTTGGTGGAAATTTAAATCCTAACACTTTGCTTCCTGAGAAGGAAGATGAAACACCTGATCATGATTGTTCCCAATTTCTAACTTGAAACTATGCAGCTCGGGAAGATCTGATGGATTCCCCATTAGACAATCCTGACCTGGAAATAGTTACAGATGGCAGTTCTTTTGTTTGGGATGGGAAGCATAAAGCAAGTTACGCTATGGTGAAGGCTGAACAGGTTTTAGAAGCAAAATCTCTCCCCCAGGGAATGAGTGCTCAGCTAGGGACCAGAGCTCTAGAGTGAAGCAAAGGGCAGCAAGTAAATATCTACACTGATTCTAAGTATGCTTACTTGACTTAACAAGCTTACACTGCAATGTGGAAAGAAAGACAGTTTAAAATGGCAACAGGAGAACCTATTAAGCATTTCAGAGAGATCAAGAGACTTTTAACTGCTATATATTGTCCTAAAGAATACAGAGTGAAGTAAGCCAGAAAGATAAAGAACATTACAGCATACTAACACATATATATGGAATTTAGAAAGATGGTAATGATAACCCTATATGCAAAACAGAAAAAGAGACACAGAAGTACAGAACAGACTTTTGAACTCTGTGGGAGAAGGTGAGGGTGGGATGTTTCGAAGGAACAGCATGTATATTATCTATAGTGAAACAGATCACCAGCCCAGGTGGGATGCATGAGACAAGTGCTCGGGGCCTGGTGCACTGGGAAGACCCAGAGGAATCGGGTGGAGAGGGAGGGGGAGGGGGGATCAGGATGGGGAATACATGTAACTCCATGGCTGATTAACGTCAATGTATGACAAAACCCACTGAAGTGTTGTGATGTAATTAGCCTCCAACTAAAAAAAAAAAAAAAAAGAAGTAGCTGTTGTGCATTACAAAGGGCACAGCAGGGACATAGTAAAGTAGCTGAAGATAATCACCTGGTTGACTGTCAAGCCAGAAAAGCAGCACTTTACAAAATGCCTTCACTGCAGATGCCTTTGATCTGGACAGGTCCTTTGGAATAGGAAACACCACAATGTACTGAGGAAGAATTAGAAAGATACTAGAAAAGAGGAGCAAGGATTACTGATAAAGGATGGTTACAGTTCGAGGATGGACAATTAATAATTCCTGAAAATGCTCAATGAAAAAGTTTTCCTAAAGCCTTGGAATTAGCTAATTATGTAACTCAGCTCTCAGTCTTTCAACAGGCATTAATGGAACTCTGGGAAGTGACTCCTGACCTAGCCATGGAGTCAAGCAAGTGTCTATTTGAGCCAGGAACCAAGGTCCTGATAAAAATATAAGAATCTGGGGTCCAATCCCTCGAGCCCCTCTGGGAAGGCCCTTACCAGGTTATTCTTTCTTCTCCCACAGCTGTCAACGTGCCAGGAATTGATTCTGGGTGCACCACACTCAAGTGAAGAGGTGGTACTAAGAACTAAGTGACGTCATTTTATGTCTTTACTTTCTATGCTCTGACTTTGTCCTTTTCAGATGGGCCTGATAATCTATGTGAGCCTGCTTCTGCTGACTCTTAAAAATCCTGAGTCTGTCCTTTGATCCTCAAGACAATGCCTTCCTGTCCTGGGCTCACTCCTACACTGCATTCCACAATCAGTCTAACTGCTGGGTCTGCGGAATGCTCCCCTCTTCATCAGTAGAAGGCTTCCTGTGGTGGACATCTCCACTTCAAGGAAAGGACTTTCTCCAAGTCTGTGACTACCTTGGACAACAACAATCATACTGATGCCTCTTCTCCCTGCATCTGTAACTGTATAATTAGATTTGTTTCTAGTTGCATGAAGGCTTTTAAGTTCCAAACGGTTGTTCAAACTCCTGCTACTACAGCAGCTTCCCCCAACTACTACCTGGGGCCCCTGGATCAAGAGATCCTCAATATGAGGGTTAGGAAAACATGTTGCCCCACCAATTTAGGGACAACACCACTTATCAGATTGGAAGCAGTTATGGAATGAGAACAATGCCCCTTTCCCTTGGCAACATAATTCTCCTAAAATAAAAGGGGGAAATGAGAGAGTAACAGGCAGGAAGACCAGGGATCTCCAAACAGAGGAATAGGCTGCTAGTGTCAGACATTTTTTATCTCTCTCTTTAGTGGCAGGAGGAAACAAACTACAAGTGTTAAGATTTTTTCTCCTTCTCTATACAAATTTCAAAAGAGGTTTCTCTTAAAATTCTGTGTGGCCATGACACCTGGCTCCACCTGAACTTAACTTTTCCCAAACCTTCAGCTAACCAATGCATTTTTCTTATGGAAATGTTTGTCTTAAGCTATGTTAATGAACTATGTATTTACCCTAGACTCTGTCTTCAAGTCGGTTCCGCCTAAGACACAGAGCTGACCTGACAAACCATGCAAATATTCTCTTAAGTTATGTTCATGAAACTGTATTTGCTTGGAAACCTGTCTTTCTTCAAGATTTATGTCAATCATTTTGTGGCCTGGGACAACTCCCCTTGTGCCAATGTTATCTCAAAATGCATGATATGGGTGAGGGGTCTGGTGCCATTCTCTGAGTCTTGAGACATTTCCTTTCTCTAATTAGCAGGCTGCTAGGAGCTATATAGGTGAAAGTGAAAGTCGATCAGTCGTGTACGACTCTTTGCGACCCCATGGGCTGTATAGAATTCTCTAGGCCAGAAAACCGGAGTGGGTAGCCTTTCCCTTCTCCAGGAGATCTTCCCAACCCAGGGATCAAACCCTGGTCTCCTGCATTGCAGGTGGATTCTTTACCAGCTGAGCCACAGGGGAAGCCCAGTAGCTATAAAATATCCAGCTAAAGACTAGCGGGGGTGGGGGGGGGGGGGACTCTTTCTGCCTCCTTCTGATGTCTATGTCAGAAGCTTTTTCTATCTCCTTTATACTTTAATGAAACTTTATTACATAAAAGCTCTGAGCGATCAAGCCTCATCCCTGGCCCCGGATTGAATTCTTCTCCTCCGCAGGCCAAGAATCCTGGCATCTTTCATGGTTCTGAAGGAGGAAACAGACAGAACAGGCTCTATCCTGAAAGCAGGACTTCATCTTGGACTGTGGACTTTGAGCCATATGCCCAGTATCTATGGAAACGACATACCAACTGGAAAACCAGACCCCTGGAAGGAAGAGCCCTAGGGCTCCTACCTAGACTCTCCATCGCCTAAAAGAATACCCTAATTATCTGTGTAACTATATAGAATCTCTGATCTGTGAACAGGATATTAAACTTCTTAACTGGACTACCTGAATTACTTGAACCATCAGGATAAAGAACTCCAGATTTTTCATTTTTAAAGAAACTATATGTATGAGAAATTTACAGAATGGAGAATGAAAAGGTACCTTTTTAGCTTCAGGATTCATCCTTGCAGTTTTAAATGCAACATTATCCTGATTTTACTGCATATTTTTTCAGTATCCAACATCTTACTAATGCCACATTCTTTTTTGGTTAATCCCTATAAAAACCTAGAAGGAAGGGAAATTTAATTTTTGAAGAGGGGAAGAGTTACCCAGAATTAATCTTTCTAGTTTTTAGTGATTTGGTGGACGTTTCAAAGAGATAAGTAGAGACAAAAGATATTTTTAAGAATAATAAAATTTGTTAGTTGCTTTATGATATTTCTAAGAAGTCTTAAACTATAAGAATTCAGAAGGGGCATTTGACATGATTTGACATTGGATCTCTTGTTAAGATAATTTTCTACCAAATCACCAATTTCTTTGAACTATAGGGGCCACTGTCACTGGGGATATCTTGATTGATTTCTAAATACTGATAGGGTTAAAATATGAAATATGCAAATTTCCTAAAAAAATTTAGATATAAACAAATAAGAGAATTGCTGTTGCTTCTGATGGTCAGAGGCAAAGGACAGCAGCCCTGAGAAAAATCCCATTCTTGGATCAGAACTTCTCAAGTGTACCATCTTGGTGCACTTACCTGCCATCCCAAACATTTTCTTTAAAATAGACACAGATGGAAAGAATGTGTGAAGTCGCCAGTGGCCAAAAGTAGAAGAAACACAATCTCCTTTAGTCTCAGGTATGTGGAGAAGGCAATGGCAACCCACTCCAGTACTCTTGCCTGGAAAATCCCATGGATGGAGGAGCCTGGTAGGCTTCAGTCCATGGGGTCGCTAAGACTCGGACGTGACTGAGTGACTTCACTTTCGCTTTCACTTTCATATAGAATCATACATTCTATTATGCTTATTCGGGTATGACCACAGGCCTATTGATAATTGTCCACTGTTAACTACCTAGGCTTAAGGCATATTAATGACAGGTTGACTTTGATTGTATATTTCTTTTTCCTTTGTCCAGACTAGTTTCATGGAATTTGGGGAGGTGGGTTTGGGCACGTACACTTAAGGTATATAAGGTTTTCACAAAAACTGGTTGGAAGTCATTGGCTAAGAGGAGACTCTGCCTTAGGCCCGCTGGTGTAACAACCTGCACTCCACTATATGCATTGTCCTACTGAGTGAGTTTTTTTTCTGGAACGTGTGGCTACAACAGTTCAGCAACAACCTTTCACTACTTCTGTGCCACCAGTTCTTCCAACAGTCACGATAATCCGGCCCCCAACTGAGTCTGAATTCTCTGTCCATGGGTACTACAACGATCCTGAAGACCACCCGGGGACACTCTAAGACAGATCTACAGTGGTTAGGAGTTTGAAGATAGACTTAGATTCAATCTCAGCTCTGCCTTTTATTACCTGTGTGTCTTTGGCTAAGTTACTTGTGCAAATCTCAGAAGAACCTCAGTCTCCGGTTTGAGGATAAGAAAGTGGTGGCAGGGATAAGAAAGGCTGTTATGTAATTAGAGATCATCAGTATTCAGTTCAGTTGCTCAGTCATGAACAACTCTGTGACCCCATGGACTGCAGCATGACAGGCCTCCCTGTCCATCACTAACTCCCAGAGTTTACTCAAACTCATGTCCATTGAGTCCGTGATGCCATCCAACCAGCTCATCCTCTGTCAACCCCTTCTCCTCCTGGCTTCAGTCTTTCCCCGCATCAGGGTCTTTTCAAATGAGTCAGCTCTTCACATCAGGTGGCCAAAGTATTGGAGTTTCAGCTTCAACATCAGTCCTTCCAATGAACATCCAGGACTGATCTTCTTTAGGATGGACTGGTTGGATCTCCTTGCAGTCCAAGGGACTCTCAAGAGTCTTCTTGAACACCACAGTTCAAAAGCATCAATTCTGAGGCACTCAGCTTTGTTTATATTCCAACTCTCACATCCATACATGACTACTGGAAAAACCATAGCTTTGACTACACAGACCTTTGTTGGCAATGCCTTTGCTTTTTAATATGCCGTCTATAAAAGGTTGTTGCTAAATGATAAGACGCTGGGATTCTGGGCCTCCGGAGGAGATGAATTCAATCCGGGGCCAGAGACAAGGCTGGATCGCTCAGAACTTTTGTGTAATAAAGTTTTATTAAAGTATAAAGGAGATAGAGAAAGCTTCTGACATAGGCATCAGAAGGGGGCAGAAAGAGTACCCCCCTGCTAGTCTTCAGCTGGATGTTATATAGTCACTAGCAGTCTGTTAATGAAAGAAAGGAATGTCTTAAAATGCAGAATGGCACCAGGCCCCTCACCCATAAGATGCATTTTTGGATAATCTTGGCACCAGAAGATTCATCCCGGGCCATAAAACAATTGACTTTAATTTTGTAGAAGGGCAGATTACCATACAAATTGTTTCATTTATATAGATTAGGGGAACAATATCTGAGTATAACATACTGGTTTGTCAAGTAGGTTCTGAGCCATTAGGTGGAACCGACTTGAAGACAGAGTCTGGGGTAAATGCACAGTACATTAACATAGCTTAAGACAAACATTTCCATAAGAAAAATGTATTGGTTAACTCAAGGTTTGAGAAAAGTTAGCTTCAGATGAAACCAGGTGTCATTATGGCAACACAGTATTTTAAGAGAAACCTCCTTTTAAATTTGTATAAAGAAGGAAAAAAATATCGCTAGTTTGTTTCCTCCTGTGGCTTAAGAGAGACAAAAAGGTCTGACACTTGCAGCCTATTTCCTCTGTTTGGAGACCCCTGGCCTTCCTGCCTGTTACCCTCTCATCTAGGTTGGTGATAACTTTTCTTCTAAGGAGCAAGCGTTTTTTAATTTCATGGCTGCAATCACCATCTGCAGTGATTTTGGAGCCAAAAAAAATAAAGTCAACCAATGTTTCCCCATCTATTTGCCATGAAGTGATGGGACCAAATGCCATGATCTTAGTTTTCTGAGTGTTGAGCTTTAAGCCAACTTTTTCACTCTCCTCTTTCACTTTCATCAAGAGGCTCTTTAGTTCTTCTCCACTTTCTGCCATAAGGGTGGTGTCATCTGCGTATCTGAGGTTATCCATATTTCTCCCAGTAATCTTGATTCCAGCTTGTGCTTCTTCCAGCCCAGCATTTCTCATGATGTACTCTGCATATAAGTTAAATAAGCAGGGTGACAATATACAGCCTTGACGTACTCCTTTTCCTATTTGGAACCAGTCTGTTGTTGCATGTCCAGTTCTAACTGTTGCTTCTTGACCTGCATACAGGTTTCTCAAGAGGCAGGTCAGGTGGTCTGGTATTCCCACTTCTTTCAGAATTTTCCACAGTTTATTGTGATCCACACAGTCAAAGGCTTTGGCATAGTCAATACAGCAGAAATTGATATTTTTCTGGAACTCTCTTGATTTTTCATTGATCCAACAGATGTTGGCAATTTGACCTCTGGTTCTTCTGCCTTTTTACAATACAGCTTGAACATCTGGGTGTTCATGGTTCACATACTGTTGAAGCCTGGCTTAGAGAATTTTGAGCATTACTAGCATGTGAGATGAGTGCCCAGTAGTTTGGGGATTCTTTGGCATTGCCTTTCTTTGGGATTAGGATGAAAACTGACCTTTTCCAGTCCCGTGGCCACTGCTGAGTTTTCCAAACTTGCTGGCATATTGAGTGCAGCACTTTCACAGCTTGCTGGAGTGGCAGATGCGTGACGCTGGAGCTGCAGCTGTGAGGAGATACCCCACATCCAAGGGCAAAGGAGAAGCCCCAGGAAGACAGTACGAGAGGTGAATTTGCATTTAGAATCAAACCCCATACCCACCAGAGATGCTCAGAGGGCTCAGAGATACCTTGTGTGCACCAGGACCCAGAGACCCCGCAGAGACTGAGACAGAACAGTGTTTGGGTGTCTCCTCAGGAGGTATGGGTCAGCAGTGGCCTGCTGCAGGGGCAGAGGCTCTGGGTGCAGCAGACCTGGGTATGACACAAGCCCTCTTGGAGGAGGTCGCCATTAACCCACCATAGAACTGCCAGAACTTACACAGGACTGGGGAAACCGACTCTGGGAGGGCAAAGACAGAAACTTGTGCACACCAGGACCCAGGAGAAAGGAGCAGTGACCCCACAAGAGACTGATCCAGACTTGCCCATGAGTGTCCAGGAGTCTCTGGCAGAGGCGTGGGTCCGTGGAGGCGTGGGTCAGGGTGGCCTGCTGCAGGGTTGGGGGCACTGAGTGTAGCAGTGCATGCATGGGACCTTTTGAAGGAGGTCGTCATTATCTTCATCACCTCCACCATAGTTTGGCCTCAGGTCAAATAACAGGGAGGGAACACAGTCCTACCCTTGAACAGAAAATTGAATTAAAGATTTACTGAGTATGGCCTCACCCCTCAGAACAAGACCCAGTTTCCCCCTCAGTCAGTCTCTCCCATCAGGAAGTTTCCATGAGCCTCTTATCCTTCTCCATCGGAGGGCAGAGAGAATGAAGACCACAATCACAGAAAACTAACCAATCTGATCACATGGACCACAGCCTTGTCTAACTCAATGAAACTATGAGCCACACCATGTAGGTCAAACCAAGACGGACAGGTCATGGTGGAGAGTTCTGACAAAATGTGGTCCACTGGAGAGAGGAATGGCAAACCACTTCAGTATTCTTGCCTTGAGAACCACATGAACAGTATGAAAAGGCAAAAAGATATGACACTGAAAGATGAACTCCCCAGGTTTGTAGGTGCCCAACATGCTACTGGAGATCAGTGGAGAACTAACTCCAGAAAGAATGAAGAGATGGAGCCAAAGCAAAAACAACACCCAGTTCTGGATGTGACTGGTGATGGAAGTAAAGTCCGATGCTGTAAATAGCAATATTGCATAGGAACCTGGAATGTTAGGTCCATGAATCAAGGCAAATTGGAGGTGGTCAAACAGGAGATGGCAAGAGTGAACATCGACATTTTAGGAATCAGCGAACTAAAATGGACTGGAATGGTGAATTTAACTCAGATGACTATTATATCTAGTACTGTGGGCAAAAATCCCTTAGAAGAAATGGAGTAGCCATCATAGTCAACAAAAGAGTCCGAAATGTAGTACTTGGATGCAATCTTAAAAACAACAGAAAGATCTCTGTTCATTTCCAAGGCAAACCATTCAATATCACAGTAATCCAAGCCTATGCCCCTACCAGTAATTGCTGAAGAAGCTGAAGTTGGATGGTTCTATGCAGACCTACAAGACCTTCTAGAACTAACACCCAGAAAAGATGTCCTTTTCATTATGGGGGACTGGAATGCAAAAGTAGGAAGTCAAGAAATACCTGGAATAACAGGCAAATTTGGCTTGGAGTACAGAATGAAGCAGGGCAAAGGCTAACAGAGTTTTGCCAAGAGAAGGCATTCAAACACACTCTTCCAACAACACAAGAGAAGACTCTACACATGGACATCACCAGATGGTCAATACCAAAATCAGACTGATTATATTCTTTGCAGCCAAAAATGGAGAAGCTCTATAGAGTCAGCAAAAACAAGACTGGGAGCTAACTGTGGCTCAAATCATGAACTCCTTATTGCCAAATTCAGACTTAAATTGAAGAAAGTAGGGAAAACCATTAGATCGTCCAGGTATGACCTAAATCAAATCCTTTATGATTATACATTGGAAGTGAGAAATAGACTTAAGGGACTAGATCAGATAGACAGAGTGCCTGATAGACTATGGATGGAGGTTCATGACACTGTACAGAAGACAAGGATCAAGACCATCCCCAAGAAAAAGAAATGTAAAAAAGCAAAATGGCTATCTGAAGAGGCCTTACAAAGAGCTGTGAAAAGAAGAGAAGTGAAAAGCAAAGGAGAAAAGGAAAGATATACCCATTTAAATGCAGAGTTCCAAAAAACAGCAAGGAGAGATAAGAAAGCCTTCCTCAGTGATCAGGGCAAAGGAATAGAGGAAAACAATAGAATGGGAAAGACTAGCGATCTCTTCAAGAAAATTAGAGATACCAAGGGAACATTTCATGCAAAGACGGGCTCAATAAAGGACAGAAATGGTATGGACCTAACAGAAGCAGAAGATAATAAGAAGAGGTGGCAAGAATACACAGAAGAACTGTACAAAAAAGATCTTCATGACCCAGATAATCACAATGGTGTGATCACTTACCTAGAGCCAGACATCCTGGAATGTGAAGTCACGTGGGCCTTAGGAAGCATCACCACAAACAAAGCTAGCAGAGGTGATGGAATTCTAGTTGAGCTATTTCAAATCCTAAAAGATGATGCTGTGAAAGTGCTGCACTCAATATGCCAGCAAATTTGGAAAACTCAGCAGTGGCCACAGGATTGGAAAAGGTCAGTTTTCATTCCAATCCCTAAGAAAGGCAATCCCAAAGAATGCTCAAACTACTACACAATTGCACTCATCTCACATGCTAGTAAAGTACTGCTCAAAATTCTCCAAGCCAGGCTTCAGCAATACGTGAACCATGAACTTCCAGATGTTCAAGCTGGTTTTAGAAAAGGCAGAGGAACCAGAGATCAAATTACCAACATCCGCTGTATCATCAAAAAAGCAAGAGAGTTCCAGAAAAATATCTATTTCTGCTGTATTGACTATGCCAAAGCCTTCGACTGTGTGGATCACAATAAACTGTGGAAAATTCTGAAAAAGATGGGAATACCAGACCACCTGACCTGCCTCTTGAGAAACCTGTATGCAGGTCAAGAAGCAATAGTTAGAACTGGACATGCAACAACAGACTGGTTCCAAATAGGAAAAGGAGTATGTCAAGGCTGTATATTGTCACCCTGCTTATTTAACTTATATGCAGAGTACATCATGAGAAACGCTGGGCTGGAAGAAGCACAAGCTGGAATCAAGATTGCTGGGAGAAATATCAATAACCTCAGATATGCAGATGACACCACACTTATGGCAGAAAGTGGAGAAGAACTAAAGAGCCTCTTGATGAAAGTGAAAGAGGAGAGTGAAAAAGTTGGCTTAAAGCTCAACACTCAGAAAACTAAGATCATGGCATTTGGTCCCATCACTTCATGGCAAATAGATGGGGAAACATTGGTTGACTTTATTTTTTTTGGCTCCAAAATCACTGCAGATGGTGATTGCAGCCATGAAATTAAAAGATGCTTACTCCTTGGAATGAAACTTATGACCAACCTAGACAGCACATTAAAAAGCAGAGACATTAACTTTGCCAACAAAGTTCTGTGTAGTCAAAGCTATGGTTTTTCCAGTTGTCACGTATGGATGTGAGAGTTGGACTATAAAGAAAGCTGAGTGCTGAAGAATTGATGCTTTTGATCTGTGGTGTTGGAGAAGACTCTTGAGAGTCCCTTGGACTGCAAGGAGATCCAACCAGTCTGTCCTAAAAGAGATCAGTCCTGAGTGTTCATTGGAAGGACTGATCTTGAAACTGAAACTCCAATACTTTGGCCACCTGATGTGAAGAGCTGACTCATTTGAAAAGACCCCGATGCAGGGAAAGATTGAAGCCAGGAGGAGAAGGGGACAGAGGATGAGAGGATGGCATCACCGACTCAATGGACATGGTTTGAGTAAACTCTGGGACTTGGTGATGTACAGGAATCCTGGCGTGCTGGGGTCGCAAAGAGTCCGACACGACTGAGTGACTGAACTGAACTGAACAATAAATATTGTATGACTTGGAAGAATATCTGGAAGAAGTGAGCTCTCAAACTGAGGCCAGTGTGGCCTGCATGTCTCTAGTATAATGATGGAAGGTAGAAAGAGGAACTGTCCCTAATCCTACTTAGATCTGATTCGAATGCTTGGCTACAAACAAAGTGGAGATGCTAGGTAAGGCAGGTCAAAGAGTGAATAATGTTCGAAGGGCACTGTGCAGTTACCACTGTCAATGGCCGGCTTCCCTGGTGGCTCAGTGGTAAAGAATCTGCCTGCCAAAGCAGGAAATGCGTGTTCGATTTCTGAGTCAGGAAGGCACCTTGGAGAAGGAAATGACAATTCATTTCAGTATTCTTGCCTGGAAAATCTCAAGGACTGAGCTATAGGCGGGCTATAGTTCATGGGGTTGTAAAGAGTCAGACTCGACTCAGTAACTAAAAAACCTTGTCAACATACTGTCCCTGTCTGAGGACAGGCAGGTATCACTGACTCCCAATTTACAGTCCTTTCCTGTGGTTTTCTAAGAATTTTGGAATATTTCTTAAGTAGCCACGCTCTTTTTCACGCCCAGGGACATCTTAGGGCCGCGAGCCCCCTCCCTCCTCTCCTACCAGCAACTGCCCACTACGCTCCAGACACAGAGAAGGACATGCATCTCCTCACTAGAGATCAGGCTAGGGACACTACATGCACACAGCTGCTAGCTCTCTGACACCACTACTGCTTAGCCAGGAGCCTGGAACTATCAGACTGCATGGAGTAAAGCAGTAGGGCATCTTCGAGTTTTTGAGGGAGAAAGAGATCTTCAAGAGACAACTGCAGATTAGAGAGGTGTAGCCATCGCCCACAGTTACGGCTGAGCCGAGTCTAAGACCCGGACCTCCTGGGTACCACACCAGTTTGTTGGTCCTCCTTGCCGGGACACTCACCAGCCGGGGTGACGTGCTGCCCGCTAAGACACAACGCTCTGCGCTGTGGCAGGCCTCGCGCCCCGCCCCGAGGGCGTCGCGCTCCACTGCTCACAGGTCCCGGCCCTCCCACAGCCTCAGGTAGATGGAGAAGCTCAGCCAATCTCAAGGGCTCCGAGGCAAAGAAGGCGGGACGAAAAGGAAAAGTTTAGGACAGGAGCGCTAACCAATACGGCGCCTAGCTGCCTGAGCGACGGCCACCAGCACCCACTTGGAGACGCTGCCCTGAGTCAGGGGAATGTTAGTAGAGAGTGAACCAATCCGAGACGAGGGAAGACAAATTTGAGCCAATTAAAACTAAGAAGGCGGGAAGGGGCGGAGCTTTCCCGGTGGCTGCTCGTTGGTGGGTGAGGGTCAGCTTTCTCTGCTAGTTCCCACCCTCGGACTTCTTAGCCCCTGGAATTCGAGAGGGGCTCAGGGAGTTCCCGGAGGAGGGCGAAGAGGTATCGCCCGAGAAGGCCTGGGGTCGAGACTCCAGTTGGAGGAGGTGCTGGAAGCTACCGGGTGGGCATCGAGGAAGCGGAGGCTGCCCAAGGGGCGGGACTTCCGGGGAGGGGCTTTGTGGACGGGGCGGGGCCTGCTGCTAAGGTTAGGCCGAGGGGCGGGGCTAAAAGTAGACCCCTGGGTGTGACCTGGGAGAAAGAAGGGTAGTAATTTAAGGGAGCATCTCGGGGTCGGGATGCTGCTGCCAGAGGCTTTGGGGTGGCAAGTAGTAGCTCAGAGCTGACGTTAAGGTTTATAGGGAGGTTACCTGCCCTAACCCACTTTCCTCTCTTCCCAGGGAACCACTGGAGAGGATCTTCCTAGGGTCCCTTTCCCTTTGTGGAGTGCTATGGAGTTCCCAGAACACAGCCAGCAGCTGCTGCAGAGCCTCCGAGAGCAGCGGTCCCAGGGTTTCCTTTGTGACTGCACCGTGATGGTGGGTAGTACCCAGTTCTTGGCCCATCGGGCTGTGCTGGCCTCCTGCAGCCCATTTTTCCAGCTTTTCTACAAAGAGCGGGAACTGGACAAGAGGGATCTGGTGTGTATCCACAACGAGATTGTCACAGCCCCGGCCTTTGGACTGCTTCTGGACTTTATGTATGCTGGCCAGCTGGTCCTCAGGGGGGATACCCCTGTGGAGGATGTGCTGGCGGCCGCCAGCTACTTGCACATGAATGATATTGTCAAGGTGTGTAAGCGGCGGCTGCAAGCCCGGGCCCTGGCAGAGGCGGACAGTACCAAGAAGGAAGAAGAAACCAACTCACAACCCCCTAATTTGGAGTTTTTGTCCAGCACTTCCCGTGGTTCCCAGCCTTTGTTGGCATCAGCAGAGACATCAGGGCACTGGGGCAAAGGAGAATGGAAAGGCTCTGCAGCTCCCTCACCTGTCTGTCCTCCAGATGAGCCACCGATGCCAGCTGGGGCTGACACTACACAGCCTGGCGTGGAGGTTGAGTCATCGCATCTGTGGGCACCTCCTCTACCGGTGGCTGATGTCTCTCTTGCCAGCCCCAGCAGCTCCACAGAGACCAACCCTGCAAACTACTTCCCTGCTGCGGGCCTCCCAACTGTTTCAGTGGAGCCACTGGCTCCCCTTGATGTGGGTTCTGAGAGCCTGAGGGTGGCAGAACCAAGGGCAACTGGAGGACCGTTGCAAGGCTTTTATCCCCCAACTTCAGCTGCAGTCCCAGTTCCATCCGAGGTTCCAGCCCCCGCGGAAGCTGAGCTGGTACAGGTGAAAGTAGAAGCAATTGTGATTTCTGATGAGGAGCCTGACGTGTCAGAGGAACAGCCTCGAGGTCCTGAGGGACTCTTTCCTCCTGGAGGAGCCATGTATGGTGGACAGCCCCCCCAGCCAGAGGCCTTTGAGGAGCCACGGGCAGCAGGACTGGAGGAGGTGCGGCCCAGTGACCACTTCCTGACGCCAGATCCTCACCTACGCTACCATTTGCTGCCAGGTCCAGGGCAGTATCACCGAGGGCTGGTGACCTCGCCCCTGCCTGCACTATCCGCCATGCATGAGCCGCTCTACCTGCCTTCTGAGTATGAAGCAGCCCCAGGAAGCTTTGGGGGTTTTATTGAGGATGTTCCGACTTGCAAGACATGTGGGAAGACCTTCTCATGCTCTTACACACTGCGTCGTCACGCCACAGTGCACACGCGGGAGCGACCCTACGAGTGCCGCTACTGCCTGCGCAGCTACACGCAGTCCGGGGACCTGTACCGCCACATCCGCAAGGCTCACAATGAGGACCTGGCCAAACGCAGCAAACCGGATCCCGAGGCTGGCCCCGTCCTGGGAGCGCAGCCCCTCCCTGGCTCCCCGACCGCAGACAGACCGAACAGCAGTGCTGGAGGGCCACCCAAAGATTTTGTACTTGGCTCCAAAAACTAACACCCGGGAGAGCATGCGCCGATGCCAGGCCTGCTCTTGCCGCCACCAGGGGGTAGCACGGAAGGTGGAAGCGCCTCATTTCCTCAGCTGGGGACGGAATGAAGGTTCTGCCCAGGCTGAAGGTTCCTACCCTTTTCTTTTCCCAGCCAGAGAGGACTTTATGGGTATTGCATCTCAGCCAACTCCTCGCCGCGCTGGGAATTTTCCTGAGATGTAATCGCTTCTCACTCTACATTTTGGACCATAAAGCTGGCAGTGAAAGTATTGCTCTAAACCGGTTGGCTGGTTTCTTCCACAAACATGCATGCCTCTTGATTTTTTTCATAGCTTTCCTTCAGACTTTTTAGGAATCTGACACCTGCATTTGGGGTAGGGGTCAGGTTGCTTAGGAGGAAAAAAGTGAGGTAAGGAAAGGGTAATGTAGACTTTACTTAGGAAAAGTATACAAATTAGGTTATTTTACACGATTATGGTTTATTGTTGTATTTGAGCTCCTGTGCCCTGGGCTGTATTGGGGACTTCATATACTCATTTAATCGTCAACAACTTTATGAGGTATTATCCCTGTCCCCACTTTTTTTTCCCACAAAGGAAACTTGAGACTGAACAATCTACATTAGCTTGTTCAAGGTCACAGAGCTAATTAAGGCGCAGGCCAGAATTTGAACCCTGGCTTATGACTTCATGCTGGTTTGAAACTTTGTTGAAGATGGTTAACTTTGAACTAGAAGTTGTTTCTTTTTTGAGTGTTTGGTTTTGTTGCCTTACCCCTTTCTGTCTGCTTTCCATGTAGAAAGACTTGGTTGACTGTTTCAACGACAAATACTGTATTGATGACTTGAAATTTTTGCCTGCGTCTTATATGTGGATTGAGGTCTCTGAAGACAAACTGGAAGGCAGAAACACTACCGTGGAGGTAGGTGTGTGGGGGGAGGTTGGGGGCCTGTGAAATGGAAATGATGAGTACTTGGGAAAACTAAAGCAAGGAACACTGGAAGAGAGCCTCAGAGTTCATCTAGTCCAACTTTCTCACTTAAAAGGTGTGATGATAGCCTAGACAGGTCAAATAACTCATCTCTGATCACACAGGTGGTTACTGGCAATAGAGATAGCAAAGAAATGGGAGCTTGAGGTGTTGATGTGGCATGGGGGATAAAGCATTCTAGAAATGCAAGAGAAGGTCTGCCCCTGCCTGTGGTAGAATGGTGTTTGTATGATGGACCAGAGGGCTACCCACAAACCCTTTCTCTTTGACACATAAGGAACTGAGTGCAAAAAAAGCAGGAAGGAATATTTAGAAGATGAAAATATGAGTGAATTTCCTGAATTTCTTCTCCTTTTGGATTTGTTACATTCAGCACTGTGAACTCTTACTAGTAAGCTACTGTTTTTGAGTCATAGGAAGGAGACAGAGCTGAGCAAATATTTGGTCAAAGAAAGTTCCTTACCTGGTACATTATGGGGAGCAAAAGTTGATGTTTAACATTTCCAGGATTGGGAGTGAATTCCATGCCTTTCGTTTTTTTTTATCTTTTTATCTTTCAAATGCCTAATTTTAATTTATGCAAATACATTACTGCCTTAACTCCTTGGTGAAACAAGGCAAGATGTACATAAACCCAGTAAGAGCTATTTTAGCTGAGTGGAGCACCTTTTCCAAAGTCTTTCCTAGAGTAACTATGACATCAAACTGCCTATAAAAATCAGTTGCCTTTAAAAGAGTGAACTTTATGATTGTGAATTATCTGTCAATTTAAAAAAAAAAAACATGGGGCTGGGGGTGGGCGGGGGGAGGAGAAATCAGTTGCCTCAGAATGGTTCCTAAAAGCAAGGCATAATATGTGTACATGTATATATCGTGTATATAATTTCTCTGGACATCTGGGGGACACAGGAACCATTGTTATTGTCTTGGCCATGTGCAATACAAACTAAAGAGGATCTTACTTGGTGACATTCTCCTGAAGAGCATCTACTTTTAGTTCCCAGCATGGAATGCTTTCTTCATTGGAGGTGGCAGCTAGGAATTTGTAAGACATTTAAAGCAACAGCCAACACACTTACAGCCACAGTTGCCTCTCTTTATCTATCTGCTGGACACCAAGAACAGTTTATGCCTGTCCGTGGAAGTGTGATCAATAGAGAAGTTTCTCTGGTTTCCACTTCTCTTGACGGCCCATCCATGGATTCAAGGAACCATAGGTCAGCTTATCTAACCTCTAGTCCAACACTGGATCCTCCTTTTGCCAAGTGTTGAACCTCTGCTTGAAAGAGAACTCACTGTCCCCAAAGGAAATCTATTTAACTGTTGGGCAACCCTAATCACTAATAATTACTTCTACTGAGCCAAAATCGGCCTCCGATGCTGGGATGGGTCAGGCCCCAGGCTACCAAGAGTTTAACCCAAGAAGTTACTTGCTTTTGAGCTCCAAGTTGATTTAGTTTTCAGACAACCATCCTTTGCTCTCCAGTTTTAGAAACATATTCCTAGTTTAGGATTTCACTTATTTTCTTAATTGGCTATTTTGTAAGCATATGCCTTCACTTGCCCTTAGCTTTACAAAACTCACCATTTAGCCCTTCACATTTGATTTCAATTTCTCCAAAGCCAGTGATTCCAAAGATGATTTACTTGGATATATACTAATATTTTTATGGTTGGTTGGTTGGTTTTTTTTTGGGTAAATGATATAAAGTGCTCTAAAATCCCCACCTCAATTTTATCAGTAAGCAATTTCAGTATGCCATCTCTAAAAGGACTCTTAAAGAAGAAAAAAAAAAAAAGGACCAAATACCATGATCACCTGGGTCAGGAAGATACCCTGGAGAAGGAAATGGCAACCCATTCCAGTAATCTTGCCTGGAAAATTCCCATGGACAGAGGAGCCTGTTGGGATACGGTCCATGGTGTCACAGAGTTGGACACGACTGAATGACTAAACAACAACCACTATGATCACACCCAACAAAACTGATAATTCTTGTTCAGAGCTTCCTGATTGTCCCATAAAGTTGTTTTTTTTTTTTTTTTTCAAATAAGAATCCAAATTCTAAGGGTTTTAGGAGCTCTGTGCCAGGACTTCGGAGACCTATATATATATAATTATTTTTCATTATTTCACTTTCATAAACTTTTAATTTTCTTCAAATAAGAATCCAAAGTAGAGTCGTATTTATTTGGTTGATGTGTCTCAAACCTCTTTTTAAGATATAGAATCCCCTCTCCTTTTCCTTGCAATTTATTGCAGAAATTGGTTTTTGCATCTTATGGTTTCAGTCTGGGGTTTGCTGATTACCTTCCTATGGTATCATTTAACATGTTCCTCTGTCCAAAAATTCCTTTCAAAATATATATTTAAATAAAATGTTGACTAAAAAGTAATATAGGTATGTGTTATTTTGGCAAAATTGTAAAGATGGTGGGTATTGGTTTGGGGGAAACACCATTTTCAACTGTTCTTATGTGCTGAATCTTCACATCACCATGAATGCTTTCTCTTCAATCAAACCCTCAAATCCTGTGTGGAAATCCTTAAGGACTGGTAAGGTGCACTGCTTCCCCCTCCACAAACTTCTGAGTACACAGATTTAGCTACCTGATTCCTTCAGGATGTGCGCTGGGCAGACCTCCTCCAGACACATATCTGACTGCCTACCTTTGTCCACTTTCCCATTCATTAACATCTTTGTTAGAGCTGGTCTCCAAATTAAAGACCAAACTGTAAGTCTGACCACTTTGTATCTTAGTAATGCTAAAAAAAAGATTAGTGCAGTACACATCTACAGTACATTATTAAATATCAGCTTTATTTTTTCCTCATTGATACAGAACATAGCTTACTGTAACATCAAGTCTCAGGGGGAAAAAAAAAAGAAAATCAGAAAGCAAAACCAGCCCCAAAGATAACACACAACCATGACATAATTTGGCAACAGTCTAGGCTTGGAAATTTAAGAAGCTTGGAAGAGGAATAAAATATTCCTCTTTTGTTAGTTGTGTCCTTGGACTTAAAAGACTATTTGGTATAAAGACTTTTTGTTATAAGCTGATGGTTGTACTATTTAAGAGTACAGGGAGACATAGAGAGGAGCCTAGCTCATCGAGAGAGACACATTACTGATTAAGAGAGAAGAGCTTGTGTACACTTGGCAAGACCAAGAAGTTTTTGTCTGAAAACTGTGTTTATATGATGGCTAATGACATATACTTATTACTTTCATTCATAAATATAGAGGCAGAGCTATTATGATCTCATCTGCTCTGTACAACTCATACACTGTGGACATTAGAATAAGTGTGCAAAATGAGAAAGGAGCTCCCGGTTGAGGAAGCCTCCTACTGAGCCATCTGGACAAGATCTGCAGCCTGCACCTGCAGCCTGCACCAAGCTTCCAGAAAGTTCTGTCGGTGCTTAAAAGGCACAAAGGAACAAGAACCTTTCCTCACTGTTTCCCTCCTCTTTAAGGAATGGAGTTCTTACGAAATACAAGGTGACAGGTAAAAAACAGATCTATGTTTCTATCCTGTTCTTTATCGTATTGTTTCTAGAAGACTTGGTAAACTGTCTTTCCTTTATTAGAGAAATGAGCATGCTATAGGTAGGCACCTATTAAAAATTAAAGTGTTAATGAGTTTTCTGGCATGAGGTCTTTTGAATGGTTATAAAATATATACTTAGATGCTTGACACCAGGGGTTTTAAGATAGAAGGGTTTAATAAAAAAAAATAAATAAGTATACTATATTAATGATCTGAGTGTGAACAATAGCAAGGCTACAATAGCTAGAAATTATCCAGAGAAACAAGAGGAACTAGATACTTTTGTGGAGGATAAAGAATCTCAGATGTATGTGGAACATTAAGAAAAAGGAGTTACTTTAATCAAGTAGTTACTTTTAAATCTTTCATTTTGAGGCATGTGGGTCCAATCTATAATTGTCTAGTTTCACAGTATATATTTGCCAGTTTGTGACTGTGTAAGGGCTTTCCATTTTGGCTTTAGGAATCTGAGGAAATGAAGGAAAAAAACTGCTTTCTGCCTGTCCTTATTACTTCATCTTCTGCTAAGCCTTCTCCTTTGTATATGACTACATCTACCAACATCTATCATCAAAATCTATGCCAGAGCTCTGATTAATCCACCCATAGCTGATGAATGTTTTCTGGTTGTATTTCTCAAGGCAAATGTTTCTGATATATAATACCATATATTAAAAGCCATATAAATAGAAAGATGGAGAAACAAAAACACAGACTACGTAAGTGATAGAAGTTTGTCCAGCACTAGAAACAAAACAGAAGTTCACCTCAGTCAGAGGTATGGGGTTAACTTCTCTTGCTGAGGCTCAGGTTTCCCTTTGATGGGTCTTTAATGGTTCATCTAAGTTCAAGGGGAGGGGCATCATTCTTCCTTTAACCAAACATGCCCAGGTAGAGCTGCTTCTCTTTCCGATGGTAGCTGCTGAGTTCCAACTGTGTCCGCTGAAGGTACCTCCGGACATTGGCATCTTAGAACAGGACAAAGGAGGCAATTAGAGACAGACCCGTAATTGTACCTCCAGGCAGGAGAGGATTGTGAACACTTCCATTTCTTAAAATTTCTAAGATCTGCGTATATCACAACTATTCTATGCAACAGTACATTTCATTCATTAATACCACTTTTAATTTTTAAAAAATCTTGTATAGGGACTTCCCTGGTGGTCCAGTGGTTAAGAATCTACCTTCTAATGCCAAATGTTTGATTCTTGATCAGGGAACTAAGATCCTCTCTAGTTGTGGCACAGGGACTTAGCCGTCCCACAACATGTATTATCACCTATTTTCAACATGTGGGGCAACTAAGTCCCTGTGCCACAACTAGAGAGGTCACATGTGGCAATAAACCCTGATGCAGCCAAATAAATAAATATATATATTTTTAAAATTATTGTATAAGGCTGGGCTGGTTTCTAACTTAATAATGAAAAGGAGCTGGAAGAAAACAGTAATTTTAAGAGCATAGCCTCTAAACCTACTATACATGGGTAGCAGTTAATCTGTGTACTTGAAGATAAGAAACATGAGCAATGGTTCATATTTTATATCTTTATTAATTCATAATGACTTTTCTGGGCTTCCCTGGTGGCTCAGATGGTAAAGAATCTGCCTGCAATGCAGGAGATCCGGGTAACTGACACTTTAGTGACTTCTCCATTCAAATAGAGTGGTTCTGCTGAATTATTTTACGTTTGGGGACCCTCTTACTTCAGTAGCTGCTCTAAGCCATAATGCAAAATCGGAGACAATTTTCAGAGCTGAACCACCAACACAGGAACAAGTTTATCATTCTCTTGACGATATCCTTTTTGCCTTGGAAACAAGCCTCAAATTCTCAGGAGACCTGTCCTTCTTCTAGGTCATACCTGGGGTTAGCCGAGCTAAAGGATAAATGGATAGCCATGCAAAAGCCAGACCTCAGCTGGAGAACTGGTAGAAACAAGGATTATCAAGTTTATTCATTGGAATCTAGATCCTATTTTAGTCTCCATCTAGGAATTGAAACTTGGAATTCATGAGTAAAAGGCCTGTCATACATTGTCATACATCTTTTTATACTTTTTGAATATTGAATGTGTGAATATATTATTACCTATTTTCACAATACATTGAAAAATGAACTAAAATCCTCTCCCACAGATACTACCTCAGTAGCACGATTTTTTATGCTTCCCACTTCAGCCCCCTTCTCTCACCTTTTGGCTTCCTACTGACAGCAGCCATGAGGTAGTGCCGGGCCTGGTCATAGTCCTGCAGGTGGAAAAAGGCCACTCCAGCCCGATACAAGGCCTTGGCATTATCAGGCTGCCGCTCCAGGACTTTCTGGCTGTATTCTTTCACTCGTTCATAGTTTACTGGTTCCATCTGAAGGAGACAGGCTAATGGCGGCAAATGGAAGGAAGAGAGAAAAGGACCTTATTACACGATGTTCCATTGCCCAACACAAGGCAGTACCAAATCCAGGATGCTATCAACAACATTCACTCACCCAACAAATACATTTACGTGTCCACCATGTGTCAGACATTATTCAAGCCACTGGGGATGCAGCAGTGAGTACAAGTTTTACATACCTCAGTCTACTTTACTATCGAGCAAATACCCATTGTGTGTTGGGCTGGCCAGAAAGTTTGTTTGGGTTTTTCTGTAAGATATTATGGAAAAACTGGAACTTTTTGACCAACCCAATACCTAGCGTGGGTCAGGCCCAGCTATAAAAGTTGCTAAGACTAGAGCTTCCCTCATGGTCCAGTGGTTAGGAATCCGTCTGCCGATGCAGGAGACATGGGTTCGATCCCTGGTCCAGAAAGATCTCACGTGCCATGGAGAGACTAAGCCCTTATACCACCACTACTAAGCCTGTGCTCCAGAGCCTGGGAGCTCAACTACTGAGCCCACCCACAGCAACTACTGAAGTCCAAGTGCCCTAGAGCCTGTGCTTTCCAACAAGAGAAGCCACCCCACAGAGAAGCCCAAGGCACTACGCCTGCAGAAAAACCTGTGCAGCCATATTAAATAATTTTTTAAAAGTTGATTAGACTATACTTTAAATTTATGGGGACTCCCCTGGCGGTCCAGTGATTGGAACTCTTGGGGGGCAGGGGTTTGATCCTTGCTTGGGAACTGGATCTGGCATGCCACGTGGCAAAAAAAAAAATTATTTAAAACTCTTCATTGTCTCTCTTCTACCCAAGGCTCTCTATCTTGAATCTCCCATTTCACCACAATTCTTGTCCTGAGGTCCTAGTAACAACCACCACTGCCATTAATAGCGTGAGTAAACAGTAAGCACTGTGCCAGGGGCTTGGTTAATCTTAATCCACCGTCTGAAGTCAGTATGTGTTAGCATCTCCATTTAATGGATGAAGAAATTAAGGCTCACAAAGGTAAAGTAACTTGTCTAGAATCCCACAGCTTCTAGGTGGAATGAGTAAGAAATCCGAACCAAAGACCAACTCAAAAATTACCCTTCTCAATGATGATATATTATGTCACGAATTCCTTGGATAAAAGGATGGGACCTTGCCGGGAGCTGTTATGGGAGGTCCCGCCCGTGACGAGGTCATGAAGAAAATACCGGGCAGGCAAGGCCGTCCGGGACCCCATCCATGACGAGGTCACGAGGAAAAAACCTGACAGGCAAGGCCATCTAGGATAAGGGACCCTCCAGATTGGCCTCAGCCTCTACGCCACCCTGTATCCTCCCCCCTTTTCTGCTGTTGTTCTTGTTTGCCCTGCTGCGGATTCTTGTGTTGCCTGCCGAGAGCTCTCCTGCTCCTCTTTCACTGAATAAAGACCAACTTAAAACCCTAAATAATAAATCTCCTGGATGCTGGTACCCTATGAAGGGGCCAGGGATGAAGGAAATGCTTCAATTCAAACCCTTTTGCTGGCATTCTGGCTTGTGTGATAAATATGTGCTCTCATTGCAAAAAATGCTCTTGATTGTTCTAAACATCCTAAGCACAGTACGCTAACAAAAGAAACTATTAAGCATAGGCCCCTTCAAGGGGTGAGAAAAGCTCCACAAATATCATAGCCACAAATGTGCCTAATAGAAAATACTTTAGATAGAGATTAGCTGGTGACTTCTTGCAGGTAGTTAACTTTTAGGCTAAGAGCCTGTTTTGTGCCATATCTGCTGTTTCTGCAGTCCTTCGCATTTCTGTTCTGTAAAAATGTAATCCTATCTAGTTCCCATAGAGATGACGCTTATTAGAAAGAAAATAGATTAATTATAAAAAAACAGGGTCGCCTACTGAAGTTGCTTAAGTCACACCAGGTGCAAGCCATAAAATGTTAGCAGGCCTGAAGGCCAAATGATAAGAAAGACTCTTGTGAACGAAAAAGTATGTGGGTGACATCCTGTTCCTCTTGAAGGTCAAGTTGCTGTAATGTTTTGAGATGCCCTGTGTGTAAACAATATGTACTTCCCCCAAAAAGATGTTGTTAAGGGTATAAAGGGGCCGTGCAAAAATAAACTTCAGACTTAGACCTCGAGTTTTGTCTCACTCTCTCTCTCATTCGCCAACGCCGTTCATCCTGAGGGTTCCCCTTTATCCTGCTGGGGCTGGACCCCAGCAGGACCTCAAAGCACAAATCTGTGTAGGAGACAATTTTCAGACCAATGTTCTGTCTTTCTGTAATTAAGGGAAATGCATTTCCTGTTTAACAACTGTGGGAATTACACACAGCATTATTAAATCATGTGCTGGGAAGGAAGAAGTATCAGGGCTGATGTCTGCATCCCTTCTACAACATCCCCACCAAGTGGCCATATGGTTCATACTTAGGTATTTCCCCAGCGTTCAACTAACCCATCACTGATAGGTTACCGTGATGTAACCCATCGTTCCTTCATTCTACAACTAGTTCTAGGGTAATGACCATGTGCTAGGTGGAAGTAGGAGCAGGAGAAAAAGAGGAACAAGATAAGACACCTTAGTGAGTGATTAGAGCTTGCATCCTAATTCCCAGGGAGGAGGAACACACTAACAAATTCACTTATTTGTTAGTGCTTTGTGGAAAATAGAACTGTACTGGGACAGAGACTGAATGAGGTCAGAGTGATGCTTGATTACAGAAGGCGTCCCTGAGAAAGTGACTTTTGGGCCAAGATGTGAATGACAAGGGTCATTCAAGGGACAGGGCATTCCAGCCAAGAGAAGAGAGCCTACAAAGCCGGAAGGTGGGTGTATACTTTGTGAATTCAGTCTACAGAGGAGCCAGATCAAGTCAGGTTGTGCAGGTGAAGGTCAGAGTGTGAATATTTTCCTAAGTATAATAAGATGCCATTGGAGGGTTTTAGCGATGAGGTCTGATTTCCTTATCTGTGAAGTGGGGAAAATCATTACTACCTTGCATAATTTTTGTGAAGATGAGAGGTACTATAAATAAACTGCCCAACACGTAAATGTCACTGTCATGTAAGTGAAATTTCTTAATTTTAGTGAGTCTTTAGGAAACATCTACCAAGAACCTCCAAGCAGAGGGTCTACAGATGGATAAGCCCCAGTCTCTGCCTTCAGGTCCACCTGGACAGTCAAGATGAGTATGTATCTCATTTCCTTGATTTCTGGCCAATTCCCCAAGGTGTATTCTATTCTCTAATATACAGTATTCTGCAATAAGAACTTAAGTACAGAGGCTTCCCTGGTGGCTCAGTGGTAAAGAATCCACTGGCCAATACAGGAGACATGGGTTTGATCCCTGACCCGGGAAGATCCCACATGCCAGAGAGCAAGTAAGCCCATGTCTCACAACTATCGAACTTGTGATCTAGCGCCCATGAGCCACAACAAGAGAAACCACCCCAATGAGAAGCCCAAGCACCTCAACTAGAGTGGCCCCCGCTCGCCAAACTAGAGAAAAGTCCTCGCAGCAACAAAGACCCAGCACAGCCACAAAAAAAGTGAACTTGTCAGGTTTAATTTTAGCTCCACCACTTACTAGATGGTCCTTAAATCTACCTCAAAGGACTGCTGTGACACTTAAGGTTTATATGTATATATGTATCAAGGGCTTATACTGGCATTTCATAAATGTCACCTTAATGAGCCTTCCCTAACCACTACCATGCCTATGCCACTCACTATTCCCATTTTCTTTCTTTTGGCTATGCCATGCTGCATGTGGGATCTTTGTGTTTCCACCAGGGATTGAACTGGCACCCTCTGCTTTAGAAGCTTGGCATCCTAACCGCTGGACTGCCAGGGAAGTCCATACACCATTTTCTGCTGTCTCCTTTTCCATGTTACTTATCATCTTTGTCAACTACAAACGGGTGCTTGCCAACAGCAGGAGGCTGAATCCTGGGCTACTGCAGCTGCAGGCCTTGACACGCCCTGAGGGAGTTCAGAGTGGAGAATAAGGCACTGCGTGCCCCAGGAAAACAGGTGGAACAGGTCTTTAGATTGAACTCCCCCTTCACCAAAATCTTATATACTGACTCCCCACACTGCCTCTTTGGAGCGGTTTTTTTTTTTTTTTTTTTAGCTGTCTGAGGTGCTGTCTCCTGGGCTGCAGTCCTCATTCTGCCCCAAGTAAAACTTAACTCACAACTCTCTCCTTATGCATCTTTTTCAGTCAACATCGTCTAATACACAAGTTACCTCTTTTGTTAATTATCCATCTCCCCATGACAGCAGGGATCGTTATCTGTTTTACTATACTGCGATATCCCCAGTATATCAATAAATATTAATTTATTCAAAAAATAATTGAATGAACCGAAATAGTAGCTACTATAATTACTGTTACTTGAGTCTAAGAATAGTTTTGGACACACTCTGTAAAAAAGCTAGAATGTCACCAAATCATTGCAGACCAGGGTAGTAAAAAAGAAAAAATAATTTAAACAATGATTACAAAGTATATACTTCAAAACAACTTAATTAGCTCTATGGTTACTTTGCCTGCCACAGAACAGACTTCAGAAGTCTCTTTCTTTCAGCAGATTAATCCTAGTGATACTAACTCTGGACTTTATTTCTCCATGCAAGGCCAGCTGGATATGGAAGGTACAAGTTACTAGAGATATCATCTAGCTGCTTTATATAGGAAGGAGGAAAATGAGGAAAAGCTATCCAAAACATCTAAGATGGATGATTTACATTACCAGCTGAAGCAAGTGCCTTCTTTCCTAAATTTTAAATATTAAAGAAACAACGGTCTAAACATAGGTTTGATACTGTGCATGTCCTTTGGGGCTTCTGGGCACAAGGGCTTTTTGTGTCTGCCATTTCTTTGATTATAGGAAACAGTCTGCATTCAGCCTCCATGACCTTCCCTAAGTTCTGAAGGGCAGATTCAAGCAATTGTTAATTAGGGAAGGGTGGGGTTGGGAGAACAAGGAGAGCAGTCAAGAGCAGCCTTGAGGCAAGGTCCTGTTTCCCCAAGGACAGACAGTCTTCAACAATATCTTAAGCTATTTTCCCGATACCGACATCACCTCCAGATGGGAGAAGTTAACAATTAACAATGGTATGCTACCCAGGAGCAGTGTAGACCCCAGACCAGCTGAACCTGAAGGTCAATGATGCTAACCCTTACTTACCTCAACACCAGCCCATTAGAAAAAATGTCCATGAGATGATTACATTCTTTGGACAATTAATATAAAACCTCACAGTATCTTCCCCAGGTGGGGACTCGGTTTTGAAGGCAGGAGCCTGCTGTGTTCCCCTTTGCCTGGCAAAACAATAGAGCTATTCTTTTCTACTTCACCCAAAACTCTGTCTCTGAGATTTGATTCGGTTCCAGTGTACAAACAAGCTGAGCTCAGCATCAGGTTCAGTATTTTCTCTGTGTGTTAGTTCCTCGATCATGTCCAACTCTTTGCGACCTCATGGACTGTAGCCCTCCAGGCTCCACCATCCATGGGATTTTCCAGGCAAGAATACTGGGGTGGGTTGCCATTTCCCTCTCCAAAGGGTCTCCCCGACCTAGGGATTGAATCCAGGTCTCCCGCACTGCCAAGCTGCCAAGTCGTTTCAGTCGTGTCCGACTCTGTGTGACCCCATAGATGGCAGCCCACCAGGCTCCCCCGTCCCTGGGATTCTCCAGGCAAGAACACTGGAGTGGGTTGCCATTTCCTTCTCCAATGCATGAAAGTGAAAAGGGAAAGTGAAGTCGCTCAGTTGTGTCGGACTCCTAGCGGCCCCATGGACTGCAGCCCACCAGGCTCCTCCATCCATGGGATTGTCCAGGCAAGAGTACTAGAGTGGGTTGCCATTGCCTTCTCCCTCCCGCATTGCAGGCAGACGCTTTACCGTCTGAGCCACCAGGAAGTCGTGCAAAATTCCGTAAACCTACTAGCCATCACCTAGGAGTCTGATAGAAACGCAATTGGTACCCACAACTCACAAACCTCAGACCTATTAAATCGGAATCATGGTAGGCTCAGGAAATTGTGTTTAAAAAAACTCTCCAAGTGAAGTCTAAGAAGCACCGAAACTCAATTAGAGCCCCACAGATTGAAAGTATATTGCAATTCATGGCAGAATAACTAGATAACGACAGAAGAGCCATCAGTGTTTTTCCCAATATTCTCAAACTTTCATGTACCGGCCTTGACATTCTACCCTCCCGTCGGCCCTGTTCTTACCAGCCAGGTTGTTGTAGCAATCTGTCTGGGTGGTGTGCAGTAGGTTTTCTTGTTCAGGTGTGAGGGCGGGGCCCTGAGGTCCCAGATTAGGTATCGGGGAGGGCAGACTCGGATCCAGTCCCCGCAGCTGCAGCAGAGCTCGATGGTACCCACTTACAGCATCCCGGTACCTCCCTTCCCGGTAACACTGGTTCCCTTTCTCCTTGTACAGCTGAGCCTCCTGCAGGCGCTTCTCCATAACTCTGTTGCCCAGTGCTCTTGAGGAATTGGGACGTGAAAGAATAACCGAAGCTCTAGGAATAGGAGCGAGGCAGCCAATTTTGGCAGCGGACTTAAAAAAGCAAGGAAATTCTCCTTCTCCAGGAGGCCTCTCAGGGAATGATTGCTTGATTCTACCACAGCCCCTTCCTTTCTCCTCTCCAGTTATATTTTAATCTCTGGAAGTGCAAGCATCTGATCAGGAAGTAGATGTGGGAACAGCAAAACCTGAGATTAATTGATTTCCCAAAGCGGCGACTCCCGGGTGAGAAAAACCCACGAAAACTCTAAGGCCGTAACTAAGGAATCGTGGCCGGCGTCTGAACGCCGGCGGCTCTGGTTTCCTCCTTTCGTTCGGACACACCTCCCTGACTCGGAAGCGGAAGGGAGTAGGCGGGAACAACTGCTAAAAAGGGTCTAGGGGGTTTGTCTCCATACCAGCTCTTTGTTTGCACTTACTCAACAGCGTTTGTTGACTTCTGGGCCGGGAGCTGGGGAACCGAGGTGAACGCAGTCCATGCACCCCAACCATAGGCCGTAGCGCAGCCCAGCTGCAAGTTCCCTTACGCCCAGCTCCCCGCCTCCCTGCAACAGGCCAAACCCGAAGTCTCTTCGCCGCACTTCGCTTTACAAATGGGGAGCACGGAGAAGTCAGGGTTCAGCCTCCCAAGAGCTTGGTGTCTGAAGGGTCGCGCGCATTGCACCACGAGCCCAATCAGAAGTGGCCCGGGAAAAGGAATCCCACAGACAAGACCCCGCCTCTCTAGCCTCCCCTGCGGAGCAACCCAGGGGGGAGGGGGGAATCCCCCTGGCTGCTTCGTCAATTGAAAAAAAAAAAAACCCCAAACTGCAAGATCATAGAAGACCAATCAGAATTGCAGATAACGATTCAAGCTGGCCAATAAGGCGAGGTCAGAGTGTGTGTTGCTGGGTAGAAATTGAAGGCTTGAGGGAATAGGTGGGCTGGGGTTTCTGCATTCTTTGGGTTTGGAAAGTCCTTTTGTTGACTAACCAGAAAGACAATTGCCAGGAGTTCACGTTTCAAGAGTCTCCTTTCTTCCTTTCTGGCTTTTTTTCCCCTCAAGAAGTGGCTGCTTGTATAAACTAAGGGACAGAGACTACCGAACAAGCCCTACGACGACAGCACGATCGGATCAGACGGGACTGAGGGTGGGGGGCGGGGTGACGGAGTGGGAGGCGCGTGTGGCGAAGGAGCGCCAGGCGGCTGCGCAGCCCCCGCTAGAAGTACGGAGTGGGGTACGCACACGCCTCGGTGCGACGAGGCACTTGGGCCGAAGCCAGCCTTTCCCCGACTCCGGCTCCGGTGCGGCTGCGCCGTGAAGCCGCCAGCGGCGATTGGCCCAGGGGCTGAGAGGGGCAGGAGGTAAACGGAGGGAAGTCCGTCGTCCTGGGCGCGCGCCCGCCCGCGGCAGAGGAGCCGAGGGTCGGCTGGAGAGGAAGCAGCTTTCCGCTGCGTTGTTTTGGGCTCCGGGGGCCGAAAGGGGGAGGGAGGAGGGGCGAGAAATAAACACTACGTAGCGCAGGCTGCGCGCGGCCCACCGCCTGCCAGCCTGGCTGCCTGCCTGCCTGCGTGCGTGCGTGCGTGCGCTCGCTCGCGCGGGCTCCGTGCTGGCGCGTGAGGCGGAGGCGGCGCCTGCGCAGTCGGGCTCGGTCGACGGTTCGCAGGGGAGGAGGCGGCGGGAGGCGGAGGAGGCGGCGGCGGCGATGGAGGTGAAGCGGCTGAAAGTGACCGAGCTGCGGTCGGAGCTGCAGCGGCGCGGCTTGGACTCGCGCGGCCTCAAGGTGGATCTGGCGCAGCGGTTGCAGGAGGCGCTGGACGCTGAGATGCTCGAGGACGAGGCCGGCGGTGGCGGGGCCGGGCCCGGCGGGGCCTGCAAGGCGGAGCCTCGGCCTGTGGCCGCGTCGGGCGGCGGCCCGGGCGGGGACGAGGAGGAGGACGAAGAGGAGGAGGAGGAGGACGAGGAGGCGCTGCTTGAAGACGAGGACGAAGAGCCACCCCCTGCCCAGGCCTCGGTCCAGGCCGCGCAGCCGCCGCCGGAGCCCCCGGAGGCGGCAGCCGTGGAGGCCGAGGCGGAGCCCGATGCTTCCGAGAAAGCGGCGGAGGAGGCCACAGCCGAGTCAGGTGGGGTAAACGGTGGCGAAGAGCAGGGCACCGGCAAGGGGGAGGAAGATGAACCGGAGGAGCGGAGCGGAGACGAGACGCCGGGATCCGAGGCGCCGGGTGACAAGGCCGCAGAGGAACAGGGTGAGGAGCTGGCAGCGGAGCTAGGCTCCAACCTGCCGGGTGCGCCCCTGACCCAGCACGGAGCCCTGGACCGTGGGGTCCCGATTCCCATTGCCGTTTGCCGGGACTCCTCAGGGGAGGTGGTTTTCGTCCTCTCCCCTCATTAACGGAGGGTTTGTCTACCTCTGGTGGCCCTACTCTTTGCAGGAGGGAGGTTCCTTCCTAACTTGATTGCTTGCTTGGTGGTAGTGAATGGAAATAAAGTGGTTTCCCATGCGAACTGGTTACGAGCTACCTGTTGGAGCAGCCTCCCGCGGTGCGGTCCTTATCTTTTCCTAAACCTAGGAATTGCTGATTACATGGACAACCAGACCGACTGTTGGAGGCTTGGGCCTTTGGGCCACCCGACTGTTTACTTTTTCGCCATAAAATTAAGCAATAAGCTAAGTTCGTCAAGAGTTCGCCCCATCAAAAGCTCATTACTAGAGTTTGAGCCACACTAAAAATCTGGAAATCTAACCTTGTTTCTGCTTTTGCAGCAGCTCCTGCTTCGGTAGCTTGCAGCGTGAGGGTGTCAAGTTTAATAGTTAACTAGGAAAGAGAAAGTCTTAATCTAGAACATTTAGAATAAGTTAGCTAACGTTACTTGGCTAGGGGTTTTACCTTGCCTGGATTATGATTAAATTTTAATCTTTCATTTGAGTGGATGTAGATGGGCAAATTTGTATGTTTACTGTATACTTAGCTAGTCTTTTACATTTTGGGTCCCTGACTTCCTGGTGAAGTGATTGGGGTGTTGGTGGGTCCATTGAATAACCTTGTGGAAGAGAATGTATAGAGGTGCCCCCGGGGAGTTAGTGACCTTCCTCTCTTCCTTTGAAGTGATTGGATGGTTACAGCTGATCCATAACTATCTGTCAGAGTGGGAGGAAAACTAGAGCTGCTTCCCATTCTTACTATGAAGTGGCTTGCTTTTAGTTCCTTTTATAATACAGTTTTTAGGCAGCTGCTGGGTATGATGGTATAATTGGAACCCATTCTACAACAGTCACATGCAACTTGCAGCTTGTGCCATGTCCTGGAACAAAAATCCCATTACATAATCTTTGTCTTTATGTGTACCCCCAAAGAGCAGGTAAAAAAGCTTGAGAGAGAAAGAACTTCTTTAGAGAGGTTATTATTAAAAACCTTTAGTGTTAGTGTTGCAAACCACAGAAGTCCAAGGAAAAATTGTTTGTTTTTTTTTCCTCCTCCTGTAAAGAATGTTACTAAATATATGACAACACCTTTCTGCCCCAAATTATGTGAGGTAAAGATGCAGTATTATTTATGGCTCTCTTGTGACTTAATGGTTTGTTCTTGCAAGTTTCAGTAAAAATCTATGGTAACAGTTCTGTATAAAGTGCCAGAGTTCATTTGCTATGTAAGTAAAGCTGTGGATGGCTGTGCATTTTAAAGCTGGAAAGTCAAACTCTTCAAAAAAGAAAGAAAGAAATTGAGGCTTCTGTAACACAACACTGTGGGAAAGTGTTGAAAAATATACATTAGGTCTCTAGCTTAAATCCAAATCTGATAGTCAAGAATCAAAGTTAAGCTATGAAGTTTTTAAAAAACTTACGGCATGTTTATTTTATGTCATATGAGTGGGAAAATCTGCAAGTTTGACCTGATTTAAGCAGATAAATTTAGAATGCAAAAATTGCCCAACTTTTAATCTACTTTTTGACTGTAATTAGTCCATAATGTCCTTTTAAAAAATATAATAATAATAATAGCATCCAATGACAGAAAGATAATCTTTGGAAATAAAACATTCTGTGGATGCAGTGGGAATAACCTGGCTCTTCTGACTAGACAGATATGCAGGTCCTCCTTTAGTTTCTGTTGGTTCTGAGCTTATTCTACACTCCAGTATGAAAACTGCTGTTTTTCTTTCCCTCATTTTTGTAGGAGATGACCAAGATAGTGAAAAATCAAAACCAGCAGGCTCAGATGGTGAGCGGCGGGGGGTAAAGAGACAGCGGGATGAGAAGGATGAACATGGCCGAGCTTACTATGAATTCCGAGAGGAGGCCTACCACAGCCGGTGAGGGAAACAGTCCCTTTCATTGAAGGGAGTCTCTGCTCCAATTTTGGTATACCTGATGTTGACTGGAGAGTCTGGTAAAAAGGGGTGGATTAAAAATGGAATAGGTTCTTATAGGCCTAAGTCTTTGATCGAATCCACCCTGAACGCTTCCCTTGCCCTTTTCTCATTTGCTGAAAGAAGCTGCCTGCTGGAATTTTATATTCACTGGTAGTTTAACAGACATAAAGTCATGCAGACACCTCTCGAATTAAAGGACTTTGGTTACATTATATTTGCTTTTCTCTCATACGTGTAGCTCAAAGTCTCCGCCACCCCCAGAAGAAGAGGTGAAAGATGAGGAAGAGGATCACACTCTTGTGAACCTGGACACGTGTATGTATAAGTCAGACAGGTTGGGGGTTTCAGCCAATCAAATGTTGAGAACCTGGACCTCTGTATGTATAAGGCAGACAGGTTGGGGTTTTAAACCAATCAAAAGAGATTTTGGGGATTGAAAACTTCCTGGCCTGCAGCTTTTAAGAGATTTAGACTTTGTATCCATTCTTGAGAACTGGGTACATTTGTGTTCTTTTGAAGGCTTAGAATGTTGCACATTGGAGTAAAAAGATTGCTTCTTTCTTAACAGATACCTCCGATCTCCATTTTCAAGTCAGCAAAGACCGCTATGGAGGGCAGCCACTTTTCTCAGAGAAGTTCCCCACCCTTTGGTCTGGGGCCAGAAGTACTTATGGAGTGACAAAGGGGAAAGTCTGCTTTGAGGCCAAGGTAGTGTGTACAGCCCATTAGGACCATTCATTTATTAAATTAGTCATTAAACTACTCTATACTGGACTTGCATCCACCAGTATTTTATTAAAGAAAGGTACCATACTTGAAAGATGATCTTAGCTCTAGTAACCAAGGAATTAACCCTCATGACTTTGGTTTACGTTCATCAACAGTTGTTTTTCTGACACTGAGTTGTGATAGTTGTTGTTTCTGGTTTGTATCAAAATTTTGTCTAACTCTGACTTTGCTTGAGTTGGTCAGAATATCTGAACAGTTCCTTTTCTGACTTGGCCAGGTAACCCAGAATCTCCCAATGAAAGAAGGCTGCACAGAGGTTTCTCTCCTTCGAGTTGGATGGTCTGTTGATTTTTCCCATCCACAGCTTGGTAAAGTTATCTTCAACTTAACCGTGTTTGTGTTTGCTACTCTGTGGGAAGTTTGAATGTAGGTAAACTAATTTGCTGATTTTTCTAGGTGAGGATGAATTCTCTTATGGTTTCGATGGACGAGGACTCAAGGCAGAGAATGGGCAATTTGAGGAATTTGGCCAGACTTTTGGGGAGAATGATGTCATTGGCTGCTTTGCTGTAAGTGCTCCTGAAAGTTGTGGGTTGTAGCATAGAGTAGATGGATGGCACTGGAGATCCCTTCGCGTCCCATCAGCTGCTGCTTTTCTGCAGTTGATGCATTGCTTGCATAGTTGTGTAGCAGTTGAAGTAAGGGGAAAAAAGATTGAGTTGCGAGATTAATCAACTGCAAGCCCTGTGTGCCCATAAATGCTCTTATCTTTTGTTGTAGAATTTTGAAGCTGAAGAAGTAGAACTTTCCTTTTCCAAGAATGGAGAAGACCTCGGTGTGGCATTCCGTATCAGCAAGGAATCCCTAGCAGATCGGGCCCTCCTACCCCACGTCCTCTGCAAAAATTGTGTTGTAGAATTAAATTTTGGTCAGAAGGAGGAGCCCTTCTTCCCACCACCAGAAGAGTTTGTGTTCATCCATGCAGTGCCTGTTGAGGAGCGCGTGCGCACTGCAGTCCCTCCCAAGACCATAGAGGAGTGTGAGGTATGCCAGAGAGGGTGCAGAACATTGGTGCTCATGCTTTTCACCTTTCTGCTCAAGCTTTGCCCAACTGGGAGCTGGGGAAGATGTTCTTAAGTTGGGCTTGGTAAACATGACCCTCAGGTTTGTCTTTTTTTTATTAGCATTCCTTGTTCTGTTTACTTGCAGGTGATTCTGATGGTGGGACTCCCTGGATCTGGAAAGACCCAGTGGGCCCTGAAATATGCAAAAGAAAACCCTGAGAAAAGATACAATGTCCTGGGAGCTGAGACTGTGCTCAATCAAATGAGGGTGAGTTGGTAGGGGATAAGTCACTCTGGTGTTCGCTTTTAAATACCAAGAAACTTATATAATCTTTTCCCAATGGAGTTGGGTCTTTCAGGTGTCTGAGATCAGAGGCCCCACAAATAAAGAAATGAGTTTTTGTTTTTTGTTTTCTTTTCCTTTGCTGTGTTATCAGATTTCTGAAAGCTGGCGAAGCCTGGGGTGTTTCAGGCATATCCAGATTAAGACTGGAAATAAGTCCTGTAGGAAATGGACAGCATTCACAGCACTAAGAAATGGCAGTGAACTGATGTGGTGGCTTGGTGGCATTTACCAATGACTCTTGGGCTTTAACTTACTTTGTAATTTCTTGTGTTTCTCTTCCTCTTAAACTCATCAGATGAAGGGGCTCGAGGAGCCAGAGATGGATCCCAAAAGCCGAGACCTTTTAGTTCAGCAAGCCTCCCAGTGCCTTAGTAAGCTGGTCCAGATTGCTTCCCGGACAAAGAGGAACTTCATTCTTGATCAGGTATTGTTCAAAAATTCGAAAGAAATCTAATTTAACAATATGTCCAAAGATAAAAGATTTGGTATCCATTTAATCTGATAAAATTGCTCAGAGTCAAAATAAGGTGCATATATAAAGACTAAATTAAGGAGCAGAATCAGTTATAACCAAGAATTATGGTTGTAATGTTTTTTTGAATTGAGAGATACACTTCTCAATGTTTTTACCAGAGAGTATTTGGACCCAGGCTATAAAACACGCTATAGAGGTGATAGAGTGTGGTAGCTTTGGATTCATGACTCCACCACTTACTAGGTTTGTGACCTTGGACAAGTCTTGGTCTCTCTGACTCTCAAGTTTCATGTTGAGTAAAATAGGAAAACATCATGTAGCTTTTGAAGAATTTAGAGACTGTATAAATAAGTCCTCTAATCTAGTGCCTCACTTGTGAAGGATTCTCAGTAAGTGTTGAATTTAACTTTTACTCCTAAAACATCTATTACTTCTCCTGTCCCTAGTGTAATGTGTACAACTCTGGCCAACGGCGGAAGCTGTTACTGTTTAAGACTTTCTCCCGGAAAGTGGTGGTGGTTGTCCCTAATGAGGAGGACTGGAAGAAGAGGCTGGAGCTGAGGAAGGAAGTGGAGGGAGATGATGTGCCTGAGTCTATAATGCTGGAGATGAAAGGTGGGCTAACCTCTACAAGTTAGAGATCCTGGCCTTGGTCCATGCACACCTCCCTAGGGCCTCTTAGCACCTGGAGGATTCTTCACATGTGTAAAGTATAAATCTGAGGAATAAATTAATGAGTGTGATCACTTGTGGAATAATGAATGAGCAGAATGAATGGTGAAGCAATAACCCCTTGATTCATTCTGATAAAATTAAAAAAAAAAAATGGTGATAGGTCACAGGATAATCAAAACTCAAGGCAGAGGCTTCAGTGAGTCAGTTATTCATTTAGTAAATACTTAGGCGTGTTTGCTATTTCTCCAGTATAGTTCTAGACTTAGGGAAAGAATGAATGAAATGAAGCTCTGCCTTCACTGAATTTATGCTCTAGAGATGGAACATTCTGATGGTTCAGATGAAAATGGTGGTGGTTGGAGTGAATGATCTCAGCAGTATGTTTTGATTTCTATATCACATTAGGCTTGTTTTTTTATTTTTGTTGTTTGTTGGTGTTGATTTTTGGTATGTGCCATATAAAGCTGTACAGCAAGGTTCCCTGGAAGGCAATATTAACCTTCTTGATTGATCTGGAGTTCTGCTGTTCACCTCTGAGTTTGGTTTTTCCCCATGCTGCCTTCAGCTCCTGGCATCCCACCAGAGCCGTCAGCTACTGGCTCTTTGAATTCTGATAATGCCTGGGCGTGGGAGCTGGTTTCACACTAAAGAGCTCAAGTTTACTCAGAATGAACTAGACCAGTCCATAACTGATTTGGGGGCACTTGGAGGAATTTAGTTCAATTTTATGAAACTAAGGGCTAATTGGATTCAGTTAACAATCTGGAGCACCTCATTGAACTGAATTCCACTGGGACTCAGCCTCTGACCTTGATGTCCAGAGACTAGTGCTGGCCCATCCTACACAGGTGGTCAGTGAGACCCCTGTACTCTGCTTCCTGTTCTCAGATAGATGAGTAAGTGCCTTCAGGCTTGGGTCAGTTTCTTCTTGAGTCTCTTTTAAAAGTGTATTTCTTATCTAACTACACCAGAACTTTCTCAGTTACTTTTACTCTCTGGCTGCCTGCTTCTGTCCTGATAAGAAACCTTAACCCAGTTCACTCTTAATTTATTAGGGATCACTTGAGAACTTGTAAATCTACAGTTTGCAGATAGCCCTTTGCCTGGGGCTGTTGCAATTAGCATGAACTTGTAGCGTGGACCCAGCGCATTTTTGTGCATTTATAGATGAGGCTTAGAAAACCCTGTTCTTCCTGTAGTGGAGTTTTCATTATGAGATATTACCCATTTTTGCACTTGGAGGCCCACAGAGCTTCTCTCTTACTCTTATAGCCAACTTCTCTCTGCCTGAAAAATGCGACTATATGGATGAGGTGACATATGGGGAGCTGGAGAAGGAGGAGGCTCAGCCCATTGTCACTAAATACAAGGAGGAGGCAAGGAAGCTGCTGCCCCCCTCTGAGAAGCGGACAAACCGCCGGAACAATCGAAACAAGCGTAACCGGCAGAACCGAAGCCGAGGCCAAGGCTACGGTAAGTCCTGGGGACCTGCCAGCCCCCTCCTCAGTCTGTTCTCTGTGCTAAGTGCAGCTGGACCCACAGAAAAGGCCAGGCAACCACATCGGGTCACCAACATTAAGGACATCCGTTTATGGAGCTTATTTCTTCCTGTGTCCTTTACTCCTAGCTTCTTGTGCTTTTCCCATAATCTTGAAACAAAAAGTAGTTATTTTTCAACAAAGTATTTGTTTCCTTGAAGAGCAGTGCTTGAACCTGCTCATTTATCTAGTTTTCATTTTTACATATGGATTCCCCCTTCACTATTGTAGTTAATCTGAAGGATTTATGCAGGATTCTTTTTTTCTTTGTCTACTGGGTCAACCCAGCTATGTAGATCAGAAAGTGAATGCATTATTCAGTAATTTGGGGGGTTATGAAGTAAGTTAGCTTATTAGTGGAATTAATTTCCTCTCTCAGTTATCTAGTTTCGTCAGTTAACCCCCTTGATCCTCCTCCCACAATGTGCATTCAAATGTGTGTGTGTGTGTGTGTGTGTGTAATTTTAAGTGTAAGTCAGCAAAAAATTTTTTGAGTGCTTGCTATGTGTTAGGCCCTGGGAATACCAACAGTTCCTGCCTTGGAAGAGCTTGGCATTTAGACTTTGTTCATTTGTATAAAACGGGTTTGGGCTGTGTGATACCCAAGATCCCTCCCAGGGCTGAAAGTCTGCAGCTCTGCAAATGGCAGTTTGACGCGTGTTTCTCACTCTGCCATGTGTCCTTTTGCCATCCTAAATGTTTTGCAGGAATTGGGGGGCTTCAAAAAGTGAAACCGAGGTGGCTTAGTTTTTCCTATGTCTCTGTTCCTCTGCCTTCCCCCCTCAGACTTTTTAAAAGATCCTGGCTGGTGCTTTAATTAACAATGTGTGAGCCTGACAGAAGCAGGCCTCCTATTCCCCCAGAATTGCCTTTGGCTCCGACTTTTTGATTTCCACTCAGATGTGGAGCCAGGACCCCATGCCAGCTGTCTGAGCGCGCTCTCCATTTCTCTTCCAGTGGGCGGGCAGCGCCGAGGCTACGACAACCGGGCCTACGGGCAGCAGTGCTGGGGGCAGTCTGGAAACAGAGGGGTGAGTGCAGCTCTCCTTCTGCTCCTCCCTCTGGGCCGTGATAGCCATTCCTATTGGCTTTGGGGAGCAGAGTGGTTTGGGCTGTTTTCTCAGGGCTTAGGGTTTTGCCCGTTTAATTGGTTCGTCTGGCAGAATTTATCCTGGGAAGATTAAGCCTGTGTATGATACCAAGCAAAGATACATCTCACTTAAGATGGGGGCTAGCAGGGGATTGTGATGCTACAGACCCATGCATCGTCACTCCTTCTCTTTCTCCTTTTCTCAGGGTTACCGTAACTTCTACGATCGATACAGGGGAGACTACGATCGATTCTATGGTCGAGATTATGAGTACAACAGATACAGAGACTATTACAGACAGCAGTATAATCGGGAGGTGAGTATCGTCTGGGCACGGAGAGATGAAGGGGCGGGCAGGACCAGAGGGAGGAGTACCGTGCCTCTCCGTCCTCAGCCCGCCGTGGCTCCACGTGACGGGGTCTCCCCTCTCTTCTAGTGGCCGAGTTACTACTACCACCATCCCCAGGACAGAGACCGATACTACAGGAACTACTACGGTTACCAAGGGTATCGGTGAAGCCCCTGCCACTGTCGCCTGTCAGCCACGAAGCTGAATCTCTGGGGGTGCCAAGCACCCCCCAAAACACAACCAAGGAAAACAGGGGCTGTCGGGGTGGGGCTGAGCTGCCGGGGAGGGGCGGTGGGGGGAGGGTGCGCAAGCAGGGGTGGGGGCGGGGGGAGGTGGAAACAAACAACAAAACTGTACATTTTTTTTAAAGTTTGTTGAAAAGAATATTGTCTTATTCTATAAAACATTTCAAACCTAGTTAGATATTTGTAATCAAAAAAAAAAAAAATTTGCTCAGAAAGCAGCACTTAGGGCTGCCTGTCCTATATACCCTGCAGTCGGACAGGAAAAGAACTGAAAATGTCACCCTTCTGACATTCTAAGGCAGCTGGACTGGCAGCCGAGTAAGGGAGAGTGATGGTGAGGTGATGCGGAGAGGGTGGGAAGCATTCAAGGGTGCCTACTCTCCACAGCAGGCAGGAGCGGGGCAGAGGGCGAGCTTGTGACTGGGGCAGTGAAAATAAACGATTGGCTCTTATCAATCACTTGCACCAACTAACCGTTTGTATTTTCTTTACCGACCTTTCCCTCTCGGGATATCTGGTCCGGTGGGCTGGGAGGCCATAGTGTCCCTATCTCCACGTGCCCGTGCCTTTGTGCTGTTTGGCCAAGGCATGGCAGCTACCAATTGGGTGGTTCTATTATATAGGATCCCCAGGCCAAGGAGGCATGGGGACTGTTGGTGACTGGAGAGTAGACTAGTTTGTAGCCTCTCTGTACCCGTTTATGGATTTCCATAAAATCTGGGAGAAGAGTTGGGATTGCAGCCCTCAGTCTGAAGATGGTGATCTGCCGGTCTCTGCTCTCTTGTCTTCCAAGGCTGAGACAGGCGGGAAGTCTCTGAAATCATCTCTGTTAGAGAATCTGTCCTCTTCTGGTTCTAGAGAAGGAACGTTTCTCAGGGTTTCAGCTCACACAGAAACGAAGCAGGATTCTTTTCACTGCAGCAGGATATGTATATAGGTGAATCCTGTGGTGTTGGGCTACTGGGCCCAGGTGCTGAGAATAGCGACTATTTTATACAGTGTGGAGGGCCAGGGCCCTGCTGGCTTTTTTGATACACAGGTAGAGAGTGACTAGAAAAGGGGAGGGTGGGGGGGTGGGAGGCAGCTCAGTAGGGCTGCCGGAACTTGAGAAGAGCGTGAATGTGAGCGTGTGCGTGCACAGGAGCACCCCTTCCTGACTTGTGGCAACAGGATTCCTCCTGGGGCATCTTCCCTGCGTGGCCCAGAGAGGCATCTAGCCAAGAGACTTCAGTTGGGATGCTAACTTTACCGACACCCTCCTAGTTCTTGACAGACAGCTTCAGGTCGCTGGTTCAAGAATATGGGTGGGATGTGGGAATGCTCTTTGAATACTGAGCTTCAGTTTTCATTCACCTTCCTGCTCAGCATTGTGTCAGCCAAGAGCTTACTCAGCAAACACCTCACATTGCTGCACTTCCTGGCGAGGGGAGTCCCAGGTTGTGCTACTAGAAAACACTTCCACTTCCACTTCCTTACCTGGGCAGTCCTCTGTTGAAAATTTTGTGCTGAGATTTGATCTCCCTCTCCCTCTCCCACGGTTACTGCCGTGCCCAGGAGGGTGCACAGGCCCTGGTTCTGGCCCTCTAGTCACCTGTCTAGGACACCCCTCTGCTCCACCAGGACCTCTGACCGAGAGGCTGGAATGGGGTTCTGGTAGGCAATATGTTTGCTTGCTCACAGTGACGTCCTCTCTTTCTCCGGACACCTGCTTCTGTGGGTTTGTGTGTGGCAGTGGGTGAAGTGATTGCCTGAAGTTGTCTGCAACCCACTTTTTATTACCATTAAGGGGAGTGTTTGAGAAAGCTTTAGTGCTTATAGTGTCAGGGCAAGGAGATAAAAACTGGAGCCCAAAGAGATTCCCCTTAGGGCAAGATTATAACAGAAAATTGACTCCAAGGCAGAAACTGCCAGCCCTATTCAAATGTTTAGTCCTGCAGCAAATAGCATCTTTTTATAGTCTACAGCACGGTTTGGGGATGCTAGGCCCTCAGGGCGGGGAGGGGGAAGGACAGAATTTAAGCCGCTTTGGGTTTTTTGGGGGGACGGGGGGTACTTGCTGTTCACTTTTGACACTGGAAAGTCATCTTTTCATAAAAAGCTCTTTCTAGGTGGGTAGAGAGGGAAACTGCCACGTCCTTGTCGGTTTAGTCCAAGAGATCACTCGCAACAACAGTAGATGTCTGGGTTTTGTTTGTGTCTGTCTTTTTATTATGGAAAAAAAAAACAATGTTAAGGGGGGAAATGTGGATTAACAGGAGGGATCTCTAGCCTTGTTTTCCTTAGAAGACTTGTTTAGTGTTTTATCAGACGTCTGTTGTAGTTGTTGTAGGTGGAAAAGCTTGTGAGAAAAACCACCACCACATGGAGCCTGTAAATGTTTTTGCACAACCTGTAAAGCATTCTTGGAAGTGGCCAGTAAAAAAAGGGTTTTACCGTTTTAAAAAAATGTAACTGTGTCATTGTTTACATCTGTAACTTTTTCCTCCCCTGTTCTCATTACAACATTCTGGCAAAAATGTAGGCACGGTAGCTACCAGTTTTAGAATAAATAACCATTTGGATTGAATTCACCTTCTCTTCTGTGGCTGCACTGACTGGGAGAGTGTGTCATTGGGGGCTTTCCTCATGTCTGATGCTGCTTACGCTGTACTGGGTTCCAGCTAAGGGTGGCTTTCCTCTTGCAGAGCAGCTTCTCCCTTCCCATTCTACCCTGCTTTCACTGGGGAACCAGCAACACCTTCACTCAGGGTTTGTTGGCTTACTTAAGTGCTTGCTTTTACTAAGAGTTTGAACCATTGGTGTAGAAGAAAATAAGTTATAACTCATGACTTCTGTGTTTTTGGCCTATCCTAAAACCAGTTGAATGCGTGAGGTTAAATGTAGGGTTGTCCATTTAGGGGCCACATACGTTTATTTGTGAGTAATTCCCACTTAGGGAAGCCTTGGTGGTTCAGTGGTGAAGAATCTGCCTGCCAATGCAGGAAGCGCGGGTTCAGTCCCTGGGTCCGGAAGATCTGGAGAAGGAAATGGCAACCCACTCTAGTATTCTTACCTGGAAATCCCATGGACAGAGGAACCTGGTGGACTACAATCCACAGAGTAGAAAAAAGTCAGACATGACAGCGCCTAAACAACAACAAATTACCACTTAAAAGGAAGAGCCTGCTTATTCAGCAGAAGGGGTTTGACGGGGATTCTTTCCTAGTGAATTTGTAGAATGAGAAGGTAACTTTAGCTGACAAAAGCATTTGTGTCACTAGCATGGAACTGACCTTGATTGTAATTTCTAATAAATGGTCAGGGACTTATTAAGGCTGGGATACCACAGGCTTATGACATGTAGGGTTTTGAAGTAGTGATGATATAGTTACTGCTGTAACTCCTCCCTTTGGACATGACACAGATTCTCACCCTAGAGTCATAGCTTCGAGCCCAAAGGCTCTCCTTGATCTCAGTGTCTGCCCATTCTCTAGGATTCTTAAAGTTACTCAGCGTTATAGTTACTCATTTTAAGTGGTTATTTATAGCTTATGTCTTGTCTCTAGTAACCTCTAATCACCCCCACCCCCACCTTTTCCCTAACTAGGGCTGCAGACATTCACCTCTAATCTGACAAGTATGAAATTTGAGTATGTAGAAGAACTGAGCAGAGGCTGCTTTAAAAAAAAAAGAAAGAAAATCGAGATTACATTTTTTGAGATTACATTTTTTGAGTACTTCTGACTATGAAGTCTGAGCAGATGTAGAAATTTTCACTTACTCCTCTGGAATTTGCCCAACACTGTGATAACAGGAAAAGAGAAAGATTGTTTTATGCCCTGCTTGCCATTTAAGCATGTATAGTACAATCAAATTGTTAGATATTTAAATGCCTGCTATATGCCAGACACTGACAGGATGCAGAGATTTAAAAAAAACTTGATCCTTCGAGGAGTTTTCAACAGGCACTAAGAACTAAGCGGGCTTCCCTGGTGGCTCAGATGGTAAAGAATCCACCTGCAATGCGGGAGACTTGGGTTCTATCCTGGGTTAGGGAGATCACCTGGAAGAGGGAATGGCAACCCACTCTAATGTTCTTGCCTGGAGAATCTCCATGGACAGAGGGGCCTGGTGGGCTACAGTCCATGGAGTCACAAAGAGTTGGACACGATTGAGCGACTAAGCACAGCACAAGAACTAAACAGGTTCCTGAACACAATCTGGGTAGGTCCCCACTTCAGGAGGGAGACCAGGTTACTTTCTCGTTTCTTCCTGTCTAGGATGAGGGAATTAAATATCCCCAGGACCTGTTAGGGCTCAGGAATTCAGCAGCAGCTCCCCAAGTTCACTGGGTACCCCTGTAGCCTGTGGAGACATCCACAGGAATCTAAGTTATTCCCCTGGTTTCCTCTCTATTCTCCCCGTGCTTGTCTTTCTGTGTGAAAGTGTGAGGAAGCTGGGGGTGATATGCTTTCTCTAATACAAGTCACCCACACCTACTGCAAAGCAGCTCCTGCCCCTAAGTGTATCCCAGGACACAGCATGAGCTGATCGAGGCTTCCCCGGGGAAAGGATGTATTCCTGAATGGGGGGTGGGGAATCTTAATCCATGAGGAGCAGAGATCCTGAGACTACGACCTTCTCTGCCTTGGCCTTGGTCCCACCTCCTTATGTCCCTTGGAAGGAAAAGGCTGCTAGGAAAAGTATTCTGGGGCTTTATAAACCTCTGCCGAGGCTGAGCCCAGGAGGCGCTCGTGAGACAAGCCTCTGGCCGGTCAGCTTGCTGGCTGGACCACTACGAGGGGTGGTAAGCGAACCAGGGGCGGGGACATTAATCCTAGCGGATGTGACAGAATAGGCCTGAATGGGAAGTGGGAGAATAGCAAGCCCCAGTTCTACCAGGAAGCCAAAACTGAACAATTTAGGGCTTATCCAACTCCTAGGGAGAACAAGAGCCAGCCAAGGAACAGCACCCCCAAGCCGAACGGTGCGGGAATTGTCACACTTGTGTTTCCGCTCCGAAGGAGCTTCCACTAGGCAAGCTGTAGGGACCCAGATTCTCATAAAATCCACGCGTCAGGCGCCTACTATATCGGCGTGCTTGCCGGGGTTCCCTTGTCCCAAGATCCTTGGTTATAGCCGCCCGTGTGCCTTCACCTGGATCGGGTGGACGTCGACGTCCAGCCTCCGGGCTGAGGAGAGGCTGGCGAGGACACAGGCAGCCATTTTGAGACACATGAGCACGGAAGGGACCATATTGAGACCTCCGGCTGCCTGAGGCCGCCATTTTAAGTATGGGCCCGGCGGAGAAGCCCTGTACGGTGAAACGCTGTGACGCGCGGCCGCCGTATTGGCGCGGGTCCCATGGCGGCGGCCATCTTGGGGGGGGCTGCTGTGGGCGCAGCCATCTTAGAAGTAAAACCGGCCCCTCCTCAGGAACTGGAACTGAGCTCCTCCCCGCTCCCTTGGGTACCTCCTGTCTTCGACTTCCCTCGGGAATCCCTTCCTAAGTTTGTCCGGTTCGGTCTGTTTTCTTTTTCATTTGTCTTCATCGCGTTCTTGTGTACGTGTAGGAGTGTTCTCTGTAGCCTCTGAGTGCCCGTTGGTAACAATTCTCCCACTTGAGACGCTTTCTCTTGCTCGCCATCCCCTCTAACCCGGCGAATCTCTGATCCTAGAGAATGTCTAACGCGCTTTGACTGGCCCTGTTCCCTGGTTATGGCAAGCCTTTCTACCTGTCGCACCCACCACCAAATCTCTTGACTGATGAGCCTCTCCCCCCAAGAACCGTAACACAGGAGCTGTCCTCTGAGACTCTGGATGACTTTATTCTTCACATGGCTTTAGCCTCCCAATAGCTCCAAGGTGAGACTGAGAGCAAGCACCCAGCCCATCCCTCTCTCCATTGTCTGAGCAGGTCACAGAGGGAAGCCGGCGGGACGCTGACAGAGTCTGACAGCCCTTCTGTGGGTGGAGTACGCGTGCCCCGAGTCACAGGGTGCTTTGGGTCTGCCACAGGGGGCGAGGAGATGGAGACGGCAGACAGGTGACGGAGGGCTTGGGCTTCGGATAACCTCACAGGGTTGGGCAAGGGCTAGGGGTGGGATGCAGGGGTCCTCGGGGGCTCACGACAGTTACTGACATAAATAAGGAAGGGCCCGGGAGAGGGAAAGGTGAAGAGTTGTGAAGAGGAACAGGGCAGCTCAGAGGAGAGCACAGAAGAATTTCTTCTCCCGGAAAGGGTTCTCCGAAGTGGGCACAGGGGTGATGAGGGGGTCCTCACAGGCGTGGGCATCACAATAAGTCATCAGGTCTGCTGCTGCCTTGGACACCTGGGGCACAGCCAGGAGGGGAATTGTTAGACAGAAATCCCGAAGGGGGCTGCAGCCTCCTTCCCCAAATGGATTATCTTTTGCCATCCTTAGGACTCCTTAAGGCAGTCTTCTCTTCCCTCATCACCCACAGAGACATGGAGCCAGCTTTCCTTACAGATGCCAAGACTCCTTCCATGATCTCAAGGAGTCAGTGAAAGAAAGCCTCTCTTAGCCTGAGGTTTGGGCACCTAGGTACAGCCTGCCAACTAATGGGATCCAGGGCCCCACCCACCTTTATCCGGCACAAGCTGGCTTCGATCTTAAGCTGTTCCACCATCTTGCGGGCTTGCCCAATACTCATAGTGCTATTCACAGGGGTCTCCCCTTTCATCCTGGAGAAAAGAGACAGCTCAGAGCGTGCTAGGGGGCCCTGCACAATTTCAGCTGAAGGCCCCGTTCCCCCATTACGCCTCATCAACCATTGTAAAGCTGGGTCATATACCCTAATATTTTACTCCCCCCTTATTCCCAACCTCCCTGGCCTTTTCCATCTCCCCGTTCCTCAGCTAAGGAAGCGGAGAAGTGGAATGAGATGCTCCCAAACTCCTACAAGGCCTGGGCTACAGATCATCAAACATATGAATGACTGAAGGCTTTACAGCCCTCAAGCTATCTCTGTTCCTAGCTCTGAAAACCACAACTAGAAAGAGACCCACCTTAACAAGGAGGGCACATAACCCCCACCTGCCCCCTTAAGCCCCAAAGGGAGAAAAGCAGGATGCTCCCTACTCACCTGAGGCCACAGGCAGCGACAGTCCCGAGGAATATGATCAGTGGGGTGCACCAAAACCTTCTGCCTGAGATGGGTACCCCACCTTGCAGGGAGTTGCAGCTGAGAGTACCTGACGTAGCAGCAGAAGCAGCTAAAACAGAGAAGGCCACTGGGGAGGGTCAGGTCAGAGGCCAATGGAGGGCTGGTCCGGGTTTCTGCAGCTCCAGCACTGGCTGATACCTGAAGGATGAAGGATGCTAGAAGGAGCAGCTCAGATCCTGGCGTATACCAACTGTCTGGCCAGTGGGGGAGCCTGGCTGCTGCCTGCAGCCCCTGTGCACACCCCCACTGTTAACGTTTCACTGCCTGCCCTTCCCCATTGCAGGCATCCAGAGTCTGGGCTAGAGCCCTCCCCAAAGGAGCTGGAAGTAGCTGAGTCCCAGGCAGACACCCCCCTCAAATGGGGTGGTCTGGACCTGTGACAGCCCCTGCAGTGAAGTCAGTAGAGACTGCGTGAGACCCTGCTCATTTGAAATTCTGACATCAGCTGGGCAGTCGCCCCCTCCATCCCTCCTCCCTCTACCCTGACACAGCATTTAGCACCTGAATCTTCGTTTCTCTTCCAGGGACCCTCCATTCCCCATATCCAGGAAAATGTGATGAGCTACAGGTTTCAGCTTCTAGATCACCACTTAACATTCTAGCTACAAGTGGAGAATCCAAGGGCAGCAAGGTCCATCAGAAAGATGTCTGAAGAAATGGCAGACCAAAGAGAAGAAGGAGAAGCTGGGGAAAAAGAGGCATGCAGAGACCAGATCAAAGAATCCGACAAAGAAGAGGTAGGGGAGAGTCGGTGGGTGTTTCTGGAAATAGATGGACTTCCTGGATGCGTGTGTGTGTGTGTGTGTGTGTGTGTGTGTGTGTGTGTTGGTTTGAGAAATTGCCTCTTACGTCTGCAGCGTTGTGCGTGGTGCTGTGGGGAGTGCAAAGATGTGCGCAACACTGACCTTACCCTCTGAGGGATCTTGTTTGGGGTGAATAGACATATACAAAATAGAAAGTGCCACCCGCCAAGACCTAGTCTAGATAATGCGCTGTGGGAACTCAGAGAAAAAGTCTGGTTAGGGTCGGAGGAGGTCGATGACGCGTCTTTAAAGCTGGAGACAAATCACGGGCCTGAAATGCTACCACTCTTGTGAATAGGGGCCAGTCAGCCCCTATTGCGTGATGCCGGCGCATCACGCAAAATTCCCAGGTACCCGCAGATTGCAACGTTCCCGGGGTGAATGCTCTCTGCCTTGGAAGCCCACGGGTCCAAGGAGATGTGCGTAATAAAAATCAGCGCCTGTCGGACGCCCGCCTCTCCCCCTTTTGGGGGTTAAATGACTGATAGTGAAGGTGTAGGCGGAGTGCCGCGATTGCGGCCTCGAGGGGCTGGCTGAGAGGGATGCTGCTGATTCAGCATTTCCTGGAGCATATCTTGGAGCCTGGAGGGAGACGCCTATCCGCTTTGGTTTTGGTTACCAAAAGGGGAGGGGGTAACGGACCACAGAGAGGGAGAGTGCCGGGTGCTTGGAGGTGGGAACCTGGCCGTCTGGAAGGCCCCGCCCCCTGCGCCGGGCCCCGCCCCGGACAAGGCCCGCTCCTCTGCGCTACAGAGGCGGCCGGCGGAAGGGGGCGGAACTTCCCTGGGAGGCGGAAGTGCCTTCTCGCCGTTGCCCTGGCAGCGCGCGCGACTGGTGAGTCTGCGGAGCTGACGCTGCCGGCTGGATGGTTTCTATGGTGGTGCGGTTGCGTGGGGTCTCTGGGCGACGCGCCGGTCACCTAATCGGAGGGGTCTGGCGGCGAGCGGCCGTTGGCCGCAGGACGCCCTGTCGGGCGTGGAGCGCGGTCTTGTCTGGGAGCGAGCGCAGCGCCAGGAGGAGAGAAACAACTCGGGAGGCAATAGTAGCTGCGCTTGAGGTTGCTGGCTTTGAGTCCGGCTGTGCGACCTTAGACAAGTCGCGAATTCTCCCCGTGCAGCCACCTCGCAGTGTGGAATCGTGTGTATAAATCCGCCTTAGAAGAATTTTAAGGCGTTCATCCTCTGTATGTAATATGTTGCTATGAATGACCATCAAAGTGGCCTGTCCTAAAATCAGGTGACCCGAGGATGGGTTCAGCTGAGGAACTCTAGCATAGGGGGGTGGTGAGAAAGCTCAGTGGAGGATGGGAAGGGATAATTGGCTGAGAAACACAATCAGTTGGAGAAAAGCCATATGAAACAAAGGCTTTGCTATGTCTTGCTGTCTCTGGTTCCTCAAAGCCATTCTGGTCAGCGTGTCTTTTTTGTCCTCACCTCCCCCGTGAAACGAGCCATTCTTTCCCCTTCTCGGTCTTTTTCCAGGAACCACCAGCTGCTTCGTCCCATGGCCAGGAGTGGCGTCCAGGTGGCAAAGCACCTAGGAACCCAAAGCCTGAACCCGGGGTCAGACCCCCTGCACTCCCCGTCATGGTCAATGACCCACCAGTACCTGCCTTACTGTGGGCCCAGGAGATGGGCCACGTCATGGCAGGCCGTGCCCGCAAGCTGCTACTGCAGTTTGGAGTGTTCTTCTGTACCATCCTCCTCCTGCTCTGGGTGTCTGTCTTCCTCTATGGCTCCTTCTACTATTCCTACATGCCGACAGTCAGCCACCTCAGCCCTGTGCATTTCCACTACAGGTGAGAAGGGTCTTCTATCAAAGTAGAGGAATCCTGTGAGAGAATTTCTGCAAGTACCATTGGCGCATATTGAGGAAAACCCTCTTATTTACAGAGGAGGACACTTGAGCCTAGTGCACTTATATTGATTTATAGCCCAAGGTTGGGCCAGGTCTGGGCTGGTAGGGCTCTAGGGCCCTAGTCCTGTCTCTGGTTACTGAAATCTGGTTTAAAAAACAAACCAAAAAAGCCCTCTCCTAGACTGTCATTATGAGGGTCAATTCAATTTAGGCTGGATCAGACCTCTCTCAGGGCTACTGTAGACTTTTAAGCTAACCCAACCTCTCAACTCATCTCAGAACTAATCTGGCCTTCAGTAGAGAAGATATGAGGAAAGCGGTATTTGCCTTTCATATCACTTCTTCCCACTGCTCATTGTCTGCTGCAATAGAGCTTATGAAAACAAGGTGTCTAGGTTCACAAACTCCCAGAGTCCTACTTGTCTGAATCCTCACTTCCTTCCCATTTTACAGATCCTGCCAAATTCTCTCCCCTTCTTTTAAAAATTACTACAGGACCAATCAAGAGGTGCTGATAAGGAGACTATTATCAATGGTCCAAAGTTGTTTTTTTCTTTTTTCTTTCCATGTCCTGAATCCCTGGTCATGAGCCATAATTTCTAAGGCAGAGCTGCTTAAACTTTTAGTAGGCATGGATCTCATGAAAGCTATGGCCCTTCCTGTCATAAGAACCTACTTATTGATACATGCCCATGTGAAATTTTGCCTACAATTGGAAGGGTTTGTGAGCCTCTGTGGGTCCCTTTGGAGGAGTTTTCTCGAACTAGGCCCCAGACCAGAACTTTGGAATCAGAATCTAGAGGGGTGGTACCCAGGAATCTGTTTTATTTTTTTAGGAATCTGCATTTTTATCAGCTTCCCAAGTAAGTCTTTAGAAACAATTAAGTCTGAAACTAGTCAGCTAAGTGTCCATAGGTTTCCATTTAAGAATGTCTACCTTCATGAGAAGAAATAAACACAAGTAGCAGAGAGAGAATTTAAAAGACTCATTCTAGTGTCTTGAGTCTCCTGGCTGCACTTCTTCTCCGTCTCTATAACAGAGAAGGATACCTGTTCTGGAAGAAAGGATGGGGGACAGGAAAGGGAGTCCCAGGGGCCCAGGAGGTGTGTGGATAAGTAAGGCAGACTGTAACTTAGCAGAGTATCATCCTCATTCTCATTTAGGACGGACTGCGAATCCTCCACCTCCTTACTCTGCTCGTTCCCTGTTGCCAATGTCACACTGGCTAAGGGTGGACGTGATCGGGTGAGTATGGGAACTGAACAGAGGTTTCATTAGAGCTCTGATGACTTGAAACAAGAACACTTGGGAAAGACCTTGATACCAGGGACTGAGTAACAGAGACTAAAAGGAAAGCTTTCAAGGAAAGGGAGGTTAAAAAAAATTGAAGTCCAAATGAATTGAATGGGTTATTCTTTCCTCCTTAAATTGTTTCAGCCAGGCCATATCTGCTAGATAAAGGGGTGTTTTGGATCTAAAAGAACTTAAAGAAACCAGCTATCTCACTGAACTAGGATGGAATCCACCCAAGAATTTTGAAAGTATGTTGTTATGACACTATTGAGAGATACACGTAACCTTCCATTACAAAGGGTACTGTGCCAGAGGACTGGCCAAATGCCAGTATATCTTCAATAAACCTGAAAGCCCTGGAAAATGCAAAGTAGGAATGCATCCTTCTTTATTAGGGAAGTTGGTTGAAGCTCTGCAAAAGGGTAGGATCCCAGAACACTTCAGAAGGACCCTGGAGGATCAACAGCATTTCTGATCACCAGAGTATTTTGACTTGTCAGCAGCATAATGAGAAGTAAATCAGTGGTCAAACTAAAAGTTTAAAAATCATTTAAAAATGATTTTTCAAAAATTGTACTTGGGAGGATACTGACCTGAAGATAGAAAATACGGAGGATAGAAATAAATGGTCACTCTGAAGGGAGGAATGTAAGCTATAGAGTTTTGGACCCCCTGGGGTTGACAATACAAATAACCCGGAAGACTGTGTATCTTGTGACACCTTCCCATGTGCCGCCAGAGTGCCGCTATCCAGAAAGCTTACCAGGTGGGATGAGTGGATCCCAAATGGAGATTTCAAAGTGGTGAAGTGGAGAATTTCCTGGCAGTCCAGTGGTTAGGACTCCGCACTTTCACTGCCGGGGGTCCTGGTTCAAATCTGGTTCAGGAGCTAAGATCCTGCACGTTGCACAGCATGGTCAAAAAAAGTGGTGGAGTGGAGTGTTGGGCATTGTGAGACAGAGGATTATCTATTTAGTTCTGCTACTCAGGAAAGTAATGTGGAGAGTACTATAGAATATTCTGTGAAAACATCGGTTCATTGTGTTTTTGTGGCTCAATAATAATAATAAATGGAATATATTGAGAGGGGAGTAGAAACAAGGTCACAGTACATCTACACCTGGGATGGTGCATGCTGTTGTGTGCCTTCCTGTTGTAGATAGTAATGGTTGGTGACACAGGGAGCCTAAAACCATCAGGTACCAGACTGCTGGGTGAGGAAGGAATGGAAGGATGAAGGGTGAGGCCCAAGTTCCCCAATATTGGCAGCTTGATCATTTCATTGATTTCTAGTGAACATTTTTGAATGAGTGAATGAAATAATGGGTCTATTTTGTGGGTAACAGCTTGTTTAGAAGTAGATGTTGTCCTACTTCAAAGAGCTCACAGGATTGATGGAAATCTCTACATTGCATTAAGTAGCAAAGATGCAGTTCCTGTATTTCAGAAGCATTTGCAAAGAATTAGGTCTTCTGGAGACTATGGCGATGGTGAGGCTCAATGTGGGAATGGAGATTTCTCCATCAGGCAGACAAATGTGAACAAAGGCAGGAGTCCTTCACAAGATTCTGGTATTAGCAATTTTTGGATCCCCTTGGAGGAGATGACATAATTACTGGCTTAAAAAGAAACAAATATATATATATGTGTGTATATATATCAGTTCAGTCGCTCAGTCGTGTCCAACTCAACAACCCCACAGACTGCAGCACGCTAGGCCTCCCTGTCCATCACTAACTCCCGGAGTTTACTCAAACTCATGTACATTGATTTGGTGATACCAACACAAAATAAATAAATATATATTTATTATATATATATATATATTATATATATATATAAATCTTTATTGCTATATAATTGGAATAGTATGCAAGTCACCCATTCAAAATGTACAGTTCAGTCGTTTTTAATATATTCACAGCTGAGCAATAGTCACCATAATCAATTTGAGAACATTTTCATCACCCCAGAAAAAAACTCATACCCAATACCTAGCAGTCACTCCCCATTTCCCTCCTGCTCACCCAGAGAACTACCTGTTTTAATGTTTCAAAGAATTCAGTGAAGCAACCAGCTTAGATTACTGGCCTCTACATGGGAGTAGGACTCTCATGGAATCCATTTTTTTCAAGACAGTCAGACTGAAGGGACTTCCCTGGTGGTTTAGGGGTTAAGACTCTGCACTTCCAATGCAAGGAGTGCGGGTTCATTCCCTCGTCGGGGAACTAAGATCCCATATGCTGCACAGTGTGGTCAAAGAAACGAACAACAACAAAAAGGTAAAAAAATAATAATTCAGACTGAAAATAAGAAAGTATATAAAGAAATTTTGATCAGTGGATTTTCACCTGTTACTCTCGGGATAAAATGCTCAAAGTACCTTCATAGCAATAAATCTAGATAGTTCACTATTAGGGTTGTGTGCATTTGTGCTAAGTTACTTCAGTCGTGTCCAACCCTGTGCAACCTTGTGGACTATAGCCCACCAGGTTCCTCTGTCCATGGGATTCTCCAGGCACAAATACTGGAGTGGGTTGCCATGCCCTTCTCCAGGGGATCTTCCCAACCCAGGGATCGAGCCTGGGTTGGCAGATTCTTTACCATCTGACCCACCAGGGAAGCCCTCACTATTAGGGTTAGGGCACTCTTTTTTTCAAAAAAAATTTTTTTTTAATCCATTCCCTCTTTGGTTAAAATGAAAAGCTTTACCGTCACCTCTGTAATCCTTGTGGATCACCCTGAGGGGGTCATGCACAGGACAAGCATAGTCAAATATAGGATTAGAGGAGTATAGGAATGGTCAGGAATAACTAGGGTATGTTTGGTGGCAAATCTTTAATCTTTTGAGCTTAGTCCCAGTGAAGATGCCTTCCCACTGTGAGTCTCAGGGAGAACCAAGGTAAGGGACCCAGAAGGACACAGTTACTGTGGGAGAGCTAGCTAGGGAAATGGTGAGTGCTTTTGGCACTCTGCTAATTAGTAATGTAAGTGAAGGCAGGCTGGGCCCAAGGGGATGGCCTCACGGGGACAAAGAGGCCTGAGTCACAGATGGCCCAGTTGGCACCATGACGGTTCACTTTTGGAAAAGAAATGTGACACAACTTTTCTGGAACAGAGTGATTCAGGAGTGTAGATACTGAACATCTCAGAAGTGAGAGGGATTCAGCTACCAGAAGGGGGCAGCACCTTCTTGGGAAGAGGGAGATTTGAGAGGCCTGTTTTGATAGCGGAGGAAATTGTATTTGGAGGGGTAGCCGGGAGGTGGGACAGGGACAGTGCAATTAAAAAAATTTTTTTGAAAGAGATGCCGACCACCTTGGGCAGGTACTGATGTATGGACAGCCGTACCGCGTTACCTTAGAGCTTGAGCTGCCAGAGTCTCCTGTGAATCAAGATTTGGGCATGTTCTTGGTCACCATCTCATGCTACACCAGAGGCGGCCGGATCATCTCCACCTCGTCACGCTCCGTGAGTGTCCATGGCCTGTCTAGGAGGTTGTGGAGAATGATGACAGATGTCAGAGTATCTGGGTGGGGCTTCAGGAGAAAACATTCTGAGGTCTGAGACACAGACATGGACACTTCAGCATGGCAAGAGGTGTCAGTTTACCAAACCAGATAAACGCCCCCTCCCCCGCCCCGGACATCCGATGAGCACACCCATCTTTGGGGCTAAAGTCTGAAGAGTGGTGCCGCCCTGAAAACGGGCTTTTTTGGAGCCAGCGAGACCAGGCCTCAAGTCCTCACTCAGAAACATACTAGCTGAGGGCCAACTTACTTAACCCCTTGAAGCAAATATAGTAGTAACTCCCTCATAGACTGGTTTGGGATTCCATGAGGAAATAGTGGGTGTTCAATAAATGTTAGACTGCGTTTCTTAATTGTCAACAGAACCATCTCATGAAGCAAATTCCTGAATGTCCACATGGGGGAAAAAAGCCTCAGATGGTACACTGGCGTGTGTACTAGTTCCAGTGTACCAGAATAGATGGTACCCTGTTCTAGATTATAGAACCATGCTGGGGAAAGGTAGATGACAGATGGTGTGGGGCTTCACCTGGGAGGCTTTCTTAGAAGAGGAGACTTTGTTGTATTGGAACACAGACATGTGGTTGGGAAGGGCAGGGCAGGGATGTCTTCAAACTTCTGCAATGATGGGGTCGAGACTTGGGGCATGGTAGGAAGTGAAAGGGAGTAGGGGACCTAAGGAAGAAGCCGCCTTCATACCCTGCTCAGGGGTGGTTTTGAGGGTGGGCACCCATGCCCAGCCTCTCCTCCCTGTTCAGGGGTGGTTTTGAGGGTCGGCGCCCGTCCCCAGCCTCTCTTCCCTGGCCCTGGCAGGTGATGCTACATTACCGCTCAAGCCTGCTCCAGATGCTCGACACACTGGTCTTCTCTAGCCTCCTGCTGTTTGGCTTTGCGGAGCAGAAGCAGCTCTTGGAGGTGGAGCTATACCCAGAATACAGAGAAAACTCGGTAAGGAGAGGAGGAGGACAGGAGACAGCCCTCCCCACAAGCCCAGAATTTTACCCGAGGAGCTTCCGGGCTCGGTCAGGAGGGACCGCGGTGGAGGCTGGAAGCGGGCCTCAGATTGGGCTGGTAAGCGTGACAGCAGGATCCTGACCTGATGTGCTGCCGCCACTGCCCTCCCACCCGCAGTATGTGCCGACCACTGGAGCCATCATCGAGATCCACAGCAAGCGCATCCAGATGTACGGAGCCTACCTCCGCATCCACGCCCACTTCACTGGGCTCAGGTGAGGCAGTGCCCACGTGGCCTGGGCAGCCCTCGTGGGCCTGTCCTTAAGTGAAGAGGGTCCTAAGCAGAGGTGACGGGCTTTACCTGGGCCTCAGGTTCTCAGCCCTGGCTGCACATCACATATCAGGAGCCTGAGGAACTTTTAGAAAAATACCAATGCCTGGGCCCCACCCCCAAGACTAGGATTTGTTACGGTCCTATCTGGCTGCCAGACTTTTTTTTTTTAATATTTATTTATTTGGCTGTGCCAGCTTTCAGTTGCAGCATGTGGGATCTAGTTCCCTGACCAACCAGGGATCGAACCCAGGCCCCCTGCTTTGGGAGTGGAGTCTTAGCCACTGGACCTTAGTCAGGGAAGTCCCCAGCCATCAGCCTTCCTGAAAGCACCCCAGGGGGAGGTCATGTGCAGTCAGAGTGGAGAAATGTTCTCTTGAACCGCTGGCTCAGCGGGTGGGAGGCAGAGGGTGGAGACCAGCTCTCACCAAGCTCTAGTGAACTGCCCTAGAAATTACTTCTGGGAGATGAGAAGGCTGGCACTCCCTGGTAGCTGTACTCCCCTCATGTCTACTCCCTGCTTCAGGTACCTACTGTACAACTTCCCGATGACCTGCGCCTTCGTAGGTGTCGCCAGCAACTTCACCTTCCTCAGCGTCATTGTGCTCTTCAGCTACATGCAGTGGGTGTGGGGGGGCGTCTGGCCCCGGCAGCGCCTCTCTTTGCAGGTCTCAAAGGACCCCTTCCTCTCCCCTTCATGGTTCTTTGGGGAGTGAGCCGGGGCGTGTTGGGGGCTGGGGCAGAAGTGTTCAGTCACTCCGGTGAGGGAAGGCAGGCCTTGCTGCTCAGGAGTTTCCCCTCCACAGGTAAACATCCGAAACCGAAAACGCTCCCGCAAGGAAGTCCAGCGAAAGATCTCTGCCCATCAGCCAGGTAGAGGTGATGGCTGGGGGCTGGGTGAGAGGGGGGGGGAGCTCCTGCACCATCCAGAATGAGGCTTTAGGTGCTCGCCTGCTAAGCTGAAGGTCAAGAGAAAGGCAGGACGGGGTGACGGCACTGCCATCCAGGCACAGCCACCCTAGTCCTGTCCTGTCCTCTACCCCCTTTGGAGGCACAGGGCCCCAAGGCCAGGAGGAGTCCCCCCAGCTGTCACCTGTTACAGAGGACGGTGAGAGCCACGTGGATCCCTCTGGGACAGGTACGGTGCAGCCGCCTGGCCTCCTTCCTGACTCCTCCTTGGTCCTCCCCTTCAGCCTTCTCCAGACTGACCTCTGTCTTCCCCCCTGGGGCTGCAGAAGGCCAGCTGTCTGAAGAGGAGAAAACAGACCAACAGCCCCTGAGTGGCGAGGAGGAACTGGAGCCCGAGGCCAGTGATGGTGAGGGACGCTGTGCGGCAGGACCTGGGGGGGCATGTGGGCAGGGTGGAGGCTCCCCTGGGCGGGGGCGGGGGCCCCTGGCCTGGAATTTACCCTTTCGGATTTCATTTTCTCTCCCCTGGCCCAGGTTCAGGCTCCTGGGAAGATGCAGCTCTGCTGACGGAGGCCAACCTGGCTGCCTCTGGCTCTGCCCCTGCCCCCGAGACCGTGGGCAGCTCGGAGCCCTCTGTGGGCTCCATCCGACAGCGCCCCATCTGCTCTAGCTCCTGAGCGAGTAGGGCCGAGTCCCCACATGCTGGCCCTTTTCCACCTGCTCCCTTTCTCTCTCCGGGGCTCCCCCAATAATAAACTATTTTCGTGCCAGCTGCCTCCCTGACTCTGAAGTGGATTCAGGGTCATTTAAAAACCTGGTGTTCCCCAGGCATTCCCCGCCCTGACTGGAGGAGGTGGTCTTGTCAGGGGCCACGGATGCAGAAGACCTCTAGGCCCTGGACTATTTTAGGCACAGCTGTTTCCATTCATCAGCCTGGAAGTCCAGGGAATGAAAACCTGCCCACTCAGTCCTCTCCCTCTGGGGAGGGGGATAGCATAGGGCGGGGCTGCAAAGCTGGGATACATCATTCTGGCCTCTGAACCCCTCCCTTTCTCAATCCGCGGGGAGGCAGAAGGCAGGAAATGACTGCCATGGATGTGGTATGATTTTTACCGAAACAGCATTTTGTGGCCCAGGCCCCATGCTGTCCATAGCTGTTTTCCTCTCTGATACCAGCCAGGTGGCCCCGTCCCTTTCGCTCCCCTCCTCACCCCTTCACATGACTTCAGCCTTTGGATTCTCAGCCCCTGGCTGCTTTCCACATTCCACTGCTCTTTCAGAACCCAGGCATCCCGACCTCCAGCTGAAACCGCTGCATGTGGCTCCCCCACCCTGGCCCCATGACTCAGGCCTTCTGAAGGGACCAGCCCTCTTCTTGGCACTCACCAGGGAGGGGAGCAGGGGAAGGGGGGCCAGGTGGTGACATCACAGTCGAGGGGTATAAAAGCTTTGGGCCGAAACAGAGTTGAAGACACTGACAGAACGTGACCGCACAGCCTGTGTTCCTGGGGACCTCTTAGGAGCCCCAGCCTGCTACTCTCCGCATCAAGGCCTACCTGCTGGTAAGGGGGTGCCTATGAGATAGAAGTGTGGAGGGCAGGGAGGGACCAGGCCTTCGACAGGTGGGGACGGAGGGCTCCAGGGCCTCTGTGTCCCCTCTCTTCTCCGTTCTAACTACCATCTCCTTTCTGGCTTTCTGCATGTGTCGCTGACTATCTGGTTGCTCTGGGTGGCAGCTGGTAACCATTCCACCTTCCTTACCCAGGCGGTGTAAATCATTTCCTCCTCTTCTCCGCCCCAGCTCCCCCCAGCACTGTTTATTCATTAACTATTTCCAGTGCTTCACATGTTGCGGATCGCACCTCTCTCTGTCAGCTTAGACCACATTTCATTCTTTTCCCCAAAACCAAGCACATACGCTGTTCAGAAGCTGGACGGACACATGGGTGTGTCACGGGGTCATTCCCACCTCTTGTTCTCCTGGTCCCCGGTCCTGTTTCCCTTTGCTTACAGGTTTTGTTGAGGGACGAGGGGGGCTGGCAGGGTCTGGGGGCTGAAGAGCCTTTACCCTTGCACCTTCCCTTCCAGATTCCATGCCGCGCGCTCCCTGCCTTCTGTGGCTCCTTGCTGTCACCTTCTCCCTGGTTCCCAGAACGCAGCCCTTGGCGGCCGGAGACTTGGAAGGAGACGAGCAAGATGAGACACCTTTGCCCGCTGTCCTCTGTGACTATGACCACTGCCGCCACCTGCAGGTGCCCTGCCAGGAGCTGCAGAGGGCCGGCCAGAGAGCCTGCCTGTGCCCCGGCCTCTCCAGCGCCCTGCAGCCGCCGCGGCCGCCACGCCTGGGGGAAGTGCGCGTAGAGGCCGAGACTGGCCGCGCCGAGGTGCACTGGTGCGCCCCCTCCTCCCCGGTCCACCAGTACTGGCTGCTGCTGTGGGAAGGCGGTGGGGCTCCACAGAAGGGGCCCAGCTTCAACTCGACGGTCCGCCGAGCGGAGCTGCAGGGCCTGAAGCCCGGGGGCGCATACGTTGTCTGCGTGGTGGCCGCCAACGACGCGGGAGAGAGCGGCGCGCCCGGGCCCGGGGCGGAGGGCCTCGACGGCGCGGACGGCCCCAACTTAGGGCCCTGCGGCCGGCTGACCGTGCCTCCGCGGCCGCTCACTGTGCTGCACGCGGCTGTCGGCGTGGGCTCGGCGCTGGCCCTGCTCAGCTGCTCCGCCCTGGTCTGGCACTTCTGCCTACGCCAGCGCTGGGGCTGCCCCCGCCGAGGCCGCCCCAGCCACTCGGGGCTCTGAGGCTGCCCGGGCCTCCCCGGGGAGGTGACGGCCCACGAAGGCCAGACCGAGGGTGGCAGAGAAGACCAGGCGCTGGGCCCTTGCTGAGTGGGTTCATGCCCCAAACTTAACACTCTGCTCCGAAGCTGAGGTTTAGAAGGAGTAGAGAAAGTTGACAAGATCTTTTCTTAATGGACCAGATAGTAATTTAGGCTTTGTGGTTCCAGGGGATAAAATCACAGATATTGTGTAGGTACTTACATAACCATGTAACCATTTAAAAATTTTAAAATGGTTCTTAGCTCGTGGCCTCACAAATCAGGCTGCGCGACCAGGTTCCACGTGTGGGCCCTGTCACTGTGGGTGGCTTCCCATGGGATTTTGAGAATCAGCTGCTCTGGGATGGGAGTTTGGGGCTAGCGACCACACCTCACCTGCTGCCTTTTGCTTAGATAGTAAGGATGCACACTGAGTTACAATCCACTGTGTCTTAAGTCGGGTGGAACTAAGTGACTGACATGGGGTGGAGAAGAGGAGGATTGTCCAAGTGGCTGTCTGGGACAAGCTTGCTTGTAAAAATATATTAATAACAAAGGATTTCCCCTCCCCCCATTTGTGTTTACTGTGTATTATTTGTGTTGTATAACATTAAAGGAAATGTAAAAGGAAGACGTTTTCATTTTTCATGATCCTTTTTGTTTAAACTTTTTATTTTGTATTAGAGTATAGCTGCAGCCCATGGAGTCGCAAAGAGTCGGACACGACTGAGTGACTACACTTTGGAAACATAGCTATCATGATCTTTTTCAATTCCGTGTCCTTGGGACTTCTCTAGCGGCACAGTGGATGAGAATCTGCCTGCTAATGCAGGGGACATGGGTTCAATCCCTGCAAAGATCCCACATGCCACAGAGCACCACAACTAGAGAGTAGCCCACCCCACCCCCAACCCCACCGCACCCTGAAGCTAGAGAAAGCCTGTGAGTAGCGTCAAGGACCCATAGCAGCCAATAATAAGTAAATAAGTAAATTTTCAATTTCCTTTTTTTTAAACCCAGGCCCCTTCATTGGGAGGGCAGAATCTTAGCCATGGGACCACCAGGGAAGTCCCTTGAGTTTATTTTTAAATTAACTGGATGTAGAAAAGTCTAAGTTGCTATAGAGTTTATTCCTCACTTTTACTGCTCTTAAATCTTTAAAAAATTATAACACAAATTTTAAGTAATACTTGATAAAAGGAGAGTTCTCCTCCTCAAGGGGTAATCGCCTGTAGCAGAGCAAATCTTTTCCTAAGCAGTGGAAATATATTCTTGATTTCATTCAATATACTATGGACAATATTCCATGTTGGTAAATCACCGCTTCCTTGATTATATGAATGGCATAACTTTCCATTGGAGGATGCTCCTTAACTGACACTTCCCATGGCTCCTTGTTAGAACATTTGTCTTCACTGTTTGCTATGGACATCCTTGTTTGTTGGCATATCCTCACATGATTAAGTATTTCCACAGGGTACTTACCCAGAAGTAAGTGAGAGAGATAGTACTATACAATTTAGTCATTCTTCTCTTTTTTTGTTGTTCAGTCACTAAGTCATATCCAACTCTTTATGACCCCATGGACTGCAGCACACCAGGCCTCTGTCCTTCACTATCTATCAGAGTTTGCTCAAACTCATGTCCATTGTGTTGACGATGCCATACAACTCTCTCATCCTCTGTTGCCCCCTCCTCCTGCCCTCAATCTTTCCCAGCATCAGGGTCTTTTCCAGTGGGTCGGCTCTTCGCATCAGGTGGCCAAAGTATTGGAGCTTCAGCTTCAGCATCAGTCGTTTCAATGAATATTCAGGGTTGATTTCCTTTAGGATTGACTGATTTGATCTCCTTGCATTCCAAGGGACTCTAAAGAGTCTTCAGTACCACAATTCGAAAGCATCAACAAAGTCTCTGCTTTTTAATACGCCATCTAGGTTTGTCATCGCTTTCCTTCCAAGGAGCAAGTACGTTTTAATTTCATGGCTGCAGTCCGTCTGCTGTGATTTTGGAGCCTAAGAAAATAAAATGTCGTTGTTTCCATTTTTCCCCCATCTGTTTGCCATGAAGTAATGGGACTGAATGCCATGATCTTAGTTTTTTGAACGTTGTTTTAAGCCAGCTTTCTCACTTTCCTCTTTCATTCTCATCAAGAGGCTCTTTGGTTCCTCTTCACTTTCTGCTATTAGAGTGCTATCATCTGCCTATCTGAGGTTGTTGATATTTCCCCCAGAAATCCTGATTCCAGCTTGGCATTTTGCATGATGTACTCTGCACCAGGCTTCCCTGGTGGCTCAGATGGTAAAGAATCCGCCTTCAATGCAGGACACCTGGGTTCAATCCCTGAGTTGGGAAGATCCCCTGGAGGAGGGCATTGCAACCCACTCCAGTATTCTTGCTTGGAGAATCCCCAAGGACAGAGGAGCCTGGTGGGCTACAATCCATGGGTTCGAAGAGTCAGATGACTCTGACTGACTGAATGACTGAATGACCAACTGAATGACTAAGCATGGCACAGTACTCTACATATGTTAAATAGGCAGGGTAATAACACACAGCCTTGACAATCTCCTTTTCCAGTTTTGAACCAATCCATTGTTTCATGTCCAGTTCTAACTGTTGCTTCTTGACCTGCATACAGGTTTCTCAGGAGACAGGTAAGGTGGTCTGGTATTCCCATCTCTTGAAGAATTTTCCACAATTTGTTGTGATCCACACAGTCAAAGGCTTTAGTGTAGTCAATCAAACGGAAGTGATGATTTTTGATGTTTTTCTGGAATTCGCCTGATTTCTCTATGGTCCAACAGATGTTGGCAGTTTGATCACTGGTTCCTCTGCCTTTTCTAAATTCAGCTTGCACATCCGGAAGTTCTCGGTTCACGTACTGCTAAAGCCTTACTTGAGGAATTTGAGCATTATCTTGCTAGCATGTGAAATGAGCACAATTGTACAATAGTTTTAACATTCTTTGGCATTGCCTTTCTTTGGAATTGGATGAAAACTGACCTTTTCCAGTCCTGTGGCCATTGCTGAGTTTTCCAAATTTGTTGACATATTGAGTGCAGCACTTTAACAGCATCATCTTTTAGGATTTTAATTCAGCTGGAATTGTCACCTTCACTAGCTTTGCTCATAGTAATCTTCCTAAGGCCCACTGGACTTCACACTCCAGGATGTCTGTATCTAGGTGAGTGACCACACCATCATGTTTATCTGGATCATTGAGACCTTTTTTTGTATAGTTCTTCTGTGTATTCTTGTACATGTTCTTAGTCTCTTCTGCTTCTGTTAGGTGTTTGCCATTTCTGTCCTTTATTTTGGCCATCCTTGCATGAAATGTTTCCTTGGTATCTCCAATTTTCTTGAAGAGATTTCTAATCTTTCCCATTCTATTGTTTTCCTCTATTACTTTGCACTGTTCACATAAGAAGGTGTTCTTATCTCTCCTCGCTATTCTCTGGCACTCTGCATTCAGATGGATATAACTTTCCTTTTCTCTTCTGCCTTTCACTTCTCTTATTTTCTCAGCTATTTGTAAGGCCTTCTCAGACAACCATTTTGCCTTTTCACATTTCTTTTTCTTGAGGGTGGTCTTGATCACTGCCTCTTGTACAATGTCACGAACCTCCATCCATAGTTCTTCAGGCACTCTGTCTACCAGATCTAATCCCTTGATTCTATTTGTCACCTCCACTGTATAATCATGAGAGATTTGACTTAGGTCATACCTGAATGGTCTAGTGGTTTTCCCTACTTTCTTCAATTTAAACCTGAATTTTACAATAAGAAGATCATGATCTGAGCCACAGTTAGCTCCTGGTCTTATTTTTGCTGACTGTATGCTGCTGCTGCTAAGTCACTTCAGTTGTGTCCGACTCTGTGAGACCCCATAGATGGCAGCCCACCAGACTCCCCCATCCCTGGGATTCCCCAGGCAAGAATACTGGAGTGGATTGCCATTTCCTCCTCCAATGCATGAAAGTGAAAGTGAAATCACTCAGTCATGTCCGACTCATAGTGACCTCATGGACTGCAGCCCACCAGGCTCCTCCGTCCATGGGATTTTCCAGGCAAGAGTACTGGAGTGGGGTGCCATTGTCTTCTCCTGACTGTGTAGAGCTGCTCTATCTTCAACTGCAAAGAATATAATTAATCTGATTTCAGTCTGACCATCTTGTGATGATCCTGTGTAGAGTCATCTCTTGTGTTGTTGGAAGAGGGTGTTTGCTATGACCAGTGTGTTCTCTTGACAAAACTCTGTTAGCTTTTGTCCTGCTTCATTTTGTACTCCCAGGTCAAGTTTACCTGTTACTCCAGGTATCTCTCTCTTTTTAAAAAAAAAAAACACAAACATTTATTTATTTTATTTGGCTGTGCTGGGTCTTAGTTGTAGCATATGGGATCTAGTTCCCTGACCAGGGATCAAACCTGGGCCCCCTGCCTTGGGTGCATGGAGTCCCAGCCCCTGGACCACTAGGGAAGTCCCTCCAAATATCTCTTGACTTCCTACTTTTGCATTCCAATAACCTATGATGAAAAGGACATGGGAATGACAAACCACTCCAGTATTCTTTCCTCGAGAACCCCATGAACACTATGAAAAGACAAAAAGATATGACACTGGACGATGAGCCCTCCAGGTTGGTAGGTATCCAATATGCTACTGGGGAAGAGGGGATAAATAGCTCCAGAAAGAGAGTTGAGCAAAAGCAGAAACGAAGCTCAGTTGTGGATATGTCTGGTCATGAAAGTAAAGTCCAACGCAGTAAAGAACAATATTGCACAGGAACCTGGAATGTTAGGTCCATGAATCAAGGTAAATTGGACATGGTTAAGTAGGAGATGGCAAGAGTGAACATTGACATTTTAGGAATCAGTTAACTAACACGGAAATGGGAGGATTTAATTCAGATGACCATTAGATCTACTACTGTGGTCAAGGATCCCTTAGAAGAAATGGAATAGCCCTCACAATCAACAACAGAATCTGAAATGCAGTACTGGGTGCAATCTCAAAAATGACAGAATGATCTCAGTTTGTTTCCAAGGCAAACCATTCAACATCACAGTAATCCAAGTCTATGTCCCAACCATTAATGCAGAAGAAACTGAAATTGAATGGTTCTAGGAAGAGTTACACAGAGAAGGCAATGGTACCCCACTCCAGTACTCTTGCCTGGAGAATCCCATGGACGGAGGAGCCTGGTAGGCTGCAGTCCATGGGGTTGTGAAGTCCATAGGCTCAGACACGACTGAGCGACTTCACTTTCACTTTTTACTTTCCTTCATTGGAGCAGGAAATGGTAACCCACTCCAGTGTTCTTGCCTGGAGAATCCCAGGGACGGCAGAGCCTAGTGGGCTGCTGTCTATGGGGTCGCACAGAGTCGGACACGACTGAAGCGACTTAGCAGCAGCAGCAGCAGCAGGAAGAACTACAAGACCTTCTAGAACTAACACCAAAAAAAAGATATCCCTTTAAAAAAATATTCTTTTTTTTAGGGGGCCATGTTCTGTGGTATGTGGAATTTTAGTTCCTGACCACGGATCGCACCAGTGCCCCCTGCATTGGGAGCACAGAGTCTTAACCACTGGACCACCAGGAAGTCCCTAGTCATTTTTCTCTTATTGGAACTCTAGAATAAATTTAGAATATATTTGCATCTAGAATATACTCACCACATTGCCACAAATTCTTTGTGTATTTTTGATTCCTGTATTTCCTCAGCATTTCAGTTCAGTTCAGTTGCTCAGTCATGTCCAACTCTTTGCAACCCCATGGACTGCAGCAGGCCAGGCTTCCCTGTCCATCACCAACTCCTGGAGCTGACACAAACTCATGTCCATCAAGTTGGTGATGCCATCCAATCATCTCATCCTCTGTCACTCCCTTCTCCTCCTGCCTTCAATCTTTCCCAGCATCAGAGTCTTTCCCAACAAGTCATTTACAAATAATGAGGGTCTACTCCCTCATTTTTTTCATAATTTTTCTTACCTACTATCTTATTATTAAAGACTCACTTTAGAGACTTCCCTAGTAGTCCAGTGATTAAGATCCTACACTTACACCACAGGGAGCACGGGTTTGATCCCTGGTCAGGGAACTAAGATCCCACATGCCACATGCCTTGTGCAGCAAAGCCAAAAATACAAAACCAAAAAACCATGAAGACATGCTTTACATACATTCTCACTTAATTCCTATCACACTCATTCCAAGAGATGGTGTCACTTTTTTCACAAATGAGAAGCAAGCTTGAGCTTCTAAACACTTTGAAGCTACAAGTCAGGATTTCAGCCCAAGTTGCACCAAAAGCTGATGCTCTTGACTCCACTACAGAGAGACAGCACAGCTTAGCCGTTTTATATCGCACACTGCCTGGGTCTGAATTCCAGCTCTCCTACTTTACCAGCTCTGTCACCTTCGGTAAATTAGCTCACCCTTCTGTGCTTGTTTCCTGTGACTACTAATAATATCTACATCATATGGATTGTTGGGATGATTAAATATTAATTAACCATATAAAATTCTCTAGTGCATCTATTATCAATATTAGCAACTTATTATTAGTCTGCCTCTAATAAACATTTAAAAGTAAGTTTTAGGGACTTCCCTGGTGGTCCAGTGGTTAAGGCTCTGTTCTTTCACTGCAGGGGGCACAGGTTAGCTCCCTGGTGGGGAACTGAGATCTCACAAGCTGTATGACTTGGTCAAATAAACAAATAAGGAAAATAAAAGTGAGTTTTAACTTAGGCGACCTAAGAGACCAGGTAGCAGTGGAGAGCTAAGTAATCAACAAGACTACACAGCAGGGGGACAAATGCTAATAGAGAAAATACTGGTGCTGGGAGATAGAGATGGGGTGGTCAAAGCACGCTTTCCTTAGAATGCAAACCGCAGGAGCTTCCATCGTGGTTCAGTGGTTAAGCTGAGGCACTTTCATCACAGGAATGCAAATTTGATCTCTGGTCCGGGAATTAAAATCCCACAGGTCATGCTGCCAAAAAAGAAAGAAAAGGTCTGTTTTGCAATCTGCACAAGTTACCCTCAAGCAGTGACACATGAACTCCGTGCTAACTACCTTTACCCAGTGCAGCTTGCCAGACACCTAAGGTTGGTGCTATTGTTATCCTCACTTGACAGAGAATTAACAAGAGACGGTAGAAGGAAGCCATTTAGGTGACTGAGGTGTCGTGGAGAAGTCTTAACCCGGGAGGTGATGACAAGATCAGTTACTGCGTTTTGCAAAGATCCCTTGTGGCAGTCGAGCGGAGGATGGCTCAATTCCCCGGAGAGGATGAATGGGTCAAAGGGTGCATACATTTCTAGGGCTCCTGATGAACACTGCTTGCGGTTCGTTTAGGGGCCATCTGGGGAGCTGTCTTCATTCGCCCATGGGTTTCAGGACTGTATCGTCCTTTTTCTCTAGCACCAACGGGCGTCCGGACTTGGGCTGGGGGATGGTGGCTGCCTCCTAGAATGCGACTCTCAGGCACCGCCCATTCGCGTTCCCTCAGCAGGGCCAGGCCTGCGTTTTCTGGCACTCGGCGGCACCCGTCCACGCCCGCCTCCACGTGACCCAAACAGATTCGGGCACTTCCGCCTCGCCTAGGCTTTCTTCTCGTAGGTGTCCGCGGCTGGTCCGCAGCCGGTGAGTGAGCAAGCACCCGGCCGGGGCCGTCGCGGGCAGGGTTGGGCGCTGGTGGGAGGCGCGTCGCGCTGACCCCCTTCGCCGTCTTCACTCCCCCCTCTCCCCAGGTCCCCGCGGGAAGCGGCGGTGGCGGCGTCATGGCGGAGCTGACGGCTCTGGAGAGTCTCATCGAGATGGGCTTCCCCAAGGGACGCGCGTAAGGGAGCCCCCTAACCCAGGGCCGCGGGGGTCGCGCATCTGTCCAGGCCTTTACCCCAGTCTGGCCTCAGGCTCTACGCCCCAGCCTGATCGTCGCCATGGCTCGTGGGCTCTACTCACGGTGTTTCTGCCCTCAGGGAGAAGGCTCTGGCCCTCACAGGGAACCAGGGCATCGAGGCTGCGATGGACTGGTGAGCACTCAGACCGGTGGCAGGGGACGGGGAACTGCTGAGAGGGCAACCTGGACGTTAACCTCGCTCCTGACTTTCCCTGCCAGGTTGATGGAGCACGAAGACGACCCCGATGTGGATGAGCCACTAGCCACCCCCCTTGGACATGTCCTGGGACGGGAACCCACCCCTTCGGAGCAAGGTGGCCCCAAAGGTCCTGACTGAGGAAAACAGTGTGATTATTCAGGAGGGCCCGAGGAGGAGGATGAAAGGGTAATAATACTGATTGTTTGTTTGTATGTAGGACCTGGGTCTGCAGTGGGAGAAGGCAAACCTGTTTTGACTGAAGAGGAAAGACAGGAACAGACCAAGAGGTAGGAAGAACAAGCTCACATTTCTGAGAGTCACTTTCCACCTCTCCCCAGTACACAAATCTGGTCAAAGAACTCTCACTTCCCACATTGTTTTTTCTTGGCCTTTTCCTTCTTTGTTTTTTTTGTATCTGTTTTGGGACTCTGTTCTTGGATTTTGTTTTCTGAGTCCCTTGTTATAAACTCACTTTCCCAATTTATATACATGTCTCTTGAATGGTTTCCTTTCTGCAACATAGGATGTTGGAGCTGGTGGCCCAGAAGCAGCGGGAGCGTGAAGAAAGAGAGGAGCGGGAGGCATTGGAACGGGAACGGCAGCGCAGGAGACAAGGGCAGGAGTTGTCAGCTGCCCGACAGAGGCTACAGGAAGACGAGATGCGCCGAGCTGCTGAAGAGCGGAAGAGGGAAAAGGCTGAAGAGTTAGCAGCCAGGTCTGGGTTCTGGGACATGGGTCTGGCTAAGACATGGGAAAGGAATCAGGATTTGCTTTGTCAATGTCTGACCTCCTTGTGTCCTGTTTGCATTCCAGACAAAGAGTCCGAGAAAAGATTGAAAGGGACAAAGCAGAGAGAGCCAAGAAGGTAGGTGATTGGGTGGAAACCCAGGATAGTGAAGTTGGGGGGTGGGCAGTAAATCTAGCTTTTTTTTCTTAGCTTCAGAGGGCAAGGATGGGCTGAGTGCTTGATTACTGAACTTTGTCTTCTAGTATGGTGGCAACGTGGGTTCTCAGCCATCCCCACCAGCAGCAGAGCCAGGCCCTGTTCCCTCCTCTCCCAGCCGGGAGCCTCCCACAAAGCGGGAGTATGACCAATGTCGCATACAGGTACTGATTCGGATTCCAGTCTTGCTCCTGAGACCCTTTGTTGGCTTACAGGGCACCCAGCCAAGCCCAGCCCAGAGCTTTTTTCAGTTATGTTCCCTTTGCCAAACCTCTCCCTTCTTTGTAAATGACTTTGAAATCCTACCTCCTTTGCTCTGAGGGAAGATATCAAATTTCACTTGCCCCAGTCTTATTTAAACCCATACCCCTCTCTTACTCAGCAGTTCCCTTTTTACTTGTTCATAGTGTTTTCATTTAGATTATGCACCTGTTTGCATGATGTGCTATCTGTCCAGATGTTTTATATAATTTTGTATTATGTTTTCCTTAAATTGTGAGGGAGCCAGGGGTGCTGGCTGAGTAAGGTGCATCCTAAGTGGTTGTTCATTCGGTGCTTTCAATAGTAATTCTCCTGGTCCAGTCTCTCTAAGTGGAAGGAGAAGCCAACTTTGCTCTTTTTCCTCACTTGGGCACCTAACTCAGTTATGACGCTCACTATACAGTATCTCTCTCTTGCCTTCTAGGTCCGGCTGCCAGATGGGACCTCACTGACCCAGACGTTCCGGGCTCGGGAACAGCTGGCAGCTGTGCGGCTCTACGTGGAGCTCCACCGTGGGGAGGAGCCAGGCGGGGGCCAGGACCCTGTGCAGTTGCTCAGTGGCTTCCCCCGGCGGGCCTTCTCAGAGGCTGACATGGAGCGGCCTCTGCAGGAGCTGGGTATGACACGTGGGATCCTAAACTAGGACTTGGGGAATAGGGGAATCGGAGAAGAGAAGGGATGCAAAGAAGGGACTTTGTTTAGAGATGGTGTGAGGGCAGCATATGGGGCGGTGGGGCGAAGCAGATATCTTTGGGTTCAAATCTGTTTTCTTCCATCTTCAGGACTTGTGCCTTCTGCTGTCCTCATTGTGGCCAAGAAATGTCCCGGCTGAGAGGCCTTTATCCCACCATCCCTCTCTGACCTCTCTTCATCTTTGATAAAGCACTGACATTGCCTTCTTAATAAATAGACTCTCTTGAGTTCTGTATGTACCTGACTCCTTCCTGAATGGCTGGGAGAGACAAGGAAGGCTTTCAGAATAGACACTATGCTTTATCTTAAATTTCCAAGGGAGACTTGTTTCTAATCTCTGGGTCTGATTAGTTGCCTGGGAGGTTAACTGGAAGGTTAAAGTGGGGGCGTACATTGGATAGCACTTTTTGCTCTATGAGTAAGACAGTACCTAAGCTTGAAACCTTTACTGGCTATGTGCCTTGACTTAAGTCTAGTTTCTTCTTTAGTAAAATCTGGATAATAGTACCTGTTATTTGGGGTTGTGGGGGTTACGTAATGCTTTAGCACAGTGCATGACACCTAACGAGTCCCCAGTTACTAGCTACTAAAAGTGTAGTTTTTAAAATGTGGCCATTCACGAAAAGTATTGAGTACTTAATATGTACTACACAGTTTTAAGTACTATATGTGTATTAACTGAGATATGAAGGCACTATTACCTAGCAGTGGGTACAATTATCCCATTTTAGAGACTGGGACGTGAAAGCGCATGACTTGTTCAGACTGACACAGGTAGCAACCTGCACACACTCCTGGGGAGCCTGACTTTCAGGCTCAGGCTCTGAACTGCCAGGCTCCTGCACTCTAGCCCCTCTTGCTGTTGCTGCTCACCTCATCCTCATGCTCCCTCAAGCAGCTGCCTCATTCCTCTCAAACCTTGGCTAGGAAAGAGGCCACAACTAAACTTAAAAGATCACACGTGACAACTTGTTTATGACTTCACAATCTAGAAGCACAAAGCCACACCACTGCCTCATATGTGGGATCAGACCTCAGTGTTACCAGGCTTTATGTAGTGTTTCAGCTTTAATGAAAACAGCCTCCCCTGCACCCCACTGTTGCAATAGTTTGGAACCACAGGACGGAAAAATAAAAAGGAGAGTGAACTTACTGACTTGGCTGTGGGGCTGCCACCCCACTGACAGCTTTACCTCATCCCATCAGTGGCATCTCCAATAGATTCTGTGACCAAATTCAGAGACTGAAAACCACTGCAATGAACACCTTATGGGGGGAAAGCCCTAGTGCATTTAGTGAGAGACTGCCCTGTGCCTGGCACTTACATTCCTAAGTTCACCTTTTGACCACAGTTCTCAAGATAATTGGCACCTTTATGATCAGGACTTCCCAGGTGGCCCCAGTGGCAAAGAACACCCCCACCACCGCAAGAGACGTAAGAGACGCAGGTTTGGTCCCTGGGTTGGGAAGATCCCCTGGAGAAGGAAATGGCAACTCACTCCAGTATTTTTGTCTGGAGAATCCTGTGGACAGCTGGGCTGCAGTCCATAGGGTAGCGGAGTCAGACAGGACTTAAGTGACTTAGCACGCATGGAACAGGAGGACTGAGGCTCAGAGAGGTTCTGTAACATACAGGAGTTGAAACAAGATCTGTCTCAGTATGCTCCGTTTTACTAGTACCACAATGGCCTCCAAAACTTAAGACCAAAGAGGGCATCATGGCACATGCTAGTTGCTAGAAGCCCCTCTCCAACCTCATTCGAAAGACAGGAACCCAAAGTGTCCTCTATGGGTGTTTATTGCACAAGAGTTTCCAGGCTAGTTATAATTTCAAGAACGTCACTTGGTTATCCACTCCCACAAACCACAGGACCTGACCTGTGTTTTGAAAATGTCGATTGGGCTTCAGCCTCACATGGGGCGGGCGTGGCAGGCGGCAGCCGCACTCCAGCCAGGCCGCAGCACCGACCCGCAGAACACTTGGCTTTTATGGGCGTCCAACCGCAGGGCTCACTCTCTGGATGGAGGAACATGGTTTATTGATTCCTTCAGTTAGCCACAGCCCGCGGTGTGGACGTTAAAACGTAGTCCGTGCAAGCTTTAGGAGAGAGCGCGCTCACCCGGCGGAAGCGCCCCAAGTCCCGGAGAGGCCTGCGCTTGGGATCCGGGTCGGACTCCCCGCCGGCCCACGGAGGAGTCAGGCTGGCTTGGGCGCCTGCGCTGCAGCATAAATCCCGGCGCCCAGGCGGGCAGGTTCTGTCTCAGGCTGACCTCCCGCCGCCGCCATTCATCCAGTTCTTTCTCCAGGCGACGTTCTCTTGCGTGGCCGCTGCTTCCTGCAGAGTGGCCAGCAGTAACTGTTTGGTCCTGGCCGCCTCGTCCCTGCGCTGCGGGTCCTGCTCCGGCATCTCCTGCGGGCGGAAAGAGTGGTTCGCAGCCCCGGCCACCAGCCCGCGGTTCTCCGCCCGCCCACCCCACCGCTGCCTCCCCAACGGCTCCCACCTTCAGCATCGCCTGCTTCCGCTCCTCTCCCGGGGTCACAAGGGCAAAGAGCGCGGTGCCCACGCCAGCCCCGGCGCCCAGCACTGCGCCCGCGAGCAGCAACTTGTGCAGGTTCTCCATGGGCGACCGCGTGACCAGCGAGGCGACCTCTGGAGCCTCCAGTAGCCTAGCAAGGCCGCCGCGACGTCTCAATCTGCGCAGGCTAGAGTGCCCCACACAAGAAACCATAGAGACGGGCCCGGGCTAGAGAGGACCTAACCAGAGAGACGTTTCCACTGAATCTGAAGCATCTAGATCTTAAGACTAAGTTTAGCTGAGAAGTTGGAGCGCGTCAAGAGGTGTTGGGACCCAGGGCTTAGAGTGGGACCCCTTATCATGAAATCCCGAGTAGGATTGCTAACGGGAGAGTGTCTTCATGGTTACTGTGAGTTTTACAATTGCCCAGTTCCGGAAGGTCCAGATCAATAGAGGGCTAAGCCCTCTGTAGTTTCCTAGGATTACTTGTGCTTTATCCAAACTGCATTATGTAATGGACGTCCACATGTTTATAAATATCAGTCTGTTGACTCCCTCAGTCTCTTCAATCCTGAACAAAAACTGAAAAACCAAGTGTACCGGATGGGGAAAAGGATATACTAATACGTTTTCCTTTCATTTTACTTGGTAAAACCAAACGTTGCCTTTCTCTTTAAGATATATAATCTTGGCTTTTTTTTTTTTTAAACCATGAAAACCATGGATGTTGTGTAACCTACCGAATTCTAGTTTGGTGAAGAAAACACCTCTTAGTTGTGTGACTCTGGATAAGTCATTTAAGTTCTTTGTTTTCCGGTTTCTGCATCGGAAAATGAGGCTAATAACAGTGCATGTGGACATGTCAATGGACATGAATTTGAGCAAATTCTGGGAGATAGTGAAGAACAGGGAAGCCAGGCATGTTGCAGTCCATGAGGTCGCAAAGGGTCAGCCATGACTTAGCAGTTGACCAACAGCATCTCACAATTTTAGGATAATTAAACAATTTATATGAAAAGCATTTAAAACAGTTCCTGGTATCAACTACAGACTGGCGCTTGCCAAGAGCATTTGCCAGTGACTGAACAGCAACAATCACTGTTGGATGGCATCACTGATTCAATCAACGTGAGTTTGAGCAAGCTTCAGGAGTTGGTGATGGACAGGGAAGCCTGGTGTGCTGCAGTCCATGGGGTCACAGAGTCGGACGAGACTGAGCTGAATGAACAAAAACAAGAAGGGCACTTGCCATCTGCCTGTATTGCTGCAGCTGCTGACCTCGACACTCCCTAAAGGGAATTCAGGGTGGAGAGTGAGGCACTCTGTGCCCCAGGGAAACTGGTGGAACAGGTCTTTTAGATAGTTCGATATTTTCAGGAACTGATTTCATGATCTCATTTCTTGCACCTCCTCATATCTAGAAAAGCACTAAATCCCTTCATGGTGATGTCAGCTCCTGCTCCTGACTAGCAGAAAACCTTTTATAAAATGAGCGCCTGATTGCACTGAGCTCCCCCTTCACCAAAATCATTTATTTTGACTTTCCCCGCTGCCTCTTTGGAGCAGTCTCTCAGACCCGAGGGACTGTCTCCTGGGCTGCAGTCTCCATTTTGCTCCAAATAAAACTTCACTCACAACTCTCACGTTGTGCTTTTTTTTTTTTTAGTTGACACTATATAAATATTCATTAAATAAGTTACCAAGAAACATGTCAATTTGGGAGACCCTGTAAGAATCAGGAAATTTCAAACTCATCATCAAAGCTCTTTACTCATGGGGCTTTAATCCAAATGCCCTCCTTAACTCCTACTCCTCCTGCTTTTCCCCGTGTCACCACAGAGTGAGTGCGCTTCCCTGGTGCCTCAGACCATAAAGAATCTGCCTGCAATGCGGAAGATCCCCTAGAGAAGGAAATGGCTACCCACTCCAGTATTTTTGCCTGGAGAATCCCATGGACAGAGAAGCCTGGCAGGCTATACAGTCCATGGGGGTCGCAAAGAGTCTCACACAACTGAGCAACTAGCACTTCACTTCTTCCCACCTCCTGGGATTGTCCCCTCCCCTGGAAGGCCCATAATCTCCTTGCACGTCAGCCTCCTCTCCTCAGAAGTGATTAAGGGGCTCGGCTTCAAAGCGATTAAAGGAGCAGTCTGTGGGGTGCACTGGGCAGGAACACTCTACTGAGTCCAACCGCCCTACATTCTAGAATCAGCACCCATGGCCCTTGTGCCAGGGAGCAGTGAGGATGGGCCTTGGCCTAGAGATAGCCCAGGCTCTTCCCAGCATCCAGAAAGTCCTAGACTGACCAACCCGCTGTGGAAGGACAGAGGAGAAATTGACAGGGTTGAAGGCCACCAGGATGTTCAGGTTAGTACTTTCCCACCTTGCGTCCTGCTGTCGGTTCATCCTCCACTTTGGCCCAGTTTCCCCGCTGTGCCCATCCAGGCTGTGTGTCCGCAGACCCGCCTCCCCTCCATTGTGGTGGAAGCCTCTGAGGTGAGTGAAGAGAGTGGGGAGCTCCGGTGGCCACACGAGGAGCTGCTGCTGCTGACTGACGATGAGGAAGAGGAGGTCGAGGTGTTCTTCCAGGACCAAAGTGAAGAACCAGGTGAGGGAGGAGGCTCGTTCAAACGGGGCTGTTGTGAACTGAATGTTCTAAGCAGAACAAGAGGGACAACTTAGTTGTGTCCCCTGCATTAAGCAGCACACAGTAGGTGCTCAGTAAACATCGTGAAGAGAAATGTAGAGGTGGGAGATAAAAGTCATGGTGGCTGAGGGACTTTCTTGATGGTCCAAGTCCAAATCCAGTGGTTGGGACTCTGAGCTTCCACCTTGGGGAGGGGGAGGAGAGGGCGCAGGTTCGAGCCCCAGCGGTAGAATTAAGATCCCATGTGCCATGCAGCTTGGCCAAAGAAATGAAAACAGTCAAGGTGACTGGCAAAGTTGAATTTTTTTTTTTTTTTTTTGGCTGCCATGTCACACAGCTTGTGGGATAGTTAGGCTCTTCATTTCAATTGCTGTATTATTATTATTTTTTTCTCAATTGCTGTATTATTTTTATAAGCAAAAAGAATTAAACAAATTTACCTTTAAAAAAATAATCCAGTCAGGTACCAGGTATGTTTCACTGTTCTTTTATTATATATTTTTCATTGTTAATGGGTTCTTTAACTCCCCACCCCCAGCCTGGACTTGGAGCTCCCTGGACCCTAAGTCTCCCTTAAGAACCTTTAACCCAGAACTCAGCTGGGGGCAGGAACGGGTAGATCAAGATGACTCTTGGATCCCAGAGGACACAGAATGTCAGGAAACCCCCAATCCCTGTCCTCTCTGGGACCCACCATCAAGCTCCCATGTCTGCAGAAGCTGCTTTGTGGAATATTCCCATTGCCTGCCTCCCAGGAGCTTTGAGGGTAAGTATCATTTTCTCCCTCAAATGTTTTACCTAGGTTTTTGAAGCCTTTCCATCCATCCCTTCACAGTCTTCCCCATGTACAAGTGAGAAAAATGAAGCTTAAAGGTTAAACCCCAGGGTCACATCAGTGATAGTCAAGGAATCTGGATTAAGAATTCTCATCTGTGCTTTTAAGAGTTCAACTAGTTGGGGATGGGAAATAATTCTCTTGTACCTTTTCTATTTAGCACTCATTTTGTGCCTGTCACTGCTAAATGTTTTTACCTGTCAATTGTATGTAATCATATAACTTTAGGTATTATTCCAGCCTTGCAGGTGAGTAAATGGGGCACAGAAATATTCAGTATTAGGTGCACCCATCTAATAAATGGGGAAACTAGGACCCAAATTTTCCAGTCATCTTGCAAAGACCAAAGTTTTCTCCACCTCCTCACCCAACAGAAAACACTCCGATCAGGCCTAAAACATCTTTAATCAGAGCCTTGAATTACGTAAGCAAAGTAGGTGATGCCCCTGAAAGGGCCCAGCTCCTGCACAGTCACAGTCCAGCCCTGGGACCCTTTCTCTAGGCAGGGCAGTCGCACATCAGGATCCTCATCTGAGAACTGAATCAGGGTCCCCTGGGGGCTTAGGACCCTCAAACATTCGGCCAGCAGCTGGTAAGCCCCAGGCAGACCACCCTGGGCAACAGCATCCCAGGTGCCCTTGTCCAGGACTAGCTGGAAGGAGCCTGAGGAAGCCACTGGCTGCAGATTCTGGCCGTCAGCCTGCACGAAGTGGAGGCTTGAGTCAGGGTGCCCAGGGCACAGGGGTGTCTGGCCTTCGCCACCTTCCAGGAGACTCTTCATGTGGGCCACAGCTACAGGAGAGAAATCCACCCCCAACACGTCCACGGGGTGCGGGCATTTGGTATAGAGGCCTGTACATAAGCTGGAGGTCCCACAGCCCACATCCAACACCCGGGCTGGACAGGCAGCCTGTGCCTTCTCCAACAGCGGCAGTAAGAGCCCCTGGGCTTCTTCATATCCAAAGAACCAGTCGAAGGTGCGGACGCTGCCCTGACGGGGCTGGGCATGGAGCTTATCCCAGAGGGAGCGGTCTGCCAGGCAGCTGCCAGCCAGGGAACCTGCGGACGAGGGGAGGACACGCATCACCCAGCGCCCGGTTCTATCAAACTGCTATCAAAATCTGCGCCATGTGCCTTGGGGTTTTAAGCGGCACAATTTTAATGAGCAGACTCCTGGGTAACGAAGAGCCCGGCTTGCGCTCCCACTGTCCACCTTCCCTACCCGCCACGGTGCGGCGCGTCCCCGCCGCCAGGCTCGCCAGATGGAGGGTTCGGCGCAAGGCAGCCATCCGGAGATGCCGGCAAGGTCGCCCAGAGAAACTTCTGTGAAAATGTCGCCCGTACTCCGGCTGGGCCTGAGATCCAAGTGAAGATTTGCAAAATCCTCTGTGCGGAATGACGCGTAAAGCTTCCCTACCTCTGCAGCTTCAGAAAAAAGAACGCGGACACAAACTTAGTACCGTACGAAAGACCTTTTATTGTTTGCAGCAGGAAGTGGAAGAGGGGATATGGCAGCTCCGGCTCTTGGGGTGGCTCCACAGACCTAAAATCAAAGGAGAAGGTGTGAGTACCCCCGGGAGGAGCCTGCTGAACCTCGGTTCTGCCCTGCTCCTTGGAGCTCTGTGTCCCGGCGCTTGAGGATAGAACCGGCGGATTGCTGGCCGCCGGTACCGAAGACATGACGCCGAGGGGGCCAGAGCCCGTTCCCTCTACCTCCGTACATTACGCGGATCGGGACTGCACGCCCGACCCCCGCCAAGAAAAGGAGGGTCCACAGGCGCCGTCCCCCCTCCACAAGAACACCAGCCCGATCCCCACGCCCACCAGGCCACACTCACTCAGTCGCCGCCCTCGAAAAGGCTCGTGTGAGAGCCGGGTTCGTTTATATAGTGCCAGGGCCCGCCCCCGAGTTGCGATTGGCTGGCACAAAGCTGAGGGCGGGGCGCACACGGACCCTGCGCACAGCGGAAACGTGGACCCGGAGCCGGCCTTGCGGCGCAGCTATGGGTGCCCCGGGTGGAAAGATCAACCGGCCGCGAACGGTGACTCTGGGACCCCCGACATGGTTTCCCAAGCGTCCTAGAGCCTTTATTCTTGCCCGAGATGGAGTCTATGGGCCAGTGTCGCCGGGTGCGTGGCCCCAGGTCGCAGGGCGCGGCCGCCCTCTGATTAAGCATCTTCCTCCCCACAGGAGCTGAAGAAGAAGCTGTTCAAGCGACGACGTGTGTTGAACCGGGAGCGGCGACTGAAGCATCGGGTGGTCGGAGCTGTGATAGACGAAGGACTGATTACGCGGCACCACCTCAAGAAGCGGGCGTGAGTGCCAGACCCTCTCTCCCTGGGTCCTTCCCATCAAGCCTCCTTCCCTCCTTGTCGAGCTCCGGAGCAGCTTAACACCATTTTGCTTTGTGTACTCACACTTATGCAAGGAAAGTTTGCGCCTAAACTTTGTTAGCCTCTCACATTATACCTGTAAGTCGCAACCTTTCTTTGGTTCTTGGACACTACTGAGAATCTAAGGAGAGCTGTGGCCCCAGCCTCCCCAAGTAACATTATACATTCACACATTTCCTATAAGTAAATTTAAAAGCGTACACATGAGTGCGGTGAATCATTCAATGAATTTTCACAAAGGCTCGTGTGGGATATTGCATATAAGTTTCAAGGCCCCTTGGGTTCTTGGGGAAGACTTCCTATCCCATTCTTTCACTGACTTGTTTATGATAATATGTACTTTATGAATTGGCATAATAAATATATTTGGTCCCTGCCGGGTTTCTGACAGCTAAAACCATTGGAATTTCCTGAGTGATAAGAGTGCGTTTTATTTCAAAAGGATCCCCTTTTGAGCATACCTAAATTTAAGCTGGGCTTCCCTCTTGGCTCAGACTGTAAAGAATCCGCCTGCAATGCGGGAGACCTGGGTTTGATCCCTGGGTTGGGAAGATCCCCTGGAGGAGGGCATGGCAACCCAGTCCAATATTCTCGCCTGGAGAATCCTCCTGGACAGAGGAGCCAGCAGGCAGCAGTCCACGGGGTTGGAAAGAGTCGGACACAACTGAGCAACTAAGCACAAATTTATGCTAATAGTGATTTAGGGTGGGGCTGGTCATCCAAAAGAAGTGATTAGAGGATTGGAAATTCCAAAGGCACTGACCTTTCGAAAGGGGGCAGGTGCTGGAGATTCCTATAAAACCTCTTGATAGCTTCCTGATAGGTGAACAGGTGGAGTCGCTGAGAAGGTTTAGCTGGAGAAGGCATGGGAACTCTGGCCCCTTCCATACCTTGCCCTATGCTTCTCTTCCATCTGACTGTTCCTGAGTTGTATTTTATAGTAAATTAGTGAATGCAAGTATGTTTCCCTGAGTTCTGTGAGCTGTTCTAGCAAATTACTGAGTTTGAGAAGGGGATCATGAGAACCCCAGTTTATGGCTGGTCAATCAGAAGTCTAGGTGACAACCTGGATTTGTGATTGGCATTTGAAGTGGGGAAACCCTGTGGAACCAAGCCCTTAACCTGTGATGCCTGATGCCATCTCCAGGTATACACTGTCCAAATCAAATTAAACTTGTAGGACGCCCAGTCCGTGTCCACTACGAATACAGAGAATTACTTGATGTGGGAAAACCTACTATATCTGGTGGCAGAAGTATCAAGAATGAGAGGAGGAAAAGTTTCCACTCTATACTAAATTTTAGCAATTAATGTTACTTTCTGTATGTGTTAAGGTTAGTTTTAAGTAAGGTAACAGTTCTTTAACTTAGATCCAAAGACCTTTTCAGTAATCAGAACCACTGTGTGGTCTGTTTTGGTTCAGATTCATCTGGTATTTTTGCTCCTACCAACCTTTTAGGTCCAGTGCACGTGCCAACATTACTCTGTCTGGGAAGAAGCGCAGAAAACTCCTCCAGCAGATCCGACTTGCCCAGAAAGAGAAAGCAGCCATGGAAGGTGAGGCTAGGGCCCAGAAGTTGGGGTGATGCAGCCTGGATTCATTCGGGTTCTTTAATGCTTCTTCTTTTCCTTTGTTCAGTGGAAGCCCCTCCCAAGCCAACCAGGACTAGTGACCTGCAGCCCAAATCAAAAAAGACGACAAAATCCCCCCAAGATGTAGATATGGAGGACCTTGAAGATAAGAGCTAATTCTGAATCTCACACCCTTTCCACCAGAAGATTCTCAAGCTGGAGCCAAGAGGACTCGATGGTTATTTCAGATGATTTTGGAGAGAGCATTGCTCCTTTTCATTCTCCCTGTATTCCTCTTTCCTAATGGCCTACTGACCTGCCCTGGAGGGATGTATTGAGAAAAAGAGAGTAGAAAAGAAAAATTGCAGAGAGAGTCCTAAGCAGTCAACTGCATTTGTAATAAAGCCCCCTCGTTCCCACTGAGATGTGTGTGATTAAATGTAGGAATTGGGATGGGAAAAGGAAAAGGGGCCGTGAGTGTGGAAACAAGACAACTGGAAAATGGGACTCAGCGCTTACTTGAGCAAAGGCAACAAGAAGTTAAGTTCCTTGGTGGCCCTGTCTCCCCAGTGACAAAATTTCTGACAAAACTGAGGATTATTAGAGATGTCGGAGGAGGCGAGGGTCCTGAAAACAGCCCTGCCACCTCCCCTGTGTGACCAGGGTGGACAAGTGACCATGATTGTCTTTGCTTCCATTGCTGGATTATATTTTTAATAAAGTGAACATTATTTTACCCTTTTTATGCTCAGAAATTCTGTTTGTTGGAAGCCAGGGCTGGGGTGGTTAATTAAAGTGAGAAGCTGAATGTGCAGAGATGTGGTCAGCGGGGAAAGAACATACTGTCTCCTTGCCCTGTTTAATCAGTGCAAGCTTCCTGGACGAAGGGATTTTAAAAATTTCAAACCTTCAGTAAAGTTAAGACATTAGCACAGTGAGCCCTTATGTATGCACTCTTACCTCTGTTTACCAGTTTTTAACATTTCGCTCACTATACTTGATCTCCCTACCTGCTTGCAAATATGAGTTTGTTCAAGTACATATCATTGTTGTCTTTGCTGACTCATTTGAAAGTCAATTGCAGGTGAGATTTTATTCCTAAGGCTATGTTCTATATAGCCAAGACACCTAAGACACTCAACATTAGTGGAATAGCTAAAATTCAGTTTTTCATATTCAAATTTCCTTAGTTGTCTCAACAATATTCCTTATGACTGCTTATTGTTTCCTCAATCCAGAAACCATTAAGAATCACACATAGTATTTAATTGTCATGCCCCTTTAGTCTCCTTCAAATCAGAAGAGTACTCATATCTTGTCTTAGATAACTTGGTATTTTTTGAAGAGTCCAGCTCAAATTAATAAAAGAGTATCTCACAATCTGGGTTTGTCTGAGTGTTTCTGTACATTTCCTCATCGTTAGTTGTAGGTTAGGCATTTCTGGGAAGAATTTGATGTAGGATATTGTGTACTTCTCATGGCATATCATCAGGAAGTATGTGTTGACTGAAAAATACACAAGATTGAGGGCAGGAGGAGAAGGGGGCAACAGGATGAGATGGTGGGATGGCATCACCAACTCAATGGACATGAGTTTGAGCGAACTCTGGGTGATAGTGAAGGACAGGGAAGCCTGGCATGCTGCAGTTCATGGGGTTGCAAAGAGACGCGACAGCAACAACAACAAAAAGTTGAGAATTATGTTTGATTTGGCAGACTTGCAGAGGACTTAAAAGCCCAGAAGACAGCCTCTCGGATGACTCTGAAGGACTGCTCTGAAGAGGTAAGGGAGGAGCCTAGATAGAGAGTTTTTGTGACAAAAATCAGGTAGTCAGGGACTCCCCTAGTGGTCCAGTGGCTAAGACTGAGCTGTCAATGCTGGGGCCCTGGGTTTAATCCCTAGTCAGGGAACTAGATCCCACTTGCCATAACTAAGACCGTGTGCAGCCAAATAAATAAATAAAAATACATATTTTTAAAAAATCAGACCATCAAAGATTATCATTAATTAGACTTCTCAGGACATCCTTGGTGATTCAGCAGTTAAGAGTCCATGCTTCCAATCTAGTGGATGCAATTTCCATCCCTGGTTAGGGAACTAAGATTTCCACAAGCCTCAGCCAAAAGATAAACTTACAGCAAAACACTAGACCTCTCGAGTTAATGGATTTAGTGCTCTTTTTTTTTTTTTTTTCTTTTCACTCTTTTGCTGTGCACCTTAACTATCTATGGCCAGTATCCTGTTCTTTTCCTTCCTGAATTCCCTCGGGGTTCACCTCTGGGGATGGCTGCAGAGGTTGTCCTGGTTTGATGGCCAGAGACCCTTAGGGGCGACTATAGTGGGTGACTGGTTGATGGTCACAAGATTTTTTTTCTGATATGGCAGGCAGGCAACATTTTTTGTTCACATGTAATGTCAGTTTGTCTCATTGGTGCTTCTAAGTGTTAAGTGAGTATCTGTTAGATTTCTCCACTGTTAGAGTATTCTTTTCCCTTATAATTAATAAGCTATCTATGGGGGCTTCCCTGGTGATCCAGTGGTTAAGATTCTGAGCTCCCAATGCAGGGGGCCTGAATTGAACCCTTGGTCAGGGAACTAGATCCCATATGCTACAACTAAAGATTCTGCATGCCACAACTAAGACAGCCAAATAAATGAATGAATGAATAAATATTAAAAAAAAAACAATCTATGGAGTGATACTTTGAGACTGTATGATTTTCCTATTCCCAATGACATCACAACAATGGTTTTAGCATCCATGATGATCTTTACCTGAATTAGTTACTGCTGCAAAATGGTGATTTTTCTAATTCTATCATTCATTCATCCGTGTTACTCATTTGGCATACTCTGTAAAGCAAACCCCTACTCTCTTTTTAAAAAAAAATCTCATTTAGGTTGTTTTTGAATGTTTTAATCATCTGTTACTATCAACTTTTCATGCCCAAAATCATACCAAACTGACCAGCCAGAGCCTCTTTAAGGAGCTTCCTGTGGCTTCCCCTGTGGCTTAGCTGGTAAAGAATCCTCCTGCAATGAGGGAGACCTGGGTTCGATCCCTGAGTTGGCAAGATCCCCCAGAGAAGGGAAAGGCTACCCACTCCAGTATTCTGGCCTAGAGGATTCCATGTATAGTCCATGGGGTCGCAAAGAGTCGGACATGACTGAGCAACTTTCACTATCACTTTGTGCCCTTTTGGGCTTTCTAGGTGGCTCAGTGGTAAAGAATCTACCTGCCAACGCAGGAGACTCAGGAGATGTGGGTTCGATCCTTGGGTCGGGAAGATCCCCTGAAGGAAATGGCAACCCACTCCAGTATTCTTGCCTGGAGAATCCTATAGACAGAGGAGCCTGGCAGGGTTGCAAAGAGTCAGACATGACTGAGCTACAGAGCATGCATGGATGCTGTGTCCTTTTGACACACCAGAGATGTTCCAGGCTCACCTGCTTCTTCTCCTGGGCTAAAACTTGGTATCAGCCATTTTCCCAGGGAAACAGTATTATGTCCAGTTTTGAGTACAGAAAGGAAAAAGTGCTTGTGTGAAACTGAACTGTATTCAAGTGAAGTAAAGAGGGGAGAAGCTGAGGGGAGAAGGAAAGGCAATTTCAACATCTTGGTATCCCCATTACCCCGAATAATTTTCTTCTACCCCTATGCCTAAGGTGGGAAGGATCTTGCTGAGTTCAAAGCAGAGTTTCTGTATCTGGTATTGTGCTAAGCTCTTAATACAAATAATCTGCAGTAATCTTTGCAAAAAGATTGTGAGAAACATACCATTTTACAGATAAGGAAAGGGGCTCCAAAACAACTGAGTCACTTGCTCACGGTTACATTGCTATTAAATAGCAGACAGGAATCCAGGTCTAACTCCAAAATACGCACCCTTAGATCATGAAATCTTTAAGGGCAAGAACCTCATAATAGTCTCACAGCTGGAAGAACTCCCCTGGTTCGAAAGTCACTTCTCACAGATCAAAAGTTGAGGCCGGGAGAAGGAAAGTGTTGGGTCCAAGTCTGAAGCAGAGCTGGGAGCAGAAATTGTCTCAAATTTACTCTCCTAGAACATACACATTTTATGAATGCTTGAACTTTTAAAATCTAAGAACAAATATAGAACCACCAGAATTAATCATTTAGCTTTTAAAACACAGTCAAAGGGCTTCTCTGGTGTCTCAGAGGTAAAGAATCTGCCTGCCATTGCAAGGGACATAGGTTCAGTCCCCGGTCCGGGAAGATCCCATATGCCAAGGAGCAACTAAGCCCATGCCCCACAACTATGGAACCTGTGCTCTAGAGCCCAGGAGCCGCAACTACTGAAGCCCAAATGTCCTAGAGCCCATGCTCCACAAGAGAAGTCACTGCAATGAGAAGACCCTGCACTGTGAAGTCGGAGATCTGCTATTACAGTAGCCCCCGCTTGCCAAAACTGGAGAAAAGTTTGCGCAGCAGTGAAGACTCAGCACAGCCATAGTAAATAAAATTTTTTAAAAGCCCTATTTTAAAACACTGTCAAAACAAAAAACAAAAAACAAAAAACACTGTCACTTCAAAGATACCTTTAGGACCTACCATCTGCTGTTCTTCTCACACTTTCATTGAGAACAGTAAGCTGTCTGGTTAATAAATGCCTCAGAACCTACTTTCTCTTTCTTTCATCCAAGCAACTATTAGGAACCTACTTAAAAACAAAAGGAAAAAAACCCCAAACCTACCAAGTGCCAGGCAGACACCATTGTATGTGATGACGGTGAAGCCTTTAACAAAAGCGTGAACGTCCCTGTTGCTGAAGACTTATCTTCTGGAATTCATTGAAGAAAGAAAATAAAAACAGCAATTGCATGTGTAACGTTTACCTACCACTGCAGACACCAAGTGCTATACAGTAAAACTATTTCCTGGTTTCAATTTTCACAACAAGCCCCTGGAGTAAGTGTACTATTAACCATCGTAATTTCCAGAAAAGGAAACAGGTATAGACCTCTTAACTGAAGCACACAGCCCGTTAGCGGAATAGCTGGAATTTGATCTAGATAGACGGGTTGGAGAAGGGTCTCTTCATAAGGAGTATTAGGTCCGCAGAAAGTTACCAAAGTCTCTGCAGCAGGTCGGGGAAGGTCCCTCCTCTGGGAGACTGGGGAGCCTGAGAAGGATCGTGGTGACAACTTAGGGCTGGGAGGACACCTTCAGCGTGGCCAGCCCAATACATTTCAGGCTTCCTCCCGTTCATCTCTTTTCTTGTCTTCTCTTCATCTTCTTTTAGGGATTTTTCTCTCTCTTTTCCGCTTCCCCTCCTTTCTCTCTCCTTTAACAGCTTTTCACCTTGTCTCTGGTTACTGATTAAAAGGCTTCCTTTTTTTTTTTAAACCTCGAGAGTTGAACATTTTGTATTTTTGGCTTTAGGAAAATTAATGAAATCCAATTAAATGGTCTCAGACAGCTTTAGTCTGTGTCAAAGGCCCTTACAGGGGGGCGGGAGGATAGAGAAAGGTTGCCTAGAGGGTGGGTCGACTTCCCGCTGTCACCGGCTCAGCCTCAGGCTGGGACGCCGACTCAGAGCGGAACCAATGTGCGAGGGTCACGAACAGCGCCGGGTTGGTTTTCTTGAGAAGCCTTTTCGCAGGTTCCTTTCGGGTTTCCAGTCAGCGCGCATGCGCTCGCTGCGCTCCGCCGCTCCCGCCTCAGGCTCGGTCTAGGGCTCCGGGATGTCTGCGTTGTGCGACCCTCCCGGGGCCCCAGGGCCTCCGGGGCCTGCCCCGGTCACTCACGGTCCCGCGCCGCTCAGGTAGTCAGAGCCCCTGGCATCTTTCCCTCCCGCGCGGTCCCGCACCGATCCCCAGCCTTCTCGGCAGAAACCCCGCTCCTACCTCGAGAACTCGCGTCGGGGTTCTCAGAGATTCCTGGTCCTGTCTTCCCCGAACTCGGGGACTGCCTCACCAAAACTCTGGGCTCCAGTGCCCGCACTCCCAAGGTCTCGGTACTGCCTCCCGCTAAAGCCCAGTGTATAGTTACCCCCGATCCTGGCCTTGCTCTTACAAGAGTTGGGAATATCAATTTTTTTTGGGGGGGGGGGGGATATCAATTCTTGGGAACCCGGGTGCCCTGTCCTTTTTAGACCCGAGCGAACCCAGGGTCCCCTGACTTCATGGGCACTCCCTGAGCACCCAGGCCCCCAGAATCCCACAGAATGCTTTCATCTAGCCTTTCCCTCGCCCTCCAACGGAGACACTCCCCTCACCGTTGAGTGGTTTTATTTTTTGTTTTGGAGGAACCAGAGAGGAATGGCAGAGTCAGAGCCTTACCAGTCTCTAGAGGATGCTGTCTTCTTTGGCAGAAAACTCACAAAGAGGAAGGGAATTTTGTCTCTTCCCATGATACTGCCTTCTGAACCTCTAAGACCGAACCCATATGTTTTAGGGTGGGAAGGGCTGAAAGGCATTACCTTGTCTCTGCCCTGGGCACCTTGGTTCCTGGGGCATATTGAGGGTACTGGGACGGTAGTGGTTGTTGATGTGGTGGAGTTCAAGTGGTGGGTGGTTAGGGTGCTTGCCGAATATGGAAAGAAACAAGTTTGGGGAGGAAGAGCCCTTAATAAGGAGCAAATTTGGGCTTAGAATTTTCTTTCTATTAAGGGCAAAATCCAGGGTACTTGAGTTGTATGGAGGGGGGAGTGCCGTAAAGCTGAAAAGGTGTGTTTAAGGCAGATGTTATAGGAACACAAAATATACTTACTCAATTCAATGAATAATATTTCCCATATTCCAGGGGCTCCAGTAGAAGGGGATTCAGTGTTGAAGAACAGAGAACTGTTAACTACCCTCTTGGAGTTGAGAGTCTGATTATTTAACCTTGGTTTCCTTCTCTGTAAAATAGTATCATAATAGTACCTACCTTACTGGGTTGTTATCTGTATTGAAATAATACACGTAAAGTACTTAAAAGAGAACTTGATGTATTCCAGGAGTTATCTAATACTGATTCTGTTGTTATTAAAAGAAAAACAGCTTGCATTTATTAATTAGTGTGAACTAGACATGGTGCTTCTGTACTTTGTGAACATTATTTAATGAGGGAGGTTCAGTTATCCCTGTTTTACATAGAAAAGTACTGAAGCTCACAGAGGGCATGTAACTTGTCCTACATCTTCCAACACTCTGCTTCTTTTGCTTCGTTACAGTGCTCAGGAGCTGTCCCAGGAAATCAAGGCTTTTCTGACTGGTGTAGACCCTGTTCTGGGCCACCAGCTCTCTGCCCGGGAGCACGCTCGCTGTGGCCTTCTCCTGCTCCGCTCTTTGCCACCTGCTCGGGCTGCCGTGCTGGACCACTTGCGAGGTGTCTTTGATGAGAGTGTCCGGGCCCACCTGGCTGCCCTGGATGAAAGCCCCGTGGCTGGCCCACCTCACCTCCGTCCACCCCCACCTTCCCATGTCCCTGCTGGGGGTCCTGGTCTAGAGGATGTGGTGCAGGAAGTGCAGCAGGTGCTGTCTGAGTTTATCCGGGCCAACCCGAAGGCCTGGGCACCTGTGATTAGTGCCTGGTCCATTGACCTCATGGGGCAGCTGAGCAGCACTTACTCGGGCCAGCACCAGCGTGTGCCCCATGCCACTGGGTCTCTCAATGAATTGCTGCAGCTGTGGATGGGCTGTCGGGCCACCCGCACATTGATGGACATCTATGTTCAGTGCCTCTCGGCTCTCATTGGCAGTTGCCCAGATGCCTGTGTGGATGCCTTGCTGGATACCTCCGTCCAGCATTCCCCACACTTCGACTGGGTTGTGGCACATATCGGCTCCTCTTTTCCCGGCACCATCATCTCCCGAGTTCTCTCATGTGGCCTTAAGGACTTCTGTGTTCATGGTGGGGCTGGAGGTGGAGCTGGTGGTGGTGGTGGAGGCTCCTCTCAGACTCCCTCTGCAGACCCCTTCCCTGGATCTCCTGCCATCCCTGGGGAGAAACGGGTGCCCAAGATTGCCTCAGTTGTAGGCATCCTAGGGCACCTGGCCTCCAGGCATGGAGACAGCATCCGACGGGAGCTCCTGCGAATGTTCCATGATAGTCTGGCGGGGGGCACTGGTGGCCGGAGTGGGGACCCCTCCCTTCAGGCCACAGTTCCCTTCCTCCTGCAGCTAGCAGTCATGTCACCAGCTTTGCTGGGCACAGTCTCTGGAGAACTGGTAGACTGCCTTAAACCCCCAGCAGTGCTGAGTCAGCTGCAGCAACACCTGCAGGGATTTCCCCGAGAGGAGCTGGACAACATGCTGAACCTGGCCGTGCATCTGGTGAGCCAGGCCTCTGGGGCAGGTGCCTACCGCCTGTTGCAGTTCCTGGTGGACACAGCCATGCCTGCCTCTGTCATTACCACCCAGGGCCTGGCTGTGCCAGACACTGTGCGCGAGGCGTGTGACCGGCTGATCCAGCTGCTGCTGCTGCACCTGCAAAAACTGGTTCATCACTGGGGACCGTCTCTAGGGGAAGGGTTGTTGAGCTCACCCCCACCCCCCCGCCCTGTGCCCTTTCTAGATGCGCTCAGAAACCACGTTGGAGAGTTGTGTGGAGAGACATTACGTTTGGAACGGAAACGCTTCCTCTGGCAACACCAGCTTCTCGGCCTGCTCTCTGTCTATACACGGCCTAGCTGTGGACCCGAGGCCTTGGGCCATCTCCTGAGCCGGGCCCGAAGCCCTGAAGAGTTGAGTCTGGCCACTCAGTTATATGCTGGGCTGGTGGTCAGTCTCTCTGGCCTCCTGCCCCTGGCCTTCCGAAGCTGCCTGGCTAGGGTACATGCAGGAACTTTGCAACCTCCCTTCACGGCCCGGTTCCTGCGCAACTTGGCGCTGCTTGTGGGGTGGGAGAAGCAGGGCGGTGAGGGCCCTGCGGCCCTAGGGGCCCGGTTCGGGGAGTCCGCCTCAGCGCATCTGTCTGACCTGGCTCCTCTCTTGCTCCATCCTGAGGAGGAGGTAGCAGAAGCTGCTGCCTCCCTTCTGGCCATTTGTCCCTTTCCCCCAGAAGCCCTGTCCCCTTCCCAACTCCTGGGGCTGGTGAGAGCTGGAGTACATCGCTTCTTTGCTTCTCTGAGGCTGCATGGCCCCCCAGGGGTGGCTTCCGCCTCCCAGCTTCTTATGCGCCTCTCCCAGACCTGCCCGGCGGGGCTCAAGGCTGTGCTGCAGCTGCTAGTTGAGGGAGCCTTACATCCTGGCAACACAGAACTGTTTGGAGGGGAAGTGGATGGGGACAATGAGACGCTCTCCATTGTGACAGCTCCTTTGGCTTCTGCCTCCCTGTTGGATACAAACCGGAGGCACACTGCAGCTGTACCAGGTCCTGGAGGGATTTGGTCTGTGTTCCACGCTGGAGTCATCGGTCGTGGCCTTAAACCACCCAAGTTTGTCCAGTCACGCAATCAGCAAGAAGTGATCTATAACACCCAGAGCCTCCTCAGCCTCCTGGTGCACTGCTGCAATGCCCCTGGGGGTACTGAATGTGCAGGCTGCTGGGGGGCTTCCACCCTGAGCCCAGAGGCAGCCAAAGCAGTGGCAGTGACCTTAGTGGAGAGTGTGTGTCCCGATGCAGCCGGTGCAGAACTAGCCTGGCCTCCTGAGGAGCATGCCCGGGCCACTGTGGAGCGGGATCTCCGCATTGGCCGGCGCTTCCGGGAACAGCCTCTGCTCTTTGAGCTGCTAAAGTTGGTAGCAGCTGCTCCCCCAGCCCTGTGCTACTGCTCTGTGCTGCTGCGGGGGCTGCTGGCTGCCCTCTTGGGCCACTGGGAAGCCTCTCGCCACCCTGACACAGCCCACTCCCCCTGGCACCTGGAGGCATCCTGCACCCTGGTGGCTGTCATGGCTGAGGGAAGCCTCCTGCCACCAGCCCTGGGGAATATGCACGAGGTATTTAGTCAACTGGCACCTTTTGAAGTGCGTCTGCTGCTGCTCAGTGTCTGGGGCTTTCTCCGGGAGCATGGGCCCTTGCCCCAGAAGTTCATCTTCCAGTCGGAGCGTGGCCGCTTCATCCGGGACTTCTCTAGGGAGGGTGGGGGTGAAGGTGGACCCCATTTGGCTGTGCTGCACAGTGTCCTCCACCGCAACATTGACCGCCTGGGTCTCTTCTCTGGCCGTTTCCAGGCTCCTTTACCGTCCACTCTCCGGCAGGGCACATAGCCTTTCCATTCTCCAGAAGCCGAGGGAGGTTGAGCCATGAGAGAGGGGTCCAAGGTGCTGCAGAAAGGTGGGAGGTTTCTCTCCTAAGACCTTGGCTTAAAAAAGCGCTGTCACTTTCTTCCTCCGCCCCCTTTTTTCTAAATAAAATTTGCCGAGTTGAGAAAAACAGGGTTCAGTGCTTCTCTCTGATGTTTAGGCAAGTCGGACAGCGCCTGGCTCAACAATCCCGCCCCCTCCCTCAAGCCCCGCCCCTCCCCGCCCCCGGCACCGCCCCCATGAGCATTTAGCGTAAGCCCTCCGCCAATGGGACAAACGCCCGGCCTCTGTGTGGTCGGGCCAATCAGGAGGCCGGAAGGGGCGGGCACTAAGATACGTGGCTCAACGCGCGCTGGGGGAGGGGAAGCTCCGGGTCAAGGAGCAAACCCGGCACAAGATGGCGGCGGTGGCGGCAGTGGAGGCGCGTAGGAGGCGGTGAGGAGCTCGGATCCCGGGGGCGCGCACGGGACGCCCCCAGGCCCCTAAATCCCGTATCTATCCTTCTTGTATGTTCTCCTGAGACTCCGCCACCCCCGGCCTCGTGAGGACTCTGTTTCTCTGGAGCCGGCCTCAGGTTTCCCCAGCCTCCTCGCATTAGATCCGCGCGGCGTTGGGGGGCCCTTGTTTCTGGGACTCCGGACCGGTGGCTTTAGAAGGCCGCAGCCGTGCGTTCTTCTTGGTCTGGGCCGCTCTTAGCCGCCGCCCTCCCTGTCGGATTGCGGCGGTTAAAGCTGCCGCCTCTTTCCTGCAATGCGCGGGGCCATCGGGGCGGGGGACGAGACGCGGCCCAGCCTCCGGGAATGCAGCCTGCTGCCCTGCGGCCCCCAGCCGGGCTGGAAGCACCGTAGCCGGCAGTCTTGCTTTCCACTGCCCTTGCCCTTCTCTCGAGAGGCCCGGACCCTGCCCTGCCCTGGTCTTCACGTGGACACCATCCCTGGCTTGTTCGGTGTTCACGGTCGTTGGGCACGGCTGGGGCAGGATCTCGTAAGTTCACAATCGACCTGGATGATGTTACTCAAACACAACAATGGTTTGGTCTGCGTTCTCTAGTTAATATTACTGAAAGAACGGCTTGAGACAGTCAATCAGCGCCACAAAGTATTTACCAGGATCTAACGGATGTATTAGGGTGGGGAGAGGCGTGTACCGTTGGCAGCAGTGGAAAAGCATGGATCGTAAATTCTATTCTGGAAACCTGTGATCTGAAACAATAAACGGGTGCACTTTTCCCTGCGAGTCATTCCTAACCTTGGCTTGTGACCACCTCTTGCTCAGGGGCGTTCGAAGCCTTCCGGAGTTCTTAGGGCCTTCCAACAGGTTACATCTGAAAAATCTTTCAGAAATCTTATCCACATTGGCATCTCTCCAAACCCATTTTATAGATGTTGCAAATAAGACTCCAGAGAGTATTTAACTCAGGGTACTTCTGATTACTTCTGCTTTGGGCCGGTAGACATGGGGTCAGTGGCTCAGAGTGTCTGCTGCAGTCACTCCTGCTGGGGGTAGGGGGGCACATGCCTTGCTTTTGAGTTTTCTGGGAGCGTTTCTTCTGCTTGGTTTGCTGCTCCTTGTTCCTGCTTGGCCTATTAAACCACAAAGCCTGATGTTTTCCTCACCTTTCTGTCTAGCCTGGTATGCCTTGCCTTTTCTTCTGGAACTGGAGGGCTTACTCTGTTCAGTAATCTCCTTCCTGGTGAATTTCTTTACCTTTAGCTTTCCAGCAGATACCGAGGCTAATGGTGGATACCGTGTGTTTAGTAGGCCCTACTCTTTGGCTACCCTATTAGCAAGTAGCAGGGTTTGAGTGGTGAGAAGGCTGTGTTTTGTTTTTCCCTCTCCTATATGGAATGCTTTCTCAAAGTGTGCTACTAGATCAGTCACTGGGAAAAATGCAGATTCCCTGGGACCTGAGAATTTTCATTTAACAGTCACTGCTCATAATTTTTAAGAGACACTAAAGTTGGAGAATGCCTGTTTATGATGTACTCGGAATGGATGAATATATCCGTAACAAACTCACTTGCTTAAATAAACCTGTTAGTCCCTTGTCTGTCGTTTAATAGCATGTTGGGGAAGTGGCAGGTTTGTAGTAACCTTAGGGTGATGGTCCTCAGTGAGGCAGGGCCTGCTGGTGGCTGGTGCACTCTGTTGTACATCATGAAGTACCTGAGCCCCAGAGTCACACAAGAGTTCAGTCCTGCTATCACCTCATGCTGTCTGTTCAGTCTTGGATGAATTATTGAATCTTTTATGTCTCAGTGTACCCATCTGAGATAAACTCCAATCCTACATTCACCAGGAAAACAAAGTGAAAAGAGTTAGTGCATAAAAAAGTTGGTTCTGCACACTAGTTGCCCATTAGAGCTGTTTTGTTATTGTTTAGTCGCTATGTGGTGTCCAACTCTTTGGCGACTCCATGGACTGTAGCCCGCCAGGCTCCTCTGTCCATGGGATTTCCCAGGCAAGACTACAGGAGTGGGTTGCCATTTCCTTCTCCAGGGGATCTTCCCCACCCAGGGATTGAACCCACATATTCTGCATTGCAGGCAGATTCCTTACCACTTAGCTGCCCCAGAAGCCTTAGAATTATTTAGGGGAGTTTAAAATCTGATGCCCAGGTCCTACGTCAGGCCAGTTAGATCAGAACTTCGGGGTGAGACCTGGGCATTGACACTACTGAAAACTACAGATAGAGTTAAAAACTATATAATGCAGTTAGCCAGGCTCCTAGATGTATATTAGGACTCCGTACAAGTTGAAAGTGAAAGTCGCTCAGTCGTGTCCGACTCCTTGTGACCCCATGGACTATATAGTCCATGGAATTCTCCAGGCCAGAATACTGGAGTGGGTAGCCTTTCCCTCTCCAGGGGGTCTTCCCAATCCAGGGGTCGAACACAGGTCTCCCACATTGCAGCCGGATTCTTTACCAGCTGAACTACAAGGGAAGCTCAGTACAGGTTAGCTCTTGTTATTCAAGCTCAGGTGGTGATAGTGGTAACATATGTCAGAGTTACAGGAGTGGAGGTCCAAGGAGCAGGATGATTAGAACGTTAGGGGTGTTAGGACCCCAGGAAGTGTGACCAGCAGGCTAGCTGAGGGTACATCTTTAACGTTTTCATTGCCACTCCCCTCTGTGGACAGGCATGGCTTAAACTTTGTTTCTGTGTTCCACACATGTGATCCCACCACGTCCCCTGGGACTGGCTGATACTGTGCCTTTCCTTCAAGAGGCTGATGTAACCTGAGTCAATACCTGGCCTCTGAAGGCCAAGGATCCTTTGTCCACTTCCTCTGCCTTTTGAAGGGAAGGCGTGAGTGAGCCAACTTCTCAGGCCTTAACACTTAACTCTGGGTCCAGTTTGCCTTCTTTTGCTGTTTAGTGGGAGTCTTAGCTTGCTCCCCTTTTAGGGTTGTGGTGGGAAGAGGCCCTCACCTCTGAAGTGGGGCCCTTTCTGATCCTGCTCTGATTATTCCCTCGTCGTCCTTTTCCTTCTAGGTCTTGGACCGCTTTGGTACTGGCCTGTTTAGGGGTCTGTCTGGGAATTACCTTCGCTGTGGATAGAAGCAACTTCAAGACCTGTGACGAGAGTTCCTTCTGCAAGTATGCTATTTCTGGGAGACTGGAATGGAAAGTAGGGTGATGTGGGAAGTATCTGGCAGGTGAGGTAGCGTGGGTCACTGCAGCTGATGGAAGGACTTAGGGGCCTCAGGGAGCCCTACCCTTTTCTCAATTGTTTGACTTGACAGGAGGCAGCGAAGCATACGGCCAGGCCATTCTCCCTACCGAGCCTTACTGGACTCTTTGCAACTTGGTCCTGATGCGCTGACAGTCCATCTGATCAACGAAGTCACCAAGGTCAGGGGAGAAAAGGAAGAGTCAAATGGGGGTGGAGAAATGGCCAGGGGGTAATTGGGGAAGGGGAAACCTATGGCCCACATCCCATGCCATCTAACCTTGGGACTTTTACTTCGTGAGGAATTCAGGTCTCAGATCCCTTAGGCAAAGGGCTAGAAGGAGGAGATCCCCCCAGGAGCGAAGTGGGTTCAGAGGGCATTCCTCGGTGTAGCTCTTTCCTTTCTCCACTCCCTGACCTCTGCCCCCACAGGTGGTGCTGGTGCTGGAGCTCCAAGGACTTCAAAAGAACATGACTCGCATCAGGATCGATGAACTCGAGCCCCGGCGGCCCCGATACCGTGTGCCGGATGTGCTGGTGGCCGATCCCCCCACAGCTGGGTAAATTTCCCCTGAGAAACATAGCCATCTCCATGGCCCTTTCCTCCTTCCTGAGGAACCTTTATCTGGCGGATGACTTTCTTTTCCACATTGGGGTAATAGATGAATGGCACCTTGTTGCTCTCCTCAACCTTCCTGCATCTCCTCCTTTGTTTCAGTTGTTTTCTCTGTTGATTGACTGGCTGAGCCACATGGCTCATGGGATCCTAGTTCCCCCACCAGGGATTGAATCTGCACCCTCAGCAGTGAAAGCAGAGTCTTAACCACTGGACTGCCAGGGACTCCCTTGCTTGGTTTCTCTTTCACCCTTTATCTTTGTGCATTCAGCAGACAAATACAGCTTTCTCAATATAAGAGGAAATCAGCAAGGCCATGGAACTTGCCTTTAGGAATACAGTGTCTCTGTAATTGGTTCCTCCCTTCCCTTCCTGTCCTGTCCCACTGTCTTGTCTTGTCTGTTTCTTCTCTTTTCTGTTGTCTTTTTTTCTTTCTTTCCTCCCTCCCTTCCTCTCTCCTCTCTTTCTCCCCAGGTATTCAGGATAGGATTATTCAAGTACTTGGGCCATGACACCCTGTCATTGTTCCTTGCATGGCTCTCTGTTAAGTATTTAACTTAGAAAATAACATGATAAACCCTTCACCCAGCCCAAACACATACATCTTACTGCCCCGTACCCTGCACCCCTGACTCCTTCAGAGGTGATTGTTACTCAGAAGTTTATTGCTCCCTTGTTTCTTTGTTCTCACAGTTATGTTGTGAGTATATGTGTATAAACACACATATACATACATACATATGTGCATGTGCTTAAGCAATAAGCTATGTGATTTTGTTTGTTTTTGAGCTTTTGTTTGTCTTGAGCTTTGTAGGGAAAGTATTTTAGTGAATGAGACCTTTTGAGATTGTCTTTTTTTCACTTACGTATGTAACTCTATTGCATGTAGCTTTAGAAATTCATTTTTACTGCTGTATAATATTGTGTTACATGAATATATCCCAACTTAACGTCTCCATTTCTGTGTTAATGCGCATTTGGGTTCTTTCCAGTGTTTTACTCTTCACCGTGTTGGCTTGAACATTCTTGTCCATGTCTCCTGTCTCCCTATGCAGGAGTTTCTCTGTGATGTATAGCTAAGAGAAGAACTACAGAGTGTAGAATATGGAAATAATGAACTTTCTAAAATAAAGCCAAAGTGGCTTGCCAATTTACACTTCCACCAGCAATATATGAGACTTACTGAACTGCATCTTCTCCGACCCTTGGTACTATTGGACTTAATTTTTGTCAGTGGAAGGGCTGTAGGATGATACCATGTGATGGTCTTGGCTTGCTTGTCTTTGCGGTTTATTAATGATGTACTGAGCACGTCCTCATCTTTATGTTTATCTGTCGTTCTGGTTTACTGTTCTGTGGACTGGAAGTGCACGGCTCTGCTCATTCTCCTTCACGTTGTTTGTCTTCGCTGATTTGTAGAAGTTCATTAGTCTTGATACGAGTTCTTTATTACGTACATGTTTTACAGCTGTATTTTCCTGGGTTGTAGCTTATCTTTTCACTTTTCTAAAATTATAGAATAATTTTAGATTTATAGGAAAGTTTCAAGAATATTATGAGAGTTCCTCTATACCTTGAATTCCTATTTTCCCCTGTTGTTCAACATCATTGTTATATATTTGTCATGCCTAATGAATAGATCATTATTGTTAACTAAAGGTCTTTTACAAATTTTTTTTTTAATTTTGATTTTTTTCATTTTTTTAGTTGAAGTGTAGTTGATGTACAGTGTTATGTAAGTTACAGGTGTATGATATAGTGATTCACAGTTTTTAAAGGTCTTATTCCATTTATAGTTAGTATAAAATATTATATTCTGAGTTGTACAATATATCCTTGTAGCTTAAAGTCCATACTTTATTGTTCCCGACAGTCCCATTTAGGATTCTGTTTTATATTTAGTTGTTAAGTCTGCTTAGACTCCTCTAGATTGGAACAGTTTCTCAGACTTTTTTCTTGTTTTTGACTGCCTTAAGGTATCTGTCAATTAACCAAAATTCTGAAGTTTATGTTGTCAGGTACATCAGTCTGGTGTTCACAGTTTCTAAGTTGTGTTTAAATAATCTTTCTCTACCTCAGAGTCAGAAAAACATTTCTTTATATTTTCTTCTAAAGGTTTTACTTGAAAATTTTAAGTCATAATCTGTCTGGAGTTGTATCTGAAATGAGACAGGGTTGTGATACCATTTGTTTCCTCTACAGAAGATGTGTTTTCCCTATTATTGTTAATGTTTTTCCTCCTGACCTCACTGAACTGCCTCTGTGTCTGTTACACTTCAAAGCTCTGAGTATGCCTGGGTCTGTTTCCAGGCTCTTTACTTGGTTCCTTTGGTCAAACTTGTCTGCCCCTGTACCGTTGGCGCACTTCCTGTAAGGCTCTTAGCGCTTGCCCCTCTTCTCAGTGTCGTGACTACTCTTAGCACTCTGCACGTCCTTATATCCTTTTTGATCTCTTTCCTAGGCTGTCTATCTCTGGCCGGGATGACAACAGCGTGGAGCTCACCATCGCTGAGGGACCCTATAAAATCATCTTGACGGCACGGCCATTCCGCCTTGACCTACTGGAGGACCGCAGCCTTCTGCTCAGTGTCAATGCCCGAGGACTCTTAAATGTAGAGCACCAGAGGACCCCCAGGGTCTCGTGAGTACAGGGGTCAAGCACTGAAGGAGACCTAGTGTGAAAGAACCTAGAGGTGTCGTAGGGTCTGGCACCGGGTCCCTGGGAGGAGACAGGTGGCAGCAGCCAGGTGGGCTGGGCTGGGGACTGGGAGAAACTGACCAGCAGGGAGGGTAGGAAGCAGGCCTGGGTCCTGTACAGACCAGGAGGCAGTCACTTTGGTCCGTCGTCTGTACCCCGGGCACCTCCTCAGGGAGGCCTGCCTAGATCTGCCTTTCCCTCTCCCCTTCTCACACCATCACATTTCCCAGATTTATTTTCTTCCTTGTTTTTGTTTTGGTTTTGGTTTTTGGTTTTTGGTTTTAATTTCCTCCCCTGCCCCACCTCTGGAAGTTTGTCGACTGAAACTCACGTTTATGTTTCTGTTTCTGTGTTGGTTTTGTACCCCCTTTCCCCCTTCCCTACCCATCTCCTCCTGCCCCAGTTTCTCGGATAAAGTTAGTCTCACGCTCGGTAGCATTTGGGATAGGATCAAGAACGTTTTCTCTAGGTAAATCCATGACCGCTGGTACTGTATCTGTTCCTCTGCCCTTACCCGCCCCTCACTCTGGCCCCCAGGGAAGGTGCCCAGACCTTTCCATGGCCTGCCCTTCATTCACCCACTTAGCCCAGCTGTATGGTCTCTGGTTCCTGTCCCCCATTCCCCTGGCTGGGAGCCTCCTGGGAGAAGGAAGATGAAATGTTGAACGTCCTTGAGGCGTGTAGGGAGCTTTTTGCTTTGCCAGGGGGTGGAGAGATGCTGCCTGTTGCTGGGGTTCCTGGCTCTCAGCTGGCATGCACTGAGGCCCTGGGCAGAGCTGCTTGCCAGCTGCCCTTGAAAGCATTCTTTGGCAGAATCTCTTAAGTCCCTGCATATAAGCCTGACCATGTGTAGAGGCTTGACCATGGTTATGACTCACTTGCTTTGCAAAACCCTGTGTCAGGCCAAGAGGCTGAGGCCCAGTGAGGGAAGGTGGGGCCAGAGTCTCTTGGTAGAGGCAGCAGGGCCAGGACTGGTGTTCCGAACCCATGCCCTTGACCTGCCTGCCTGTCTCTTCTGGAGCGCTGGCAGAGGCTGGTGGTTGGGCCTGTGTTTGGAAGGCGCCTCCAGGTGGCATTTACTTCTCATTTCCCTTTCTCATGTCTCTCCCCATCCTCTGCACACTTTTGTGCTCACTGGGGGTCCCTCTCGAAGCTTTAACATTCAGTCCCTTCCTCCAATGCCTTCGTTCCTTTGGACCCTTGGCTCTCTATTCCCTCACCCCTCCTTCCACTAGCCCCTCGTCCCCGCCCCCTCTGGATTGGAGCAGACAGCTCTCCTACCTTCCAGGCAAGGATCAAAAGAACCAGCTGAGGGCGATGGGGCCCAGCCTGAGGAAACACCTGGGGATGACGACAAGGCAAGTCGGTGAGGGTGGCCAATTGGAGCACAGGGCTGGCTGGGAGGTCGGAGGGGAAAGGCCCCCGAGAAATCTGAGCTTAGTCTTGCCATTAGGGATGGGATGTAGAAAACAGGCAAGGAAAGAGAGAGAACTGGTGTGTGATTGGGCAGTGGTCCACTTTCCTCCTTCCAGCCAGACGAGACCCAGGGGAAGCCAGAGCATGATGAGCCAGGAGCCTGGGAAGAGACGTTCAAAACTCACTCTGACAGCAAGCCTTATGGTAGGGGCTGGGAGAGCCTTGGGCAGGGGCGTAGGGGGTCCTTGTCAAGCAACAGCTCCGGAGCTTATCTTTTGCTTCTCTTCCAGGCCCCATGTCTGTGAGTTTGGACTTCTCTCTGCCAGGCATGGAGCATGTGTATGGGATCCCCGAGCATGCAGACAACCTCAGGCTGAAAGTCACCGAGTGAGTCCCGCAGTGACATCAAGATGGGGGGAGGGAACGGGTCAGAAGTCAGGGCTGTGGGGAATGTGCATACAGATTGGGTACTCCGGATGAGCCTGGATCACTTCCCGTGCCCAGGGCGCCTTTGGCGGTCAGATTTTCTGCTTGGAGAAAGGGCAGAGGGGCCAGTGTTTATCCTTCATCTTTGTCTACGGGCTGGGGGCTGTGTGCCCACCGTCAAGGGTCGGTCTGTCTGCCTGCAGGGGTGGGGAGCCGTATCGCCTCTACAATTTGGACGTGTTCCAGTATGAGCTGTACAACCGCATGGCCCTGTATGGGTCTGTCCCCGTGCTCCTGGCACACAGCCCCCTTCGGGACCTAGGCATCTTCTGGCTCAACGCTGCAGAGACCTGGGTTGACATATCCTCCAACACTGCTGGGAAGGTGAGAGCACAGGCGTGGGGAGGGATCAGCGGGCCTTGAGTCAGACGCACATGCTGGGCCATTTGCTTCGAAGAGGCTGGTAGGGTGTTCTGTCTGGATACCTGTTGGGATTGGGTGAGAGACGGGCCTTGGCCTCGTGAGCAGCATACGAGTTCCCCAGTTACTCCCAGAAGACACACACCCATGGGGAAGGTGTTTACCTTCCTGCATTTATCATCAATACGTTTATTATTTAGTTTGCATCAAGAGCTAGACCGTTTTATCCACGTGGGGAATATACTGTATGTTGAGTTAGGAAAGGAAGACGACAGAGGTTAAACAGGTAACAGAGGTCTAGATGAGCTCAGTGGTGGTAAGTGCTGCAAAAGAAATACAATGGTCATGGGGGGTGGGGGGAGGATGGACAGGGCTGCTTGTGAGGGGGCCGAGGGACGCCTCACTGAGGAGGTGATGTTTAACTCCAGCCTGAAGTGGCTCAAGGAGCCCACTGTGAGAGCACTCAGGAGAACACTGGCTTGGGAAGCAGGAGGGTGGGGTCAGACCTCTCTCTGGTCCTCCCTGCAGACCCTGTTTGGGAAGATGCTGGACTACCTGCAGGGCTCTGGGGAGACTCCACAGACGGACGTTCGCTGGATGTCCGAGAGCGGCATCATTGATGTCTTCCTGATGCTCGGGCCCTCTGTCTTTGATGTCTTCCGGCAGTACACTAGTCTCACAGGTATGTGGCCTCCCTACTCCATCGGCCTGCAGCCTGCTTTCCTGATCCTTGTCTCCCTGAGAAGGGTGACTGTGCATTTTCAGCAGTCCTGTGCCTCGGCCTGTTCTCTGGCCCGATCCCCTTGTAGCTCCCTGAATTTCCAGGCATCTCCATTGGCTCCAGGTTGAGCCTGACCCCACTGTGACCCCATCCCCCCCACCCCGAACCTGCAGGGACCCAGGCATTGCCCCCGCTCTTCTCCCTCGGCTACCACCAGAGCCGCTGGAACTATCGGGATGAGGCTGACGTTCTGGAAGTGGATCAGGGCTTCGATGATCACAACCTGCCCTGCGATGTCATCTGGCTGGACATTGAGCATGCCGACGGCAAGCGGTATTTCACCTGGGACCCCAGCCGTTTCCCTCAGCCCCGCAACATGCTTGAGCATTTGGCCTCCAAGAGGCGGAAGGTAAGAGGGCTGTAGCTGTGGTTGGTTTTCTCAGGCACGATATCCTTGGAGAGCTCTGACCACCCGTGGTCCTTGCCCACAGCTAGTGGCCATTGTGGATCCCCACATCAAGGTGGACTCTGGCTACCGCGTACACGAAGAGTTGCAGAACCTGGGTCTATACGTTAAAACCCGGGATGGCTCTGACTACGAAGGCTGGTGCTGGCCAGGTAGGTGAGCCCAGAAATGAGGAGGTACGATTGGGAGACCAGGGAGCTATCGTGGAGGCCGGTTTGCCCTTCGTGGGTTGAAAGCCATCCTTGACTTCTAGGCGCAGCTGGTTACCCTGATTTCACCAATCCCAAGATGAGGGCCTGGTGGGCTAACATGTTTCACTTTGACAATTACGAGGTACGGCAGCCTGTCTTTCCCACACTACCTCTTGGAGTCAGTCTCTGCCTGCCAACCCTGCTGTGGTTGGTTGCTTGTAAGATATCAGGGGCCTTGATGATCGTGGCAGGACCCTGAGAGGTGCATCTTGCTGGGCTCCCAGGAGCTCTCTGCTCTCACACTTTTCGTCGTCTTCCTCCCCTCTGTCCTCTGTTCCCATTTTCTGCCTTGTGTTCTCAGGGCTCAGCTCCCAACCTCTATGTCTGGAATGACATGAATGAACCGTCTGTGTTCAACGGTCCTGAGGTCACCATGCTCAAGGATGCCCAGCACTATGGGGGCTGGGAGCACCGAGACGTACATAACATCTATGGCCTCTACGTGGTAAGGGACCAAGGAGAGGCCGGGGACCGAGGAGAGGCCGAGGCCCGAGAACGGGCACTGCGGGCAGCTGGCTTTGCTCCTTACCGCCTCTCTTTCCTGTTCCCATGCAGCACATGGCGACCGCGGATGGCCTGGTGCTGCGCTCCGGGGGCATCGAACGCCCCTTTGTCCTGAGCAGGGCTTTCTTTGCTGGCTCCCAGCGCTTCGGTAAGATTTGGAGGAGAGATTTGGCAGAAGGACTTGGGTCTGGTTCTAAGGGAAGTCTGTCCACACAGCCATTTTCTAAGAGTAATGCCCTTCCTCCCAGCTGTGCATTTAAAGGGAGGCAGGGCATGGGGTGGCCAGTCCCTGTTTGAGTGCTCTGGTGAACTCCACCACTTTCAGCAGGACCCTGGGGGCCCCAGAGCAGGTGTGACAGGTCAGAGAGGTCAGCTGTCTTAAAGGCCGAGCCCTTCACTGTATGTAAATGCCTTCCTTCTTCTCTTCCTCAGGAGCCGTGTGGACAGGGGACAATGCTGCTGAATGGGACCACATGAAGATCTCCATTCCTATGTGTCTCAGCTTGGGGCTGGTGGGACTTTCCTTCTGTGGAGGTAAGAGAAGGAGGAATTCGGGGCCTTGATTTGGCGGGAGAGGGGCAAGGTAGAGGGCACAGACGGACCCTAGGCTTGAGCAGAGAACCGCTTGTCCAGGCCGGGGCCTTGGGGGCGCTCCTTAGCCCTCCTTCACCCTCTTTCTAACTTGCTTTCTCCCTCCCCTCTCCAGCGGATGTGGGCGGCTTCTTCAAAAATCCAGAGCCAGAGCTGCTTGTGCGCTGGTACCAGATGGGTGCCTACCAGCCATTCTTCCGGGCTCATGCCCACCTGGACACTGGTCGGCGAGAACCGTGGCTGTTACCGTCTCAGTACCACGACATAATTCGAGATGCCCTGGGCCAGCGATACTCCTTACTGCCTTTCTGGTACACCCTCTTCTATCAATCCCATCGCGAGGGGATCCCAGTCATGAGGTAAGGCATTCACTTGGGTCTGTGGAGAGTGGACTGAGGTGGCTGGGAGACAGTGGGGATGACGGGGCTCCATCTCTGGGCTCTTCTCTTCATTCGCCAGGACCTTGAAAAGGAGGGAAATCTGATTGCAAGGGGAAGAGTGAGAAGAGACCAGTAGGGATGAATAGCAGTAAACGTCCCTGAGTGCTTATGTCATGCCAGGCATCATCCATCACTACCCGCAGAGCCTGAAACAAGTTACACAAGTGTCCTGCCCTTGTGAGGAAGACAGAGAGACGTGTAGACAAATATGTAAATAGGAAAATTGCCAACACTGACAAGCTGTTTGTTAAAAGTAGAACAGGGTAATGGAATTAAGTTCCACAAACAGGCCATGTAAAGATGAGGCCTGACTGATGAGTAAGACAGCCACTTGTGATCCAGAGGAGGAATGTTCCAAGCAGGAGAGACTGCAAATGCATACATTATGAAATGGAAACCAGTTTGGTGTGTTCCAGGAGTAGGAAAAAAAAAAACACAGTGTGTCTCAGGGGTAACGAACCAGAGGGAGAGGTAGGTGAGGTGGAGTGGAAAATACGACCTGATCCTGGAGGGCCTTTTAGGCCAGGATAATAAAGTGGCCACTGGAAGGTCGCTCTGCACAACATTTTCCAGAAGGAGCTGGGGAGGAGGCAACGAAGGTGGGTTGGGAAACCAGATGTCTGGTCCAAGGTTAGGTTGCACAGCTGAGGCCTTACTGGCTGCCAGATCCAGGTCTTACCCCTGCGCTCTTCTTGTTGCCAGTTCCTAGGGTAGCATCTTTGCCTTCCACCACAACAGCAGGTGTCTTCCATTCTTGTCTTGCTTCCTTCCTAGGCCCCTGTGGGTGCATTATCCTAAGGATGTGACCACTTTCAGTATAGATGATCAGTTCCTGCTTGGTGAGAAACAAGGACAGTCAGTGGTGGGTTGGGGTAGGGCTGAGAAGCAGCAAGCCCTGTGGGGGATGTGTCTGTGGATGTACAGGAAGGGAGGAGGGTCAGAGGCTGCTGGTGCAAGGGGGCAGGTGCTTTAGGGATCCCTCTTTGGGAACTGATCCCCCCAATTCAGAGTGGATTCTGCCATGTTTTAGGGGATGCATTGCTGGTTCACCCTGTATCAGACTCTGAGGCTCACGGTGTGCAGGTCTATCTGCCTGGCCAAGGGGAGGTGAGTTAAGAAAGGGCGTGGTGGGGGAAAGAATTTGGTGGAGGTCAGAGAGGGTGAAGAGAGTGGGGTCCTCTGTGCAGCAAGTGACCGAGGCTATCTTCTGCACCCACAGGTGTGGTATGATGTTCAGAGCTACCAGAAGTATCACGGTCCGCAGACCCTGTACCTGCCTGTAACTCTAAGCAGCGTGAGTATGCCTGGCCCAGCTGCCAGCTCCATGTGCCTCTAGGTTTCCAGAAGGGGGGAGAGTGTGTATGCTGGAGTCCAGTTCCTAAGGGGGCACAGACTTGCAAGAGGCACAGCATGGCTGCTTCATCCCAGCCCTGGTCTCGCCCTAGATCCCCGTGTTCCAGCGTGGAGGGACCATCGTGCCCCGGTGGATGCGAGTGCGGCGTTCTTCAGACTGCATGAAGGACGACCCCATCACTCTTTTCGTCGCACTCAGCCTCCAGGTGAGTGCGTGGGCAGGGAACCGCCACCTCCGTCTGCCCGCCCTCCGGGGATGCAGTCCCCCAGGGCAGGCGCCCCTCACTGCCTCCGGGGCTCAGGCTCTCACCTGCCCCACGTCCTGCTCAGGGTACGGCCCAAGGAGAGCTCTTCCTAGACGATGGGCACACGTTCAGCTATCAGACTCGCCATGAGTTCCTGCTGCGTCGGTTCTCGTTCTCCGGCAACACCCTGGTCTCCAGGTAAGGAGGAGCCCTTTCTTCCTCGGCGGCCTTTGCAGGAGGCGGCGTCTGGGCCCCGGGATGCGCGCAGCTTGCTGTGCTCTCCTCCTCTCTGCTCTGATCATTGTTTTCCTGCTGGGTGTCCATTTTTGCTTCCTCCAGCTCCGCAGACCCCAAAGGCCACTTTGAGACACCAATCTGGATTGAGCGGGTGGTGATAATAGGGGCCGGAAAGCCAGCAACCGTTGTACTCCAGACAAAAGGTGAGTGATCTGGCCCCCGGGTTGGAGACCCCTGCCTACGGGAAAGTAATTGTTTTTCATCCTGGCACTCTTTCTTCCTCCTCCACCAGGATCTCCTGAAAGCCGCCTGTCCTTCCAACATGACCCTGAGACCTCGGTGTTGATCCTGCGCAAGCCTGGCGTCAATGTGGCATCTGACTGGACTATTCACCTGCGATAACTGAAGGGATGTTGGGGTGGGGTGTGATGGTCATGATAGTTACTCTTCCTTCTGCCCTGGAGTTTGACCTTCCCCAGACTTCACCTTTCTGATCTCAAGATCCAGGTTTCTGCCAGCATCTGGGCAGGATGAGAGGGCTGTCCCTGGGTCTGAATTTCTTTTGTGATCTCCTGACCTCTCCCACCCCATTGACACTAAATCTCCCATCATCTCCAAATATCCTGTTGCTCTAACTGGAGCACATTCACCTGTGAAGACCTGGGGATCACAGGGCTCTTGCTGCCCTCCGCCTTCTTTTGGGAGCCCTCAGTCTCCTCCGCACCCTCTCCGTTTGTTTCCCTTGCGTGTCGATGCCATTTCTTGGAAGAAGATGACGGCAGTGAGCTTTCGGCCTCCTCTTCTTCCTTCCCCACGAGACTGCTCCTCCCTCCTTTTATTTCTTCCTTCTGGTTCTTCTCTGTTATCAGCCCTCCCCTGATACACTGGGACCACCCCTTACCCTGAGAAGGGATGAATGGATCAAAGGAGTGAGGTTGCTGGAAATCATTCTCTTCCCTGGCATCCCAACCTTTCCTCTCCCCGCTTCTATCTAGAGCTGCTGCGGTTCTGACAGGGGCGTTCTACCTCCCCTGTCCCTTGGGGGAAAGAAGTTTACACTCCTCAAGATGGGGGTGGGCAAGACTTCTTTTGCCTCCTAAAATTTTGTCCCCTTGAGGGGCAATCAAGATGGAGAAATCACTTGTGGTTTCATGGAATCACGGTCACCTGTATTTATTGCTGGGAGGAGGCCGAGGGTGGGGGACATGATCATGTGTGCCCAGGGCTGACCCAAGGCCCTGGGTGGCGGGTGGGGGAGAACTCACTGGGGACAAGGGGTGGGGATATTTGTGGGAATTTTTTTTTACTGCCTTTTGGCCCCCAGCTGTGACAGGTTTTGATAAAAGGAGAAACAATAAAGAGAGAAACCATTAATTACTGTTGGTGTCTGGATTCTAGTTCTGGCTTGAACCACAGACCCTTAAAAGCCCGGGGACCTGACATTGTTTCAGCCTATGCCTCGTTGGTTGAGCAGAATGAGTTCAAGCCTTCATCAGCTTGCTTGATGCCAATATGTCACGAAGGAACCCAGCAAGATCGTCAGACTTTAGTGGGCCTAGTTCATAGTAGTGACTAGAGCTACTGGGGTCCCTCTAGAAATAGCTGTATGTTAGATGTTCTCACACTTTTTTTTGTTCTCTCACTGCTTTTCTTTTTTTTAAATTTATTTTTGGCTGTGCTAGGTCTTCACTGCTGCATGGACTTTTCTTTAGTTGTGGAGAATGGGAGCTACTCTTCATTGCAGTGCATGGGCTTCTCATTATGGTGGCTTCTCTTGTTGCAGAGCATGGCCTCTGGGGCGCTCGAGCTTCAGTAGTTGTGGCTCATGGCCTCAACAGTTGCAGTTACCGGGCTCTAGAGCACAGACTCAATACTTGTAGTGCACAGGGGCTTAGTTGCTCCCCAGCATATGGGATCTTCCAAGACCAGGGATTGAACCCGGGTCTCCTGTGTTGGCAGGCGGATTCTTTACCACTGAGCCACCAGGGAAGCCCAAGACTGCTTTTCTTTAGCAGTATTAAACAAATTTGCGTTTGTATCAGTGACAGGAGATGGTTTCCTCCATTTTGCAGATTGACCACAACTTTAGAGATTATCTTAACAAGAAACTAGGTTGGTTGGTTTGGGAAAGTTACTGCTTAGGATGGTTTATGCCAGTGAGGAGTTAGGAGGTGTGTTCAGGAAATTCCTCTGCTCAAGAAATATTTCCAGTTAATTCCCTGGGAGATAGCACATTGCATCCCACCCCCATTCCTATCGTCATACGTGTAGGAAGTGTGGGTCAGAGGAAAAACAGCACAGGATCCTGGAGTCAGGTATCTAGAAGGCACATTGAAAATCGCACACTGGGGATTACATTATTTGGGGCAATCTTAGTTACCTGTGAGATGGAGACAAAAATCTATCTCACACACAAGTGGACAGGTACTGTGACAACGCTGAAGAGCAATTTGCTCTTAAACTACTGCTGGATGTGCTGGGAGAACACTATCGATGTAAACTCTTCATCCCAGAAAGGGACCTGATTCCAAGTGGACATACTAGAACATCTACAAGAGGTTGATTAATCATTAATGAAATGCCAGAAATGCCCTTTGCTATTTTCCAGTTAATTATATTACTATGTTTTTGCATTTTTGCCATGATCAAAATTCTGCAACATCAATTTTTAGTGATAGTATTCTAAATTGTGGTCTTCCTTGGTTCATACGGTAAAGAATTTGCAATGTGGGAGTTCCGGGTTCAATTCCTGGAAGATCCCCTGGAGAAGGGAATGGCTACCTACTTCCACCAGAGAGGAGCCTGGAGGGCTATAGTCCGTGGGGTCACAAGGAGTCACACACGACTGAGCAACTAACACACAGACATCCTAAATTGTATTAAAATTATCAAAGGATTATAGTGAGGATTATATGAGACAACCAGAGCACAGGATTGGCAGTTCAGTTCAGTTGCTCAGTCGTGTCTGACTCTTTGCAACCCTATGGACTGCAGCATGCCAGGCTTCCCTGTCCATCACCAACTCCTGGAGCTTGTTCAACCTCATGTCCATCAAGTCAGTGATGCCATCCAACCATCTCATCCTGTCATCCCCTTCTACTCCTGCCTTCCATCTTCCCCAGCATCAGGGTCTTTTCCAAAGAGTCAGTTCTTCACATAAGGTGGCCAAAGTATTGGAGTTTTAGCTTCAGCATCAGTCCTTCCAATGAGTAATTCAGGACTGATTTCCTTTAGGACTGACTGGTTTGATCTTGCAATCCAAGGGACTCTGAACTCTTCTCCAACACCACAATTCAAAAGCATCAATTCTTCCGTGCTCAACATTCATTATAGTCCAGTTCTTACATCCATACATGACTCCTGGAGAAACCGTAGCTTTGACTATATGGACCTTTGTCGGCAAAGTAATGTCTCTACTTTTTAATATGCTGTCTAGGCTTGGCAGGGCTGTAGATTTCACTCATTCGTGTAGCAATTATTTATTGAGCTACTGTTACACTGCGTGCAGGGACTGGTGGATGGGTGAGTGAATGAATGTAAGAAAATATGTTCAAAAAAAAAAAGAAAGAAAATATGCTCACAGGGACTGGAGATCAAGGCGGAGGGTCTCAAGCCACTCCCACGGTACCTTACCTGGCTCCTGACCACCGGCCACGCGCGCTTGACACGCCGGATATGACGTCACCCACTCCCGTGGTTCCCAGAACTAGGCAATGGGACCGGAAATTACCCAGAGGGAAGGGGGGGGGTGTGCAGACTGACCGGAAGTGGGTTCAGACGGGCGCTGCCAGCGCTAGCTCCTGGGAGCCGCTCGAGGCGAGAGTGAGGAGGGCGGGACACGGGGCGGGGCCGCTGCAGGGGCGGGGCTTGCAGGCTGGCGGGCGGGCGGGGGGCGGGAACCCCTTGTCCCCGCCGGACCCCGCCTGCCCCGGCGGCGGCGGCGGCGGCGGCGGCGGCGGCGCGGCCATGAAGCTGAAGCTGAAGAACGTGTTCCTCGCCTACTTCCTGGTGTCGATCGCCGGCCTCCTCTACGCACTGGTGCAGCTCGGTGAGCGGAGCGGGGCGGGGCGGGGGTGCGGCTAGTCGGCCGAAGGGCATCCCACCGCTGTGCATCCCGCCCTGGGGATGAAACCCCGCGCAGACCCCATTCATCCGGCTCGGTCCTCCGACAGCCCCTCTGCGGCCCCTGGGCACACTCCCCTCTCCAGAACGCACCGCGGCTACCCGCCGCACCTCGGATGAAATCAGACTCCTTCCCAGAGCCTGCCAGGCCCCGCGTGATCCCGCCGCCGTCTTCCTCTCTAACCCCATTTCCCATCCCTCTCGCTCGCTCTGCTCCAGCCACACTGGCTTCATGACAGTTTCTCGAAAACCCCACGCTCGTTGCTCTCAAGCACTTAACCTGTCTCTGCCTGTAGTGCTTTTCTCCCAGTTCTTCCCCAGCTGCCTCTTTCTCATCCTTCAGGTCTCACCTCGCTTACATGTCACCGCCTCACAGAGGCCTTCCTTGACCACCTTACCTAAAAGTCACTCTTCTTACTCTGGGTTCTCTTTTAAGTCTCCCTCCTATTTGTTTCCTCCATAGCCCTTACCACAGTTTCTAATAATTTTATTAATTTGTTTCTTTGCTTAGTGTCCAGCTCCTCCACTAAACTGAAACCTCCATGAGGGCAGGGACCATGTCTGTTTGGTTTCCTGCTGCAGCCCGGGCACCTAAGGCAGTGCCTCCCAGGAGGAGCATTCAATAAATATTTATCCAGTGATGGAATCAATGAATTTAATGAGTCTTTGGTCACACAGCCAACGGAACAGATTGAACCCTGCCTCTTATGCAGGGATTTAGAGACTGGGCCACTGCATGATTCTCAGGTATTTGAAAGACTGCCCCTGTTTTAGGAGATCAACTTGTTCGTTATGCTTCCAGAAGGCAAAATTAGGCCCAGCAGGTAGAAAGGAGGCAGGTGATCACTTTAATAGACACATGAAAATTGTAATGGATGCAATTGTAAAGTTGGAGGGGCGTTGCTAATTAAGGCAGTGAGTTCCTCACCACCCTGGGTGTAGAAAAGCTGTTAGAACAGTTGTAAGGAGAGCCCCGCATTGGTTAGTTGAATGGGAAGGTTAATGGCCCTTTGGGATGCTGAACATCCTGTGGTTCTCTGCCCCCATCCCTGTTTCCTGGGACCAGGCCAGCCATGTGACTGCCTCCCTCCCCTGCGGGCAGCAGCGGAGCAGCTTCGGCAGAAGGATCAGAGGATCTCCCAGCTGCAAGCCGATCTCCGTCGCCCACCCCCTGCCCCTGCCCAGCCCCCTGAACCCGAGGCTCTGCCTACTATCTATGTTGTTACCCCCACCTATGCCAGGTATGGGCTCTGATGCACCCAGGATCTGCATGGACCAAGAGGCTGGGGTTGATGATGAGTTTCTGGTTGATGATGAGGAGGCACTGGACCTTAGGCTAAGGCATTACCAAATGTCAGACTAAATGAACCACATCGTTACTCAGAGATCTTGGGGAAATTGTTTTTTTCTATTACAATAGATGGGAGGACTTGCTTGGTGGTTTAGTGGTTGAGACTCTGGGCTGCCCAAGTGGGGAGTGCGGGTTCAATCCCTGGTTAGGAGCTCTAGGATCCTGCATGCCATGTGGTGTGGACAAAAGATAAAGAATATAGACAGGGATGTGCCGTGAAGTAGTGTAAAAAATTCCTGAGAAATTTTAAGATACAACAATAAAGTTTCAAAGAAATTCTGAATTTGCCAAGTGAGTTCACTCTGTCTCCTTAGGGAACCTTTGGTGAGGAAGTTTGAGAACCCCTTGACTAACATAAAGTAGAGAAGGACTTGGCCATACAGTCATATGGTGGTCTTGAAATAGTTACACCAGCTGTTATTTAGTGTGTTTACTTTCTGCCCCACACTGTGCTAAGTGTGTTCCTTTTTTTTTTTTTTAAATAAAATGTAGCTTTATTAGTGATACAAACCAACTGGGGAATGTGGTTTGTTTGTTTGGTTTTTTTTTGGGGGGGAATGTGGATTTGAAAGGAGCCAAAAGGGCTTGCTGACATCTGCCTGGAATCAGATGGCAGGCACACCTAGGCTAGGCATCTTAAGACCCTCCACTCTCCACGCACACACTGTCAACCCTGGGGCCAGCAGGCCCATCTGAAGGGCAAAGAAACTTACAAGAGACTCGGGGATGACCTTGGTTCAATCATTTTGGTCTAAGAAGGCACTGCCCTCTGCCCAGCAACGACAGACATCAGGAGACAGTGTCTAGAAGACTCCCCCACCACAGACTCTGGTTCTGTATTGTCTATAGAACCAGAAATCAAAAGGAGACTTGGACTTCTCTGGTAGTCCAGTGGTTAAGATTATGCTGCCAATGCAAGGGGCACAGGTTCAATCCCTGGTTAGGGAACTAAGGTCCCACATGCCATGCAGCATAACCAAAAAGATAAAAATTTAAAAAATTACAGGGCAGGTGAGGGAATTACCTGGTGGTCCAGTGATTAGGCCTCTGCGCTTCCACTTCAGGGGGCACAGGTACTATCCCTGATTAGGGACCCAAGATCTCACATGCTGAGCTACTCAGCCAAAAAAAAAAAACGGAGTTTGGGAGCTGGTCAGGGAAATGTCGTGAGGGTGCTAAGAGTGGCTCAGAAGAAGACATACGTACCTGCTGGAGTGGGCAAGTGGTGGCCACCCCTTCCCTCCTGCATCTTTCCCCCTGCAGGTTGGTGCAGAAGGCAGAGCTGGTGCGGCTGTCCCAGACCCTGAGCCTGGTGCCCCGGCTGCACTGGCTGCTGGTGGAGGATGCTGAGGGCCCCACCCCATTGGTCTCTGGGCTGCTGGCTGCCTCTGGCCTCCTCTTCACACACCTGGCGGTCCTCACCCCCAAGGCCCAGCGGCTCCGGGAGGGCGAGCCAGGCTGGGTTCGGCCCCGAGGTGTAGAGCAACGGAACAGGGCCCTGGACTGGCTCCGGAGCGGAGGGGGTGCTGTTGGGGGAGAGAAGGACCCACCCCCACCAGGTACCCGGGGAGTCGTGTACTTTGCTGACGATGACAACACCTACAGCCGGGAACTCTTTGAGGAGGTGAGCGCTGGCACGGGGCGGGGGAAGCAGGCCCGGTGGGACCCGAGTCATCATTTTCCCTGGGTGGGGAGTGGCGAGTGGTGGGGCAGAGTGCCTCAAGTGGTCCTTGCTGCTACTCCTCTTCCTCCGGGCCACTTCCTGTCTCTTCTTTCCCGACTTCTGCTAGATGCGCTGGACCCGTGGTGTCTCAGTGTGGCCTGTGGGGCTAGTGGGCGGCCTTCGATTCGAGGGCCCTCGCGTACAGGATGGCCGGGTTGTCGGTTTCCACACGGCCTGGGAGCCCAACAGGCCCTTCCCAGTGGATATGGCGGGATTTGCTGTTGCCCTGTCTTTGCTATTGGCTAAACCCAATGCCCGGTTTGATGCTACCGCTCCTCGGGGCCATCTGGAGAGCAGTCTCCTGAGCCACCTTGTAGATCCCAAGGACCTGGAGCCGCGGGCTGCCAACTGCACTCGGGTAAGGGGATGGAGGTGGGCATAGAAACCTGGTTCTGGGATGGACAGGAGATGGGAGAGAGGAATGAGGCCCTGCCGAGCAGGATCGAGGATGGGTGTTTGAACAAGGAGAGACCCTGCAGAGCTTGCTTACTCTACTGAAAGGGAAGTCAGAGAAGGAAAGTAGACTCCTGGCACCCCTGAGACAGAGAGTGGGTAAGGGATTAAGCCCCATTTCAGAGGCACTGGCTTCCTTTGTGGCTCAGATGGTAAAGAAGCTACCTGCAATGCAGGAGACCTGGGTTCGATCCCTGGGTCGGGAAGATCTCTTGAGAAGGGAATGGCAACCCGCTCCAGTATTCCAGCCTAGAGAATTCCATGGAAAGAGGAGCCTGGCAGGCTACAGTCCATGGGGTCGCAGAGTTGGAAATGACTGAGCAACTAACACTTTGAGAAGCACTAAAGCCTCCCCCTCCCCCTGCCCTGCATACTTGGCAGCCAACATGGTGTGTGTCTAGGAGGTGGGGGGATTCGTTCTATCCTGAGTGCCCCAGAGGCTTGGCTGAGGCTGGGCCCGGCTCTAACTGAAACCTCCCTGGACAGGTTCTGGTGTGGCACACGCGGACGGAGAAGCCCAAGATGAAGCAGGAGGAGCAGCTGCAGCGGCAGGGCCGCGGCTCAGACCCAGCTGTCGAGGTGTGATGGCGGCCCTACCCTGCCCACCAGCTCACCAGGCACAGAGCTGTGGGACTAGGTCCCTGGCCCGCCCAGGATGTGGTTTTCCAAGTCCTGACCCCTCAGAGCCAGGAGCGGCCCCTCCGCCCCTTCAGCCCCTCCCCTGGCCTGCCATGCGGCACTGCTCCCAGGCTAGGGACAAACAGCCCTCCTGTTGAACCAGACTGGCCCTGTCTGGGGCGGAGCAGAAAACAGACAGACTCAGGAGGGAGGGCAGCTGAGTCACTGGGTAACTTATTGGGGCTGGGCATGCGCTGGGGGTGCTGGAGGAGCTGGGCTGGACCCTCCCCACCTGAGCATGCTGACCCCCTCCTCCTACCTCCAGAATAAAAACTCTCAACCTGGCGGGGCCTCTGTGTTCCTTCACTTCCCACGTCAGGTTCTTGCATTTAATTCTTACTAGGGTCAAAACCCTTGGGTCCTGACTTCTCCATCAGATGGAAATCAGTTCTTTCAGGGCCCCCCACCCTCTTGAAGAGAAAGATTAGGAGCTTCAGTCCAAAAGCTTTATTGAGTGCTCGCCTCGGCAGCACATATACTAAAATTGGAACGATACAGAGAAGATTAGCATGGCCCCTGCGCAAGGATGACATGCAAATTCGTGAAGCGTTCCATATTTTTTTTTTTTGTTTGTTTTTTTTTGTTTTTGCGTTCCATATTTTTAAAACCACTACAATATTGTAAAGTAATTAGCCTCCAACTAATAAAAATAAATGGAAAAAAAAAAGAATTAAAAAAAAAAACAAAAGCTTTATTGAGTCTGTGCACCAGAAGTAGCCTCCAGGCCTTCCCATGTCATTTCCACCACCTTGGTTTTGTCTTCTGTCCCCTGGTGGTTCTGGCCATGGACTAGGCCCTAGGACACCTGATTTTCTCTCCTACCCCAGTCTAGCTCACTGACTGTCCTTAACCCTCTAATCCCAGATTCCCCCCTCCCTCACGGGGAGTCTATAAGGAGTTGTGAGCTTTCCAGTCTTGTCCATCCCTCCCCTTCCCCCCACCCCATCCCCACCTTAAGCTCTAGGCTTCAGGTAGACCCTCCTTGGGAGGTTCTTCTGGGGGGCCCTCCCCAGGTGCTGGCCTGTGGGGCCCTACTCCCTGCAGCCAAGCTGTTTTCAGCATGTCTTTCAGCCCAGCAGGAAAGAGGTAGCCCTGGGCCTCTCCCTCCCCATCAATGACTCCTCCGAGCCCCTCCAGTGCCGTCTGCAGGTACCGCAGGCCCAGAAGTACCAGAGTCTGTCGGGGGGAAGCAAGAGGCAAGAGGTCAACAAGGGTCAGCAGTTCCAGGGGTCCCTGGGTTGGAGGCGGTGAGGAGGCCTCAGACTCTCTGCTGACTCACCTGCAGCAGGAAGGTAACAGCCAGCATGTTGCCCAGTGTGCTTGCCAGCCCCTGCAAGTGCCCCAGCAACACCTCATGGCATCCTTGGGACCAGAGGTTGAGGTTGGGCTGTCGGGGATCAAAGAGGGGGTGGGCGTGGGGGTCTGAGAGCTGGCTTTGCAGGCAAGGTCTGGGTGAGTGGGGATTACAGCAGGAGAAAGGGACCCCATCAATCAGATACAGGCCTTCCACATTGCTCTGGATCCGGCTGCAAAGGGAGGGGCAGGGGTGTTAGGATATCTGGAGATGGAGGCCTGGGGGAGAAGCTGCAGGGCACAGAAGTTGAGAAGGGAAAAACAAGGGAAACACTACCGGCTGCTTTACTATGCCAGGCAGGCGTAATTCACTTATCTTTACAACAACTCTGTGAGATGGTAGTTTTATCATCTCCAGTTTACAAACATGGGCCCAGAGCAGTTTGGTACCATGCCCTGGCCCCTTTCCCTCAATGGCCTATCTGGGTGAGGTGGGGTTTCAAGGAAAGAGAAGAGGAGGAGGAGAAGGACGGGAGAAGCAAATCACTCACTCAACCACGTCGTGGTCATTGGGATCCAGGTAACGGTTGCTGACCCACTGGATTCCAAACCAATCCTTGTAGCCATGACGGCCGCAGCAGTGGTGCCTCAGCTGCAGCTCATCCAACAGCCGTTTGGCTTGACAGCGTCCGGGCACCTCTGTGTCCTTGTAGTGAGCCAAGGCAGACCCCAGGCCCTCCTCCAGCCCCGTGTCCAGAGTCCCAGGTAAAGCCAGGGCTAGTCCCAGGGCAAGGACCAGGAGCCCCCCGCCCCCCGCTGTGCCAGCCACCAGCAGCGGGCCCAGGACCCCTCGCCAGGGAGGGTATTGTTCTGCATCCAGACTGGCCCGGCTAGCTCCTGAGCCCACCAGTCCTGTGCCCAGAGCCACTGCACTGGCCGCCAAGGCAACCTGGGGCAGGGCAGAGAATGGGCAGGAGGGAGCCAAGAAGGTACCAAGGTGCCACAGCTGGACCAGGAGGTGCCCGCTACAGAGGAGGGTGAGGCCACCGACCAGCACGAGCAGCCAGGAGAGGAGCCAGAGCCCCTGCGCCAGACGGATGCGGGGCTGGAGGGGCAGGAGCAGGGGCAGCACCGGCGCCATCTCCCATCTCTGCCCGAGGGACAGCAGAGCTGTCAGGGGCTGGGGTTGGCCGTGGCAGGATGCTGCGTCAGCCCTGCCCGGCTTGAGCTGGGCTAATGCCACCCTGACCCCAATACCCTGGGCATCCTCCCGCCACAGCCTTAATAACCCGCCGCCCCGGGTCCCCAGCCAGTCCCAGTTCGGGATGCCTCGGCTTTGCCCCTGAGGGAAAGCCCCGCCCCCGGGCAAAGGGCCGATTTCGTGACCCCGCCTCTGCCCCCTCGCGGAAGTGGGGAGGGGCTGGTCGGTTCAGCCCCCCAGAGGCTAGGGGCTGGGGGCGGAGACCTCGGGCCCCGCGCTCCTTCCCGGGTCCCCAGGGAGTCCGAGGGCCAGGATCCCGGAAGGGCCTGGAGGGTGGTGGCCGGAGGGGACCCGGGGTGGGGGGGGAGGTCAGAGGGTTGGCCCCGCCCCCGTAACGAGCCGCGAGGCCCGGACAGGGAGGGGTTACCAGGCGGCCCGGCCCCCCCCTCGTCCCGCCCCCCCTCCCGCGCTTCCTGGCGGCTCCGCGTCCGGGGCCTGTTTGTGCTGCGGCGCTGGGGCCCGGGACGGCCCCGCCACCCCACCCCCGGGAGCCGAGAGCGGCCCCGGGAGAGTCCGAGGCCCCGGCGAGCCCCAGAGCCTGCGGCCCCCTCCCCACAGCGCCCCCTCCAGGCCCTTTGCCCGCGCCCGACAGCGCCCCCGGGGGGGTGGCTCGGCTCCCTCGCGCGCGCGCCCCGGGGTGCTTCCCCTTCCCCTCTCCCTGGCCATGGCCCCCGCGGCTTAGACGCCTCCTCCTCCGCCGCCGCCGCTCGGAGCAAGCCGGGGGCCGGATGGACGGGGCCGGGGGGCCCGGTGAGTACGGGGCGGGGCGGGCGGCGTGCCCCTTCCCGGAGCGCCGGCGCTCTGGCGCTGCCATTGCCCGACGGCTGTCCCGGGCGTCCCCGCGTGCTCCTTGGCCGCGGGGGCTCCAGCATCCTCCACTGTTCCTCAGGCCGCTCCCCCTAGTTACTTGGGTCCTTCAACTGTCATTTCGGACTTCGCCAACGCCATCCTGCCTCCAGTGTTACTCTGGGCCCCTGCAAAGTTTCCGAACCTCCTGTGTTAGCCTGGGCTGCTTTTCCTGCTTTGTTGGGTCTTTTTGCTCCTGACCTCCTCTGTTACCCTGGAACCTGCGCTGGGACCTCTGCTCTCCGCTGCTAACCCTCTCCTGTCACTCCGGACCTCTTCTCTTCTGAGTGCTCAGGATGACTGTCCTCTGAGTCCCCCGCTTCTCTCCTGGTGCTCCCTCGCAGTTTCGCTGCCTTCCCTGGAGTCCTGCGGTTACTCTGGGCTGGGCCCTGTCGTCCCTCATCCAGCACTGCGCCTCCGTCTGTGGTTCCCACGTTCCTCGGCAGAACTCCATATTTCCCCCCTGGTACTCCATGGTACTCCCTGTCTTTGCGGAGGCTGGGACAGGCAGCAGGAAGGGAGCTCTGCCAGGTTCCTCGCCTGCCCTGCCAGAAGGAGGCCCTTGATCCTTTTCCCATCGTCTCCTCCCCTCTGGGAGCGCGTCCAAGCCTGGAGTTGCTTGGAGCAGGGGGCGTCCTATTGGACAGATGCAAAGTTAGGAGGGGAGAGAATTCCCTCAAGCCTTTCCCCAGGTGTGTGTGTGGGGTGGTGGGGGGGGGGTGGCATGCTGACGGCTTCTTGCCCCTTTCCCAGGTGAGGGCCCGGCTCAGGAGGCCCTGCAGTCCTTGAGCCGGCGGCTTCAGGTGCAGGAGAAGGAGATGGAGCTGGTGAAGGCAGCCTTGGCAGAAGCTCTTCGCCTGCTGAGGCTGCAGGCGCCCCCCACCTCTTTGCAGGACCCTGGCACCCTGGGCCCTCCGAGGGACAGGTATGCACGTGGTCACACCCTCCTCCTCCTCGATGGGGCCTCTAGGGCCATCAGGTTGATGAACTGTCTCCCCAGCAGCCCCGCAGCCCCCCCAGGACTGCCACCCACATGCAGCCCCTCCTTGGTGAGCCGAGGCACCCAGACGGAAGCAGAGGTGGAGGTGGAACCATCGCCTGGCCCCCCCGGGCTGAGCAACGGACCCCCAGCTCCTCCAGGGGGCAGTGAAGAACCTAGTGGGACCCAGTCTGAAGGAGGGGGCAGCAGCAGCAGTGGCACGGGCTCCCCTGGCCCCCCGGGGATCCTCAGGCTGGCTCAGCCCCCGCAGCGCACTGACACGTAAGTGTCCTGTGGCTGAGGCTGGGAGGGGAGGGCAGATACTGGAGCCCAGGGAATGACGTTCACCTGCTCACTGTGCTCTGCCCAGGCCCCGGAGAAATTCTTCCTCCTCATCCCCCTCAGAACGGCCTCGCCAGAAACTCTCCCGGAAGGCAGCTTCCTCGGCCAACCTGTTATTGCGGTCAGGGAGCACAGAGAGGTGGGCGAGGCTCCCCCTGCCCTCCCCACCCCCCACCCCACCCCACCCCAGGCTCAGGTTCTTGACTTTCCACATCCCTCACCTGCCTTCCCTGGGTGGGGTGGGGGGCCTCATTGCCCAACAGGAGGAAAGGAACAAGCGCTCCTGGGGCGCCTACTGTGTGCCCGGCACGGTGCCAACCCCTCGACCTCCTCCACCTCATTCAGTCCCCACGACATCCTTGGGGGGTAGGTGGTCTCATGCTGTTCATTGGCCAGGTGAGGAAGCAGGCTCAGAGAGGGTAAGTGGTTTGCCTGGGGTCACACAGCTAGAGCCAGGATTTCAACGCAACTCTTCCTGACTCCCGTTGCCCCGTCCCTCCCCACCGTATCCCAGCATCCCTTTCAAGTTCCCAAGAGGGTTTTCCAAAAGTATTCATGGTTTCCGTGGGTAACTCCTCAGAGTTCAACTCTCTTCCCCCACCCCAGCCTGCCACGCTTTAGAGAGCAAGGGGGAAAGCCCAGTGGATTGTCTCAGAGTGTGTACATACAGGCTTCAGGACACCTGACCATTCTCATCCTTGGCCTCTTCTCGGAAGAGAGATTGTCATCTTATTATCCTCTAATGACAGTGATCTCTGGAATTCACCTTTCACTTTCCCCTTGAGAGATAAAGACTTTCCTGCTGACCTCTCAGATCCTCAAGAGGCAGGGCTGAGGTAACTTCTGGAGTCACTATGGGCCCATTTTACAGATGGAGAAATGAAAAGGTTGATAGGCAAAGGCCTGGGGGTCTGGAGGAGAGTGTTACACACTGCCTCTTACAGCCGTGCTTGGCCCCTTTAGTCTTCTCACACCTTACACGGAGCCCATCTACTCCAGAGCCCTCGCTGCTCACGATACAAACTTAAAATGTGCAGAGGTGACTGTGTTCTCTAGGGTAATCTCCTTTCTTGTGTCCTGCCCCTCCTCAGTTCTGTCTTGGGACCTGACCGCAGCCCCTGTGCTTTTCTCTCTGCCCAACAGCCGTGGGGGAAAAGACCCCCTCTCCAGCCCGGGAGGTCCTGGCTCTCGGAGGAGCAATTACAATTTAGGTATGTCCAGGTAGATCTGGAAGAACTTGGATGATGGGGTTGGGGCTACAGCCCCAGGAGCTGTTTGGGGGCGGGAGCTGTGAGGTATGTTGGTTGGAGCTCTGCCCTGACTTTCCTAGCAGGGAAGCTGCAGGACGGTGGTTGACACCTGCTCCTTTTCTCTGTAGAAGGCATCTCAGTGAAGATGTTCCTCCGAGGCCGCCCCATTACCATGTACATCCCGTCTGGCATCCGCAGCCTGGAGGAGCTGCCCAGCGGCCCACCCCCGGAGACCCTCAGCCTTGACTGGGTGTATCCTTCCCCCTTCACCCCCCCTGGCAACCACCCTTCCCATCATGAAACCTCCCCACCCCCTGCTTTTTTAGGGTTTCCTCCTGGGTCTGCAAGGAGAGGGAGACCTCTGAATCCTCCCCTTCTACCTTCTGCCAGTGGCGCTGCTGGTTGGAGCTCGTTCTTTCTCCTCTTTTCCTCACTGTGCCCTTGATCCAACCCTTTCCTTGACTGTGATCCCCACTCCAGGTATGGGTACCGGGGTCGTGACTCGCGCTCTAATCTGTTCGTGCTGCGCTCTGGGGAGGTGGTCTACTTTATCGCCTGTGTGGTGGTGCTGTACCGGCCCGGGGGAGGCCCCGGGGGCCCTGGAGGTGGCGGCCAGAGACATTACCGGGGGCACACGGACTGCGTTCGATGGTGAGGGTCCCAGGGCTGGGGAGTGGGCAGCTCTATGCGTGGGGAGGGCAGGCTTGGCAGAAAGAGGGTCTTGGGTGGATGTGGAGAAGCAGGAGAGGAGAGTGGGCTTGCTGCTCTGCAGACCCAGGGACGGTGTCCTGGGTGGTCTTGAGAGACCGACCCCCTTCCCTAGAGTGTCTCCTCCCCCACTTAGCCTGGCTGTTCACCCTGATGGTGTGCGTGTAGCCTCAGGACAGACAGCCGGCGTGGATAAAGATGGAAAGGTAAGGCAACAGTCCAACATCAGGGTGAGATCCCGGCCCGGCCCTCCTTCATGCCCCTGACTCCTCCTCCTCCACCAGCCCCTGCAGCCTGTGGTTCACGTCTGGGACTCCGAGACGCTGCTGAAGCTGCAGGAGATCGGACTGGGGGCCTTCGAGCGGGGTGTGGGGGCCCTGGCCTTTTCAGTTGCGGTGAGCTGGCCCTAGCACCTCGAGGCCCCCGTTTCCTTGTCTGGGAACCCCCTTCTTGTAGTTCACCAGGAAGCCTCAGAGTCCTGGCCTTCCTGAGCCCTGCCCAGCTGGTTCTCCTAAGAGACACGTGGCGCCTTCTGCTCTCTCAGCCTGTCATGACGCCCCTCACCTCCTTTAGACCATGAACCCCATGACCGCCAGGCCTCACTCAGCCCCTCCGGTGTGTTCTCTGTCCTCAGGATCAGGGCGCTTTCCTCTGTGTGGTGGATGATTCCAACGAGCACATGCTGTCGGTGTGGGACTGCAGCCGGGGCACGAAGCTGGCTGAGATCAAGGTGAGGTGTCCAGGGGGCCTGGCAGGGTGCCGGGCGTGGTGGGGTGCAGAGAGCTGCAAATTTCCCAAACACGAACCTCCCTTCTGGCCAGGTCCCCTGGAGCAAGCCTCCTAGCCTCTCTGAGGCTGTGAAGTGGGGACCACAGAGGTTCTGACCTCATGAGGGATGTGTTAGGCATTAGCGAGTGACTGAGAGTGGCGTTCTTAGGGGACCAGGCCTTGGAGGAAGGGTTGTCCTGAGGGTTCTGGACCTCAGCGGACCAGTCATCAGGATGCCAATTGAAGAAGTCTGGTAGAATGAAGGTGTACAGGGCTGGGGGTGGCTGAATCTAGTATCTTCCCTTCAGAGTACAAATGACTCAGTCCTCGCCGTTGGCTTCAACCCTCGTGACAGCAGCAGCATCGTCACCAGTGGGAAATCCCACGTCCACTTCTGGAACTGGAATGGTGGAACAGGGATTCCTGGGAATGGGACCCTCACCAGGAAACAGGGTGTCTTTGGGGTGAGGCGTGGATGGGGGTGGGATGGGGGGGAAGGCAGAGTGCAGATGAAAGCATTGGGCTGTGTACTGTAGACCCTAATGCTACCCAACTCACAGTGGTCCTGTGACTTGTAGTCTTTGCCCTACCCTTTGACCTCTGCTCTCTGCTCGCCTCGCCCCTAGAAATACAAGAAGCCCAAGTTTATCCCCTGCTTCGTGTTCCTCCCGGATGGAGACATTCTCACTGGGGACTCAGAGGGGAACATCCTCACCTGGGGGCGGAGCCTCTCGGATTCCAGGACCCCAGGCAGGGGCGGGGCCAAAGGTACTGTGAGGTGGGGTGGCATCCTGGAAGGCTAGCTCCCCAGAGGGTCTGTGAAGACAGAGGAGAGGATTTCCCATCCTTTTACCTGGGGAGTTGATGGGCTCTGTCAGAGGGTGGGGCTGTCTAGGCAGCCAGAATAGAAGGGTAGTGGGTAGCATGGCAAAGGGAGGGGGCTGGGGCTTTGGAGTCTACAAGGTCCTGGGTTCACCTCTAGTTCTGGCCTTTAGGAAGTTACCTCACTTCTTTGAACCTTGGTTGTTCAGTCTGTAAATTGGGGAGAAGAGCCAAGGATCAGAGACAGCATTCAGTGGGCACTTAGCAACTGGGAGTTATTACTCTATTGTGACCGCCTAGGCTGCTCTTGTTCCCTCCTTCCCTGCACCCTATAAGCATGACCACCCGGACTTTGCCAACAGAGACCTATGGGATTGTGGCCCAGGCCCACGCTCATGAAGGTTCCATCTTCGCCCTGTGTCTCCGGCGAGACGGGACTGTGCTGAGTGGTGGTGGGCGGGACCGCCGGCTGGTCCAGTGGGGGCCCGGGTTGGTGGCCCTTCAGGAGGCGGAGGTGACGGCTGGCCTGGGGTCAAGGGAAGGAGGGGGATGAGGAATGGGCGGGGGCACCTGACATTCTGCGCCCCCCTGCAGATTCCTGAACACTTTGGGGCTGTGCGGGCCATTGCAGAGGGGCCTGGCTCTGAGCTGCTGGTGGGCACCACGAAGAATGCGTTGCTGCGGGGAGATCTGGCCCAGGGCTTCTCCCCTGTAATCCAGGTTGGGGGGTCAAGGGTTTCGGGGAGCAGGGAGGGAAGAGCTGTAGGGGAGGGGCAGAGATGACAACCTGATCTCCGCTGCAGGGTCACACGGATGAGCTCTGGGGGCTCTGCACACATCCTTTCCAGAACCGTTTCCTCACCTGTGGCCATGACCGGCAGCTCTGCCTCTGGGACGGGGAGGGCCATGCGCTGGCCTGGAGCATCGACCTCAAGGTGGAGAGCTCTATGTCCCCGGATCCTCGCTGTCACACCCACCGTGACTTCTGTGGCCCCCACTCCTTCTCCAACATCCGCTTCCCTTTTGCTCCCAAAGGCAGCCACCTTGCACTGGTGTGACTGTACTGGCTGCTAAAATATTTATTCTTCTGTACTGATGGTGCCAGTGTCCCCGAATACTGTCAGCCCCCCAACCCCTAGACCTCTTGAGCCGGCAACTAATGTTAATCTCCGGTACAGCTGGGGGTATCAGTTCTGGTGACTAAGCGTTTTGAGTAGCACCTCTGTTTAGGCTCCAGAGGCACCCTGCCTACCATCCCAGGTCTCCTGTCCCTCTTCTCCTTGGAAGGGGGGAGGCTTTGCCGTTTTATCAAGATGACAAGGTATCCATGTTAGTTCCCTCACTTGAATGGCATCTTCTTGAATTCACCTTCTCTCCTCTCCCAGGAGACTGGTCTCTGTGCTGACTTCCACCCCAGTGGGGCAGTTGTGGCTGTAGGACTGAACACAGGGAGGTGAGAGGGAGCCAGAACTCCTGGGAGGGGAAAGCAGGAGGTATGGGAAGGGTTTCTGGTAATGGGGGGGCGGTGGAGGACTGTGATCGCTGCCTGTTCAGGAGCCCCAACTGCACCCTCCCACTCCTCAGTGCTTTTGCCTGCAGCCTGGGTCTCCCTTGCTCTCCTGTGGCAGCTGTCATCACACCCTCCCCCGTCCACTCCCCCTCCTCTGGGAGTGGAGGAGGTGGCAGCTCCGGATAGAGGAGCAGCGGGGATGGGCGGGGCATAGGGGAAACTAACACAGGGAAGTGACAAGCTTACAGAATCCACAGAGCCCTGTCTTTGGGCGCTTGGACTCCTTTTGGAAAGGTAACAGGAGCCCCTCAGCTTTTATCTGCACTTAGCCCCTTTCCACTTCCCAGCATATGAATGCAATGGCAACCTCTCTGCCTGTATCATAGCCTTTCCTTTGGTGTCTCTGAGGCTCTCTGACTTGCCAACCTGTACCCTGCTCGGGACAGGTATCCTCACACCTGTTTTCCACCTCCTTCCCTTCCAGGTGGCTGGTTTTGGACACAGAGACCAGAGAGATCGTGTCTGACATCACCGATGGCAATGAGCAGCTCTCAGTGGTTCGGTACAGCCCAGGTGGGAGCTGCCTCCACCCCGGACCTAGACTCATCCCTGGCCCTTCCCTCTCTGAGTGACTGTCTTTGTAGATGGGTTGTACCTGGCCATCGGTTCCCATGACAACATGATCTACATCTATAGCGTTTCCAGTGATGGTGCCAAGTCCAGCCGTTTTGGCCGCTGTGTGGTGAGGAAGCTGGGGTGGAGGGTGGGGCATTGCCATAGCAGGTAAACTAATGCCCTTCTGGTGGTGGGGGGTGGGAAATGGTAGCTGCATTTTTAGTCTCTTGACCCTTGCTCTCAGGGTCACTCCAGCTTCATCACTCACCTTGACTGGTCCAAGGATGGGAACTTCATCATGTCCAATTCTGGGGACTATGAGATCCTTTACTGTGAGTAACAGTAGGGGAGGGCATGAGGAGAGGGGAATTGGGGTGGGTTTTATTTATGTGTGTGGGCTCTTGTTTGGGAGGGGATGAAGGAATTGTCGGGGAGCTCCCAGTAGAGGGACAGTCAGATAGAGGGGTTGGAGATGAGTTTATACACATAGGAGAAATGTCATTTGGACAGAAAAACCACACACACAGTTTAACACCATGTCTTGTTCCCACCAGGCCTTAAGAGAGTTGAAAAATGTACTAGGAAAAAGATTGTTTTGGAAAAGTTTCTCAGGACAGGTGTGGAGGGGTTGACTTATCTAGAGAGGAGAACTTCAGATGAGAACTCGGGAAGCACAAGGGGCTGGGTTTTGCCCTGGGCTGACGGCTACCACTCTGACCAGATCACACGCGGTGGCCTCAAGCCAGTCTTTCCAATTTGGTCTCCTATGTCATCCTCCCCATGGAAGGCAGGGTGAGAACTGAGCTGGGTGGGCTCCCTCTCCCCAGGGGACGTGGCTGGAGGCTGTAAGCTGCTGAGGAATCGCTATGAGAGCCGAGACCGGGAGTGGGCCACCTACACCTGCGTGCTGGGCTTCCATGTCTACGGTGAGCAGGGGCACCGTGCCGCGGAACCTTGCGGGAGCGTGGGGGGACAAGGTGCAGCCCGCCTGGGGCTCGGAATGCTGGACATGTGTAGGGGGTGGACGTCAAGAAACTGGCAGATCCAACCCAAGAGGCACCCCCGGCCGGCCCTCGGGACTGGGAAGGATTGCCTGGAACGTGGTGGGTGGGTGGCCGGGCTGCCTGAGCTGGGGAGGGAAATGGTGCAGCTCTGGACCGCAGATGGGGGCGGGGAGGTCGGGCTGAGGCCGGCTGCTGTGACAGGCGTGTGGCCAGATGGCTCGGATGGAACCGACATCAACTCCCTGTGCCGCTCCCACAACGAGCGCGTCGTGGCCGTTGCCGATGACTTCTGCAAAGTGCACCTCTTCCAGTACCCGTGCGCGCGCGCCAAGGTGAGGCCTCCTGGGGCCTCCGGGGCCGGGCGGGCGGCCGGGGTTCTGCGGCCGCTGTAGCTCCACTTCTCTCCGGCCCAGGCGCCGAGCCTTGTGTACGGTGGTCACGGCAGCCACGTGACCAGCGTCCGGTTCACGCACGACGATTCGCACCTCATCTCGCTGGGCGGCAAGGACGCCAGCATCTTCCAGTGGCGAGTGTTGGGCGCTGGGGGCACGGGGCCGGTGCCCACCACGCCCTCTCGAACCCCCTCCCTGTCCCCTGCCTCCTCTCTTGACGTCTGACCCCTGCCGGACGGGACCCACCGGCCCTCCAGTGTGGCCCTGCCCCACCCAAATCCCCCAGGACCGGGGCGACCCTGTCCTCGACTTCGAGACATTCCCAAAAGCGCATTTCCCCGGAGGGGGCGAGCGGCACCCCTGCACACACTGTATAGACCCGCTGGCTGAGCCGGGCAGTCCCAGCCTGGGCCCTGACTCCCGCTGCCTGCTGAGGGGCAATAAACCAAAAGCAAAGTCGCCTCCCGGTCCTTTTGTGGGGCGCGGCTGGGCGCCTCGGGGCTTTATGAGGGTGGGGAGGAAGGCAAAGGGGAATGCGGAAAAGGTGAGGGAGGGTGGACTGTTCATGCAAATAACAGGCAAAGCCACTTGCAAATAACTGCGAAGCGCAAAGGCGCTTCAAGTCTTTCGCGGCCGCAGGCGGAGCTGCAAGACTCCGGCTAGCAGAGAGTTAAGCCCAACTCCTCTCCCCGCCCTCGGAGGCGGGGCCGAGCCGCAACGGAAATAGCCGAGTGCCGGGCCGCGGTTGGCCGGAGGGAGCCGAACTTCTTCCGGAAGTAGCCGAGCTTGCGGTCTTGCTCTCCGACCGAAGCCGAGTGCTGGGCCTTGTTCTCCGGATCCGCCGAAGGTGTTCCGGAAGGAGGCGAACCCCGAGGCGGGCCGGCAAGTCTTCGCGGCGGCCCTCAGAGTCCAACGTCTGGTGCGGCTCGGCGAGGGCGGGGGTAGCTGCAGCCTGCCTCCGGTCCGGCGGGATCCGAGTTCGTTCCGGAAGAAGCCGAGCGGACCGGCGCCGGTCTCGGCGTCCCGGGCGTGAGGCTATAGAGGCGGTGGCGACAGCGCGGGCCGGGATGAGCCGCGACGGCTGAGGTGCGGAGGCGCCGGCTGCGCGGGCCCGACTGAGACTTCTGTGAAGCGCCGGCCCCGCGCTCAGGGCTTCGCTTCGAGTCCTGCCCTCGGGAGCCTTCCGGACCCCTTTGTGCGGCCGGAGGCGGCGGCGGGAACGGCCATGGCGGCCAACATGTACCGAGTGGGGGGTGAGTACCGGGCGTTAGGGGCTTCGGGACTCGGGGCGGCAGAGGTTGGGCGCTGGGGTCAGAGAGGCTCGGCTCCCAGCGGCGCGGGGAACCGCGTCTGGGGCGGCGTGGTCCCGAGCGCGGACCGGAACCGGAACCGGGAGCATGGGGAGCGAGGGCGCGGGGATCGCGACACGGCCGGGCTCCGAGACTCCCGGGGAGGCTGCGGGCGGCCCGACGGCACTCTCAGGGCAGCGTCTGGGCCACCGGGGTCGTGGAGTGGGCTTGCGAAAGTGGTTCCAAAGGGGCTGACAGGGCAGGCAGGGGGCGCGATGGGCCGGGGCGACTGCTTGGCCACCAACGGGGGAGCGGCCAGGTTTCCTCTTCCCGGGCGTTATTGTGCGCCTCGGTTCGCAAAGGTGGGGGCCCTGTGTAGGAGTGAACAATTGCTCTCTTGACCGAGACTGGGATGCAACTCCATCGCTGAGTTGTGGGGACTGCTGGGGAAGCCCCTGCTTCTCTTGTCTTCTCCTTAAGACTTACTTTTGAGCGGAGAATCTGATTTAACAACTGGGTGATTAGGGTTGGAGGGCGGAATGTCCCTCCATTATTTTCTGCTAGTCTGTACACTTCCACATTTCAGCGTCCTCTCTACCTAGACCCTTATCTCCTTTTGGTCTACTCAGGCCTCCTTTCGCTCCTCCCACTTTGGTGCTGGACTCTCCCATCTACTCCTCTGATCCTCCCTGTTCTTCCCCACCCCCTCCTACAGATTACGTCTATTTTGAGAACTCCTCCAGCAATCCTTACCTGGTTAGAAGGATTGAAGAGCTCAACAAGGTGAGTGGAGCAGAGGCCCGCCACTCCCCCCCACCCCCAACCTCCCTCTTCGTTTTTCAGAGATCTGTAACTTCAGGTGAATGAGAGAGAGAACACAAATCCTGTCCTAAGTACCCATGCATATTCATTCATTCATTTATTCCACGCATTCAGGAAAGGCTATTGAGAGCTTAGTGGGAACTTTACTTTTCTGATTTTTTGGGGGCCGAGGAAAGGGATTTGGAAGTCTGTCCTTAAATGTGAATCTCTTGATTCATAATTTGAGTTTTTCTTACACCCTTTAGAAACTTGTTCACTGGTGTTAGTCTCTTCTTTATGCATTTCCACTTTCAAATGATTAGTTTTCACCACCGTTTTTTCTCTCCTTAGACTGCAAATGGAAACGTGGAGGCAAAGGTTGTGTGCCTTTTCCGGCGAAGGGACATTTCTAGTAGCCTCAACAGCCTGGCTGATAGTAATGCCAGTGAGTGTCTTTGTCCCCACCCCCAGTTTCCCTGTCTCCCCCTGCCCATGATCTGAAGCCTGGGCATGTCCCTGCAGGTGTTCTTTTGTAGCATGCCCAAGGCAGGGGTGTGAGTTTGGGGGTGGGAAGTGCCTGGTCTGCAGAGGGAGGCCTGTTTTTACATGTTGGGTTAGAAGCAAGGTGGAGAGGCCATGCTAAGGAAAGCCAGAATTTGGTTTGTATGTGAGTGTGTATTTGTGAGTTTGCCTTTGTGAATGGTGTATGTAAAAGAGATGATAGTATTTAAATCGGGGATGAGGAAGTGCTTTAGAGAAGCAGACCTCTGGGGGGACAGTTTCGGTTATGTTGGGATGATAGGTGGTGACTGCGAAGGTCGGGTGAAGAGAAGAGACTGTACTGAGAAGTCTGCATAACAGGAAGGCAGGTTTTTTGGTGTGATCATGAGGTGGTAAGGCTACATTGATGGGAGGAAATAGGAAGCCAGAGACATTTTCTTGCATTTTTCCTCTATTCCCACCTAGACTAGCTTCTTCTGTACTCCATTTTACATCTGTCCCTTTTCTTTTCAGCCTAGCCTGCTTCTCTTGAGGCTTTCATCTTCATGATGATACCCAGCCTTCCGTTTTCGTTAGTTTCTTTTTCCTTTCCTGCTTTGGCTTTCATTCCCCTTTCTCTTGTTCTTCCTTTCTAAATGATTTTCCTTATTTTAGGCTTCTTTGAGCATTGGGCGTGAAGGGGTTAACGAGGACCTGGGCCGACCAAGTTCTCTGGCCCTCTGGGGTTTCCAGCCCTGTCTGGCAGGGGCTGACCTTGGTCTTGTCCAATCGGAAAGGCTGTGGGGGGTGTGGTCCCCCTTGCCTTAGCACAGGGTTTCCGGAGCACACAGGCAAGGGGTGGAGCTTACTGCACACCCCTGCCCCCCCTTCTCCTTGAGGTTGGGAACAATGCACCAATGAGCCTGGGCCTGTGGCTCTTCTGCCCCCTCCCTCTTTGGTTGGCACCCAACCAAGTTAACCCTTTCCACTAAGGTTTCAGGGCGAGTTGCAGCTCCCTGGGGAGGAAGGTGTTGGCACTGGCTTGAGAGGTACTGTCCTTGAGAGCCCCCAAAACAAACTATTATTAGCTAAGTAGAAACCAAGGGAGTTGGGGTTGCATGTGATGTTTAAGAGCAGAGTCTCCTGAAATTTGCAGAGGAACTGGTAAACACAATCTTGTGTGATGCTTTTATTTATTTTCACTGAATTTCTGGACCTCAGGTTAGTTTATTAAGAAAGAGACAAGTGCGATATTCTTGTTGGGCCTGGTGTGAGCAGATTTGTGCTATATGAGTGGTATCTGAGCACTGGCACCTGGGTTTGCTGTGTGTGTCTGTGGCAGCCTTTGTACCCTCAGTGTGTGTGTGTTCAGTTGCTCAGTTGTGTCTGACTCTTTGTGACCCCATGAACGTAGCCTGCCATCTCCTCTGTCCACGGGATTTCCCAAGCAAGACTACTGGGAGCAGGTTGCCATTTCCTTCTCCAGGGTTTCTTTCCCACCCAGGGATCCAACCCTGTCTCCTGCATTGATTGGCAGGCAGATTCTTTATCCCTGAGCCACCTGGGAAGCCTCTTGTACCCTGAGCAGCTCTTCCTTAAGAGCACTCATTAGTGATGAAGAGTTGGGAGCACCTGTGATGGCGACAGGGGAGGGCTAAGAGGTAAGGGTGGTGTGGTAAAGATATGGAAGGCAGGTGCCTGGGGAATGTGAGGAAAACATTAAATATTTTCCCTGGGTTAGAGTTTTTAAGGTGGCTTCTTTCTGAATTAGTTTCTGACTTGCTTTCTTCCTCCTAAATCTCCCAGGGGAGTTTGAGGAGGAATCGAAGCAGCCAGGGGTGTCGGAACAGCAGCGACATCAACTGAAACACCGAGAGCTTTTTCTTTCTCGGCAATTCGAATCATTACCAGCCACCCACATAAGGTATGGGGCAGTCAGGGCCACTGTGGCTTGCGTGCACTTACTTAGAAGGTGGAGAGGAGGGGCTAGTGTGTGGGAGATGCCGCGCAGAGGAAATGAGCTCACCCAGGGTTTTCTGACCTCTCTCCTGTAGGGGGAAATGCAGTGTGACCCTCTTGAATGAAACAGACATCCTGAGCCAGTACCTGGAAAAGGAGGTGAGAAGGAGGTGTTGGGACAAGAGGGAGGGAAGTGGGTGTTGCCCCGAGAGGCAGGAAGAAAGTCTGACTGGGATGAGGTAGAGCTTGACAGGCTGCCTGTCTCGGGAACTCCGGATAAGCCCCATGCCTCCTGCCCATGAGGACTGCTGCCCTGCTCACCTCCTCTCTTTCTCTCTCCAGGACTGCTTTTTTTACTCACTGGTGTTTGACCCTATGCAGAAGACACTTCTAGCTGATCAGGGAGAGATCCGAGTTGGTTGCAAATACCAAGCTGAGATCCCAGATCGCCTGGCAGAGGGTATGCAGCAGGAGAGACTGGGTTATGACCACTGGGATGTCTTAAGATTGAAGTCTCTGAGCGGTGGGCCTTGGCTTTGTGTGGTGCACAGTCTGCCTGGCTCTGTGTTAACGACCCAGGTAGAATGAGTCCTTAGGAGCCTGAAGGGGGCAGATGGGCACACTGGGAAGAGAAGTCTGAGAGTTAAGGTGGCTAATGGAATCCAAGGAGGAGATGAGGTGTATCGTGTCAAGGCACCTGTTTTTCTCCTGGATGATACCATTTCCCCACTCCCCAGGAGAATCTGATAATCGCAACCAACAGAAGATGGAGATGAAAGTCTGGGATCCAGACAACCCTCTCACAGACCGGCAGATTGATCAGTTTCTCGTGGTGGCCCGGTGAGGGGTGGGTGGATGGGGAAGATGGGCTGTGGGTGGTGTGGACATAGTTCTGAGTCATGTTCTTAAGAGATGGACTTTAATTATTTTTGGCCTGGGTGTCGTTCTTTTTTTTTTTTTTTCCCCCGCCTCATTTGGCTTGGTTCCTCAGCCCACTCGAACTTTCTTCTTTCCCTGACTTCTCACTCTCTCTCTTAGAGCTGTGGGGACCTTCGCAAGAGCCCTAGATTGCAGCAGCTCCATTCGGCAGCCAAGCCTGCACATGAGTGCAGCCGCCGCCTCCCGAGATATCACTCTGGTGAGCAAAAGCTGGTGGGGAGTTGGGTAGGCTGGGTTTTGTGGGGACCTGCAGAGCCTCGGGACTCTGCAGGGAGGAGGTTATCTGAGGTGGGGGAGTACTCAAAGAGCAGCAGGGGAGTGGTGCTGAGAGTTTCAGGTCGTCAGCATTGCTTCCCACCTTTCCTGTAGTTTCATGCGATGGATACGTTGCAGAGGAATGGCTATGACCTGGCTAAGGCCATGTCGACCCTGGTGCCCCAGGGCGGGCCAGTGTTGTGTCGGGATGAGATGGAGGAGTGGTCAGCCTCAGAGGCCATGCTGTTTGAAGAGGCCCTGGAGAAGTACGGGAAGGATTTCAATGATATTCGCCAGGACTTTGTAAGTGGCTGGAGCTAGGAGGAGAGGTGGAAGAGGTGGCAGATGAGGGAACCAGGCTCTGGGGCCAGATCCCAGCTCACCCTTCTTCTCTCTGTCTCTTCAGCTACCCTGGAAGTCACTGGCCAGCATAGTTCAGTTTTATTACATGTGGAAAACCACAGACCGATACATTCAACAGGTAAGGTCTGGGCTGGGGAGGCTGGACCAGAGGCCCTCTGCTCACCTCTGTCTTTGAAGTTGATGACACCCCCCCACCGCCCACCCCCCGCTGAGATGCTCTGATCCTTTTTTCTTTTTCTCCTTCCCGCAGAAAAGATTGAAAGCTGCTGAAGCAGACAGCAAACTAAAACAAGTCTACATCCCTACCTAGTAAGTATGATGGGTAGGGTATGTTTCCTTTCTCTGCCCCTAACCTGTGCTTTGCTAAGTGATGGGGGGTGCACAGGAGACGGGCAGATTATCATGGGGACAAAGTGGAAGTCTTTCCTTGACCAGTTCTTGGTTTCTGTCCCATTAGCACCAAACCAAACCCTAACCAGATAATCTCGGTGGGCTCAAAACCTGGCATGAATGGGGCTGGATTCCAAAAGGGCCTGACTTGTGAGAGTTGCCACAGTGAGTTCCAGAGAGGCATAAGGGATACTGAGGGTGAGCGGGGTGTTTGCCTGAGAGGCTCAAGTGGCATTCACCTCCTGACCATTCCCTCGTCTCCATGCTCCCACAGCCACACAGTCTGCCCAGTGGTACGCCTGGGGCCCACCCAACATGCAGTGCCGCCTCTGTGCTTCCTGTTGGATCTACTGGAAGAAGTACGGGGGACTGAAGACCCCAACTCAGCTTGAGGGGGCTGCTCGGGGCACCACAGTAAGGATGGATGAGGGCAGGTTGGGGAGAGCAGTGAGCTAACTGATGTGAGCTTTAGGCGAAGGCCAGAACACCCAGCTCCAGTAAGGCGATGGCTTCACTGGGGGCGGCGGGGGTGGTACTTGGTAGTGGCTGGGGAGCCAGGTGGTCAGGACAGCAACAAAATCAGGGAATAAACCCTCTGCTGACAGTGGAAGAAGGGAGCCTTGGTGACTGACTTGTTTCCCCTTTATCCTATGTCCTTCAGGAGCCACACTCGAGGGGTCATTTGTCCAGACCGGAAGCCCAAAGTCTCTCCCCCTATACAACCAGCGCCAACCGGGCCAAGCTGCTGGCTAAGAACAGGCAAACATTCCTGCTCCAGACCACAAAGCTGACCCGTCTTGCCAGACGCATGTGCAGGGACCTGTTACAGCCAAGGAGGGCTGCCCGACGACCCTATGCCCCTATCAATGCCAACGCCATCAAGGCAGAGTGTAAGGGCAGGAGTGCTGGGCTGGTGGCAGGTTTGGGGTTGCTGTGGTCAGAGACCAGTGTTTTCCTCTGGTTGTTTAATGACAGCAGGGACAGTAGGCCACAAGGATTTGTTAAGAGATTAGACATGGTTTCTTGGGACTTCCCTGGTGGTGCAGGGGTTAAGTGCTCCCAATGCAGGGGGTACAGGTTCGATTCCTGGTTAGGGAACTAAGATCCTGCATGCTGCACGGTGTGGCCGAAACAAAAAGACGTGGTTCCTGGCCCCCGAATAGTGACGCTTCTTCAAAAGCTTTCATCTTTGTTCTCCAGGCTCCATTCGACTTCCTAAGGCTGCCAAGACTCCACTGAAGATTCACCCTCTGGTGCGGCTGCCCCTGGCAACTATTGTCAAAGATCTGGGTAAGGGATGGGGAGCTAGACTGGATTCAGGGTAGGTTTAGGATGGGGAGCCACTAGGTGGTGTCTGGCTTTTATTATCAAGACCCTTCTCTCTCTCTGTTTCTTTCTTTCTCACTGAGTCCAAAGAGGTTTAGTCTTAACTGTACTTTTGTAGGATAAAAATGTTCTTCTCATAAGCTATCCAGTATAACTGCATACTGATTGATAAGAACATGTTCATATGTGACTTTTGAAATACTGCTAATTACTTGTCAGACCCCTCTCCCATCACTACTTGCAGGGATTCATAGAGAAAGTGTGAATGTTCTCTAAGGTTTCTTTTAATTTTTTTCTGACAGTGGCCCAGGCACCTCTGAAACCAAAAACACCTCGGGGTACCAAGACACCGATCAACAGAAATCAGCTGACCCAGAACCGGGGACTGGGGGGCATCATGGTGAAACGGGCCTATGAGACTGTGAGTAGGCCAAGTGAAGTTGGGTGGGCTTTTATATCTTGATAGGTGCCTGGGAGTCCCCTCTCATTGTGTTGCCCTGCCTTTTTCCAGATGGCAGGAGTTCCTTTCTCTGCCAATGGAAGGCCTCTGGCCTCAGGGATTCGCTCAAGCTCACAGCCAGCAGCCAAGCGTCAGAAACTCAACCCAGCTGATGCACCCAATCCTGTGGTGTTTGTGGCCACGAAAGATACCAGGTAGGGAGCCCGCCATGGGAGGGGCCGAGAGGTCAACAACCCAGATTGGTGGGTATGGGAAAGGAAATAGGAGGATCTGAGCAAAACCAGCTCCCTGAAGACTGGGTTGAAGGGGGGCATGTGCTAGGAAAAGATGGGCTGGAAGGTGAAATTGTAGTGGAATGTGGAAGTTTCACCTTGACGGTCTTTGTTTTTTTTTGCTGCCTCTTCTCTTGCTGGCCAGAGCCCTGCGGAAGGCTCTGACCCATCTGGAAATGCGGAGAGCTGCCCGCCGGCCCAATCTGCCCTTGAAGGTGAAGCCACCACTGATGGCAGTGCGGCCCCCTGGCCCTCTTCCTCCATCATCACATCCTGCCAGCACCAACGAGCCCATTGTCCTGGAAGATTGAGCACCTGTGGGGAAGGGAGGTGGGCTGGAAGCTAGAGGGTGGGTGCACAGGGCACCTAGCCTCCCTTCCCTCTTGTATCAAAGGGAATGAGGAGTGGAGGAGGGAGGGAGCAAATGAGTGTGTCCTTGGAGGGGCCGGGCGCCCTCTGGTGTTAGCACTTGGAGGCTTGTCCCCTTCCGATGCCTCTCCATGCCTGGTGGTGGAGGGCGGACTGCAGGAACTTGGCTCATTGTGGGAACCTAGCCTGTTTTGGGGGGTAGGACCCACAGTTGTCTTGGACAGTTTTGGGGGGATGGTTTTTTAATTTTTTAAAAATTTTGCCTCCCTTTGTGAAAGGGGATGGGTGAGGGGAAGAGTAAACAGATATCCAGTGGTGGTATCTGGTTGGGGGAGGGGGGCGTGCACTGCCATGACTGCCATGTCTTTTTTTTTTTTTCCTTCCTAATTGGGGGTTTCTCTTGCCGTCCGGTGTCCGGACTTTCCTAATTGGAGTTTGAGGCCCCTAAGCTGGTATCAATCCCAGCCTATGCTCGCTCTTTCCTTCCCTCCCCTTGTCCCCTCTGCCTTTTGTACGCCAGTTCTCAGAAATAAAGACCTTTTGTCTGTTTTTTTAACCTCGGATTCTGTAATTGGTTCTTATAGTAACAAATAAAAAGCTGTTTTCTTCAGCTTCTCCTGGCTCAGCTATTCTCTGCTCTGTGTGTGTGTGTGTGTGTGTGGTGGCTTCTGTAGGAGGGGATGTGTGTCTATGTGTTTGGGTGTATGTCTTGGATGGGGAAAATAAAGAACAAAACACAGTAGAGAAGGTGTAGATGGGGCTTGCTCTGGGAACAGCTTTATGCGATATGTAGCCTGGAGAGGTGGCTTGCTCCCACTTTGCTTTCCTGTGGAGTCCAGACTGCTCCCCAGCTCCCTACAGTACTGCAGCCCAAGCACCATCTTGGCCCAGCTTCATTAAAACAGTTGGGATGCGCTGGTTCTCAAAATTGACTAGTGGATTCTATAGGAGGGAGGGTGTGTGTGTGTCTAGTTTCTTCTATATTTTCCAACTTTTCCTCCCCTCTTCTATTTACTGAAGGAATTCTGGGAGTTGCTAGAGGCCAGAGCGGGATGTAGTCCACTTTGGAGGGTACTGTAGGCTCATGCCACCTACTTTCCTGCTACTTCAAGGATCCCCAAGGCCAGCCTCAGCAACTGCCTTGATATTGAGGTCCCCCTTGGGGTGTTTCCTGCCTTTTGGGGTTTGGGAGACAGATTAGACACAATCTGGTTCCAACGGGAGGAGCCCCTTAGGAGAGAGAAGCCTACTGTGTGCTCCTTGAGCACTTTCTTTAGAGATGGGGAAAGGCCTAAGCCAGCAGACTTAACTCGAGTTTAGTTTGAGACGCCTGACTCAGGTCCGCTGCTCTTTCCACAACCCGATGCTGTGGGTTGATCAACACAGCAAGAGCTGCTTAGCCCAGCTGATAGGCCCCTCTATCTCATGGTCCCTGTCCCTGGGGCCTCTTCAGCTCCCTTGCTCTCTCCCTGGTCTAAGCCAGCACCTCTGGTGTCGGTAAGAATGACCACTACAACGGTCTGCGGCGGAATCAGCACCCTCCAATGTTTTTACGCAGTTGCCATCACAGCAGTTTTCGCTGCATGCCTTTAAATGGGCGGGAGGCTCTGGCGTCTGGTGAATATTCCACGCAGACCGCTATCGAAGAAGAAAGGCCATCTGGCTGTGGGCCCGTGGAGTTCTAAAGGTGCGTGGGGGGGAAGAGCTCCTCAATCAGGGCTAGGAAGCGGGCGCAGACCACCATTCTGGGAAAGGACCAAAGGCAGAGGGAAAAGGGTAAGAGTCCTCAGGAGGTTTGGAGACTAGGAACAGACCGGGCTTCGTGAAGGACCCGCCTTTATCCACCAGGTAAATACGGGTTGAGGATACAGCCCCATAGGTCTCTACTGCCCCTCAAAGGAGGGCACAGCATGCCCTAAGTCATCTAGCAAGGAAACGGCCGACTGTCAAGCAGGAGGCACGGCAAGAAACCCGGCTCAGGCCTCGTGGCTGCTTTGTGAATATTCATGATCTTGGGGCCAATCAACGTCTCAACCGCTCAGAGCACACCAATTGGCTTACCGCATGCAGATAAGCATCGTGGACAGTTTTCCATAAACTGGTAGAGACCTAACTCCGGCAAGAAACGGAACACTGAGCCGAAAGAGCTCGGTTTTAGCAGGAGCGTACTGCGCGATTGGCCGACGGTACGTCACTTCCTATTGGACCGGCGGAAGTTGCTTCCGAGAGCGTTGCCGTTTGTAGGAGGGAGTTCCGGTCGTGGCTGAGGTGGTTGCATTTTGTTAGTACCAGAGAGTCACGATGGCTGCAGTGGATTCAGATATCGAGCCGCTGCCTCGTGGGGGTTTCCGCTGCTGCCTCTGCCACATCACTACAGCCAACCGTAAGCGGTGGCTACTCGGGGGGTGGGGCGGTTTCGTCTTTGGGTTCTAGCGAAGATTAGGGTTACAGGTCAGAGTTCTTGCCAAGTCTGTTGGTAGGGTCTCACCTCCGTTTTCTCTCCGCCATCCGGAGGGATTACAAAGTGGGGAGAGTCCCAGCACCTTACACCCCAGCGTCCCCGTATCTGAAATCTCCACGATGGAAATTTCGTTATTTTATTCCCTCTTTAACTGTCAGGTATTGGACATCCAGCTCTAGAGCGGGGAGAGGGAATTTAAAGAGGTGAAGCAGCTCACAATCTAGAGATGGAGATAATTTTCAATACCCTCTGTTTGAAAAGCTGCAGGATCACAGAGAAGGTAGTAGGGAAAGAAGCCCTACAAGAGGAGCCCCCCAAAGGCAGAGATGTGAAGTAGTGTGGTATGCATATTAGGAACGTGGGTTTGGAAAAGGAGACCACGTCCTTTTATGACAGTGCAAGAGGCCCAGTGAAACCTCAGCTTCCACTTCTGAAGTCTGGAATCATAATCTCACCTAAACATGATCTTTCATTTTTCTTTTTCATTGTGAACGAGAAATGCCCTACCACTGTCCAGTAGGGCAAGCCAGAAATCCAGGATAGTCTTCTCTGGCCCCACATAACACTTGGTAATGTCAGACAGCTGACTCAAAGGGAAATAGAAAATTAAAAAATCAGCTATGTTTCCCCACATTCAACATGTCCCAGACTTGGGCCATGTGCTATGTGTGAATAGTATCTATATGGTAGGAAGTATTAATATCTCCATTTCATACCTGAGGAGACATGAATAGCGAGGCTAAGTTACTTGCCCAAGATTTCATATAGCTTGACAGAGCTGGGATTTGTTTCTTGGTAGTGTGACTTATGATTCTGCCCTTGGAATCTCTGTATTATACTCAGAAATGATAAGTGGGAGATAGTGCAGGGTCCTGATTCATTTAGTTCATCTATGTATTGAAGTCAGGAGGAGAAGGGGATGACAGAAGATGAGATGGTTGGATGGCATTACTGACTCGATGAACATGAGGTTGGGCAAGCTCCAGGAGTTGGTGATGAACAGGGAAGCCTGGTGTGCTGCAGTCCATGGTGTTGCAAAGAGTTGGACACGACTGAGCAACTGAACTGAACTGATATATGACCTGGATAAGTTATCTGTTAGTTTCTTTACCATGTGCAGGTGTTGCTCTATCTTGCACTTACAGGTGGTTTAAGAAATACTTGTGTACAACCAGTTCTCCTGGGGACCACTTAGAATGCACTGTACAGACAGATGGACAAGAGAGGAAGCTGAAAGGAGCCAGGACTTTGTTATTCAAAAGTCACAGTTTCAATGGCTTGGAAGAATCAGTAGGATCTCGGTATGCAGAGAACAAAGTAGGTGCACTGAAGCGCAACTCAGATGCTTTGGTCTCACGCTTGTCTCTGCAGGACCCAGCCTGGATGCCCATCTGGGGGGCCGGAAGCACCGGCACCTGGAAGAACTACGAGCTACTCGAAAGGCCCAGGGGCTTCGAAGCGTGTTTGTCAGTGGCTTTCCCCGGGATGTGGGTTCTGCTCAGCTCTCCGAGTACTTCCAGGCATTTGGACCTGTGGCCAGTGTCGTCATGGACAAGGACAAGGTAGAGTGAATGACTCAGGGTAAAGAACGAGTCACGTGTGCTGCACACCAAGAGAAACGAGGGCGAGAAACCAACAGTCTCTTTTCACGACTTCCTAATGTGACTTGCCCGCAGTGGGCACCCCAGTGCTTGGACTAGTCTAGCTTTGTGTCTCTCACCCTCGCCCCTGGGATTTTATCAGTTTGTCAGAGTTAGTCATTGGGGAACGTGGTCATTTATTTCTTCCATCAGTCTTTCACTTGCCAAATATTTGTTAATTGCTAATTTTGCACTAGGCTCCCCTCTCAGGGAACTAAGATCCTGCAAGCCATGTGGCACTGCCAAAAAAAAAAAAAAAATCTTGGGCAAGTTACTTAACCTTGCTATTCATGTCTCCTCAGATATAAAATGGAAATAATAATAGTACCTGGGGCTTCCCTGGTAGCTCAGAGGGTAAAGCGTCTGCCTACAAAGCGGGAGACCCGGGTTCGATCCCTGGGTCGGTAAGATCCCCTGGAGAAGGAAATGGCAACCCACTCCAGTATTCCTGCCTGGAAAATCCCATGGACTGAGGATCCTGGTAGGCTACAGTCCATGGGGTCACAGAGTCAGACACGACTGAGCGACTTCACTTCAACAGTACCTACCGGGCATGCATGCTCAGTTGCCTCAGTCATGTCTGACTCTGTGACCCTGTGGACTGTAGCCTGCCAAACTCCTCTGTCTGTGGGATTCTCCAGGCAAGAGTAGTGGAGTGGGTTACCATGCTTTCCTCCAGGGGATCATCCCAACTCAGGGATCGGACCCTCATCTCCTGCGTCTTCTGCATTGGAGGTAGATTCTTTACTGCTGAGCCACCAGGGAAGCCTTAGTACCTACCACATAGATATTCATATATAGCACTTGGCTGAGAGTCTGGTACGTAGTGAATGTGGGAAAACTTAGCTGATTTTTTAAAAAACTTTATTTTTGGCTAAGCTAGGTCTTCGTTGGTGTACATGGCTTTCTCTTAGTTTTGGTGAGTGGGGGCTACTCTTCATTGCAGTGCACGGGCTTCTCATTGCAGTGGCTTCTCTTCTTACGGAGCAGAGGCTATAGGTGCGTGGGCTTCAGTAGTTGCAGCACACGGCTTCGATAGTTGTGGCACACAGACTTAGTTGCTCCATGGCATGTGAAATCTTCCCAGACCAATGCATATCCCCTGCATTGGCAGGTGGATCTTTACCATTGAGCCACCAGGGAAGCCTTTTAGGGTGTTCTATATATAAGGTCATGTCACCTGAAAACAGTGATAGTTTTGCTTCTCCTTCCTAATCTGATGCCCTTTATTTCTTTTTCTTGTCTAGTTGTTCTGACTGGGACTGTGCTAAATAAGAGTGGTGAGGATGAACATCCTTGTTCCTGATTTTAAAGGGATAGCTCTCAATTTTTTACTATTGAGTATGATGTTAACTGTGGGTTTGTCATATATGACTTTTAGTATGTTGAGGTACATTCCTTCTATGCCTGTTTTATTGAACTTTTATCATAAATGAATGCTGAATCTTGTCACATGCTTTCTCCTGGATCTATTGAGATGATCATATTTTTATCCTTCAGTTTGTTAAAGTATGTGTCATGTTGATTGATTCATGGATGTTAAACCATCTCTTCATCCCTGAAATAAATCCCACTTGATTGTGGTGTATGATCCTTTTAATGTATTATTGTATTGGATTTATTAATACTTTGTTGAGGATTTTTGCATCTGTGTTCCCCAGAGATAATGGCCTGTAGTTTTCTTTTTTTGTATTGTCTCTGTCTGGTTCTGATATTGGTGACATTGACCATGTAAAAATAAGTTAGGAAGTGTTTTCTCCTCTTCAATTTTTTGGAGTAGTTTGAGATCCTAGACTTCTGTTTTTTTGGAAACTTTTTGATTACTGTTTTAGTCTCCTTACTAATGATCAGTCTATTCACATTTTCCATTTCTTCCTGATTCAGTCTGGGAAGGTTGTGTGATTCTAAGAATTTGTCCCTTTCTCCGGGTTGTCTAGGTTGTTGGTGTATGGGTGTTCATGTTCATAGTATTCTCTTACCTTTTGTATTTCTGTGGCATCCACTGTTACTTCTCTTCTTTCTTTTCTGATTTTATTTATTAGAGCCTTTTCTCTTTTTCTCTTAGTGAGTCTAGCTAAAGTTTTGTCACAGTACCACAGTCTTAATTACTATAGAGGGCTCCTTTTTATAAGCAGAATGAGGTTCTATCTTTACCACTGAAGAGAATATAATAGAATATGGACATGGGAACTTCCGTGGTGGTCCAGTCGCTAAGACTGTGCTCCCAATGCAGGGGGCTTGGGTTTAATCCCTGGTCAGGAAACTAGATCCTACATGCCACAACTAAGACCCAGTGCAGCCAAAAAAATAAATTAATTAAAAAAGAATATGGACTTAAAAAAAAAACAAAAAACAGGGTTTATGTGTTTATGGTTACACCTAACACAGTGATCATTACATGGATTCTTAAAAGAATCTAGTTAAAGCAGGAAAAGTTAGGGGGTGAGTTTAGTGTAACCAGTGAAATGTTACTGGGATGTTACTGGGATGAAATGTTATTGGGATGACTGGGGTTTGATGAAATAAGTAAAGTGAAGTTTTTCAGAGGCAGGCTTGGGTAAGAATAAAATGCGTGCAATTTGAGTGAGAGAGAGAATTGCTTTTCTAAATATGTTCTCCACTGGGAATTCCCTGGTCCTCCAGTGGTTTGAACTCTGCACTTTCACTGCTGAGGGCAAGGGTTCAGTCATTGGTTGGGGAATTAAGATTACATAAGCCTTATGTCACAGCTAAAAAATAAATAAATATGTTCCCTGATGTTATGGAAACAGGAAGCAAATATTTCCAATTTATAGAGTGGTCCCCATTTTGAAGATTCTCACCTACTGTTAGACCGTGTGTTTGGATTCTTGGTTCCAGAACTGTCATCATTGTCCCTGTTGTGGTTTGACAGGGAGTGTTTGCCATCGTGGAGATGGGGGACCTGGGTGCCCGGGAAGCTGTTTTGTCACAGCCCCAGCACAGCCTGGGAGGACATCGCCTGAGGGTCCGGCCACGGGAGCAGAAAGAGTTCCAGAGCCCAGCCTCCAGGTCCCCCAAAAGAGTGGCCCCCGACAGTCACCAGCTGATCAAAGCACTCGCTGAGGCCCCGGACGTGGAAGCACAAATGGTGAAGCTCGTGGGGCTGAGGGAGCTCTCTGAGGCTGAGCGGCAGCTTCGGAGCCTCGTGGTGGCCCTGATGCAGGAGGTCTTCTCAGAGTTCTTCCCTGGTGAGTCACCGCCCTGCTGTGTCTGAGCCCTCTGTCCCCAGCCTCCCTCAGCTAGTGGTGTTCACTTGCTTGCTTTTCCATCTTTGTGCCACGTTATGTTCTTCCACCACTTACTCCATGCAGTGTCTCTTGACCTTTATTCTCTTCTCGGCACCCAGGCTGTGTGGTCCATCCTTTTGGCTCCTCCATAAACAGCTTTGACGTCCATGGCTGTGATCTTGACCTCTTCCTGGATCTGGGGGACTTGGACGAGCCCCAGGTATGTGACCGTGGAGGCAGCTGTGAAGAGTCAGTGGAAATGGTCATGTGACGCTGGGCGAGCCCTTGACCTCTCATGCCTTAGTTCCTTGTCTGTAAAATGGGGATAATAGGACCTGCCTGAAAGGGTTATTATGATTGGAGAAACGTGGATGTGATTGGATAGGATAAAATGAACCGACATGGAATAGGTGACATTTGTAACAGGGAAAAAAAATTTCAAAATGGCACATGTCATATCTTACTGGAAGAGATATATCTATGAAATGATATACAATAGTGGATTATGTTTTTGCTTATCTGTGTTTTGTAACATCTAATGTACAGGTTCTGCCTTGGGAGTAGGAAAGGGTTATTATTTTTTAAATAGACTATTTTTTAGAACTGTTTTAGAGTCATAGCAAAATTGAGCAGAAAATACAGAATTCCCATATATCTCTCCCCTGCCAAAGGTGTGTTTTGCTTTTTTTTTTTTTTTACTGTACCATGCAACTTGCAAGATCTTAACTCCCTGACCAGGAATCAAACCTATGCCCCCTGCAGTGGAAGTGCAGAGTCCTAACCACTGGACCACCAGGGAATTCCTCCTTTAGTCTTATTCAACCTAAAACAGTTCCTCTACCTTTTTTTGCTTTTCCTGACAGTATTATTTTTGTAAAATGTAGACTGTTTATTTTATGGCATTAAAAGGTTAATTTTAAAAAAGGCTTGTAAGGATTAAAAGAGTTACTACTTTTATAAAGCCTTTAGAATAGGGCCTGGCCTATAATAAGTTTTAATAGATATATCTTAGAGATGGAATGTTCCCCAGTTAGGGGGCAGCAGGAGAGACAGTTACCCAGCCCATTTCTATCCACAGCCAGCCCCAAAGGCTCCAGAATCTCCCTCCTTGGACTCGGCCCTGGCATCCCCACTGGATCCTCAAGCCCTGGCCTGCACCCCAGCCTCCCCTCCAGACTCACAGCCTCCAGCTTCTCCTCAAGACTCGGAAGCCCTGGACTTTGAAGCCCCTTCGTCCTCACTGGCACCCCGGACTCCAGACTCTGCTTTGGCCTCTGAGACTCTTGCCTCTCCCCAGTCCCTGCCTCCAGCCTCGCCACTGCAGGAGGACCAGGGAGAGGGGGACCTGGGGAAGGCTGTGGAACTGGCAGAGGCCCTGAAGAGGGAGAAAGCAGAAGGGGGAGCCATGCTGGAGCTGGTGGGATCCATCCTTCGGGGCTGTGTTCCTGGAGTGTACCGAGTCCAAACCGTGCCCTCTGCGCGGCGCCCTGTGGTCAAGTTCTGCCATCGGCCATCAGGTCTCCATGGTGACGTCTCCCTCAGTAACCGGTACCTTTGAGGTGGTGGGGGAAGGCCAGCTGGCACTCTGGGGAGGGGAGGGGGGGCGCCCTGCACCAGCTGAGCCTTGAGGTTGTCCTAACTTAGTCCTGTCTCTCTTTCTGACACTCATCTCATGTCTGGCTTTCATTTCAATGTTTGGAAAGTATGTTTCTTGGGATACTGATTTTAAGGATTTAGGGAAGAGTTCCATGGTTGAGTAAGTTTGGGAAATGCTAAGTTAATGCAGGCAAGTTTCTCCCTTCCCTCCTCTCCCACTTGCTCTTTCCTTCTCTCTCCCTTCCTGTCTTTGTTTCTTTGCATAGTAAATGTTCTGATCAGTCTTATAATAATATGCTCTGTGACTCTCCAAGACATTTATAGGATGTAGTGTTTCCCAAACACATTTGATGTGTTGCATTTTGTTTTTTTTTAAGAAGCAACATTCGCTTTTTAAAAAAATTATTATTTATTTTCGGCTGCACTGGGTCTTCATTGCTTGCAAGGGGTTTCTCAGGTTGGGGTGAGCGGGAGCTACTTTGTTGTGGTTTGTGGGCTTTTCTTGTTGCAGAGCACAAGCTCTAGGCGTGAGGGCTTCAGTAGCTGTGACAACCGGGCTTCAGTGCACCGAAGCACGTGGATCTTCCCAGACCAGGGATTCAACCCAGGTCCTCTGCATTGGCAGGCGGATTCTTACCCACTGTGCCACTAGGGATGACCCATTTGATGTTCTTTTGTACACACTCTCTCCAGACCATGTCAGAGAAAACACCTCGGGAAACCCTCTTTTGGCCTTATTCCCGCTGGCCACCATTACACAGTCTGGAGTGAGAGCTGGGGGGTGACAGGCTCCTGAGCCCCGACACCCCGTCTGCCCTCTGTCTTAGGCTGGCCCTGCACAACTCCCGCTTCCTGAGTCTCTGCTCTGAGCTGGATGGGCGAGTACGGCCGCTTGTGTACACTCTGCGCTGCTGGGCTCAGGGTCAAGGGCTGTCAGGTGAGAATGAATCACGACAGTGGGGGCTGCGTTGGTGTCGGGGCAGAGGCAGGGATTCACGGGGAGAAGGAAGCGGGCTTGAGAAAACTGCCAAGGAGGGGGTCAGAACTGCCTCTGATCTAACGAGAATTAATTATTTATGCAGGGAGTGGCCCACTTCTCAATAACTACGCCCTGACCTTGCTCGTGATCTATTTCCTTCAGACCAGGGACCCTCCTGTGTTGCCCACTGTGTCCCAGCTCACCCAGAAAGCAGGTACAGCAGCCTGGCCTTCCCCCGCCCTGTCTCCTGAGCTTCATCCCTCTTCTTCATCTTAGACATACTGAGCTTCCTGGGAATGAGATCTCTCCTGTCACTACCATCTCCACCCCCAAACCCCCACCCATCTTCCTGCTTTCAGGCTGACCTTCAACTTTTTTACTTTCATAGGTGAGGGTGAACAGGTGGAGGTTGATGGCTGGGACTGTAGTTTCTCCAGAGATGCCTCGAGGCTGGAGCCCAGCACCAATAAGGAGCCTCTGAGTGAGTCTGGGGAGCCTGGGAGGGGACTAACAAGTGGTATTAATGACACAGATACTGGCACACAGCAGCCTTGTGGGTTAGTTAATATCGTTATTGCCACTTTACAGATGAAGCAACTGTGCCTTGGAGTAATGAAGTGGCTTGCCCAAGGTTATGTTGCTAGCAGGGGGAAGGGGCGGTATCTGGGGGGCACTGTGGGGAGAGAGGTCTGACCTCTTGTTTACTGGGATCAGAGGAGCCTGGCTCTGGCACTCCTCTGGGCCACTTGGGAGGGAAAAGGCAAGTCCAAATCAGGGAATGGCTGTGGCGCAAGGCTGATCTCAGGTCTGGCCTCTAAGGGACCCCTCTTCCCTGCTCTTCCTCTTTCTCCAGGTTCCCTGCTGGCCCAGTTCTTCTCCTGTGTCTCTTGTTGGGATCTTCGTGGCTCCCTGCTGTCCCTCCGGGAGGGTCAGGCACTACCTGTGGCAGAGGGCCTGCCCTCTAATCTCTCAGAGGGCCTGCGCCTCGGCCCCATGAATCTCCAGGACCCCTTTGACCTAAGTCACAATGTGGCAGCCAACGTGACCAGCCGGGTGGCTGGGAGGCTACAGAACTGTTGCCGAGCGGCAGCCAATTACTGTCGAAGCCTCCAGTACCAACGGCGGTCGTCCCGGGGTCGGGACTGGGGGCTGCTTCCCCTTCTGCAACCCAGCTCCCCCAGCTCCATGCTCTCTGCGACACCTATCCCCTTACCCCCTGCTTCCTTCACCCAGCTCACTGCTGCGCTGGCCCAGGTGTTAAGGGAAGCCTTAGGGTGCCATATAGAACAGGGAACCAAGAGACTGTGGTCAGAGGGAGGTGGCCCTGGGGAGCCCCCCCAGGGAGGGACAAGCAAAAGAGCAAAACTAGATGGACAGAAGAAAAGCTGTGAGGAGGGGTCAGAGGAGCAGCAGGGATGTGCAGGGGAGCATGGTGAAGATGGTGTGGAAGAGATGGTCATAGAGGTTGGAGAGTCAGGGCAGGACTGGGCAATGCAGAGCCCTGGGCAGCCGGGGGAGCTGCCCCTGACGACAGGAAAGCATCTAGCCACCAGAGAAGAGGGGCAGTCAGGCACCGAGGCGCTGGCCGAGCAGGGGCCCAGAGGACCTGAGGCAGCCTGCAAAGGGTCTCAGGCTGAGGCCGAGAAGCGAGTGTCACTCTCAGTGAGCTGGCGCTGCGCCTTGTGGCACCGTGTGTGGCAGGGGCGGCGGCGTGCCCGGAGACGCCTGCAGCAACAAATCAAGGAAGGAGGTGGAGCTGGTGCTGGCTCTGGAGCAGAGTGGCTGGCAACTGAGGCTCGGGTCACCCGGGAGCTGCGGGGACTGAGCAGTACTGAACAGAGGCCAGAGGCCGAGCCACTCCTGACCTTCGTGGCGTCCGCCTCCCAGGCTGGCCAGAGTCTCACTGTGACCCCACTCCAGGATTCTCAAGGCCTATTCCCTGATCTCCATCATTTCTTACAGGTTTTCCTCCCTCAAGCACTTCGAAACCTGCTTAAGTGAAGATGGGGACCCTGAAAGGCAATAAAGCTGCTAGTTTAATGAACACTAGTTTCCTCTGTTTCCACCTGGTGATAATACTCCTTCCCCACTAAATGCTTAGTGCAGCCTCAGAGGTACCTCGTCTTGTCACCCTAAAATAGGTCTCCCACGCTGTTTCCTTTCATGCCCAGGGCGAGTGATTGGCACCTGGACCCTCTTAGTACTGAGTTCTGGAAAGATGGAGTGCTGGGTGGGTGGCTTGAGCTGCACCTGGGAAGAACCAAGTTTCCTTTCTCATTTACATTACTGCCCAGATTATGAATGGTGATGGGGCTTGAAATTTGGGTTCAGGGTTCTAAATCCATTCTCTTCATATTGGGTAAAAAATGTTCAGATCTGAGCACGGGTAAAGGGCATGCCCTCAGTTGAACTGTCAGCCCCTCCAGGGTGACAGGACTTGTCTGTGTTCTCCCTCAGTCCCTCCCCCGTTGCGGGTCCCCGGAAGAGTGCCTCTTCTCTCAGTAACAGCATCTCTGTTTAATGGAAAAGGCCTCACTTTTACGGGGGGTTTCAGACCTGGGCTTGGGTTAGATGTACAGTCTCTCCTCTAGAAAGTTGGAACAAAAGGAGCGTGGGACCCCGCCACCTCCACGCGGTTGCCACCCCAATGAGTGTCACACGACCATGATGTTGTGGGTCTGGCACGACCTCCACCAAATCACCGCGGGACAGGCGACCCGGAGGGAAACGCCTCTGGTGTCCCGCGAGATGCCGAGCTGGCAGCTCTGCCACGTAGCTGCAGAGAGGCGGCTTTCCAGCCAGGACTCAGCGTCTCCGCGCGGTCTACCTCCACGTCCGGACTCGGATTGGCCATCCCCCACTGCGCAGGCGCGAGTTTTTTCCGCGCTGGCCAGCTGGCCCCACCCACTTCTTTTTCCATTCAGCTGCTGCGGGATACCGAACTGTCGTGCGTAAGCCTTCTATGCCGTCCTCGCTTTCCGGCTGCTGTTTCTCCACGGCTCTCCCCTTCCCCCCTCCCTTCTCTCCCTGACGACTTACTTTGCGGCAGCGCGGAGAACCCCACCCCCTTTCTCTGCGGAATCACCATGGCGGCTGGGGTAAGTTTGCCGGCTCTGGCGATACAGGTCATCCTATCCGACGCCATCCTCTGCCTGAGCTGGCTCAGCCGGGGTCAGAGGGGTTCTGCAGCTGAGTCAGGAACTGACCCGGGGTTTAGAGATCGTACTGTTCGAGAGTAGGGCCTCCAGGCCCCAGAGGGGAACTGAGGCTGGGGTTCTGGGAGGCCGAAGAGGTGGAAGGGTCTGGGGTAGAGGAGAAAAGGGATGCCAGATTCTGGCAGTCTGGAGCTTGATAAAGCAGTTCGGGTTCATTGCCGCCTCGAGACGTGGGATCCGGGCAGGTTGGCAAAACTTTTGCGACCGTTTTGTGGGGCAACAGGAGGGACGGCGAAGAGGAGGGTCTTTATGGGCAGGTACGGCTGGCCACGGTTAAGGGTGGTCCGCCGGGGAGGTTTTGGGAGCGAGAAGAGTCTCCGGACAGGGAAGTCAGGCCAATTGGACCTCTCTGGCCAGGTTAATAGAAGGGGAGAAGGCAACCCGGAGAACTCACTGCGGGACAGGAGAGATGGAATGCGTGACAAGAAATGAAAGGGTTTTTAGAGAGACCGAGTTGATTTAAGATGCCATTCGGTTCCCGTGGCTATTCGGAGGGGGCTCGGAAATGTCTTGGTCGATGTGTGAGTCTTGGAAACAAGGGTGATACTTCTGAAGGGTGAGCGGCTCAGCAGTAGAGTAGTCAGGCACTCGGGAACCACGAATGAATGAACAAGGGCTCTGGGAAGGGAGGGCTGTGTATTTGTTGGCAGATGGAGTTTGAGGGACCTAGAAGTTCTGTATTTCTTGAAAATATATTTGAGGGGAAGAGAATGCTTCTAGAGACGTCCTTAGAGAAGGTCAAATCTGTCAACAAGCTTTATTTAGCAGTCGGTGTGTGGTTCTGTCCTCGGTATTTCAGGGGACTCTGGTTACACTTGACAGCAGACACGGAAGAACTAACTTGGTTCACCAGAGGGAGTGAGGTGAAACGGATTGAGATTACTCAGGGAAGTCATTCCCCGGAAACCTTTAGGACTGGGACCTTTCTAGTCATTAATGTTTTTGTTCCGCATCTTTTCCCCACAGACCCTGTACACGTACCCTGAAAACTGGAGGGCCTTCAAGGCCCTCATTGCCGCTCAGTACAGCGGGGCTCAGGTCCGCGTGCTCTCCGCACCACCCCACTTCCATTTTGGCCAAACCAACCGCACCCCCGAATTTCTCCGTAAATTTCCTGCTGGCAAGGTGAGTAGGGAAGTGGAAGAGGGGCCTTTGGTCCTGAGAACCCAAGGAGAACTGAGAAGCCATCACTCTGAAAATGGCTTCCGTCTTTAAATGGGATCTTTTCATGTTATTTTTTTCCCCTACACTTAAAAAAACTTTTATTTTGAGCTAATGGTGATTGTTGTTAAAAATAGTACAGAATTCTTCAGTGATTTCCTGTAAAACTCACAAGCTTCTTTGAGGCAGACTGAATGAATTTTGACTGATTTCAGTGCAAATATCAATAGGTCAGATATATGCTGTGAATGAAATTCTTGCCCCAAGAGGCTTACGGAGGTAGATGAATAATCATTAAGTCAAGTCCAGTGGGGCAGTACGTGGTAATACTCTGGATAATATAGACTGCAGTAGAGGACTTGGTTTCTTGCCTTTTGCTTATTTGATTGAGGAATTACGTACAAATATCTAATAATATCTAAATTTGGGGGGTTTCTTAATGTGAGTTCACATTGTAGGGGATAGCAAGTTAGTCATGTAGTTTTGGTTCTTGAGTTTCAGATAGTATTAAGAGTTGGATTAGCAAGGGATATCAGCCTTATATAAAAACTATTTGAAACAGTTGAGCCTCCTGGACTTGACTAGTGAGAAACTGCTGTGTATTTTACTTTTGACTGTTTTGTCACCAGGTTCCAGCCTTTGAGGGTGACGATGGATTCTGTGTGTTCGAGAGCAACGCCATTGCCTACTATGGTAATCTGCAGTGACTGTGGGAGTGGGAGGGTCTGGAGGTGGTGAGGCGTAGGGGAGGATGGGGGAGCTGGAGTGGACAAGGAGAGGAATTTCCAGGCACCTGGACTGGTCTTGGCATAACCCCAGAGTTCTGACCTTCATGTTCTGCCTCTGCAGTGAGCAACGAGGAGCTGCGGGGAAGTACTCCCGAGGCAGCAGCGCAGGTGGTGCAGTGGGTGAGCTTTGCTGATAGCGACATAGTGCCACCAGCCAGCACCTGGGTGTTCCCTACCCTGGGCATCATGCACCACAACAAGCAGGTGAGCCTTGGAGCTTGGGGGAGACCACGGGCCGGGGTGGCATCAGCTCCTGAGCATCCGGGAGGAAGGAATAGGAAGGGCGATGCCAAGAACACCTAAATAGCAAATACCTAATCTTTGGGATGTAAGCTGGGAGTGCTGGGAAGCGCTGGGCTCTTGATGGTATCTGGACTCTTTTTCTAACAGACCCAGTGCAGGTGGGAGGTCTGAGTGGACAGACCAGAGATTTCTGCTGTAAAAAGATTGTATCAGATGGTAAGGGAGTATAGTTAGACCAGATGACCTCTAAGGTGACTTCTAAAATTCAAAGATGTGTGACTGTGATTAGTACAGTTTGAAATGAAGCCACACTGCACCCTGAAGAAATTTAACTTTGAGGGCTTCATTTGCAGTGAGCCAGGACTTAGTGGAATAGCTATCTTGGTTCTGTTATTGGGGGAGAAGGGCAGGGACAGGGCTTGCTACCCACTGCTGAGTCTGATCATTTTAAATCAATAGGCCACAGAGAATGCAAAGGAGGAGGTGAGGCGAATTCTGGGGCTGCTGGATGCTCACTTGAAGACGAGGACTTTTCTGGTGGGCGAACGCGTGACGCTGGCTGACATCACAGTTGTCTGCACCCTGTTGTGGCTTTATAAACAGGTGAAATTTATAAAGAATCGGGTTGGCAGGGGGTAGGTGAAGGTTAGAAACAAAGTGACAATGACAAGTCTGCCAGGTTGCCTGTATTTTGCTGATGTGAGAGGGTCTGAGGTGACAGCTAGTCCTTTTTTTTAAAGTATTTATTTGTTTATTTATCTAATTGTGCTACGTGTTAGCTGGGTATGCAGGATCTTTGTTGTTGTTAATAGCTGTGCTGGGTCTTCATTGCTTCCTTGGCTTTTCTCTAGTTGCGATGAGCAGGGGCTCCTCTGCGTCACGGTGTGCAGGCCTCTCATTGCAGTGACTTCTCTTGTTGCAGAGCACAGGCTCTGGGTGTGGGCTTTAGTAGTTGTAGCTCCAGGCTCTAGAATAGTTGTAGCACAAAGGTATAGTTGTTCTGTGACATGTGGGCTCTTCCTGGATCAGGGCTCGAACCCTTGTGCCCTGCATTGGCAGGTGGATTCTTTACCCCTGAGCCACCAGGGAAGCCCCAACAGCTAGTCTTAATTGAGGACCACTGTTACTGGAAAAGTGGGCTTGCCTCTTGAGGGGCGTTGAGCAGGACAAAGAAGGGTTTATTACTACTTGTAGCAGGTAAGGAAAACACCAGGTGTCTATCCTAACAGCAAAATTGGAGAAGTTTCAAGCTAAGGTGAAGGAAATGGCCACCCACCCAAATATTCTTGCCTGGGAAATCCCATGGACAGAGGAGTCTGGTGAGCTATAGTCCATAGGGTCAAACGTGACTGAGCACGCACGCACACACATACTCATGAAGGGGCTTGGATGGCTAATGGTTTGCACCTTAATTGAAGTCACAAGGGTCAAAAAGTGCCAATATCATTGCCCCTTTGGTTCCAGTTGAACTGGTAGTTGAGGGCTTTAGGCTAGTCTTTATCGTTGAAACAAGATTGGGAGTCTTTACTACTGATAAAATATCTTTGCTGTTGTTACTTCTCTTTCTTTAATCTTTTGTTCCTGTGATCTTTTATTCCTTTGATGGTTGATGGTTTAGTTGCTAAGTTGTATCTGACTTTGGCAACCCCACAGACTGTAGCCCACCAGGCTCCTCTGCCCATGGGATTCTCCAGGCAAGAATTCTGGAGTGGGTTGCCACGCCCTCCTCCAGGATTATCTTCCTGACCCAGGGATTGAACTCCTGCATTGCAGGTGGATTCTTTGCCACTAAGCCACCAGGGAAGCCCTTATGATCATTAATTACTATGACCTGTTCAAAGACAAGTATTACAGCCAGATTCAGATCACAGAATGGCTTGGGCCACAAATGACTGTTCTTATGTTGAGAAAGTCTTGCCTGGTTCTCCTTTAATGTGGACCCCCTAACCCTATCTTCTTACATTGCAACTGCTTCCCCTCCTGAGAAGTTCAGTACTCTTCTGTCGCCCTTAATTTCTGTTTGGCAGCTGTTATGTTTAGTTTGTTCCCATGTTTCTAGGGCAGCCTGTTTATGTTTAGTTGTGAAGACAGAGGTGGGGTTGCGGCTTCAGCATTAGGATCTTTGGAGGCAGAACTTGGAATAGTTCTTGGCTTCAGTACTCATTGGTTGTTGTGGGGGGCGGCTGTGGGAGGGGGCTGTGTATGTGAACTCCATTAGTCTTTTTCTCCTCATGGAATCTGTAAAACCAAAGTAGTAATAATCACCATTGAGGTTACTGGGTTAAAGAAGATGGATGGCACATTGCTGGTCCTAAACAGCAGTTCTTGAACCGATGATGGTCCAGAATAGTAACGTGATAACCGCAAAAAACAAGCACCTACTCTTGTCAGAGCCTGTGCCAAGGCCTAATGGGGACCATCTTAGTGAGTCTTTGCATGTTGTGTGGGCGAGAGAAATGTAACCCGCCAAGGGCATGTAGCTTGGAAGTTGTGGGGTAGGATTTGAGAACCAGCACTACAGAAGTGATGGTGATGTGGCCATGATAGGATTGTTTTCCCTCTGATCTTGGTAAATGGAAACAACGGTAAATGAATTTTTCATGAAGCTTAGTTTAAGGATTGTCTTTCTGAAAGGAAGTACTTTTTTTGCTGTCAAATATTTACTTTCTGAACTTTGATGATACGTGTATTTCTCACATATCATGCAGTTCATGTAGATAGTTTTTGTTATTCTTTTGGTAGAGGGAGTAGTTGGTAGCCCTCTGTTGGTCCCAGCCTTTTCAGTTTTACTGACTCATGAAATTGTAGGTATGAATAGCTTTGTAAAAGGAGTAAGGGATGATTTTAAGTATTCCTGCCAAGTCTGTGCATAGTGATTGGGCGGTGGGACCAGCATCCATTAAACCGAATTGGGCTGCTAGAGAGAGACCAGTAAGGTAGGTGGGCATAGCCCTCCTGGGAAAGCTGGTGTCTGGGGGCTGAAAAGGAGCTGAAGCTTTAGTGTAGACAGAAGCATGGGTTTCCTGCTCTGTCTCAGGCACATCAGGATGTTTCCCTCCACTGACTTCATGTCTGTTCTCGCACCCTGGCAGGTTCTGGAGCCTTCTTTCCGCCAGGCCTTCCCTAACACCAACCGCTGGTTCCTCACCTGCATTAACCAGCCCCAGTTCCGGGCTGTCTTGGGAGAGGTGAAACTCTGTGAGAAAATGGCCCAGTTTGATGGTAAGTCTGAGATTGGGGAACATGCAGGCAGGATCAGGGGACTGATTTGCTCAGTCTTAACCCCTTGATTTCCTGTCTGGGTTCATCTGGATCCCTTACTTGGCGCCCCCAGCAGTTTTCCTCCCATTACTGTGCTTGTACCTGGTTTGGGAGGGATGTGGAAAGAGGCTGGACGCTGACTTTTCTCCCTGTCTTTTGCACCAGCTAAAAAGTTTGCAGAGAGCCAGCCCAAAAAGGACACCCCACGGAAGGAGAAAGGTTCTCGAGAAGAGAAGCCGAAGCCCCAGGTGGAGCGGAAGGAGGGCAAAGAGGAGAAGAAGGCGGCCGCCCCAGCTCCTGAGGAGGAGCTGGATGAATGTGAGCAGGCGCTGGCTGCCGAGCCGAAGACCAAGGATCCCTTTGCCCATCTGCCCAAGAGGTATGGATGTTGGAGGGCTTGGGGCCCAGGATTTTAGGTTGTCCATACAAAACTGAGTTGCTTATCAACAACAGATGGGTGAATTTTCAAAAAGAAAGCAAGTTTCTAGTGCATCTGATATTTGAGAACATCAGAACTTCTTTCTGGCAAAGAAAACAGATGGGCCCAGAATTTGGTGTGGAGGTGACTTGCTGGTGACTTGTTTGGTCTTGGGTGCACTTGTCAAGGTTTGAGATGGCTAGGAACTGGTACATCGAGGGGTGCAGGAAGGACGAAGATGGAGAGGCGCCTTGCATCGGCTCTGCTGGGCTGGCTTTGCTGAGGCAGCAGACACCATATCAGTAGCCTTTGATTGTCTTTTTGCTGCACTGGCCTGTATCAAAATTGCTCACTAAGAGAAAGAATGATGACTATAGCTATATAGTGCTTGTCTGATTGTTTCCCAGACGAAGGGAGTTAAACCCCTCAAGGAGAAAGAGGCAGATGAGGTGGACAACTGTGTGGGGTTCTTGGAAGAAAGAATACAGTAGAGGGGAGATTTTTAGAATCATATCTTTCTTCAGCCACTGCTCTAAGTCACCGTATTAGAGTTTCAAGCAGTATGAGAAATGTCTTTCCTGTAGTCACATCACTTAGTTCTGTTTTCTGTTTTTCTTGCGCACTCACTCTGCCTTTCCCAAAGCCATCTGTCTTGTCACTAGTTGGTCCTTTGGGATGCAGGATTGTTTGACGTCCCCGTTTTGTAGTGGTTTGTATATAGGATGAAGGAGCACGCTGGTGGTGGGCATAAGAAGTATGTGCGGTTATAAGCGACAAACATGGGACTGGATAGTTGCCGCAAGAAACCGCTGCTTTCCAGTTTGGGGACCAACTTGGGCTGTAGCTGAGATTTCTTCCTACCAGGCACTTCATGCAAGAGGCTCCTAACAGCTGCTCTTTAAAGATGTGTTTCTGAACCTTTTAGCACAAGGTCAGGTCAGGAGCGAGCAGCATTTTTGGTATGTGATAACCAACCCAAACTGTATACACTATTGTAACATAGATACTGTTAATTATTAGCTGGAGACATTCACATATTTTGGGTCTGTACACTGGGCAGAAAGTAAATCCGGCAGTAAACATTAATCTTTAGTAAACTGCGCATTCTTTGTTACTGTTTTGGCATGTCTATTCATACATGTTGATTGCGTTACCATGGTGCTCTCCTGAGCTGCCCAGATGCTTTTCCCCAGGATTCTTAAGGGGATGTCTTTAGAGACGGACAGATAAGACTCAGATGAGTTCAGAGTTAACTTTAGCTTGTTTCAGGAGCTGTTTAGAGCCTGTGTTCAGTTTAGGGGGAGAAATGGACACATGGTCATGAATAATAAAGTTTATAAAGTTCAGACAGTTCAGGAAGAAGTGAAAGAAAACTCCCCAGCTCCACTTCTGAGGTGGTTGAGGCAGTAAAGCCCCTCAAATGAGGTCTCTGATGTGCATTTGGGAAGATCCTAGGGTTAAAAGACAGTTCTCGGCTATATTATAACAGTGAGCAAGTCACGCTGCTTAACCATATTTGTTTATAAAAGGAGGGATGGTAACAGTCTCTGACTCTAGGGTTTGACGACTTATTTATACTAATAATTGAACAAGTTAAACATTCAGTAGAAGGGTGTTTAAGAGATCTATGTCACGTTCATGCAGTAGAAAATCATTTAACCATTAAAACATTTGCAAAACATTCTCAATAACCAGGCGGTGAACAAATTGTGTAAGGCACAGAACTACATGCTGCGTCTTTGGAACACCACCAACGGGAGATACATTAAAATATTAACGCATCACAAGTGATCTTCAGTCAGCATCTATTTTTATAATTGAAAAAAACAAAACGGAAGCCCTGCTTACCACGGTGGGAGACACCTCTCCTATACTGATACTGGTGCTGGCATCCTTGGCGTCTGTCCCTGTGCTAGATTGCTTCAGAGACCACTGGGGTGTTTTCAGCACCTGAACTTGTTTCTGGGCAGAGTAACTAAAGGACGTGGGTGTAGGATTTGGCGTGGAGGCCCTTTGAAAACATTCATCTCTTACATTGCTGTCATATTATAGTGTGTGTAACCCGAAGAGGCCTGTGTGATGGGGGTGGGGCGGTGGGCAGCGACTTGGGTGAGTCAGGAACCAAGTGTGACTCTTGGAGAGGAGCCCTGGGAGGGGCCAGACGGGAAAAAAGAGTTCTTGCTGTGAGTCTCCACTAGGGGGCAGCAGCTCGCCACGCCTTTCTCGGGGCAGATGGTCCTGGGGCCCTCCTGGGCCCCACCCACCCCGGGCTTTGCATACCGTGTGCCTAGCTGCCCTGGGCCCCTCTCATACCCCTCAGCTCTCCTCCCTTGAGGAGATACACATCTGCCAGTCCAGTGACTTCCTGTAAAGCAGTAGGTTGGAGTGAAAACACCCTTAGCTTCTTTCAGCCTGGCGACATCTGTTGCCTCAGTAGGACCTTCCCCACCTTGACTTCCTTGCTTTATTCCCTCCGTGCAGTACCTTTGTGTTGGATGAATTTAAGCGCAAGTACTCCAACGAGGATACGCTCTCTGTGGCGCTGCCATACTTTTGGGATCACTTTGATAAGGATGGCTGGTCCCTGTGGTACTCTGAGTATCGCTTCCCTGAAGAGCTCACCCAGACCTTCATGAGCTGCAACCTCATCACTGGTGAGAGGATGGCTCTGGGGGGAGGAAGGGAGGCCACGGTAGTGGGCGATGTGATTTCAAAGCCTGAATGTTCTTCTTCCCCTTCAGGAATGTTCCAGCGATTGGACAAACTGAGGAAGAATGCCTTTGCCAGTGTCCTTCTCTTTGGAACCAACAATAGCAGCTCCATTTCTGGGGTCTGGGTCTTTCGAGGCCAGGAGCTTGCTTTTCCGGTAAGGAAGGTGCAGGGGAGGTGGGGCGAGGATTTGGGAAATGCACTCATGTTCCTGAGTCAGAGGGCGTCCTGGAGACTTCAAGGAATGTGTCCATGAAAGAGCAGTCATGTTCACAGGCGTCCTGGGCTCTGATGATGGGTGTCTGAGCTGGAAGTAACAGGTGTGGGACAGTGTCCGATAACCTGACCACATGCTTCTTACCTGACTTTTTCTCCCCAGCTGAGTCCAGATTGGCAGGTGGACTACGAGTCATACACATGGCGGAAACTGGATCCCAGCAGCGAGGAGACCCAGACTCTGGTTCGAGAATACTTTTGCTGGGAAGGGGCCTTCCAGCATGTGGGCAAAGCCTTCAATCAGGGCAAGATCTTCAAGTGAACACCTCTTGCCATCGCCCAGCCGCCTGCACCTGCCCTTCGGGGAGAATGGGGGTCATTAAAGGAAACTGAACATTGAACCCTTCCCTGTGCTGCCTCCTTTGTGGGTGATGGCTTCTTCAAAGGGGAGTAGATGTGTTGGAGCAGGGTTCTGTCCGTGCCTGCGGGACCTCCCTGCGCAGGAGAGAAGTCTTAAGAAGAGCAGAGAAGCCGCTCCTCAGTTTCTGTTCACTGCGTTGCTTCTCCCGTGATGACCGTCTTCTAGCCTAGCTGGGAAAGATTGGATGTAGTTAGGAGGTGGTGACATGGGGCTTTGTAACTACCTAGTTCCAGACCCTCCCCCGTGAGGGGGGAGACTACCTGCTGGTGGGGGGAGAGCGCAGCACACACAGCCACTTACCACGCCTCCCCGCCGCTGCCGGGTGGGGCCGCAGTCGTTCCCAAGAATCAGTTTTAACACTTCAGACCAGCAACAAGACGAGGCACAGACTCCTTGGAACAGATAACTGGCCTGTGGGCCCAACTTGGCAGCAGAGCGTCTCTGGGGTATCCCTACTTTCTCACAAGGAAGTGGGGTTCCAAGATTTTAGTAACTTGCCTGTGATCACACGTCTTAGGTGGTGGAGGCAGAATTTTGAGCCCAGTGGGTGTCCCTGGAGCCTGTACCATAAACACACCCTGCTGCTTCCTGGAATGTAGAGCAGTCATAAATGTCATTTAACAACCCTGCTCAGACCAGTGCTGGTTGTTTTTTTTTTCTCCTTTGAGCTTAATTTTTATTACACCCTTTTCAGAGATAAGTTGCCCTTCTCTGATGGTCTTTTCTGTGTTTTGTGAAGAGCATTATGGAGATTCTCCCTGTAAATTTAACAGCTCAGGTGAATTTGGAAACCTGGTTTGGTTCACATTTTGAGGCATATGCAGAAAGTCGTGAGTCTGGTCTCCAGGTTATAGGTAGCTGGTTATTTTTTTCCCCATCCCTTTTAGGCCAGGCACAAAGAAGGGGATTCTTGGCTAGGGAGGGGAACACAGTGATCTTTCCTGGTACAGGTGGGTACAGGCTGGTAGCTTTAAGGGGGTAGGACTAATTGAGCTAGGACCTTGACTGCAGTTGGGATTCTGTGAGTAGATGATTGGGAAGATTGCGATTTGGAATCCAGCTGGGTGAGGATGGGTTGATTCTTGCTCAGACTTTGCTCCCTGGCAGCTCTGTCTTGAGTTGGATCCAAATCTGCTACCTGTCTTGCTTCTGAATATTCTGGGCTCCTCTAGGATAGGATCTAAGAGTGCTAGGTGCAGGCCAGCGTGAGCCCTAGGCCTCACAGAACCTGTCAAACTCCCCTCCCGGATTCCATTTCCCTCCACATCCCCTGCTCCTTGTCTTGTGTAATCTTCCCGACCTTTCTGGTACCCTTTATCTTCCCAGGACCTTGGAGACTGAGGCAGGAGAAATCGAGCCGAGCAGGTAGGTTTGAAGGGGCTAGCCTGAGAGGCCCTGGGAAAGCGGCGGCGGTTCCGCTGGGTGGGCCGCAGCTCGGGCTGCGGCGGGCCTGGCAGCCCACGTGGACAGCGGAGTTCTGGCGTGGGGGGCCTGGACCGCCTCCCAGCCTCCCTCAGACTGCAGGAAGAGTGACTCATCCACACGTCCTGCCTCCAGCGCCTCTAACTCGGCGGTTTGGTGCCGAGGAGTACGGCCAGGTTGGAGGAGGAGGCCAGGCCTGCGCTTGGGGGAGGGCCAGGGCCCGCAAGCCGGAGGTGGGGTGGGAGGCCCGAAGGGAGGGGGTTGTGGCCTCTAGAAGGCTCGCTGTTGGCCTTCCAGGGGGAGGCGGGGTGAGACGTGACGGCCCCTACCCTGCAGGGGTGGGCTCGAAAGAGATGAACCGCAGGAGTTTCTGGCGGCAGATGTGGGGCGGGGTAAGGGGGAATACATCTGTAGCTGGTTCGGTCCCCACCCTGCCCCGGGGAGCCCTGAGTCACCGCATCGCCTTAGGCTGGGGACTCGGGCCCTACAGGATCCAGCTGGGCGCCCCCCACCCCCAACCTCGCCCTCCGCGCTGCAGCCCCGCCCCTTTCCCCTCCCCTCCCGGCGCGGGGCGTGGGTGCTCCCGGCCCGCCCGGCTCGCCACCCGCAGCCAGTGAGAGCTGGCGCGGTGGGGACGTCTCCCGTGGCAGAGTCACTTTCGCGATGTGCCGGAGGCTCGCGCGGGAGCTGGCATCCTCGCGCCTAGGGTGCGGCTCAGGCCGGCAGGCGCTGGGGTCGCGGGGTGGAAAAGGATTTGGGCGCTCTGAGTGGGTCGAGAGCTGAGGACAGGGCAGGGTCTTGGAGAAAAGGGATAGGATGGGGGAAAGAGGAGACTGTTTCATCCGTTTACTGGACAGATTCTCAGCGCCTCCAGAAAGAGAGGGTGAGAAACTGGAGAGGGGGCCCGGGCTCAAGAGGTGCCTTTGACTGCAGATAAAATCTTTACAGAGGCTAGAGTGTCAATGGGAGGCCGAGTCTTGGTTTAGCTTGTAGATAAACCAGTAGATACTGGTCAAAGCAGCTATTTATTTTAGCTTTGTTGGTGCTTCTGCTTAAGTCACTTATTAAAAAGTCAAAAGCCTTTAAAGTTCTTCCAAGAAAGACCTAGATTATCTTTTCCTCGTGTCCTGGTTGGAGCTGGAGCTGGACAGCTGCTGCTCACACTGGGTCGGGCCCATCCCACCAGCTGCCCACATGCCCCAAGTGTGCCAGTTCCCCTTTTGAAGGGTGGGGGAAGGGTCTAGAATGTTGAAGGGAGAGGCATGAAGTGCTTTGAAGACTCCACCCAGTCATTTCTGAAACTGATACCGTGGTTTTCATGGCAACCTTTCATGGCATGTCCTCAGAATGCAAACTTAACTTCCAAACATCAAAGGGGTTTTCCTGGGTGAGTGTGGCTTCCCTGGTTCACCCCATCAGTGGTACCTCCAGGACACTGGAACTTCCCCCACGTGATTTGATCAGTTCTCTGTATGTTAGAATGTCATTCTGGGGTATCCACTGTCTTTATTCTCTGCTTAATGCTGTGGAGCTAAAATACTGGCGCTCCAGAAAGGTTAGAGAGACTGTGCCACCTGCTCCTGTCTGTCTGCTCTGATCAGGCTGGCCTGGCTCCCAGAGGAGGCTGTGTTTTTACTCCAGTGGAATGACTGGGGTGTCCCAGGACCTCAGCACCCAAGGGATGGGTGGCGTGGCGGGTGATGGCGGTTGCTGGAGAGTAACCCTAAATTCACTTGACTCTCTTAGAAGAGGGAGAATGTCTTGGGCAGGTGGGGCTGGGTCAATGGCAAAAGTATCCTTCGTGATCCTGGATCTCTAGACGTTCCTGGATTTTTTTCATTCTTGTAGCCCCCTCTCCTGCTGTAACCACCCCCTTTTGTTTTCCTAATTTCCTCGGGATTCCGAAGACAGCCTGTTGACCTTACTTTGTTTTACACAATGGGCAGGCTTTGCACTGGGCCGGAGCTGGATGGTCATTCAGGGTTTGGGGCTATTTCTGATCAGATCTCCCGTGGAATGTGCCTCCCTCTACTTCCAGCTGCCCCCTCCCCTCCGCAGCAGGAACAGCTGTCATATGAGGGCCTCTCCCGCTGGCTCAGCCCTTTTGCAATCATCTGGCTGGCTCTGCCAGGATGGGGGTGGATAGTGAGGATGGGCAGAGCCAAGGGGTAAGCGAGGGGACATGGCAGGACAGGGGAGCCATTGGAGGGTAGGGAGGGCTATGGAGTGGAAGGCAGAGGGCTTGCCAAGGCCAGGCAGGAGGAGTGGGAGCCGGGTCAGGGAGGTTAGGGCACTCATCAAAGGGACTCGGGGGCCCACACTGGGATTGGAAGCTTTCTAGGTTGTAAGGGAGAGTTGGTCATAGCGGGACCTTGGCTGGTCATTCTCCACGGAGATCTGCATTTCCCTGACTCACAGGGGAGCACGGGCTGCCTTCCTGCCTGTCGCCCTCTGAGCGGGGACCTGAGTCACCGAATTGCCTGGGGTGTTGGCCGCCCTACAGTTGCCTTGCCGGTGTCTGTGCCCCGCCTACTCCTACTGTTAGGGCAGGGGTTAGCAAACACACCCCTTTTATCCCACTGTGTTCAATAGCAATTCCCCATCTCTTTGACTCAGTCTTACAGAATGTACCTCCGGGAGACCACAGCACGTAGTCCCTTTCTTTAACCCAGGAGGAAACTGGAGTCCAGAGAGGGGAAGTGACTTATCAGGGGTGCATGCTTCTCTTTCCACAGTTCTTGCAGCCGCTCAACTGAGTCACTTTTGCTCCCAAAAAAAAGAGCAGAAGGGTGCTCCCCCCCAAAAGTGGCGGACAAGCACGCTAGGTTTCGGAAGCCAGGAAGAGGGTGGTATCAGCCCGAGAAGGACAGCCCCGACCCGAGTAAGGCTCGTGGAAGTGGAGCAGGTCCTAGGGCAGGGTCAGCCCCAGCGATCCAAGTCCCTGGGGCGGCGGGCAGAGGGCACTGGGTGTAGCAGGGGCGGGACTTTGGGTGACAGGAACCTCAACTATGTGGTGACTCAGGCCCTGGGCAGCCTAGGCCCTTCCTTCCCCGCTCAGTCTGATCCCCTTAAACTGGACTTGGGAAGTGTGAGCAGAGGACAGAGAGAGAAGCCTGGGCTGGTCTCCCCTTCCCTGGGGAACTGGGGGGAAAGCAGAGGAATCTGGAAAGTGTGGGAGAAAGGCAGAGTCCAAAAAAGGGGCGAGGAGACTGGTGTTCCCCTCTCCCGGCGCCTCCCTCGCGCTCCCCGCTCCCTGCTGGGGAGGGGAGCTGGCTGGGGCGTTGGCTGCCCCGTTCATTCCAGCTCCCTCCCTCGGCTGCTGTTTACAAGTCCGTCCGCCCAGTCCCTAGCTCAGCTTTGGGCTTTTTTTTTTTTTTCTCTCTCCCTCCCTCCCTCCCTCGACAGCCTCATTCAGTCCTGTTTTGCCACTTCTTTCCCTTAATCCTGGGTCCCCATTTCCTGTTATCTTTTTGCTCCCCCAGCATCCTAGCCCCAACAGCGCAGGGCCATCTAGGAATCCAGTTGTCACCTTGCATCCTCCCGCCCCGCTCTCCGTGCTCCCTTTCCCGCCCCCTTCACTTGCCTGGACAGCATTTCTTTGCCTTCTTACCTCCCAGTCTCTCTACTCAGGGCCCTGGGTCTTGTCTCTTGTTCTCTAATCAGCTTTAACTTGGGTTCTGCTTGGGCCTGAAGATCTCAATTAGGACTGAGTGTAATGGGAGGGTTTCCGGTATCCCAGCTGTCAGATCTGAGCAATTCAGGAACTCCTTATTTGAACCCTGAGCTTTAAATACAGGCTGGGATTTGAATTGAGCTGGAGGAGGATGGGTTGACTCGGCTTCCTGTGTTGAGTTTGAGTTTGGAGTTTGAGAATTGCTTAGAAAATAATGTTTGGATCCCAGAATCACCCAATAAGCTTGCTGCTCCACTGGGGAAGATGATAGATTAAGAATCAAAAGTGAGAGACTTCCCGGGTGATCCAGTGGCTAAGACTCTGCTCTCCCAATGCAGGGGGCCCGGCTTCGATCCCTGATCAGGGAACTAGATTTCACGTGCCGAAACTAAGATCTGGTGCAGCCAAATAAATATATATTTTTACAAAGAATTGAAAGCGAATGGAGAAGGGCCTGGTGCTTGGCAGGGATGCTCATGTCTGAGTTGGTGTGTTGTACCAGGTGGAGAAAGGGATCTGGGAAATGCCCCGTGACTCAAAGAAGGGGTAACAGTAATTTCTGTGCTCCTAAGGCTGACATGCCAAAGGGCCCTCGACTGGACGAAAAGTCTGCTTTCAAAGAGATGGCGAACAGACTGCACCTTTCACTTCCTGGTGTCAGAGTTTAAAAGCGATGATGACTCGTAGAGCAGTCGCATCTTTTCTTCCTCATCATGCACTGATTTCAGAGAAGGGGACTGTGGGGAGAAGGAAAGGGAAGGGGAATCCCCTGGCACGGGGCCTGCCCACAGAGCGCCCCTTTGCGGTTGCTATGGAAACAGGCATAATAAGAACAAAACAGAGGCACGTTGCCTGGCAACACAGGAGCCCAGGGTTCATCACACACATACTACCTACAAATCAGGGAACCCCCGGGGAGGGAGTGGCACTTCTGGCAAAGCTGGGGTATCCCAGTGATGACGAGTCCTAGAGCTGACCTTGCTTTTCCAGTGGGTCTGGAGGACTGTGTGGTGTGGGATGCTTCTGAAGGGCAGTGAAGCACCAGCAGGAAGGCTGAAGTCCTCTCAGATTCATCAAAGCCCTTACTTTGATGGGGAAATCTGAAACAATGTTCAGACGGAGGGAACTCCTTTTAACTAAAAAATAGCCTGTCTTTGTAGGGGGAGTAAGATATGGGTATAAAAGATCTGGAAGAAAAGATGACATCCAGTTTTTCCAAAGCATGGGACTCACAAGGTAGGGTAGCATCAGAGGCTAGATCCTTCTGGACTGAGCACCTGGGGGCAGGGATTCCATCTTGTCAAGGATTCTGTTACCTGTACCACCACCATCACCTACCCCTGTTCCAGTGCTGGACACAGTAAATGTTTGTGCAAAGCTGCATGAGAGAACTACACGTGGGGGCTGAGAGCGAGGGGAAACTTGTGGGGTACAGGATGCTGTTGTATAAAGAACAAGAACTTTGGGGGGACTTCTCTGGTGGGCCATTGGTTAAGACTCCAAGCTTCCAATGCAAGGGGCTCAGTGCAGGGTCAATCCCTGGTCAGGGAACTAAGATCCTACATGCGTGGCCAAAAAAATTATTTTAAAAAAGAAGAGGAGCAAGGGCTTTGGGGCCAGTTATATATGCAGTTTATTCATTCATTCATTCAATTTTTCAGCAAAGTGTTCTGGCATGATTGCTAGGTGCCAGCCACTGCTGTAGACACAGAGTACACAGCAGAAAACAAACAATGCCTGCCCTCCTGGGGCTTAGATGTGGATGGGAACTTTCAGTCCTGCTTCTGAAGGTTATGTGATTTTAGGTAAATCACTGTCCCTCTCCCAGACCATTTTCTTCCTGCGTGTGAGGATTAAATGGGCTGACATACAAGGTGCCTACAGCAGTGTCAGACAAGATTACCATGAAGGTAGCTCTTGGGGAAGAGGGGTGAAAAAGGTGGGGGCTACAGCAGTAGGCAGAAGGAGAAGGGGTGGCAGAAATTTCTATAAGTGTTGTGTCTCCAGTTGCACCATTGAAGACTGTTGAAGATATTCCCTTTCCCTGCCAGCTTTGGTGCAGCAAGTAGGACCTTTTTAGGGAGCAGAGTCTAGTTTACCCCTTCTGTACCCTCCTAGCCTAGAAGGGGGCAGGAGCTACTCCCCAGGACCACCTCCCACCAGGTATCCTGACACTCCTGCCCCTGAACCAAGTACCTAAACAGTAATCCCTGCTCTGCAGCTGCTCCCCAGACCGGCCGCTCCTGCCTTCTTCTCTGTTGACCAAGAGGGTGGCCAGAACAAACAATGGAGCTGATAAGTTGGCTCTGAGCCCAGGACACCAGCCTCTGCTCTTTCACTCCTGGGGGGCTGAGGGAGTCCCAGCTGAGTTGAAGGTGCAATATCCACACCCTTCCACACTCTTCTTTTCCTGTTCCAGCCTTCCCTCCAAATTTCCATGGCCCTTTGTGCAGACCCCCTATCATATCATAGCTATCTTTCTGAAAAACCTAGCTGTCAATCAGCTTCCATTTTAACATGCATTGGAAACCCTTGCACTTTCAAGGAACCAAATGATTCATTTTGCAAAGTTAAAAGTCCTCTGGTGAACTGTTAACTGTGGTTATTTTGGGGGAGACGGACTAGCTTGGGGGTGGGGGAAATCATCTACTTTTTATTGTTCTACTTTTCTGTACTGACATCCTTCACCCTATAGAGGTGTTGATTTTATCTCTGAAACAGCAACAAGGATTAATCTGACTTGTAGGGTCACAGGCCACTTGTTCTGTATTCTTAGTCTATATTTAAAAAACTGAATACATGTTATTTAATATGAAATAAAATTTAAAAAAACCATTGATATCAGAAATAATTAGCTCTTGGTTTTCATTTTTTAAAGCATCGCAAAGTTGAATTTTTTTTTCTTTAAATAAGGTAGGCACTGGGAAAGAGGAGCAGATCACAATGGAAGTGGAGGTGATTCTAAAAGTCTGGGTTTCTGATTGTGTGCTTGTGATACAGGTGGTGGAACTGCCTCTGCTCTGGGTTTGAGTCACTCGGTGTGTGTGTGTGTGTGTGTGTGTGTGTGTGTGTGAGAGAGAGAGAGAGAGACAGACAGAGTGAGAGAGAAAATATGAGAGATTGCCAGTGCCCAAGTCTGTGCTTTGACTATGTGTCTCTGCATGTCTGTGCGGGTCGGAATGTCTGCGCACGTGTCTCCACCTTTCTGTGTCCATTATCTGCCTGCCTGCCTGCCTGTCTGTAGCTCTTTGGCTGGGTCTTCCCTCCCCCATGCCTGTACCCTCTGCCGGTAACTGGACCTGGGACACAGCCCCCAGGGCTGGCAGCGGAGTTGGCTGTTGGGTATTTTTAGCCTGTAAACATGTTTGCCATTTCAGAGGACAGGGCCGCTGGTCTCAGCCCCAGCCCACTCAGGATGGTACAGCGGGCCAGGTCTTCTCAGGTCTCCGGCCTGGGGTCTCACTTCCCCAGCATTCCAGGGGAGAAGAAAACTGGCTCCACATGGGCAGTGGGTGGCCATCCAGGAGAGAGGATAAGAGGATTCATGGGGGAGAAAGAGAATGAGGGTGAAGCCAGAAGGCCCCCCGCACCCCGTCATTAAATGCTTAATAAAATCTCCGTGTAGTTAGAAGTGGCTGTGGGAAATGGTTGTAAAATTGGAAACCCAGCGTCCAGGGGAGTGGGGCGGTGGAGGAGGGGGGTCCGAGCAGAAATAGGAAGAGGAAAGTGGGGGACAGGGTAGGCCGCGCGGACTCTGCTCCTCCAAGGGGTGCAGGCCTGACTCCCGTGTCGCTGCAGCGGCCAGAGCAGCACGGTGACCCTGACTCCAGCAGGTGGGGCCCGCGTCTCCAGGCCGGTTCTGGGGACGGGGAGGGGTGAGGGGCGCCCAGAAAGAGGGAGGGCGAGAAGTGGGCGCGGCTGCGTAAAGAACCAAGTGAAGAACCTGGGACCTAGGATTAGAAAGGTAGTGGGCAGCGTTGAGAGAAATCTCAAAGGTCCGCGTCAGGCTGGAGGTCGCGGCTGAATCACTCAAGACCCCCCAGCCGCAGTCCGAATCCCTTGGTCCTTCCTACAAAATGGGCTGATTCGCAGGTCCAGCTTCCAAGAGTTTCTTGCAGAAGAAGCCACACGCCTAAGTCAGGGGGCAGATCCAGGCCCGGCGGGGCCGGGGTGGGCAGTAGATGGGGGCAGGGGAAGGCAGCACCTCGGACGTGCCGCGCCGCCCGGTCCCCGCGCCCCCCGTGCCCTCCCAGCAGCCCGCTCTCGGGTCCCTGCAGGGTCGGCCCGGCTCGCCTGTCCCAGCCCAGCTTCGGCCCCGCCCGGCCCCGCCCTCTCCCCACTGCTCGGGGCAGACCCGCCCGCTGGAGCCGGAGTTACAAGAGCCGCCTCCGCGCGCAGGGGCCCGGCCACTCGGAGCAGCTCCGCCGCGGGGACTGCACCGCCCGCCCTGCCGGACCCGCCCCGACCGGGGCTCGCCGTCTGCAGCAGCCGCAGCACCGCGACTTCGGGCCCCGCGCCGGCTATGGCTGTGGCCTGGGGCTGAGCGCGCAGGTAGGGGCGCCCGGCGCACCTTGGCGCGATCGGGGAATGCGTCGCTGGGAACGCGGGAGGGGAGGTGGGTGGCAGGACTTGGGCGAGGCGCTTTGGGTGGGTGTCACTGTGAAGGCTCAACTTGGAGCAAGGTGGGCAGCCCCGGGCCGCCACCGGGAGGCCAAGCGTAGTGCCCTGGGAGCGGAGCTCCGCCTCCGGAGTTGGGGCGTTGGAAGGGGCGCAAGTTGGGCAAAGTTGGAAAATCGCTTCGAGGCGCGGTTTGCTCCAGTCCGGTCCGTCTGTCTCTCGAGGGCTGATCGTTGTCCCTGCTGCACGGCCGGGCGCCGGTTCTTGGCCCGGTGGCCCCGTCCCACCCCCTCCGTCTCCATGGGGCGGTGGCTCGGCGCGCTGCTATTCCGTGTTTACTGGAGAAGTTTCCGAGATCGCGGCGCGGCCCCTCGGCCCCTCCCGGCGCCCCTGCGCCCCCGCGCCGCGCACCCCGTCCGCCGTCCCTCCCCGCGCCCCACACCTCCGCCCCTGACTTCGCGTCCCGAGTCCTCCGGGCCCCACCCAGTTCTGCAGCACCAGCCTCTCCCTTTCTGGCTCCCGGCGGCCCCTCAGCCTCCCTTCGGCTGCCCCGCCCTAGCCTTGCCCCTCTGGGTTCCCAGCTCTAGAAAAAATCCCTTCTTCCTCTAGGGCGGCGGAGCCGGGAAGTGTGCAGCGCGCCCCGCGGCGGGACGGGTGGGAGTGGGGGTGGGGGACATAATTGGGGGAGATTCTTGCACTGGGGGTGGGCGGGGAGTGGAGCTGTGCAGCGGTGCGGCCCTCGGGACCGCCCCTTCCCCTTCAGAGGCGGCGCTCTCTCCCCAACTCCACTCCCAAACCCGTCCGGGCGGGATGGCCCCCGCCCCAGCGCCTGGCTCGGCGCCAGCAGCCTGAGGAATGTGGTGGTTGGAGCCGGTGACTAATTCAAACCAGAACTCGGGGAGGAGTGGCGAGGGGTAAAGGGGAGGGGGGCGACGGGGCTTGTGTGGGAGGCGGGGGCCCGAGTCCGGCGGCCTTAGGGGGAGGAGGGCTCAGCTCCCCTCCCCGGACCCCTCCGCTCCCGAGGCGCGCTCTTGGGGCGACAGCGGAGGGGCGAGGTCCTGCCGGGGAGTTGGAAAGTCTCCGGGCTTAGGGTGTGTTCGGAGAACTGTGTTATATAAGGCTTTCCCCTGCCGGGAGAGGGTGTGCAGTGCGCGAGGGCTGGCCCTCCGCTGGCAGGCTCGGTGCCCCCTGCAGTGCCAGGGCCCCGGGATGCGGGGGCGCAGCCCTTTGGCGTCGCTGGCCACGAGGGGCACGTGGGTCTGAGCAAGGCTGACTCTGCCCTGTGGGTGGGAGGGGAGCCGAATGGGCAGATGAGGCATCTAACTGGACCCCTGCACCACGTGGGGAGGGCACTGGCGCCTCTGCACGTTGTGGCCCCAGAGAATTGTGAGCCTCGTGTGTGCCTTTCGCAGGGCGTGGCTGCCACCCGGGAGGTGCTGAGGTGCCCCCAGGGAACCTGCTGCTGGGTGCCTGTTCTGCACAGTGGATCTCTGAAAAGGCACGGTGGGATCGATCGTCCCCGTGCCAGTGAGGTCCTTAGAGCAGGTCCTGGACCTTTGGAGGAAAAGGGACCCAGATAGTTACCTCCGGGTTTTGAAACAGTTTCCTTTGAAACAGTTTCCTCCACTAGGATCCAGCCTCTGACTGCAGGGATCCTGTCCCCTGTGGCGCACAGCCTAGAACATGAGAGAGACTGGGTTGATTTTGGGCGACACAGTGATGCTTTGGAGGGCTGGGGTGATAGAAGAAGGCAAGGGAGTCAGGGGAAAAGAGAGAGAGGTTGAAGATGCACTGGAAGGCATTTTAGGGCCCCCTCACCAGGGCTGGGTGTAAATTCGGGGAGTAGATTCTCCTTTGGTGCTCCCTCTCTTCTGCCCCCAGGAGGGAAATCCCTGGGGCAGGGTGTGGCACTCACTTCCTTTCTGAAGCTCAGTGGGGAAGCTTCCTTCTTGGCCCCCAAAGATGATGGGTTGGGCTAGCCCTTTTGGGGCGTGTATGCCGAGTGGGGAGAGAAGGGAGCCCGGAGCTGAGGGGTGAGGTTGGGGGGAGAGGACGGGGTGGGGGGGCATGGGGGCATGAGAGGTGGGCTAGCAGAGGATGAAGGGTCTGGAGTATTGGCAACGGGCATTGGAGAGTGTCTGAGGCCCTCCCCAAAGTCTTGTCCTTAACGGTTATACGCAGGGACATTGTTCAGAGAACCAGGACACTTAAGAAGCCACTGGTGGGGCTTACTGCTGATGCTGGGGGGCCCGCAGCAGTGATTCAGGGGTCCTTGTCCGGGCAACTTTGTGAAGAGCTGAGAACTTGAACCAGCCAGACTCCAGCTGAGGGGGTCCTGGACGGCAAGTCCAGGGCTCAAAGTGGGACCCAAAAGAGCGACTCCTGGGAGACCTGTGAAGGGAGACGGCCATCATAGGTCAAGGGCAGGGAATGGGCTGGGGGGTCCTGGGGTCACCTTCGTCCCAGGAAGGCCTTGGCTGGGGGTTCCCCAGACACCACCGACCTGGATTCCTAGGCTCAGTTGGAATGGGCTGCCTGGCCCTGGCCGAGCACGCCACCCCGAGCCTGAGGAGCTGGTTTGAGAGGTTGGGGTGAAGCTGTGGGGGTGGAGGAGTGTGTGGGTGTCTGGGGCGTGGTCATCACCTTCCTCAGCACTTGGGAACCGCCTGGGGACAGGCAGAAGCAGACTGGGAGAGCTAGTTCGGCTCCTGCTGGTAACTCTCCCCTGCTGACTCTCACCATCCCGCCACACCCCGGAAACCCCAGCTTCTCTCTGTGCCTGGAGCTGGGCTGATTGGGGGCATGTGCACGCGAGGCAGGGGGGTCGCCCCCGGAGAGGGGTGGGAATGGGACGTTTCAACTGGTGGTCGCTAGGGCTTTCTGCTCTCCCATTGCCCCCCCGATGGGCTTCATCCAGGCTCCCAGGGAGCTGGCATTTGGCTCTGACCATCCCGCTGGTCTCCCGACCTTCCTGAGCTGACTGGTTTCGTCCAGGCTTGAGTGAGCCTAAGAGGCACAGCGGGGGGAAGGGGGGTCTCCTGGGTGGGCCACAGCGGGCTCAGCAGGAACGTGTGTGTGGATGGACCCCGTCTTCCTCCCTTCAGTCTCCAGACGGCCAGCTGGGCTGTTGTAGGGGAGATCCCGGCTCTGGGGTCACTGTTTCACGGTGGCCTTGAGACTCTGACTGCTCGTGTCACAGCTGAGAAATGAGTGTTGTTACCTGTGAGAGGGCATCTCTGGCTGGCGGGCCGGTCCTGAATGGGTCACCCGTGCTTGTGTCTGGGGCGTAGGGGGCAGGGGGTAGCCGTGGGACTCTGCCGCGGTGGTGGTGGAGGTCTCATGGGGTCTGCGGGGGCTGTAGGGAAGGACTCCAGTGAGTTTCTCCGTCTTGGACGGTTCTAGGCCCTGGAGTTTGTGTCCAGAGGCCTGAGGGAGGGTGAGCACAGGCCTGGGCGTGAGGCCGTGGCTGATGGAGGCTTCAGGGAGGGGCATCCTGCCCTGTCCCCCGGGGGCCGGAGCGGAGGTTCTAGGGGAAGGGGAAGCGCCTGGCCGGGCTGGGGGTGGCTCTTTGGCAGCTGGGCCGAACGGCCTGGCCGCGAGCCCCTGCACTAGCGGGTTCTGGCCGCTGGGCGGAGAGCTGGGCCGTGGGAGCTCCCAAACTGTAATCTATCCTCCAGGGCGAGACTGGGCGAGGGATTGAGCTCACCCCTCCTCAACTCAGCAGGGCGCTTCCCCCCCACCCCACATCCCTGAGCTGGTGTCGTCATCCTAGCCGTCCTGGGTCAAGGCCCACTCTTCTCAGGAGAGGTGGCCAGGTGTGGGGACTGCCCGCATGGGGAATGTAAAGCTGCCCCAGAGACCCCCTCAGTCCCACAGGGAAGTCCCTCTGGGTCAGAGAAGGAAAACAGAATCTCTCTTCTGGCTGGAAGCTTGAACTTGGAGCGCTGGGGCTAGGGGAGTGCGAGGGGCCAGGGGACAGAGGTGGAGAAAGACCGCTGGGCTGAGCCCTGGAAGCAGCTGGGTCCCAGGGGTGGGGATGGGGAGCTGCCCTGGAAGCCGAGGTGTGGGGAAACTCCAGCATGGCGGTGAGGGGCCAGGGAGAGGGACTAGAGGGGAGGAGAGGGCTGGGCGCTGAGGCTGGAAAAGCTTCTTCCTGGTGGGAGGTATGGGCGGAGCCAGCGGCCCAGGCAGCGAGGGAGGAGCTGGGCAGGTGCATCCAGACCCTAGACACCGGGTTAACAGAAACAGACTCCCTCCATGATGGACAGGGCCTGGGGCTGCCCAGACTGGTGTCTGTCGTGAGCTGGTGGAGGCAGGGACTGTGGGCCTGCTCTGGGCTGGGAGGGGTGGGGACTCAGGAGTATCTCTGCATGCATTGGGTGGGTCTGCTGGCCTTGTGAGTCTTGATCATCTCGCCAGTGGCCCTATTGCCCGTGTCTTGCAACATGTTGGTCAGATTCTCCCTGATAATTCGACCTCCCCAACACACACCCTATGCAAGTTGAAAGTGCCCCTGGGGGTGCACTGCCCAGAATCAGCTGACCTCAGAGTCCTTGGTGCTAACGTAGACTCGGGAGATAACTGCGCAGTTCTACTCCATTTGGAATGGGACAGGTTGTTTTTCCAGACCGAGGTCCGGCAGCTGCATACGTGGAGGTCCATTTGGAGGTTTTAGCACCCGGAAGAGAGGCCACCCCTCTCTTTCTCCTTGTTCCTCTGACCTGGCGTCTGCCTGTCATGGCTGTTCCCATTTCCCAGTGAGTGGAAATGTTTGCCTTAACCTGCCGGGGCCTGTCTCCTGGTGGGCCTGTCTCTTGGTCTTCACTTGCTGAGGTCCAGAGAGTCTCCAGGTGAGCTGGTTCTGGGCAGCTCAGGATTTCTGAGTCCCAGGGACACAGTGCTGGTGAGCCTAGAGCCACAAGGGCCCTCAGATCCTGGGCTTTGGGATACCTGGGGCTCTGCCCATTCTGGGTTTGCTGTCTCTGAGTTGGGTCGGGACGAGGCTGGTGTGTGGGACAGAGGCTGTTGGCCACTCACCTTTCCTCCTGTGCTTGTGACACTTGATGGGCATCACAGCTTCCTGGGGGTCTCCCGCCCCTACCCGAACCTCAAGCCCTCTCTTTCCTGTGTTTTAACGTCCCCTGAAGCATCCTGGTCCCACTCTGTGGGTCTCTCTTTGGACGAGCCTGGAGGCCTGTCCACCTCCCTGTGGGTGTGTCTCTCCGGCTCTCTCTGGGCCCCCCTCCGTGTAGATCTCTCGCCTGTGTATCTCCCTTGTGCATCTTTGTGGTTTCTCATCCTGTTTCTGTGTTTATTCGTGTCTTCATCCCTTTCCCTCGTTAAGACTGTTGGCCTCGGAGTCAGAGATCCCTGGGCTTGCATTTCACTTCTGTCTCATACCCGGGCAAGTCATTTAACCTCGGGGCCTGTTTCTGCACTCTAAAATAGATATTAATTCTTAATCACATGGGATTGTTTGGGAAAGAACGGGGACCCCAGGCATGGAATGAGCACAGTCCTGGGGCGCTCTGGGAGCTCGGCAAAAATCTTTCTCTTTACCTGGGAGGGGTTGTTTCTTTTAATGTGGCTCTTTCTCTTCCTCTTTACTGCCCGGGGAGTGTTGATGAGAGTAGATGGCCTCTCTGGGTGTGTCTCTCTTTTTTCTGAATATCCCAGCCCCTGGCCCCCGGTTATACGTGTGTTCGTGGCTTTCTGGCCGGTGGCAGTCTCAGCTCTGGTTGTGAGTCATCTGGTTGTTCTCACCTTGGGGTAGTGCTTCTCCGGGGCCTGTGTGTACGGCGGGTCAGTTTGCCCATGTGCTGGGTGGAAGTTTCGTTGCTGTCTGTGTCCTCCCCACTGCGGGCTGGCGTGCTTCTTTCCATCGTGGTGTGCCACCTTCGATGTCCTGCCTGTGCCGGGCGTCTGCACAAACTCGGGTCCCTCTGTTGTGTATCTTAACTTCAGGTGTGACGCGTGGAGGCACTGAGGCGTACAGACCTGACTCTCGGGTGTGTGTGTGTGTGTGTGTGTATCAGTTCCTGTCATCTTAACACTGACCCTGACTGTGAGATTGTCTCTGGCTGCTGCAGCAGTTACACTGCGCCCCCTCCCTGGCTGTGTTCACACTGGCTCTTGGGCAGAAGCGGTTTCCTGGGACCAGTGGGAGAACAGGCCCTTCCCCGGGGTGGGGGGGGTGGGGGTCACAGCTGGCAGGGACCATCCTCCCCGGGCAAAGGATCTGCTTCCTGCTCTTCTCCCGGGTCCGCCTGGGTATTGCCCACCCAGGGCAGAGATCTGCAGAGATGGCATGGCAGAACCCTGCTGCACATCCGCTCTGTGGTTTTGAATCATCAGGGCAGCTTCGTTCTTCTCTAGCTGCTTCTGGCCTGAGTTACAGGCACTCTGTCCTTGCAGCCTCAGATGCGTGTCCTCCCTGCCTTGAAGCTGGAGTGTCCTTGCCACGTCACCCCTTTTTTGCCCTCCAGGCAGCCCTCTGCCTTAGAGGGTCTCTACTCCAGCCCTTACCATCATGATGGTTACTGTGAGCTGGTGTCAGGTGCGGGCGGGGAGCTGGCAGACCTGGGCGTTCTAGGGCCCCAGCACTCCCCCATTCTCAGGGCTCTGGACCTCACTCTCCCCATCTGTCAATAGCAGGCAGTGCCATCCCACAGAACTTTCTGCAGTGGTGGCAATGTTCTGTATTTGTGCTTTTAATATGGTAGCCATGTGTGGTTGTTGAGCTCTTGAAATGTGGTTCCTACAACCAATGGGCTAAATGTTTAATTTGATTGAATTTGTTAGGACTTCCCTGTTGGCTCAGATGGTAAAGAACCTGCCTGCAATGCAGGAGGACCCGGGTTCGATCCTTGGGTGGGGAAGAGCCCCTGGAGAGGGGAATGGCAACCCACTGCAGTGTTCTTGCCTGGAGAATCCTACGGAGAGAGGAGCCACATGTGGCCTAAAGGGTTCTTCCAGCTCCGAGGGCTTCGAGGGCTTCTGACGCTTGAGGAATGTGTAGAATTCCCCAAGGCTCCAAAGACTCTGCTTTGGGCAGCAGCAGGGTGGAGCCCCTAGCCCCCAGGGAAGCTGGCTTCACCTGACATGTGGGAGAAAAAGGAAGGACCCCCTGGGTTTGGTACAGGCCCCAGGGGTGGGGGAGACCACGGGCTGGGACCCGAGTGCAGAAAATAGGCCCTTACCACTGTGGCCTTGAATCCCCTGTCAGCACCCCTATGTCCTGCCAGGTCAGATGGAAGGGGAGGGGAGGGGAGTCTTGCTTGGCTGTGCCAGGAGCTGAGGACTGAGCCAGGGCAGGCAGGGTGGTTGGCAGCCCCACCTGGCTGGGAAGCCAGCGGGTGCCCCGCCAGGGTCAACCTGCAGCCTCGGGTCCAGCGCCTCCCGTTCTCACGGGCTGTGGTCCCTTCTTCACCCATGATGTCCTCCTCATTAGCCCCTGGGGTGGAGGCATGTGGCAGATCCCTCCCACCTGGGCTTCCGGGGGTTCCGGGCCGGGGGCTCTGGGCCAAGCGGCTGGCAGGGAAGCCCATTGCCTCTTCCTGGAGCCCCAGCCCCTCTGGCACCCAGGGGTCTGGCCCATGAAGCGGGTTTTAGGTGTGACCCTTGGCGTGTCTGGAGCTGTTGCAGCCGCGGTGACTCACTGGGGAAGGAGGGAGGGTGGGGCCGAGATGTGGGCGAGGGTGAGCTCTGGCTCTCTGCCCCCCTTGCCAGCTGCTGGCTCAGCACCAGGATGTGAGGCTGAAAAAAGGGGCCCTGCTCAAGGAGGAAGAGAGGGCGGCCAGCGCACTCGGTGGCTTCGGGGAGCTGCAGAGCCCTTGGGTGGAAGCCTTTCCCTTTCCCTCCTGGTCTGGCTCCCCCCTTGTCTGCGGGGCTGGCTGCTCAGTGCTGGAGGCTGAGGGAGGGCACCGTTGAAGTCCCAGCTTTTGCTGTTTCTCTGTGGGAAGGGTCAGCCCGACTTCCAGTAGGAAGGGAGGAGGTGATTGCCCCAGCTGACACCTGTGCCAGCAGGCAGCCAGAAGCTGGCACCTGCGCTGACATAAATACCACATAAGCGAGTGCAGGTGGCTGGGGAACAGGGTGTCTGTGACTGTCTTCATTGGTATTATGATCTGCCTGACGTTGGAAGTCCTACGTGCTCATGAATTTCTGTAAATCTTATCCTCAAAGGCAAACTCAGTACCTTCAAGATCCCATTTAGATTTCATCCCTCCTCCAGAAGGCTCCCAAACCTTCTGGAACATTCTGAGGCCAGATTAGTCACGCCCCGAGCACCTTGCTCATTATTTATATCTGGGACAGGAACGAAATCTTTTTTTTTTTTTTTGGCTGTGCCGTGTGGCATGTGGGTTAGTTCCTTGACTGGGGCTGGAACTTGGCCCCTTGCATTGGGAGCTCGGAGTCTTAACCACTGGGCCCTCAGGGAAGTTCCAGCAACTAGGTCTTTTGACTCTCCACATGTGGCCCGTGGAGCGCGTTTGGAGGATACACCGGTGACGTTAGGTAACAGCCTAGCGGAGCGTGTAATTCAGAGCTGGGCTGAGAGCCTCTGTCCCTTTCTGGTTTTTTCTGCAGCGCCCTGGACAATGATACAGAGGCAATCGGTATGCGTGTATTAATTGACTGGTTGGCTGATTTCTGGATGTCAGTGGTTTTCGGCTCTGCGCGAAGCTCTCCACGACTTAGAGCACCCCCTCACGGTTTCACAGACGTGTTTCTGGGTGGCTGCTGCCATTTTGTGTGGGTGGCTGGAGGCTGGAGGCCCGCCTGGTGTCTCCCCGGGTGCCCCCGCAGCCAACAGCTGTAGCTGGAGGGTGTCTTTGCTTCTCACCTATGGGCACCTGGCTCCGGGCCCAGCCTGGGCAGCCCGATGGGCCCTGACTCACCACATGCCTGAGATGGCACGACTGGACTGCAGCCTCTCGGGCTTGGGCCAGTGCTGAGGGGCCTGGGGCTTCCATTGCTCAGCCTCTGCCTGTAGCAGGGCCCCTGGAGCTCCAGCTGGCGAATGTCCCCCTGGACCCAAGGCCGGGGTTAGACAGGGTGACCCAGCGTCGCTCACCTTGGGCCACCACCAGCCCGGCTTGCAGGTTGCCCGTGACCCCCAGGGCTGGAGGCTCTGAGGAAGGGGGTCTCGCACCTGTTAGAGCTGCACCCCTGATGTGGTGTGTCTAGGGAAGAGTTAACAGGCTCAGAGCCCAAGCATGTTTCTCTCTTATGGTGACCCCAGCCGGCTGGCCGCTCTGAATCTCAGTTTCTCCATCTGCGCTGTGGGGCAGTAACATCTCCCTCCTGAAGCTGTCCCAAGAGACCCAGTGAGGATGTGGATGTTGGGAGGCGCCCATGGGCCAGAGATTTCCACTCATGTTCTTTCTCCTTCTTCCTCCTCCTTCAGTCCTCATGGGGATCCTTGATCGTTTCCATTTGCACAGATGAGGAAATGGAGGTTCAGAGAAGTGACTTGGCCTGGGTCACACAGCAGGCAAGATGCCAAGCCAGGATTGGAATCTGAGTCTGGCCTCTTCCAAAGCCCCTTCCCATGATCCCAGCCTTGGAGAGTCACGTGTGAATGGAGTTGATGACAGTAGCGGGGTTGGGGTTTTAGTTTGGCCCCAGCAGACAGGACATCCAGCCATCTCTCTTGCGTAGCAGCCGGGGCGGGGCTGTGAGCGAGCCAGCTGTTGAGTGAGAACCTGATCGTGACCTTTCCCCTAGACGGTGTGACCGAGATTCCCAAGAGAGAGATATTCTGAGGAGAGAAGAGGAAGGAGGGGCGGGCTCCTGGCAAGGCATCCGCTCCTGACCCAAGTCCTGCGAAGGTCAGTAGGAGGGAGGGGGAGGTGGCCGGGTGGGGAGTGGGGAGGGTAGAGACCTGGATGGACTGGAGCATGGGGCGGGGAGAGGCGTGGAACGGGATGAGGGGCCGGTTACTTCCAGTGTGGTTGCATCCACTGACCCATTTCCGATTTCTCCCTTGTGCCTTGGGAGCTCACCCACAGCAGAAGCCGGCACCTTGGAGACAGTGCCCAACTCCCGGGGGGTATCCCTGGCTTCCTCATCCCCCCGTGGCCTTGCGCCCCCACTGCCCTGAGCTCCATTTCGTTACCCCATCCAGATGGAGAAGGAGGAGGAGACGACTCGGGAGCTGCTGCTGCCTAACTGGCAGGGCAGCGGCTCCCACGGGCTGACCATCACCCAGAGGGATGATGGCGTCTTTGTGCAGGAAGTGATGCAGAACTCCCCTGCGGCCCGCACTGGGGTGGTCAAGGAGGGTGAGTCTTCTTGGGGTGCGGGCTGGTGCTGGGGTAGCGGGGAGGCTGGTGGAGGGGAGGGCGGGGCGAGGGCAGCACAAGCAGGCGTGTGGCTGTGGAGTGCCTGGTCTCAAGTGGCATCAGGATGGTCGGTACCCAAGCCCTGCCCTCCCCTGCCCATTCTTTGTCGCTTGTTCATTCACAGTCCTCGTGGGAGGTGGTCCCGTGGGTTGGAGATGTTGTGTGTCCTCTGTTCTGACTCCACCACCCAGGAGTTTGGCCGCTTTGGGCCAATTAGTTGTCCTCCCTGCCTCAGTTTCCTCATATCTACCATGGGTGTTAACCACACCTGTGAATCAGTCCAAGGGCCCAATGCAGAGTGCTGGGTTGTGGGTTGTTGCCCCGAGACTCTGGGTGGTCTTACCCACGTCTTGCTCTTTCCTGCTCAGGGGACCAGATTGTGGGTGCCACCATCTACTTTGACAACCTGCAGTCGGGTGAGGTGACCCAACTGCTGAACACCATGGGCCACCACACTGTGGGCCTGAAGCTTCATCGCAAGGGGGACCGGTCCCCTGAGCCTGGCCAGACCTGGACCCACGAGGTCTTCAGTTCCCACAGCTCCGAAGTGGTTCTGGTGAGTTCCTGGCTGGCCGGCTGCTCCCTGCGCTCCTCTGGCCACTCGGCTCCCTTTCCTGGGCCTCGCTTGTCCTTCCTTGCTTTTCTCGCCCACTCTCACCCTCTGCTCTCTGTCGAGCCAGCCTGTTTCTCCTATTCACTTGTGGCCGCTACTGCTGCTAAAAAGTCTCCCGTTGGTCTCCTCAGAGGCCCCTGTGTGTGGGGACCCACTGATGAGTCTGGTCCGAGGTGCTGGGAGGCAGGTCGGCTGCTTTGCGAGGATCTTTGAAAATTATTTTCTCGGTGCCCAGTTCTGCCTCCCAGACATTATTTTTCTGCTTCCAGAGCCCTGGACTCATCTGTGAGTCAGAGGCTGGGCAGCGAAGTGGCTGAGGGACGTTTCTCTGCTCCTTCCGATGGCTTGTTTATTTAACAAATAATGAGTCCCTCAAAGTGGAAGTGTTAAGCCCAGCACAACCGGGCTCCACTGATGCTGTCCGAAGGGTCCCTGAGAGGACTCCCCTCCGGATTAAACCAACAAGGCCAGGCAGTTGAGAGCTGAGAACTGAAGTAAGTCAGCACAGAGCTAGTTGCCGGTAGGCGCCTGAGAAACTTGATGGGCTGACTGGAATCTAGAATCGGTTGTGAATCCTTCTCCCAGGTCCCAGTGTCCCGGAGTCTACCGTCCCCAGTCTTCCCCATGGCTTTTGCTTGCCAGAGTTTCCCCAAATAATTTGTTTTCTTCCTGTGATGTGGCTGTCAGCCCCTCTCTTTAGCCCCTCATGCTGGGTCCCAGAAGGCTCCGTGGGCCTCCCTAACGGTCCTGGCTTCTTTGGGGAGCAGGAGACCGTGTTGTCGGCTGGGCTGTGGCCGGGCGTCTGTCACTCACACAGACTCTGCTGCAACCTGTACGGGGCATGTGTTTCTGCAGAGCGGGGATGACGAGGAGTACCAGCGCATCTACACCACAAAGATCAAGCCTCGGCTGAAGTCAGAGGATGGAGTGGAAGGGGACGCTGGGGAGACCCAGAGCCGTACCATCACCGTGACCAGGAGGGTCACGGCCTACACTGTGGATGTGACAAGCCGTGAAGGCGCCAAGGACATTGACATCAGCAGCCCAGAGTTCAAGATCAAGATCCCACGGCACGAATTGACCGAAATCTCCACTGTGGATGTGGAGACCCAGCCTGGGAAGACAGTGATCAGACTGCCCTCGGGCTCAGGGGCTGGGTCTCCCACCACAGGCTCCACCGTGGACATCCGAGCAGGGTCCATTTCCACTGCGGGCCCAGAGTTGCCAGGGGCTGGCCACTCGAAGGTCCAGGTCACCGTGCCTGGGGTAAAGGTGGGAAGCCCGGGTGTCAGTGTCAATGCAAAGGGCTTGGACTTGGGTAGCAAGGGAGGGATCCAGGTCCCAGGGGTGGATGTTTCGTCCTCTCTTGGGGGCGGGGCAGTAGAGGGGCAGGGCCCATCTCTTGACGGGAAAATTAAATTTCCCACCATGAAGGTGCCAAAATTTGGTGTCTCAATAGGGCCTGAGGGCCAGGCCCCCGAGGCAGGGTTGAGCGTTTCCCCCCCTGAACTCTCTGTGGGGCACAAAGGTGGCAAACCAGGCTTGACTATTGGTGGAAGCATCCAGACCCCTCAGCTCGAAGTTAGTGCTCCCTCTGCCAATATGGAGGGGCTCGAGGGGAAGTTGAAGGGCCCCCAGATCACTGGGCCATCCCTTGAGGGTGGCCTAGGCCTGAAAGGTGCCAAGCCACAGGGGAGTTTAGGGGTGGGCATCTCTGTGCCCCAAATTGAGGGCAGCATCTCTGGCTCCAGGGTAGAAGTTCAAGCTCCTGACATTGACATTCATGGGCCTGGGGGTAAAGTGAATGTGCCCAAGGTGAAGGCCCCCCAGTTCTCTGTATCAGGTTCTAAGGGAGACAGGCCTGGCATTGATGTGACACTGCCCACAGGTGAAGTGATGCTTCCTGGGGTCTCTGGGAATGTCGACCTGCCTGAGGTTGCTTCTGGGGGTCTGGAAGGGAAGTTGAAGGGTCCTAAAATCAAGGCTCCTGAAATGATTATTCAGAAACCTAAAATCTCCATGCAGGATGTGGATCTGAGCCTTGGGTCCTCGAAACTGAAAGGAGACATTAAGGTTTCTGCTCCTGGGGTGCAAGGTGATGTTAAAGGCCCTCAAGTGGCAGTTAAAGGTGCCAAAGTGGACATAGAGACACCCAACCTAGAGGGAACCATTACTGGCCCCAAACTCAGTGGTCCTTCTGGGAAAGCAGGAACCTGCAAGATCTCTATGGCAGACGTAGACTTGAATGTGGCTGCACCAAAAGTGAAAGGGGGTGTTGATGTTATGCTTCCAAAAGTAGAGGGGAAAGTCAATGTCCCTGAAGTTGATGTCAGAGGCCCCAAAGTGGATGTGAGTGCCCCAGATGTGGAAGTTCATGGTCCGGACTGGAATCTGAAAATGCCCAAGATGAAAATGCCCAAGTTCAGCACTCCAGGAGTCAAAGGGGAAGGGCCAGATGTAGATGTGAGTCTCCCCAAAGGTGATGTCAGTATTTCAGGGCCCAAGGTCAATGTGGATGCCCCAAATGTCAATATCGGGGGCCTGGCAGGCAACCTTAAAGGCCCTGATGTTCAGCTGCCTGAAGTGAGTGTCAAGACACCAAAGCTGTCCATGCCTGATGTGGATTTGCATGTGAAAGGCCCAAAAGTAAAAGGAGAGTATGATGTAACAGTGCCAAAACTTGAAGGAGAGCTGAAAGGCCCCAAAGTGGACATCGATGTCCCAGATGTGGATATCCAGGGCCCAGACTGGCACCTGAAGATGCCCAAGATGAAAATGCCCAAGTTCACTGTTCCAGGGTTCAAAGCAGAGGGCCCTGAAGTCAATGTAAACCTGCCTAAGCCTGATGTGGACATTTCTGGGCCCAAGGTAGATGTCAGTGCTCCAGATGTGAGTATTGAGGGACCAGAGGGGAAATTGAAAGGACCCAAGTTTAAGATGCCTGAGATGAATATCAAAGCACCAAAGATTTCCATACCAGATGTGGACTTACACTTGAAAGGCCCTAGTGTAAAAGGAGAATATGATGTCACAGTGCCAAAGGTTGAAGGTGAGATTAAAGTTCCTGATGTTGAACTTAAGAGTGCCAAAGTGGACATTGATGCTCCAGATGTGGATGTTCATGGCCCAGACTGGCACCTGAAGATGCCCAAGGTGAAAATGCCCAAGTTCAGCATGCCTGGCTTCAAAGGAGAGGGCCCAGAAGTGGATGTGAACCTGCCCAAGACTGACATTGACATTGCTGGACCCAAGGTGGATGTTGAAGGTCCAGATGTGAATATTGAAGGACCTGAAGGAAAGCTAAAGGGTCCCAAGTTTAAGATGCCAGAGATGAACATCAAGGCCCCCAAGATCTCCATGCCTGATGTAGATTTGCATATGAAAGGTCCCAAGGTGAAGGGAGAATATGATGTTACAGTGCCAAAGCTGGAAGGGGACCTGAAGGGGCCCAAAGTAGACCTCAGTGCACCAGATGTTGAAGTTCACGGTCCTGACTGGAACCTGAAGATGCCAAAGATGAAGATGCCCAAATTCACCATGCCCAGCCTTAAAGGAGAGGGCCCAGAATTGGATGTGAATCTGCCCAAGGCAGATCTCGACATTTCTGCACCAAAGGTAGATATTAGTGCTCCAGATCTGAGCCTTGAAGGGCCAGAAGGAAAGTTGAAAGGCCCCAAGTTTAAGATGCCTGAGATGCACTTCAGAGCTCCTAAGATGACCCTGCCAGATGTTGACATGGATCTTAAAGGACCCAAAATGAAAGGCAGTCTCGATGTGTCTGCACCAAAAATAGAAGGTGAGATGAAAGCTCCAGAGGTGGACATCAAAGGCCCCAAATTAGATGTTAAAGCACCAGATGTGGAAGTTCAGGGTGCAGACTGGAGTCTGAAGATGCCCAAGATGAAAATGTCTAAATTCAGCATGCCCAGCTTCAAAGGCCAGGGCCCAGATGTGGATGTGAACCTGCCCAAGGCTGACATTGATGTCTCTGGGCCAAAGGTGGACATTGAAGCCCCAGATGTGAGCCTTGAGGGGCCTGAAGGAGAACTCAAGGGTCCTAAGTTTAGGATGCCTGAAATGCACATCAAGGCCCCCAAGATCTCGATGCCTGATGTGGACTTAAACTTGAAAGGCCCCAAAGTCAAAGGGGATGTGGATGTGTCTGTGCCCAAGATAGAAGGTGAAATGAAAGTGCCAGATGTGGACATCAAAGGCCCCAAAGTGGACGTTGATGTCCCAGATGTGGACGTTCAAGGCCCAGACTGGAACCTGAAGATGCCCAAGATGAAAATGCCCAAGTTCAGTGTTCCAGGCTTCAAAGGAGAGGGCCCTGAGGTGGATGTGAATCTGCCTAAAGCTGATATTGACATTTCAGGACCCAAGGTGGACATTGAAGCCCCAGAAGTGAGTCTTGAGGGGCCAGAAGGAAAGCTCAAGGGTCCTAAGTTCAAGATGCCCGAGATGCACTTCAAGGCCCCCAAGATCTCCATGCCTGATGTGGACTTAAACTTGAAAGGCCCCAAAGTCAAAGGGGATGTGGATGTGTCTGTGCCCAAGATAGAAGGTGAAATGAAAGTGCCAGATGTGGACATCAAAGGCCCCAAAGTGGACGTTGATGTCCCAGATGTGGACGTTCAAGGCCCTGACTGGCACCTGAAGATGCCCAAGATGAAAATGCCCAAGTTCAGCATGCCTGGCTTCAAAGGAGAGGGCCCTGAGGTGGATGTGAATCTGCCTAAAGCTGATATTGACATTTCAGGACCCAAGGTGGACATTGAAGCCCCAGAAGTGAGTCTTGAGGGGCCAGAAGGAAAGCTCAAGGGTCCTAAGTTCAAGATGCCCGAGATGCACTTCAAGGCCCCCAAGATCTCCATGCCTGATGTGGACTTAAACTTGAAAGGCCCTAAAGTCAAAGGGGATGTGGATGTGTCTGTGCCCAAGATAGAAGGTGAAATGAAAGTGCCAGATGTGGACATCAAAGGCCCCAAAGTGGACGTTGATGTCCCAGATGTGGACGTTCAAGGCCCTGACTGGCACCTGAAGATGCCTAAGATGAAAATGCCTAAATTTAGTGTGCCTGGCTTCAAAGGAGAGGGCCCTGAGGTGGATGTGAACTTGCCCAAGGCTGACATTGACATCTCTGGACCCCAGGTGGACATTGAAGCCCCAGAAGTGAGTCTTGAGGGGCCAGAAGGAAAGCTCAAGGGTCCTAAGTTTAAGATGCCTGAGATGCACTTCAAAACTCCAAAGATCTCCATGCCTGACATTGATTTAAACCTCAAGGGCCCCAAGGTGAAAGGGGATGTGGATGTTTCTCTGCCCAAAGTTGAAGGGGATCTGAAAGGGCCAGATGTGGACATCAAAGGCCCCAAAGTGGACGTTGATGTCCCAGATGTGGATGTTCAAGGCCCTGACTGGCACCTGAAGATGCCCAAGATAAAAATGCCCAAGTTCAGCATGCCTGGCTTCAAAGGAGAGGGCCCAGAAGTGGATGTGAATCTGCCTAAGGGTGACATAGATGTCTCAGGACCAAAGGTGGATGTTGAAGTTCCAGATGTGAACATTGAAGGTCCCAATGCAAAAGTAAAAGGTCCTAAATTTAAATTGCCAGAAATGAATATAAAGCCTCAGAAGATATCCATGCCAGATGTTAGTTTGCATTTGAAAGGCCCTAAAGTGAAAGGAGATTATGATGTTACAGTTCCAAAAGTAGAAGGAGAGATTAAAGCCCCTGATGTTGACATCAAAGGTCCAAAAGTGGACATTAATGCACCAGATGCAGGAGTTCATGGTCCAGACTGGCACCTGAAGATGCCGAAGGTGAAAATGCCCAAGTTCAGCATGCCTGGCTTCAAAGGAGAGGGCCCGGAAGTGGATGTGAACTTGCCCAAGGCTGACATTGACATCTCAGGACCCAAGGTGGACATTGATGCCCCAGATGTAAATATTGAAGGTCCGGAGGGGAAACTAAAGGGTCCCAAATTCAAGATGCCAAGCATGCACATACAGACGCACAAAATCTCTATGCCTGATGTTGGACTTAATCTGAAATCCCCTAAACTTAAATCTGACGTAGATGTTTCTCTTCCTAAAGTGGAAGGAGACTTGAAAGGTCCTGGAATTGATGTGAAAGCCCCGAAAATGGACGTGGATGTTGGTGATATAGATATTGAATGTCCAGAAGGAAAGCTTAAGGGGCCCAAGTTTAAGATGCCCGAGATGCACTTCAAGGCCCCCAAGATCTCCATGCCTGATGTGGACTTAAACTTGAAAGGCCCCAAAGTCAAAGGGGATGTGGATGTGTCTGTGCCCAAGATAGAAGGTGAAATGAAAGTGCCAGATGTGGATATCAAAGGCCCCAAAGTGGACGTTGATGTCCCAGATGTGGATGTTCAAGGCCCTGACTGGCACCTGAAGATGCCCAAGGTGAAAATGCCCAAGTTCAGCATGCCTGGCTTCAAAGGAGAGGGCCCTGAGGTGGATGTGAACCTGCCTAAAGCTGATATTGACATCTCTGGACCCAAGGTGGACATTGAAGCCCCAGAAGTGAGTCTTGAGGGGCCAGAAGGAAAATTGAAAGGCTCTAAATTTAAGATGCCTAAGTTGAATATCAAAGCTCCCAAGATCTCCATGCCAGATGTGGACTTGAATTTGAAGGGACCCAAACTGAAAGGAGAGATGGATGTTTCTGTGCCAGAACTAGAAGGTGATCTCAAAGGTCCACAAGTTGACATCAAAGGTCCCAGTGTGGATGTGGAAGTGCCTGATGTTGATCTGGAGTGTCCTGAAGCAAAGTTGAAAGGCCCTAAGTTTAAGATGCCTGAGATGCACTTCAAGGCCCCCAAGATCTCCATGCCTGATGTGGACTTACACTTGAAAGGCCCCAAAGTCAAAGGGGATGTGGATGTATCTGTGCCAAAATTGGAGGGAGATTTGAAAGGCCCCAGTGTGGATGTGGAGGTGCCTGATGTTGACCTGGAGTGTCCTGATGCAAAGTTGAAAGGCCCTAAGTTTAAAATGCCTGAGATGCATTTCAAAGCCCCCAAGATCTCCATGCCTGATGTGGACTTAAACTTGAAAGGCCCCAAAGTCAAAGGGGATGTGGATGTGTCTGTGCCCAAGATAGAAGGTGAAATGAAAGTGCCAGATGTGGACATCAAAGGCCCCAAAGTGGACATCGATGTTCCAGATGTGGATGTCCAGGGCCCAGACTGGCACCTGAAGATGCCCAAGATGAAAATGCCTAAATTCAGCATGCCAGGCTTCAAAGGCCAGGGCCCAGAAGTGGACGTGAACCTGCCCAAGGCTGACATTGATGTCTCTGGACCAAAGGTGGACATTGAAGCTCCAGATGTGAGTCTTGAGGGGCCAGAAGGAAAGCTCAAGGGTCCTAAGTTCAAGATGCCCGAGATGCACTTCAAGGCCCCCAAGATCTCCATGCCTGATGTGGACTTAAACTTGAAAGGCCCTAAAGTCAAAGGGGATGTGGATGTGTCTGTGCCCAAGATAGAAGGTGAAATGAAAGTGCCAGATGTGGACATCAAAGGCCCCAAAGTGGACGTTGATGTCCCAGATGTGGACGTTCAAGGCCCTGACTGGCACCTGAAGATGCCCAAGATGAAAATGCCTAAATTCAGCATGCCCAGCTTCAAAGGAGAGGGCCCTGAGGTGGATGTGAATCTGCCTAAAGCTGATATTGACATTTCAGGACCCAAGGTGGACATTGAAGCCCCAGAAGTGAGTCTTGAGGGGCCAGAAGGAAAGCTCAAGGGTCCTAAGTTCAAGATGCCCGAGATGCACTTCAAGGCCCCCAAGATCTCCATGCCTGATGTGGACTTAAACTTGAAAGGCCCCAAAGTCAAAGGGGATGTGGATGTGTCTGTGCCCAAGATAGAAGGTGAAATGAAAGTGCCAGATGTGGACATCAAAGGCCCCAAAGTGGACGTTGATGTCCCAGATGTGGACGTTCAAGGCCCTGACTGGCACCTGAAGATGCCCAAGATGAAAATGCCCAAGTTCAGCATGCCAGGTTTCAAAGGCCAGGGCCCAGATGTGGACGTGAACCTGCCTAAGGCTGATATTGATGTCTCTGGGCCAAAGGTGGACATTGAAGCCCCAGAAGTGAGTCTTGAGGGGCCAGAAGGAAAGCTCAAGGGTCCTAAGTTCAAGATGCCCGAGATGCACTTCAAGGCCCCCAAGATCTCCATGCCTGATGTGGACTTAAACTTGAAAGGCCCTAAAGTCAAAGGGGATGTGGATGTGTCTGTGCCCAAGACAGAAGGTGAAATGAAAGTGCCAGACGTGGATATCAAAGGCCCCAAAATGGACATTGATGTCCCAGATGTGGATGTTCAAGGCCCTGACTGGCACCTGAAGATGCCCAAGATGAAAATGCCCAAGTTCAGCATGCCTGGCTTCAAAGGAGAGAGCCCTGAGGTGGATGTGAACTTGGCCAAGGCTGACATTGACATCTCTGGACCCAAGATGGACATTGAAGGCCCTGATGTTAACCTTGAAGGACCAGAAGGAAAGTTGAAAGGTCCTAAGTTCAAGATGCCAGAGATGAACATCAAAGCCCCCAAGATCTCCATGCCTGACTTTGATTTACACCTGAAAGGCCCTAAGGTGAAAGGAGATGTGGATGTTTCTCTGCCTAAAGTAGAAGGTGACCTAAAGGCCCCTGAAGTTGACATCAAAGGCCCCAAAGTGGACATTGGTGTCCCAGATGTGGATGTTCAAGGCCCTGACTGGCACCTGAAGATGCCCAAGATGAAAATGCCCAAGTTCAGCATGCCTGGCTTCAAAGGAGAGGGCCCAGAAGTGGATGTGAACCTTCCTAAAGCTGACATTGATATCTCAGGACCCAAGGTGGATATTGAAGGCCCTGACGTGAGCCTTGAGGGTCCTGAAGGGAAGCTCAAGGGTCCTAAGTTCAAGATGCCGGAGATGAACATTAAAGCCCCCAAGATCTCCATGCCTGACTTTGATTTACACCTGAAAGGCCCTAAGGTGAAAGGAGATGTGGATGTTTCTCTGCCTAAAGTAGAAGGTGACCTAAAGGCTCCTGATGTTGACATCAAAGGCCCCAAAGTGGACATTGATGTCCCAGATGTGGACGTTCATGGCCCTGACTGGCACCTGAAGATGCCCAAGATGAAAATGCCCAAGATTAGCATGCCTGGCTTCAAAGGAGAGGGCCCGGAAGTGGATGTGAACTTGCCCAAGGCCGACGTTGATGTCTCGGGACCCAAAGTGGACATTGAAGGCCCTGATGTTCATCTTGAAGGACCAGAAGGAAAGTGGAAAAGCCCAAAGTTTAAAATGCCTGAAATGCATTTTAAAACTCCAAAGATATCTATGCCAGATATTGATCTTAATCTGACCGGTCCAAAGATAAAAGGAGATGTGGACGCCACATGCCCCAAGGTAGAGGGAGATTTTAAAGGACCTGAAATTGACCTGAAAGGCCCCAAAGTAGACATTGATGTTCCTGATGTGGATGGTCAAGGCCCTGACTGGCACCTGAAGATGCCCAAGATGAAAATGCCTAAGTTCAGCATGCCTGGCTTCAAAGGAGAGGGCCCAGAAGTGGATGTGAACCTTCCCAAGGCTGACATTGATGTGTCAGCACCCAAGGTGGACATTGAAGGCCCTGGTGTTAACCTTGAAGGACCAGATGGAAAGTTGAAAGGTCCTAAGTTCAAGATGCCAGAGATGAACATCAAAGCCCCCAAGATCTCCATGCCTGACTTTGATTTACACCTGAAAGGTCCCAAGGTGAAAGGAGATGTGGATGTTTCTCTGCCTAAAGTAGAAGGTGACCTAAAGGCCCCTGAAGTTGACATCAAAGGCCCCAAAGTGGATGTTGCTGTCCCAGATGTGGATGTTCATGGCCCAGACTGGCACCTGAAGATGCCCAAGATGAAAATGCCCAAGTTCAGCATGCCTGGCTTCAAAGGAGAGGGCCCAGAAGTGGACGTGAACCTACCTAAAGCTGACATTGACATCTCAGGACCCAAGGTGGACATTGAAGGCCCAGATGTGAGTCTTGAAGGTCCTGAAGGGAAGCTCAAGGGTCCTAAGTTCAAGATGCCAGAGATGAACATCAAAGCCCCCAAGATTTCCATGCCTGACATTGATCTTAACCTGAAGGGCCCCAAAGTGAAGGGAGATGTGGATGTGTCTTTACCAAAAGTGGAAGGTGAGATTAAAGTTCCTGAAGTGGATATTAAAGGCCCCAAGGTGGACATTGATGTCCCAGATGTGGATGTTCATGGCCCTGACTGGCACCTGAAGATGCCCAAGATAAAAATGCCCAAGATGAGCATGCCTGGCTTTAAAGGAGAGGGCCCAGAAGTGGATGTGAACCTGCCCAAGGCTGATATAGATGTCTCTGGGCCCAAGGTGGACATTGATGTTCCAGATGTGAACATTGAAGGTCCAGATGCGAAACTGAAGGGACCCAAGTTCAAGATGCCAGAAATGAATATCAAAGCTCCTAAGATCTCCATGCCAGATCTGGATCTTAATCTTAAAGGCCCTAAAGTGAAAGGAGAGGTGGATGTTGCACTTCCAAATGTAGAAGGTGATTTGAAAGGGCCTTCTCTTGACATCAAAGGGCCGAAGATAGATGTAGATGCACCTGATATTGACATTCATGGCCCAGAAGGCAAATTAAAAGGTCCAAAGCTGAAGATGCCTGACATGCATGTAAACATGCCCAAGATCTCCATGCCAGAAATTGACCTGAATTTGAAGGGCTCAAAACTTAAGGGAGATGTTGATGTTTCTGGGCCCAAATTGGAAGGTGACATTAAAGCTCCCAAGTTGGATGTAAAGGGCCCAGAAGTGGACATTTCTGGTCCTAAGCTCAATATTGAAGGCAAGTCAAAGAAATCACGTTTTAAGCTTCCCAAATTTAATTTTTCGGGCTCCAAAGTTCAGACACCTGAGGTAGATGTCAAGGTCAAAAAGCCAGATCTTGATGTAACAGGTCCAAAAGTTGACATTAATGCTCCTGATGTTGAGGTCCAAGGAAAAGTGAAAGGACCCAAGTTCAAAATGCCTTTCCTAAGTATTTCATCTCCTAAAGTGTCTATGCCTGATGTGGAGTTAAATCTGAAAGGTCCTAAAGTCAAAGGAGACTTAGATGTTGCAGGTCCTAATTTAGAAGGTGATCTTAAAGGACCCAAAGTGGATATTAAGGCACCAGAAATTCACCTGGATGCACCTGATGTGGATGTTCATGGTCCAGACTGGAATTTGAAAATGCCCAAGATGAAAATGCCCAAGTTCAGTGTGCCTGGGTTAAAAGCAGAAGGACCAGATATGTCTGTGGATCTGCCAAAAGGAGATATCAACATAGAGGGTCCCAAAATGGACATTGAGGGCCCAGAAGTCAATGTGGAAGGTCTAGATGGAGGCTTAAAAGGCCCCAAATTCAAGATGCCTGACATAAATATCAAAGCTCCCAAGATCTCCATGCCTGATGTTGATTTAAACTTGAAGGGCCCCACGGTGAAAGGTGATGTGGATGTTTCTCTGCCCAAAGTTGAAGGTGACCTCAAGGGCCCTGAAGTTGACATCAAAGGCCCCAAAGTGGACATTGATGTCCCAGATGTGGACGTTCATGGCCCAGACTGGCACCTGAAGATGCCCAAGGTGAAAATGCCCAAGTTCAGCATGCCTGGCTTCAAAGGAGAGGGCCTAGAAGTGGACGTGAACCTGCCCAAGGCCGACATAGATGTCTCAGGACCCAAGGTGGACACTGATGTTCCAGATGTGAATATTGAAGGTCCAGATGCAAAACTGAAGGGTCCCAAATTCAAGATGCCAGAGATGAACATCAAAGCTCCAAAGATCTCCATGCCTGACATTGACTTTAATCTGAAGGGCCCCAAACTGAAGGGTGATGTGGATGTATCTTTGCCAAAAGTAGAAGGTGACCTCAAGGGTCCTGAGGTGGACATCAAGGGCCCAAAAGTAGATATTGAAACTCCTGATATTAACATTGAAGGTTCAGAGGGGAAATTGAAGGGACCCAAATTCAAGATGCCAGAGATGCACTTAAAGGCTCCCAAGATCTCCATGCCTGATATTGACTTAAACCTGAAAGGACCCAAAGTAAAGGGGGATCTGGATATTTCTCTGCCTAAGGTGGAAGGTGACCTCAAGGGCCCTGAAGTTGACATCAAAGGCCCCAAAGTGGACATTGATGCTCCAGATGTGGACGTTCAAGGCCCAGACTGGCACCTGAAGATGCCCAAGATAAAAATGCCCAAGATCAGCATGCCTGGCTTCAAAGGAGAGGGCCCAGAAGTGGATGTGAACCTGCCCAAGGCTGACATTGATGTGTCAGCACCCAAAGTGGACTTCGAAGGCCCTGATGTTAACCTTGAAGGACCAGATGGAAAGTTGAAAGGTCCTAAATTCAAGATGCCAGAGATGAACATCAAAGCCCCCAAGATCTCCATGCCTGACTTCGATTTACACCTGAAAGGCCCTAAGGTGAAAGGAGATGTGGATATTTCCCTGCCTAAGGTGGAAGGTGACCTAAAGGCCCCTGAAGTTGACATCAAAGGCCCCAAGGTGGACATTGATGCTCCAGATGTGGATGTTCATGGCCCAGACTGGCACCTGAAGATGCCCAAGATAAAAATGCCCAAGATTAGCATGCCTGGCTTCAAAGGAGAGGGCCCGGAAGTGGATGTGAACCTGCCTAAAGCTGACATTGACATATCAGGTCCCAAGGTGGACATAGACACTCCGGACATCGACATTCATGGTCCAGAAGGAAAACTGAAGGGTCCCAAGTTTAAAATGCCTGACCTGCACCTCAAGGCACCCAAGATCTCCATGCCTGAAGTTGACCTGAATCTGAAGGGCCCCAAGGTAAAGGGTGACGTGGACGTTTCTCTGCCCAAAGTTGAAGGTGACCTCAAGGGCCCTGAAGTTGACATCAAAGGCCCGAAAGTGGACATTGATGTCCCAGATGTGGACGTTCATGGCCCAGACTGGCACCTGAAGATGCCCAAAGTGAAAATGCCCAAGTTCAGCATGCCTGGCTTCAAAGGAGAGGGCCCAGAAGTGGACGTGAACCTGCCCAAGGCTGACATTGATGTCTCCGGACCCAAGGTGGACATTGATGTTCCAGATGTGAACATTGAAGGTCCAGATGCAAAACTGAAGGGTCCCAAATTCAAGATGCCAGAGATGAACATCAAAGCTCCCAAGATCTCCATGCCTGACATTGATTTAAATCTGAAAGGACCCAAAGTAAAGGGAGATGTGGACATTTCTCTGCCTAAGGTGGAAGGTGACCTCAAGGGCCCTGAAGTTGACATCAAGGGCCCCAAAGTGGACATTGATGTTCCAGATGTGGATGTTCATGGCCCAGACTGGCACCTAAAGATGCCCAAGGTGAAAATGCCCAAGTTCAGCATGCCTGGCTTCAAAGGAGAGGGCCCAGAAGTGGATGTGAACCTGCCCAAAGCTGACATTGACATCTCAGGACCCAAGGTGGACATTGATGTTCCAGATGTGAACATTGAAGGTCCAGATGCAAAACTGAAGGGCCCCAAGTTCAAAATGCCAGAGATGAACATCAAAGCTCCCAAGATCTCCATGCCTGACCTTGACTTCAACCTGAAGGGCCCCAAAATGAAGGGTGATGTTGATATCTCTCTGCCCAAAGTTGAGGGTGATCTCAAGGCCCCTGAGGTGGACATCAAAGGCCCCAAACTGGATATTGACACTCCTGATATTAGTATTGAAGGCCCAGAAGGAAAACTGAAGGGGCCTAAATTTAAGATGCCAGAGATGAACATTAAAGCCCCGAAGATCTCCATGCCTGACTTTGACTTAAATCTGAAAGGGCCAAAGGTAAAGGGTGATGTGGACCTTTCACTGCCTAAGGTAGAAGGTGATCTGAAAGGGCCAGAGGTGGACATTGAAGGCCCTGAAGGGAAGCTCAAAGGACCCAAATTTAAGATGCCTGATGTCCACTTCAAAACCCCACAAATCTCCATGAGTGACATTGATTTGAACTTGAAAGGACCTAAGATAAAAGGAGATTTGGATACTTCCATCCCTAAATTGGAAGGAGATCTGAAAGGCCCAAAAGTAGATGTTAAAGGCCCTACGCTGGACATAGATACTCCCGACATTGACATTCATAGTCCAGAAGGAAAACTGAAGGGTCCCAAGTTTAAAATGCCTGACCTGCACCTCAAGGCACCCAAGATCTCCATGCCTGAAGTTGACCTGAATCTGAAGGGCCCCAAGGTAAAGGGTGACGTGGACGTTTCTCTGCCCAAAGTTGAAGGTGACCTCAAGGGCCCTGAAGTTGACATCAAAGGCCCGAAAGTGGACATTGATGTCCCAGATGTGGACGTTCACGGCCCAGACTGGCACCTGAAGATGCCCAAAGTGAAAATGCCCAAGTTCAGCATGCCTGGCTTCAAAGGAGAGGGCCCAGAAGTGGACGTGAACCTGCCCAAGGCTGACATTGATGTCTCTGGACCCAAGGTGGACATTGATGTTCCAGATGTGAACATTGAAGGTCCAGATGCAAAACTGAAGGGTCCCAAATTCAAGATGCCAGAGATGAACATCAAAGCTCCCAAGATCTCCATGCCTGACATTGATTTAAATCTGAAAGGACCCAAAGTAAAGGGAGATGTGGACATTTCTCTGCCTAAGGTGGAAGGTGACCTCAAGGGCCCTGAAGTTGACATCAAGGGCCCCAAAGTGGACATTGATGTTCCAGATGTGGATGTTCATGGCCCAGACTGGCACCTAAAGATGCCCAAGGTGAAAATGCCCAAGTTCAGCATGCCTGGCTTCAAAGGAGAGGGCCCAGAAGTGGATGTGAACCTGCCCAAAGCTGACATTGACATCTCAGGACCCAAGGTGGACATTGATGTTCCAGATGTGAACATTGAAGGTCCAGATGCAAAACTGAAGGGCCCCAAGTTCAAAATGCCAGAGATAAACATCAAAACTCCCAAGATCTCTATGCCTGATGTTGACCTGGATTTGAAAGGATCCTTAGGCAAGGGTGATTTTGATGTGTCTGTTCCTAAGATTGAAGGGACTTTCAGAGGCCCAGAAGTAGACCTTAAAGGTCCAGGTCTGGATATTGAAGGCCCTGATGCCAAACTCAGTGGCCCACGTTTGAAGATGCCATCACTAGATGTATCTGCTCCTAAAGTAACTGCTCCTGACATTGATTTGCATCTCAAGACACCCAAAATTGGAATTTCTGGTCCCAAATTAGAAGGTGGTGAACTGGACCTCAAGGGACCCAAAGTTGATTTAGAAGCTCCAAGCTTAGATGTACACGTGGAGAGCCCAGATATTAACATTGAAGGGCCAGATGTAAAAATTCCCAAATTTAAGAAACCCAAGTTTGGGTTTGGGGCAAAAAGCCCTAAAGCTGACTTCAAGTCACCTACACTTGATGTGACAGTTCCTGAGGCAGAGCTGAACGTTGAAGCTTCTGAAATTAGTGTTGGTGGCAAGGGCAAGAAAAGTAAGTTTAAAATGCCGAAGATTCACATGAGTGGGCCTAAAATGAAGGCCAAGAAGCAAGGATTTGATTTGAATGCTCCTGGGGGTGAAATTGATGCCAGTCTCAAGTCTCCTGACATAGATGTCAATGTTGCGGGGCCGGATGCCTCCCTGAAAGTTGATGTGAAATCTCCCAAGACCAAGAAACCTATGTTTGGGAAAATGTACTTCCCAGATGTAGAATTTGACATTAAATCATCTAAATTTAAAGCTGAGGCATCTCTCCCTAGCCCCAAAATGGGGGGTGAAATCCAGGCGCCTGATCTGGATATTTCTTCACCAGGGATTAATGTGGAAGGTCCTGACATCAAGCTGAAGGCTCCCAAGATCAAGGCGCCAGGTGTCGATGTCTCAGGGCCAAAGATAGAGGGCGACTTGAAAGGCCCCAGGGTGCAGGCAAACCTGGACGCACCTGACATCAACATTGAAGGCCCAGATGCTAAAGTCAAAGCACCATCATTCGGCATTTCTGCCCCTCAAGTATCCATCCCTGATGTGAATGTTAGCTTGAAAGGACCAAAGATAAAGGGTGATGTCCCCAGTGTGGGGCTAGAAGGACCAGATGTAGATCTGCAAGGTCCGGAATCAAAAATTAAGTTCCCTAAGTTTTCGATGCCCAAGATCGGCGTCCCTGGTGTGAAAGTGGATGGTGGGGGAGCTGAGGTCCAGCTGCCCTCTCTTGAAGGCGGCTTGAGCACAGCAGATGTCAAGCTTGAAGGGCCTGATGTGTCTCTCAAGGGGCCAAAAGTAGACTTGCCATCAGTGAACCTCTCTACGCCAAAAATCTCTGGACCTGACCTCGACCTGAACTTGAAAGGACCAAGTTTGAAGGGAGATCTGGATGTATCTGTTCCCAGCATGAAGGTGCATGCCCCCGGGCTTGACCTCAGAGGTGTCGGTGGAAAGGTGAAGGTAGAAGGTGATGGTGTGAAGGTGCCTGGAATCGATGCTACAGCAGCGCTTGACATTGGTGTGCCAGATGTGACCCTGAAAGGACCAAGCCTGCAGGGCGACCTGGCCGTCTCTGGTGACATCAAGTGCCCCTCGGTATCAGTAGGTGCTCCTGATCTAAGCTTGGAGGCACCTGAGGGTGGTATTAAACTTCCCAAGATGAAGCTGCCACAGTTTGGCATCTCTGCTCCAGGGTCTGACGTGGACATCAACGTCAAGGGGCCACAGGTGACTGGAGAACTCAAGGGGCCTGGCATGGACGTGAACCTCGGAGGCCTGAACCTGAAAGGGCCTCAGATCTCTGGCCCTCAAATCTCAGCGCCAGATGTGGACTTGAACTTGGAAGGACCAAAAATAAAAGGCAGCCTTGGGGCCAGTGGTGAGATGAAAGGCCCCATGGTTGGTCTTCCGGGCATCAGCGTTCAAGGCTTGGAAGGAAACCTCCAAACGCCTGGAGTGAAGTCATCTGGATGTGATGTGGTGCTGCCAGGTATGAACGTGAAACTCCCAACCGGGCAGATTTCTGGTCCTGAAATCAAAGGTGACCTGAAAGGTTCAGGGATAGGTTTCCGTGGAGCTGCTCCTGACATTGGTGTGAAAGGGCCTTCATTGAACGTGGCATCTCCTGAGTCAGATTTTGGTGTCAGCTTGAAGGGCCCGAAAATCAAAGGAGGCGTGGATGTTTCAGGAGGTGTCAGTGCCCCAGATATCAGCCTGGGCGAAGGGCACGTGAGTGTCAAAGGTTCCAGCGGGGAGTGGAAAGGACCCCAGGTCTCCTCTGCTCTCAACCTGGATGCACCTAAGTTTGCTGGAGGACTTCATTTCTCAGGACCAAAGGTAGAAGGAGGTGTCAAAGGAGGCCAGGTTGGACTTCAGGGTCCTGGACTGAGCGTGTCTGGGCCTCAAGGTCACTTGGAAAGCGGATCTGGAAAAGTAACATTCCCCAAGATGAAGATCCCCAAGTTCACCTTCTCTGGCCGGGAGCTGGTGGGCAGAGAAGTGGGAGTGGATATTAACTTCCCTAAAGCAGAGGCCAGTGTCCAGTCTGGTGCCGGAGAGGGCGAGTGGGAAGAATCTGACGTAAAACTTAAAAAGTCCAAAATCAAGATGCCCAAGTTCACCTTCTCCAAACCTAAAGGGAAAGCTGGCGTCACCGGCTCACCAGAAGCGTCCGTTTCGGGGTCCAAAGGTGACCTGAAGAGCTCCAAGGCCAGCTTGGGTTCCCTGGAAGGTGAGGCCGAGGTCGACACGTCTTCACCCAAAGGCAAATTCTCCTTATTCAAAAGCAAGAAGCCAAGCCACCGCTCAAATTCCTTCAGTGATGAAAGGGAGCACTCTGCCCCTACCACCCCCACGGGGACTTTGGAGTTTGAGGGCGGGGAGGTGGTGCTGGAAGGCGGGAAAGTCAAAGGGAAACACGGCAAGCTGAAATTTGGTACCTTTGGTGGATTGGGGTCAAAGAGCAAAGGTCATTATGAGGTGACCGGGAGCGATGATGAGGCAGGCAAGTTACAGGGGAGTGGAGTGTCCTCATCCTCTAAGAAGTCCCGACTGTCGTCGTCTTCTAGCAATGACAGTGGGACTAAGGTTGGCATTCAGCTTCCCGAGGTGGAGCTGACAGTTTCCACAAAGAAAGAGTAGCCGGCCTCTGTGTGTGTACATATCTGTATAGAACTCCATCAGCCTTGGGTGTGTTTGTATATAAACTCCAAAGAGAAACACGCCAACAGCCTCAGCAACGATGCAAAGATCTGGCCTCTGCCAGGGGCAAGTGCTGAAAAGCCAGCTGCCTTTTGGCTCCTCCCGGAGCTTTACAGATAGATTCCAAGTTCTTCGTCCAGCCCACGTGCAAAATCAGCAGTATTTGCCTTCAGATTTCAGTTTTTTTGTTTTGTTTTTTTTCTTTTTTTGCATTGAATGCTGAGAGCTCCTGTTTACTAAGCCAGCTTTTGTGTTTATTATCTTCATTTTTACTGAACATTGTTAGTGTTGGGGTCATGGAAACCCACTTTTTTCATTGTAATGACTTTTGGGGGCTTTTGTTAGTAAGGGTGGGGTGGGGTAGAAGGCAGTAGAGGGGGGCCAGACCTTTTATTTCTCCTACAATTGGGTCTACTCAAACAGCAAACACCCAAAGATGGCTGAGAGGAGCTGGCCGGCGGTGCGTGTGGGTGTTTCTAGAACTGTGTATCATTGCTTTTTGTTTCCCCAGGGGTGGCGGTCGGTCCCAGCCTGTTTGGTGCTCACGGGGAGAGGGAATTAGAATCTCTTTGTAAATCAGGCCACCCACTCACTCCACACGAGGGCCTTCCATTCTCTGTGTTGTAAGAGAAATGTTTTCTTCGTGATCGCCACGTTCCTGATATTAGTTCTGATTTCCTTTAACAAATGTTATTGTGATTAAGAAAATTTCCAGCACTTTAATGGCAAATTAATTGAGAATGTAAGAAAATTGATGCTGTCAAGGGCAAATAAAGCTGTTTATTAACCCGGATATCCTGTGCCTTTGCATTCTGTGTTGGGAGGATGAGGCCTGGGGAGGCTGCAGGCCCAGTCCTGACAGGTCAGACTGGGTCCACTTTGTGGCGTTGCTGGTTTGCATTAGTGGGTAGTGGGAGGGATTCTTTGCTTCTCGATTCTCACAATGAGGCTGGTTGCACCACCGCTGAGAAATTGAGAGAGGCTGGGCATGTTGGCAGTCCAACCTCAGGACCTGCCCGCCAATTTGGCATCCTCAGATAGGAATATACCATACAGAACTGATTCGGACATGAATGGATAAGAAGCCCTGTTAGAGTGACAGAAAAGGATCTGGCTGTGGGTCACAGGCCCACCCCCTGTTCCTGATGTGGCTGCGGGTTTGCTGACTGGCCTCATTACCTGCCATCCTGGGCCACAGTGTTCTCTCATTTGAAATAAGGGTGTTGATCTCATGTCATATATCCTCATGATTCCTTCTAGGCCATGTGAGAGCTAAACTTTATGGAAAAAATCTTCTGACAAAAGTTCCCCCCCTCCTTTTCTTTTTGGTTACGCCATGCAGCATTGTGGGATCTTAGTCCCCTGACCAGGGATCAGATCCGTGCCCCCTACATTGGGAGCACGGAGTCTTAACCACTGGACCACCAGGGAAATCCAAAAGGCCCCTTTTGATTTCTAGTTCTGTGGACAATACATGGTGGGTGGAGGAGCCTTCTAGAAACTGGTTCCTGACGTCTGTCATTGCTGGGCAGAGGGCAGTGCCTTCTTAGACCGAAATGATCTAACCAAGCTTAGCCTCCTGGTCATGTCTCAGAGTTGCCATCTTTCTGCCAGTGGAAGGAAGCTCTGTTCTCTGGTCACCCTCAGAACGGAGATGCCAGCCCCCACCCCTCCCACCCTCTCCAGAGCCAGTTTGTGGGTCTCTGTGCAGAGCAGTGGGGTCTCCTGCCCAGAGTGAACTCCACTTGCCCTTGCTTGGATTGCAAACGGGCCTTGATCAGCTTCACCCATTCACACCTCAGCCAGCAGAGTCTGTGTCCTTGCGGGGGCGGTTTTTTGGAGCTCAAGGGTGAGTCTAGGTTTTGGAAAGGATAGGTAATAAGGGAGGCACTTGATTGCCTGTGGCTTTTAAATTTTTTATTTTTTTAATTTAAGTATTGCCAATTAACAATGTTGTGTTACTTTTAAGCGTACAGCAAAGTGATACGGTTATATACATATATTCTTCAGATTTCTTTCCCTTATAGGTTATTACAAAATGTTGAGTACTATCCCTCAGGTTCTTATTGGTGATCTATTTTATATGTAATAGTGTACATCTGTCCATCTCAAACTCCTAATTTATCCCTCCCCTCCATGGCTTTTTTAAAGCTGCTTTTGTGAACTGGGCAAGAGTTTCCTCACCTGTTAGAACAGGGATAGCATCCACAGGACCAGAGTCTGTTCAGGCGTTTGGGTGGTCTGCAATGCGAGGGCACCGCCTTTAAGTGTGTCGCTTTTGTGTCGCAGCTGTTTGTTTACTGGGAGCACGAGGGTGGGCATGGAGTCCTAGAGAGGCAGGTGTGAGCCCTTGCAGACACTGAAAAGTTAGAGCGTGCACACCCACCTACATGCATTTGTCTTCTCACTGGGTCTGGGCATCCCACAAGTGCGCTTCTTACAACCACAGCTCAAAGCCCAATTCTCAGTCCTTCCTCCATTCTCAAGCTGACACGGGTGTGGGGGTGGGACAGAATGTGCATGCTGCCTGAGGTACGTGGCCCTCATGTTTGGAGGGAGGTGAAGTGGGTGACAGTGGGGTGCCCTTGTATACACAGCCAGGGGGATGCTCACTGGGATGCTGGAAAGATCTCCCAGGCAGAACTAAGCAGGCTGTCCAATAATAGAGCAATTAAAAAGAAAAAAACATTTTTTTTTCACTTGAGGAAGGGGTGATGTAGGCTAGGGTGGCCCTTATTGCCCATTCATTCCACAAGTAGTTTTTGAACATTACGTGGTTAGATGCTGTCCCAGCCCCAATTGGTCTCAGAATCCTCTGCCGACCTCCGCAGACCTAATGCTGTGATGGATGTGGGACACTGGTCTGCTCTGAACACTGGAAATATACTCACTTGTAAGTGAGGCTTCTACCAGGGATGATATGGGTGATGGTGATGGGGCCTGGACTTTCAGGGCGAGATCTCATTGGCTGGGACAGTCAGGGGTGGTGGGTCAGATGGGTGATGAACATGGCAATGGGCCAATCAAAGGTGAGAAACTTCTCAGCCACCCTCCTCCCACATCAGGCCCAGGGTGGAGGCAGTGGTGGCCCCAGGATGGGATCCGTCCCCTCTGCAGTGACCATGACCACAGACGAGGGGGCATGTAGGAGGTGCCAGGGGCTGGAGAAGCATGCGGGGGGCCCATCCCAGCGGACTTTTCTTGGCTTGTCCTGCCTCACCACTCTGAGTTCCCCCTTCACTCTGTTCTTCTCACCCTCCCACCATTTACCCCTGCCCTCTCTCAGTCCCTGATGGGGATGGCCCGAGGTATTCCCCAAAGTCCTGCGGGGCCCAGATCCAGGAGGTTTTAACACTCTGCAGTCCCAGTGCCGGCATTCGAGGCCAAGGAGTGGCCTCGGGAGACCTGGAAGGGGCGGGCCTGCGCTCCTCAGGGTCCTTGGTTGGAGCTCCAGGGCTGAGTCACAGCCCAGGGCCTGCAGCCTGTCAGTGCGCCTGGCTTTGGGCAGTGTGACTGACTGTGGATGTGGCTCAGGGGACACTTGGAAAGTTCACTTATTTTGAAACGCATCCCGTGCTCACAAAAGGCAGTAAATATTTTTCGGCCACTCAAACTCACTTCTGTATGTGTCAGGGTCCCTCCCGGAAATGTAGTTCAAGATAGTTCAGCCACAGAGACTTTAGTGGGGGCTCTTTATGCAGTAGTGGGCCAGGACCAAGAAGCCAACAAGGGGTGTGAGACCCCCAGGGGCAGCAGGAGGCTGGTGTTACCCCTGGACCTGAAGGGGCCTGGGAAGAGATGGTGTTCCTGGAATCCAGCCATGCAGGACCACAGCATCGGCCAGAACTGCCTGCCTTGAGAAGCAGGAAGAAACACCCTGAGTTTTCCCCCTGCCTGTGCTTGTGCTGGAGAGCAAATGAGCCCAGGTGTTACAGGTAGAGCGATCAGCCTCCTGGAGGCACAGAGCAAGGCAGAGACGCAGGGAGAAAGAATCTGAGGGTGGAGGGCCAGATAGAGAACAACCAGGACGATGTCTTCATCTTCATTTTTCTGTTGGGCGAGTTTGACTTTCTATATATTGAGATTTCTTTGAATAGCCACAATTATGTGGGATATGTCTAAGATATGATCATAAAATACTATGACCATTTTTGTTTTAAGCACACACAGTTGTACTTGGGAGACGCTGCACTTACTTGTGTGAAAATTTTGATGTTAAGAATGTTTTAGTCCTCTCTCTCTTTTTTTTTTTTTCATTTATTTTTATTAGTTGGAGGCTAATTACTTTGCAATATTGTAGTGGTTTTTGTCATACATTGACATGAATCAGCCATGGATTTACATGTATTCCCCATCCCGATCCCCCCTCCCACCTCCCTCTCTACCCAATCCCTCTGGGTCTTCCCAGTGCACCAGGCCCGAGCACTTGTCTCATGCATCCAACCTGGGCTGGTGATCTGTTTCACCATAGATAATATACATGTTTTGATGTTGTTCTCTCGAAACATCCCACCCTCGCCTAGTCCTCTCTCTTTAAGAACTGCTCTCAACATCACTTGTACCTTTAAAAAATTCCAGTTTCCTTGGAGAAGTACAGATCTTCCTCTCTTGAGGGCTGCAAATAGCCAAAGGGCCTGGAAGATACTCCAGGGCTCCTAGGACAGAATCCTGAAAAGAACACTGGACCTGGGAGTCAGTGGGATTCTCCATGACCCTGAAGAAATGAAGGCCCCCCGCTTTGAGCCTCAGTTTCCTTATTTGTAACGTGGATAAGGCATATATTCTCTAAGGCCGTTGTCAGTTCCAAGAGTCTCTGATCTTTACAGAAGCAAGGCTGGTTAATTACGTGGATAGGGCTGTTTGGGGTCAAAAGCAAGGCATGATTATAATGTAGTGCAACCAGTTTCCCCACATAAATTGTCTCCAATGTTTTGAGCAACAGCTCTGTTGAAATACTGCTATGTTCCCAGTGTCCCAAAGCCAAGTACTGCACCCCCAAGACTCTGCATGTCGCTGGCACATGTGTCTCATTTCTTGAGTCCCATCTTAGCTCTCTGGCATCACGCTTCAGCTGTGATGTGAGAGGTGCAGCTAAGCATGTGAATGATTTTTTTTTTTAATGGATTTATTCACTTTAAACCTATACAGAAATTGCAAGAATGACACAGTGAATATCCATATAACTGAGACTTCCCTGGCCATCCAGTGGTTAAGATTCTAGGCTTCCACTGCAGGGGGCATGGGTTCAGTTCCTGGTTGGGGGAACTAAAGATCCCACATGCCATGGTGCAGCCACACACACACAAATATATCCATATAACTTTCACTTAATGTCCCAGTTTCACCTTGTTGGTTTTAATCTCTCTCTCTTTAGATGTTATAATTATCATTGTATTTGCTGACTCATTTGAAAGTGAATTTCAAACACCATGACCCTTGACTCCTAAGCCCTTCAGCATGTACGGACATTCTCTTACATAATGGTATCAGAGCCAAATTTAGGAAACAGTATTGCTACTATTATCTGACATATTGCCCATGTTTAAATTTTGCCAGTTGCCTCAATGATTACAATTTCTTTCCAGCAATGAATATTTTCCCATTGAAGCCTCAACCATCCGTGATCCCACGTGACATATAATTGCCATGGTCTCTTTAGTTTCTTCGACCTGGAAAGAATTCCTCCTCCTCTTTTTGTTGTCATTTGGACACTGATTTTCGAAGTGTAAGGGGCCAGTTGTTTTGCAGAAATGTCCCCAGTGTGGGTTTGTCTGAGGACATTTCTTCACGCTTTGGTTCAGGTTTTGCCTTCTGGGGCAGAGAGCGCACAGAAGTGAAGTAAGGTCACCGTTCAGGACCCTCAGGACTCGGGTCCCTTGATGAAGGAGGAGATTGCCTAGTTTCTCCATTCTAACAGTACCGTGCTTTTTTCCCCCTTTGGAATTAACAAGTAAACCCAAGTTTTCAAGAAAGAAGTCCAAGTTTGGGCAAGTTTATTTTGCAAGCACACTTGAAAGAGCTGGTGGCCTGCACGCCTTGGCCTTGGCGGGCTCTCCGGCTGGGGTTTGGAAACTGGAGTTCTGGCTTCGGGCTCCGCAGCACAGAGCAGCTCTCTGTCCGTCCTCCCAAGGACAAAGAATTCGGTGCATGAATGCTTGCCATGGGGTGGGAATGCCAGAGTGTTTACCAGCCTCTGGAATGGCCGGGTGTCAGGCATTTGATTCCCGGGACTGACTGATCCCAGCAGAGGCGCTGTCCTGCATGGGCCGCAGCACAAGTGTGGGGAGCATTCTGCTGAGCACGGTGATTTCAGTTCCCTTTAAAACCCTCTGTTGTTTTCTGCCACAAACTTGAGGCCTGGCCTTCATGGAAAAACTTGCCAGCAGTGAGGCCAAGGATCAGAAAGAGTTAAGGATGAAAAGACCTTCTCTAGGGACAGGGCCTGCTGGCCCACAAAGTGCCCGTCTCCTGAGATTTCATGCTGGCTTCTCCCTGTGCTCAGTCATGACTCTTTGCGACCCCATGGACTGCAGCCCGCCAGGCTCCTCTGTCCATGTGGATTCTCCAGGCAAGAATACTGGAGCAGGTTGCCATACCCTTTTCCAGGGGATCTTCCCAACCCAGGGATCAAACCCAGGTCTCTTGCATTGCAGGCAGATTTTTTTTACCGTCTGAGATACCAGGGAAGTCCCCTAGCCCCCAGCAAGAAGGCTACAGAAAGGTGAGGTTCAGGGAAGTGAAGTAATCTGTCTCACCTCTTATAGCTGGAAAAGGTGACTCTCTCTAGGTCAATCTAGGCTTCCTGATTTAAAAAAAAATAAATAAAAATTTTTCCCCCTTTCCTGTGATGCCATTGCTGCTTCTCTGAGGAAGTTGGGAATTAATTTTTTTTCTGAGGAGGTTTTAGGAAATGACAGCTGTCTTTCAAAATTTGTAGGGTCTTGACCTTTTCAGAACTGAGATGTGTGTGCTAAGTCGCTTCAGGGCTATTCTTTGTGACCCCATGGACTGCAGCCCACCAGGCGCCTCTGTCCATGGGATTTCCCAGGCAAGAATACTAGAGTGGTCGGCATGTCCTCTTCCAAGGGATCTTCCTGACCCAGGGACCGAACCCTGGTCTCCTGCAGCTCCTGCATTGCAGGGGGGTTCTTTACCTCTGAGTCACCTAAATATTGTGTGCAAAGCCCTTTTCCTCAAGGAACCTACATTCTGACAGAGGAATAATAATAATGATGATAATGATAGCTCTCAGTTCTGCTGCTTCCTAGCTGCGTGATCTTGGGCAAATTCTCGCAACTCTCTGTGCCCCAGTTCTCTTATCTATAAGATGGCAATGATATGTTATCTCTTTCAAAGCTTTCTTGTGAAGATGCTGTAAGTTGACACATAATGTGCTTGGCATATAGTAAATACCGGAAAGGTCAGCCATTTCTATGGAATACTTACTTTGTGTTAGGCATTGTATATGTACTGTATATGCTTTATCTCTTTTGATTTCTACAACATCCCTCTAAGATGGGTATTGTTTTCCTCACATGGAAACTGAGGCTCAGAGAGATTAAGCAATTATTTTCAGGGTAACACAGCTAGTAAGTGGCAGAAATTGGAGAACTCAGGCAGCTTGGCTGGTTTCTGGTCCAGCCCAAAAAAGGCTCTTATTCATCTAGGGAGTAAGAGGAGGTTCCAGGCTTCAAAAAAAGTGAACTCTTGGCCTGGCTTCAGCCTCCTCAGCAGCTGCCAACCCCTCCCACCCAGTATTACCCAAGGTCTTTTCCCCTTTGGAGTATTCAGAGTATTCACTCTTCTGGATGATAATAAACAAGGGAGAGTCCACAATCAAAGCGTTTGCATTGTAACTGGCCCCACCCACTGTCCCTGACCACAGTCCAGGCAGCCTGGAGGCCCCTTCCACCACCCTCTCCAGTGGAAGGGTTGCCCCCAGCTGTGGGAATGCAGGCCAGCTGAGGCCCATTGGGCACGTCTCTGGGGGCGGGGGGGCTGAGAGCATGAGGGCTCCAGAGAGTAGTTTTGGGCAGGATGTGGGTGTGTGTACTCAGTTGAGTCCAACTCTTTGGGACCCTGTGGACTGTAGCCCACCAGGCTCCTTTGTCCATGGGATTTTCCAGGCAAGAATACTGGAGTGGGTTGCCATTTCCCACTCCAGGGGATCTTCCCAACCCTGCATTGGCCGGCAGATTCTTTACCACTGCACCACCTGGACAGTGGCTCCTAAAGTGGACAGTCTTCCTTATCCCTTCTCCTGCCGGCTTCCTGGGCTCCAAGGTTGAGGCCTCTCGGATCCTAGCCTGAGAACTCGCTAACGGTCATCTGTCATCCGTCACGGGAGTGAGCCAAGGACTTGCTCAGTCCCACCCACCCACCACCGGCGCCCCATCCAAAGGGAATGGGAAGGAACTGGAGCCTCCTGGAGTTTGGACCACTGGCTCTTTACTGTGGAGACTATGGGGGTCCGAGGGAAGAAAGAAGCAAAAAGCAAATATATAAAGAAAATAGAAGAGCGAGCCCGGGAGAGGATAGAGCGGGATATGGCGGCGTGGCGGGCGGTGTGGGGAGGGAGGGAGAAGCCAGTAGGGGTGGAGCGAAGCCCCAGGAAGAGGGGAGCGGAAAATGGGGAGGTTTGGAATGAGCAGCTGGGAACGTGACAGGGCGTGGTGAGGGAAGGAAAGAAGAGAGGCTTTACAGAGAGCAGGGACTTCACCAAAGGGCTTTGAGGGGATTTTAGCCCTCCTCCCCATCTAAGTCCCTCCTAGCGCCTCGAATGAATTTACGACCTAAATAAAACAGCACCCTTGCAATGTCAGGTTCTTCCACTCCAACCAGAAGCTAGATGACACCCCTAAGCTCCTCATAATGTAATCATGAGGCCGCTAGCGTCGGAGGAGTGAGAGAACCACCCCGAGAGCCGCGTTCCGGGAGAAGTGAGAGGGAGTGAGGGAAGGGGGTACCCGAGAGGTGGGAGGAGGGCAGTTTCTAGGGAGCCTCTGACTCCACGCCCCCTTCGGCGGAGCAGCCAATCGCCAGGCTTCATCCTGTACCCGTGACTCTTTGCCAGGCTGATTTTTTAGCCACCTCTGGGCTGCTGTGAGCCCCCAGCCCAGCATTGGATGAGGAAGGCTGGGTGCGGGGCACCGCGGGGACGGAAAAGGTGGGAAAGAAAGTGGGGGGAGGCTTCGGGAAGTTGCCGGAGGCCAGGTTCACACCTCCCAGGGAGGGCGTGGCCGCAGGAGCTAGCCCCCTCTCCCTGGTGGGTCCCTAAGCCCGAAGCATTGCGGGGACACAGGTTTTTCTCATAGTCAATCGATAGCTTTGTGCTCTGAGAAACTCCTGAGTGCTGGGAGAGCCAGGGCCCTGTATGTTAATACTTAGGGATGTTTACATTTAAAAAGAGGACTTTGGGGTCCCTGAGGGGTGGGTCCGTCTTGGTGGTTATTTCAGACCTTTGGGCAGGTCAGGTCTGAGTATTTTGGGAGAGGAGAGACTTTTAGGAAAGCCTCACAAACAGCGTGGGTAGGTGCCCGCCTTACTTTCTCCCCCAGGGGCCTGACATGGCTTCTTGCCTGGAGTTTGACCCCTGCCTGCTGCCTTTTTAGTTTTGTTTGACCACACCCCATGGCTTGTGGGGCCCCAACCAGGGATGGAATCCCTACAGTGGAAGCTCAGAATCTTAAACACTGGTTGTTGTTACTCAGTTGCTCAGTCCTGTCTGGCTCTTTGCGACCCCATGGACTGCAACATGCCCGGCTTCCCTGTCCTTCACTATCTCCTGGAGACTGCTCAAACTCATGTTGGTTGAGTCGGTGATGCCATCCAACTTATCTTATCCTCTGTCCCCCGCTTCTTCTCCTGCCCTTAATCTTTCCCAGCATCAGGATCTTTTCCAGTGAGTCAGCTTTTCACATCAAGTGGCCGAATATAGGAGCTTCAGCTTCAGCATCAGTCCTTTCTTTCTTTTTTTCTTTTTCTTTTTCATTTATTTTTATTAGTTGGAGGCTAATTACTTTACAATATTGTAGTGGTTTTTGCCATACATTGACATGAATCAGCCATGAATTTACATGTGTTCCCCATCCTGATCCCCCCTCCCACCTCCCTCCCCATCCCATCCCTCTGGGTCTTTCCAGTGCACCAGCCCTGAGCACTTGTCTCATGCATCCAGCCTGGGCTGGCGATCTGTTTCACACTTGATAATAGACATGTTTCAATGCTATTCTCTCAGATCATCGCACCCTTGCCTTCTCCCACAGAGTCCAAAAGTCTGTTCTATACATCTGTGTCTCTTTCTGTCCTGCATATAGGGTTATCGTTACCATCTTTTAAAATTCCATATATATGCGTTAGTATACTGTATTTGTGTTTATCTTTCTGGCTTACTTCACTCTGTATAATGGGCTCCAGTTTCATTCATCTCATTAGAATTGATTCAAATGTATTCTTTTTAATGGCTGAGTAATATTCCATTGTGTATAAGTACCATAGCTTTCTTATCCATTCGTCTGCTGATGGGCATCTAGGTTGCTTCCATGTCCTAGCTATTATAAACAGTGCTTCGATGAACATTGGGGTACACGTGTCTCTTTCAGATCTGGTTTCCTCGGTGTGTATGCCCAGGAGTGGGATTGCGCATCAGTCCTTTCAATGAATATTCAAGGTTGATTTCCTTTAGGATTGACTGCTTTGATCTCCTTGCAGTCCAAGGGACTCTCAAGAGTCTTCTCCAGCACCACAGTTCGAAAGCATCAATTCTTCATTGCTCGGCCTTCTTCATGGTCCAACTCTCACATCCTTACGTGACTCCTGGAAAAACCATAGCTTTTATTATATGGACCTGTGTCAGCAAATTGATGTCTCTGCTTTTTAATATGCTGCCTAGGTTTGTCATAGTTTTTCTTCCAGGGAGCAAGCGTCTTTTAATTTTATGGTTGCATTCACTGTGTTTAACCACTGGACCACCAGGGATTCCCATCCGCTGCTTGTCTTAAGGTGCCCCACTCCAACCCAGGTGAGGGAGAAGGCTTTTGACCACCTCTGGCTTTCCAGCCAGTGCCCAGTGGGTTTTATCTGGGGGTGTGGTCTCCTCCAGGGCACAGGGCTGGATCCTGGCCTCCAATCTCTGGCTTAGTGGGCAGGCAGTGGGGAGGGCTGGAATGTGAGCAGGCAGGAGAGGATAATGCCAGGGGCCTTTTCTGCTTGTAAGAGTGCAAGTTCCGCTTACAACTTGAATTTCAAGTGGACCCTTCAGGCAGATTAGGGAGGTCAAGTGAGAGTGTGGAGGCAGCCGGTGTGGATTGTCTAAATTCCTAGAAAATAAATTCTAGGAATTTAGCTGCAGGGGGGAGGTACGCCAGGTGGGTACTGCCAGTGCCATGTATGGCTGGGTTTAGAGTTTGTGGTCCAGGAGGACTGAAGGGGAGAGGGTGGCTTTTTGCTTTCCTTCCTCTATTCTAACATGCTGTATTCCAAAAAATTACTTGTTTCTTGAATAGTATCTAAGAGACAAATGAATGCTTTTGCTAAGGGCTTTAAAAATTTATTGCTTTTTTTTTTAATAAAAAAAAAAAAACTGAGCTGCAATCCTCTTATGGAGGAGAACCAGTCCCTGTAAATATTGTTTTTGGGAACTGCCCTTTGTTTGAAGTAATTATTGTCCCTAAAAATGGGAAATTACACATACTGTTTATCAAAAGGAAATAAACACCTTGGACTAACAGGGTTCTCGCCACTGGATGGTGATTCTAAACCTTGCCAGCAACCTGGGGAAACGGCCCTCACTGCACGTTGGGCTCACACACACTTTTGGTGTTTTGCAGTTTTTAAAGGGGAAACGGTTGGGTTCTGTGTCCCTCGAAGGCTGCTTGCCATGTTCTTGTTATGTGATCACGGAGGACCTTTGATAGGGCTTTTCTGGAGGCCAAAATAAGTCCAGGAAAAAACATGGGGAGTGGGGCGTGTCTCCCATTCGCTTTCCTCTGACTCGGATTGGCCCCTTGGTTGTTTTGTGTTCGCGGGTGTTTGGTGAGGGATGCTTTATTGAGACAGCATGTGGGTTCACACAGGGAAGAAAAGGTCTTGGAGGGGGCTCCGGGTGTGGCTCAGCCTTTCCTGCTCCACCCAAGGCCCCAGGGAGTGCGCCAGTGCTCCCCGACTTTTGACTCTGGTCATTGTCAGCCAAGGCAGCCTCTGGCCGGCCTCTCCAGCCACACCCAGCTCTTTCATCCTCTGCTCGCTCTAACCTCCTGGCTTTCAACAGACTTCTCTTCCTCAATGCTTCGAGTTTCAGCTTAGGGAATTTCCTCCTAGAAGTCTTCTTCCCCGAACACACAAAGGCCCCCCTCACCCCACATCCTCCTATGGTCTGCATGCCCATGTTGCTCTGTACTTTCCTGTTCTCAGCACTATTCGTATGAGATCATCAGTAACTGGTTGCTTATCTGGCCACCTCCCCCATTGGACCGTCAGCTCCTCGAGGGAGGAAGGCGGTTGGCTTGTTCACCAGCATGTCGCCAGCACAGTGCCAGGCACGTGGTATGCGACTTGTGGCAGAAACACCATTAGCCCTTCTATCATTCTCTTATCTCTTAATACACTTCCTCTTATCAACATAGGCTCCTATCCTCCTTCTGTCCATGACTGGTAGCTCCTTGATCTCCAAGGCATTCGCTTTGACTTTGGGTGAAAACCAACCAACCAAAAACAAACAAAACAAAATCCAAAAGCAAACAAAAGAAGCAAACACCAGAACTGATTCCCTAATAGGTTATTACACAAGTTGTACAAATCAGCTGCTCTCCTGGAGCTATTGATGAGCCTGACATAACTTCAGTGAAGGAGGGAAAGTCAGCAGATTTCAAAATCCACACTTTTCCAGTGTGCAGGACGGCCTTGTTAGGGGTGGAAAAGGAGATAGAGCAAAAGCTTGGAGATTCAACCTTGTAATAAACTATAATGTAAAAGAATCTGATATATATATATATATATATATATATATATATATGTAATATATATAAAACTAAACCACTTAGCTATACATCTGAAACTAACATGTTATAAATCAACAGTACTTCAATTTAAAATTTTTTTAAAAATTGGAGACTGGAACGGTGAAGAGCTGATCTAACCTGTAGGGCAGCAGCCTCAGAGGGATGGTGAGTGGGGAAGAGATCTGTGGGGGTTTCATAGGAAACAAAGGTGAGTCAGGGGTGGGTTGGAGATGGCCCCCACCAGAATTATAGCAGAGATTTAAACAAATATTTATTTAATTTTTTGCTGCACAGGGTCTTCATTGCTGCACTCGGGCTTTCTCTAGTTGCAGCGAGTGGAGGCTACTCTTCATTGTGGTGCACGGGCTTCTCATTGCAGTGGCTTCTCTTGTTGTGGAACACAGGTTGTAGAGTGCCCAGCCTTCAGTAGTTGCAACATGCTGGCTCAGTAGTTGTGGCACATGGGCTTAGTTGCTCTGAGGCAGGTGGAGTCCTCCCAGACCAGGGATCAAACCCATGTCCCCTGCATTGGCAGGCAGATTCTTGTCCACTGTGCTACCAGGGAAGTCCAGAGATTTTTTTTTTTGGCCGCACCGCATGGCATGTGGGATCTTAGTTCTCTGACCAGGGATTGAACCTGTGTCCCCTGCAGTGGAAGCAATGGAAGCGCAGAGTCTTAACCACTGGACTGCCAGGGAAGTTCCCACAGCAGATACTTAATGGCCAAGAACTGCACTTGAGGAAGGGGGAGGGGAAGAAAGCTGGGGTATTGAGGAGAAGACTCCCCAAATCTGATCAGTTTGGTCCAGTACCTGTGACTGGTATCTGAAATGTCACTTAAGACTGGGAAGTATGACTTTTGACTATTCTGTTCCCAATTGATTACTTTGTTTTTATTAATTAAAAAAAATACACCTTTCGGATGAGATTCGGATGCCCTGACCAATTTGTTTTATTAAGGGAGTAATACAAAGAAAGCACCTTCATTTTCCTCCCTCTTCCCTTCCTTCCTGGTGAGATCTGTGACCAGAAACCCCAGCCAGGTTTGCAGAGTTGGGTTTGCCCCCTGAAGCAAGTTGTGTTTGTTGTGGTCCGACTCTGCCTCCGTGGCATCTCACGGCCACCCTCCATCGGGCTCCCACTCCTTTCTGAGCCGGACAGACACAGTGACTGTGGCTCTGATGCCAGTGCAGACTGTTGCAGACTGAGACAAAGCCCTTGTGTATTTTGCTAGGAGGCACTTGGCCGTGAAGTAGAGACATGTGAGCAGGGGCGCATGTTTGGTGGCCGAGCACACGGCACTCACATCCACGCCTTTTGGGTGTTTGTTTCTAAGACTTCTTTGAGGACAGCGAGCCTGAGGTTTGGCAAATGTGCTTTTCTTTATCAGGTTTGGGCAAAGTCCTTCTAGAAGTAGATCTGGAAAAGATTTGGAGGCATCGAGATCAGAAATTTCCTGGGGAAGTGGTACGGAATTCTGTATTTTAAGACAGTGTTGTGTGTTTGAGCAATGTCCACCTCCAATTGCCAAGAGAGAGACACTATCGTCAGTCCCATGAAGATCTGTGCAAATGGCAGTTGACCCAGGTGCCCTGGGCTGGTTTCTTGTCCACAGAGCAGGGTCGTGAGCTGGGAAGGACTTCCCAGCTGAGGGTGGGAAGAAAGGATTATTACTTTAAAAATTAAAAAAGAAATTTATTCAAAGTTAGTTGATTAAGAATGTTGTGTTAATTTCTGCTGTATAGCAAAATGATTCCAATACAGTCTTTCTCATAATGGTTTATCATAGGATATTGAGTATAGTGCCCTGTGCTATACGGTAGAAACTTGTTGTTTATCTATTCTCTACTGGAAGGATTATTTGCTGTGTGAAATGGTGGGTCAGGAAACTCCCGGATTATTCTCTCAGTTCAAAGTGGAAAAGAAATGAATTTGGAGGTGGTTGTTTAACTTGAGATCTAGTCTGGTCAACGGGGCACGGCAGTTTTAAACCCACTAGGATCTTTAGAACTCCGCAAAGCTGCTCAACCTGCCCTGTGTCTTCCTGTCCGCCTCTCTGAGGGACAGCACGTAGGTTTGGGAAGAACAGGTTCAGACCTGTCCCTGATCATTAGCAGAGTCAGTCTTCACTAGCACACGTGACTCTCCAGGCCAATCACACGACCTCCCTCTCCCAGGACCTGTGTGAATTCGCATTGCAGGAAGCTGGCTGGGCCGGGTTCAGGTGGGGCAACCTGGTCCCTCTGAGGGATGATTTGAAGGCCTCAGGAGAGGCTGCCAGAACCTGAAATCTCTCCCTTGCTGGCTCGTCAAGGATGTCTGCAATTTCACTATTACTGAGTCATTCCTTTGTGTATATCGTGGGGCCCCCTCCTTGCTATCCTTCTCTGAATATGGGTTGGTCTGGGATACAGGATTCCCTTAAACTTTCCCTTTTCCCCTTAACTTTCCTTAACCCTTTCCCCTTAAACTGTATATTTAATCTCTTGCATAGGCTTCCTGGGTAGCTCAGCTGGTAAGGAATCTGCCTAAAATGCAGGAGACCTGGGTTTGATCCCTGGGTTGGGAAGATCCCCTGAAGGAGGGCATGGCAACCCACTCCAGTATTCTTGCCTGGAGAGTCCCGATGGACAGAGGAGCCTGGTGGGCGGCAGTCCATGGGGTCGCATAGAGTCAGACACCACTGGGCGATTAAGCACAGCACAATCTCCTTCATAAACCACAAATTCAGTTCCATTTTTGCTTTTCCCAACTTTATTGAGATGTAATCGGCATAAAATGTTGTGTTAGTTTTAGGTGTACGAAATAATGATTTGATCTATGTATATACTGCAAAATGATGACTTGGTTAAGCTTAATCTCAGTTCTGCTTTTTCATGTTGGGTCTCTTTGGAGTCACTTCACCTACTCTGTTCCCTATACCATTCAGCTTAGACAGGAAGCAAAGGGAAGCCGGGTGGCCTGGGGTGGGGACAGAGGAGTGGAGGGAGGGGAAGTGAGGATGCTGGGGACCGGCAGGTTCTCTCATGGCTCCCACACAGTCAGGGCTGCTGGGTCTTGCTCTGGAGACAGATGACACGTGAAGGGAGAGATGGTCTCCCTGCTTTTGGCCAAGGTAGAGCACCGGCAGCTCCCCCGCCAGCTCTCCTCTCTAATCTCATTTCCTTCCACTCACTGTCCTCTTCCTGTCCATCTCTCTGTCCCCCTTCCTGCTGGCTCCAGCCATCGTCATTCTTAAGCGGCCCTGTGAAGGCAGGAAGGGAACTCTCCTTGGTGGCCTTGAGCACCCAGGAGCTCCTAAGTCAGACCAGACTTGGCTGTCCCTTTCTTCCCTCCATAGTTTTCTCCCAATCCCTCCATGAGGCCTGGGTAGTGGCATTGCAGCTGACCAACTGCAGACACCTTTTCCTCTTTCTGTGGCCTCAAAGAGCTGACCCTGACTTGGGCATATTTTATCAACCCCTGCCTCTAACCCAGAGACCCCTCTGCCATCGCCAAAGGAGATGATGCCATAAACTCCTCTATAATGCAAACTTCATGAAGGCGCATATATATATATATATATGTTGGCCGCTGCACCGGGTCTTTGTTGCAGCACATGGACTTCTCTTGTGATGGTCCGTGGGCTTAGTTACCCTGCAGCATGTGGGATCTTAGTACCTTAACTAGGGATTGAACCCATGTCCCCTGCATTTGAAGGTGGATTCTTAACCATTGGATCACCAGGAAAGTCCCCTGAAGTCAGATATTTTGAAGATTCCCCAGAGTCTAGAACAGTGCCTAGCCCTGTAGCAGGTACCCAATAAATATCTGTTGAATGACCCTCCTCTTGTTGGAATAATCACCCTCCCAATGCTGATGGGCACTCGGGTGGACAGGTAGACATTTTTAGAGCTAACATTTCCAAAGATTTAATTTTTAATTATGCTATATAGCAATTAATTTTTGTAAAAATCTTAAACAAGGGACGTTCTCCTTGTTGCAAACCCATTTGCACAGTCCTCCGTAGTGCTGGCCACTGTCATCACCTTGGTGTGCCCCCCTGCAGACATTGCTTGAAGTTTTTGGACATATCTGTTCAATAACCCAGTTGTCTACAGTTTGGTGGGTTAAAAGAAATCATAAATAAGACCATACCATATTGTCTTGCAATGTTTTTTTTTCTGCCTTAACAAGATGTTTTGGAGATGTTCTGTGTAGGTAGAGACAGATCTATTTCCTTCTCCTTCACTGTTGTGAATTATTTCATGGCCCAAATGAAGTATTGTATATTGCATGTCATTACCCATGTCTACAAACAGCCTGGCACGTGCCATTTTGAGCACACATAGAAGGATTTTACTTGATTACCTAGTGGTGAAATTGCTGGACAAAGGAGCACGTGCATGTAGCATTTTAATAGCTGCTCCCAATCATCCTCCCAAAGACTTGTATTCTTGTACATTCTGGGTGTGAAAGCCCATGCTTTCTCTATACCCTCATTGATTTTTATCGAGCTCTGTTATTTTTCACCAATCTGTTGGTTAAAAAAAAAAACAACAACAACATGATCTCATTGTTAGAATAAAAATTTCAGTTCAGTCTTCTTGGCCAGGAAACTGTGAGTGATTCACAGTGGTAACAAAGTCACATGTATAGTAATAGCCCTATTTAACCAGGATGTGCTAGGTTACTATTTTACACTGAGTGAGGAGGTCTCTACTCTTTTGCCTGGGAATATAGTCATGTGTCAGTTTTCTCCACACAGTTCTCTACAGTCTTATCCATGTTAAAACCCAGCGTCTGGGGTCGTGGAGGCCCCCTGTGGAATGACTCCCCTCCGCCGCACCACGTAGCCTTTCTCCTCTGGAGTGGCTCCAGCCAGTTCTTTGGTCACAGCCCGCCCTTCCCTCACGTCCTTTCCTGCCACACAGTGGTCATGTCCTGGAATGACGAGGCTGATTGTCGGGTCTGACGCAGCAGCGCGTTCTCCGAGCCTGGCCTCCCAAGCTTCTCCTTTGATCAGCGCCGGACACGTCAGCAGAAGTTGTTGGTTTGTCCCTTGCTTGGCGTAGATGATATCGGGTCTATCTTCTGGTACATCAGAAGCTGTACCACTGGCTGGACCTTGTCTTAGTCTTTCCCAAGCTCACAGGTCACCTAGTCCGATGTTTTCCACAGAGGATTCCCTTTTATTTATTTATTATTAAAAAAATTTTTTGGCCATGCCATGAAACATACAGGGTCTTAGTTCCCTGACCAGGGATCGAACCCAGTGTCCCCTGCAGGGGAAGTGTGGAGTCTTAACCAAAGGACGACCAGGGAGGTCCCGAGGAGTTCCTTTTAAAAGGAAAAACTTTAAGAGCGTTCACAATTTTACGCCATTTAATTTCATGATTCTTCTCTGTGCCCACCTCAGCATCTTGGGTTCTTTCTTTTATTTTCCTCATCATCCATATTCAGGAAAATGCTGAAATGGTGGCTGTGAAAGGATTTTTCTCCCTGAAAGTTTTCTCTGGGCTTGGTTCTCTTACTAACATGATACAGCTTAGAATCATTTAGTGCCTTAATATTTATCTCTGGGGATTGAATTGGACTCATCACTTAGTACGGCTGGATTTAATAATGGTTTCTGCCCGAGGTTTACAGTTTTTAGAGAGAACATAGGATTTTAAGGCTGTGTGACTTGTTTTGATGGTTTCGGATTAATTTCCTATTTGTATCAGAAATTCACTTGCTGGATGATTTGATTATTTCCTTTCCTAAAGTCAGTTGAAACCAAATTTGTTTTTTACTCCTTTATCCAGTCCAACTGCTACAAGAATCTTTTTTTGATGGTTTATTAATAGTAATATTATTCTGTTATTTCTAAAGCACTCTAGTTTTGGCTACGAGTTTTGCTAACAGGACACAACAATACAATCTATGTAATTAGCTTAGGACCATACTTTCTTCAGGATAACTTCTTCTTTTGGATATCTTAGTAACTTTGCCTTGGACTTTTTTTTTTCCTTTCATATTTTCTAATATATGCTGCAAAACATGAGTGGATGGTTTGGTGGTTTTGAGTGTGGGTTCATGAACCACATGGCCTGCTTTCAAATCTCAGCTCTACGACTTCCCAGCTGTGCGATCACAGGCAACTTATTTAAGGCCTCTGTGTCTGTTTTCATGCCACTGGTTGTTAAAGAAATGCAAGTTCAGTGAGTCCCCTACATAGGAGCCTTCAAGCTGTGAACTTTCAAAGAGTCCAATGTGCTTGCCGTCTCCTGTTGCTGACGATCCTTCAGCTCTACCATCTCTCACGTGTTCTCCCTCCTCCAGTTGGTAACTCTTGCCTGTTTGCGCGATGCCAGCCCCTGTATGCCAGCTGGTATACTGCAGTACTGTACTTTTCAAGGTACTCTACTGTAAGATTAAGACTGTTTTATTTTTGTGTTTGTTTCTTTTTAATGTATTATTTGTGTGAAAAGTATTGTAAACCTATTGCAGTCCAGTACTAGACAGCCAGTTGTGTTAGCTGGGTACCTAGGCTAAGTTTATTGGACTTGCAAGCGTGCTCTTGGAAGGAACTTGTTTGTATGTAGGGGACTTACTGTGTCATTTAACTGAAAGAGCGAATACATGAAAAAAGCAGTCGATGGAAGCTATTGATATTAACACTGTTCTCCACAAACTGGTTTCCATGTTGCTGCCAGACAGGATTCTGACATTGGCCAGGGAATTCTGTGCTTAGATAGACTTTGCGTCCTGATGGCACCCTTACTTCGAGATGCTGGGAACCCTGCATTGGAGATCTAGGGAGATCTATTGGAGAAACCACATAGATTTCAGGGACTCTTTTCATGGAATCCAATCCACTGGTTCGCCCTCCTGCCCCATGGCGTCCAGTTCAGCATGGTACAGAGAAAAGATGCACAGTGGACAGTCACTCACGCCTTCCTTGCTACGCATTCTTCACTTGACAGCATCTTGTTCCTCAGTGCTGAATTATACCTTATCTCTTTTCTTCTGCCACTGCCAAATCCTTGAGGACCGGGACTGGGTCTGCTGCACTGAGACACCTGAAATGGCATTGTCCATCTCCATTGTAAGAGGGTCACTGGGCTTCAACAGAAGGATGTCTTTCAGCTGATGCCAGCTCCCTTCTTAACATCCTGTTATCTATTCTACAGACAGAGCTTCCAAGCAAGGGGTGGGATAGATTGGGATGTGCTGGGATATAAAGGTGGGCCCCTGGTTTTATTTATGCATTATTATTTTTAATAATAATAAATTTATTATTTATTTACTTTATTATTGTTTTTATTTTTGACTGCACTGGGTCTTCGCTGCGGCACGCGGGCTCTCTCCAGTTGTGGTGAGTGGGGACTGCTCTTCGTTGCGGTGTGTGGGCTTCTCACTGCGGTGGTTTCTCTTGGAGCACAGGCTCAAGAGTGTGTGGGCTTTAGCAGGTGTGGTATGTGGGCACAGGAGTTGCGGTGCCTGGGTTTATCTGCCCCCTGGGATGTGGGATCTTCCCCGGCCGGGGATCCAACCTGTGTCCCCTGCATTGGCAGGCGAATTCTCAGCCATTGGACCACCAGGGAAGACCTGGGTTTTTTTCTTTTTCTTTTTTTGTACATATAGTACGCATTTGAGAAACATTAAATGGTTGGATGATTTGATGTGCGACTGGTAACAACCCTTGTCCTTGTTGTTAGAACCCACCACAGCGGTCAGTCCTGGAACGCAGAGAGCAGAATAAACCCGAGGAAGCCACCAGCCAAGCCCAGGCAGAGTCAGTCTCCACCCCAAACACAGGTGAGAGAAGGTCATGGGGACTGAAAGAACGGTGACTTGAATCATAATAATGATACCTCCATCCAGACATGAGGCTCACGGGAACCTCCACAGATGACCAAGCCTTCCTGGACCAGAAGTCACTCAGCAGAGAGCTGGTTCAGAACACCGGGGACCCTGCCCCTCCCTCTCCAGGACCTAGAAATTCAAGTCCTCCTCTCGCCTTTCAGCTATTTGAAAAGTCAATGGAAAATGCACTCACTCTGGAGGAATAATTGACTCCTTCCACAGGAGTCTCAGGGTTTCTTGATACTTAGAACTGTTAACACTCGTGGCATATATGGGACGTTTACACGGTTATAGGACAGTATCTGGGTGTCCCTCGTGGCTCAGACGGTAAAGAATCCACCTGCAATGCGGGAGACCCAGGTTCGATCCTTGGGTTGGGAAGATACCCTGGAGAAGGAAATGCAACCCACTCCAGGATTCTTGCCTGGAGAATTCCGTGGACAGAGGAGCCCGGTGGGTCACAGTCCACGGGGTTGCAGAGTTGGCCACGACTGAATGACTAACACATACAGGGCAGTATCTGTTGAACTTGGAGTTCAGAGTGGGGCAGACACCCGAAATTTAGAACTTAAGGGTTAGTATCTACTGGTGGAGCTCTACCCGAGTTTAGGAGAAAGGCTTGTAAAGGAAATGCCTTCTCCAGAGGGGAGACGCCCACATGAAGGGCAAGATGAGAGGAAGAAGTAACCGTGGGAGGAGGAAATCCTGCTTGCAGGAAGCTTAATTTGGGCTGCAGTCAGGTCTTGGGCTTACTGCATTTGAGGTGGTTGCAAACACTTGAAAAATCAGGAGATTTCCAGAAAATCGGGGATGGATGTATTCAAAAGGAACAGCCTAGCTTCTCTTGAAGTGTTGAAATCTCTGCCATGTGTGCATCTCACGTTTCACCACCAGCTGGAGCAGAGTCATGGCCTATCCCCTGGGAAACTGGGGTTTCCTGTCCTTTTGTCCCATGGACACCCCCCCACCACCTCCTCCCTCCCCGAATTAGCCTTGCTTCCTGAGGCTAATCCCTCCAGGGTTTTCGTACTTCCCCTTCCCTCACCTCTTGGTTGCCCCTACTCTCCCTGGCACCCCACCTCTATCCTGGCATCTCCCAATAAATATGCACGTTCCCCTCCCCGCTTGAAGAAACCCTCCTTCAGCCCCTCCCCCTTCTTACCGTGGTATTGTCCCCGTAGTGCCAACCTGCTTGAAAAGGTCACCTGCTTTTCCCATCACCTCTGCCTCCCGCGCCACTCACTCTGGCGCCCCGCCCCCTGCCACGGAACTTCCTCCGTCTCCACCCAGAGCTGTTCTCGCTCATCCTTCATTCCGCCCAGGGTGGTCTCAGGGCACTTGATGCTGTGCCTTCTCCCTTCTGGAAGCCCCCTCCTGCCTTGGCTTCGTGATTTCTGGCTGTTTATTGTGGGCTCTTAGGGCTTCCCTTGGAGAAGGAAATGGCAACCCACTCCAGTGTTCTTGCCTGGAGAATCCCAGGGACGGGGGAGCCTGGTGGGCTGCCATCTATGGGGTCGCACAGAGTTGGACATGACTAAAGTGACTTAGCAGCAGCAGCAGCAGGGCTTCCCTGGTGGCTCAGCGGTAAAGAATCTTCCTGCAGTGCTGGAGACATGGATCCATCCCTGGGTTTGGAAGATCCCCTGGAGGAGGAAATGGCAACCCACTCCAGTATTCTTGCCTGGGAAAACTCACGGACAGAGGAGCCCAGCAGGCCACAGTCCATGGGATCCCAAAGAGCGGGACATGACTTAGCGACTAAACAACAACAAAGTTCCCTGGCTAGGGATCGAATCCGGGTCCCAGCAGTGAAAGTCCTGAGTCTTAACCACTGAATGGCCAGGGAATGCCTAGTGATTTTGCTTCTGTCTGCATGGTTAGGACCACTTCGTCCTCCTTTCCCAGGCCCGTAACGGCCTCCTCTTTTCCCATAACCTCACAAATGGCAGAATTCCTTGAGCACCTATCCTGAGTCTTCATTTTTCTTGCTGGGGACTCTCTGGGCAACCTCTTGGGATTGCTCATGCTTAAACCTGCTTTCCAGCACTGGGTCCAGCTCTGCCTCCCCTCAGAAAGAAAACTCAGACCCCCGTCGAGTTTCCTTTGCCTCTGATCAGCTCTGTAACCACAACAGTCATCCCTGCTCCTTCTTAATATCCCCGACATCTTAAATTTTCGTTTACTGCAATTATCTCCTAACTGGTTTGCCTGTCTTAGACCTTTCCTTCTATGAGTGGAGTGGGCTTTAAGTAGAGGCCAGTCTAAAATAAAAATCAGATCATGTTACTCCCCTGCTTAAAATTCTTCAGAGGCTCCTCTTGACTTTCAGGGTGAAGTTCACGTCCTTGACTTAGCACCCAAGACTGCCATGACCTCCTTCTATCTCATCACCCGCCGCTTGTACCGTTCATCCCAGCCATACCCAAAGGCTTGCTGGTACCCAGGTTCATGATGCTGGTCCCTGCTCCTGTCTTCATGATGCTCCTCCACACTCCTTCTGCCCTCTGTTTATCTGGGCCTGCGAGTCACCACCCCAGACACCCTGAGCCTCCGGGTCTGGGCTCTGTGCTCCTCCTGTGTGCTTTTCAGTAGTTCCGGGCACCCCTGTTTCAGCTCCAACAGTACTGGGCTTCTGCCAGACTTCACCTCCCCTGAGGACCCAGGAAGGTCCCCAGGATGGCATGCCTGGCACGTCAAATAGAGAGATGATGGCAGGTGCCGGGAGCCAACACACGAGACCCTACCCATGACAAGGCCATGAGGGAGAAAACCTGATGGGCAAGGCGGATCAGGTTTTCAGGGGTTTCGAAAAGGCCAGCTCATGAGATCCCACCCATGACAAGGTCACGAGGAGAAAGCTTGACAGGCAAGGCAGATCAGGTTTTCAGGGATTTCGAAAAGCTGCCCCCGGCACTCACCTTAAAGGTGATATCTATCTTTCTGATGCTTGCCTCAATGGACTACTCCCTAATTTCTGTGACACAGGCAGGAAGGCCTTCCCCGATCTCTTCCCAAATAAGAATCAATTTAGAACGTTAATCAATAAGTTTCCCAGGTGGTGGTATTTTATGAGATTATTCAGGGTGAAAGGAGTGTTTTAATTTAAACTCCTTTGCTGGTAGTTTGTTAGCCAAATGCATTTATGCCCTTGGTACTAATATGCATGATTGCTTATAATATCCTAATCATAAAATAGCATAAAGAACCTGATTATATAAAAGCCCTAATAGATATAGAGCCCTTTTAAGGGGTAAAGGAGTCCTATTAGAAAACACAAGAAAAATTACTCTACAGGTGGTTATTGGGTTGTGATTTGCTTCTGTGTTTTTGCTTGCTGTATTTTTGCCTTTAATGTGCTAAGGTTGTGTTATAAAAACCATTGTTAATATAGTTAAAGATCTAGAGAAATAGAACTTAGCCCTAGTGTGGTAACAATGAGGTGGTTGTTAATTGTCAGCCAGGAGTGCTAGGCAGAAGCTGCCTCACCAAAGTCACAGAGTCAGTGTGGGGTAAACTTCTTAGATAAACGCAACTGACAACTTCTGCAGAAGGATTAATTTTTGTGTTAACAAGGTTATACTTCTACTCTGTACTTCTACTCTCTACTCCCTATGAGACTGCTACCTTTCAGTTAAGGTCACCATAGAAACAGAAAATAGGTTTACATTCACCTGACTTGCATAAAATGTTAATAGGCCCCCAGGCCAGAAGATAATGTACAAGACCCTCATAAACAAAGAAGTACGCAGAAAACACCCTGGTTTCGTGAAGGACAAGCTTACGTAATGTTAAACTATCTTCCCCTTAGAAATGTATTAACTTAGGGTATAAAAGCTATGGTAAAAAATAAAGCATTGCCAGACTCTGCCAGACTCTCTGCACCCTTGTCTGGTCATTCTCTCTCTCTCTCTCTCTACCTCGCAGACTTGGCCCTATCAAGTCTGGTCTCACGTGTCTTCTATCTCTCGCCGACACCGTTCATCCTGAGGGTACCCCCTGGATCCTGCTGGGGCTGGACCCCGGCAGGCAGGAGCTTCTGGCTGGCTTCCCAGCACTCACATGGCTGTGTATTCCTCTCTTGTTTTCTTGGGAGCAGCTTCTAGACTCTCAGTGTTTGCATTTTCAGCACTATATATATATATATATATATATATATATATATATATATATATATATATATTTGGTATGATGTACCTTGACATTTATTAAGTGTCTCAAGATTTAAAGATGATGGAGACTTGACCTCTTTCCCTAAAGGATTTATTATACACTGGGTGCATCCATCACATGTCTTCATTCAGTGAGTATTTATCAACAGCCAGCACAGAAAGAGGTAGAATTAATGCATCCAGGCACAGGGATTCATGTAAAGTCTGCGGAGCTTAGAAGAACTTGCTGTGGTTTTTCATCTTCACAAGCTTTGCTTTAAATGACGGGAGAAAGATTACAGTTAGCCTTGCCAGGGACTCCTCTATCGGCCAGGTCACAGGCTTTTCCCTGGTCACAAATGTTTCCTTTGAAACCTGCTTGCATGGCCCTCACTTGCGTGGACTTTGAAGTCAGGGTTTTGTGTAAACATGACTTCACCAGAAACAAACCTTTCCTGCCCCTGCCATTGGCCTCCAGCTTTCTCTGCATCAGCTTCTCAAGAGAATTCTGCTGTGTCCCTTCATAGTTAAACACACAACAGAGCTTGGGGCTGGCTTTCTCACGGCAACGCTGCTGTCCGCTCTTGCCATAAAGTCTCTTTTTGTAAATAAACAGAAAAATCAGTGTGTCTGATCTGAGAGCCATGGCTGGACTTGGAGATAAGGCTGTGGAGTTCACACCAGTGGGGCTTTTGGATGGAGACATCTGGCCCCATGGTGTTTTAAATCCTTAAGAGGGTTTTGGAAGATGAACTGTTGGAAAGTGTCATCTATAAATGTCAGCTCCCAAAGTCGCCATGCTGCATGTCGCACTGTCTGGCATTGAGAGCTGGGTAGCCTAGTGGTTAAGAGCTCCACTTCGGAACTGGGCTGCTTGGGTTTGACTCCTGTTTCCGATACTCTAATCTTCTAATGGGGGGTGAGTTCCAGTTTCCCCATTTGTGAAATCAGGATGAGTTGAGTATTTCCCTTGAGTGGTGGTTGTGAGGATTAAGCCAGTTAGTAGCTGTGCAGGGCTTAGACGCAGAGTAAGTACTTGGTGATGTGAGCTCTTGTATAATTATGCCCTTTCATCAGCTTCTCAGGGGCCGTTAAACGCCATGACTTTCTCTGGGTCACCAAAGCTGTCATCAGGTCTCCCCACCTCTGGTGGCCCACAGCATCTCTGAGCCCGTTGTCAATCCCCTTTGCTCACTTTGTATCTCTGACCATCTTATTCCAGTCCTTTCTCTCTTTTTTTTCGTCTGCGCTGCAAGGTTCATAGGATCTTAGTTCTCTGACCTGGAATGGAAACTGGGCCCCTGGCAGCGAGAGCCCTGAGCTCTAACCACTGAACCACCAGGAAATTCCCAGTCATACCTGTTCCACGTTGTTCTTTCTGCCTGGAATAGGCTTCTATTGCATCTCTTCCCATCCCCCAGTGCTCTCCTTCTTTCTATTTTGAATCCCTCTTGGTGGATTGGGTACAGAAACTATAGGGAAACTCTAGGATGATTTGAGTTTTTTTAAATTTATAAATCTCTAAAGCTTTCTAGCGGAGAAGGTAATGGCACCCCACTCCAGTACTCTTGCCTGGAAAATCCCACGGATGGAGGAGCCTGGTAGGCTCTGGTCCATGGGGTCGCTAAGAGTCGGACACAACTGAGCGACTTTACTTTCACTTTTCACTTTCATGCATTGGAGAAGGAAATGGCAACCCACTCCGGTGTTCTTGCCTGAAGGATCCCAGGGACGGGGGAGCCTGGTGGGCTGCTGTCTATGGGATCACACAGAGTCGGACACGACTGAAGTGACTTAGCAGCAGCAGCAAAGCTTTCTAGAGCCCTTGCCGGTGGACTAACCTGTGAGATTGCCATCTATTTTTTTTAATTGTAAAATATGCATAAGATTTTCTGTTTTAACCGTCTTTAGCTGTACAGTTCAGTGGCATGAGTATATTCACATTTGTTGTGCAACCATCACCGCTCTCTGTCCCCAGAACATTTTCATTTTCCCAAACAGAAGCTCTGTACCTATTAAACAATAACTTCCCCTTTCTTCTCTCTACTTCCTGGCAACCACGATTCTGTTTTGTATCTCTATGGATTTAACTACGTTAGGTTCCTCGTACCAGTGAAATCATACAACATCTGTCCTTTGGCGGCTGGCTTACTTCACTCAGCATAATATCTTTAAGGTCCATCCATGTTGTAGCATGGGTAAGGATTTCCTTTCTTCTAAAGGCTGAATTGTATGTAAGGTCACATTTTATTTATCTGTTCATCTGTCGATGAACATTTGAGTTGTTTCCACCTTTTTTTTTTTTTTGGCTACTCCCCACAGCACATGGGATCTTAGTTCCCCGACCAGGGACAGAACTTGTGCTTGCTGCATTGGAAGTGTGAAGTCTTAACCACTGGACTGCCAGGGAAGCCCCTCTTTCCACTTTTTGGCTGTTGTGAATAGCACTGCCACGAACACTGGTGTACAAGTATTAATATCTGTATAAGTTCCTGCTTCAGTTCTTTTGGGTGTTATACTCAGTAGTGAAATTGTAGTATCATAATGGTCCAACTTTTATGCGCGGTTGACTTTATAAATCAAGATCAGAGCTTGAACACCTGCTGGGAAAATTCTCTTGACCTCCCTTCTCCCCCACCCCCACCCCGCCCCAGGCCCTCTCATGGACTTTATCTCCATCAGGGTCAACTCTACACTCAGGTTCTTCCGGCTAAAGCTCTGGTGTCATCCTGGGCGTCTGGAATTCTTTTACATGGTTAGACAATGAGCAGTTCCCATTCGGTCCATCCTCTGTATCCAGAATTGAGTCACTTCTCTCACCCCACCTTTGCTGCCCGGATCCAGGCCCCCACGGCTCTCATCTAGATCAGGACAGTGGTTTCCTGACTGCTCTCCCTGTTTTGATCTTGGTCCCCCTGTGATCTCTTTACGAGCACAATTGGTTCAACCTTTTAAAGACATTATCGGGCTTCCCTGGTGGCTCAGTGGTAACGAATCCACCTGCTAATGTAGGAGATGTGGGTTGGATCCCTGGGTCAGGAAGATCCCCTGGACAAGGAAATGGGAACCCACTCCAGTATTCTTGCCTGGAAAACTCTTCGTGGACAGAGGAGCCGGGCAGGCTATAGTGGCAAAAAGACAGACAGGATTGAGCGACTAACACTTTTAAGACATCAGTCAGGTAATGTTATTCCTGTTGACCTTCTAGCATCTCACTGTCCATCTCACTTGAGGCCAAATATAAGTGTTTGCAAAGGTCTGTTAGTCCTCACTGCTCTTCTGACCTTATTTCTCCTTCCCTCCTCAGCTCAGGCCATGAATGTCCCCTCACTGTTCTGCCTCAGGGCTTTGGAGTTTTTGGAGAACTAGCCTCGAATGTTCTTACCTTGACAAACCCTTCACCCTTCAAGGTCACCTCTGGAGAGCGCCCTGCTCTGAAACTTTAAGGTAAAAAGCTCTCACTGTCCCGACTCCAGGCATTACTCATGTCTTTTACCCACTTACTTAGCGCTTTCTGACATAGATTCACTCCCCAGTTTGTTCATTTCCTTCCTCCTCACTAGAATGTGTGTATGTGTGCCCAGTCGTGTCTGACTCTTTTGTGACCCCATGAACTGTAGCCCGCCAGGCTCCTCTGTCCATGGAATTCTCCAGGCAAGAATACTGGAGTGGGTTGCCATTTCCTTCTCCAGGGGACCCAGGGATCGAACCCACGACTCCTGCATTGGCAGGCTGATTCTTAACCAGTAGTACCACCTGGGAAGCCCCCTCATAAGCTTCATGACGTTTGGTTTTGTTTGGTTTCCTGTCATATTCTCAGTGCCTCTAACAGTGCCAGGCACATACTAGGTGCTCAGTTTGTATCTGTTCCATGAATGGATGGATGGTGCTGTGAGGTCCCCACTCGAACGGCCCACAGGTGCTCCTAGTCTCTGAGAAATGTGCAAACACATCAAAGTCCCACTGCTGTTAGGCTCCAGTCTCATCCTTGTGGCCCAGGGCAGCTTCAAAAGGAAGCAAACTGGGTTGATCACTTTTTGCAACTCTCTTTAGCCTTAGCAGTTCTTATAAGTGCCCCTGATTGCTGTAAAGATTTATCCTGTAACAAACAGCCCTTCAAAAACCTGTATCATATTCAGGTTCCCCAAACTGGACTCCAAGTTACCTTCTCAGGGGTTCAAGGAGTCTTCGTGTTAGTCCTGCTCAGTCCTGTCTGGCTCTTTGCCCTCCAGGCTCCTCCGTCCATGGAATTTTCCAGGCAAGAATACTGGAGTGGGTTATCATTTCCTCCCCCAGGGGATCTTCTTGACCCAGGGATTGAACCAGGTCTCCTGCATTGCAGGCACATTCTTTACTGTCTGAGCTACTCTCACCTATACAAACCAGCTATTGTTTTTACGACAACCTAAGGGGGAAAAATGGAAACAGATTCTTGGTCTTTTAAGGACTGAATGAAGCTAAGGAATTAGTTATGTGAGTGGGGCCAGGGTGCTTGCATTTGTGTGTGGGCTATGCTTGGTGCTCGCGGACCCCCTGAAATGATGGTCTTTAACTCTTATTGTTTAAACTGGGGTCACTGGTTCATGGATGTCTTCTTGCAAATCCATGATAATTTCTTCCCCTGTAAGTGTGTCTGAATGAGGTATATTCAGACTGCACAGCTAATAACCACGAGCTACAGTGCAGACTGAAATACAATACAGGAGAGAAATCTTCCAGGGTCCAGGCCACAATTTCACATGGGTCTGAGTCAGCCTGGGGCAACGGGGTATGACGCAGAGAAAAGAACATGGTCTTAGAGTCAGGTGACTGGAGTTGGAATCAATCTTGGTCTCAGAACTAACTGTGTGACCCTGGGTTTGTTGGCCCATCCCTTTCTGGGTTTCATTCTTGCTTGATAAAATGAACCAGAGAATCTTTAAGTTCTCTTCCAACTCATGCTTCTCTTTTGTGAGGTATGTTGGGCAGAACTGCTCATTTGGACACCAGGAAATGTACCCTGTTGGCACCAAGCCCTGAGTACTAGCTGTGAGGATAACAGTGACATTACTGAGGTGTCCATTCAAGGCTCGTCTTCTCTGAGTGGCCTTTGCTAGGACTGTACCTAGAAATCACACCTCCATTTCTATCCTATTTACCCTAGTTGATTTTTCTTCATATTCGTCTCCTGTACTTTTGAGGAAATCTGATCTTTATTAAAGTTATTTCTTATTACCTATCTTCTACTTCTAAAAGTAAACTCTATAAAGAGGGTGTTTTTTTTTTTTTTTCCTCTCTCAAGACTGTGCCCCAGTGCCTTGAAACAGTATCTGTCTCTTAGTGGGTACCTAATCAACATTTTCTGAATGATTTTGGCACCTCCTCTGCTTTGGGTACTGTGCAAAGTGCTTTATATTTTAATCAATAAGTGCATGAAATAAGTATTATTATTAGTCTTGTGTATTGGCTGAGAAAATTGAGGCATCACAAAAATCAGATAACTTGCCTGTAAGTATCAGAGCTGAAATGTGAACCCAGGTAATTGCTGGATTCATCCTTAGCCTTGGCACCTCTCAGCCAAAAGGGCTATAGTGCCAAGTGCATCAGGTTGTACTGTGTCTCTGTTTTTTTCCCCATTCTTTTCTGCAGCTCTGTGTATGGGGATGGGGAAATTAACCCCTCATTTATTGAGAGGTTATATTGTATATTCTTGGCTCCCTTGATGTAAGTTAATTAACTAAAAAAGGATGGTTTTGTTTCTGGGCTGTCTGTTTCATTGATCTAAGTGTCTGTTTTGACTATTACAGCTTTGTAATATAGTTTAAAATCAGGACGTGTGATGCCTCTAGCTTTGTTCTTCTTTCTCAGGATTGCTTTGGCTATTTGGAGACTGAAGATTTTTTTTTTTTTTCTGTTTCTGTGAAAAATGCCTTTGGAATTTTGGTAGGGATTGGATTGAATCCGAGGAGTGCTTTGGGTAATATTGACAGAAATCAAGCTCTCAGAGTCCTCCTTGACTGCATTTGCCTACTCTGACTGTGCAGAGAATTCACTGTGCAGAATTATAGAACTGAGTGGTTTGTTAGCTCTCCTCTGGTTCCAGCAACCTCTTCATTTTAAAGCTGAAAAAAGAGAGACCTGAAACAGCGGAGTGCCTCTTAACTCCCATGTTATCTTGATGTATGGACTGACTGATTCATGAACTTTCAGCAGTCTGGGTGGTAAACCAGAAGTCCCCTTGGCAGTCATGCTGGGAGCCTGCACAGTGTTGGGGCCTCCCCCATCCTGATACTATCACCACCTGCTGGCCCCTTGGGCCCTGGACCTTTGAGATCTTCCATTACTTGAGGTGCAGTTCAGTTTCCCCGGAGTAGATGCTGGCTGAGGGCCCTGCCTCTGGTCAGGCCACTCCGAAGACAGTGCTTCTTAATGTGAAAACCACATCTGTCAAAATCTCATCTTCTTGGTGTTCAAGATGCACCAGTAGGATGGGTTTCAGGACCATTCTGAGGGCATTTTTGCGTCTTCCTGCTCCTGATGATTTGTCCCCAACTTTTCCCTCCGAGGTCTCTTAGGGGTTAAATGCTACCAGGAAGAAGCAGGGCAGTTTCTCCTCCCTTATGCTGCAAGTTAAGAATGAGGAATATTTTATGTTCATGAATAGGCTGTTACCTATTGGTGTTCTGATCATAGATAAAATGTCCTTGTTCTTGTTTGTTACACATGGAATCACAGTGAACAGTACAAGACCAACTCTAATTAAGTAGTTGAGTGATGTGATCTCTACCATACCAGGAGTAGAAATTCAGGGAAAAGAGTATTGGAAAGGATGGGATGATCAGGTAATAATACAAATGAATTAAGAACCAACGCTTATCAAGTGCTTTCTATGTGTCAGGCACAATAAAAATGCTTTATGTGTCTTAACTCAATCCTCACAATAACCTTGCAAACTCTGTACATCACCGTTTTACAGTGGGGGAAACTGAGGCACAGAAAGATGAAGTAATTTGTTCAAGGTCATTGAGAGCTGGAAGGGCAAAGCTGGGGTCTGAATTCATACAGCCTGACTCCAGGGTCTTTTCTCTTAAATACTGCACCTGACGGCCTTGATGAAAGTTTTGCGAAGAAGATAAGACTTGAACTGGACCTTGAAGAAGGAGAGGGCCGACAGTGTGGGGACAAATCTGAGAGATGGAGTGGGCATGGCAGATCCCAACCGGAAAGAAGGGACTGGCCTCGCTTGGCAGAATGCACACGTTAGGGAGCAGTGGAGGAGATGATGGGACAGTAGGGTGGGGACATATTATAAAAGGTCTTAGCATTAAGGCAGAGTGTTTAGACTTGATCTGGAAGGACGTTGTCTTTGAAGAGTGTTGAAGGGTGACTTGCAGGTGTTTTGGGAGGCTTTCGGTGGCGGTGGTAGGTCTGAGGGTAGGAGGTGTGCGCGCAGTAACTAGGCGCTGGAGGGTTGAGCCTAGAATGCTGGTCTCCTCTGAGCCAGCTCGGGAGGGAAGATGGATGTGGAGTGGGGAGTATGAGGGACAGCCTGGAAGAGCTCTCGCCACCTGTGATCTCCGTGATACAGCTACCTGCAGGACAAGCCGGGGCTCCGCACCCCAGAGTGGCCCACACCCGGCCCGGAGTGGAGAGGCTGTGCCTGAGCCACCTCGCATCTGCCTTCCCTGCTCCACCCTCAGAGCGCCAAAGGGCTATGCTTTCTCTGTGCCCTCCAAGTCCACACACCTTCTTCCTGTGACCACCCCAACCCAGGACCCCCATGGAGAGGGAATTCTGGGAATGCCACATACAGGGTTGGCCAAAAAATTCATGCAGGTTTTCCATTACATCTTATAGAAACACGCAAACAAACTTTTTGGCCAACCCAATACATAGTGGATTTCTTTCATTCTTCTCTTTTCTGCCTGAGCAATTTGATCAGAAAGGCTTTCACAGATGCAGCGTAAACTCTCTTAGCAATCCAGTTGCAGCCAAGCATCGTAGCTGAGGATCTCTCACCATCCCCGCAAGTTCTTAATACATCTCCCCTCTTCTCTGAACCTCCCAAAGTTTCTGTCACTTGCATGGGGGCATGTGGTTTTCTACAGCTGCATCTTCTGTACTAGTTTGCTTGGGCCTCTAGGACAAAGCACTGTCAACCAGATGGCTGAACATCAGGCATTTGTTTTTGCACAGTTTGGAGGCTAGAAGTACAAGATAGAAAAATGGTAGGTAAGCTTTCCTAAGACCCCTTTTCTTGGCTTATAAATCATGGTCTTCTGTCTCCTCATGGTTGTCCCTCGTTAACTGTGTCTTTATTTCCTCTTGTTATAAGGACACTGGTTGTATTGTGTTAGGGCCCATCCTAATGACCTTATTTTAACTTAATTACTTCTTTAAAATAGTCATGTATGGATGTGAGAATTGGGCCATAAAGAAGGCTGAGCGCCGAAGAATTGATGCTTTTGAACTGTGATGTTGGGGAAGACTCTTGAGAGTCCCTTGGGCAGTAAGGACATCAAACCAGTCAATCCTAAAGGAAATCAGTCCTGAATATTCATTGGAAGGACTGATGCTGAAGCTGAAACTCCAATACTTTGGCCACCTGATAAGAAGAGTTGACTCACTGGAAAAGACCCTGATGCTGGGAAAGATTGAGGGCAGGAGGAGAAGGGGATGACAGAGGATGAGATGGTTGGATGGCATCACCGACTCCATGGACATGAGTTTGAGCAAACTCCGGGAGATGGTGAAGGACAGGGAAGCCTGGCAGTGCTGCAGTCCATGGGGTCGTAAAAAGTCAGACATGACTTAGCAACCGAACAACAATAACTTCTTTAAAGACCATCTTCAGGGAATTTCCAGGCTGTCCAGTGGTGAAGACTCTGCAGGGGGCCCAGGTTCAATCCCTGGTTGGGGAACTAAGAGCCTGAAAGATGTGGTGAGGCCAAAACAAAGTGCCCACTTCAAATACAGTCACATTCTGAGGTCCTGGAGGTACTTCTACATATGGATTTGCAGGGCAGGAGACACAATTCAGCCCACAACACTTCCCTGCTCATCCAAGTTACCTCGGGGTGAAAGGTCACCCAGCACTACCCAGGCTGTGCAGTTCTTGTGTCTGGTTCCTCAAGGCAGGCAGCCTCTGGGCTTTTCTGTGAAGGTCCAGGGTGTTATTCACTGACGCAGTTTCTTAGTCTGGGTTGTTCTCCTCCAGGCGAGGAACATTTCTCCATGCACACATTCCAACTTGGTCAGATCAGAAAGCGGCAAATCCAGGAGGGATTTTTTTTTTTTTTAACTGAGTGCAGAATTCCGAGCTTATCAGAGAGCTCAGGAAGGAAGGCCCTCCTTGAGGACAGAGGTCAAGACTTTGGAGTTCAGAGCCTCTGAGAAAGGGTTAGGCTTAATCCTGTTTGCCTGATTAGCCTCTGAATGAATGCAATGATTTAATGCAGGGGTCCCCAGCCTCCGGAATCTAATGCCTGATGATCTGGGGTGGAGCTGATGTAGTAATAATAGAAATAAAGTGCACAATACTTGTAATGCACTTGAATCATCCCGAAACCATCTTCCACTCCCACCCGTCCATGGAAAAATTGTCTTGCATGAAACTAGTCCCTGGCGCCAAAAGGGTTGGAGATGCTGATTTAATGTAACCCTTGAGCTTTCTTTTCTTCCACTCTTAGAGTATCAGTCACTAGGGGATCTGGAAAGGAGCAAAGAGGTAAGACTGGCATAGGAGAGGGTTTGGTGGCTTTCAGGGCTCAGGGCAGCTGGTCAGAGGGTCCAGCCTGCTCCCATAGCAGGTGTGAGTCTGGACAGAGGGCTCTCTGCCTAGCAGGAAGTGGGGGTCTGGGCAAGACTTTCCAAGGCCTGCCTACTGCCCTCCTGCTGGAAATGGGGAGGGGATACTAACCTTCTACAGATCCAGCAGAATCAAGCCACAAGGACACCCAACCATCTTCTCTCTCTCTTCTCTGGATCCCAGCTCCCAGGCACCTGCAAAATTGCCATCGTTTTTTATTAAAGGGAAAAGCACTTCACTGAAGTGAAATATTCGAGCTAGGAATACTCTAAAAAGCCATTTTGGAAAACTTTCAAGAACGGTTTCACAGGCAAAACCAAAGTAAGGGACAGGACTGCATGCAAAGCTAGATCATCTGCTTGGAGAGTCTGTTCTAGAAAGATGACTTGGATTTTACGCAGAGAGGAGGGAGGGAGTGGGAGGGTTGAGTTGGAGGGCTGAGGCCTGGCACTTGTCCAGGGTGTCTTCCTCGGCACGTGACAGGCCCTTGGGGAGACATCTTAATAAGGGGGTCACAAGCCACCTGGCAGACTTCCAACCCTCCTGGTACCCGAGACAAAAATGCTGGCCTGGCGAGACTGTTTGGGTAATTTCCTAGCACATTTACCACTTCACAGACCCCGAACTACGCAAGTAAATGGATCTGTTTAAAAAAAAAAAAAAAAGGTATTAAAAATGTCCAACTATCTTATTACGGTAAGAACTGAAGTAGGCGTACTTTGTAATCTTAACTGTTGACATTAGTGAAACGCTTTTATCCCCAAAGGCCTGGGAGGTATTATTTGAAAGTGATTTTTGTACTGGTGTAAACTTTCTTCTTTTCTAAACATAGCTAAGGGTGGTCGATTTGGGAGAAGTAAAAGAGAAAGAAAAAAAGATGTTTTTCTACTGGTGCTCACCTGAGGTCTAGAAAGTGGTAGAAAGGATGTGGGTGAGGCCTGAACTAAGTGCCCTGCGTCTGTTTGGGAGGGGTGGGGGAGACTGGTGGCCGGAGGGGTCCAGTTTTGGTGTGAGAAGGCCTGGGACGGGAGCAAGCCCACCCCTCCCAGGCCCTGGGCTCTTGCTGAGAGGAATGGAATGTTTGTGTGCTGACCAGACCTGCCTGACTGAGTCTGTGAGAGGCACAGGCCATCAGGCCATCGAAGAGGCTGAAGGCTTTGTGCTCTTAAGATAACACTGTCTTCTTGGAGGGAGATTCCCTTGAGCACAAGAAACAGATTCCAAGCTGGTTCCCAGCAGGGCCTGCTGATTGGGGTGGTGGTGGGAGTTGGGGGCGGGGGGCTTTTGGGATCCCGAGGCTTCTGAGTAAAACAATCTGCATGCCAGGCTTCCTTCTATGATGCTGGGCTCCCACCTGCATCAGTATACCCTTCCCAGTCCCCACCACCTGGCTTCTGCTCCTTCCCAACACACCAGCGGCCTCTGGGCCTTTGCACAAGCTACTCCTTTGGCCAGGAGTGCCCTGGCCACCCCGTAAGTCAATTAGCCCTCAGGATCTGGTACCACCCTCACCCTTTCAGGAAAGCCTGGACCCTGACCTCGGTCCCTATCCCCTGTTACGTGATCAGAGGTCTTCCTGCCCCTCCTGCCTCTAACTTGTCCTCTCCTTCTCCAGGCTTGTGAGGGAAACTGTGGGGGATCACTGGCAGGGCTGGAGGGGTCCAGTTTTACTGGGAGGAGGTCTCAGGGACCAGCTCCACCCCTCCCAGCCCCTGGACTCTTGCTGAGAGGAATGGAATGTGTGTGCTGACTGGATCCTCCCCCGCTGGGCCCAGGCCTCTAAGAATTCAGGAACCTCTTTATTGGTTGCCAGGTGTGGTTTCTGGCAGGTAACTCTTCAGAGGCCTGAGAGTGGGGGAAGGGAGACTCCTGCTTTGTGCAAGAGCTGGGACTCCAGGGGTGCTGTGGGCAGGCCCTGGCTTAGCTTGGTACCCAGGCTGCTCCGTAAGTGCTGTGGTGTGTGTGCTCCGTTGCTCAGTTGTGTCTGACTCTTTGCAACCTCATGGACTATAGCCCTCCAGACTCCTCTGTTCACAGGATTATCCTTGCAAGAATACTGAAGTGGGTTGCCATTTCCTCCTCCTTGAGAATCTTTCCCACTCAGGGATTGAACCAGCATCTCCTGCATTGGCAGCTGAATTCTTTAGCACTGAACCAACTGAGAAGGCCTAAATGCTTGTAGACCAACTGTCAAATTTGCTTTTGCTGGGCAGCTCCCACACACCTGGCACTTTATATTCCTTATCTCGTGTGACCTGCACAAGAACAGGTGAGGAAGGTTTCATATCCATTTCCAGACAAGGTACTTTGGGCTGACTACGTTCTGTGACTTGACTGAGGTCACGCAGCTAAGTTGTTCAGTCACCAAGTAGTGTCCAACTCTTCTCAACCCCATGGACTACAGCATGCCAGGCTTCCCTGTTCTCACCATCTCCTAAGTTTGCCCAAGTTCATATCCATTGAGTTGATGATGCCATCCAACCATCTCATTCTCTGTCACCCCTTTCTCCTCCTGCCCTCAATCTTTCCCAGCATCGGGGTCTTTTCCAAGGAGTCAGCTCTTCACGTCAGGTGGCCAAAGTATTGGAGCTTCAACTTCAGCATCAGTCCTTCCAACGAATAATCAGGGTTGACTTCCTTTAAGATTGACTGGTTTGATCTCCTTACAGTCCAAGGGACTCTCAAGTCTTCTCCAGCACCACAGTTCGAAAGCATCAATTCTTCGTTGCTCTGCCTTCTTTACTGTCCAGTTCTCACATCCATACGTGACTACCGGGAACACAACTAAGAGGCCATAACAATTCCTGGCTTTCATACTGAGGGGGCATAAGAACCAGTGGGGAGCTGGTTAAAAACGTGAGTTTCTTCACACTGCTCCCCCAAGATTCTGATTTTGTCATAGCATTCATTTTTATCGTGATAAAATATACACAGTATAAAATTGACCAGTTTAACCATTTTAAGTGTATAGTTCAGTGGCATTAAATACATTCACTATGTTCTGGAACCTTCACCACCAACCATCTCCAGAACTTTTTTCATCTTCCCAAATGGAAACTCTGTCCCCATTAAACAACCATGCCCCATTTCCCCTACCCCAGACCCTGGCAACCACCACTCTATTTTCTGTCTCTGAATGTGTCTACTCTAGGGACCTCTATCTGGAAGTTCTTGGTTCATGTAATGCTGAAGCCTCACAAGCAGGATTTTGAGCATAGCTTTACTAGTATGGGAGATGAGTGCAATTATCCAGTGATTTGAACATTTTTTAGTACTGCCCTTCTTGGGAATTGAGATGAAGACTGACTTTTTCCAGCCCTGTGGCCACTGCTGGGTTTTCCAAATTTGCTGACAGATTGAGTGCAACACTTTAATAGCATCATCTTTTAAGATTTTAAATAGCTCTGCTGGAATTCCATCGCCTCCACTAGCTTTATTGGCAGCAGTGCTTCCTAAGGCCAATCAATCTTAAAGGAAATCAACCCTGAATACCCACTGAAAGGAGTGATGCTGAAGCTGAAGCTCCAGTACTTTGGTCACCTGATGCAAACAACAGACTCACTGAAAAAGACCCTCATGCTGGCAAAGATTGAAGGCAGAAGGAGAAGAGGGCAACAGAGGATGAGATGGTTGGATGGCATCACCAATGCAATGGTCATGAACTTGGGCAAACTCTAGGAGACGGTGGGGAACAGGGAGGCCTGGCGTACTGCAGTTCATGGGGTCAAGAAGAGTCGGACATGACTTGGCGACTGAACAACAAACAACAGGGACCTCTACAAGCAGGATCACGTAGCGTGTGTCCTTTTGTGTCTGGCTTATTTCACTGTCACGGTATTTTAAACAAGGGCCCCTGGCAATCCTCCTGTAGCCGTCTGGACCTCCCTGAGGAATTCTGGCAGAGGCTGGGAGGAGGGTGAGGGAAGCACAGTCCTCCAGAGGCTTTGCTGGCTGAGTTTACATGGAAGGGAGGGCTGGGATAAGCAGGGAGTGTGGGCTGAAAGGTAGGAAGGGGGAGGTGACCGTGTGGTGACAGAGGGACCCTGGGGTGGGAAGTGACTGGCTCCTGGCAGGTACTGCTCAGGGTAGGGTGTTGACCCATGCCTAAGAGCTCAGGCCAGGAGAACAGGAGGGACAGTCGTGTGGACTGGTCAGTTCAGGGAGGGTCCATGAGCCCTGAGCCACAGGCCGGGGTGAGGAACCCACGAGGGAAGGCCAAAGGAGGGCAGAGGTTCTAGGTTTGGAGGATTATGTGTGGTCCACAGGGGTGAGACAAATCAGAGGGGCCTGGTGGGCGAGAGCCCCCTGGGCCAAGTGGAGGCTCCCACAGAAGCAGGTGTCAGACCCGCGCCAGGTCTGGAGGCCTGTGGTGTAGACGGCGTGGGAAGAGGCAGCAGGAGCGCCAGAGGCCAGGGTTGGAAGCGTGGGTGGGTGGGCACGGGAGGAGTTGACACGGAGCGAACCCTGTCTCCACAGGAGACTGCGGACCCTCCCTCTCGGAGAAGCGGACCCCTGACCCCAGGGAGCAGTCCGCCGGGGCCCGCGGGGCTTGAGTGTGGCCAGAAGGGTACCCGTCCCCCACTCCAAGGAGCACGGCCCGCCCAATGCGCCTCTCCCGCCACCTCATCTCTCTTTATTCATGCTCTTCTTTCATTTCTCGGCTCCCCCTTGCCTCTTAGCTTCTTTCTCCTAACTGCTGTGGAGGATGGGGGAGGCATCGGAGGCGCGCATGCATTGCGCCTGCGCACGCATCTCCCTCTCCCGCCCCCTCACCGCTGGCCTGAGGCGAGTCTCCATCCATCTCTAGACCTCACTTTCCCAGTTTATAGCGTTTATAGTTTAGTGCCAACCGCATAGGCCTGTTGTAAGGATTAAATGAGAGAATTCCTGTAAAGGGTTTAGAACAGTGCTTGTCATAGACGGCTGTTGTCCAGTTGGGAAGTTGTATCCGACTCTTTGCGACCCGTGGACTGGCTCCTTCATCAATGGGATTTCCCAGGAAAGAATACTGGAGTGGGTTTCCATTTCCTTCTCCAGAGATCTTCCCGACCCAGGGATCAAACCCCTCGTCTCTTGGGTCTCTTGCATTGGCAGGGGGATTCTTTACCACTGAGCCACTAGAAAGCCCATAGATTAAGTGGTCCTCCTTATGTGGCCATTTAATTTGCCATCACTTGATGGCAAATAGATGGGGAAACAGTGGAAACAGTGGCTGACTTTATTTTTCTGGGCTCCAAAATCACTGCAGATGGTGAATGCAGCCATGAAATTAAAAGATGCTTACTCCTTGGAAGGAAAGTTATGACCAACCTAGACAGCATATTAAAAAGCAGAGACATTAAAAAAATAAAAAATAAAAAGCAGAGACATGACTTTGCCAACAAAGGTCCATCTAGTCAAGGCTATGGTTTTTCCAGTGGTCATGTATGGATGTGAGAGTTGGACTGTGAAGAAAGCTGAGCGCCGAAGAATTGATGCTTTTGAACTGTGGTGTTGGAGAAGACTCTTGAGAGTCCCTTGGACTGCAAGGAGATCCAACCAGTCCATCCTAAAGGAGATCAGTCCTGGGTGTTCATTAGAAGGACTGATGTTGAAGCTGAAACTCCAAGACTTTGGCCACCTAATGCGAAGAGCTGACTCATTTGAAAAGACCCTGCTGCTGGGAAAGATTGAGGGCAGAAGGAGAAGGGGACGACAAAGGATGAGATGGTTGGATGGCATCACCGACTCAATGACATGGGTTTGGGTGGACTCTGGGAGTTGGTGATGGACAGGGAGGCCTGGCGTGCTGTGGTTCATGGGGTCGCAAAGAGTGAGACACGACTGAGCGACTGAACTGAACTGAACTGATGTGGCCATTATATCCATTTATAATGGATATAAAATATCCATTATTATAGGGGCTTCCCTGGTGGCTCAGACAGTAAAGAGTTTGTCTGCAGTGCAGGAGACCCAGGTTCAATCCCTGGGTCGGGAAGATCCCCTGGAGGAGGATATGGCAACCCACTCCAGTATTCTTGCCTGGAAAATTCCATGGATGGAGGAGCCTGGCGGGCTACAGTCCATGGGGTCCAAAGAGTTGGACATGACTGAGTGACTTCACTTTCAAATATCCATTATAATTCAGAGGTTTGTGGTGTGGGGCTGTGACTAGCCCCAAGTGTTTTTGTTTTGTTTTTATAGTAAGGCAAATACAGGCTGGGAGAAGAGGTGGAAGACTTGTATTAATAACTGCAGGGTGAACACAGAGGTGTGTAGTGAGAGTGGTCACGGTGGGTGGTCCCCATGCCAGTCTGAGCCCCTGCCGCGGCTTCTGTTGGGTTTCAGCCTCTCTTTCTCTCAGCTGTGTGAGAATATAGCAAGTAAGAGGTCGTCTGCAAACCAGGAAGTGGGTTCTCGCCAGAACGCCTGCCATTCTGGCACTCTCTTCTCAGACTCTCAGCTTCCACAGCTGTGAGATGCAGTCCTGTTGTTTAAGCCACCACCTCTATGGTATATAGTGTTCTCATAGCAGCCTGTACCTACTAAGACAGTTGGGATGGACAGACCTAACTCCCACAACCAAGAATGATCCAGCACGAAATGTCTGCAGTGTCCCTTTGAGAAACTCTGCCCCAGGGTAGCTTAAACTCTGCTGCAGCCAGAAAGCTCTCCTCCAAGGACTGCCTGCCTCCCCATGGCTCCAGATACTGACCCCTTTATCCGCATCCTTACGGCTGCAGGAGGCCGAAGTACTAGCCCAACTTCTGTATTGGTGCAAATAAATCAGAGGTTCTTTAACTTGCAGTGGTAGACCACAGGTGGAGCAGGCATCTGGGGTGTGGCAGGGAAGGTTACCGGTCTGAGGGGTTGCAACAGACCCATTATCTCCTATTATCTATGTATTCAATTGAAATTCACCAGCTGGGTTAGCACAGGGTTATTGTGGACAATTTGACTCTTTAGAAGGTCCACCACACCCCCCTCCCCCTCCGGGACAGCACAGAGATGAGAGATAAAGATTGGCAGGAGATGATGATCTGCAGCAAACGGTCATCCACAAAGTTATTGACCTTGCCTGCCTTCGATGACCACTTGTTGGACCCTTTACTTGGCATTCAAGCCTCAGTCTGTGGCTGCGTGACGAAGCAATTGGACGATTAGATGAGTTTTAATCTTCTCAGCTTTTGTGGTTTTGGTGGTTAGGAACCAGAGCCCTAGTTACATGAGTATTTTCTCAACTCTATGAGGTTTTTCCACCTAATTTTTGGTTTATGAGCCAGCGTTCATACGTAGTTGAACTGTACTTTCCGCTTTCTCTGCCTTGTCTATATTGTAAATCTTAACAGTTTTACATGTCACCTTCTCTGTCCCTGACACCTCTCCCCCTCGTGGAAAGACCTGTCCCTTTGTCTGTACCCACACAGCCCCTTAAGCACTTTTCAACCATAGCTCTCATTAAAGTCTGGTTATGTCGGTATAATCCCAATATAATTAATGTAACTTGTATAATTCCCCCCAGTGGAAGAAGGTTCTGGAGGGGAGGAATGACGTGTTTTCTCTTGTGTCAGATTGCAGGAAGTGTTTGCTGAGCTGAACTTCAAAAGACTAAGCCATGTGCAATGATCTGATGGTAAAAATGGCAAATCTGGGCCGCTTGATATATAGATGGAAGAAAGAAAGACACTGCTGTAAGTTCTAGCGGGGTAGCTGGAAACTGAGAGCATGTCCATATTCTTTTTCAAACCAGCTACAGCTGCTGGCATGCTTTCCTCAGTGTCAAAAGGACTGAGTGTTTCAAGATGCATTTTTGGGATGCTGGGCGAGTCATGTGGAGAATAGAAACATCGAGACTTTAAGGTGTTTATAGGATATGCTTTCTGATGAGATCACTGCAAATATTTGAATTGTAGAATATGTATTTTCTTTTATATTTATTTATATTATTATATGATTTATTATATATTAATATTATATTTTATTTATTTTTCACCATATGGCCTGTGGAAACTTAGTTCCCCAATTAGGGATCTGACCCATGCTCCCTACAGTGAAAGTGCAGAGTTTTAACCCCTGAATCACCAGGGAAGTCCTTGCATTTTCTTTCTTTCTTCTTCTTTTTTTAATGCAATTACATTACTTTGAAGGCTATCCTTTAAGTGTTATGAACTAAGCTTTGAGGAAGGACCTAGGCTTTGCATAACTACCAAGTAAACCAGGTCTTTTAGAAGAAAAACTTGGGGACCATAATGTGTATACAAATAATCATAATTAACAAGCAAGTTGTTTGTAAATAATTTGTTATCCTACATAGTTTAAATGCTTCCTCATCTTAGATATACTGTCAGTTTGCTTAATAACCTCTGTTTAAATGATCACAAATTCTCAATCAGGGACATTTTTGAACTGATAAAGTTTTACTTCATTCATTGATCTAACCAGTATTAATTGAAAGTCTATTATGTTCCAGGCCCTAGGAATAGCAATAAGCAAGATCAAGTCCTTGTCTTCTTGGAATATTCTAGTGAGGCAAGGCATAATGAGCATTGCAAAAATCCAAATAGCTAATATTCTGTATCATTAACTTGTTGCAATGTTAAAGCACTGTTGTGTTGTCCTAGATTAGCTGAAGGTGGGTACATCATTAGGAGCACATTCCTGGTCTGTAGGACTTTGAGATAAAAACAGAGAGAGTGGCACCTTCACCCTCACCTTGGATTTATTCCGTTAGGGCTGTTCACACTTACGGGGTAGGGGGACTGCCTTGGTAGCTCAAAGAATCTGCAGGAGACCCGGGTTTGATCCCTGGGTTGGGACGATCTCCTGGAGAAGGAAATGGCAACCCACTCCAGTGTTCTTATCTGGAAAATCACATAGACAGAGGAGCCTGGTGAACTACAGTCCATGGGGTCACAAAGAGTTGGATACGACTGAGCACGCGCACACTCTTCCAGTGCAAACCCATTACACCCACATCATCCTTTGGTTCATCTGCAGAAACACTTCAGAGGCTTTTTTATACCCAACACTTCTTTGCAATTAACAATGATGGTGATTTGCATGAGCAACAATTTAACACTGATAGGAGTAAAAAGTCGCTGTGAGGCTTGAATTCATTGATCTTTGTATCAGAGGAGTTCCGCTGGATTGCCTGTTTTTACTTATTCTGCCCATTCTCTTGGCAGATTTTAGATACCAGATATTTTCAGAGTAGGTGATTCAAGAAGTAGCAAAATATATGGATTTGGAGTTAGAGGGCCTGGATTCACATTATCTCCCTGCAGTTTATTGGTCAGGTGACCTTATAAAAACTCCTCTAACCTGGAGTTCTTAGTTTTTTCATAAAAATGTGGCTAAAACTGCCCCTGCTGGTTACTTTGAGGGTGTAAGGACTTCATGAAAAATTTTAAATGAAAATGTCCTGTGTTGAATGATTGTGGGCTGTGGCTATGATTGTTTGCAACACAGTTCCATGACTTTCTTCAATAGTTTTCAGTTCTGTAGTTTTAATAAATAGAGACAGAGAAACCTGCTGACCCACTGGACATGGCAGCTGAGTTTTCAATAACTGTCAGTCCTAAGGAGGGATGAGGTGCGGGACTAGAGACCAGAGATGAAATAAGAGGGGTGGGAAGCGATGGTGGGCGTGAGGAACAGGGGTGTGGCCAGGTAGAGGGACTGTGGTTATAGAGAAAAAGTTCTTTATTATTTTAATTGAAGTATAGTTGATTTACAGTGTTGTGCCGATCTCTACTGTATAGCAAAGGGACTCAGTTATATACATAAAACTATAATTTAAAAAATATTCTCTCCTACTGTGGTTTATCACAGGATATTGAATATATAGTTCCCTGTGCTATATGGTAGAAACTTGCTATTTATCTATCCTATACACAATAGTTTAAATCTGCTAATCCCACACTCCCAGTCCTTCCCTTCTCCACCCCTTCCCCCTTGGCAACCACAGGCCTGTTCTGTGAGTCTGTTTCTAGTTTATAGATAGATTGATTTGTGCCATATTTTAGATTCCACAATGTAAGTGAAATATGGTATTATAAGATATCATATGGTATTTGTCTTTCTCTTTCTGATTTATTAGTAGGTTGGTGCAACCTAACATTAATACTTCACTTAGTGTGATAATCTCAAGTTGCATCCATGTTGCTGCAAGTGACATTACTTTGTTCTTTTTTATGGCTAAACAGTATTCTATTATATATATGTACCACATCTTCCTCATCCTTTCATCAGTCGATGAACATTTAGGTTGTCTCCATGTCTTGGTTATTGTAATTAGTGCTGCTGTGAACATAGGGGTGCGTGTATCTTTTTGAAATATAGTTTTGTTTGGATATATTTGCAGGATTGGGATTGCTGGATCATATATTCGTTTTAGTTTTAGTTTTTTGAGGAAACTCACACTGTTTCCAAACTGACTGCACCAACTTACATTTCCACCAGCCGAGTAGGAGGGTTAGGGAGGGAAAGTTCTTCATGTAAGATTCTGAAAGCAGAGTAGTTGCAGGCACTCTTAAGGTCTACGGGCTGCCAAAAATGGGGTTGCTGACATGAGGTCCTGGGCACTCTGTTTTAGAACACAGGAGGCCAAGAGGCCATTTTAGCAAGACTTCTATTTAAAAGTTAAAATGTCAGTCCCTTAAAGGTTTCGTCTTCAGCCATTCAGGAAATTCTGCTCCATAAAGTGACTCATTCATTCCCTGAGGGTTCTGCAAAGACAAGGTTTTATTGGGTCAACTGCAGAGACATCCATTCCTGGAAGATTGTTGCCATTTTGTCATGGACTCGGAGGGAATATTTTTGAATTCTCAGTTACGAAGAACTCAAAGTACTCTTTTGAGATCAGTTCGAAAATCCTTCGATACTGTCTTTCCTTTACTATTGAATATGAAAAGTGGAAATGCCTTATGATCTCCAGATTAAATCATCTTAATGTGCTTGAAAAGGCAAGTTAGAGTCCGTTCCTACAGTAGTGCAGACACCCCCCGTCTCCAGGATGTCCACGACCACCTTCCTTCCAGTTAATGGGGGATCTTTTGATATTTTCTTTTTTGTCTTTGATCCCAGCCTCGACCTTAAAAGATCACCATCCTCATCTCATTGCTTCTGGCTAAGCCCAGAGCTCAGGGCTTAGCCTCCTGCTCCTCTCTATCCACTAAAGAAAGATTTCTTTTCCCTTGAATCATTTTTTTCCACTTTCTTTTTTTTTTTATTGAAGGATAGTTGATTTACAACATTGTGTTAGTTTCAGGTGAGTGACTCGGTTACACGTAGATGCATGTATGTATCTATATTCTTTTTAAAAATTTCCTTTCCATTAGTTTATTATAAGATAGTAAATACAGTTCCCTGGATTATACAGTTAATTTTTAAGGATATGAAAAAAAAAAGCCAAATTTTTACTAATTACCTCATACCACTCAAAACGGGTGAAAGGGAAAAGTAGACATCACCCCCAGGTTGTGCCCCCTCCAAGGTCATCCACACTTGGCCTAGTACACACTCTGTCTCTGGGAAGTTCTCCCAGGCTGAAGGCTTGGGGACAGAGTCTCTGCATCCAGATCTCCAGCTCCAGGTCCTGGTGCTCCAACCCACCTTTCTGTTGAACACTGTCGCAAGAGTCCCTCATTTCAGATGCAGCAAATCTGGAGATCCGTTGGCAGAATCCACTTCTTTAGCCACTGTGCACAGATGACCTGCAAGGTAGTTTTCCTGTATGTAACCATGGAAACTACGTTGGCCCTCTGTGTACCTCAGTTTCCTCATCTGTGACATGGGTTAGAATACCATGATCCCTCACATGCTCTTTTGCTGCCATCAGTCTATGCGTCCAGCCTCCTCCTCAACCGGTATTCCTAGTTCCCCTTCCTACATGGGTCATTAGTTTTTGGCCCAGTAGGAGAACTTATGGAGCAGTGCGGAGACCAGGAGGACAGAGGTCACTCTGGGGCTGTTAGTTGTGTGACCTGCCAATCGTGTGGCCCTCGGGACCGTAGTTTTCTCATCTGAGAAATGGGGGACCAGGGCTGTCTGATTTCCAGGAGACTTTCCGGTTCTGACACCGTGTGATTCTCATGACCCTCGCCTGCCCAGGGTGACCCCTCTGATCTCAAGGGAACAGTCAGCTCAGGGTAGGCATTTCCTGCTTTCGGCACAGGGTGACAACAGTAGGTTTTGGGGAGGGGACAGCCTAGGGAAGATGGACCCTCTTCCAGAGCCCCCGAGTCCGTTCCTCTTGCTCTGACTTCCTTTTTTCCTTTGAAGTGTTGTGAAATCCCATCACATCATCAATGCCCACATTCAACTCTGAGTACCTCTCAACACCATTCCAACTTCAAGTATGAGCGATTTGGAGGTAATCCCTCACCTGTGAGCTTAGGCACCCCTGCTTTTATCCTTGTATGGGTTTTTTTTTTTTTTTTAATCTTTTATTTATTTATTTTTTTGGTTGGTGCCACACAGCATTTGGGATCTTAGTTCCCTGACCAGGGACTGAACCCACATCCCATGCAGTGGAAGCACAGAGTCTTTATTTTTATTTTTTGACATTTTTCTTTTGATGTGGACCATTTTTACAGTCTTTACTGAATTTGTTAAAATTTGTATGCTTTTGTTTTTTTGGCCTCAAGACATGTGGGATCTTAGTTCCTGGACCAGGGATCAAACCTGCATCTCTTGCAGTGGAGGGTGAAGTCTTAACTGGACCACCGGGAAGTCCCTTGTGTGGAGTTTTGAGAGGAGCTAGGATAACCAACCATCCTGGCTTGTCCCGGACTCTTCTGGCTTTAGCCCTGGGAGTCCCCTGTCCCAGGAAACCCCTCAGTCCACACCTGGTGGGTTGGTTCCCACCCAGTGGTCCCCATCAGGGCCTGGCCGACTTCCTCAGTGGGATGGGCCGTGGTTACCTAAAGGAACCAGCAGGGCAGTGAACCTCAGAATCAGCGGGGGTGCTGGATACACGCAGATCCCTGCGCCCCACCCTGGAGGGTCTGAGTCAGTAGATCTGCAGTGGGGGCCAGGAATTTGATGCCATCAGGCCCCCAGGTGGGTCTGGTGCAGGTACCACACCTGGAGAGACTCACGCTAGGCTTGGGGCAACGAAAGGAGGCAGAGCTGGCTCCTGCCCGCACGGAACTTATGACACAGACAGGAGGAACCAGGAGGGGACCCTTTGCCTCTGATGGGCAGGGGAGCGAAATCAGAGCTGTAAAGTGAGTAACACAAGTACCGGCCAATTTTTTCCCTCCACCCACCTCCAAAGTCATCCCGTGCTTCACAAAGCTTGGCTTTGTTCATTCTGAGGGCTGACTTTACATTTTTCTGCAGGGGGCTGGCAGGGAGGGTAGGTGAGGGGGCTGAAGGGAGCTATTGCTAAGGGCCCCATTGCAGCTCTGACTTTCTGGCCCCTGGGAAACGTGGGGAAGTAGCTCTGCCCTCATTCTTGGTGGGCAGGTGTCACTGCTGTTGCTTAGAAGCTCAGCCCTATTCTAAGGTGAGGTGATGCTCTAGGGTCTTCAAGAGCCCTCAGTGATAAGGATGATGGAGGAGGACCTGGAGGTTGAGGGGCCTGGAGCTCACATACTCCCTGGGCTCAGGGATGCTCCCTCGTCCCTACTGCCAAAGGATAAAGGGGCAAAGGCAGCTCCTTCTTCTCCGTCTCTGGTTGTTATTTCAATTTTTTTTTTAAAGCTTTAATTGAAGGGTAAGTGCTTTATAGTATTGTGTTGGTTTCTGCCAAACATTGACATGAATCAGCCATAGGTACACCTATGTCCCCTCCCTCTTGAATAGTCCTCCCACCTCCCTCCCCATCCCACCCCTCTGAGGTTGTTACAGAGCCCTGTCTGAGATCCTTGAGCCATACAGCAGATTCCCACTGGCTATCTATTTTGCATATGGTAATGTATGTTTCCGGCTACTCTCTCCATATATCCCACCCTCTCCTTCCTCCCCACCCTGCTCCCCGTGTCCATAAGTCTGTTCTCTATGTCTGTGTCTCCACTGCTGCCCTGAAAATAGGTTCATCAGTACCATCTTTCTAGATTTCATGATGGTTTGGTTTCTGATAGCTTCTTTATTTGTGATCATCTGAGGGTGCTGGTGGGCGGTGGAAGATGACATTCTTTCCAAGTCCTTTGGTAGCCTCAGAGTTAACTTGGAGCTTCCAACTGTGCAGGTGGAAGTGCGTCTAGCTGAGATGCGTTCTGGGATCAGAGCGCCTACACCCAGACCTACAATTCAAACTACACCTCCCACTTCCAGCCTCCTCCAGTCCCCACTCCTCTGGGTGAGCCAAAACTTCCTCTGGACACCTGACTGTAACCTTCATGGAAGGCAGGGGTGCGATGCCAAGTTCAAGTCCTGTGTTCACATCCTAGCTCTGCTATTGACTAACCAGGTCTTCAAGATAAAAACATGGCAGGCACTGTGATGGCTCTAACGAGGCTCTAACGAGAGGGGACTGTTCTGACAACTCCTTCCTGCCGTCTCCAGTTCAGTTCAGTTCAGTCATTCAGTCGTGTCTGACACTTTTGCGACCCCATGGACTGTAGCCCGCCTGGCTCCTCTGTCCATCACCACCTCCCAGAGCTTGCTCAAACTCATGTCCATTGAGTCGGTGATGCCATCCAACCATCTCATCCTCTGTGTCCCCTTCTCCTCCTGCCTTCAGTCTTTCCCAGCATCAGGGTCTTTTCCAATGACTACCCCAGATAATAGCAGCTGATAAGAAACTATAGGAATCAACAGACCCCCAAACCATGGACTCATGGAATCATAGCGCCCTCTGCAGGCAGTGCAGAGGAACAGGCAGCATAGTGGGTAGGACCTCTGCCTCCTGAGAGAGGCTGTCTGCATCCAGTCCCAGCTCCTCCTACCCCTGCTGCTGTTTACAAGCTGTTCTCTAGCTTCAGTTTCCCCCTGGCTAAAAATGAGGACAATAAAGCAGTGTTCATGGAAGTGCTGTTGTACAGATAAGATGGGATTATAAATGTGAAATACTAAAAAAAAAAGTGAAATACTGGGCATGCAGGCAGGGCTTAATAGATGTTATCTGTTATTGTTACTTTTATCAAAGTGGGATGTGTGATCGGGCCGTGCATGCTCAGTCGTGTCTGACTCTGTGACCCTATGGACTGTAGGGTCCGCCAGGCTCCTCAGTCCGTGGAATTCTCCAGGCAAGAATACTGGAATGGGTAGCCATTTCCTTCTCCAGGGGATCTTCCTGAGCCGGGGATCAAACCTGGGTCTTCTGCATTGCAGGCAGATTCTTTACCATCTGAGCCACCAGCGGTCCACCTGCAGGCTCCTTAAGAATATATTATTTGCAGGACTTCCCTGGCAGTCCAGTGGAAAAGACTCCATGCTCCCACTGCAGGGGGCATGGGTTTGATCCTTAGTTGGGAAACTAAGGTTCCCCATGCTATCCAACCTGTAAGATTAATACATAATTTTTTTGAGACTAAAGGCTTCTGCCATGAAAATAAAAGATACTTGCTCCTTGGAAGAAAAATTATGACAAACCTAGACAACATATTAAAATGTGGAGACATTACTTTTCCAACAAAGGTCTGTATAGTCAAAGCTATGGTTTTTCCAGTAGTCCCATGTATGGATGTGAGAGTTGGACCATCAAGAAGGCAGAGTGCTGAAGAATTGATGCTTTCAAACTGTGATGTTGGAGAAGACTCTTGAGAGTCCCTTGGATTGCAAGGAGATCCAACCAGTCAATCCCAAAGGAAATCAGCCCTGGAAATTCATTGGAAGGACTGATGCTGAAGCTGAAGCTCCAATACTTTGGCCACCTGATATGAAGAACAAACTCATTGAAAAAGACTGACACTGGGGAAGATTGAGGACAGGAGGAGAAGGGGACGACAGAGGACAAGACGGTTGGATGGCATCACTGATTCAATGGCTATGAGTTTGAGCAAGCTCTGGGAGTTGGTGATGGACAGGGAAGCCTGGCAGGCTGAAGTCCATGGGGTTGCGAAGAGTCAGACATGGCTGAGTGACTGAACAACAAAAGGCTTCTGGTCTTCTAGAGAGGCTTATTAATGAGGAAGCCTTCCAGGTGATCACTAGCAGCTCTTCTCCCAGGTTTCTGGCTGAGCAAGAACCTGGGGTAGATGTGAGGTGCGTTTCTGGAGATGAAAGCTGGGCTGCGGGGGGTGTGGAGGGGTGGCGTGGGAGTGACAGTGGGTCAGGGGACAGCCTTTCTCTGCCCAGACATTGTTCCCTGGGCTTGTGTCTCCTCAAAACCTTCAGTTGTTGGTTTCCTTCAGTTTAGAAATCTCGCTCCCAGGATGGTTCTGAAGTTTTGTTGGAGGAGAATTAAGTTGAGAGCCGTTCTTGGCACGTGGAGTTGATGGCCCTGACTGCAGCTGGAAGGGCTGGCCTGAGATGCTGGCTCTTCCTGGAATCTAGAACTGAGCTCCTCACCAACCTTCTCCATGACTGCTTTTTAAAAATGTGATGAGCTCTTGATATTTACATCTGTCTGCACACCTGAGTAACTGATGCTATACTAGGCGCCTGGGATGCAAGTTATGAGAGAGACGTCCCAGACTGTGGGTCCAATAAGCTGAAAACTGGGGATCTCTCTTCTGACAACTTCCCGCCTCCTCCCTGGTGGAAAGAGTGTTCTGGGCACAGAACCAGTGAGAGCGGAGGCTCAGAGCTGCCTTTGAGAAGCGTGAGTGGCCGGGCATGGCCGAAAGATGTTTTGCGTGGGGGAGCCAGCTGGTGAGACACAGGCATCCTTATCTTTGGGGAGACCCGGGTGTCCTTATCTTTGGGAAGTGGGAGCCACTGGAGGTTTTCATACAGGGAAATGAACCAGCTGACTTTTGTTTTCAGCATCATCAAAACAATAGCAATCACAAAATCAGTATTAGGCACTTCCCTTTGTGATAGGCAAGAGCCAAATGCTTTAACGTGAGTTAGCTAGCTCACTTAATCCCACTCTGCAGAGTTCACAAAGGCCCGTCATGCAGCTGGGACAAACCCACATCTATCCAACACCTAAGCCCTGGCTGTGACCGCTTCTCAACCTCCCTGAACCTCAGAGTCTGCATCTGTGATAAATTGCCTTGTAGATAGGGTTGTTTTATTAAATGCGGGACTATATGTGAAGCGCTTGGCACAGTGCCTGGCACATGGTTAAGTGCCCAATAAACATTAGTCATTGCTATTTTTGTTATTGTCGCTGATTATCTGCGTTAGAGAGGGCCCCTGGCATGCTGGCTGTTGGGCAGTACCTTGAAGTTTGAAACCGCATGGGCTGGTGCAAGGGAACTGGGCTAATAAAACCAACCCCGGCCAGAGATGGACTTTTGATAGGGTGCTCGGCCAGCATCTGCCACGCCTTCCCTGGTTGCCTTGGTTACTGACCTGGGCGCCTGGTTCTCTCTCGGTGCTGCTGCCTCTCCAGCTCAGGTCTGGGTGACCCTGTTCCCTCCTGGCATTGTTCCATGACAGCTTCTCTGAGGTCACCTCCTGGACTCGCTGGATTTGTTTTTGCTCCTGCTAAGCAGAGGCAGATGGCAAAATGAAGGATGAACTGGAGGGATCAGAGGCCAGGAGATGTCTCCAGGGGAGACAGATGAAACCTGGAAGGACCCCAGCCATGGAAAGGGAGAGAGGACAGCGTTAAGACGTGTTCTGAGTTTAGAACTGATAAGATGTGGCAGTCTAACACATGAAGAGAAGAGAGACGAAGTGAAAAGGAAATGATATTTCTAACTTGACCCCACTGTATTCTTGGAGCTTCCCTGGTGGCTCACGAGTAAAGGAAATGTGGGTTCAATCCCTGGATTGGGAAGATCCCCTGGAGATGAAAATGGCAACCCACTCCAGTATTCTTGCTGGGGAAATCCCAAGGACAGAGGAACCTGGGGGTCCATGGGATCTCCAGGTTCATGGGGTCTCAAAAGAGTGGGATACAATGTAGTGACTGAACAACAATTCTCTTCTTACTATGTTTCACTCAGTGGATCTCATTCATTCTCGTGGCTTTAAAGACCCTGTGTAGGCTGTTCATCTCCAAATTCTCAATTCCCTGAGCCCTAGCCTTGCCCTCTTCACTTGGATGTCTCCGAGGCATTTCAGACTCAACATTTCCAAAATGGAGCTCCAAGAATGGCTTTCTCCCTCACTCCGAAACCTGCTTCTCCGTCTAGGAAATGGCACTATTCTCCCGTGTGTTCGAGGAGGAGAATGTGAGTGCCATCCTCCATGCCTCCCTCTTCCTCCTCTCTTGCATCTCACTCATCTGCAGGTCCCATAATGTGCACCTTGGGGCCACATCACAAAGGAAATACACCTCTCTCTCCATCTCTTACTGCCACACTCCTGGCCAAGTCACCACCGCCTCTCACCTGGGAGAATCCTGAGTCCATGCAGGGTTCCCACTCCCACTCTGGCTCCAAATTCCAGCCACGATGACCTTTTAGGAGCAGAAATTTGATTGCTAACCCTCTTGCCTGATGACCTCTTACCGCACCTAACATGACAACCACCACCATCCTGTGACTTACAAGTGTCTACCCTTGTAATCTTCATCTGACTTCCTGCCTCCCATCACTCACTTCTCTTTGGCCTCATTGGCTTCCTTGGGGTTCCCATAACATGCCAAATCTTTCCTTCTTTGGGTTCATCTTCCATCCCACTGTCTGGAATGGCCAGCTTCTTCTCATTCTTTAAACTTCAGTGTAAATGTTGCCTCTTCGATCACTGCCCAAGACCCAAGGAGACTCCACATCCTTCTCAACATCCTCTTCAGACACTCATTTCACTCAGAGCATTCACTGGTCACAACTTGGCATTTTTATTTACTCATCTTGTTTATTTTTTGTCTCCCCACCTGAGTGTCAGTCTGTGAGGATAACCCGGCACATAGAAGGTGCCAACAGGTATTTGTTGAATTGATGAACAGGTGACTGATGGGGGGATGCACTTAGGGAACACAGAGGGCCAGGCGAGCACTGATTTTCAAGCGGGTGGTGGAGGGGCTGTCAAGGGGACTTGAGAATGAGGGATAGGAGGGTAGAGTCAGTAAGAGGAGAGGCGTGACACATTGGTAGGGGACCCTTTTGGCTGCAGCTAACAGCAAATCTGTCCAGGGATGATGTAGACAAGAGGTATTTGTTTTTAGTTTTCAAAACTGAAGAACAGTTAATTTGCAGTATTGTGTAAGTTTCAGGTATGTAGCACAGAGATTCAGAATATATATATATATATATTTATTCTTTTTCAGATTCTTTTCCCTTATAGGTTATTACATCATATTATGTAGAGTTCCCTGAATTATGCAGTAGGTCCTTGTTGCTTATCTCTTTTATACACAGTAGTGTGTATATGTTAATCCCAGCTTCCTAATTTATCCCTCCCCCCACCCCCTTTCCCTTTTGATAGCCATAAGTTTGTTTCTGTGTCTGTGAGTAAGAGGGATTATTTTTCTCATGGTTAACATGGTCAGTAGCAGGTCTCTGGTGAATGTCACCGAGGTCCTCTTGACCTTCCCTCTGCTTCAGGAATCACATTCTCACACAGCTAAGTTCAAAGACAGGAAACAGAGCCGCCTGGGCAGAGCAGGAAACAGCAGTCTTGTCCTCCTGTCTCCCTCTTATTTGTGGGGGTGGGTGGTGGTGAGGGGTTGTCCCCAGAAGACCCCAGCTGATCTCCACCTATGTCCCACTGGTCAGAAAGGACCCATGTTGCTGTTGGACTGGAAGCTGAAATAAAAGAATCTCCTTCCTGTGTTTGAACCGAGTTGGGATTCTGCCAGCTAAGGAGAAGGGAAATGGCTTTGAATAGGCAACGAGCAGTGCTTGCCCCAAGCACCTCTTGCAAGGAAGAATCTTTTCTGTTGGGTTCATTGCCGAAAGGAAGTCAAATGGAATGGGTGTTGAGGAGTGGCTGTGAGCTTCAATGCTTCTAGACTTTTTGTGACTCTTGAGAGGCAGTTCCCATTGAGTAGCCAGGCTGGGTTGAACATGGCAGGGGCCTTAGGAATCCCGGGGGGAAGTTCAGGAGATGAAAGTGGGCTGCCAGGAATTTTGGAGTTCAAGGTAAGAGGAGAGATAGGACCTCTCTGGGCACAGGAGGCAGACACAGGAGGCCTGAATTTTCATTCGAGGCATACTTGAAGGTGTGTACAAGCAGACCAGAAGAAGCCAGCAGGAGAGAGAGGGTAAGGATTTTGAAGCAAGATTGCTGTTGATTCCTGTGCCCTGAAAGAAACCTGGGGGTGAGATCAGCGCACAAGAGGTGCTGGCTATTACTGGAACACAGGGGAGGTTTTTCTGAAAAGACTCAGATGCCTTCTGAGGCTGGAGGTGTGCAGGATAATGAAGATCCCCGGGGAGATGAAGTTTCCTTATTTCCCTTGATATGACCACGGGTTCATTTAGAAATTGAATCCGTAACCTTGATTTTTACATCAACCTTTGTCATAACATTTGTCATAACATATAATGGACTCTCGAGAGATCTCCTTGGGCTGGCAGGGAGATCATGCCAGTCAATCCTAAAGGAAATCAAACCTGAATATCCATTGGAAAGACTGATGCTGAAACTCCAATACTTTGGCCACTTCATGTGAAGAGTTGACTCATTGGAAAAGACCCTGATGCTGGGAAAGATTAAAGGCAAAAGGAGAAGGGAGCCGGAGAGGATGAGATGGTTAGATAACATCGCCGACTCAGACGAGATCGGGCGCGTTCAGGGTGGTATGGCCGTAGACAACATCGCCGACTCAATGGACTTGGAATTTGAGCAAACTCCAGGAGATAGTGAAGGACAGAGGAGCCTGGAGTCCACAGAGTTGCAGAGTCAGACCTGACTTAGCAACTGAAAAAACAACAAAATACCAGACTCTAAAGAAACAGATCACACTTGTGTGATTGTACACTGGAGAGTCCAAGAACAAAGCCTATGCTCAGATTTTCTCGTTCAAATGGACGCAGCAGCCCAGGACATGGTCAGAGGCATGGCTACGACATACTACGGTCCCGAGGGCAGAGGTCACTGCACACACAGTGTGGGGCTGTCAGGTCCTGAAGCCAGTGGCCAGCAGGACAGTGAGAGCCCCAGGCTGGACAGAGAGGACATGGGATCCAGGTCCAGGCCCATCATGGACAAGCTGGGCTTCGCTGGCACCTTCCAAGCCTGACATCATGTGCAGGACTGTGGGTCATGGCGCCCGGCTCCTCCCTCCGCTGCCCACAGTTAGAAAACTTGCTGGCTCCACACAGGGGTTAAGGGAATGCCTCCCTGCCCCCTCCCCGCCCCTCTCTGGGGAGTTGTGACCCTGCTCAGTAGCCCCTGGAATAGAAGAGCGTTTTTCTTCCCCATTAGCCCTGGTCCGTCACTCCTGGCATCTTTCCCCTTTGTTTGGGGGAAGGGTGGCACAGCGCCCAGCTCGTAGGACTGGAAGCCAAACCTTTCTCCTCTGTTTATTCCGATCGTAGCTATGGCTGCAGCAGAAAGCAAACAGCAGTTTGACTAGAGGCTTGAGCTCAGTATTCCACAACACGGAGGCTCGTGTCTGCTTACGTAGGCGGCATATAACACAACATTATGTTAAAATGAATATTAGCCCCAACAGGAAAAAAAAATGCATTTTTAAGGAAAAGTTCTTAGCAGGAGTGTGCAGATGCGGGGTTGGTAAGATTGACACTTCCCCATAAACTCCTTCATGTCCATCCCCAGCCCGTGCTGTCTCGGGGGTGTGGGTTCCGAAGGGGACACCTCTGTCCAGGGGTCACCCTCCTTATCCAGCACCTGGGGTAGGACTTTGGGCTCCATGCACATCTCACAGAGTTGCTGGGAGAGGCTGACGTTGGTGAGAAGTGAGGAGCAGGATGGTGTGATCCCGTCAAAGCTGCCACATTGGATCGGTCCTGCCCCGTTGGCTGGGTTGCCTGGACCCCACTCCATCACCTCTAAGATGGGACTCATGATAATTTCTCCCCCACAGGGTGGCTATGGGGAGAGTCAATGAGATTATTATACCTGGGAAGTGCTTAGAAGGGTGCCCAGAGGGAATCAGTCACTCAATCAACAAACAGCGTGCCTGTAGTTTGTTCCTGTCATGCCCTGTGGGAAGGAAGCTCCAGACGTGCCCTTGAGGAGCCACCAGCATCTCGCTGGAGAAGGAAAATGGACACTGTGGGCATTAGTAGAGAACAGCGAGGCCTGGGGGACCGGCCCTTCCCGTGGAGTAGATGTTCCGGAGGGCAAGCAGCTGCTGGGTGGGGTGCGCTGTCAGCCAGCCCTGCTGCTGAATCTCCTGGCAGCCGAGGCAGGGAGAGAGGAGAATCTGGTATTCATTGTACGGTTGTTTCTAATTTCCTTCTGCTTTCGAGATCCTCTTCTGTGAGAGAACAATGCCCTGAGAGGCTCAGGCTTCCTCGGCTGGGCACCCGCCCAGCTCTGGGGGAGGTGGCGCCCAGGAGCCAGCCAGACACTTGCAGGCCAATGACATCTGATTCCCATCTTCTGAGAAATCTCTGGGGACGGTGGGGTTTGGTGGCTGGTTCAAATCCCCTCCTGTCATTTGTCATTATATCCCTGGGGCTTGGAGGGAGTCCTCCCAATCTCATTTATGAGTGTTCTCTGAAAACGTTCCCTATGTGCCCAGGAAGGACAGTCCTTCATGTCCCACCAGGAAGGCAGGACCATCAGAGGTTGGGTAAGCAGAGTGGGCTGTCGGACCCACGGGACTCCCTGTAGGCTCTCGAGACGGGAGCCAGGAGGCTGCTCCGTGCCACCGAGTCCCCAGGAAGAGGGGGGAGAGGGCAGGGTCCTTGGGCACGTCGTCCAGCTCACAGAACAGTGCTGGAGAGAGACCCTCAGCGGAGGACCCCGGGGCTGGCATGTCCCCGGCCTCAGAAGTCCAGCTTGGGGCAGAAGGCCCAGGACCGTGTCCAAAGAAAATGGGGTGGGGTTTCCTCATTCCTTTCTGTCGTCACACTTGGCCTCTTACTTGTGGATTTGAGTATATTTATCAGCCTTGCTGGGTTACTCTTTCATCACCAGAAAACAGAGAATTCTAAAATAGTGACCCACATGTGGAAAGGGGCAGAGACGGCAGAGAGCTGTTTGACTCCCATCTTCCGGGCTGTTGAGAAAGAGGCTCTGAGGATGGCAGGTGGGAATAAGAGGAGTGAGGGGACAATCCAGGTCCTCCAGGGGCTCCAGCCGGGGTCAGCTGTTCTCAAGATGAGACGAGACCAGAGCAGTCTTGCCCACACGTAAGTCACTCCGGTGCTATCATCAGAATTTCTGTCACATTCACATGCCATCATTTGCTATTTGTTTGATAGCTGTCTTTAAGTAGGTTTATTTTAAAAACCTTACATTTAGGGCTTCCCAGGTGGCACAGTGGTAAAGAATCCGCCTGCCAATGCAGGAGACCCAAGAGATGAGGGGTTCGATCCCTGGGTGGGGAAGATCCCCTGCAGAAGGAAATGGCAACCCACGCCCATATTCTTGCCTAGAGAATCCCGTGGACAGAGGAGCCTGGTGGGCTACCATCCATGGCGTCACAAAAGAGTCGGACACCACTGAACACAGCATACATAACTGGTGGTCCGCTGGTTAAGAATCTGCCTTGCAATGCAAGGGACACTGGTTTGATCCCTGGTCCGGGAAGATCCCACATGCCGTGAGCAACTAAGCTGGGGACGCCACGGCTCTGAGCCTGTGCTCCAGAGCTGGCGCTCAGCAACAAGAGAAGTCATGGTAATGAGACGCCCGCAAGCAGCAGCAAAGACAGAGAGCAGCCGTGAAGTAAATAAATTAAGAAAATAAATTTAAAAATGTACATTTAATTACAAAAAAAAAGACTTTATATCGCTGCCATCAATGAAACCTGGAAGTTTTTTAGTAAGCCCTGAAACAAATTCATAACTGCGAAAGTAAAAATGTTCATCGTGTACCACTGAAATCCTGAGCACCACCCAGGGCTTTGTGTAGGTTCTTGGCGTAAGCTTTTTTTAAAAAGATTATTTATTTAAATTTACATTTGATTTACTATTTATTTATTTTGGCCATGACACTCATCTTTTGGGATCTCAGTTCCCCATCCAGGGCTTTAATCTGGGCCCTCAGTAGTGAAAGTGCAGAATCCTAACCACCAGACCAACAGGGAACTCCTTTTAATTTATTTTTATTTAAAAAAACTTAAGCTGAAGTATCATTGATTTACAATATTGTGTTAGTTTCTGGGGTACAGCAAACTGTGTGATCAGTTATACATATATATATATTCTTTTTCATATTCTTTTCCATTATGGTTTATTATATGATACTGAGTATAGTTCCAGTGCTATATAGTAAGACTTTGTTGTTTAACTATATTATATATGGTAGTTTGTATTTGCTAATCCCAGACTCCTAACTTATTCCTCCCCCACCCCCTGCCTGCTTTGGTAACCGTAAATTTGTCTTTTTCCTATGCTTGTGAGTCTGTTTCTATTTTGTAAATAAGTTCACTTCTATCACATTAAAAGTTCCACATATAAGTGATATCCTATGATATTTGTCTTTCTCTGAACTTCACTTCGTATGATAATAATCTCTAGGTCCATCCATGTTGCACAAATGGCATTATCGCATTCTTTTTTATGGCCGAGCAGTATTCCATTGTATATCTATTTCTTGGGGTAGGTGTTTACACACCAGAGTGCCTCCACACTTGTCTGAGGGGGTGAGGTTGACATGGATTACAGTAGGAGGGAGGTGATGTGTGTTACCCTGTGACCCCATAAAGATACTCCAGGAGAGCACCCCAATGCTTGACCAAGGTTTCCCTGGGATCTGTATCAGCATCTCCAGCATGGGAGAATGACAGTGTCTCCTTCAGAGGCTGGGGGAGGAGGGGCTGAATTCGTGTTTTCACAGACTGTTTAGAACAGTGTTCAGTGTTAACACCTACCGTGTGACTTGGGAGATTCTGACCGAGGGCTCTCCCAAGCCATCTGCCTGCCTGGAGACAGGCCAGGACTGACACTGTCTCAGGGCACCCTCCTGCTCTCATGGATCTCTTGCTCTGTAACTTCTCCACTGGGACAGGTGTGGTCAGGTGGCCTGACCTTCAGTTCCCTCATAATTATAGGATTAAGCTAAGATTAGTCATATATATATATGACATTGCATTAGTCATCGTGAAACACCCTCACTGAAATTGTGGTCATCTATGTCCACTGGAAGCTCTGGCATGGGCTTCCAGGGACCGGCACTCCTGATCCCATGCTGGGGGGTTGTTGATTCTGGGTCTGCACCTCCATCTGACCAGTACTGGGCTGTTTCTGGAATGGGGCTCGGGGCTAGGAGAGAGAAAGGAGCTGTGGGAAGCAATCTCAGGTTCCCTGGTGAGACTGGAAATTCTGCTTCAGGCCCTGGAATTTTGATTTCCTCTGTGGCCTGGCCCTTGCCTTCCCCTCCCCCAACCCACTCCTTATTCCCTTATTCGTCTCTGATACATCCTCCCCGTCCCCCACTCAGATCCGTTTCCTCATCTGTAAAAGCGGGGGTTGCACTAGATCATATCTGAGGCCCCTGTGAGCTTGAAAATGCTATGATTCACCTCCCAGCCACCCTCTCACTTTTCCCTTGGGTTTCTTGATTGACAGGGAGAAAGGTAGCAAAAAGAGAAACTGGGAGAGCCGCGCATCCTCCAGTGTAGAGACCACCCACCCACCCACCACCACAGGAGTATCTGGTCCAAAGCGAAAACAGGACTGAAGCTGAGAAATGCTGCTTTTAGGGATGGAGAGACAGAAGGGGAGAAATGATTTAAAAGACAAACGTATGACAAATGCCCCCAGTTGATAAATGGCTAGACAAATGATAATGACGGAAATTTCAGGGAGCAAAGGAAATGCATGGGGGAACGGTTTTTAAAGGGGAAGAGAAGGATGTGTTTGCAAGGTGATCACTCTCGGGGGTGTGAGTGTGAGTTGCTGGGCCCACGCTGGGGGACTGCCATCTCCCCCTCTGTGATTCACTCTAAAAGATGCTGCTTCTCTCTTAGGGGCTTCTCCAGTGGAATCTCAGCAGCCCAGCCAGTCAGCAAGGGTGCCTGTTAATGCTGCCAAGGAGCAGGCTGGATGGTCCCGAAACCTAGGCGGTCATTACTGCCTGAGCGTTATCATGTGAGCCCGTCATGCTTCGTTATTTTTTCCTGTGAGAACTTTGCTCCTCATCGAATTAACAATCAATCTCCAACTTGACAGGAAGATACCACGAGATTATTAAATGAAATTAATATAGAGTGTCTTCATGACGGTGGAGGTGGGCAAACATTTCTAAAAGAGGACACCAGAAAGCACAACTTAACCACAGGAAAAAAATAGATAAACTGGATTTTATAAAAATTAAATGCCTCTCTTCATCAAAAGCACTGTTAGAAACATGAAAAGAGGAAAACTCTAATTAGAAAAGATATGTGCACCCCCAATGTTCATAGCAGTCTTATTCATGATTGCCAAGGCGTGGAAGCAACCTAAGTGTCTACTGACAGATGAATGGCTAAAGAAGATGTGGTATATACACACAGTGGAATATTACTCAGCCATAAAAGAGAATGAAATAATGCCATTTGCAGCTTCATGGATGACCTAGAGATTATCAAACTAAGTGAAGTAAGTCAGACAAAGAAATGTAAATATATGTTGTCACTTCTATGTGGAATCTAAAAAAATGATACAAGTGGACTTATTTACCAAATGGAAATAGACTCACGGACACGGAAAACAAACTCGTAGTTATCAAAGGGGAAAGGGAAGGAGGGACAAATGAGAAGCTTGGGATTGACAGATATACATCGCTATGTATCAAATAGATAATCAACAAAGATCTACTGCATAGCACAGGGAACTATACTCAATATTTCATGATAACCTATAATGGAAAAGTATATGAAAAAAAAATCCGAATCACTTTGCTGTACGCCTGAAACTAACATAACACAGTAAATCAACTTCAAGTAAAACATTTTTATTTTATTTTTTATTTTATTTTTTTTCGCCCTGGCCCCGCCCCCGGACCTAAAACATTTTTAAAAGGCAACTTTAAAGACATGAAACGGTAAGTCTCAGTTTTGGAAGAAGATAGCTGCAATACATATATCTGTACATATATCATTTTCGGAGTAAATGAAGAACCACTATCAATCAATAAGAAAAAGGCAAACAACCCCATAAAAACTGAGCAAAAACCTTACAGACACTCACAGAAGAGCATGTACAGATGGCCAAATAAACTATGAAAAGGGGCTCAATGTCATTACTCATCAGGAAAATGCAAATTAAAACCGCAAAGAGATACCGCTACACAGCCACCAGAAATACTAAAATAAGAGTGAACGCCAGGTGCCATTAAAGACACGGAACCGCTGAAACTACCATGCATTGCTGTGGCGGGTACAGAAATAGCATGGCCTCTTCGGAAAACTGGCAGATTCTAGTGGACTTAAAGCTATGCCTACCCTCGAATCCAGTAATTCCACTCACAGGTATATATATCCAGTGTTGGGCTGACCAAAAATTACGTACGGAGTGTTCCAAGGAGCTACTGCCCAATCCCATCAATAGAAGACTGGAGACAGTGATGGTGGTGCAGTCTTACGATGGAGTACCACACACGCAGCCATGACAGATTGCTCACTGTCTGAATCCATTCATCCGAAGTTCAGTTCTTCAGTTCAGTCGCTCAGTTGTGTCCAACTCTTTGTGACTCCATGGACTGTAGCACACCAGGCCTCCCTGTCCATCACCAACTCCCAGAGCTTGCTCAAACTCATGTCCATCGAGTCAGTGATGCCATCCAACCATCTCACCCTCTGTCGTCCCCATCTCCTCTCACCTTCAGTCTTTCCCGGCATCAGGGTCTTTTCCAATGAGTCAGTTCTTTGCATCAAGTGGCCAAAGTAAAGTCTTTTTTAAGTGGAGTTTCAGCTTTAGCATCAGTCCTTCCAATGAATATTCAAGACTGATTTCCTTTAGGACTGACTGGTTGGATCTCCTTGCAGTCCAGGGGACTCTCAAGAGTCTTCTCCAACACCACAGTTCAAAAGCATCAATTCTTTGGCGCTCAACTTTCTTTATAGTCCAACTCCCACATCCATACATGACTATTGGAAAAACCATAGCTTTGGCTCGACATCTGAAGTTCAGGGAGAAGCAAAGAGAAACTGTGATGGGTCTGATGATGGCTGTGTTTGGTGGGTGTATGGAATGAGAAGGTGCAGGAGGGAACTTTGGAGGGAGGCAGAAATCGGCAGACTGGGGTGGTGGGTATATATGTGCATGTAAATGTAGATGATTATCAAGCATATAAAAGTAGATGATTATCAAGTAGATGAATGCATTTTATGTACTTTTTACATGTGATGCTTCACTTTAAAAAAAATGAAAAGGAATGCAGATTCTCATGTTCAAGGGAAGTAATAACAGCAATAATAATGTATTAAACACCTTATATGTGTCAGGAGCTTCGTATAGATTACTTCACTTCATCCACCCAAAGTCCCCTTTGGTTAGGTAACTATGCTCATTTTACAGATGAGGAAACTGAGGCTTAGAGAGGTTCACTAGCTTGTCTGAGACTCCCAGCTGGTAGGTGCAGGGGTCAGGACTTGAACTTCACAATCAGAACTCTTGCTGCTGCCCAGGGATGAAACCCATACCCCCTGCATTAGAATCACGGAATCTTAACTGCTGGACCGCCAGGGAAGTCCTTAGATACCATGTCTTACAGAGAATTCCGGGGCTTTCCAGGTGGCGCTAGTGGTAAAGAACCCATCTGCCAATGCAAGAGACGCGGGTTCCATCCCTGGTTCAAGCAGATCCCCCGGAGAAGGGAATGGCAACCCACTCCAGTATTCTTGCCTGGAGAATCCCATGGACAGAGGAACTGGGAGGGCTCCAGTCCATAGGGTCGCACAGAGCTGGACACGGCTGAAGTGACTTAGGACAGCACAGCACAAGAGAATTCATCATGTATCCTGACATTCCAGGAACTCAAATCCCTGCTTCTTCTTTTAAAAATCCGTTTTATGCATCCTTTCCATGAATTTGTTCCAATCGGAAGAAGAAAGAACTCAGGGTTTCCTACCCTGCCAGTTCACCCTAACCGTTCTGTGTTGTAAATTCTCTGAGAATGAAGTACTGATTATTGGCCCATAGCAATCCATGTTGTGAGCCAAGCTTGGACTCTAGCTGTGCTCCCCTTAAACTGTGAGGCTCTCGGGAAATTTCTCAAAGCCCTTGTTTCCTTGTCTGTACACAAGGAACTGCAGCACTTACCTTGTACTCTCATTGAGAGGGTAAAATGAGGTCGTCCGTAAGACGTGCTCAGCTCACCGTCAGCCCCGTAGCAAGCGCTCAGAAGAGGGTGGTGTAGAAATGTCAGAGTTTTCCCTTTACTGATTCCCTTTTAATAATTCCTTCCAACACTATGATTATTTTTAATTTTTTGGCCGCAATGCACAGCACATGGGATCTTAGTTCTCCCAGCCTGGGATTGAATCTGCACCCCCTACATTAGAAGTATGGAATCTTAACCACTGGATTGCCAGAAGGTTGAAGTCCCTCAACCTTCTTAAAAAGACTTTACTCCTTTAAACCGTTCAACACGTGTTTGGCGGTGGGGGGGTGGGGTGGAATTTATGCGAATGATTTCTTCACAAAGTGGAGATCCTGAGAGAAGGGGGCAGAATCATAGTGCTTCAGTGAGGTTGTTTCCAACCAGATTGATCAGCGAGATGGTATTATTTGTATGGACCTTCAAAAATGAGTAGGATTTACTCCCAGAGAGAGAACCAAGGTCATTCTAAGTTAGGGGAGGGGGGAGGAGGGGGTACGTAGAGGAGGTGGGATTGGGGAACAGTGAGCCCACCGTTTTGGTGAGTGCCTAAGATTTATGTTGAGACAGTGGAAGATGAAGTTGGAAAGGAAGACTGGTCCACCAAGAAGGCTGGACATTTTCTAGAGGAACTGATGTCGTGGAACATTCTTGAACAGGGGAGGTGTAGGGGGAAGGTGGGGTGTGCAGACCCATGTGTGAGGTGAAATCAGCTCAGCCAGGGGGCCAGAGAGGAGAGAAATGTGCGGGTCCAGGTAGGGATGAGTCGGTAAACCTGGGGGGGGGGGCGGGGGGGAGATGGAAGGAGGGTGCAGGTAGATGGCAAAGGGGGAGTGAGGACTCAAGTCTGGGAGCTCCTCTCTGGCTGGCATGTAGGAAGCAGGAAGAAGGTTGGTTTGGAGAGGATGATGAGAGCTTCCTTAATGGCTAAGACCAGAGGTCGCGCATCTTACCCCGCCCCGGTTCCTCACCACCTTCGGCCTGCTGTTGGCACGTTCTCAAGAACACACTGTCCTCTCTGGCCTCAGACTTGCTCGGGGCACCCGAAGGACAGACCCTGCCTTTCTACGGGCTTCCTTTCTACCCCTGCCACATGGGAACCTGCAGAGGGAGACGTGTCAAGACCAAAACAGATTCCACTGCGGAATCGCTTCCAAACTGACCCCTCCCAAAGGCAAGCATTTGTTAGGATGCTCTTCCAAGGGGTGGGGGGAATTTTTTTTTTTTCAGCCTGTGCATGATTAACTAGAAAGCCCTCCTGATTTCATGGAGAGATGCAAACTGTGTTTTGAATAAAAGTCCCTTTGTTATTGTTGTTTCACAGGGCTGTAGCCGAGGCCAGGAAGAAATCCGCCCCCTCCGAAGGCTGTTTTTGTGACGGTTCTTTGGAGCATTGTTCTAAAAATGGGAAATTACATATCGCTGTGCCAAAGGAAACAAACACCTGCAGTTAAAGGAATACCTTCCACGAGGTGGCTTTGAGCGCCCCAGCCAGTTCTAGATGAGGACTGCCGAGTGCCAGTTCTTTCTGGTGCATTTCGTCACTTCCCAGGGGGGCGGGTTTGTAACCAGAGTGGGCTTTGGTGACGGGGCTTAGGTGATGGTTCCTCACTTATTTACTCAATAAACATCTATCGAGCATCTACACTGAGTCAGCCTTTTCACTACCCCCTTCCCTGGCGTTATTAAAATGACCGGGCATGTTGACCACAGGCAGCAGCAACTGACACTATTTTTCAGATTCAGTATCTGACTTCTGCCCCCAAGTGATGAAGACACAGAACATCAACTCCTTCTCTCCTTCCTCTCCTTTCTTTCTCCACCTTTCTTCCCTTCCCCTCTCCCCACTCTCTCTTTCTTCTTTTTGGTTGTTTGTTCAGTCACTCTGTCGTGTCCGACTCTTTGTGACCCCACGGACTGCAGCTCGCCAGACTTCCCTGTTCTTCCCCATCTCCTGGAGTTTCTTTATTAGTCTACACACACACACACAAAATCAATATTTTCAACATGTCATTCAATACATTTCTTTAGGCAAAGAATTTTCCAAGTTTCGGGTCACTGGGGTACAGTCTGAAATTCTTGTCTATGGTGTAGATATCAAAAGATAATTTTTTTTTTTTGGTTATTGGGTTAATATTTAACATCTTCAACTTCAATGCAATTGCAGAATAATCAGGTCTTGAAATTTATCGATCGTGAAGTGAATACATTTCAGATGGGTTTGTGGGTTCAAAGAATCAAATTTCATTGGCTAATCTCATCTTTATGAGAAGCAAGAAAGAAGGAAAGAGTGAGTTCCTGATTTTTGGGAATATGTTGATGACTTTGGTTAGAACTTCCTGCCCACAAAGTGCTTGTCTTCCTCCAACAGGTTGGCCAGTGGGTGATGGCCAATCTTTGGGAGTCAGGGTTACCTCCCTGGCACCATTTGGTCATCAATGTGGTCCCACCTGGAAGAAGAGAGAGGGAATAAAAAGGCTCTCCATTCCTGTAATGTACTTAATCTACAGTCTTAGTTTCCACACTGGTCTTAACTTATCCACTAGAGGAAGAGTCTAGGAGCTGAATTTTGTTTTGCTTTTTTTTTTTACAAAGATGTATTTTTTTTAAAGTTTTATTTATTTATTGTATTGTTTTTTGACTGCATTGGGTCTTGGTTTTGGTGTATGGGCTCCAGAGCTCGTGGGCTCTGTAGTTAAGGCACGTGGGCTTAGCTGTCCTTCGGCATGTGGGATCTTAGTTCTTCGATCGGGGTTCGAACCCAAATCCCCTGCATTGGAAGGTGGATTCTTCACCACTGGACCACCAGGGAAATCCCAGGAGCTGAGCCTTGAAAGAATCTTAAGGTTGCCAGATTTAGCAGATAACAATATTAGGTTAGTTAAAAAATTTGTTTGGGTTTCCCATAAAATCAATGAAAGATGCCTGGTTAAATTTGAATTTTAGATAAAATAATGAGTTAAAAAAATATATACATATATATATATAGCCATGTCCCAGACGTTGCATAGGGCATGGAGGATGGAGCTTGGGTCTTCGGGTGACTTTTTGGAACGGGGAGACTGGAGTCTGGGGAGGTGGGGGTTTGTTGCCTGTTTCAATATTAATGTGGGTGCTGTGTGGTAATGCGGGAAGGGTCACTCGAGGAAGGAAGTCTGCCTGCCGGGGAGGTGGTCTGTCCTGGGCTGGCAGCATTAGGACACGGGCCGTTGGCTCTCCCTTCTGCCCCATCTCCCTGGGTTAGGGGACTGATGAGAAGTGGGTTCTGGTTGTCCTTAGACAGCCCTGCCCAGGTATACCTCGTGGCCCTATAGCCTCAGGACCTGCCTGAGGGACACAGTGTAAGAGTTTCATCTCGAAGGGGCGGCTGTACACTAACCGAGCATCCAGATGGAGAGCATATTGGTGGAGGGACTTCCCTGGAGGTCCAGTGGTTAAGAATCTGCCCCCCAATACAGGGGACACGAGTTCAATCCCTGGTCGGGCAACTAAGATCCCACGTGCTGCGGGGCAACTAGATAGCCCATGCAGTCTATGGGCGTACCACCCTGAACATATGCGATTTTGTCTGGAGATCCCATGCACCACAATTAGAACAGCCTGTGGGCAGTCAAAAAAAAAAGGCATGTTAGCAGGTTCATCAATCAGAGGCTAGTGAACCGAAAGGCATGTCCTCTCCTGCAGATGAGCGTCAGGAAGGTCCGGAGGCGAGCGCAGTTAGAACATTCTTCCACCGCTCTTTCTCTCCATTCAGGACCCCTGTGCCTCCCTCTGGATGCAATCCATTTCCTTCTCTTTGGCCCAGGACACCAGGTTGGGTTTCCATGTCCTACACGACACCCACATTCTAGTCCCACACCCCAGATGACTCTCTCATCACCCTGGTGGAGTGTAGGGTGTGGCTGCATTCTTTTCTCCTAGTTAGAGACGATCTCTGGATTCATTCCCCAGAGATGGCTCACTGCATCTACTGTCTGTGAATGGAGCAGCCTAAGCTGGAGGGCAGCTTATTTCCAAGACTTGTCCACGGCTGTACCCCCAGTTTAGGTGCGGGAAGCAGCAGGATTTGAGTCCAGAGCTCGGGCAGGGCCAGGCTTCTAGTAGGGTCTCCCAGGCTAGCGAGGAGTCTGGACTTTATCCTGTAGGGGACTGTGAGCAGGGAAGGGTTTTCATCAAAAGCACTGAAGATGACTCTTTGATTTTTGGCAACCATGGGAAGTATATTGTGGAAAGGGACGAGATTGAAATCTTAGAGGCCACTTAGGAGGTAGGATAACGGCCTCTCAAAATGGGCATGATCTCATCCCCAGAAGCTGTGAATACATTAGGTTACATGACAAAGGGAAAGGAGGGTGGCAAATGGAATTAAGGTTGCTAATCAGCTGAGATGAAGCGATCACACTGGATTACCCGGCCGGCCCAGAGCAGTCACAAGGGTCCATCCACATAGAAGAGGGAGGCAGAGGAGGAGGCCAGAGGGAGAAGAGGAGGCCAGAGGGAGAGTGGAGGCTGCCCCGCTGACTTTGAAGATGGGAGCAGGGGCCGCGAGCCAAGGAATGAAGGTGACCTCTAGAAACTGAAAAAGGAAGGAAACACACTCTCCCCTGAGAGTCTCCGGAAGGAGTACAGCCTGCCAACACTTTGGTTTTTAGTCTAGTGAAATCATTTTGAATTTCTGACCTCCAGATCTGTAAGATAATACATTTGAGGATTTAAAAAAAAAGCAAAACCATTAAGTTTGTGGTAGTTTATTACAGAGGCCATGGGAAACTAGTTCAGAGGTTATTTGCAATATCCCAGGCCACAGACAGCGAAGGCCTGGCACTGGGATCGGAGTAGAGAGAAGGGGGCACATTCAAGGTAAACTGAGAAAGCGGTAGACTCGAGACCTATGGATGCATAAGGTCAGAGGTCAGGAGATCCTTCTTCTGGGCCCAGTGCCCTGAGGTCGGTCCTCATCTCCTCACTACCCATGAGATGAGGAGAGGGCCCAGGCTCTCTCCTTGAGAGCCCCTGACCGACAGCATCTCCACTCTGTCCTAGGGCTGAAGGAGTATCCACATGTGTCACCAGCGTCGTAAGAGGGAATTCTAAAGGACACTTTGAGCTGAATCCCTCACAGACACTCAGGATGCTTGGGTGCTGCAGACACACAGCTTCAGCTATTTTAGGAGTTAACTAGATTCTTGTCATGGGTTTGGAATCCATTCATTTGCTGGGGGACAAGTCTGAGTTTCAAGGCCCTGGTTGATCCATTCTGATGCTATCAACTGTGCATGCTTAGCTGAATCTATTTTCAGATTTATTTCTGCATATACTAAAGGTTCATAATTTGGGTTTGCTCATGGAAATATGTCGGGTGGCTAACTCCTAATGATTCATCCTCACATTGTTTCCATGTGCCCGCTGGTGTGTTCCGTAAGTGCCTGGGGAGGAACGCTCCCTAATTACACGCTGCAGAAGGCATTGTTTGTGTGGCCCTTTCATCATCAATTGATGTTTTCTTTATCATTTATCTGAAGCCTCTCTGAACAACAACCACCCTATGGTGAATGACTACCCACAAAACCCCTGGCATCTGCAAACAGCATGCTTGCATTAGCCATAAACTAGACATCATTTTATCCATATCATCTTGATAAAGTTGATGAGGGTTGGTTTTGGTTCCTCTTCCTGCCTCATGAATCATTTATAGATTTTCCTGCCAGGCTAACTTCAATCCGCTCACGTGTTGAGGGTGTAAAACTGCAGCTTTCCTACAGATCCATCAGTTTAGGCTCTATATTGACATAGCAAGGGCAAGTCCTTGGATTCTGCAGTGTTGCAATGATTCTGCAATGTTGATTCTGCAATGATGGCCATGTTTAGTAATGACTACTCCTCTTCAGCTTCCTCCAAGAATAAATCTAACTGGGATTTCTCTGGCAGTCCAGTAATTAAGATTCCATACTCCCAATGCTGGGGGCAGAGGTTTGATCCCTGGTCCGGGAACTAAGATCCTTCAAGTTACATGGTGTGGCCGAAAAAATAAATAAATAATAATTGTTCTTTCGGTTGCAGGTTGTGGGAGTAATATATTAAAAAAAAAAAATTCTCCCAGATTCACAGTTTAGTTAGATAACATGATCAAGAAATTGGGTCTTTCCCCTGGGCTCTTCAAAAGAATGCTATGAATGCTAAAAGTAATATAGTGCTAACAATACATTTCTAGCTTTTAACTTTTTTGTCTTTATTGATACAGTTTACAGTTCTTATTAAAAAAAATTTTTTTTACTGTTTTTAATTTAAAAAACCTATTTATTTATTTGGCTGTGAGAGATCTTAGCTGTGGCATGCACGATCTTTAGCTGTGGCTTGTGGGATCTAGTTCCCTGACCAGGGATTGAACCTGGGCCCCCTGCATTTGGAGTGTGGAGTGTTAGCCACTGGATCACCAGGGAAGTCCCATACATATTACATTTTCACTTTACATGGTTTGTGCATAATGCTTCTCAAACGCGGGAAGCTTCTATTCATTACATTGGCCTCCTTGCATTTTATTTTATTTTTTTCCCAATTATTTTTATTAGTTGGAGGCTAATTGCTTTACAATATTGTAGTGGTTTTTGCCATACATTGACATGAATCAGCTGTGGATTTACATGTGTTCCCCATCCTGACCCCCCCCACCTCCCTCCCCAAGGCATCCTTGCATTTTAGAGTTTAGCATATTCATAGTGAAAAAGGCTGATTATATAATTATATATTTATATAACCGGGGGCTGGACACACTTCTCCTCATCTTCCTTCTTCAAATGTAAAAATCCTTCTTAGCTTGAGGTCTGTTCAAAGATAAGCCATGGCCCCAGTGTGGCCGGGCAGAAAAGAAAAAAAAGAACCCCATGACATTCTTTCATTTTTCTAATTTTTTTCTGCTTTCCCGAAACATGAGTCACATAGATATGTGCTCTTTCTGTGGCTGTGATCAGTTCATCTTGCATTCTGCTCTTTTAAAACTGAATGTACATTTCTGTGTGCTGACAGCTCACATTCTTGGGATCGCCTACATTTGCAGCTCCTCTGAGGTGGAGACTCTTCCTGCCATATAATTGGCCTTCCTTTTATCCCCAGATACCTGCTTTATTTGCCCTAGGTAAATATTTCCCTAGTTCTGAATAGGTAATTAAAATTCTGAACCTTTTATGGCCCTGGATCCTTATCTGTTTGAACAATACTCACCTAGGTGGATGGCTCACTGGAGGCCAAGCTATGTGAGTTAAAGATGACCTGGATGCAAAGGAACCAGGGCCTAGGCAGTGGGGGAGAGGGGAGGCAGGAGGCTCGCCACCCCCATGAGGCCCCACCCTCTACCAAGAATCTCTTCTGGAATTGCCAGTCCCCCTGACCCGCTCTGGAATTTTTACAATCACAGGCCCTCTTTTGTGGCAGATAGTGAGGGAGGGGTGGGATGGCTATAGTCTGGGTGTGTGTGTGTGTGTGCGTCTGCATGAGTGTGCACGTAGGTGCATATTTTTTTTGGGGGGTGGACATTTCTCATCAGTGTCATTTCAGTTATTAGCCCAGGAAATTCCTGCCTTTGGGATCCCACTCTTTACTGTAGGGCAGGGATTGGGGGTCTGGCCTTCAATCTGGATTGTGTGAGGAAGAAATAAGAAATTGCAGAAATGCTTGTCAGGGAGTAAGCAATCAATAAAATTAATTATTAGGTTACTTGAGATGTTAAAAAAGGTGGACGGAGGTCAGAGGACCTGCTGCCCTAGCGCCCGGGGCTCCTCTGTACCTTCCGGACCATCTCACGTTCTAGATTCTGCTGGACTTGCCCTCGCAATTGTTCAGGAACGGAATTCCTGCTAATTCCCAAAGAGCTGACACATGCCTGGTAGGGTTCAGCGGGCAGCAACTTTATATGACTGCCCTTGCTTTTCCTCAGAATTCTTATTAAAAAAAAAAACAAAAACACAAACCCTGAAAAATCAAGTTAAAGCAATCACAGATAATACAAAAACAACAACAACAACAAAAAAACCCAAAACACCAGACTACGTTTCCTGTGTCCCGCGGAGTGAGCCGAGCTGTGTGGGTTGCGGGCTCAGAGGCCCCGACCTGACACCTTGGTCGACACTGCCCCCTAGTGGCCATGGAGGCGCCGGCTGCTGAGGGCGCGGAAGGCGCGTCCCCGCGGGACCACGTAGCTTCTTGGAAAAATCCGAACCGAAGAGGTTTCTCTCTGCAACCCTCTCGTTCCGTGCCCTCTGCGGTTGCCCCCTCCATTCCCGCTCCCCCTATGCGCGTCCTCCACTTCAGTATCTGGGGATGGTGTGGCCGGGTCAGGGGCCGATTGCCACGGGACAGCGGGTGTTTGGAGGGTGTTTATATCCACATGGGACCCACGTTTAGGATGAGTTCTAGTCTTTGCCTATTTTGCTCTACGGCGATTTGCTTTTTCTTCTTTTGAGGGGGTGAGCCAGACGGCATGCGGGAATCTTAGTTTCCCGACCAGGAATGGAACTGGTGTCCTCTGCCTTGGAGGCACCAAATCTTTTTTAAAAATAAGTAAATATTTATTTATTTTTATAAATATATTTATTTGGTTGTTCCAGGTCTTAGTGGTGGCACGTGGGGTCTTTGGTCTTTGCCATGGTACGTGGAATCTTTTATTTGTGGCAGGCAAACTTTTAGCTGTGGCATGTGGGGGTCTATCTAGTTCCCTAACCAAGGATGGAACCCAGGCTGCCTGCATTGGGAACTCAGAGTTTTAGCCACTGAACCACCAGGGAAGTCCCTAGGGTGAATTTTTACAGCAACTGTCAATAGCTTCCAGCAGTTCATGCTGTGTGGCCTGTGCTAAGGCCCTGAGATAGGAAGGGGTTTGGCGGCTTGGTTCTTAAAAAACAAAAAGAACTGCAGGCCAGCGGGGCAGACTGCAGAGACGGAGTGAGCAGTGGGAAGGATGGGAGATGAGAAGCAGTGATGGGTGCATTCTGCATTTGCAGTTGGTGAGAAGAGTGTGGGGAAGCTTCAAAGAGCCTTACTTGATTGGAGTGGGGGGAGAGGCCATGGAAGGGAGTTTTCATTTGGTAACTGGCTCTGTCCTTACTGTGGAAAGCGGACTGCAGGGCGCTAGAGTGTGAGCTGGGAGGCAGTTAGGAGCCCTCCTCCCCCAGGTTGTGCGGGTGAGGGAGCGGTGGTGGGGCCCAGGGTGGCTCTGTGGGCAGGCAGGCGGTTCTCAGAGGCGTTTGCAGGTGACTTGCTTGGCTGAACATGACAGTACTGGAGGACGGGTCGGGACTGCCCCTTGGCTTCAGGCCAGAGCAGCTGGGAGGCTAAAGAAGGAATTTACAGAGACTGGAAAGAGAGGAGGGAGGGGGAATCAGATTTCTGCTGGACAAGAGGAGACTGAGAGGTTGGGTGGATGGTAGGATATAAGGGGAAGAGGTCTGGGCTGTTTGCTGGCAGGTGAGAGATAACCTAGAGCTAAGAGTCTTCAGAAGGTTCTGAATTTTCTCCTGGGGTCCAGGGGCAGGGCTCCATGGTGCCTCAGGGAGGGAGCCTGGGCAGCCTCCCCACGATCACCTCTGTGCCCCTGCGTGATCTTCCTTCCTGTCTCCCCTCTGCCTCTGTCTGCCTCTCCCATCCCCTCCAGTCCCTCCTGTCTCTGCTCAGACCTTGAGCCAGGGGATTCCTGGGTTGGCCTGTCCATGCTACTCTTTTTTTTTTTTTTTTTAATATTTATTTGGCTGCATCAGGTCTTAGCTGCTCTGCAGCCTGCGAGATCTTAGTTCCCTGACCAGGGATGGAACCTGCGTCCCCTGCTTTGCAAGGCAGATTCTTAACCACTGGACCACCAGGAAATCCCATGTCCATGCTACTCTTGCTTACATCACTCCCTTTCTCTCTTTTTTTTCCCAAACAAATTTTACCTATGTATTTATTTTTGGCTGTGCTGGATCTTTGTTGCTGCGAGGTTTCGCCTCTAGTTGTGGTGCTTGGATTTCTCATTGCGGCGGCTCCTCTTGTTACGGAGAGTGGGCTCTAGGGCGCGTGGGCTTGGTAGTTGTGGCTTCCGGGCTCTAGCATGGGCTTAGCTACCTTGCGGTATGTGGGATCTTTCACGATCAGGGGTTGAACCTGTGTCTCCTGCATTGACGGGCAGATTCTTTACCACTTAGCCACCAGGGGAGCTCCCTTTCTTTCTTTTATGCTTTCAGCACAGGTTTACCTATCTGTCTGTCTGCTTCTTTGTTGATTTTTGGGGGGTCTGGCGGTCTTCCCTGTCAGGTCCCTGGCTCCCTGAGACCAGAGGCCGCTGTTATCTTCACTCTGCTCTACTTGGGCCCCAGTGCGCTTCTGCACTGAGCAACCGCTTCATGCATATTTGCTGGGTTATGAAATCTGCTCCCGGCTTCCTCAGAGCCCCGAGCATCACCATGAGCACATGGCAAGTGCCAGTAAATATCTGGGAATTGATTTCATGCAAGAATAAAGGGGGTGGCCGATTCTCTTTTTGAGTGGAAGTTGGCTGGATGCAGACTCAAGGAATGGCAGGAGGCGGGTAGGGACCAGTCAGAGAAGGGCTTTGGGGTCAGATAGGAGCACCATCGCCAGTGGGCGGCAGTGGCCAGGTGCTGACCAGCCTGACCCCCTCCCACCCACTCTCCACTAGCCTCCTGGGGACAGAGAGTGACGTGAATGGACGGCTTGACCCATAAGCCTCTGCAGTTTCAGCCTGGACGTAGGATGCCCTCATCAGGATGGCTGATACAGGATCTAGAAAATGCACGAGAGCAGGGTTTTTGCTTGAAAAAATAGTTTGAGAATAATTTCATGTGGCAAATGTGAAGTAAGCAAAACACTTAACTGACCCTCTCTGGGGATGCCCCCCAGATTCTGTCTGTCCCCAAAGTCACCCCCAAGGACCCTGGATCCCTAACCAAGGGATTGAGTCTGTTCCTCCCTCCAGCCTTTGTTTTCTAAGCTTCTTACAGGAATTGGATCCTTCCATAGGTGGGAAGAGACCATCTGTGCTGGGTGTGATTTGTAGACTGTCACAGGGCCGGCCAGCCCCTCAGAGCACCCTACTGCTCTGTCAGAATGCTTCAAAGGTCCACCATTTATCTTTGGGAGATGGAACTCTCTGGAAAGCTCCATGTTTGTTTGCGGCTGTGTCTGGGTAGCATAATCACCTTAAATATTTCTTTTTCAACCCAAGAGCAGGATCCCAAAGGGTTTGGAAGAAACGGAACACTGAATTTCATTACTAAATGGATGGGGGTTGGAAGGTCAGCCTGAGGTCAGCTGCCACCATGTCTAACGTTCCCCCCGCCGACACCCCCACCGCCCCCACCGTTCCCTGTAGGTCAGGTTTGAGCAAGGCCCTGGGAATGTTTCCAGGCTGGCTCTCTGCCCATGGAAGGGAGTATGTGCTAGAAGCTGGTCTGGCCATCTGTGGACTGGAAGTGAGACAAGGTCTGGACCCTTGGGGATGTGTTTCCATGGCCACTGCCTTTCTTTTTGCTCTAATCTTACCCCAGCAGTGGCACACTTTTCATTCTAGCAGGTGAATAAAAAAGGTGGGGACACAGATGAGATGCTTGCTTGGACTTTATTGCAGCAGTCAGGCGGGGCTGGTGGGGATGGAGTGAAAGGGGCATCCGGGGAGTGGCAGGGGCCTTGCAGGTGGAGATCTTCAGCTTCTAAATCCTAAGCACACTCTGGACTTTCTACTATTCTCCCCTAAAACAAACAAACAAAATCCACAATACAATGGTAAATGAAAATGTCAAAGCCAGACCCAGAAACTTTAATGTCACTTAAGAGCTTCAGTATTTGTGGGAGGAGCTAAGCTTGGATTATTTCTCAGAAGCTTCTCTAGTTTTAATTATTTTAATTATTATTATTATTATTTTTTGCCACCCTGACTAGGGATTGAACCCATGCCCCTTCCAGTGGGCGCTGGGAGTCCTAACCACTGGGCTGTCAGGAGGGTCCCTCGGGAGCTTCTTTAAAAAAGATAAGATGGCTGTGCCTGCTTTTCCAGGGACATTTGCACTGTGACTCTCCTCTCTGGATTAGAAAAGTGTTCCCAAAGTAGGGACTTCTCAGGTGGCGTAGTGGTAAAGAATCTGCTTGCCAATGCAGGAGATAGAAAAGATGTGGGTTTGATCCCTGGGTTTGGAAGATGCCCTGGAGAAGGGATAGGCTCCCCACTCCAGTGTTCTTGGGGCTTCCCTGGTGGCTCAGATGGTACAGAATCTGCCTTCAATGTGGGAGACCTGGGTTCGATCCCTGGGTTGGGAAGATCCCCTGGAGGAGGGCATGGCAACCCGCTCCAGTATTCTGGCCTGGAGGGTCCCCACGGACAGAGGAGGCTGGCAGGCTATAGCCCATGGGGTCACAAAGAGTTGGACATGACTGAGCGACTTAGCACAGCACAGCACCAGTATTCTTGCTTGGAAAATTGCATGGGCAGAGGAGCCTGGCAGGCTGCAGTCCATGGGGTTGCAGAGTTGGACACGACTGATTGACTGAGCATGCACAAATGCCCGGAAGTGGGCGGCACTGCAGCCCAGGGACGCGGGCAGCGGGTGTGGAGGAAGCATGTACCATGAGATTTAACACGCTGTCCTTGGTCTTCGGGGAGAGGGTGTCTATCAGCGTCTTCAGCTGTCTTGTTGCCTCTTTCATGTCTTCGTCAGGGTTGAAGGGTTCCAGGGCAGCCTCGTAGCTGGCAGGCGTGCCGATGAGGAGGTTTCCCAAGGCATATAGAAGGCTGGGGCAGACCTCTGTGGATGCTGGAGAATAGAGAGGAGAGAGCCCCTGTATCCAGGCCCGTGTCTAGACTGGCCAGCCCCCTGCCAGGGCCTGGCCCAGATCCACAAGAGCTAGGGACCCTCTCAACCCTGGCCTGGAGGGTGACGCGGCTAGCAGTTGGCTCTTTGGCGCCATGTGGGTGCCTTCTGGGTTGTGACGGGCAAGGTGCTACTGGCTCTTTCTGTTTGATTTCCAGGTGGAGCTCTAAGAATAGAAGCTGCTGATCTGACTTTTTTTTTTTTGGTGTGGTGCGTGGTGGCTGGGGAGAGGCCACAAAGGGTTTTGGCTCCCAGCGGAAACATGCCTCTTACTGATGGTTAGTGATGGTCTGAGACCACGTGACTAAGTCAGGCGCTGGCAGGAAGAGGCACGTGTACCCGCCAAGCACAAGCCCCTGAGCCTGGCCCGGAAGGGACATCCGCTGTGGGCGCCGGGCCTGTGGGCTCATCCACCCACAGACACACCTTTGCGCCTATTCCTAGCCCTGCTGTGTTCCTTTCATCTGAAGGCGTCCCCCTCATGCTCCCTTTTTAGGTCCCTGCCCCCAGGATCATGGGGCTTCCCAGGTAGCTTAGTGGTAAAGAATCTGCCTGCAATGCAGGAGATTGCAGGTTCGATCCTTGGGTCTGGAAGATCCCCTGGAGAAGGAAATGGCAACCCACTCTAGCATTCTTGCTTGGGAAATCCCCTGGACAGAGGCGCCTGGAGGCTACCGTCTATGGGGTTGCAAAGAGTCAGATAACGACTTAGCGACTAAACAACAACAATCCCAGGATCATGGGGAGAATCACCATCCCCAGCTCCCTGTTTGCCCTGACTTCCCATTGAGTCTTAAATCCCTGTCATTGACTTCACCAGCTTGTGTGCGAACTCCCTTTCCAGGACTCCGGGGTTCCACACAAAGTGATCACTCTAAGTCAGACCCTCTTCAGAACTTAGATCCCTGCTTTGCAACTTATTGTGTCATCAGGCAAGTCACTTTATCTTTCCGTAGCTCAGTTTTCTCATCTGAAAAACGGGGGATAATGTCCCCACTTCATAGAGTTGTTGTAAGAATGAAAAGAGATAATATGTGCACAGGATTCAGCACAGGGATGGGCACCGATAAACGTTAGAGCTTATTATTGATATTATTATATGTGCACACACACGGACACACAAACGCATCCCAGGCCCACCACCTACGTATCTCACCCTGTCTTAATGGGCTGTACCTGGCGCTAAGATCTTCTAATCAACGTACATTTCAGTCCAAACGATGTTACTTCCCTTTAAAACAGGCATCTCTGCACCACAGTTGTTGCTGCTGCCTCTTGGTCTCCAACTCCCCCGCCACTCCCCAAGGTCATAAAACTTATCTCTATTTTTCTTAGGGAACTTTGAAAGTGAAGGCGTTGGAATTTGTTTACTTTTTTTTTGTTGTTGTAGAAGGAGTAGAAGAGACAGATATGGAGTAAAAAGCAGCTAAGTATCCCAGTTCCCAAAAGATCGGGGGCTTTGAGGAAGATGGGATCCACACCCCCTACCCCATCTCTCTCCTCTTCATGACAGCTGCAACTCTTCAGAGACTCCTAATCCTTTTTGTAGAGGACAAAAAAAAAATGTTTAGAAATCTCCATTCTGAGTTGGCAGTTTCCCCAAGGGAAGAACCCCTTCTAGAATATTTCTCTCTGTCCCGAATGGGAGACCTTGCTGGGGTTGGGTTTCTTTGGAAGCCATGAGGCTCCTTCCAGCCTCTTTGGCTGCCGGGGTGATGTGTTGACCCCAAACCTGGAGGTCTCTTGGCACCTCGGGGTCGGTCCAGGCCTGGGCTTTGGGGAGCTTGTTAGTTACTCCTGTTCTAGTGGTCACTGCGTCTAGGTGGGATCTTCTCCATCTCTGCACTTCTGAGGTTGTTGGATATGGAACATGGGGTCCTTTACAAGTTTCATCACAGCCTCAGGGCTCTGCCTAAATTCCTAAGATGGGCTTCTTTGCCAGACTTAGCTTCCTGGCTGGAAGTCAGTATTCCCAGGCTCTCTGAGCAGCCACACAGAGGACGTGGACAGCCGCCCCCTCTCCTGGGCAGTGCTGGGAGAGTTGCCGAGGCTGGCTTGAGGTGGAGGGCTCTGGACACTCACCAGGTCTGCAGAAGAGAGTCAGGGTGACCAGGGCGATGGCAATGGTGAGCTTCATGGTGGGCAGGAGGCTGGTGAGGGAGGCTCTGGCCCTGTCTCTGGATCCGGTGGTCTCATGGGTGATGTGCCCACTGGGATACCTTCTTATACTCTCCTGCAGTGGGGAGGGCAGGGCATGGGATCCACTTACGGGATTGGATTGTTTACTTGGGCATCAGCTTGGTGGAAAAAGTAAATACTCTCATTTCTCAAGCCAGTTTCTGTCCCCAGTGAAACAGAGCTCACACAATGGGCCACTTGGGTGAGGAACCGAGTCCAGTGTGGAGGGGGTGAGCGTTCCTGAGTCAGAGGGCTTGGAGAGCTGGCCGCCTTTGCTACTCCCTTCGGACCTGAGCACTGGGCGGTGTAGATGGACAGACAGCAGAGTCCGCCTGATCTCATCACCCCAGGAGAAACTGAGGCCCAAGGCCCCGTACCAGTGGCAATGACAGGACTGAGACTTGGGTTTCCTGATACTCCAGCAGGCTCCACTCCAAGGAAGTGGCTGGACTTCAAGCCTCCAGAGTCATGTGGTCCAGAGTGTCTTGTGGTCAAACTTGGGCGAGACCCTGAACTGAAGCATGTTGACAGATTAAGTTCTCCAGAAACCCAGTGCCCAGGTCAGGTTGGAGGGTGCACTGTGCCAGCCGGGTCTGGAGTCCTGCCTTCCTGATGACAAACCCGCGGGCCCTACAGGCCTCATGGCACTTGACCTCTTCATGGCCTTAACCTCTCACCATTTCCTTCTTGAACTGTTCTCTCTCCTGTGCTCCCACGACTCTCTGATTTCCTGCTTTCCTCCCTGGCCACCCTTGTTCTTTGGATGTTGATTCTTCACTGACCAGGCTTCCGTGTTGGTGGCTCCAGGCTGTGACCGTGGCCCCTTCTGTCACCATGTCAGTGGCGGCCTCCTTTTTCTCCAAAGCCCGTGCCTTAGAACACAGGCCTCCCCCACTCAGAGTCACCTCCTAAATGGCCTTCTGCCTCCTAGCCCTTCCTCCTCAGCCGTTCTGGGAAAGGCCACTAGAATGATCTTTCTAAAGCCTGCTTATCTTATCCTCCTCCTTCTTGAAACCCTTTTAAAGCTGCCTTGGGCAGATGGGATAAAATTCAAGTGTGACTTACGAGGCCCTTTCCCACTGGCCCTTGCTTACCATTTGAATCTCATTCTTCTGCTCTTCTGCGTTGAATTTTTTTTTTCAGAAATAAATTTAATGACAGAACTGTGGACTTTTCAGTTTACTTATCAAACTAATAGAAAATTTAAAAATTTTTTTTTGAAAATTTAATTTTATATAATTTATAAAATCTCCACATCCCTATCCCCCAAATCATTTACTTTTCACTTGAGTTTCTTTTTTAAATTTATTTTTAATTGACTGATGATTGCTTTACAGTATTGCAGCCTGTGAACTCTTAGTTGCTGCATGAGGGATCTAGTTCCCTAACCAGGGATAGAACTCAGGTCCCCTGTATTGAGAGTGCAGAGTCTTAGTCACTGGATCACCAGGGAAGTCCCTGATTTCCTTTCTGAAGAGATGTCGCTGACTACTGCCCTGAGGGGAAGGGATGGGGTGGTGGGGCAGCTTGGCAAAAGGGATGGTGGGTTTGGACCCGCTGATGGCAGTGGGGTGAGGATGTGAGAGACACAGGGACGGGCTTGATGCTGGATAGATGAAGGAGGACGGGAGAGGGAAGCATCAGGGTGAGCCTGGCTGGTTTCTGCCTGGGGCACCGAGCACCTGGAGACTGCCTCCTGATCTAGAGGAGACTCGGGAGGAAGAGGATGCGGGAGGGGATCAGGGTGAAGCCTTCTCGAACCTGCGGTGCCGACGGCGGTCCCTCTCGCTCTCCGCCTCTGCAGCTCTCTCTTTTGTGCCCACTACCCAGCGCTTTAACTTTGCTGCTCTTTACTTGTTCTAACCTCGTACAGAATGTTTGCTAAACAAGAATCTGTGTGGCATGAATCGCTGAATGAGTCCTTGTCGGTTTGTGAGAGGTGAAGGCTCAGAGGTGCCTTAATACTGTTACAAGCACAGGTTCTGAAGTAGCCGCCATGGGGACTCGTGGAGTGAGTTACTGTGTAGTTGAAAGATCAGGAGAGAAAGGTTTTCTGAACTGATCATGAAATGATCTCTGAGGCAGGCTGCAAAGGGGAAAAACAATTAAAGAGTCAAACAGAAACCAAAATCAAGGCAGAACAGAGTGAAAAACAGAATATCAGAGCAAAACAATTCACATAGGTCATTGCTTGTATATGCAGAGGACGTCTGTGGAAGTGGGTGGTGCTGGCTGTTTCCACAAAGTGGATGAGGGAACCCAGAGAATGAGACTTTATTTTAAAGCACTTTGGTGTCCTTTGAATCTGGAATTACATAAAGATATTATTAATACAAGACAATTGTTAAAAAAGGGAAGACTAGGTCTGACCATTGCTACAATGTGGACGAACCTTGAGGACGTGGTGCTAAGTGAAATAAGACAATTACAGAAAGATACGTACTATGAGTCCACTTATACAAGGTACGGAGAACAGTCAGATAGGCAGAGACAGAAAGAAGAATGCTGGGTGCTAGGGGCTCGGGGAGGGGGAGTTAGAGCTAATTTTGTTTGATGGGGCTAGAGTCTCAGTTTGGGATGATGAACTGGAGGTGGACGGGGTAATGAATACACAACAATGTGAGTATGTCTAATTCTCCTGAACTCTATACTTACAAATGGTTAAGATAGCAAAGTTCATGTTATGTGTGTTTTGCCACAATTAAAAAAATAATAATAAAAAGGGAGAGAACAGGATCCAGAAGGAGCCTGTCTGAGTTGACTCCCAGAGACATAGCTTACCAACTTTATTATCTTGGGCAACGTATCTCACTCCTCTCTGCCTCCATTTCCTTGTCTGTAAGATGAACATTCCTTGGTAGCTCAGATGATAAAGAATCTGCCTGCAATGCAGGAGATCCAGGTTCAATTCTTGAGTTGGGAAGATCCCCTGGAGAAGGGAATGGCTACCCACTGCAGTATTCTTGCCTGGAGAATTCCATGGACAGAGAAGCCTGGCAGGCTAGAGTCCTCTGCGTTGTAAAGGGTAGGACATGACTAAGTAACTAGCACTTTCACTTTGGGCTTTCCTGGTGGCTCAGATAGTAAAGAATCTGCCTCTGAATGCAGACGATGTGGGTTTGATTTCTGAGTTGGGAAGATCCCCTGGAGAAGGGAATGGCTACCCACTCCAGTATTCTTGCCTGGAAAATTCCATGGTCAGGGGAGCCTGGCGGGCTATGCTCCTCGATCAGGGATCAAACCTGTGTCCCCTACATTGCAAGTGCAGTGTAGTAACCCACTGGATCATCAGGGAAGTTCCCCCAGGAGTATTTCTATATCCCCAGCTTTGAGCCACTGCTCAAAAGTATCGCTTTTGACACTCAAAGGTGTCTCCATGGAGCCTCCCCTAAACTGGCTGTCCAACAGGGAGGGTCTTCTGGGCTCTTGGCCTGTCCGCTTAGTGACACTGCCCAGGGGCTGTGCAGAGGAGGGCCCCATGGGTGTCGTCAAGACAGCTCATCAGGTCAAGAACCTTAAAAATACAGCCTTCATGAAAGACCTTGGCCTGTTCACTCGAGCGGTCTGTGTTCTGGTCTCCAAGGCTGTGTTGTGGGGAAGTGTGCATGTCCTGTTCTTGCCCCCGCATCTCTCTCTGGATCCTCCTTCCCTGGATCCGAGGGTCCCAAGACACTTCCATCCTGGCCTTTGGTGGGGTGGTAGGGGAGGGGCATCTCTCTTCTCTGCCCAGGAATCTACCGAATTGCAGCTTCTCTGCCTTGTCTTTGGGCTGTTAGGCAGAAAGCGCCAGTCAAGGCTCAGACCCCACAGTGTCTTAGATTCTCATAACTGCTCCTCAAATTCTTGATCCCCCAACACAGTGAATTCCAGACCAGAGCCTGCAGCCCGCCCTGGCACATGGTGACGGCCGGGCACCACCATTTCTGGCCACATATGGGCAGTCGCCTGGTTCCTGTGCCGAGAAGACAAGTGCCTGCAGGAAGACAAGGCTCTTGGTTATTAGCACCATGTGTGTGGCCGTGTGTTGGCACAGTTCTTGCTGAGTCCCCCCAACCAAAACCGTAGCCCGTGTGGGCTGGGCTTGGCTCTGGACCTACAGAGATGAGGCCTGGCCGCAGCTAGGGCAGTGGCCAAGGAGCCTGCCCTGGGTCCACCCTTCCCTGGGCTCCGTCTTGGAGGCCGAGGGCACCTTGTGCCTGGCTCCAGCTTACACCGGGGCCCGAGGGTGGGAGGGAGCCAGGTGGTCTGGAAAGCTTGCTTGGGGGTCTGGATTTTAAGGTCTGCCAGTCCCTCTGCTCCGCATGTGGACTGTGCATGTGCCCACGTGGCTGCCAGGTTGGTGAGCTCTGATCTGTTCCCCTTGGGGAGTCTGCCCAGGTGCCCACTTAGGTCAAGGGAAGACTAGGTCTGACCATTGCTACAATGTGGACGAACCTTGAGGACGTGGTGCTAAGTGAAATAAGACAATTACAGAAAGATACGTACTATGAGTCCACTTATACAAGGTACGGAGAACAGTCAGATAGGCAGAGACAGAAAGAAGAATGCTGGGTGCTAGGGGCTCGGGGAGGGGGAGTTAGAGCTAATTTTGTTTGATGGGGCTAGAGTCTCAGTTTGGGATGATGAACTGGAGGTGGACGGGGTAATGAATACACAACAATGTGAGTATGTCTAATTCTCCTGAACTCTATACTTACAAATGGTTAAGATAGCAAAGTTCATGTTATGTGTGTTTTGCCACAATTAAAAAAATAATAATAAAAAGGGAGAGAACAGGATCCAGAAGGAGCCTGTCTGAGTTGACTCCCAGAGACATAGCTTACCAACTTTATTATCTTGGGCAACGTATCTCACTCCTCTCTGCCTCCATTTCCTTGTCTGTAAGATGAACATTCCTTGGTAGCTCAGATGATAAAGAATCTGCCTGCAATGCAGGAGATCCAGGTTCAATTCTTGAGTTGGGAAGATCCCCTGGAGAAGGGAATGGCTACCCACTGCAGTATTCTTGCCTGGAGAATTCCATGGACAGAGAAGCCTGGCAGGCTAGAGTCCTCTGCGTTGTAAAGGGTAGGACATGACTAAGTAACTAGCACTTTCACTTTGGGCTTTCCTGGTGGCTCAGATAGTAAAGAATCTGCCTCTGAATGCAGACGATGTGGGTTTGATTCCTGAGTTGGGAAGATCCCCTGGAGAAGGGAATGGCTACCCACTCCAGTATTCTTGCCTGGAAAATTCCATGGTCAGGGGAGCCTGGCGGGCTATGCTCCTCGATCAGGGATCAAACCTGTGTCCCCTACATTGCAAGTGCAGTGTAGTAACCCACTGGATCATCAGGGAAGTTCCCCCAGGAGTATTTCTATATCCCCAGCTTTGAGCCACTGCTCAAAAGTATCGCTTTTGACACTCAAAGGTGTCTCCATGGAGCCTCCCCTAAACTGGCTGTCCAACAGGGAGGGTCTTCTGGGCTCTTGGCCTGTCCGCTTAGTGACACTGCCCAGGGGCTGTGCAGAGGAGGGCCCCATGGGTGTCGTCAAGACAGCTCATCAGGTCAAGAACCTTAAAAATACAGCCTTCATGAAAGACCTTGGCCTGTTCACTCGAGCGGTCTGTGTTCTGGTCTCCAAGGCTGTGTTGTGGGGAAGTGTGCATGTCCTGTTCTTGCCCCCGCATCTCTCTCTGGATCCTCCTTCCCTGGATCCGAGGGTCCCAAGACACTTCCATCCTGGCCTTTGGTGGGGTGGTAGGGGAGGGGCATCTCTCTTCTCTGCCCAGGAATCTACCGAATTGCAGCTTCTCTGCCTTGTCTTTGGGCTGTTAGGCAGAAAGCGCCAGTCAAGGCTCAGACCCCACAGTGTCTTAGATTCTCATAACTGCTCCTCAAATTCTTGATCCCCCAACACAGTGAATTCCAGACCAGAGCCTGCAGCCCGCCCTGGCACATGGTGACGGCCGGGCACCACCATTTCTGGCCACATATGGGCAGTCGCCTGGTTCCTGTGCCGAGAAGACAAGTGCCTGCAGGAAGACAAGGCTCTTGGTTATTAGCACCATGTGTGTGGCCGTGTGTTGGCACAGTTCTTGCTGAGTCCCCCCAACCAAAACCGTAGCCCGTGTGGGCTGGGCTTGGCTCTGGACCTACAGAGATGAGGCCTGGCCGCAGCTAGGGCAGTGGCCAAGGAGCCTGCCCTGGGTCCACCCTTCCCTGGGCTCCGTCTTGGAGGCCGAGGGCACCTTGTGCCTGGCTCCAGCTTACACCGGGGCCCGAGGGTGGGAGGGAGCCAGGTGGTCTGGAAAGCTTGCTTGGGGGTCTGGATTTTAAGGTCTGCCAGTCCCTCTGCTCCGCATGTGGACTGTGCATGTGCCCACGTGGCTGCCAGGTTGGTGAGCTCTGATCCGTTCCCCTTGGGGAGTCTGCCCAGGTGCCCACTTAGAGGTCTGATGGGGGTGGGAGGGGGGGTGGGAGGGCCCACCCCAGCCCAGTAGCAGCCCAGCAAAGGCGTTGACTGAGACCAACTGTTCCCTCCTGGGCTTGGAGCTTGCTGTATCCTCTGAACCGGAAGCTGGGGTGCAGCCTGGGCTGGCATCTGGCCTATGGCAAGTCCCAGCCTGGCCCAGAAAATAGGTTGGAGGCTGTGGGAGGGCCATTCTGATCCTGTCCATCCAGCCTGGCTGCCAGAACAAGGCTGGTCAGGCTACAGGCCTGTGGGGTCAACTTATGGGGCAAGCTGTAGACCTCAGCCTCCTCCCTCCACTCCGGGTTTCCGACTCCGGGCTCGTTCAGGAAATAGTCCCTGAGAGAGCAGAATTTAGCTTGTGGTTCTGGTCCATTCTATTCTGCCTCAGTGGCTCCTGAGAACGACTCCTACACTGACCCAGCTCTCCCAAGAGGAGCCTGGACATTCCAGCCAGAATAGACAGAACTATCCACTGGCACTGATGCCTACAGCCTGTGGGCTTTCAGAGGGCCTAAAAAATTGTCATGTATGTCTTGGCTTCCAAGTATAAAAGGAAAATTTTTAAATTGTAATCAATGAATATTTATCTAGGTAACATAATTTCCACTAGCTTGATGGGACTCAGTTCAACCATGATATAGTTATATGTAGGGCTTCCCTGGTATCTCAGCCAGTAAAGAATCTGCCTGCAATGCAGAAGACCATTTACAATGCAGAAGACCCAAGTTTGAACCCTGGATCAGGAAGATCCTCTGGAGAAGGAAATGGCTACTCACTCCAGTATTCTTGCCTGGGAAATCCCATGGACAGAAGAGCCTGGTGGGCTACAGTACATGAGATCTCAACAGTTGGACCCAACTTAGCAACTAAACCACCAACCACCAGATGCAGTATGAACCAAATGCATAATCTAGTCTTAGGAGCAGAATTATTGAATTTATACAAGCTCCTTTTGAAACTTTATAGGCAAAATTATACTTATTGTGAGAAGCATATATATTGTAATGTGTTTGATATGATATAGAGTAGAAACATCAAAACCACAGTAGGGCTTCACAATATCTGTAGGGGTGGCCATAGCAGAATGCAGCCAACATCAGAACAGGCAAGGAGGGACCAGAGGGGATACCTCAGCTTCTCCTTCATTCCATCCTCTGATCTATAGACAGAGCCTTCCCTTGGCCTACCCAACTGGTATTCAGCAGCAAGGAAGCCTGGGTTTTGTGGTCCTTAAAGGTCAGCCTGAAGGGACACAGAGAAGATCATAGAAAGATCAGAGAATGAACGGGAGGGGAAAGTGAGAAGTGTTAGTCACTCAGTCGTGTCTGACTCCATGCGACCCCATGGACTGGGGCCCGCCAGGCTCCTCTATCTGTGGGATTCTCCAGGCAAGAATACTGGAGTGGGTTGCCATTCCCTTCTCCAGGGGATCTCCCTGACCCGGGGATCGAACCCACGTCTCCTACATTGCAGGCAGATTCTTTATTGCCTGAGCCCCCTGGAGGGGAGTGAGTGTCAAATGTAGAAAAAACAGCCCATAATAGTATCATTCTACTTACACAGCTCTGGAGCTTGCTTTTCCCGCTTAATGTTACATCTGGGATATCTTTCCAAACCTTGGCATTTACAGATTTTGACTTTTTTCATGCTGTAGACTATGTGTTTGCAAGATGTAATATAATTTCCATTACCGGTACCTTTTTGATGGACGCTTAACACTGTTTGCAGCTTTTCTGCCATTACCAACCACGCAGCAACGACACAGCTCCTTCTGCCCAGACGCCTGGGTGTAGGTGTGCTGCCCTCCTCACTGATGTTAACACGCTCTGTGGAGGGGTTGATGGTGGGGAGTGACAGGGCTGGGGAGGCGGGAGCGGGAGGGTGTCGGGGTGGGTGTCCGCGGTTCTGATTTCCACGGGGATCTTACCTTCCCAGGGCAAGACGTCCCTGAGCTCTCAGACAAGGGGAGTAGCTGGCCAAGATGCTCACGTGGGCTCCCTCGTGGCATCCTGCAGACACGCTTCACCTACTCCCTGCTGTGGGTTGGACCCAGGTACAAAGTGACCTGGCTTTTGCTCTACCTGGAGTTTCAGGGAGGGATGGGGGTGCGGCAGGCTTCAACCCGCTGAGGATCTGAGCCCTCTCTGCTGCTGGAGCTGAAACTTGGGGGCGAGGTGGGAGGGTGGGGACGGGCTGGGAGCTGGGGTTGGGCTTTCCCGGAGACCCGGACACCTGGCAGAACCAGCAGGTTCTTGGCTCTCGGGGAAGCTTCCTCTGAGGGTGGGGACTGTGAAGGTGATAGAAGGCCCCGTCCTGCAGGGTGGAAACTGGTTCCCTCTGTCTTACTGGCGGCTCCGGGGATTTGGGCAGCAGATATGAATTGACAGCGCGTGACAATTCACTTCCTGACCTTTCCCAGGGAGCTTTCGCTTGCCCGCTGAATTCTGCAGCCTTTTTGTTCTGCTGTGAGTCACCAGGTTCTGCCCTCCTCGTCGGTCCTCTCCCGTCTCCCCTGCCCTGAGCTTCCTCCCGTGGACTTGGCAGGTCACCGCTGAGGCCCCTCTGCCCGGGGCCTCGAGTGGGTGGTACAGCCCTGCCCGCGGCTGACACGGGGGATGTGAGTCCTTGGGGTCAGCAGACTTGGGTCAGGGCCCAGCTCTGTTGCTGGCCGGCTGAGGGGTTCTGTGGAACTGCGGTGGTCCCACATGAACAGGGAGCAGGAGGGAAGACCACCACTGGCTGTTAGTCTGAGACCCAGCGATGTCTCATGCAGAGGAGTCTGGTGAGCCCCTGGCCCTGCATGCCCCTCCCACGGCCTGTGTTGTCTCCCCTGGGTACCACATCACTCTATGTATCAGGGTGATACAGCATCCTCAAACGTGAGTGAGAACTTTATCTATCATCTATCTCTATTTTTATAACTAAAATAGTTATAGTTTATATTTATATATGTTATATGTAATATACTGTGTAATGTATTTTGTCTCATATACATATATAAACATACATAATACATACAATGGGCTTCCCTGCTGGGGTCCAGCCCCGGCAGGATCCAGGGGAACCCTCAGGATGAATGGCGTCAGTGAGTGAGAGAGAGAGAGAGAGAGAGAGAGAGAGGGAGAGAGAGAGAGAGAGAGAGAGAGGGAGACCAGACCGGGATGTGCAGCAGGGTCTGGCAGCGTTTTATTTTCCACTGTAGCCTTTATACCCTACGTTGGTACATTTCTAAGGGGGAGATAAGCACACAGACTTAGTTTAACATTACATCAGCTTGTCTTTCACGAAACCAGATATTCTCTGTATATTTTTTGTTTATGAGAGTCTTTTCCCATAGATTTTTTGTACATTATCTTCTGGCCTTGAGCTTAGCAGAAAACAGAAAAGTGGCAGTCTCATGGTACAGCAGGTTGTAACATAGTAGAAATACAATCCTGTTCACACAAAGGTCAGTTTTTTTGCAGAAGTTCTCAGCTAAATTTATCTAAAAAGTTTAGTACACAAAGACTCTGCAGCTCTGGTGAGGCAGCCCCCTGTTTGGCACTCCTGGTTAAAATGAACAATTATCTTATTATTTTTACACTAGGGCTAAACTCTTATTTTTCTAGATCTTTAACTATATTAACAATAGTTTCCACTGCACAACCTCAGCACATTAACATCAATCAAACGTTGATCCAATAACCACTTTTAAAATAATATTTTTTGTGTTTTCTAATAGGGTTTCCTCACCCCCCCCCCCCCCCGAAGTGCTCTGTGCCTATTAAGGCCTTTTTTATGGTTAATCTCTATGTATAATATCTTTTGGCCTTCAGGCCTGTTGACAGTTTATGGCTTGCACCTGGTGTAACTTGAAGCAACTTCAGTAGCCGACCCTGTCTTTTTTGTGGTTAATCTATTTTCTTTCTATTAGGCGTCATCTCTATGGGAACTAGATAGGATTACATTATTACGGAACAGAAATGCAAAGAATTGCAAAAACAGTAGATATAGCACAAAACAGGTTCTTAGTCTAAAAGTTAACTACCTGCAAGAAGTCGCCAGCTAATCTCTTGCAATGGGGGCACACATTTATCAAACAAGCCAGAATGCCAGCAAAAGGGTTTGAATTGAAACATTTTTTTCATCCCTGGCCCCTTCATAGGGTACCAGCATCTAGGAGATTTATTAATTAGGGTTTTAAGTTGGTCTTTATTCAATGAAAGAGGAGCAGGAGAGCTCTCAGCAGGCAACACAAGAATCTGCAGCAGGGCAAACAAGAGCAACAGCAGAAAAGGGGGGAGGATGGAATACAGGATGGGGTAGAGGCTGAGGCCAACCTGCAGGGTCCCTTGTATCCTGAACGGCCTTGCGTGTCAGGTATTTTCTTCATGACCTCGTCATGGGTGGGATCTCCCATAATGGCTCCCGGCACTTCCCCGTGGCTCAGTGGTAAAGAATCCACCTGTAATGTAGGTGACGCAGGAGATGTGGGTTCAATCCCTGGGCTGGGAAGATCCCTTGGAACAGGAAATGGCAACCCACTCCAGTACTCTTGCCTGAAAAACCCCAGGGACAGAGGAGCTTGATGGCTACAGTCCATGGGGTCACAGAGAGTCGGACACAACTGAGCAATACATTTAATAATAGTATATAACGTTTCTATGATACTAAAATAAAAGCAATTTCAGTCTCAAGCCTTCACTCTGCTAAGGGGATGGGAATTTAGCCTCAGCCATCTTGGGCCTCTCCCTGTCCAGAGTTGTGCTAACTTCCAGGGGGCTTGTTCAGAACCAAGATGTCGGTGGACTTTGTGCAGTGGGGGCATCTGTGCTGCCTGGTGTCACCTGTCACCAGCTCATCAGCCTGGTCATCAGCCTGTGCAGGCCTCAGGCTCACTGGCTTCCTCTGCCACCTCGGAGCCACTCCTGGGTGCCCAGGAATCCTGCTGCTGCTCCCACGTGATGCTGAGGCTGGGAGATTCTGCTGTTATCCTACCTAAGATGTTATCATTCACCCAGTTCTTCTTTGGGGGGCTTCTGCTGTCTGCTCTCAGATTCTTCAGACCCATCTGGAGACTCTGCCACCTCACTAAGGCTTGATCTTGATCTCTCCATGGCTTCCCTGGTGGATTTGATACCCAGAGGGGATCCCTTTTTAATGCCTCCCTACTCTAGACAACAAAATTTATTCTCAGTACAACTGTGAGATGAAATGAGGAATAAAGGTCAGAAAAGAAAGGCAGACAGTGATCACTGATTTAATTATCCATCAAGATCATTTTCTTTTATTGAAATACACACACCCTGCTGGCAAAAGTAAATATCAGAGCACACCATTTTCACACATTAAAACAGAGCTATTTAGTACTATTTGCAATAGCCAAGACATGGATGCAACCTAAATGTCCATTGACAGATGACTGGATAAAGAAGATATGTACATATCTACAATGAAATACTACTCAATCATGAAAAGAATGAAATAACGCCACTTGTAGCAACCAGGATGGTTGAGATTATCATACCAGTAAATAATCTAGTGAAGTAAGTAAACTGGGTAAATGTCATGATATTACTAAGATGTGAAATCTAAAAAGAAAATGAAACAAATGAACTTATATACAAAACAGAAATAGATCCACAAGCTTATGGTTACCAAAGGGAAAGAGGGTGTGGGGATATATTAGGAGTTTGGGGTCAATACCTACATACTACTATATACTTAAAGTAGATAACCAACAAGGACTTACAGTATAGCACAGGGAACTATCCTTGTGGCTCAGCTGGTAAAGTCTGCCTGCGATGTGGGAGACCTGGGTTCGATCCCACAGGGAAAGGAAGGGAAGGCTACCCACTCCAGTATTCTGGCCTGGAGAATTCCATGGACTGTATGGACCACGGGGTTGCAAAGAGTCGGACACCACTGAGCAACTTTCACTTTCACAAGGGAAAGAGTCTAAAAATATATATGTTTGTATAACTGAATCACTTTGCTGTACATCTGAAACTATTTACAACATTGTAATGTTGTAATTTACAACATTGTAAATCAATTACACTTCAAGAAAACATACACACACACAGCACAGCTATTTATTCAATAGTTTGTATATTTACCTAATGAACTCTGATTCTTTGGTTACAGTCTGCTATATTAACATCTTATGTAAATAATTGTTCAATTAAAATATACCCAGAAGTGAATTTTTATAAAATTGAATTACATACCTGCACAAGGTAAATTTAGGCAACTGCTAAATTGTACCACTGATGCACTGTTTTATTTATTTGTTCTTCAGTTTTAAAACAACCAGCAATTGAAAAAGAACACATTTCAACTTTAAAGATATTAAAATTCAGTCCAATATTTCATGTATGAACTAAAATGTTCATCTGAAACAAAAATATTAGACCTTACACTCTTTTACTGTTTAAAATTTTAAGCCCAAGAGAAGCTCCAAGTGGTCTGAGATGACAGAAATGAAGCCACTCAAGTTCTCTTCCTTGCTCTTTACGAGCCCAGCATGTTTGTGGATCACTTTGGACTTGTAGCAAACAGGAGCTGGAGGCAAGAACTGAGTCTGAAGTCAGCTCCGAGGATTCTGCACCTTCGGAAAAACTTACTCTTTTTTTAAGCCACTGATAAAATAACCTTCTTCATTACAACAAAATATAGTATACAGGTTTATAACAGAAAAATATTTTTAAAAAGTATATAAATGGAGAAAACAAAACAACAACAAAAAAGGAAGAAAACAAACTGTAAAATTGACCCAAGTAGACTTAAAAATCTGACTAGCACAGTGACTAAGAACCAGAGGGTCCAGATGATTTTACAGAGAAGTTTCACTAAACTTTCATGTTCCAGACAGTACGAAGCGCTTTCTATAGTGAGCAAATTTAATTTTCACAGCAATCTAAGTGGACAGTCAGTGGCTTCTAGATGAAAACTTTCAAGATGGCAAGCTTTCTACTTTGTACTTAGCCTGTTATTTTATTTATTTATTAAAAACTTTTGTTTATATTTATTTATTTCCTTTATTGGGGGTATAGCTGCTTTACAATATGCTGTTAGTTTCTGCTGCACAACGCAGTGATTCAGCCACATGTATACACTTATCCCCTCCCTCTCGCAACTCTCCTATCTCGCCATCCCACTCCTCTAGATCATCATTCTTAGTCTGTCCTTTTATTAAATAGCTTTAGCCATCAATTTTCTATTTACCTATGTGCAAATACACTCTACTGTTCCCACTGTTAGTTCTAGTTCTGCCTTTTTGAGAAATATGACATAAATGAAACTCTTCTTTCATGTGGCCATCCTTTATATCCTGGAACACCATTATCATATCTGCTTTCTCTACCTTAAGAGACTTCATTTAAGTCTGTCCAGAGACTTTCCTGGTGGTGCAGTGGTTAAGACTGTGCTTCCACTGCAGGGTCCCTGCGTGGGGAACTAAGATCCTGCATGCCACGTGGTGCGACTGGAAAACCAAAGAAAGGTTTTGTATAAACTTAAAAAAAAATTATTAATCTTTGGCTGCTCTGGGTCTTCAATGCGGTGAGAGGGCTTTCTCTGGTTGCGGCGAGTGGGGCTACTCTCTAGCTGTGTTTCTTGGGCTCTTCTCTGCGGTGACTCCTCTTGTGGAGCACAAGTTCTGGAACCCAGGCTCAGTGGTTGTGGCACATGGGCTTAGTTGCTCTGCAGCACGTGGGATCTTCCCCGATCAGGGATCGAACCTGTGTCCCCTGCATTGGCAGGTGGATTCTTAACCACTGGACCTCCAGGGAAGTCCTTGTATAAACTTTTTAATATCCATTTTTCCCCACCTTCTAGTCCTGTAGCCCTCCTAATTTCCTGCATGGATTTACAAAGGTTGTTACTAGTAGCTTTGTGCTCTTGTCTTCGTGACAAACTTATTCTTGACATGAACCTGTTGGAGACTGGGAGTTCTTAGAAATAATTTCCATGTAGAATATAATGTCTGTTGAAAGATAAGCAGTAAACATGTGCTAGTTTGGAGCTTACATATATATTATGAAAGCTCAACGTTACCCATATCAGATGGTTTCAACTTGGACTTAAGAGAATATTCCAAGTAGGAGTATTTTATCACTGACACTGTTAAGAATTGCTGGTGCATGGTGATATTAAAAAGCATATAGACATTTAGGGAGCCTTACTGGTTTTAAACCCTCTTACTGCCTGCACTTGCTTCAGCAGAGACCACCAATCTGTGAATCTGTGGTAGTCCAGACGTGCTTCATGAGATGGTGTTTTCTGGAAATTGAAGATTTGTGGCAGCCCTGTGTTGATAAGGGCTCTTGGTGCCAATTTTTCCAACCGCATCTGCTTACTTCATGTCTCTGTGTCACATGTTGGCAATTCTTGCAGTATTTCAGACTTTTTCATGATCATTTGTCATGGTGATCTCTCATCAGGGATCTTCGGCGTTACTGTTGCCAAAAGTTTATGACTCGCTGAAGGCTCTCTGGTGGTTAGCATTTTTAACCAATAAAGTATTTCTTGATTAAAGTATGGAGGTCTTTTGCTTGTGTGTTTCTCTTCCTTTAACTGAAATATAGTTGATTTACACTGTTGCCTTACTTTCAGGTGTATAGTTGCATATTTTTTTAACATAATGCTATTGCACACTCAACAGGCTCCAGTGTAGTGTACACATAACTTTTATATGCACTGGGAAACCAAAAAATTCATGTCACTCACTTCATTGTGCTGGCCTGGAACTGAGCCCACATGTACCCCCGAGGTGTGTCTATACTTACTCTGCGCCGCCCAGCTGCCCTGGGAATCCTTTTCTCGTCTGGGGGTGTGGTGGGGGCTCAGGAAGCCTGGCTCTTACACAAACCAGTGCCTGGAGGTCTTTCCATTCCTCTGAAAGGGGAGGCTTTTGAACTGCAGAAGCCAGGAAAAGACTGCCCCTTTCTCTGCCTTCCTCTGTGACAGCCCTTCCCTTGGGCCACCTGGATCAGGGCAAGAGCCAAGAGAGGAAAATAAATAAGAAGAAAAATAACATAGGTTCATGTTTCAAGAACTTGTTGGCATGAGTGAATAGCTTGGGAGCTGGCGGGCACAGGGCTGCTGCTCACCCCATCCCTCAAGGTGGTGAGACCCCAGTGACATCCTTGCTGTCTCTCCAGCCAAGACAGCATGGAAGAGGCCAGACTGCCCAGGTCCCGGCCTCCAGATGACTGTGTAGTTCTCTGCAGATGCCTTTGGCTTGCCTCCAGCTCGAACTCTAGGAGGTTCTGCCTCTGGAGTCTGGAAGGGCTGAAGGGAACATCAGCTCCACCCTCTGTTCTGGAGAAGGGGTCTCTGGCCCAGCGACATGCCATAAGTCATTAGAGGTTGCACAGAGAGTTGGGGCAGAAACAGTACTTGAACTGAGTGTCTTCCTGTGGGTCTGATTTGCAAAGCACAGCTCAGCTGGCTGCTTATTGCTTAGCTCGATCTGCAACTGAGGCAGGAGATAGATGGGCTCCAGGCTAGGCATTTACAACCAGCCTTCTGTTTACACTTCTTGGGGCGAGAAACAGATGGACTTCAGGTCGGACACTTACACTAGCCTCCTGTTTGCATTTCCTGAGCCAGGAGATAGGTGGGCATGTTAAGTTGCTTTAGTCATGTTCGAGTCTTTGTGGCCCTCTGGACTGTAGCCTTCCAGGCTCCTCTGTCCATGGGATTCTCCAGGCTAGAATACTGGAGTGGGATGCCCATGTTCTTCTCCAGGGGAATCTTCCTGACTCAGGGATTGAACCCGAGTCTCCTGCATTGCAGGGTTACTCTTTACTTGGTGAATCACCAAGGAAGCCCAGGCTCCAGGTTAGGCACTTACAAATCAACCTCCTGTTTGCTCTCATCAATGGAAGTAGCAACTCAAACAGGCCAATAGCCAGGCTTTGTCTCTTGTGGAGGCCTTAAGTCATGTCAGAAACAAAGAAGGGCTAAACCTTGTTTGAGTAAAGGATTAAGAGGTCGCATATTTCCCCTTCTTGGGGCAAGAGAGACAATAGCCACGTGCAGAAAGCCTCCTTGGGGGTCAAAAGTCAGGGATGCCAGGCCATAATGAGTCTTGCTTCTTCTAGACGCCTTTGCATTGAAATCCATCTTGGCAAAAAGTTGTACCTGCATATTGGGGGGAGTCTTAGGGCAGGTCAGATGTGGAGAAAGAAACCAGATAATTGGCTAAAGGTAAACAAAGATGGGGAAGAACGGCCCTGTATAAATGACTTAAGTGGCTCTTTTCTGAGCTCCTTCTTACTAATGCGGACACCCGCACTCTTTCTGGTTATGCATCTCTGCCTTGCTTCCATCTTAACTAAACAAATTGACAAATTGTTTCTCTGCGTGCTCCCCTACTTGTTGTTGTGCTGTGCCTCTAAGAATAAACTTTGTACCTGCATTTACAGTTTTGGCTTCCATGATTAATGTATTTTTTCACTGGTGGCAAAGATCCAGGGAAAAATAGCTTCTAGCCTCTAGCCCTTACTGGTCTGATGGCTGGGATTTCTGGTTCTCATCCAGGCCACCCCGGTTCAATTCCTGGGCAGGGAATTAAGATCTCGCTTCACACCACTGCTCACTGCTGCCTTGCCAAGATCACAGCCAGCCATCTCATAAGCAAACAGTTCAATGATACTCTGAACCTCATGGGCCCTTGGGGCCTGGAAAAATGCTGAAAAACAACCTCTGATGCTGCCATTTACTTTCCTCTGAACTCACTGGTGGTCTTTCCCCAGTGGATTCAGAATGCCAGGAGATGTGATAACTAGAGAGCAGGCGTTCCTGGGTCACAGAGGCTGGAGACAGACCCACTGGTCAGGCGGGGGCCAGCTGGGAGCAGCCTGTCCCATGGTGGCCTTGGAGAGGCCTGGCCTGAGAGGACAGTGTGGGGGCTCCTGCTTGAGGCTCTGGTGGAGCACGGATTACATGTCATATCCACACAGTGCCCCTTGAGGTCTGTTCTCCCCACAGCAGCTATTGAGATCTTTGAAAAATTAATCTGGTCTTGTCCCTTCTCTGCATAAGCCATTCTTGGCTTCCCACAACACTCAGAATAAAATCCCAAGTCTCACAGGGTCCACACGACTCGGTGTGACCTATCCTCAGCTGTCTCTCCAGTCCCATGTTGGGTCACCCCACCCTCTCCTTGACTCAGTACCCTGTGGCCAGGGTGGCCGTCCTCCCTGGAGGGCATACGGAGGGCAGGCCCATCTCCCTCTGCCTGGATGCTCTGTCCCAGATTATTTCCTGATTGCAACTCTCACAGCCCTTCTGTGGATAAGCCTTCCCTGATCACCGCACCCCTCTCCCCAGTCACTCTGGATTTCAGAATTCAGCTTTCTTTCCTTTAGAGCCTTTATCACCGCCTGAAAACGATCTCCTTCACATGTTTGTCTATTATCTATCTCCCCCCTAGAACTAAGCTCCATGCTCACCTATAATTTTCCGGGCCCTGCACATGGGCGTGTGCATGCTAAGTCTCTTCAGCCATGTCCGACTCTTTGTGACTCCATGGACTGTAGCCGGACAGGCTCCTCTGTCCATGGGATTCGCCAGGCAAGAATACTGGAGTGGGTTGCTGTGCCCTCCTCCAGGGGATCTTTTCGACCCAGGGATTGAACCCGAATCTCTTATGTCTCCTGCATTGGTAGGTGGGTTGCTTACACTCACATCAGCTGAAAAGCCTAGGCTCTGCACATAGTAGATGCTTACTAAATATTTGCTTAATGAATGGATGGAGCTCAGAGCATTTCATCCCCCATCCTCACTGCCAGGTGTTCTGTGAGCTTGGGTAGAGTGGGAGGGGAGCGTGGATGGCACTCAGAGCATGCCATGCGCCTGGTTGTTTCATCGCTAAGTCATGTACGACTCTTTGGTGACCCCATGGACTGTAGCCTGCCAGGCTGCTCTGTCCATGGAATTTCCCAGGCAAGAATACTGGAGTGGGTTGCCACTTTCTTCTCCAGGGGATCTTCCCGACTCAGGGATAGAATCCATTTGCAGGTGGATTCTTTACTATTGAGCCACCTGGGAAGCCCTTGACAGATACTAAATACTAAAATACTCAGTGTTGGGACTTCCTTGGTGGTCCAGTGGCTAAGACTCCACACTCCCAATTCAAAGGGCTGGGGTTTGATCCCTGGTCAGGAAATTAGATCCCACATGCTGCAACTAAGACCCAGAGCAGCCCAAACAAATAAACAAACCCCCTACATGGGAGTATAATCTAAATAATTTCTGTGACAATTATTGCACCAGGCCCTGTGGCTTATCCTCAGTAATTTTTCCATTTCCTGAGACGCACTTACCTGTCCTTCCTCATCTTTAGTTTTCTCTCTCTCCCTCCCTTTCTCCCTCTCTTTGTCTGTCTGTCTCTCCCCCTCTGGAAGGCTGGGCCTCCCTGAGAAAAGGCCCGAGACCGGAGGCTGGCCGCCTTTCTAACAGGCGACACAGTACCCAACGTGGGGATGTTCGGAGCAATGCAGAACTTTGAGCCTTTTTCCTCTTAGCCTCAAGGGTGTCATCTGTAAACTGGGACTAGTGGAGGCTGTCCCTCTCAGAGGGGCTGTCAGAGTTCAGGGACTGATGGCAGGAAGTCCATGTTGTCCAGAGACCTCGGCCTGAGTGGGGCAGGGGGAGTGGGTGGGGAAGAGACTGTGGTTGTGGCCGGGCCCGGGGCTCTGTGCTGCCTCGAGGGTCTCACAAGCATATGGGGAGGCAGGGGGATAAGGTGACTGTGGTTCACGGGTTGTCCATTAGGAGCTACTCAGGGGAGGGAAAGACAGAAAGCCTTCCTGGAGGAGGTGTCTCTGAATTGAGGGCGGCAGGGAGGAAGCTGGAAGGAAGCGAGACCAGAGCTGGGAGTGTCCGGCCCCTCCATTGGCTGTTCCGTCATTCAGGACTCAGTGGTTCAGGTTCTGCCATGTGCCAGGCCTGGGGCTGGTACTGGGGATGTCGTTTAGGGTGGGAGACACATGCTAATTGCAATGGTGACGGTTTCCATGAAGGGGAGATTTGGGGGTGTTAGAGGGCTCACCAGGCCTGGGTGTTGGAGGAAGTGTCCCTTGGGTGGGCTCTGAGATCAGCAGGCTCCGTCCAGTGCTGGGTAAGAGAGGGGGGCTTTGTGCAGAGGGGAGTGGGTGAAGCTTGGAGCCGGAGGGAGCAGGGCCCCTTGAGAAGCCAGTGTGGCCGAGGCCCATGAGCTGGATGAGGCCTGTGTGTTCCATCCACACAGAGCCTGGAATGACAAAGGGGCGTTTGGCTCTAACTTAGTCACAGGACCCCTTGAAAGGTACTAAAGTGGGGTGGAGGGCAGGTTGGAGCCAGGGCAGTGGGGGCCAGGGGCAAGGGAGGGGGCACACATTTGGTGGATGGAGGAAAAAGGGGCTTGCGGGTGTGGGGGACGGGAGGTGGGTACCGCTCAATTCCCGAGTGCTCTAGCAGCACCGCCCTGGAGGGTGGGCTGGGACTGGGGTGGAGTTTGAGTTCATTGTTATTTTGACCTTGTGGTCAAGGCTGTTCTGTTTGTTAAACTAATGTGAACAATCCCCCTGGCTGGGCTCCTGAACTTGGACTCCGGCAGGGATGCCGCCCACACATGCACACCCTCCAGGCCCGGGCCTGGGCCTGGCTGTGTCCTCGGCCCCACCAGCTCTCCTAGCATCCAGGTGGGGAGTTGGCGGTAGAAACGGCCCCCCAGGAGCGATTCCTGGCCGGTGACCTGGGGCGCCCTGGCTGTGGACTCGAGTTCTGCCTGTTCCCTGATCCACTCAAGTTCTCAGGGAGCCCAGCCTCCCTTCCCCACCCAAGGCCCTGACCTGCTGGAACCTCTGCTGATCAGGCCTTGCCCTCAGCTGGGAGCTGACCTCTCTCCCCTACCAGCGACCTGGTGGAAGTGGGGCCTGGGGCTTCCTGGTGGGCCCAGCCTCTGGGCAGGGGTTAGAGGGAGTGCTAGGCAGGGCTGACTGTGTTGCCCCAGGTCTTGGGTGGGTTTGCCCTGCTGGGCGCTGTTGTGAGCAGGGCTGAGGCATGGGCTGTCATCCAGCTTTCCTTGCTTGCTCGGGGAGTCACATCTCCCTGGGCCTCACTTTTCCCATCTAAAAAATGGGTACAGCACCAGGTTGGCAGGGTTGCTGGGTTTAGGGAGGGTGAGTGGCTGCATGGTTGGCCTTGGACACTCCTTGTTCTGACCCCAGAGATGAGCAGCCTGGCAGTCTGGTCCAGCTCTGGGGAGAGGCTTTTTCAGGCTTGGGGGGCTCCTGGCCTCTCTTAGGGAGGCTCCCTCTGCCAGGAACTGAGCTCACAGGGCGGGCCGGGCCTTGGGGGCCTCACGTCCGCTGTCCTCCCTTTCCTGGGAGCCGGCCCAGAGACAAGGGGCCGGGTGTCTGGTTCTCATCGGGCGGCCATCTCTAATTCCTTTGGCATCTGAGCTGCTTTTCAGAAGGAGGAAGATGTACTTAACTGATTGTGACCCAGTGTGGTGATGAGGAAGTGTTGGGCTTTCAGCAAAGAGAGCCGGATCCAGGGCCTAACTGGGCCACTCACTGGAGTGTAGGTTGGGTGAATGAGGTGTTCACTGCCCCTCGGCATCAAGGGCCCCATTTGGAAAATGGGAATAATGATTTCTGCCCTGTCTGTTCCCTAAAGTAGAGAAAGATGGGAACGTGCTTTGTAACCTGCAAAAAGACACTTCCCCTTTGTGCTGGCATCGTCGTGGATGGGGTCCTGCCCACGGACCTTGCCCCACACGGGGGTAGCCAGGTCCATTGGCCAAGCCCTGGGGTCTGCATGTCCATACAGGTAAAGCAACTTCGGGGTCCATGGAATGGAAGCCCATTTTAGAGCTGCTGGCTGGGGACCCTGAGAGTGGCAGGGGCTCAGAAAAAAGTTTTCTCTTTGCCTGGCGTGGCCTGGGAACAAAAGAACACACTAATGAGAGTTAACGCTTCGTCCGCGCTCACTATGTGCCCGACACACTTCTAAGAATTTTCCGTGTCTTGACTGATTGATCGTCACAACTCCCTTCTGAGAGACGTTCCCATTACTCCCCCTGCCAACCCTTCAAGGGTGGAAAGGCATTACGGGAGAGGACGCGGGGTGTGCAGAGGCCTGGGGAGCCCCTCTCATGGGGGTGCAGCGGGAGGAGCTGGCCCAGGGCTCGGGGGTCTCACGCGGCAGCAGCGGGAACCCTCGGAGGCTCTTGGGGGACCTAACCTTGAGGGTGGGCAGGATGGGCTCCTGGGAAGACTGGCCATCGGGCTTCCTCCTTCCTCTGTCTTCAGACTTGAGCACGGGCCCAGCTGCCCCCCGGGCGGCCCTCCGGGAATCCTCGACTCCAAGAAGGGCCGAGGAGCTGGGCGGTGTCGGTGCAGAGGGCTGAGGTCTCAGAGCTGGATGGGCTAGCGTGGGGGCCAAGGGGACTGCAGGCGCCAGGCCGCACCCCATCCTGGGAAGCGGACTCCCGGAGGGGCAGGGCACCCCGCCTGCTGAGTTTTAGAGGAGCCAGGGACATTCTTCCCGCTCTGGGCCATCCTGCTGGTGCAGCCCGGTCAGGGGACTGGCCCAGCTGGTGAAGGGGTAACAGTGCCATGGCCCCAGCGATCAGAGAGAGGCAACAGCTCTGGACCCTTTCCTCTCAAAGAAAATGAAACCCTTTCCCAAGGAGGCCACCTGGAGCACCACGGTGGCGGGCCCTGGTCTGAGACCTGGTGTGCAAGCAGGCAGGCGCGTCCGCTCCCAGGACGGCCGTGGTTCACTGCCGAGCAAGGCCTTGGGGCTGGGAGTGGGGAGTGTGTGTGGGGGAGAGCTGACTCTGCAGGGTGACCCGCCCTGGGTCCTGACCATTTCTGCTTGAGCCTCCATCACCATCGACAAGCAGGCAGGAATTTCCAACAAAGACAGGGATGGGGTGGGAAAAGAGCCTGGCGGTTGGGGGTGGGTGGGGGGGCAGGGGGAGTGGTGGAGTTTTGAGTCATGAGGCATCCAGGGTGTGATGTCTGTGCAAGAGCCAGAGATAAGATGCGCAGAGATGGCTTGGGCGATTGGGAAGCACGAGGCAGGCAGGCCAGATCCGGGGTGACGTCACCGGAGAAGCAGGGGCCACGGTGAGCCATGCAGCACAGGGGAGCTGAGGGAGCCCAGGGGAAGGCAGGGGAGAGGTGGGAGGGAGGGAGGAACTCGCCTTGGACTTTCTTTTTAAAAGACTTAAATGCTTGGTGTCTGAATAGAGCACTGGGGGGAGAGAGTTCAGGAGTTCAAAGCCCCAGGGATCTGGCGCCTGTGGACAGGGGAATGTTGTTCTGGAAGGCGAGAGAAGCCCAGCCTTTGTTCTCTGCCCACAGAAACAGTCCTGGATTCAGTGCGAGATTGGCATCCGCCTATGCCAATTTGTAAATACTTTTGGAAATGCCCTTTGCCCAGGAGGCACTTGGCGAAACCTCTTGCTTACTGTGTGGCCGGCCGGCCTTAGGAGAGGTTGAAGGTGGGCAGAGCTGGGAAGGCAGTGAGGGACCTGGGGAGAGGCGGGGAGGAGGCCACAGCAGGAAGGGAGGTTCGAGGTCTTTCCTGGACACAGCACGAGGCGCACCCACTCCCCACCTGCTCATCCCACTCTAGCTCGCGCTTTGCCAAGCTTCTGGGTGAGGCCGTGTGCTCTGGCACAACCCATGTTTCCCTTTCCAAACCTTAAGCCCAGTCCTGTTCCCACAGCCCAGCTCGGCAGGCTTGCGCTGGGGAACCAGAGGAGGCAGCCTCAGTGGCCGGGCAGGCGTGGTGCTGCGGGGCCCCTGGCCTGACCACCCAACAGGTCAGAGCCGTTAAAGCTCACCCATCCCGGCAAGGCTGAGGATCTGCACAAACCTGCTCTCGGTGACGTTTTTCTTGAGAACACTGGAGAGATCTGAATGTTGACTGAGTGTTAGAAAAGGTGAAACTTGACTGACATGGAAAGCTGGATTGTTAAATGAAAAAAAGTTGAAAAAAGCATATATGGTGTGATCTCATGTTGGACAAAACAATAATGAATATGTACCAGAGATGTGAATAGTGATATTGACAGGGTGCTAAAAATCTTTTCCCTTTATTTTTTTAAATTTTTGTGGCTCTATGGTTTCTCACACTTAAGTTATTTTTGGTCATTGTCTTCAACTGTTACAATGAACATACACCTCTTTTTATTATATTAAAAGGTTGCTTTTAACTAAAAAACATTTGCTAAAAATTGCTTCTCTGAAAGAGAACAGCCCCCCCCCCCCCCACCCCGTTCCATGCTGCCTGAGTCGTGGATGGAGCCACGGTCCTACGGGACAAGAACTAACCTCTCTGCTCCTTTGCTCCCAGCCACAGCTTAGAACGCAAACCCCATCTGAGTTTGACCCATGCTAAGTTGCTTCAGTCCTGTCCAACTCTTTGTGACCCTATGCACTATAGCCCACCAGGCTCCGCTGTCCATGGGATTTCCCAGGTAAGAATACTGGGGTGGGTTGTCATTTCCTCCTCCAGGGGATGTTCCTGATCCGGGAATTGAACCTACATCGCTGATGTCTCCTGCATTGGCAGGCGGTTTCTTTACCACTAGTGCCATCTGGGAAGCCCTGAGTTTGGCACAAGGTCCAGATAGAGCTAATTATTGCAGAGCAAAAAACAGACTTGACTCTGAGATGATCAGTGATTAGTGAGTAATTAAAAAAAAAAACTCAGCCTGGCCTCCTCAACCAACCCAGGCCAGGCCTGCCCCCAAACTTCTCTTTGTATGAAAATCCAACACCATTTTAATAGTGGGTTGGGGAAATAAAAAGGCAAAATTTGAATAAATTCTGGGTAAAATTCGAATAAATATGGATAAAGTTGATAAATGTGCTGTACTTTCCTGCTAGTCACTGGCAGCACTTGCGGGTCTGTCCCATGTACGTCCGGGCACCACTAGTGATGCTGGGCTGGGTACCACGCATGATGTGATAAGACCATCACTCAGGTAGAGAGGGTTTGGGACCAGGGAGGCCGAGATAAACCACAGTTTAACTGGAATGCAATGAGTGCCCTGGAAAACCCATTTCTCTGGGCCTTCTTTCGTCTTTCAGAAGGGCCGGGTCAGCCTGGGCCTCCCCTGGCAAGCTCACCTATCACAAGGCTGTGGCTCCACTCCTCTGGGTCTTGTGTGCGGGGCAGGTGAGTGGACAGGCGGTCTGCCCACCTAATGGCACCTGTGCCCTGGATGGAGACACCGCTGGGCATCCACACCCGCCACCGCCTGGCCCCCTCCCGTCACCATTCCTGGACCTGGCTCTGCCTCTGCCCTTCAGCCCAGCCCCATTCCTTCCTGGGTCTCTCCTACACTGCCCAGGAGGAGCCAGACACTCTTCGGGTACACTCCCCGATTCCTGGGTGTGGGTGGGTGAAAGCGGAGGTGGGGTGGGGGGCACGGTGTCCCCCTGGGCTTCCCCACACTTCCACTTCTGTGGAGTGGGAAAACCGTTCCCTCCTCCTTTGCCGTAAGAGTCTATAATTTCTCCTGCAAGAGAGGAACACGTCTAAAAAGGACATTATTTGGTGGGGGGGAAACACGTATTGTCCAACAGCAACAAGGCTATGGCCCTTCCTTCCTGGGACTGTTTGTCCTGATCAGCAGGTGGGTTGAGCTGCACCGGCAGACACCCGCCCCCACTGGGCTCTGGGTCCCCACAAAACCTCGTTTGGGCCAAATGCGGTGTGAGCCTCTTCCTGGCTGAAAGGGGCTGCCTGGCCGAGCTCACCCTGGGCTGCGGCAGTCGGTGCAGAGCTGGCTTCAGTGATTTAAAAGAAAGAGATGTGGTTGATTTTGATTTTGTGGTTGGTTTGATTCTGTGGGGCATTTGCTATCATTCCCCCCGCCCCCCCACAACTGTGCTCTAAAACAAATCGTAGTATTTAGATGAAAGTCAGGAACAGGAAAACCTCTTTCGGCTCCAAAATTTCTGAGTACATTGTTTTGCAAAGAGTGGAGGTGAGTTATCCTCCTTTAGAGCTGAAGTCTGCGGACCGTGTGGTTTGCTGCCCTCTTGTGGCAGAGAAGGGATCCGGGGCCGGCGTTCCCCTCGGTCACGGCCTTGACCCCGCATTTGTTGGGACAGTTGGGGAGCTGCCGCTGGGTAGCCTGTGGGGCAGGAGGGACCTCCCCCCACCCCGGTCTCTGTGTACGAGATTCTGGACTAGTCCAGTGACTGTTCACAGAAGCGAGGTCTCAGGGCAACAACACACACCTTGGCCGCCACAGAAGAGCTGGGGGACCCTTCCCTCGCTGGGCGGCCAGAGCTGAGCTGCTTCCCTTGTGAACAGAAACGAGACGTGTGAAACCAGGCCTCGCTCCCTGCTCCTTCCTTCTCTACTCAGTGATGGCTACTTCTGCAGACGTCTCTCCCTTCCCAACTCCTGAGTGGTCCTGCTCTGCTTCCTGTTGGGGGCTGAACTGGGACCCTCAGAATCCTTGTGCTGAAGCCCTGCCCCTCAGGGTTTTGGAGACAGGGCCTGTGAAGAGGTGAAAAGCAGGCTGTTAGGTGGCCCTGACCCCATCTGACTGGTGTCCTTAGATGAGGAGGAGCTAAGGCCAAGGCCAGGGCTTTGGGAGAAGCCACCCTGCTGATGCCTGGACCTGGGCCTTCCCGCCTCCGGAATGCGGCGTGTGAGCCGTCGCCCGCGGTGTGTTGGTGCTGGCAGCCCCAGTGAATGAACACACGTGCTGACAGAGTGCCATCTCTAAAGGGCAGTGGTTGCATCTGGCTTAAAGGACACAACCACATGGACTCCCTCTGGGGCCTGGCCACACGGTGTTTGTCCGAGGCTCTGGAGATAAAACACTGAGCAGCTGTCCTCCATTTTCATTTGGTTGCCATAGTGACCTACTTTATGGATGACCACATTCTCAGAAGTTATCCTGGCCAGGGTCACCCAGGTCGTGGGGAGAAGCAAGATTCAAACCCGGCCTGCCTCCATCTCTCTCTCTCTCTTGGGCTCAAAGCAGAGGACACGGGTGCAGGGAAGGTCAGGGGACACGGGTCTGGACTGTGAGACTGTCTGGCTTGAAGGTCGGCAACTGGTGAGAAGATGGATCCGTGAGCCCCGCTGATTCCTGCAGTGGAGACTGGGCCTCTTGCTTAACCCACCCCCCCAAAACGCCATTCTTCTGGAAACTCTCAGTCTCCTCGAGGCAGGTGGTCTTATCACATCCAGACACCACCCTTAGGCTGAAAGGTCTCTCTAACAAGCTCACCGGCCTGAACTGACAGACCAAGCAAGGCCATGTACATTCTGGTCTTCGTCCACAGTGACTCCTGACCACACTGTTATTCTTTCAAAACACATTTTATTAGTGGCACATGGAATTTAAAGTGAAGCAATTTCTTTCCAGAGAGAAAGTAAGCTCTGACAGGTTATAAAAAAATGAGCAGATATGTCATAGCAAAAATACTGTCTCCAGTGTAAAGAGGCTAATAGGTATACTCTCCACCAAAGAAATGAGGATCTTTACCATGCTGACCACAGTGGACACCCAGTTCAGCTGGGGAAACCCACAGCATTGGACAGTCACGGACGCTGTTAAGTCGGGGTCACCTGGACACTGATTCGCCCTTCCTGTCGTAGGAGAGGCAGAGAGGTCACAAGCCCCACAGTTCACTGTGAGGAACTGGGGGTCTGGGAGGTGGAAGCTGGCTGGGGGGAAAAACAAGGTGAGCAGGCTCAGGAGTGAGCCCGAGAAAGCTCTTAATCTTGGGAGGGGCTCCAGGGTGCCCATGACAACCCTTCAGCTGCAGCTCAGAGACAGGGGTCAACAGAGGGTCCTTTTACAGCGTTTGGAAACACGTCTGTATTGGTAAGTCAGAGAAGTCTGCACTTTCTTAACAAAATCAGTTTTTCTGTTTCTTTTACCTAATGATCTTCTGACTCCGAATAAGCTCTGCAACATTCAACGTTCCGTTAACTGCTGCCCTCTCCCCCCTTCACCGCTTCCACCGGCTCCTTCCTGCCTGCCTCACCCTGCACTGGGTCCTGCCCCAGAGCCCTCTCCTCCGAACCCCCACACCCCTGAACCTCCAGCCTGTCACTGCTGCAGGTCCCCCAACTCCAAAAGCCATTCCCTGCACCGAGGCCCTTTCTGTACCATTAAGATCTTGCTGTTTCTTCTTTCTAAACCTCAGACAACGGGGATTATTCATGAGGAAGGCTCTGTGGAGTTTGTCATCCTCACTGGTCTTATTTTGATCTTAACATGGCTTTTCTCATACACTTTGGAATCCGCCCCCAACCAGACACTCATCAAAGCGACAAAAGGAGTGACAGACTGCAGAACTTTTCCATTTCTAGATCTAATTGATGAAGCTAAGTCTCCCACCAGGAGACTGCGTCACCTGCAAGCTAGCTTCTAGAATACAGCTTCCGGGGGCTTAGGACAGGTCAATGATGCTCGTGTCGCCGACGTCAATGCCCGAGTGCAGCTTGCCGTCCTTGGCGGCCGCCCAGGGCATGGACGTGGAGGTCCATTTCACCGCCCACTCTCCTGCTTTGTTGACCATGATGATACCACCTACGCCTTTGACCTTTGACTTCATGTGACCCAACGAAGCGTCGGCAGCTTCTTCTAGTGATTTTCCTGAAAAACAACGAGAGGTTGAGAACAGCACAAGTTATTGAAAGGAATCTGATGGGGAAATTATTTACAGTATGAAAAAAACAAAGCATGTTAACAAAGATTATTGGTAAGTGATTTCTACTTGAATGTCTCAAACAAGGACTCTTAACTCTCTCTACAAGGCCCCTCCGCTCCACTGGGATGAACCCAGGCTCAGAGTCTCTCTTCTGCCCCCTGGAGGCAGAAGGTGAATGGTATTCCAAATTTTCTTTCTGCACCCTAATAGAAGGGGACTCAACCTCAAAGCAAAGCCAGGGTTTCCCATCCCTCTCCATCTATTTATAAGCAGCCTCCCGGGTCCACGTACCCTGTTCAACATGGAAGAGCGCGAGTCTGGCCAGATTCACCTTCAGGATGCTCTCACCGTGCCCCGTCGTGGAGACGGCGCCGATGTTATTGTCAGCGTAACCTCCAGATCCTGCTCAAGGAAAGGGATCAGTTCTAACTGCGCAGCAACAGTCAGCAAAGTCAAACACATATTACAGGTCTAACGCTACATGAAAATTAAATCCCAAGAGTGCCGGGGTGTCATGCCAAGGTGCGCTAGTGACCACCGTGCGAACACCCTGAGATCAGGGGACGGGGGTGGGGGGAGCCTCAGGGAGGCAGGTCTGACCTTTCCTGGAGCAGCTACACCAGGGCAGCTCCTCCTTTGCCCTCGGGCATATCTACATAGCCCTCACAGGATGAAACATATACACACTCTCTCCCAAACACACACACTCCTGGGAATTAGATAATGTGCTCCAGGGTTAATGCAAAGAACACTTTGATGTGTAATATCTTTTTTTTTTGTCTGTGCAGCATACACAATCTTCCCTGACCAGGGATCAAGCCTCTGCCCCCCCCCCCGCCCCCCCGAGAGTGCGTAGTCTTAACCACTGGACCACCAGGGAAGTCCCTGTAATATCTAGTGGTGCTGTGCTGCTCTCACGCCACTCCAGTCTAATAACTGTGGACTTAAATTGTCAGCTTTCTTAGTTTGCTCATTTGAGCCCGTGCCTGCGAAGAGGTTTTACGTACTTAACCCTTTGGGCATAATTAGTCTGCAGATTGTGAAATGGGTTACAGAGAAGAAACAGGCATCGGGGGTGCTGGGGTGACTTCAGCACCCCGTCTCCACCTCCCTCCCAAGTCATTCCCAAAACACAGCATCTAGGAATCAGGTACCTGCTGGACAAGCCACCTTCTCCACGCTGTCCCTGGAAAACTGTCCCCAACTCAGGCCACCCCCAGAAATTCTACACCTGCCTCAGGAAGAGGAAGAAAGAAATCAGGCGGGGGGCGGAGACCAGAGAATGAGGACGAGACGACAGCGGCGGGCAGGGGCGGGGGTCACCTGTCCAGCTCACCTATACACGGCGTGTCCCCGACGCGGCCCAGCATCTTGTTGACGATGCCCCCTGTTGAGGTTGCGTAAGCCACATTTCCTTGGCAGTCCACGGCAACAGCACCCACGGTCCCCAAGTTTCTGCCAAAAAACAGAAAGAGTGACAGGCTGGAACATGAGACACTCCCAAAGGTGACAATGTGGCTTAATACACTTCTATGTTAATGGCACATGGGATATGCTTTGATTCTAGCATTCCCCACTCACGGAGACAGTGAAGAAAGCCTGTTTGGTTTACATTCCACACATCAGTCAGACTGCTGGATGCACCTTTAGACCTCAACTTTAAAGGTCGTCCGTGCAGTCCTGGCACCATCACCTTCTAGCCGGGTGACTGAGTCTCATTTTCCCCATCTATAAAAAGGGGATACAAATAATTGAGCACTACTTAAACTTTTGGGTGTGCCAGCATCCCTTGGATCCTCAGCTCCCCATCCCAGTCCAGAGGCCCTGAGTTCGCAGGTGTGAGATGGGACAGCCGCCCAGGTGATACTGATGATAACTGTCCACACACCTCACTCTGCCTGTCATGGGGTTTGCTATGAAGATGAAATAAGCTGTTTTTACTCTAACATTTCTTTTTTTTTAATTTAAATTTATGAAAATGGAGGATAATTGCATTACAATATTGTGTTGGTTTCTGCCATACATCAACATGAATTAGCCATATACTCTAACGTTTTTATTATAAACCTTGAAGTAAAAATGTTGAAGGAAATTATACACTAACAGCCACATACCCACCACCCTGATTCTATAGTGAACGATATTGGAGGCAACCTTCTAAGTGCTGGGACACAGCAGAAAACTAAGTGGACAAAGTCCCTTCTCCCAGAAAGTTTGCATTCAGGGCACAGGGTGACATAGCAATGAAATACGTCAGGTTTTACTCAACAGAAATAAACTATAGCCTATAGCAGCACATGGGGCATGTGATGGTGGAGAGGTGGTTTTATAAAGGCCTCTCTCAAGAAGTGAGGACAAGTCATGCTGATTGCTGGTGAAGAACGTTCCTAAAGCAGGACATGCTTTCCTGGTTCATGGGGATTCAAGGAGGCCACTGTGGCTGGAGAGAACACAGTGAGGGAGAGGGCGGCAGGGTCAGAGGGGCAGCCAGCAGGCAGACCATGAGGCTCCGACAAACGGGGTGACGGTACATCCTGGTTTCCCAGGTCCGTCCTGTTTATGCCGCTGCCCTGGCTTAATTAATACTGCCCCTCCCTTTCACTCTCAAAACTAAGTTCCAGTTAGAACACTGAATCACATGGTCATCCTGTTTACAGGCCACAGGAAGGGCTTTCAGTTTGAGCGAGGTGAGAAGACGCTGGAGAGTTTGAGCTGAGAGGTGTCATGATACGAGTTAAGTTTTAAAAATAACTGTTCTTACCACTGCACCCATTAAGTTTTCCACTGAAAGTGGCTCAGTTGTGCCCGACTCTTTGCAACCCCATGGACTATACAGTCCATGGAATTCTCCAGGCCAGGATACTGGAGTGGGTAGCCTTTCCCTTCTCCGGGGGATCTTCCCAACCCAGGGGTTGAACCCAGGTCTCCCACATTGCAGGAGGATTCTTTACCAGCTGAGCCACAGGGGAAGCCCAAGAATACTGGAGTGGGTAGCCTATCCCTTCTCCGGCGGATCTTCCCGACTCAGGAACCGAACCAGGGTCTCCTGCATTGCAGGCAGATTCTTTACCAACTGAGCTATGAAGGAAGCCCAACCTATTCGCTGGCATGGCTAAAATGAAAAGAGATGTGGCATCAAGTCTGGGCACAGAGTGCAGGGACTGGGAATCTCAATTACCGCCACCAAGGACATGGACTGATATGGCACTTTGGGAGGAAAGGAGACCAAGCCCCTCCTTTTTTCCCGTTTTTTGACTGCGCCTCACGGCATATGGGATCTTAATTCCCCAACCAGGGATTGAACCCACAACCCCTGCAGTGTAAGCACCGAGTCTTAACCACTGGACCACCAGGGAAGTCCCTGACTCAGCCATTCTATCCCTACATTTCTATCCAACAGAAACGTGAAGTAAGCTCACCAAGCAAGCAGACAGAAGGTCCACAGCAGCACCACCTGTAATATCGGCAAATTGCAAATAACACAAGCGCCGTCCAAGTAAATAACTTGTGACACAGGCAGGAGACAGCACACTTTGCCACAGCGAGGGTGGACCCCGCTGCACACGACAGAGGGACGGGTCTCGGGAACTTAAGGAGAGAAGGCGCCCAACCGAAGACCAAACCACACGACCTCCCTCAGATGAAGCTCAGAAACCAGCACCAGGAGCCCACGGAGTTGGGAGCCGAGGGGGCAGTGATGGAGGGGGGACGCTGGGCTGCAAGTGATGTCTGGCTCTGGGCGCTGACCACACTGTCCACCCTGTGAAAACTCACCCATTGCTCTGGAGACGATCTATGCGCTCAAGAGTGTCTGCTATTCCTCTGGAGAAGTCATCTTAGGAGAACTTAGCTCTGGCTGCTATGGGTGGACTGAGGAAGGCCAGAGAGGAAACAGACCGCTTGGGAGGCGTAGAGGCAGCGGATTGTGTAGGGCGCTTCAGGAGAGGGTGGGAAGGAGGCTGGACCTGTCACGGCTGGTGGCAGCCCCCCAACCCGGAGGGGGCGGCCAAGGCAAAAATGCAAAGGCAAATGGAGGGCCACACATGTTTAATACTTAGAAATAATAAGTATGTTCTATCCTCTTACCATGATAAATGTATATTGAGAAATATTGTAAAGCTACGGTTTTCATTTGACTGAAAGCTGACAACTACTAATGATGTCAATTTAATTACTATCATGCACATCCTCTGTTGATCAGTTGTGATGTCTGGATGAGCGGGGGAAAAAAACCCAAAAGGCACATACGCAATCATAAATTATAATGCATTTATTCCATAAAACTGATTTTCCTTGCTTTCATCCCAGGGGGCATGGACCATGTTCTTACGATCAACGTTTTCATGTAACATGTATTCTGTTGACAAAGCGCCAAATAACACAACTTCTCTTGACTCAATGTATTAATAATTAAACTTCTTTAACAAGTTTTTAATTAATTTTAACTTGGAGAAGCTTCACTCTGCTGAGGCAGTAGCACTGGAATTATATACAAAACTCTTAAAGCAATACTTAGCTTTGGAAATGAATCCTGATTTTTACATTACTGCACTCAAATGCTATATGAGGCTGCGAATAAGCTGTTAACAAGGAGATTTCACTAAATATTTTAATTTGAACATTTAAATCATAATCACTTTATTACAGTCACTTCTGTCATCTCTTAAGCAGTGTCTCGATCCATGCAATCTTAAATTCTTCTTTCAAATTTCAATGGTGGTGTAAAGAAAATTGAAAATCATAATACGTTGCTTAATTTTCTTCAGCTCTCTCTTCAAATGATACTTACACTTCAATTTACAACAGAATAACAGTCTCCATAGAAACTGGTTTCAGGATCATTTATACATGCATCTTCTCCTTGAAGTTAGGCAAACATTTTCCCTTATTTCAATTTCCTTATATTTTATGAGGATTTCACTTTTCTTGCATATCTCACATGCACTTTTAGCTTTGTTTCTCTAAACTTTAAAAAAGATTTCTAATCCTTTAATAAGTGTAAAAGCCAAACAGATTTTTTTAAAGCTTCTGTTAAGCTTATCAATAGAGAGGAACAGTTCAGACTAAATAACTGTAGATCATGAAAATTCAAAATTCATTTCATATTCTGTCAAAGTCCATGATTTGTTCTCTAAGGAACTTCTGTAATTTTTGCTGAACTCTTCTTACTTAGTTTGATTACTTTCACAGCATTTCAGTTCAGTTCAGTCACTCAGTCGTGTCGGACTCTTTGTGACCCCATGAATCACAGCACGCCAGGCCTCCCTCTCTATCACCAACTCCCAGAGTCCACCCAAACCCATGTCCATTGAGTCGGTGATGCCATCCAACCATCTCATCCTCTGTCGTCCCCTTCTCCTCCTGCCCTCAATCTTTCCCAGCAGCAGGGTCTTTTCCAATGAGTCAGCTCTTCACATCAGGTGGCCAAAGTATTGGAGTTTCAGCTTCAGCATCAGTCCTACCAATGAACACCCAGGACTGATTTCCTTTAGGAAGGACTGGTTGGATCTCCTTGCAGTCCAAGGGACTCTCAAGAGTCTTCTCCAACACCACAGTTCGAAAGCATCAATTCTTCAGCGCTCAGCTTTCTTCACAGTCCAACTCTCACATCCATACATGACCACTGGGAAAACCACAGCCTTGACCAGACGGACCTTTGTTGACAGCATTTAGTTGGTATAAAAGTCTGTTGTAAGGTCAGATGTGAGTCTAATCCAGACTTTCCAGCTTTGGCCACATCTAGACTATCTCGCAGTGGACCCTCTGCTGTCCCACATCACTTTCAGTATTGGAGCAGTTGAGGGCTCGTCTCTTAGAAGGAAATTCACTGTGAGCTGGACATGTCACACAGAATACTTCTGGACTCTTGGCCCAACTTTGGGCTTACACACCTTTTATGTACCCACCATGTTAGCTTCATTATTACAGGCTTGCCTTGTTTTTTCAACATATCTTCTGATCATGGTACATTCTAGTGGAAGTGAGTTTTTTTAAACTTCATATATGATTTCATCTCTCTCTTTATTACCCATTAAACGAACCTATCTGATTTCTCTCTCCTAGATATTCATCTTAAGTTTTTTCCCCCTAATTACATTTGGCATTTTATCAAATTTTGAAATAATGTTTACTGGAGATGTCCCATTAAAAAAATTTTTATTTTTAAATTTACTTATTTTTAGCTGTGCTGGGTCTGTGTTGCTGCACGGGCTTTTCTCCAGTTGTGGATTGGGGGGAGCATCTCTTTCTTGTGGTGAAAGGGCTTCTCATTGCAGTGACTTCTCTTGTTGTGGAGCATGGGCTTCAGGGCATGCGGCTTCAGCAGCTGTGGCACATGGGTTGAACAGCTGTGGCTCCCAGGTTCTAGAGTACTGGCTCAACAGCTGTGGTGCACGGGCTAAGTTGTTCCATGGTATGTGGGACCGTCCCAGATCAGGGATCGAACTCATGTCTGCTGCATGGGCAGGCGGATTCATCACCACTGAGCCACCAGGGAAGCCCCCCTGCTGTTTTTTTTATAAACACTATGTGATGAGGTCATAAAAGCACTGTTATACTTGGCCAAATATTATAAGTTTTCTAAAGATTTTTCCTGATGTGTACTGTTTTTAAAGTCTTTATTGAATTTATTATGACACTGCTTCTGTTTTATGCTTTGACTTTTTGGCTGCATTGGAAGGCGAAGTCTTAACCACTGGACCACCAGGGAAGTCCCAGATATTATATTATTCTTTCAAGAACACTACATCTATGTTTTTTTTTTTTTTACATCTATGTTTTTTACCTTTGCCTTTTCTGGTTATCAACTGTCTGCTGTTTATTCAGCCTTTCCCCTCCAATTCCAATAACTGCACATGTCCTTTTCTGCTGTATGATTCTTTGTGATTAGCAATTAAATCTTCCTTTAGTAAAGAACATGAAGCTGTCAGGATTTATCTGAACTGTTCAAGTTGTGGATTTGGCAAGAATATTTCTAATTTTCATTGTTTTGATACATAATTAAATCTTCATTGAACAAAGAATCTGTAATGTTCTCTTTGTGAATTTTATGTGGGTCATCCTAGAAGAAGACTGCTTACTTTTAAAGCAGACCATTTCTTTGAAGATTTTTTTTACTCCTTTTTTCCTTTCAGTTTTCTTTTGTGAGTTCCACTTTAGTATTCTTTTTCTATCAAAATCGTGATTTGTACACATTTTCAATAATCTAGGAATTAGAAAGTGAAATGTAACTATACTGATAGTGTACAACATCAGCGTATATTTTCATCAAAATTAAGGGCAAATCCAAAAAAAGAGAATAAAAGTAATTTGTAGATATAATTTCAAGTGTTAGTTTTTTCTAAAATTCACAAAATTATTAAGATCTAAACAGTTATTATAATTAATGAATAGAACCATTTTAAATAAAAATTACCTAAAAGTCGAATATTTCAACATTAAAAAAAATTTAATTCAACCTTAAGTATTACTTTTTTGGGGCGGGGGGCTGCCCTAGGTCTTATTTGCTGTGTGTGGGATCTAGTTCCATGACCAGGGATCATACCTGGGCCCCCTGCATTGGGAGCACAGAGTCTTAACCACTGGACCACCAAGGAAGTCCCTCAATCTTAAGTATGTTTATAAGAATAAAACCATTCATAGTTCTAATAGCATCCATTTAGCTGCCAGCCTGAAGAGTTGGTTCCTTGTGCGGGTTCTGTCTAGACCTACACTGCCCAATACAGCACCGCTGGCTGCTGAGCACCAGAGATGTGGGCGGTCCCCGCATCAGTGCAGAATGCACGGCAGGTTTGAAAGATTTAGCACACAAGCATGTAAAATATCTAGGAAATAATTTCTTATGTTGATTATATGTTTTTTAAAAAACTCATTTATCTTTAATTGAAGGATAATTGCTTTACAATATTGGTTTGGATTACATGTTGAAATGATGATATTTGGGGTATAATGAGTTAACCATAAATATGATTAATTTCACTCATTTTTTTTTCTTTTTTAATGTGGCTATTAGAAAAGGTTAAATTACATATATGGCTCTCATTTTTTCTATTGGACAGTGCGAGTCTAGACCTACATATTCATAAATCTGAGAGGAGCGGCAATCAGCCCTCAGTGCAAATCTTGCAGATACGTGGATAACTCCAGAATTGCAAACTGAACCATGCAGAAATAAAAAGGACACTTGGCACTACTGGGAAACAACACTTCATTATATAAGAATTTGTTTCGAAACACATTGTCCTTTTTTCTTACCTAAGTCCTTCTGCTGTTCAGTTTTTCCCCCACACTCCAAAGCAGGAGTCTATTTCTGATGTCAGCAGTGGTATAATCCACAAGCTTTTAGACTCAGGTGGCCTTTACCTCCAAGAGACAGAGCAAGAGATGCAGAAAAGCACTTCCCTGGGGGCTGAATGATATCAGTCACAAGAGCGGATGTTGAGGGCAGCGGGCAACGCTGTGCCATGGCTGAGTGACAGGTGCCCCACGGGTCTGCAATAAACCAACTTTATTTTGTGTATTTGCACTATGCTGTTGCCTGTGGGCTAAGTTGCTTAATTGTGTCCGACTCTTTGCAACTCCATCCATGGACTGCAGCCCGCCAGGCTTCTCTGCCCATGGGATTCTCCAGGCAAGAATACTGGAGTGGGCTGCCATTTTCCTCCTCCGGGGATCTTCCCAACCCAGGGATCAAACCTGCATCTCCTGTGTCTCCTGCGTTGTAGGCCGTAGGTGGTTTCTTTACCCACTGAGCCATCGGGGAAACCCATTTGTGATATGAGGGTCTTCTAAAGTGCAGGGCCCAGGGCAGGAGCCCTTCTTGCTTATGTGGAAGAACAGTACAGGCTGGTAGAGATGGTGTTGTTGCAGAAATTTTGCAAACAATGTGGCAATATCTACTAAAATGGACATGAACCACTGATAAAGCAACCCCACAGACACAACAGCACCTTTGGTAAAGATTATCAACAGCTACCAACATATGGCCAATCTTGTGAAGCAGATTCTTAACCTGGGGACATGTCGTAATCACCTGGAAAACTTTTTTTCTAATGGACCTGCGTGGCCTCTCCACCTCAGCTCCACTAAATCAGATCCTGTAGGAAAGGAGCTCAGACATGTATATTTTGAAAAAGCTCTTAAGATGATTCTAAAGTATACCTCTGATTAAACATTACAAATCTAAAAGGGTGTGTAGAATTAATAGATTATATTCCATTATATTCCTTATTCTGGGCCACATTCAAATTTTATTTTTCAAGTTTTGCTTTAAACAGGGGGGCTTTTATTTGGCACTTTTGAATGGGTAACACGAAAAACAATAATTCAGAACACATGATTAATTCACTTTCCAGGGCTATGCTGACTTCTCTGCCCCGTGGAAGGTGCCTAAGTTCACAGGGTGGTCTAGATCACAGAGGACCTGTGCAGTGTACTGAAGACAACAAACTGATCAAGAAGCTTGCACGTAATTAATACATCAACACCCAGCATTCATCTGTCAAATCATGCTGGAAAAGGAACTCTCAGCTGACTATGAATAACTATTCATAGGAGTAAAAAATGAGGTTAAATTTCAGAATCAAAAGAGCAGCTTTTCCATTATTTAGTGTGAACTATTCTGGCAACCCACTCCAGTATTCATGCCCGGAAAATCCCATGGACCGAGGAGCCTGGGGGGCTACAGTCCATGGGGTCGCAAAGAGTCAGACACGATTGAGTGACTTCAGCTCTTCAGCTCATTCTATACAAAACCTGAAATTACCTGTGATATTGGACTTTTTAAAGAAATGTAGATAATCAGACATGTGTCAAACTTACACATCTGGATAACTCCCCAAAATGTCAGCCACAGATGACACTTACTTCTGACAGTCTGCTTTCTGAGCATCTTTTTCAAGTTTTTCTTTTTCCAGGCGTTTTTTGTTTCTTTCTGTTACCAGCTGTTGTCCAGGAATTGTTGGAATCCCATTGGCTGCTGCAAATTTTGCTGCACCTTGGTCAGTCAGAAAGCAGTGAGGTGTCTTGAACCGGAAAGAAACGGGAAAATAGTTTCTTGAAAAAGTTAAACTCTTTTTAATAGTTCCAACTGTGTGGAAATAATTGTTCTCTCTGGGTAAAAGCCTCAAGAATGCAAATTCCACTGGCATAATTTTCTGAATGTTGAAAAAAGCCCACCTCTCTGAGTTTTTGTATTTTCAAAAACCACCAAATGATGGAATATTAGGAATTCAACTTACATATGATCTTAAATTTTAATCCATTTTTATTTTATGTATGCTATTTATTTATTTACTATGCTGCACAGTTTCTGAGGTCTTAGTTCCCTGACCAAGGACTGACCCCGGCTCCTGGCAGTGGAAATACAGTGTCCTAACCATTGGACCACTGGGAAATTCTCCCATACATGCTATTTCCACAGCTGGTCTCTTCAGTTTGAATATGTTATGTTACCATGTGTTGAGAACAGGCTGAAGAAAATACAGGAAGATAACATGTAACACCTGGTCAAGTGATCATGAGTCAGAATCTTGGTTTCCTTGAGAAATTTAAATAATAACACTGCTTTTGTTTTTTCATACAATTTTAGAAGAACAGTGATCTCAAGTGTTCCCCAACAGTCAGACCCCTTTTGGTTGCTGAAATGCAGCAGTGACAGTTCCTTAGGAAAGGGTGGTTTGGTCCCGCATACCTTGTCCATAACAAGTCGTGCAAGTTTAATGGGATTTGCGATACAGCGGACTGCAGACACCGCCCCTGCAGACAGGTCTTTCCCATTCATGATACTGGCATCCATTTCAACTTCCCCATTTTCGTTCAAGACAGATCCGCAACCTAAAACCAAAGAGAAGTCGAAAAGAAAGAGTTAAGAATTTAGACATGGCTTCAGACCTTGCTCTCTAAGCTGCCTACTTTATTTATTTATTTTCTTTCTTAAAATCTTTACTTTTGAGACAGGACATAAGTGTTACAGACACACATGGAAATCAATACAGGATCATAGCTGAAAGCGAAGACAATCTAGTCAGAAAGTTTTTACGCCTGTCAGCTAGTGCTGAAGCTGAGTATGACATGCTGCAGGGCTCAAAGGAATGGTAATTAGTATTTCTCTCCTTCTTCCTCTCCCTCTCCCTCAACAGAATCCACACCAACCTCCTCATAATCCTTCTCAAGGGCAGCCATGTCCTCACGGGCCTCAGAAAACCCTCCTTCCTCCATGCCCTCACCCACGTACCAGTGACAAAGGCACGCTTGGCATACATCAGGTCAAACTTGTGGTCCGGGCGAGCCCAGGCCTCAGTGATGGCTGTGGTGTTACTCAGCATGCACACAGCTGCTGGACTTTGGCCAGGTCCCCACCAGGTACCACAGTGGGAGGCTGGTAGTTAATGCCAACCTTGAAGCCCGTGGGGCACCAGTCCACAAACTGGATGCTGTGCTTGGTCTTGATGGTGGCAATGGCAGCATTGACATCTTTGGGAACCACGTCACCACGGTACAACAGGCAGCAGGCCATGCATTTACCATGGCGAGGGTCACATTTCACCATCTGGTTGGCTGGCTCAAAGCAAGCATTGGTGATCTCTGCTACAGAAAGCCGTTCATGGTAGGCTTTCTCAGCAGAGATGACAGGGGCGTATGTGGCCAGAGGGAAGTGGATGCGGGGATAGGGCACCAGGTTGGTCTGGAACTCTGTCAGATCCACATTCAGGGCTCCATCAAACCTCAGGGAAGCCGTGATGAAGGACACTATCTGGCTAATAAGGCGGTTAAGATTTGTGTAGGTTGGGCGCTCAATGTCGAGGTTTCTACGACAGATGTCGTAGATGGCCTCATTGTCTACCATGAAGGCACAATCAGAGTGCTCCAGGGTGGTGTGGGTGGTGAGGATGGAGTTGTAGGGCTCAACGACAGCTGTGGAAACCTGGGGGGCTGGGTAAATGGAGAACTCCAGCTTGGACTTCTTGCCATAATCGACAGAGAGACGTTCCATCAGCAGGGAGGTGAACCCAGACCAGTTCCCCCACCAAAGCTGTGGAAAACCAGGAAGCCCTGAAGACCCGTGCACTGGTCAGCCAGTTTCCGAATTCGGTCCAAGACAAGGTCAATCATCTCCTTGCCAATGGTGTAGTGACCTTGGGCAGTTATTGGCAGCATCTTCTTTGCCTGTGATGAGCTGCTCAGGGTGGAAGAGCTGGTGGTAGGTGCCAGGGCGAACCTCATCAATGACTGTGGGTTCCAGGTCTACAAACACTGCCCTGGGCACATGCTTGCCAGCGCCTGTCTCACTGAAGAAGGTGTTGAAGGAGTCATCTCCTCCCCCAATAGTCTTGTCACTTGGCCTCTGGCCATCGGGCTGAATGCTGTGTTCCAGACAGTAGAGCTCGCAGCAGGCATTGCCGATCTGGACACCATCCTAGCCAATGTGATGGAGATGCACTCACGCATGGTGACCATGGGTCTAAGCGGCCTACTTTAATTCATCCTCTACTTCTCTGTCAAAGGAACATTTCTAAAAACACAAATCTGACTCGGTACCCTGTGACCTACAAAATAAAAGTTATGAAGCCCTTCCTGATCTGGCCTCTGACTTACTTTTCCGGCTTCATCTCCTCTCCATGGCAACATTTTACTGCAACATTAGGTTTCCTTGAACTTATTAAAACCATCGGGTCTCATTACTCTGTCTTCTTTACCACTAGCAGCTTTTCTCCAACATTCTCTACCTAGATAATACCTCTGAGTGTATTCTTAAGCTCTATGTGGCTCTGTTTTCTCAGAGGGATAAGAACAAAGCTCAAGAATATTTAAAGGAGTACAAAAATATCCAGCACCTAAGTGTTTTGGTATCTAATAAGAAAACAGGAAATTAAGACCCATAACGAGGAACAACAACAACAACAAAATCAATCAATAGCAACAGACTCGGAAATGACATAAATCATGGCATTATTAGACAAGAACGTTAAAACAGCTGCTGTAACTATTCTATATGTACCAGAATGTGGAAGAAAATATGAAAAGGACCCAAAGAGAACTTCTGGAAATGAAAAATACACTAGATAGGATTAATACCAAATTAGACACTACAGAAAAGACGAATGAACTTAAGACACAGGAAAAGATTGAAAAAAACTTGAACAGAGTTTATCACTGAGCTCAGGGACAGCTTCAAGCAGTCCAGTACACGTGTAACTGGAATCCCCAAAGGAGAGGTGAGACAGAGGGACAAAAAACGTTTAAGGAAATGATGAATTTTCAAGTTTGGTGAATACTATAAATTCACAGATCAGAAAAGCACAACAACCTTCAAGGAAAAGAAACATGAAGAAAACTACACTCAGGCATACCCTGATCAAACAACTTAGTGCTAATGAGAAGAGAAAATGGTAAAAGCAGCCAGAGAAAGACACATTAGGCATAGAAGGAAAAACAAAAATGATGGCCTATTTGTTGCCAGAAACAATGGAAACCAGAAGACAGAGGAGCAACATCTTCGAAGCTCTGAAAGAAAAAAAAGTGTCAAGTTGGAATTCTACACACAGTAAAAGTATCTTTAAAAAACCCCAAACAAAGACTTTTACAGACATACAAAAGCTAAAAAAAAAAAAAGTCATCAACAGCAGCTGTGCAACACAAGAAATGTTAAAGGAAGTCTTTCAAGCAGAAGGAAAATGACCGCAGACAGCAATCAGGATTCCCCCAAAGAATGAAGAACACTGCAAACAGCTAACATGTGGATAAGCAGAAATCCCTTTCCCCTTTACTTTTGTAGTATCTTTATAATATAACTGTTTAAAGTAAAAATAATAACGATGCATTGGGTAACTTATCACTTATAAAACATATGAAAACAGCAGCACAAAGGCTAGGAAAGGAGAAACAGGCGTATGCTGCATAAAGTTCTTCTATTATGCATGAAGTTTGATATTACTTAAGGTAGACTGTGATAAGTGAGAGATGTCTACTATAAACTCTAAAACAACCTTTAAAAAAGAAGTTTAGTTACTAGGCCAACAAAGGAGGTAACATGGAATTATAAACATTCAATTATTCCAAAAGAAGGCCGAAAAAAGTAGAAAAAGAGGAAAAGGGGAACAACGAATAGATTGGACAAAGAGAAGACAAATAGCAAGATGACAAATTTGTGCCTAACCATATCAGTGATCACATTAAATGGAAATGGTCTGAAGATCTCTGTTAAAAGCCTGCCAGGCTCCTCTGTCCATGGGGAATCTCCAGGTAAGAATACTGGAGTGGGTTGCCATGCCTTCCTCCAGGGGATCTTCCCAACCCAGGGATTGAACCCAGGTCTCCCGCTTTGCAGGTGAATTCTTCACCAAGGAAGCCCCGATAAAAAGCAGAGATTGTCAAATCGTATGAAAAGATAGGACATAATTACACGCTGCCAATGAAAAATCTACTTTAAATATAAAGATGCAAATAGTTTAAAAGTAAAAGAATGGACAAATTATATACCATGCCAGAATGAATCAAATGAAGACTGGAGCAACTATACTAACATCAGGCAAAGCATACTTCACAATAAGAAGCATTAAATAATAATAAGGACACTAAGCAATGATATGGGGGGGTCAGTTCATTGAGACGACAACAATCTATACACCAGATAAGTTTCAAAATACGTGAAGCAAACACTGATAGAACTCAAAGGAGAAAAAGACAAATCCACCATTACAATTAAAGACTTCAATACTCCTGTCTCAGTAATCAGTAGAAATAAACAATCAAGATACAGAAGGTGTGAACAACATTACCAATGAACTTGACCTTACTGTTCTCTACAACGACAGCAGAGTATACTCTTTTTAAGTGCAAATGGGCACGGTAGAACACATTCAGAGCCAAAAACCAAACCTTACGAAGTTTAGTAAGAATGCAAATCACATAAAGCATATCCTCTGATTGCAACAGAATTAAACTAAAAATCAGTAACAGATATTTGGAAAATCCACAAATATTTGGAAATTATTATATTTCTAAATAATTCATGATATAATGAAGAAGTCACAAGGAAAATTAGAACACATTTTGAGTGGAATGAAAATCAAGACAACATATAAAAACAGGTAAGGAGAAAAATCAAAGCAGTGCTAGGGTAAAATTTAAAACATTAAATGCTTATATCAGCAAAGAATAGTCTCAAATGAATGATCTACCTGGAAAAAGTAAATTATTTCCAATGTAAGCTGAATTAATAAAGGAAATAACAAAGATAAATCAATGAAATTCAGGACAGAAAAAGAGCAAAAGAAAAAAACAACAGAAAAATTCACAAAATCCATCCCAAAACAAAAGCTAGTTCTTTGAAAAGAACAATAAACTTGATAAACTCTAGACTAACAAAGAAAAAAAAAAGACATAATTACAAATATCAGGAATGAAAGAAGGAACCTCTCTACAGACCATACAGATATCAAAAGCATAACACAGAAATGTTGCAAATTTAGCAACTTATATAAAATATAAACATTTCTTGAAAGACAACTGACAAAACTCAAAGAAGAAATAGATAACCTCAACAGTGCCATGCCTATTAAAGAATTTGATTTCTTAGATAAAAACTTTCCGTCAAAACAAACAAAAATCAATTTACCAATCTGCCAAAAACCAATATACAAAATATTACAAAGAAATAATGCCAACTTTATATAAATTCTTTGAGAAAAACAGATGAGAAGGGAACACTTTTCAATTCATCATATGAAGCCAGCATCATTCTCATTTCAAAACCAGACAGATGTTATAAGAAAATCAAACTATAGACCAGTATCTCATGAACATAGACGCAAAATCTTAAGAAAACACCATCAAATCAAACCCAGCATTTTATGTATATATCACATATATGTAATGTGATATATATACTATATATACACACACACACACACACATACATATATATGTACATATATCACAACAAAGTGGTGTTAATCCCAGAGAAGAAAATCTGGTTCAAAATTTGAAAATCAATCAGTCAATCTTCACCATGTCAATAGACAAAACAAAAACCATATGATCATCTCAACAGATGCAGAAAAAAGGACTGGATGAAATTCAACATCCATACATGATTAAAAAAATCTCAAAAAACTAAGAATAAGGTGGGACTTCCCTGGTGGTCCAGTGGTTAAGAATCCGCCTTGCAATGAAAGGGACACCGGTTCGATCCCTAGTCTGGGAAGATCCCACATGCTTCAGAGCAACTAAGCCCATGGGCCACAACCTCTGAGACCATGGGCTGCAACTGCTGAAGCCCCTGCGCCTAATGCGTGTGCTCCGCAACAAGAGAAGTCCTGGAGACGAGAAGCCTGCACACCGAGATGAAGAGTAGCCCCAACTCCTGGCAACTAGACACAGTCTGCAGGGAAAAGTCTGTAGAGAAAACTGTAGGGAAAATAAATTAACTATTTAAAGTTTTGTGTAAATACTGCTCAATTCCAGTGAAAGCAGAGAGTCCCTGTTTGGTTGCCAATCTGAGTCTCTAAAGAATATTTCTAGCATTCAAATTTAAACTGTTGGTGTCCAATAAATAAACTACTTTTTAATAAACAAAGTGTTATGAAACAAGTTTCAAATATAAAATGAAACCTATATTGAAAGATCAATACAATGTGAACAGTGTTTTAACAGACATTCAGATAAGCTTTGTTATGAATGCAAATTATTGCCACCTAACTCAGTAACTGCCAGGGCTCAGCTTTTTGTATCCAGTTCCCAAATAGTTCCTCTAGAGGATTATAGCAGAGGTTGCTGAAAATAGCTGGGAAAGGCAAACAGAAAACAGAGCCCAAGGTGGACAGTATGCTGTTAAAAGTTCCACCTTTACCCCCAGGTCTTTGATTTCCTTCTTTTCAGCCGGCTCTCTTTTTCTTCGATGCGCAGAGTGGACATCTGGGAAATGAGAAGGGAGCCACTCAGAATGCAAGCTCTGGAGTCAGAGCAGAGAAACGAGAACCAGCGGCTGCAGCTCCCTAGTCCCTAGCTCGCCAGCGTACCCCGCTGGTTTAGAGGGTGGCAGACCAGAATGCCTTGCTCCAAACGAAGGTCTCCTGTGAAGAAGCGGGGACTGTCAGCCAATAGGGTCCTGACTGCTAACAGGCACAGAGCTTAATGAGTCCCCCGTGGGCTGCTGCTGGCAAGAGGTGGAAGGGCCTCTAGTAAACTCTGGCTCAACAGCCACGGGATGCAGTTATGTCTCATTCTATGGGTTAAAGAGTGCAGGGTAGAGGCAAGGCAGGGTAGAACCATTACTAAGTATCTGATGACTAACTGGTTAGATTTCCTGAAATTCTTTTCTGTGACAGATGTCAGGTGGATGGGTGGTACAATTCTAAGAAGTATTTTAATCCTGTGATTTTAGGTTTTCTGATCCCCTGGAGAAGGAAATGGCAACCCACTCCAGCATTCTTGCCTGGAAAGTCCCATGGTCAGAGTAGCCTGATAGGTTATAGTCCATGGGGTCTTAGTCCATGACTAAGAGACATCACATGTCAGTAGAAGACACTGACAAATTTCTTAATCTCTAGCAAGTTGCTTAATCTGACAAGTTACTTAATCTCTATAGCAAGTTGCTTAATCTGACAAGTTACTTAATCTCTATAGCAAGTTACTTAATCTGACAAGTTACTTAATCTCTAGCAAGTTACTTAATCTCTTTGTGTCTTAGCTTTCTCATCTGAGAAATGAGCATAATAATTACACCTAATAACAAGACAGAAGTGCAGATTAAATGAGTTAATCAGGCAAGTTTCCTAGACTACGATTTATTACACAGTAGACACTCATAGTAGTTATGACGATTATTACTCTAAAAAAGGATTGATCTGAGTGAAAGAAGCCAAACACAAAAGGATCACTCTTTGTGAATGCATTTATGTGAAACAACAGAAGTGGGCCTCTGTGGGGTCAGGACGTGTGGAGGGGTCATCTGGGTTTGCCTGCAAGAATGTGAGGCATCTATATTGCGGATGCCGGATCGTCCTTCAAACACAGTGACTTGGTTAATGCAGTAACGGCATGTCCTGTGTGTTCTCAACAACGCCCATGGCAACTGCCAAAGGAGTCTGAGGCCACCCACCAGAGTTCCTAACTGGTAAGGGACTGGCAAATGGATTATACTGGCCTCCGTCCTCTGAGAGAGGGTTCTAACATACCCTGGTTTGTGTGGACTCCGCGTCTGGCATCACTCACACTCTCCCTTGTCCCCATGCAAACCAGGTACCACTGTTAGGAGATGAGAGAGGTGCTCCCAGCAGGAGCACCTTCATCCAACAGACACTGACTGAGGTCACATTTCAAAGGTTGTGGATTGTGATATGCAAAACTGGACAAAAGAACGTGGCACTGAATGGAGGTTCTATGTCCTCTATAATCCCCACAAGCAGCAGGGCTGAGAGAAAGGGAAAATGGAACATTAAGGCAGTACTGTAAATTATTAACAGATAAAACCACCGTGGCTGGGTCAACACAAGTACTGTCCAAGGTTTTAACACATCTGAATGATCAACCAGTAGAACTGCTGTCTCATATGCCAGACTGGGGACCCCCAAGGAAGCGCCTGATACCAAAAAGGTGCTTCGAGAAACAGCCACTGCCCTCTCACCATGGATCGATGTGCTGTGTGGTTCTGAGGATACCAAGCCCCGTCACACCTGGCGAGGGGATCAACTACTGGGATTTGCAATTGAACATTATACCCGGATGGGGGAGGAGGGACCACTCAATCTCCACTCCCGCTGTCCTGCCGCAAGCTAGGCTTGTTGAGATGCATCAAACCTGCAGTGGAAGGTGCGACACTGGGAAAGGAGAAGGGGAGGGTTCTGGTTTGGGGTATCCTGCCCCCAGTCCATCTCCTCAAGCCTGACAGCACTGCCTCCCCTGGCTAACACGTGTGGTATTTACAACCAGATCGAGTTTCTAAGGCTGCCGACCTCCCTCTCCTCAAGGCCAGGTGGGCATGTTCTGTTTCCCACTGGAACGATCATTCTGCTGCCATCTCTGTGCCCTTCATTGGGCTGGAGGACACGACGGCACACACAGGGCTTCACTCATCAAGCCCAGAATGATGGCCAACAAAGCCTGTCCTTCCTGCACATTGAAAAGTCTCCTGTGAGACAAGCTCTCCTCCAAAACAGAATAGCCTTGGCCATTATTACTGCCTTGCAAGGAGGCAGCTCTGCCATTATCCAAACAGAATGCTGTGTGCTCATACCTGTTAAGCTGTTTACCTGTCACTTTTATTAAACCACACGACACAAGTGAACGCTCTGAGTACTGTACTGGCGTTTGGCCCCCAGCCTGGAAGACTTAGGAACAATGGTTTGAATCATGAGACTCTTGGTGGAAAAAGGTATCTGAGATCTGATAACGGTCTTATCCTGTGTTTTCTTTTGTATGTGCTTGTACTCTTGCTGTGGCATCTGCCTCCAATGCAGGCAGACAGCCGCCAAAATAAGCCACCCAAACAATTGCTCAGGGCATATTGCGGAAGAGAAAGCGTGTGGGACTGTAAGAGCCAGTCACGATGGGTGGAGTGCTGGGGCAATTGGAGGCACCTTACCCCTTCCTCTTTCCTTGGAAGGGGCCCTCCATTTGCCTTCCTGCACCAGAAGCTGCCCAAAGACATAGCCTTGACATGTGGTATCGAGATTATCTGGATGGTATCATGGCTGAACCTAGATAAGGCCTCTAAATAAAACTTTTCAGATTCTGGTGGGCATGAACAGAGGGCTACTTATCCAGCAAGACAAGCCTCTAGTGTAGGTTCCCATGCTTATTAGACCCACCACCTACCAATCTGGAGTGATCTGCCTTGTCCTGCAGTCTTTCTGTGCCCTCACTCCCTCCATTCAAATGACACCCTGAAGCTCCAAGGTTGCCATGTTTTGTGGGGTAAGCAGTCTACTCCCTTACCCCATAAAAAGATGTAATAAAAAATCCTCTTGGTATGTGAATTCCAGAAAGCAGATTAAAGAAGAAAGGGTGAATAATGAGTTTTAAAATTCTTTAAAGCAACTTGTTCAGTCATTAAGTCTTGTCTGACTCTCTTGCGACCCCCATGGACTGCAGCCCACCAGGCTCCCGGGTCCCTGGGATTTCCCAGGCGAGAGTACTGGAGAGGGTTGCCATTTCCTTCTCCAGGGGATCTTCCCCACCCAGGGATGGAGTCTTCTGCATTGGCAGGCAGATTCCTTACCCCTGAGTAACCAGGCAAGCCCCAAAGCAACTTGGTCAACAGGTAGAAAAACTAAGCCTTTTGGGCATATTAGGTTTTACCATAATGTTGAAGAGATCCAGCGACACTTTAGAAAGGTTCTGTTTATCTGGCGGGGGGAGGCTGAACCCAGCGTGGCTCTGGGCACTTGCTGCAGTGCACATTTACCTGCGTTGAATTCGGGATCGTCTTCCAGCACTGTTACGGCTCCTTCCACCGCGTCAACGGCGCTCCCTCCCTGTTTGAGGATGTTGTAACCCACGGTGGCGGCTTTGAGGATGCCCTGGCGCACCCGCTCTTTCCGCTCCTTGGAGATGTTGCTGGCTCCGCCACCGTGGACCACGACGACGATGGGGTTCATGGCGACGGATCCTAGGGGTCAGGAAGACGAAAGCGTCCTTTCAGGCGGGTCCAAGAGAACCGCACCGGCCTTACGTCCCCCGCTGGGGACAAGGTCCGGTTTCCACTGCTGGACGGGGGCAGTTTTTACAGCCTCAGGCGAATTCCCGAGACCCAGGGAGTCCTGCGAGCAAAGGAGGCGGCTGGGTGTGAACTTTGCACGAAAAGCCCAGGGTGCCCTTCCTTGCCCGGTCCGGGGCACCTGCCCGCCTCGCAGCAGCAGTGCTCCGCGCCCCCTCCTCGCCCGCTGACATCCGGCCTCAGTTTCCCCGGAGAACTCCGGCTCAAGGCCCGGGCCGGGAAGAGGCGGAGATGGCGCCCCTTCCACCCACCCCGGGGCCGCAGCTCCAGCCTTCCTCCCGGGCCCCACGTCGAGCCTCGGTTTCCCGGGGGCCTGTCCGCGCTCCCACCCGCCCCGCGGGGTCAGGGGGAGGCCGGCGGGCTGGAACTCGCCAGAGCCCTCCCGCTTTCAGCCCCAGCACCCGGGAGGGTGCCTTCCCGGGTCTGGGGAGGCGGCTTCCCGCAGGGCCCGTCGACTTACCGAGGACGCCTCAGGAGGCGAACGCCGGGACTGCCACCCGAGCGGCTTCGGATCCTGCACAGGCGGGTCTCGCCGCAAAGCCGCTCTAGAAACCGCTCAGCCGGCAACCGCTCGGCGGGCAACGGCTCCGCGCCTGCGCACGAGGGCGGGGCAGCGAGCCCCGAGGAGTTACCGTAAAGCCTCAACGCACGGCGGGGGCGCAAGCACTTCTGCCGGCGTCGCCACCGCGCTCTCGACTCCCGCGGCCCGGCTCCTACGGCTGGGGCTCTGCTGGCCCTTCACGCACTCGAGCTTCCTATTGGGATACGGGGGAATTGCTCCTCCTCGGTGTGAGGCCCGCTGGTGGCGTGGGTGGCGAGAAGAGATGTGCCGAGGTTTTGTAATTGGAAACTGAAAAGCCCCAGTGCACGCACTGAAGTCCTTCCTCTGCCTGGGATGTTTCGCAGACTTGCTAGTTATTTTCTTCCTTTTACTTGTCTCACCCCGTAACGTTTGGTAGAGATCAGAAAGATAATCTCTGTAATTGGTCTAACCAGACCTGCGGTTCACTAGAATCTGAAACCCTTCCTCTGAGCCTCATGATCCCAGCTCTTAAATTCCTTCAACCATAAGTCCTTCAGTTTTTTTGTGTGTGTTTGACACTTATTCTCCTCTTTGTCCCAGAGCCTAAAGACTCTAACACCCCCACCCCCATCCAGATGATTGAACCAATCACCTGTATTCCCCACTACCCAGCCTCCCTAGATTACTGTTACCATGCATGATAAATTGCTTCAGTCGTGTCTGACTCTGTGCGACCCCATGGACAGCAGCCCACCAGGCTCCTCCATCCACAGGACTTTCCAGGCAAAAACATGGAGTGGGTTGCCATTTCCTGCTCCAACTGTTACCATAGCCACCTTCAAATAGAAGCTAGCATTTTATCCAAATAGAAGTTAAGATCATGGCATCCTGTCCCGTCACTTTACGGCAATAAAATGGGAAAAAGTGGAAACAGTGACAGATTTTATTTTCTTGGGCTCCAATATCACTGCGGAAGGTGACTGCAGCCATGAAATTAAAAGATGCTTGCTCCTGGGAAGAAAAGCTATGACAAACCTACTTTGCCTACAAAGATCTGTATAGTCAAAGCTATGGTTTTCCCAATAGTCTGAATGTGAAAAAGTATGAATGTGAAAGTTGGGCCATGAAGAAGGCTGAGCTCTGAAAATATGATGCTTTTGAGCTGTGGTGCTGGTGAAGACTCTTGAGAGTTTCTTGGAAAGCAAGGAGATCAAACCGGTCAATCCTAAAGGAAACCAGCCCCGAATATTCATTGGAAGGACTGATGCTGAAGCTCCAATACTTTGACCATCTGATACAAAGAGCTGACTGGACTGAACAATGAACAACAATAGTGACCTTCAAAAAAAGTTTACATTTCTATCCAGCAAAACAACTGCAAGATACTGATAGATTAGAGCCATGAACCCTATATTATTGTGTAAAATAGTGGCAAAAGCTCACAGGGCCTGAAGCTTTGAATTAGAGGAAGAAATATGGGGCGGGCATTGTGCAGAGAGAACTCGGTTCTTTTCTAAGTCCTGGTTTTTCTTGGAGTCTACAGAGATCCAGGCCAGAAGATGTCAACAACCAAAGTTATATTATTGATTTTCTGACCACTGTGGCTAACACAACCCCAGATCTGGCAATTGTTATTTATGCAATTTCCCCCTAGGCAGCCATTAAGCTGTGAGAGTTCTCTCACCACCATGCTGTTTTACACACAAGGCACTCTAGAAGCATCTTCCTGTCTCTTCTCTGGGTAGTAGAATATGTGTCATTCTCAACTGTGACTTATCTGCAGCTACATTGAATCCCAGGCTACATTGCTCTGTCACTGGGGTACCTCTTGGGGATCCAGTTGGACAGTACAAGCCAGGGGATGAATTCAATATCAGATAAAGGCCAAAGATGTGAAAAGGAAGCCTGCTTCAGTCATAAATGTGCTATGCCACAACCTCAACTAGGAAACCTTCAGTTATTCCTGCTATAATTTGCCTAAATTCACTTTTTGAGAAAAGAAGTTAAGGCTTCAGTATTATAGAACAACCTAACTCTATAGTTGCTTTTCTTCCCCTTCCATGGAGGGTCGATGGTTCAAATAGTACATTTTGGCTGAAAATGCAGTGTGAATCAAAGCGTGTGGGTCAGCAAGACCCAGTCATGCATGTAATAATTTCTTCCTTTTTTAAAAACTATGTATTTATTGATTAGGTTGATGCCAAAGTAATTGAAGTTTTGCATTGTTGAACTTTGCTGTTTGATATTGGACTACATTCTTAAATAAATATGGTTATATTATATATCATTTTAATGTGCATTTCTCACTTTTTTTTAATAATGACATTACTTGCTGTTTATATTATATTTATCTTAGACTAAGGAAATGGCAGAAAGCAAATTTGGGCGATTTTATTTGTGTGTGTGTGTGATAAAGTTTTATTAAAGTATAAAGGAGATAGAGAAAGCTTCTGACACAGGCATCAGAAGGGGGCAGAAAGAGTACCCCCCTGCTAGTCTTAGGCTGGATGTTATATAGCCACTGCTACTGCTGCTAAGTCACCTCAGTCGTGTCCAATTCTGTGCGACCCCATAGACGGCAGCCTACCAGGCTCCACCGTCCCTGGGATTCTCCAGGCAAGAACACTGGAGTGGGTTGCGATTTTCTTATTCGAGTTCACAATGGGTTGTAAGCAGCAGAGATAACTTGCAATATCAACAATGCATTTGGCCCAGGAACTGCTCACAAATGTATAGTACGGTGGTGGTTCAAGAAGTTTTGTAAAAAAAAAAATGAAGAAGTTTTGTAAAGAAGACGAGAGCCTTGAAGATGAGGAATACAGTGGCCGGCCATCAGAAGTTGACAACGACCAACTGAGAGGATCATTGAAGTTGATTTTCTTTTTTTTTTTATTTTCTTACAACTACATGAGAAGTTGCCAAAGAACTCGGTGTCAACCATTCTACTTTTGTTCGGCATTTGAAGAAAATTGGCATGGTGAAAAAGCTTGATAAGTGGGTGCCTCATGAGCTGACTGAAAATCAAATAAATCATCGTTTTGAAGTGTCATCTTCTCTTATTGTATGCAACAACAGCAAACCCTTTCTCAAATGAATTGTGATGTGTGATGAAAAGTGGATTTTATTTGGCAACCGGTGATGACCAGCTCAGTGGTTGGACTGAGAAGAAGCTCCAAAGCCAAATTTGCACCAAGAAAAGGTTACGATCACTGTTTGGTGGTCTGCTGCCTGTTTGATCCACTACCGCTTTCTGAATGCCGGGGAAACCACTACATCTGAGAAGTATGCTCAGCAAATCGATGAGATGCACCACAAACTGCAAGGCCTGCAGCCAGCATCGATCAACAGAATGAACCCAATTCTTCTTCACCACAATGCCCAACTGCATGTTGCACAACCAGCGCTTCAGAAGTTGGATGAATTGGGCTATGAACTTTTGCCTCCACCGCCGTATTCACCTGGCCTCTTGTCAACTGATTGCCACTTCTTCAAGAACCTCGAAACTTTTTGCAGGGAAAATGTTTCCACAACCAGCAGGAAGCAAAAAAAAAAAAAAAAAAAAAGCAAAAATGCTTTCCAAGAGCTCTTCAAATCCTGAAGCATGGATTTTTATTTTTTAAATTAATTTATTTATTTTTATTGAAGGATAATTGCTCTACAGAATTTTGTTGTTTTCTGTCAAACCTCTACATGAATCAGCCATAGGTATACATATATCCCCTCCCTTCTGAACCTCCCTCCCATCTCTCTCCCCATCCCACATCCCATATATGGCTGTGCTGGGTCTTAGGTGCAGCTCATGGGATCTTCCATCTTTATTGTGGCATGTGGAATCTTTTTTTTTTTGCATGTGGAATCTTTAATGACAACATTTGAACTCTCAGTTGTGGCTTGTGGGATCTAGTTCCCTGACCAGGGATTGAACTTGGGCACCCAGCATTGGGAGCTCAGAGTCTTAGCCACCGGACCCCTAGGGAAGTCCCCATGTAATGAATTTTTATACTGGCCTCCCCAAGAAGGGGATTCCCTGGTGCTCAGACAGTAAAGCGTCTGCCCACATTGTGGGAGACCAGGGTTCGATCCCTAGGTTGGGAAGATCCCCTGGAGAAGGAAATGGCAACCCAGTGCAGTACGCTTGCCTAGAAAATTCCATGGATGGAGGAGCCCGGTGAGCTACAGTCCATGGGGTCGCAAAGAGTCGTACATGACTGAGTGAGCTGGCTGTGTCAATGATAGTCTCAAGAGGTCTGAGAAGGAAACAGGGCACTGAAATATAGGTCCTTTGTTTTCTGCTGTGTCAGCCTTGAAAGCAATAAGCAATTGCTTTTGCTCCGATAGATAGGATGGGAGGAATTTCGTGAAAGTCAACGTTAGATCTCTCTTGGAGGATGGTGCCCCTAATCCCGAACCCTGACCCTGGGCCCCTCCCCATGATGGAAAGGGTGCAAGTCATATGACTGAGCCATGGCCTCATTTTACAGACTGTCAGAGTCACTTGGAGGTGAAATACAGATTGCTGGGCCCCACTCCAATGTTTCTGACTCAGTAGGTCTTTCAGGGAGTGGAGTGTGGGGTGAGGGGGAAGGTGGGGAGGTGGGGGCGGGGATGGGTGGAAGCTAGGAATTTGCATTTCTAATGAGTTCTTAGGTGATGCTGCTGTTGCTGATCTGGGGATTACCACTGTCTAGAAGGCGCCATTGAGATCTTGTCCTTTGCAGACTCATCCAACCTGGGATTGGTGACAGTCTTCTTCATGGGATCTAGAGTGGGGAATTAGGAGAATGGGAAATTTGTGCCATTTTTGGTTTTCCTTTTTATTCAAGTGTTCCATGAATGATGAATGAACCTTTGTTTCTTAAGAGCCCAGAGTCAGAGTGCTCAGTTCTTTTCATCTGGGTGGGTAGGCTGGGGGGAATTGAAATTGGTTGGGAATGATTAAAATTAGGCCCCCCAAATAAATTTGCAGCACTCATAGCAGTTCTTATTGAACAGGCAGCTATTTGAAGAGGGGTCTGTTAAGCTTCCTGCCATGGCATTGCCACATCTTTTCTATGGAAGTTCCCAGCACTGAGTATAGTCCTGTGGTGGACTTTTCTGCCACAAACTAAGCTATGAGCTTCTTATGAATAGTTCTGTTTGTAACATGAAGCCGGAACAGTGCCTCGCTCTCTGAAGGTCTTCACAAACATTCGTTGGATAAAAAACAACTGGTTCAGAAACTCAAAAGAGCAAATTCCAAGAAGTCTGAGACAACAGGTCTTGGGAAGAATGAAACTGGCATGGTCTGGGTATTTGTGAACTGATCAGTGAACATGACTTATTGCCATGGGAGAAAAACTCTGGGTTTTAGATGGAGGTGGCCGGAATCTATTTTCTGGGTTGACTTACGTTGGTGCCCACGTGGGGGCTGAGTTCTAGAAGTAGTGACAGCTCCATAATGGGCACCATCTGGGTTGTTGTATTCAGTGCTTTATATATATATATATATATATATATAATATAAATAAATTATATTTATAATATTTAAATAAATATTTAATATAATTATATATAAATGTTTATAAATATTTAATATAAATATTTAATATAATTAAATACAAATATTTAATATAATTTTATATAATTAAATATAATATATAAATAAATATATAATAAATATATATAATAAATATAATATAATATATAAGATAATATATAATATATATAATAAATATATAAATTAAATAAATATAAATAAATAAATTATATATTATATAATTATAATTATATAATATAATTAAATCTAATATAAATATTTAATATATAAATATTAAATATAAATATTTATAAATATTTAATAAATATAAATATATTTGTATATATTATGTATATTTAAATATATATATAATTTTTCATATCACAGCCTTCCTCTAGGCAGATGGGTATCATTGCATACAACCAGGAAGTTTGACTAGTACGATCGATCTGCTTTCTGCAGCTGGGTGAGTTTCCCTGCAGTCAGTGTGGCTCTCTGAGAGCTTTTCTATTCCTTGGAGCAGTTCCCAGCACCTCCCTGGGTCTGGCACAGAACCTGGTACACAGTAACTGCTCAAATGTTTATTCAATAAAAAATGGGCCAACTTCATTCAGATGGGGGGTTCTTTAGCACTGGACAGCCGTTGGGCTGAGATTTGGAATGCTGAGGATTCTGATGGATGGTAATTATAATTTAAACTCAACATTTGAATAAAAGAACATACTTATTTTACTTGCGTAAGGAAAGAGTCTTCTTTAGACTAACCAACCACGGGAATTCTAAATTGGATGCAAAAATACATTTTCAGGTAAGGGGTGTATTTATTATAGACAGAGAGAATGGTAAAGTAAAAAGAACCAAATGAAAATGGCTATAATCCTGCCCCCTGGAGCTACTCACAGTTAAATTTTTTGGTGTATTCTCTTTCTGTTAGAATGCTGTATTTCTCACTTTTTTCACCCAGGGAGCATTATTTGTGAGCATGTCCATGCTATTAAATGTTTTCTATGTTGTGCTATTAGCAATAATACTCAATGAACATTTTTATACATAAATCCTCATTTGCATTTTGATTAATCCTTTAAGAAAATCCATAAAGTAGGTTTTTGGGGTCAAAGGTTATGATACATGTGGGAGGTGAAGCAGGAAATGTTATGTTGCAGGAATATCCATGAATTATGACTTTCTTTCTACCAAGAATTCACAAGAATTGATGAAAATTGTTTCTAAATAGTTTCAGGGAGCCATAGATTTTAAATGGAGTTTATAGCTGTGTTACTGCCTTGGACGAGAATACAGTCATTGGTCCCATTGGAATGTTCCCCTGTGTCAAATGCACACAGCATTCAAATTGCCAAGTCCAGGAAGGAAACGGCAAATAAATAGGCTTCTGAGATGTAAGACCCTTTAAGGAGTCAAGTACGCTACACAATACTTGTTGGAATTAGGCAACTCCTCAAGGCCGGCTGGGCAAATTCTCAACATGACAAGCTGCTGAATTGTTTTCCTAGGGACAACAAGGGACCCTGCTTGGCCCCCATTTGGGGAGAAGTGGGGAAAGCACATAGGAGGCAACCAGCCAAAAGCTTTGGTGCCTCATTGGAATTCAGCTGGGGTCTGTTGGGCATCTGTCTTTGGGCTGTTTGTTCACTGTTTGTCCCTGGACTTGGCAAGAAGCTACCACACCACACTTTAGGCTTCACAACCCCACACTCTCCCCTGAATATGTTTCCCTAATTCCGCTGGGCACAAACCTGATATAGTATGGTCTGCATGGTCTGTGCTTAGAGGAATATAAAAGCTCTCAGAGATCCACACTGACTGTAGGGAAATTAACTAGCTGTAGAGACCAGACCACTCATGTTAGTCAAAGTTTCTGATTGCAAACAATGATACCCATCTGCCTAGATGCAAGTTGTGAAATAAAAGATAATACATATAAATATTGGTTTCTGTCCCTGGTTCCTGATTCAAAGCTTCTAAAACAGGTGTAGATCCCTAAGTGATAAGAACACTAGGAGAATGTTTTGTTTTAGTCAAGTGACTCTGGGTGGGCTCCTGGGTGTCACCAGAAAGACCAGGCCGTGATTTGAAGCGTAGACTTTTCAGCCCCATCTATTCCTTCAGAGATGGGAGAGGGGCTGGAAATGGAGATAATAATTGATCATGCCTGTGAGAGGAACGGCTTCCCTGGAGGCTCAGTGGTAAAGAACCCGCCTGCCAATGCAGGAGATGCAGGTTTTGATCCCTGGGTCGGGAAGATCCCCTGGAGTAGGAAATGGCAACCCACTCCAGTATTCTTGCCTGGGAAATCCCACTGGACAGAGGAGCCTGGTGGCTGCAGTTCATGGGGCTGCAAAAGAGTCAAACATGGCTGAGCAACACGTACACAGGAGAGGAAGCCTCCATAAAGCCCCAGTAATACGCGGTCCAGGTTGAGCCTTCAGGTTGGTGAGTACACCCACTACCAGGGAGATGGCACACCCCAACTCCATGAGGGCAGAAGCTCCTGCACTCAGAGCCCCCCAAACCTCACCCTACGCACCCTTCATCTGGTTCTTCATCTGTATCCTTTATCATATCCTTTAGTAAACTGGTGAACATAAGTGTTTCCCTGAGTTCTGGGGGCTGCTCTAAAAAATTAATTGGCCCTGAGGGAGAGATCGTGGAAACCGCCGATTTGCCCTCAAGCTGGACAGAAGTTGTGAGTAATCTGGGACCTATACCTACAATTGGCATCGGAAGTGGTGTGGGAGCTGTTGTGGGACTGAGCCCTTAACCTCTGGGATCTGACACTATCTCCAGGCAGATGGAACTGAGTTAAACTGTAGGACAAGAGCAGGCACAGAACACGTGGGGATCTGTCCTGGGAAGGCTCCACAGGGTCCTGCTCGGTTACATTTTTACCCTCAAGTGGGCTGGTTTGGAAAACATATTATACAGCCCCCTCCTTCTCCATGCCTTTGCCCATGCTGGGTCTCCCACCCAAAATGCCCTTCTCTGTTTCCTTCTCCTCTCCAAATTCAAATTAATATTATTATTTTGCCACACCGTGTGGCATGTGGGGTCTTAGTTCCCTGACTGGGGATTGAACCTGTGCCCCCTGCATTGGGAACTCAGAGACTTAACCACTGGACCCCCAGGGAAGTCCCCTCCTTTCTGTACTTTAAAACCCAGTTTAAATAAACCCCTCTGTGAAGACTTCCCCTCTGATCCCCCATCCCACTACACAGCATAAATCACTCCCCCACTGTATGAGTTTCACATTGCTGCTGTAACAAATTATCACAAATTTCATGGCTTAAAACAACAGAAATTTATTGTCTTACAATTCTCGAGGTCAGAAGTCCAAAATGGGCTGCAGGATTGTGTCCTATATGGAGGGTCTAGAAAAGAATCCATTTTCTTGTCTTATCTAGTGTCTAGAGGCCAGGTGGCTCAGATGGTAAAGAATCTGCCTGAAATGCAGGAGGCTGATCCCTGGGTCGGAGAAGGGAATGGCAACCCACTCCAGTATTCTTGGCTGGGGAATTCCACAGAGAGAGGAACCTGGCAGGGTACAGTCCATGGGGTTGCAAAGAGTCGGATATGACTGAGCAACTAACACTTAGCACTTTATTCTTGACTCATGGCCTCTCCCTCCATATTCTTTCTTTTTAAAAAAACTTATTATTTATTTTGGCTGGGCTAGATCTTAGTTGCGGCATGTGAACCCTTAGTTGCTACATGTAGGATCTTAGTTTCCTGATCAGGGATCGAACTTGTGCCCCGTGCATTGGGAGTGTGGAGTTTTAGCCACCAGACCATCAGGGAAGCCCCATCCCTCCATTTTCAAAGCTGACAGCCTAACATCTTTAAATCTCTCTCTCCCCCCTTTTCACTTCTGCTTCTGTCGTTACTTTACCTTTTCTCTTTACTGCCATCATCACATTGCCTGCTTGACCCTGACCCTCCTGTCTCCTTCTCGTAAAGTCCCTTGTGATTAAATTGGTCCCTCTTGGACAATCCAGGGTAATCTCTCCTTCTTAAAGTCCGTAATCTCTGTCTCTCAAACGCACGCTTTGAATATCATTCTGTAGCTCACATTGGTCATGTGCCTGTTTCCATCAGAGCACAGCTTACGATTGTTTGGGTTCGGCTAGAGGTAGTGACCTGAGTCCTACTCTGTGTCTGACCCTAACTCAAACCCAACCAAGTACCGCTCTCTCCGACTTGTCTCGGATTTAGCAGTCTGGCAGAGGACTGGGGAAGGTGGCTGATGGTCCCAGGGGTTGGTGTGTGGCTTCTATTTGATCATCTCATCTTAGCCCCCACCCCTGCATTTACTTAGCTTTCTGATGGGCCTCATGTCCCCAGTTCCAGTCCAAAGTCTCATGCTCATTTCTTTTCTTGTAAAGAAAAAACTTCTGGCCTCTGAAGAGGAAGGGTTTTTTGTCTGACTGTGGGATGAGGGAAGGGATATAGCTGTTTAACTCCGTATGTAATATTCAACCAACAGCAATTGCATGGATTACAGACTGGGTTCAAAGGCCCCTGACAAAACCTGACCGAGTGGTTTAACCAGGGAAGTGCTGATATTTCTTTAAAGCATAACAAGAAATCCAGTGGGAATGGTCTATGGTAGACACTGCTACCCCGTTTCCCTCTGAGTTTCTTTTCTGCCATTCTCACCGTGTGACTTTCATGTTTCTGGCATCCTTCTGGGCCCTTAGATCACTACTGGGCAGGAGGGATGGGGAAGGGCAAAGCGGGAAGCTCATGCCTGCTCGGTTTGCCTCCTTAATTCAAGAAAGCATCCTTGGAAGTCCCCAAGTGGACTTTACATTGGCCAAAACAGAGTCCATGGCTGACTCTAGTGGCAAGAGTCTGGGAGGCAAGTAAGCGAGTGATAGTCGCTCAGTCGTGAACGACTCTTTGTGACCCCCTGACTCCTCCGTCCATGGGATTCTCCAGGCAAGAATACTGGAGTGGGTTGCCAGTTCCTCCTCCAGGGGGTCTTCCTGGCCCAGGGATTGAACCCGGGTCTCTGGCATTGCAAGCAGATTCTTTACCTTTTTATTTTTAGCAGGACACCCTGTAGCCCTTCCCATGGGCTACCCTCGTGGCTCAGATGGTAAAGAATCTGCCTGTGATGCAGGAGACCCGGATCAGGAATCAGGATCAGACCCGGACCGTGACTGAGTGACTTTCACTTTCAACAACATCATTTTAGTAAGATTTTGAAGGATTGTTACCCCATTTAAAATCAGAGGTTGGTTAAAGCTCCAAAGAGGTGATTCTAAATATAGTGGCTCTGGGCTTTCTAGGAGAAGATGTGGGAGGGTTGCCAGGGCAGAGTGAGGAAGGGGGACCAGAGCAGGAGAGAGTGGGAGGGGCAGACTGGGGCCAGGGACAGAGCAAGAGAGCGAGGGGGTGGGAGGGAAGGAGGAAGAGATGAAAAGGAGGCTCATGAGGAGGAGCCGCCCGCGCACGGCAGTACAACCTTCAGCTCTCTTAACTCAGCCATCCCACGGACAACCTGAGTGCCCCTGCTCTTTGGCCATAGTGGCCAGAGTGCATCTGTTTCATCATCTTGTCTATGTCTTTAGGCACTCCTAGGGCCACGGGCTAGCAGCCTCCCAACCCCGTCACTCTCATCCATATGGAGAAAAGGCTTTCTGGCAGATGCCACCATGGGCACAGTGGGGGTCTACGAGTTCCTTCTAGCCCTTCTAGGGTGTGCAAAAGTCTTGGGGCTTGCTACCCTTCCCTCCCCAGGACAAGAACTGGAACCCAGATGCCTCTATTCTGAGATCTCCACGTTCATTTAGGATTTCTAGTAGCCCTGCCTCCGGGAGAAGAATTTGTTGAGAAACAGGTCTCAAGGTGTTTTTAGGACACCCGTGTAAGCATTTCCCATGACTGTTCTTAGAAGATTTTGGAGAGGTCCAGCTTTCTCCTCCTCCCTACTGACCAGAGAATTTTTAATCAAGGTAGGAAATGTGTGAGTACAAATAGATTCTCCTTGTGGTCTGATTCCTAGAAATAGTCTTTATTTATCTCTGGACTGTGGTTGAGGTTTGGAAATCACATTGATAGTGGAGTCATGATATAAAGAGAAATATGGGAAGGGAAAAGAAAGTGCATAATTTTATTGCATACGGTACAGCTTAAAAAAACCCAAATGATATAAAAGATTTCAAAGTGAAAAGTAACAGTCTTCTGTCCATGCCCCCCTACCCCGCCCCACTTCCCCAGTCCCTGGGATTACTGCCTAGAGGCCACTTTTAAAAAATTTTCTTTATTTTATAATTTTATTGCACTATAGTTGATTTAAAATATTGTGCTAGTTTCAGGTGTATAGTAAACTGATTCATATATTTACACGTACGTGTGTGCTTAGTCGCTCAGTTGTGTCCAGCTCCTTGCGATCCCATGGACTGCAGCCCGCTAGGCTCCTCTGTCCATGGACTTCTCCAGGCAAGAACACTGAAGTGGGTAGCCATTCACTTCTCCAGGGGATCTTCCTGACCCAGGGATCAAACTTGGGTCTCCTGCATTGCAGGCGGATTCTTCACTGACTTAGCCACCAGGGAAGCCCATACACATATATATATACATACATATATAAACTCTTTTCCAGATTCTTTTCCATTATAGATTATTACAAGATACTGAATATAGTTCCCTGTTGTTTATTTGATATCTGTTTTGTATCTGTTCATCCCATTTGTTGCTGTTCAGTCGCTTGGTTGTGTCCGACTCTTTGCAACCCCATGGACTGCAGCATGCCAAGCTTCTCTATCCTCCAGTATCTCCTGGAGTTTGTTCAAACCCATGTCCATTGAGTCGCTGACGTCATTCAGTCATCTCATCCTCTGTCACTCCCTTCTCCTCCTGCCCTCAATCTTTCCCAGCATCAGGGTCTTTTCCAATGAGTCGGCTTTTCTCACCGGGTGGCCAAAGTATTGGAGCTTCAGCTTCAGCACCAGTCCTTTCAATGAATATTCAGGGTTGATTTCCTTTAGGATTGACTGGTTTGATCTCCTTGCTGTCCAAGGGACTCTCAAAGGTCTTATCCAGCAGCACAAATTTGAAAACATCAGTTCTTCAGCATTCAGCCTTCTTTGTGGTCCAACTCTCACATCTGTACCTGACTACTGGAAAAACCATAGCTTTGACTAATTGGACCTTTGTCAGCAAAGTGATGTCTCTGCTTTTTAATATGTTGTCTAGGTTTATCATAATTTTTCTTCCAAGTAGCAAACATCTTTTAATTTCATGGCTGCAGTCACCATCCACAGTGATTTTGGAACCCACGAAAATAAAGTCTGTTACTGTTTCCATTGTTTCCCCATCTATTTGCCATGAAGTGATGGGACCAGATGCCCTGATCTTAGTTTTCTGAATGTTGAGTTTTAAGCCACCTTTTTCACTCTCCTCTTTCACCTTCATCATGAGGCTCTTTAGTTCCTCTTCACTTTCTGCCATTAGGGTTGTTAACCCCTTACTCCTAATTTATCCTTCTCTTCCCTTCCACCTTTGGTAACCATAAATTTGAACCATGAATTGTTTTCCATGTCTGTGAGTCTGTTTCCATTTTGTAAATAAGTTCACTTGTATCAGGGCTTCCCTGGAGGCTCAGCTGGTAAAGAATCTGCCTGCAATGCAGGAGACCTGGGTTTGATACCTGAGTTGGGAAGATCCCCTGGAGAAGGGAATGGTTACCCACTCCAGTATTCTGTGAAGGAGTCTTTTGGGCCTAGAAAAGAGAACAACAGTCTCAAAGGCCCCTTGCTGAATCATCTAACTTCGGAGAAAACAAAGCATAACTTTAGTTCCATCCTGATGCTCCAGGCCAGCTGCATCTATCTGGGACTTATCACCCCCTGTCCGGAAACCTACCACCCCCTACACCCGCCCAGAAGACTTATCACCCCCTGCCCAACTACAAGTGTCATCTCAACAAAAGAATACTCAAAATATCCCACTTGATTGACGTTTCCCTTATCGCTTCCACAAACCTCCCTATAAGTATGAAGCCTCCCTGATCCCTTTCGGCGCTCAGCCTGGTCATTAGGCCGACTGTCGCCCCTCCTTGCCTGAATAAAGGTAACCTACTTCTGTTGAGGTCGTCTTTCCTTTTCTGCCTCGCTGGAACCATGCCTTACATTTTTGGTGCCGAAACCCGGGAGGGGGCGAGGCACTCGTCTCACTCTCTCTCACTCTCCCTCCCTCTCACTGTTTTCCCCTTTTCCCGGAGTCTGGGAGCGCAAACATCCTCCGAGCTCACTTCTCTGCCAGGGCTCTTAAGTTCCCCTCGGGGACGCCTAGTGCCTCCGTGAGCGGTGCAAGTCTTGTGCTAAGACTTTATTGATGATTTGCGTACCCCCAGGCCTCGGCTTTACCCCCTTTTCTCTCTCTCTCTGACGACCTCCAGAATAGGGACCTCTTGCCATTCGACCGCTCTACATGCAACACTCCACTCCAGCCGGCCCCTAGATTAAGGTAAGATCCGATCCGGACGGAGTTCTAGAGGCGCCCTAGAATTCAGTCCTCTCCGGGTCCCAGGGACCCCCGGCCCAGGGCCACTCTGTGGGCGACGGTGGGGGACGCTCCACCTCGACACAGAGCTCTCTTCTCATAACTCCTATTGCGACTGCGGGTGACGACTCGAGTTCCCAATAGGAGCCTCTGCTTGCCTTTCAATTATGGGGTCTGGCCACTCTGTCCCAAAAGATTCCCCTCTGGCCTGTGTTCTCAAAAATCTCAAACCACTCTCACTCACTGAACTCAAAGCTAACCGCTTAAAGCAACTCTATACACAGATTTGGCCTCAATATCAATTAGGCAATCAAGACCGCTGGCCTGAGGTCGGCACATTTGACTTTAACATTCTCCAAAATCTCACTGACTTCCTTAAACGGAATGGCAAGTGGTCGGAGATCCCCTATGCCCAAGCCTTTTGGGCTCTTCGGAGCAGGCCCTCCCTATGCCAGGCCTGCTCCACCCACGAAGTCCTTCTATGCACCTTGCCTCCCAAGCAAAAGAGCTCTTCTTCCTCAACTAACCGCAGACCGCAACCTTCTGCACCCCTAGAGTTCGACCCCGCGGACGAGCCCCCTCCCTACCCGCCACCCCGCCACCCCTCTCCTTCCCCTTCATCCAACTCACCTACTGGCACTGAAACCTCTCCTGACTCTCCCTCAACCCTGCTACCCCATCTCCCCGACTCCCCCTCCCCGCTTCCTTCCCCCCTGCCACACGGTCACGGTACCCAGCACATGTTTCCCCTAAGAGAGGTTGCAGGACCAGAGGGCCCCACCCGAGTCCATGTGCCATTTTCATTGTCAGATATGAGCCAGATAGAAAAAAAGTTAGGATCATTCTGAAAAATAGATACAAAAAAGAATTCCTGAGACTCTCCCAGGCCTATAACCTCACATAGAGTGACGTATATTATATCCTAAATGCCACTCTCACCCCAGATGAAAAAGACCGTATCTGGCAAGTGGCAAAAGCCCATGCTGATCATTTACATAACCAAGACCGGGACAGCCCAGTTGCTGATGAGGCTGTGCCTCAGTTAGATCCCCACTGGACTTACCAGCCCGGTGACCCAGGTATCAGGAGACTTAATCATATGATCACCTGCATTCTAGAAGGAATGCAGAAAAATACTCATATCCATGTCAATTATGATAGAGTCAGAGAAGTCACCCAAGGGGCAGACGAAAATCCAGCCTTATTCTTGGCACGCCTCACAGAGGCAGTCCAAAAGTATACCAACCTAGATATCACTACCCCTGCTGGGTTACTGTACCTTCATGTTCAGTTCATCAGCCAATCTGCCCCTGACATCAGACGCAAGCTTCGCCAACTAGAAAAGGGCCCTGAGACCCCCCAGAGAGACCTTCTAGAAGTAGCCTTCAAGATGTTCAATAATAGAGAGGAAGAGGCTAAGAGAGAAAAAGAACGTGAGAGAAAAGCTAAATATGCCCTTTTGGCAGCAGCAATTAAAGAAAGAAATCAGCCTGGCCCAAGTCATCCCAGAACGGGTCTTAAGACTCCCCCTGGACCCTGCTTCCGATGCAACCAGTCAGGACACTGGGCAAAGGCATGCCCAAACCCGCGGCCCCCGACAAAAGCATGCCCAACCTGTGGCCAATGGGGACACTGGAAGATGGACTGTCCCCGGGAGTGCCCTGGCACCCCTGGGGAGGTCCCCACCTCCCAGACCTGGAGAGTGGAATGTCCACAGGGACGCCCTGGCGCATCTGAGGAGATCCCCACTTCTCCCCTGAACCCCAGCCCAACTCTACAAGAATTGTTCCAATGATGGGGCCCGGGTTCCAGCCCCCCGGCCCGTGTCTTGAACACGAGCTCGGAACTTAGGGTAGACGGGGTAGTGGCCGGAAAAAAGACCTCTTTTATAATAGACACTGGAGCCACTTTCTCTCTCTTAACTTCCTACTCTGGCCCAACTCAAGACTCAGAAATCACAATCAAGGGGGTCTCTGGAGTTCCCCTAAGGCCAAAAATCAGCCCTCCATTACTCTGTCAATTTAGAAAATCAACCCTTATACACTCATTCCTTATAATGCCTCAGTGCCCAATGGCACTTCTAGGGAGAGATTTGTTATCCAAATTGGGGGTCTTTATTACCATACCCCCCTCGATATAGTCTCTATATTCTGCATGCAAATGGCACCTGGACAGTCCCTATCCCTCACCCCTGACCTTCCCTTAGATCTACCTGCCTTAGACCCCCAAGTCTGGGACACTGATCACCCCTCAATAGCCAAACATCATCCCCCAGTCCACATTACCCTAAAAGACCCCTCGACTATAATCACCCAACAACAGTATTCTCTCACCCCAGAGGCCCACAAGGGACTTAAGCCTATCATAGACTGTCTTCTTCAAGCCTCTATCCTAATTCCTACCCATTCACCACACAACACCCCTATTCTGGCAGTAAGAAAGGGACCAAACTCTTGGAGACTGGTCCAGGACCTGAGAAAAATCAATGAGGCTATTATGCCGACATTCCCAGTAGTCCCTAATCCTTACACCCTTCTGTCTACCATACCCCCGACTGCAACCCACTTCACAGTATTAGATCTCAAAGACGCCTTTTTCACCATCCCCCTCCACCCCCTCTCCCAACCTCTTTTCGCCTTCACCTGGCAAGACCCCGAGACTCACGTTTCCCAACAGCTAACATGGACAGTTCTCCCCCAGGGGTTCAGAGACAGTCCCCACTTTTTTGGACAGGCTTTACAAAAGGACCTACAGACTCTCAACCTAGCCCCGAGTCATCTCCTCCAATACGTAGATGACCTCCTCCTTTGTAGCTCAACCCAAAAACTCTGCCTCCAACATACTGCCAAACTCCTTGGGGCCCTAGGATCCTGGGGTTATCGGGTATCCCAATCTAAGGCCCAAATAGTCCAGACAAAAGTCACCTACCTGGGACTTTCCATATCCCATCAACAAAGAACTATTCCCCCAGATAGAATCCAGGCCTTAATTAACTGTCCACTTCCAAAAACAAAAAGAGAACTCCTGTCTATCCTCGGCCTCCTAAATTTTTTCCGTATCTGGATCCCCAACTTCTCCCTCATTGCAAAGCCGCTCTATGAGGCAACTAAAGGATGTCTAGATGAGCCCCTCTTTAATCGTTCCTCGCTGGCCAATCCTCTTCACCAACTCACCCAGAGCCTCCTCCGAGTGCCAACTCTCCACCTGCCAGATCACACCAGACCATTCTTTCTCTTTGCACATTCCAACCAAGGACAGGCCCTGGGGCTTCTATGTCAGCGGGCTGGAGACAGCTGGGCTCCCACAGCCTATCTGTCAAAACAGCTGGACATGGTGACCAAGGGGTGGCCTCCCTGCATACAGGCCATGGCTGCTATCGCAGCCCTCGTACCCGAAGCAAATAAACTCTCTAGACATGCCCCTTTAACAGTCGGTTCTCCACACACCTTCCGAGACTTGCTGTCACATCGGGCTTTCCTCTCCCTTCCCCCTTCCAGGGTACAGGTCCTACATGCCTTTCTCCTCGACCCTCAGCTCTCATTCTCCCCCTGCTCTCCCCTTAACCCCGCCAGCTTATTACCCACGTCCTCTACAACAGACTCCCTCTTACATACCTGCAGTCTAACAGTAGATCTTACCCAAAACCCCTTCCAACATGTAACAGATCAGCCCATCCTAGACCCAGACACCCCACACTGGTTCGTTGATGGCAGCTCTCAAAAATCCCCGCCGTTTGCAGCAGGATATGCCATCATCCAGGGAGACCTTCGTCACAATCATAAAACACAGACAATTGAAGCTTCACCGCTGCCACCTCACACCACCTCCCAACAGGCAGAACTGATAGCTCTCACCAGAGCTTTAACTCTGGCTAAAAATCTAAGAGTTAACATACACACAGACTCCAAATATGCCTATAACATACTTCACTCAAACATCCTAATATGGAGAGAAAGAGGTTTCCTAACCCAAAAGGGATCCCCTATTATTAATTCAGACCTGATTCACAAACTTCTAGAGGCAGCACTCTTAACAAACAAAGCCGCTGTCCTCCACTGTAGGGGACATCAAAAGGGAAGTCTCATATCAGCCTACAACAATGTTGCAGACCAGAAGGCAAAAGAGATAGCACTGTCCCATCCTTCCCTCCAGTCCCCTGTCATCTTAGCTCTGACTCCACCCGACCCTCCCACCACCAGAGAAATCCTCTCTTATCTACACTCACTTTTCCATCCCTCATCCAAAACACTCCAGCAGTTCCTCCGTAACCACTTCCCCATATCCAATGCTGACCAACAATATTTAGATAACCTTACCCGCTCCTGTCAAACATGTCAACGTACTAACCCCAATTCCAACCTTAAACCGACATCCTTTCCAACCCATCAAATGCGAGGCAGCCTCCCAGCACAAGACTGGCAGATAGACTTTACTCATATGCCCCCGGTCCGGAGAGTCAGATACCTACTAGTCCTTGTAGACACCTTTTCGGGATGGGTAAAAGCATTTCCCACTACAAACAAAAGAGCCCACACAGTGGCCCAAATTCTCCTCACAGAAATTATCCCCAGGTTTGGGCTGCCTTCATCCCTACAGTCTGATAATGGCCCAAAATTTACATCCAAGGTCACCCAACAACTTGTCCAATTCTTACAGATACCCTGGAAATTTCACATTCCATACTGTCCCCAGTCCTCAGGAAAGGTAGAAAGGATGAATAGAATAATCAAAGAAACCCTTACCAAATTAACCCTCGAGGTACATCTGGATTGGACTAAACTTTTACCAATTGTTCTCCTCAGAATACGGGCTTTGCCCAGAAAGCCCCTCGGGCTGAGCCCCTTGGAGGTGATGTATGGAAGGCCCATGCTCCCTCCTGGACTCCCCCCGGACCTCCTCCCATACCAAGCTTCCTACACTCCCCTCTGCTGGCGCAACTCCGCAATGCCCTCTGGAGAGACGTCAACCACAATCTGCCTGCCCCTGACCCCCAAGCCTCCCTGCCCCCTTTACAAATTGGGGACATGGTCTATCTGTCTGATAGTCCCCAGGGTGACCTAACCCCAAAGTGGCAGGGACCATTCCAAGTCATCCTCCTTACCCCAACTGCAGCCGAGAAGGTCACCTCCTGGGTACACCTCTCTCTTCTAAAACGGGTCACCTCCAATCCTGCGCTACCCTCCTTAAATGACACCTATCAAGTCTCCCTCACAGGACCCACCTCCTTAAAATTCACCCGGCGACAACCCCTGTCAACCATCGGAGAGGACACTGAATGACCTAGACTCTCTTCAACCTACAACTGTTCCTGACCCAACTACTACAAGACCTCTGGATCAGCGCCCCGACAGGAACCTCCTTCAAAGACCTGACTACACTGGTGTCTCAACTGTGGCTCCAGGGAACCTTCTATAACCTGACTCCAGACAAAATTGATTTCTTTACTCTCATTCTCTACATCATTCTACATCCTAATGAGCACTGTTCCTCCTCAGATTCAAATAACCATCAACTTGGGGCCTTCTGCCCCTCGCCCTGACTGGCCTCTCCCTGTCTCTCTAACCATAACTGCACTCCTAATCTTAATCCTTGCTATAGGCCTAGTAACTGTCTCCCCTCAGGATGTTCTCACCGCAGAAAAGGGAGGGACCTGCCTTTTCCTAGGAGAAGACTGCTCCTATTTTGTTAATGAAACGGGCATAGTCCAGGGCCGAGTCAAAGAACTTAGAGACAGAATTGAACGCCGCAGGAAAGAGTTACAAAACCTTTACATTCCCCAAAACCTGTTCCAACAGATACTCCCTTGGTTGCTCCCTTTCCTGGGACCATTGGTACTTATCATTCTATTCCTCTTATTTGGACCCTGTCTCTTTAATCTCTTTCAAAGGTTTCTCCAAGAACGGATTCGGGCCATCTCTCAAAATCAGGTCAAGACCATTCTTCTTCTCGAGAGCCTCACCTCAAGCTCAGAAAAAAGAGACTGTGGGCCCTAGGACGATCCTCCATTCCAGACCCAAAACCATCGCCCCTATCCAGCAGGAAGTAGCCAGAGAGATACGGCGCCCTTTTTCCCTTTTTTTTATGATTTCAGGGTCTGGAATGAAGGAGTCTTTTGGGCCTAGAAAAGAGAACAACAGTCTCAAAGGCCCCTTGCTGAATCATCTAACTTCGGAGAAAACAAAGCATAACTTTAGTTCCATCCTGATGCTCCAGGCCAGCTGCATCTATCTGGGACTTATCACCCCCTGTCCGGAAACCTACCACCCCCTACACCCGCCCAGAAGACTTATCACCCCCTGCCCAACTACAAGTGTCATCTCAACAAAAGAATACTCAAAATATCCCACTTGATTGACGTTTCCCTTATCGCTTCCACAAACCTCCCTATAAGTATGAAGCCTCCCTGATCCCTTTCGGCGCTCAGCCTGGTCATTAGGCCGACTGTCGCCCCTCCTTGCCTGAATAAAGGTAACCTACTTCTGTTGAGGTCGTCTTTCCTTTTCTGCCTCGCTGGAACCATGCCTTACATTCTGGCCTGGAGAATTCCATGGACTGTATAGTCCATGGGGTCACAAAGAGTTGGACACAACTGAGTGACTTTCACTCACTTCTATCATGCTGTAGATTTCACATATAAGTGATATCATCTAATATTTGTCTTTCTCTGACTTAATAAGATAATCTCTAGGTCCATCTATATTGTTGCAAATAGCATTGTTTCATTCTTTTTTGTGATTGAGTAATATTTCATTGTATATATAAATACACCACATCTCCTTTATCCAGTTGTCTGTTGATGGACATTTAGGTTGCTTCCATGCTTTGACTATTATAAACAGTGCTGCAATGTTTTTATCCAGATATAAGCCCAGGAGTGGGATTTCAGGATCATATGGTAATTCTACTTTCAGTCTTTTAAAGAGCCTCCATGCTCTTCTCCACAGTGGTTGTACCAATTTAGATTCCCACTAACAGTGTAGGAGGGTTCCCTTCTCTCCATACGCTCTCCAGCATTTATTGTTTTTAGATTTTTTTGATGATAGTCGTTCTGACTGAATGGCTCATTATAGTTTGACTTGCATTTCTCTAACAATGAGCAATGTTGAACATCTTTTCCTGTGCCTCTTGGCCATCTGAATGTCTTTTGAGAAATGTCTGTTTAGATCTTCTGCCCATTTACTGATTGGATTGTTTGCTCCTATAATATTAAGCGGCATGAACTGTAAATTTTAGAGATTAATCCCTTGTCAGTTGCATCATTTGCAAATATTTTCTCCCATTCTTTGGGTTGTCTTTTTGGTTTGTTTACCGCTTGCTTAGCTGTGCAAAAGCTTTTGAGTTAACTAGGTCCCATTTGTTTATTTTTGTTTTTATTTCCATTACTCTGGGAGAAGACTCAAAAAAGATATTGCTGTGATTTATGTCAGAGCATGTTCTTTGTTTTCCTCTAAGAGTTTTATAGTGTCCAGTCTTACATTTAGGCCTTTAATCCATTTTGAGTTTATTTTTGTGTACGTGTTAGATACTTTTGAATTGTGGTGCTGGAGAAGATTCTTGAGAGTCCCTTGGACAGCAAGGAGATCAAACCAGTCAATCCTAAAGGAAATCAACCCTGAATATTCATTGGAAGGACTGATGCTGAAGATCCAATAATTTGGCCACCTGATGCAAAGAGCCTCCTCATTGGAAGAGAACCTGATGCTGGAAAAGACGAGGCAAAAGGAGAAGGGGATGGCAGAAGATGAGACGGTTAGACAGCATCCCTGATTCAGTGGACATAAATTTGAGCAAACTCTGGGAGATAGTGGAGGACAGAGGAGCCTGGCACGCTGCAGTCGATGGGGTCACAAAGACTCAGAAACGACTTAGCTACTGAACAACAATATGGTGTTAAAGTTTGTTCTAATTTCATTTTTTACATGTAGTTGTCCAGTTTTCCCAGCACCATTTACTGAAGAGACTGTCTTCCCTCCATTGTATAGTCTTGCCTCCTTTGTCGTAAATCAAGTGCTTTGACTACAAATTGACCCTGAAAGTTGAAGATCAATAACTCATGTTTGCATTAATGACTGTTCTTCCATCTTCAAGTCTTGGGATCTCTCTGTCTTAAATGATTCAGCACCTCCTTCCATTCTAATACTGTAAGTCACTTAAATAGTTTTTGGAAAGAACTGATCTGTAAATCATAAATAAGTAAAATCCTGTTTGTTCTATTAATGTATTACTAACTCTCTGTTTTGCATTTGTCAATATCAATATCTTTCCATCTATCATTTTCGCATCCTAGACTGTAGTTCTCCTGGGGCAGAGGTTGTGTCTGGCACCCCCTGGTCTCTTTGGCACGGGCTTTTTGCCAAGCAAGTTATTAACTTTTTTGCTGTGGCTGAGAGATGAGGATGAGAAGCATGGTGATAGCAGGGTTTGAACCTCAGCTTTTTTCTAAAGGGATAACGAGACAATCTTTTGGAAATTTAGACTAGGCTGAAGAGACTTCTTTCAGAACAGCGTCATTTCTTACTGCCCTTCCCAGGCGTGGATGAAATTAAGTCGGTGTCCTCCAGGCCCCGCCTCAGTCATCCACTTCAGACCAGAGGCACGGGACGCAGTTACAGCGTACAGACCACAAGGCGGCACTATTCCCTTAAGAATGGGCTGGTGGAAGACTTGCGATTATAAATGCTGGCCACTGGCGGGCGCCTCCTCCATCTGCAGCCACTCTGATAACGGATAAAATCACGCCCTGCGTAGAGTTCCCTAACCTCCTCTTCTCACTCGGTACTGCATCTTGGACCCTATTCTGTATCAGCACGTGTATAGCAATTGGTGGTTATTTAGATTGTTTATAGCTCTTGGCAACTGCAAACATAATTTCCATGATCCTTATGGTCCATACATTGTTTGGAGTAGAGCTGCTTATAACCCCACTCTTCGTCTATCTGTAGGAGAGAGGTCTTCATCCTCCCGCAGGGAGAACTGGCTGTGAAATTGGGCAATGGATTGTTGAGTTTGTGAGCCACACCGCTCCTTGGCTCCTTCAGGATCTAGCCTGCCTGCAGGTTCTTTTCTCATCTCTACTCGTTCCTTCGCTTGGAGGTGATTCTGGGCTGTGCGTGTGTGTATGTTAACTGCCCAGTCTTGTCCAACTCTGTGCAAGAGTCGGACTGTAAACCACCAGGCTCCTCTATCCGTGGAATTCTGCAGACAAGAATATCGAAGTGGGTTGCCATTTCCTTCTCCAGGGGACCTTCTCCATGCAGGGATCGACCTGGGTCTCCCACATTGCGGGCAGATTCTTTACCATCTGAGCCACCAGGGAAGCCCAATTCTGGGGTATAATTGTCTGCAGTTCTTATAACACTCTGGAATGTAGGTGTTAATCATTCTCCCTGTTTGTTCATTGCTGCTCTGCTTCTGCCATCTTTTTTTGTTTGTTTTATTTTTTCTTTGTTTTCTTTCTATTCTTTTCAATTGTTTTCTTTTTTCTTTCTGCTCCCACCTTGTATTTAAGCTCACTGGGGCAGGCCAGGGGATGGAGCCAGAAGACAGTAGCTATTCAGTTATGCTTGGGAAAGTTCATTTTGCCCTAGAATTCAGCATTTTGGAGCTGATCTTTTGACAGCTATTGATATTTTACACCTGTGGATATTTTTCATTTGATTCAGAGCTCGGAATGAATCACAAAGGGGTGTAATTATTCAACACTCTCACAAACAACAGCATGGATTCTGGAGACAGGAGATCCAGGCTCAAAAACCAATCCTTTCATTCCCTAGCTTTGTGATCTTTGGCAAGTTACCCTCTCTGAACCTCAGTTTACTCATCTGGAACATGGGAAGCATGCTAATTGGAGCTGTTTAAATAGTGGGTATAGTGAGCTTAATACATTTCTTGACACATTGAATGCTCTGTAGATGTTCATTAGTTTGACCTATGACAGTTTAAATGTCATAGACATTATCTGATCCTTGCAGGTTAGTGAAAATCACTTAGTAAATCCATCTGGGGTGGGGGCTTTTTGTGAATTAGGTCAGGGGTCAGGAAACTATGGCCCATGGGTCACATCTGGCCCTACACCTGTTTTTGCATGGCCTGAAAGCTAAGAATGGATTTTATGCTTTTATATGATTGAAAAAAAATCAAAAGAAAAATAATATTATTCATTTTTTATCTTAGAAATTTATTATTTTTATTGAAAAAATGCAATATATTGACATGTTTGTGTCTGTGCATGCTCAGCTGCTTGTCTGTCGGACTTTTTGTGACCCTGTGGACCATAGCCCCCCAGCCTCCTCTGTCCATGGAATTTTCTCAGAGAATACTGGACTGGGTTGCCATGCCCTCTTCCAGCGGATCTTCCCGATATTATGTAAATTTAAGGTGTATAACAGGTTAATTTGATCCATTTATATATTGTAATATGATAGCCAGGATACTAAGAATTAGCACCTCTGTCACATCACGTAATTACCATTTTTTTCTTTTTTTAAATGTTTATTTTTATTTATTTATATAGTTTTGGCTGAGTTGGGTCTTTGTTTTTGCATGGGCTTTTCTCTAGTTGCAGCCAGCAGGGGCCACTGTCTAGTGGCAGGGCACAAGCTTTTCGTTGCGGCGGTCTGTCTTGTGTAGCACGGGCTCTGGAACTGCCCAGCAGTTGTGGCTCCTGGGCTCTAGAACACAGGATCAGTAGTTGTGGTGCCCGGGCTTAATTGCCCTGCAGGCATGTGGGATCTTCCTGAATCAAGGCTTGAATCCATGTCTCCTGCACTGGCAGGCAGATTCTTTATCACTGAGCCAGCAGGAAAGCCCTTATTTCTTTTTAGCTGTTGGAATGGGTATGTTCTAGTCTCTTAGCAATGTTATAATACAACATTGTTGTCTATATTCCCTACACTCTGCCTTAGTTCACTAGGACTTATTTACTTAACTTGTTGCCGGTTTGTATCTTTAAACAAGGTCTGTGTTATACCGTTAAGCACCATCCCCTGCTCGCCACCATTTACTTTCTGATTCTACAAGTTTGGCTTTTTTAGGTTTAACATATGAGCATATCCATCATACAGTGTTTGTCTTTCTCTGTCTGACTTACTTCACTTAGCATTATGTCCTCAAGGTCTGTCTATGTTGTCACAAATGGCAGGATGTCCTTTCTCATGGCTGAGTGATATTCTGTGTTATATATATATACACACACATGCCTCATCTTCTTTATCCAGTCGTCCACTGGTGGGCACTTAGGTTGTTTGCATATCTTGGCTACTGTGAATATGCTGCAATGAACTGGGTTACAACTTAATCCTTGTGGGACTGGGTGGTGAGCACCATTCTTTGTCTGTCTTTGTTAACACTGCCCTGTGTGAGTGAGATGCTTTTTTAAAATCACAATTTATCCCCTGAAATTAAAGTCTATTTAAGAGTTCTGGCCAGAGGTTTGCCGACTCGCTCATGCAATCAAATCACGTGGGAGCTTTTAAAAAATCCCCCATGCTCCCCTCTCTGGAGATTTTGACTCAGTAGATTTGAGATAAACTCCAGAGCCTTGTACTATTAATATTTAAACCCCACCAGTGACTCTGTGGGGACAGCAGGACAGAGAACCAATAAGAAAATCCTGAACTAATGAGGGGCACATTTATGAGCTGTGTTATCCGTGAGCACATTAGCAGGGTTTGGATAAATCCCAATTGGAGGCAACCGTGGTACTCCCTAATCCCACAGGATGGTTGGGGAGATCCGTTAACTAGCTCTGCTTCCATCACCAAGGAGCCGGGGGCACAGTGGTGAGGATCACGGAGATTGGGGTTCAGATAGTTTGCACTCTCAGATCTTAGGGTCTCAGGTCTTAGGATGATTACTCTGTTTATATAATTTAATGCAATTTTCTCGTTTGTAAAAGGCGGCTAATAAAACTGCCATATCATAGGTTTTATTTGATGAATAAATGCATGGGTATATATATGCGTGTGAGTGTAACATTTACCAGGGTCTGACACAAACTCAACTCTCAACAAACACTGACCACTATTTTCTTGTCCTCTCTGTCAAATGAGTCATAGGTTGTCAACAGTTCCTGGTTTAGAGCGCCAGTGACAACCATATAATCACCAATTTTTAGAACTAGAAAGGAAACCTAGATTCACTTCCTGTGTCTGAAATAGATGGAGAAGTAAACCCAGCTCATGGTCTCTGAGTCTGTAGATCCAGGGTCCCAGATAGGTAGTCAGAACTCTCTCTTTTTTTCGAGAACTGTTTACCTTTATTATGGAAATATAGCAAAGAACAAATTGTTTGGACTTTTTAAAGCTATTAAAGAATACACAAAGTATACGGATATAAATGAAGTTACAGATTCCACTCTTCATTCCCAAAGTAGAAGGAGGTTATCGTTATGTATCATACATTGTTTTGATTAAAAAGTATAAGTTGCAAATTTTTAATGTATTATCTTATTTTGGAGATAGATATGCAATCTTATTTGAGATATTTTCTGTGAGATAACACTGAATTTTTTTTCATTAACATATGCTGATCAAGCAAAACTTTATATTCCTCTTTTGTGTGTTGTTCCAAAAGCATGTTCTTGTTTCCTGCCCTCTTTTTAAAAAATTAATTTATTTATTTTAATTGAAGGCTAATTATCTTACAATATTGTAGTGGTTTTTGCCATACATTGACATGAATCAGTCATGGGTGTACATGTGTTCCCCATCCTGAACCCCCCTCCCACCTCCCTGCCCATCCCATCCCTCAGGGTCATCCCAGTGCATCAGCCCTGAGCGCCCTGTCTCATGCATCGAACCCGGACTGGTGATCTATTTCACATATGGTAATATGTGTGTTTCAATGCTATTCTCTCAAATCATCCCACCCTTGCCTTTTCCCACAGAGTCCAAAAGTCTCTTCTTTACATCTGTGTCTCTTTTTCTGTCTTGCATATAGGGTCATCGTTACCATCTTTCTAAATTCCATATATATATGTTAATATACTGTATTGGTGTTTTTCTTTCTGACTTACTTCACTCTGTATAATAGGCTCCAGTTTCATCCACCTCATTAGAACTGATTCAAATGCATTATTTTTCATAGCTGAATAATATTCCATTGTGTATATGTACCACAGCTTTCTTATTCATTCGCCTGCCAGTGGACATCTAGGTAGCTCTCTTATAGCCCATGGAGCTGTGAGGAATTCTCTGTATCCAAGGAACAGGGCTAGTGCAGGCACAGGTATATTGCATCACGAGAGTGGGTAGCTCTCAGAGAAGATTATTTACACACATGTCTTATTACTCCCACTCCAGTATTCTTGCCTGGAGAACCCCATGGACAGAGGAGCCTGGTAGGCTACAGTCCATGGGGTCGCAAAGAGTCGGACACGACTGAGCGATTTCACTTTTTTATTGCTCCACAAGCTCTTGCCACTGGCTAAGGACTTTTTATTTTTAAAGTTCATAGTTTATATTTTTTCATGTCTGTCTTCCTCTTTGCTTAGTTGACTTGAGAGCCCATGGACTGCATCATACCAGGCGACTCTGTCCTCCACTGTCTCCTGGAGTTTGCTCAAATTCATGTCCATTGAGTTGGTGATGCTATCTAACCATCTCATCCTCTGCCAGCCTCTTCTCTTTTTGCTTTCAATTTTTTCCTGCATCAGGGTCTTTTCCAATGAGTCGGCTCTTTGCATTAGGTAGCCAAAGTATCGGAGCTTCAGCATCCATACTTCCAGTGAATATTCAGGGTTGTTTTCCTTTATCAGTTTTCCCATCCTTTTGGAATTGATCCCTGACTACCAATACTGCTCGCTGTATGACAGGCCAATAAATTGAGAGAGGAGTTGTTGGGACAAAGCATAGTGACTTTACTTGGAAAACCAGCAGACTGAGAAGATGGTGAGCTACTGTCCCAAAGAACCATCTTCCCTGAGTTAGAATACAGGCTTCTTTTACACTAACGCTGAGAGAGGGGTGGAAAAGGCGACCATTTCCCGGTTCCGGCCAGACTCCAAAGGGGATGGGTTAATTTCTTCTTTCCTGTAGCCATTCACAGGTGGGCTCTGTCAGGAGGTTTCTTGGGAGCTAAACAAACGTATTTTAGCTTTTATTTTTCTTTATTGGAGTATAATTGCTTTACATGATAGTTTCTGCTGTACAAGGTGAATCTGCTTTGTGTATGCATGTACCCCTCCCTCTTAAGCCTCCCTCCCGCCCACCGCCATCCCAGCGCTCTGAGCATGAAAAGTGAAAGTGAAGTCGCTCCGTCGTGTCCCACTCTCTGTGACTCCGTGGACTGTAGCCTACCAGGACCCTCCGTCCATGGGATTTTCAGTCATCACAGAAGGTGGAGGTGAGCTCCCTATGCTACATAGCAGCTTCCCACTAACTATCTATTTTACACTGGATAGTGTATATGTCAATCCTACTCTGACAATGAAAGGTATTTTAGCTTAATTCTCATGACATGGGAGGCTGTATACCCAGAGATGGACAGTTATGTAAAATTTAGCTTGTAGGCAATATCCCTTTATGACTAACTTGTAGCAAATGCAACAGAATACAAAGGTTAAAGTAAAAGAAGCAGGTCCAATATGGAGTCAGATTTAATCTTTCTTATTACAAATGGCAACCCACTGCAGCATTCTTGTCTGGAAAATTCCATGGACAGAGGAGCCTGGTGGGCTACAGTCCAAGGAGTTGCACAGAGTCAAGCGTGACTGAGCACAGCGTATACACACGCACGCACACACACACGCACACACACACACACACACATTACAAATGCAGAGTCATCATCGGAACAGCTGAACCATCTGATGAGAGCTATTCATAGTGGGAGAGGCTGTACCTGTGTAGGGGCAGGGACTATATTGAAACTTGTTTCTCAATTTTGCTGTGGACCTAAAACTGCTCCAAAAAATACAGTCTACTTTTAAAAAAAAAGGAGGGACATAGGTTGTTAAAATACTCTCTTCAAACAAGGGGGGAAAAAAATCCATGGGAAAAGAAAAATCAAGGAATCTGTCACCCCTTACAGACAGCTGATCAAAACTACTAGGGAATTAAAGACATCCTATTGAAAACACTATTAGAACTCATGAGAATTCATCAGATTAGCTGAATACAAGATCAAGATCAGCGTACAAACTTCAAACACAATTGATAAGCCAACTGCTATGGGTATATAACATAATGGAAATGGTAAATGGACAAAGGTAATGATAGCAACAACAAAAATATGCTGAAATATATTTAACTGGAAATAAGCAGACCTTTAAAGATAGCATCATGAAACTCTACTTCTGGATTAAAGAGGGGTCTCCCATAAGGTTTTGTGTAGTAGTCTAAATAGATATTTTTATATATGTGTGTGTGTATTATATATATTTATATATGACTATTTTAGGTAGCTGATCTTTTAAAAGCCCTAGATTTGTGCTCCCCTCCCATTGCAATTACTGTTTTGTTTTCGTTTTTTTTTGGTTGCACACAGCATGTGGGATCTTAGTTCCCTGACCTGGAATTGAACCTGGGCCCACAGCAAGTGAAAGAATGGAGTCCTAACCACTGGACCACCAGGGAATTCCCTATAGTTACTATATTTGACATCATATTTCACATCTAACTGTGTGTGTGTCCCTTGACTACTTATTGTGGGTAGAGATGATTTTACTACTTTTGTCTTTTACTCTCCTCCCAGCTTTGTATGTGGACAGTTTCCTACTTTTACTGTATGTTTGTTTTTTCTGGTGAGCTTTTTCATTTCATAATTTTGTTTCTAGTTGTGGCCCAAAAAGAACCTAGTAAATACCAACCTTGTTTTCAAGGAAATGAGAAAACCTCTAATGATGTCAACTGCTTTCAAATTACTCTACAAATTCAATGCAGCCCCCATGAGAATCTTAATAGGATAGTTGTGGTTTGGTTTTGAGTTCTAAAGCGCTGTTTGAATGTCTCAAAATGAGCATGGACTCACTTGCTAAGTTGAGAGGAGGGGCCTGATTTTGGTCCCAGACTCCCTGGGTTCAAGTCCAGCTCTGGCACTTTCTACCTGTGGGGACACCAGCAAGGTGCTGACCCTCCCAGCCTCAGTTTCCCCATCTGTAAAATAAGGCAATAAAATATTGCTTACCTCATGGGATCTGTTTTAAGATAAATAAATTAATAGGGGGAAAATGTCCATCACAGTATCTGGTGGTAAATGTCAGCTATGACACTTACATAACAAAGGGGAAACTTAGTGTGAAACAAAATAAATCGCCTCATTTCCAAAGTCCAGTGTCAAGGTGAGTTTACTTGACTCTGCCAATGAAGAATGTTTATTTATCCTAAATGCGAACAAAATGCTTCAGAATTTGTCTCTGGTTCCATTGGGACTTCTCTCAAGTAAAGAAGAGGCCGTTACTTTTCAATCACTTTTATTTACTGTTTTATGGCCAGTTCTAAGTACCTGTCACTGTGGTTTTAATATCCTTAATACGGACTATTGGAAGGAAGGTTATAGGAAGTGGTAAGTGGAGAAAGATTATTTATCCCAACACAAACAGGGACTCAAGTCCTTAGCAGAATATTCTGGGCAGTCATGTCCTTTTGGCTGAGGTTGAAATCCCAGGGATTCTCTAGGTCTTTGCCAACTACAAATTGGCACTTGCCATTGGCACTTGCCATCTAACTCTACAAGGATTAAGTCACATGCTGCTGCAGCTTATGATTTTAAACACCCCCTAAAAAGAGTTTAGGGTGGAGAGCAGAAATGAGGCATTCTGTGCTTGGGGTTGTGGGGAGGGGGAACTGGCAGTCTTCAGATAGTTAGATGCTTTCAGGAGCTGATTTTGTGAGCCCAATTCTTGTATCTCCGCATATCTAGAAATGCACCAAAATCCTTCATGGTGACGACTGCTCTTTATGACTAGCAGAAACCTTCTGAAAAAGTATGTGCTTAGAGCGTTCTAAAAAAAAAAAAAGTATGTGCCTGATTGCATGCATTCCTCCTTCACCAAAATTACATGTACACTGACCTTCCCCCACCTGCCTTTTTGGAGCAATGTCTCAGAGCTCCCTGAGGGGCTGTCTCATGGGTGATAGTCCTCATTTTGCCCCAAACAAAACTTAACTCACAACTCTCACATTGTGCTGTTTTTTTCTTTTTAATTCCACACCTTGAAACTGATGAATATACCTCCCACCTCCCCTTTCACAATCCTTCTTGTCCCAACTTACCAAAGACAGTAGGTCTCTGCATCATCCACCAGAATCTTAACACGGAGCCTTGACCCTGACTTTAGAAATTCCTAGACCTCAAAGAAACAGTTTAAAGTCTTATTTGGTGATACAGAGCAAAAAAAATTTTTTTAATGCCAATATATACTTTTATTGGATTATTTGAATAATTGTGTTGGAATTTGGCTTAATAAATGCTATAGAGAGAGAAACTTCAAAATTATTCATTGGACTTTTCTCTAGTAAAAGTGCTGGTAACGTAAATCAGGACTCTAGAAGTCCAGATCTCCAGATCTCCAACTCAAATATCACTTGCCAAAATAACAATAATAACATTTAATATTCCTGATACTATACGACAGTAGGGGAACAAAAATGAAATACATCACAACATAACAAAGTGCTGTTGTCATTTAGTGGCTAAATAGTGTCCGACTCTTTGCAACCCTTTGGGCTGTAGCCTGCCAGGCTCCTCCGTCCATGGGATTTCCCAGGCAAGAATACTGGAATGGATTGCTATTTCCTTCTCCAAGGAAAAATTGTCTCTATCAAGTGATTTCTACTTCTTTGCCTTAATGAAATCCGAAAAGGACTTACTTTAGCTGTGACTGATAAAATTATTAAAAATCATTTTGAGTGATTAATTACCACACCATTTTTAGACTGTAGTTCAGAATGACTGAAAGATTTAAACGGCATTGCTATTACAAAAATCATTCATTCTACAACTGCAAATCACGTGACAAGTGTTTTCAGAGTTTACATCCATGAAGACGAAATACATGAATAAAAGTACCTCACATTAGCAATAAGTGATCACCTGGTGGCTCAGACAGTAGAGTCTGCCTGCAATGCGGGAGACCCAGGTTCAGTTCCTGAATTGGGAAGACCCCTTTGGGGAAGGAAATGGCAACCCACTCCAGTATTCTTGCCTGGAAAATTCCGTGGACAGAGGAACCTGTCAGGCTACAGTCCATGGGGTTGCAAAGAGTCAGACACAACTGAGCGACTCCACTTTGCTTTCCTTTTTCACAATATATATGTATATATAAAATCAAAAAGAATCCTCATTCAGCTCATGAAGAGATATATTTATCAATACCATTTTACTTCATAAATTTAAAAGTATCAACAATTGAAATAAATATCTGGTCTTTGTCCAAAGCTGTAAACATCTTTGCTGGTCCCTAAATTGCTAATGCAACTTGTCTTACAAACTCCTTGAAGCCATTTTATTCCTTCTTCCCTTGCGTTTCTGCATTGTGGAACCTACGAGATGTATGCCCTGAGGCTCCCCAGGGAAACATGTGAGTGATGTAGTCACTCCTTACTACTCCCACAGACCATCTGCCCACCACTCTCCTACGCCTAAAGCAGCTCAGAGTTAGGGCCATGGCTGTGAGCTGCAGACGGAGGTATGTGATGTGGGAAAGGCCACGGGGCATCAGAGATTGTTGCTGTCTCCTTGTTCATCAACTCCTGCCATGAGGTGATGGTCCTGTGATGTCTGAATCTCTTGTCTGTGTTATACCCTAGGCAGAAGGAGATAGGAAGATATTAGAAATGCTTGCTTTGCTCCTGAATTCCCTGTAACACTTACTGTGTACACTGAGCTACTCGTGCTATTCACAGTGCTGGGTATCCAGCCAGGTTTCAGTTGAGACACAACCTAGACTTTGGGGACCATTCGTCCACTTGTAAATCGACTTCATACACCATGAAGCATCAGTGGGGTACCCCCATGACCCAGGGATATCAAGTACACTCTTTGGATGGCCTAAGACCTCCTTTCCTGAGAAGGCAGAAGCTGTATTCATTACAATACATTTTGCATTTGGAATTAGCTTCAAACATGCAGAAACATTGTAATGATATGTATAGTAGAATACTGGCATACCATTACCCAGACACATTTTTTTAAAAATTGAAATATAGTTGATGTACAATATTTTTTAAGTTGCAGGTATACGATATAGTGATTCACAATTTTTAAAGGTTTTATCCCATTTATAGTTATAATATTTTGGCTATATTCACTGTGCTGTACAATATATCCCTTGTAGCTTATTTTATGCCTAGTAATTTGTGCCTGTTAATCCCCTACCCCTCCATTGCCCCTCCTGCTCTCCCTCTCCTCACTGGTAACCACTAGCCTGTTTTCTATACCAGTGAATATTTCTTTTTTGTTATATTCACTAATTTGTTTCTTTGTATTTTTTAGATTCCACATATAAGTGATATCATACAGTATTTGAATTTCTCTGTCTGACCTTTCACTTAGCATAATGCCCTCCAAGTCCATACATGGAGTTGCAGATGGCAAAAGTTCCTTCTTTTCTATGGCTGAGTATAATTCCATTATATAGATATATACCAGATGCACTTACTGTTGATGTATGACTTGATTTACTTTACTCTTTTGCAGACTTCTCACAAAGACGCAGTCCCAAGCTTTCAATATATGAGCTGAAAATTCCAACAGACATGCCCAGCTTCAAATATGAAATTATACCCATATATTCCATCTACCCCAGAGCTGTAGCATAGCTGTACATACATAAAACCAGGGACAACGTAAGGGTTGAAGAAACTACAATAAGCAGATCTTGTGTGGCTGCAAACTCTCCCAGGTCAAGAACATGTAGGCTGCATTTGGAAAGATCTGAGGAGCATTGCATAATGAAACTGTCAGGGGCTGTTGATTTCTAGGCAGAGTTCCAGAAGTTTCCTCTACCAAGTAGAGGCCACTTGAATGTCAAGGACTCTCCCTCCATTCTAAGTTGTTTTCTGCAGGAGTCAGGATTACCAGACCCAGGTGAGGCACTGTTCAAATACGTCTGTTCTTCCTGGGGATCGGATGTCACCTGAAGCAATACCAGAGGGCAAGCTGCCTTGCAGGAGTGGAGCCAGGTGCTAAAGACTCTTCCTGCCCCTCCCGCAGTCGGTAAGGTGAGCTGCCGGGTCCTTGAGGTACATGTTTGTCATTGTAGGTCAGCCCCACAGGTGCAGGAGACCTCTGGGGACAGCAAGTCACAACCCCATCACAGGTTCCTTCCAAATAGGGGAGTTTGAGTCCTCTGCAAACACAGTTGCCACTTATGATGATGAAATTAGCAGTATTTTTCCATCTTTCCCCTTGGGAAAAAAAGGAATGAGGCTATGGCATTCATGACATGTTGAATGTACATTTTTAAAAAAATGAACTCTGAAAGAACAGTGTGGAGGAGGAAGCCAAACAACCTCAGGACCAGGGAACTGTTGAGCCCACAAGGCTGTGGACTTTGATCGCTGGAAGGACTTTCTGTTCCCTTCAGTCTTTTGTAGTGGAGGGGACAATGAAAGTTTTTTTGTTTCTTGTTTCTTGGCCCTCATTCACCTCCATTACCATCTAACACTTACTTACCTGTAGCCTTCACTTCTTTCCCCAAATCCCTCTCACTGTCGATTTGCTACTTTTTGCTGCTGCTTCGGCTAAGTCGATTCAGTCATGTCTGACTCTGTGTGACCCCATAGACGGCAGCCCACCAGGCTCCTCTGCCCCTGGGATTCTCCAGGCAAGAATGCTGGAGTGGGTTGCCATTTCCTTCTCCAGTGCATGAAAGAGAAAAGTAAAAGTGAAGTCGCTCAGTTGTGTCCGACTCTTCTCGACCCCATGGACTGTAGCCTACTGGGCTTCTCAATCCATGGGATATTCCAGGCAAGAGTACTGGAGTGGGTTGCCATTTCCTTCTCCAGGGCTACTTTTTGGGTGTAGGCCAAAAGACATAAGAGCTTACAGGGGCTTCCCTGGTGGCTCAATGGATAAGAATCCACCTGTGAATGCAGGGAACACAAGTTCAGTCCCTGGTCCTGGAAGATCCCACACGCTGTGGGGCGACTGAGTCCCTGTGTCACAACCGCTGAGCCCAAGCACTGCAACTACCGAAACCCGCGTGCCCTAGAGCCCGCACTCTGCAACAAGAGGAGCCGCTGCGATGAGAAGGCCACGCACCACAATGAAGAGTAGCCCCGCTCACCGCAACCAGAGCAAGCCCGTGTGCAGCAGCAAAGACCAGTGCAAAGGAAACTAAATGAATAAATAATTAAAAATTTAAAAAAAGATCTTACAGGAATTTTAAGCATATTTGTTGGTTAGTTGATACACTCACTATGCTAATTAAGTCTTTTTGTCATGTCATGGGCAAAAACTTACAAGCTGTTAATTCTGTTATAGGTCAGATGTTCGTCTTCACTATATCAAAGATAAGACCAAGACTCTGTAGATTGCAATCACTGTGTGCCTCGTAGGGTCTCTATTTATTTATTTGCTGAGTTAGTTCCTTTTTCCTGCCCATCTCTCCTCTGCTGGAACTGAAGACCTGTGTGCGACACATCCCAGGCTGGCAAGAGCCAGCCACCTTCTTGTTAGGCTCTCCAGTGAGGGACTCTGATGAAGATCGGAAGGGGGTTGGGGGCAGGAGTCGTGTGTTCTGAGCTTCTGACGTTGTGGCAGCAGTGGGTAGAGGAGACCCACAGCACAGCCGAGGCTTCATGTCTTGGTCCTTGGTCCTTTGGTTCCTGTTTAGGTAGCTCGGTTTTGACAACACCTGCACCCATGGGATGGGCAAGACCGTTTCGTTTTCAACTCCAGTTTGAGAGGCAGTATTATCTTCTGTAGTTATCAATCCTTGTGGATCCTTTATGCTCCCTTATTCCTCTTCCAGACTTTCACCTTCATTATGAACTCCTGCATGAAATTCGCTCTGCTCAATATGCCTAAAAGGTTTTCTATTTCTTAACTGGACACTAACAGACACCCAGTGGGTGCTGAGGTTGGGCAGTGGGAGTATTTGCCCTTGGTGTGGGCATACAGAGATTCTGTGCCTGTGGAGCGTTTGAAAGTGATGGGTAGAAGTGAACCTGCCCTGGAACCTACTTTTCTAAATCACATAAAGTACACCTCCCTGAAGAGATAGATATAGGTATAGGTTCAAGAGCTGTTCAATGTTCCTTTGCCCTGGAGCAGATCACTCCCAGCACCCTATCCTTGAAACTCTCCCAACTTCATGCAGTCATTTAGGCACCCAGGCTTTACCACTGAAGCATCTGATAGAGCCTTAGGATTCTCCTGGATCTTGGAGTTTGGTGGCAGATGAGGGAATAAGGAGGGGCGCTTTCTGGGAAAGGCCTGGAAGAGATGTTTCTCATGACCCCCACATTCCACTGGCCTGAACTCAGTGACATGGCACCATCCCGGGGAAAGAAGATCAGCCATGTGTCCTGGCTGCAGAGGAGAATGGCTTGGTAAATAGCTCTCTGATATCTGTTTTTTAATATCCTTACTGTTTAGAGCATAAACTATTTTGTAAACTGTTGATAGTCAAAGCTATGGTTTTTCCAGTGGTCATGTATGGATGTGAGAGTTGGACAATAAAGAAGGCTGAGCACCAAAGAATTGATGCTTTTGAACTGTGGTGTTGGAGAAGACTCTTGAGAGTCCCTTGGACTGCAAGGAGATCCAACCAGTCCATCCTAAAGGAGATAAGTCCTGAATATTCATTGGAAGGACTGATGCTGAGGCTGAAGCTCCAAAACTTTGGCCACCTGATGCGAAGAACTGACTCATTGGAAAAGACCCTGATGCTGGGAAAGATTGAAGGCAGGAGGAGAAGGGGACGACAGAGGATGAGATGGTTCGATGGCATCACCGACTCAAAGGACATAAATTTGAGCAAGCTCCAGGAGATGGTGATGGACAGGGAGGCCTGATGCGCTGCAGTCCATGGGGCCACAAAGTCGGACATGACTGAGCGAGTGAGCAACAACGAAAGAGCATAAACTATTTTGTAAATTGTTGATCCTGGTAGGCAAACACTATATTTAATTTCTTTATTCCTTTTTAGAGAAATGACTTTAAAAATTATTATTATGTTTAAAATTTGTTGACCATGCCCTGCACCATGAGAGATCCTAGTTCCCCAACCAGGGATGGAACTCACACCCCCTTGGCTTAGAAGATTGGAGTCTTAACCACAGGACCATAAAAGTCCCTATGTTTCATTTCTAATCCCATCACCCTCAGGAAGACCCGTTAACAAAAGCACATTTTTTTTTCAACACCTTTTTTGAGATGTAACTCACACATCATAGAATGCGTGCATTTAAAATGTACCCTTCAATGGTTTTTAGTATATTCAGAGTCATGCAATCATCCCCACAGTCCATTGTAGAACATTTTCATCACCCCCAAAAAGAACCCTGCAGACAGCAGTCATTCCCCACTTCCATGACCCCTTCAGCCTTAGGCAGTAAGTAAGTAATCAACTTCCTGGGCTTCCCAGGTGACTCAGTGGTAAAGAATCTGTCTACCAGTGCAGGAGACACAGGAGATGTGGGTTCAGTCCTTGGGTCAGGAAGATCCTCTGGAAAAGGAAATGGCAACCTGCTCCAGTATTCTTGCTTGGAAAATCCCACGGACAGAGGAGCCTGGCACACTATAGTCATGGGGTCTCAAAGAGTCAGACATGAATGAGCAACCGAGCACACACACGCACGCAATCAACTTTCTGTTTCCCTTCTCTCTTCATGTTGCTGTTGAAAGGTCTGATGTGAGTTCTACTTATTTTGTGGGAAACATGTAGGTTTTTCTTTTCAACCCTGAATTTCTGAAATTTATTCATGGAAACTAGGATTTATTAAGACGTGAGTCTTTTCCATCCATCTTAGTCCTCACTGAGCCCTGTTAGTCAGAAACTCATAAAGCACATTTATTTCTATTACCATTCCCAGTCAATTGCCATCCAGTTTGTGCATTTTTCTTTACTGAAATATTGTTGATTTATAATGTTGTGTTTGTTTGAGGTGTACAGAAAAGTGATTCAGATCTGTATCTATCTATCTATCTCAGATGATTTTTGATGCTGTTCATGCATTTTGTGAGAAGTAGTTTAACTTGAGTGTTAACTTCCAGGAGATATAATATTTGCTTAAGTCCAAGACATGTGTTAGACATATAGCAAGAATGATGCGTTTCTGCCTGGACAGATGTCACTGTCCTATCTCCAACTCTAGGCAGTCAGAGTCCTACAGAGTGTAGTTAGAAGGAAAAATAGGAGAAACGGTTCCACGAGGTGTTTTCTGTATGTTTACCTTGCCATAAATCTTAGACATGACACTCATGATTCCAACCACCTCACTGGTCTCTAGGATTCCTGTTTCCACCAGAATTTGTTAGCAGTGCATTTTACGCAGGAATTTAGCTCTTGTGTACCTACTATCTGCTCTCCATTCCTTATCCGCATAGTGCAGAGGCTATATGTCAGGTAATGAAGACTGCAGTTTGCACAAGACCACCCTTTTCCACTGTAGCGTGACAGGTCAGTGCTGGGGACAGACACTTAAAAAAAAATATTTAGGAAGTATTTGATGATTCATTGATTTTTAAAGGATTGTGTGTGTTTGTGTGTGTGTTTTTTAACCAAGTGATTAGAGGTTTTCCTATGATCATTCTGTTCTTGGTTTTCTGTTTGATTCCACGGTGGTCAGAAAGCATACTGTGTCTTTTGCTGTGGCCAAAGTCGGTTGAGTGATGTGCTGACACGGACATTCCAGAAAGCTGCTTCTGTTTGCTCCAATCTTCAGTGTTTCTTCCAACACTCCCATCTGCAGGACGTCTGGCAGTTGCTGGTGTTGTCAGCAAGGTCCTCCGTCATCCTCTTGGGCTCTGCATGGCTTTGCAGGCATTAGCCCCGCCAGCAGACATTCTTTGGTTATATCCTCGGCTGGGTGGTGTGCCTGGCAAATGCATGACTGTGTTGAATGGGTACCCTCACTCCGCTGGGACAGCTCTATGATGTCCTGGGGCGGATAGAGGCCAGAGCTGTCCGAGTGCTGAGACTGGGGCTGGGGAGAGACTTGCTTGCAGCTGGGAGCTGCCCTTGCTTGCAATCCTGAGACCACCTCCCTTCAAAGCTAAGACCAGTCTGACCAGAGAATGGCTCCCCATCGCAGGACCCCCTCTTGTGCCTCTTTCATGTACACATTATACAGAAGGGAAGAGTCAAAACTTCGGGGTGCTGAATCGTCCCAAGAAAGGGCCAGAGGTCTTCCTGGTGGAAGGGATGGCCCAGGAAGGAAAAGGGATGCTGGGAGGTGTGAGCAGAGGGGCAGTAACTTATCTTTGGTGAGAGGATTGTGGGGACTGGTAGAAGTAAGGGGAGCTAAGGTTCGATTTTAAAATTTCTTGTTTTGGTTTGTTCCAACGTAGTGCACGTTTTCTCCGATCTTCCTGACTTCGAAGGTCATTGTGTGAATGAGGGGATGAGTTACACTGCCACTCGAGGGACACACCTGGGGACAGTCATGCAGTTCTCTTAGGGGGCATCAAACATCTGGTGGCTCAGACAGTAAAGAATCTGCTTGTAATGCAGGAGACCCGGGTTGGACCCCTGGGTTGGGAAGATTCCCCTGGAGAACGGAGTGGCGACCCACTCTAGTATTCTTGTCTGGAGGATTCCACGGACAGAGGAGCCTGGCGGGCTACGGTCCTTGGGGTTGCAAAGAGTCAGTCAGGACTGAGTGACTTACAGTCACTCAAACATCTCAGGAATTAGGCTAAATAATATTTTTGTGAACTCATGTTAAAAGTTAAGATTAGTGCCACATATCAGATTTTAAAATCAAGACAGAATTCACCCTGGCTTTGCCTGAGTTGCCTCTCTCACTGGCTCTGCTCCCAGCCCTGCACACTTGGGGCAGAGACAGGGAAAGCTGAGAAAGTTGCCCCCCATGGCCAGCAGGGTTCAGAATGAAGATGAAGACCGACACAGGTCAGGGAACTTGGGTATGACCCAACCACCTGAAACTCCCCTCTAGTTCTTGGGGAGGTGGGGATGAGGAGGGGAGGAAAACCCAATTAATGTTGGGTAGAAACGGTAAGGGACAAAGTGCCTTTCAAATACCTCCATCCTTCACCCTAGAGTTATTTAATGATTAATTCTGTGTGTGTGTTATATGTGAAGCTCTCTAAAGTCTCCATTTGAATCAGATAACAAAAAAGATATGCGGATACTTTATTGAAATGAAAACATATTTGAGGTTTCAACAATTGTCTTGCAGTGTGTAGATTAAAAGACAAAAAGACAGACAGCTTGTGGTATATACTCATCGCCAGTTGACATTTCTGAGCCAAAGGTCTTGTAGAAAGTTAGAATATTTTACAGAATACACTGTTGTAAATGGTTTGCTGAAAAACAACAAAAAAATCACTTAGATTTTCAGCTCCCTCTTGCAAAATAAAATCTTGCACAATAAATGTTTCTTCTCATTGTTATCTTGAATGCGTTCACACACATCTGACATCCAAGAGAATTAGTAACGGAAATTAAATCAGAATGATCCCATTTATCCTATCATTCAGGAGACATTTATTAATGCCAAAGAAGTGCTGGTGCTTCCAGATCTTTTCCCCACCAGAGATCCCTTGAGTAAGTTCTTTTCTGCACATTTCTTGCTGTAATAACTTATCTATAATGATGCTACATATATTATCAGTTTTCCATAGAATCGTGACAATCTCAGCTCCAATACAAGGACCCGAGACATTTTTGAATTCCTGTGCAGACTTTCTGTCAGAAATATAAAAAATAGCCTGGACCTTTATCTTTGACTTTGTAGCCTGCAGAATCTCGAGACTGTGACTCAGAAAGATCCATCTGAGCTAGGCTTTTCAAGAAGAAAAGTCTAGCATCCTTCATTGTAAGGATCATAGTAAAGGATGTAATTTAAATTACATAGTAAATTATGTAATTTAACATTTTCACTATTTCAAATATACCTAACACCATATTCACTCTGCAGTCAGTACGACCAATCTCCAGACTGTCCTCAGGTTGCAAAATGAAACTAAATACCTGTTAAATAACTCCCATTTTTCCTCAATATCTGACTTCTGAAAACCACTATTCCACCCTGTGTTTTTATGAGATTGGCTACTCCTGAAACCCCGTATAAGAGTTAGGCTACCTTTGTCTTTTCGTGACTGGTTATTTCACTGATCATAATGTGTGTGTGTGTGCCTCTGTGCCTACTGGGGAAATGAGGGTTAGGTAGACCTTTCGCTTTTCCCTCTTTTGTCTTTTAAATTTATTATTCACTAAAGATTTCAGAACTGTAGCTTTGGATGTCTTTCTTGATGTCAAAATCATCAGACTCACCACACAGTGAAATAGACAGAAATAAAGCACATTCATCACTTGCTTTGCCGTAAAGAATAACAAATGCAGAGTCTATTTGTCCCTGTCCCTTGGTTATAAAAGCACATCAGAAGAAACTGAAATTACCATCATCTGCTCGAAATTGGCCAGAGTTTCATTTGACTGCTGGAGAAAACATTGCTTGAATTCATCTACAACGTTTTCCTCAGTTTTACTCTGTGTGAACGCTTGAATATAGTCTCTATATTCTTCCTTGGACACAGTGGGATCAATTGTTTTTTCAATCACATTCTCAAGAAGAGAGCAGCCAGAACCTGGGAAGAAAGAAGGCAAACACGGGCTCTGTTATGGATGCAGGAACATCTTTGAGGGGCAGAACCATGATGGTTGTCATTCTTTTACATCCCTGTAGAGATGTCTATTCAGAAAGATTATGGTGAATGGTCTTCAGTTCTCAATTCTCTGAGAGTAAACTTGGGATCTGGGATTTCTCTAAGACCTAAAACACCTGTGCTTCCTCTTGCTAGCCTCTAGAAGCCAAACCTTATGTAACCTTGACTAAGGAGGGCATTGAGGAAGTGAGACACTCTGACTCAGGGCAACATATTAAACTTTATCTGGTCTTTCTTCGTTCAAAGTCATATGATGCTTCACCATTATCATTCTGAGTAACAAGCAAGATTTCCCAGGATTGTACATGTACTGGTTCTAGAATATTGTCCATTAGCTCTGTTGATGCTAGTGATTTTCTGAAACAAACAAACAAAATAATGTATAAATGAAATTCTTGTTTGTGAAGAGATCTGTTGTGGCGACCTCAGTTGGGTAGAAGAAAGAGCTCTGGAACTGGATTAGAGAGAACTGGCTTTTATTCTTGGGTCTGTAATGTTTTATTTAGCTGACCTTGAGCCTGTCACCTTGAACACATCTGCAAGTACTTGGGGAACAAACGAGGCAGAGGTATTTAAAGAGCTCTGTAGGACTTCTTTGGTGGCACAGCGGATAAGAATCCGCCTGCCAATGTGGGGGATGTGATCCCTGGTTGGGGAAGATTCTGCATGCCTTAGGGCAGCTAACCCTGCATGCTATAGCTGCTGTGCCCACGCTCCAGAGCCCTTGCAGCAAGAGAAGTCATCGCAATGAGAAGCCCTTGCACCCTAGTGAAGAATTGCCCCCACTCACCACAACTAGAGAAAGCCTGGGAAAAGTAAAGAAGACCTAGTACAACCAAGAATAAATAAACAAAAGTGAAAAAAAAAGAAAAGACCTTTGCAAGTTGAATAAAGTAAACTATGTCTGTGACTTATTACCGAAGACTAGACTAGCTGCCAGGGCATTATTCTCTAGCTGGCTCTTTACTGGGGAAGGAGACCTCCAAGGAGGTGTGAACTCCCCTCTTCAGCCAACATTGAGCAAGGAGGGATTGGGAGGAAGGGCATTCCGGAAGGGCTCAACTGTGAAAACTTGTGAAGAGCTGGGGCTCCCAGCTGGGTGCAGGACCCTGGGCCACCCACTGCAGCCTGAGCTTTATACCTTCTGGTAGATTTCCTGTTTCTTTTCATATTTAAGGAGACTCCAAGAGTGCCTCTTTCAGGAAACTCATCTGGTATAAAATCAGGAATCATCAGAGCATCTCTTCCCCTTGCCCTGCTGAAATGCCTAATTCTAATAGTCAGTCACTAGCCTCGTCCCGATTTCATGGCACCTGTGACGATGGTGGGATGCCCTGATGTCGTGAGACACTATGTGCAGACCCAGGGCAGAGGCAAAGCCCACAAAGGGCCTTCTTTCAGAGGTTCTGGAATGAGTGATGATGCTTAGGTCTCTGGTGGGCAGGCCTGTCCTGTACTGGTGCTTGGGGAGTGGGAGCTCTTGCACAGGGAACCAGACAGCAACCTCAGCCCCACATCTGTGCACCCCGTCAGCACTCACCTGCATAGCAGCACAGGGGGAGGACCGCCAGCATGAGGACCATCACCAGCTTCATGTTGGAGGCAGCTGTTGCTGACAAGTCAGTCTAACGTGTCAGAGAAGAAGGAGCTCACTTTAAAGGTGAGCGCCCAGAATGCCTCCTTTTATTCTCCAGGTCACCACGCTAATCCTTCCCACAAACGAGGAAATGAGTCACAGGATAAACCTGGCATGGGACCAGGAAACAACAGCAAGAACCAACAAGAACCCAGGCAGTCTGTTTTTCTGTTGGTAGAAAACTGAGGAGACAGAGTCTTTGGGACCCTAAACAATTTCAAAACTGCCATCATGATATATGACTTTCAGTTGAGGTCAGTTCAGCCACTCAGCCATGTCCGACTATTTGCGACCCCATGGGCTGCAGCACGCCAGGCCTCACTGTCTATCACCTACTCCCAGAGCTTACTCAAACTCATGTCCATTGAGTCAGTGATGCCATCCAACCATCTCATCCTCTGTTGTCCCCTTCTCCTCCTGCCTTCAATCTTTCCCAGCATCAGAGTCTTTTCCAATGAGTAAGTTCTTCGCATCAGGTAGCCAAAGTATTGGAGTTTCAGCTTCAGCATCAGTCCTTCAAATGAATATTCAGGACTGATTTCCTTTAGGATGGACTGGTTGGATCTCCTTGCAGTCCAAGGGACTCTCAAGAGTCTTCTCCAACACCACAGTTCAAAAGAATCAATTTTTCGGCACTTAGCTTTCTTTATGGTCCAACTCTCACATCCAGACATGACTACTGGAAAAACCGTAGCTTTGACCAGACAGATCTTTGTTGGCAAAGTAATGTCTCTGCTTTTTAATATGCTGTCTAGGTTGGTCATAACTTTTCTTCCAAGGAGCGAGCGTCTTTCAGTTTCATGGCTGCATTTTATGACTTTAGGTAAAATGAATGCAAATCTGCTTTCTGAAGGGATCAAAGCACAGCATTGCTGTGCTTTTTTATTATTATTGTGATCATCATTATCTCTTCTTCCTCCTCCTCTCCTTCCTCCTCCTCTTGTTTCTACTCTCCTCTTCTTCAAAGTGCAAGTAGCATATGCTGTGGGTCTGTTCTGTGGGTTTACCAAGCACAAGAGCTGGGTGTGATACCACATACCTCCTCTGGGAGGCAGAGTCCTCTTGTCTATAGAAGCTTTTTTCAGTAAGGTGTTTTAAATTTGGGAAGTTAAAAATTAAAAAAACTAAAAATCTGCAAGGAGATCAAACCAGTCAATCATAAAGGAAATCAGTCCTGAATATTCATTGGAAGGACTGATGCAAAGAACTGACTCATTGGAAAAGACCTTGATGCTGGGAAAGATTGAAGACAGGAGGAGAAGGGGATGACAGAGGATGAGATGGTTGCATGGCATCACCGTCTGGTTGGACATGGGTTTGAGCAAGCTGTGGGAGTTGGTGATGGACAAGGAAGCCTGGCGTGCTGCAGTCCATGGGATCGCAAAGAGTTGGACACGGCCGAGAGACTGAACCAAACTGAAAAATTAAAGATGCCTCACCTCTGTGACGTTTGTTTCATCAAAGCCTATCTCACTTAGTTCATGCAGTTTCATCAATTTATTCTCTTATAAATCTATGAATGAATTTTCATCTACTTTTTGTTAGGTTTTTAGGGTTTTTCTTCCACTGACACAAAGGATGTTGTGAAGGAGAAAAGCTGATTGCTTAGGCGAGGCAAAGCTGAATGGTGGAATGGCGATGGGATCTGGGTTCATACAGATGTGGATTTGAAGCATGGATGCAACATCTAATCATGAAGTGTCCTTGGACAAACTCATGGTCATTCTGAGCTTCCTTTTCCTCACTGCTAAAAGGGGAATAAATGATGCCATGCTTGGTTTTGTCAAGATGAGACTCTATGTAAAGAGCCTATCACAGGGCTTAAAACACGGTATCATGGATTAGTAGGAGGTTCATTCATCCACCCACCCATCCATTCATCTATGCATCCATCCAACCACCCATTCATCTATCCATCCACCCATTCAACTGTCCATCCACTTCATTTATCTATCCATCCACCCGTTCATCTTTCCATCCATCCATCCATCCATCCATTCATCATTCAGCAATATCAGGAGCTTCTACTATGACTGGGCCCTTTGCTATGTGTCACACATTCATTCGCAGGGATAAGTTAGACCCGGACCTTGCCCTTGTGGTGCTTACGGGGCAGGCAACAGACAAGCCTTCAACTGAATGAGTGATATAAAGCAATGGCTCTAAAGACTAAACAACCACTAAGGACAGCATCCTGTAGGGAGGTCCAGGCAAGTTGTAGGAAGAAAGCCTTTTAAGCTTGGATGAGTGGACAATGATATCCAAGGGAAGTTCTGGGAAAAGTGTTCTATGCAGAGGGAACAGCAAGTACAGGGGCCCCTAGGAGCAGATTGTACTTGTCATGACAAGGAAAGCAGGGAAAGTGTATCTCTTGGTGTCACAGAGGGGACAGGATAGCCTCATAAGAGAGAACCCACACCAGTTGAAATAGGGGTGATAGAAAGGGAATAGGAACAAGGGGAACAAGGTCAGCTTAGGTTTAAGGACTAGAGAGTCAGAGAAAAGAGTCAATAGTTAACTACCCATGAATGTGTTATTTGCTCTCTGGGTTATTTGGGACTCATCCCTTTCCATCATCCAGCTGGAGCATAAACTGCCAAGAACACTACTGATTTAGCAAGAGGTGAGAAATAAGGAAGAAGGCTATGTTCTTACATATGTATTTTCCCCCAGTAGACCTTTGCTGGAGATCTGCCTTCCAAAGGCACGTGAAGGACATTGGTAATGAAATAGGAGATGGTATCCCTGACCAGGACTTAATGGAGACTCCACCTGGTCACCCAGTTTTTGGGACCTGCCTGTTACCTGCAGGGACCCTGGACGCCCTCAGAGGTTTATTACTCTGAAACAAATCCCACATCATGTATGTGGTACCCACAATAAAGAGGGGTGTTCTCCATAGCAAAGGATGATTGTTTTTAGGTGAATCAAATAACAGCTCACCTTGCAAAAGACTACTTTGCAAGCCAGCATTTACAAGGAGAAATAGAAGAAACCAAAAGGTCAAGATGCTTGGGTTGTTGGCTTGATTTTGTTCTCTTTCCCAAAGGTCCCGAAGGGGACTCAGGTCCCCAAATTAAGTCCTGACACTGGAGGAGTGAGGGACCTTCATTTTCTGTGTGTGAGTGACATTTATTGACCATCTGCTATGATAAACCCCAGTGTAGAGGTGAATTATTCACAGATTTTACCCTGGCTGCAGGAGACACAGGAGATGCGGGTTCGATTCTTGGGTCAGGAAGATCCCCTGGAGGAGGGCATGGCAATCCATTCTAGTATTCTTGCCTGGGAAATCCCATGGACTGAGGAGCCTGGTGGGCTATAGTCCAAGGGTCACAGAATCAGACACGACTGAGCGATTAACACACTTTTCCCCTGACTGCCTTGTGTTTGGGGGAAGAAAGCATTTGGTAAGGCAGTATTATATTTGGTCTGGTCTTGAGCTCATAGAAGACCTGAGATATGTTCACACTCATATTTTGGTCATTAGAGGCCATGGCATATTTAATGTAAATAATAACATTTAGTGACAACCGTTTTGTCCCCCCTCAGGGATTCATCCATTGGCCCAAAAGTGTACTAAAGTTATTTTGAAGTTGGTGTATGTGTGCTCTATGCTCAGCTGTGTCTGACCCTTACGACCCCAAGGACTGTAGCCTGCCACGCTCCCCTGTCCATGGGATTCTCCAGGCAAGAATACTGGAGTGGGTTGTCATACCCTACTCCAGGGGATGTTCCTGACCCAGGGATTAAACCCACATCTCTTATGTCTCCTGCATTGGCAGGTGGATTCTTTACCACTGCACCACGTTTTGAAATTTAGATGATCATCAAGTTTGTTTTTTTTTTTTTGAATTGTAAGTGACCCAGATGAATCAACTCCACAATATTCTGGGGACAAGATAACACCCCTATTTCTTTATTTTCATTCCTTTGGTAAAACTGGTTCTGCCTCTCACCTCCAGGGCTGTGGGAACATTAACCCGGGGCATGTTCTTTGGAGGTGAGTCTCTTCTTCCTTAAGATCATGCCAAAGTCTAAAAGTCTTGAGAACTAAAATATCACCTGTCATGTCAGTAAACAAGGATGTTTTTCTGGTGGAGAGGCACTTACCCAGCCAAGAAACTTCAGGAGAGGCCCTGGTTTGGGAGACATTTTTGTCATCAGTGAGTTGTCTGTTGTTCAAATCATCAGGCCTTTCCTAGACTGGATGCCCCCCTTGGCTTGGGCTCAGCCCACTGTCGGGATTTCACAGCTGTGCCTCTGTGCACGATGGAAATAGCCTTGAGAATGTTGTGTGGTCCTAGTCTGTTACAACACGTAAGTGCTTAGAATAGGACTGGGCACAGAGCAGGAACAGCCTACATGTCAGCTGCTAGCGATTAATTTTATAAAGTTGAAATGCATTATGATAAACTTGGAAAGACTACTAGGACCTTTAGAGACTACTGAACTCTTTGCTTCAACTTTACCTTCTCTAAAATACCCAAGGAAGCATTATGGTTAGATCCGAGGTGAAAGGTAATGAGTTTGAAAATAAAGCATTGTACCCTTTTTAATTGGACTTCCCTGGTTGCTCAGTGGTAAAGAACCTGCCCGCTAATGCAGGACATGTGGGTTCAATCCCGGGGTCAGGAAGATTCCCTGGAGAAGGACATGGCAACCCACCCTAGTATTCTTGCCTGGGAAATTTCAGGAACAAAGGAGCCTGGTGGGCTACAGTCCATGCGTGTCACAAAAGAGTACGATCTGACTTAGCAACTAATTAACTACAATCCTTTTTACTTTTTTATTTGGCGCACCGGGTCTTAGTTGCGGCACATAGAATATTTAGTTGGGGCATGTGGGATCTACTTCCCTGATCAGGGATCGAGCCTGGTCTGCCTGCATTGGGAACACATTCTTAGCCACTGGACCCACCACCAGATGGCAACCCACTCCAGTATTCTTGCCTGGAGAATCCCATGGACAGAGGAGCCTGGCAGGCTACAGTCTTTGGGGTTGCAAGAGTTGGACACGACTGAGCGACTAAGCATACCAACACCAGGGAAGTCCCTAAAGCACTCTATCTTGATTCATGTTCACTTGATATTTTTTTGATTCCTTCTTGGGAAAGTTTTAATGAGATATAACTTACATATATAACTTCTCTCACATATACTCTCTCTACATACTGTTGGCCTACTAATTTTTTCTATAGCCAGCACCAGTCTTTTTCTACTTGCTTTCAAAATTTTGTGAAACATGAATGCCAAACAATTATATAGCACTTGCTTGATACAAGGCACTAGTGGAAAGCCTCCTTTTATCTTCTTAACAACAACCTTATGAATAAGACAATGATGAAATCTACTGGCCAAATAGGCACATGAAAAGATGCTGAACATTGTAAATCATTATTAGAGAAATGCAGATCAAAATTACAATGAGATACCGCCTCACACTGATCAGAACGATCAACATGAGATAGATTTGTTAAATAACAAATTCTGGAGAGGGTGTGGAGAAAAGGGAACATTCCTACACTGTTGGTGAGAATGTAAATTAGTGTAGCCACTGTGGAGAAGCTGGACTCAAAATTGCTGGGAGAAATGTCTTAAACTCAGATATGCAGATGACACCACCCATATGGCAGAAAGCAAAGAAGAACTAAAGAGCCTCTTGATGAAAGTGAAAGAGGAGAGTGAAAAAGTTAGCTTAAAATGCAACATTCAGAAAACTAAGATCGTGGCATCCAGTCCCATCACTTCATGGCAAATAGATGGGGAAACAATGGAAACAGTGAGAGAGACTTTATTTTTGGGGGGCTCCAAAATCACTGCAGATGGTGACTGCAGCCATGAAATTAAAAGACGTTTGCTCCTTGGAAGAAAAGCTATGACCAACCTAGACCGCATATTAAAAAGCAGAGACATTACTTTGTCAACAAAGGCCCGTCTGGTCAAAGCTACGGTTTTTCCAGTGGTCATGTATGAATGTGACAGTTGAACTATAAAGAAAGCTGAGTGCCAAAGAATTTTGAACTGTGTTGCTGGAGAAGACTCTTGAGAGTCCCTTGGACTGTAAGGAGATCCAACCAGTCCATCCTAAAGGAAATTAGTACTGGATATTCATTGGAAGGAATGAATTACAGTTTTGTCTGGTTATATGCCCAGCAATGGGATTGCTAGATGATAATGCAACTCTTTTTAGTTTTTTAAGAAATCTCCATACTGTTCTCAACAGTTAGTTCAGTTCAGTTGCTCAGTCGTGTCCGACTTTGCAATCCTGTGGATTGCAGCACAACAGGCTTCCCTATCTTTCACTATCTCCCAGAGTTTGCTCAAACTCATGTGCATGGAGTCAATGATGCCACCCAATGCTTTCATCTTCTGTCATCCCCTTCTCCTCTTGCCTTCCATCTTTCCCAGCATCAGAGTCTTTCCCAATGAGTCAGCTCTTCACAGCAGGTGGCCAAAGTATTGGAGCTTCGGCTTCAGCATCAGTCCTATGCATTGTTTTACAGCATTGGACTTTATTTTCACCACCAGACTGAGTGACACTTCCACTCTAGCCCAGCCTCTTCTTTCTTTACGGAGCTGTTTCTCCTTTCTTCCTCCATAGCATATTGGACACCTACTGACTTGGAGGGCTCCTCTGGGGTCATATCTTTTTGCCTGTTCATTGTGTTCATGGGGTTCTCAAAGCAAAGTCATTACAAAGAATGAAATCATGCCATTTGTGGCAACATGGATGGACCTGGAGATTGTCATACTAAGTGAAGTGAGTCAGAGGGATTCTTGTGACCTGGACTTACACAACTGCCCCATGTCAACTCCAGGCTGACCTCTTTGGGGGTCTGACCATTTTCTTCTCCAGCCCTTTGCTCCCTATGAGCCCACCTCCCACACTGGTCTTGCCTCAGTCCATCTGAGTTGAAAATCCTTATTCATTCCTGGTGCCACATCAAGGACAGCCGCGTGTTTTCATGCCCTTTCCTGGCCCTTCAATCTATGGAGATCTCCCTTCCAAGGTGCCTTTGGCTCTCCATGGTGAGCTCTCTTTTGATCTCTGCAGAACCCTGAATCCATGGACCGTTCCTCCCTGTTCTGTTTCTTGAGGGCATGGCCGGTGCACCTCTGATCTTTGTGTGACGGGAACTATGGCAGGTGCTTAAATAATCATTGTGTCAGTGTTTTTTGAGATAGATCTTGAATTGATACAAAGACTTCATTGATGATATTACCTGCTTTTACTACTAAGTCTATTTAGAAAGAGAAGCTTATTTAAACTTGACTCTCTACTAAAGGATCAAACCCAACATTAAAAGCAGGCATTAGCCTGACATCCTGGTGCTAACACTACCTTCTTTATGCTCTGGATGAGGACTTTGGAGTCAAAATAAGAAGAGGAGAGGTCAAGAGAGAAGGAAGTTGGAACCCAAGCCATCTGAGGACTGTGTCACCTCCCTGTTTCCAAGTAAGCATTATCTTGATCCAATCTAACCTGGATCCATTCACTGACTTGGAGTGGTGAGCCGGATTTGGAAGCCGAGCCAGGATCAAGTCACCTCCAGCTATTTCTCTTTGGCTCATCCACCAAAATCTTGCACTTTACACAATTGACATTTCCAAAAACTCTGTGGTTAAGCTTTTAATCCCCATACCCATGTGAAAGCTACATGGCTACTTAGATATTTACGCCATTCTCTTCTCTATTCAGTTGGTAACTGTCCCCTCACTTCAAGGCCACTTTTTTGTTGCTAACCATTGACATCCGCAGTTGTGAACCTCTGGTCCTTAGGGACATTATAAAGGGTATATGGAAGAACTTGTATGAAGTATCCATTGCTAGAACAGTGATTCTCTCCTGTGGCTGGTATCCATGCTCCTTCCTTCAATGCTGTGGACATTTGTCAGTGTCTAGAGATGTTTTGGGTGTCTGCAGAGGGTGGGTAGTATGCTGTTTGCATCGAGTGGGTAGAGACAAGGGATGCTGCCGGACAACCTGCAATGCCTGGGGCATCTACTCAAAGAAGACTTCTTTAGTCTCAAATGACAGAAAAGCCATGGTTGAGAAATTCAAGACTAGGGAAACATCTAAGTTGTTTGCCCTTGTGATGATGGATCAATAGGTCTAGGTAGCTACCTACTCCAGGGCTGTAAGTGCAGCCCCAGAGCAGACAGATGCTGGCAGGAGCGTGGGCATCTGTGGCCTCCAGTACAGGGATGTTCAGCTTCATATCCATGGCTTTTCCCAGGCTTGTCCTCACTCCTGGGGGGATGGAGGGGGTGGGGTAGAGTTCCTTTCTCCTCTGTTATCCTCATCCACTTTGTCTTTCAAGATCCAACTAAGCCACCACCTCCCTAAACAAGTCTTTCTTCCCAGAGGATGCAAACTCTTAGGAGCTTTGTTCATCCTTGAATATCTAGAGGTTGCTCATTTCTATGATCAACTCTCATTCTCAGTGATATACCACCTACTTTTCTCCAGTTCTCACTCATGTCTTGTCACTTAATGATAATTAATTCTTTAAGGAAATTTAGTAATTCTTTCAGCAGAACACATCCAGTTTCTCCTAAGTTTGGTGTAGCATAGATTCCAAGTTAACCAGAGATAATTTCAAGCATTGTAACCAACTTTTGGGGTCAGACTTTGCTACAAACCATTTTTTTCAGCCCCCTTTCTTCTATCCAGGCTATTCTTTTCATTTGTCTTACACCTTCCTGTGCTTTTCAGAATTTTTGTTTAAAGTAACAATATAGGAGGATTGTTCAAAAAAGAAAATATTGAAAAACAGTTTTCACAGAATAGAGAGCCCAGGAAAAAACCCACACTCCTATGATCAATTCATCTTCAACAAAGGAGGGAAGAATATACGATGGAGAAGAGACAATTTCTTCAGCAAGTGGTGCTGGGGAAGCTGGATAGCTGTATGTAAATTGACAAAGTTAGAGCACATCCTTACCCTATCCAGAAAAATAAACTCAAAATGGCTTAAAGGTTAAATATAGACATGACACCATGAAATTCCTAGATGAGAACACAGGCATAGCAATCTCTGACATAAATCATAGCAATGTCTTCTCAGCTCATCTCCCAAGGCAAGAGGAATAAAAGTGAAGTAAACTAATGGGGGAGCTTCTCTGGTTGCTCGGTGATAAAGAATCTGCCTGCCGATGCAGGAGGTGCAAGTTCGATCCCTGGGTCAGGAAGATCCCCTGGAGAAGGGAAGGGCAACCCACTTCAATATTCTTGCCTGGGAAAATCCCATGGACAGAGGAGCCTGGTGGGCTACAGTCCACGGTGTTGCAAAAGTGTTGGTCAGATACAATTTAGGGACTCAACAATAACAAAACTAATGGGACCTAATTAAACTTAAAAGCTTTTGCACAGCAAAGGAAACCATAAACTAAATTAAAAAAGAGTCTATGGATTGGGAGAAAATATTTGTGAACAGTGCATTCAACAAGGGGTTAATTTCCAAAATGTATAAACATACAACTCAATAACAACAACAACAACAAAAAAAGCAATCCAATAAAAAAAATAGGCAGAAGACCTAAATAGATGTCTTTCCAAAGAAGACATACAGATGGCCAATAGGCAAGTGGAAAGATGCTCAATATTGCTTATTATGAAAGAAGTACAAATCAAAACTACAGTGAGCCACCCCTTCACACTGGTCAGAATGGCTATCATCAAAAAGTCTACAAATAATATATGCTGAAGAGGTTGTGGGATAAAGGGAACTCTTCCACACTGTTGGTGGGAATGTAAATTGGTGCAGCCACTACGGAAACAGTACGGAGGTTCCTTAAAAAACTAAAAATAGAGTTGCCGTATGATCCAGCGATCCCACTCCTGAGCGTATATCTGAAGAAAACTCTAATTTGAAAAGTACGTTCACTCCAATGTTCATAGCAGCACTATTGACAGTAACCAAGACACGGAAGCAACCTAAATGTTCACCCACAGATAAATCGATAAAGAAGATGTGATATATACACACAAAGGAATATTATTGAGCCGTAAGAAAGAATGATATAACGCCAATTACAGCAACATGGATGGACCAAGAGATTATCATACTATGTGAAGTAAGTCAGACAGAGAAAGACAAATATTATATGACATCACTTCTATGTGGAATCTAATGAATGATACAAATAAACTTCTTTACAAAACAGAAATGGATTCACAGATACAGAAAGCAGACTTATGGTTACCAAAGGGAAAAGGGGGTGAAGAGGTTGCGGGAGGAATGAATTAGAAGTCTAGGATTAGCAGATACAAACTATGATGCATAAAAGAGGTAAACAACAAGGTCTCACTGTATAGCACAGGGAACTGTATTCAATATCTTATAATAAACTATAATAGAAAACAATCTGAAAAAGATTAGATATAGATAGATAATTGAATCACTTTGCTGTATACCAGCAACTAACACAACATTGTAAATCAATCATACTTCAATTTTGAAAACAAAAGAGCGAATTTCCTGGTGGTACAGTGACGACTGAGTGACTCAACTGAACTGAACAGTGGTTAGGAATCAGCATTTTCACTGTTTTGGCACTGGTTCAATCCCTGGTCAGGAAACTAAGATTCTACAAGTTGCACAACAGGGCAAAAGAAAAGAAAAAGAATATTTAAAACTTAAAAAAAGAGAGAAACAGTTCCCAAGGAATAACGCTAGACACCTTCCATTCCCATCCTCACCATGTATTCTCATTCTCATCTACCACTTTTTTCATTGTCTCCTGGTATTGACATGTTCTCAATATTTTTTTCTATTTTCTACTGGTTAATACATAAAAATCCACGTTATTTCCTGTATATATGGGATTGCATGCTTCTTTCTACAGGCTTCCCTGGTGGCTCAGTGGTAAAGCATACGCCTTCCAATGCAGAAGATATGGGTTTGGTCCCTGGGTCTGGAAGATAACACTGGAGAAAGTAATGGCAAACCGTTCCAGTATTTTTGCTTGGAAGGTCCCATGGACAGAGGAGCCTGGTGGGCTACAGTCCACGGGGTCACAAAAGGGTCAGACATGACTTAGTGGCTAAAGAGCAGCATATTTCTTTCTTCATCTACTTCCTCTTTTTTGTAACACACATCCTCTAATACCTTTTGACACAAAGTTCATTGGAGACAAAACTTTTGAAGATTTGCACTTATGAAATATCTTTATTTTCATGTTTAAATGATAGTTGATTGCATATAGAATTATATTTGTATTTAGCTTCAGATAAAGAAAGCCGAGTGCCAAAGAATTGACATTTTTGAAACTGTGATGTTGAAGAAGACTCTTGAGAGTTCCTTGGACTGCAAGGAGATCAAACCAGCCAATCCTAAAGGAAATCAGTCCTGAATATTCATTGGAAGGACTGATGCTGAAGCTGAAACTCCAATACTTTGGCCACTTGATGTGAAGAACTGACTCGTTGGAAAAGACCCTGATGCTGGGAAAGATCGAAGACGGGAGAAGGGGATGACAGAGGATGAGATGGTTGGATGGCATCACTGACCCGACGGACATGAGTTTGAGCAACCTCTGGGAATTGGTGATGGACCGGGAGGCCTGGTGTGCTGTAGTCCATGGGGTCACAAAAAGTTGGACACAACTGAGTGACTGAACTGATAGCTGCAGGTCAGAGCCTTTGAATTTTTAGTTTTACTTCTGTATCTTCTAGTCTTGTGTTGATTCCATTTTTTATGTTTATTGTTAATTGGAGGGTAACTGTTTTATATGTTGTGTTAGTTTCTGCTGTACAACAGTATGAATAAGCTATCAGTATACATCTATCCCTTCCCTCTTGAGTTAATTCCATTTTTATTCTCCATCTTCGGGTATGACTTAGTGTTTCTTTCTGAAAGCAGCATCTTTCTTTAGAGTAAGTTAAAGTCACAGAAAGTCACAAAATGTGTTTGGTTGTGGGGAGTGAGTGGGTTATTCAATTTCATATTCTTCATTTATAGGAAATTTTCGATTTCCTTCTCATCGTAATCCCTCCCATTCTGAAATTCTACTAGTTGGGCTTCTTGGATTGACATTCAGGGACCGAGTTGTGGAAGTCCTTGTGTAATGTCCATGGTGGGCCTTGATCCTCCCAGTAATGATTCCAATCTGGGTTTCTCAGAGTGTTGCAAGAATTCCATGAATCCCTGTGTCCTTGAAGCATCGTGTGTAGACTGAATATGTAATGTGTTTCACAAAATAGGGACTAAATTAAGCACATGTATTTCCTGATGTGATTAAAATACACTTATTATAAAAACATTGTTATTCATTGATAATGGTAGATAATCATTATCTTCTATTTCTCAATTAAGAGATTGTATAAATATTACCCCATGTAATTTGAGAGTGTTGTCAGATGAATAATAAATTCTGTTACTTGAAGCATTTGGAAACATGTGCCCCTTAGTATCTTAGATTTACAGAAGTGGTCTCAGATTCACATCCCAATTTTAGAAGGCTCACTGGCGTCAGTGAAGAGGATGTATCGCAGGAGGGGTATCACAGAGCCCAGGAGACTATTTAAGAGACTTTGTTCCAAGCCGGGAAGGATGAGGGCTGGACTATGATGAGGGCTGTGGGGCTGGAAAGGAGGGCCTGCTCGGAAGCCCTTACAGTGGAGGGGGCAGAACTTAGTGACTCTGTAGATGTCAGAGGCGAGATAAGCTGTAGTAAGCTGACAAAGTCCTTTGAAGATATCCACATCTTAACCCCTAAAATTTGTAACATTATCCTTTCATGGTTAAAAAAAAAAAAAAAAGACTTCACAGATGTGATAAAGTTACAGATTTTGAGATGGGGACTTTAACCTGAATTCTCAGGGGTCCTCTAAGTGCAATCCCACATGTTCTACATGAAGGAGGTAGAGGGAGATTTGACAATGTGATCCCACAGGGAAGAGATCGGAGTGATGTGGGCGCAAAACAAAGAATGCCTTCAGTCATCAAAGCTGGAAGCAGCCATAACAGATTTCTACCTAGATCTTCCAGAGGGAGCACGGCCCTCCTGACACAATGATTTCAGCAGAGTGTAACAGATTTTGGGGTTCTGCCCTCCGAACTTTGAGAAAATAATCTGACTGAGTCACTATGTGTAGGACTGTGTGTTACAGCAGCCCCTGGAAACTGGCCAGAAGCCGATGGGATCTGCCGGTTTTCACTAGATGGTGGGTCCAGTAGCCGGGAGCGGGTAAGGGCAGCTAGAAGAGGAATAGTTTACAGGCAGATGGTGTTTTCAATTTTATACTTTCCTCCAGCTGTAATGGTGGAGTGCTTGAAGGGTGTTGTCCAGGTGGCAGCTGGATGCTTGCTTCTGGAGCTCTTGGGAGAATTGGAGACAGGAAGCATTAACCCAAGATGTTGGTGAGGGTAGAGATGCTGAGGATCAATGTGATTGTGCAGATGAGAAGGAGTTAACCGATGGTTGAGCCCTGAGTATTCACTGAAAATTGAGAAGAAAATGGAGAACAAATTGCACTGGACAATTTATAGGTTTGAAACCACAGTGAAGGTAAAAGGACCAAGCAGTTTGGTTATGGTTAATATGAGGACAAAGTATGAATGATGCTGCTGGTTGGAGGTCACATGACTGGCCAGATATGTTGTGCATACTGTGTGCATGCTCAGCCGCTTCAGTCGTGTCTGACTCTTTGCGACCCCATGGACTGTAACCCTCCAGGCTCCTCTGTCCATGGGATCACCAGACAAGAATACTGGAGTGGGTTGCCATGCCCTTCTCCAGGAGAGCTTCCTGACCCAGGGGTCAAACCCGCATCTCCTGCATTGCAGGTGGATTCTTTACCCATGCGCCACTGGGGAAGCCCCAGATATGATGTGCGTATCCCTCAAATCAAGACCAGTAACAGGAATGTTTAACTGCTTTTCTCTGGCAGCTCAGTGGTAAAGAATCTGCCTGCCAATGCAGGAGACGCGGGTTTGATCCCTGGGTTGGGAAGATCCTCTGGAGAAGGAAATGGTAATGCATTCCAGTATTCTTGCCTGCAAAATCCCATGGGCACAGAAGCCTGGCGGGCTACAGTCCATGAGGTTGCAAAAGAGTCAGACATGACTGAGAGACTAAACAGCAACATCCCTTCACCATGGCACCATGAGTGGAAAGCCTGTAGAGACAAGCAGGCTGATACATAACCAAATATTTCTTTTTGAGAGTTCTGCACCTCAGGTTTCTGTACCTAACTGGATATTGGGCCTTTAAAATTTACTAGTGATGACACCCAATGGTCACTTCATGATGAAAACCACCCCTACTCAAAGCCAGAAACAGTTGAATAATAACAGGACAAGTAGAGAAGTGCAGGGCAAATCATTTATTGAGCAAGACGTTGAAACCTCTACATTTTCCATGGAAGATCAGGTGATCACACGGAAGAAGGATCTAGTAAAGCTTCACGCTGGTATTACAAACCAGCAGTATTTTTTTCTGAAACAGAAAAAGAAAGAAAGAAAGGAGAGATCATTCTTGCTGCTGGAGATGAAACACTAACACAGACTCTCATTCACAACTACATGGTCGATGAAATTTCAACCAGCCAAAGGCAAATGGGAGGGCCCAAGGCAGGAAGCCAGAGTGTATGGTCAATGACATAGATCTGGAACCATCACAACAAACCACGCAAGTCAGGAGAAAATCCTTTCCATAGACAAGCAGATAAACCATGAGGTGGTCATCAGGGGCAGGACTTTGGTTTCCAAAGGAAGGAGAAGGATGAAGTTTGGAGGGGCAGTCCAGGCATTCTTTTCTCTGATCTCCCAGGAACCCCACATGTTCAGTCCAAAGGGACACAGGGTTACAGGATCGGGGAGGGAGTGAGAGGACAGGAGGACAATCTCCTGCTGCTCTCAGCCTTACGATGAGGCCGTGACAGCACACGTCCTCCTCTTCAGGACAGTCTGGACCACCTGGCACCCAGGGAAGTGACCCCAGAAGGAGGAACATGCCCAGAGGCCCCATGCAACCTTCCCTAGGGGAGCTTGGCAGGTGGGATTCAACATCCAGCCTGTGGCCAAGGGTTAGAAGTGAGCAGTGACACTGCCCCCTTCGGAGCAGCCCGCTGACCCCGCCCCTAGCATGTGCAGCTGAGCAGAAACCTCTGTGCAGCAAGAAGAAAGACATTACCAGTATCTCTGAAATGATTAATTTGTTTTCGAGTGAGAATTTATTCACACATTGCTTCACTTCCATCTTGGCATCCACGGCTTCTGGAGATGCGTTGTACTTCAAAAGTGACAGCCTGTACACTAAGTCAGGAGTGTGTAAGAAATTGATCAGATCCACAGTAAGTGACGGACAGACAACTGCATTGGCTGGAGCAGAAGGAAAAGAGATAACAGTTGATGTAGGGAAAGTCACTTTCCCCCGTGGTTCCCTGAATTAGAACTAGACAGGAACCCCAAGGGTTTTACACTCTCATCTGGTAATTGTGCCAATGACAGGGCAGGACCCTAGGGCTGTGACTTCCTCAAGACCCCAGAGTAAGTGGCTGAGCCAGAACTAGAAATCAGTTTCCCTGAGTTCAGTTTTTTCCCTTTTAAAGTACACCTACTACTTTCCAGAGCTCCCTCGCTTTGCTGAAATTCACTTTCCTTAGATTTCAAAAAAAAAAAAAATATCAAGTTTTGCCTATCAGTTGAGTGACACCATATTTTTTCTTGGCTACTGGGGAAGAGGAGATGTTAGGAACTGAGTTTTCAAGTGAATGGTAGAATCAGATCTTACCAGAGATCACAGAAGGGAGGAAGAATAAACCTGGAGAAGAGTATGTAAACTATATGCTATTTTGAGACTAAATTAAAGCATAGGTTTCAATCACTGGATGCAGATATGGCTAAAAAAAATAAATATCTAATCAGTTTGAACACATTGGAAGCTTATACACAAAGTGATGATTGACTCTTCTGTAGTGTCTGTAGTGGTGTACAGAATTCCTAGAGAAGATGAGAAGCGGGAATGGGTGCTCATTCCTGACCCCACCAGAAGGGTGCTGAGGCCGGAAGTAACCACCTTTTCCTGGTCTGGATTGTCCATCCCCACCAAGTCATGACAACCACTTGGCAGCCTGGGATGTATTCTGTCAAGGCTCTGATCTCCCCCCTGGTCAGACATCAAACTATGCAGGGAATTTGAAAGGGCAGCACAGGGAAAGAGAAGGATATTTAGAAAGTTCAATAAAAGAGAAACACTCAAAGAGACTTGCATCAGTATTGAGGGCATGAAGCAGAGCAAAAGCATGGATGAACAAATGGCTGGAATTAATTGTAGAAAAATGAAGTCTGTGATGCTAATGATCACACTAGTTCTACCACCATTAGTGGAAAGACTCCTAGGGAAGGAGTGGCATTTGTAGATATACTGAGTGCTGCTTATTCGCAGACCCCATTTGAAGATCTTATATCCAGAGATTCAGAGAACACTGACTCTTCTTGAAGTAAAAATCTCTCCCCAAAACCCTTCCAGCTGTAACATTTTTCTGAGTCTGAGTCTATTAGTTAAAAACGCTGTCAACTCAGCTGTCACCTAAGAAATTCTAGGAACAAGAACAGTGGTAACTACTAAATATTTAGACTCTTGACGCACTTAATTCCACTTTATTGTCATAAACTACTCCTGGTGGACCTTGAAAAAAGGAATGATAAGAGGATTATCTGGAGAGACTAAACATTTTGTTCAAGGTCAAGGCGCTGTGATTTACACCCAAATCTTGTCATGCTGTTTCTGAAACACAGATCACAGATGAGAAAGAGACTTCGGGTAGAAAGCTTTTAAAATTTGCCTGCAATGAATTTTTGGTAAGAGTTCTAGAATATATTGGAAATTGATCAAATGGGGCCTGGGCTTGTGGGGGACTCACTGTCGAGTAGAGGAAGAGGTATGGATTCTGGATATGTTGCTCCCCCACTCCCCAGATAAGTTCACCCCGTGAAAATACCAAGGGAAAAGTTCTCACCAAGGCTGGTGCTGGGCAGATTAGAAAGGATACTCACCCTCGTAGCAGCAAAGGGCCAGAGTAACCAGCAGGGCAGTCATGGACAGCCTCATGGTTTATTTTGCTTTGAGTTTTCAGCCTTGGTGAATGACAAGCAGTCAGACGCTGGACTCAAGAGCCTGGGGAGCCCAGGGCTATTTGTACCTGGAGAGCTCTGTAGGCCCTGCCCACATGGACATACGGCAGGTGGTAAAGTCTGGCTTCCAGCCCTTCCTTCTTCACTTAGGGCTTAATGCCATCCACGGTGTCACAATGGCTTGGCCAAAGTCCCGTTCACAGGTACCATACACCTCTCCTTTGTAGTAAAAAACCAAGGTTGTAGTTTCACAGATCTGTAGTTGGTTAATGGATGCAAGGCCTCCCTGGGTGTCAGTGCTTGGCATGGAGAAGGGGATAAGCACATCTTCCTTGAATAAATGAATGAATATGGATGAACACGCCTTGAGCTCAGTTAGGCTACATCTTTACTGTCAGATTATGCCTGCTGTGCCAGATTTTTCTTTGGGCAGCTGAGGGAGAAAGGTTAGCAGCTGGTGAGAACTGTGAAAGGAATAGGTGATTTTCAGTACCCCAAGAGAAAAAAGTGTGAAGACGAAGAACCTCCCCCTACTACTAATTTTTTTATACTCTGCTTCAAAAAGTACCACAAGAGATTTCATATCAAATCAAGCTCTAATTTGATGAAAAGGATCTCCGTTTGACTTTTCCCTGTCAAATAGGAGAGTCGCACCTTCTGAGTCACAGGGTCCCAGCAGTGGAGAAGCCCACAAAGACTCATCCTCTCCCTAGTCGTGAGCAGAGGCCTTGTGGGAACAGGGAGAGACTTAGACAATTCTCAGCAAAGGCATTGGGAAGTCAGGCTGCTTGTGTAAGGGCACATATTTGAGTGCTACTCAAGAATATATGGGATTTGGGGACTGGAGAGAAGCCCATATGCTGCAGTGAAGACCCAGGACAGACAAAATATATACATTTTAAAAAGAATATATAGAGTTTTGACATGAAGGAATGCTTGTAGGGGGGATTGCAGGGCAGAGCAAAAGAGAGGACAAAATAGCATAAACTGCGTGACTTACTGGGGGACATCAGTTACCCAGGTTACCCCGAAACCTACACATGGTGGAATAGGGAAGGTTTTTGACTGGAGAGACAGGACTAACCAAGTCAGGAGTGTTTCCATTGCCTTCTGTGACAATGGTGGCAGAATGGATGGGTGAGATGTAATACATGCAGTTTCCCCCCCCCCCCCCCGCCACTGTTTTCATGCTGGGTTTCAGATCTCAGATCAAAGTCTTGTGGGTTTTTCCTACCCATGATGATGGATACTATAAAAAAAAAAAAAAAAAAGAAGGGAGGCAAAGAAGGAAGGCAGGAAGAAAGGGAGGGAGGAAGGAAGGAAAAGAAAACATAGTGTCAGAAAAGATGTGGAGAAATAGGAACACAGTTGCATTTTTGGTGGGAATGTAAAATGGTGCAGTCACTAAAGAAAATAATGTAGAGGTCCCTCAAAAATTAAAAAGAATTATGATCAATCAATTCACCTCTGAGTATATATGCAAATGAATTGAAAGCAGGGAGCCCCATGCTTACAGCAGCATTATTCGCTATTGCCAAGAAGTAGCTTCAACCCAACAGTTGAAGGTTGAATTGATCATCTATAAACAGTTGTCTATAAACAGTTGAATGAACCATCACAAAGTAGTCGATCCATAGAATGGAATATTACTCGTATTCAGCCTTACGAAGTAGGGAAACTGTGTCACATGCTACCTAGGGATGAAACTTGAGGACAGATAGTACACTAAGTGGAATAAGGCAGCCACAAAAGGCAAGGACTATATGACTCCATTTATATAAGGTATCTATAATAGTTAAATTTATGAAAAGCAGAGAGCAGAATGGTGGTTGCCAGGGCTGGGGGAGGAAGAATATAACGTCCAATAAAAATTGAGTCCTCAGGGCTTCTCTGGTGGCCCAGTAGTAAAGAACCCACCTGCCAATGCAGGAGACATGGGTTCAATCCCTGATTTGGGAAGATCCCACATGCCTCGGAGCAACTAAGCCCTGTGCCATAACTATTGAGTCTGTGCTCTGGAGCCCAGGAGCCACAACTACCGAGCCCATGTGTTATAGCTATGGAAGCCCGTTCTCTCTAGAGCCCGTTCTCTGCAACAAGAGAAGCCCCTGCAGTGAGAATCCCACCAACTGCAACTAGATGTAGTTCCCACTTGCTGCAACTAGAAAAAAGCTCATGCAACAACAAAGACCCAGCACAGCCAAGAATAAAGAAAATTATTTTTAAAAACAAAAAATTTGAACCATAAACATCACAATGAGCTGATTATAACCAGGAACATACCATTGCTGTCTTCCATAGAGTTTCCTTGGGTGGCAAAACCTTCTGTGGCTAAAAGTATTAGCGGTCATAAAAAGAGTGGCAATGTTTTTTGGTTAGACAACGTGCAAATATAATTTATCATGTTTGATCATTGTTGCAAATCTGTAAGCTATTACACTTCCCATTCTTACAGATGAATCACATAACTTGGAGACAGTAAGAAACTTGCTTAGACTCACAGTTTGGAAGCCAAGAGGTCTAGTTCAGGCATTGTTGGTGTGTGGATGGTAAAGTAACAGAGTGGTACTTTCAGTAGGGGAGTCTGGTGATGGTGATCTGTCAGAAAACATATCAAAATATACGTAAATGAAAATTTGCAAAACTTCCAGGATAAGATCAGGAAACTTTACTAACAGATATAAAAAAGTATGTTAAGAAAAAACAACAACTTCAGAGGATCACATTTTATGTCTGAAGGAAATATTAGAACATTTGAAGAAGTCAACTATTTCTCAAATAATTCTGCAAATTCAATCCAGCCCATGGCAGAATCCTAACTAGTCTAAAACTAACAGTTTTACACTGTTTTGAATTATGAAGTGCTGTTTAGATCTTTTGAAATTAGAATATATTCATTTACTGAATAGCGGGAGGAGCTCAACTTTCATGCCCAGCTCTGGCACTTTCTACTTGTAGGGACACCAGCAAGGTACTCACCCTCATAGCCTCAATTTTCCCATCTGTAAAACAGGTGTGACATAATACTGCCTACCTCATAATGTCTTAGGTATTAATCCAGGGAAAATGGATAGCACAGTGTCTGGCAGTAAATATCAGGCATTAAACTTATGTAACAAAAAGAAAAACTACAAATATTAAGTCAAACAAAATAAATCACCACATTCCCTAAGTCCAATATCAAGGTGAGCCTACTTGACTCTGCCAATGAGGAATATTTATTCATCCGAAATGCTAACAAAGTGTGCTTCTGAATTTGGCTCTGGTTCCACTGAGATTTTTCTCAGTTGAGATCACTTTGTTTTATGGTCATGTCCAAGTGACAGTTCTTGTGGTTTAAATATCCTTAATACTAACTCTTGGAACTAAAGGTATAGGAAGGTGGTGTGTGGGGATAGATATTATTTATTCCAAGACACACAGAGACTTTAGGCTCATGTAGCCAGCAGGATGTTTTTGTCAATTTTGGCTCATGCCCCTGTCCTTTTGGCTGAGGTTGAAATCCCAGGGATCTTCTAAGGATTAAGTCTCTAGGCAGATTAATACCTACACAGGTGATGGGAACATTTAGGACTTCACTTCTGGATCAGGACACTCACAGACACATTTACACTAGTGAATTGTATGATTAGAATCTGTACAGTTCATCCATCAGATCTTACACAGAACTGACCCTGCAACAATCTCTAGACTCCAAAAAAATAATTTAGAGTATTATTAATATTTTGCATTAATAATAAATTAATATAGTATATAAAATATGGTATAATTTAGAGCAATACTAATATTATTTTAGAGTAATATTAATATTTAAATTAAAATTTTTTTCCATAGAAAGTGATTTCTGATTCCTTGCTTTGAATAAAATCAAAGGAGGACCTAATTTAGTCATGGTTGATAAATCGTTAAGAATAATCCTGAGTGACGATTCATTATGTTGTTTTTAGTCAATTCCCCAGAGGAATTCAAAGAATCAAGTATGATGTCATTACCATACACTCATTCCTATCACATCTGCAAAGTCACGTGACAAATATTTTTAGAATTCATATCTGTAAAAATGAGACACATGAATGAAATTGCTCCATTTTAGCAGTAAGTGGCATTATCCATGCATATATAAAGTAAGAAAGGTCTCATTTAGCTTATTGAGATATATTTATCAATTATATTTTACATCATATTTTTAAAAAGTATCAACAGGGACTTCCTTGGTGGTCCAGTGGTTAAGACTCCACGCTCCCAATGCAGGGGGCCTAGGTTCGATCCCTGGTCAGGGAACTAGATCCCACTTGCTGCAACTAAAGGTCCCACATGCTGCAGCTAGGATCTGGAACAGTCAAATAATTAAAGAAATATATATTTTTTAAAAGTATCAACAATTGAAATAACTGTCTGGTCTTCGCCAGAGCTGTAAATATCTCTGCTGGTCCCCAAATCACAGTGCACCTTGTCTTACAAATGCCTTGAAGACCTTTTATTCCATCTCTCCTTCCCTCGCTTTTCTGCATTGTGGAGCCTATGAGATTTACGCCCTGAGGTTCCTCAGGGAAACGGGTGAGTGATGCAGCCACTCTCTACTACTCCCACAGACCACCTGCCCGCCCCACTCCTACACCTAGAGCCGCTCAGAGTTCGGGCCACGGCTATGAGCTGCAGACAGACGCACGTGACATGGGACAGGACATTGGGCATCAGAAATTGTTTCCGTCACCTGTTTGCCACCTGTTGCCATAAATCAGTGGTCTCAAATGTCTGAATTTCTTTTTGGTGTTGTACATGGGGAAAAGAAGGGAAAAGTAGAGATACTTGGTTTGTTCTGGAATTTTCTGTAGCAGTTTCTCTTTGGGTGCATTATCCTACTTGTATATTTTCTAATGCTGGAGATCCAGTTCAGGTGCCTTTTCGGACACAGCCTAGCGTTTGGGGACCCTTCATCCAGCTGCACATTGACTTCGTACATCATCTCCCATCCGCAGATAATCCGACAACCCAGTGATATCACGTACTCTCCCTGGGTGGCCTGACCCTTCTTTCCCCTGAAGGCAGAAGTATGTTTATATTTTGCCTCAATAATACCATTTTAAACTTTTTATTTGACACCAACTTCAAACTTATAGAAAAGGTGCAATGATATTTCCGTTAGAATACCTGTACTCCTTCACCCAGATCCACCCTTTGCTGATGTGTTACTTCGTTCGTTTGAGTATAGAGTCTCTTTGAGGGAATTATGCTCCAAAAAAAAGACTAAGACCAAAGGTCTTGTCTTAGGAGACACCTTTTCCAACCGATGTGCAAAGTCTTACAAATCAGCTTATAACCACATGGGTGCATGCTCAGCTGCTTCAGTCATGTCCAGCTCTTTGCGACTCTATGGATTATAGCCCACCAGGCTCCTCTGCCCATGGGATTCTCCAGGCAAGAATACTAGAGTGGGTTGCCATGCCCTCCTCCAGGAACTCTTCCCAACTCAGGGGTTGAACCCATGTCTCCTGCATTGTAGGTGGATTCCTCACCGTTGAGCCACCACAGAAGCCCTTATAACCACTATCCCATCTCAATCCCAGAACTCTGGCAAGATTATCCGTGAATCTAGTGGCAAATCAAGGACTAACTAAATTACAAGGAAGAACCCTAAAGTGGTCGAAAGCCCTCTCATTGACACAAGAGATATCCAGGTTGCATTCCAATGAGCTCTGGGACATTGCACCTATGGAACCGTCATAGGGCCATGAGATTTCCAAGGGTCTAATCCAGTGAATTTCTTCCACCATTCGAAGACATGTGAGTATCAAGGACTCTCCTTCCCTCCTAAGCTCCTTTGCTGCAGGAATCAAGCCTGCCAGACCAAGGAGAGGCTCCGTTCAAATATGTCTGTTCTTCCTAGGGAATGGATGTCACCTGAAGCAATTCCAGAGGCAAGCTGCCTTGCAGGAATGGAGCCAGGCGCTAACAACTCTTCCTGCCCCTCCCACTGTCGGTAAGGGGAGCTGGTATGTCCTTGAGGTACATGCCCCTCATTGTAGGTCAGCCCCACAGGTGCAGGAGAACCCTGGGGAGACCAACTCCACCGCAGGTCCCACCCAAACAGGGGAGTTCAAGTCATCTGCAAACACGGGTGCCACTTACGATGATGAAAATAGCAAATTTTCACCATCTTTCCCCTTGAGAAGAAAGGAGTACTGCTATGGCCTTCATGACAGGTTGCATGTAGTTGGTTGTTTTTTTTTTTTTTTTCAATGAATTTTGGAAGAAGCACATGGAGGAGGAGGCCAAATAACCTCAGGACCATGGAACTGCTGAGCCCACAGTCACTGTAGGGTCCCCGAGACTATTTGCTTTGCTTAACATTGTACTTTGCTCACCATAAAGACCTTTCTTTGTGAACAGTATTGGTAACAGAGTGGGCAGTAAGTCTTTTGCTCTTTGTGGATTCGGTCCTCATTAACCCCCATTGCCACCTAGTATTTATGTCCTCAGAGCCTTAGCATCTTCCTCCCCAAATCCCTTTCATTGTAGATTTGCTGCTTTGGGAGTTTAAAGCTTAATACATAAGATCTTTGGCCACCTGATGGGAAGAACTGACTCATTGGAAAAGACCCCGATGCTGGGAGAGACTGAAGGCAGGAGAAGAAGGGGACGACAGAGGATGAGATGGCTGGATGGCATCTCCAACTCGACGGACGTGAGTTTGAGCAAGCTCCAGGAGATGGTGAAGGACAGGGAAGCCTGGAGTGCTGCGTCCATGGGGTCACAAAGAGTAGGACATGACGGAGCGACTGAACTGAACTGACATAAGATCTTACAGGAGTTTTTCTGATCCCGGCATTACTTAGCACACAGATTTTGACCAATAAAGCTTTCTCCATATCTTCACCAATATTTATCATTTGCTTTTTTTGATGATAGCCATTCCGACAGGTGTGAGGTGACGTCTCTTTACGGTTTTGCTTTACATTTCCCTGATAATTAGCAATGTGGAGCATCTTTTCATGTGCCTGTTGGCCATCTGCCTTTCCTCTTTAGAATAATGTCTATTCAATTCTTCTGCCTATTTTTAAATTTTTTTATTTTATATTGTTGTTTTAGTCACTAAGTCATGTAGGACTCTTTTACGACCCCATGAACTGTAGCTCACAAGGCTCCTCTGTCCATGGGATTTCCCAGGCAAGAATACTGGAGTGGGTTGCCGTTTCCTTCTCCAGGGGACCTTCCTGTCCCAGGAATTTAACCTGAGTCTCCCACATTGCAGGCAGATTCTGTACCACTGAGCCCCCAGGAGTATAGTTAATTTACAATGTTAGTTTCAAGTGTACTGCAAAGTGATTCAGTTATACATACACATATATCCATTCTTTTTCAGATTCTTTTCTCACCTAGGTTATCACAGAATGTTGAGTAGAATTCCCTGTACTATACAGTAGGTCCTTGCTGGTCATCTATCTTTTATATCGTGCTGTATATATGTTCATCCCAAGCTCCTGATTTATCCCTTTCTCTAACTTTTCCCTTTTAGTAACCATAAGTTTGCTTTCAGTATCTGTAAGTCTGTTTTCAGTTAAAACTTTTTTATATAGTAAAAGGTAGAAGTCTCCTTTTCTTTCTTCCAGATGGTTTTCAGCAACATGTGACCAAAAGATTAATAATCTTTAAACTACTGAATTATAACATCGTTTATGCTATATGTTAAGCTTCCTAGGTGTATGGGTCTTCCCTGGTGGCTCAGTGATAAAGAATCTGTCTGCAGTGCAGGAGACTAATGTTCTATCTCTGGGCTGGGAAGATCCCCTGGAGAAGGGAATGGCAACCAACTCCAGGGTCTTGCTTGGAAAATCCCATGGACAGAGGAGTCGGGTAGCTATAGCCCAGAAAAAAAAGAGCTGAACGTGAATTAGTGACTAAACAACAACTAGGTGTATGGATCCATTTTTGAGTTATTTTGTTTCACAGCATAGATGTCATTTCTGTGCCAACACTAACTTGGATCAAGGTGAACATTTTAGTAAGTTTTAAAATCTGACACAGCAAGTGACCATTCAGTGTTTTTCCCAGTCTTGGTTATTTTCAGGCATGTATTCTTCCATATGAATTCAAAAATAATTTTTATCTGGTACCTGATAAAACTCCAGTGGGGTTCAGGTTTCAAGCGCTTTACATTTGCGTGATAGTTTTGGAAAGATGATCATTTTTATATTTTGGTTTCCAAAGATACATATGCACCTCACTTGCTGGATTTGTTCTTCGGGAGTTTATGGTTTTGTTACTTTTGTAAATGGGATATCTTTTTCCTGTATAATTCTCAAGGGTGTGTCATACATCTTATAAAAGCTGTCGTATTTTTCTATTGAGCATGCATCCAGCCACTTGTAGCACTGCTCATCTCTTTACTTTAATATTTCTAGTAGTACTCTGTATGTCTTTTGTCTCTTGATAAAAGAATCATGTTGTCTGCAAATAAATATTTTTTATCTCATCTTTGGTATGTTGTGTCAGTTTCAGGTATAAAGCAAGGTGATTCTGTTATCCATATCCACGTGTCTATTGTTTTCCCAGTCCTTTTCCCATTTAGTATTGAGCATTGATCAGAGTAGTGAGCAGAGTTCCCTATCTATACAGCAGGTCTTTGTTGGTTGTCTGCTTTAAATACAGCAATGTGTGTGTCAATCCCAAACTGCCGATCTATCCCTTCCCCCTGCCCTTCCTCCCTGGTAACCATAAATTCATTCTCTAAGTCTGTGAGTCTGTTTCTCTTTTGTAAATAAGTTCATTTGTATCATTTTTTTTTTTTTGATTCTGCACATAAGCAGATGATTTTGAAATGGATGCCTTGGCAATCAAAGCTTAATGTCAAGCACTTACACTATACCACTAATTAAGCCACTCCAACACTCCACTTCTATTTCTTTCTGTATTCTTGTTGCCTTCTAATATACCACATAGTCTACTTCAGCTAGGAGATCTGGGCAGCACGGACTTATCTGCGGTACAGCTGCTGGGCACAGGATGGGTTTTCAACCTCTTTTTCTCATTTTCGTGTGACACTTAGAACTTACAAATCAGTGTTGACCACTAAAGGACATATCAGTAATTTTTGTTTTACCCTGATTTTAATGGAAGTGTCTTTAGCACTCATTATTTTAAAGTCATGTTCGCTGTTGACTTTGAAAACTGATTACATTGGTTCTAAAATTTTCTTACCTTCTTACTTTGTTTGCTGTTCAGTCGCCAAGTCGTGTCCAACTCTTTGTGACCCCAAGGACTGCAGCACGCCAGGTTTCCCTGTCTATCACCATCTCCTGGAGTTTGCCCAATCTCATGTCCATTGCATTGGTGATGCCATCCAACCATCTCATTCTCCGTCGCCCTCTTCTCCTTCTGCCTTCAATCTTTCCCAGCATCAAGGTCTTTTCCAGTGAGTTGGCTCTTTGCATCAGGTGGCCAAAGGATTGGAACTTCAGCTTCAGCATCAGAATTTCCAGTGAGTATTCAGGGTTGATTTCCTTTAGGATTGACTGGTTTGATCTCCTTGCTGTCCCAAGGACTCAAGAATCTTCTCCAGCACCACAGCTGGAAAGCATCAATTCTTTGGCGCTCTGTCTTCTTTATGGTCCAGCTCTCACAACAGTACATGACTGCTGGAAAGACCATATATATAGCCTTGGTTATACGGACCTTTGTCAGCAAAGTAATGTCTTTTCTTGTAACACACTGTCTGGGTTTGTCATAGCTTTCCTGCCAAGAAGCAATCGTCTTTTAATTTCATGGCTGCAGTCACCATCCACAATGATTTTGGAGCCCAAGAAGAGAAAATCTGTCATTGCTTACACATTTTCCCCTTCTATTTGCCATGAAGTCATGGGGCCAAATGCCATGATCTGAGGTTTTTTTTGTAATGTTTAGTTTTAAGCCGTCTTTTCCACTCTCCTCCTTCACCTTCACCTTCATCAAGAGGTTCTTTAGTTCCTCTTCTTACTTATAGTTTTACTAAGAAAGCTCACCAGAATTTATCCATAACTTTAATCTATTCATGTAATTAAGAAGTTTTCTCTATTCACTTGTTAATTCAAATTTTTGATGTTATTTCTGGAATCCCCTATATATGTTTAACCTTTTGAGCCAGGACTCCTCTCTGGCCTTCATTTCATTGGCATACAGAGGAAAAAAATTACTATATATATACATATATTTACATATTACAGCAATTCCAGGCATGGTTGAGGGGACTCTAAGTCTCTTTCAGGGGATTTGAGAGGACAAAGCTATTTTAAATGTAATGCAGGGACCTCCCTGTGGTCCAGTGATTAAGAATCTGCCTTGCAATGTAGGGGATGTGGGTTTGACCCCTGGTGAGGGAACTAATATCCCACTAATATGCCTTTGGGAACTAATGGGAACTAGTGGGAACTAATATCCCACTAATATCAGGCAATGAAGACCTGATGTAGCCAAATAAATAAATATAAAAAATGATACAGTAATGTTATTGGCTCTTATCAGTCTCATTCTCTAGCAAGTGTACAGTGGAATTCTCCAGAGTCTACATGATGGGTGATACACGTGATGTTGCAATAAAGACTGAAGCAAATATGTGAATTCAACTGCCTTCTATTGAGTCAGGCACTAAAGAAACGTGGGAAAGTGTAAACAATTCTATTCTCATTGAGAAAGTCATTCGGGTAAAGGCTAAAGAAGTAAGAAAAACTGAAGAGAGAGTAAAACAGGATTTAAGAATTGCTGCATATTGCATATTCTTACATGTTAAAAATGCAACTAAAAATGATTTTTTAAAATATTATTCAGTTGTTGGACTGTGTGTTTTTGGAAAATACACTGCTCAGAGAAAGGACCAAGTGGGCTAGGTGGCATTAGTTTTTTCTGTGTCTCTGATCTCCTTCCTTGACCTCCAAAACACGTACATATCCCCATCTTTTTACTGATTTTTTTTGTAATCAGTAGTTTTAAAAATAATGGATTTTTAAAATATTATTATTACATCTCATTCCTCTGTGATTGGCCAGGACAGGCGAGATGCTACAAGATGAGCTGAAGTTCTGAGGCCCTGAGAGTATTCCCACAGGAAGTGGGCAACAATGGAGTGCCCCATTTGTGGAGAACTTGTAAATGATCATAAAGTGGAACTAAAGGTCAATTGCCTTATATTCCCAGTGAGTTAGCTTTTCTAATGAATATCACTGATTACATACTCCTCCCTGATGGACAGTCTAAATAATTAGTATGATCACCTGGAGCAGATTGCTCCCAGGGGCCTGTCCAGGACACGTCCTGACAGTGTGAGGATCATTCAGGGATCCAGGCTTCTTCCACTGAGTGACTCCAGCATCTCTAAGGGCCTTAGGGCTCTCCCAAATCTCTGCATCCAGTGGCAGACATTCTGAAAAGGTCAAAACAATGGAGACATTAAAAACCTCAGTGGTTGCCGGCCGCTGGGAGAGGATAGATGAAGAGGAAAGCGTAGATGGTGGCGAAACTTCTATAGTGTCATGGCAGGTGATTGTTCTTTAGTCGTTCAGTCATGTCCTACTCTTTTGCGACCCCATGGACAGTATGTAGCCTGCCAGGCTCCTCTGTCCATGGGGTTTCCCAGGCAAGAATTCTGGAGTGAGTTGTCATTTCCTTCTCCAGGGGATCTGCCCCACCTAGGGATGAAACTCGTGTCCCCTGCATTGACAGATGGAGTCTTTAACCCTGAGCCACCAGGGAAGTCCCAAATAATGGTAGGTACTTGTCATTATACGCTGGACAAACGCATAAAATGTACAACACCAAGAGGGAACCCTAGTGTAAACTATGGACTTCGGGTGATGATGATGTGTCCCTGTAGTAACAATTAGATGGCCCACTCTGGTTGATGCTGATCATGGGGGAGGTTGTCCATGCCTGTGAGGAGGAGGTATAAGGGAATACTCAGGACTTCCCTTGTAGCTTAGTAGGTAAACAATCTGCCTGCAATGCAGGAGACCAGGGTTCAATCCGTGAGTCGGGAAGATTCCCTGGGGAAGGAAATGGCAATCCACTCCAGTATTCTTGCCTGGAGAATCCCATGGACAGAGGAGTCTGGAAGTCTACAGTCCATGGGGTCGCAAGAGTCGGACACAACTTAGTGACTAAACCACCAACACCTATACTTTTAGCTCAACTTTGCTGTGAACCCAAAACCATGGCAAAAATAAAGTATATATAAATAAGAGGAGAAAAGAGGAAATCATGTTACTACAAACATTCTCTTCAAACAAGGGGAAAAACACATATTTAAGAAAATGCCAATGAACTAGACACTATTTACAGACAGCTGATCAATGACCAGGTAAATCCGAGAATCCACTGTGGGGCAGGGGAAGCTATTAGAACTGATAAGAATTCACGAAGTTAGCTGAATATATGGACAGCATACAAAAATTGATTCCTTTTCTATAAATCAACCATTACCATTACAGAACATCATGGAAAATGAGATAATTAGCAAAAGAAACAATAGTAGCAGCATAAATATCGATATATACCTACCAGAGCTATGCACACATTTAAGTACAAAAATCATGAAACTTTTCTCACTGATATAAACGGTATCTGAATCACAGAGGCACACACTTTGTTCCGAAAGGAAATTTTGAAAAATTAAAAGGTATCAACTATTTTCAAGTGATTCTTAAAAAATACTGTTTGGATCTCTCAAAGTTCGAACATACTCACTTACTGAGCTGAGGGGAGGGTACTGACTTTGGCCCCAGGCTACCTGGGTTCAGGGTTCAAGTTCCAGCTCTGACATTTTCTACTAGTGGGAACACCAGCAAGGTGCTCACCCTCCCAGCCTCCATCTGCACATTTGTCCCAGGTGGCTCAGGTGATAAAGAATCTGCCTGCAATTCAGGAGACTCAGGAGACACGGGTTTGACCCCTGGGTTGGGAAGATTCCCCTGGAGGAGGAAATGGCAACCCACTCTAATATTTTTGCCTGGAGAATCCCATGGACAGAAGTGCCTGGGGGGCTACAGTCCATGGGGTCACAAAGAGTCGGACACAACTGAGGGACTGAGTACACAAAATAAGGTGACACAATATAATATAATCTGTCTTAGGGGAAGTGAATTAATACGGGGAAGTATATCCAGCACAGTGTCTGGCAGTAAATATCAGTTATTACAAAACAAAAGGGTAAATATGTTAAGTACTAAGATAAAGGGAGACACCTTATTCCCAAAATCAAATATCAAACTGAGTCTACCTGACTCTGCCAATAAGGAATGTTTATTTAGCTTAAATGTGAACAAAGAGTGCTTCAAAATTTGACTCTGGTGCCATGGGTATTTCTCCCGGTTAAGATGAGATGGCTTGTTTTCTTGTTTTATGGCCACATCTAAGTGACTGTTGTTGTGATTTTAAAGTCCTAGACATTGAGTTTTGTAGCTAAAGGTGTAGGAGGTGGTGGATGGGGACTGCTTTACCTACCCCAAGTCGCACAAGGTCTCTGGATTCCTGTTCTCAGCGGTGCACTCTGGCCACATTTGTCCCTTCTGCTTGAGGTTGAAACCCCAGGGCTCCTCTAAGGATTCGGTCTTCTAACTGATCAACACATACCAAGAGGATCAAAACTCTTGAGAGGTCACTTCTCGATCGTAACATCCACACATTCTTCTACCATACAGACATGTGTGGTCACACTGACTCTCCTGTCCTTTCACAGTCACTGTTGCTCCATTTTACCAAAGACAGAGGACATGCTGTCGTCCATCAGAATCTTCGTACAGGCCATTGACTCGGATGTACAAATCTCCAGACGTCTCACACACACACACACAGCAATTCATTTTGTGGTATAGACATTTTTTTCTATAGAAGGTGGTTTCTAAATCCTTGCTCTTCAGAAAATCAAAGGAGGACCCAATTTAGCCTGGATGATAAATCATTAAGAATAAATGTGAGAGAATTCCCTGGTGGTCCACTGGTTAAGAATCCACCTGCCAATTAAGGAGACATGGGTTCTATCCCTGGTCCGGGATCTATGATTCCCACATGCTCAGGGCAACTAAGCCAGTGAACCGCAAGTACTGAAGCCCACCCACCCTAGAGCCTGTGCTCCAAGACAAGAAAAGCCACCACAATGAGAAGCCTGTGTGCCACAACTAGAGAGTATCCCCCGGGGCTGGGGCAACTAGAGAAAGCCCACGAGCCACAACAGAGATCCAGTGAAGCCATTAATTAAAAAAGAATAAATTAAAATATTTGAGTGATATATTACAATGACATATTTAACCTATAGCTCAAAGAAATTTAAAAAAAAATGACATCACTACCACAATTTTATTCTTTTCACATCTGCACATTCACGTGACACACATTTTCAGAGTTTAGATCTAAAAAAAAGTGAAAAACATGAATAAAATTGCCTCATTTAGCAATAATTGATATTATCTGTGGATCCGACAGATCATGCTCATGCTCACGTGTGTCTGACACTTACCAACCCCATGGACTCTAGCCCACCAAACTCCTTTGTCTATGTGATTTCCCAGGCAAGAATACTGGAGTGGGTTGCCATTTCCTCCTCCAGGGGATCCTCTGATCCAGGGATTGAACTCACATCTCCTGTGTCTCCTGCATGGCAGGTAGATTCTTTGGCTGCTGAGCCATCAGGGAAGCCCTTATTATCCGTGGATATACAAAATCAAAGAAGGTTCTCTCTCTGCTCATTGAGAGGCACTTGATAATAACATTTTATGTCATATATTTAAGAAGTATCAAAAATATATATGCTGGGTCTTTATCTCAAGTTATAAACTTCTCTGCTGGTACACAAAACACCAAAATGTTTTACCCTGTAAACTCCTCAAAGCTGTTTTTCACTTCTTCCCTTGTCATTGTGCAAGGTTGTCCCTACAAGGTTTATGCCCTAAGGTTCATCAAGGAGATGTGTGTGCTGAGGTATCCCTACCTACTACTCCCACAGGCCGCCACTCTCCTACACCTAGCGCATCTCAGACTTCTTGCTACAAGCTGTGAGCTGCAGAGGGAGGCCCAGGATACAGAAAAGGCCACTGGGCATCAGAGATGTCTTTCTTCACCTTATTCACCAACTCTTACCTTGAAGTGTGGTCCTCTCATGCATCTCTTTTCTGTGTCCTTATGTAAGTAGAAGAAGGTAGGTAAATATTAGAAATGCCTGGTTTGCTCCTGAATTCCTCAAACAGTTTCTCATTGTATGCACTGTGCTCATTGTGAGCTTCAAAATGCTGATAATCCGGTCCAGGTACCAGTGGGACACAACCCAGAGCCTGGGGACTCTTCATCTGCTTGTAAATTCACCTCATACACCATTATCCATCAGTGGGGTACTCTTATGACCCAGCTCTATCAGGCACTCTCCCTCGACAGTATAAGGCCTCCTCTTTCGAGAAGGCCTAAGTTGTTTTCATCCCAATACATTTTGCCTCTAGAATAAAAAATTTAACTTCATGGTTGGAAATAATTCCAAGTTTACAGAAATGTTGCAATGATGAATACGCTATTAACAGAAGAGCATCTGCATACCTTTACCAGGATCCTCTTATTGTTGACATGTTACTCTATTTTAGTTTCAGTTAGCTGCTCAGTCGTGTCCAACTCTGTGCGACCCCATGGACTGCAGCACGCCAGGCCTCCCTGTCCATCACCAACTCCTGGAGTTTACTCAAACTCATGTCCATCGAGTCACTGATGCCATCCAACCATCTCATCCTCTGTCATCCCCTTCTCCTCCTGCCTTCAATCTTTCCCAGCATCAGGGTCTTTTCAAATGAGTCAGCACTTCCCATCAGGTGGCCAGTGTATTGGAGTTTCAGTTTCAGCATCAGTCCCTCCAATGAACACCCAGGACTGATGTCCTTTAGGATGGACTGGTTGGATCTCTTTGCAGTCCAAGGGACTCTCAAGAGTCTTCTCCCAACACCACAGTTCAAAAGCATCAGTTCTTTGGGGCTCAGCTTTCTTTGTCTAGAACTAATGACGGAGGAAAGAGACAGAACAGGCTCCATCTTGAAAGCAGGGCTCCATCTTGGGCCAGGCCGTGGACTTTGAGCTATATGCCCAGTATCTATGGAAACGACATACCAACTGGAAAACCAGACCAATCCCGCCTGCCCCCCCCCCCGCCCCACCATGGAAGAGCCCCAGGGCTTGTACCTAGACTCTCTATCCACCTAAAAGAATACCCTAATTATCTGTGTAACTGAATAGAATCATAAATTCTATTATGCTTATTGGGGTATGACCACAGGCCTATTGATAATTGTCCACTGTTAACTACCTAGGCTTAAGGCATACGAATCACTGGTTTAAGGCATATGAATCTCGGGTTAACTTTGACTGTATCTGTCTTTTCCTTTGTTCAGACTAGTTTCAGAGAATTTGGGGAGGTGGGTTTGGGCACATACACTTAGGGTATACACAAACTGGTCGGGGTCCTTGGCTAAGATGAGACTGCCTTGTGCCCGCCGGTACAATAAACTGCACTCCACTATCTGCAGTGTCCTTCTGAGTGAGTTTGTTTCCTGGAATATGTGGCTACAACATTTGGCGCGTTGGCTGGGAAACTCCTCACTTTGAGGAGACAAGTCCTATTTGGGACTACTCCGAGGTCTTGTGGCTCAAATTTTCTAGAAGCAGGAAGGCGCTTCCCCCTTCTGGAAGGATTCTGTTTCTCAATGCCCGGACTTTTCACATTAGCAGGTAGTGGACGGCAGCAGGGGGACTGAGTGCTCAGGTGAGGAGGAACCCACCCGGTAGGGTGGAAGAGGGGGCCTGATCACCCCCCCTGGGAGGAATTAGAAGGGGCACAGACCCTCAGGAGCCTGGAATAGGCAGGTGGCAGCGATTGCTTGGTACACAGGTCGACGAGCGTGCTAGGGCTTAGGAAGGAAATTTGTGTAGGTCATTTAGGAGGTGGTGTCCATGCTGTCTTGGGGAAAATTATTACCAAACGATCACCAGGGGATTGTTAGGAGAAGAAACTTGGTCTTTGTATGCTCGTATTCTGCCCTCCCCATGGAGGTGACCCATCTGCTGTGAAGTTCTTGACCCCCTAGGAATTGTCAGGCTAGAAGGAGGGGGATACATTAGTGAGTACGAATTGGCTTTTCCAGAGACGGCCTGGGACGTGGGCTATTTAACCCATCTGTGTTTTCATCCGTGCTTGATCAAGCCCACCAAGGAAGAACGGACTTTAAAAGTTAAAGGAGAAACAGTCTTGGACCATGTGGTGTTCTGGTTCAGCCATGCTGACCGGCAGGTGAAGACAGGCCGATCCTCCTTCTCCCTCTGGGATCTGGCAGGTAAGGCTCTTCTCACCCCAATTGGGAAGGAGGCAGAATGGCAATTTAAGTGTTTCATTGAGTGGAAATATCAGAAGTACATAGGGTACCGAGAACTTTGTAGACAGAACGAAAAGGAGAAGTAGGAGAAGGTCCGAGAAGGTAAGCAAGATGGGGGGAAGTGAATCTAAGGCAACTGTATTGGAGTGCGTGATTAAAAATTTAAAGAAGGGATTTGCAGGAGACTATGGGGTGAAGATGATGCCTAACTGCCTCCACATACTCTATGAGGTTGAATGGCCCCCTATGGGAGTTGGATGGCCACCAGAGAACACCATGAATTTAAAAATAGTGAAAGCAGTCTATACAGTAGTCACAGGAGAGCCAGGACACCCATATCAATACCCATATATTGACTCATGGCTAAGGTTAGCTCAAGACCCTCCCACTTGGACAAGGTTCTGTATCTAGAAGGGAAAGGGAAAAATATTAATGGCACAAAAACTGACTGATGATAAAACAGGAAATTCTACAGGATTTGGACGGGGATGACCTGACCCCTCCACCACACTGGATAATGACACGCCTGCCTCCCAGTGCTCCTCCAGGACTGGAGGCCGCCTTAATGCCCCATCCAGGGCCGGGTGAAGTTCCTGCAGCAGCCGCTGCTCTTCTGTAGGTCTCCCGGAGATCGTAGAGCCACCATTTTGGCAGGCTCCGGTCAAAATGGAGACCTCTGGTCAACACCCCTGGAATTCCACCTCAGCTGGACCTCCCAGATTGTATCCACCTCTCCCGGTGAGTTCCGATGGGAAGGGGGGAGAAAACACAGCAATTAGACAGAGGCTGCGCTCCGCCAAGGAATAGGGGGTAAGAACCCCACTACAGATGCCCCTCAGAGAGCTACAACGGCCTCTGGTTCAGGACGCAGGTGGGCACCACCATCAGCCCCCTGTAGCCTATTAGTACCAGCCATTTTCCTCTACGGATACATTAAACTGGCAGAGACATATTCCACCATACTCGGGGGAGCCACAAGCTGTGATTAGGCTAACACAGACTATTTTTTTAACCCACCGCCCTACATGGGATGACATAATCCAATGACTAGTCTCCCTTTTCAGCCCTGAGGAAAGACAGAGGATCCTAATTGAGGTCAGAAAATGGTTAAGAGAAATGGCACCTGAGGGGACTGTAAACCTGAGTGGGGGTCAGAACTAGCCGCCCCCGATGAGAGGCCCCATTGGGACTGTGACCCAGAGGGAGGGAGGGGCCACCTGGAGAGAGATCTGGCGGCTACTTTACAAGGTCTCAAGAGGGGGGCCCGAAAACCTATGAGTATCGCAAAGCCCACCGAAGTGATTCAAAGGGAAAGCGAATCACCTTCTGAGTTCTACGAAAGACTGTGCGGGGCCTGTAGACTTTATATGCCAATAGATCCAGAGGCTGATGGGCAGCCTTTGTGTCTTAAGCCTACCCCAAAAATGTCAGATGGGGGGACACCAAATGACTCATGAATTTTTATACATCCCTGAATGCCCAGTACATTTATTGGGAAGAGACTTGCTGTCTAAATTGGAGGCACGAGTGACCTTCCCCCACGAAAGACCCACTGTTCGAGTGGGCTCAACCACCTATTTATTCTTCCTCTTGGTAACCTCTCAAGATGAATGGAGGTTGCACCATCTCCCGGAAGGGAAACCGGATGGGCTAAACAGTCGAGAGAGAGAGTTAACGCAACAATTCCCTGAGGTCTGGGCAGAAGACAAGCCCCCCAGGCTTGCAAAACAAGTCCCACTGGTAATAGAACTCAAACCTGGTACAATTACATTGGCACCTGCCTTGGGCCTGCCTGACCTTGCTAAGCTGTTGACTCTTCCCCCCCCCCCCCCATTTATTTTTATTAGTTGGAGGCTAATAACTTTATAATATTGTAGTAGTTTTTGCCATACATTGACATGAGTCAGTCATGGATTTACATGTGTTCCCCATCCCGATCCCCCCTCCCAGCTGTTGACTCTTTACGTGACTGAAAAGGACAAGGTGGCTATGGGATTGTTGTCCCCAGATTTTGGGGACAGGGGACAGACCCGTGACTTATCTCCCGAAACGGCTGGTCAGTGTTGCCATTGGGTGGCCGGGATGCTTACGGGCAGTTGCTGCAGTTGCCTCACTGGTAAGGCAACCAAGCTGACTTTAGGCCAAGCTTTGATCGTAAAAGTCCCACACGAGGTCAACACTCTCCTGCGAGGGGACCCCATAAATGGCTGCCAACATCCCAGATTACTCAGTACCAGGGACTGTTGTGTGAGAACCCCCATGTTACTACTGAGCCTTGTCAGGCCCTGAATCCGGCCACTCTCCTTCCTGTGGGAGAAGGTGGGCCCTCACATGATTGCAAGGAAATCCTAGAAGTTTATGCCAGCAGACCTGCCTTATGCATACCTTCTACCGGGACAACAGATATTATGATTAAAGTAGAAGCCTTGACTAATTTCACAAAACAGGCCCTGCTAGATAGTGCTAAAGCCATCCAAGCCTTAAATGAAGAACAAATCCAAATGAGAAAAGTGGTAATTCAAAACGGAATGGCTTTGGACATGCTCACAGCTGCTCAAGGAGGGACCTATGCTATAATTAAGGTTAAATGTTGTGTATAGATTCCTGATTTATCTAGCAATGTATCAGCTCCTTTAGATGACATGAAAAACCAGGTAAAACCAGTGTCAAATGAAGACATTCTTTTCTGGACTTCGGTCCTATCTTGGGTGAAGGGTGATTGGCAGAAAACTATATTTACCATTGTTATGGTTGCCTTGATAGTTCTGCTTTGTGGACCCTGCATTTTACAATGTATTATGAACTTTGTAACCCAAAGGTTGGTGTTGTTCTCCCAAACTGGCGGTCAGGGAGCCAGGGTGCAATATATCCCTATGAGTGATGCTCATACTATGAGTTAAGAGCTTCAAGAGAGGGGAATGAAGGAGGAAACAGACAGAACAGGCTCCATCTTGAAAGCAGGGCTCCATCTTGGGCCAGGCCGTGGACTTTGAGCTCTATGCCCAGTATCTATGGAAACGACATACCAACTGGAAAACCAGACCCCAACCCCGATGGAAGAGCCCCAGGGCTCGTACCTAGGCTTTCTGAAGCCTAAAAGAATACCCTAATTATCTGTGTAACTGAATAGAATCATAAATTCTATTATGCTTATTGAGGTATGACCACAGGCCTATTGATAATTGTCCACTGTTAACTACCTAGGCTTAAGGCATACGAATCACAGATTAACTTTGATAGTATCTTTGTTTTCCTTTGTTCAGACTAGTTTCAGAGAATTTGGGGAGGTGGGTTTGACCATGTACACTTAGGGTATGTAAGGTTTTCACAAAAACTTGTCGGGGTTCTCGGTTAAGAGGAGACTCTGTCTTGGGCCTGCCGGTGTAATAAACTGCACTTCACTATCTGCATTGTCCTTTTGAGTGAGTTTGTTTTCCAGATCGTGTGGCTACAACACTAACACCCCAAAAAGATGTCTTTTTCATTATAGGGGACTGGAATGCAAATGTAGGAAATCAAGAAACACCTGGAGTAACAGGCAACTTTGGCCTTGGAGTACAGAATGAAGCAGGGCAAACTCTAAAAGAGTTCTGCAAAGAGAATGCACTGGTCATAGCAAACACCCTCCTCCAACAACACAAGAGAAGGCTCTACCCATGGACATCACCAGATGGCCAACACCAAAATCAAATTGATTATATTCTTTGCAGCCAAAGATGGAGAAGCTCTATACAGTCAGCAAAAACAAGACCAGGAGCTGACTGTGGCTCAGATCATGAACTCCTTATTGCCAAATTCAGATCTAAATTAAAGAAAGTAGGGAAAACCAATAGAGCATTCAGGTATGACCTAAATCAAATCCCTAACAATTATATAGTGGAAGTGAGAAATAGATTTAAGGGACTAGATCTGATAGACAGAGTGCCTGATGAACTATGGACAGAGGTTCATGACATTCTATAGGAGACAGGGAGCAAGACCATCCCCAAGGAAAAGAAATGCAAAAAAAGCAAAATGGCTGTCTGAAGAGACCTTAGAAATAGCTGTGAAAAGAAGAGAAGTGAAAAGCAAAGGAGTTAAGGAAAGATATACCCTTTTTTTTTTTTTTTTAAGATATACCCATTTGAATGCAGAGTTACTCTATTTACATCAGTATAAAATCTCTTTTGGAGAATTCTATTCAACACTGTGGTTCAGTGGTAAAGAATCATCCTGGGATGCAGGAGACGCCTGTTCAGTCCCTGGGTGGGAAAGATCCCCTGGAAGGAAATGGCAAGTCACCCCAGTATTCTTATCTTCACTTAGCAGGGTCACAAAAGAGTTGGACACGACTTAGCGACTAAACAACAAAAACTCAACAATGACTTGGGCCAAAGGTCTCAATTTATGGGAGAAATTTTCCAATAGGTATGCAAAGTCTTAAACATCCAGTTACATCATATGTCCCATGCCAACTCCAGAGCTTTGGCACAGTCTTGTACAAATCCAGTGGCAAAACAAGGGCTGAGAAAAATTACATAAATCCCTCTCTATGTCACAATGAACACGCAGGCTATATTTGAATGAATCTGGGGCTCTCTCTCCATATGGAACTGTCATGAGTCCATGAGATTTCCAGGTGGTACTCCAGCAATTTTCTTCCACTACTAGAGGACACTTAGATATCAAGGACTTCCCTTCCGCCCTAAGTTTCTTTTCAGCAGGAGTCAAGACTATCAATATCTACAAATAACAAATGCTGGAGAAGTGAAAAGCAAAGGAGTTAAGGAAAGATGGGAGAAAAGGGAACCCTCCTCCAGTGTTGGTGGGAATGTAAATTGGTGTAACCACTGTAAGGTACAGTTCCGGTGAGGCAGAAAAGGAAAGATGACCTCAGCAGAAGTAGGTTACCTTTATTCAGGCAAGGAGGGGCAACAGTCTGCCTAACGACCAGGCTGAGCGCTGAGAGGGATCAGGGAGGCTTCATACTTATAGGGAGGTTTGTGGAAGCGATAAGGCGGGATATTTTGAGTATTCTTTTGTTGAGATGACATTTGTAGTTGGGCAGGGGGTGATAATTCTTCTGGGCGGGTGTAGGGGGTGGAAGGTTCCGGACAGGGGGCAATAAGTCCCAGATAGATGCAACCGGCCTGGAGCATCAGGGTGGAACTAAAGTTCTGTTTTGCTTTCTCCGAAGTTAGATGATTCAGCAAGGGGCCTTTGAGACTGTTGTTCTCTTTTCTAGGCCCAAAAGACTCCTTCAACCACTATGGAAATAGGGCTTCCCAGGTGGTGCTAGTGGTAAAGAACCCGCCTGCCAATGCCATAGACATAAGAGACACAGGTTCAATCTCTGAGTCGGGAAGATCCCCTGGAGAAGGGTATGGCAACCCACTCCAGTGTTCTTGCCTGGAGAATCCCATGGACCGAGGAGCCTGGCGGGCTACAATCCTTAGGGTCGCAAAGAGCAGGATATGACTGAAGTGACTTAGCATGCACAGACTATGGAAAATGGTATGAAGTTTTCTCAAAAAACTAAAAATAGAGTTGCTATATGATCCAGCAATCCCACTCCTGGGCATATACCCAGATAAAACTGTAATTCAAAAGATAGATGCACCCCTACGTTCATAGCAGCACTAGGCTTGAATAGCCAAGACATGGGAACAGCCTAGAAGTCCATCGACAGATCGATGGATAAAGTATTTGGAATGGATTACTACTAAACCATAAAGAGAATGAAATAATGCCATTTGCAGCAACACAAACAGGCCTAGAGATTATCATACTCAGTGAAGTACATCAGAAAGAGAAAAATAAATACCATATGCTATCACTTATGTGTGAAATCTAAAATATGACACAAATGAACTTATCTACAAAGCAGAAACAGACTCACAGGCATAGAGAACAGACTCATGGTTGCCAAGAGGGAGAGGTTGGAGAAGGGAAGGACTGGGGGAGCGTGGGGTTAGCAGGTGCAAACTATTATATATAGAATGGATAAATGACCAGATCCTACTTTATAGCACAGGGAACCATATTCAGAACCTTGCGATAAACCATAATAGAAGAGAATATAAAAAGAATGTGCATGTATAATTGAATCACTTTTATAGCAGAAACTAATCAACATTGTAAATCAGCTGCACTTCAGTAAAATAAATCTAAAAAAAGATTGACAGATCAAGGTGGGAATTGTTCAAATACATCTGTTCTTCCTGGGGGACAGATGTTACGGGAAGCAATTCCAGAGGGTGAGCTGCCTTGCAGGAATGGAGCCAGGTGCTAACGACGCTTCCTGTCCCTCCCTCTGTCAGTGAGGGCAGCTGGCGTGTCCTTGAGGTATATGCCCCTTATTGAACAGGTGCAGGAGACCCCTGGGGACAACAAGTCACCACCCCATCACAGGTCCCTCCCTAACAAAGGAGTTCGAACCCTCTGCAAACACAGGTGTTAGTCTAGGGAGGAAAGCAGTTACCCTGTGGCATCAGCAACAGGCTGAATAAAGTTGCTTTTGAATTGGAAGAAACTATGGAGAATGAATGGGCTAAGCATGGATCCTCTTATTCATTAAATGTGTTTATCACATTGTGGGCAACAAGCCATCAGATGCAAACTCTTCTGAGGAGACACAAGTGGCCTCCAAGTGGCCGAACACCAGACGAAGACCAGGTGAAGACTCTGCAGCTTACAGTCGCGGTGTACCTGGCAGGGTGTCTCTGTTTTCTCAGCTCCAGAGTTGTTTGCTCTGCTCATCACTTTGTTGCTATAACTGAAGGTGACGAGTTACATATATAGACTCTCTTGAAAACTGCCTTCTTGAGAGCTTTTCCAGTGGAAGACACTGATGAGAGTTTGAAGGTGGGAAGAGGGAAGATGTCATTTTTTTTTCCAGTTTTGACATCATATCTCGCAATGGTTGTAGAAGCAGTGTGTGTGGTACCCACAGCAAGCCAGCCATGGCACCGTCTGCAGCAGTGGCCGCTCTCGTGTATGGGCTCCTGGTTTCTTGCTCCGGTAGCTTGCTTCCAAGTGAGCCTCAGCTTCACCTACAGTCATGAGATCTGGCAACACCATTTTTCTTTTTCCCTTCCAGTTCTAGGGAGGGTAGTGTCTTCTAAGCAATCATCAATCATTGAGCACCCTTGTATTCTCCCTCCTTCCTCCTTTTTTTTTTTTTTTGGTTTCTCCAGCTCTTCAAACACCTTTATTATCAATTTCTTGATGAACTTCTTCCTGTTCAATATACCTAGAGTGTTTTCTATTTCTTTTATTGGACACTTACTGACAAACACTGGAAAAGGATACATATAGCTCAGATAATTGTTGTTTAGTCGCTCAGTCACGTCTGACTCTTTGTGACCCCATGGACTGTAGCCTGCCAGACTCCTCTGTCCCTGGGACTTCCCCGGGCCAGAATACTGGAGTGGGTTGCCATTTCCTTCTCCAGGGTATCTTTCAGACGCAGGGATTGAACCGGTGTCTCTACCATTGCAGGCAGATTCTTGACCACTGAGCCAGCTGGAAAGCCCGCTCAGATGATTACATGCGTGAAAATCATAACTTGCAGGGTTACGAAAGGGAAGCAAGAAGCCCCATCATGGATGGGACTGTGGGTCACACTGACTGTCAGATAACACAAGTAAAGTGTCAACAAACTGTAAGGCCCTATAGTTCTGCAATCTCTGAGCGAATACTCTGGCATCTTCAAAAGCATGCGATTACCACCATTACCAATACTTTAGAAAATTTGCTAATCTATGGCTCATTTGATAATTGATACAATATGATATCTTGTGATATTGTATCAGTTCAATCTCATCTGGCATCCTTGTAACTTAATGTACACAAAGGAAATAAATCAGTTGCATAATTGTTTACTACTGTCTTCTATGGTGGAACACAGTTTTTAGTACTCCTAATTGATATTCATATTTTTCTTCTAGTTTTATTGAGACATAATTGACCTACAGCACTGTGTAAGTTTAAGGTGTAGAGCATAATGATTTGACTCACATACATCATGAAACGATGACCACAGTAAGTTTAGGGAACATCATTTATCTCATACGGATGCAACATTAAAGCAATGGAAAAATTTTTTTCCTTGTGATGAGAGCTCAGGATTTCCTCTTTCAACCACTTTTGTATATGACATTGTTGCTCTTGTTGTTTGGTTGCTAAGCTGTGTCTGACTCTTTGTGACCCCATGGAATGTAGCCCACCATGCTCCTCTCTCCATGGGATTTTCCAGGCGGGAATACTGGATGGATTGCCATTTCCTTCTCCAGGGATTCTTCCTGACCCAGGGACTGAACTCGTGTCTGTTGCATCTCCTGCATTGGCAGGCTGATTCTTTACCAATGAACTGCCAGGGAAGCCCTCATATATAACATACAACAATGCTAATTATGTTTACCATGCTGTACCTTACATCCCTGGTTCATATTTGTCTTATATATAGAAGTTTCTACCTTTTGACTACCTTCAACTCCTTCCCTCACAACACTGCTTCTGGTAACCACAAAGCAGATCTCTTTTGTATAAGTTTGCATATTTGTTTTTGAAGTATGATTGACCTGCAACACCATGTTAGTTCCTGGTATGCACGCAGTGTTTCAGCATTTCTGTGCATTTCAAAATGATCACCGTGATAAGTCTGGTTGTTGATTTTCACCCTCCAAAGACACTACATGATTAGTGACTATGTTCCCCACTGCACATTTCATACCCATGACTTGTTTATGTTGTAACTGAAAGTTTGTACCTCTTAGAGAACGGGTGGTTGCCAGAGGGGAGGAGGGTGTGGGGCAGACAGACATACAAGTGGGTGAATAAGAGGCACAGACTTGCAGTTATGAAGCACCACATATTGAGCAATGACAGAGAGAACTGGGGTGGGTACCTGTCCCATTCTGGTTATGTGGTGTTTCTACTTTCATCCTTCACTATTCTCAGCTTTAATATTTATCATCCTACCCTGAACCTCGATTCCTGTTTTGTACCCAAAACTCCTGTCTCTAAAGGATTGTCTCCAGCACATGACTGGACTTCAGCTTCCTCTTGATTTGTTTCTCAGTAGATTTCATTCTATCTGTCCTCTGCCTACCAGGAAATCTTAAACACTTGTCTTTGTCGCGTTCCTTTTTCTACCCCACTCTTGAGTTTACTTTGTTCTTTTGCTGTTGTTTTAATATCATTTTTGTTATGCTTGGGGATTGCCAAGAAGGTTGAGTAGAGGTTAAACTTACACTCTGTGTTCTTGATCCGATCTCAGATGTTGTGTTTAATTCTTACTGTGTTCAGGTGCTTTGATTGATACATAATAGATATTTGTGAACTTGTGGTGGCAAATGAAGGTCAATGTTCTTTTAAAGCAAATATAACTCCCTCTGAATCTCCTTTTGACAACTATTTTTGTACTGAGATGACCTAATTTCCTGTGAATGATGCTAGTGAGAAAGGTAAAGATAGTTCCAGAGAAGGAACTATAGCAATAGCAGGGAAATAATACCAGTATTGTTAAAGGTGAAAATCAAGGCCAGCTTTCCATATTCTAATTTTGAATTTGTCTATCAGTAGAGCTTCCCTGGTGGCTTAGGTGGTAAAGAATCTACCTGCCGATGTAGGAGACCCTGGTTCGATCCTGGGGTCTGGAAGATCCCCTGGAGAAGGGCTTGGCAGCCTACTCCAGTATTCTTGCCTGGAGGATCCTGTGGACAGGGGGAATCTGGTGGGCTAAGTCCATGGGGTTGCAAAGAGACTGAGCAACTAAGCATGCACACACACATGCAGGACACCACTAATCTTTTAGTTATTTAATAAATGGAGATGCACTTTATTAACAAGGAAATCCTAGGAATTAAATAGCAGTATATATGTGAAACACTTAGCACTGAGATTATCACTTCAGGGAGAACCATAATCCAGACAGTGTCGTGTGTGGGTGCTATGTCGCTTCAGTTGTGTCTGATTCTGTGCAACCCTATGGACTGTAGCCCGCCAGGCTCCTCTGTCCATGGGATTCTCCAGGCAAGAATACTGGAGTGGGTTGCCATTTCCTCCTCCAGGGGATCTTCCCGACACTGGGATCGAACCTGAATCTCTCATGTCTCCTGCATGGGCAGGCAGGTTTTTACCACTAGTGCCACCTGGGAAGCCCCCAGACAGTGGCGGTCCTCTGCAAGTGAGACACCTTTGATCCTCACTTCCTCTTTAGTTTCACCACCAACGTGATCATTTAGAGACAGGCATTAAATACACCTGACATGGTCATGCAGTGCTCTCGAGAAGAGCTGGTCAGTTGTATTATTTTGGCTGCATTGGGTCTTCATTGCTGTGCACGGGCTTTCTCTACTTGCAGTGAGAGAGATTCTCATTTCAGTGGCTTCTCTTGTAGAACATGGGCTCTAAGACATATGAGCTCAGTAGTTGCAGCTCCTGGGCCCTAAAGCACAGGCTCCAAAGTTGTATGGCATGGGATTAGTTGCTCAGAGGCGTGTGGAATCTTCCTGGACCAGGGATCAAACCCATGTTCCCTGCATTGGCGGGCAGATTCTTATCCCCTGAGACCCCAGGGAAGTCCTGGTCAGTTGTTTTGAACAAGTACAAATCCAAGTGAAAGTTTTACTTCCTTTTAGTGACTGACCATTGCATTCAGGAGTGTAACATAAAGGCTCCTTCTAGTGACCAGCAGTATACATACTGCGAGTGTTCAGGGAGATCCCAGATTCTATGTGAAATGGCACCACCTGGAGGTTCAAAGCTTACAGTTGCAGAGGCAATGAATCTGCCATCTGGTTCTATTAATTTACCATTGCTCAGTTCAGTTCAGTTGCTCAGCTGTGTCCGATTCTTTGTTACCCCATAGACTGCAGCACACCAGGCTTTCCTGTCCATCACCAACTCCTGGAGCTTACTCAAGCTCATGTCCATTGAGTCGGTGATGCTATCCAACCATTTCATCCTCTGTCATCTCCTTCTCCTCACGCCTTCAATCTTTTCCAACATCAGGGTCTTTCCAGGGTCTTTTCCAATGAGTCAGTTCTTTGCATGAGGTGGCCAAAGTATTGGAGTTTCAGCTTCAACATCAGTCCTTCCAATGAATGTTCAGGACTGATTTCCTTTAGGATTGGCAGCTTGGATCCTTGCAGTCCAAACAACTCTCGAGAGTCTTCTCCAAACCGCAATTTAAAAGCATCAATTCTTTGGTGCTCAGCTTTCTTTACAGTCCAACTCTCACATCCATACATGACTACTGGAAAAACCACAGCCTTGACTAGACAGACCTTTGTTGGGAAAGTAATGTCTCTGCTTATTAATATACTGTCTAGGTTTGCCATAGCTTTTCTTCCAAGGAGCAAGTGTCTTTTCATGTCATGGCTGCAGTCACCATTTGCAGTGATTTTGGAGTCCAAGAAAATAAATTCTGTCACTGTTTCCATTGTTTCCCCATCTATGTGCCATGAAGCGATGGGGCCGGATGCCATGATCTTCTTTTTTTGAATGTTGAATTTACCTTGTTTTGTTGTTGTGGGATTTACAATTTTTGGATGTTGAATTTACCATTGATTGAGCCTATAAACTGTGCTGCACAAGGCAACAAAGGGAGAAAAATATCAAGCTTGCTGTTTGCAAGATGTGCAGCTGGAAGAAGGGTTAAAGCAAATGACAGGAGGGGACGCTGTTAATATTGGATGTTGTTGTTTTATTAGTTGCTTGGTCGTGTCCAACTCTTGGGACCCCATGGACGGTAGCCTGCCAGGCTTTTCTGTCCGTGGGATTCTCCAGGTAAGAATACTGGAGTGGGTTGCCATTTCCTTCTCTAGAGGATCTTCCCGACTCAGGGATCAAACCTGGGTCTCCCGCATTGCAGGCAGATTCTTTACCACCTGAGCCACCAGGGAAGCCCCTAACCTTGTTTATTTTTACTAACATCGGATGTATTTTAGTAAAATAAATGAGGTTTAAACCAACACTAAGCCATTTGTTTGGAAGGTCGGGGACGACAGGGTCTTTAATAAAATGATCTCCTTTTTGGCCAGGCAAATGCTCTCAGAATGGAAGAGAATGTTCCATCAGTGGTTTCCTGAGGTTCAGATAAGCTGATAAGTAGAAGTTGTGTCTTTAGTTCACCGAAGTCAGCCAAGTCCCAAGTATGGGGACTCCTTCCAGAAGGAGATGGCAAGCTGCCTTAGATCAGACCTCAAAATATGATCCTCACTCCAGCACCCTCAGTATCACCTGATGTTTGAAATGCAGCTTCTTGGACCTCACCTCAGAGCTACTGATGAGAAACCCCAAGGGCAAACCCAACAGTTTCATCAAGACCTCTAGGTGATTCTGATGCAAATTGTATTTGAGAAACACAGCCCTGGAGCATCTCCCATTTGCTGGCAAACAGAACTTAATTGCTTATTTCCTGGAACACTGGTTCCTGCTAAGAGTCAAGACAACACATACTTACGTAAAAACTAAAGAGAACGTGATGATCAGACCCTGGAGCACTCCACCTGGATCGCTCACTGACCAGACACCTCGGGCTCTGTCCCTCACCTCCTTCATTAGGGCTGAAACATGTCCTCTTCCGTGAGGCTTTTCCTGTACATCCTAATAGTTTTACTGAAGTAAGGGAATGGCAACCCACTCCAGTATTCTTGCCTGGAGAACTCCATGGACAGAGGAGCCTGGCGGGCCCCAGTTCATGGGGTTGCCAAAAGTCAGACACGACTGAACAACTAACACTACACCACTGCTATAGCTGATTTACAAAAAAATATTAGTTTCAGGTGCTGGCCACCCTAATTAAAACCACAAAACCACCCTACCTCCTGCCTTATTTTTTCTCTATTGTATTTATCACCTTGTACTTTAAATTTTACCTCTTTAGTTCGCTTATTGTTTTGTTCCTCTCAATAACATATAAGCTTTGTGAAGACAAGGATTTTGGTTTGTTTTCTTTACTGATGTATCCACTGTGGCTTACATGAAACACATGTTCAACAAGAGGTTTTATGCACGAATGACTGTGACTGCAGGGAGGAACCAGTCAAAGGATGATTGATGAGGGAAGTAGGCTCCAAGTAGGAGATGATGAGGAAGTAGCAATGGAATCGAAGAGAAGGTGGGTTCCAGAGTCCGGGTTCAAAAAAAGAACCATCAACAAAGGAAAGGGAACTCCAGTGTGACCTGACTTTCCCTGCACCATGTATGTGCTCTCTAGGAGCTAGATTTACTGTGAAATGGGAGCGGGGTGGGGGGGGTGGGGGGAGGCAAAAAGCAGAAGCACTGAGGTTTGGAGGCAAAGAAGTGATTCCCGTCCCTGGGGCACAAAGCCTTCTCTAGGAGGGGACCCAGCATTCCCGCTGACCTTGAGGTACTTAGGAATACCACTCCCAGAAGCACTTGGGTTGCGAGTTCACATTCTTGCTCCTGTGACACCTTGGGACTGGCCTCCACGTCCTACCGGTCCCTAAGGCGTGTCCAGGCTGCCAGCAGGAGCCCAGATGGCTGAGGTAGGTGGGCTCCGATGCTGGGACATACGCAGTGAACACCAGAGACTCACTGCTCGAGCCTTTAAACACTGTCCACTGCCAGTCCAGTCACGCAGGGGATCTTGGCCTTCCTGATTCTCACTCTGGGACTCCTCACCCTGCTGAGTGTCCTCCAGGTCAGATGCCTCCTGCCAGCAGAACATGGGTTACCCTGACCTTCTCAGCTCCATTTGACCTCTGGGTCATCGCCCCAGGAAATCCCTTATTGGATATAGAAGATGCGTTGTGCTTAGCCGCTCAGTCGTGTCTGACTCTTTCCGACCCCACGGACTGCCGCTCCTCTGTCCAGGGGGATTCTCCAGGCAAGAATGCTGAAGAGGGCTGCCATGCCTCCTCCAGGGGATCTTCTCAACCCAGTGATCAAACCCAGGTCTCCCTCACTGAGGATGGATTCTTTACCATCTGAATCACCAGGGAAGCCAGGAGACAAAATACTAACCATGTGCCTGGGCTTTAGGGACAGAGACCTGAACTGGAATGTGACTACATCATCTACTCGCTGTGTGATTTTTAACCCTAAGCCTGTTTACTACTCTGTAAAACGGGCATATTTAACTTACACGCAGAAAGGTTGTTGAAAGGTTGTTGCTGAGCTGTGAAAGATGCCGGGATTCTTGGCCTCTGCAGGAGAGGAATTCAATCCTGGGCCAGTGATGAGGCTTGATCACTCAGAGCCTTTGTGTAATAGTTTTATTAAAGTATAGAGAAAGGTTCTGACATAGACATCAGAAGGGGGCAGAAAGAGTGCTCCCCTGCTAGTCTTTAGCTGGGTGTTATATAGCGACTAGCCATCTGCTAATTAGAGAAAGGAAACGTCTCAAAACTCAGAGACTGGCATCAGGCCCCTCAACCACAACATGCAAATTGAGATAACACTGACACAAGGTCAGGATGCCAGGCTTCAACAGTACGTGAATCGTGAGCTTCCAGGTGTTCCAGCTGGATTTAGAAAAGGCAGAGGAACCAGAGATCAAATTGCCAATATCCATTGGATCACTGGAAAAGCAAAAGAGTTCCAAAACAACATCTATTTCTGCTTTCTTGACTACGCCAAAATCTTTGACTGTGTGGATTACAACAAACTGTGGAAAATTCTTAAAGAGATGGGAATACCAAACCACCTGACCTGCCTCCTGAGAAATACGTGTGCAGGTCAAGAAGCAACAGTTAGAACTGGACATAGAACAACAGACTGGTTCCAAATTGGGAAAGGAGTACATTAAGGCTGCATATTGTCACCCTGCTTATTTAACTTATATGCAGAGTACATCATGCAAAATGCCAGGCTGGACGAAGCACAAGCTGGAATCAAGATTGCCAGGAGAAATATCAATAACCGCAGATATGCAGATGATACCACTCTTATGGCAGAAAGTGAAGAAGAACTAAAGAGCCTCTTGATGAAAATGAAAGAAGAGAGTGAAAATTTTGGCTTAAAACTCAACATTAAGAAAACTAAGCTCATGGCATTCGATCCCACCACTTCACGGCAAATAGATGGGGAAACAATGGAAATAGTGAGAGAGACTTTATTTGGGGGGGCTCCAAAATCACTGCAGATAGTGACTGCAGCCATGAAATTAAAAGACATTTGCTCCTTGGAAGAAAAGCTATGCCCAACCTAGACCGCATATTAAAAAGCAGAGACATTACCTTGCCAACAAAGGTCTGTCTAGTCAAGGCTATGGTTTTTCCAGTAGTCATGTATGGATGTGAGAGTTGGACTATAAAGAAAGCTGAGCACTGAAGAATTGATGTTTTTGAACTGTGGTGTTGGAGAAGACTCTTGAGAGTCCCTTGGACTGCAAGGAGATCCAACCAGTCCATCCTAAAGGAAATCAGTCCTGAACGTTCATTGGACGGACTGACACTGAAGCGGAAACTCCAATAGTTGGGCCACCTGATGCGAAGAACTGATTCATTGGAAAAGACCCTGATGCTGGGAAAGATTGAAGGTGGGAGGAGAAGGGGATGATAGAGGATGAGATGGTTGGATGGCATCAGCAACTCGATGGACATGAGTTTGAGCAAGCTCTGGGAGTTGGTGATGGGACAGGGAAGCCTGGTGTGCTGCAGTCCATGGGGTCGAAAAGAGTTGGGAAGCCTGGTGTGCTGCAGTCCATGGGGTTGCAAAGAGTTGGACATGACTAAGCAACTGGTCTGAACTGAAAATGTCCTGCAGGGCCCTGAGAGGGTGAGTGAGGATAATGCATCATATTCCAGGCACTCATCATAATTCCAGGCACACACTAAGTTTTTATTAAATGAAGCTGCTGATGACAGCATTCTTGATGACTTTTATCATGCTTTATAATGAAAATGTTTGCACAGAACACATCGGTGGTTCCCTAACTAGAATCCCCTCGGGAACTTTTAGAGCTCCTACGCTCCAGCTGTGCTTCCCTTGTGACTCAGTGGCAAAGAAAGTGAAAGAAAGTGTTAGTTGCTCATTCGTGTCCGACTCTTAGCGACTCCATGGACCATAGACCGCCAGGCTTCTTTGTCCTTAGAAATCTCTATGCAAGAATATTGGAGTGGGTTGCCATTTCCTTCTCCAGAGTATCTTTCTGACCCAGGGATTAAACCCAGTCTTCTGCATTGCAGGCACTGGCAAAGAATCCACTTGCAAATGTGGGAGACATGGGTTTGATCCCTGGGTCAGGAAGACCCCTGGAGAAGAAAACGGCAACCCACTCCAGTTGTCTTGCCTGGGAAATCTGGGAAGCCCAGGCAAAGACATACTTGCCACTTTACTCAGCACAACCTCTCCCAGTCATAGAATGTCATATGAAACAAATTTGAAATGCACTCTGTATTTGAATAAGTCCTAAAACACTTTTCTTTGTATGGATAGAATCTTTTAGACTAAAGTGTACAGTGCATGTTAACTAATCTGTCATTTTTTGGAAAGTGCTCCTGTATTTAGCCTTAATTTTGTTCTAAAGGTAGACAGCTATAGATAGAGATATATATGTAGATATAGATACGGATATAAAGGTATATATATTAACATATGCACCTTTATATATAGTAAAGGTACTATACTTTTAAGTCTCATTTGGGTGCAAGGTAATCATGAGCTCCCAAAAGACTGAGAAACTCATAATGAAAATTGTGTGGAGATGATGACAGAAAAAAAAAAGAGCACATATATCATTATTGTGACCTGTTTATGTACAGAAACTGCATTGTGACTTTCAAGGTGTCATGTATTATTTAAAACTTTCCCTTGTTCCACTGACAAATTTTTCTATCTGTGAAAATAATTTGGGAACATTGGTTTGTAAGGAAACACATCATCATTTTTCCCATTAAAAATAACAGGAATTTTTTCACCCAGCGGGGAGGGTTTTTAGGAATAAATGAAAGTTGTTATGCAAGGCACTGTGTCATGGACAGAGCACTCCTTAGACATTTTGAAAAAAATGAAGAAAGCGCAGGGAAGATGATGGAAGTCACTCGGATACAGCCAGTGTAAACTCGAGTTTTTTCCCCATCCGTCCAGACACGGATGTCCACAGGCTGGTACCTTGCTTCACAGGTGGGGCCACGCTCCGTGCACAGTGCTCCCCTGACAATGCACAAGCGCTGGGTTGCTGTCATGGTGAACGGGCCTGAGCCTTTTCCTCCAGCATCTGTGGGCAGAGTTGAAGGTGTTTGTCAAAGCTTGCTTTGAGAGCTCATTTGCTGAGCTCTTGGCCGAGGAGAAAGCAGTGATAGCAGACACGGAGGTGAGCCCAGCTCTCCCAGCTCCTCTGCTCTCCTCCCACCCATCATGAATCAGGGCTCAGTCCTGGGCAGGACAACTCCAGAGGGACCTGATCCAGAACCCAGAGATGGATGTCAATTTCACTGTATTTCTTCAACGTGTAGCCGGGGCTCCAGTGTGAGAATCTGATGTTTAGATTCTCCCTCTGATCAATGGAGATCCCAACACCCAAAGTTACAAGGGTCCTTCATGGCTGATGGGGGTCACTGTGTGTGTGTGTGTGTGTGTGTGTGCATGCTCAAGTCATGTCTGACTCTTTGCCACCCCATGGACTGTAGCCTGCCAGGCTCCTCTGTCCATGGCAAGAACACTGGTGTGGGTTGCCATTTCCTACTCCTGGAGATCTTCCTGACCCAGGGATCGAACCCACATCTCCTGCATCTCCTGCACTGGCAGGCGGATTCCTTACAACTGTCACTTAGAAAATAATAAAAATAAGGAAACTGTTTGGCCCTGATCTACTCTACCGCTCCCTTACTTGGCCAAGTCCGGGGACATCTATGCTGTGTACACCCGCTGGGCCCCTACCTCACCACTAGATGTCCCCAGGCCTCCCGGGAACCTGGCAAAAGGGACGTGAGCCAGGACAGGTGTCAGCCAAATGGGCCTGATTGCATCAACCACCGCTCCACCCCCACCCAGTGTGGAGACACGGCAGTTTGCTGGGCTGTGGGACTTCTCCAGATGGGCTGTGCGGAGAAACGATGCCTCAGAAACCCCCGTGGGAGACAGGAAGGTGGCAGCTGCCTCCTACCTCCAGTTCCCCATTAGTCAAAATCCACCCCAGGAAGACTTCAGTTCCTGGCACTTCCCTGTCATCTGTCAGCCTCCTGGGTGAAACATGATACCATGCCTGGCCACCAGGGGGCGCCAGGAAGTCTGGGTAAGTTACAGCAGCCTTGGATGAGGACTCATCGCAGGCCAAAGACTAGGTGGTTGCCTGCAGCATCAGAAAAGTTTGGGAGCAAGCAAGAGACAATGGAGGGCCTCCCCTTACCTTCCTCATGTCTAGACAGCGGTGCAGCAGAGCTGATCTGCAGCAACACCTTCAGAGTGAAGAGATTCCGACCCAACCACATGCCCTACCTGAGCTTGGCATTGACATTGAGTCTCACTTTGCATAAACTTAAAATGAAGACGAAAATGATACCATTACCACCCCTCCCCTGGCTTGGAGAGAAGATGTGATTGAGGGCACAGACCCTCAGACCTTGCAGAAGACTTGTACATGGTGCTGGTGGTTTAGTCGCTAAGTTGTGTCTGACTTTTTGTGACCCTATGGACTGTAGCCCGCCAGGCTCCTCTGTCCATGGGATTCTCTAGGTAAGAATACTGGAGTGGGTTGCCATTTCCTTCTCCAGGGGATCTTCCCAACCTAGGGATCGAACCTGTCTCCTGCACTGCAGACGGATTCTTTACCAACTGACTCACCAGGAAAGTCCACAGTTGGTGCTTTGTAATTGACAGTTATCATCCTTACTCCCAGACAGTTCCCGGGGGAAGCAGTTAACGCAGGCTGGATGACAAACCCCATGCCCTTGACCCTCACACAGTAAGGAGTTTACTGCTGGGTTATGTTCTCTGCCTGAGCCACTCTTCCTTATCTGTTTCATCAAAACACGGGACACAACAGCGGAAGGGCCAGCGGGACCCGGTCCTGAGGCTGTAGCCCAGGAGACCATGCTCTTCCGAGCAGCGTCCCCCGGGCTGGACCAGAGCGGGGACACGTTCCAGCTCCTTTGAGGGCCACCGTCTTTGTCTGGACCCCCCGTTGCTCCCACAGTACCACCTTCTTCTTGGCTTCTCTCAACAAAAACACAGTGACTGCCTTTGTGTTTACTTGTTTTGTTACAGAATCCCAGGGGCCCCTACCTCTTTGTTATTCTCAAATCACAACTCAAGGACACAAACACACCCCTCAAGTTCTCCTGCTCTGAGGGATGGATGCTCACCCCCACCGACCCCACCAGTCCCAATCAGAGCTGGTAGGGACAACACAAGAGGCCCAAAGCAAAGTCACAGCTCTCATGGGTTGTCACCTCCTCTCCCATAACCCTAGAATGGTTACCCTGAAATTAACCTGATATGACCTGCCTTCCTGTATCTTCATAGCAGAGGATGGGGAATGTTTGAAGAGGTAAATAATGTTGGCAGGTGTGTGTGTACGCAGGTGTGTGTATCTGTGGGCAAGTACGATTAAAGGCAACTAAATCCTAATGAAAGTGTCCACCTTCATGTCCATTTTTTCAGGCTTAATATACTGCAATCAAGGCAAGCGCCAAATGAAGATGTGACTATTTTAGGGACTTCCCTAGTGATCCCATGGTTAAGACTATGTGCTCCCAATGCAGGGGGCCCGGGTTCAATCCCTGATCAGGGAACTAGATTTTGGGTGCTGCAATGAAGACCCGGTGCAGCCAAAGAAAGAAAAAGATATGACTATTTTAAAAGCCCCCCCCCCCCCGCCCCCCAATTATAAGAAAGTAAGTTCACTTCCTCCTTCCAGCATGCATGACAGATTGTTTTGGTCAAGAAAGTTCAAAATTATTTGCATTGAGTGGAGCTTTGGTTGGGGTGGGCCGTGGAATTTATTTTGTTTTGCTGGTTGGGGACAACTAAGCTTGTTCTCCCATCAGGAAGGATACAAAGCTGGCGCCTCGGGGCGCAAGTGACTCAGCTTCTCTGGTGCTAGGCGCTGCTGACTGCTCTCTAGATGTCCAAGGGAACCTCAGAACTGAGCTCCAAGGCTCAGACCGGACCGTAACCTTAGGTCTGGGTCAAGTTTGGAAGCTTTTGGAATACAGGCTATGGTCAGTTTCCCTTCTCATGCCTGCGCTTCCTTCTTTCCTAAAGCTTCTGGAGGAGTGTTTGCATCACGGAAGCCCAGAGGAGCAGAGGCTGCTACGGCTCTTGCCCAAGCAGATTACCCAGCATTCCTGCTGCTCAGCTGACTTCAGAGCTGTGGGTACCCGGAGCATCACCACCCAGAGGGAGCCAGAAAGCAGTTGTGCCTTAGTCCACCTGAGGGAGACAGGGGAAGCTTCACAGAGCAGGTGCCAGCTGGGGCCTGACCAGGGGAAGAGTGTCAGATAGGTGAAAGAAGGTTACGATGAGGGGCAGGATGGGCACACGTGAATGGGTCCTACCGAAGCAAGAGAGAGCCTCGTTGAAGCCATTCCCAGCTTCATCCCTGGAAATAACGGTGAGCTCAATTGCTCAGTCGTGTCCCACTTTTTGGCCTCACGAACTGTAGCCCGCCAGGCTCCTCTGTCCCTGGGATTTTCCAGGCAAGAATTCTGGAGCATGTTGCCATTTCCTACTCCAGGGGGATCTTCCCGATCCAGGGATCAAACCCGTCTCCTTTGGTACTGCATTGGCAGGTGGATTCTTTACCACTAGCACCACCTGGGAAACCCCAGGAATATGGTTACAGGCTATTTGCATCACCCCAGTCACAGGGGTGGGGGAATGGTTAGCAACAGTGACTTTCTAGTACTTTATTTGGCTGTGCTGGGTCCCTCATTGCTCCGTGTGGGCTTTCCCTAGCCGTGGCGGGCGGGGACTACTCTCTGCTGCGGTGCACGGGCTTCTCTTGTTGCAGAGCGCCAGCTCTAGAACATGGGCTTGTAGTTGTGCTGCTCAGGCTTAGCTGCCCCACGGCATGTGGGATCCTCCTGGACCAGGGATTGAACCTGTGTTCTCTGCATTGGTAGCCAGATTTTTAATCACTGGACCACCAGGGAAGTCCCAGCAGTGACTTTTAAAGGGCGCAGAGTTTTAAACGTTTCCTTTTTCCTTTATGAAAGTGTTAGTCACTCAGTCGTGTCTGACCCTTTGCAGCCCCATGGATGGTAGCTCCTCTGTACATGGGATTCTCCAGGCAAAAACACTGGAGTGGGTTGCCATTCCCTTCTCCAGCGGATCTTCCCAACCCGTGGATACAACCTGGGTCTCCTGCATTTCAGGTGGATTCTGTACCCTCTGAGCCACCAGAGAATACTTTCGTTGTCATGTGTAAGAGAAATCTGTGCTGAACACAGATGCTAAAGATTTTGTCCCATTTTTTTTTTTTTCTAGTTTCATATTTTCAGTTTTTACATTTAGGCCTACAATCCACCATGAATTAACCTGGTAGATGGTGTGAGTAGGGCTGGAGATTTTTAAATACATCCAATGGTTTCAAGACAATTTGCGGGAAAAAAAATCATTCTTCTCACACTAAATTGCCTTTCCACCTTTGTCCAAAACCAGGTGACCATACATATGTATTTTAAACAAATTAAATTTCTCTCATAAGATAGGGCTACTTAGGTTTTACATTTCTTTCTGAGTTACTGAGATAATTCGTATTTTCCAAGAAACCTGTGTTCATCTAGATTGTCAGACATCATAAACTGTTCATAATATTCTTTTAGTATCTATAGAATCTGTAGTGTTTCCTCATTCCTGACATTGGTCATTTGTTTATTCTTTTTCTCTTTATCAGTTTTGAAAGAGGTTTACAATTTTTTTTTTTTTTGAGCTTCTTAAAGAATCAGCTTTTGGTTTAATTAAACTTTTCTCTGTTATTTTTTCTTTCCAATGTCATTGACTTCCACTCAACCTTTGTTATTTCCCTTCTGCCTATATTTTGGGTTGTTCTTTTTCTAGTTTCTTAAAGTGGAAGCTAGGGTCATAGATTTGAGACTTCTTCTAATACAAGCATTTAATGCTATAAATTTCCCTCTAAGTGCTGCTTAAGTTGCATTATAAGATACAAGGTCAACACGCAGAAGTCAGCTGGATTTTGACATACCAGCAATGAACAAGTAGAAACCAAAATTAGAAAGACAATACCATTTATAATGGTTCCAAGAAAATACTCAGCTATAAATCTAACAATACTTATACAGAATCTGCATGCTGAAACCACAAAATGCTGATAAGAGACTAAAAATACAAATAAATGGAGAGCTATGTCACGTGACTCACCATCACTAACATGTCAGCTCTCCCCAAGTTTATCTACAGGTTTAATGTAATTTCAATCAATATCCCAGCAGCATTTTTATATAGATAAGTTGATTCTAAATTTTATACAGAAAGGCAACACTAATAGAAAAGCCAAGATAACTTTCAAAGGGAAGAATAAAGATGGAGAAATCACACTATCAGATTTTGAAGACTTTAAGCTACAGTAATGTGACCACGTAGTATGGTCAAGACTACTGTAAAAGGAGAGACCCACAGACCAAGGAAGGAGAATACAAGGTCCAGAAACAGATACAGTCAAATACGGCTGACTGACTCGCGATAAAGACACAAAAGAAATTTAGTGAAAAAGAACAGTCGTTTAAACAAATGGTCCTAAAACAACTGGGAGCATATAGATATGCTCCCAAAACAAAAACATAAACTTCACATTAAAAAAAATTAACACAAACTAGATCATAAACCTAAACGTAATATGTAAACAAAATATGTAAGTAAATGTAAAATATTTAGAAGAAAACAGGAGAAAGTCTTTGAGAACTGGAGCTAGACAAAGAATTCTTAGACATGAAGCCAAAAAAGCATAATCCATAAAAGGAAAAAGTTAGTACATTGAACTTTATCAAAAGTAAAATTTGTGCTCTATGAAAAATACTGTAAGTGAATGAAAAGACAAGTTGCAGACCAGGACAAAACAGTGCAAAGCACATATCTGACAACAGATTTATGTCTAGAATATATAGATTCTAAACAGCAAGAAAACTAACAACTCAATTTAAAAATGAACAAATGAGTTGAACAGACACTTTGCTAAAAATACGCAGATGGCAAGTAAGCACATGAGATGATGTTCAGCATAAGCAGCCATTAGGGAAATGCAAACTAAAACCATGAAGAGGGAATTCCCTGGTGGTCCAGTGGTTAGGACTTATCGACTCCAAGCTTCCACTGCAGGGGGCGCAGGTTTGATCCCTGGTTGGGGAACCAAGATCCTGCGAGTCTCACAGTGCCGCCAAAGTGAGAAAACAACAACAAACCACAACAAGAACTCACTACACATCTATAAAAACAGTGAAAATAAGAAGCACCAAGAATATCAAGTGCTGGTGAGGATGGAGAGTAACTAACTACCCTTTTGCTGGTTAACAATTTCTTCTCAAACCCACCATACAAATAAGCTTACAAGAGGCAATATTTTGACATTATGGCTTTAGGCAAAGACACCCTCAACAGTAGACTCAACACAAGTTTCTCATCAAAGAATATCTCTGTGTGTGTGTGTGTGTGTGTGTGTGTGTGTGTGTGTGTGTGTGTGTGTGTGTGCATGCATAGACTGCATCAGTCATTTCTGACTGTTATGGCTTTAGGCAAAGACACCCTCAACAGTAGACTCAACACAAGTTTCTCATCAAAGAACATCTCTGTGTGTGTGTGTGTGTGTGTGTGTGTGTGTGTGTGTGTGTGTGTGTGTGTGTGTGTGTGTGTGTGTGTGTGTGTGTGTGTGTGTGTGTGTGTGTGTGCATGCATAGACTGCATCAGTCATTTCTGACTGTGACCCCATGGGCTATAGCCTGCCAGGCTCCTGTCCATGGGATTCTCCGGGCAAGAACACAGGATCTTTCCGACCCAGGGATACAGCCCATGTCTCTTAGGTCTCCTGCATTGACAGGTGGGTTCTTTCCCGCTAGCGCTACCTGGGAAGCCCAGAGAACACATGAAACAAATTTAAATTGTGCACCATATTTGAATGAACAGTAAAATGTTTTTCTTTTCATGGGTGAAATCTTCTAGATTTCAGCCTGTTATGTATATTCACTCTTTCCTCATTTTAGAAAACCTCTATATTCAGCCTGGTTTTGTCCTGAGTAGGGTCAGCGAACATTTTCTGTAAAGGTATAAAATAAATACTCTCACCTTTGCGAACCATTAGGTCTCTGGTGTAACTACTTAACTCTGCCCTCAGCAGGGCAGGTGGAGACAGTATTTAATTCATGTCTAAAGAGCGGGTTCCAATAAAACTTGACGAAAACGGACTGTGACTTGATTTGGCCCGCAGGCCCAAGTTCACCATCCCCCGTCCTGGAGCTGGAGCAGGAGATGAAGCTATGGCAGGTTTAGCACACAGCGGGCGGCAGTGGGGCAGGGCCAGCTTCCGTGAACAAGAAGCATTTAATGAGCGGCTGCCTGGCTTTGCTGGAGAAACATCCCAGCTGCTTGCACGTACTGGTCCCGAGGTAGTTTCAAGAGACGTCCCCTTCCTAACCCAGATCTGCTTCAGCGGCATGTCCATGTTCTAAAACCCTTTCAGCATCCGTGCGGCGACGGTGGATGGAACCTGAGGCGTGGGGGGGCTGAGGGCCTGTGTTAAGTGGCAGAGCTATGTCAAGAGCCCAACTCTGACCTCAGCTCCAAGTCGGACCCACTGAACGAGCCTCTCTTTCCAACGCAGGGCGGTGCCCAGAAACACAGGCTTGTAATGTCACCTGCCTCAACACGAAAGTAACTGAAGTGTTTCCCAGGGTTGTTCAGGGCTGCCATCGGAATCGCCTGCTCCATCGGCCCCTCTGGGACCCAGCTGACCTTGACACATACCTCCTCCTCCAGCCCCTCCGGCGGCCCAAGACAGAGCCAGGGTCCAGGGCTTTGTGCAGCGAAGCCCTGGTGCCATGATACCCACAGCAGGCTTAAAGGAATAGACTTTATTAACCTAGCTCTCAAACACTAGAGGCTAAAATTCAGCTCAACTCTAACAATCTATTTACAGAGTGCTGTCAACAGACCAGCTGGGGCTGGGCCCTGTCTTCCCTGAACACCCACCAGGCTCAGCCTCCCAGCCGGCCTGGGCCGCTCTTCACCCGTGGCACAGAGGACGTTTATATACACCTGACCAAACCCTCAGCGACAGGATTCCAGGCAGGAGGGCACCGGGTCAACAGAGAGACGGACAGACAGACACAGACAAAGGCCGAGACGGCCGAGCGGGCCCATGGGCCCGGCTCAGTGCTTCTTCAGGCTGTAGGCCAGGCTGCCAGGGACCCTGGGGCCCTGTAGGGGCGGCGAGTTCCACACGGCGGAGCTGGTGCGCTTATGGTAGCGGGGCTTGCTCTTCTGAAAGATTTCCTCCAAGTCCAGTTGGAGGAGGCTTCCGAAGAGATCCAGAAGGTCCGGGGGCTGGTAATACTGGCGGATGACGGCCTGGCTGAGCTGGGTGCCTGCGGGGGCACATGAAGGGCTGGCTCACTGCCCTGGGTTCCCCCTGAGCCTCCTCCCATCTTCCTGCCCTCCCACAGAACCCCTGTCAACCTCTCCACCTCATCACTCCCCCACCTCCTGCCACATCAACTCTCCTCAGGGTCCTCCTCCAGGAAACAGTGATAACCTCCCACTGCCCGCTCCTGCAGCCCTGCTCTGGCAGCTCACGTGGGCCAGGTACTCGGCTGAGGTCACTGCATGACCGCCTCATCCCCACGGCCACCTCGGCGAGACCTGCCCAAAGGCACACAGCTGGTGACCGGCAGAGCTGGGGTCTGAAGACAAGTCCAGCTCCAGAACTAACACGTCTGACACCACGCTTGACGGCCTTGATCGGCTACTCACGCCATCAACAGCGCCGCCCCCGTCATGCCTGGAGCAGGCTGGGGCTGCTGCTGGCTCAGGGCCTAGAGCAAGGCTGAGGAGGAACCCAGGGGGTCAGGGTGGCAGAATGCGTGCCCAGCGCTTGCCCGGTACCAGGCCTTCCTGCACTAACGAGCTTCGTTATCAGTAGCCCTTAGCTGGGTGCTCTCAGCACCCCCATTCCCGATGGGAAAACCGAGAGTTCAAGGGGGCTGATGGAGGTCAACCACAATGAGCCTGGCATCCCAGCCCCGCGGACTCCTGCCGGCTGCCACCTCAGAATGACTCACTATTAGGAGACGGAGTCAGATCCCGCTGACTGTGGGGTTGAGATGAGGTGAGACTCAAGGGCCCGTGGTCTGTAGAGGGCTGAGGCCCAGGGTTCTGAGCCCTCCTCCAGGGAGTGAGGCTCACCCTGCCCCCAGCTCAGCCAGCTCTGTGAGATGGGCGCCCATTGGCCTCGCTCACTCCTGCAGGCTTTGGACCTAGGCCTGAGGCACCTTCAAACTCACCTGCACTCCCGTTTAGAGACATGTAAACTCGGGGACCAATCCTGCTCAAGGGTCCCCATCTCCACCCCCAACTCCCGCCACCAGCTGGCCAGAACTCCCGCTCCAGCTCTTCATGCATGGCCAAAGCCCCGCTACCTCTCTGAGCTCTATTCCCATCCCAGGCGACATATTTGGGTCCATCTGGCCTGCTGGGTGGGGCTCCCAGGGGTAGGCCAGAGTCTGAGACGGAACACCCCGCACCACGCCTGCCAGCAGTCAGCCAGGATCTAACACATCTGCTAGAGAACGGAGGCACCCAGCCCCATAGATCTGGTCTGCAGGTGAGCCCACTGGTCATGGGGCACCCACCCTTTCCAGGCGCGTCCGGAGGTCCGATGCAGAGTTGGCTCAAGACTCAAGCTGCCAGCCCACGGGCACAAAGGGCTCCTGACATCCACAGCTGCCGAGCCACACTCTCCAGGCCCTCGAAGTCACAAGTGGGGACCCACCCTCCTGGGGGCTCCAGGCCCCACTCACCTCGGGCCCAGGTGGGGATGGGCTTCCGGGGATGGGCCTCGTCATCGGTGGAGTCATCACTGTTTAGATCCATCCCGTAGTCATCCGCATTGATCTTGGGGGGAGCCCTGTGCCCCTGGGGGGTCATCTGATACGAGGTACAAACTGGAGACTGGAAAAGATGAACACGGCTACTGGCTGCCCGCCCTGCACGCTGGCCTCTCCTGACGCTGAGAAGCGCCGGGCTCTGGCCACCTCCCCTCACTTCACAGGGAAAAGCAAGAAAAAGGTTCAGGGGTCGCTTTTTGATTGGGGGGGAAAAAAAAATCAGACCACATACATGACTCCGTGTCTTCCTTTTTCATGTAAAAGTATGTTGCAAACGTTCATCCAGTGTGTGTGTGTGTGTGTGTGTGTGTGTCCTCTGAACGGCTGCAGGGCACTGTACTGGGAACTCCATGATTTACAATTTAACCACCTGGTTCAGTTACCTTCCAAGTTTTCAACATCCTAAGTTACATTGCAACGAAAACCCGTCCTCACACTACATCCGTCTGTAACAGCATTAATAGCCTCAATGCTTGTCAGGAAGGGGCTGATTAAAGTAATTCTGGTACCAATTAAGTGGAACACAGCGACCAAAAGTAAGAAATTAATAAACGGTGAGACAGGCGTGTACATTAAACAAGCAAAAAAAAGGAAGGGGAAAAAAATCAAGCTGCCAAATGGTATGTGTTCTGGACTGAACATTTGTATTCTCCCCAAATCCCTATGTTAAATCCTAATCCCCAGTGTGATGGTACCTGGAGGTGGGACCTTTGGGAGGCACAGCCCACCTCAGTGGGATTAGCTCCCTTAGAAAAGACCCCAGAGAGCCCGTGCTCCCCTCCAGCCATGTGAGGACACAGTGAGAAGACGGCCATCTGTGAACCAGAGGGGGCCCTCACCTGCCAGCGCCTTGACCCTGGACTTCCCAGCACGTCTGCTGTTTAAGCCACCCAGTCTAGGGTCATTTATTATAGCAGCATGAACAGACTGAGCTGGTATGTACAGTCTGGGCCCCTTTAAAAAGCTACGTGTATGAGAAAAATTGTGTACAAAATATTTATGAATGTTTAAATATAGAAAGAAATACACCAGGCTAAGAATTATCCTTTGAGGGCACCTTTCTTTTGCTTTGTATTCTTTTATAAAGTTCAGTTTCTTTTTTTAAAAAACTAACTTCTACTTTCAGAATAAGGAACAATACATATAACAAAAATAGTGGGGGGATAAAAAAAATCACTTGGGCCGACTGTATCCTTTCTCTTTTTCATGAAGTGAAGTGAGGGTTACTCAGTTGTGTTCAACTCTCTGCAACCCCATGAACTATATGGTCCATGGGATTCTCCAGGCCAGAATACTGGAGTGGGTACGCTTTCCCTTCTCCAGGGGATCTTCCCAACCCAGGTCTCTTGCATTACAGGAGGATTCTTTACCAGTTGAGCCACGAGGGAAGCCCCCCTCTTTCTCATGGTCCTAATACACTCAGCCTGTGCCTCCAGCTCCTGGGCAGACTCATCAGAGCTGGGGGCCTCTCCACCCCGACGCCTGGGCCTCACCTGCACATCCACGGTCACGTTCAGGCTTTTGCTGGCAGCCGCGGCCTCCCTGGCCTTCTTCTCCTGCTCCTCCTGTAGCCGCTGCTCAGCCAGCCGCTGCTGCTCTTCCTGGGGCCCGGAGACGCGGGAGGTAGGCTGTCACGGACCAGGGGGGTGCGCACCCCTCCTCCGCGCCAGCCCCAGCACAGCCCAGGGGGCACAGCAGCTCCTGCCAGAACCACCGGGGCCAGGCCGCCCCAGCCCAGAGCTCAGCGCAGAGCCCGTGGGAGCCACACGCCCGGCCCCCCATTACCTTTCTCCTCTTCTCCTCCAGCTCCCGCTGCAGCCGCTCCTTCTGTAACCGCAAGGCCTTCTCTCTCTCCTGCAGCTCCCTGAGGATGGAGCCAGAGCTGGTCAGGGCAGGAAGCTAAGCCCCTGTTCCGTCCCTGCCAGGGAAGCCAGGCCCCCCGGCCCACTGGCGGGGCGGGCACGCCAGCTGAGGGCCAGCAGCTGCGCTGGGGGCTGGGGGGCTGCCGTGCACACCCGATGGGGTGGGGGGGTGCTGGGCTTCGAGGCCACCAAACTGGGCCCCCCTCCTCCACACAACTCTGCACCTCACTCTTATCTGCCCTACGAGGCAAGCCTAACCCCTTTCCTCCAGAGTTGACGGGAGAGAGAAATGAGGTCTTCTGAGTCACTGCCACTCGTCCTGACCGCAGGCCCACACTGAACCCAGGCCTGACGTGAAGCTGGGCGGGGCTGCTCACGGGCCACCTCTGTGTGCCTGCTCGGATGACCCTAAGCAAGCCACGGAACCTCTCCGAACTTGTGTGCCCCTCTGGAGGTGGAGCTGCTGGTGCGCCTGCCACAGGTTTAAACAAGGAAACAGGTGGAAGGCGTGTAGCTGCCAACCACTATGACCACCAAACCATCGTCCGTCCCCTTAAAGCCCCCGGTGCTGCCCGGCACACATCGAATTCTAAAACCACACCAGCTGCCACCCTCTGCTCCCTTCCCAGGCTCCTGTCTCCGACTCTGCCCACAGGTCACAGTACACCTTTGTGCCAACCATCAAGCACGGGAGATAGCCCCGATGCAGTGAGCCCCCTGGCGGTGGACCCCCCACGCAGACGGACGCCTGGTGTTTCCTAGGAGGTGGAGGCAGGGCCTGGGCCGAGGTCTGCCTGTGTGTCTACACATGCACAGGCAGAGTTCTCTATGTCTACACACAGGCATAGGGCCCCATACAGCTCTGGGCCAATGGTGATTGCGGTTCATCCTCCCCAGCACCCCAGGACCCAGCACAACCAGGCACAGGGATTGGCCTTGGATAAACACCAGCGGAAATCCTGTCTATTGCAGAGACCCCTGTCTCTGAAAGGGCTCATCCGCCACGGTCCCCAGTCGGGGCAGGGGGCAGCCAGGAAATGTTGATGGGGGGCAACCCGAGTCATCATCAGAACAGAGGAGCAGAGCGGCGGGCAGGAGCCAAGGACGCCAGAGGGCATCCTTCTCGGTGGGACGCTTCCACCCAAAGACCCTCAGCGACTGCTGAGAAATGCTGGCTCGTCCTGCGACCTTCCTGCCTCAGGTCAGCTGAGGAAAAAACACACCAATGGGCTCAGCTTATCCGGCTGGAGGCATAATGAAGACAAAACCCTGAGTGACTCTGCCCGGTACTCCTTGAATCTCCAGCAGCCAACACACCACGTTTGGGTGGCCTGCCTGGTTTGGAGTCAAGAGGAAAAAAGGCTCCTTGTTTTCCAAAGCATTAGTTGCTCAGTCATGTCCGACTCTTTTCGACCCCATGGACTGCAGCCCACCAGGCTCCTCTGTCCATGGGGATTCTCCAGGCCAGAATACTGGTTGGAGTGGGTAGCCATTCCCTTCTCCAGAGGATCCTCCTGACCCAGGGATGGAACCGGGTCTCCTGCACTGCAGGCAGATTCTTTCCCATCTGAGCCACCAGGGAAGCTTTCTTTTCCAGACCCCCGAGTGGAGGTGGGAGCTGCCCCTGGTCATGGCGACAGCTGTGTCAACCTCACGCGCAGGAGGACGGCATGGCCCCGGGGGGCGGGCCACCCGCCCGGCCCCTCACCTCTCGGCCTGCAGCCGCTCCTGCTCCCTCTTCCGCTCCTGCTCGCGCTGCTCCGCCAGCTGCCGCTCCTGCTCGCGCTGCTCCGCCAGCCTCCTGGCCTCGGCCGCCTTCCGCAGCCGCTCCTGCTCCTCCTCCCTCCTCTTCTGCAGCAGCTCCTGGTGCCGCCGCTCCTCCTCCTCCTGTGAACGGGGAGCACGGTCAGGGCCTGCAGGCCAGCCCGGGCTGGAGCGGCCAGAGCGTCCGGGGCAGCAGGGGCGGGGCGTGAGCCCAGGGACACCCCACCAAAGCCCCGTCCACAAGGAGCGCCAAGACTGGCCGGAGACGCATCTCGTGACAACTTCTGCTGCTGCAGCTTATTTAGTAGTTAAGGGTACAGACTGGAGCCAGACCCTGGAGCTGGGGGGCACTGGGCGGGTCACAGGGCCCTCTGGCCTGGTTTGTCCTCATTGATAAAACATGGACAACAGTTACGCCCATGCCTCATGAGACTGCTGGGTTTATATACAAGACACACTTGGAACAGTGCCTAGTACTATGTAAATACTTCATAAATTTCGGTCACTAGTCTTGTAAACCCCTAATGACAGATTTGCGTTCCCCAGAGTCCTAAGACTGACAGTTCCCAGGAAGAGGCAGGCCTGTAATCTTGTATGCTGGGCTTAGTCGCCCAGTCATGTCCAACTCTTTGCAACCCCATGGACTGTAGTTCGCCAGGCTCCTCTGCCCATAGGGATTCTCCAGGCACAAATACTGGAGTGGGTAGCCATTCACTTCTCCAGGGGCTCTTCCTGACCCAGGGATCATACCCAGGTCTCCCACATTGCAGGTGGATTCTTTACCACCTGAGCCACCAGGGAAGCCCTGTAATCTTACAGGCAGCACATTTAATCCTCACAACAAGCCTATCAAGTAGATACCACTGTTACCTGAAGGACCTGAAGCACAGAGAAGTGAAGGAACCCACCCAAGGTCACACAGCTAACAGAGGGCTGAACTGAAACTGGCAGTCTGGCTCCAGAGCCCATGGACTTGGCCCTCAAACTGCTGCCTCTACAGAAAACCCAAGGCAGGTCACGTCACCATCCCCATCTCCACGGCCTCTGTTGAACCTCCTTCCAAGCTCGAGCCGACAAGATCCACCAGGATCAACCTGATGGAGGGGCGTGTGCCCAGCGGTCCTCGGGGCCCTGCAGACTCCCCCGCCTCTTCCCTGCGGCCGCGCCCGGCGTTCGCACCTGCTGCAGCCACTTGAGCCTCCGCGCCTCCTCCTCCTGCTTCCTACGCGCCTCCACCTCCTCCATCTTCTTGGCCGCTGCCTTCTTTCTGGCCTTCTCCTCTGCCAGCCGCTCCTCCTTGGCCTGTGGAGCCCATGCCCAGAGGCCCATTGGAGCAGCCCCCCTCACTCAACCCTACGGAGTGGGGCTCGGCACTCTGCGTGGCAGATACTCTGAGTCCCTATGGGCCCAGTTTGCTCCCACAGCCCCAGGGAGGGGGCAGCCAGGAGGCAGTCCTGCCAGGGGCGCAGGGTTGTGCTTGCTCCAGAGCAGACCTTCCACCCTCCACGTGGCTCAGAGCAGACCCCAGGGCCCACGACGGACAGGAGGAGGATATGGGGCAGGGCCCCGGTAAGGTCCCCGTGGGCCCAGTCCACTGAGCTGACGCCCACAGCCCAGGCCCGCACCTTCTCCGTCTTCTCGTCGATCTGAGCGAACTTCTGCTCGATCTGCTTCTTCTTCTCCTCCTTCATCTGCTCCACCCGCTCCCGGGCCTGCAGCACCTTGCGGAGGCGCTCCTCGCGCTTCCTGCGGGCACAGAGGGGGGTCACGGGGGCCCGGTGGGGCTGGGGTGGGCTGCGGGGCGCGGGGCACTTACAGCTTCACCTCCTCCAGCCGCCGCCGCTTGTCCTCCTCCACCTTCTGCCTGCGGAGCTGCTCGGCCTCCTCCTTCCGCCGCAGGTTCTCCAGGCGCTGCCGCTCCTTCTCCTGGGGTGGGGGGTAGGGAGTGAGCGAGCACAGCCCAGTGCTGGGCCAGGACGACCCCCAGAGGTTGCCCTGGGACCCCCACAGCACCTCCCCCCAAACCCCGCCAGACAGGCAGTAGCACCAGACTGCTTCCGAGAGGCAAAGTCACCCCAAATGGGCCTCCATTCCCACCCAGATGGAGGCCTGGGGCTTCGGTCTCTCCCCTGGGGGAATCCAAAGGCCTCCCAGGGGCCTGAGACATGCATGCCCTCACCTGGGCCTGGGCAAGTCCTGGGCAACACAAAAGTCAGGCTCAACACTGGATGTATGCTCTGAGTCTAGCTATGTAAAAAGTGTATTTGAAAATAGAATGAAGAATGAGATTGGGAAGGGACAGAAAGGCAGTTTTGAAAGTTATTGTTAATGTTCTATTTAAGGGGGTGGGTGGGCGAAAGCCAAAGTTGCTCAGTCCTGTCCAACTCTTTGTGACCCCATGGGCTATACAGTCCATGGAATTCTCCAGGCCAGAATACTGGAGTGGGTAGCCGTTCCCTTCTCCAGGGGATTTTCCCAACCCAGAGATCAAACCCAGGTCTCCCACATTGCGGGTGGATACTTTACCAGCTAAGCCACAAGGGAAGCCCCTGGGTGGGTACACGTGTTAATTTTTTATTATATGTGTAATAAGTTTATGACTGTACATACACACTTTTGTGTGTATCAACTATTTCCTAATAGTTGAAAAAAAAGAAAAAATAATACTGCAAAATGCTAACAGAGGTTTACTATAGGCTGTGGAGGTAGATCAGAGATGCCATTTTTTCCCTTAACTTTTCACACTTCTTATGATATGGCTACATAATAATTTCAAAAACAACTTTTTAAAAGTACTAGTTGTTTCAGGGCTTCCCTGGTGGTTCAGTAGTAAAGAATCCGCCTGTCAACGCAGGAGACACGGGTTCAATCCCTGTAATATCACACCTGAAACTTTGAGAACTAAAGTCATAGGCCACCTGCCAGATCCCAGACTGACTGCTGACTGGTACACCCTGGACAGGTCCAAATAGCGCTCTGAAGGCTTTGAAATCTGAACTGATGCTGGAACCACAGGCCACAGAAAGCAGGCTGGAACCACAACCGGGACCAGTGGGTTGCCACTAACGCAAACACTAACATTCTTCTTAAGATTTAAACAAGACCCAGTCTCCTTGCATAGGGCTTCCCTGGTGGCTCAGACAGTGAAGAATCTGCCTGCAATGTGGGAGACCCAGGTTTGATCCCTGGGTCGGGAAGATCTCCTGGAGAAGGGAATGGTAGCCCACTCCAGTATTCTTGCCTGGAGAATTCCATGGACAGAGGAGCCCGGCAGGCTACAGTCCATGGGGTGGCAAAGAGTAGGACATGACTGAGCAACTTTAACTCACTCCTAACATCATATTCAAAATGTCCAGGATGCAATCCCAAATTATTCAGCATAAAAGAACCAGGGAAATCTTAACTCCCATGAGAAAAGACAATCACAGACACCAACGCCAAGACGACATGTTAGAATTACCTGACAAAGACTTTAACGTAGCTATGACAAAAATGCTTCAATACGTCATCAGGGGATTCTTAAGAAACTGGAAAAACAGAAACTTTCAGCAAGTAAAAGATCTAAAGAAGAATCAAATGGAAATTTTGGAACTAAAAATATAGTAACTGGAAAAAAAAAATTCAGTGGATGGACCCAATGGAGAATGGAGAAAACTTGAAGACAAATCAATAAAATGAAACCACTCTAAGCACAGAGAGAAAAGATACTGAAGAAAAATTAACAGACCCTACAGGAACTGTGGGATGACAACATAAGGTTTATGAAATGCTGTGGAGAAAAAAAAAAACCTTGAAGAAATAATGGCTGAAAATGCCCAGAGTTGCTGAAAGATATAAATCTACAAATTAAAGGAGGTCATCAAAACTTAGAGAGGATAAACCCAAGGAAACCCATACCCAGTCAGAAAAGAATCAAACTGATAATAACTTAATAATACAGGGCTTCCCTGATGACTGAGTGGTAAAGAGTCTGCCTGGCAATATAGGAGACATGGGTTTGATCCCTGGGCTGGGAAGATCCCGAATGCCGTGGATCAGCTAAGCCCATGTGCCACAACTACTGAGCCCGTGCTCCAGAGCCCAGAAGCTGTAACTACTGAGCCCACGTGCCTAGAGCCCATGCTCCACAGTAAGAAAAGCCACAGCAATGAGAAGCCCGCACGCCACAACTAGAGAGAGCCCCCAACTTGCCACAACAAGAGAAAAGCCTGCAGGGATGAAGACCCAGCATAGCTTGAAAAAACAAACAAACCAACAAACCCCACTTAATACAAAGGGAAAAAGTCTGAAAAGCAAGCACTGAAAAAAAAGACACATTATCTAACAAGAAGCAATCATTTGACTGACATCAGAAAGTATGGAGGCCAGACAGAAATGGCACATTTTAAGATTGCTAAAAGGAAAGAACTGTTACTCAAGAATTCCACTTATTCAGTGAAAATATCCTTCCTAAATGAACTTTCTCAGACAAAGGAAAACTAGAGAATTTTTGCTGCCAGCAGACTTGTTCTCAAAAAATTGCTAAAGTGTGTTTTCCAGATGGAAGAGAAATGATAGTAGAAGAAAACATCAAAAATGAAGAACAGAAATGATAAATATCTGGGTAAATATCAACAGACTTCCTTTCCTCTCGAGTTTCTTTAAAATGTTTGACAGTTGAAAGCAAAAATTACTCTGCCAGGTCTGTCAATGTATGGAGATGAAACACGTGAGACAAGGATCGCACATAGCAGGGAGTCAGGCGCCTACAGGTAATTGATAAGATACAGATGCTAAAGTGATTGTGAACGTTAAGTATGTAATGCCTCAGAACAAACACCAAAAAACACTCAAAATGATACAGTCCAAATCGTGGAAGACAAATTAAAGTGGGATACTAAATGTTCAAGGGACCCCAAAAAAAGGGGAAGAAAGGGAAACAGAAGGAAAAAAACAAAGGTAACAGCCGACAACAATAAAACAGTAGGCTTAAAAAAAAAAAAAAAGGGTGGGACGTTTTGAGAGAACAGCATCGAAACATGTATACTATCAGGGGTGAAACAGATCACCAGCCCAGGTTGGACGCATGAGACAAGTGCTCGGGGCTGGTGCACTGGGAAGACCCAGAGGGATCGGGTGGAGAGGGAGGTGGGAGGGGGGGATCCGGATGGGGAATACATGTAAATCCATGACTGATTCATGTCAATGTATGACAAAAACCACTACAATATTGTAAAGTAATTAGCCTCCAACTAATAAAAATAAATAGAAAAAAAAAAGTAGGCTTAAATCCTTAAATCCAAACGTAGAACAAAATAAATCAAAGACACTGTTAGATTTTAAGAAGAAAAAACAAAACCAAACCACCATGACTCAACTATATGCTGTCTACCAGAAACTGACTTCAAATGTGATGGCTGAGATGCCAATCTCAAGAGGTCACCTGTTGTTATCATTCCACTCGTGACACTCTCAAAAATCCAAAACCATAGTGATGGAGAACACAGGTTATGGGTGGGGGAGAGAGTTTTGGGGGTGGTGATGGAACTGCTCTGCACTCCAATTGTGGCAGGGGTTACATAAACCTATATTTACACAAAGTATAGATTTTACCATATGATCATTTTTAACATAAATTTTACTATAAAGTTTTTTTTATATAAAAGTTTTCTTTTTTTTTTTAAGATGGAGAGAGAAATGGAAACAGAGATGATCCTGAGCCATAGGAGCCAGGCTGGAGGAGGACGCTGGCCTTCGGGAGGCCCCCTCCTAAAGGGAGGGGGAGGGAGCAGGTGGCCTTTTGCTCTCCACCCACTCAGACCCAGGGGAACCCAGCAAGAGGCCACCCCGCCTGCTGGCCTGTGAGGAAAGCATCTGGGAAACAAAGGCCATGTGGCATCCAGAGTGTACCCACCCTCTCTTCCTACCCACCCTTCCTCCCCATGCCCAGACTCCTGCTCCCAGCAGGGCTCAGAAAAACAGGTTCTTGTCTGGAAGTTCGAGTGTTAGGATTTCCCAGTCCAGGTCACAGAATTTATCCTGTTGCACTGTGAATTTCACACAAGGAAACAAGAGTTACTTATGCCACAGAACCCGTGCTTCCTCTCTGCCCCAACCCTGGGAGGCGGGCTGCTCCCCAGAGGCCCCCCACCAAGGCCAGGGCAGAGGGTGGGAGGAGTCAAAAGCTTGCACAGCCCCTCCTGCCTCCAGGGGCCTCAATGAGCAGCGTCACTGCTACTCATCAAATCACCACTTCATGCCTGTGCTGGGGGCTTGACACATATTACTCTTTGGTTCATCCGGTCTGCACGAATGGACCACTGTCTCCACATTTCATAGCCAAGGAAATGTAGGCCCAAAGGTTAGGAAACCAGTCCAGGGCCACAGGGACCTGCGTAGGTCCCTTGGTCTCCTGAGGACTGTCCTACCCACCAGATGCCCCGTGCAGAGACCTGGGCTCCCCACAGCTGGGAACGGCAGCTTCCTGGATCCCGTGGTCATCCCCAGGGGCCCTGTGAGGCTCCAAGCAGTCTGGGTGGGGCACGGGTAGTTCCTCGTAGGAGGAACAAGCCCAAGGCTGGTTCACTGCTGTGGGCACAGATGCCCAGCAGGGCCCTGGCGCAAAGACAGGTGCATAAGGACCACACAGCTGCTCCCTGGCATGCTGGATGGCACGCCCCGGCCCTGTCCACCCAGATGGGACCAGCCTTCTTGCAGGAGAGGCAAGTTCAGGGACCGCATGTCCAGCTGTGGGGAAGCCCCTTGACTGCCAAGCTGAGGCCCTAAGACCCTCGACTGGAGGCAGAAGCCCTCCTGGTAGGAGACCCTTTAAAGCGCCAGTGGACACGAAAGGACCGCGGGGGCTGTATGTAGCTCTGCAGCTGCTCAGGAGACCCCGGGAGCCAGGACCGTGGCCCAAGCCGGTCCCAGTGCCCCACGGCTCCCTGCACATGGCCGGTGGTCCAGCTTGGCTCTGGGACATCTGAGACGAGAACAGCTCCTGTGGCTTTCTTTCTGAAGGGATGGCACTGACCGTTCCAGAAAGCGTCACCCGGCAGACCCGGACCTCCTTTCCCCGCACTGCCCTGCCCCTCAAGGCAGCAGCTTAGGTCTGCGACCCAGTAAATCTCGGTGGCCTGGGATCAGAGAAGCCTTGTCTGTTCTCTTCGCAGCCCAGACCCTGAGGGTGAGCCCAGCACTGGGGAGGAGGGAGGGAAGGAGGTGGGAAGGAGGTGGCTGGGGGCTGGGGGGATGCTGCAAGATGTGGCCCCGGTGACAGGCCGCAGGTCACACCCTCTGCTGCCTCCTGCCTTGGGGAGACTCTGAGACGCCTCCTCCGGAGCAGGCTCTGCTGGGTCAGCCTGCCGGCACCTCGGCTTCACCTCCCTCCCCCGGCCCCCCCCTTAACGCTCCCACGGATGATGTTAGTGCCTCTACGGGTGCTGTCAGTTTCGCAGAGACAGGGCTACAGCGGGTAAGTGCTGCGTGGAGCTAGGTTACGAGGACAGGGGAAGGCCTTACTTACAACGAAGCTGCACTGTGGAGGAGAGGAGACAGGGAAAAAGCCAAGAGTTAATGCCAGGTTGGGGGAGACCCGGAAGGCAGACCACCCGCCTGGTGATGCCAGCAAGTCTGCCTGGGGCCTGCCCACCTCTCACCAGCATCTCTGTCACCTCCTCTGGCATCACCCAGCCCTCATCCCCAGCAAATCAGTGTCCACGTGTATCCTCCACTTTAACTACTCAGGCCACCGGGAGGGAACGGTGTGTGTGTGTAGCGGGATGGATGGTCATGGTGGCAGCCAGCCAGGTCAGTTCTGTAACTTCCTGGCCCAGGACCCAGGACCTGGGAGGCCACCTGGAGCCCGCCAAGCCTTGAGGTTGCCGGGCAAAGGCCAAGGGGATGGGACAGTCCCCAGGGTCAAGGCAGCCCAGGGCCACAGAGGCTCGAGCTGCCCCTGATTGGTGGGCCGGGCCACAACCTGCCTTGGCCCAGACCCCCGCAGCTCCTCACCTTGGGGTCCACGCGCAGGGGAGTGTTGCGCTTGATGAAGGATTTCATGATGCTGTTGTGGGGGGTTGAGGTCGGGGTCATGAGCATCTGGTTCCTCTGAACAGTGTGCAGGAAGGTCCGGAGGGGCCGCACCACCTGCGGACAAGACCAGGGTCAGGCGCCGGGGGGCAGGACAGACAGACCAGGGCCAGGCCCCAGGGGCGGGACAGACAGATCAGGGTCAGATCCCGGGGGCAGGACAGACAGGCCAGGGTCAGGCCCTGGGGGTGGGACAGAGGAGACCAGGGTCAGACCCCGGGGGCAGGACAGACAGGCCAGGGTCAGGCCTCGGGGGGCAGGACAGAGGAGACCAGGGTCAGACCCCGGGGGTGGGGCAGGGGCGTGGAGGGAAGGCAGACCGCACTCACCTTGCTGGCAGGACAGGGTGGGGAGGGGGTCTTGCTCCTGGGGGGCTGCAGCTCCTCATCCTCCAGCTGCTGCTCCTCGTCCAGCTCACTCACCGCCTGCTTGTAGCTGCGCTTCCTCCTGCCGAGAGGTAGAGGCAGTGGTGTGAGGGGGCTGGCCCTGGCATCCTCCCCAGCGCCCCCATCACGCCCCAGGAAAGATCTCCCCCTGTGAACAGAACTGGGCCCAGCCCCTAAGACTTCACCCTGAAAGGTACTGCAGAGGTGAGTCTCCCTGACTGACCCTCTGCTGCCTGGTCAGAGGAAGGGAAATGACCTGTCTAAGGTCATGCGGCCAGGAGGATGGGGTCTGGGATCCCGTTGCCCACCCCCAGGCCAGGCTCACCCCCCCACAGCACGAAGCTGTCTCCTTTATTAAGTGACAGCACCAGGCCCCAGCTCTGCTGAGAGGAAACACAGGTGCCCACCCTCCCTGACCAAGGACTCAGGGTTCACGCCCCTCTGGGTCCCTCAGAATGGTGGCCTGCACGCCCTTTCCCAGATACAAACCTGACACTCTGGGGTGGCTCCTTGGGGCCATCTTCCTGGTCAGTCTCAGACTCTGTGGAGATAGCAGGTTCAGGGGGGTGGCAGGGAGGGTGGGGAGGGGTCCAGGGAAGGGGCCCACAGGCAGCAGCCCCAGCAGGGGTGAAGTTCTCTTCCCAGCATATCTCGTGGTGGCCAGGGGCAGGAGCATCCGCCTTAGCACCGTCTGGCCCTGACACATCTCGGGATGTGCAGAGCCAGCATGCTGCCCCCAGTCCACAGACCCCTCGAGGCCTGGCCTCCGGGGTGAAAACAGTGAGACAGTCCCATCGAGGTGGCCCCAAGCATGTCCCACCCGCCTTTAACACTGGGAGCCCAGTTGCCCCCTCTCCCCAGCCCAACATTAACAAGAGGTGCCTTTCACAGGAGGAAGAATTGGAAGCTGCAAGCTCTAACAGGCCCCTGGACTGGCTTCAAAACCTGACCTCTCCTGGCTCTTTCCACTGGGGGTGGCAGAGGGGTAGGGGTGGGGTGCTCCCGAACAGGGTCAACACGTGGGGTGTGGGTCAGTAGGTTTTGTTTCCCTGGCAAGAGAAAGGGCCGATCTCCCCTCCCCTGGTTCTTCAACACTATTACACTTTTATTTTTACATTTCTATTTTTCTGGGGGGCCACACCATGTGGCATGCAGGATCTTAGTTCCCCAGCCAGGGATTGAACCCATGCCCCCTGCAGTAGAAGTGTGGTGTCTTAGCCACTGGACCGTCAGGGAAGTCCCTCACAACACTCTCTACTCCAAAGGGTTCTGGCAGCGACCCCTTGGGTCTGTGGGGCTGGCATAGCCATTGTCCCTAACCCAGTCATGAAGCCAGGGAGCCACGTTCAAGCCCCCTCAGTGTCTGCACTTTGAACCAGGGAAGGTGCGGGCAGGGCTCCAGAGCCCACAGCACTCCAGCCCTTTCAGCTGGGACACCCAGAGGTGAGAAGTGAGCCAGCGGCAGACGAAACACAGGCCAGGTGCTCACACCCCAGCACCCAGTCCCTCCTATTCCCCACCCTGGAGGGAGGCTCGAGGCTTTGACCTGGCATGTTCCCAGTTACTGCCCTAATCCAGGTCCCCCCACCCCACCCCAGCTTCCTGGACCGACCGGCCATGGCCACCCAATTGCACCTAGCAGCAGCTTCGGCCAAACGGTGGGAGATGAAACATGTAGACTCAAGGAGATCTCTGCACCCCAGGTCTCATGTACCCTCGCCTGTCAGCCCAGGAACCCGGGCTCGCCCCTCTTCCGAGAGAAAGTCAGGCAGAGGCTACCAAGGCCTGCACGGCCCTGAGTGTCCCTTGCCATCAGGGCAGGAGACTCACCCTGCCGCCCTTCACACTCACCCTGGCCACTGGCTGCAGGCTGTGAGCCGGGTGGGCTAAGGGTGATGTTGGTGGTGCTGCGGAGCTGCAAGGCCTTGCCATTGTTCTTGGGGACCTAAGGGAAGAACCAAGGCTTCAGGAGTCTGCACCCGGGACTCGAAGGCCTCGAGCTCACCCCTCCCTGGCCTGCCCACTTACCTCTGGCTCAGCTGCCTCCTTAGGCTCAGCTTCCTTGCTGGGTTCCTCCTCTTTGGGGCTGGAAGCAGAGCAGGGGTCACTGTGGGACCCACCCAGCCCAAGCCTCCCCACAGGAGCCCCTCTCCCGTGCCCTGGGGGAGCGAGCCAGGAGGGGTCCATCAGACGCCCCAGACTGGACCACAGCCCCCCAGCCCCAGGCAGGCAGGGCAGCCAGAGCCAGGTGCTCGGAGCTCTGAGTCTGCGGCCCGGGCAGACAAGGGGTATCAGCTTCTGAGTCTGGCTTCACTCAGATCCCATCGGGGCCTGGGTTCTGGAGCCCTATCTCAGCTCTGTGTCAACTCGGTTGGCCGGAATGAGCCGTGTCTCATTGAGGCCTCTCCTCCATTCACCGTGGGGCCAGCAAAGCCAGTGGGTCTGCCCATCCCCAGCACCGACCCTCTGCTCCAGAGCAGGGGCCACGGGGGTGAGGGGGCTGGAGTAGTTTCAGGGATGGCAGGACGTGGCCTCCTGGCAAAGGGGCACTGGCCCCAAGCAGTGCTGGGGTATAAACGGAGCAGCCCAATCCCCACACCGCCCACTCCAGGAGGAACTGGCTCCTCATGACTGCGCTGGCTTTGGATTTGACAACCTATGGAGCCCTGGCCCCAGGGTAAGGCTCGGAGGGGTCAGGGCTGACGAGGGATGTTGACAAGCAATGTGGGAAGCCCTGGCACCCGCGGGGCACTTCCTGCTAAGACTGGGGCAGGGGCAGGGGCAGTGGTGGGCTGCTCAGGAGCAGTTCCCAAGGGAAGGGAAGGCTCGGGCATAGGAAATGCCTCCACCCGGGGGGCTCACCTGGAAAGGCCCCCCGTGTGCCCTGCCCAGCCCCGGGAAGGTCCCCAAGCCCCGGAACTCAACTCACCTGACTTTCTGGGGCACCTCAACATTCAGGAGCCTCTCCAGGTAACTGTGACCTGACAGGAAAACAAAGGGACAAAAAGACGCCCTCAGAATTGGTCCCGGACCAAGAGGTCCCAGGAGTCAGGCTCTGCTGGGGGCTTGGCTGCGTCCCTCTGCTGCAGACCCCATCCACCTGCAGACCCCATCCACCTGCAGACCCCTCCCTACACTCGTCACAGACCCCCTCCACCCCACAGACCCCTCCCTGTTGCCGGGGTGCATAGTCCTGCCGTCAGCACTCCCTTGACTCCTCACACCCTCCACGGAGCTGCTGCCTGAGTATCTCCTGCTACTCCCCAGCTGGTAATATGCCGCTCCCAGGACAAAGTTCACTGGGCTGGGAGTGTCTGGAAAGAGGGAGCCTCCACCTCCCAGCACAGGCTGAACACAAAGCAGCAGATGCATTCAGCAAGCATATGTTGAGGGCCTACTATGCACCAGGCCCTGGGGACCCAACAGAGAGCAAACCAGACGGTCCACAAGTTGGTCTAGACAATCACCAGATAATCCTGTGGCTGACACGTGACGTGTCATGACAGGAAAGAGGAGAGGACTTGAAAACCCTATGATGGGAAGACAAGCTGGTCTGGAGGCTGAAATGTGAAGTGCAAGAAAGCAGCAAAGGAGGGGGTGGGGATGTCTGGGCCAGTAGTTCTGAGCGTAGTCTGGGGCTCCTGAGAGCTGAGGGCCCAAGAGGACTCTTTTGGGGGACTCACAAGGCCTTAACTATTTTCACCATAATACCAAAACCACAACTAAAGATCCCACATGCTGCCACAAAGATCGAAGATCCTGTGTGCCCCAAGTAAGACATGGCACAGTCAAATAAGTAAGCATTAAAAAAAAAAAAAAAACCTTGAAGCCAAGCAAATAAGTAAATAAATAAAATATTTTTAAAATAAATAAACTTAAGTACATATCTTTTTAATACACTATGTCATAAAGTAGAAAGGATGCAAAATGCCCTTGGACTGCATAGTCATATCTCTAAAAAGCAGAGGGGTCTGAGGTCTCACCTGAACTGGTCCCACCCGCTCCCTTTTTTTTAAAACAGAATGCTGTTTTTAAAGAACAACTGACAAACAATGGCTCAACAAGCTTGGGTGTCTGGTAGATACTTTCTTAAAAATGAACAAAGGGAGCCTGTCCCTTCAAATCAAACGAACAGGATTTGTTGCCAAGAATAAAAAACTGAGCCCCACAAAAAGCCAAAACCGCCATGAACTTCATAGCTTCCTGATACCTAAAAACCTTTCTGATGAGACCAGAAAACAAACGTGCTCCTTTAAGACAATATATAATAAAGTGTGTTGACACCTGGAAGATGTGCGTAACTCCACACACTTGCGAGTACGCGCAAATTAATTGGAAGAAAAAAAGAGAGTACACAACAAAAGACTTTCTAAGTCCTCTTCCCTTTTCCAACTATGTTTCCGTGTGAGGCCAGATTTTCTACACAGACCTGAACCCAAACAAACACAATGCAACAGACGGAATGCAGCACCCAGCTGCCTTCTTTTAAGCCACCCATGAATGGGATTTACAACATGAGAATAATGCCAGTCTCCTCACCACATCTGTTTGGAAAAGTTATTTTTTTCTTTAAAAAAAAAGAGAAAGAAAGAAAGAAAAACTAACCTTAATAGGTAATTGTTTGTTACTCTTATATTAAAGTATTAAATAACTACCGATAGATAAGAGTCCTCATAATCAAAAGCTCTTTGAGGTCCTGAGGCCACAAATGGAGAGGTGCCAGTCTAGGCAGAAGGAACAACATCTGCAAAGGCCATGAGGCAGGAAGGAGCAGGCTTTGTGGAGCATCTGAGCCACGGGGGCCTGGTCAGAAGTTAAGGCAGTGGATGGGAGGCCTGAAGCAGGGACCTTCCTGCAGTGAGGTTTCCCTGGTGGCTCAGATGGTAAAGAATCTGCCTGCAATGCAGGAGACCAGGGTTTGATCCCTAGGTTGGGAGGATCCCCTGGAGAAGGGAACAGCAACCCACTCCAGTATTCTGGCCTGGAGAATTTCATGGACAGAGGAGCCTGGCAGACTATAGTCCATGGGGTTGCAAAGAGTCGGACAGACTGAGCGACTTTCACTGGGGGGTGGCAGGCAGGCCTGGGGGAGTGGGGTGGAGAACAGGGGCAGGCTCCTACCTGCGGGGTCCACAGCCAAGAGACTCCTCCCACCCCCTGCCTCCCATCCCAGCTCAAGGCTGGCTGATGAGGGGGCCGAAAGCTGAGAAGACGCCCATGTGACCACACAGAAGTGTGCAAAGACTTCTCTGGAATGTTAAGTGCCAACTCATGCCATTAGGGCTTTAGAACAGGTCTGGTGGCAGGGAGAAGGCCTGGAGAGGGGCTGAGGGGTCGTTTCCCAGTGCAGAGCTGGGCGGGGCACCCAAGGAGGAGCCCGGCCTGTAAAGCTGGGCCCTGCAGAAACCCCGGGGCAGCGGCCCTGGCCCCACCTGACCACTTCAGAGACCACTTCTTTGCCCAGTGAAGTGTGGCCAACTGTGCACCCTGCCAGGAGTTTGGGGGGTTAATGCCTCCACCCAGCAGCCCCTCCCAAGGGCTCCACACTGGCTCCAGAGGTCCCCTGAGGCCCCGGTGCCGTTACTGGCGGTCTTCTCTCCCCGGCTCACCTCCCTGCTCCCCTGCTGCAGGTGCTTCCTCCCCTCCCCACAGTAACAAGCTTCTCTCAAATCCTGACATTGAGGGTTGCTTCCGGGGAACCCAAACTAAGACCCACACCTCTAAGCTGCCCGACCTGCTAAGCCCCAGGGCCTGGGTGTCAGGAAGGCCTCCAGGAAGCCCTCTTGCCCCTCCCTGTTCCACACCCTAGGAGGGTGCGCCAGGCCACACCTCTGCTGAGCTTTAGGGACACAAGCTGCCTGTGGTTTTATCATCTAGTTTTGTTTTGTTTTATATGAAAGAGCAGTACCATATCCAACCACTAAGATGGGTCTTCTACCCACACTCAAGGCAGGCATTCTTACCATTTAACAGACGGGAAAACTGAGGTTCTGAGAAGGGTGTGCCCCAGGTCCCCCAGGCTCTAGGTGACTCCAGGGCTTAACCACCTTGTCTGACTGTCTTCCTTCCAGAGGACTGGGTCATAGGCAGATCAAATCTGAAGCCCACCTCTGTGCAGGGCGGGGCAGTGTTGTTTTTCAGTCCAACTCCTTTGCGACCCCATGGACTACAGCCCACCAGGCTTCCCCTCCATGGGATTCCCCAGGCAAGAATACTGGAGTGGGTTGCCATTTCCTTCTCCAGTGAAGACTGGCTTAAGAGTATCTAGCTATCTGAACCAGAAGTGTTGGTAGGGCCTTAAGGGTCTTTCCCTGACCCTCCCTCTAGAGTTCCAGGTCTGCCCTCTGCCTTGGGCTCCTGCCCAGGATGAGATTCACACCTACGGAAATCCCCAGGACAGGTCAGAACCATCTGGGCCCTCCTGAAAATCCAAATATGGTCAGTGTGTCTGAACACAGGTCTGCACAGGCCGCCGGCTGTGTGTCCCTGAGCCCCCGACCCTGGAGCAAGCCCTTCCCCACACAGGGAAGAAACTGGGCCAGGCCCTCACCTGCCCGATGCCCTGCCCTGAGGCTTTCCACCTGGCTTCCTTGGTGAGCCGCCCACCATCCCAGAAAGGATGAAACACACGGGGCTTTAACCCCAGCTTCCCAACTTAACAGACTCAGTGGCCTCCTTAAGCATCAGTTTCATTAATGTAAAAACCTGGCTTGTCCTCTCCACCAATCCGAGGACCTTATTGTCCTCTGGCTGGACCCTGCAGCCTCCTCCCTGGCTTCCCTGTCCTGTTCCTTCTCTTCTTGGCTGTTTTTCACACAGTGCTGGAACCTTCCAACAACCATCGAGGGGCCACATCCTTCGTGGGGTCAAGCTCGAGTCCCAGATTCCCGATCACTGGCCAGTTCAAGCTTCAGGGTCTCCATACAAGCTGTTCTCTCTGCCAGGAATACCTCTTCCTGCATTTTTCCACCAGGCAAAAGCCCAGGAAGCCTTCGCAACGCTCCCAGCTCAGACCCCACCTCCTCCATGCAGACAGTCCTGACTCTTAGAGCTGCCTGTCCTCTGTGGCTCACAACACCTGCTACCACCTGGGACAAGGATCCCTGGAGCTGGGATCAGATGATGACAAAGCAGCTAACGTTACACAGACCTTGCTCTGTGTAGGCACTGTTCTAAGCATCCTATGTGGATTAACAAGAAAATCTCCCAGTGACCCTTTGAGGTGATGCTATTATTATCAGCTGACACATGAGAAACTGAAGCTCATGAAGGAATTCCTGTAACTTGCCCGAGGTCACGGGGCGGGTAAAGGGTCAAGCTGGCACTCAGACCCAGCTATGTGTCCCTCCCAGAATTCATCTCTCTTCACCTCGGTATCTCCAGGCCTTACAGTCATGCTAACAGGAGAGGGCCCATAAGCAGGATGAATCTAAGAGAGTCTGGGCAGGAGGGAAGTAGAACAGGCCGGCCCTGGGGGAGAGGCCCAGGTTTGAGCTCAGCATGGCTTTAACCACAGGGACACCGTGGAAAACAGCACTGGACCTCAATTTTCTCATTTGGAAAACAAGAGCATTGGATTGAATCTGTCCTGTCCAACATGGCAGCCACAAGCTTTGTATGGCAACTTAAATCTGAAATAAATAAAATGTAATAAAACTAAAAATTCAGCTCCTGGATCAAAGGAGCCACATTTTGAAGGCTCTATAGCCACATGTGGCTAGCTAGTGGCTACTGTGTGGGATGGCACAGATCTGGGATGTTCACATCATCACAGAAAGTTCTGTGGACAGCTCCTTGCTTAGAGGGTCCCCAGACACTCTCTGCTGAGCCAGGCACAAAGGACCACCCTCTGGAGCCTTGCCCAATGCCGAGCCCCAACTCACAGATGATGCGGGCGGAGGCAGTTGGCTCTTTGGCAGCCTTCTTGGCGATCCTTCTGCTTGATCGTCGGACAGTGCCCTCTTCTTTGGAAACCGGGGAGTGATTCTGGGGGCCCGGGGAGGATGGGGCGATCAGGCTTCGCCGCACGGACCGCCGGTTGACACGGGCACCCGTGGGCGTGGAGAAGTTATCTGGCTGGAGGGGAACCAGCACCCGCTCCCTCCACGGGGAGGTCGGAGAGCTGGGTGAGCCCTGTGGGCCCGGGGCAGCCACTGCAATCCGGAGCTTGGAGGCAGACCTTCCTGCCCCGGCCCCTCGGCCCTTGGGGTCCCGGGGTGTAGTCATCAGGGAGCTCACGGTGACAGAGTCCAGCCTCCCAGCCTCTGCCTTCTGGGGTGTTGAATCCTCATCCGAGCTCGAGGGGATCTGGGAGGCCGGGGCCAGGGCAGGTGTCGGAGCCTGGGCAGACTGGAGCTGACTGAGGTACTTCTCGGCGCTCTGGCGCTCGTTGGCACTGATCTCTACCGCAGGCACCGGCAGGCACTGGGTTGGGCTCTCCTTGGGCTTCTTGGTCAGGACGGTAGGAGATCCGGAGGTGGGTAAAGGAGGGGCGGTTGCCGCAGAGGTGGCCACCGCTGCAGCGGCAGCCCGGGTCACGCGCCGCAGGACGGAGCCATTCTCGCCCACCACCGTGGCCAGTTTCTCCGCCTTGTCCTTGCTGCGGAGGTGCCGGGAGATCCGCTGGCTGCTCCGTGTCTTTCTGCGGGACAACCTGGTGAAGGGGCGGAGCAGAAGCTGAGATGACCCAGGGAGGTGGGGAGGTTGCCCGAAATTCCAGCTGGAGGAGCTGCTAGCTCCAGTGGAGTCTGAAGCTTGGAGGCCGAAGACTAGGGTTCCAATTCAGGCTCTGCCACCCCTAGCCAAGAGACCCCAGATGCTCCTCTCTGAGCCTCAATCTCCCTATCTATGAACTGGGGTGATGCCCAGTCCTCACAAAACCACTGGGAAGATTAAATTCCCATAAACCTCCCGCTGACTGGGTCACACTGGGCCAAGCACCCTGCTGGAGGCATCGCGCCTTCTGTGGCTTAATCTACCACACAGTCCCCGAGAGGCAGGGACCCTCATCCTCACTTTAGATTTCAGAAACTGGAGGCTCAGAGGTGGAACATTAACCCAAGGACACACAGTTGCTACGCAGCAGAGCTGGTGTGTACAACCAGGACTGCCTGACTTCAAGACCCAGCCTCTTTCCCCTGGTACTCTGAAACCCACGGTCATTACAGGGGCAGTTAGAACCAGCATAGTGATGGGGTTGGGAGACAGCCAGCCCCCAGTCTACACCTCTGGTCACTCTCCCCCAAGCAGAAAGTCAGTTCTCTTGCTTCTCCCACCTCCAGAAATCCTTCCCATCCTCCGAGGTCCAGATCAAACACCACCCCTACCCTAACGCACACAAGCTCTGGACTCCACGGTCTCCAGACCCGCTTCATTCCCCTCGGCATGGCGCACGCGGTGCCCACTGCTCCTGATCTCAGTTAACACCTTCGAATCAAGCTCTCCTAGTGGGCACCAAGCCTCCTGCCCCTCATACCTTTTCCGGATAGGGTCTCTGTTTTCGTCCTGAATGGAAGAAATTCGTCTCTTCTTCCGTCGGTTCTTCTGTGAAGGCGTTCTAGGCATCAGCTCAGGCTCTTTGCTGAATTCTCTGTTTGGTACGAAGACAGTGATGGTCGAGGCTGCCTGGAAACCACTGCCCCTCCCCCACCCAGCCAGACCACTGCCCCATTCCTGGCAATGGCTGGTCAAGCTGAGGCCAGGCACTTGGGGCTTCCTCGCGTAGACAGAGCAGGGGAGCAAGGTTGCCAGGCAGCCCTACCTTCCAAGGCGCAGACCCACCCCTCTCCCTAGCGCCGAGCATCTGAGCATCCGGGGCACTCAGGAGGGACCCCTGGCAGACTGTCTTGCCTGGCAGGTGGGGAAGTGCCCTAAGGCCGCAGCAGCCAGGCAGCCCCTGCTGCACCGTCCCCGCTCCAGCCGCCGCTCCCGCCCCCCCCCAGCCCCACACCTGGTGAACATGCGCTGGGCCTCCTCCTCGATTTCCTCCAGCCACACCATGTCCTTATTGTCCACGTTGCAGACAAACTCCAGGAGCTTCTGGTCACATAGCTCCAGCAAGTGAAAGGGCCCCTGGGCTGTGGTCCCCATGGCGGCTCTGCCTGGAGAAAGCAGAGACAAGAGGCATGGGGGCTCAGGCTGGAATCTTCACACTCTTCAAACACCACCCCTTCCCCACCCCCATAAGACACTGTCCGCCCAATTCTGGGATCAACGGACCTCCTTATAAATGGGCTTCCTGGATTCAAGAGAAACTGCGGTCCAATCAGGTAGGACCCCTTTGACCTGCCCAAACACAGGCCTGCTCTTACCCACTCCTCTTACTGCCTGAAGGTGATTGAGGGCCACCTTAAGGTACACCTAGGGGCTTCCCTGGTGGCCCAGACAGTAAAGAATCTGCCTGCAATGCAGGAGACCTGCATTCGATCCCTGCGTAGGGAAGATCCCCTGGAGAAGCGAATGGTAACCCACTCCAGTATTCTTGCTTGGAGAATCCCATGGACAAAGGAGCCTGGCAGGCTACGTTTCATGGGATTGCAAAGAGTCAGACACGAATGAGTGACTAACACTTGAGGTACACACAAGCTAACCCCAGGTGCCCGGCCAAAGAACATCGAATCCAACTGCCTCTTACGGATGCTAGTAACTGACAGGAGATCTGCATTCCAAAGGAGTGGGTAAGAAAGTGGTGGTCCAGAGACAGGTTCTTCTCTAACGGGCCTCTACAACTCTCTCCCTTGAGCTGAAATGCCTTCGGATGGATGAGGGAGCATGAGGGGAGCAGATAAGCAACGTCTTATTTTTTAGAAAACTTAGTTTAGAAATATCAGGTAGTATAAAATACAAAATTAGTTTTCCCTTAATTTTTTAAAAATAATTGTTATTGAAGCATAGGTGATTTGCAGTGTTGTGTTAGTTTCAGATGCGTGGCAAAGTGATTCTGTTTACAGATACATATATATCTATTCTTTTTCATTACAGGTTATTAAAAGATACTGAGAAGAGTTCCCTGGGCTATGCAGTAGGTTCTTGTTGGTTATCTATTTTGTATATCATAGTGTGTATATTTTAATCCCAAGCTCCTAATTTATCTCTTCCCCCCTTTCCCCTTTGGTAACCATAAGCTTGCTTACTATGTCTTAATTTCTTAAAAAACTAGCAACTCAAACAAACAAAACCAAACAACTAGAAACTCAGATATTCTCCTCAAAACTCAGTTATAAAATTATCACCAAAGCCCCAGGCAAGGAAGAAGTGTTCTATTCTGGTTCACAGCAGGGGCTCAATAAATATCCCGACTGGGGCAATGAAAGAACGAATTAACGGGTGACAGTCACAAACCATAATAACAGATTGCATGTCTCATGCCATGGCAGTGACCCACCACTCTGATCGACACCTTCAAAACCAAGAACCACACACAGCTCAGCCTCTACCTAAGACAGGAGGTTCTGGAAGGAGGGGCTAAGTCACTGACCCCTATAAAGGGCTTAACGCCAGGTGCTGTTGCAGCCTCATAGGACTGACTTCCTGGGGCCTGATTTCCAGGGCACACTAGCCTCTGTTCCTCGAGTAAGCTCTGCCCTCTGCCTGGAACCTTCTGTCTCCTATTTGGTACAGCTCACTCCTCAGCACTTGACTCTCAGCAATGCAGGGAGGACCTGACCACCAGCCACCATCCTATCCATCAATTTCAATACTCTGCACAACACTCAGGTGACGATGTATCTGCTTGCTGACTGCCTGTCTCTGCCCACTAAGCATTTGTTCCCTGAGGGCAAGCCCTGGTCTGTCTTGCTTGTAGCTTTGAAGCCCAGAGCTTGGCAGAGTGCCTGGCACAAAAGGAATACTTGTTGAATGAATAGATCCATCTACCAACTGTACACCTAGAAATAAACATTCTACAGCCACTCTAACTCCCTGCCCCAAGACACACACACACACACACACACGGACACCAAATGAGGGCATTCTACACAGGTTAGAGCACACCTTCCTCATCCAAAGCCCTACTCCGAGGAGCCAAGAGCAGCACCCATCAGGGTAGGACCAGCTGGGCAGGACCGCAGAAGCTTTGGGCAGAGACAGGTGTGGATTCCAGTCACAGCACAGCCTTCTGGCTGCCCTCTGACTCCCCCCAGTCCCTCTGTCCCAGCGCTCAGCCCTGGTTAACGACAAGAATCCAGTTTGAGGCTAGGAAAGAGAGACCTGTTTAAGGAACACAAAATACTTTGCGCTATGGAAAGCAACAACTTGCTCTTTTATTTAAAAAAGTATTTGTTCAAAATGGCAAAGTGGGTGTGGGCTTCTTATACAAAGTGCAAAAAGGCGTTTGAGCTTCTTCCATAAGAAGTTTGTTTTCAGCAGCCTCAGCCGATTTTATTTATTTTTTTTTTCAGCAGCCTCAGCCTATTTTATTTTAATTTATTTATTTTTTGCCTCAGCCTATTTTGAAACGGTCACTGTCATTAGATCAGAGAGGACCCTCAGAAAGTGTTAAGAATGAGGGTCCCATGGAAAAGCAGCAAAAATCTCTTTAGCCCCCTGTAAGAACCTGGATACAAACCCAAAGTACCTTACCTCCCACCAAGGGTGAAGGAGACTCATCTTCCTCTCCCAATACTTTTCTCACGTCATACATCAGACTAGAGGCCCACGGCCCTCCTTCACAATGCCTGTTCTCTTGAGGGTGCGGGAAGTCCACCAGCCAACCCTGACCACACCTCAGTGAAGGAGGGTCGTAATAGCTGCTTTCTTTAAAGAGACCTGCTCCATGCTCGGGTGGAGCATCATCTCATTTCATTCTCGCCACAACCTCAAGGAGATCCTAGCGCAGATAAGCAAATTGAGGGAGACTGAAGTTAAGTCCAGGTCTTCGGGCAAGTCAGGGGCGGGGCCCGGATTTAAACTGTGCTCTTAACCTCAAGCTTTGCCGCCTACTCCATTTCAACTTCGGAAAGGTAGGCGCCAAGTTGTGACTGGGCGCCCCAGAGATGGCCACTGTCAGTAAACGGGCCTGGGGAGTGACAAGTCAGCAGTGGCCTCCGGAAATGGGTCAATTTAAAACGTTGCTCAGTCGATAAGGGATGTGGTGAGCGAGGGTTAACTGTACAGAAATGCCATCTGGTGAAATGCCATCTGGTATAATGCCGCCACACAACCGGGTCGGTGGGTGCTTCCTGCGCGTCCAGGTCAACAAAAGGCACCTGGAGGGGGAGGGGACGGGGTTATTCTCTTGGACGCGGCGGGGTGGGGTCATCTTGGGCCCCAGGACCAAGGCAGGGCACCTCGTCACTTGAAAGAGGTGACCCATCCCCTGCAAGCCGCAACGGGGGATAGGGGACGTCATGCTCCCCGGTCTCGGGCTGGCGGAGGAATAACAAATTGCTAACGACCCCCCAGCCGGCCGCCCGCGCACACTCACTCGACTGCACCGCGTCTCCTTAAGTGCTGCTCCGATCCAAGTCCGGCGACCTTCCCAACACAAATCCCAGCCTGCCCAGGCCCCACGGCTCCCGGCCTCCGAGGCTTGCGGCTGCAGTGAAGCAACGGGGCGGTACAGCGCGGGCCAAACCTACGATTTTCAAAACTGAAGGCTCGACCAATCCCCGTCAAGTTTGTCTGGGCGGCTGCAAAACTCTAAGCCAATCAAGTAAAAGGGAGCACCAGTCAGGCCATCGATTGGCTATGTGGATTGGCAGTCTGCGGGACTAAGAGGAGGGCCGAGGAAGCGTTGAAACTTTAACCTGTACAGCTTCCGGGAACAGCGGCGCGCGGCCTAGAGAGGAGATCACCGGAGGTGGGGGTTGCGCGCGCAAAGCCTCACACGCCAGAACTACAAGTCCCAGCGTGCATTGCGAGTGCCCTGAGGGACCTGGGAGATAGGTGAGGCCTTAGTAGTGGATCGTGCTCTTTTCGGGAGTCTACGCTTTGCTATTTCTTCACCCAACTCTGTCCTCAATACGGGACGACCTCTGCCACTTTACAGAAATGATATAGACGATGATGTTTCTTAATGATTTCAACTTAAAATTACAAAGCAAAACAGCAAAATTTATAATACAGCGAAATTATTTCCATAACAGTTAACATCGTCTGAGCCACAAGTAAAGCCAAATTGCTTATATGCTTTCCATGCTGTCAAAGGTTAAAGTAAGAATCCAGATTTCCATTTCCACACAAATTTCCAACCTCAAACTGCAGTTCCAGCATACTTTTTCAGACTTTGATGCAAATGCAGAGGAAATTTCCATTATTTCATAATCAATTTAACTCTGTTATTCAGGACTTTCCACTTAATCTCCAACTGGAATTCATTAATCTGCAATGCGATGACCTGCTAAAAGCAGATATCAAGAGAAGGAGCTAACAATTCTACACATACCTTTCTGGTGATAGTTAAGTCGCCAAGGCGTGTTGGACTCTCCTGAGACTCCATGGACTATAGCCCACCCTGTGGCCTGTAGCTCACCAGGCTCCTCTGTCCATGGGATTCTCCAGGCAAGAATACTGGAGTGGGTTGCCATTTCCTTCTCCAGGGGACAGTCCCAACCCAGTGATTGAACCCTGGTCCACCAGCATTGCAGGCAGATTCCTTGCTGACTGAGCCACTCAGTTCAGTTCAGTTCAGTTCCTCAGTTGTGTCTGACTCTTTGTGATCCCATGGACTGCAGCGGCCTCCCTGTCCATCACCAACTCCAAGAGTTTACCCAAACTCATGTCCATTGAGTTGGTGATGCCATCCAACCATCTCATCCTCTGTTGTCCCCTTCTCCTCCTGCCTTCAGTCTTTCCCAGCATCAGGGTCTTTTCAAATGAGTCAGCCCTTCACATCAGGTGGCCAAAGTATTGGAGTTTCAGCTTCAACATCAGTCCTTCCAGTGAACACCCAGGACTGATCTCCTTTAGGATGAACTGGTTGGATCTCCTTGCAGTCCAAGGGACTCTCAAGAGTCTCCTCCAACACTACAGTTCAAAAGCATCAATTCTTCAGAGCTCAGCTTTCTTTACAGTCCAACTCTCACATCCATACATGACTAGTGGAAAAACCATAGCCTTGACTAGACAGACCTTTGTTGGCAAACTAATGTCTCTGCTTTTTAATATCCTGTCTAGGTTGGTCATAATTTTCCTTTCAAGGAGCAAGCGTCTTTTAATTTCATGGCTGCAGTCACCATCTGCAGTGATTTTGGAGACCAAAAAAATAAAGTCAGCCACTGTTTCCCTATCTATTTGCCAGAAAGTGATAGGACCGGAGACCATGATCTTAATTTTCTGAATGTTGAGCTTTAAGCCAACTTTTCCACTCTCCTCTTTCACTTTCATCAAGAGGCTCTTTAGTTCTTCTTTGCTTTCTGCCATAAGGGTGGTGTCATCTGCATATCTGAGGTTATTGATATTTCTCCTGGCAATCTTCATTCCACCTTGTGCTTCATCCAGCCCAGCATTTCTCATGATGTACTCTGCATATAAGTTAAATAAGCACAGTGGCAATATATAGCCTTGACATACTCCTTTTCCTATTTGGAAGCAGTCTGTTGTTCCATGTCTAGTTCTAACTGTTGCCTCCTGACCAGCATACAGATTTCTCAAGAGGCAGGTCAGGTGGTCTAGTATTCCCATCTCTTTCAGAATTTTCCACAGTTTGTTGTGATCCACACCATCACAGGCTTTGGCATAATAAATAAAGCAGAAATAGATGTTCTGGAACTCTTGCTTTTTCAATAATCCAACAGATGTTGGCAATTTGATCTCTGGTTCCTCTGCCTTTTCTAAAACCAGCTTGAACATCTGGAAGTTCACGGTTCATGTATTGCTAAAGCCTGGCTTGGAGAATTTTGAGCATTACTTTGCTAGTGTGTGAGATGAGTGCAATTGTGCAGTAGTTTAAGCATTCTTTGGCATTGCCTCTCTTTGGGATTGGAATGAAAACTGACCTTTTCCAGTCCTGTGGCCATTGCTGAGTTTTCCAAATTTGCTGGCATATTGAGTGCAGCACTTTCACAGCATCATTTTTTAGAATTTGAAATAGCTCAACTGGAATTTTATCACCTCCACTGGCTTTGTTTGTACTGATGCTTCCTAAGGCCCACGACCTCACATTCTGGGATGTCTGGCTCTAGGTGAGTGATCACACCATCATGATTATCTGGGTCATGAAGATCTTTTTTGTACAGTTCTTCTGTGTATTCTTGCCACCTCTTTTAATATCTTCTGCTTCTGTTAGGTCCATACCATTTCTGTCCTTTATTGAGCCCATCTTTGCATGAAATATTCCCTTGGTATCTCTTATTTTCTTGAAGAGACCTCTAGTCTTTCCCATTTTATTGTTTTCCTCTATTTCTTTGCACTGATCACTGAGGAAGGCTTTCTTATCTCTGCTTGCTATTCTTTGGAACTCTGCATTCAAATAGGTATATCTTTCCTTTTCTTCTTTGCTTTTCTCTTCTCTTCTTTTCACAGCTGTTTGTAAGGCCTCCTCAGACAGCCATTTTGCCTTTTTGCATTTCTTTTTCTTGGGGATGGTCTTTTTTTTGGGGGGGGGGGGGTGGTCTTGTTCCCTGTCTCCTGTACAATGTCACGTCTTCTGTCCATAGTTCATCAGGCACTCTGTCTATCAGATCTAGTCCCTTAAATCTATTTCTCACTTCCACTGTATAATCATAAGGGATTTGATTTAGGTCATACCTGAATGGTCTAGTGGTTTTCCCTACTTTCTTCAATTTAAGTCTAAATTTGGCAATAAGGAGTTTGCTTATTGTTTATTTTAGTTCACTGATTCCTAGAATGTCGAGGTTCACTCTTACCATTTCCTGTTTGACCACTTTCAATTTGCCTTGATTCATGGACCTAATATTCCAGGTTCCTATGCTTATTGTTTATTTTAGTTCACTGATTCCTAGAATGTCGAGGTTCACTCTTACCATTTCCTGTTTGACCACTTTCAATTTGCCTTGATTCATGGACCTAATATTCCAGGTTCCTATGCAATACTCCCTGGTGGCTGAGAGGATAAAGCGTCTGCTTGCAATGTGAGAGACCTGGGTTCGATCCCTGGGTCGGGAAGATCCCCTGAAGAAGAAAATGGCAACCCACTCCAGTACCCTTGCCTGGAAAATCCCATGGACGGAGGAGCCTGATAGGCCACAGCCCATGGGGTCGCAAACAGTCGGACACGACTGAGCAACTTTGCTTGCTTGCTTATGCAATATTGCTCTTTACAGCATCAGACCTTGCTTCTATCACCAGTCACATCCGCAACTGGGTGTTGTTTTTGCTTTGGCTCCGTCTTTTCATTCTTTCTGGAGTTATTTCTCCACTGATCTCCAGTAGCATATTGGGCACCTACCAACCTGGGGAACAGCCACTAGGGAAGCCCATTTTCTGGTGATGAATATGGTCTACTGAAATCATCTCAGATTATCAATATCTGGCATTACATATCTGTGTGAAAAGACACTTTAAAAAGGAAGTGGGTAAAAATCTCACTGTAGATCTGCATTTACAGATGAACATCATATTTGAGTTTTAATGATTATTGTTGTTCAGTCACTCAGTTGTGTCCGACTCTTTGTGACCCCATGGACTGTAGCACTCCAGGCTTCCCTGTCCTTCACTATCTGCTGGCGTTTGCTCAAACTTAATTATGAGCCACAATTAAGAAAATATTATCCTCCACACCCCAGCCTCAAACTACAATTCTATTTTAATTAGTAGGCCTATTCCTTTAAAACTTTTAATCATTATTGCTTTATTTTGACTTACATCAAGTTTTAAAGCTGTAGATAAGTTTTTTTCTTGTTACTAAAATACCTGTGTAATATAGGAGATTTTCCCTCTTGGCCCACAGAGCCTAAACTACTTACTGTCTGTCCTCTATAGGTTTGCTGATCCCTATGTTAGAATCCTGGTGGCTCGGACAGTAAAGAATCCGCCTGCAGTTCAGGACACCTGGGTTCGACCCCTGGATTGGGAAGATCCCATGGAGAAGGGCATGGCAACCCACTCTAGTATTCTTGCCTGGAGAATCCCCATGGACAGAGGAGCCAGGCGGGCTACAGTCCAGGGGGTCGCAGAGTCGAACAGGACAGTGGCTAAGCACAGCACAAGGTAGAACAACATTTCTGGAACTAAACATGGCTACCCCTTTAGTAGCCTGCAACTCGGTTCAGCGGACATGAGACTTCACCTCCTGGCCAAGTATTAATACTTTACCCACAGGGCAGCTGCCAACGATTCCCTGGCTCCAGCTGCTTCTGGACTGGAGTTAAAGCCCAGCAGCGCAGACTGCGCAGGCGTAACCGAGTCTCCCGCAGGCACCTATGCGCAGGCGCAGGTGATTGGAAGCAGCTGATTGGCAGCCAAGAGTGCTGCGCTTCCAAGCACCGTTCTAGGCGTTTTACTTTCTAGAAAGCTTGTGCCAGAGCATCTGGCGACCAGAGAAGGGGCTACCCTGGCTGGGGCTTCATGCTGCGGGTGGTGTATGGACCTGGGGGCAGATCCTGGCTTCTTGGACACCTCAAATTATCCTGAGTGAGGATTTCCCTTCATTCCTCCCTTCCAACAATTTAATTGTGAAATAGAGCGCACCTCTAGAAAAAGGCACAAAACAGAGATATACAGCTTATTAGTTTGTCAAAATCACTCCTTAAAAAGCACCTCCCAGGTTAAGAAATAGAGCTTCGCTAGCCTCCCGGAAGCCCACTTGCTCCCTTTCCCAAAGTAAAGCCTTTAAAAAAAAAAAAAGGGTAATCTTTGATTGCTTGTACAGTAGTCTTCCCTTATCCATGGTTTCACTACAAGATCTCAGCTATCGGGGGTCAGATGCAGTCTAAAAATGTTACATGGAAAATTCCACAAGTAAATAATTCATAAGTTTTAAATTGTGCTGTGTTCAGAGTAGGGTGTTGAAATCTCACACCACCTGCTGTATCCAGCTGGTGCCAAGATTCATCCCTTTCCAGTGTACCCCACCCATTTAGCTACTTACTGTCTTGATTGATTGGATTCATTGTCCAGACATCAAAGTGCTCAGTGTTCAAGTGGCCCTAATTTTACTTACTGGCCTCAAGACAGCAGAGTAGTGATGCTGGCAATTGAGATATGACAAAGAAGAGCCATTAAGTGCTTCCTTTAAGTGAAAATGTGAAAGTTCTTAATAAACAAACAAACAAAAAATACTAAGATCTTTGGTAAGAATTGTGAAATTGTAAGAAGAAAAAAGAAACTCGTGCTAGTTTGCTGTCACACCTCAAACTGTAAATGTTTCAGCCTACAGTGCCCAAGAACTGCTTAGTTATGATGGAAAAGGCATTACATTTGTACAATAAGATATTTTGAGAGAGAAAGATCATATTCATATAGCTTTTATTACAGTAGATTGTTATAACTGTTCTACTATTATTGTCAATCTATTGCTGTGCCTAATTTATAGTTTAATCTTTATCATAGGTATGTATGTGTAGAAAAAAACCTGCTATATACTTTGGCACTGTCTGAAACTTTAGGCATCCACTGGTGTTCTTGGAAACTATCCCCCACAGATACGGGGGACTACTGTATAGGTCTACCACCAAAACCCATGCATCTCTCAACATAATTTTTGTTTTTTAAAAAATAAAAGTTTGTGTTTAAAAAAAAATAAAGTGTTATACAGTTTGCTCTTGTGTCTGGCGTCTTTTGCTCAATATTATGTGAGATTCATCCATGCTGTTATTTGTGGCTCTAGTTCTTTCATTCTTACTACTGATGTATAAAAGTATAGATACAACTTATGAATATTTTGTGATCTTAATTAATTCTGCTGATGGGGATATTTGGGATACGATTTTTTCCATGTTTCTGTTATCATGAAAATGCTGAGGCATATAGCCAGTGTATGTGTAACTTGATAAAATACAGTTTTCCAGAGTGTTTGCGCCATTTCACCCTTCCACACGCAACTGATTCTAATTCCACTTGCTCCACATCTTCCACATCTTCCCTACTTGGTAGAGGACCACACAATGTCTGCCCATGCTCTGAAATTCCAGTCACTCCACCTGTTCCTAGATCTGATATCTGCTTCCTCAGCTACTTGAGGTGCCAGCTGACTGCACCCCAGGAAGACAGAGTGGTCCTGGGGCTCAACCCCAGGTGTGTCCCTTCTCTCCAGGACAATAGTCTGCCTCCTCCTGTGGTCTAATGCCTAAAAAGAGTTGCTCATATTTTTGACTCCAGCTTTACTGTTGTTTACCATAGGAGGGCTTATTCTGTACTGGTTCCATCACAGCTGGTAGCTGAAGTTCTCCACAATTGTGCGATACATTGCGGGGAGGGAGGGTGCGATACATTGGAGTCTCAAAGAATCACTCTTTTTGTTGTTAGCCTCTGATCATAATGGCTGAGAAACTCATTTATACGAACTAGGAAGTGTGCAAAGGAAATTTATTAAAAGAATGCTTCCTGATCCTCGTGCAGTAAAGAATAAAGCTCACCAAACTAAATCCTTGAGTGTTATCTGTGTAGTCTCCCTCAGGCAATGAATGAAATCACAATCAGAAGCTCATTTGTTGACGATTTAGTTTGAGGAATCCTAGTTTTGGGGCAAACAGTTTGAGGCTGGATGCAATCAAGTGCATTTCTATGCTGTTGCTGCTAAGTCGCTTCAGTCGTGTCCGACTCTGTGCGACCCCATAGACGGCAGCCCACCAGGCTCCCCCGTCCCTGGGATTCTCCAGGCAAGAACACTGGAGTGGGTTGCCATTTCCTTCTCCAATGTATGAAAGTGAAAAGTGAAAGTGAAGTCGCTAATGTACAGCAAAAACCACACTGTAGTCCCATGTGCTGCTAATTAGCATGGGGATTTGGATGAATGGTTAATGGCAGCCAGCTACGACAGCCTGATGCATTCAGCTTATAACAGAGAGGGTCTTGCCAGCGGAATTAGAAATGCGTAGTCTGTCATGTTCCTTGAGTACATACCTAAGAGATATAAAAAGTTACTCATAATAAATACCTCAGTTAAATAGAGTTGGGAGACCAGCAGGGGGCGCGCTCACACCCTGCAAGAACAGCAGAGCCCAACAAAAGAAAAGACTCATCTTTTCTGGCAAGGACTCAGCCAATGAAAAGCCAAGGACCCTTTGTTTATACTAGCCCAGCCAAGAATACCGGAGCGCCCGTTCCCATTTCCTTCTCCAGGGGAATCTTCTAGATCCAGGGGTCAAACCCGGGTCTCCTGCATTGCAGGAGGATTCTTTACTGACTGAGCCACCAGGGAAACCCCCCAACTTCCTTTTCTTCTCCATAAAAAATTATCTCCTTTCCCTTGCCATGTGGGGACTTGCATATAGCTCACCATGGTGGCTGACTCTAAATTGCAATTCTCTGCTGATCCCAAGTAAACCATCCTAGCTGGAAAAATAGCGCTTTGAAACAGGAACTGCTTAAAGTTGGTGACTAAAACTCATCCTTCCCTGTATAGCACTTGGACAGGAAGCGTTTTCTTCCAGCTGTACCTTTTGCTTTGCTTGGGAGACTTTGATTGTCTCCGCTTTAGTCCCTTATACCTGATCATAGAGTCAATCTCATGGATGGCAACCCCAGTTACCTCATTTAAGGTTCATAAGGAGCTCCCCTGTAGCTTCAGGTATGGAAGGTGATTGAGTGTGCTGATCCTTTGCTGAGTTCTAAGGCTACATCTCTATTCTATTACAGAATATCTCATCTGGACTGTCCTGCCTTTTTTGTGACCTAGGGATACAGAAGTCTTTTTTTTTTTTTTTAAATTTTACTTATTTATTATTTTTGATCGGGAAGATTCCCTGGAGAAGGAAATGGCAACCCACTCCACTATTCTTGTCTGGAAAATCCAATGGACAGAGGAGCCTGGTCAGCTACAGTCCATGGGGTCGCGAACAGTCGGACACAGCTGAGTTGAGTTCTCTTTCTTTTCTTTCTTTTGGCCGTGCTGGGTCTTTGTTGCTGTGCATGGGCTTTCTCTAGTTGTGGAAAGTGGAAGTTACTCTTCATTGCAGTGTGTGGGCTTCTCATTGTGGTGGGCTCTCTTATTGTGGAGCACTGGCTCTAGAGATTGGGCTCAATAGTTATGGCTCACTGGCTCAGTTGCTCTGGGACATGTGGGATCTTCCCAGATCAGGGATCAAACCTGTGTCCCTATATTGCCAGATGTATTCTTAACCACTGGACCACCAGGGGCATCCTGGGATACAGCATTCTTTTCTGCCCTTGGCTGAAGGAGATACTGTAGAAGGATTCCTACTCGTTCTGCATTAGATTATGTTTCTTCCAACTGATGATTCTTTTCTAGAAAATATTTATTTTTATTTATTTATTTGGCCACTCTGTGTTTTAGTTTCAGCACATGGGATCTTTGATCTTCATTGAGGCATGCAGGATCTTTAGTTGAGGCATTCGAACCCTTAGTTGAAGCATGTGGGAATCTAGTTTCCTGACCAGGGATTGAACCTAAGCTCCTGCATTGGGAGTGCTGAGCCTGGGAGCACTTGGTAGCCGTTGGGCCACTAGGGAAGTCCCGCAAAGAATGATTCTGAAATTCTAAGTACACACAACCATTCCATGTTTTGAAATTTCACAGTCATTGGATACTTTGGAGAAAAGGCAGCTTCATTTGGTCCTGCAAAATCAAAGTCTATTTGACAACTGGAAGGTGTTTGATGGAGAAAGCTCTGCAAAATCTGTTATGAATTTGGTAGCACTGCCATAACAAAGTACCACAAACTGAGTGGCTTAAATGACAAAAATGTATTGTCTCATCATTCTGGAGTCCTGAAGTTCATGATGGGGTCGGCAGCATTGGCCCCTTCTGAGAACTTTGAGGGAGAAGCTGTTACCTGCTGCTCTCCTAGTGTCGGGTGGTTTGCCGGGCATCCTGGCGCATCCCATCTCTACCTTCATGTTCCATGACCTTCTCCCTCTGTGTTAGCCTTATCAGGCCTAAGAAATGGAATAATTCCTGCCATATCAGTAAACAAAGGATGTCACAGTCATCAGCAATTGTAACCATTATGGATGGTAAGCTGGTGAGTCCAGAGGGAACTCAGGAAGGAAAGAACACCTGCCATCTAGCAGCCATCAGACTGCAGTCACTCCCCATGGTGAGCCCTGAGGAAACTCAGGATGGGAAAACACAGTTTACTGGCCCCAGATAGGTGACATACAGGGAATATCCTACATAGGTGCGTATCCCGGGAATGAGTTAAGTGAACAGAGACTTGTGTGTGTGTGTGTGTGTTAGTTGGTCAGTCGTGTCTGACTCTTTGTGACTCCATGGACTATAGCCCACCAGGTTCCTCTGTCCATGGGATTCTCCAGGCAAGAATACTGGAGTGGGTTGCCATTTCCTTCTCCAACAGAAACCCTTGATTTTTTCCCATACATAGGAAAGCACTAAATTCCTTAACTTGAGTTATCTGGTATTTTGCTGCTTTGTGTGTGTGTATGTGTGTGTGTGTGTGTGTGTGTGTGTGTGTGTGTGTGTGTGCTCTGTTGGATCTGACTCTGTATCCCCATGGAATGTAGCCTGTCAGGTTCCTCTGTCCATGGGATTTCCCAGGCAAGAATACTGGAGTGGGTGGCTATTTCCTCCTTCAGGGGATCTTCCCTACCCAGGGATAGAACTTGAGTCTTCTGCATCTCCTGCATTGGCAGGTTGGTTTTCCTTTAATTCACGACAATGTTTTGATGTTCAGACTACTGCCCTTTGTTGCAGAACTTCTATGCAACCTGGCTCCTTCCTTGCCTCCTCAGAGCAGTTCTCTTAGGGCTGCTTGAGATGCTGTCTCCTGGATCTGAAGTCCTAAAAATTCCCACTGAATAAACATAACTCTCAACTTTTAGGTTGTGAATATTTTTCAAGTCCACAGGTCACATGGCTGTGTCTGAGGCATCCTCCTCCTGTTCCAGTGGGAGACCAATTGACATGGAGAGGTATCTTTCTTTTCCTGCCAAAGGTAGTTCCCCAGCGCTCAAGATGTTTACAGAAATAGGCAGAGTTTGTGCAGCCCTATGAAGCTGCCATGTGATGCAGGGGGATGGTCCCTGGACTTGAGACAAAAAAACCCTGGGCCCCACCATGTGACTTCAAGTGTCAACATCCCCATCTCAAAGTAAAGGAAGTGAAACGGCCAGCTGTTTACGGCCCCTCCAGCCGCAACGATTCTTGCAGCTGCTGGGCAATTGAGTTGAAATCTCTGAATCTAGAGGTGAGCCCCATGCTGTGTGTCCACTAAAAGGCAGTGACTCGCTGCATTTGGATCCACTGCCATTTGAGAACAATGTCTCACTTATTTTGTTTTAGTTGCTAAGTCCTGCCTGACTCTTCAGGATTATCAGGTGGCTCAGTGGTAAAGAATCTGCCTGCAGTGCAGGAGACACAGAAAATTCAGGTTTGATCCCTGAGTCGGGTAGATCTCCTGGAGGAGGGCATGGCAACCCACTGCAGTATTTTTGCCTGGAGAATCCCAGACAGAGGAGCCTGTCAGGCTACAGTCCATGGGGTTGCGAAGAGTTGGACATGACTGAAGTGACTTAACAGGCATGCATGTCTGACTCTTTGTGACCACATGGACTGTAGCCTGCCAGGCCCCTCTCTCCATGGGATTTCTCACTTACTAGAAGTCAGTGAATGGGGAGAGGGGAGGGGATAGGGTAGGAATGTCTTCTTAGTTTTCCTCTCAATACCAAACCACTCTAAAATAACATCTTATAAGTCATGACCATTTAGGGCAATAAGAAAAACTGTATGTTTCCAGTTTTTAGTTTCACTGAGTATATTGCTGCTTTCTATAATTAGTGTGAATTTTCCCAGCGTTGACCCCTTACCCAGGAGGAACACTCTGTTTTTCTTAATATGTTGAACTTGCAGATCATTAACTTGTTAAGTTACAGAACTTCAGATCTGGAAAGGGCTCTTTGCAGCCTGAGGAAACGGACCAGACTAGTAAGTGGCTAGTTTAAGGTTATATGTCAAGTTAGTGGTAGGGCCAGGACTAGAAACCATCAAAGTCAACTTTCTCAGCTATGTGAGAGGTGATCTCTGAAGATCTAAAGCTTTAGGCTTAAGAAACTGATGTTCTGGTCTTGGCCAGAGATCTCTGCTCCCCCATGGCGGCTCTAACTAATCATTAATTTTGCTTGATAGGTTGACTTTTTAAAAAAAGACTTTATTCTTAAATGAATTTTCAGGTTCACAACAAGCTTGAGTGACAAATAGAGAGATTGCCCATATACCTTCTGCCCCTCCACATGCTTAGCCTTCCCAGTTATTAATATCCCTGACCAGATGGTCCACTTACTATAATTAATGAACTTACACTGACACATCATTATCACCAGAAGTCTATAGACTTCTATATTTAAAAAAGGAGTCTATAGACGTCTAAGCTTAGAAGTCTATAGCTTAGACCTTAGGATTCACTCTTGGTGCTGTAGGGTCTAGCTAAAATTGTAATGATATGTATCAAAATGATATATCAAACAGAGTACTAAGAATTCTCCTGCTTTGCCTAGTCATTACCCCTGCCTACAACCCCTGACAACCACGATTATTTTTATCATGTTCAAAATTTTGCCTTTACCAGAATGTCATATAATTGGAATCCCAGAATACAGAGACTTTTCAGATTGACTTCTTTCAGTTCATAATATGCATTTAAGTTTCCCCCATAGCTTTTCATGCCCTGATAGCTCATTTCTTGTTAGTACTGAATAACATTCCATTTTCTGATGGACTGCAGAAAATGGAACTTATCTATTATTTATCTATTCATCTACTGAAGGACACCGTGGTAGCTTCCAAGTAGGTTGATTTTTGAGGGTACAAAGATAGATTATTCAGAACTTTCCTCATCGGAATGAAATTCTATTCAGTTCAGTCGCTCAGTCGTGTCCGACTCTTTGCGACCCCATGAACCGCAGCACGCCAGGCCTCCCTGTCCATCACCAACTCCCGGAGTCCACCCAAACCCATGTCCATTGAGTTGGTGATGCCATCCAACCATCTCCTCCTCTGTTGTCCCCTTCTCCTCCTGCCCTCAATCTTTCCCAGCATCAGGGTCTTTTCAAATGAGTCAGCTCTTCGCATCAGGTGGCCTAAGTATTGGAGTTTCAGCTTCAACATCAGTCCTTCCAATGAACACCCAGGACTGACCTCCTTTAGGATGAACTGGTTGGATCTCCTTGCAGTCCAAGGGACTCTCAAGAGTCTTCTCCAACACCACAGTTCAAAAGCATCAATTCTTCGGTGCTCAGCTTTCTATATAGTCCAACTCTCACATCCATACATGACCACTGGAAAAACCATAGCCTTGACTAGATGGACCTTTGTTGACAAAGTAATGTCTCTGCTTTTTAATATTCTGTCTAGGTTGGTCATAATTTTCCTTCCAAGGAGTAAGCGTCTTTTAATTTCATGGCTGCAGTCACCATCTGCAGTGATTTTGGAGCCCAGAAAAATAAAGTCAGCCACTGTTTCCCCATCTATTTGCCATGAAGTAATGGGACCAGATGCCATGATCTTAGTTTTCTGACTGTTGAGCCTTAAGTCAACTTTTTCACTCTGCTCTTTCACTTTCATCAAGAGGCTCTTTAGTTCTTCTTCACTTTCTGCCGTAAGGGTGGTGTCATTTGCATATCTGAGTTTATTGATATTTCTCCTGGCAATCTTGATTCCAGTTTGTGCTTCATCCAGCCCAGCATTTCTCATGATGTACTCTGCATATAAGTTAAATAAGCAGGGTGACAATATACAGCCTTGACATACTCCTTTTCCTATTTGGAACCAGTCTGTTGTTCCACATCCAGTTCTAACTGTTGCTTTCTGACCTGCATACAAGTTTCTCAAGAGGCAGGTCAAGTGCTCTGGTAGTCCCATCTCTTTCAGAATTTTCCAGTTTATTGTGATCCACACAAAGGCTTTGGCATAGTCAATAAAGTAGAAATAGATGTTTTTCTGGAACTCTCTTGCTTTTTCAATGATCCAGCAGATGTTGGCAATTTGATCTCTGGTTCCTCTGCCTTTTCTAAAACCAGCTTGAACATCTGGAAGTTCACAGTTCATGTATTGCTGAAGCCTGGCTTGGAGAATTTTAAGCATCACTTTACTAGCTTGTGAGATGAGTGCAATTAATTAAGTCTCATTAAATACCATTATCTCATTAAATCTCTGATGAAATCCATGAGAGCAATTGTTGTCTGGACTTTTGGATTTCACAAAATTGTAAATTAACAAAAATGTACATTGTATTGATTTTACTGAGCAGATACACATGTCTTTTTAAAAAATCTATCACTTATTATGATCCTACTATTATAAAAGACATTTAACCCCCCCCAAAAAAGAGTATGCAATCTCAGAATCCATCACAACTAGATAAATTCCTTTTTGAAAAACGCTTGCCTTGTTCTTATTTTTCTCATCTTGCCCAAATTAGTAGAATCCTTGCCACCCGCCAAACCCAGCCTACACATCAGCCTTGGAAACCACTGCCTTAAGGAACTAGCCAATGTGACTGAAGTTCCTCTACAAAAGAACACTTTTGCCTCTGCCTGGCTCCCCTCAAGAGATGCTGGAGGTTGAACACATTTCCAGGCTGCTAGAGAAAATAGTGAGAGTGGGAAAGTAGGTCTTCTAAAGCTGAACTTGCAAAGAACTTCTTAGGAGATTTGTAACTTGAATTTCTAGATGATAAAACATTCTGGAGGCTTAGGAGTCAAATGGGGGTGGGAAAGAGAGAAAAATTTTCCTTCTGTGAATGTTAACCTGCTGTACCAGTAAGAGGTAGGTTAAATCCTACAGGATGGTGTAGGCAGCTGCTGTGTGGGCTCATGAGTCAGTGTGCTCAGAATCAGCAGATTCAGAGAGCGCAGTTAAGGGAGCGGTAATCATAACCCTGAGTATTCATTGTAAGGACTGATGCTGAAACTGAAGCTCCAATACCTTGGCCACCTGATGCAAAGAGCTGATTCACTGGAACAGACTCTGATGCTGGGAAAGATTGAGGGCAGGAGGAGAAGGGGGTGACAGAGGATGAGATGGCTGGATGGCATCACTGGCTCAATGGACACGAGTTTAAGCACACTCTGGGAGATAGTGAAGGACAGGGAAGCCTGGTGTACTGCGGTCCATGGGGTAGCAAAGAGTCGGACGTGACTGAGTGACTGAAAAACAACAAAGATCATCCTCAGGAGAAACCAAGACACTGAATTCCTGTTTTTATTTACTCAGTGGCTCTTTGGCAAAGGGACTAATCCCTGTGCAGAGTTTTAAAGGACATTGTATGACTCTTAGCAATAGTCACTCAGATAGTGCTGGCTTTTCTCTTCTCTTTAAACCAGATTCCAGCTTTTTTTTTGGTTTTGTTTTACTGTACTACGTGGTATGTGGGATCTTAGTTCCCTCAGGGATGGGACCTATGACCCCCGCACTGGGGGCATGGAGTCTTAACCACCAGACCACCAGGGAAGTCCCTCCAGCTTTTTCTCTTTTTAAAATATTTATTCATTTATTTATTTAGCTGCACCAGGTCTTAGTTGTGGCATGTGGGATCTTTTTAGCCACTGGACTCCCGAGGAAGTGCCAAGATTCCAGTTTTAACAAGCAACATGTTCCTGACAGCAGTTGGCACTCTTCACTTTATCTGCCTCTTATGTTATATTGTCTGAAAAAAATAACATACTTAAAAAAAGAAAAAAACAAACTTCATCCTCTTTCGAGATTTACTGGGTATATAGAAATCAGAGTATGATTCCCAGCACCTTTCGGTCATAAGACTGTACCTATATTCTGTTTTATCAATAATGACCCATTTTTCTCTCTCATAGACTCTGCCTCTTTTCTTCAAAGAGCCAAATAAAAGTGAGTCTAGGACTCTTCGCAGAGAGTAGGGGCATTCAGGGCACTCCCTAGGCACTGTGTGCTCTTGAATAACGTAGGAGTCCAGAGAATTTCTACCTCCAGGGAACAGGCAACCACGACCACCTGAAGGGAAAGGGGTTTGTGCCACGACGTCTCTCCAGAACTTGAAGTTATGCCTGAAAATCTCATTTCCTCAGAAAAGTTGAACCAGGGGGAGAGGGTGAAATAAGAAAAAAAAAAAAACAACTGTTCGAACTTTCCTGGTGATCCCGTGGTTAAACATCCACATTGCAAAGCAGGGGACATGGGTTCAATCCCTGGTCAGGAAACTTAAGATCCCACCTGCTGCAGAGCCACTAAGCCTGCACAAGGAAAGATCCCAACTAAGACCTGATGCAGCCAAATAAATGAATTAAAAAAAAAAGAAAAAATTTTAAGGATTATAAAGTTTCTGCTATAATAAAAAGCTCTGGTGGGTTAGTACATATTTTCCCAAAGATAAGTACATTACTTGCAAAACCTTTTTCATCAGGTGTGCTGTTAGGAATGTTCTAGAATCTTTCAGGAGAATGGTATAGTCATTCTACTGTTCCTGCAAACCAAGTTTTTGTCACCTTGAGAGCTGTGATTTTTTTTTCCCCACCCACATATGAACTGGGGACTGAGAGCTGTGATGTTTGATCACCAGGTTTTTACATAATTAAAGTAAATTTTTAAGATAAACTATAAAGTAAAAGAAAACATTTACAAATAGGGCACATTCATTATAGGAACTTTGAGACAAACAGAAATAGAAAGTGATCACTAATCTCATTACCTCATCACACCGTGGCTGTATTTCTTCCTATGGCTCCTTCTGGGTATTTTTTTTTAGGCACAACTGTAATCGTGGCAACCTTCAGTTCAGTTCAGTCACTCAGTCATGTCCAACTCTTTGCGACCCCATGGACGGCAGCACGCCAGGCTTCCCTGTCCATCACCAACTCCCGGAGCTTGCTCAAACTCATGTCCATCAAGTCAGTGATGCCATCCGACCATCTCATCCTCTGTCATCCCCTTCTCCTCCTGCCTTCAGTCTTTCCCAGCATCAGGGTCTTTTCCAATGAGTCAGCTCTTTGCATCAGGTGGCCAAAGTATTGGAGTTTTAGCTTCAGCATCAGTTCTTCCAATGAATATTCAGGACTGATCTCCTTTAGGATTGACTAGTTTGATCTCCTTGCAGTCCAAGGGACTCTCAAGAGTCTTCTCCAACACCACAGTTCAAAAGCATCAATTCTTCGGCACTCAGTTTTCTTTATAGTCCAATTCTCATATCCATACATGACTCCTGGAAAAACCATTCCTAACCACCTCATATTCTTTCGTCACTTGTGTGTGTGTGTATTTTACCATGTCACCATTCCACGAGTCTCACTTTTACTGCCTATGAAATTGCTTCCTGTGGGTGGCACATGTCATTTAATATTTCCTTGTTGAGCTTGAGGACAATACAGTTTTTGTTGTTGTTGTTACTCACTGGAAACTCCTGAAAGGATTCATTCTGCCAGGCTCTTGCCTATGTTAGTTATTGTTATGCTCAAAATCTTCACTAATTGAATTAAAATAAAAGCTTGTATTTAATACATGTTTCTTTGATTAGTGTTGAACACTTTTCCATATTCTTTTGTTTGCATCTTCTGTTTTGGGGACATCCTGGTTAACTCCTTCAGACAGAACCAAGTAGAAGGATGTTTCCCATTGATAACCATTTAGAGTTTAGCAGTACATGTTCAAAGGGGCAGCATTCCATAGAGTGTGGGAGTGAGAGGGCTTAACTTCATAGTAGTAATTATCAAATATTCTATTTTAAATTAGATATAGGTTAGCTAGTTTAACAACTATAAGTAGGTTACATAGCATCACCAGCTCAGTGGACATGAATTTGCACAAATTCCGTGAGAGGGGAGGACAGAGGACCCTGGCATGCTGCAGTTACATGGGGTCACAAAGAGTTGGACGTGACTCAGTGACTAACCAACTAGGACAATAAACAGATGAAATGCTATTTTTTTTTTTGAAATTAGTATACAAGCACTTTATTTTTTTTTCCTGTGTCTAAGAGTATGGTTTTTTTTAAATTTATTTTTTTACATTTATTTTTATTAGTTGGAGGCTAATTACTTTACAATATTGTAGTGGTTTTTGCCATACATTGACATGAATCAGCCATGGATTTACATGTGTTCCCCATCCTGAAATGCTATTTTAAAACGAAAGACTAGTAAGTCAGACAGAAAAAGACAAATATCATATGATATCACTGATATGTGGAAACTAAAAAAAAGCTACAAATGGGGACTTCCCTGGTGGCCCAGTGATTGAGAATTCGCCTGCCCATGAAGGGGACATGGGTTTGATCCCCAGTCCAGGAGGACCCCACATGCCTCAGAGCAACCGAGCCCATGTGCTACACTTACTGAGCCCACACTCTAGATCCTGAAGTGTTGCAACCAGAGAAAGCGCGCACACAGCAATGGAGACCCATCGTGGCCAAAAATAAATTAAAAAAAAAAAAAGATACAAATGAACTTATTTACAAAACAGAAATAAAGTGCAGACATAGAAAAGAAACTTATGGTTACCAAAGGGGAAAGGTAGGAGGAGGGATATATTAGGAGTTAACATATTCATACTACTAGGTATAAAATAGATAATCAACAAGGACCTGCTATATGGTGCGGGGACTCTACTCAATATGCTATAATAATCCAAGTGGGAAAAGAATCTGAAAAAGAATGGACATATGTTTATATATAAATGAATCACTTTGCTGTGCATGTGAAACTAACTCAACATTGTAAATCAACTGTAGTCCAGTATAAAATAAAAATTAAAATAAAAAATAAAATGAAACACTTAAACACCTGCCCCTCTTTATTCTCAGAGTAGTTTTAATTCGGTTCAGCACAGGTACTTGACGTTTAACACGTCTCCATGTGAACTGAACTGGTTAGCTTTTGTCTGCTTCCTCCCATGGTCAGCGAAGACCAGAAACTAGTGACATACAAGCTATTAATGAGGGCTTCTCAGAATAAGATTCACATATTCAAATACTCCAAAGTATATACTCCAAGTGTAACCCTAGGTCCTTTTCTACTGCTGTTGAGATGTCCTTCCTCTGGTTTGAAGGCTTTCTGACTGGGTTTACCCTCAGATTTCTGACCTCACACTTTTGTCACGTTGTCCCCTTTCTTAGCAACTTTTCAGCTTATCCGCACCATAAATTCTTTCTCAGATAATGTTTATTTGCTTTATATTACTGACTAACATCTACTGATACTGCATGTACCAGGCATGGGGCTTAGTACTTTTCAGGCATTACTCAATCCTTACAACATCCTATATGGTAGTTACTAGCATCATCTCCATTTTACAAATGTGGACAGAGTCTCAAAGAGATGAGCCAATTAGTTCTGGACCCAGAGGAGGTGCTTGGGGAGCAGCCAGGTTTTGAACTCAGGTCCTGATTCTAGAAACTGTTAGTCACTCAGTCATGTCTGACTCTTTGCAATCCCATGGCTTATAGTCTGTCAGGTTCCTCTGTCCACGCAGGAATTCTGCAGTGGGTAGCCATTTCCTTCTCCAGAGGATCTTCCCGACTGACAGATCTAACCTGGGTCTCGTGCATTGCAGGAGGATTCTTTACCATCTGAGTCACAAGGGATGCCTGATTCTAGGGCCCCTACAAAATGTCACCTCAAACCTGCAGTTTAACCTCAAAGGTCCTGGAAAGCGACTGCACTGTGAAATCTCATGCAATATGGCCGAAGATTTATACATAGTAGGTGCTCATTAAAATCCTTGCTGAGAGGCCACACTTGCCCTCTGCGATGGCCCACACTCTATCCGTGGAGTGTGTTTCTTTCTGAATAAAGTCCACTTCTTACCTATTTAAAAAAGCAATCCTTGCTGAGTAAAAAGAGGATCTTCCTGTTTAAAAGATTTGATGTCTCCAAATCTAGAAACTATAAACTCATAGTTGAGAATTCATGGGACCATCCCTTGGGGCTGCAGTGGACTAGAGCATTTGAGTCTTTGGAATGCCCTGAGAGGGAATAGAATAGAACTTTTGACCTGAGAAACTCTACTACAGAAAAACTAATAAGCTGTGGATAAACAGTAAAGTGGGAACATAGCAAAGGATTGAACACTTCACATCCCTCTGACTTCCAAAGACAAAATTTTGCCCCGTTTTCCAGATGGAATTTGGACCAGACACATCTGGCTTCTCTCTGTGGGTGACATAGTCTCTCAAGACATGTTTATACACTTGGCAAAGAAACCGCCTTTTCGAGCTTGGACCTTGACATTCCAGTGAGATCTTCCTGACAATGGCTTCCACGGTAAGGACACTCCCCTTTTCCTAACAAAGTCCCGACTGTAGTGTTGGTAACCTTCTCCCAAATTCAAACAGGACCTCAGCATCCTGGGACTCCCCTGGAACCATTCTGTTTATCTCTTTGGGCAAACAGCATGCTCAGAGTGTAGTGAAGCTCACCACTGTCCTTTGTTTTGGAGAGTCTTATTTTTGCCTAAGTTGTCCATCCTATACAGGTTGCTAACTTACTGTGCATTCCCCTTGCCCCTATAGCTGCTGGTGTAAATAACCTGCATCTCCCTATTGGTAAACAATGATAACAAACAAAATTTTTAAAAGTGAGAAACAAAACTGAACAGGCTCAGTTTAAAGTCTTTGTCAGATTATTTTATTAGACTAATTTCATCTAAAACTCATATTCTAATTTCTGATTTTATGGACTGCCTTAGTATTACATCTTTTCAGGGTTTCATAATTTGGTTTGTGGGCCATGCTCAGGGTTTGTATGTTTCTCCTGTCTCTCTCCCGTGCTCAACCCTCTAGGTCTTACGCTTTTGCATTTGCCTTCCTACCATCCTCAAGGCTGTAGCTCAGAACTGCGTCTCATTATGATGGTTGAGCTGCTCCACTGAGTGATGAAGGATGACACAGATCCAGGCACGAAGCCAGCAGGCAGCCTGGCTCACTCCCTGGGCTGCAAGATGAGTCTCTGGACTTGCAGCCTGTTATACACCTTAGCCCAGGCAGGTTTCAGCAGCAATTTAGTTCAGCAGCCCCTAGCCTGGCCTGGTTCGGCCCACAACTTTGGGCAGGGGTCCAATTCTATCCCCCATCTAATTTGAGACTTTTAGTTCCCTTGACCCTCCAGGAATGAATCTGGGGCTTTCACTGAATGTCTGAGCCTGGAGCTCTGCAAGCCCACTCACCATAATGCATTTTCATCCTGCTTCTCATCTGTGGTTCTGAGCACGCCCCACTCCCACCCACCGCCATGCAGGATAATGGCCCATAGAGATGTCTACATTCTAATTCCAGGAACCTGTGAATATGTTATTTTACATGGCAAAAAGGAATTTACCAGTGGGACTGAGTTCAGGATCTTGACAATGGAAATAGCGGATGTCACAGAAAGAAAGAGGTTTGAAGACGTTACACTGGTGGCTTTGAAGAGGAAGGAAGGGGCCATGAGCCAAGGAATGCAGGCAGCCTGTAGCATTTCCTCTGAGTCACCTATCTCCCCCTTTCCCTTATAAGGACTCTTGTGATCACATCAACCCATTTGCAGAATCCAAGATAATCTCCCCATGTCAAGATCCTGAACTCAGCCCCATCTGTGTGAAACAGATTTCCCCTTGACTCTTCAGAATAAACGCAGGCCTGTTGACACCTTGATTTTGAGCTCAGTGAAATCTATTTTTTGCCTTTTTATGGCTGTGTAATATTCTATTGTACATATGTACCATATCTTCTTTTTAATTTTTTTAAATTTATAGTTTATTTTTTGAATGTGCTGCACGGCTTGCAGGATCTTGGTTCCCTGACCAAGGATTGAATCTGGGCCCTCTGCAGTGAAAGAGCCACGTCCTAACCACTGGACCACCAGGGAAGTCCCTCAGTTTTCAGTGTTTGTTACAGTTGCCATAAGAAACTGTCTTTTTGTTTGTTTGTTTTGGTTCTGTTTTCTTTTTGAATATTTTAAATCTACCCCCCCTTTTCTGTGTGAGTAGAAAAAGACTATCAAACATGAATTTGCCCACAAGTTGATGCTTTCTCTAGGAATGAATGGTGACCATTTATTAAAGCGGGAAAAACAGATCAGTAATGACAGGAGTGTGTAGAATACTAGCTAGAGTATTTCTAGTACTTAAGGAAGTTGCAAAACTTTTTTCTAAATCACACATATACCGTGTATGCATCTATAAACCTAACATTGTAAGGCTTAAATGAGTTGCCAGACTGTTTTCATTTTTTTTAATATTTATTTATTTGGCAGTGCCAGGTCTTAGTGACATGGGAACTTTTAGCTGTGGTGTGAAAACTCTTTGGTTGTGGCTTGCAGGATCTTAGTTTCCTGGCCAGGAATCGAACCCAGGTCCTCTGCACTGGAAACAAGGGGTGTTAGCAGAGAAGTCCCCAGAGTGTTTTTAAAATAGCTATAACTTGAAAGTGCAAGTACTGTACTGTGCATTGAAATCTGAAATATCTTTTTATCCCTGTCATCTATCCCTCTGAATTAAAGAAATAGTTCACCTTCTCTAAGACTTCCCTTTCACCATCTGCCTCAGAGTCTGTGGGAGTAATAACAATCATTAAAGGCTTCTGAGCAATTAGAATTGTTTTCTTGTTATTAGACTGGTGATTATCTATAAGAAAACCATTGTACAAGTTATCTATTGCTGCAAAACACATTACACCAAAGCTTAGTAACTTAAAAAAAAAAGGACAAATATTTATTAGCTCACATTGTTTTGGTGGGTCAGGAATTCAAGAGCAGCTTGTCTGGGTAGATCTGGCCCCAAGTCTCCCACGAGGCTGTGGTCATGATGTCAGACATGATGCAGCTGATCTGAGGTTGATTAGGGCCAGAGGACCTGCTCCCACCCTGCCTTACTCAGGTGGATGATGAGTCAGTGCTGTTAATGGGAAGTCACAGCTTCTCTCAAGGATCTCCCCATAGGGCTGCCTGAGTGTGTTTACCACTTGGCAGCTGACTTGCCACAGGGCAAGAAGTTCAAGAGAGAACGCGGAAGGAGCTTCAATGCCTTTTACAACCTAGCTCAGAAGTCTCAAGGTTTTCCTGTCCACGGCATCCAGCTGGCTATCCAAGTCAACTCTACTCAGCATGGAGGGGACCATGCAAGGGCACGAATAACAGGAGACAAAGATCACCAGGGGCTAGCTTAGAAGCTGCCTACCACGACCTAGGAGAAGGTTCTATTATTTAGTCTTCTGCCATAAAGCTTTCCTTATCTCATAAAGCCCTAGATGCGCAGAGTAGGAAAGAAATTACAGGGTTAGTCCAAACATCTAGCTCACATCAATCATTTCTTTTTTTATTTTTAGCACTTTTTAAAAAATTAGATTTTCTTTTTTAAAAAAAATATTTTCTGCTCGCAGGATTTGTCTAGTTTCGGTGCTCAGGTTTCTCATTGTCGTGGCTTTCCATGTGGCAGAACATGAGCTTCAGTAGTTGCAGCACATGGGCTTGGTTGCTCTGAGGCATGTGGAATCTTCCCGAGCCAGGGATCGAACCCATGTCCCCTGCATTGGCAGGCGGATTCTTAACCACTGGACCCCCAGGGAAGTCCAGGAATCATTTCTTTAAAATCATATCATTTAGAAATCTCTACTGATAATTTAAAACTGAGTTGCATAAGCCTTGCCTCATTTGCATGAGAACCCCCAGATCTCCAAAGAACAGAAAACCTGCCTTATGCTTCTAAAACTCTTCAAACATTTTGCCTGCTCCTTGGCACAAAGTTAGGGATACATACATTTTTGTAAACTTGACAACCTGTCAACAGGCATTTGAAGAGTAACTCACTGCTTAATGGGCTTCCCAGGTGGCGCTAGTGATGAAGAATCTCCCTGCCAGTGTAGGAGATGCAAGAGCTGCAGGCTTGATCCTTGGGTCAGGAAGATCTCCTGGAGGAGGAAATGGCACCCCAATTCACTATTCTTGCCTGGAAAATTCCATGAGCAGAGCAACCTGGTGGGCTACAGCCCATGGGGCCGCAGAGTCAGACACGACTGAGCACATCATTGGTTAATATCCAGCCACCACCTCCTCACCCCTACCTTCTTACTTTGATGTTTCTGTGTGTTTCGAAAGCTTGGGCTTATGGGAGTGACTGACTCCAGAATTTAAGGAGAAGTCAGCTATAGGGTGAGTCTGTCCACACTGAGGTTGAATTTAGAGTCCAAATAGGAGCCAAACTGGGTATATACAGAACCAGAAATATTGCCAGTGTCCTTGTCCAGGGATACTAGGGAGGCACGTTGGATAGAAGCAATATGTGTAAACTGGGAGGCAGGATGTCAGAGATGGTGGAGACGCAGTTGCATCTGCTGTGTGATTTTTAGGCAAGTCCTCAGATCACGGAGGGGCTTCCCTGGTGGCTCGGTGGTAAAGAATCCGTCTCCAATGCAGGAGACACAAGAAACTTGGGTTCGATCCCTGGGTCAGGAAGATCCCCTGGTGAAGGAAATGGCAACCTGATCCAGTGTTCTTGCCTGCAAAACCCTATGGACAGAGGAGCCTGGCGGGCTATAGTCCAAAGGGTTGCAAAGAACGGGACACAACTAAGCATGCAGGCAGATCACAGAAGCAACTTAGCACCCACGCGCTAGATCACCTGAACTCTCCGGGTGTGGTTTCCTTATCACTTAATTGGGATAATAATGGCCATGTGTTTTCAAAGATGTGACGCAATTGGATCTCTCCTACTGGAAGGACCATAAACAGTTATAATCACTTTATAGAGCACTGGCAATATCCAGGAGAGCTTACATGTAGTACCACACCTCAGCGATTCTATCCTTGGTCTGACCTTCTAGCAAAAGTTCTCAACCTTGGTGGCACGTTAGAACCACCTGAAAGAGTTGCTTGTTTTGTTTTTTTTTTAAGTCCTAATGTCTCAGCTCTATCCTCAGGGATTAAGATTTTATCAGTTCTGGGATGAGGCCCAGAAATTGGTTTTTTTAAAAGCTCCCAAGGCTATTCTAGTGTGTATTCTGCCAGCGAGAACAGGGACAAAGAGCTATCCACCTGGTGCACCAAATATATAAAAACCACGGGGATTAAGCATCTAATGTGAAAAGCCAATCTTTAAAATTCTTTTAAAAAGATAGAGAACTAAAAAAAAAAAAAAAGAGAGAACTAACACATGACCTTGGGATCTGGAAGGATTTCAGAAGATTCAAAATGCATTCACCAGAACAGATAAGACAGATATATTTGTCTTTGATGTGTAGAAATCATGTATTTGAAAAGATGCCATAAACAGAGAGAACAGAGAAGCCACCAGGTGAAAGAAATAACCAGAGAATCAGATAAGCAAGGGATCTGTGTTCATAACATAAAAGGAATTCAAATGTGCCAGTAAGAAAAAGATGGAAAAAAAAGATGAATTATCTAACTGCCATTACTTTATTGTAAGGAGAATAGATAAGTAAACTACCAGAGTTATACAAAAAACTTTTCAGCAGGAAAATAATGAATCAACTAAGGATTAATATATATACTCAGGGACTTCCCTGGTGGTTCAGTGGTCAAGAGGCCAAGCTTCCAAGGGGCATCAGTTCAATCCCTGGACAGGAAACTAAGATCCTGCGGGTTGCATGATGCAGCCGCCCCCAAAAAAACTCAAACAAAAATATGGTGGTGGTGGTTTAGTCTCTAAGTCATGTCTGACTCTTGTGACCCCATGGACTACTGTAGCCTGCCAGGCTCCTCTGTCCTTGGAATTCTCCAGGCAAGAATACTGGAGTGGGTTGCCATTTCCTTCTCCAAGTGATCTTCCCAACCCAGGAATCAAACCCAGGTCTCCTGCATTGCAGGCAGATGATTAACCAACTGAGTTATGAGGGAAGCCCTATAAAAAAACAAACAAACAAATATATATATATACATATATATATATATATATATATTTTTTTTTTTTTATTTTTTACGTATTTCATACATGTGTGTTAGCCAGGGCACTGGACATTTCATCCTGCTACATGGAGTGGCCTGTCAGGCCTAGTCAGGGTCTGACAAAATGTGGTCCACCAGAGAAAGGAATGGCAAACCACTGTAGTATTCTTGCCTGGAGAACCCCAAGAACACAATGAAAAGGCAGATGAGCCCCCCAGCTTGGTAGGTGTCCAATATTCTGGGGGAAGAGTGGAGAAAAAGCTCCAGAAAGAATGAAGAGGCTGGGTTAAAGCAGAAATGTCATTCAGTTGTGGGTGTGTCTGGTGGTGAAAGTGAAGTCCGATGCTATAAAGAACAATATTGCACAGGAACCTGAAATCTTAGGTCCATGAATCAAGGTAAATTGGATGCGGTCAAACAGGAGATGGAAAGAGTGAACATCGACATTTTAGGAATCAGTGAACTAAAGTGGATCGAACCCCGGTCCCCCGCATTGCAGGCAGATTCTTTATCAGCTGAGCCACAAAGGAAGCCCAAGAATACTGGAATGGATAGACTATCCCTTCTCCACTGGATCTTCGCAAGCCAGGAATCGAATCGGGGTCTCCTGCATTGCAGGTGGATTCTTTACCAGCTGAGCTATCAGGGAAGCCCAGAACTGAAGTGGATGGGAATGGGCGAATTTAATTCTGATGACCATTATATCTACTGCTGTGGGCAAGAATCCCTTAGAAGAAATGCAGTAGCCCTCATAGTCAACAAAAGAGTCTGAAATGCAGTACTGAGGGCAATCTCAAAAATTGAGAACCTGAATGATCTAGGTTCGTTTCCAAGGCAAACCATTCAATATCACAGTAACCCAAGTCTACGCCCCAACCACTAATGCCAAAGAAACTGAAGTTGAACAGTTCTATGAAGACCTACAAGACCTAACACCAAAGTAGGTCTAACACCATTAACTAGAGCTAACACCAAAAACAGATGTCCTTTTTATCTTAGGGGCCTGGAATGCAAAAGTAGGCAGTCAAGAGATACTTGGAACAATAGGCAAGTTTGATCCTGGAGTACAAAATGCAACAGGGCAAAGGCTAACAGAGTTCTGCGAAGAGAATGCACTAGTCATAGCAAACACTCTCTTCCAACAACACAAGAGACAACTCAACACAGGGACGGCACCAGATGGTCAATACCGAAATCAACATGGAGAAGCTCTATACAGTCAGGAAAAGCAAGACCTGGAGCTAACTGTGGCTCAGATCATCAGCTCCTTATTGAAAAATTCAGGGTTAAATTGAAAAAAGTAGGGAAAACCACTAGGCAATTCAGGTATGACCTAAATCAAATCCCTTATGACTATACAGTGAAGGTGATGAATAGATTCAAGGGATTAGATCTATTAGACAGAATGCCTGAAGAACTATGGATGGAGGTTCATAACACTGTACAGGAGGTGGTGACCAAGACCATCCCCAAGGAAAAGAAATGCAAGAAGACAAATTTGAGGAGTCCTGACAAATAGCTGAGAAGAGATGCAAAAGGCAAGGCAGAAAGGGAATGATATACCCATCTGAATGCAGAGTTCCAGAAAATAGCAAGGAGAGATAAGAAGGCCTTCTTATGTGAACAGTTCAAATACAGGGAAACAATAGAATTGGAAAGACTAAACATCTCTTCAAGAAAATTGGAGATAGCAAGGGAACATTTCATGCAAAGACATTCACAGTAAAGGACAGAAACAGCAAAGACCTAACAGAAGCAGAAGAGATTAAGAAGAGGTGGCAAGAATACACAGAATATACAAAAAAGTCTTAATGACCCAGATAACCACACTCACCTAGAGCCAGATATCCTGGAGTGTGAAGTCAAATGGGGAAGTGTTACCACAAACAAAGCTAGTGGAGGTGATGGAATTCCAGCTGTCACCATGTCAGCAAATTTGGAAAATTCAGCAGTGGCCACGGGACTGGAAAAGGTCACTTTTCATTCCAATCCCAAAGAAAAGCAATGCCAAAACATGTTCAAATTACCATACAATTGCACTCATTTCACATGGTAACAAGGTAATGCTCAAAATCCTTCAAGCTAGGCTTCAGCCATACCTGAACTTCCAGATGTACAAGCTGGATTTAGAGAAGGCAGAGGAGTCTGAGATCAAGTTGCCAACATCCCCTGGATCATAGAAAAAGCAAGGGAATTACAGAAAAAAACATCTACTTTTGACTATGCTAAAGCCTTTGACTGTGTGGATCACAACAAACTGTAGAAAATTCTTAAGGAAATGCAAATACTAGACCATCTTACCTGTCTCCTGATAGACCTGTAAGCAGGACAAGAAGCAACAGTTAGAACCGGATATGGAGCAATGGACTGGTTCAAAATTGGGAAAGAAGTATTTCGAGGCTGTTTATAGTCACCCTGCTAATTTAACTTTTCTGCAGAGGACATCATGTGAAATGCCAGGCTGGATGACTCACAAGCTGGAATCAAGAATGCCAGGAGAAATATCAACAACCTCAAATACACAGATGATACCATTTTAATGGCAGAAAGTGGAGAGGAACTAATGAGCCACTTGATGAGGTGAAAGAGGAGAGTAAAAAAGCTGGCTTAAAACTCAACATTCAAAAAACTAAGATCTGGTCCCATCACTTCATGGCAAACAGAAGGGGAAAAAGTGGAAAGAGTGACAGACTTTATACTCTTGGGCTCCAAAATCACTGCTAACGGTGACTATAGCCCTGAAATTGAAAGACACTTGCTTTTTGAAAGAAAAACTATGACAAACCTAGACAGCATATTAAAAGGTAGAGACATCACTTTGCCAAAAAGATCCATATAGACAAAGCTATATGGATCTTTTTTCAGTAGTCATGTACAGATGTGAGAGTTGGACCATAATAAAGAAGGCTTGAGTGCCAAAGATGTTATGGTTTCGAACTGGGTAATGGAGAAGCCTCTTGAGAGTTCTTTGTACTGCAAGAAGATCAAGCCAGTCAATCCTAAAGGAAATCAGTCCTGAATGTTCATTGGAAGGACTGATGCTAAAGCCGAAGCTCCAATACTTTGGCCACCTGATGCGAAGAACTGACTCTTTGGAAAAGCCCCTGATGCTGGGAAAAATTGAGGGCAAGAGGAGAAGGGGATGACAGAGGATGAGATGGTTGGATGGCATCAATGACTCAATGAACATGCGTTTAAGCAAACTCCGGGCAGCAGTGCAGGATAGGGAAGCCTGGTGTGCTGTGTAACAAAGTTCAGTTCATGGGGACATGACTTAGTGGCTGAACAACAACAACAAAACAAAAGCAATGTTGATCGATAAAAAAAAACCCTTCAGTTGATACAGTATGACACCGATTATCTGAGAAAATTTGAAACACAAATCAATATCGTACTAGTAAAGACTGTACGAGTGTAAATACATATATGGGTCTGGAAAACACTATTCTGAGTTTTATTTTTACCTCCTAGAAGGAAGGGAAATAGGATTGAGGTTTCGGATAAGTCTGTAATATTTTAGGTGTTAATCGGATTGGTAAAAACATGAACGTGTTGTATCATTATATTTTGTTTGCTTTACAATACTATAAAAATTATTGAAAAATTAGTTCTGGAATCTTTAAGGGCTAATCCTCTAGAACCACAGTAATTTTTCTGGTGTGAAATCCTGATCTGATTATCCTGGCTTTGTCATTTTAAAGGCAAGGTACATGAACTTGTAGAGAAACCAAGGCAGAAAGTCTTTATTCGCCATAAGGAGTCTTGATAGCTCAGAATCCACCTGCAATGAAGCAGACCCCAGTTCGATTCCTGGGTCGGGAAGATCCTCTGGAGAACGGATAGGCTACCCATTCCAGTCTTCTTGGGCTTCCCTGGTGGGATGGTAAAGAATCTGCCCGAAATGCGGGAGATCGGGATTCGATCCCTGGGTTGGGAAAATCTCCTGGGGAAGGGAACGGCTATTCTGCCTGGGGAATTCCATGGACTATATAGCCAATATATAGTCTCAAAGAGTCAGATACCACCGAGCTTTCACAAGGAGTATTGTTGGGGTTTTAGCTTCCTATATGTGATAAACCCTAAGCACCCGTTTGGGGGCGCCAGAGGACAGCACAACCCGCGGATCCGGGTTCTCCCGGGGGAATGGAATGGGCGGGTTCACACTGATTAATAATCAAACCTCCCCTGGATTCTTACCTCCTTAAGTGTCTTGCAAAGACGGTAGCACACGCTGTTTTTAACGCCCTGGGCTTGATATATTAAGGGTTTGCGGAGCCCCTGAAATGCAGCTTATTTTTTATCTGGATACTTAGATCAAAGTATTCTTGATGTTTGATCAAGAACTTTGAGAACTGAGTCAGTTGGCAGTGTTTCTTACCTGGAGAATCCCAAGGACGGAGGAGCCTGGTAGGCTACAGTACACGGGGTCCCAAAGAGTCGGACACGACTGACTCCACCTTCTTTTCTTCTTATGGAAAATTAATCTGACTGAGCCTTGGTGCTTTCTGATGCCCCCAGAATCCTCATGAGCAGGAAATGAGGCTGTTTGATAAATGTGCTTTTCTCATCTCTTGCGAAATTGTCATATATTAAAAAGTAATTGGAAAGAAATAAAGGCTGATCAAGGTTGTTACCCAAATATTATAACAAAAATTACATTTAGGTAGGTTGATGCCTGGTGAAAATGGAGACTGAATGGCTTAAGCAGAGTCTTCTGAGAAGTCCTGTTAAAATCATCTGACCAAGTTAGGAGCATGCCTTCTCATTGGATAGCAAAAGAGAAGATCACCCGAAAGTCCCCTCTCCTTGGTCGCCTTGACCGGTGATGGAGCTGTTCAGATCTGTGATGTACGGCGAGGTAGCCAGTAATCACGTGTGGCTGCAGAGCGCTGAACTATTGCTGGAACCAAGAACAAAATGTTACTTTTTATTTAATTTTAGTTCAATTTCAGTAACCACATGTGGCTACTGAATAGGGCAGTCAGCGCAGGTCTAGATATTTGTAAATGTCTATTTTTGTGTTGCACCACTAATATATGCACTAAAGGAAATGAGATGCATGTTAAATTCAAATTGGGGTGTACATACGTCTATATTTTCCCCTACTGATGTCAAATGTACTTATAAATACACACATTTTTTTCCTTTCCAAAAATGGAATCACACTTAACATATTGCTTTTAATGTTTTAAAAAAGTAATATACAGGAAACATATCCCCATGGCAGAACTTTATATAGTTTTTAATAGTTGGAACATCCTCTGTTGAGTGGATAATAGTGGACAGTTACTATTCTAAGCACACTGGCCACGTTATCTCATGTGATCCTCACCCCCTTGTGAGGTAGATACCGTCCCATTTTGCAGATATGTGTGCTCAGTTGCTTAGTCATGTCTGACTCTTTGTGACCCCATGGACTGTAGCCTGCCAGGCTCCTCTATCCATGGAATTTTCCAGGCGAGAATACTGAAGTGGGTTGCCATTTCCTTCTCCGAATTTTACAAATGACTTCTCTGAAATACGTAAAGATGAGCGTGTACTTTGTGAAACTCAAGCAGAGGCAGTGGGGGAGTCAGTGTTCTAAGGCCCCCCAACCAGGTGGGCTGACTTCTGAGCCTGCTGTTGGATCTCTCTGCTTCAAATAAATTTTTAAAAATTGACATATAGTTCATTAACAATGTCATGTTAGTTTCAAGTGTACAGCAAAGTGATTCAGAAAGATGTAGATATATTCTTTTTCAGATTATAGGTTATTACAAGATATTGAGTACAGTTCCCTGTGATATACACTAAGTCTTTGTTGTTCACCTAGTTAATATATAGTAGTGTGTATGGCAACCCACTCCAGTACTCTTGCCTGGAAAATCCCATGGACAGAGGAGCCTGGTAGGCTACAGTCCATGGGGTCGCCAAGAGTCGGACACGACTGAGTGACTTTGCTTAGTGTGTATATGGTAATCTCAAACCCCTAATTTATCTCCCCTACCTAAACTAATTCAGCTTAAAATAAGCATTGTTTTCTCCATACCAAACTCTAATTTCCCCCAAATCTTTTTTTAGAAAAGTAAAACTCCTTACTGTAGGTTTATGCACATTAGTCGTTTTACCAACAGCATCCTCTTTGGGGCGTATTCTTCAGAGTTTGATGCGTGACCCCTAAAGGGACAGATAGCTCTCTGTTTCAGATTAAGGTCTCTTCGGAAACCAGGCCACTCAGACCCTTCAGCTTTGCCCTTCCCCCTCCCCCTCTGCAGGTCTCTGCAAGGCGTCTGCTTCCTCTGGGGTTTCAGCCGGCAGCATCAGCTCTCTTATCCTTCAGCCAACCTTTCTGTAACTGATATCCCCTGTGGACGAGAGGGAGCAAAGTTTCAGGTCACCGTCAAAAGGACTGTAACCCTTGCTGCCCCCAGAAGTGTGTGCCTGGGGGCGGCAGGGGGATGGAGTAACAGGGCCTCGGTTCTCATGAGGGTCGAGGGGAAGTCACTAATCAGCGCCATGCCCAGGACTTTTCCTAGGCTCTGCTGAGGTAAAATCAAGAGAAAAATAAAGCATGACACCATATGCCTTGTGCCCAGGAGCCCTGGAAAGGAGGAAACGGGAGCAACCATCAGAGACAGTGGCGCTGACTGCCCAGGATCTGCACGCTCTCTTGCTTTCCACGGAATCTGATGAATACTTGGATTGTTTAGTGCAGAAAACACACACCCCAAAGTCCTGGAAGTGGATGCTGGTGATGTTTGCACAGCATCGTGGCTCTACTTGCTGTTCGGTCTCTAAATCATGTCGGACACTTTGCAATCCCATGGACTGCAGCACGCCAGGCTTCCCTGTCCCTCACTGTCACTGAGTTTGCTCAAACTCATGTCCATTGAGTCAGTGAGGCTATCCAACCATCTCACCCTCTGCCACCCTCTTCTTTTCTTCCTTCAGTCTTTCCCAGCATCAGGGTATTTTCCATTGAGTCGACTCTGCATCAGGTGGCCAAAATATTGGAGTTTCAGCTTCAGCATCAGTCCTTCCAATGAATATTCAGGGTTGATTTCCTTTAGGATTGACTCATTTGATCTCCTTGCTGTCCGAGGCTATACTTAATGCCACTGAATTGTACATGAAGTGGTTCAAGTGGTAAACTTTACATTATGCGGGTTTGATCGCAATTAAAAAGAAAAATAAAAACCAGAAGCTCAGTTACTTGCATCTAAAACCTGATAGCCATTCCTTTTATTTTTCACTGAGTTTGTTGACTTTTTCTTTTTTTTTTTTTTTCCTGTCTCAGATTTATTTGTACAAATAGCACAGGAGGACACCAGCCCCACGCAGACAGCAGCCCAGGGGGTCACACCAGTCCTTCTGTCCTCACACTGGCAGATGTGAGGGACTTTGGCCGGCAGAACCTGAGACCCTTGGTGATGCGAGCACAAGCACGTTTCCCGAGCTTGGGGTGAGCAATGTAGGCAAGTCGGCTGAGCTTGCGGCTGCCGCCTGTTGGCATCGTGGGCTTGACCTCCTTGGGCTTCACGAGGGCCTTGACAGCCTCAGCACATGCTCTCATGGCCTTGGCATTGTTGGCCTGCATCTTCTTCAGGCCCTTCTTGTTGTGCTTCTTGGCAAAGCGCATGTTCCTCAGGAACTTGGGGTCTACCCCCTTAAGAGATTCATATCGTTGTGATCGGGGTTTCTTGATGCTGTTTCTATGCCATTTTCGGGACTGGTTGTGCGTGGTGTGGTTCTTGGACTTGGCCATGTCTGCACCAGGGCCCGCAGATGCCGAAGCGCGTGGGACGCTGTTGACTTTTTCTATCTTGAAATATAATTGACATATAACAACTAGCTTCAGGTGTGCCTTGTGAAATGATCGCCAGGATAGGTCTAAGATCTATTTTTTATTTTAATTTTTGTATTGAAGTATCATTGATTTGCAATGTTGCATTAGTTTCAGATGTACAGTATAGTGGTTCAGTTACACATGTATATGTATATGTATCTATTCTTTTCTCAGATTCTTTTCCCTTACAGATTGTTACAAAGTATTGAGCATGAAGTTCCTTATGCTATGCAGTAGGTCCTTGTTGATTGTCTATTCTATATATAGTGTTATGTATGTGTAAATCCCATATTCCTACTTTACGCCTCCCTCTTTTTCCCTTTGACAACCATAAGTTTGTTTTCTATGTCTGTTGGTCTATTTCTGTTTTGTAAATAAGTTCATTTGTGTCATTTTTTTAAAGACAACACATATAAATAGTTACATATAATATTTGTCTTTCTTGGTCTATCTTACTTCACTTAGCATGATAATCCCTAGGTCCATCCATGTTGCTGTGAATGCCATTATCTCATTAATTTTTTATGGCTGAGTAATATTCCACTCTATGTATGCACCACATCCTTTTGTTTTAAATTTTTTAAATTTACTTTTTGGCTACACCTCTTAGTTTGCAGGATCTCAGTTCCCCGACCAGGGATCGAACCCAGCCCCCCTGCAGTGGAAGTGTGGAGTCCTAACCACTGGACCCTCAGAGAAGTCCCTATACCACATCTTCTTTACCCACTCATCTGTGGATGGACATTTAGGTTGCTTCCAAGTCTTGGCTACTAAAATCCATTCTCGATTCTCTCCTTTACTTACCCCATCTGACCAACCTATCAGGAAGTCTTGCACCTCCAGGAGACTTTCAGATTTGTCCTCTCTGTCTCTGCATCCACACTTGGTCCAAGTTACCATCCATACCTTTGATTATGACAGCAGTAACCTCCTAATTCCTAACTCATCCCCCTGCTGGACTCTTGCCCTCCTGCAGCCCATTGTCTCCTAAGCAGCCAGATCATGACTTAGCTCATAGTGTTCTCCTTGCTCAAAGCAAATGCCTTACTCCTGGCTCTTAGGATAAAAGCCAAGCTCCTACCTGGTCTCTGGGGTTCACGCCATCTGTCACAATCAGCCTCTCCAGCCCCATCTCTGACCTCGTCCTCTGGGTTACCAGGTCCTAGCCTCTTTCTTTCTGCTCCTTGAATGTGCTAAGCTTGCTCCCACATCAGGGCTTTGCTCCTGCTGTTTTCTCTGCCTGGTCTCCACATGCTGGTTCCTTCCTGGCACCCAGACCTCAGCTTCCTGTCACCTCCGCAGAAGGGCCTTTCCCTTCTGAGTCTAAACTAGCCGCCGAGTCCCTCTATCACATATCCCTGGTATATTTTCCTGAACAGCCCATATTATTTCCTAACATGCTTCTTATTCTTTTTTGAAAAACAAATTATTCATTTGATAAACACAAATTGTGCCTATGTCTCAGACACACTTTTTAAAAAATATTTATCTATTTATTTTTTTGGCTGCACTGGGTCTTTGTTGCTGCACAGACTTTCTCTAGTTGCATCATGCAGGGGCTACTCTCCCATATCGCTGCACGGGTTTCTCATCGCGGTGGCTTCTCTTGTTGCAGAGCACAGGCTCTAGGGCGTGTGGGCTTCAGTAGCTGTGGCATTTAGGGTTAGTTGCTCCATGGCATGTGGGCTGTTCCTGGATCAGGGATCGAACCCGTGTCCCCTGCCTTGGCAGGTAGATTCTTAACCACTGAAACAGCAGGGAAGTCTTTTTCTTGTTTGTTTATCTAATTATGTATGGTCCATGTCCTCTCCCTAGAATGGAAACTCAAGAAGAGTGGGAACCTGCAGGGCTGGGTCTCCATCATCTAGAATGGAGCCTGGCCCGTCACAGGTGCACGGCATATATGACTAAGTCAGTGAAAAATTAATGTGTGTTTCCCTAACATGGGGAATATCGCTTGTATTGGGCTGAATGGTGGTGCTCAAAAAGATATGTCTATGCCCCAGAACCTGTGAATGTGCCCATATTTGGAAAAATGGCAGTAGGGGGATGTGGATAAATTCAGAGTTTGGGATTAAAATGTACAGATTACTATATAAAACTGGATGATGCAGGGAACCCAAAGCCAGTGCTCTGTGACAATCTACCGGGGCGGGAGGTCTGTTTAAGAGGGAGAGGACATGTGTACCCCTGTGGCTGATTCATGTAGGTATATGGCAGAAACCATCACAATATTGCAAAGTAATTATCCTCCCATTAAAAATCAAATTAAAAAAATAGATAACGAACAAGATCCTACTGCTCAGCACAGGGAACTATACCCGATATCTTGTATTAACCTTTAAGGGAAGAGAATGTAAATAAAGCAAGTATGTATCTCTGACCTGGAGAAGGCAATGGCAGCCCACTCCAGCATTCTTGCCTCGAGAATCCCTTATGGACAGAGAAGCCTGGTGGGCTACAGTCCATGGGGTTGCAAAGAGTCAGACACGACGAGGCAACTAACACACATACACACGTATACCTGAATCACTTTGCTATACACCTGGAGCTAACACAAGATTGTTAATCAACTATATTGCAATAAATAAAAAAAAAAACATGGTCTTTGCAGATATAATTTAAGTTGAGGATCTTATGATGAGATCATCGCAGATCCCGGCTGAACCTTAAATCCAAGGACAAGTGTCCTCAGAAGGCATGGAGGAGATGGCCACGTGCAGACAGAGGCCGAGACTGGAGTGATGGTGACACAAACCAGATTTCCGGGAGCCACCAGAACCTGAAAGGCATAGGGAAGGATCCTCTCATGTAGAGCCTTCGGAGGGAACATGGCCCCACAAACAAGATTTCAGACTTCTGGCCTCCAGAACTTTCAGAGAAGACATTTCTTGTTGCTTGAAGCCACCCAGTTTGTGGTGACTTGTTACAGTTGCCCTAGGACATTAATCTTATGAACTCTTTTGGCAAAAATTAACTGTGTGTTCCCTTTGATATTAAATTAACCACAAATAACAGTATGTAATTCTCTCCCACGTGTGTGTCCTTTTTCTACCACTTGATAACTAAGGGAAGGATGCTATGGTTCTGCTTCTTGGCATCGCCCACAACAGTTTGCAGAGTGTTAGGGTCAGAGCAGGCACTTTGGCAAGTCGGTATTGATTGAACAGTAGGGAATATTGATATACTCCCTCTCAGATCGAGGTTACAAGGCAAAGACTCTGGCATCATCAGGGGTCCAGGGAACTTTGCTGCATGTTGCCATCACTTCATGACAAATAGATGGGTAAACAATGGAAACAGTGACAGACTTTATTTCTGGGGGCTCCAAAATCACTGCAGATGGTGACTTCAGCCATGAAATTAAAAGATGCTTGCTCCTTGGAAGAAAAGCTATGCTTCTTGGAAGAAAACCAAGACAGCATATTGAAAAGCAGAGACATTACTTTGCAAACAAAGGTCCGTCTAGTCAAAGCTGTGGTTTTCCCAGTAGTCATGCATGGACATGAGAGTTGGATTATAAAGAAAGCTGAGAGCCAAAGGATGGATGCTTTTGAACTGTGGTGTTGGAGAAGACTCTTTGAGAGTCCCTTGGACTGCAAGGAGATCCAACCAGTCCATCCTAAAGGAGATCAGTCCTGAATATTTATTGGAAGGACTGATGTTGAAGCTGAAGCTCCAATACTTTTGGCCACCTGAATTGAAGAAATGATTCATTTGAAAAAAGACCCTGATGCTGGCAAAGATTGAAGGCAGGAGTAGAAGGGGACAACAAAGGATGAGGTAGCTGGATGGCATCACCGACTCAATGAACATGAGTTTGAGCAAACTCCAGGAGCTGGTGATGGACGGGGAGGCCTGGTGTGCTGCAGTCCATGGAGTCAAAAAGAATCAGACACAACTGAGTGACTGAAATGAACTGAACTGAAGCCTTGAGTTGAAAGCAGTTTGGGTATAATTTTGGCTTTGTCCACACTGATCTGCCATCTCTCAAACTCAGCCTTTACAACATAGGGAATATAACCAATATTTTATAATAACTGTAAATGGAATATAACATTTAAACTTGCAGATCACTATATGGTACACCTGTAACTTGTGTAATATCAACTATCATTGATATTACATCAACTATCTTTGTTCCGTCTTTAAGTTGCGTCTGACTCTGTGGACTGTAGCCCTCCAGGATCCTCTGTCCATGGGATTTCCCAGACAAGAATACTGGAGTGTGTTGCCATTTCCTTATCCAGGGGATCTTCCCAGACCAGGGATCAAGCCCATGTCTTCTGCATTGGCAGCCGGATTCTTTACCACTGAGCCACCAAGGAAGCCCACATCAACTATGCTTCAACTAAAAAGAACAACAACAGCTTGTAACTCCTGTTACCTCGGTCCCCCCGAGCCAGACTACTGTGGAAGACATGTTTTCTGATGGAACTTGTAGGCTTGTCGAAATAACTGAGCGCCACGCTTCCCTGGTGGTCCAGCAGCTAAGACTCCGTTCTCCCAATGCAGGATGCCCGCAAGCCACCACGAAGACCTGGCACAACCAGATACATGAATAAATAAATATACTATTAAAGAAGTGGCCGAGTTCTGGGAGGGGGACCTCCCAGATGGTGGAGGGGGTGGTTCATGGCTTTGTCCTTGGTCCTCATTTTCCTTCTGTGGGCACACACCCAAGTCTGGTGGTCTTCGCTGGGGGCCTTCTCAGATGACAGAGGAAGTGACGATGGAGAGAAAACCAAAGTGGAAAAAATAACTCACAGGAAAGCAGGAGAAGTAGCAGGCCCCAGGGAAAAGCAAGGACCTCAGAGTCAGTGAAAACTGGTTCTGGACAAATAAAGACTAGGCTCTGACCTGTGGGCACCTGAGGCGCAGGCAGCCACGTTGGGGAGCGGTGGATGCTGGCCTTTTCCTAAGAGGATGCCTCTGTTTGTCTTTCCTTTTCTGACTTGGGATTTTTCCACTTTGTCTTTCTTGCCCAGGCTTCTCTGGGGATCCTTGCCCTCCTTCTGACCTTGCTGGTGAGAAGCGCTTCTATAAATGCTCCATGGGGTGCTCAGGACCCTCCTCTCTGAAGAAGGCAGCTGGACCCCGCTCCGTCCCCTATTCCCCCCTGTGCCTGTTTGAAGGATGAGGGCAGGGATGGTTGACCTTCCTGCACTGGGGCAGCAGAAGCCAAGTGTGGCCACGTGGGCAGCGTCTGAGACAGAGAGGCTGGGGAGTGTGTCTATTTTCCATTCCTCTCGACTTCCTCTTATGGACCCTCTCCTTCCTCCCCCCCCCCCCCCCCACCAACACCATTTTTTTCCCAGACACAGAAAGGTGCAAAAATCAGCGTGAAGCAAGAAAAAAAGAGAGGGAAAGAGCAGAGAGAGATGGGAAGGTGGTTCCCCGAGGTCACAAGGTGAGGCTTACCTGATGAGCAAAGTCGGTGCAAGCGATCTATGTAAGAAAGGCCCAGGAAGCAAATCAGGGGTGCTACGTACCTTCTAGACAGTTAAGACTCAGGTTGGATTCCTTCAAGGGTAGAGTGGCTCAACTTCAGACTATGAAGATTGAAGATGGTCCCTGAAGGGACTTCTCTGGTGGTCCAGTGGTTGAGAATCTGCCTTCCAATAGGCAGGGGACACAGGTTCGAAGCTTGCTTGGGGAACTAAGATCCACAGGCCGCAGGGCAACTAAGCCTGCAAGACTCAAATAGATAAGCCTGGACACCGAAACGAAGACCCAGTGTGGCCGAAAAGCAATCAAACCAACCAACCAAAATTGGCCACTAAAAAAAATGTATATGAAAGGAGAGAGGCTTCCACCTGCCCCATCAGGTGCAATCTGAGGAGTGAGGGGTGATACATATGATGGGGTCACACAGACACACACGCTTCTGCACGTACACACACACATACCACACACACACACACACACACACACACACACACACTCACTCTTTGGCTTAAAATAAATCTATCTGGTCCTTGGCTTGTGTTAGAAAAGTTCTCAGTGGCTCATGATGGTGACAAAGGCAGGACGGGACACCGAACCCTGGAAAGTGGTTTTTGTGTGATGGCACCAGGACTAGCCCTCGGGTATGATTTTTAAAGTTATTTTATTGTTAACTAAAACCTAAGTATACACATGATAATTAAATAAATTTTAAAATAAAGTATAGGTACAGAGCACCATGCTCTGTACATGGTATGTACAAAGGTATGACTTTAATGAATGATTCTAAGGTGAACCTCTTTATAACTACTACCCAGGTCTGAAGGGAGACTCTTCCAGCCACCTCCAAAAGTCCCTTCTGCGTCCCCTCCTAATCCACATTCTTCTTCCCCAACAGTAGCCTCTCTCCCAACTATTATAGGAATCACAAGCTTGAGCTTTTTACAGTTTTATCGCCCAGGTGTGCAGCACTAGATATTATGGTTTATTTAGTCTTGTTCATTTTTTAAAAATATTTATTTATTTGGGGGCACCAGGTCTTAGTTGCAGCATGTGGAATCTTTGATTGCTGCACAAGAACTCTTAGTTGCGGCAAGTGGGATCTAGTTCCTTGACCAGGATTTGAACCCGGGCCTCCTGCACTGGGAGCACAGAGTCTTAGCCACTGAACCACCAGGGAAGTCCCAGTCTTGCTCATGTTTTAATTGGATGTGTCTTTTCAGTCTTTTAAAATTCTGGATATTATTATGAATGTTATTGTTATGAATGTTACCAGGTCCAAACTTGCATGTTCACTGCACGACAGGCCAACAAATCAAGGGATGAGTTGTTGGGGGGAAGGGAATAGCAACTTTATTCAGAAAGCCAGCAGACTGAGAAGATGGTAGTCTAGTGTCCCAGAGAACCATCTTCCCCAGGTTAGAATACAGACTTCTTTTATACTAAAAGGCATGCGGGCTCAAAGTACTGGTTCCAGCCAGACTGCAGAGGGAATATGTTCATTTCTTCTCTCCTGTGGCCACTCACAGGTGGGCCTGCTCAGGATGTTTCCTGCGAGCTAAAAAAGTGTATTTTAGCTTAAGGCTCTTTGCTTGGGAGGCAGGGTTCCCAGAGATGGGCCATTATGTATAATTTAAGCTTATAGGAAACCTTCCATTAGTGACTAACTTGTAATAGAATAAAAAGTTCTTTCCACACTAAGAATTACTTTGGGAGGATCAATTCACCTCCTCAGGCTGGTCATCCAAAGAATGACCCATTCTTTTTTTGTCCCACAGGTAAAAATACATGCCTTTAAAAACATGTCTTAATAAGTTGAAATATGTGTCTGCTTTCCTTCTTCCTACAAGGCTTCTCTTCTCCGTTTGCTCTGGCATTTGAATGTGTCACAGACAAGTGAGTCAGTTGAGATGAGGTCTTCAATTTACTTAAACCAGACGTGCGTCACCCCTCCTCTGGAGAGGGAGCGGGAAGTGCCCATTTCATACCTCACGTAGGACACCCTGGCTGAAATAACCTCAAAACATGCCCTGCCTTCCCTGAGGTCTGTTTTTTTAATTTTTGGAAGTCTAGTTGATTTATAATGTTGTGTTAATTGCTGCTGTACAGTGAAGTGATTCAGTTATACACAAACACACATATATATAAACATTCTTTTTTATATTCTTTTCTATGGTGACTTATCATGGGATACTGAGTACAGTTCTCTGTGCTATACCGTAGGACCTTGTTTATCAGCACGAAAACAGGTCTGCTTGGAGGTTCAAACAAGGTGATGAAAGTGAAAGTGAAAGTTGCTCAGTCGTGCCCGACTCTTTGCGACCCCATGGACTATATAGTCCATGGAATTTTCAGGCTAGCATACTGGAGTGGGTAGCTGTTGCCTTCTCCAGGGGATCTTCCCAACCCTGGGACGGAACCCAGGTCTCCCACATTGCAGGCGGATTCTTTGCCAAGTGCTTCAAATCCCTTTAACAGTGGAAGCACTGACCAGGGGCTAGTGGTGTTTTTATGTATTTCTTTCTTACAGACCAGGAGCACAGGAAATGGCTCATCCTCACGCCTGGCTGTTGCCGCATGTTCTGGGACCGGAACCGGATCCTGACCCCCCTCTGGGGTAAAGCCTGCCTGACTGCATGCTTAGCTGGGTCTCATGTCTCGCAGCTCCTTCAACTAAAAGCAGTTTAACTGGGATGCAACATGGGAATCTCCATATAGCCAGGCCTCCTCTTCATCAGTTATCAACATTTTGGTTTGAGAAGTTGTAGAAGGTAAGGTGGACAGGACTTGGTGATTAATTGGGTGGTGGGGGAGGGGGTGGTGATGGAGAGGAAAAGAGAAGGGGGGAATCCAGAATGATCCCGGGCCTCTGGCCTGGTTTGGGGAGACAAGGGAAGAAGCTGAGCCAGCCTGGAGGGAGTCGATGGGCTGAGTGAACAGAGGCTCTCTGGAGCAGTGGCAGCGCTGTGCTGTTTGCAACACCCAACCTCCAAGTTCTTTACACTTGGACCTACTAAATGAATGACCAAGGACACTGGGTAGTGAGTTCCATGGACGGCTTGGCTTGCCTGAGGGCTGAGCTGGGGTGAGCTGGCAGTCTTTGCTTTCTTTCCTCTCTAATCCTTAAACCTTGGTTTGACCTTGTGAGAATGTCTGAAAATGAAAAATAACCAGCAGTTCCACCGCCCCCGCCCCCGCCCCCACAAAAAGAGAAGTTTTGCATGTGAACAGAAAGAAGCAAGAGAGTGTTCTAGAAAGCCTGGGCTGATGGTTCCACTTTCTCGGGAGCTGCCCAGACTCTGCCCCACGTGACCCTTTTCTGGGGATGAGAATTCAGCTCGATCTCAAAATGGCCCACATTCACTCTCCACTGTGCCTGTCTTGGAGTACATTGAGGGTGCACAGTGGTGGGAACAGAAGTGTCCCAGGGCGGGTCACGCTGACCTGCAGAGGATCCGGGGTGGGGAGCAGACCCCTCCTCACGTTCCGGACCCAGCTTGTCTCACTTTTTAGGTCAGGATAACACTGCCTGGTCCTGCTTTGTGGAGGTTCCAGCTTGTCCACCACTGTTTGCCTCCAGGAACGGTATCACCCTGCGGGGCTGATCGTCATAATTCCATGTGACTGATCGCCATTCACGGAATTATGAGCCACACCAAGGGTGCCCTTGAGTCTGGCTCTATCGCCCCTGAGGTGTCCATGACTCTGAGACGCAGACCTGAGTCATCTTGTGTACATTTGTTACCCAGGAAGCCCTCCGAAGTGCCGGCCAGTCCGAGGCTGCCACAGTCTTTGTCTTCTAGCCAAAAAGCCAAACAAACACACTGCTCCCTCTCTGTTAAACTTCTACCCGCTTTCTAGACCCAGCACAGTCTTCAAAGAGGCCTCTCTTTGCACAGTAATGTATCCCATTAACTTGAAATCCTGGATATGCTGATCTGCGCACACGTGACACTCTACCTGGAGCCATGATCGCGTTGTCTGGCAAGTTCAGCGCTGCGCCATCTCCCCAGCTGGATTTGGGGGACATGCTTCTTCCCTTCCCTCCAGAGGTGGCTGTGTAGAGTTCCCCAAGTTTGATTCTTTCAGAGGCAGTTCATCTGGTTTTATTCTGCCCCAAATATCGAGATGGAAATGTAAGGTAGCGAAGGTCCCCAGCACAATCCAGGATTTTTTTTTTTTTTAATTTTTTCAGTGGGTTTTGTCATACATTGATATGAATCAGCCATAGATTTACACGTATTCCCCATCCCGATCCCCCCTCCCAACTCCCTCTCCACCCGCTTCCTCTGGGTCTTCCCAGTGCACCAGGTCCGAGCACTTGTCTCATGCATCCCACCTGGGCTGGTGATCTGTTTCACCATAGATAATATACATGCTGTTCTTTCGAAACATCCCACCCTCACCTTCTCCCACAGAGTTCAAAAGTCTGTTCTGTACATCTGTGTCTCTTTTTCTGTTTTGCATATAGGGTTGTCGTTACCATCTTTCTAAATTCCATATATATGTGTTAGTATGCTGTAATGTTCTTTATCTTTCTGGCTTACTTCATTCTGTATAATGGGCTCCAGTTTCATCCACCTCATTAGAACTGGTTCAAATGAATTCTTTTTAACGGCTGAGTAATATTCCATGGTGTATATGTACCACAGCTTCCTTATCCATTTGTCTGCTGATGGGCATCTAGGTTGCTTCCATGTCCTGGCTATTATAAACAGTGCTGCGATGAACACTGGGGTGCACGTGTCTCTTTCAGATCTGGTTTCCTCAGTGTGTATGCCCAGAAGTGGGATTGCTGGGTCATATGGCAGTTCTATTTCCAGTTTTTTAAGAAATCTCCACACTGTTTTCCATAGCGGCTGTACTAGTTTGCATTCCCACCAACAGTGTAAGAGGGTTCCCTTTTCTCCACACCCTCTCCAGCATTTATTGCTTGTAGACTTTTGGATAGCAGCCATCCTGACTGGCGTGTAATGGTACCTCATTGTGGTTTTGATTTGCATTTCTCTGATAATGAGTGATGTTGAGCATCTTTTCATGTGTTTGTTAGCCATCTGTATGTCTTCTTTGGAGAAATGTCTGTTTAGTTCTTTGGCGCATTTTTTGATTGGGTCATTTATTTTTCTGGAATTGAGCTTCAAGAGTTGCTTGTATATTTTTGAGATTAATCCTTTGTCTGTTTCTTCATTTGCTATTAAAAATATGGAACGCTTCACGAATTTGCATGTCATCCTTGCGCAGGGGCCATGCTAATCTTCTCTGTATCGTTTCAATTTTAGTATATGTGCTGCCGAAGCGAGCACCAATCCAGGGTTTTTGAGCTGACTTCAACATCAGTGATGCCCATGGGGATCATGAGGGTGGTCCAGGAGGCATGTGCTGCCGCCTGGGGTATGTGTGACCCCAGGGTCAACCTGCTCCCATAGTCACATTTTGATTACTAAGACTTTCAATATTTAAGCACTTCAGGCTCAATGAACTCAAATCTCCTCTCTATGCCATTGAAAAAGCAATGGCTTGGTCTTGGAGGGAGTAGGTGGAAGTGAGCAAGGAGGGTTGTCTTCTTCCTCACACCCTTTTGCTCTTGTATTTTCCTCTTCTTAATTGGAACATAGTTGATTTACGACGCTGTGTTAGTTTCAGGTGTATAGCAAAGTGACTCAGTTATATGTCTATATCTATATATCTATTCTTCTCCATTATAGGCTATTACAAGATATAGAATATAGTTCCCTGTGCTATACAGTAGGTCCTTGTTTCTTGTACTTATTTTTTTTTGTGTGTGTTAAAAATGGAACCAGGGAGAGGAAATTCAATATTTCTCTGACTGCCCATGGCAAGCCATCCTGTTTCTCTTTTTTGTAACAGTGCCCATCCACGGTTGCGGCTGCTTTTCTGTCTAGCTCTGGTCATTCCTCTTCTTTGAGCATCAACAGCCTGGTGCCTCTCCAGGGGGGCTCAGTTCTTGGTTCTTCAAAGGACCCTAAGAAACCTCTCTGCACTGTCCCCCACAGGACCAGCTGAGGCCCAGCCTCTTCCCTCCGGGCCTCCCCTAGTTGGGCTCAGTGCTGCTCAAAGCCTCAAGGCTGAAGGACAGGGTGTTTTCCTTTATGGCCAATGTGTCACAGATCACTCATCCCATTGTTGTTCAGTGGCTCAACTGTGTCCAACTCTTTGCGACCCCATGGACTATAGCACGCCAGAGTTCCCTGTCCTTCACCATCTCCCAGAGTTTGCTCAAACTCATGTCCATTGAGTCGGTGAGGCCATCTAACCATCTCATCCTCTGTCACCCCCTTTTCCTCCTGGCTTCAACCTTTCCCAGCATCAGGGTCTTTTCCAATGAGTCGGCTCTTCGCATCAGGTGGCCAAAGTATTGGAGCTTCAGTTTCAGCATCAGTCCTTCCAAGGAATATTCAGGGTCGATTTCCTTTAGGATTGACTACTTCCATAAAATACATTAAAAAGTCCTAGGGAAGGGTGGCAGAGTATGCCATTCTAAAATATGCTGCTTTGGGACTTCCGTTGTGGTACAGTGGATAAGAATTTGCCTGCCAATGCAGGGGACATGGGTTCAGTCCCTGAAACAGAATGACTCTGCATGCTGAGGAGCAACCAAGCCCCTGTGACAAAACTACTGAGCCTGAGATCTAGAGCAGGTGCTCTGCAACAAGAGAAGCCATTACAATGAGAAGCCCATGAACTGCAATGAAGAGTAGTCTCTGCACGCCACAACTAGAGAGAGCCTGTGGGCAGCAACAAAGATCCAGAGCAACACCCCCTCCACAAAAAACAATTTGGCTTTGGCATAAAGATTAGTTTAAGCTAAATACATTTTTAACAAAGTAGGTGCATGAAGGGTATTCTGATTCTCCCCTTTTTCTCCCTAAAAGCAGGAGATAAACCCCCAGATGGAAGATGCCTTCCCTATACTGGGAGAAAAGTAATATTGTTATTATCAGGGCCAGGGAGTTGAACCCAGGAGAACTCTGTACAAACAGACCTTGCTGAAATAATTCTCATCTTCCTTTAGCCTCCTTATGCTTTTGTTTCTTTTCTACAATTGCCTCTCTTTGTTCAACCTACGATAAAAACCATTAAGAGTTTATCCCTTTCTTTGGGTCTGCATTTTCTTACGAGGGCTCTTGTGTCATATAAGACTCGTTTTAAATAAAGGTGTGTGATTTTCTCTTGTTAATCTGTTTTATGTCAATTTAATCCTCAGGCCCAGCCAAAAACCCAAAAAGGGCAGAGGTAAAAATTGCCTCCCTTACACTAAGAATATCCAGAAAACGCAAGTCCTGTTTTGATTATTAGACTCAACGGTCAGAAAATTACTCTGATAAATTGCTATAAAACTTGCTTAAAAATTTCTCTTGCCTTCTGTACTTATTACTTCTTGGACCAGCCACACAGTTCAAGGATCAGCCCCTGTCACTGGAACACAGTGTGTATAGTCCTGATCTAACCCACACTGAAAGAATTTGCTGTGTTTTAATAAAACACATTCTTTACTATTGTGTGTGTGCTAATTGCTTAGTAGTGTCCGACTGTTTGCAACCCCATGGACTGTAGCCCACCAGGTTCCTCTGTCCATGGAATTCTCCAGCAAGAATACTGGAGTGGGTTGCCATTCCCTGCTTTAGGCTTTACCATTGTAAGTATTACCAATATCCTAATTTGTTGTTGTGTAGTTGCTAAGTCATGTCTGACTCTTTTGCAGCCCCATAGCCCACCAGGCTCCTCTGTACGTGGGATCTCCCAGGCAAGAATACTGGAGTGGGTTGCCATTTCCTTTTCCAAGGGATCTTCCTCACCCAGGAATCGTACTCGCTTCTCCTGCATTGCCCTTAGGATTCTTTACCTCTGAGCTACCAGAGAAGCCCAATATCCTAATTAGTTTACAAACAAAAAAGAAAGCCCAGTATTTATCCTTTCAGTTTTCTCACCCTCTCCCCTGCAGGCCAGCACCCCTTCCTACTTCCTTTTCTCCTCCCTCTGCCTTTTCTTTTTCCAGTCCCAGTAGCCAACTAATTGGATAATTTGACCTTTTGTTGTGAGTTCATTTATCCCTGTGGGTGGCAGCTTCTCTGGTGGATCAGGCAGGAATGGAGTCAAGAACTCTGAATACAAGCAGTGCCTTGGGTCATATCTGGGGGCAGAGGTGCTGTAACAACCACTGATGCTATAGGTGAGATAAAAGGAACTAATCAGTTGGTTGCTCCCGGATTCCTCTTGACGGAGGTTCTGGCTCGGGCACCTCCACCTTTGCGCCTTCTGGCGCAGTGAGGTTCCAGAAGACACCTTCTTAGTATTTCAAGGAGCCCACATTCCTGCGGGCTCCAGTTCTGGCTCGGCCACTTTACCAAGCTGTCTTTCTCCCTGTGACCCAGCCTGTGGGCTCACCCTTGGGGTCCTTGGTTTCCTAATCACCCCAGTCAGGATCACAGCTGCTGGCGGTGGGTGCCAGACAATGGATTCAGCTCCACACTCTTGTTTCAGCATGCTCCCCCTGGCCTGTGATGGGCAGAATGACAAAAAAGATTTGAACATGAGAGTCCTCTGAAGTTCAGTGAGGAAACAGACTTTGGGTTTCACATTTATCACACAGGGTTATCACATTTATCACACTGAGGGTTATCACATTTATCATTACATCACATGAAGTGGAGCCAGATGTTTTGGGGGGCAGGGAGCAGCCAGGGAAGGTTTGTAGTGGGAACTGTGTTCCCTGGGTTAGAGGACTGCAGAGATGGGGTGTGGGACCTCCCTGGCGGTCCACTGGTTAATAACCTAATCCCTGGTGGGGGGGCTAATATCCCACAGGTCAAAGGTCAACTGTTGAGTTTGAGCATCGAAAAAATTCCATGTGCGGCAACTAAGACCCAACACGACCAGAAAGAAATAAATAATTTTTTTAGAAAAATGAAATGGGGTATGGGATGTGCAAGGGGATAAGAGCAGGGTGGCTGGAGATGTTAGTGTGAAGTGTGGGTGTGTGGGTGTGAAGGAGGCGCATCCATGGGGCCCCTAACCGCACCCCCCTCCAACTCTCACAAGACTCCTGCAATCAGGTCCCTACCTTCTGGTCTCCCTTCCTCCTCTCTTGTCCCCTAAAAATCCACTCTCTGCAGCCAAAGCAATTCTTTTAAAATGTAGTTCAGACTTGTCACAGCCCTGCTCCACTCCGTCCACTGGTTTTCGAATAAAATCCAAACTTGCCACCTAGCCTCAATGCCCGGTGCCAGACTCTCTAGCACCACCCTCCCGGGCACACTCTGACAGGTACCAGCCTAACAGTGGCACAGCTCAGCATCACCTGGACAGGGAGAGGAGATGCCGCAGTGGCCGATCCTCCAGCCCCAGAGGACCACAGGAAGGCCATTTTCTTTGTTCAGCAGGCTCTCACGGGCTCATTTGCTTGAGGGGGTGGGATTTCCATTTTCCACATGCTGAATATAAAACTAGGCAGCATTGGGGCTCCCCTGATGGCTCGGTGGCAAAGAATCTGCCTGCCAATGCAAGAGACAAGAGTTCGGTCCCTGATCCAGGAAGATCCCACATGCCACAGAACAGTGAAGCCCATGTGCCACAACTATTGAACCTGTGCTTTAGAGCCCAGGAGCTGCAACTACTGAGCCCACATGCCCTAGAGCCTGTGCCCTGCAACAAGAGAAGTAACTTCAATGAGAAGCCCAAACACTGCAGCTAGAGAAAAAACCTGGGCAGCAATGAAGATCGAGCACAGTCAAAAATAAATAAATAAAAAAAATCACACACACACACACAGACTGGCATTATCCAGTGAGGGTAAAAATGTGTGAACCCTACAACCAGCCATTACGTTCCTACAGAAATATTTATGTACATGTATGCGGATCTCAGAGAGCAGAGGGCAACAATAAACTATAGCCCACTGCCCAATCCTGCCCCCAGTCTGATTTTGTACAGCTCGTGAGCTAAGAACTATTTTACAGTTTTTAGAATGATTTTTCCTTTTTTCCATATTTTAAATTTTATTTCAAAATAAAGAAGAATGTTTGACAAAGACCATTGTTGTTTAATCACTAAGTCCTGTCCGACTCTGGGACAGCATGGACTGTAGCCCGCCAGGCTCCTCTGTCCATGGTATTCTCCAGGCAAGAATATTGGAGTGGGTTGCCATTTCCTTCTCCAAATAGAGACTATATTTGGCCACAAAATGTAAAATATTCCTTTACAGAAAAAATGTGCCAACCTCTGATTATAGGAACGCTCACACAGGATTGTTTGTAATAGCAGAAAACCAGAAACGTCTGAAATAGCCGTTATTTGTAGAACAGTATTCAGAGGTCCCCAACATTTTTGGCACGAGAGACCAATTTTGTGGGAGACAATTTTTCCACAGACCTGATGGGGGATGGTTTCAGGATGATTCAAGAGCAATATATTTATTGTGAGCTTTATTTCTATTATTATTACATCAGCCCCACCTCAGATCATCAGGCATTAGATCCTGGAGGTTGGGGACCGCCCCCCCACCGGCGCCCCAGAATAGATTGTTACATTTTAGTTTGTTCACATAAGGAGTATTACTCAGCAGTGGAAATGGTCACACATGTAACAATCTGGATAATTCTCACAAACCTTCAGTTCAGTTCAGTTCAGTCACTCAGTCGTGTCCGACTCTTTGCGATCCCATGAATCACAGCATGCCAGGCCTCCCTGTCCATCACCAACTCCTGGAGTTTACTCAAACCCATGTCCATTGAGGTGGTGATGCCATCCAACCATCTCATCCTCTGTCGTCCACTTCTCCTCCTGCCCCCAATCCCTCCCAGCATCAGGGCTTTTTCCAATGAGTCAACTCTTCGCATGAGGTGGCCAAAGTACTGGAGTTTCAGCTTCAGCATCAGTCCTTCCAATGAACACCCAGGACTGATCTCCTTCAGGATGGACTGGTTGGATCTCCTTGCAGTCCAAGGAATTCTCAAGAGTCTTCTCCAACACCACAGTTCAAAAGCATCAATTTTTCGGCACTCAGCTTTCTTCACAGTCCAACTCTCACATCTATACATGACCACTGGAAAAACCATAGCCTTGACCAGACGGACCTTTATTGGCAAAGTAATGTCTCTGCTTTTTGATATGCTGTCTAGGTTGGTCATAACTTCCCTTCCAAGGAGTAAACGTCTTTTAATTTCATGGCTGCAGTCACCATCTACAGTGATTTTGGAGCCCAAAAAATAATATAAAACAAAACATTTATTTATCATTTAAAGTATAGGAGATAGAAAAAAAAATAAAGTATAGGAGATAGAAATTTAAAATATGGCGCTACAGAGAAAGTACAGCAAGGGAACAATGAAAGAAAAAAATCAAAGTACAAAAAAGCAAAGATTACCCCTTGTACTTTTTGCATAATGAATTAACTAATAAAGACTTAACAAAACAAATTTTAGCTAAGTACCCCGAAACCAGACGAGCTACTTATGGACAATTTACCAAGAACCAACTCATCTATGTGGCAAAATAGTGAAAAGATTTATAAGTAGAGGTGATACACCTAACAAGCCTGGTGATAGCTGGTTGTCCAGAAAATGAATATTAGTTCAGCTTTAAAAATACCAAAAAATCGAAATAAATCCCACTGTATTTTTAAAAGTTAGTCTAAAAAGGTACAGCCTTTAAGAAACAGATAGAGAGTAAGATTTAACAACACCATAGTAGGCCTAAAAGCAGCCACCAATTAAGAAAGTGTTAAAGCTCAACAAAAAATTAATATTAATCCCAGTAATAAGTAATCAACTCCTAGCCCCAATACTGGACTAATCTATTAAAAAATAGAAGTAATAATGTTAATATGAGTAACAAGAAGCACCTTCTCCTTGCATGAGTTTAAGTCAGTATCTGATAATTACCCTGACCATTAACAGTAAATAGAAACAACCCAACAATAAACAATTTATTAAACACAAACCTCAGGGAGCAAATAAAATAGGACACACAAAAAATAGAGACAGATTCCATTCACATCAAGATAAAAAGCAATCAAAATTGGGTATCACATGGAAACATATACATTACCATATGTAAAATAGACAGCCGGTGGGAATTCGCTGCGTGATACAGGGAGCTCGACCCAATGCTCTGTGACAAGCTGGGGGGTGGGGTGGGAGACGGGAGGAAGGCTCAAGAGGGAGGGACATAGGTATACCTATGGCTGATTCATGCTGATGGATGGCAGAAACCAGCACAATATTATAAACAATTATCCTCCAATTTAAAAAAAAAAGCAAACTAATTTAAGAATGCACATATGGATGATAATCTATTAAGAAAAGTAAGAGTTTTTTTTTTTTCTTTAAGTAAAATCTGTGGTTATATCTAGGGCTGAGAGAGGAGGTGGTGATCAGGAAGGGCACATGTAAGTTTCTGGGGTGTTGAGTGATGCTTTATTTGCTTCCCTTGGTGGTAGTTCTGTGGGTTTTCCTCAAATAACTAATCTTAGTTTGTGTATCTACGTTTTATGGGCTTCCCAGGTGGCGGATTGGTAATGAATCCACCTCCCAGTGCCAGAGCCTCCAAAGACGTGGTTTCGATCCCTGGGTGGGGAAGATCCCCTGGAGTAGGAAACGGCAACCCACTCCAGTATTCTTGCCTGGACAATTCCGTGGACAGAGGAGCCTGGCGGGCTACTGTCCATGGTGTTGCAAAGAATCTTGCTATGTAAGATTGTACTGGTTAGCTGTTGCAATCATGGTGTGTAACAAATCACCCCAACATTCAGTGGCTGAAGACCACAATCCTTTAATCTCACAGCCCTGGGTCCTGAGGGTCAGTGGCTCTGATGCATCTGCAGTCATGGGGCCGCTCTGCTTCTGCCTTTAGGTCTGCACGTTAGCTGGGGCAGTTTCACTCTGTGTGTGTTCATTGTAGGCCCAGACTCAGGAGGCAGGGGAGGCTCCTTTCACAGCAATGCCAGAGACTCAACTAAGGCACAGTGCCACTTCTACCCTACTGGCCAAAGGAAGTCAAATGGCCAAGCCCAAAATCAAGGGGTGGGGTGAAGCCCACAGTGAAGCAGAGGGTGAAGGATTGGAGCCAGTCATGCAAGTATGTGTGTATCAGTTGCTAAGTTGTGTCAGACTCTTCACGACCCCATGGACTCTAGCCCACCAGGCTCCTCGGCCCATGGGAATCTCCAGGCAAGAATACCGGAGTGGGTTCCCAGTTCCTTCTCCAAATGCAAGTTTATCTCTCCCTATAAAAGCATTAGTTAGGAACTTCCTTGATGGTCCAGTGGCTCAGAAGACTCTGCACTCCCAATGCAGGGGAACCTGGGTTTGGTCGGGGAACTAGATCCCACATGCTCTAACTAAGAGTTTGCATACAGCAACTAAGAGTCCACATACCGCAGCAAAGATAGAAGACCCCTTGTGCTGCAACTAAGGCCCAGCACAGCCAAACAAATAAATATTAAAAAAATAAATAAAAGTATTAGTTTGGACAGAAATTGAGGCTACTTTGGGGCACCCAGTTAGAAGTTAGAAGTTCTAATCAGAAGCTCAGAAAGCTCTCAAATGCAGACTAAAACTTGACTCATCTGCATTTAGGTAGCAACCTCTGCCCCACCAGTGACTGTGTTGTCTGGGGACAGTGTCCCAGGGTGAAGCAAGAGCAACATGTGAGCTGAGCTCAAGACAATCCGGTATGGGGCTATGTATGTGTAAAATATACAGGGAGCAGCAGAGGGGCCGGAGGAGGAAGCTGAGAAAGGAGAGATCTGAAATTGAACAAAGCAAATGGCACAGACAGTGTTGAGCAGGTAACAGTGTGCTGGGCTTCTGCTCTTAGAGGACCACGTCAGAGAAAGGAATTTGGTGGCTCTGTAGGGACCAGAGCCCATCTGCAGTGGGTTGAGGCAACTGGAGAGGAAACAGGGCTGTTCTTTCAACCAGTGTGGCTACCGAGCAGCAGTTCTCAACCTTCTCCCTACTCTACCCTTCGCCGGCTCTTGCCCTGTTGGCTCAGACAGTAAAGAATCTGCCTGCAAAGCAGGAGACCTTGGGTCGGGAAGATCCTTTGGAGAAGGGAACCGTAACCCACTCCAGTATTCTCGCCTGGAGAATCCTTGGACAAAGGTGCCTGGTGGGCTACCAGTCCATGGGGTGGCAAAGAGTAGGATGCTATTTAGCGACTAACACACAGCCTACATACACTAGACTAGTACTTCCCACTGTCATCAGTAGCTCATTCACCCCCGGGTGACTTTCAATGGTCCTCACCTTCCTCCAAACCCGTTTTAAGAAACATTGCTATAAAAACAAGACAGAGGGACGATGACTAAGAAAAGATGCTGCACCCAGAGAGGATATCATATGACTGATAAATAGAAGAGCTTGAGTTTCTGCCCTGCCCAAAGGTGACTCCACGGTCAGTGTCCTTGCAGAATTTATTATCTATAGGGGAAGTGACCTGTGAAGGCCCCACAGCAATCCAAGACAGGGCCCCAGGAGTGCTGAGTACCCTCCCCTGCTATTTGCAGTGCTGGCATTGAAGAAGCAGCAAGGAGGGGGCAGTTTACAAAGGAGGAAGCCTTCAGGGAGTGGGCTGAGGTGGAAGATGGATGGGGGAGGGAGAGTGGGGAGCAGAGGGGCACGTGGAGTTAGTCTAGGCAGGAAGGGTGTGGGGGAGAAGGCAGCAGATGGGGCCGGAAATGAAATCTGGGGCTCCATACAGAGCATTTCCAAACGCAAAGGGTATTCAGGCATACACTCTGTAGGCAATGGGGAGCCACTGTGGGTTTTTGAGGAGGGGAGTGGATGATCAAATTCACATCTTACTGGTAGCACCAGAAAGAATGAATCGACTGTCCGGAAACAAAGAGGGATTACAGGGGGCTATTGCAAGGGAGACAGAAACAAGGTAAATGTCTGGGCATGAAGTGTGACTCAGGAATCTTCCAAGTGAGCATCTCTTGTCCTCTCTGGCACGGTGCTGGGCTGTCCTTCCCCTGGAGGGTAGTGGGTTCAGCTAATATAAAGTCCTCCTCTTCCTGGGTCTCCCATGACATCAAGAAGACTGGTCACAGGACTTCCCTGGGGGTCCAGTGGTTAAGAATCCACCTTGTAAGGCAGGGGATATGGGTCCGACCCCAGGTTGGAGAATTAAGACGCTTTGGGGCAACTAAGCTTGCGTGCCACAACTACTGAGGCCACATGCCACAGCTAAGACCTGATGCAGCCAAATACATAAACTGAATGAATGAATTTTTTAAAAAATGAAAAGATGACCGGTCAGGGCCGAGAGCCAGTGTGACCAGGGAGGATGGAAGCCCATGTTCTGAAGGAGCAGAAATCTGCCATCTTCCTGATGTGACTCACTTTTACCAAGAGGAGTCATCTTCAAGGCTCTCAACCAAGTTGGGTAAATCTCTAAATGAACCCTGGCACACCTGCCAGATACAACAATAGAACCCTTTCTCCAGAACAGGGCTGGTTTAAAATATCTGTCTAGGTGACCCAGTTATTAACCTTCAAGATGAACCACGACCTCTGACACTGGGGAAAGTGAAAAGTCGCTCAGTTGTGTCCAACTCTTTGCGACCCCGTGGACTCTATAGTCCATGGACTTCTCCAGGCCAGAATACTGGAGTGGGTAGCCTTTCCCTTCTCCAGGGGATCTTCCAAACTCAGGGACTGAACCCAGCTCTCCTGCATTGCAAGCGGATTCTTTACCAGCTGAACCACAAGGGAAGGCCTGACACTGGGGGGTCCCATTCAAATGATACCTCCTAGCTCAGCTTTTGTTTTTGTTTTACCAAGAAATACTAAAAATATCAAACTATGCATCTTGATTGGGGGGTTCCGGTAACATGGGTTTCCTATTTGTATTAATAAAAAAATGTGGACGCATGGTAGCCAAACTAGAGCCTCTTGCTTTAATAATAAGTCTGGGCTCTGGTGGAGTTTGGAGTCTGCTTTGGCTCTGCTCAGTGGGGTCTGCAGCAGTCACGAGTTGCATTGGAGTCCTGACTCGCTGGGATTCCCGGGCAAGTGACTTTCTCTCTCTGTGCTTCCGTTTCCAAACCTGAAATGTGTCAGTGATGATGGAACCTAACTCACAGGTTGCTGGGAAGATTAAATGAGTTAATATAAGTGAAGTGTTTAGAAGAGTGTCTGGCACCCAGAGAGTGCCCCCAAAGTATTAGCTATCATGTTGTTGAAAGTGTGAAAGTGAAAGTGTTAGTTGCTCAGTTCTGTTTGACTCTTTGCGATCCCGTGAACTGTAGCCCCCCAGGCTCCTCTGTCCATGGGATTCTCGAGGCAGGAATACTGGAGAGGGTTGCTGTTCCCTTCTCCAGGGGATCTTCCCCACCCAGGAAGTGAACCTGGGTCTCCTGCACTGCAGGCAGATTCTTTATCATCTGAGCCACTATGTGGAGGCTGTAGATAATCCATGCGTGGAGGCAATCCATGTGTCTATCATGGATGAACAAATAAACAAAATGTGGTCCATACATACAATGGAACATTATTCAGCCTGAAGTCAGTTCTAAAGGAAATCAACCCTAAATATTCATTGGAAAGACTGATGCTGAAGCTGAAGTTCCAATACTTTGGCCACCTGATTCGAAGAGCTGACTCATTGGAAAAGACCCTGATGCTGGGAAAGATTGAACACAAGAGGAGAAGGGGGCGGCAGAGCATAAGATGGTTAGATAGCATCACCGATTCAATGGACATGAATCTGAGCAAACTCCAGGAGATAGTGAAGGACAGGGAAGCCTGGTGTGCTGCAGTTCACGGGGTTGCAAAGAGTCAGACACAACTTGGCGACTGAACAACAACAATTTTTCCTTTAAAAGGATGGAAATTCTGACACATGCAGCAGTGAGGATGAACCTGAAAGACATTATGCGAAGTGAAACAACCTGATCACAAACGGACCAATACGGTATGATTCCACTTAGGTATGGTACATAGAGCAGTCGGATTCATAGAGACAGAAAGAATAGTGGTTGTCAAGGACTGGGGAGGAGGCAGAACAGGGACTTGTTTAATGGGGGGAGGGGGTAGAGTTTCAGTTTGGGAAGACGGAAAAACCTCTGAGATGGACAGTGGTGATGGTTTCACAACAGTGTGAAGGTTCTTAATGCTACAGAACAGCATATTTAAAAACAGTGAAAATAGTACATTTTATGTTATGCCTATTTCACAACTTTATGAAAATAAAAATATATATGAGCTATTGTTATCTCTAGTCTCAGAAACAGACGTGGCGATTCCTGTCTGCCCTGTGACTGGCAGACAAGGGCTCAAATTTTGCTCCCCCCAAACCCCTTGGTTATAGTAAGTTATCTTCCCCTTTAAATCCAACCCGATCTTTGTCATAGGCTAGGAGAACTATAGGCTTCATGGCTAGGGCTTCCCTGGTGGCTCAGACCGTAAAGAATCTGCCTGCAATGTGGGAGACCTGGGTTTGATCCCTGGGTTGGGAAGATCCCTTGCAGAAGGAAATGTCAGCCCACTCCAGTATTCTGGCCTGGAGAATCCCATGGACGGAGGAGCCTGGTGGGCTACAGTCCATGGGGTCGCAAAGACTCAGACACGGCTGAGCGACTAAGCACAGGAGAACTATGGAACAAAGAGCCTCGATGGTGGAATCCAGGAAACCTGGAGGAAACAGACTGAAAGCTGTAAGCAGAGGGGCAGGTAGATTCCTCTGGAGCTCTCGCCGCAGCTCCCGGTTCGCACCATCCTGACCCCATCTGCTACCGCATCAGAGAAGGAAGTATCCCCACGAGCTGGATGGCCGGTACAGAGCTATGGAAATGGGTCCTGGTGGTATCTCCTCCAATTAGCACCAAAAGAATGGAGGATCTGGGAGGAGCGAGGCTACAGCTCAGGTGACTGTCGAGTTTGAAGGCTCCTGGGTCCCATTTGTACCCTCAGCAAAGCTGTTTTCCTCGGGACCCCGGGAGGTGAGGGCCAGAGCATCTGTGCCTTGGACGTCTGATTTTCACTTACAGTGTGGTCCAGGGCAAGGGCCCGGCATCAGTCTCCACAGAAGGAATCCTTTATTGTGCTTAATTTAATGCATCTTTTCTGAATATGTCCCCTAAGCAGGACTTAAATGCAAGCCACATGCTCTGAAAGAGACAGCAAACTAGCGAATGTAACAAAAAAGAAGTCAACTCATAGAGAATAAAGTGCTGGTTACCAGTGGATGGGAGGGACAATCTAGGGGATTAAGAGGTACAAATTATTAGGTATAAAATAAGCTACGAAGATATATTGTACAACACAGGAAATATAGTCAATATTCTATTATAACTATAAACGGAGTATAACCTTGAAGAATTATGAGTCACTATATTGTACATCTGTAGCTTAGATAATATTGTACAGCAACTATGCTTCAGGAAAGAAAAAAAAAAACAGCTGCCTGTGGGGACTACTTTGGGGAGCTTAACGAATACTGATTCCCGCGCTCAAATCCCAGAAGTTCTGGTTTCACTGGGAAGGTGAAACCCAGGCGTTGTGCTCAGTCACTCAGTCGTGTCTGACTCTTTGCAGCCCCGTAGACTGTAGCCCACCAGGCTCCTCTGTCCATGGGATTCTTGTCCATGGCAAAGACACTGGAGTGCATAACCATTCCCTTCGCCACGAGATCTTCCCAACTCAGGGATCGAACCCGAGTCTCTTGCATTTCCTGCATCGGCAGGCAGATTCTTTACCATTAGCGCCACCTGGGAAGCCCAACCCAGGCACTGGGATTTTTAAAAACTCTCCAGGTGATTCTAAGATGCAACTAAGGTTGAATACTCTCCAGTTCAAACAGTAAGACTATGATCTCAGTGAATGAGGAAGGAGCTGCGGCGGCAGCACATTAGAAAAAATCCAGGGAAACTCAGGTACCACTGAGTGAAGGTTTCACGAGGGAGGACCATCGATGGGCCATATTCCACTATTCCTTTTTTAAAAACATTTATTTTTATTTATTTGGCTGTGCCAGGTTTTAGTTGCGGAATCTTCTATCTTCATTGCAGCATGCAGGATCTTGAGTTGTGGCATGCAGGCTCTTATTTGTGGCGTGTGGGATCTAGTTCCCTGACCAGGGATTGAACCCAGGCCCCGTGCATTGGGAGCATGGAGTCTTAGCCACTGGACTTCCTGGGAAGTCCTTCCTATTCTGCTGTTTCAGGTTGTCAGAAGCCATTAACCTGAAGCTGGTTTGGTCTGTGCACACACAGCAACGTGAAGATCTTGCTTTCTGCACTGAAAACATCATTTCGTAAAATGTAAATAAATTCCCCCAAATGGTCACTTTTCTGCCAGTCATGGTGTCTGGGCTTTTCGCTTTGGCTTGTACTGTAACTGCTGAGAGAGGTGTGGTCAAAACACACCCACATCCTGTGGGTATCTGCTGAGTTCAGCTTTCTTGATGTCATAACAGAACTGTCTGATGAATTTCTTCACGGGGTGAAGTCTGCTGTCTCTTCTGTTTTGAAATCCACAAGTGGCAAGACTCTGACTCACTCCCCTTAACCTATGGAATTCTACTGCTTCCTGGGTTACAAACCCTGCGGCCACGGGAATTTCTGGAATGGGTGAAAGCTACCAGGTTTAACTGCAAGGGCCTTGAGTTCAAGTTCCAACTCTCCCACCATTGTCGGGGGAGGCGGGGGGACTTTATGTGGACAAGTAGGTGACATTTCTGAGCTTCGAGATGCTTTTAGGGAAGGAGAGGTATAAATATAAAACCTGGTGAACCCTAATTCAGACCTTTGAGGGGAGGATGGGAAGATTTCTCTCAGTTTGTGGGCGACTCTGACACCAACTAGCTTTTGTTCAGTCATTCAAGAGATATTTGCTTGGACTTTCCTGGTGGTCCAGTGGCTAAGACTCTGAGCTCCCATTGTAGGAGTCTGATCCCTGTTTGGGGAACTGGATCTTATGTGCCACATGTAAAGATCCTGTGTGTCACAATAAGACTTGGCACAGTCAAATAAATAAGTAAAAATAAATATTTTTACAAAAGACTTAATCACTGCCAGAAACTGTTCTAGGCTCCTAAAAAGAATGGTTGGTGGGGGGAAGCTTTATTTTTTAGAACAAATAAATGTTTACAACAAAATTGAGAGGAAGGTGCAGAGATTTCCATGCATTCCCCTCCCTTCAACATGCATTGGTTTCCCTGTTGTCAACATCACTCACCAGAATAGTACATTTCTTACCAAAGATGAACCTACACTGATACATCATAATCACCCAAAGTCCATAGTTTACCTTAGGGTTCACTCTTGATGATACATATTCTATGGGATTAGACAAATGCGTAATGACATGCATCCATCATTACAGCATCACATAGAGTATCCTCACTGTTCTAAAATTTCTCTGTGCTCTGTATTCATTTCCATTATACTCTCCCAACCCTAGGCAATCACTGATCTGTTTATTGTCTCCATAGTTTTGCCTTTTCCAAAATGTCATAAAGTTGGAATCACACAGTATGTAGCCTTTTCATATTTGCTTCTTTCACTTAGTAAAATATATTTAAGTTTCCTCCATGTCTTGTCATGGCTTGATAGCTCGTTCCTTTTTAATCTAAATAATATTCCATTGTTTGGAATATAGTATATTCACTCACCTGCTGAAGGATATCTTTGTAGCTTCCAAGTTCTGGCAATTATGAATAAAGCTGCTATAAACATCCTGTGCAGATTTTTGCGTGAACATGTTATCAACCTCTGGGATAAATACCAAGGAGCAGATTGCTGGATCTTATGGTAAAGTATGTTAGTTGTGTTCAGTTCATTTCAGTCGCTCAGTCGTGTCTGACTCTTTGCGACCCCACGGACTGCAGCATGCCAGGCTTCCCTGTCCATCACCAACTCCCGCAGCTTGCTCAAACTCATGTCCATTGAGTCGGTGACACCATCCAACTATTGCATTCTCTGTCATCCCCTTTTCGTTCTGTCCTCAATCTTTCCCAGCATCAGGGTCTTTTCCAATGAGTCCGTTCTTCTCATCAGGTGGCCGAAGTATTGGAGTTTCAGCTTCAGCATCAGTCCTTCCAATGAATATTCAGGACTGATTTCCTTTAGGATGGACTGGTTTGATCTCCTTGCAGTCCAAGGGACTCTCAAGAGTCTTCTCCAACACCACAGTTTGAAAGCATCAGTTATTCTGTGTTCACCTTTCTTTATAGTCCAACTCTCACATCCATACATGACTACTGGGAAAACCATGGCTTTGACTATACGGACTTCTGTTGGCAAACTAATGTCTCTGCTCTTCAATATGCTGTCTAGGTTGGTCATAGATTTTCTTCCAAGGAGCAAGCATCTTTTCATTTCGTGGCTGAAGTCACCATCTGCAGTGATTTTGGAGCCCCCCAAAATAAAGTCTGTCACTGTTTCCATTGTTTCCCCATCTATTTGCCATGAAGTGATGGGACCAGATGCCATGATCTTCATTTTCTGAATGTTAAGTTTTAAGCCAGCTTTTTCACTCTCCTCTTTCAAGACTCTTTAGTTCTTCTTCGGTTTCTGCCTTAGGTGTGGTGTCATCTGCATGTCTGAGGTTATTGATGTTTCTCCTGGCAATCTTGATTCCAGTTGTGCTTCATCCAGCCTGGAATTTTGCATTATATACTCTGCATATAAGTTAAATAAGCAGGGTGACAATATACAGCCTTGACATATTCCTTTCCCAATTTGGAACCAGTCTGTTGTTCCATGTCTGGTTCTAACTGTTGCTTCTTGACCTGCACACAGATTTCTCAGCAGGCAGGTAAGGTAGTCTGGTATTCCCATCTCTTGAAGAATTTTCCACAGTTTGTTGTGATCCACACAGTCAAAGGCTTTGGTGTAATCAGTAAAACAGAAATATATGTTTTTTTGGTACTCTCCTGCTTTCTTGATGATCCAATGGATCTTGGCAATTTGATCTCTGGTTCCTCTGCCTCTTCTAAATCCAGCTTGAGCATCTGGAAGTTCATGGTTCATGTACTGTTGAAGCCTGGCTAGGAGAATTTTGAGCATTACTTTGCTAGCATGTGAGATGAATGCAATTGTGTGGTAGTTTGAACACTCTCTGGCATTGCCTTTCTTTGGGATTGGAATGAAAACTGACCTTTTCCAGTCTTGTGGCCATTGCTGAGTTTTCCAAATTTCCTGGCATATTGAGTACAGCACCTTAACAGCATCATCTTTTTAGAATATGAAATAGCTCAACTGGAATTCCATCACCTTCACTAGCTTTGTTCATAGTGATGCTTCCTAAGGCCCATATGACTTCACATTCCGGGATGTCCAGCTCTAGGTGAGTGATCACACCATCGTGATTATCTGGGTCATGAAGATCTTTTTTGTTTAGTTCTTCTGTGTATTCTTGCCACCTTTTCTTAATATCTTCTGCTTCTGTTAGGTCTGTACCATTTCTGTCCTTTATTGAGCCCATCTTTGCATGAAATGTTCCCTTGGTATCTCTTATTTTCTTGAAGAGACCTCTAGTCTTTCCCATTTTATTGTTTTCCTCTATTTCTTTGCATTGATCACTGAGGAAGGCTTTCTTATCTTTCCTTGATATTCTTTGGAACTCTGCATTCAGATGGGTATATCTTTCTTTTTCTCCTTTGCCTTTTGCTTCTCTTCTTTTCTCAGCTGTTTCTCAGCTATTCGTTAATTGTGTTAGAAACTGCCACTGTCTTCCAAAATGGCTGCACCATTTTGCATTCCCACTGGCAATGAATGAGAGCTCCTATTGCCCCACATCCTCACCAGCATTTGGAGTTGTCAGTGTTCTGGATTTTGGTCATTCTGTTAGGTGTGTAGTAGTATCTTACTTTGTTTTAATTTACATTTCCCTGATGACATATGATGTGGAGTTTTTGGTATGCTAATTCGTCATCTGTATATTTTCTTTGGTGAGATACCTGTTAAGGCCTTAGCCTATTTTATTTATTTATTTATTTATTTATTTTTTATTTATTAGGCCTTAGCCTATTTTTTAATGAAGTTTTTGTTTTCCTATGGTTGAGTTTTAAAGGTTCTTTGTATATTTTGGATAATAGTCCTTTTTTTAAAGACATTTTTGATGTGAGCCATTTTAAAATTCTTTATTGAATTTGTTACAATATTGCTTCTGTTTCACGTTGAGGTTTTTTGGCCTTGAGACATGTAGGATCTTAGCTCTTTGACCGGGGATCGAACGCTGGCCCTCGGCAGTGAGAGCGTGGAGTCCTAACCACTGGACCGCCAGGGAATTCTCTCCGGTTTTATTGAGCTATATAGTTGACGTACGGCATTGTATAAGTTTAAAGACATTTAAACTTTGGCATTTGACTTATGGCATTTAAAGTTTATAATGATTTTTTAAAAAACTTACTATTCTTAATCATTTTATCATTTTTGTGAGTACAATTTAGTGCCATTACGAACATTAACGTTGTTGTGCAGTCACACCATTATCTCCAGAACTTTTTAATCTTCCTAAACTGATACTCTACCCATTAAATACTAACTGCCCCTTGCTCCCTGCCCCCAGCCCCTGGAAGCCAGTATTGGACAATACTCTCTGTCTCTATGGATTTGACTACTAGAGATCTCCTGTAAGTAGAATCAGACAGTATTTGTCCTTTGTGCCTGGCTTACTTTACTTAGCATAATGTATTCAGAGTTCGTGTGTGTGGTAGCATACAACATAATGATTTGACTTAGGTATATTGTTGAACTATTCTTCTTGATTAATTAGTAATAGCAAACCCTTAGGGAGTGCTTACCGCAGGCCAGTTTCTGTGCTAAACACATGGTTTGCACTCCTGTTAGAAACAGTTGTATCCTTTTATCACAATTCCCATTCCCCTTACACAACCATCCTGACATGTTTTGTGTATGTCCTTGTTTGTGTTTTTGGAATTTCAGGTTGTTTTCTAGACATGTGTTTAAATTTATACTGATGTCAAATCTGCTTGTGTAAATTAGGGTAGGTGCACTTTTCCTTCCAGCCTATGTTAGTATGATCCATCTGTGTTGCTAGCTATACATCTCCATTGCTTCTTGCTGCCGTAGAGGACTCAGAGAGTGCAGCCACCGAGTTTCACCTGTCCACTGCCACACGGGAGGGCCTTGGATTGAGGCCTGCCCCCACCATCACCCCATCCACAGCCTTGCCCCCGCTATCAACCCTCTGCTATGATGAGCATCCTCATGAAGGTGTCCTTATGTCCCTGCATGAGAGACTTCAGGGTATATCTATATGTAAATTCCTAGGATTATTGATTATTAATAATTATTGATTATTGGTTATTATGGATTATTGATTATGTGGTATAGATACAGGTGGTCTGACTGAGGAAGGCTGCACCACCTACCCATGACCTCCAGTAATGTAGGAAGCTTATAGCCTCACATCCTAACCCATTTGGCACTCCTTAGCTTTTTAATTTTTGCCAAACATATGGCAAGTACTATCTCATCAGTTTAATTTGCAATTACCTTGTAACCAGTGAACGTCTCTACCTATATTTGTCCTTTCGGTTTCTTACTATGAAAATGGCCTGTTCCTCTTCTTGGCCCATTTTTCCCCTAGTTTCTTCTCTCTGTCTTGTTGATATGCAGGAGGTCCTGTATTATCTAGATACTAGTCACTTTTGGGCTTGAGGTATTGCAGTATCTTTTCCCAATCTGCTATGTGGTCATTATCTTCTTTTTAACTTTTTATTTTATATTGGGGCACAGCAGATTTACAATGTTGTGATAGTTTCAGGTGACAGCAAAGGGACTCAGCCATACACACACATGTATCCATTCTCCTCCTGGTCAATATCTTTGACCATTGTGTCCTTTGTTTTCCGGAAATCCTGTAGTTGGAGGGATCACGTTAATCTTGAGCCTTATGATTGTGCTTCTGGCATTTTTAAAGACGTCCTTCACCTCTTGTCCGTAAAGACACTATTTACAGTTCTATTACCAGCAGAGTTTTGATTTCACAGGTAGGGCTGCAGCTCTTCTGCACACTGGCTCTGTAAGTGATGACTATTGGGGATCCAGTTGGGTTTGCCTTTGCTTACTCTACTCGCTGGATCTTTATAACAGCTCACTGAGGGAGGGGAGGAAACTGGGGGCAAAGGTCAAAATGCTGGCAGGTGGCAGATTCCAAATCTGATTTTGTTTCTTCAAGTGTCAGGTGGCCCTACCATATTACGGATTTCCGGGGCTAGGGTGCAATGAAGCCTGAGGCTCAGCACACATTTAGATATACGTATAGGTACATATAGATATCCCCTGAAGTCTCTCATTTGGGGACCTAGAATTATTATTATTCCCCACTTGATGGACAGATGAGGCCCTCGGTTTCCTGTCTTGGACCTAGCTCAATCAGAAATGGCAACAAACCCTCAGGAAGGGCCACACTCAAACCCCCAGCTTCAATTGGAAGCCCGTTCCCATCTCTCTGACCCCTGCACCACATAGCCACACATGTCCACTCCAAAGTAACCTCTCCTCCCTTTACCTAGGACCTCCTACTTCCTGTCCTCATATTTTGTTCTTATGAACGCTAAGCAGTCATAATCACTGAGAAATAGAGAGTACTTTCCATGTGCCAGGCACTGCTCTAAGCACTTAACATGTAGACGTTCATTTACTATTCACAACAACCCTATGAGGTGGGTGTTATCAATGTACCCATTTTACAGATAAAAAAATTGAGGCCACAGTTCTCAGTGTGAAGTAGCAAAGCAGGGATATGAACCCAGGCCACCAAGCATAGAGCCTGAATTCCAACCACTGTGTCACATGTCTCTTGTAATACCATACCCTCCTATCCAGATTGGGTAAAACTCTATAAAATACAGGTAACAGGACAAGGCTCTGACTTTTTTTTTTAATTAAGAATATTTTTTTGGACTTCTCTTGTAGGCCAGTGGTTAAGAATCTGCCTGCCAATGCAGAGGACGTGGGTTCAGTACCTAGTCCGAGACGATTCCACATGCTGCAGAGCAACTAAACTCATGCACCATACCTACCGAAGCCCTCACGCTCAAAAACTCCCCAACAAGAGAAGTGATTGCAACGAGAAGTCCACTCACTGCAACTAGAGAAAGTCCTCCCGAAACAACAAAAACCCAGACGCAGTCAAAAATAAGTAAAGTAAAATAAAAATTTTTATTGAAGTATAGTTGATTTACAACGTTGTGTTAATTTCTGGCATAGAGTGATTCACTTATATTAATACATACATATATGTATATATAAGTGATATATATTCTTTTTCACATTCTTTTCCATTATAGCTTATTACCAGATACCAGACTATGGTTCCCTGTGCTATACAGTAAGATCTTGTTGTTTATCCATCCTATATATATAATAGTTTGGATCTGCTAACCCCAAACTCCCAATCCTCCTTGCCCCGCTCCCCTTCCCCCTTGGCAACCACAAGTCTGACTTTTAGTTTGAGCATCATTGTAACAATGATCTGGATTGTTGGTAAGAAGGTAGAATAAGGGGGCTGCCCTTGGCAAGGTTGAGTTTGCCTGGAGAATGGGGAGCTCAGGAGTCAGTAGATAATCTACTGCCATTTGACCTTCTAGCATTCAGAACTTCCTGGATTTGTCGTCATCACAGTGACGTGATGTGAGTGAAAGACCCTGAATGTCTTGATAAGGAAGCCCACCTGACTCGTAAGGGCTTTCTGTACACCAGAACGTTTTGTTAAGCCAGTGTTAACTAACTGTAGAGCTGCAGCTCCAGCCCAGCCACACAGCAGGGTGCTTATCTCTGTTTTTGGCAGAATCTCTTAGTCCCCTTTGTATAACCAAATCTGTGGGCTGCAGTATGAACGCTTCCAGGCCTGTGCTGGCTCGGTCCTGGCCTCTGTTCTCCTCTCCCATGACCCATTGTTCTCCCATGACCCATACTTGGCTTTCTGCATTGTCATCTTGTTTTTACCCCGTCTTGGCTCTGTTCATCGTCGCCATGTTTTCCCCCATCCTTCACTCTTGCCTCCAGCTTTCATCTCTTCTCTCTACCTCTTTCTGTCTCACGTTCAGAATGACATCTTATCTACCTGTCCTCCGCCCTTCTTTTTTCTCTATTCTTTTGTCCTAAACCCACATTGGAGCTGGTTCTGGGCAGTCACTTTTTCCTGCCCTGTCCCCACCTCCCTCCTCCATCCTGACTCCTGAGGCCCCCATTCTCTGGGCAAGCTCAGCCTTGCCAAGGGCAGCCCCATATTCTACCTTCTTACCGACAGTCCAGAGAACCAAGGGAGGAGGGCAGTTCGCCTGACTGCGATAGTGACTCCAAATTGTCTTTTGGTCAGATTTGAATGTAATCAAAAAGATAGATCGGGCTGCTCCTTGCTGTGGTTCTAATCAATTTCTCTTCTGCAGAGAAGGTGACTGGTCATGAATCCTTACTGTTGTCACTTTCGTTTCCGGAGAACAATGTTCTTTACTCAGCTCTTCCAGTTAACCCCGACACTTCTACCCCTCCTGGCTGACCCCTGTTAGTCCTCCACCTGACGATGTCTCTGAGCATGTTGAATTATGACTCCCACCTTATCAAGCGTGTCCTCTTTATCCTTTTTGTTCAGGGCACCTGCTCCGACCACATGTTTTTGAATACCTGAAGTCCTGCGTTGACCCAATAGACTCACCAGTGAAGTTCCTTCAGGGGCATTAATATACTGCTAAAGGCATGAGTGGGTTAATCTAGCATACACAGATTATTTCCCAACACAAGAGTTAACGCCGGGTACTCCTTGACCCCCTCGCAACTGTGAACACCTTCTGCTGTCAGCATGTTCTTCGCTTAGCTCATTCTGTCCTTTTCCTTGCAACACTCTCCTATGGCAACCCCCACAGCCGAGACTGCCTCCAGGGCTTTCGCAGCACAATGCTGAGTGTCTTTTGGAATCTGACTTGAGTCCCTGAAGGTCCCTCCCTGCTTTCTCTTGTCTGAGACCCCACAGCTGTCCCAGCAATACCAGGGCACTCACATCCTCACCGATTGTTGTTTTTCAGTCACTAAGTTGTATCCGACTCTTTTGAGACCCCATGGACTGCAGCACACCAGGCTTCCCTGTCCTTCACTATCTCTTAGAGTTTGTGAAAACTCTTGTCAGTGATGCCATCCAGCCACCTCATCCTCTGACACCCTCTTCTCCTTTTGCCCTCGATCTTTCCCAGCATTAGGGTCTTTTCCAATGAGTTGGCTCTTTGAATCAGGTGGGCAAAGTATTGGAGCTTCAGCTATCGCTAAGAAAATTTTTTTATCTGCTTCTGTTTTGTCTATCTAGGAAGATATTTTTCACCTTCATAGCAAAGGATCACATTTTCAGCATTTAGAGTCCAGATGGGCAGAAGGGAAATGATTTGAGAGCCTTCAAGAGTATCTGAATGTGCAAACGTGGAATCTCAGATCTCTCCCTCCCACTACAGTCACAGGCCACCTTGGTCTGTAGCTGTCCAGTACATATCATAGTTTCCCCTACTAGACTGTAAACTCCTAAAGTGATTGGAGTGGGGGTCTCTGAAAGGACCTCACCCCGTCCCCCCCAGAATTGGCACTGCTGCAGACTAAGCAATTGCCAAAAGTTGTCCAATAGGCATGGAGGTCAGAAGACACAGCTCTCTGCCCAGGGCAGCAGGGAACAAGGAAGTTCAGGGATCATGGGGCGAGATCAGAAGCACTTGGGTGTCCATCAACTGGAAAATCCATCTTTTCATGTGGAAGACCCAGAAGAGAAGGCCTAGGCAGTTAACCCCCACCCAGACTAGGAGTACCAAGTATCTTGGCTCTGGGGGGCCCAGGAGGAACTGAGTATTTGAGGCCCTGGGAGTGGTAATGCTGACCACGCAGGTCAGGGCTCTTGGCTCCATGAGCCTTTGGCCTCCCTGCTTTCCTGCTGAAGTTAGACAGTGCTGAGTGGACTCTAGGGAAACCCAGGACTGGGGATTCAGGAACCTGGGGAGGCCAGCTGTGCCATCTTGAGTGGGAGGGGGGGCCCTTTCCGGACCTCTTGTTCCTGCTTTGAGAAACTGTATCACCACCGGTTGGTGTAGTTGCTGACCATGTCCAGATTCATTTCCTATTGCTGCTGCAACAAATTGCCACACACTTGGTGGCTTCAAAAAACACAAGATCATTCACAGTTCTGGAGGTCAGAAGTCTCCAGTGAGTCTCACAGGGGCCAGAAACCATCCTTCTGGAGACTTGGAGAGAAATGGTTCCCTGACTTTGTCAGTTTCTAAAGGCTGCCCACTTGGAGGAGGAAATGGCAACCCACTCCAGTATTCTTGCCCGGAAAATCCCATGGACAGAGGAGCCTAGAGGACTCCTCCATGGGGTCTCAAAGAGTTGGACATGACTGAACGACTGAGCAAAGGCTGCCCACGTTCATCAACTCATAACCCCACAATTCCGGCTACTAATTCCATCTTCATATCCCCTCTGACTGAGGCACCTGACTCTCTGATAATGAATGACCTGTGACTCCAGCAGTAGTGCTCAGTTGCTCATTCGTGTCTGACTATTTGTGGACCCATGGACTATAGCCTCTCTGGCTCCTCTGTCCATGGGATTTCCCAGGCAAAAATACTGGAGTAGGTTGCCATTTCCTACTCTAGGGTATCTTCCCAAACCAGGTGGATTCTTTACCACTGGGCCACTGGGGAAGCCCTGATTCCAGCAGGCCCACTGAGATAATCCCTAGATCCCCAAATCCTTAACTCAATCATACCCACAAGGTCCCTTTTGCCTTGTAAGGTCACATATTCACAGGTACTGGGAAAATGACCGGAATGTCTTTGGGGGGATCACAATGTCCCACAGAAGGATCTACATGGCAATCTAATTTTAATTATGAAATATTTCAAGCTTACAGGAAAGCATAGATAATAATGTAATACTCTGACAACAAAATGGCTTGTGAATCTAAACAACAAACCTGCCTGGATACTGCACTGTGCACAGATTGACTTCCTCCAGCAAAGGCTCTGCAGGTTTCTGCTGATTATAGGGCTTATTTATTAGAACATCTCTCTGAATGTCTACGTCTGATAGAACTCTTTGACAGATTAACTATTGGTTGGAATAACTATTAACATGCACTTCTCAATACTTAGAGAAATGAAATGTTCCACTTACAGTAAGCTGTTAAAATCCTAATTGTCTCCTTGGAGCCCAGCCCTCCTCTCAAGTTCAGAAACTAGCTCATTTGCAAAGGAACAAAATCACACACACACACTGGGTGGGAGACTTATGTACCCATCACCCAGCTTTGCCCGATGTCAACACTGTACCGTGTTTGCTTCTTATGTTTTTAAGCAATAAAATGTTAAAACATTGCAGGTTCATTTGAAGGCCCTTGTGTGGCTCTCCCCCACATCTTCCTCGCTTCTAGAAATGAAAGCCCGTGGAGACCACACCCAGAGGGCCCTTCGTGTCCAGCTGCCGGTATGGGTTTTACTCTCCAGGTGATGGATGGTCAGCCTGAAGAAGTGGGGGTTAAGGTCAACAAGTTCAGTTCAGTTCAGTCACTCAGTCATGTCCAACTCTATGTGACTCCGTGGACAGCAGCACGCCAGGCTTCCCGGTCCATCATCAACTCCCGGAGCTTACTCAAACTCATGACCATCGAGTCAGTGATGCCATACAACCATCTCATCCTCTGTCGCCTCCTTCTCCTACCACCTTCAATCTTTCCCAGCATCAGGGTCTTTTCAAATGAGGCAGTTCTTCACATCAGGCGGCCAAAGTATCGGAGTTTCAGCTTCAGCATCAGTTCTTCCAATAAACATTCAGGACGGATTGCCTTTAGGATTGACTGGTTGCATCTCCTTACAGTCCAAGGGACTCTCAAGAGTCTTCTCCAACACCATGGTTCAAAAGCATCAATTCATCAATGCTCAGCTTTCTTTGTAGTCCACCTCTTACATCCATACATGACTACTGGAAAAACCACAGCTTTGACTAGACAGACTTTTGTTGGCAAAGTAATGTCTCTGCTTTTTAATATGCTGTCTGGGTTGATCATAGCTTTTCTTCCAAGGAGCAAGCGTCTTTTAATTTCATGGCTGCAGTCACCATCCACAGTGATTTTGGAGCCCAAGAAAATAAAGTCTCTCACTGTTTCCATTATTTCCTCATCTATTTGCCATGAAGTGATGGGATCAGATGACATGATCTCAGTGTTCTGAATATTGAGTTTTAAGCCAGCTTTTTCACTCTCATCTTTCACTTTCATCAAGAGGCTCTTTAGCTTTTCTTCACTTTCTGCCATAAGGATAGTGTCATCTGTATATCTGAGGTTATTGATATTTCTCCCAGCAATCTTGATTCCAGCTTGTGCTTCATCCAGCCTGGCATTTCTCATGATGTATTCTGCATATAAGTTAAATAAGCAGGGTGACAATATACAGCCTTGACGTACTCCTTTCCCACTTTGGAACCAGTCTGTTTTTCCATGTCCAGTTCTAACTGTTTCTTCTTGACCTGCACACAGATTTCTTAGGAGGCAGGTCAGTCAGGTGGTCTGGTGTTCCCATGTCTTGAAGAACTTTCCATAGTTTATTGTGATCCACACAGTCAAAGACTTTGGCATAGTCAATCAAGCAGAAGTAGATGTTTTCCTGGACCTCTCATGCTTTTTCAATGACCCAACGGATGTTGGCAGTTTGGTCTCTGGTTCCTCTGCCTTTTCTAAAACCAGCTTGATTATCTGGAGGTTCACGGTTCATGTACTGTTGAAGCCTGGCTTGGAGAACTTTGAGCATTACTTTGCTAGTGTGTGAGATGACTACAATTGTGTGGTAGTTTGAACACTCTTTGGCATTGCCTTTCTTTGGGATTGGAATGAAAACTGACCTTTTCCAATCTTGTGGCCATTGCTGAGTTTTTCAAATTTGCTGGCATATTGAGTGCAGCACTTTCACTGCATCATCTTATAAGATTTGAAATAGCTCAACTGGAATTCCATCACCTCCACTAGCTTTGTTCATAGTGATGCTTCATAAGGCCCACTTGACTTCACATTCCAGGATGTCTGGCTCTAGGTGAGTGATCACACCATCATGGTTATCAGGGCCATGAAGATCTCTTTTTTATAGTAGAATGAAGAGACAGAGCCAAAGCAAAAACAACACTCATCTGTAGGTGTGACTGGTAATGGAAGTAAAGTCTGATGCTATAAAGAACAGTATGGCATGGGAACCTGGAATGTTAGGTTCATGAATCAAGGCAAATTGGAAGTGGTCAAACAGAAGATGGCAAGAGTGAACATCGACATTTTAGGAATCAGGGAACTAAAATGAACTGGAATGGGTGAATTTAACTCAGATGACCATTATATCCACTACTGTGGCAAGAATCCCTTAGAAGAAATGGAGTAGCCATCATAGTCAACAAAAGAGTCCAAAATGCAGTACTTGGATGCAATCTCAAAAACAACAGAATGATCTCTGTTCATTTCCGAGGCAAACCATTCAATATCACAGTAATCCAAGTCTACGCCCCAACCAGTAATGCTGAAGAAGCTGAAATTGAATGGTTCTATGAAGACCTACAAGACCTTCTAGAACTAACACCCAAAAAAGATGTCCTTTTCATTATAGGGGACTGGAATGCAAAAGTAGGAAGTCAAGAGATAACTGAAGTAACAGGCAAATTTGGCCTTAGAGTACAAAATGAAGCAGGTCAAAGGCTAATAGAGTTTTGCCAAGAGAACACACTGGTCATAGCAAACACCCTCTTCCAACAACATAAGAGAAGAATCTACACTTGGACATCACCAGATAGTCAATAGCGAAATCAGATTAATTATATTCTTTGCAGCCAAAGATGGAGAAGCTCTATACAGTCAGCAAAAACAAGACCCAGAGCTGACTGTGGCTCAGATCATATGAACTCCTTATTGCCAAATTCTTATTGAAATTGAAGAAAGTAGGGAAAACCACTAGACCATTCAGGTATGACCTAAATCAAATCCCTTATGATTATACAGTGGAAGTGAGAAATAGATTCAAGGGATTAGATCAGATAGACCGAGTGCCTGATGAACTATGGATGGAGGTTCATGACACTGTACAGGAGGCAGTGATCAGGACCATCCCCAAGAAAAAGAAATGCAGAAATGCAAAATGTTTGTCTGAGGAGGCCTTACAAATAGCTGAGAAAAGAAGAGAAGCTAAAGGCAAAGGAGAAAAGGAAAGATGCACCTATTTGAATGCAGAGTTCCAAAGAATAGCAAGGAGAGATGAGAAAGCCTTCCTCAGTGATCAGTGCAAAGAAGTAGAGGAAAATAATAGAATGGGAAAGACTAGAGATCTCTTCAAGAAAACTAGAGATACCAAGGGAACATTTCATGCAAAGATGGGCTCAGTAAAGGACAGAAATGGTGTGGACCTAACAGAAGCAGAAGATATAAAGGAAAGGTCAACAAGCCAGAGTGGAAATTATGGCAGTGTCGCTTCTTGGCTGGTGTGACCCCTTGGAGGTCAGTCAGTCTCTTTGCTCCTGCTTCCTCATCTCTGAAACCAATGGAGTACTTAGATTTATCAAGAGAACTAGTTGAGATAAGATTTGGAAAATTTGCTTGGAACACGAACGGCATTCACTGAGCTGCCATCACACTCCTGTTTGCTTGAAGGTATTAACTGGGTAGGAGAGCAGTACAGGAAGGAGAGGATCTACAGCTCCAGAGGTCTGTGGGCGGATCCTTTCCTGGCTGACTGCAGAATGTTCCCTGCAGAAATTCCGGAGAGGGGAGGAGAAGTTCCCACGGTGGGTGGTGGGAACTTCCCTGCAGCTCAGCCTCGTGGGGAGCAATGAGGAACCCTGAACACCACCTTTCCAGAGGCTGGGACTCCGGTTTTCTGTCCCCTCCCCCGCCATGTAGCCTGGCCGCCCACCGTTCACCCCAACCCCAGCACCCGCACTAGTCCATCAGCAGAAAGTGAGCTGAGAGAGCTGGCAGGGCAAGGGATCAGGGACCTTAGGAACTTGGATCCTCCCATTACCATCCTCCCCTTACTCTGTGCTGCTCTAGGCAGGCTCTTCCTCTGATTCATCTTTGCCTCCTGCCCGCCCCCACCCCCGCCCCATCCTCCTCCCTTGTCCATGCACCTGGCCTCTGGAAGCCCAGCAGGGGCTCAGGTTTCCCTTTCCACCATAGGAGGATCCCGGAGTGGCATTTGCTGACTGTTGGCTGTGGGCCCTCCATGGCTCAGGATTACTTGTGCTTCCAAGAAGAGGCTCAGACACCAGGAGCCTGGGGACAGCGGGTTCCCTGTGAACACAGAACGCACAGAATGTCCTATTCACAGATGAGGGCTCAGAACACCGGCCCTCAGGGAACTGGTTGAGATACAGGGACACAAAGGCAGTTAGTGGCAGAGCTGAGACCAGAGTCCAGTCTCCTGACTTGATTCACTGTCCGTTGTCCTCTCCACCCCCGCCCACCATCAGTACTGGAGGGGACCTCCCAGTCCCCTAGTTCATGAGTCCAGGGTGGTAGCTTTGACTTATGTGATCAAGACCAGACCCAGGGCTGATGGTAGGGAAAGCCCACTGCAGTGGGGAGGGCTCACATCAGCCATTCCCCAAGTCTTCCCTTGCCAGAACCCACAAGCCCTCCCCAGCTCACAGCTGAAGCCCCAGGCAGAGGCATGTTCCTCATCCCTTCACCTGAATCTCCAGCCCCAGGAGACAAAAACTCAACAGGGAGGCCTCCAAAGGGAGACACTCCCCGCCTTTATAAGCAAAATTCAGATCTTCTTGTCTCTAAAGTGAACACAGCTCTTATCACAGTAAGGAATGCATTCAGTTGCAAAAAAAAAAAAATACCAACAATAGTTTTATTTTTAAATTTCATTCATTTATTTATTTAGGCTATGCTGGGTCTTTGTTGCTCTGTGCAGGGTTTTCTCTTGTTACAGCAAGTGGGAGCTACTCTCTAGTTGCAGTGCACAGGCTTCTCCTTGGGGTGCCTTCTCTTGTTGTAGAGCATGGACTCTAGGCACAAAGGCTTCAATAGTTGCAGCACATGGGTTCAGTAGTTGTGGCACATGGGCTTAGTTGCTCCATGGCCTGTGGAATCTTCCTGGACTGGGAATCGAACCCATGTCCTCTGCGCTGGCAGGTGGATTCTTAACCACTGGACCACCAGGAAGTCCCTTGACCAGCAATGTTTTAAAGAAAGAGTTGTTTATTCTTTTCATAAAGAAGATAAGGTTCTAAGTTCCTAGGTATCCCCTCATCATTTCAAGATGATTGCAGCAGCTCCACACATCACATCACATCCTCACACCACGTTCAGGAGCAGAAAGCAGGTGATGATGTCAGGCAGTTTCTTCCCCCAGCTTCCCCCTTATCAACAAGCAAAGATTGTTTTCAAGAACCCAACAGCTGACCTCACATCACTGGCCAAATAAGGGTTATAAAGCCCTCCCCAGCAAAGCCAGGAAATGTGTATCTGGCCATCCCAGGCTTTACAGTAAGAAGAGTACAGGATGAAAGATTTGGGCAATGACTCTGGCTTAGGCAAACAAAAGTACCTTTCTCAGTTAACCAGTTTGAGAGCTCCTGGGTTTGAGTAATTTGAGCTGGGTTAAAAATTCACATCATTCTCTGATGAGAAAACCAGAGATTAACCTGCAAAGTTGAGCAAAAGTCATCTGGTTTGGATGAGAGAAGAGAGAATTTAAACCTTATCCCTGAGTGAGACAGAAAACTTCCTGATGAGACATTACTTTTGGGTGGTGTTCCAGTTGTCAATTGCTGTGTAACAAACCACCCCCAAATGTAGTGGCTTAAAAGGTTAAGTTACTATCTTTCACCATCTGGGACTTGACTGGGCTCAGCAGGGCAGTTCTTACTTGGGGTCTCATGAGATTGCAGGGTGGCTTGAAGCCATTTGAAGTTGTCTTTACTTAAATGTCTGGTTTCTGGGCCAGGACAGCTAAAATAGATAGTTGTTGTTCAGTTACTAAGTTGTCAGACTTTGCAACCCCATGGTCTGCAGCATGCCAGGCTTCCCTCCACCATCTCCTGGAGTTTCCTCAAACTCATGTCTATTGAGTCGGTGACGCCATCCAACCATCTCATCCTCTGTCACCCCCTTCTTCTCCTTCCCACAATCTTTCCCAGCATCAGGGTCTTTTCCAGTGAGTTGGCTCTTTATATCAGGCAGCCAAAGTATTGAAGCTTCAGCTTCAACATCAGTCATTCCAATGAATATTCAGCGTTGATTTCCTTTAGTATTGACTGGTTTAATCTCCTTGCTGTCCAAGGGACTCTCTAGAGATATCATCTATTAATATATCTACAATAAATAGTTAAGGGACACACAAAACAAAAAGGTATGTAATGTTATGTCAAAAACATTAAACCCAATGGTTGGAGGAAGTAAAAGTACAGAGTTGCTAGAATGTGTTCAAAAACTTAAGATTATCAACTGAAAATAATCATGAACATATAAACCTCATAGTAACCACACACATGTATATATATAAACCTCATAGTAATCACAAGCCAAAAATCTAAAATTATAATAGATACACACAAGAGAGAAAAGAACCCAAACATAACACTAAGGAGAGTTATCAAATCACAAAAGAAGAGAGCAAAAGAAAAAGAAAGAAGAAGAAAAGAATTACAAAAACAAATGGAAAATGATTAACCAAAATGGTAATATAAGGGTATATTTAATACCAATCAATAATTACTTTAAATGTAAATGGACTAAATGTTCCAATCAAAATACATAGAGTGACTGAAGCAACCTAAGTGCCTGTCAGTTGATGAATGGATAAAGAAGGTACACAATGGAATATTACTCACTCGTAAAAAAAAGAATGAAATCTTGGGGAAATTCGCTGGTGATCCAGTAGTTAGGACTCTGTGCTCTCAACATCAAAGGCTGGGATTCAATCCCTGGTTGGGGAACTAAGATCCCACAAGTTGAGCAGCATGCCCCCCCCTCCCAAAAAGAATGAAATCTTGCCGTTTGGGACAGCATAGGTGGATCTAGAGGGTATCATGCTAAGTAATGTCAAACAAAGAAAATACTCTACCAGTTCACTTATACGTGGAGTCTAAAAGCAAAACAAATGAACAGACATAACAAAACGAAAGCGTCATGGATACAGAGAACAAACAGATGTTTGCAGAAAGAGAGGGGAGTGAAGAAAGGAAAGACATAGGTGGGGGAGATTAGAGGTTCAGACTTTCAGTTGCAAAACAAATGAGTCATGGGTATGAAATACACAGTGCAGGGAAAGAAGTCAATCATTATGTAATATCTTTGCACGGCGGCAGACGGTGATTAGACTTAACTGTGGTGATCATCAGAAATATCAAATCACTACACTGTGCTCAAGGAACTAACATAGGATTGTAGGTCAATTATACTTCATTAAAAAAATAAAACAAACTAAAAAAGCTACATTGAAAAGTGTTTGTAGCAACAAGGATGGACCCAGAGATTGTCATACTGAGGGAAGTGTCAGACAGAGAAAGAGAACTATTGCATGATATCACTTGAATGTGGGATCAAAAAAAAAAAATGAACTCATCTACAAAACAGAAATAGAGTTCCAGATGTAGAAAACAAGCTTATGGTTACCAGGGGGTAAGGGGGGAGGGATAAACTGAAAGATCAAGATCGACACATACACATTACTATATATAAAATAGATAACTAATAAGGACCTACTCTATAGCACAGGGATCTCTGCTCAGTACTCTGTAATGGCCTATATAGGAAAAGAATCTTAAAGAGTGGATTGTATATATATACACATATAACTGAATCACTTTGCAGTATACCTGAAACGGATACAATAAATCAACTATACTTCAATAAAAGTTTTTAAAAAATAAAAAAAGATAATACATTGGTGTTTTAAAAATATCGTTTCCTCAAGTATGAGTCATATAGGAGTATCAAGGAGAAAAGACAATGGCAACTACCTGGGAGTCATTTGTGCTCTGATGGAATCAAATACCAGCTGTGTACATTCTTAATATTTGCTCCTCAAACACCTTAATAAGCGGCGCCACTGACACATCATATGTCTCTCCTAGACAGTAGTAGCTGGACAAAAAGGAAAAACCCAAACACAGCTGACGTGTATGCTAACAAGGCACTCTAAAATTGTACTTGGTGCATGGACAACGCACCTTGACGCCGCAGTACTCCAGTCTGTAGTGTTCGAACTCCACTGTAACCCAGCTTGTTACCATATTCAAGTATAACACTTATCACAGCATGTCTGCCAAAACCTACCCACTAAAGACAGTGTGAAGCTGAATACATGGTTATACTGTCAAAATTATACTGATTTTTGTCCCCTAACATACAGTTAGTTCATGAATAACTGGGGCGTTTTTTTATGTTAAAAAGGTGATCCATTTTGGAGAAATGAAAATACAACTGGAGGATGTCAAGCGTCTCTCTTTCCATGTGTTCTCGCCACTTGACTAGCTTGGACTTCCTCACCCCTTGGCTGAACTTCTTTCAAGGCAGCTGGCCTCACTCTAAACAAGTGTCCAAAAGACAGGCTCCATCAGAACCTGCAAGGCTGTTTACGGCCACGCCCTGGAAGACCTAGAACATCTCTTCCACCTCAGATGGAAGACCTACTCACATTCAAGTTGGAAGAGGGGTTAACTGAACTCCAGCTCCAGACAGGAAAGAGGGAAGGACTTGATGGCCGCCTTGGAGATCGGGAGTAAAAGTTGACCTCAATGTAGCTACTCTTCAGTGAGCAAAGGAGGGACAGTGAGCCTTAGCTCAAGAGGTCCTGAGGGAAGGAGTGACGTTGGAAGAGGAACTTGGAGGGTCCAGAGGGAGGTGTTGCTGCTGAAACGCTGACCCAGCCCGAAGGGCTACCCCAGTAGTGAGTCCTTGAACAATGGGTTCTGAGAGTGTTTGATCCTGAGAAACTGTCAACAAAGGAAGTGTAGCCAAATCTCCCCCAAGACTCACGGTGCTTGTGCTAAGTCACTTCAGTCGTGTCTGACTCTGTGACTCTATGGACTGTAGCCCACCAGGCTCCTCTGTCCATGGGACTCTCCAGACAAGGATACTAGAGTGGGTTGCCATGCCCTCCTCCAGGAGATCTTCCACACGTGGGAATCAAACCCGCATCTCTCATGTCTCCTGCATTGGCAGGCGGGTTCTATACCACTAGTGCCACCTGGGAAGCCCAAAACTCACAGGGGATAAGAAATTATCCTGTGGGAGAAGCCTAAAAACAGAGACAGTGAAGGGCCCTTCATGGCTGGGAAGGGAATGATTATTTGTGGTCAGAAGCTGAGTGCTCGGAAAGCGATCTTCTGGTTGAGCAGGCAAAGGTGGAAGAGGCCCAGATTGGAAGTTTGGGACTGACATTTACACGCTGCCATATTTGAAACAGATAACCAGCAAGGATCTACTTACTGGACAGCATGGGGAACTCTGCTCAATATTCTGTAATAACCCAGATGGGAAAAGAACTTGAAAAAGGATATGTGGAGCCTGGTGTGTTCCAGTCCATGGGGTCACAATGAGTTAGAGAAGACTAGGCAACTGAACACGTATGTGCAAAACTGAATCACTTTATTGTACACCTGAAAACAACACAACATTGTTAATCAGCTATACTCCAATATAGAACAGAAATTAAAGAAAGAAGAAGAAGCTGAGTGCCTCGGGACCACTAGTGACACCACAGGCTCCTATCTCTCTTGGCGTTTGCTCTTCTTCTTGTACAGCCTGTATACTAAATCCAGGCCTGGGCTTGTTTTTATACAACCAAGAACTGAGATTGGTTTTAAAGGATTGCAAGAAAAGAGGGAGGAAGGGAGGCAGAATATACCGCAGGGATGTAACTGGCCCTCAAAGTCTAAAATATTTCCTATCTGCTCATTTACAGAATAGGTTTGAGGACCCATGCTTTAGACAAAAGTGCTCTGGTTGTAGATGAGATCTGAGCTGATTTTAGGTGTCAGCAAGAAAGTTATTCCAGGACTTGCCTGGTGGTCCAGTGGCTAAGACTCCATACTTCCAATGCAGGTGTCCTGGATTCGATCCCTGGATGGGGAACCAGATCCCACATGCTGCAACAAAGATCTAGCCCAGCCAAAAAAAAAAAAAAATTATCCCCTCTTAAACTTTCTTCCAACCCTGATTTCTTCTAGGAGCAAGCTCAGTTGGGTATGGGAACATCTTGCAAGCAGGACTGACATTTGAGAATCTCCTTTTTGATCAAAGAAGATTCTCAAACTATCTAGCTAGAATTGCATGCAATTGTTTGGTTTTCATTGTATTTATTTTTATCACCAATATCTATTTATGGTAATGATACTGATTTTTCATCTAATTATGTAGATTTTCCTTTTAAATAAATCCACTAGGTCAAAAATGAGACAACTTAAAATATTAAATAGAAAATAATAGAAGTAGCACACTGATATGGCAAACGCACTGAGGGTGATGTGTGTGAGTGTGTTTCGATGCAGGGGTTCCTGAGGTTGTGCCTTGATCCTTCATCTCAGCTCTCTTCCCCGTTTCCTCGGCAGGTTTCCTAGTTCTCCCCACTCAGGCCGTCCACCCCCAAGAGCCATTTATGCTGATGACCTCCAAGCCCACATCACCAGTTCAGCTCCCCCTGAGCCCTAGAACAGAGAATCAACCACCAGTGGGATAGCTCCACACCGATGACCCATGGGCACCTAAACTAGAAAGTTTCCAAAAGCAAACTCCTGGTCACAACCCCACCTCTTCTTTCTGTGTTCACATCCCAAGGAAAAGCATCTTTATTGGCTCAGAGCTCCATGAGTCCTCCCTTCCTGGCCCCTACATCTGAACCATCTCCATGACCTATTATTGATTCTTCTCCCTAAATACCTTTTGATCCCATCCATGTGTCCTTCCTGCCAATGCCAAACTCTGGGCCCCCCATCTCACACCTGGATATACCCTGGATATAACAGAACCCCCTGGCCATCTGGAGTGATCTTTCTAAACTTCACCCCCCACTCTGCTTGTCACTGCCATCAGCATAGAGTTCAAAGTCTTCTGCACAGGAGTCCCCCATGGCACAGCCCCTCCCCACCCAGGCTCAGCTTCCAGGCTCGGCTCTCCTGAAATACACTGAACTCTTCAATTTGCTAAATATGTGCTGCTCCTCTTCAGCCTGAGGCCCCCGCATCTGTGTTTCCTCTTCTTAGAAGTCTTCATATCCAGCCTGTGTTAATTCCCACTCACCCTACAGGGCTCCAGAGGACCATTGATTCCCATAAAACAACTTCAGGAATTTACAGGCAGGGCTTCCCACATGGCACAGTGGTAAAAAAAAATATGCCGGCAATGCAGGAGACACAGGTTCAATCCCCGTGTTGGGAAGATCCCCTGGAGAAGGAAATGGCAACCCACTTCCAGTATTCTTGCCTGGGAATTCCCATGGACAGAGGAGCCTGGCGGGTTACAGTTCACGGGGTTGCAAACATTTGGACGCAACTGAGTATGCACTTGTGCATGCATCTGCTATCGCCCACCCATCTGTGCTGTCCAACAAATGAAACATTTTTAACAAAATAGGAAAAGAAGTCAGTTTATGAAACATATAAATGAGAAGAAAACAAAAAATGCCCCTTTGTCTCCCAATCCCCTGCTTCTTCATCCCTGGCCCTGGGCAGAGGGCTGTAACTGGTCTAGTCTCCTTTTTTTCCTTCACAGTGGGTGTGGTTCCCAGGGGACAGCAGTTCCATTCAGCTTCCCAGCCCCCGATCCTGGAGGAGAACCAGAGAAACGGGGTTGGGCCTGGAAGAGCCATCTGAAGCAGACAGATGTAAATTCAACTCTGCGGTCCCGTTTCCAGCCAGGGCTAACCCTTCCCACCCCTTGACAGCTTCTCCCATTGGAAGAGAACCTGATTCTTGCTCGTGTGCCCTCCAAGCCAAGGTCTCAGGTACAGCGTGATCCTTTCCCGCTCCTGCCCCCAAATGAGGCACCAGCGCACGGTGGTTAGATCACGGGTTCTTGAGTCAGACAGACATGGTTCAAGGGTCGGCTTAGTACGTGACCTCGAGCAAGTTGCATAACCTGAAGACACACGGCTTACTGAGAAGAAAAACAATGGGACAATGGACGTTTGGCACTTACACAGTCGGGTCTGTGGGAAGCAAAAGTCAGCCATTATCATCATTAACTTTTTATTTTAAAAAAAAATCACTACAGAAAAACTGACTTACATTATGCATGATTCTTTGAATTTTAGCACCTGTATAGATTCACATCCCTGGAGAAGGAAATGGCAGCCCACTCCAGTATTCTTGCCTAGAAAATTCCATGGATAGAGGAACCTGGTGGGCTACAGTCCAGGGGGTTGCAAAGAGTTGGAATCGACTGAGTGATAAACACATAGATTCTTATAACTACCTCCATAATCAGATACATAACCGTTCTGTTCTTTAACCTCCCCCATGAAAAACCAAACCACTCTCCTGCTCTGCGGTACCCTGACCCCTACTCATAACCCCTGACAGTCACTGATCTACCCTCCCTCCCCATCCTCTTGTTCTCAAGAATGTCAGATAAACGGAACCTCACAGTATACAAACATTTAAGACTGGCTTCTCTCAGTCAGCATAAACACCATTGTGATTCATCCAAGTGGGGTGAATCAATGCTTCCTTCCTTTTTCTTGCCCAGGAGTACATACTTGCTGAAAATTGCTTTCTCTTTTTTCATCCCAACCAACTGTTCAGGTCAGATAAATACAAATAGAGTCTACAGGTCTTGACCTAGAAGTCACTTTCCATAGGGAATCTGGTAGCCCCATATTTTGTCGGGTCCTCTTCCTATTGACCCCTCATAAGTCCTCCTGAAAGAAGGGCCCTGAGGCTAAATGCACATTTTAAAAAATAATAATTTTATTTACTAATATTTATTTATTTATTTTTGGCTGTGCTGGGTCTTTGTTGCTGTGAGGGCTTTTCTCTAGTTGCAGCGAGCGGGGGCTACTCTCTAGTTGCGGTGCACAGATTTCTCATCGCGGCGACTTCTCTTGTCGTGGAGCACCGGCTCTGAGAGTTCAGGCTTTGCTAGTGGCGACTCCGGAGCTCTAGAGTACGGGCTCAGTAGTTACAGGGCACGGGTTTATTTGCCCCACAGCATATGAGATCTTCCCATACCAGGGACCGAACCCAAGTCTCCTGCACTGGCAGGTAGATTCTTTGCCACTGAGACACCAAGGAAGCCCAGTCTAAATGTACAGTGTGATGGAGAGAAAAATCACAGGTCCCCTGGATGGTAGCAAATGCAAGACCCTAAAGGGCTGGTAGACGGTGTCTGGGAAATACGATTCTGAGCCTGGAACACCTTTGGCTTCATGAACGACAATTTGCAGCCAACTGGCCAGGCAGAGTCAGGTGGCCAGTTCTCCCATTCCCCGTCCCCACTATACAATCACGGGGCAGAAAGGCTGGTGCCCGTGGGTGGAAGGAGAATTCCACAGACCGAGAAGAGGGGGAGACTGAGCAGGAGAAAGAGGTTGTTTGTGGCTCTGAATAGCATCCTTCTTTGCACTGTTTTCTTCGTCCTGATTGGCTTGGAGGCACATCCCAGCCACTCCCTTGGCTCTCATTCGGACTTATTATTGTTATTATTATCCTTTCTTAGCACCATTAGAGAACAGATATGACACTGCAGCTGTGAAATTAAAAGATGCTTGCTCCTTGGAAGAAAAATGATGACAAACCTAGGCAGGGCATTAAAAAGCAGAGACATCATTTTGCCAACAAAGCTATGCTTTTTCCAGTAGTCATGTATGGATGTGAGAGCTGGACAAATAAAGAAGGCTGAGTGCCAAAGAATTGATGCTTTCAAAGTGTGGTGCTAGAGAAGGCTCTTGAGAGACTCCGCAAGGAGATTAAACCAGTCAATCCTCAAGGAAATCAACACTGAATATTTATCGAAAGGACTGATGCTGAAGCTGAAGCTCCAACACTTTGGCCGCTTGATACAAAGAGCCGACTTGTTGGAAAAGACCCTGATGCTGGGAAACATTGAGGGCAGGAGGAAAAGGGGGTGACAGAGGATGAGATGGTTGGATGGCATCATCAACTCAATGAACATGACTTTAAGCAAACTCCAGGAGACAGTGAAAGAGGGAAGCCTAGCATGCTGCAGTTCGTGGGGTCACAAAGAGTCAGACATGACTGAGGCTGAACAACAACGTGACACTGGCCTCTGAGTTGCCCCTGTTCTCAATCGCTCAGTCGTGTCCGACTCTTTGTGACCCCATGGACTGTAGCCCGCCAGGCTCCTCTATCCGTGGACTTTCCCAGGCAAAAATACCGGAGTGGGTTGTCATTTCTTGCTCCAGGGGAATCTTCCAGACACTCTGAATTGCCCTAGGAATGTTTTACGTGTCTTTTGTCTGTCCCTCTGTGCATTCTTGGGTGGTCTAGAGCAGAATATTAGAGCAACTGCTCATGGGAGAGGGAGAAAGAGAGAAGGAGAGATTGTCTTTGATTTCTAACCGCATAGTCCATGCCCAAGCCTCAGAGTCCTCCCAGTGCCTTTCGGGCCCTCGGGGGATACACCACGGCAGTGGCGTTCACAGGTGACCCAGTTCTGTTTGCTAGGGAGCTTGTGAGCTCTGGCTCAGGGGAAATAAGCTTGTCTTGGGTTGCAGAGCAAAGTTAGCTGTGAGGCTGGGCTGTGGCCAGCTGGTCTGTGTGTCCCAGCTGGGGCTGAGGCCAGCTTTCACTTCCTTTGGAAATACCACACACTGTGCCTCAGAAGCTTCTGCAATATTCATAGATCCAAAATTCCCTGGGGAGTTTTGGTTGATGGGTTTTCTGAGCAGTAGTTCAGTAATATGACGCTCAAAGTTAGAGCTTTCTGACCTAGAGAACAAAGATTACAATCCCAAGAATCCTAACAACCAGAAACACAAAGCAGTGAGACCAAGTGTGTGACTTAGAAAATACATTCTCTCTTACAAATGAACTCACTTACAAAACAGAAAGAGAGTCACAGACTTAGAACACGAACTCATGGTTCCTGGGGCAGGGGGGCGGGGGGTGGTGCAGAGGGGGCGGGACGGGGCTGTGGATAGATGAATAGTTAAGAATTTTGGGAATTCCCAGGTGGCTCTGGTAAAGAACCAGCCTACAAAAGGAGATGTAAGAGACATAGTTTCGATCCCTGGGTCCAGAAGATCCCCTGGGGAAGGGCATGGCAACCCACTCCAGTATTCTTGCCTGGAGCATCCCATGGACAGAGGAGCCTGGTGGGCTACAGTCCATAGAGTCACAAAGAGTCGGACACAACTGAAGCGACTTAGCATGCACTGTTGTATTTAAAATGGATAATCAACAAAAACCTATTGTATTGGCCACGGAACTCTGCTCAGTGTTATGTGGCAGCTTGCTTGGGAGGGGAGTTTAGGGGAGAATGATACATGTATATATGTATGGCTGAGTCCCTTCACTGTTCACCTAAAACTATCACAACATTGTTAATCGGCTATACCCCAATACAAAATGTTTTTCATGTTAAAATAAATAAATAAAAATTTTTTTTAAAAAGTACATACTCTCATCTGGACTTGGCAACAGGGGAGATCTGAGTGGTGTCATGGGCTCAAATACCAGCTCTGCCTACAGCCTGGAGATCTTGGACAGACCCTGGGCTTCAGGCTCTTGAGCTTAGGGTCCTCTGGGTTCTGTTGTACATTCTGAGTCACTTCACACATGTTCAGGTCTGTGCAAGGACCCGTTAGAGACACGGAGGGGAAGATGGGGGTGGTCCTTGTTTCCAAGGGCAGGTGGAGACATGGCCCACGTACAAAGTAGGACGGGAATGTTGGAGAAGGAGATAAGGAGGACATGATTCAGGTCAATAAGCACTGTAGGAATCAAAGGGTGTGATGTTGGTGTTTGAAGAGGATTTTCAGAGGAGCAGGAAGGGGACCTTGGAGGCAGGGGAGGTGGCAGAGGCAAAGACACCAGGGGGGAAGGCAGTGGTCCATCCTGGGCTAGCAGGAAGCTATAGGAGACTCAAGAGTATGTGAACTGAGAACTTCCAGATGTACAAGATGGGTTTAGGAAAGGCAGAGGAACCAGAGATCAAATTGCCGATATCCATCGGATCATAGAAAAAGCAAGAGAATTCCAGAAAAACATCTATTTCTGTTTCGTTAACTATACTAAAGCCTTTGACCATGTAGATCACAATAAACTGGAAAATTCTTAGAGAGATGGGAATACCAGACAACCTTACCTGTGTCCTGAGGAACCTATATGCAGGTCACTAAGCAGCAGTTAGAACCGGACGTGGAACAATGGACTAGTTCAAAACTAGGAAAGGAGTACATCAAGGCTGTAATATTGTCACCCTGCTTATTTAACTTCTATGCAGAGTGAAAAGTGAAAGTGTTAGTCACTCAGTTGTGTCTGACTCTTTGTGACCCCATGGACTGTAGCCCACCAGAGTCCTCTGTCCATGGATTTCTCCTGGCAAGAATACTGGAGTGGGTAGCCATTTCCTTTTCCAGAGGATCTTCCCGACCCAGGGATCGAACCCAGGTCTCCTGCATTGCAGGCAGGTTCTTTACCATCTCAGCCACCAGGGTGAGTACATCATGCGAAATGCTTGGCTAGATGAAGCATAAGCTGGACTCAAGATTGCTGGGAGAAATATCAACAACCTCAGATATGCAGATGTTACCACCCTTAAGGCAGAAAGTGAAGAGGAACTAAAGAGCCTCTTGATCAAAGTGAAAGAGGAGAGTGAAAAAGCTGGCTTAAAACTCAGCATTCAAAAAACAAAAATCATGGCATCCAGTCCCATCAGTTCATGAGAAGTAGATGGAGGAAAAATGGAAACAATGGCAGATTTTATTTTCCTGGGCTCCAAAATCACTGCAGACAGTGACTGCAGCCCTGAAATTAAAAGACACTTGCTCCTTGGAAGAAAAGCTATGACAAACCTAGACAGCATATTAAAAAGCAGAGACATCACTTTGCCAACAAAAATCCATCTAGTCAAAGCTATGGTTTTTCCGGTAGTTGTATACAGATGTGAGAGCTAGACCATAAAGAAGTCTGAGCACCGAAGAATTGATGCTTTTAAACTGTGGTGTTGGAGAAGATTCTTGAGAGTCCCTTGGGCAGCAAGGAGATCAAACTAGTCAATCCTCAAGGAAATCAACCTTGAATATTCATTGGAAGGACTGATGCTGAAGCTGAGGCTCCAATACTTTGGCCACCGGATGCGAAGAGCCAGTTCATTGGAAAAGACCCTGATGCTGGGAAAGACTGAGGGCAGAAGAGAATGAGATGATTGTATGGCAACAGAGAATGAGATGATTGTATGGCAACAGAGAATGAGATGATTGTATGGCATCATCAACTCAATGGACATGAGTCTGAGCAAACTCCGGGAGATAGCGAAGGAGAGGGAAGCCTGGTATACTGCAGTCCAAGAGGTCACAAAGAATCGATACAACTTAGCAACTGAATAACAATGAATAACAGGAGGCTCTATAATACAGATGCCCATCCAGATCCCTGTCACCCACTCCCCAGAGCTGTGAATGTCTGCTGCTGCTGCCCCACAGAGCATCCTTCTCCAGAGAACTGCCTTCGGCTGAGACGAGCCACCTGGTCCTTACACCTCCCAAGGGGTGGCTGGCAGCTGATGACTGGGTGATACAAGGTTATGAAGTCCCACCCTCTCCTGTCCTGGTGGAACAGCTCTGTGGGGATGTTCATACTCCAGAATTCCCAAGGGATCAGGCTGTTAAGCTGAAAACAACTCTGCTTGGCTCGTCCACCTGCCCCACCCTGCTTGCCTCCTTTCTGACCAGTTTTCATCATCTGCACAAAACCCCCCAGTCCTACTCTGCCTCTAAGGAACCCACCAACTAGGTCCAGTACCGGGCAGAATTAAGGGGTCCTTGGATGCTAGACAAGGATGACTGGGGATGAGAGGGTTGGATGGCATCACCGACTTGATGGACGTGAGTTTGAGCAAGCTCCGGGAATTGGTGATGGACTGGGTAGCCTGGCCTGCCGCAGTCCATGGGGTTGCAAAGAGTCAGACATGACTGAGCAACTGAACTGAACTGGATGCTAGGATATTTGATTGTAGGCAGACCAAATAGAAAGAAAACTGGCTTCTTCAACCTGTTCTCATCTGTGCCACTTTACTTTTTTTTTTTTTTTAATGTAGGCCATTTTTAGAAAGTCTTTACTGAATTTGTTATAATATTGCTTCTGTTTCACGTTTGGGTCTTTTGGCCATGAGACATATGGGATCTTAGCTCCCCAATCAGGGATCGAACCTGCACCCTCTGCATTGGAAAGAGAAGTCTTAACCACTGGACCACCAAGGAAGTCCCCACCTTTTTGCTTTTAAAGTTCAGCAAGTCAAAGGGAAGCCTGGCGTGCTGCAGTCCATGGGGTCGTAAAGAGTCAGACACAACTGAGTGACTGAACCGAACTGAACTGAAGTCAAAGGGGCCCACCCCACTTTCTCCTGGGTGCCTGCCCCAGACAGAGAATTTCCTATAGATTTCCTCATGGTGCCAGAAGTGCTTTGGTTTAGCTGGAGAACAGTGGCAGGTTCAGATTCTGCTGCCCCAGGAACTCCTCTGTTGTGGGGTGGTCCAACAGCGTGGGGGTTCAGCCTCCTCGTTGGTGAAGACTCTTAAAGGGACAGAGACTGGTGGCGTGTTTCTTCCTCCACGTGGTCGGCCCCTTAAGAAGCATATGAGGAAGAAAGCCAATGGTAGAGAAAGGCCACCTCCCTCCTTCATGCCCCCTTCTGTTTCCAAGCCACCTCCTTCCTTTCCCCATCTTTTCCAAGTACCACCCACCAGTTCAACTAAACATCCACCAGGTGCCAGGCACAGTTCTGGGCACTGGGCTACGGCTGTGATCATCATGGTGAAGACCAGCTCTCGGGACTTCACATTCTAGTCAGTGGAGGCTGGAAAAGGGAAGTATACTAAACAGAAATAGTATTATCTACTACAAAGGAAAAAACAGTAATGGCTTAGAGAGAGGCTGAGTCCTACGGGGATGGGCCACCGTGGGTAGGGGTCAGGGAGGGCCTCTAGGAGTTAAGCCATCAGTGCTGAGAAGAGGCTGGTCCAGCAAAGATGTGGGGAAAGAGCATCCAGGCAGAGGGAACAGCAAATACGGAAGTCCTGGAGTGCACTGACCACGCCACATCTGGGGGATCCAGGGGAATCTCCAGGGAAACTCAGGTTGCTCTCTCTTTTATTGGTCCTTGTAGGGATGGTCAGGGAAGGAGGGAATCACCTCTATGTGCCTGAAGATTCTACACCTTTACCCCGAGTGGCATTAGACAAAGTGGAGTTCTCTGCGAGGGTATCTCTCCTCTTCCAGACAGTGAGCTGGGTTTTCAACAGTAACCCCAAGGCTTTCAGGACAGTGCACAGCCTTGCGTTCTCTATTTAGTGCCTCGTGGGGTCAGATGTGTTGGTCACTCCCTATATCGGACCACTCCTGACTCCCACGTGCCTAGGATGATGAAACTTCCTGTCTGCGTGCGAAGGCTTTAACTTCCTTCTCTTTGGACACGCAAACATGTTGAAAACTTACAAACTGAAACAGTACTTTTAGCAAGGTGGACCCCAAAGACATCTTAGAGCCAAGGGAACAGGGGCCTCCATTTCCTCTCCCAGGAGACGTGGAGCCAGACAAGGTACTGATTAACCTCCAAGCAGGCTCCCTGCCAAGCCGGCTCCCTGCCAAGCCTTCCCTAACAGGTCAGCCAGGCCCCAAAGTCAGCTTCCTTCCTCCACTGACCTCTGGGCTGCCTGGTCACTCGCTTGGCTCATGACAATTTATTTTACTTTATTTTCGGGAAGATGCCCGGGGGTCTCAGCAGGAGAGCAGACGGGATTAGGAACTTCGAGGCCCAGTGTCACCCTCTCATCCCTTTAGCTAATGGCCCTTGAATTAACTCCAGACTTGGGGACCACGAGATCTGATCCCATCAGCTTGGTTTGCTCTATGAAAATAATCATAATAACTACATGGAGGGGAAGGGAGAATCATTCAAACCACTCCCAAGTCTCAGGGTGATGTCTGCTTGGCTTCATCACTCCGTGTAAATTTTTGACAGTTTCTCTTTAGGGTCCTTCGAGGACCATTCTCCTCCAGCTATCATGGGTGACTTGAAGGGAAATCCAGACCCCACGTCAGGGAGATGCCTGTCCCTCTGTTCTTTTAACTGGGCACCCCTCTGGCAGGCAGGAGAGTGAGGCTGGTGAGGGTCCATGACACAGAGCAGGCTAGAAAGCATGTCACAGGGAACACAAGAGCGGAACTAAGTGTGAAAGAGACAGAGACGGTGGGAGTGGGTGGGTGTCAGAGCAGCGGACACTCAGATGACATGGGTGTGACTTCCCGGGGCTCAAGGAACAATCTGAAGTACTTGATTGTAATAAGGAACAGCCTGATTCTGCTGCAGGCAAAGCGACATGCTGGATCTTAGTTCCCCAACCAGAATTTGAACTCTCATCCCTTGTATTGGAAGGCGGAGTCCTAACCACTGGGCACCTGGAAGTCGCCCTGCCCATCCCTCCTATCATGATGCTTTTAGCTCTCAGAGCATCTGTTCTTATCTCCCCAGAGAAGCAAGAACAGTGTATTGATTCTCTTTCCTCATAGCATAAAACATAATATTTGCTAGGAAGCAGAATTTAAGTAAATATTGATGGGTGGGTGGGAAATGCTTGTTCTGTCTTTTCTTGGAAGAAATGATCCTTCAAGAGCCATCATTAGCCAAGCACTAGATTCTCCCCTGGCCCCAGCACTGGTAGAATACTTGATCACACCCATCCCTTCCTCCTTGCAAGAAGATCTAACCTGTCAATCCTAAAGAAAGTCAGTCCTGAATATTCATTGGAAGGACTGATGCTGAAGCTGAAGCTCCAATACTGTGGCCACCAGATGCGAAGAACCGGCTCGTTGGAAAAGATCCTGATGCTGGGAAAGACTGAAGGCGGGAGGAGAAGGGGATGACAGAGGATGAGGTGGTTGGATGGCATCACCGATGCGATGGACATGAGTTTGAGCAAGCTCCGAAAGCTGGTGATGGACAGGGAAGCCTGGCATGCTGCAGTCCATGGGGTCGTGAAGAGTTGGATATGACTTATCGACTGAACTGAACTGAACTGATCCCTTCCTGGAGACAGAACAGGGGCTCCTACTCTGAACAGCCCTCCTTGCTGAAGGTCATTCTCCAGAAACACCTCCTTTTCTGCAGAGAATGGGTTGGTGTGAATTTGGCTCCCACAGGTGTCCCTCTCCAAGGGAGCTTGACCTCGAAAAGCTTGACCTCTGAGCCTGAAGGAAAGGGCTTTGTGGTCAGGTGGGGCCGTCCTCAGGGATGATCTTTGAGAACGGGGTCCTGAGCAGTGCCCAGTGAGATGAAGTGAGTCCTCAGGATGACAGAGGACAAAATCCAGAAACAGCCGCTGTGGCCTACGGAAAGCTTATACATGACAGAGGAACTGAAACTTTTAGTCGCTCCATCGTAGGGAGTGAGCATACAAGTCACATGACCCCATGGACTGTAGCCCACCAGGCTCCTCTGTCCATGGAACGCTCCAGGCAAGAATACTGGAGCGAGTTGCCATTTCCTACTCCAGGGGATCTTCCCAACCCAGGGATCAAACCCAGGTCTTCTGCTTTGCAGGCAGATTCTTTACTGTCTGAGCCACCAGGGGAGGCAGCATCACAAATTGTGGGGAAAGAATTTGTAAGTATTAATAAGTATTACAGTAATACTTAGTGTTGGGATACTTAGTGTAATACTTACACTTAGTGTTATACTTAGTGTAATAATACTAATACTTAGTGTTGGGATAACTGGAGAGCCCTGTGGAATCAGAAACAACTGGAGGCATTCCTTTTGTATTCCAGGATACATTCCAAAGAAACTGGAGATTGGGTGTAACAAAGGAAACCATCCTGGGACTTCCCTGGTGGTCCATTGGTTAAGACTTTGCCTTCCAATGCAAGGGGTGGGAGTTCGATCCCTGGTTAGGGAGCTAAGATCCCCCTAAGCCTTGGGGACAAGAAATCAAAACATAAAATAGAAGAAAAGTTGTAAAAAATTCAATGAGGTCTTTTAAAATGGTCCACATTAAAAAAAAAAAAGGAAACACAACAACAAAAGGAAACCATCCAAGGACTAAAGGGAAACATGAATACATGCTTCTATAATCTTGGGCCAGGGAAATCTTTCCTAATTCTGACTCAACATCCAGAAGCAGTAAAGAGAAACAGCAGTGAGTTTCATTTAACTGAAGTTTTTGTCATGGCGCCAAAATTAACTTAAATAAATAAAAACTTAAAAGACAAATGACAGACTGGTTAAAAAATTTACAACTGTATCACAAAAGAGTTAACATTCTTAGAATAAATATAAAGTGCTTCTAATATAAATTTAAATGTCAACCAACTGTGAGAAAGATGCACTCAAAATACAAACACTTGACGGAAAAAGAAAAGCAAATAAATATTTCAAAACTACATAAAGAAGATGCTCAACCAAGCTAGTAGTTAAAGAAATGCAAATTGCTCCAAGGAACTAATTCTTGCTGATCAGATTGGCAAAAATCCAAAAGTTTAACAAAACACTCTCTTGTCCAGGCTGTGAGAAGACAGACATTCTCACACTTTGCTAGTGGGAATGGAACCGTCCTGCTGAAAGGGAATTTGGCAATACCTGCTTGGGTCTTGGCCCTTTGATCTTGTGATCCCACTTCTAGGAATCTATCTTAAAGATTCACCACAAACAATACAAAAAGACACAGGGGCAAGGCTATTGTTGCAGCCTTATTTGTAATAGCCTAAGCCTATAGACACTCTCTTGTCATTTCCTTACGTTTCATATTGGAATGATCCTGCTGCACGTATTCTTAAAATTGCTCTATATTTCAGAGGTGTATGCTTGGTAAAAATTGTTTGCAGAAGTCTTATCTGACAGTTTGAACTGTGGTTCGGGGTAAGAATTCTATTTAATAGAAAAATTTTATTATAAATATTAGCATCTTCATTTGGTAAATTTTCTTGGGGAGCATACAGAACATTCCTGTGATACTTTTTGCTCCTGTATGTATGTTTGTATTCCTGCTAGTTCATATGGGGGAGAGGGTAATGGCAACCTACTCCAGTGCTCTTGCCTGGAAGGTCCCATGGATGGAGGAGCCTGGTGGGCTGCAGTCCATGGGGTCGCTAAGAGTCGGACACGACTCAGCGACTTCACTTTCACTTTTCACTTTCATGCATTGGAGAAGGAAATGGCAACCCACTCCAGTGCTCTTGCCTGGAGAATCCCAAGAATGGAGGAGCCTGGTGGGCTGCTGTCTGTGGGGTCGCACAGAGTCAGACACGACTGAAGCGACTTAGCAGCAGCAGCAGTAGCAAGCCTGGAAAAAATGCCAAGTGCCCATCAATAAGCAGAATAAACAATAGTACATCCACACAATGGAGTACTTTGGAGCCATCAAAGGAATGAGGAATCTTCCTCAAAAAGTTGAAAATAGAATTACCATCCGACCCAGCAATTTCACTTCTTGGTATATGCTAAAAAGAATTGAACTCAGGGTCTCCAAGAGACCCCATGTTCACAGCAGCATTACTCACAGTAGTTAAAACATGGAAGCCACCCAAGTGTCCACTGATGGATGAATGGGTAGGAAAAATGTCATCTATGCATACAGTGGAACATTATTGAGCCTTCAAAACAAAGGAAAATCTGCAATATGCTACATGGATGAAACTGATGACATTAAGCCACTGAAACATAGAATCTCAGAGATATCTGGGCTCCCATGTTCACTGTAGCCTTACCCAAAATAGCCCAAAAGTAGAAGCAACACAAATGCCTATCAGTAGATGAATGGATGAAGACAACGGGGCATAAACACACAGAGGAATATTATTCAGCCTTTAAAAAGGCAGAAAACCCTCTCATCTGCACAGTGTGGATGAACTTCATACTAAGTGAAATAAGCCAGTCACCAAAGGAAAATTACTGCATGGTTCCACTTATGCTGTGCTGTGCTTAGTCATGTCAGTCATGTCCGACTCTTTGTGATCCCACGGACTGTAGTCCACCAGGCCCCTCTGTCCATGGGATTCTCCAGGCAAGCACACTACAGTGGGTTGACATGCCCTCCTCCAGGGAATCTTCCCACCAGGGATCGAACCCAGGTCTCCCTCATTGTGGGTGGATTCTTAACTGTCTGAGCCACCAGGGAAACCCAAGAACACTGGAGTGGGTAGCCTATACCTTCTCCAGGAGAACTTCCCAACCTAGGAATTGAACCGGGGACTCCTGCATTGCAGGTGGATTCTTTATCAGCTGAACTTTCCGAGAAGCCCCAATCAAACTCCTAGAAATAGAATGGTGGGTGCCAGAGTCTAGGGGAAGGGAAAATAGGAAGTTGTTCAGTGGGAAATAAAGTTTCAGTTGTTTAAGATATAAAGCTCTTGAGAACTGTTGTATGACGATGTAAATTGAGTTAATGTTTTCACGTGTATTTTTAATTTTTTATTTTATTTATTTTATTTTTGGCTGCAAGTGGTCTTTGTTGCTGCATGGGCTTTTCTCTAGTTGCAGTGAGCAGGGGCTACTATCTAGTTGAGGGGCATGAGCTTCTTATCACAGTCGCTTCTCTCATTGCAGGGCACAGGATCTAGGGAGTGTGGGCTTCAGTAGTTGCGGCTCCCAGGCTCTAGAGCACAGGTTCAATAGCTTGGCGCACAGATGTAGCTGTTCCCTGGCTGTGGGATCTTCCCGGATCAGGGATGGAACCTGTGTTTCCTGCATTGACACGTGGATTCTTGACCAGGGAAGTCCCATGTATACTTTTAGAAAGGATAATCATTTGCAGCCAATTAAGCCGACTGTGCTCTTTTCCCCATGGGGGCCCAGTGTGCAAGGGCTGCAAATAGCAGCCTCCTTGGTAGTGTATGCAGCCTGTTGCCTGTACAGGTAGCCCTAAGGGACCTTGGAGACAACTCTTCCTAGTGGGCATTCATGACTGGCCTGCTGTTTCTCAACCTAGACTCCAGACAGGTATGCGCGGTGCCTTTGGAAGGCCCCAGGGCACAGTGGCCAGGGTCCACATTGGCCAGGTCATAATGTCCATCCGCACCAAGCTACAGAACAAGGAGCATGTGATTGAAGCCCTCCGCCGGGCCAAGTTCAAGTTCCCTGGCTGTCAGAAGATCCACATCTCCAAGAAGTGGGGATTTACCAAGTTTAATGCGGATGAATTTGAGAATATGGTGTCAGAAAAGCGACTCATCCCGGACGGCTGTGGGGTCAAATACATCCCTAATCGTGGTCCCCTGGACAAATGGCGGGCCCTGCACTCATGAGCATCAGCTCTGTTCCCTCCTTAATCATGCTCACCAATAAATGCTATTTCCTGTCAAAAAAAAAAAAAAAAGGATAATCTATCCATGTCTTTTTGTTGTTGTTGTTGTTTGATGTGGATAATTTTTTTTTAAAGTCTTTATTGAATTTGTTACAATATTGCCCCTGTTGTATGTTTTGGTTTTTTGGCCTCAAGACACGTGCGATCTTAGCTCCCTGACCAGGGATCGAACCCCCATCCCCTGCATTGGAAGGTCTTAAGTCTTAACCACTGGACCACCAAGGAAGTCCCAAATGTCAGGTGATTTTTACTATGATTTTTTAATGTGATGTGGGCTTCCCTGGTGACTCAGACAGTAAAGAATCGGCCTGCAATGTGGAAGACCCTGGTTTGATCCCTGGGTCGGGAAGATCCCCTGGAGAAGGAAAGGGCAACCCATTCCAGGATTCGTGCCTGGAGAATTCCATGGATGGAGGAGCCTGGCAGGCTACAGTCCATGGGGTCGCAAAAGAGTCAGACTTGACTGAGCAACTAAGTTTCACTTTCACTTTTAAAGTGATTCCTGTGGTGGAGAGGCTGATCCTTTGCCTTGGTTAACCCAACCTTCCCCACACTTGATCTTCAAAGGAGGTCCCACCCTGTGCTGCCCAGACCAGACATGGCACCCTTGGGTGCACAGTGAAAGCGTCAGGGGCAAATCCAACAAAGAAGGGAGTGGCTCACTGGGGCTAAGATGCATGTGCAGCCCCGCCCTGCCGCTTTGCAGGCCTTCCCCAGTCACTGCAGAACTGACTGGGTGTGGATATGTTACCTTCCTCTGCAGGCACAGGGCCCTTCCGTTGTTGGGCTCTTGCATGGCTCTCAGCCCATGCTCCTGAATCCCGCCATCCCCTTTTCTCATATCTCACATCGCTGCTGATGCCAAGTTGTGTGCCTGGACCACTGTGAGGCATGGCGCTCGGCAAACTCATCCCATCAGAACTGGTGGAAGCTTGGCTAAAAGGGGACAGTCAACTAATGTCTGTTATTGGTGCGTGTGTGTGAGTCACTCAGTCCTGTCTGACTCTTTGAGACCCCAAGGACTGTAGCCCACCAGGCTCTTCTGTCTGTGGAATTCTCCAGGCAAGAATACTGGAGTGGGTAGTCATTCCCTTCTCCAGGGGAACTTCCCAACTCAGGGATCGAACCTGGGTCTCCTCCCTTACAGGCAGATTCTTTACAATCTGAGCCACCAGGGAAGCCCTGTTAAATGGATCCCAAAGAAACTGAGTTTACATGGCTCTCAAGTAACTTCCAGTTAATCCTCTTTGCAATGCCAGCTGGAAGGAATGCTCCTCCAGGAGGTATACAGGGAAGAAGTGCAAGCGTCCTTATCTCCCATTGACAGCTGACCACATGGAGGCCCAGAGAGACTGGCAACTTGCCCAAGTCCACTTAGCTAGTTAGCAGCAGAGTTGGGACCAACTTCCGTAGGTCTGGCTCCAGGCCTGGTGTCCGATCAGGTGAAGTGAAGTGAAGTGAAGTTGCTCAGTCATGTCCGACTCGTAGTGACCCCACGGACTGTAGCCTACCAGACTCTTCCGTCCATGGGATTTTCCAGGCAAGAGTACTGGAGTGGGTTGTTCCTTCTCCAGGGGATCTTCCCGACCCAGGGATCGAATCCGGGTCTCCCGCATTGTAGACAGACGCCTTACAGTCTGAGCCACCGGGGAAGTCCAGGACCAGACATGTCCGATCAGGTGCATGCGCGCAAATCACCCAGTCAGTTCTCCATCATAAGCACCACAGGCCCTGGGCCTAGTGCTCATGAGCTTTGCCAAGGCCCAAGAAAACATGTTGGTCCCTAAACTCAAAAAGAGAATAGCAAGACTTCCTTGGTGGTAGAGGATAGGAATCTGCCTGCCAATGCAAGTGACACGGGTTGGACCCTGGTCCCGGAAGATCCCACATTTTGCCAAGCAACGAAGCCCATGAGCCACAACTACCAAGCCCGCGTGCTGCAACTACTGAAACCTGTGTGCCTAGAACCTGGACTCCGCAAAAAAGAGTGGGCCCCACTCGCTGCAACTAGAGAAGGCCAAGCGCAGCAACGAAAACCCAGTGCAACCAAAATAATAAATTTTTTTTTTAAATTTTTAAAAAGAAACCGGGAGGAGGAAAGGTTGGGGATAGGTGAGGTATGTGATTGCCAAAAACAAAGGAGTGATGTGATGGTAAAGAAAAAAAAGAAGAAGAAAGAAAAACAATAAAAGAATAAAAGTAAATATTGAGAATTTCCTGGCGGTCCAGTGGTTAGGACTCTGCACGTCCACTGCCGAGGGGCTGGGTTCAATCCCTGTGGAGGGAGCTAAGATCCCGCAAGCCACATGGCATAGCAAAAAAAAATTTTTTTTTATTTTTTAAGCATGTGTTTATAAACTGTGACACTGTCATCTATTCAACTGCAGTTGAGTTCAACTATTTTTGGTTACTTTTCCATTAAGTTGAATGAGGGGGGTACCTACATTTTAATGTATTTGCTGTGATACGCAGTGGAGCCTCGAAAATCAGAGTGCTGGGCCCCCATAGGTCTTCAGACAGACACTTGGGTAGTAGAACTCTGAAGGGCACAGGTCTGGGCACCCCAGCTCCAATGTCCCGCCTCTGAGATAACTGTATTATTTGGTAAAATGATAGCAGCAAGCCAGACAAAAGAGCACTTGGTAGAAACTCCTCCTGTCTCCAGTGGGGCCCAAATGCTGCTTAGAAAGACTCATCAATGCCATCTTCTAGATTTACTTAAGCAGCCATGTAGAATCAGACACTCTGAGAGGCAGCACTGACTCAAAAAAGACCTGATGAGACAATGCTTGGGAAATGGAAGGGGTGAGAGTGATACATCTGACGTCACCTCTGGAAGAACCCTGGAGGCTGCTGAAAGATAGCCTGAGGGAGAAGCTTCATGAATGGGAGCATATCCCAGAGAGAATCACAGAGAGATAGATGGTTCCCTGATGGAACCATGCCTGAAGCCCACTTGATTTCTCAGCTACAAGAGCCAACAAATCCCCTTTGTTGCTCCGCTAGTGTGGGTTGAGTTTTGTTGTCTGAAATCAAAACCATCCTGACTGAGGTAGCCCTCCCACCTCTCTCATCCCTCTGATCCCGGAAAGAATCCAGAAGAGAGACCTTAGCTCCTTGCCCAGGAATCAAACCTGGGTAGTTTGGGTTAAAACCAGGCATCCTCACCACTAGACCACCAGGGGCTAGAGGCTAGAACAGTGGTCCTGGCTCTTTCCCCTGTTTGAAAGCAAGAATTTGTTTCTAGGAGGCAAAAACTGTACAAACAGGTACAAAATTTATTATTAAGACACAGCACAACATTTAGGAGAGCACGCAGAGAAATAGCTTATTTACTTAAGTCAGAAGTTAGGCAGAAATGCACACCCAGAGAGGAACGCAGGTGTCCTGAAAGAGGAGTGTCATAAAGAGGTGATACAAATCACTTACCTAGGGCAGTCCTTCCGGGTCTTTGTTTACCTTTGCTTGTTTGTTTGTGTTTTAAATTGTAAATATTTATTTGGCTTTGTCGAGTGTTTGTGCGGTGTGTGGGACCTAGTTCCCTGACTAGGGATGGAACCTGGGGCCCCTGCATTGGGGATGCAGAGTCTTAGCCACTGGACCACCAGGGAAGTCCCAACTTGTTTCTTTTTCACATTTGACCTGTCTTAGGACCCTCCCCAACATGCGTGCTCAACTTTTTGCTAAGACGGATCTCACCTCCATCTTGGGTTTGTAGGTGTGTGCCCACGCTTATGGGGTGGAGCCCCCTCTCCTTTTGATCCCCAAGGAGCCTTCCTGCATGTGTGCAGACAGGGAAGCTTTCCTTGAACTCAGGAGGGGTCATTGCATTTTTATCAGAACAGAGCTTAGCGTCTGCCACCAGCTCTGTCCTTGGAGTGTCCGGGTGAGAACAAAGCTTCAGTTTTACTCCACTTGACAGACTCCAGCTGTCCAACCCCAGGGGCCCACCTGTCTCCTGCCTGACATCCACCTCGAGCACAACCTCAGAAGCCCTTCCCTAGAGCACTTTCTTAGGGGTTGGCCAAGAGGCAACTGCACTCAGGCCGTCTGACCTTTCACTCACTGTGACAGAGCCAACCTGAAACCCGAGAGCTTTAGAGAAACATTCCTTTCCCTAGAGGTGGCCGAGAGGATCAGGGTGTCCAGGAAGCTGGGCTTGGGATGGGAGTGTCTGTGCTGCTGGGCCCAGCACTTTTGTTCCTCCCTCTTATGCCCTCCACACCCTCCTAGCAGTAAGTTGGGTAAGCAGACAGAATGCCCAAACCCCATTCACCCATTGCATAACCATTTACTAACCCCACTGTAAGACACCCCATGATGGGTTCTGGGCAAAGACAGGGGAGCGGTGAGCAGAGCATGGGCTTTAGCAGAGGCCTGAGTAACCTGGGCAATGGGAGGGGAACTAGGAGGAGTTAGAGTGTGGGGTCTGGAAATTCCCTTGTGGTCCAGTGGTTAGGACTCTGAGCTTTCACTGCTGGGCCCAGGTTCTATCCCTGGTTGGGGAACTGAGATCCCACGAGCCTTGTGGCAAAAAAAAAAAAAAAAATTAAAATTAAAAAGAAAAAGAGTATGTGGGCTTTGGATCTGAAGTGCAGTTGTCCTTGGGCAAGTCACTTTGTAATTCTGTGCATCAGTTTTCTTATCTGGCAAATGATTGGCATATCTTGTAAGTATTAGTTTTTTATTATTATTTGTTTTTATTATTAAGCATTAATTTTTATTATTATTGGATTCATTTTTAAGAAAGAGAATTGACTTTAACCCAACCAGCTGGGCAGAGCTTGGGCTCACTGAGGATGCCTGACCTTGGAATACAGGAAATTTCAGCTAAAGGGCTTTAGGCAGGGACTTCCCTGAAAGTCCAGTGATTAGGACTCCATGCTTCCACTGCAAGGAGCACTGATTTGATCCCTGGGGAACTAAGATCCTATGAGACCAATTCCAATTTCACCTCTGAGGTTCCCATTCTGGGCTTCTATTCAGAAATGCAGGAGGGGTCCTTCCTAATTCTTAGTTAAGTGCAAAGAACCATGTTTGAGGGAAGGAGGGACCTTCCTGGGACAAAAGGATTCCTCCTTTTCACAGCAGTTCAATTCCACGCAACCGGAGTTTGCACTGAGCACCTGCCGTGTGCCAGGGCTCAGGCTTGCGTACTGGGAGCAGAGAAGAAAGCAAGGTTCCTGTGTCCCCTGAGCCCTCGGCCTCGAGGCCACGGAGGGATGGTGATGGAATGACATCAGTGCCCGCTGTCATTCAATAAAGGGTGAAGGGACCAAGGTCAGAGGAAGAAAGACATTAGCTCTGAACCCTGCAAGACTCCTCAGCAGAAGCAGGATCCAGACCAGGGGAGATGGAAAGAAGGGCAGGCCTTTGATAGGCCTAAGGGCATGGCTCTGGGGAAGAAAGATAAGAAAAGGCACAGAGGTGGGGCCCACAGGGGCCAGCGGGACACAGTCAGGGCGGGAGTGGGTGAGGTGGGACGCCAGGGGGAGACATCGGGAAGACTGAGACCTCCTGCAGCCCCAGCTGGCTCGGCCACCTGTCAGACAACTGTGCCCGGCACTCGGGGGCAGCTGCTGGTAGCAAATTCGGTGAAAGGTCAGTGAAGTTCAGAAAGACTAGAGTGAGGGACTTCCCTTGAAGTCCAGTGGCTAAGACTCTGCGCTTCCACTGCAGGGGGGCATAAGTTCAATCCCTGGTCAGGGAAAAAGATCCCATGGGCCCTGCAGTGTAGCCCCAAGAAAAGGGAAAAAAAGACAAGGGTGAGCCAGACTGGGTGGGGGGGGGGGGGCGGGGTTTGAGGGGGACAGCAGAGCAAGGATCCTTGATGGTCCCGCCACAGGTGCCCGCTTGGTTTGATTCCAGCTCCAATCCCCTCTGACTCTGGAATCTGTTCTGGCCAGGTCCAGGCAGTGTTTCCACAGGCCCCACGATCAGTTGCTAATTGCTGCTCACTTGCCCCAGGGCCCCATAGGGAGTTGACGTCAGGGCTCAGTGCAGCCCTTGTAGCCAGCAGGTATGGCCGGCAAGGTAGTCATTACAGATGCTCGAAGGGATTGTGGTCAGACACGATTGGAACTCACTTGTCACTGCAGCTCCATGGCTCAACCCAGTACTGACTGCATAACTGAATTGTTTGATTGCTTCTTTAGTTGTTCCCTACAGGGCAAGGGGTGTGTATGTGTATGTGATTTTCAAGTATGTGTGTGTGCTGAGTTCTTCATAAATGCGGTTTTGATTGTGGACAGCCCGGTATCTTCTCCTTCTCCTCTGTCCCTTTCTCTGCTGCCTTGACCACTTTGTCTGCTTTGCCCAGGAAGCAGTGCTCACTGCTGAGCATCTAGTCCTCCATCTTTCTCACGCTCGCATATCCATCTGCACGCACTGCACTGGGATTTAATCTCGGGAAGCAGACAAATATAACGAGAGAATGCTGGCTTGGGGGTCAGGAGGCCTACGTCCTGGTCACTGGCTCGACAACACATCTTCTGTGAAGCCCTGAGTCAGGCCTCTCCTCTCGGTGGGCCTCCGTTTCTTTATCTAGGGCCTGGCCCAAAACCAGCATTTAAAAACATTGACTGAATGACTAAATTAGATTAGGTCATCTATAAACGAACTTCCTGGCTTGAAAAATGCTGTGACCCATGAAGGAATTAGTTGCCCTTTAGGTGATTTAAAAAGTAAGTTGGAAAAAAAAAAAAAGTAAGTTGGGCAATTCCCCAGCAGTCGAGTGGTTAAGACTCTGAGCTCTCAATGCAGAGAACACAGGTGCGATTCCTGGTTGGAGAACTAAGATCCTGCCTGCTGCCCGGCATGGCCAAATAAAATAAGATTTTTTTAAAAAAAGAATATGTAAAAAAAAGGAAATTGACTGGAAAATGTGTTGCATTTGTGTCTCTCTCCAAATGTGGGGACAGAGGCCATTCTAATGATAGCACAGGGCAGGGACTGGAATGGGGGTGGGGGGCAGGTGGCGGAATGCCTCCCTGAAGGAAAATTTGGATCCAATACCTAGAAGTTGGGGTGGATGTGGGGAAGTAGGGGTGGATCTTGGGGAAATCATCAATTTCAGAAATAGCAAAATATCTGGATTGCTGCCACTACCACCACATACACACCCACAGTACTGAAAGGACAGCTGGACATGTGAGCAAGTATAAAAAAAAAAAAAAAATAGAGAGAGCTGCTGAATTCCAACTGACTCCAAAGAATTACAAAAGGCAGGGATATTTGAAAGGGGGTTGGAATGTCATCCGTGCAGTGAGAACTAAAAGAAGGGAAGGGAAAGAGCACGTTGTACCCTCCCTTGGGAAGGTTCCCCTGGGTCGGGCACAGGCATCTGCCCTAGACCACGTGCTCTGTCTGAACGGTGGGTGAATTCTCTGCTGAAAAGGCCAAGGGTGGGCTGAGGCCCTGCTGAGGGATTGGCATTGCCCCAGTTGGGAAGCAGGTCCTATGTGCCCTGATGTGTGGGCAGCCTCAGTGGCAGGGACCCAGACTTTTCTTTTGGGAAAGTTCACACGATTCCCAGATTCTCCCTGGGAATCTGAGGAATCTCCCAGGGCTGCAAACCCTGGGAAGAGGCATTACTGACAGCTCCCCAACCGTGGTGTGTCCAAGGGGAGCTCAGGCCCACGGGGCACACAGGCATGTGAGGAGCTAGCCTTGGTCCCTGTGAGTAGTATATTCTAGGAGGAGACGTGAGTTCGATCCCTGGGTCGGGAAGATCCCCTGGAGAAGGAAATGGCAACCCACTCCAATATTCTTGCCTGGGAAATCCTGTGGACAGAGGAGCCTGACAATCTGCAGTCCACGGGGTTGCAAAGAGTTGGATATGACTTAGCAACTAAATAGCAACAAGCCCAGAGTACTCTCAGGGCTCAGGGGTGGGTCTGGATCCAGCTGCCCCACTCAGAGATGCCATGGAATAGCCAAGGGTCTCCAGGCCTTCCGGTCACCTCTTAGCCCTGCTAGCCACGAGCACCAAGCTTGGGAGATAACTCAAGACCAAGTACACAGCCTGAACCTTGTCATGGGTTCCCTAACGATGCCTTCTAAAGCATCACAAAACTCCCACCAAGCAAACAGACTCTGGTTACTAACCAAATCAGCTTACTGGTTTTAAAAACTGCCTGTAATATCTGCTAGTGGAATTGCAGCTTTGAAAGTGTCAAGTGTTGACTGCCAACTGGGGCATCCTAAAGCTGGTCAAAGATGGGGGCTGGCTTGCCTTCGCCTGGATTTGGAGCTGAGGAACTGCTCTCTACCTACAAGCATATTTCAGTCTCCAGGCAACTGGAATCTCAAAGGTTTTCTTTCTCCATGCTTTGTGGTCCAGGGTCATGGACTATGAGAATTGTACTACATACTTGCTCCTTGGAAGAAAAGCTGTGACAAAGCTAGACAGCATATTAAAAAGCAGAGACTTCATTTTGCCGACCAAGGTCCATACAGTCAAAGCTATGGTTTTTCCAGTAGTCATGTACAAACATGACAGTTGGACCATAAAGGCAGCTGAGGGCTGAAGAACTGATGCTTTTTGAACTGTGATTCTAAAGAAGACTCTTGAGAGTCCTTTGGACAGCAAGGAGATCAAACCAGTCAATCCTCAAGGAAATCAACCCTGAATACTCATCGAAAGGACTGACGCTGAAGCTGAAGCTCCAATACTTTGGCCACCTGATTCAAAGAGCCAATTCATTGAAAAAGACCCTGATGCTGGGAAAGATTGATAGCAAAAGGAGAAGGGGATGGCAGAGGATGAGATAGTTAGATAGCATCACCAACTCAATGGACATAAATTTGAGCAAACTCAAGAGACAGTGAAGGACAGAGAAGCCTGGCATGCTGCAGACCATGGAGTTGCAGAGTCAGATATGACTTAGTGACTGAACAACAACAATCAGGGCCGCAGATCTGGAAAATTACCCCACAATTAGACTCTGAATTAGTCACACGGCCTTGCCTCTTACCCAGCTGTGGGACGTCCAGCCCAGCAGTCACTGAACCAAACCACTCTGACCATCAGTTTCCTTCTCTGAAAAGTGGAGAGTGCTTCTAGTACCAGGACCTGCCCCACCTCCTACTCAAGAGATGTGGTTGGTTTCAGCCACAATAAGGTGTCAACTTACTTTATGTAAACTCTCTGGCATGTTATGTTTGTAGGATGTAATGATTCTGAGAATGCTCTAATCCCATCTCCAGGAAGCACATTGCTTTTTTTTTTTGGCTGCACCATGCAGCTTGCTGAATCTTAGTTTCCTAAACCAGGGATTAAACCTTGGTCCCCAGTAGTGAGGCTGATTCCTAGGTGGTGTAGTTGGTAAAGAATCCACCTTCTATGCAGGAGACACAGGTTCAGTCCCTGGGTTGGGAAGATGCCCTGGAGGAGGAAATGGCAACCTACTCAAGTACTCTTGCCTGGAGAATTTTATGGACAGAAGAACCTGGAGGGCTATAGTCCAAGGTGTCACGAAGAGTCAGACACAACTGAACACACATGCATGCATGCCCCAGCAGTGAAAGCTTCAAATCCTAACCACTGGACTGTCAGTGGATTCCACGTAGAGAGAATCCATCCTTCTAGTTTTCCTCCCTGGCCCCTAGTGACCTCCCACAAATTCCTCCAGCCGAGGAAACTCTCTGTGGCCACCATCACAGGCAAAGGGAACAGGTCCACAGAGCAGGGAGCTCCTGATCCCACATGCCATCACTGTCCCCATGGTCCAAGTGGTCACAGACCACTCCGCCCTGCAGTGTCCTCAGCTCTCTGCCAGGAAATAATCCTCAGACCCCACAGAGGCTCATGTACTCTCTGCATCTTCCTCGTGAAGAGCAGGAAGAGCTGGGCTTAAGATGGAAAAAGCAAACCTACAAGGCAAGAGGTGGAAGGCCTATCCCACAATAACAGGACAGGTGAGTAAGAGCTGGCCTCTTAAATGAATCCAACACACAGTTCTCGGTAGCCTGGGAGCCTGGCGCTTTGAGGGTCTTGTAGTGGGGAATGTGAGGCACTGCCCAGGTGAACAGGCCAGGAGCTCCTCTTCTGGTGCGGGAGGCAGGTACAGAACAGGTCACTGCCTATGGCCCTGGAGAAATGTTCAGAGCACAGGAGGGCACAAAGAATGGAAATTCTCAGCTCTGCAGGGCGATAGGGAAACATCATGGAAGCTATGTGAGCTGGGTGTCAAAGGCTGGGTTGTCTTCAGACAGAAAAGTCAGGGCAGCACACAGCCTGGACAGAGGGACCAGCTGTCACAAGCCCCGAGGTATAGGGGACTGCTCCTGGGCAGCAAGGAATAGCTGAAGAGGAGGACCCGGGGGAGAGTGGGTGGCAGATGGGCAGGGCCTCTCCCTCCACGGTGGACCTGGACTTTTATCCTGAGGGCAGAGTAGAGCCTGGCAGTTGTTCTAAGTGGAGGAGTAAAGCGCTTACCTTTGCATTTCATAAAGCTGAGACAGGCAGAAAAGAGATTACAATCATTCATATCTGTGGCTTCCTTGGCCACAGATTCAACCAACGGATCAAGAATATTTTTGAAGAAAATTCTAGAAAGTTCCAAGATGCAAAACTTGAAATTGCCATGTGCCTGGCATATTTACATAACATTTACATTGTATTAGGTATCATAAGTAACCTAGAGACAATTTAAAGTACACAGGAAGATGTGCATAGGTTATATGCAAATACCACACCACTTTATTTTCTTTCATTTTATTTTTTGGCAGTGCCACATAGCATGTGGGATCTTAGTTCCCCCATGAAGGATGGAACCCATGCCCCCTGCAGTGGAAGCACAGAGTCTTAACCACCAGACTGAAGGGAAGTCCCAATACTACATCGTTTTATATAAGGGACTTGGGAAAGATTGAAGGTGAGAGGAGAAGGGGACAACAGAGGATGAGATGGTTGGATGGCATCACTGACTCAATGGGCATGAGTTTGAGCAAAGTCCGGGAGTTGGTGATGGACAGGGAGGCCTGGCGTGCTGCAGTCCATGGGGTCACCAAGAGTCGGACACGAATGAGTGACTGAACAGAACTGGACATCTTTGGATTTTTTTTTTTTTTTTTTTTTGCATCTTTGGATTTTGGTACCCGCAGGAGTCCTGGGGATGCTGGTAGTTAGAGAGGGGTGGGGCTGCAACCCGCAGTACAGGCAGGAAATAGGAGCCAGGGACACTGGTAGCCGCCCAGGTTGACTAGGGCCTTCTCCATCATAACGATGAGGTCTTCTGGGTCCTTCCCCTCTTCCTGGGACATGTAGGACTCCCCTCTGCTGACCACTGAGGCCCCATCTGTTGGCTCAGCCAGAAAAACCAGCTTGCCTGGACTGCCCCTACTGCCCTTCCCAGAAAGTCAATGAATCACCCTTCCGCATTCTACTGACTCCCAGCTTGGTTAGCCCCAGGGTGTTCTTTATACTTTAGCCTCTCCTCTGCCCCAGGCTACAAGGACTTCCTAAGGAGCTTCTGTATCCTGTCCCAGACCCTCCTACCCCCTACTCAGTGCAGCCTGAAACTCAAGCTTTTGCCTCAACCTCCAGCAGACAGAGCACTGTGCTTGTTTAGCCTCGCTGGGTGTGGGTGAAGTGAGTGTCTGCGGCATGAGAGGCAAGGCAGACACCAGTCTCCACTCCCACAAGGAGGCAATCCCAGCCCCTGCCTGCCCAGCCTTGCCAAGACAAGCGCACCACCCTACTCTTGCCCCCTGTCCAAGGCTGACTTTTGTGGAACCAGGCCTCTGCTGATTTGGCCAAGGTGGGCATGACTGAGCCTGGACTGGGTGACATGGGTATGCCATGTGGCTGGGTATAAGCTCATGGGGTGCAACATGAATCATGGTGACAAGAGCACCCAAAGTGTGTGTGTGTTGGGGTGGGTACCCAGGGTAGCATGGCAGAGGGTTGACTCCAGAGACTGTAAATAAATACAAGCATCAAAGTTGAGAAAGGGAGACTTCCCTGGTGGTTCAGTTGTTAAGACTCCCAGCTTCCACTGGAGGGTTCGATCCCTGGTCTGGGAACCAAGATCCCACATGCCACGTGGTGTGGCCAAACAGAAAAAAGTTCAGAAAGGCCAGGTGACTTCATCGAAGCTTTCAGAATGTGGGCACATACCCAGCAGGTCCTTTGGGAGGATATAGCAAGAGACCAGGCAGAGACTAGGTATTCCACTGGGCCTGATGATTTCAGAGAAGGGCCCTAGGGCTGAAATCTGTCAGAACTGGAAGGGCCCCTGGACTGTGCTAGGGTCTGGGGATACCCGTTAAAATGGAGCCCAAAGTTCAGTAGGAAGGCAGACAAGTAAAGGACAGCTAGGGCCTGTAGGATAAGGTCTCTGGCAAAGGTGTGGTTGTGGGCTTGCCCAGAGGGAGCTCCCATAGATGCCATAAGGCCTGAGTTGCCATAAAAAGTGAGCCTTCTGGGACTTCCTTGGCAGTCCAGTGGTTAAGACTTCGCCTTCCAATGCGGGGGGTGAGGGTTTGATACCCCACTGGGGAGCTAGGATCCCACACGCTCCAAAAAACCAAAGCATAGAACAGAAGCAATGTTGTAACAAATTCAATAAAGACTTTTAAAAAATGAGCCTTCCATTCTCAAGTTATCCTCTAACATTCCAGGTCATGGTTCTTGACCTTAACCTCCTGAGAAAGGGGGAACCTGAGTGCCTAGACTATGTCTACATTGCCTGATGGATTTTCAAGACACAGTTTAAGGACAAACTCTCTGAATCATGGTTGCAACATCCAGAAATGTACCAGAATCTGATTCAGTACCATGTTTTCCAATTTCTGAACTCTGATTTCCCCACACTTCACTCTTCTAACTCCAGGGAAAATCCTAGTTACTTAAAACACTGGCTCTTCAGTGAAAACATCATTTAACCCATCCTTGCCCAATCCTCAGCCATGCTTCAGGTCCGGTGATTCTCTTCATGGTCATCAGCTTTGCACAAACTATTTCGGGCTCTGCTTTTTCACATAACATCATTTCATATACACTTTCCAGCCACATATTTATCCATTTTCATGACCACACCCTCATGTGTCTTGTCCTTCATTTTCAGCTTGTGTTTCTGCTAGTGATAATGGCCTTAGGCACGCCCTGGTGTTTTACCGGCCTCTCACTTCTTTTTCTGTAAAATAGGCTGATCTGGAAACTCTAAGGTCCTTTCTAAGCCTTAATATTCTGAGGTCTATGATTTCCCGGCTGTGGAATCATAACCTCATAGCAACAATCCCTAGAAAGGAGAGAGCTCCAACATCTGTTGAGAACTCACTGTGAGGCAGAAAAGCACTGAGAAAGAAATGGGTACAAAAAAAAGAAAAGGCAATTCCCTGGTGGTGGTCAGTGGTTAGGATTCTGTGCTTTCACTGTGGAGGCTCTGGGTTCAATAACATCCTGCAAGCCATGCAGCGAGGCCAAAAAAAAAAAAAAGAAAAAGATTTTGTAAAAAAGAAGAAAAACAAAAAGTGACACCTCCCCTTTCCTGCAAAAACACCATCGGAGGTCTGGCTGGGGGAACTAGACCCTTTTGTTCCTTCCAGCCTGGACACCTAGCCACACTAGGAAATGTGGCTCACCCTACAATAAAATCCTCCAGCTGGTTCCTTCCCTCCATGACAAAGCACTTTTGGAGCCCAAGCCCAACCCTTCCAGCCCAGCAGAGTGCTGAGTCATGGTGGGACAGCAGCTCTCCACCCCGCCCCCCACCGCTCCCTCCCCCACCCCCCTCCAGTTCCCGGATGAGCGGGTGTTCTCCAGAAACTACTGGCCTGGCTCTTCCCTCGTCTCAGCCTCCTCCCGCCTAGGCGGCTGTCCTGGGAGGCCTGCCAAACCCCCCTCCTCCACAGAGTCACGGGGAACTGGAGGAGCAGGAGGGGGAAACCTGGCCAACAAAGGTCCAAAGATCAGGCCAGGGCTTTGGAAGAACCTAGAAGCTTGGAGATGGCAGTTCTGACACCCCAGGGCTCCCAGAAGGTGGGGAACAGGCCCAAGCAAACACACACACATCACACACACACACACCAGCACAAGATTCCCCTTTCATTTTTCCCAGCCAGCCTCCCCCAGCAGCCTTCTACATATTCCAAGCTGATTCTCAGTTTTGCCGTGATGGTCACTGTAGCTGCATGTGTTTAACTAAGCACAGAGCCAAGAAACCTCTTTTTTGCACCGGAACAACTTCTGGTAGGGCCAACTTCACGCTGGCTGTGTCCACCTGGATGTCCCAGAGGCCCTGAAACTTGGCACAGCTAGTACAAATCCAAGCTGGCCTTCTTCAATAGCCTTCCCCCAAAACTGCATTTCCTTCTGTGCCCCCATCCTCAGTAAATGGCAGCAGTAATCCAGCTCCCCAGGTCAGAAAGCTGGGGGCTCTCCTGCCCACTCCCACCCCTTACCACCCTGGAGACACTATCGAATCAGCAACCTCATCCTGTCTGTTCTATCAGCTCCATATTTCTCAACTCTGCTTTCTGTCTCCTTTGCTCACTGAGAAGGGCTGTTGCCTCTGAATAGGTACTCAGCCCTCTTGTCTGACTTTAATCCATCCTCCACCTTCAAGATGCATACATCCATCCATTCAGTGCATACTGAGGACCAAGTCACAAGCATCTTGCAAAATGCCTGAAGTGTAGGATGAAGACAGGACCAACGCCTGCCTTCCAGGAGCTTACAGTATATAGTTAACAGGGAAGACAATCCAAAAATGATCTACGTGTCTATGACATACAGTTAAACATACAAATATTTATTTCCTAGTATGGTTGTTAACCTTCACTATTTAACAAGCTACTAATATCAACTTACTTTATATTTGCATTTTGTTTATGGCATCTTTGAACTTTCCTGGTGGCTCAGTGGTAAAGAATCTGCCTGTCAACGCAGGATACAAGGATTCAACCCCTGGGTCTGGAAGATCTCCTGGAGAAGGAAATGGCAACCCACTCCAATTTTCTTGCCTGGGAAGTCCCATGGACAGAGGAGCCAGGTGGGCTGCGGGCCAGAGTCTGACGTGACTTAGTGACTCTACAGCAACAACATGGCATCTTTTGTCTTACAGCTTTTCATTTTTATAACTGTATGATTTCATTTAAGTGAAATTCCAGAACATGCAAAGTTAATTAAGCAATATTGAAAAAGTATCAGAAGAGTGGTGGCTTTGAGGGAAGTGGGGGAAATCTACCGGAAAGGGGTTCAAAGGGACTTTCTGGGATAATGAAAATGTTCTGCATCTTGTTTCAGCTGTATTCAAATGTCAAAACACATTTAATGAAACACCTAAGATTCTGCATTTTATTTATGTTAATTATACCTTAATTTTTTAAAAATGAAAAATTATTCATTTTTGCAAAGAAAAGAGTTTTGTTGGCTCTTTACCTGCTTGGTTCCAGTCAGCTTCATATTCCTAGATTCAGAATATTTTTCTAGGTATGTCTCCTAGGTATAACTCCACATATTTTGAATTCATCTAGCTTTGGTGGGATCACACCCTTTATTCTCTTTCCCTAGGTGCTTGGTCCAACTGAAAGAACTTCCTTGCAACTACCTTGATCCGTTCAAGACATTTTACCAAACTATGTGACAGCCATGACCTTGATTTGGTCACTGCCGGGAGGATTCATCTTAATCAGCCTTTGTTACTCAAAGTATTTCTTGATTTTATTTTTTACTAATTGAAAAAAAACAGAGATCTATCTTAGATACTACAAGTCCCAGAAATTTTGGATTTGCTCCTTTCCCCTTCATTCCTGCTTGCAGAGGCCAATTCGGTTCTGAATTCATCTCTTTCCTGTAATTAATTAAGTAAGTAAAGTCGCTCAGTCATGTCCGACTCTTTGCGACCCCATGGACTGTAGCCTACCAGGCTTCTCCCATGGGATTTTCCAGGCAAGAGTCCTGTAATTAAATGTACCGGATAACCAAGACACTCTTGTAATATTCTGCTTTGCAACCCTGTTACTTTTTGAAGCTCTTTCGGGAACTTGAGTGTCATTGATCTCCTCTAGTTTGGCAGATTCTTTTTTTTCTGAAGACTTGGTCTTTTTGCTTTGGTGCACTTCAATAGTTGGGCCTTCTTCCTCTGCCATTGCCTCTCCATGGAGGCTGGGGTGAGGTGTGGTAGGAGTGGGGGTGACCTCTGCCCCACCTGTAGCCCAGAATATCCCACCCTCCACGTCACCAAACCAGTCAGCCGCCCAGATTTTCATTTTTAAGTAGTTAAATCTGCCAACTGGCTTCTTTTTTATGACAGCCTCAGAACACTCCCTATGCCCAAGTTCAGAAAGATAGTCCTCTGTATAGTCTTCTGGTGACGTTATAGGGTTTGTTCTGTTTAAGGCTTAGATCTTTAATTCATCTAGAACATATTTTGAAATACTGAGTTACTTTCCCCCACATGACTATCAATTGTTTCAACATCATTTGAACCCATTCTTGCCCTCTCTCCCAATTGAAATGCCACTTTCAGTTCAGTTGAGTCGCTCAGTCGCGTCCAACTCTTTGCTACCCCATGAATCACAGCACGCCAGGCCTCCCTGTCCATCACCAACTCCTGGAGTTTACTCAAACTCATGCCCATCGAGTCGGTGATGCCATCCAGCCATCTCATCCTCTCTCATCCCCTTTTCCTGCTGCCCCCAATCCCTCCCAGCATCAGGGTCTTTTCCAATGAGTCAACTCTTCGAATCAGGTGGCCAAAATACTGGAGTTTCAGCTTCATCATCAGTCCTTCCAATGAACACCCAGGACTGATCTCCTTCAGGATGGACTGGTTGGATCTCCTTGAAGTCCAAGGGACTCTCAAGAGGCCTCTCCAACACCACAGTTCAAAAGCATCAATTCTTCGGTGCTCAGCTTTCTTCACAGTCCAACTCTCACATCCATACATGACCACTGGAAAAACCATAGTCTTGACCAGACGGACCTTTGTTGGCAAAGTAATGTCTCTGCTTTTCAATATGCTATCTAGGTTGGTCATAACTTCCCTTCCAAGGAGTAAGCGTCTTTTAATTTCATGGCTGCAGTCACCATCTGCAGTGATTTTGGAGCCCCCAAAATTAAAGTCTGACACTGTTTCCACTGTCTCCCCATCTACTTCCCATGAAGTGATGGGACCAGATGCCACGATCTTAGTTTTCTGAATGTTGAACTTTAAGCCAACTTTTTCACTCTCCTCTTTCACCTTCATCAAGAGGCTCTTTAGGTCCTCTTCACTTTCTGCCATAAGGGTGGTGTCATCTGCATATCTGAGGTTATTGATATTTCTCCCAGCAATCTTGATTCCAGCTTGTGCTTCTTCCAGCCCAGCGTTTCTCATGATGTACTCTGCATATAAGTTAAATAAGCAGGGTGACAATATACAGCCTTGACGTACTCCTTTTCCTATTTGGAACCAGTCTGTTGTTCCATGTCCAGTTCTAACTATTGCTTCCTGACCTGCATACAGGTTTCTCAAGAGGCAGGTCAGGTGGTCTGGTATTTCCATCTCTTTCAGAATTTTCCACAGTTTATTGTGATCCACACAGTCAATGCCACTTTAGCATCCACCAAATTCCTATTCCTATGAGGCAGGACCATTTAGTAGCGTTGATCTATGTATCTCTTCCTGTTCCAGTACCAACTTGTTTCTAGTATATTATACTACTTTTTTTATATATCAGGGAGGGAAAATCTAACCTCATAACATTTCCCCCCTAAAATGCTTGTCAGCTTTTCTATACACTCTTCCAAATGAACTTTAGAATCATTTTGTCAAGTTTCCAAAAGACTACTGAGTTTTACAAAAACTGCCCTGAATTTATAGGTTTATTTGGGGAAGAATTGACAGCTTTACAAAAGTGAGGTTGGCTATCTAGAAACATGGTGTCTCTTCATTTATGAAGTTTTCTTTTCTGTCCAGCAGTAAACATACATAGTTTTCTTCACACATTTGTTAATTTTATTCCTAGGTAATTTGAGTTTTTGTTGCCACTATAAATGAAAGCAATGCTTTTCCTTCATTATGTTTTCTAACTGGTGGTGACTGTTACATAGGAAAACTGCATCTGGTGACTTAACCATACTCTTATCCTACTAGTTTTTCTGTTAATTCAGTATAAGTTTTCTTAAAATTAACACATTATTTCTCTGGACAGAAACCCTTTAGTGTCTCCACGTTCTTCAGGATAAGATTGAACCCCTTTTACAGCACACAACCCTTCCTAACTTGGCCCCTATCCTACCCTACAAGCCTTCTCCAACACTGACTCTCAGGCCAAGGTATTTCCTTAAGGTGCCTTGGACAGGCCGTGCATTTCCACCTTTTACATTTGAATATAGAGGCTTCCCAGGTGGCTCAGTGCTAAAGAAATCCGCCTGCCAACAAAGGATATTCTGGTTTGATCCCTGGATTGGAAGGATCCTCTGGAGAAGGAAATGGCAACTCACTTCAGTATTTTTGCCTGGGAAATCTCATAGAGGAGCCTGGCAAGCTACAGTCAGTCCATGGAGTCCCAAAAGAGTTAGTCACAGCTCAGCAACTCAACAACTGCTTGGAATTCTCTCCCCACCTCCCTTTTTATCTTTCCTTCAGACTTTGTTCCTGTGTCACATTCTTAGGGAATCTTTCCCTGACTTCTTATCCCAGACTGGTTAAGATCCCCCCTCGTCTGTAATCTCCCACTATACTTCTGCTTACCTTTTTGTAAGCAGCTCTTGTCCCATTGAAAACTTTTTTCCTGAAACTAACATATGTTCATTTTGAAATGAATACTCAAGATAAACCCTTATAATTCAATCAGTAACTTAGTATTTTAGTAAAGTCCTTAAAAAAAAAAAAACTTTTCATAATTGAAACAGCTGATTTACAATGTTGTGCTAATCTCTGCTGTATAGCAAAGTGATTCAGTTCCAGAGACACGTCTTTTTATTTTTTTGTCTTTTTTTAATTAAAAAAATTTTTTAAGGGTTTTTTTTTTTTTTAATGTTTGGAGGTCAAGCTTCTAGTTGCACGTTTGTGAATATCCTGCAAAGGTTCTTCGGTAGGTCCTCCAAACCTGTGATTCAGCCCCTGGCTAAGAATAGTGACCCGGAGGGTAGCCGACTGGGAGCAGGTGCCTGGCGGCTCTCCATTTCTGCCATCCATGAACTCACACGCACTCCGTGCACAGCTGCAAGCCACACGCATTGCCCCCTCCCCCAGGGTCCCTGGCATCTGTCAGGAAGTGCCATCAGCTTCTCTCCAAGGAGCCACCGGGGGTGGCTCCCCGTAGGGCCTGAGGCTTCTGGGACTGGGGCTGATGAAACAGGCCACTTCAAAATGGCCTCGAGGTATCCTTTCAAGATCCAAGTGGCTTCGTCCCTCTTTTCTAACCCCGGCCCCCCTGTTTTAAGTTACCGGAGATTTTCTCAGAGACCAGTGCATGGGGTCGCAGAGTCAGACACGACTTAGCGATTGAACAACAGTTGCTCAGCCCCATCGTTCTCCCGGGAAGGCGGTCTCCGCCGTCTCTCGGGAAACACAGCCCGCCCAGTCTTTGTTGTATCAAATGCACGAGAAGCCATGTTTGCTTTCAGCACAAGGCGGACAGGGTCGCCGGAGCCCAAAGCGGGCGGGGCGGGCGACCTGCGACGGGCGTTGGACCCCCCACCCCGCCTGCATTCGGCCCCTTTCTAGGCTTTGAGGAAGAGAAAGCGAGCCCCTTTCCCAGCCCCACTCACTCGGCCTCCCCGGGCCCACGTTCACCCTCCAGGTTCCCTATTTGCATTAAGAGGTAACCATCTCGGGCTGTGGGGGTGGCAACTGCGGCTCTAGGGCTCGGAATTTTCAAGTACCCTTGGCCAAGAGTCTCGGGGAGCCCTTTGGGACCTCGGATTCGCCCCGACGCCCCTGGGATCAGGGGCAGTTTCCCGTTGTTTCCTAGACCCCAGGACGCCATCGGGGTCAGGGCTTCCAGCTGGGCTTCCTGCCCACCCCCCTTTCCCCCCCCCCCCCCGCCCCGCCCAGGTCTTCTCCAACCCCATGAAGCGCGCCCAACTCTGCAAACAACAAACAGCTGCCTTCAGGGCCCCCAGGCCCCACCACCGCCCCCGCCTCCGTCCCTCCCCTCCCCCAGCCCAACATCCCCGCTGGTCGGGGCCGCGCTTGCACCGGAAAGGGCGGGGCTCGGCGGGCGGGCAGCGTGATTGGCCGTGGCGGGGCTGACGCCCGCTCCGGCTATAAGAGGCGGGCGACGGCCACCTGCGCCACAGTCTTCGCGGAGAGTCGCCGCGGTTTCCTGCTTCAACAGTGCTTGAACGGAACCCGGCTGCTCGTCCACCCCCCAGCCCCGGTAGGCTACTCAGAGCCAGCCCTCGTCACCACTTGACAACACCCTCCGACCGGCCCAAGGTCCCCGCCGCCGCTCCAGCGCAGCGCAGCGCAGCCGTCGCCGTCGCCGCCACCGCCCCTTCTCATCCGCCCGCCATGACGACCGCATCCCCCTCGCAGGTGCGCCAGAACTACCACCAGGACTCGGAGGCCGCCATCAACCGCCAGATCAACCTGGAGCTCTACGCCTCCTATGTGTACCTGTCCATGGTGAGCGCGGGCTGGCCGGCGGGCGGCGGGCGCGGCCTCCCCGGGCGGCGGGGCGGGGTGGGGGTGTGGCTCCCGGGCGGGCCCTCCCGCTTCCAGTCTCCCGCCTCCAGTCTCCCGCCTCCTTGCGCCCTTCTTGGAAAATGGAGGTTGCTCCAAGTCCCCGAGGACTTCTGCGCAGAAATTTTGAGCAGTTGTCCCCTGGGAGTGCTCCCATAGGCCAGAGCCGCTTCTGCGCACCCTTTTTTGTTTAAAGGGAGCTGAGTTTTCTTACGAGGTTGCTACGCTTGCCATCAGTGCGATCCCGCAGTTTGGAAAGTGGACTTTAGCATTTTAATCCCTTCTTGTGCCTCCCATCACGTGATTGGGGGGGGCGGGTTGGGTGGAGTTAGGAGGTTAAGCTCCCATCCCCCTGAGTGCGGCGGAGCCTTCTGGGTAATGGTGTCCAACTCTGGGGGCTGGCGCGAAATGGTTTATCTTCTGGGCCGGAGAACCGGCCGCACCTCTCTGCTCTGCTTATCTCTTAAGTCCCACTTAAATGGAAGCATATCTAGAAATCTCCCCTTCTGCCGACACTGGCGCTTTCTGAGTCACGTCCTTGTGCCAGGCTAGTTAATTTATCTTTTTTGTGTCTTAAGGGTTGTGGCGTAATTGAACCCTTAGTTCTCGGATAAAGTCCACCAACAGTTACGGGGCCAGATGTTTTTCCATGCAGTAATGCGCGGGATCAGTTTTCCAAAATCCTTGTTTAAGGCGGTGTGATAAGAGTTTTAGTTAGAATTGTTTTTAACTGCCAGCATTGTGCAAATCATCCGAGAATAGACATGTTGCAGATGAGTTTGGAACAGACCTGGGTCTCTGACTGTCATTCCATTTTAGGAACACCTGAATACAGCAAGGGTGTAAAACGGAATCAAATTTTTGTTTTCTACTGGTAATATATTTAGCATTAAATGTGCAATAGCGTTTATGGTAACTGTTACCTTGCCTACCTGGGATAATTTTAGAAATCCATCAGCCTGCTGTAAGCTGACAGCTCGAGTTTGAACAAGGATTGTTCAGAGAAGAGAAGGCGCTAATAGTGCAGGGTAAATACTCCAAGGTCTCTCTGAGCAAATTTGACAGTGGTTGTAAAAACTTTACTTTGCACCAACAGAAATGCTTAAGAGTTCCATGGTAGAGACAGCTCCCATGATATTGTACAGGAAGCAAACTTCCAGTTTCAAGGACCAAGTTTCATTTTTGTGTTTCAGAGTAAAAATGAATTACTTTTCAATCCAGGAACACACCCTGCTCCAGTCTTCTTAGGCTCAGATCCTTGCTGGGTTTTGAGAAACCAGCTAGCAGACTGCCTTCTTTTGGGACTCTAACATGTTCGTGTTCTACTTTCAGTCCTACTATTTTGACCGCGATGATGTGGCTTTGAAGAACTTTGCCAAGTACTTTCTTCACCAATCTCATGAGGAGAGGGAACATGCTGAGAGACTAATGAAGCTGCAGAACCAGCGAGGCGGCCGAATCTTCCTTCAGGATATCAAGGTAAACGAAAGATCCTTGGGTTGTCCTAGCAATCCTCACGTATCAGAAATCCCTGATGCCAGCAGTTGTCATTGTCAGGTGAGACCTTGGGCTTTTGTCTTTTGTGCTTTTTCAAGCCTACCGTCTAAGCTAAAGTGGGCAGACAGTAATAAGCCAGGATATTAAGTTGGAAACCATTGTCAGGGGGAACTTGGCGCTCTTCCTTGTGCCAGTCGTGGTTGTGATACACTAGATGCTTGCTGGCTTGGTGTTTTTATGGTAGAGATTGCAGGTACGCTCACCTAAGCGCCTCTCATTCAGAAACCAGACCGTGATGACTGGGAGAATGGGCTGAATGCAATGGAATGTGCGCTGTGCTTGGAAAGAAGTGTGAATCAATCACTACTGGAACTGCACAAACTGGCCACTGAAAAAAATGATCCCCATGTGAGTATGCTGACACCTGGGAGTAAATGGAGGAAATCATTGCCTGAGGGGCCGGGGAGGCTTACCAATAACTTTCTTGCCCATTCTCTTTTCTAGCTGTGTGATTTCATTGAGACTCATTACCTGAATGAGCAGGTGGAAGCCATCAAAGAATTGGGTGACCATGTAACCAACCTGCGCAAGATGGGGGCCCCTGGATCTGGCATGGCAGAGTACCTCTTTGACAAGCACACCCTGGGACACAGTGAGAGCTAAGCCTCCGGCTGGCTTCCCACAGCCACAGGGGTGACTCCTCTGGTCACCAAGGCAGTGCATGCATATTTGGGTTACCTTCACCTTTTCTATAAGTTGTAACAAAACATCTACTTAAGTTCTTTCTTTAGTACCATTCCTTCAAATAAAGTAATTTGGTACCCAGCTGTTGTCTCTTGAGTTTTGGGGATGGGGTGGAAAAGTATCTAGGTCATCTTGATTGAACGTGTAAGTACCACATGGTTCTGTCACGCTAATCAAACTGGAACACCAAGGAGGATTTGTATTTATTTATTAAATTCCTTAGTTTGAGAAAGATACCACGACTTGAGTGTATTGAATTCACACAGAACTTAAGGACTCCTGATTCTGAATTAGGTGTTCTATGTTTCCCTAGCGCTCACAATTTACATGTACAAAAAGCATTTTAAGGCTTAAAGTAGATTAGCAACTACTGATTTTTGTTATCCATGAAGCTAACCATTTATTTCATAGAAACATACTCTTCGGTGTGGACAGCTATATGCCTATGACTGGATCAGTGTCCTGCTGGTGTACACGCAGGTAGGACCAGGCCGGTGGAGCATCCCCCTTGGAGGAAGCAGACTAGGAATGTGCTTCATCCCTAGTGAGAATTCGAGAAAGTTTATATGAGTATAGAAAGACACCTCCATTTCAGTAAGATAGCAGCTACAGTAGGAGGGCAAAAATTGAGACATCTTAAATATTCACCAGTGAATAGTGTTGGAAGACAGCAGAGATTCATTGCTAGCCTGCTCTATTAGCCCCTCAACCAGCCACAATGATTTGCTAAACGTTTAGTTTTCAAAACTATGTTTTGTGACCACAGAAGAACTGCTTTGAGAGTCCAGAAATGGGAAGTTAAACTTCCTCTCACATGGTGATTGGGGGTGGGGTAGTGTGGATCTAACTGGGTGAGTGGATGTCCAGGAAATCTGGAATAAAGGGAAACCTCTGGTGGTGTTGCAACAGCTTTAGGTTGACCTCAAAACAGGAAGAGCTAATTTAAGTTCAGAAGTCTTTTTAGTGAGGTCCCCAAAGCATAAGATGCATAAGATAACCCCAATGGATCTGGATTCCCCCACCTTATCTGCCATTTCTCAGGGTTGTAGATGGTATACTCAGAAGTGCTTCAGGACCCCTGTTGTTAGGGGGCAGAGCTCATATGTGACTTACCAGCTAGGCCTGGGCAGTAAGTTGAGTTCTTGGGCTACAGCCTAAGAGTCCTGAGTTCTGCCCCATGTTTTTGTTTGCCACCCCTGCTTAAAGTGAGCTCTGTCCACTGGTAACATCTGCCCATCTAAACCTGGCCTCGTGGCCCTTTGACATCATTCCTGTCAGTACTACCTCATCTTCCTATACCTGGGCCCCAGAGAAGTCCTGGTGATGTCAGGCTCTTGGGGAAAATAAGCAAAAGTTGCCTGACACCTTTCCATGGGCCTGCTGTGGCAGCCAGGTGTGTACCCCAAGCCAGTGCTGGGCATAGGGCCAGCATGCCCTGGCCGTCACAGGACCACAGGAGAATTGTGAACACAAGGGGATTCAGAGCAAGGGAAGCTGGTGAGGGTCACCCCTGGGGAGCTGGGGGGTTAGTGACCCTGGTTTGGGTATAGGACAGACCTGTTGTTCCAAGTCCCAATAAGGATCTCCATGATCTTTGAGTATAGTGTGTATGTTGCTTGTTGATTGTCCCAAATGCGGTTCTCTGAGATGTTCAGGGGCCTCTGACATGTCCATCAGGTTAAACTCGACAGTTTTCCTTCTCATGTGAATCACTTCTGGGTGCTCTGTTGAGGCCCCAGGATTCTCTGGGAGCAATTCAAAACTCTTCTTGGACTTGGGGGTTGCAGGCTGAAGGCTTTGATCTTTGACAGGGTCATCTATGCCCGAGATTCTGCGGAGACTTGAGGGTGCTGACTGTCCAGGTGGGAAGACCATAGGGGTGTGGCTGAGGGGTGTCTGTGGGGCACTGTGGTAGCCCGACCTTCCGTAGAGCACCGCGGACTTGAAAACATCTTCCCCCTTCCAGGCCTTGCTGTCTTCCTGGTCGCTAGTGTTCTGTCCGGCCCCTCCAAGGTTCTTGGGCTGGTTCTCATGCGAAAGGACTTCTTTCTTGGGCCACAGTAGTTTGGTCTTTGAGTTTGTCCTGGGGGACTGGCGGTCGTGGGATTGCAGCCCTAGGAAGCGGCCAATGATGCCAGTGTGAGCACCCTCTTGCTCCTCTAGATCTGGCTGAAACTCCATGTCTTCCTTATCCAGACTGGAAAGAAACAGAAGACCCCGGGGTTAGTGGAGGGCCAAGGGCCTGAAGCCTGATGTGACTTCTGTACCCTCTCATCTCCCTCCCTCTGGCCCCAGGCCCAGAACACAGTCTTTCTCACCTCACCTTAGACTTGCCTCTCTGCTGATCCATCCTGTACCTCTCAATTAATCCCTCCTGGCTGAGCTCACGTCTTGTCCCTGTTAACGTCCAAACTTCCCAGCCAGGTATTTAAGGACTGCCTCTTCAGCACTCACATTTTCCTTTTAAAACCCCTCACTCCAGGCAATCAACTATTCATCCCCAGGTATGGGGAAAAACCTGACTTCCTGGGAATCCAAAGCCTATACTCTGCGAAGGAAAACCTACCTACCCCAGAATGTGGCTGCCCTGGCCCATGTCCAGATTCTCCCCATGCTTCAGGGTCCAGCTCCTAGTTCAGCTGGAGGCCACCTCTCAGGTGGCCAAAGGTGATCTCTGTTCTATACTCTGTCCCTTACCCAGGCATCCAGTACTTTGTACCTTGTATCAGAGACTGGGCCCTGGATTTGAGCTCCCTCACTCAACTGTGCTTCTTGGAGGCAAGTCTATGTGTTATTAGTCTCTGTTATCCACCTTACCCAGCTGCTGAAGCACAGTCCATGAGAAGAGGCGACCTCCAGCAACGTTTCTGACCTAAGCAAGCCTCCATCCTTAACCATTTGATCACTTATCCAAACCTTCCTTACACAAACTGGACTCTAAATTTCTTAACTTGCTGCTGCTGCTAAGTCACTTCAGTTGTGTCCGACTCTGTGCGACCCCATAGATGGCAGCCCACCAGGCTCCCCCGTCCCTGGGATTCTCCAGGCAAGAACGCTGGAGTGGGTTGCCATTTCCTTCTCCAATGCATGAAAGTGAAAAGTGAAAGTGAAGTCACTCAGTCGTGTCCGACTCTTAGCGACCCCATGGACCGCAGCCTACCAGGCTCCTCCATCCATGGGATTTTCGAGGCAAGAGTACTGGAGTGGGGTGCCATTGCCTTCTCCACTAGCTAATTCTACTGACAGCTTAATAGGATATTCGGTTCTTAGAAAGAGAACAGTGCTTTTAATCCTGCAGCAGAAAACGTTGATGGGATGGACCCTGAGATGCAGCGAACACTCTCCAAAGTTCCCCCCACTCTGTCATCCTGGGGAGACAGAGCTGTCTGGGGCAGCCCCTTGGCCCACTGTGGCCCAGCTACAACTCTAGAGGTTCTAACCAAATCAGGGAAACAGGACCCATGTGGGGCAAAGTGTGGCTGCTGTGGGTGACATGAGGCCTATATTCTGTAGTAAGAAGTCTACTCAGAAGGTGCTTGTGATGACCCAACCTCCTGCTTGCTTGCTCCCTTGCCCAGGGAACCCCACTCCCACTCTTCATCCAAACACCCCAGCTTATTAGAAAACAAGAGTTCTAAGCCAGAGTCAGGAACCAGACCCTGACATAGCTGCATCACTAACCACCGACTGCCCTTGAGTAAGTCTCTTCTCTCTCTGAGCCTCAGTTTCCAACTCTGGACACAGAAGGGTTTGATTGGAGGTACCTAAGGGCCCTTATAGCTTTAAGAGTCCTTACACAGCACAAGATAAGTGTTAAGGGTGTGGAGTTGGAACCAGACATACCTGGCCCACCTGTGCTGCTTGCTAGCTATGTGACCTTGGGTTGGGCAACTGATTTAAACTCTCTGAACCTGGACTTAATCATCTAAAAACTAGAGATAACAAACCAAGGTTAGTGGAACAAGAACAGAATGGCTTATATATACATATAAAGAATGGCTTATATATATATATAAAGAGCATAGTATAATGCCCAGCACTTAAAAAGACACCCAATATGCATTAACTGGCTTCCCTGGTGGCTCAGTGGTAAACAGCCAATGCAGGAGACATGGGTCCAATCCCTGGGTTGGGAATATCCCCTGGAGGAGGAAATGGCAATCCACTCCAGTATTCTTTCCTGGAAAATGCCATGGACAGAGGAGCCTGGCGGGTTACAGTCCATGGGATCACAGAGTCAGGTATGACTGAGCAACTGAGCATGCACATGCATTAACTAACTCTTAAGTTTTTAATTAAGCAGACCCTTGCATTTGGGGTTTTATACCCACTGAAGTGGCTCCCTGGCACTTCCCACCTGATGTTGAAGGTGGAGCCAAAAAAGGAAGGTCGGCGAGATTGGGCAGAAGCAGCTGTGTAGGGAGGATGTGGTTCTGGCTCATTCCAGTACATATCTCGCTCCATCGGTGGCAAGTCCTGGTGCATCTCGTCTACAGCCAATAGGGACACCTGGTCATCAGGGACAGAAGGAGAAATCCAACAGAAAGGTAAGCCGTAACTGACCATGAATTTGCCAGGTGACTTGGAGAGGTCACGGGTGGCTCAGATGGTAAAGAATCTGCCTGCAATGCGGGAGACCCAGGTTTGATCCTTGGAGAAGGGAATGGCAATCCACTCCAGTATTCTTGCCTGGAGAATTCCATGGACAGAGGAGCCTGGCGGCCTACAGTCCGTGGGGTTGCAGAGTCAGACACAAATGAGCAACTAACATTTTGGAGGGGTCACTTCTCTCTCTTTGGGCCTCAGATACCCTTCTGAAATGAAGAGACTAATGCTACCTATAGCCTCAGAAGTTAGACTGAGAATCCTGGGAGTGAATGGTTGGAGGGCAATTCACAGAACTGTGGGCCCCCTCCCTGGGCCCAGGGGACAGGTTCTCTTCCTCCCCTCGTACCTGCAAGCTCCTGTCGACAATCCAGTTGGTCTCAAAGTCATCGTCATCCTCTCCAAATGGGTTGATGAGTTGCTCTGCCACCTTGAGGGTAAATGAGGTTCTGGAAATCCTCAGGTGGAAGCCCTGCAGCCTTGCACCCACCCTTAAACCTGGGCTCCTGCCATTTCCACCCCTCCACCCCCTCAGTGATGTCCTTCCTGCCTGACTACTGTCTCCAAATCACAATGTAGGGACCCTCCTCTCCTGGTTCATGACCCTTGGGCCACAGCCAGCCTTGTCCCAGGGAGGCTCACCTTCAACCAGCCAGCATAGAAGAAGAACTGCAGGAATGTGAAGAGGGGTACAACGAGGTCCATCTCATGGCCAGGGTAGGCCTTGGCTGGGTTCAGAAACTGCCGCCCAATCAGGCAAGCCAGGAAGAAGCTGTATACCGCCACGGTCACCACCTGGGAGGGAAGGGAGGGAGCGGCAGATACAGGCTGGGTGGGGACTGTGGGATCAGGAGGCTCCCTAGGCTGGGAGGACAGGCCTTGCTCTGGCTTGCACACTCGTGTGACTTTGGGTCTCCATGATCTCTTCTTTAAAACGGGGAGGGGAATGCTTGCTTCGGCAGCACATATACTAAAATTGGAACGATACAGAGAAGATTAGCATGGCCCCTGCACAAGGATGTCACGCAAATTCGTGAAGAGTTCCATATTTTTAAATACTTAGGAGTATATCTACCTAAAGAAGCAAAAGACCTATACATAGAAAACTATAAAACACTGATGAAAGAAATCAAAGAGGACACAAATAGATGGAGAAATATACCATGGATTGGAAGAATCAATACTGTGAAAATGAGTATACGACCCAAAGCAATCTATAGATTCAATGCAATCCCTATCAAGTTACCAACGGTATTCTTCACAGAACTAGAACAAATAATTTCACAACTTGTATGGAAATAACAAAAAACCTCGAATAGCCAAAGCAATCTTGAGAAAGGAGAATGGAACTGGAGGAATCAACCTGCCTGACTTCAGGCTCTACTACAAAGCCACAGTCATCAAGACAGTATGGTACTGGCACAAAGACAGAAATATAGATCAATGGAACAAAATAGAAAGTCCAGAGATAAATCCACATACCTATGGACACCTTATCTTCCACAAAGGAGGCAAGAACATACCATGGAAAAAAGACAACCTCTTTAACAAGTGGTGCTGGGAAAACTGGTCAACCACTTGTAAAAGAATGAAACTAGAACACTTTCTTACACCATACACAAAAATAAACTCAAAATCGATTAAAGATCTAAATGTAAGACCAGCAACTATAAAACTCCTAGAGGAGAACATAGGCAAAACACTCCGACATAAATCACAGCAAGATCTTCTATGACCCACCTCCCAGAATGTTGGAAATAAAAGCAAAACTAAACAAATGGGACCTAATGAAACTTAAAAGCTTTTGCACAACAAAGGAAACTATAAGCAAGGTGAAAAGACAGCCTTCAGAATGGGAGAAAATAATAGCAAACGAAGAAAGAGACAAAGGATTAATCTCAAAAATATACAAGCAACTCCTGCAGCTCAATTCCAGAAAAATAAATGACCCAGTCAAAAAATGAGCCAAAGATCTAAACAGACATTTCTCCAAAGAAGACATACAGATGGCTAACAAACACATGAAAAGATGCTCAACATCACTCATTATCAGAGAAATGCAAATCAAAACCACAATGAGGTACCATTACATGCCAGTCAGAATGGCTGCTATCCAAAAGTCTACAAGCAATAAATGCTGGAGAGTGTGTGGAGGAAACGGAACCCTCTTACACTGTTGGTGGGAATGCAAACTAGTACAGCCACTATGGAGAACAGTGTGGAGATTCCTTAAAAAACTGGAAATAGAACTGCCATATGACCCAGCAATCCCACTCCTGGGCATACACACCGAGGAAACCAGAACTGAAAGAGACACGTGCACCCCAATGTTCATTGCAGCACTGTTTATAATAGCCAGGACATGGAAGCAACCTAGATGCCCATCAGCAGACAAATGGATAAGAAAGCTGTGGTACATATACACAATGGAATATTACTCAGCCATTAAAAAGAATACATTTGAACCAGTTCTAATGAGATGGATGAAACTGGAGCCCATTATACAGAGTGAAGTAAGCCAGAAAGATAAACACCAAAACAGTATACTAACGCATATATATGGAATTTAGAAAGGTGGTAACAATAACCCTATATGCAAGACAGAAAAAGAGACACAGATGTATAGAACAGACTTTTGGACTCTATGGGAGAAGGCGAGGGTGGGATGATCTGAGAGAACAGCATAGAAACATGTCTATTATCAAGTGTGAAACAGATCACTAGCCCAGGTGGGATGCATGAGACAAGTTCTCGGGGCTGGTGCACTGGGATGACCCAGAGGGATGGGATGGGGAGGGAGGAGGGTGGGGGGTTCAGGATGAGGAACACATGTAAATCCATGGCTGATTCATGTCAATGTATGGCAAAAAACACTACAATATTGTAAAGTAATTAGCCTCCAACTAATAAAAATTAAAAAATAAAGTAAAATAAAATGGGGAGGGGATTCCATGGAAGTCCAGTGGTTAGGACTCCACGCTGTCACTGCTGAGGGGCTGGGTTCATCCCTGGACAGGGAACTAATATCCCACAGTCCTCACAGCACAGCCGAAAAAAAAAAAAATTAAATCAAATGGGGGTAATCACATTGCCTCCACTGCCTGGACCAGGCAGGGGCCCGAACTCTGAACTTGGCGCTAAAAAGACCCTGCAGAGTCCAGGCGTGATTTCTAGAGGAAGCCTCTTCTTCAGTCTCTAAGTGAGCCCTTCTCATCATAGGCTGCTCCCTGGGTCCTTCTCAGTTTCCCAAAGGGGCAGCTTCACCAGCCTAGTCCTCACCTGAGTGTACACCAGTGGGATACTGATCCAGTCGTAGGCATACAGCTGTCCGCACTGAGTACGCAAGGTGTTCATTTCCTAGGGGAGCAGGAAGGAAGGGAGGGTCAAGAGGGTGGTCCCTCTTGACCACCACCTGCTCTCCAGGCTCAGCCCCCAGCTCGTCCCCAGACACCAGGGTCTGGAGCTCAGACCCTGGCTGTGTGGTTATGAACAGTTCACTTAACCTCTCTGTGCCTCAGCCTCCTCAACTATCAAAAAGGAACCAGGATCTTAGAGGTTCACTTTAGAGAGAGGATGGGAGGGGAAATTGAAAAGGGGCCACTTTGGGCTATGGAATCCTGTTGGAAGAGATCTTACAGTCCCAAGGCAGGCTCTGGGAAGACCCTCAGGGGCTCAAGCCTTCTCTTTGTAGGAAACCTGTTCCTCGTGGGGCAGGACCCTGCCCGCTCCACAGCAACCCCATCAATGTAATGGGCTCACATTGAGCAGGCTCTGGAGCAGGATAGGGTCCCGAATTCGACCTCCAATCCATGCCTTTGTTGACAAGTTGGCAAACCACACCCAGGGCATCCAGAATGAGTTGTGTGGCAAGCTCCGTTTTTGTAAGTGCTTGTGTTCCGAGGGTGTCATGAAGCCTGCAGGAGAGAGTGGAGAAGACAGTGGGTAGGAGAAGCTGCAGAAGGGGTGGCTGGCCAGGCCTTGCCTGGTCGGGTCCGGAGTTCAAGACCAAGTCCTTGCTGAGCCCACAAGGACCTCAGAGCTCCTTTGCCATCCTCTTTCTCTCAACAAATAATCACTGAATTTCTACTCTGTGATACTCTGGGCTGAAGACGAGAGAGGGATCTGTCTTATTAACCAGGATCTCGTCAGGCAAGCCAGAGACAAAGGTTGCTGACATACAGGCTGCAAACCGGACAGCAGGAAGCGAAAGAGCAGACGGAGGTAGACTGGTTCCTCACTAGTTCCCGAAGCCCCACTGGGGCCCTCAACCCTCACTCTTCCCTGATCCCTCCATGAGTCCTTAGCCCTGTCTCAGCACTGTCTTCTGAGTCGGTTCCTGGCCTCTACCCACTTTCAGGCCCCTGAACCGCCCCGCCCAATTCAGGTCCCCGCCCACCAGATCCCGAGCCCACCCCCCTGGTCCCACCCAATCCTCAGCGCAGGGGCCTCTGACTCCACCCATCTTCAGCTGCGGCTCCGCCCCATCACCCTCTGGCCCCGCCCACTGCCCCCGCTTGGCCCCACCTGCTTTCACCAGGTGCTGTGGGCTGGGAAAGCGTTTGTAGACCGCAGCGCTGACGCTGCGCAGGATGAGCACGTTGCCCAGGTTGGCATAGCGCATGAGCGTGCGCCGCAGCATCCGGCCTTGCTCGTCCTTGCCCTCCACGAAGGACGACACCAGGTTCATGAGGCGGTCGGGCCACGGCAGGTTCTCATACTGGTTCCACCAGCGGGTCACGACTAGCGTCACGTAGAAGCCTGGGCAGAAGGGCACGGGGAGCGAGGGGCGAAGGCCCACGCTGCGGCCAGAGCCCAGCGAGGGCGATGCCTCGGTTTCTCCATCCTTCTAATTGGCTGAACCGAGCCCCAATCCTGCTGGAAGGCGCTCGGGAAGGAGAGACCATCAGAGCCTTGCGTGAAGGCATGAGAGCCTTGATTGAGTTCTCCCTGTGGCCCCACTGGCTTTCCCGGAAATCCTCCGGATCCCTCCCCTCCTGCGTAAGGCTCCAGAGACTACTATAATGTCAGCCCTGCCCTCAGAAAGTGGAATCTCAAGTGCTCTTAGCCGGACATTTTTCTTAATGCCTAATGTCAGTCCCTCTGCAGGCTCTCCATTTCCCTGAACCACCAAGAGGCACTGACGTGCAACCCGCCTTCCCAGGAGCTCCTCATGATCTGCCTGTCTGGAGCCTGGAGAAGCCACCGGAACCCCCACGCGCGGAAAGGGGAGCTCACCCAGTACGAAGGAGATGGGGATGAGCTGGATGTAGCTGTCACAATACAGAGTCAGCTTCTCAAAAATCACCTGCTGTTCGTCCGTGAGGGCCATCCTGGGGGAGGTGAGGGGTTGGGGGCAAAGATGTGTAGACACTAGGAGGAGATGGCTGAGACCCGTCCCAGGTCCAGCCACTCCCAGGGTAAGAGAGTGGCAGCCTCATTTCCTCCCTGTCTCTCATTGGCCTGCCTGGGGCCCCTCCTCTGGCCTGAGCCAGGTCCCCCTTCTTTCTCCCACAGCCCCCAAACCCCAATGGGGCTTCTGCTCCATGCCTGAAGGAGAAACCCTCAGGAAGTTTTCTGTGAGGTCGAGGAAGGCAGGTCCTGCTGAAGGAGTCAGTTTTAGGCACTGCTGACTCTTTTAAAGGATCCAAAAGACAATTGTTTGAAAGCAGGTTGAGGGACTTCCCTGGTGGTCCAGTGGCTAAGACTTCCACTCCCAATACGGGGGCCCAGGTTCGATCCCTGGTCAGGGAACTAGATCCCACATGCCACAACTAAAGAGCTAGTGTGCCACAACTAAGGCCCAGTGCAGCCAAATGAATAAAAATAATATATTAAAAAATGTTGAAATAAAGTGTTTTGTCTTTGAAAAAAATGTCTGGTGAGGGGACGAATTGGTAGAGCACAGAGGGGGTTTTAGGGTTTAGGGCAATGAAATTATTCTGTATGACACTGTAATGGTGGATGCAAGTCATTACACGTTTGTCCAAACCCATAGAGTGTACATCACCAAGGAGGAACCCTAACATAAACTATGGACTTTGGGTGATAATGAGGTGTCAGTGTGGGTTCATCTATTATCACAGACGTCCTGCTCTCTGGTAGAATGTTGATAGTGGGGAAGGCTGTGTGTGTGGCCGGAGGGGGTTGGGTATATGCGAATTCTCTGTACCTTCTGCTCAGTCTTGCTACTGCCCCATAAAACTGCTCTAAAAAATAAAGCCTAATTTTCTAAAGCATATTGGTGCCCTAGTAACAACCCAAGAAAACAAATGTGCTGTTATTAGTATTATCCTTATGAACTCGAGAAATTTATGTATTTGATATTTTTCAATTCATTGTCATCACTAATGCTTTTCTCATTAAAAATGCTATATTATATAGTCTGTAGTTTTATTGACAACAGAATATATTGCTATCCTGCTTAAATAAACGTTTGTATTGGGAGAAAAAAGCATGGTCTGGGCCTATGAGAGAAACCATGTGGGATTCAGGAAAACAGACTAACTGGATGGGACCAGATAAGGGCCCTCCCTGGGATGGAGAAAAGGGTGTCTGAGATGGTCTGACCTGCACTGTGTTTCCCTCCCGGCTGTCTCCTTTCCTCTCCCCAGCCCCCAGGTCCCCAGCCCCCAGCCCTAGGGGTTTTCCACAAGCTTAGCACAGACTTATAGGTCTCTGTGCATTGGCCTCCTAGATCGCTGAGGCCCCTGGAGCTCCAAGCTCTGAAGCTGTCCCCCCTTGTCCCCCCGAACCTGTAAATGAAGCGGATGATGTAGTAGCAGAGCAGAAAGATGAGAAACTCGCCATAGAGCAGTTTGTAGATGCTGCCTCGCCAGCACAGCAGCAGGCGGGAGAAGGAGCCTAAACGGGCATTGGCCACTTGGCTCGAGTAGGTGACAGTCATGGCCAGGCCCTGGGTTGCAGCAGGTGGGCTTGGGTCCTGGTGGACAGACAGAGTGGGATACTGATGGGGGCGGGCAGGAGGGAGCAGGGACCTCTTCAGAGTCTGTCCAGAACTTGTGAGTGACCCTTCCCTGCTCTGGGCCTCAGTTCTCCCATCTGGACACTGGGAGGGGGGCAGGGAGGTACCCTCCAAAAAGCTAGGGAATTGAGCTCAGGGGCTGTCCTTAGCCTTGGCATGGAGGACACACAGAAGTCTGTACCCTTTAATTGCACTACAAAGGCAGCAACACAAGTGTCCAAAAACCTAAGTGAGGGCTCCTTCCTGTGTTCTAAGCCCATCAAGTTCAGTGCCCCCCACCTCAAGCTCTGCCAGACACCCTGGAGTAAGAATTGGTAAGGGACATGGGCAGCCTTGGCCACCACCCTGTCCCCAGTGCTCAGAACAGAGCTTGGATGGTAGAGATGTGACTGAATGATGACCCAGGGCCTTTCCACCTGCTGATCCTCGTTCCTGGGGGACACTCTTCCTAATTTAACTGTATGGCTCACTCCCACTTTAGATCATTTCCTCAGAAACAATGTCCCCAGCCACCCTACCTGGAAATAGCATCCTAGTACCACCAGCCCTCTCTTCTCCTCACCTTGCTTGATTTTTCTACATAACACTTATCATGTTACACTCGCAGTTATATTTTGCAGGCTATCTGCATGTTTATTGCTTATTCCCTCCTGGGAATGGAAGCTCCCATTGTGTTCTCATAGGAGGTGCTCAAAAAAAATTTCCTGAAGCAATGATTGGCCACCCTCCCCCTGCTCTGGTGCAGCCGCACTGGCCGTCTCTGTGCCTGGTGTTCCCTAAGTTCATTCCCACCTCAGGGCCTTTGCACAGACACACAGGTGCCCACATACCTGTGTGCACCCACCATGGGCATATGTGCAGGGTCATCCACCCCAGTGGCCCTCAGAGCCCCAGCCCAGCCTGCTGGGATAACCCCTTACTTACAGTTTGTGCTCCTGGCTGGCCAGGCGATCCCACAGAAGGTCTGGCCACAGGACTGGTGGGACTCTCTGGGGTTCTATGGCCAGTGCCCCTGCCCACACTTAGGGGTTGGCACTGCCCACGTGTGTGTTATATGGTCACTTGACTCTCTAAGCCAGAGGCCCTCCACAAAAGCGCTCTTGTCTTGGCCCCCTCCTCGTAATCTCCCCTTAAGCAGCAGGCAGCACAGTCCAGCCAGGGCCTCTCTAATTCCTTCCGGAGGATGGGGGGTGGGGGTTGGGTTGAGACCAGGGCTGGAATTGAGGGCAACCCCCTCCACCTTGGGCCTTGATGATCCTGCCATTTCCTCTGGGCCCTAAACTGAGGGGTCTGTTTCTGATCCCTGAGGTCTTGCAGGGAGAGCAAGATCTTGTGGGTAAGAGGGGGCCTTGGGCCTTATCTCCAATGCCAGGAGCCATCAAGAGAGGGGAGACTTTGCCCAGGACCTGTGGGCTTGTGCCACACTTTGGGTACCAGAAAGAACACTGGACCACAGTCAGAAGTTCTGGTTTCTAGCCCTGGCTCTGCAACCTAAGGAGGTGACCCTGGGCGGGCCTCTGCTTCTCCCTAGGCCTCAGTGTCCCTCTCTGAAAAAGGATGGCGTTGCTTTGGAACTCCATCCCCTCAGGGAGATGACAAAATTCTGCACAGACTCGTGAGGAGCTCTGATTGGCTGCTGGTGACATCATAGATTATTCGGGCTGTGATTGGCTGGCAGGGCCCAGTTAGTAGGTTGCTTTAGAGCCCTGGAAGGAGAAGGAGGGGCAAGGGGGCTGCTGTGTGGGGACAGGGCCTGGTGCGGGATGACACTGCAGTTGCTTATGCCGCTGGCTCCCAGCCAGCCCGTGCAATAGGGGAGTGCGTGCCCAGGTCCCCAAGGAGGGCTGGTTAATATCGCAACAGCTGGTTCCGTACATTTTAATACATCAATCCATATGTGAGAACTCTCCTAAGCCACTGGAAGTGATGGAGTCTAGGAGGTATCTCCTCTTGTATTGAGTGAAAGCTTGAAGCAGCAGTGGCGCTTGGTCTTGGGTGGCTGGAAGAATAATCTGGAATGTTTTTTAAATATGTGGCGTCTCAGATCTTTCTCCAGAGCCTGATTCTGAGACCTGAGGGATGCTGTATGTCTAACAAGCACTGGGGGAATTATCATGCCAGTGGGCTCCCAACCACACATTCCAAAGCCCTGATTTACAATGTGACCTTGAGCCTTAAAATAAATCCACTCCTTCCTGCCCCCTCCCTCTCTCCTTCACTTTTCTCTTCCCTACCCACCCCCACACTCCGCCCCAGTGTTAACGATGCTGAGACTGCAGGTGATTTTTTGCACGGCATTTTGGCCTTTATGAGTCTCTGCCTGGAAAAAGAAACAATTCCACAACGACCTTGAGTGCTCTTCTAATCACAGCAAACAATCGTGCCGTTACTGTTATAAGGGAGTCTCTTCAGAGATCAGGGGCCATCTTCGAGGAGTATTCACTGCATCTCTGCAGCCTGTGCTGTGGGAGACTTCTTTCCCAACACTGTCCTTAACCAAACTGGGGAAAGGGGCAGGTTTACCTGAGCCTCAGTCTCCTCATCTGTGAAGTGGGACAATAATGCCTACCTCAGCAGCCAGGTGAGAATGTTGGGTGCGAAACATTATAGTCAACTCTCCAAACCAGAGAGTTCTTATGTCTGTTAACTCTCCCTGGGGAACATCCACAAATCCCTGGTGCCTCTGCCCAGCCCTCTAGAGTCAGCTGGTCTGGGTGGGGTCCAGTGGTTGGTATTTTCCAAGTTCCCCAGGTGAGTCTAGTGGATGGTGTGGGTTGAGGATCACTGCTGTGAGAGAATTTTTTTCCTTCCTTGTATTCCCTCTTCACTCACCAACACATGACAACACTCAAAAGGGAGAGCTTTCCATTTAGCACATGCTTAAACATTTAAAATTAAAATTGAAACCTATGCCTGGTACCACACTTGGCCTGAGGACACTCTCGGTGTTGAAATAAATGAACCATCTGCCTTTGTGCAATCAGGTTCCTGCCTCCAACTGTGGTGGCCACTGGAGGGCGCCCTTGACCAGCTGGCTTTGGCCTGGGAAGCCTGGTTCACTGGTCTGTGTGGATGGTGAAACTGGCATGGATGGCACTTCATCTCCTTGACCCTGACCAGCAGCCAGAGAGCCAGGAGAGGGAGTCGGGAGACGCTGGAGTCCTCCCTGCCTTTCCCTGAACCTCGAGTTCCTTGGCAGTGTGACCCAAATCCCAGCAGGACCAGTTGACTGTGTTGCCCCAGGACATCTCCAGAGACACCCCATGAGCAGCCGCTCCTGGTCACACCCCACTCCTAAGACAGGCACACCCCAGGCATAAGTCATGGTCTTTCCCACCGGGTCTCAGTCATGTAAATGTCCGCAGCCAGGCAGGCATGACTCAGGCACACGGAAAGGCCACCACGAAGCCTGATTGACCCAATCCATCTTGGACGAAGGTCCCAGGATTGAACCCTGCCAGGATGGGGCCCAAATGCATCCGTGTCAGTCTCTTCTGCTTTCCATTCCACAGTCAGTCAACAAACCATTTCTGAAGCCAGGACTGAGCCTAATCCGATACCTGCCTTCAAGAATTCATGACTGGACTTCCCTGGTGGCCCAGTGGTTGAGAATTCACCGGCCAGTGCAAGGGCCATGAGTTCAATCCCTGGTTCAGGAAGATTCCCCATGCCACGGGGCAACTAAGGCCTAGTGCCACAACTACTGAGCCCACACAATCTAGAGCCCCTGCTCCGCAACAAGAGAAGCCACTGAAGTGAGAGACCTGTGCACCATGATGAGTAGCCCCCACTCCAGCAACTAGAGAAAGCAAAGCCTGCACGCAGCAATGAAGACCCAACACAGCCAAAAATAAATAAACAATTAATATTTAAAAGAAGAATTCATGGTTAATAAAAACCAGGATAATGCTTAAATAGCCCTAACACACAGGGACAAGGCCTAATATCTGTGCCATGTGCATGGAGGTCAGGGAAACTTTTACAGAGATGGGAGCATTTGAGCTGGGTCTTGAAGTATAAGTAGGAGTTTGTCTGAGTTGAGAAGAATGAAAATGCGTTACATATCAGAGGAACAACCCATGAAAAGTCATGGAGGCATTACTGAGAATAGTTAAGTAAGGCATTATTATCCACATCGTACACAGAAGAGGACACTGAAGTTCAAAGCCTGCTTTGTCCAAGGTAGCATGGTTATAAAGAGCCAGGTTGGGATTGGAAACTGGGTCTTCTGATTTTAAATCCTGTGCCTTTTCCACCAACCTGTTGTCTGTCATCTTTCCAGTGGAGGTCAGTTTCTGAGTGGTGAAACTAGTCTCACCGGTTAGGGTAGTGGGGTTGAAAAGAGGTCTGAGGGATGGGGGGGGCACAGAGGAGACTCTGACTGCAATAGAGACCATGCCTTTGAGGAGCCCCCCAGCAGAGAGCCATCTCTTGGGGCAGATGTAGCAGAGCTGGGCAGATGCATGGCGATTCCAGAGGCGGAATGCTATGGCTTTCTCATCTAGGATCACCATGGCAACAGGAGCATCACAGAGGGCCTGCCACTGTGCCCTTCCAGGCCCTGTTTCAGCCGGGCAGGAAGGAGGGGACCCAGCTTGGCTGGGGGCACTGGCAGGGGGCCCTGAGGTGGGTCAGCCAGGCCTGGATGCTGCCTCCAGGCTCTGTGTAGGGCACCTGCCAGCCCATACCCCTCTCTTGGGCCAATCACTGTACGAACAGGGCAGAAGCCAAGAAAGAAAAGGAGAGGTCTTGGCACAGCTGGACAGGGGAGTGGAGGGATCCTGCCAGCCTGGGGCCTGAAAGCAAGACAGTCGACAACACCTCTACCCTGGAGCCAACAGCCCTGATCCCTGAAGGGCCAAACAGACTCCATAGTCACAGATACGAACACATGAGCTGTGGCTACTCTAGGAAGACAACAGGGACCAGGAGAGGCAGAGAGGCTGGGACACACTCAGGTCCAGTTTTACCAAGCCCCGCCCTGCCAATGACAATGGAATAGCATGGAATAAACCAGAGCCGGCCCAACTACTGATGCAAGGCAAGAGGACTCACCACAGCCTTGGGGAGAACCCTGGAATCTCCAAGTTACCCCATCCACATGGACTCTGTCCCCCTGAGGTCAGCCAGGTGAGGCACAGACCCCATCCACACTCCTCAACCCACCTGCTCAGGATTGAGGCTAATGGGCAGGGGAGGGGGAAGAGGGGCCTCACAGGGGGACTACACTGGGCATGAGAGCCCAGGGTGCTATTAGGCATTCCCCACGAGTCAGGAGCCTCAGCTTTCTCATCTGCCGAATGGGCGTGTAAGCAGTTTCACAGGCTGTACACAAACCAAAGTGTAGAGGCAGAAACTGGCTTGCCTCGAGTCATAGAGAATTAGAGTCAGAGCTGAGATATATAGGCAGGTCAGAGTAGTGTCTCTGCTGTTCCATCAGATTCCTGAGGTTCAGCTCCACAAGCAAGCACTAACTGTTGGCTGAGATTGGTGTTGTGCTGGGCATTGTAGGAGGAAAAAAGAACGGGAAACAATGGTTTCTTCCATGTCTTCAGCACTTACTGGGTGCCAGGGAGTGCATGTGTTTGTGCTGTCGCCTCAGTTGTGTCCAACTCTTTGCGATCCTATCGACTGTATGAAGCCTTACCAGGTTCCTCTGTCCATGAGGTTCTCCAGGCAAGAATACTGGAGTGGGTTGCCATGCCTTCCTCCAGGGGATCCTCCCAGGCAGTGCGCTAAGCACTTTTTAGAAATGGTCTCAGCTCATCATCAGAACTGGGGAATAGGAAGCATTGTCCACCCGTGACAAGTGGATGTCAAGCCCAGAGAGAAGGTAAGTAACCTACCTGTCTCCATTCAAAACCCTAGCCCAGCTGGTCCCAAGCCCTTGTGGTAATGACTGTGTAAGCTGCCTCCTGGTTGGACTGGGCAGCCTGCTCCGAGTTGGTGTAAGGCTACAAGGTGAGCCTTCCTCAGGGGGTGGTCAGACCCAAGAGCAGTGGGAGTAGAAGACACAAGGGCAGGTCGCTGAAGAGTAAGCCATGGGGACCATCAGGACCACGGAGTGAGCTGCCTTGAGTAGCCTGGACCAGCCTTGGACACAGGTTGCCTGGCAACCCCAGGTCCATTCCCGCTCCAACGCAGGCCAGGGCTCTAGAGTCAGCAGGTAAAACTACAGGACAGTCAGTGGCATATGAATTTTGGATAAACAGTGAATAACTTTTTAGTGTAAACATGTCCTGCACTACATAGGTTCCTGGGGAAGGCCATCCGGAAGCAATGGTCTTTTCTATGCTGGCATCTCAGCTGCAGTGAATTGCTCCATCCATTGTCCCCTCCTCCATACTGCTGACTTCTGGAGCCTGGCTGCTCAAAGGAAGGAGGGGTTGTCTGCAGTCCAGGTGCAACAATATCATTTAGAAGTTTTATTTTTTTTTTTTGAAGATTTTTTTCTACATGAGATTAACCTTTGTTTTTGACTGTGCTGATTCTTTGTTGCTGTGGGGGGTTTTCTCTTATTACAGGGAATTATTATTATTATCCACAAGGGAAGCCCAAGAATACTTGTGTGGGTAGCCTATCCCTTCTCCAGCAGATCTTCCTGACCCAGGAATTGAACTGGGGTCTCACCTGCATTGCAGGTGGATTCTTTACCAACCGAGTTATCAGGGAAGCCCCTTATTACAGGGAGCAGCGGCTATGCTCTGGTTGTGATGCACTGATTTCTCATTGCAGTAACTTCACTTGTTGTGGAGCATGGGTTCCAGGGCGTGTGGGCTTCAGAGGTTTCAGTTCCCAGGCTCTAGAGCACAGGCTCAATAGTTGTGGTACACAGGTTTAGTTGCTCCATGGCATGTGGGATCTTCCCGGATCAGGAATCAAACCTGCGTCTCTTGCATTGGCAGACAGATTCTTTACCACTGAGCCACCAGGGAAGCCCTGAAAGCTATTTTTTAGAAATGCAAACTCCCAGGCCCTGTCCTAGACCTATTCAATTCGAATCAGTGTTTTAACAGGGTCGCAGGAGATCTGTGTGGACATGAAAGTTTGAAAGGCTAGCTTCAGACAATGACAAGAGAGATAAGGGAGATTTATTACTGTACTACGTGCTTATTGTAAACAGGAAAATAAAGAGCGGCAAAAACACAAAAATCGCCAAAGGTATCATTTTGATGTATTTCATTCTAGTCTTTTCAGCAGCTTTTAGTTTATTCAGCCATTACCAGTATCTAATTCCAGAACATTTCTGTCATCGCTAATGGAAATTTATTCTCATGACACAGTCACTTCCCATTCATTAGCAACCAATCCCTAGCAACCATTAATCTGCTTTCTATCTCTATGGATTTGCCTAGTCTTGACATTTTATATAAATGGAATCATATAGCACTTGTCCTTTTATGTTTGGCTTCTTTCACTTAGTATAATGTTTTCAAGATTCATCCATTTTGTTGCATGGATCAGTACATTCCTTTTTGGGTTGAGTAATATTTAATTGTATGGATGTTCCACAATTTTTTTTACTTATTCATCACTTGATGGATATTTGAATTGTTGTGTCTTTGTCTATTATGTATATTCATATACAAGCTTTTCTTTTTTTTAACTTCTGTCTTCTATGTACCCAAGAGTGAAATTGATGGGTCATATGGCAATTCCATGGTTAACTTTTCAAGGAACTACCAAATTGTCTTCCACAGTGACTATACCATTTTGCACTCCTACCAGCACTGCATGAGGATTCTAATTTCCCCACATACTCTCCAACACTTTATTTTCTTTTGTTGTTGTTGATGTTTCTTAGCCGCTAAGTTGCATCCGATTCTTTGCGACCCCATGGACTACAGTATGCCAGGCTCCCCTGTCCTTCACTATCTTCTGGAGTTTTCTCAGATTCATGTTGAGAAGTCGGTGATACTATCTAACCATCTCATCCTCTGTCTGCATTCTCCTTTTGTCTTCAATCTTTCCTAGCATCAGAGTCTTTTCCAGAGTTTGCCCTTCCCTTCAGGTGGCCAAAACGTTGGAACTTCAGATCCAGCAACAGTCCTTCCAATGAATATTCAGGGTTGATTCCTTTATGATTGATTGATTTGATCTCCTTGCAGTCCAAGGGACTCTCAAAAGTCTTCTCCAGCACCCAAATTCAAAAGCATCAATTCTTCAGTGCTCAACCTTCTTGATGGTCCAACTCTCACAGCTGTACATGACTACCAGACTACTGACTACTTTAGAAAAAATGTATATATACTAGTGGGTTTGCAGTGGTATCTTACTGTGGTTTTGGTTTGCACTTCTTTAATGATGTTAAACATCTCATTCTCCCACTCTTGGTTGTTTTTTCACCTTCATGAGAGCATCCTCTGATGCACAAAATTTTTAAACTTTTGAGGAAGTCTCAGTTCAGTTCAGTCGCTCAGTCGTGTCCGACTCTTTGCGACCCCATGGACTGCAGCATGCCAGGCCTCCCTGTCCAACACCAACTCCCAGCATTTACTCAAACTCACATCCATTGAGTTGGTGATTCCATCCAACCATCTCATCCTCTGTCATCCCCTTCTCCTCCCACCTTCAATCTTTCCCAGCATCAGGGTCTTTTCAAATGAGTCAGTTCTTCGCGTCAGGTCACCAAAGTATTGAAGTTTCAGCTTCAACATCAGTCCTTCCAATGAATATTCAGGACTGATTTCCTTTAGGATGGACTGGTTGGATCTCCTTGCAGTCCAAGGGACTCTCAAGAGTCTTCTCCAACACCACAGTTCAAAAGTATCAATTCTTCGGCACTCAGCTTTCTTTATAGTCCAACTCTCGCATCCATAAATGGCTACTGAAAAAACCATAGCTTTGACTAGATAAAACTTAGTTGGCAAAGTAATGCCTCTGCTTTTTAATATGCTATCTAAGTTGGTCATAACTTTTCTTCCAAGGAGCAAGCGTCTATTCATTTCATGGCTGCAGTCACCATCTGCAGTGATATTGGACCCCCCCCCCAAATAAAGTCTGTCACTGTTTCCACTGTTTCCCCATCTATTTGCCATGAAGTGATGGGACCACACGCCATGACCTTTGTTTTCTGAATGTTGAGTTTTAAGCCAACTTTTTCACTCTCTTCTTTCACTTTCATCAGGAAGCTCTTTAGTTCTTCACTTTCTGCCATAAGGGTGGTGTCATTTGCATATCTGAGGTTACTGATACTTCTCCTGGCAATCTTGATTCCAGCTTGTGCTTCATCCAGCCAGGCATTTCACATGATGTACTCTGCATATAAGTTAAATAAGTAGGGTGACAATATACAGCCTGATGTACTCCTTTCCCAATTTGGAACAAGTCTGTTTCATATCCAGTTCTAACTGTTGCTTCGGACCTGTATACAGATTTCTCAAGAGGCAGGTCAGGTGGTCTGGTATTCCCATCTCTTGAAGAACTTTCCACAGTTTATTGTGATCCACACAGTCAAAGGCTTTGGCATAGTCAATAAAGCAGAAATAGATGTTTTTCTGGAACTCTCTTGTCTTTTCGATGATCCAACAGATGTTGGCAATTTGATCTCTGGTTCCTCTGCCTTTTCTAAATCCAGCTTGAACATCTGGAAGTTCATGGGTCACATACCTTTGAAGCCTGGCTTGGGGAATTTGAGCACTATTTTGCTAGCGTGTGAGATGAGATGAGTGTAATTGTGTGGTAGTTTGAGCATTCCTTGGCATTGCCTTTCTTTAGGATTGGAATGAAAACTGACCTTTTCCAATCCTGTGACCACTGCTGAGTTTTCCAAATTTTCTGGTATATTGAGAGAAGCACTTTCACAGCGTCATGTTTTAGGATTTGAAATAGCTCAACTGGAATTCCATCACCTCCACTAGCTTTGTTCATAGTGATGCTTCCTAAGGCCCACTTGACTGCATTCCAGGATGTCTGGCTCTAGGCGAGTGATCATACCATTGTGATTATCTGGGTTAAGAAGATCTTTTTTGTACAGTTCTTCTGTGTATTCTTGCCACCTCTTCTTAATATCTTCTGCTTCTGTTAGGTCTACATCATTTCTGTCCTTTATTGAGCCCATCTCTGCATGAAATGTTCCCTTGGTAGCTCTAATTTTCTTGAAGAGATTTCTGGTCTTTCCCATTCTATTTATTCCTCTGTTTCTTTGCATTGATCACTGAGGAAGGCTTTCTTATCTCTCCTTGCTGTTCTTTGGAACTCTGCTTTCAGGTGGGAATATCTTTCCTTTTCTCCTTTGCTTTTCACGTCTCTTCTTTTCACAGCTATTTGTAAGGCCTCCTCGGACAAACATTTTGTGTTTTTGCATTTCTTTTTCTTGGGGATGGTCTTGATCCCTGTCTCCTGTAAAATGTCACAAATCTCCATCCATAGTTCAGCAAGCACTCTATCAGATCTAATCCCTTAAATCTATTTCTCACTTCAACTATATAATTGTAAGGGATTTGATTTAGGTCATACCTGAATGGTCTAGTGGTTTTCCCTACTTTCTTCAATTTAAGTCTGAATTTGGCAATAAGGAATTCATGGTCTGAGCCATAGTCAGCCCTCAGTCTTGTTTTTGCTGACTGTATAGAGCTTCTCCATCTTTGGCTGCAAAGAATATAGTCAATCTGATTTCAGTATTGACCATCTGGTGATGTCCATATGTAGTGTCGTCTGTCTCTTGGGTTGTTGGAAGGGGGTGTTTGGTATGACCAGTGCATTCTCTTTGCAGAACTTTGTTAGCCTTTGCCCTGCTTCATTCTGTCCTCCAAGGCCAAATTTGTCTGTTACTCCAGGTATTTCTTGACTTCCTACTTTTGCATTCCAGTCCCCTATAATGAAAAGGACATCTTTTTTGGGTGTTAGTTCTAGAAGGTCTTGTAGGTCTTCATAGAACCATTCAACTTCAGCTTCTTCAGCATTACTGGTCGGGGCATAGATTTGAATTACCGTGATATTGAATGGTTTGCCTTGGAAACAGAGATCATTTTGTCATTTTTGAGATTGCATCCAAGTACTGTATTTTGGACTCTTTTGTTGACTATGATGGTTACTCCATTTCTCCTAAGGGATTCTTGCCCACAGTAGTCATCAGAGTTAATTGTCATCAGAGTTAAATTCACCCATTCCAGTCCATTTTAGTTCGCTGATTCCTAAAATGTCGATGTTTACTCTTGCCATCTCCTGTTTGACCACTTCCAATTTGCCTTGATTCATGGACCTAAAATTCCAGGTTCCTATGAACATTGCTCTTATAGCATTGGACTTTGCTTCCATCACCATCACATCCAGAGCTGGGTGTTGCTTTTGCTTTGGCTCTGTCTCTTCATTCTTTTTGGAGTTGTTTCTCCACTGATCTCCAGTAGCGTATTGGGCACTTGCTGACCTGGGGAAGTCTAGTTAACCTATTTTTTTCTTTTGTTGCTTGTGTTTTGGGTGTCATGTCTAAGAAACCATTGCTAAATCCAAGATTATAAAAATTTACCGTTAGGGACATTTCCTGGCAGTCCAAAGGTTAAGACTTCATGTATCCACTGCAGAGGGTGATGTTCAACCCTGGTTGGGGAAAAAAGCTGCAATCCCACATCCCGCATGCTTCGTGGTTTGACCAAAAATTAATTGAAAGGACTTCCCTGGTGGCCCAGTGCTGCAACTACCAAGCCCAGACACTATGGAACTCCTGCACCACAACTAGAAAGAAGGCCAGGCACTGCAAATGAAAGAGCCTGCATACTGCAATGAAGATGCAGTGCACCAAAAATAAGCAAAGTTTTTTAAAAAAAGAAAAATATGATTTAAAAAAATAAGAAAAATAAAAAGATCCCCTGTACCACAATTAAGACCCGACACAGCCTAATTAATTAATTTCTTCATTTTATTAATATGGTATATTACATTGATTAATTTTCATATTTTGAACCACACTTGTTTTCCTGGGATAAGTATCAGTTGGCTCTTTGAGACAATATAGGGCTAGGGGAAAAAAGAAGGTACTATGGAATTATAGGAAACCATTAATGTGAAAGTTTTGAAAGCTGTAACACATTTTAGAATTTAAGGAATCTTTTCTTTAATTAAAAAAAAGAGGGAAAATTTTTTCTAGTATTCTGTTGAGGAGTTTTAAATCTATATTCATAAGGGATATTGGCTTGTAAATTCTTTCCTTATGATGTCTTTGGCTTTAATATCAAAGTAATACTTGCATAAACTAGGAAACACACGCCTTTATTTTTTTGGAAGAGTTTGAGAAGGATTGGTATTAATTCTTTTTTAAATGTTTGAGAGAATTCACCAGTGAAGGAGTCTGGTCCCATCCTTTTCTTTACTGGACTTTCTTTTTCTGGTTACTGATTTAATCTTTTGTTATAGGCTTATTCCAATTTTTCTTTTCTTCTTGAGTCAGTATTAGTAGTTCGTCTGTACCTAGGAGTTTGTCTTTTTCATCTAGGTAATCTGATTTGTTGATAAATGATTATTCATAGCATTCTGTTATAATCCTTTTTATATCCATAAGGGTGATAGTAATGAACTTCCATTTATTCCTGATTTTAGTAATCTGAGTTTTTTTTCCCCTTGCTCTAACAAAAGTTTCATCAATTTTGTTGCTCTTTTCAAAGAAGTGCTTCTGTTTTCACTGATTCTCTCTGCTGCTTTTCTATTCTGTATTTCCTTTATTTCCACTCTAATCTTTATTATTTTCTTCCCTGGTAGTTCAGCTGGCAAAGAATCGCCCGCAATGCAGGAGACCCCAGTTCGATTCCTGGGTCGGGAAGATCAGCTGGAAAAGGGATAGGCTACCCACTCCAGTATTCTTGGGCTTCCCTTGTGACTCAGCTGGGAAAGAATCCGCCTGCAGTGCAGGAGACCTGGGTTCAATTCCTGGGTTGGCAAGATCCCCTGGAGCAGGGAAAGGCTACCCACTCCAGTATTCTGGCCTGGAGAATTCAGTGCATGGGGGTCACAAAGAGTCGGACACGGCTGAGGGACTTTCACTTTCCTTTTGCTCACTTTGGTGTTGTTTTGTTCTTCCCTTTCTAGTTCCTTAACTTGGAAATTTAGGGCTGGACTTGAGTAAGAGGTATGAGGTTGGAGACTCCACCGCCATCTTGCTGCCAAGAAGGAGCACCAATCTGAGAATATGGTCAAGCCAGGATGGAGACAAGAAAGACACTAGATCTTAAGGACAGAACTTAGCCCCTGAATCATCCACGTCTGAAGCAAGTTCTGTTGCCAGACACTCAGTTACATGATTCAGTAAATTTTCCTTGTGTTCATAAAAAAAATGTTGGAAGTTCAGATCATTGATCTGAAATCTTTCTTCTTTTTAATATAGATGTTTAGAGCTATAACTTTTCCTCTGAGAACTGCTTTTACAGTTTTGCAGTTCTTGTGAGTTTTAGTATGCTGAGTTTTTATTTTCATTTATCCCATATAATTTCCCTTGTGATTTCATTTTTTATCCATTGGGCATTTAAGAAAGGTTTTTTAGTTTGTTTTGTGTTTTGGGGTTTTTCTGTGCTATGCAGCACATGAGACCTTTGATCAGGGATTGAACCCACACCCCCTGCAGTGAAAGTGTGAAGTCTTAACCACTGGACTGCCAGGGTTGCAAAAGATATTGTTTATTAACAATAATTTCCACATATATTCCGCAAAATTTTCAGGTTTCCTTCTTATTAATTTCTAGTTAATTTCATTCTGGTTAGAGAAAATACTTCATATGAGCAGTGTTTTTAAATTTACTGATCCTTGTTTTGTTTTGTAAATATGGTTTCTTTGAGGGAATGTTTCTTGTACACTTGAAAAGAATGTGTATTCTGCTGTCTTGGGGTAGAGTTAGGTCTATTTGGTTTGTAGCATTGTTCAAATCTTCTATTTTCTTGTTTATCTTTTGTATAGTATAGTTGACCCTTGGACAATGCAAGGGTTGGGGCACCAATTCTCCACGCGGTTGAAAATCTGTGTGTAAATTTATAGTTGGGCCTCTGTAAAAGCAGAAACATCACTTTGCTAACGAAGGTCTGCGTAGACAAAGCTATAGTTTTGCCAGTAGTCACGTATGGGTGTAAGAGTTGGACCATAAAGAAGGTGAGTGCTGGGTCTGAGAATTGAGGCTTTCGAACTGTGGTGCTGGAGAGGACTCTTGAGAGTCCCTGGGACTGCAAGGAGATCAAACCAGTACATCCTAAAGGAAATCAACCCTGAATATTCATTGGAAGGACTGATACTGAAGCTGAAACTCCAATATTTGGCCACCTGATGTGAAGAGCAAACTCATTAGAAAAGCCCTTGTGTTGGGAAAGATTGAAGGCAGGGGGAGAAGGTGGTGACAGAAGACGAGATGGCTGGATGGCCTCAATGACTCCATGGACATGAGTTTGAGCAAACTCTGGGAGATAGTGAAGGATAGGGAAGCCTGGTGTGCTGCAGTCCATGGGGTTGCAAAGAGTTGGACGTGACTTCCAACTGAACGACAACAATTATATCCACAGATACAACCAACACATGTTGTGTAGTACCATAGTATGCATTTATAAAAAAAAAAGTCCACACACAGTGGACCCATGCAGTACAAACCCATGTTGTTTATGGATCAACTGTAGTTCTACCCATTATTGAAAGTAAAATATTAAAGTCTTTATTATTGTTGAACTATTTCTCCCTTTAATTCTGTCAAGTTTTGCCTCAGATATTTTGGGGCTTTGAAGTTAAATGAATATATGCTTATAATTATTATATTTTCTTGGTGGATTGAGCCTTCTTTTGTTATATAATGTCTCTCAGAATAATTTTGGCCTTAAAGTCTATTTTTTTCTATTAGTTACAGTCACTTCATCTCTTTTTGGTTGTTGTTGTTAGTCTCCAGAATATATTTTCCTTCCTTTCACTTTCTTTTTTTTTTTTTCATTTATTTTTATTAGTTTGAGGCTAATTACTTTACAGTATTGTAGCGGTTTTTGTCATACATTGACATGAACCAGCCATGGATTTACATGTATTTCACTTTCAACCTACTTGAGTTGATTGAGCTAAAGAATAGGTCTTATAGACAGCGTATTGTTAGATTATATGTGTTTTTATTTAATTAATTTATTTATTTGGCCATACCACACAGCTTGTGGGATTTCAGTTCCGTGACCAGGGATTGAACGTGGACCCTCAGTAGTGAAAGCACGAAGTCTATCCACAGGACCACCAGAAAGCTGTGTGGGCTTTCTCTGGTCACGATGAACAGGGCCACTCTGCTGTGCGTGGACCTCTCATTTCCCTGGCTTCTCTTGTTGCGGAGCACAGGCTATAGGGTGCACAGGCTTTAGTAGTTGTGGAGCACAGGCTTGGCAGTTATGGCACACAGGCTTAGTTGCCCCGAGGCATTTGTGATCTTCCCGGAGTAAGGATCGAACTCATGTCCCTTGCATTAATAGGTGGATTCTTAACCACTGAACCACTAGGGAAGTCCTGGGAACGTGCTCTTAATTCCTGAAGGAGAGTTTCACAAGATACAGAATTCCTCATTAACCTTTTCACCCCTCCTTTCAAAACTTATCCCACTACCTTTGACCTCCAAGCTTCCTGATGAAAAATCAGCTATGAGTCTATTTACCTGCATTTTCTTCATAATTATCCATTTTAATAGTTCATGTAGCAAATATTTATTGGATACCATTTATCTGGTGGTCACTCTACAGAGACTGAGTATATAGCAATGAATAAAACAAGACTCTGGCCTTAAGGAGTTTACATTCTAGAAGGTAGAGAAATAAGCGTCACATAAATATTCATTCCTTTTAACTGCTGTAAAATATTCCATCATAAGACTATAACTCTATAACTAGGATGAAAAATATCCCTCCAGAGATATTGAGTCCTAATCCCAGAAACGTGTAAATGTTATCTTATATGGAAATAGGGTCTTTGCAGATACGATTAAGGTAAGGATTTTGGTATGTGGAGGTTATCAGGATTATCAGAGTGGGCCTTAAATGCAGTCAAATGTGTCCTTCTAAGAGGGAGGAAGAGGGACTTCTCTGGTGATCCAGTGGTTAAGAATCGACCTTGCAATGCAGGTGATGTGGGTTTGATCCCTGGTCGGGAGTCTAAGATCCCATCTGCCTTGGGGCAACTAGAGACACCTCATATGATGCAACTAAGACCCGACACAGCTAAATAAATTAATTAAAAGGGAGGAAGGGGGAATTTGACTTGTGCAGAAGAGGAAAAGGCAATGTGACAATGGAGGCAGAAACTGGAGTGACGCCAACAAGTGCCTGCAGCCACTTCCAGAAGCTGGAAGAAGTAAGGAACAGATTCTCCTCTAGACCCTCCAGAGAGGTACAGGCCTAGCAACATTTTGATTTTGGCCCACTCATGCTAATTTGGGAATTTTGGCCTCCAAAATGGTGAAAAATAAATTTCTGTTGCTTAAAGCCACCTAGTTTGTGGTAATTTGTTACAGTTACCATAGAAACTAATACAGATTTCTGGAACTGAGAGTGGGGTGCTGCTGTAACAGACAACTAAACATGTGGAGATGGCCTTGGAATTGGATAATGGGTAGAGACTGGGAGAATTTTGAGAAGCATGATATAAAAAAGCCTAGATTGCCTTGAACAAACTGTTGGTAGAAAGATGAATGTTTGAGGCTCTGCCAGTGCATGCTAAGTCACTTCACTCATGTCCAACTCTTTGCCATCCCAAGGATTTAGCCCACCAGGCTGCTCTGTCCATGGGATTCTCCAGGCAAGAATACTGGAGTGGGTTGCCATGCTCTCCTCCAGGGGATCTTCCCGACTCAGGGATTGAACCCATGTCTCTTATGTCTCCTGAATTGGCAGGTGGATTCTTTACAAAATGAGGGAAATGTAACTGGAAGCTGAAGGAGAGGTGATTTCTGCTACACTGGAGCAAAAGTCTAGATGAATTGTGTCTTACAGTGGTGGAAAGCAGCACTTTTAAGTGATGAACTTGAATTTTAGCTGAGGCCATCTTGAAGCAAAACTTTAAAGGTGTGGCCTGGTTTCTTTTTGCTGGTTATAGTAAAATGTGACAAGAAAAAGATATTGAGAAGAGAACTGTTCTGCAAAAAAGAACAAGTACGTCATGATTTTGGAAACTTGGAGCCTATCCAGGTTACAAAAAATGCTAAAATTAGGTGATTTCCTGTTAGAAAACTGCTCTAGAGAGCCGGCCATAGATATGGTTGGACAGTCTTCTGCTAGTGTTGAGAATATTAGGTTTATGACCCATGGATCCTCTCAATAATCTCAGCAGAAGTCAGAAATAAGAGATGATATTTTCCAGGAAAGATCTGTGGGGGACTCTTATTTAATGATGTGAGTCTCTGTGACATACAAAGGAGACACACGAGTCCTTGAAGAATGTTATATGAGCAGAAATGCTGCCAGCTTGAACTGGAAGGAACAATGAAATAAAGGAAGGTTGTTGTACTCCCAAAATTCTACTGGCAGGAAATAGGTTTACAAGACTACTCAGCTTCAGCCATGCACTTACCATTAAGAAAAAGGAAGAATGACTCAAAAAGAAGAGCCTCAGGCTCAGAAATCTGAGCCAAGGATGTCCTAGGCCTTGGGAAAAATGAAAGAAATTTGCTCTTTGTCTCTTCCATTTCCTCTCTTTTGTAATAGGAATGCCTATAGCTGTTATACTGTGCCTGTCCACTACTGTATTTTGGAAACAGACAACTTATTTCTACTTTCATATTTTCAGAGACAGAGAGAAATTTTCTCCCCACAATAGATCATACTCAAGAGACTCGCCTATGCCTGGTTTAGATGATGAGATTAGGGATTTTGAACTGATTATATGTCAAGAATTTGGACTTGAGTTGATATTTTGATGGGTTAAGACTTTTGAAGATGTTGAGATGGGGTAAATGTATTTTGCTTGTGTAAAACAAGAATCTTTTGGGGCCAGAGGGCAGATTCTGCAAGGGTCATAAATGCCTCTCTTTCCCCAAAGATTCTAACTCCTGAGACCTATTAGTGTTACATTATGTGAAGTAACATATAAGGAGTCTTTACAAATGTGATTCAGTTAAGGATCTTGAGAGCTGAAGATTATCTTGGGTTATCAAGGTGAGCTCTAGATGCAATCATGCGTGTCATAAGAGGGATGAAGAAGGAGACTTGACACAGACAAGGGAAGGCAACAAGAAGATGATGGAGAAATGGTGAGGTCACAGGAGAAGAAATGCCAGCCACGCCCATAAACTTTCAAATTGTGGAGCTGAAGAAAACTCTTGTGAGTCCCTTGGACAGCAAGGAGATCAAACCAGCCAACCCTAAAGGAAATCAACACTGAATATTCATTGGAAAGGCTGATGCTGAAGCTGAAACTCCAATACTTTTGCCACCTGATGCGAAGAGCAGACTCATTGGAAAAGACCCTGATGCTGGGAAAGATGGAGGGCAGGAGAAGAAGAGGGCAACAGAGGATGAGATGGTTGAATGGCATCACCGACTCAATGGACATGAGTCTGAGCAAACTCCAGGAGATAGTGAAGGACAGAGGAGCCTGGTGTGCTGCAATCCATGGGGTCGCAAAGAGTTGGACATGGCTGAGCAACTGAACAACAGCAGCCATAAGCCAGAAGAAGCAAGGAACAACCTCCTACAACCTCCAGAGGAAGCACAGACCTACTGACACCTTGGTTTTGGTCCAGAGATACTAATTTTGGGCTTCCTGCATCCAGAATGATGGAAGAACAAATTTCTGTTATTTTAAGTCTCTGTAGCTTGTTATAGTTGCTATAGGATGCTAATATGATAACACAGTGTGTTTATCCAGTCTCTGTTCATTGGGCATTTGAATTGCTATTATGAACAATCTTGTATTGATATATGTTTCCTGGTGCAAATGTGTTTTAGTTGTACCAGTTTACACTCCTATAAACACTATAGTTTCTGTGGATTCGCATTTTGTGTTTCATTTGGTATAATTAGATTTCTTCATTGTTACCAATCCTATTGAGTATAAGGTAGGGCTTCGTTGTGATTTTATTTGAATTTCCCTGATTACTGATGATTTGGCGTGAGCATCTTTTCAAAGTCTTATTGGCCACTTGTAGTGCCTCTTCCTTGAAATGCACGTTCATGTCTTTCCTATTTTTCTAATAAATGATTTTATGTATTTTATGGCTTGTCTTTTTACTAGCTGTTACTTCTGGAATTTGTATATTTTCATATTGCCAAATAACATGTGTATACTGACAGCTTTTTATTAACTGTTTAATCGTTTGACTTCTTATTTAAAAGTGTTTAGTGTGTACCTGCTTAGTTGTATCTGACTCTTTGCAGCCCCATGGACTGTAGACCGCCAGGCTGCTCCGTCCATGGGATTCTCCAGGAAGGAACACTGAAGTAGGTTGACATTTCCTCTTCCAGGGGATCTTCCCGACCCAGGATGGAAACCACATCTCCTGCACCTCCTATATTGGCAGGCGGATTCTTTACCACTAAGCCACCCGGGAAGCCCCCTTATTTCATAGAGGAGAATTTAATTCTTTGATATCACCATGGGTTAAAAAAATAGTATTTAGATGAAGATTTGGCATTAATATTTTTATGCCTACTCAAATATTATTCATAGCTGAGCACTAAAACAATTATATTTAGTGCTGTTAGTTTTCCCTAAAGTTAGTAATTGTCATTTAAAAATTTTTTTCAGATTTCTTTGTACCTATTGCTAATTCTTCCTACACCTTTCAGTATTTTCAATCACATCAGTTAATCTATCCATTCCAAAGATTTTTCCCTGGAGACATTATTCCTCCTGACCGTTTTTCACCTCTTCCTAGGCTGGTTACTTTCCATATTGCTGCATAGCCATTGTCCTGGGACTTTGCTGTTGTCCTTGGAATAATCTTACTCATTCTCCTGGTTGGAGTCCTTGTTTTCCTGCATCCTTTGTATTTCGTTCTTATGGTTTTACTCTTCTGTTTTAATGGCACATACCCTGTAATAGTTCTTGCGTTCAAAAGTGATGGGACAGTGGCAGAAGGCATGGTAATAACTACTTTTAACATACCAGTTTGGGATCTTCTCTCTTCACGTTTGGTCTGATTGTCATCTTTGCTGTCACAAGATTCCAGCATCTGTCCTCAAGATCACCTGAAGACTCTCTTCCCTTCAGTCCTGTGTTGGCTTTCCAGTCTCCTGACCTATAGGATTTTTTTCTTAGTTTCCCCCTCATTTTATTGGAGTGCATCCTTCAGTGGTTCTTCTCTTTTTAAAAAATATTTATCTATTTGGCTGTGCTGGGTCTTGCAGCACACAAGATGTTCTACCTTTGTTGCAATATGTGGGCTCAGTCCCCTGATCAGGGATTGAACCTGGGCCCCCTGCATTGGGAGTGTGGAGTGTTAGCCACTGGACCGCCAGGGAAGTCCCCTTCAGTGGTTCTTGAGAAAGAGTACGTGAAAGTTAAATTTTTTGAGACCTTGTATATGCGGAATGATAATTTAGTTGGCATAGAATTCTAAGTTGGAAATAATATTAATTCAGACTTTTGAGGGCGTCCCTGGTGGCTCAGATGATAAAGAATCGGCCTGCAATGTGGGAGACCTGGGTTCAATTCCTGGGTTGGGAAGATCCCCTGGAAGAGGGAATGACAACCCATTCCAATATTCGTGCCTGGAGAATCCCCATGGACAGAGGAACCTGGCAGGCTACAGTCTGTAGGTTTGCAAAGAGTTGGACACAACTGAGCAACTGAGCACACATAGACTTTTGAAGGCGTTTTTCTCCCTTGTTTTCTTGCTTCTGGTATTGCTATTGAGAAGTCAAAATCCATTCTGATTCTAGGTTCTTTGTTGTGATTATTTTTGTGTTTCTGGAAATTTGTAAGATTTTCTTTTTGTCCTCAGTTTCCTGAAAATGTACACTGATGTATCTTAGTATTTTCATGGACTCTACTAGGCACCGTGTGGGCCTTTTTGAAAAATCATATACTTCAGTTTGGGAAATGATTTTAAATTATTCAATTCATTCTTTATCCCCATTTTCTTCTATTCTCTCTTTTTGGAATCCTCATAATGCAGATGTTGAGCTTCCTAAATTTCTCCCTGAATTTTCTAATATTTTTAACTTCTTTATTTTGGGAGGTGGGGTATTCCCTCAACCCTTCTTCAGAATTTTTAATTTCTGCCATCACATTTTTAAAACACTATTAATTTCCAAGATTTCTTTTGTTCTGTCAATGTTCATTTCTATAAATTCAAGTTCTTATCTCATGAATGCAATACCTTTTTCTTTCTCTGAGGGGTAGTAAAGAAGGGTTTTGCTTTTTGTATTTTTGTTTGTTTGTTTTGTTTTCCTTCTCAGAGTCTCTGTTTCTTGCAAGTGCTTTCTTTTTGCTTACTGGGTTTGATTTCCTTCATGTTGGAGGTTCTCCTTCATTGCCTAAGTGTTCTTGGCTGTCTGCTCATTATTAAGAATGAGAGCTTAAAAATTGATAGGAAGCTCTAAGCATGTTGGCTTTGACCTTCCCAGTATGGTGTTCTGATGGGGCATTTCGTGGATAACACTAATCTTAGGGTCTTTAGTCCTCTTTTAGGTTGGCCTGAGCTCCCAGGGAAGGCTCATCCAACCTGCTGCCTGGAGGGTAAAAATCTGACTGCCACGGTTCTGACTGCCAGGTAAGGGAAGAGGATTGGGGAGGTGGGGGGTGGGGTGTCAATTTTCAACTTGTATGCAGTCACTTAATCCCATTAGTCAGTTACTCATGCAATGTCTCTGTTTTATCATCTCTAGAAAACAAATTTCCAGTCTTAGCTAGACTTAGAAAGGGGAATTTGCTCAGTGGCATGAAGTAAGGGAGGGGATACAGTCACCTAATTGCTTTTCAATCAGCTTTGATCTAGAGCTTCATGTTTTAGCCTTTACTACCAATGCTAGGGGGCTTCCCAGGTGGCACTAGTGGTAAAGAACCTACCTGCCAATGCAGGAGATGTTTAAGAGACACAGGTTCAATTCCTGTGTGGGGAAGATCCCCTGGAGGAGGGCATGACAACCCACTCCAGTATTCTTGCCTGGAGAATCCCATGGACAGAGGAGCCTGGTGGGCTATAGTTCATAGGGTTGGAAACAGTCAGACACGACTAAAGCGACTTAGTATGCACACACGCATATATATCTATATCTAGACTTCCTCTGGTCATTCAAAAATCTGTTTAGTTCTCTTTGATGATCTCTTGCTGTTTATCTAAAGTTCATACACAACCTTTCTATACTGTATGTAAGACCTGAATATCTGGAGTTCCATAGCATCTAACTCTGTTGCGCTGTTTCTTCTGATTCTCACTCTTAGCGCTAGCCTCCTTCTGTGCTGGTGATCGCTGATCCTGAGCTCATTGCTTGATATTAACCAATGGATCCTTCATACTTAAAACTGGACACTTTCCTCCAAAGGGGATTTGCGTCTGCTTCTGCCAGGAGCCAGAGGGTGCCACCAACTTCAGTCCTCCTTGTCTGAGATCCAGCTCCCCTACCTCTCCCTAGCTTCCTTACTCTAACTTTCCTTTGGGGTCAGGGAGTGGATTTTGGAGATCTTGGAAGACAACAGGGCCTCGAGGAATCATGGCATCTCTTTGCAGGATATTCTTCTTCTATAGCAAGAAAGTTCCTCACTGCTCTCAGTCTACCATATGAGGAGAAGCAGAAATGCTCCTATCCATTCCACACACATCCATTGTAGATCTGATCATGTCACCCTCCTGCATAAACCCTTCGATGACTCCCTTTTTTTCCTGAAGTATAAACTTGAACTCCTTAGGAATTCCTTGGTGGTCTAGTGGTTAGGATTCAGTGCTTTCACTGCCAGGGCCTGGGTTCGACCCTTGGTCAGGGAACTAAAATCCCACAGGCTCCTAGGTGAGGTCAACTGAAAAAAAAACCACACATAAAGTTTGAACTTCTTGCCCAGCTTACAAGGCCCTATGTGATCTGGCCTCTGACTCCCTTACCAGATTCATCTCTTTTAATAGCCCTCACTCCCATTCGCAAACTCTTTCCCAGGCCCCAAGTCTAGGAGTTCCTCAATGTACTTCCCATCCTTGTACCTGTCACATAGTGTCTAAAAAGCTTAGAGATCTGAATTGCCCTACACACCCTCCCCAGACTGTATACTCCCCATGAGTGCATAAACTTTATATATCCACTAATATCTCCCCAGTACCCAGCACAAATACTTATTAAATATTTGTTGAATGAATGAACACATTTACTGGGTTCCCAGTGTTTTTCTTTACTTTTTTTTTTTTTTGATGTAAACAGTTTTTAAACTTTAAAAAAATTTATTTGTTTTTGGCTGCACTGGGTCTCCATTGCTTTGTGAGAGCTTTCTCCGTTGAGGCGAGTGGGGGCTGTTCTTCGCTGCCGCGCTGGGGCTTCTGGTTGCAGTGGCTTCTCTTGCTGTGGATCACAGGCTCTGGAGTGCGTGGGTTTCAGTAGTTGTGGCACACGGGCTTACTTGCGGACAGTCTTTAAAGTCCTTATGGAATTTGCTACAATATTGCTTCTGTTTTACATTTTGTTTTGGTTTGGTTTTTTGGTTACAAGGCATATGGGCTCTTAGATCCCAACAGTGGAGCCGGTGCCCAATACGTGGGGAGCTCAGAGTCTTAACCACCAGGGAAGTCTCAGATCATGAGCTTTTGGAATCAGACAAATTTGGATGAAAACCCTAGCTCCTCCCCTTGTTCACGATGGCCCAACCCTTTAACCTTTCCAGCTCTCAGTTCTTCATCTTTAAAATGTGAAACTTGCTCAGTCACATGCAACTCTTTGCAACCCCATGGACTGTAGCCCGCCAGGCTCCTCTGTCCAAGGGATTTCCCAGGCAAGAATACTGGAATGAGTTGCCATTCCCTTCTCCAGCAGATCTTCCAGACCCAAGGATCAAACCCGTGTCTCAATGCAGTTTCCTGCATTGATTGCATGTGGATTCTTTACCACTGAGCCAGTGGGGAAGCCCTCAAAGTTTGACGGGTTTTAATTCCATTAGGTAGCCTGAGCTTTCCTGCTTTGGAGCATGGAGTGGGCAAACAGGTTCCACCTCAAGTAATCCAGCTCAGGCCTCCAGGCACCTTGGTGGGACTTGTGAATTTCAGTAGTTTTATCCCTGGGAAATATTTAAGTCTCCAAAGAGACCCCCCCCTCCCCCAGTGTGCTCTGCCCCTTACCATCAGCACCTGGGATGATGCTGGGTCCAGCAGAGCAAGGGCAATCCTCCCAATTTTAAGGTGGGTAAACTGAGGCTCCGACTATCTTCCAGACAGTTGGGTCTAGAACTTGTGTGTCTTCTCAAGGGGCTCTGGGAGGCCTGGGCAGCTGCAGTGGGAGACCTGGGGGGAGCTCCACCCCCAGAGCAGGAGGCGGCACAGGAGCCCTGGCTCTCAAGGCCTCCGCTCCTTGTTCACAAGTGGTTACCGCCACTCTCTGCTGGTGGGGGGCTCAGTGTCCGTGTATTCTTCGTGACCCTACAGGACTGTGCTCAAGTAGCTTGTTTTGCCTGTGTTGTTTGGGGAGAGCAAGGATGACAATGCACTGGCTGGGGTGGGTGTGTGTGTTGGAGGTTGGGGGTGAGGATGAGGATAATCTGGACAGTGAGAAGGGCAAGCTTGGGGTCAGGAGCCCTGGGTTCCAGCCCAGTTCTATACCCAGCATGTTGAGTCCCTTGGGACGAGCGCCTCCCCCTCTGGGCCCCAACTGCTCTGTTAAGTGTGATGGTGGATGGACTGACCGTGGTCATGAGATCAAAACGCTGTCCCGGCCCGGCCACTCCTTGAGCCCAAACTGTCCCCTGAGCCTGACTTCACCCGACTGGCCCCAGCAAACCTCTGACACCATTCTGCTGCCTCCACCCTCTGTCCTGTCCTTCCCCCAGGGGCCTGACTCCAGCTCCCCACCACACAGGGGGCTGGGCGGGCAGCGGTATTGGTCAGGCCTGGGCAGGGGGCCTCCAAGCCCACAAATGACCTCTTGAGCCTCTTTCTGGAGCCAACATCCTCTCTGTCCCCTCCTCTTGAAATCTGAGCTCAGGGATCCAGGGAGGACTCTCCCTGCCAAATATTCCATCCAGTTGTCCAAACACTCTGCACAGCTGGTGGAGGGAGGGGCCAGAGCCCGGCTCTCACCCTCGGGCTGTGGTTTTCATGGAAATGGCTGCATCCTCACTCGGAGGGCCCGCCCATGGGTTGCTTTAAGGGGGTTCGTGGGGCCAGGAGGATCAAGAGCCCCCAACACACCCTCCTGCTAAACTGGAAGGAAGAAGTCAGGCAGTGGTCTTCCCCTGGTGGGGAGGATCCAGGTGTGTGTGGCCGCCTCACCCCGGGAGGTGGCAGCGGGCGCTGGCAGCCTCGTGAGCATCCCCTCGTGACTGGGCTCGGCGCGGTGGCCGGGGGAAGGGCAGGCGGTAACGACACAGAGAGAGCAGCCCAAGAGTTGACTTAGGACAACAGCTTTTCCGGGCAAGCAGCCCCAGACCTGGCTGCCTCGTGGGTCTGACCCACCAGTGACCCGGGACGAGTCTCCAAGCCTCAGTCTCCTCACCTGCAACAGGAAGGGCTTTGGGGCTGCTCCTGCCTCTGATTTTCCTAAGTCACGGCCAAGGACAAGGTCCTCATAGCTGCCCCCTGCAGTGCCAGCTGTGCCTAAAAGTCCAGGAAGTGGCAGACTTTTGTCGACAATCCTCAGAACAGCTCTGACTGTTTCCCCTCAGAGAGGATGGCTAGGACTTGGCAGAGCGGGACCATCGCCTATGTACTCTGTCACCAGCCAGGCTCAGACCCTTGTCTCCTGCCATGTCAGGGTGATGGAGAGGCAACCCCCTCCCCTTCCTTCACACATCCTGTTTTTCATTAATTGTTTCCAGGTGGGCCCAGAGGTTGCCCTGCAGAGGAAGGTGGAGGCACGGGAGAATTTAGCAGGGGGATCAGTGAGGAGCAAAAACAGGAAGGGGTTGGGAGCAGGCCATGGAAAATTCATTGCCAGGAAAGAAAGGCCAGCATCTGGTTTGCATTAAGCTGAGAGAGCTTCGAAGGCCAGAGCCTGAGGGGGAGATATTGTTATCCATCCACAGGGCAGGCGGGGTGTGACTGCTAGTCAGGAACTGGCAGCTTCTCCCCGCAGGAACTCAGGGGCTAACAGGAAAGAAGAGGGAAAGCAAGGAAGAAGACAACAGGAAACTCAGTCTCCACTGTGGCTGACATCTCATGAATGTTATCTTCTGTTTTTTGGCTGCACCATACAGCATGCGGTATCTTAGTTCTCCCACCAGGGATTGAACCCACACCCCCTGTAGTGGAAGCTTGATGTCTTAGCCTCTGGACCACCAGGGAAGTTATCTGAACGTTATCTTCTTTGATATTCACAACTTCACAGGGGAGAGTTGTCCCCATTTTATAGCTGTGAGAACTGAGTCCCAGACAGGTTAAGTGACTTGCCCAAGGTCACACAGCCAGGGAATGGCAAAACTCCAGATTAGAATTCAGGCCAAATGAGATAAGATGGAACATTCAAACCATCACAAGGGTGGATTGAGGCTGACTATGCGCCACGCAAGGGGCCACTGAGGATTTGGTGATGAGTGCAGGCCAGCCTCTGCCCACGGGTTCACTCCGTTTGTATAGGGGCGTCTGATGGTGCTATGGGACACTCATCATGACACAAGGTGGACCATGTGTCTGAGGGCTCCAGTCCAGTGCCCGCAGAGGAAAAAGCAATCCAGAGGGGAAGGTTTCCTGGAGGAGGGGATATGAGCAAAAGAAAGAAGCTTATCAGAGAGGGCTGTGATGGAGTGGAGGCTGCAGAGAAGGGGATACTGTGAGGATAGTGGGAAGGAGGGGCGTACAGGTCATGTCTAGGTAATAACAGCTAGCCTGGTGTGGCTTAGAGAGTGAGGGTTCATTTCATAGATTGGGAAACAGAAGCATGGTGAGCCTAAAGTGCCCAAATGTCTGGAAGTGGTTGAATCCAGCCTGTCTGACTCCAGGTCTGTGTTCCTCCTAACTGCTACACTGACTGGTCCCTTTCGATGGTAGTTAAATCTGTTTACAATGCAGATGACACCACCCTTATGGCTGAAACTGAAGAAGAACTAAAGAGCCTCTTGATGAAAGTAAAAAGTTGGCTAAAAACTCAACATTCAAAAAATGAAGATCATGGCATCAGGTCTCATCACTTCATGGCAAATAGATGGGGAAACAATGGAAACAGTGACAGACTTTATTTTTTAGGGCCCCCAAATCACTGCAGATGGCGAATGCCACCATGAAATGAAAAGACGCTTGCTCCTTGAAAGAAAAGCCATGACCAACCTAGACACCATATTAAAAATCAGAGGCATTACGTTGTTAACAAAGAGCCGTCTAGTCAAAGCTATGTTTTTTCCAGTAGTCAGGTATGGATGTGAGAATTGGACTATGAAGAAAGCTGAGCACTGAAAAATTGATGTTTCTGAACTGTGGTGTTGGAGAAGGCTCTTGAGAGTCCCTTGGACTGCAAGGAGATCCAACCAGTCCATCCTAAAGGAGATCAGTCCTGAACATTCATTGGAAGGACTGATGCTGAGGCTGAAACTCCAATACTTTGGCCACCTGATGTGAAGAACTGACTCATTGGAAAAGACCCTGATGCTGGGAAAGATTGAAGGCAGGAGGAGAAGGGGCTACAGAGGATGAGATGGTTGGATGGCATTACCGACTCAATGGACATGAGTTTGAGCAAGCTCCGGGAGAGAGTGAAGGACAGGGAGGCCTGGTGTGCTGCAGTCCATGGTGTCGCAAAGAGTTAGACACGACTGAGCGACTGAACTGAACTGAACGCAGTAAACCTGGGTTCGATCCCTGGGTTGGGAAGATCCCCTGGAGAAGGGAATGGCAACCCACTCCAGTATTCTCGCCTGGAATATCCCATGGACTTAGGAGCCTGACGGGCAGCAGTCCATGGGTCACGACTGAGTGACTAACACACAAAAGTTTTAAGGGGATATTGAGGGCAGGGACCACAGGAAGGCCGGGGTGGCGGTGTTACATGAGGCCACAGAGCCAGCCAGTGACAGGGCCAGGGCTGGACAGGCTCTTTCCATCTTGCCAACCTGGGCAGGGAGGGGACAGACTGCCCCAGCCATGGGCCTTGGAAAAGCCGGGGGCCGTGGGCACGCTAGAGCGAGGTTCCCGCCTCCCTTTGAGGTATCTAACCTTCCCTGGGAGGAGAGCCCGGCATCGTCCGCTGCCCGCTGAGCCATGGGAGTTAATAATTACTGGGTTTAAGGAGATAGAGGCCTGTCGGAGAGGCACCTCCCTCACAGGCCGCTGCTCCTCAGAGATAGCAAAGGTTACTGTGAGCCTCAGCCTGGGGGTGGGGAGAAGGCTCCTGCCACCTCCCTGCCCGGCCGACTCCAGAGGGACCCTGGGTCTGGCCCTCCAGCCATGGACCCCGCAGAGAAGCCTGCTGAGTGCCCGGCCCGAGGAAATTGTCCTGTGTTCCTGGCAGTGAGCTCAGGGACTGTCCGCTACGCTCCATCAGGTCTGGGCCCTGAACTCGAGGGGAACTTAGGAGATCGGCCTTGGGACACAGACAGGTGAGCTAGTGACCTGGGGAAGTGGGAATCTCGCCACTCAGCAGAGGCCTTGGGGGAGGGGGAGAGGCGGGGCTCCACACAGGGGCTGCTGCTGCTAAGTCGCTTCAGTCGTGTCTGACTCTTTGTGAGCCCGCCAGCCTCCTCTGTCCGTGGGATTCTCTAGGCAAGAATACCGGAGTGGGTTGCCACGCCCTCCTCCAGGGGATCTTCCCGACCCAGGGATTGAACTCTTAACGTCTCCTGCATTGGCAGGCGGGATCTTTACCACTAGTGCCTCCTGGCAAGCATAGAACTAGGAGGAATTTCAGGAGCCTTCTACAAGGTCAGCCACCAGGGAGGGCCCTGATTTGTGTCCTCTGACTTGTGGTACAGATGTAGCATCTGAGGCTCAGAGAGGGCAAGACACCCATCTTCGGTCACACAGTGAACTGAAGTCTAGATCCAGGGCCTACGTCATCCCGGCAAGTCTCTCCCGGATGGGGTCTGTGGCCAGGGCTGCCAGGCTGCGGATGGCAGGGGTGAGAGGGGGCGTTTGGGGGAAGGCAGTGACTTGGGGGGCAGAGGACACACCTTTTATATTCCCTCTCCACTGGCTGCCAGGCATCTAATGGGCTCCCCTCATTGCCCGATAGCATGGAGCTGCTGCTTCCAGAGAGCCCTCTGGTTTCTGGACTGTCTTTTCAGGAAACTGGCATAAGGGGCCATAGCCCTTCCTTCCCTGGCTGTGTGACATCCAGAAGGTTCCTTAATTTCTCTGAGCCCATGGTTTTCAACCAAGGAACATTCATTGGAGGAGCTAGTGAGGCCTTGGGAGTCCTAAGCAGCTGCATAGATCATGGGGTATTTTTGGCTGGTAATTAGGGTGGTGACAGTGACGCCTCACTTGTCCTTCAAAACCTCGCTCAAGGGTCTCCCCAGCTGAAGACTCTCTCCCTGGGGCTGTAGCCCTGGGCTGACAGCCCCTCCACCCGTTATCTCCCACAAGTCTGGGTTACCACGACTTGGACCAGGTCTTATCTCCTGCCGGGGCTTGTGAAGACCTGGAGGGTGAGCTCCCTGTCCAGAGCTCCTTCTGTGTCCTTCTTCCCGCTCCCCTGAAGAGTGAGCAGAGCAAGGTCCAGGAGGACAGCAGTTGCTCAAGACTTATTTGGTGAAGGATTTGTCAACAAACATAATGACAGATGCTTTGGGTGAGACCCTGGGCTGGACTGCGGTGGGTGGAGAAACACAGACCCAAGGAGGAGCTGGTCGCTGCCCTTGGGAAACCACAGTTGTGGAAATGAATGCCCTACAGAGTGAAGGAGAGAGATCTGGGCAGAATGAAAAAGTCACAGAGGACTGCACAAGTCAGGTTCACTGCACAAGGTGCCAGGGGGCATGAGAGCAAGGCATCGAGTCTGGCTTGCCCTCCACTCACCAAGTCCTGTTCCTGTTCCTTCCTAGTCCTGCCCGCCTAGGAAAGGAAGACTGTTCTCTCTCTCTCTTTTTTCATTTTGGCCTGACCAGACAACATGTAGGATTCTAGTTCCCTGACCAGGGATGGAACCCATGCACCCTGCAGCGGAAGTGCAGATTCTTAACCACTGGATCCATTGTTCCAGTAGACTGTTGTTCTCTATTTTGAACTAAGACACTATCCACTTTGCAAGGTGTGCCTTGGGAGTGCAGGTCCCCACTGTCTATCTTGCCACAATACTGAGGACATGTATACTGAGGACTGTCTTCCTCCTCGCCCCAGGAGGACAGAGCCTGGGTTTATGCAGTTTCCTTTTCGCTCCCCAGCTCTCATATGGCCCATAGTTTGTGTTCAGAAGGGGTGGCTGAATGCATTGTTGTTGTTCAGTCGCAAAGTTGTGCCCAACTCTTTGCGACTCCATGAACTGCAGCACATCAGGTCTCCCTGTCCATCACCTACTCCCAGAGTTTACTCAAACTCATGTCCATTGAGTCAGTGATGGCATCCAACCATCTCATCCTTTGTTGCCCACTTCTCCTCTTGCCCTCAATCTATCCCAGCATCAGGGTCTTTTCCACTGAGTCCAATGAGTTGAATGCATGCATGAACAACATGTGTCCCCAGAGGAAGACCCAACAAAACTCAAGCCTGGGGCCCCAGCCCTAGCTCTGGGTCTAAGGGTAGTGCCCCAAGTTCTAGCAATATGAAAGAGAAATAGCTCCCCCCCAGTCTCCCAGGCCTCCTCTAGACAAGGAGGGTGGGAGCCACGGTCCCTGGCACAAGAAGTGGGGTTATGCTCTCAAGGAATCAGCCCCAGGCTGGAGTCGAGGCCGATGATCAGGGCTCCAGATAAGTGACAAAGGGACAGAGGGGTTGAGGGACAGGCTAGACCAATGTTTAGGGAATTTGCAGATGAGGGACCTGACAGGTGTATGTGTTGGGGGAGGGGTGGGTGGGTCCTATTCCCCCAGAAAGTAGGTGGTGGGCAGAGGCAGGGGTGGGCAGAATCTGTTCAGAACAAAAAGGGAGGCCCCCTAGTTTGGGGGTGGGGGGAGGTGGCTGGAGACTTGGGCCAAAGGTGAGGCCTCCCTCAGAAGAAGCACTTAATAGGAGGGAGAAAACTGGTTTTGGGGTGAGCCCCCCTTCTCACCAGGAAGGATGTTGCTGCAGAGCCAGGAGCCCAGGGAAGGAGTGATGGCCAGAGGGCCGGGTGAGAGGGAGGGGGAGGGAGGGCGTCCTCTAAGAATCCGCGAGCTGAAAGCTTGGAGCCATGGTAGGTGCTTGAGCAAGGGTGGTCTTGCGAGGGTGCTGCGGGGCGCTGGGCGGAGCGGAGTCAGCTGGGAGCATCCGAGAGCCGCGCGGGCCGCGGGGTGCTGGGGATCGGCTCCTCCCCGCCTCGGGCGGTCGCACGGTCAGTCCCGGGCGGGCGGCCGGAGCCGGGCTAGGCCGGGAGCGCGCGCGAGTTCTCCGCATCGGCCGCCGGAGGGGCGGGGCCGGGCACGTGTCCTCGGGCCACCCCTCTGCCACGTGACCGCCGAGGGCAGGGTCGCGGCGGGACCCGGGGCCCGGGCCGCGCAGACCCACAGGCAGCGGGCAGCAGTGACAGGCGGTGGGGCAGCCCGGCGGCCCCGGGCGGAGTCGGCGGCGGGCGGGGACGGCGCGAGGAGCTAGCGGAGATCGCCGCGGCGGCGCAGGGAACCTACGCCCGGCGGGCCCCCAGGCGCCGGGATGTGGAGCGGGTAGGTCCCCGCTGGGTTGGGCCGCGGCTGCCTCCGGGGGTGGGACAGTAGGCGAGGGGGGGGGGGCGTCCCTGCCGTGTGTGCACCCTGACCGGGAGGTGCTCCACGCCCCCATACCTGCCCGCGACTGGGGGTGGAAGGACACCCGGCCCAGAGCGATCAAGGGGTTTCTCTGCGGGGCAGGGAGTGTGAAGGGTGGGCTGCAGACCGTCCTGAAGTGATGGCACCAACTCCTCAGAGCTAGTTGGGAGCGCAAGTGAGATTGGGGGAAGGGAGTGGGCGGCGGAATGCAAGCCGGAGTAAGCCTGGGAAAAGACCTAGAGGAAGGACGCCTCCACCCCCGCCCCCCCCGCCCAGGCTGGGTGAACCCTTGAAACACAGTGCATTTGGGAAAAGGGGGACTGGGTCTGTGTTAAGTTGGCTTGCAAGCTGGTGAACCTCCGTCTGGGGCTCCTGAAGCGTCTGGGCTCAGAGGTGTGGGTTGGGACCTGCCTGCAGGCTGGCAGCCGGCAGCACGGACTCTGGGCCCTGGGTAGTGGCTCTGGTACCCATATCTGTTCACTGATGCTCAAGGGTCCCTGGGTGACCTGATGTGGGATCCCTTCCCTGTATGTGCAGAAAGACTGCATGGTCTTCTCACCAAGTGGGGTAAACACTTCTTCCTCATGAGCCTGGAGAGACCAGGTCTTGGCGGAGATGTGGCCAGAGGTGGTGGGGGTGAGGGGCTGGTATTCCTGGGTGGAACCAGCCAGATGGGTGGTCCCAGGACAGGGCTCCTCCCAGTCGCAGCTGGGGAGTGAGGGAAGCCCCAGAGGAGAGGCTGGCGGGCTGGGAGTTTGATGTAGGCTGGATCCACTTTACTCCATGGTACCTAGCAAAGCTGGAGCTGAGATGCTAGGGGAGGAATGGGGGGAGGGGGGAGTTATCTCCAGAAAGCGGCTCTGAGAGAATGGGCTCCTGTAGGGGTGAGGTGTGGAGAGGCGTGAGAACTTTTAAAAGGGAGAGAGTTAGGCAGAGCGTGGATTCTTTTGGAATTGCGCCCTGGGGGAAGGAGACTGAGCTCAGGGAGAAGGAGGTTGAGGTGGGCTGCTGACAGTTGGAGAGGTTAGGGTGAGCCTGCCGGGGGTTAACCGTGTTTGAGGAGCCTGGGTGGAGGGAGCTCGTGACTCCTTGCGTTGGGTGCACCCAGGCACACACATAGCCACCGAGGAGTTGTGTGATCCTGAGGATATGGCCTCGCTTCTCTGAGCCTCTAGGTTGTGTGGTGGGACTGATCCAGGCCCAGAGTGTGTCCTTTCCCGCAGGCATCCAGGCTGGGCCTGCCAAACAAGTCTGGGATCTCTCAGTAGATGGATGCTCATTTTAAAGACAGAATCAGAGTCCCAGGACCCTCTGGATGGACCAGGCTTTTCCAGCTGATCCTCACTTGATGCTCAGTGTGGCTCACTTGGATTCCCCAGGGCTTAGCTGAATGCAGAGCACATACTAGGTGCTTCATAGATGCAGACGGAAAGCATGAGACAGAATGAGGCATTTGGGGATCGAGAGGCAGAGTTTGGGGGTTACCATGAGCACTGCCTTCTCATGGACCCTTCACTCGGGTATTGAAGGCAAGGACTGAAGGATCAGGAGTCAAGCTACTAGCACCCACTGGGGGCCTGCTGTCCTGGGAGATCACAGACCCCAGCAGCAGCGGGGAGGGATACTACTTGGACCATGCTTGCCCAGGTAACTGATTGAGCTGCTGTGACAATTCTGGGCAAGTCCCTACCTGGGATCCTTCCTCCTAGACTAGGTGGGGTGGTGAGGAGTCGATGACCCTGGCTAAGCCACTGATGTCTCTGGGGCTTGGCTTCCCCAATCTTGAAGACAACTGAGATGCATGTCTTGGGTGACTGCTCTGTTAATGGCTTGGTCATTGTGCCAGTTCACCTTCTTGACCCTGGACCATGGACCGCTCCTCCAGGGTGGGTGGCAGTGACCGGACTCTACAGGAGCTCGAGTGGACCCTCTTCCTTAGGACTCCTTGAGTGTGGGCCCTGAACTCAGAACTCAGAGGTGGCTCCCCTGAAACAGAGCTCTGTCCCCGCCCCCGCAGAGTCCCATGCCCATAGTCTTGGATGCCTAGCCAGCTCCGAAGTGATGGGGTGAGGATGGTGGGATACTTGGGATACTTCTGCTGCTAACACAGCAGTAAGTGCTTGAGACTTGGTCATCAGAGGCCAGAGTTCTGGTTCTGGGGTAGTTTCCTGCCACTAAGTGGCCACGTAGCACCTCGGTTTCCCCATCTGCCAGATAGGGGTAATCATACCCATCCCTGGGGGAGGACAGGCTCTGATGTGCTGCCCAGGAAGGGGAGAGAGACCACCCCAGCCTCCCAGGGATGGGGGACCGTGTCTTTGCTGCAGGCCTAGAGATGGGCTGTGTGATCTTGAGAAAGTCACCTAACTGCTCTGGGACTTGGCTACCTTAACGGGATTGGATCTGTGAGGTCCTGCTTTAAGGTGTCACAGGGAGCTCTGGGCTCTGAGATGGCATCTGAAGTATGGCCTAGGGGCTCCAGGGTCGAGAGCAGGGGAAAAGGGTACAACCGTCCCTGTCACCTCCTCCTGGAAGCCCGCCATGATTTATCTACCTCCCCCCTCAACAGGTGAAGATCGCTTTCCTGCTGTTAATCAGCCCACACCAGTCTGTGGGGCTCAGATGCTCAAGAGAGTCCTGCTTGTCCTAGACTGTCCTCCCATCTGCACGGGATTTGTGCCCAACTGAGTGGGGGAAGGGAAGCAAAATGAATTCCGCTGTGATGAGAAGGGGGCATGGTGAAGTTGCTGCCAGAATCTGTGCCGACTGCATGAGGGTGGGCTGGTGGCGTGCCTGGCACAGAATAGGTGCTCATATATATGCGTCGTGTCTTTGAGGCCTTGGGGTATCCGTTTCTTCTAGGACCAGACAGGCAAGTGTGCGGCACATGCTGTGTGCCCTGCTCTGCCCCAGTCGTCGAGGGAGCCCTCCATCCTCTTAGGCCTTGTGCCGGCTCCCAGTGGAGACATCCAGGCTGGGCTGGGCGGGCAGCCTTGGAGCTGTGGCCGGGAGAGGCTTGGCCTGGGCCACCTGCCTCGGGTGTTCTGAGCTGCCTGCTTACCATCCCGAAGCTGTCCCTGCCCTCCTCCTCCTCCTCTGCCCTCCTGTTCCCTACCCGGTACATACCTGCGTCCCCCTTCCCGGAGTGGTCCACGCCCACCGTCTCCTACCCCGGGGGTCCCGCTTGCCTCAAGTCTCGGCATTCCTCTGTGCCCATCTGTGACCCTGTTCTCTGATTCTTCTGCAGCCCTCCCGTCCTGGCCCTCAGCTCCTCTGCCACCCATCCCCTCGTCCAGGCTCAGGGCTGCAGCTGCTTCCTCTGGGCTGGTGCCTCCCCTCAGCCACCACTTCCCAAATGCCTCGGCCACCCCCCTTTCCTTCCCTGAAAGACCCCCTCCCAGTTCCTCATTCCTGTCCTGGGCACCGCTGCTGTCATTCACCTCATCCTTGGTTTTTAATTATATTAATTACTGTTAGCTATTTTGGTCCCCCTCTCCAGCCCCTGGGATTCCCCCCCACTGATTCCCCCCCACCCAGAAGTCTTTTGTCTGTGTGTCCTCTCTGCATGTCCCCTCCTAGCCTGCAGCCTGCCTGGCTAGGACAGCAGCCTTGGGTGGAACCCCCCACCACTACCACCATCCCCAGCACCACTGGGGCACTGGCTCCAACTTCCTCAAAAGCCCGTCTGCATCCCGCCTCACTTCTCTGAAACCACCATTCATCCCCTTTCCTCCCACCCCGCCTCTTCTGGGTGACAGTTCACATGACGCACTAGTGCCTGGGCTCTGGGTTCAGATCCCCCGTTGCCGCTTCCTTGCTGTGTGCGTTCAGCCAGCTCACTGTCCCTCTCTGGACCTCGGGTACCTCGTCGTTCACCCGAACTGGGGAGAGCCTCTCGCCGTGGCAGCATCGTAAGTTCACCCGTGGAGACACGGAGTAGTGGGCTGGCGTGGATGTGAGCGGGAGCTTGGGAATCTGATCTGGGTCTGGAGCTAAAGACTTGGGCAACACGCGAAACCTTTCCTAGGACCCCCTTGGCCCCTGGACGGGAGTCACTTGGTTGCCAGCCTTAGTGTCCTCAGAGCAGGCTTCCTAACCGGGCCGCTGTGCTGTGGCTGTTGCCTGGGTCAGGATTCCTGTAGACCAGACCTGCAGAGACAGAGATGCTGCCTGGGCTTCGTGGTCCCAGGCAGAAGGCGAGGGTCCCAACTATCTCCCTTCCCTGGTTTTCAGCGCTTCCCTCGCTGGCACCTCCCCTGATTGTTTAAATGAACCCACTGTGCCCTGTTAGTCTTTAACTCACAGAGGTGACCTGGGCACTGGTGGGCAGAGAGGGGAAGGGCAAAAGGACCGCATGGCAGGCTGGGCCTGGTAGGGCTTGCTGGGTGACTAGGGACCATAGCCTCCGGGGTTGCTCCTCATTTGGCCATTTTTTTTCTGGTTACGGATGAGAGCCCTGCTGGCTCCTCTAGGGGTGGCCTGGGGACTGAGGATTGCAGTTACTGCTCCCCCCTCTCCCGCCCCCACCGCCTGTATGCTTCCTGGGGAAGTGACCCAGCGGGGCCTTTCCTGTATGAACTCCCCGAGCTCTAGGCTGCGGAGCTGGCTTGGGGATGGGGGATGTTGGCCACCCCCACCTACCCCTGACCTTGACTCATTACCTGCCTCCCCCCGGGGCAGACCCCTTCCCAGCGGCCCCTGCGGCATGTCCTGGACACCGACCTCTGTTTCTGCAGGGAATATGGGGGCTGAGGTTTGAGGAGAAGGCCATGGACCTGGACTAGGGGCAGAGAGGCGGGGCAGAAGGACTTAAGTGGTGACCCATGCTGTCCAAGGAGTGAGCTCCCCACCCCCACAGGTGCTTGCACCTGAGTTTTTGGCCTTCCCGTGCTGAAGTGTATGGATGATAGCAGATTCTGGCTTAGGTAGACCCGAGGGGCTTGGGGTCCCTCCTTCATCTGAACTTTGAGTCACAGGAGCTGGCCCCATGGCCCCAAGTGTGAGGGAGAGGGTCTGCAGACTCTAGTGCAGGGTGGGCCCCCCTCCCCTCCTGCTCCTGCACCCCGGGCCCAGGCACAGGGAAGTTGGTGACCATGGCGTGGTCCTGCTGTCCCCACACTTTCTGCCATGAGGATTTGCTCGTGGACTTTTCCACTGGGGAGAGAGGGGTGGGTATCACAGATGCTCCGTCTCAGGCCTCCCCGAGACACTCTTTTCCCCTGGCTTCAAAATAGGGGCCCATCCCCCCCAGCAGCAGGCCAGGTGAGCCCATTAGGAAAATGCTGGGGGAGCGTGGCTTCTGGACACACCCCCAGCCCGTGGCCAGAGACCCAGACCACACTGGTGGATGAAGTTCAGGCCTCGTGGGAGAGGCTGGCGGCCTGTGGTCCCCTCCATCTCTCCTGTGCATTCTCAGTTGTTTCTGACTCTTTGCGACCCCATGGGTTATAACCCACCAGGCTCCTCTGTCTATGGGATTGCCCAGGTAAGAATACTGGATTGGGTTGCCATTTCCTTCTCTTTGTCCCCTAGGCGGGGGGTATGGGTGGTGGCAGGGTGATGGTAGGTGTCTTGAGACCTGAGATCATGCCCTGTGTCCCGTGCTGTCCCTACAAGTCACCCCCTGCCCTTGGCCTATAGTTCTTGCTCGTTCTATTGTAGTGGGCAGCCCCGAGGTGGGCTCAGCCACCAAGCCTGAGTGATTATGGCCATCCTCTCAACTGAGGAAGTGGGGCTGGGCCCCAGGTCTCCAGGCTCCCCCCGTGGGTGCATCCTCAGGGTCTGGGGTTTCAGATGCAGGACACAGCCTGGGCAGGAATGGTGAGGGTGGTGGGGTACATGACAAATGTGGGTGCAGACAGCCCCACTGTTTCCCCGGGGCCGTGGCCAGTGACTTCCTCAGTGGATTCTTGGTGAGTCCCCTGCAGGTTTTATCCCCATCCCACAGGCAAGGAATTAAGTTGAAAGAATTTCAGTGACTTTCCCAGGGGCTCGTGTGGACCCCAGGTTGGAACCTGACATGGACCCCGCTGTGCCCGACTAGCCTGTGTACTCAGCCACAGCTCCCCCAGTCTTGGACTCCCTTCTGGGAGGCAGTTTGGGCTAAAAATGGGTCAGCTCTCTCTGTCACAGCCAAGGAGGAGTCTCCTGACTGCTTGGGGGCCCAGTGGCCCTTGATCTCCAAGCAGATGCATGGTTCTGGCACCCGCTCCCCAGCCTCCTGTCGGCTGTGGCTGGCAGCTTTGGGCTTGGGCTGAAGACCCAGCCGTCTGTCCCACCAGTGCCCCCCACTAGCTGTGTGACCCTGGGCAGGTCTCATCACCTCTCTGAGCATCATCCCACAACTGTAGAATGGGGGCAATACAACGAATGCTATCGAGAGTTTTAAATGAGATAACATGGGCAGAGTGCCCCGTGATGAGTCCCCTGGGTGCAGCTCCCAGCCTGGGGCCTCCACAGCACTGCCACAGCCCTTCAAGCTTCCTGGGCCCCCTTGCCAACGAGACCCCCCCCATACACACAAGGGTGTTAGGAGAGACCCCATCTGGCATAAACACTGTTGATGGAGTGGTGGGTGCGCATTCCCACTTTATTCATCAAAGCCCCCTGTCCCTAGAAGGCAGAACCCAGAGCCAGGAACCTCGGGGCCAGTTCCAGCATATGGCAGGCCAGGCTGGGCAGCTGGACGAGGCCATGCGGAGGGATGGGAACGGGCTCATTGCTAGGGTCCCTGGGTGCCTGGTGTTCCTAAGGGGAAACTGAGGCTCAGGGGCTGCCTAGTGACTGTCCCAGGGTGCAGGGACAGACCCCAGCCTTGCCTTCCCTCCCCTCCGCGGTCCTGGATTTTATGACCCCTGGGCCTTGTCTTTCCTCTCTCTGGTGTGGGCCCCTCTTGGCCTCCTTCCCCTGCACTTCCCCACTGCTATCAGCAGCCCAGCCCCCCCACCCTCAGCCCCGTCAGGGCCGCTCAGAAGCTGCTGGCTCAGCTTGTGCTGAGTGAGCAAGTCCAGAGGTGCTGTCTTGGCACAGACCGCCACTGTCGGGGCCTCTCCTTCCCTCCGTCCTCAGGGTCTGCTGCGAAGGGGCAGCGTGGAAGGGAGGGGAGGGGGCTGCACGGGGGCAGAGGCCGGTGGCCCGCGCCTCCCACTGCCTCGAGGGTCTTCGGCTTCAGGGAGGGGGGGTCCTGAGGGCAGGGGTGGGGGCGGGCAGAGGGAGGGGGCTGTTTGCCTGAGGTCACAAGGCAGACCAAGCGGAGAGCTGGGAGTGCCCTCTACACCGTCCAGAAGGCAGGAAGTGGGGCTGCCGTTCCCAGGCCGTTTGCACAATCTTCCTGTCTTGGCCCTGCCTGCCCTTGGCTGGGTCCTTCCTCTATGGTCCACCCTAAATGGGACTGAATCTGCATAAAATTTGTATGAGTGCTAGCAATGAAGGCAGTTCCCACTTAAAGGTCTTGTGTGCTGAGATGGATCCATTCAGAGTGTCCCTTGGAGACTCAAGGAGATCCAACCAGTCCATCCTGAAGGAAATCAGTCCTGAATATTCATTGGAAGAACTGATGCTGAAGCTGAAACTCCAATACTTTGGCCACCTGATGCAAAGAACTGACTCATTGGAAAAGACCCTGATGCTGAGAAAGATTGAAGGCAGGAGGAGAAGGGGACGACAGAGGATGAGATGGTTGGATGGCATCACCGACTCAATGGACACAAGTTTGAGCAAGCTGCGAGAGTTGGTGATGGACAGGGAAGCCTGGCGTGCTGCCGTCCATGGGGTCGCAAAGAGTCGGGCACGACTGAGCGACTGAACTGACCCATTCAGTGCCCTTGAGGTAGGGCCATTGGGATTGTCCCAGTTTTGTAGGAGAAACTCAGGCTGTCAACATGGATGCATTTATAGTGTCTGCTGGGCAAACAAGTACCTGCTGTGTGCTGAGCACTTACGTGGTCCTAGGCTGGAGGGGGTGGTTGATAAAGGTGAATGAGTCCTGTCCTTGTCCCCAGGAGACACTATGCTTGGTCATTCTGCCCTTGTGACTACCTCAGTGATGCCCCATTTTACAGATGGGGAGACTGAGGCCCCGGGTTGCAGGTGCATTGCCCAGGGCTGGTCCCTGGGCTCAGTTCTCTAGGCCTCAGGACCCACCCCTGTATCTGCTCTTTGCCTTGCAGCCAGCCTCACCCGGACGAGGGCCACCCGCCGCCCCTTGAAGCTGTCCCAGTCCCCTGGAAGAGCGTGGGCCCCTGCAAAAGCCACAGGGAGTCCCTGGGAGGCCTGCCGGAGACCCCTGCAGGGGAGGAAGCCCAAGGCGAGGAGGGCGCTGCAACCACCCAGCTGGACGTGTCGCGCCTGCGCAGCTCTTCCATGGAGATCCGAGAGAAGGGCTCGGAGTTCCTGAAGGAGGAGCTGCACAAAGCCCAGAAGGTGGGCACTGAGGGCGGGGCACGGCGGGTGGGAGGGGGCGGGGCGAGACACGGCGTGGGGCGCGGGGGGGGGGGGGAACGAGGAGCCACGGGGTGGGGGGTGCGGGGGGAGACACGGCTGGTGGGGAGCGCGGGGGGGCGGGGCGAGACACGGGGGTGTGGGTGGGGGCGGGGCGAGACACGGGGTGGGGTGGGGGACGAGGCGCGGGGGGACAGGGGGAGACATGGGGTGGGGCCGGGGGAAGCAAGGGGCCGGCCGGTAGCCGCGGGCTCTCACCCAGCACCCAGAGATGTCACCCTCCTGTCAAGGCCACCTGCATGCCAGGCCTGTGCTGGGCGTGAGGGCAGTGCAAACAAAACCAGTTCCTGTGACTTTTAAAGGACTTTATAAGCCTTGACGTCCCTGAAAACCGGTCCCAAGGTCTAAGGAACTGACAGCTGGGGTTCAAAGAGGAAGCAAGCTCGGGCCCCTAGGCCAGTGTGAGATGACCCCCCGGGCACGGGGCCTCATTTCCCCAGGAGCTGAAGCTGAAGGATGAGGAGTGTGAGCGGCTGTCCAAGGTGCGGGAACAGCTGGAGCAGGAGCTGGAGGAGCTGACAGCCAGTCTGTTCGAGGTGCGGCCCGGGGCGCAGTGGGGAACGGGCCTGCTGGGCGTCCATGGCGCCCCCCCCCCCCACCAACTCACCCCAAGCCCACCCTTTGCCCAGGAAGCCCATAGGATGGTGCGTGAGGCCAACACGAAGCAGGCGGCGTCGGAAAAGCAGCTGAAGGAGGCCCGGGGCAAGGTGAGGCCCTCCTTGGCCGGACCTCCTGCCCACCTGCCAGCCCTGCAAGCACTGGCCTTTGAGACCTCATCGGACCCCGGCGTGGCCTGGGGGGCCGGCAGGGATGGGCCAACCAAGGCCCAGCAGGGAGGGGCAGAGGTCTGAGACAATCCCGCTGAAACGTGCCGGCTGGTGTGGGAGCCCAGCGATCTGAGCCTCTAGCTGAGCTTCCACGCACCAGAGACCGTGCTGGGGGCTTTTCAGGGGCTGGGAAGATCCTGTGGCCCCTGTAACTTCTTTTCCCTCCTCCCAAACCGCTTTTACACAGCAGCAACATCAGACTGGCTGTGTGAGCCTAGACAAATAGCTTTATCCCTTGGAGCCTGTTTGCCCATCTGCAGAAGTGTGAGGGCCAGGCTTGTTTCTGACTCCTGGGGACCCCTCATTGGAAGGCCCAGCCTGCTCCCAGACCCGTGCACCTCAAGAGTCCTGGTTTCTAGGATGACCTTCGCCAGGCTGTATCTCTCTTTTGAACCTCAGTTTCCCCATCTGTGGTGGCTCTAACGGTAAAGAATCTGCCTGCAATGCAGGATACCTGGGTTCAGCCCCTGGGTCAGGAAGATGCCCTGGAGAAGGAAATGGCAACCCGCTCCAATATTCTTGCCATGGAGAATTTCATGGACAGGGGAGCCTGGCAGGCTACAGTCCATGGGGATGCGAAGAATCAGATACAACTGAGCAACTAACACTTTCACTTTACTTTCCCTATCTGTAAAATGGGTATCTCAGCCCCTACATCAGAGGCTGTTCCAAGGGTCACGGGTGGGGTGAGGTGTTGGTCGCAGTCCTGAGCTGGGGTAGGGCAGCCGGGGTGGCCTCAGCCCTGGGCTGACGTTAACGGCCGTCTCATCCTGGCCAGATTGACATGCTGCAGGCAGAGGTGACGGCTTTGAAGACACTGGTCATCACGTCCACACCAGCCTCTCCCAACCGCGAGCTCCACCCGCAACTGCTCAGCCCCACCAAGGCTGGACCCCGCAAGGGCCACTTGCGCCACAAGAGCACCAGCAGCGCCCTCTGCCCCGCTGTGTGCCCCGTTGCCGGGCACATCCTCACCCCGGACAAGGAGGGCAAAGAGGTGAGGGGCGTCGAGCGGGCAGTGGTCACGGTAAAGGCAGCCAGCGCCCCCAGTCAGGCAGACAGCAGTGCCCAGTGGGGACCCGCCTGCCCCCAAGTGTGTGACCAGGAGCCTGTCCTGCCCTCCCTGGGCCTCTGTGTCCTCTGGTCGTGAGGGCCGAGTGAGTTCCTTGTGGTATGAGGTGTCTGACCCTCAGGAGGGCATGGGGGGGGGGCGGTCCCTGTTCAGGCGGGACAGCGGCTGTGATGTCCTTGGTTGTGGGTCTTGGGCAAGCAGGACCCCTGTCAGCACCTCAGTCTCCTCGCTTAAATGCGGGTTCCTGGGGCCATGGGAGCTCAGCTCAGGGCCAACACCCAGTGAACGCCCTGCATGCCCACAAGGACTGTAGTGGGATTCGGGTTCCTGGGGTCTCTGAGGCCCAGGTGGCCCCAGCTCCATCCTGCCCCAGGCCTCCAGGGAGGACTCCCAGGCCAAGCCTCTCCACCCCCTTCTGAGCTCTCAGCTGCCGACTGGCCTCTAACGTCTCCTTCCTCTGTCTTTCTCTGTGCATCCGTCTGTCTGTCTGTCTGTCTTGCCGGCCCAGCCGGGGCTGCCTCCCCTTCTCTCCCTGCTCCTCTGCGTGGTCCCCAGCAAGGCGGCTCACCTCACCTACGAGCCGGCCTGGCAGCTCCCGCCTGGGGAGCTGCCCGTGGCCCTCACCTCCGCTACCTCCCTCTCCTTTTCCCGACAGGTAATGGCTCTGGAGGGGGGCCGCCCCCCGCCCCCCAGCCTCTCATTCTGCATGTGCCCCCGGGGCAGCCGGCAAGTTGTGCACGTTCCCTTCCGTGTGCACACGCCTGTGTGTGCCGTGGCTCCCAGCAGGTCCCCACATGTACGGGCGGGTACCTGCAGAGTCACTCTTCAACTGTCCCTCCTCAAGGAGGCAGCCAGGGTCTTTGGGGTGAGACCCCGGAGTGAGTGAAAGTCGCTCCGTCGTGTCCGACTCTTTGCGACCCCATGGGCTATACAGTCCATGGAATTCTCCAGGCCAGAATCACTGGAGTGGGTAGGCTTTCCCTTCTCCAGGGGGATCTTCCCACCCTAGGGATTGAACCTAGGTCTCCTGCATTGCGGGCAGATTCTTTACCAGCTGAGCCACAAGGGAGGCCCAAGACCCTGGGCCCACGTCTAATTCTCTAGTGCCAAGAAACTATAAACATACCTGGAAGTGAAACTTGGGAGTTCGTATCTCAATTCTGCAGTGCAGAGGGAAAAGAAGAGTCCTTTTCGAGGACTTGGCTCCCCTGCACGTCCTCAGGCCCAGCGGGCCCTGAGCTTCATCCTCCCTGGCTCCCCACCTCCTTGGGCTCTGCCTGTCACTGCTACGCTGCCCCCCCTGGCCCCCGCCACCAGCGCCCTGACCCCCCACCCGGCTCCCCCGCCCCCACAGGTGGACACAACCCTGTTTGCGGAGTTCCAGGCCTGGAGGGAATCGCCCACCCTGGACAAGACCTCCCCATTCCTGGAAAGGGTATACCGGGAGGATGTGGGCCCCTGCCTGGACTTCACCATGCAGGAGGTGAGGCAGGCAGAGGTGAGGGCGTCCCGGCCCCGTGACCGGACGCCAGCCCCTCATCGCCTCCTTTCGCCTCCCTGCTCTGCCGCAGCTCTCAGCCCTCGTCCGGGCCGCCGTGGAGGACAACACGCTCACCATCGAGCCCGTGGCTTCGCAAACCCTGCCCGCAGTGAAGGTAGCTGCCGTCGAGTGTGGTCGCACCAAGTAAGCTTAGCGCCCTGCACCTTCCTGCCCCCTGGGAACGGCCCGGAGTAGCTTTGGGCTGCATCAAGCGGGTGGCCGGGGAGAGCTGAACCTCAGAGCTGCTATGCTGGGTCCGGCAGTGGGACCCGAGGGTGGGCAGGGGCACCCGACCAGAGAGGGACAGTGGCTGCCCCCACGCAGGGCAAGGAGGCATCTGTGGCCGAGATGTCGCCTCTAGTCCTGGAGCTGGGGTCTCCCCCTCCTGGCTGGCCTGACGTGCTTCCCTCTCCACTCCCTCTCTCCTGCAGTGGGTTCCGGGCCCCGATTGACACGTAAGTGATGTCATTTGTTGACTCCACCTCCTGACAATGACCTAAGGGCCCTGGGATCTGGTCCTCCTTGCTTCTTAGCTGGCATTGGGCAGGGCCAGCGTCAGAGCTAAGCTGCCAGCTTGGAGCGAGGGCAGGCACTGGAGCCTGTGAGGGAGGCCCACAGTGGGAGCCTTGTCACGGAGGGGAATATTTGAGCCGGGTATTGAAGGATGAATAAATTTCCCAAGCAGGGAAGCAAGCTTCCCTGATGACTCAAGGGGATTAAAGAATCTGCCTGCAGTGCAGGAGATGTGGGTTCAATCTCTGGGTCAGGAAGATCCCCAGGAGAAGGAAATGGTTACCCACTCCAGTATTCTTGCCTGGAGAATTCCGTGGACTGAGCCTGGCAGGCTACAATCCATGGGTTTGCAAAGAGTCAGACATGACTGAGCGCTAAGCATGTATGCATGCAAGCAGGGAAGGGCCTTTGAAACAGAGGCAACAGAATTTGAGTAAAGGTATGAGAAGCCGGAATAGTAATGGAAAACACCATTGGGTGGGTAGGCACAGAGTTGGGGCTCAGGCCACAGAGCGCATATGGGACCAGTGTGTGAAGGGCCTCAGATGAGGTTTGGGCTTTAACCCACTAAAGCCAGCATTTCACAGATCATCGATTAACATTGCCTGAAAAGAGGATTCCCTGTTCAGATCCTGGAGGCAGCAAAGGTCCTGATAAGTCCCGCAGCCAAGGAGCCTATTTAACCTTGCTTTAGTTGGGATTCTCCATAACTGTTTCCTGGGCAGTAGGGAACGGTAGGGGGTTTAGATGTGGGTTTGGGGAGTAGCCCCTGGCTGTAACATGGAGAAGAAGGGTAGAGATGAGGCAGAGAGCTGTTGGAATGAGTGAAGGCATCCAGGCCAAAGGTCCTACTGGCAGGACCTAGGACTTGGTGACCTAAGTGGAGGAGAGAGAAGACTCCTGCTTAGTTGGAGGAAGGGGTGACTGGGTCTCAGGGTTCCAGGAAAGAAGGGGGGTGTGCATTTTTAGGGGCTGCAGAGGATGGAGCTTTGGTATACCTGGCCTGAGGTTGACCAAGCCCTCCTGTCCAACAGGGGTGAGGTGAGGGGGTTAGAGATGGGGTCCAGCTTGGCTTAAAAGTCTCATCTGGGGACTTCTCGGGTTGCCCCTTTCCTTGGCTGGGCTCTAGGCTCCTTGGGAAGCTGGGGCTAGGAGAGAGGGCACCAGTCTCCACTCTGACGTCTGTCTGCCCGCCCTCTCCCTGTGCCTTCTCTGGCTGCTGCTGCTTCCCTGCATGAACTGGGTGGGCAAGCCCCAGCCATCCCCACGGCCCCCTCTGCTTTTTCACAGTACATGTGCCCTGAGTGGGCTGGCCTGCGCCTGCCGTCACCGAATCCGGCTCGGGGACTCTGAGAGCCACTATTACATCTCACCGTCCTCCCGGGCCAGGGTGAGTCATCCAGTGGGAGTGTAATCTGGTTCCTCAGGGGCTCCTTGGGCTGGAACTCTGAACCCCAGGCTGCACAACCTACAATCTACAGATCAGGGCACAGGCTCAGAGAGGTGCGGAGACTGACTTGGGCCACACAGCCAAGCCAGGTGTATTTGTTTGCTGTTGCTGTGTAACAAGTTACCATAAACTTAGTGGAGTATCTATTAATTATCTCACAGACTCCCTGGGTCAGGAGCCCAGGCACAGCTTAGGGTCTTCGGCTCAGGGTCTCATGGGTTGCAGTCACTGTGTCAGCAGCTGCATCCTTTCTAGAGATCCAGGCCCTCTTCTGAGTTCACATGCTGTTGGCAAAAGTCAGTTCCTTGTGGTTGAAGGACTGAGGTAGTCATTTTCTTCCTTGTTGAAAAGCAATCATGGGAGTGATACCCATCACCTCTGTCATTCAATGTAACCTATTAAGGGAGTGTGAATAGTGTGATTAATCACTCCAGTGACACTAGAGTTCAGGGGAAAGTTCCATGCCTGACCCCTGGCTCTAGCCCCAGGCTTTGGAGAAAGAAGGTTCTGAGGCTTGTCTGACAGTCAGCCATGGGCACCGAGGGGCCTCCAGGAATCCCAGCTTCTGCCCTCACATGCCGGGTGACCCAGGATGAGGTCACTGAGCTGGGATGAGGGTGGGATGGGTGGACCCCAGACAGTGAGGAAGACTGGGAAGAACGAAAGCGTGGAAAACTCTGAAGCTTGGTGTAAAGGTCACACAGTGTGGAAGGCCCTCTTGGAGGAGCCATCTCCTCCCCTTGACCTTCTAGAGGTGCCTCATGGGACTAAAGTAGGCTGTTTGCCATCATTGGGCAGCAGACTGACCAGCCAGGGCAGCTCATCTGGTCCTGAGGCCTCTGCCGGGCAGCCCAGCATGGGTGAACTGGTGAATCCTCCCAGCAGCGGGCTGAGCTCCCAGTACAGAGAGGAAGCTTGAACCTTAGAAAGGAAAAGGGGTGCACCCTGGGCCACTCAGCCTAGACCTCGGGTCTCCCCAGCCTGGATCCAGTCTCTGCTGCAGCCTTCACCCTCTGCGTCTGTGTCCAGAGTCTTGTCCAGTGGCCATGGGCCCCCTTTCTGCTTTTTTGGCCACACCCTGTGGCTTGCAGGATCTTAGTTCCCCAACCAGGAGTGGAACCCATGCCCCCTGCAGTGCAAGCACTGAGTCTTAACCAGTGGACCGTCAGGGAAGTCCCCTCTTTGTTCTTTCTGATCCCAACCAGGAGATCCATGCCAGGCGCTCCCAGGCCTACAAAATTACATCTAGAACATCGGTTCTTCCAGGCCTGTGTGTCTACTGTGTTGGCCAGAGCTAGGAGGGGAGAGGAGGGGGTGAAGTTTTAGGATGTGGTCCCCACCTTGAAGGGCTTCCCTTGTGGCTCAGTCGGTGAAGAATCCGCCTACAATGCAGGAGACCCGGGTTTGATTCCCGGGTTGGGAAGATCCCTTGGAGAAGGAAATGGCAACCCACTCCAGTATTCCTGCCCGGAGAATCTCATGGACTATAGCCTGTCCGGCTCCTCTGTCCACGGAATCGCAAGAGTCAGACACGACTTAGCAGCTAAGCCACCACCACCACCACCACCCTGCCCTGAGGAGACCAAGGAGTGTGGAATCCATAGAAAGAAGAGAGTTCTGTCCCCAAACCGCGGCCCTGGGGAGAGAGGACCACTGCTCTCCTCCCCTCCCTACTCAGGGGTCCACTGGTGGGGCCCACTGGCCACTAGGCAACACCACGGCCTGGGATTCGAGCTTCTCTGGCCCGCCCCACCCCTCCCTGTGCAGCCCTCCCAGGCGGCGCCTTGGCCACCCTGGGTTAACCCCTGACCTGGCCTCTCTCCCACCTCCCTGCCTTTGCCAGGGCCACCAACCCAGCGCACCCACTCTGTCATCCTGGCAAGGGCTCTTGTGTGTTTGAGGGTCCAGGAGGAGCATCACGCCTCCCACAGCTTTCTCCACTTCCCAGCTGGTGCCCCCGCCCCCCACTTGATGTCCGTCCCCCAAAGCACTCCATATTCAGTAGGGGCAGTTGTGAACACAGCTGCCAGCGGTCTTCCACCCTGTCTTAGGTTGGGTTCCCTAGAAGCAGAGCCCAAGATGGAGAGAGTGTGCAATTCTCAGGAGGCGAGGGAGGGAGGCAGAAGCGGGGACAGGCAAAGGTGAGGTCTCCACTGGAGTCTGCCTTCATCGCTCTACAGCCCAGAGTGGGTTCTACTCTGAGACAAGGGTGTGGCCTTTTATACTCCACACGCCAGTCATTGGCCCAGGTTTGTGAGGGTACTAGGGTGCAGGGGGTATTAGCCAGCACGCTTAGCTGTGGGGAGGTGGAACCCCAGCCTAGGGGAGGGGGCCTGGGCGAGGCACCAACAGCACCCTCTCTAGGGTTTGAGTCTTTGTGACCGGCATCAGATCTGAGCCGGCCCAGGGTCCCCAGTGCCCCATAGAGGGCCTGGCATGGAGCAGCCTTAGGCAAAGCTGGGGGCCTCAGGCCGGGATCCAGGGCAGCCAGGTGGGCAGCTTCTGATCCCTCATCTTTCCTGGCATCACGCATGGCACCTCCTAAGGACTGGATGCCCCGGGGCCTCCAGCATTCAGACCTAGCAGGCCCCTCAACGGAGCGTGGATTCTTGGCAGCCTGCCGGGGTTTCATCTTCCAGCTCAGCCGCTTCTTAGCTCCGTGGCCCCCGCAGTTGTTGTCCGGTAGTTCTCGCAGCCTCCACTCCCCCCACGTGTGGAATGGGAATGGTAGGCACGTCGGCCTCTTCGGATCCGCCCGCTTGATTACACTATAGTTGCCGGCATCGTTTTTTATTAGGAGTAATAGTATTGCTCCTGTTAACTGTAACGTTAGAGCCCAGCGGTAATCTGACTCTGCCAGGACGTGGGGCTTCCCAGTGTGGTCTCCGATCTTTCCTGGCCTTTGTGGCGGGGACCAAGGGGTTCACAGCCTGTCCGTTCTGCCCACAGATCACGGCCGTGTGCAACTTCTTCACCTACATCCGCTACATCCAGCAAGGCCTGGTGCGGCAGGACGGTGAGCGCCCCCTAGTGGCTGATCGGGGTGGCGCCCGGGAGCGGCGGGGCGGGGAGGGGCGGGTCAGCGGTGGCCCGGGCCCACCCCAGCACTTTGCTGCCCTCCTCGGAGGGAGGACTCTGCGAGAGGAAAGCTTGTGAATTAGCAAAGGGTTCCTCGAAGCGTCTGTTGCCCGGTGGAGAGAGGAAGAGCGGATGGAGCCTCCTGGGCGTTGCCTCATCAGGAAAACCAGCCGGAAGCCCCTGCATACCTGGATCCTGCTGGTTTCTGTGCAGAAACCTCTCCCAGCCCCCGGGGCCTGAACGAACAGCATCCCTGTTACTGGCCTGGCTTCCGAGGCCCTACAGGGTGGGGCCTCCCCTGTGAATCAGCTCCCTGCCGCGTGGCCTCCAAGTGGTGGCTGAACACGGGCTTGCCCACATTCCTCTGTAGACCCTCCCCCACCCTTGCCCGACAAGTCCTCTGCCCACCCGCTGTCCCCCCGCCCCCATTCTGCCAGGCCAGGGGATGGGCCCTGCTCACGGTGGCTGGAGAGCATTTGCAGCCTGTCTTAAGTGTGTGGCAGTGTGTGCGTGCATGTCTGTGTCAGGCTATGAAAGTGACCGTAGTCACCTTCAAGCCTCCCAGGCGTTCAGCACTCAACAGTTTGCAGGACCTCAGAGTGGAGCCTCTAAGAGGTCCGGCCACTCACAGAGGTCATCTGTCCTGAGGGACTGGGGAGTCCTAGGGGTGCCTGCCAGCTGCTGTGCCCGAATCCAGGAGGAAGGGCCAGGCCATCTGCCTGAGGTGACCCCGGGGGTCACTGAGCTGTCCACCTTCTCTCTTTACCTACAGCGGAGCCCATGTTCTGGGAGATCACGAGGCTGCGGAAGGAGATGTCACTGGCCAAGCTAGGCTTCTTCCCCCACGAGGCTTAGGGCATGGCCCAGGCCTGGAGGGCGGCTCTGAGCTGGAAACAACACCTGCCCCAGGACAGACTGACAGACGGGGTCCTGGAGCCAGCCCTGAGCCAGAAGCTGAACGGAGGGACAAATGGCCAGGCCTCGGAGGCAGCACTGAGCCGGCCCCAAATGTCCAACCCTGGACAGGACCTCAGGAGGTGACCTCCTCTCCTCCACAGTAGTGCTGCAGCCACCAGGAGACTTTCAAGAAAGCGCCAAAGACCAAGGAGCTGGGAACCATTGCAAAGGGGCTCAGGCCTTGGCAGGGGACCCCTGGGGCAGCCAGCACCCCCTTGCTATCCCAGGAGCTATTGCCTGCTGGTGCCTTGCTGGTCCCATCTCCAGGGTATCGTCCTCATCCTTCCAGTTCGCAAGCCCTGGGCACCAGCACCCCCTAGTGGCCATGCTTCACCCCATCCCCAAATGGCCTCCCCACCGAAGGCCTAGTGGGCCTGCCATCCCAGGTGCCCACAGCGCAGCAGAGTTAGGAGGGGCGGGCAGGGCCTCCCCGGCTGTCTTCCACTCCATCCTGTATCTGCCAGAGATTGATCGGGCCCTCGTCCCCCTCCCTCCCTGCCGGCTGAGCCCTACGCTGCAGGGAGCCCTGCTCGCAGCCCTGCTGGGAGGATGGGGGCACTGTCCTCCCAGAGTCAAACACAGATGGGCCACAGGACGCCCAGGCCTCTTTTCAGCTGTGCCTGGCCATTCAGACAACGGGGGCTGAGATCGCCCAGCCCTGCATGCAGGCCTGGGGTGGGGCGGGCAGGACCCGGGCCCCTCCTCACCCCACACGGTGCCGGGGAGCCAACCTGGACACATCCCTCACCACGTCCAATTTCCTCCTCTGAATGGAATGTAACGCGGTCTATTTAATAAAGGATGGCTTTGTTGGTAGAGGCTGGGCAGCCACGCGCCTTCACTCCTGCGCCCTGGGGCTTGGGCCAAGCCTTGGGCATCTGAAGGAATGAAACAAAATCCTTTCCTTGCCCACCCTCGTGCTTGGGATTAAACCCAAATCCTGAAGGGATTGCTGGAAGCAGCACCCCCCGAAGTCCTCCCCAGTGTTCCATGGGCCCGTGGGTTATTGGGGAGGGGGTGGTGAGCCCCAGCTCCCCCTCCTTGTGAGGAGGGGTCTGCTGTTAGGAGAACAGGGGAATCTGCCCCGGCCTCCCCAGGAATCCTGGGCAGATCCCCTTGAGGTCCCTCCACCCGGTGTCACGTGGAAGCCTGGAGCTCAGAGTCAAGGCATCGAGGGCTGCCGGGTGCACACAGGATGGAGGCAGGATTGATTGGTGATGTCTGCCAGCAGCACAGCAGGGGCTGTGGTCACCCTGGTTTTCCCCACCCTGGTCAAGGGACAGTAGTGGTCAGAGGTAGAAGAAAGTGGGGGTGGCCCAGGCCTCTGAAGCCCCATGGTGGACCTTGAGAGGTGTCTTGGGGTACCCGGTCCCCTCCCTACTGGTATGTGGGTGTCCTTCCTTGGGGGGGGCATGGCAGCTTCTGGGTCAGTATTTACTGAGGCTGGTGATCCCTCGAGGGGACTTCTCTGAGACCTTCGGGCCACTCAGCTGGTAGGTCAAGGCCCCCCACTTTGTCACTCGTTCCAGCCAGTAGCCTCTTCCCTCTTGCTCTCCTGCCTCCCCGATTCTCCCTCCGCCGCAGACCCTCCTCTCCACTCCACTTGTGATTTGAATACCTTCTGTCTCCCCATCCCCCCTGGGATGCTCGCCAGCTAGGCCTCCTGTTGCAGACGGTCATTTATTCACTCAACAAACACTGGGCAGCTCATGCACAGACACCGTTCCTGGTGCTGGGGGTACCTTGTTGGAGCTGAGACTCTCACAGGGAGGCTGGTAATAAAAATAATGCATGGGGGAACATCCAACATGGCAGATGGAGGAAGTGAAGCGAGGAGGGCGATGGAGGGTGTCAGGGAAGGACATGTTACATGGAGTCACCTATGTCCTCTCTTGCCTACAGTCTCTCTGTGTCCTGGGTCAACCCTGGGTCAGCTGGAGGACTAAGGAGGATGGAGGTCTGGGCCCTGGAGCCGCCCCTACCCTGCCCCGAGTTTCTGTGCTCCTGACCCAGCCGTACCCATAACCAAGGAGACACCAGGCAACACTTAAGAGCCCTGGCAGAGGGTCCCCACCCCAGACTCGCTCTGCCTGCAGCTGCATAGCATTTTCTGTTGTCAGGCCCAGATGAGGCGAGGTCAGCAAACAGTATGCTAAGATGCCTGGAGGCGCATGTGACCCACACAGTGCTGGCTCAGTAGCTCAGTATTTATGAGCACTATTATGTCCTGGGGTGGGTTCCGAGCCCTTTACATTGTGAAATGAAAATACCTCTTGCCATGTTAATAAACTAGAAATGTCACAGCCATCAGTGATTTCTGACCTCCAAATGTCAATGGGGATGCGACCCAGCGATTGCTGCCACCACCCCCCCCCCCACCATGGTGACTGCTGAAGAACTGGGGGAATACAAAAAGCAAGGTGAACAAGCAAACAGGATTGGCCCCAGAGAGCTGAGGTGTGTATGAAAGGAATGAATTCAGTGATGCCCTTCCCTGGTGGCTCAGATGGTAAAGCGGTAAAGCCTACAACGCGGGAGACCGGGGTTCAATCCCTGGGTTGGGAAGATCTCCTGGAGAAGGAAATGGCAACCCACTCCGTTATTCTTGCCTGGAAAATTCCATGGACGGAAGAGCCTGGTAGGCTACAGTCCATGGGGTCGCAGAGAGTCGGACACGACTGAGTGACTTCACTTTCATACATAGAATGCTAAATTTCTTAACTTGCTGCTGCTGCTGCTGCTAAGTCACTTCAGTCGTGTCCGACTCTGTGCGACCCCATAGACGGCAGCCCACCAGGCTCCGCCTTCCCTGGGATTCTCCAGGCAAGAATACTGGAGTGGGTTGCCATTTCCTTCTCCACCTTAACTTGATACCTGATCTTTAATGTTTGGACTGCTTGTACCCTTTGTTGCAAATTTGAATATAACCCGACTTCCACTCCTGCCTCCTTGGAGGCAGTTTTCTCTGAGCTACTGAGATGCCGTCTCCCTGGCTTGGAGTCCTAAGCATTCCCACCAAATAACTCTACTTGCAAGTTGTGACTTTATTTTTTAGTCGATTGCTGCTGCTGCTGCTGCTACTAAGTCGCTTCAGTCGCGTCCGACTCTGTGCGACCCCACAGACAGCAGCCCACCAGGCTCCCCTGTCAACGGGCTTCCCCAGGCAAGAACACTGGAGTGGGTTGCCATTTCCTTCTCCTTTTAGTCGACAACATGAACAAATTCACTTAATACTCAGGGCACCCCTGTGAGGTACCATTTCTCCCCATCTTGCAGATGAATTGACTGAGGCACCAAGAGGTCGCACAGGAAAAAGTGGCCCCAGATTAGGAATAAATGAACCCCGTCCCAGAGCCCACGGCATCAGTCAGCCTCCTAGAAGCTTTCCTCTCACCACCTGCTGAGTTCCTGATGCTGCCTCAGGCCCTTCCGTGCTTTTCAGTTGTGCAGAATCAGGGTCAGGTGGTGGCAGATGGGGATTTTAATCTAGATTTCTTTCTCACATTTACCTCCTAACAGCTGCACCTGCAGGCAGGGGGCGGGGGCTCTCAGGGCTTTGGGAGTTAGGAGGGGAAGGCTAGCTGACATCAGCCACACAGGAGCTGTTCCTCTCAAACGAACTTTCTAGATAACCCACTCAGGTCTTGCTAAGTGCCGCTGGCACAGACAGCCACATCTTAAAAGCCAGCACCAGCCACAGTCATTGAGCCTGAGCCCAGCCCCACCCTGGCCTCATACTATGTGTCACATCTTCCCATCTTCCCAGCCTCTCCTGTTTGATCTCACCAGGGCTGAGGACCTGGGCAAGTCACTCCCCTCTCGGCCTCAGTTTTGAGTTGGGAATATCGGACTAAATGACCTTTGCAGCACCATTACTCCCCCCCCCCCTTTTTTTTATTTATTGTGGTTTAAAAAACAAACCACAAAATTTACCATCCTAACCATTTCTCACTGGACAATTCAGGAACATCAAGTATGTTCACATTGCCATGAAACAGATCTCCAGGAAGATTTCATCTCGCATATCTGAAACCAGGAACCCATTAAAGAACTCCCCTCCCTCCACCCCTGGCCACCACCAGGCTATAACTACCTTAGTGATTTTCTCTAAGTGGAAAGTTTAGTCGCTCAGTCGTGTCCGACTCTTTGTGACCCCATGAATTGTAGACTATCAGGCTCTTCCGTCCACGGGATTTTCCAGGCAAGAGTACTAGAGTGGGTTGTCATTTCCTTCTCCAGGGGATCTTTCCAACCCAGGGATCGAACCTGGGTCTCCCACATTGTAGGCATCTGAGCCACCAGGGAATCAGGTGGCATTTTGTCTCTTGATGACTGGCTTATTTTACTTACCATAATGTCCTCAAAGTTCACCTGCATTGCATCAGGATTTCCATCCTTTTTAAGGCTGAATAATACTCCACTGTATGCAGAGACCACATTTTATCTCTCTGTTTATCTCTGTTGATGCTGGTTTGAGCTGCTTCTACCTCTAGGCTAGTGATTAAATAATGGCTGCTCTGAACCTGGGAGTACAGGTATCTCTGAGATCCTGCTTTCACTTCTTTCGGATATTTACCCAGAGGTGGGACTGCTTAATGATATAGTAGTTCTATTTTTGATTTCTGTAGTTTTAGCTGTGCTGGGTCTTCACTGCTATGCGGGCTTTCCTCTAGTTGCAGAGAGAGGGGCTGCTCTCTAGCTGCAATGCACAGACTTTGCACGGTGGTGGCTTCTCACGTCGCAGGGTTCTAGAGCGTGTGGGCTCAGTAGTTGTGGCACATGGGCTTAGTTGCTCCATGGCATGTAGGATCTTCCCAAATCAGGAATCAAACCCTTGTCTCCTGCCTCGAATTCTTCACTAGTGAACCACCAGGGAAGCCCTCTTATTTTTCATTTTTTTGAGGAACTTTCATACTGTCTGCCATAGCAGAGGCAGCATTTTACAATGTCACCAGCAGGGCACAAGGGTTCCAATATCTCCATATCCTTGCCAACACTTGCTTCATTGGTGTTTTTTGATAATAGCCATCCTAATGGCTGCGAAGTGATATCTCACTGTGATGTTTTTTTTTAATTGTAGTTCAATTCCTGTATTGTGTTAATTACTGCTATTCAGCAAAGTGACTCATTGATACATATATTTTTCATATTCTTTTCCACTATGATGTATCATAGGATAGTGAATATAGTTCCCTGTGCTATTGAATATAGTTCCCTTGCTGTTTATCCATTCTATATATACCAGTTTGCATCGACTAATCCCCAGCTCCCATTCCTCCCCTCTCCCCCCACCTCCTGTCCTTGGCAACCACCAGATCTGTTCTGTTCCTGACTTTGTTTCTGTTTCATAAATAGGTTCATCTGTGTCATATTTTACATTCCACATATAAGTGATGTCTTATGGTATTTGTCTTTCTGACTTAGTATGATAATCTCTAGTTGCATTCATGTTACTGCAAATAGCGTTATTTCATTCTTTTCTATGGCTGAGTAGTATTCGGACATTCAGGTTGTTTTCATGTCTTGGCTGTTGTGAACAGTGCTGCTACCAACATAGGGGTGCATGTATCTTTTTGAATTATAGTTTTGTCTGGACATATGCCCAGAAATGGAACTGCTGGATCATATGGTAAATCTATTTTTATTTTTCCGAGGAACCTCCACTGCTATTTTCCACAGTGGCTACACATTCCACCAACAGTGTAAGAGGGTTCCCTTTTCTCTCCTCTATACCTTCTCTGGCAATTGTTATTTGTAGACTTTTTAATGATGGCCATTCTGACCAGCATGAGGTGGTACCACACTGCAGTTTTGATATGCATTTCTCTGAGATTAGTGATGTTGAGCATCTTTTCATATGCCCATTGGCCATTTGTATACAGCCTTTTTTTTTTTTTTTTAACTAAGGTGTATTCTAAGGAGCTCTACTGCACCATCAAAGTGATGCTTCCAGAGTCTTTCATGCCTGGTAGGGCCACAACTCTTGAACAACAAACGATAACTCTTCACTGAGAAATTGCGTCTAGGGCCTAATAACCAAGCTCAGCTTGGTGAGCTTGTGTGTGTGTGTGTGTGTGTATTGAGTCGCCAAGTCGTGTCTGACTGCGGCCTCGTGGACTGTAGACCACCAGGCTCCTCTGTCCATGGAATTTCCCAGGCAAGAATCCTGGAATCCAGTTGGCATTTCCTCCTCCAGGGGATCTTCCTGACCCAGGAGATCAAACCTGCATCTCCTGGGGCTCCTGCATTAGCAGGTGGATTCCTTACCACTGAGCCACATGCGAAACCTGCAGTGAGTTTTAACTCAAAGCCAAATTACTAACCTCTGACTTGGGTCCACTGCAGAACAAATGCCTGGGTTTGTGACTGCTCTTTCTGGGAGGCCCACAGCTTTTCTCAGAAATTTGCCCGACTGGGCCACTGCTGCCCCTCTGTGACTTGCCTGAGCCCCACTGGCCTACACAAGCATCACTGGGCTCCAGGACAGTAGCTGGTGGCTCCGCAGGGGGATGGAGACTTCAGCGTGTCCAGAAGGCTGTGAAGCAGCTCTTAGAGAAGCCCAGCAGGGGCTCAGAGGACTCCCCCGACCCTGCAAAAAAAAAATGCCCCAGCCGGTCAGACCCTCCTTTGCCTTTTGTATACTTCCCCTCCCCCTGCCCCAAACCAAAGCCTTGACAGTAGCCCCAAGGCAGCTCAGGAATGTCAAGTGGTACCTCTCTCTCTCCAAGTAGCCTGAGGCCTCTCGCTGCCCTGGTGGGGGTTTGGAGACAATGGAATCCCAAGATTCCCCAGGGCCTCTGACTCTAGGAAAGTTGCCAGATTCCCTGGTTTGAAGCCCAAAGAGGCCACGGAAGGTCCGGAGGCCCACAGAAAAGTGAAAGCTGTTCGGGGAGCTCCAGGGAGAAGGCACAGTTCAGGCTTTAAAGCAACTGGCTTCCCCGATAGTTCAGTGGTAAATAATCCGCCTGCAAAGCAAGAGACTCAGGAGATGCAGGTTCAATCTCCAGATCAGGAAGATGCCCCGGAGGAGGGCATGGCAACTGACTCCAGTATTCTTGCCTGGAGAATTCCATGGATAGAGGAGCCTGGCGGGCTATAGTCCACAGAGTCGCAAACAGTCGGACACGACTCAAGCCACTTAGCACACACTCCAGGTGGCAAGAAGTTTCAGCTGCCCTTCTCCCCTTGTTGGGATGAAGTAGCTGGAGGCAGTGGCCTAGCCCTGAGCCCTGTCCTTGCTTTCCCTCCTAGGGGATCCTTTGTTGGCCTTCATCTTCCTCACCTCTCTGGGCGCAGCTGGGGCAAGCGGAGGTTCTAACCCACTCAATCCCCTGCTACCTCACAGGAGCTGAGACCAGGCGAGGGCCCAGGGAAAGGGTCAGGGGTTAGTAACTGACCAGTGATGGCAGCTGAAGACAGGGTGAGGGCCACGACTCTTCTCTCCTGTTGCCCATGTGTGCATATGATGGGGCAGGGGCATCAGCAGCCATCTCCAGCTGCTTAGCTGCCAGCCACGCTCCTCTACCCCTACACACACTCAGGGAGGGGATTCCAGGACGCCTCAGCAGAGACAGCTCAGGCAGCCCTCAGCCGTGGTTTCCACAAGCTCTTACTGGTTGTCCTGGTAACCGAATGCAGGTGCTCCGGGTACCAAGGAGAACTCAAAGGCCTCTTCAAACCCATCTCTGGACCCTGGCCAACCTGGTCCCACAAATATTACTGAGTGATTTCCTACGAAGTGTTAAATGAAAATAAAATGCTAGCACATCAGAAAACTATAGTTAGAGTTCTCAAAGTGTGTCCCCCAAACCAGAACGTTGGCATCAGCATCACCTAAGACCTTGTTAAGAAGCAATTCTCTGCCCCCAAAGCAGACCTGCTGAGCCCTCCTGGGGCTCCCACCCTCCGCTGGGAGCAGATCCGCCGGCACAACCTGCCAGGCGCCGAGGACGCCACAGCCCAGCAGTCTGTGCCTTAACACACCCTCTGGTGATACTGATGTGGGCTCAGCTTTGATCCCTGCTGCCCTGCAGCATAAAACTTAGCCTGATTTCATGCCCTGTCAGGTGTGAGAAATTGTGTCAGGTGTGAATTCTTAACTTTTAGAAACAGGTATGTTTGTCTCCGGGGCTTGCCAGGTGGCTCAGTGGTAAACAATCCGCCTGCCATGCAAGAGATGCGGGTTCGATTCCTGGGTCAGGAAGATCCCCTGGCGAAGGGCATGGTATCCCACTTCAGTATTCTTGCCTGGGAAATCCCATGGACAGAGGAGCCTGGCGGGCTACAGTCCACATGGGATTGGAAAACAGCCGGACGCAACTCAGCCACTAGACAACAACAAAATCTTTTGTCTCTGACAAATGACAAAGTGTAGGGGAGCAACCTACACTCTGAAAAGGAATTTATTTTAAGTAAAAAACAGGGAAGGGTACTATAAGGAGCAAGCCAGCCAACTGAGTAACCACATCCGGTGAATGACAGGACCCTACTCCCCGCTCCCGGGCCCCTGCTCTGACCCGGTGGCCATCCCGCGGCCCCCCCAACTCCGAATCTCCGAAGGCAGAAGGCCATTGACCTCCACAGATGGTCCCCCGGTGGGTGGGGGTGGTCAGGCCAGGACCAGCCCCGACCGAGGGACCTCGCTGAGCGAATGCTGGGGACCCCTGGTTCGAGAGCTCTTTACAGTCATCTCGAGGTAGTGTATCTACCTCTGAGAGCTCAGCATTTAACGTTCCAGAGGGCGCAGCGGGAAGCCCATTCTTCGCAGACTCTAGTTCTGGGCCCCACCGGGAGCGGGCCGGGCCCCCGAGGGCGCAGCGGACACCGGCTGCCGGCTTCACCTCCCTCCGGCCCCGCCGGGCACGAGCGGGGTTGTGCCGGTGCCCCCCACAGGCCAGGGTGTGGTGGCCGCGGAGCCCCGCGGGCGGGGCGCGCCCGCCTCGACGCCGCCCTCCCCGCCGACCCCGCCGGCGAGCGGCGCAGCCAATGGGGGCCGAGCCGCTGCGCCGGGATTGGAACGGCGGCGGCGGGGGCCGGGGCGCGGGGAGGGGGCTAGGCGAGCGCTGTCAGCGCGGTTATAAGGGAGGGAAAAGTTGCCCGCGGACAGCCGGGCAGGCGCACGCTCGTACGGCGGCCGCAGCGGCAGGGCGGGGCCGCGGAGCAGCGGAGCAGCGGGTGGCGGCGGAGGAAGTCTCCGATCGCGGCCTCGCTCCCCTCGGGGTCTCCGCTCGGCGAGGTCCCGGGTTCGCGAGGACTTTTGCGCGCAGCCATGGGCGGCGTCGGGGAGCCAGACTGGGGACCTGAGCAGCGGGGGGCGCCGCTCCCCACCTTCCGCTGGGAGCAGATCCGCCGGCACAACCTGCCAGGCGACAAGTGGCTGGTCATTGAGCGTCGCGTCTACGACATCAGCCGCTGGGCACAGCGACACCCGGGGGGCAGCCGCCTCATCGGCCACCACGGCGCCGAGGACGCTACGGTAAGGCCGCCCACCGCCGGCCGGGTGGAGCCCCGGTGCTAGGCTGGGGCCTGGTCGCTGGGCACCGTGCCCTGCTTCACCGCGGGTGGGAGCGGGAGGGGTGGGAGCCGGGTGGGGGCTTAGCATCCTTCCTACTCGCGCTAACCTTTGACCTCCTGGCGGGGGACCCGGAGCTGGGAGGGACTGACGGGGGTCCTGATGTGGAGTAAGGAGACCACAGCCCGGCAAGAGGACCCGCACTCCTGGGGGTGGACCCGGGCTGGGCTGCAGCAGATGTCTGTGGGAGGGAGGGGGGTCTCAGAGGTGGGTGTGTCCGGGCAGACAGCGCTGGCCCTAGGTGAGGGCGCTCCCTGATGCTCTGGTGTTCCTCCGCTGGGTTCTGGGTCCCCCCAGAGAGGGCTCTTCATGCTGGGTGCTTGCTGGATGCCAGAGGTAGGGCGGGTTCCCTAGGGGCTGGCAAGGATGTGCCCTCAGAGGCTGGCGGCAGGGCAGCAGAGCTTGGGCAGGGCCTAGAGGTCTGTGGCTTTCCCAGGAGCTGCTGTGAATGGCTCTGAGGGGCAGTGACTCACCTCTCCTGGGCTAGCAGCTGCGTGTGGGAGAATTTTGCCAGTCAGGCTGGGTGGGCCTCTTCGGAAAGCACAGTCACCCCAGGAACAGGCGGGCTCCTGTGGACCCCAGCTTCCCCTCTGCAGCCATGTCGAGACATTTTGGTCAAGGAGGAATGTGGTCTGTCCAGTGGGACCATTTGGCAGAGGAGCCATCAGGGTGAGACTCCTTACCAGCCCCTTTTCCCACAGACCGACCCCGGCCCCCACCCCCCACCGCCCCCAGCTGAACAATAGGACTTGGGGCCATGACGCTCTGTCCTTGACTATCCCAAATTCTAGGATGGTCACCCTGGGCACCAGGAAGTTCTTCAAGATTCCAGGGGATGCATCTCTAACTGGCGGGGCTTTAGATAACAAAAGAGATTGTGTCCTGTCCCAGTAGGGTCAGTGGCCCTGTTGCCAGAACCATCTCCTCTCTGCCCACTGCCTTCTCTCGTGGGTTGGGCGATCTTCTTGGGACTCTTTTAAGGAAAAACTCTCTCTTCCTCACTTTCCCCGGAAGCTGAGAGGTTAGGGATCAGACATCTCCTGAAACTCTAGAAGGTGATAGAGAAACCCTTCTGCGCATTGCCAGGGGGCCACACGGTGGCCAGGGAGTGTGAGCTGACTGCGGGCTGGTGAGTGTGTGACCATCTCCAGGCCTATACATGTGTGAATGAGGCCTATGTTTGTGTACATGGTTACACATGCGCGTATTGCTGCCAGGGCGTCGGGGTGGGGGTGGGGGTGCGCTGGTAAGGAGCTGCAGCTCCTCCCTGCTTCCCTGGGCTGAGCGCTAGCCACCCCTCCAGGATCCTGGAGGTGGCCGCTCTGGCCTTTTTTCAACCTCTGACCTGGCAGACAGGATGGAGGCTGGCGAGAGGAAGCTGATGAAGAAGGTTTGTGAATCACTTTTTCCTGCTTGGTGCCCAGGCGTGTGCTGGGGACCCTCCTGTGCGGGAACCCCATCATCCATTTAGCTCTAGACCCTGAGACCCCACGTGACCACTTTCTCACTGATTCCTCACCAACAGGGTCCATTTTCCCATTTCCATTAAAAAACATGCTGTCTGTTCCCTTGGGCCATGTACTGGCTCTGCCATTGGAGGCTCTGAGTGACCTTGAACCAGGCATGTCACTCCTCTGAGCCTCAGTTTCCTCATCTGTAAAGTGGGGACAGCGGGGACAGACAGTGAGCCAGCTGAGGGCGGGACTGCGCCTTTGCAACTCGGCGGCCCCACAGCTGCCACGCAGTTGTTCCCAGTCAGCGTGTGTTGCCGGCTGATAAGTGTGAGTGTGCCCTGCAGACTGTAGAGTGCAGTGGACAGCCATGACATAGCCACCTCTTTGTCTGGTTCATTCATGTCTGTAACAGACCGTGATGTTAGGCCATCTCTTAGCTTTCCCAAGGCCCCAGACACTGGGCTTGAGTTGCCACCAATACCTGGTCTGTTCAGGCCAAAGGGGTTATGAAGAGATTGGGGGTGGGGGACCCCAGTTTTTGTCTGTGGTGAGCCCACATGGCAGAGCGGGGCTCAGATCACCCAGGGCCCAGTGTGGTCCAGTCCAGACCCCCAGGCACCCCAGACCCTCCCCTGGAGCACTGGTGGGGGTGGGGTAGCCATGTCGCAGGGGCTATGTTCCCGCAGCCACCTCTTACCAGCCCCTGCAGCCCATCAGCTGTTCTCCTGTTCAGGCCACAGAAGCCTTCCTGCCAGGAAATTCCCAGAGTTCCTGTGCCGTGAAGTCAGCCTGTGGCCATCCTGGGATACAAAGCCGGGTACCCTGGGGAGAGTGCTCTGGGCCCTGAGCCAGGTTTGTCTAAGAGTCATAGGCGGTCTGAGACTAGTGGAGCCAGCCAGGGAGGGGTGAGGCCCAGCTGCTGCTGGTCATAAGTTGACCAGGGCTGGGCGCTGAGCCCCTACTATGTGCCAGGCTCCGAACTCAGCACTTGATTTATAGACAGTCCCTCATTGAATCCTCATGATACTTCTATGGGACAGGTACTGTTATTATTTCCATTTTACAGATGAGAAAACTGAGACTCAGGCAAAATGACTTGAAGTTAAGTGATGGGTCTCGGATGTGAATCGACAACCCATGCTCTTAACCACCTGACCCACTGCCACTTAGCTGTTTATTTCATTCATTCATTCTTCAATTATTAACTCGCTAGATTCAACAGCAGATACCAGCAAGCATATCCTATATGCCAAACCTTGACCTAACCTCTGAAGATACTGCTATGAACAGAAAATCTGCTGGGAGGGACTTCCCTGACAGTCCAGTGGTTAAGGCTCCACACTTCCACTACAGGGGGCACAGGTTTGATCCCTGGTTGGGGAACTCTGGTCCCTCATGCTGCATGAGGCAGCAGAAAAAAAATCTGCTAGGATGTTCCTTGGTGGAGGGAACAGCTAGGGCAAAGGTTCAGAGGTGGGGCTATACTCTGTGTGTTCAAGGAATAGCAAGACCATCAGCGTGACTGGAGCTGAGCAGCGAGAAGGGCCAGCATTGAGGACCAGAGGTAGCAGGGGAAGCAGGACTTTGGTTTTATTCTAACGGGAGAATGCAGGGCAGAACAGAGAAGACAGGGGAATCTGACATATCAATACATTTTAAAAGGATCCCTAGTGAGGAAGGGGAAGGCAGAGCCTCCCAGGAGAAGAGGGAGGTGTTAAGAGATGATGGGGACCTCCCCCCACGCCCTGCCAGGGGAAGCCACTTGGAAGAGGTGGCCATTCACCTGGGCCCTGAGGTGCAGGTGTGTCCAGGGGAGAGGGCAGGTGATACTGCCCTCTCTGAACACCAACGGGAACCATTAGGATCTAACTCTGGGTGGTATTCAGACAATAAACTTCAGAGGTGATTCCAGTGTTAGCCCATTTTGCAGATGAGGAGACTGAGGCTGAATATGAGTGATTTAAAGGGACCTTCTTGGAACCCTCAAAGGGCAGGACCTTTGTCCTTGGGCTTGGAAGGTGGGGTTTGTGTTTGGGACGTGGGTAGGGGCAGGTCTGAGCAGATCTGAGGCTCTGGAGTGAAAGTGGGGGACTCAGATGACCTGGCCCCAGGGCCCACACTGCTTCCACCTACCACGCTGGCTGCCTTGAAAACTGCTTAATGGCCTCTTCCTGTGAAGCGTGCCCTCTCTGGGCTCTATAGGCGTTTTCTGCAATGTCTTCACCCACCCAGGCCCCTGGTGGGGCTGGGGGGTGGGGCGACAGGGGGGTTGCCGTGCCTTGGGGGAGGTGTCAGGATTGTGTGGTGCTGGGCAGGAATGTGGGGATGCTAGCGGCCTAAGCACCCTGGCAGCCCGTTTGCATTTCCTCGTAAGGACGCCCAAGCGGCAGCCATGGGTTTCTCAGGAAACAGCAGCGGGAAAGAACCAGAGCTCAGTGGTGGAAAGAGGACCCAGGAGTCCACTTCAGGCCATGGCTGAGTCAGCGGCACTTGTGAGGCCAAGGGTGCTGGATGGAGGAGACCGTCCCCTCCCAGGCCACTGCACTCATCACCAGGGACACCAGGGGTGCTGGGGGGATAGGGGCAACTTCCTGGGGGCATCTGCCCTTGAGCGGGACTCTGCTGCTTGGGCAGGAGTTGGATACTCCTGTCCAGAGCTGTGTGCCCTTTGGCCTCAGTTTCCTCATCTGTAAAATGGGGATACTGATGGTGCCTCCTCATTGGCTGGAAGGAGCATCTGGCCACTGGGAGTGAGATCCGGCTCTCCTTTCGAATCTTCCCACTCAAAAGGGAGGGAGGGAGGGAGAGACGAGTTCCTGAGTGTGTCCACCCCCATCCTCACAACCCACTGGCACCTCCTGTGCTGAGGTTAAAAGGAGCAGACCCAAGCCACCTGAGCCCCCAGCTGCTCTACCCCTTTCTTGATCTGGAACAGTCCAGATTCTTTGAAGAAGTGACCAGAAATGCTCCCCGCCCCCACCTTATCTCTGGGGTGGAAGGTGTCCTGCCTGCTCGCCTCAGGCTGCCCAGAACATGACCAGCAGGGCGCACCTCCGCCCTCCGCCCTCCTGCCTCCTGCCCGCGGGCCTGGATCTCTGGGTGGACTGCAGGGAAGGGCAGCTGAGGCCACGGGGACTGGATGCCGGGCTCCTTCGCAATGCTCCGCCTGCACTGACTCAGTCCTCCAGCAGCCCTGCGAGATGGGCATGAATGATTCCTGATTTACTGATGACCAAGTACAGGATGGAGAAGGGGTGTGATCTTTCCTGCGGCTCCACGGCTTGGCGTGGCTCATAAATGGCTCGGCTCCTACCCTCTGCAGGCTGCCTCTTGAGTCTCCCCACGCCTGCCCTTAACCAGCTGCTCCCTGGAGTTCAAGCCAGGCAGGGCTGGGGGCCTGGGCAGGAGCAGCTCTGAGGCTTCCAGGCACTGAAGCAGGGCTGGGTGGGAGCTGTGCCCTGGGAGGGCATGGACCTCACAGGAGATCCCTGGTTCTGAATCCCCGCTCTGCCACTGCAGACTCGGGGCGGGTGGCCTCACCACTCTGAGCCTCCATTCCCTCCCCGGCAAAATGGCTCAGACCCCCGTCTGGTGGGCTGTGGAGGGTCGGCTCTTGTCCACATGTTCACGCCTGCCATCCTGACCCTGCTCTGTGCAGGGCTCCGAGGCCCCCGAGTGAACAGGGCCTGTCCCTGCCACCTGCAGTCTATGTTTAGAGACACCATTTTAGTTCTAGAAGTTTCACCCAAGTCTGTTCCAAGAACTAGTGAGGGGCCTAAATTGTCACCTCCGTGGGGGAAAGTCACAGGGTTTGCACCCGTGCCCCTGAGAAGATGTTTCCAGGTGCACCGGGGGTGGGGCGCAGTGTAAGGCTGGGACCTCCTGCAGTGCCCTGAGACTTGGTCAATGCAGCCCCAGAAATGCCAGGACCACCCTCCTGACCCCCACACCCCGGCCTCTGAGCAGCCAGATCCTTGGTTGCTCAGGATGGTGACCAGCCTCCCACCTAGGAGACCCACCGCCTCCCCTCTGACCGGGGAGTGGCCACCCTGAGGCCACAAGCACCATTTTACAGTCAGACCAAGTTCTGGTCCAGCCTTCATCAGATGGAGCTGTGTGACCTTGGGTAAGCGGCTCAACCTCTCTGAGTCTTCTGCCCATTGAGATTCCTGAATGTTTAAACAGAGACCAAAGAGGACTGGGTCACACGGCCCCAGCCAATAGTCCAGGGAAAAAAAAAAAAAAGCAAAAACTGTTTGCTGAGGTTTGGGTCTGAAGCCAGGGATCTACTCTGTTGCTGCTCAGACCACAAGAAGTGTAGGCTCTGGAGTGCTCACCCAGCCCCAGGAACCTGCGCTGCTTTCCCAGTACCTACTGCAGCACTGCCTTCCCACCCATCAGTTAGAGACTTGTTGGTGAGCTCCGGGATAGTCCCACCTGGACCTGAGGGGGCTCACCCCTTCCTTACTCACTGTAAGGGACACATCTGGCTGGAGATCTCGGGCGGTCCTGGCTCTGGCCTTTCCCTCGGGGCATCTCCAGGCCTGGCTTGGGTACATCTGGGCGAGGGGAAAGGAGTCGGGGAGGTGACCGGCTGCCCCAGCTGCTCGGCTCAAGAGCATGGCCTCGGAGCATCTGGGGTCTGCTGGGTCCTAGGGTGGCCCCAGAACAGACCCAGCGGAAGGGAGAGAAGGGGGACTGGGAGGGTGGACATGCTGGGGCCATACCCACAGGACACACATCTGCTGTGTGTGTGTGTGTGTGTGTGTGCACGCGCACGCCAGGCTGTGTCTCTCTGGGTGTCTGGGTGACTGCCCGTGTGTGTTGTTCCAGAGCGTGGCTGTGAGCCTTCGTGGGTTGGTGGTGGTGTCTGGTTGTGTAGAGGCACACGCTTATGGCACTGATCCTGTGATACCTGTGAGCCTCGGGTGTTACACCCTTTGTGAGCGTGCCGTGTGCCTCTGTATGTGGGCTCTGTGCACCACCAGGGGGGTTTCAGAGGAAATGAGAATCAGAGTCAATGCTCATTCAGGCTTAAAACAGAAGGAAATTCTGACATGCTACACATGGATGAACTTTGAAGACATTATGCTAAGTGACAAGTCAGTGACAAAAGGACACAGACTATATGATTCCTCTTCTAAGTGTCAATTCTTTTTTTTTTTTTCTGGCTAAGTTGCATGACTTGCAGGACTTTAGTTTCCTGACCAGGGATTGAACCTGTTCCCTGTGCAGTGGAAGCATAAAGTCCTAACGACTGAACCACCAGGGAATTTCCTTCAAGTCAATTCACAGAGAGCAGCACCTATGGTTTTCAGAGGCTGTGAGAGTCGTTAGTCGTTAGTCGTGTCCGACTCTTTGCGACCCCGTGGACTATACAGTCCATGGAAATTCTCCAGGCCAGGATACTGGAGTGGGTAGCCTTTCCCTTCTCCAGGGGATCTTCCAAACCCAGGGATCAAACCCAGGTCTCCCACATTGCAGGCGGATTCTTTACCAGCTGAGCCACAAGGGAAGCCCAAGAATACTGGAGGGGGTAGCTTATCCCTTCTCCAGCAGGTGTTCCCAACCCAGGAATTGAACCGGGGTCTCCTGCATTGCAGGCAGATTCTTTATCAACTGAGCTATGAAGGCTGGGAGAGGTAGAAATGGGGAGCTAGTGTTTCATGGGGACAGAGTTCCAGCTGAGGTAGATGAAGAAGTTCTGGAGATGGATGGCGGGGATGGTTGCTGGACAATGTGAATACATTTAATGCCGCTGAACTGTACACTTCGAAATGGTGAAAATGGTCAATTTTATGTATGTTTGACTATAATTAAAAAAAAAAAAAAGTTAATGCTCTTGGCTCTAGAGCCAGAAAGGTCTGGAGTCTCATCCCTTGGATTTGCCCAGTTCCAGGCAGGAGAACAGACTCATTCGGGGTCATGGTGAGCAGGGTCAGCCAAGCACAGGAGCACTCTTCCTCTTAGTTCCCCGGCCAACACTCCCCAGGTGGCCAGCGCCATGGCAGCTTCCTGGGGGGCCCCCTCCCCTCGACCCCCTGTCTCCCAGGGGTGCTTCCCCCGCCATCAGAGCTCTTCCAATACAGCCCCATCGCCTACTGTGAGCTCCAGGGAAGGGCCCCAAGTCAGCCTTCCCAAGGACCTAGGTTATTCCAGAAGCTACAGCCTCGGAGCCCCCAGGTCCTCAGGCTGGTCCAACCCCCTGGGCCAGGAGGGGAGAGCAGCTAATAGGAAAGGGGAACCCCTCGGGTGAATCCTGCAGGTGTGGCCTCTAGGCGGGGGCTGAAGGGGGCCTGAGGTTCCTCTGAGCCCGGCACAGGATGGTGTGGGGGATGTCGTGCAGTAACTCCAAGGGGCCTGCCTGGCTGTTGGAACACCCACCAGGTGCTGCTAGGCTCATTAGCGAGAGGACAATAGCAGCCAGCAGTCACCTTCCTGGGGACACCCCCACCTCAACTGGCCCCAGGCACTGCTTCCACCGTCCAGGCTGCTGGTCAGCTGGGGCTGGCTCACTCAGAGAGCCTCTGCAAGTCCAAGGATAAAAACCCATTTGTGAACGACAGAGAGCCAAGGACGAGGGCTAGATCAGGAACACTGAGCCCAGGTGTGACGTTCAAGTTTACGCACAGTTCAGCGCTGCCAAGCGTGAGCGGTGGGGGTCACTCCCTGACCAGTCCTCTCCTCTTTATCTTTATCCCTCAGCCCTTTATCTTGCCTGAGGTCGCTCTCTTTCTCTGACCCCTTCTGCTTTGCGCCCTGCCCCTACCCCTCGCCACCATTACAGAGAATAACAGGAATGTTAGATTGTTTATTAAACTTATATTTAAAAAAAAAACACTTATTTTCCCCTCCTTTTCAAATTAGGTAAGTTTAACTGTTCAAGCATCTTCAGGCTGTGTGGTCTTCGGTGGATTTTTTTTTTTTTTCCTCCTGGTGGCCCAGTGGTCATCAATTGCCAATTTCCTCACTTGCACGTTACTCACTGCTTATGTTTGTAAAAGCTGGTAGATCTGACATTTGTGACCCAGTAGAAAAGCATAGGATTTTGAGAAAGCTTTACCTGTGATCTTTTTTGGAAAAGTCAAACTCTTTCTTGAACGGAAGCAGGGAAAACTTTCTGTAAATCCAGATTTTAAAATACCTAGCCAAGTTTGGGGAAAGGCCCCACGGCAGGGTGAAGCAGCTGGAGCCCAGTAGGCGAGGGATACCCAAGCAGGGCACCCAGGGCCTGGGCAGGACCAGGGAGGGCTCATGGGCAAGGCTGACTGTTGCTCAGTTGTGACTGCTGAACAACCAGCTGCCCGCCTGCCCGCCTGCCTGCCTGCCTGTTCTGCCCTTCCATCAGCAGCCCTTCTGCTCTGTCTCTGCCTGCTGCCTCTGGGTGCTGCTCCAGCTGTCTGGCTGTCTGTCCACCTAACTCTCTGCTCTCCTTCAGGATGCCTTCCATGCCTTCCACCAGGACCTCAGTTTTGTGCGCAAGTTCCTGCAGCCTCTGCTGATTGGAGAGCTGGCCCCAGAGGAGCCCAGCCAGGATGGACCCCAGAATGTGAGCAGGGCCCCGGTGGAGGCTAAGTCCCTCGTGTGGGGCTGGAAGAATGGGGGCATTGCTGGTAACAACTTCGTGGTTTGCCAGCCCTCCCGAGCGGACAGTTGCTGGCAGAGCTGTAGGGATGCGTGCACCAGCATTTCCTGGGGGACCCCAGGCAGACCCCCTTCCTTGCTCTGGGCCCTGCATCCCCATCTATGATGAGGATTTAGAGGAACTGAGCTCTAAGGGTTTTCTCTGCTTCTCAGACTCCCCACTCCTTTTGTGGGGGTGGGGAAACCCCATCCCCTTTGGCCACACCCCTTGGACCCTAGGAGGAGCAGCTGTGGGGGGCTGCCCGGGAAGATGAGGGTGGGGGGGATGGAGGGTGGGAGTGGGGGGCCTCCCTTGCTTCCTCGGCTGACCAGCCATTCCACCCCGGCAGACCCAGTTGATCGAGGACTTCCGAGCCCTGCGCCAGGCGGTCGAGGACATGAAGCTGTTTGAAGCCAAACCCACCTTCTTCGCTCTCCTGCTGGGCCACATCCTGGCCATGGAGGTGCTCGCCTGGCTCATGATCTACATGCTCGGCCCCGGCTGGGTGCCCAGCACCCTGGCCGCCCTCATCCTGGCCGTCTCCCAGGTGACCCAGCACTGTCTTGCAGATACCTAGACTGACTAACAGCCACGGCCTGGCACACGTGGGCACTTGGAAAATGTTTGCTGAAAACAAACATTGACCAGCAAACAAAAATCACTGCAGCAAACAAAACATTTCTTTGTTTCTTTCTTTGTCTGTAAACAAAGAATGACTAGCCAGTGGCCCCATAAGGCCAGCTTCATTTTAAGTGAACTAAGGAAGCTCTTTATTTAGTTACCCCACAGGGAGCCCAGGGTCCAGAGCTGGAAGGCTGCTGCCTGCAGCTCCATGACAATCTTGCAGCCCCTGGACCTCCCAAGCTCAGCTGTCCTTGTCTCTTAAAAGAGGAATCTGGGGACTTCCCTGGCAGTCCAGTGGTTAAGACTCCGCACTTCCACTGCAGGGGGTGCAGGTTCTATCCCTAGTAGGGGAACTAAGATCCCACATGCCGTGCCGGGCGGCCAGAAAACAAAAACTAAATTAAAAAAAAAAAAGAGGAAGCTGGCCCACTAGGGTCTAGAGTGGAACGCCAGCTGCGGGGGTGTCCTGTGAGCTGGGAGGGCTGGCTGGCCAGGGCTCCGGGCTGGACCCCCGGCGGCTCCCTGCCACAGCCCTGGACCCTGCTTCTCCCCAGGCCCAGAGCTGGTGTCTGCAGCACGACCTGGGCCACACGTCCATCTTCAGGAATTCCCGGTGGAACCACTTGGCCCAGCAGTTTGTGATGGGGCAGCTGAAGGTGAGGGTGGGGGCGGATGGCGGGCAGCAGGGGGCCGAGAGGGGGCGGGGCTGCATGGGGGTGGGCGTGGTCGCGTGGGTGGGTGTGGCCTGGCCCCTACCCCTGAGAGCCCCCTCCCGCGCAGGGCTTCTCTGCGCACTGGTGGAACTTCCGGCACTTCCAGCACCACGCCAAGCCCAACATCTTCCACAAGGACCCGGACGTGACCGTGGCGCCTGTCTTCCTTCTGGGGGAGTCGTCCGTCGAGGTGCGTGGGGGGACACGCTCAGGCCGGGCCTTCAGCGGAAACTTGGTGGCCCCAGAGCCCCCCAGCCCCGCGGTGGCCCCGCCCCGTACTCTGTCTAATTCTAGGCTGAGCCCCTGTCCCCGGGGTGCCCCCTCCCAACCTCCCAGTGGCTAGAATCCAGAGTTGCCTTGGCCCCTTGGCCCAGCCAGCCCCCTGGCCCTGCCCCGGGGCGAGGAGGGCCTGGAGAGCCGCTGCCCCGCGGCGAGGAGGGCCTGGAGAGCCGCCCTCCCCAGCCGGCCGCCTGTGTCCCCAACAGTACGGCAAGAAGAAGCGCAGATACTTGCCCTACAACCATCAGCATCTGTACTTCTTCCTGAGTGAGTGTCCCCTTGTCCTCCTGGGAGTGGGGGCATGGATGGGGTGGGGGTCACGCTGGGGCCTACTTTGTCCACTGCACGTCTCTGGTCACCCCAGCCTGCAGCCCATACGGCCAGAGGCGGTCACAGCCCTGCCTGCAGCTTTCAGAGTTCCTTCCTGCCCTCGGTCAGGGCATCCCGAGCCCTAGGGCAGTTGTTGGGGCCACAAGGTGAGGATTAAAGGGATGTATCAGGCTGGTGCCAACCTGCAGAAGGGGCATGGGGGAGGCGGTGGGGCAAGGACCAGCCTGGAAAGGCTCAGACACTGGGGGCCTGAGTGAGGACCAGGCCTTGTGGGTGATGCAGGCTCATCCCTGCCGGGTGGGACCAGCCTCCAACCCCCCAGAGGAACTGAGCCCCCTCCCCCTCCCTCTGGCCGGCCCACTCTGCACCCCCACCCTGCTCCTGAGCCCCCCTCATGCCCCTCCTTGCAGTCGGCCCACCGCTGCTCACGCTGGTGAACTTCGAAGTGGAAAATCTGGCCTACATGCTGGTGTGCATGCAGTGGATGGTGAGCGGGGGCCCTGCCAGCTCCCCTGGGCATGCAGCTGTGGTGGCGAAGGGTGGGGTGTCGGGGACAGCCCAGTCCACCATTGCAAACATGTGTGCATGTAGTGATGTGGAACACGTGTGCTCGAGAGCAGGGGGAGTGAGTGTGTGCATGTGTGGTTGCCAGGTCAGGGTGTGGTGTGCATTTCTCACAGTGAGACATGAGGGTGGGGACCCTCTGGGCCCCCTCTGCCAGGTATTTGTCTTCTGCGCAAGGCTTCCTTCATCCCACATCCTTGCACAGCATCCATGGTCAGCCCTGTGAGGCTGGCAGGGCGAAGACTTGTCCCCTTACCTGGCTGAGAAACCCAGGCCCCGAGAAGGGGTGGTGATGTGCCAGTCTGAGGCACATCGAGCCAAAAGGATGGGGATGACCCCAGCTCCCCCTCCCGGCTGCCTCTCGGCCTCCCCATCTTCCCTCCTCTACAGGACTTGCTCTGGGCCGCCAGCTTCTACGCCCGCTTCCTCTTGTCCTATATCCCCTTCTACGGCATTCCTGGGGCGCTGCTCCTCTTTGTGGCTGTCAGGTATGGCCAGGTTCGGCATGACAATCAGCAGGGCACCCTGATCACAGACCTCAGTGTTTCCATCTGCAGAATGGGGACAGCAGTACTGTCTCCCTGGGCTGTTGAGTGGCAGCATCCAGGGGGTGGCAGGTCTCAGGGAAGCCATCTGGGGCATCCACCCTTTTGAGTAGGGCTGCTCTGGGCTCAGCCTGGCAGTGGCCTCCACACCACTTGGCTGCTTGAAACACCAGTGGGGAGGAATTGCAATCCCATAGTACAGATTGGGAAGCTGAGGCCCATAGTACAGATGGGGAAGCTGAGTGGTCAGCAGGATGTGGGGCAGTGCCTTGAACCTCCTCTGACAGGGTCCTGGAGAGCCACTGGTTCGTGTGGATCACACAGATGAACCATATCCCCAGGGAGATTGGCCATGAGAAGCACCGGGATTGGGCCAGCTCTCAGGTGGGCAGCCGGGGTGGGGCCCATCCTGGGGGTAGGGGTGGGGTCCCCAGCTGGGAAGAATGGGGGCACTGATGGGGCTGCCGTGGGGTTGGTGCTCTGTGCCAGCCCCCTCACCCGTGCCCCGCCTGCTCCTGGCAGCTGGCAGCCACCTGCAACGTGGAGCCCTCGCTCTTCATCGACTGGTTCAGCGGACACCTCAACTTCCAAATCGAGCACCAGTGAGCGCAGACCCAGGGGCGGGGGTACAACAGAGGTGGGAGTGAGGCCTGAGCACCCCCCATCCCGTGTCCCATCTGCTCCGGGGGGGGGAGGCCAAGACATCTGCCCTGGAGGGCCCGGGAGAGATGGTGAGCGGGTCCAAGGGTGCCAGCACACTGTCTCCCCTGCAGTCTCTTCCCCACGATGCCGAGGCATAACTACCGCAGGGTGGCCCCGCTGGTCAAGGCCCTGTGTGCCAAGCATGGCCTCAACTATGAGGTGAAGCCCTTCCTCACCGCCCTGGTGGACATCATCAGGTAAGGGCCCTCCGCTCACGGTGGCTCCCCAGGGCCCCCGCCCACCCCTGGGGCCCGTCAGCCCCGTCCTGAGCATCCATCTGGCTCTCTGGAGTTCTTGCAGGTTCCTCTCTGGGAGCTGGCATTCAGGGCCTTTCCCATCAGCCTCTCTGCCCTTGGTCTGTGACCCTAGCCCCGTCCTTCCCAGTATCTGCTCACACACACAGGCCCAGGCCCGGTCCTCATCAGTGAGCAGAACTTCCCGACATCCCTGCCTTCCTAGAGCTGACATCCGAGCAGGGGGAAACGAAAAGCAAGCAGTTAATCACAGAAAATAAGTAAATGACAGAAAACGTGAGAAAGGGAGAAGTGCTTCAACAAAAAGCAAAGCAAAACCACAGAACCTTTGGGTGGGTACAGGAGAGGAAATGGGGGGTACCAGGCAGAGATGCAATTTTTAGTTGGGTGGCAGGGTGGTGGTAAGAAGGCAACGTGTGAGCAGAGACAGGAGAAAGGCTGGTCGTAGAGACATCTGGGGGCAGCAGGTCTGGGGCTGGGAAATAACCTTGCAAAGGCCCCGAGGAAGGAGCATGCTAGATGTGTGGGAGAGCCAGTGAGCGGAGGAGGGGTACACAGGACTTGGATTTTGGAAAGATGCTCTGACTGCAGGAACGAACTGATGGGGCAGGAAGAGCAGACTGGGGTTCCTGCAGCTGTTCAGGGGCGACCGGGCTCGGCCCTGGTGGTAGCCTTGACAGGGGAACAGAGGCCAGAGTCTCAGCCAGAGCTCTTCCACCTCTGTGCCTTAGCACAGGCTGTTCCCTTTACTTTGAGGCGCTTCCTTCTCTTACTGGCGTTTGAATTCCTCCTTCATCACCCTTCCCAGCCCGATCCTCGAAGCCCCTGCCACTTGGCCTGGCCCCTTTCAAACACCTGGCACAGAGTTTTGCTAGCAAGTTATTGATGCTTCTGGTTCCCCCGCCTGATGTCAGACTGGTGGTGGGCACACTCCACGCCTTACAAATCTCTGGATCGCAGGGCTCAGCAAGAGGAAGCGACATAGAGAGCCGGGTGAGGAGGGACAGGCCCACCCTGGTTCCTGGCTGGATGTGGCTTGGGCCCTTCCCCCTCCCACCCAAGGTCTAGGTTCCACTCAAGTTAATGAGGGTGGAGCCGCCTCTCCCAGCCCTCTCCTCCGGCCCCACCCCAGCTGCCTGCCCATCTCCACTCACACTCATCATCGTGGGGGGAAGAGGTTAATATCTTGCCATTGAGTCCCTCACATCTTCCCTACCCCCACCACCCAGGTCCCTGAAGAAGTCTGGCAATGTGTGGCTGGAAGCCTACCTCCACCAGTGAAGACCGCAGCGCCCGGGGCCCCAGCAGCCACCAAGCCACCCAGACAGGCTTCCTCACCTGCCCCACCTCGCCCTGCCTCAGGCTGGAGGCCCGGCCTGTCCTCTTGGGTCCCCTCCCCGTCTGCTCCACAGCCCTACAACCGTGGCTCTAGACCCGCCAGGACCAGGGCTAGGGGCTGGTGTATAAAGACACACAGTGAGCGTGACATGTTTTCCTAGAGCAAAAATTTAGGGGAAAAAATGTTATTTTTATATAAAAAGAAACCCAGGTATGTTATGGAGTAGAATATTTGCATGGATCTTGGAACTGGAGTTCAGGTCCTTGGGCCATCAGAGTGTTGGGAGGTGAGAGGGTGGTGATGGATGGTGGCTTTCCAGGTTGCCCTCCTCCCTGGGTCAGGGAGCTGGCATCTGCCCTGAGCTCAGATGCCCGAGGGCCTGGTCCCTTCCTGTTCTTCACCCAGTCACCAGCAACCTTGGTAGTTCACTTCAGGCTCACCCCACTTTACTCCGTTGCATAGTTGGACAGGGAGGCTTCTCTGGTGGTTCAGTGGTGAAGAATCTGCCTGCCAGTGGAGACACAGGTTCAATCCCTGGGTTGAGAAGATTTCTTGGAGAAGGAAATGGCAAGCCACTTCAGTATTCTTGCTTGGGAAATCCCCTGGACAGAGGAGCCTGGTGGGATAGGGTTGCAAAAAGAGTCAGACCAGACTTAGTGATTAAACAACACAGAGACAGAGACTGAGGCAGACAGGGGCCGAGGGCCATGTGTGGGGGCACCCCCTGGATCACCCCCCTGTCTGGCATCTGCATTGGCCTGATGGCTGAGGGGCCTTAGAAGGCCACTAGTGGGGGTCTGCTGCTGAGCTCAGAAGTATACCTGGCATCACCCCAGTGAGGGGGTCCACAGGAGGTGATCGGGATCTCCCCCTGCCCCATGCCTGCCCAGGACCTCGTGCTGATTTCCAGCCGCTGCAGTGAACCATTCAAGCAGGACCCCTGTGTGTGTGTATTAATTTCACTTCAGTTGTGTCTGTCTCTTTGTGACCCCATGGACTGTAGCCCGCCACGCTCCTCTGTCCATGGGATCCTCCAGGCAAGAATACTGGAATGGGTAGCCATTCCCTTCCCCAGGGGTTCTTTCTGGCCCAGGGATTGAACTCGGGTTTTCCGCATTGCAGGCAGATTCTTTTACCGTCTGAGACACCTGGAAGTCCAAGGACCCCTGGAACGGGGCTCTTTCCATCCCTGGAGTCTGAGAACAAGGTGTGGTCCTTCACTGAGCCTTGGGCTCCTCATCTGGAAAATGGGTGTGGTTGACCTGGGCCTGTGGTGTTTGGACACTTCTGGGGGGGCCTTTGAGCTGGCTGTTGGGGCTTCCTGAAGATGGGAAGGAGGAAGAGCCGGGCTGCTGGACCCCTCTGCTCAGCAGCTCCAAGCCAAGTAGACGGTTTCATTAGAAGTGTCAGCAGCTTGAGAAAAAAATGGAAACGCTGAGCTAGGATTTCTCTGAGGGACTTTCTGGCCCGGGGGCCGGAATCTCCCCACCAGCTGCAGGATTGCCCCCACTCTTTGTCCCCGGGGCCCCAGACTGGGTTTCCTACAGAAAGTGGAAGGGGGCAGGTACTGCAGTTCTTGTCCACTCTTTCCCTGGACCATCCAGTCCCACTCCACACCGTGTCCCGCTTTTCTCTAGAGTCCAGCAGCCAGGGGTGGGGGAAGTCCTGGACTCCAGGCTGTGACCTTGGGGAAGTTAGGCAATCTCTTGGAGTGGTAGTGTGACCTCCTAGGGTGACAGAAGAGATACCTGTGGAAGGCTTTTTGCTGAGAGCCTGCAGCAACAGGGCTGAGCCATTTATCTTAAAAATGTGTGCAATCCATGGCCTTGGGGCCATCACAAGCTCTCACCTGGGACAAGCTCGTGGCTGCCTCCCAGCCTGTTTCGTCCTTGAAAAGTACCTCCTACCTTGAAAGTAAGTCCCACTTTTGGGGCCCCTGCCCAGGCTGCTTGTTCTCCTTGTGAGTGTCCCCTTCCTGTGGTCACCTGCTGACTCCTGGTGCCCTGTGGGCCCTGGGATGGCAGCCCCCCAGGGCAGACGGTCAGTGCCTTTCCGGTGGCGACCCTGATGCCCTTATCAGGGAAATACTAGCGCACTAGACTCAGGGTCAGCAGGCTCTCCGCGCCTCCCCCCGCCCCCGCCCCCAGCAGGAATGCTGGGCCTGCAGCACCACCCAGGGGCACCTGGGATAGCTGCACCGATGTGGAGCAGGCTGTGCTCCGTGCTGCCCCTGGTGGTGGCCGCGGGCACTGCGCCCTCACGTCTGCAAATGGGTAATTGCCTAGGAATAACTTGTTTAATTGCCTAGGAATAACTTGTTTAAGGGGGCTTCCCTGGTGGCTCACAGGTTAAAGTGTCAGACTGCAATGCGGGAGACCTGGGTTTGATCCCTGGTTCCGGAAGATCCCCTGGAGAAGGAAATGGCAACCCACTCCAGTATTCTTGCCTAGAGAATACCATGGACGGAGGAGCCTGGTGGGTCACAGTCCAGGGGGTTGCAAAGAGTCGGACACGACTGAGTGACTTCAAAAAAAAAAAAAAAACTTGTTTAAAGGGCCAAGTGATTTTGGTATCACTGCAGACAGTGACTGCAGCCATGAAATTAAAACATGCTTGCTCTTTGGAAGAAAAGCTATAACAAACCTATATGTGTTAAAAAGCATAGACATCACCTTGCTGACAAAGGTCCATAGTCAAAGCTATGGTTTTTCCAGTATTCATGTATGCATGTGAGAATTGGACCATAAAGAAAGCTAAGTGCCAAAGAAATGAAGCTTTTGAACTGTGGTGCTGAAGACTTGAGAGTCCCTTGGACTGCAAGGAGGTCAAACCAGTAGAATCTGAAGGAAATCAGTCCTGAATATTTATTGGAAGGACTGATGCTGAAGCTGAAGCTCCAATACTTTGGTCACCTGATGCGAAGAACCGACTCATTGGAAAAGACCCTGATGCTGGGAAAGATTAAGGGCAGAAGGCGAGGGGGTGACAGAGGATGAGGTGGTTGGATGGCATCATCGACTGAATGGACGTGAATTTGGGCAAACCCCTGGAGATGATTAAAGACTGGGAAACCTGATGTGTTCATGGGGGTCGCCAAGAGTTGGACACAACTTAGTGACTGAACAACCACAAAAGGACCACTGGGGAAGCCCCCTGGCCTCAATTAGCCATCCCTTTGCCTACTGCCTGAAATCCTTCACTGGTGGGTCTTCTTTGCCCTTGTTCCTCCTTGTCCCTTATGCTAGAATCCCTGGAGCCAAGTCATCCACCCCTCTCCCTAGCTGAGTTCCCCCTCTGTCTAGGTTTCTTTTGCAGTCTCAGGGCCTGGGCCCATCTGTACAAAGGAGGGAAGGGCCTTGGTAGAGCTGCTAAGAAAAGCCATGTCCCTGCTTTATGGTCTGCACAGTCTTGGGCCCAGAAGAAAAGCAGAAGTCTTTAGGGAGGCCTTGTTCATTTGCCCCTTCAATCAGCCAGCATTTATTTACTTGGAGTCTTCCACGAGATGGCCTGGGCAGATTGGGGAAATGGAAATTCACAAGAACCAGCCCATGCCTGTAGTGCTGGGAGTGGCTGGTAGGTCACATGCCTGAACAGGGGGGTCACATGCCCCCACCCCCTCCCCACACCTCCATTCCAGAGCACCTGGCTGCCTGTGTCTCCTTGGCCCTTTCCAAGCCCCCGGTACCTGTCATCTGTCACCTGGATACTTGCTCTTGAAACATAATTTGGAAAAAAGACTCAAATGTCTTCAGAATTCAAAGAAATGTATTTCTAATAGCAGAGGGCAATAGAGACATCATCTGTCCTGGCATGCTAGGCGTTCGCTTGTTCTGTTTATGATGGGCTAGTTCCCGTCCGGGGGCCCGCCTCCACCCTCCAGGCCCTGGTTCCTTCACAGATGGGTGTAGGTACCCCACTGGATCCATAGCTAATCTTTTCCACCTCAGACTCAGACCAGGGGGCTCTTTGAGAAGCTGCGTCCCGTCCAGAGGGGCACACCTCTCCAGGGATGGCACGGCTGGGACAGCTGAGTTTTGATTGCCCCAAGGCTCTGTATCACATGAGCGGTGGCCTGTCACTCCCAGGGCAGTTTGTACCCAGTCCAGGTGGCTGCCACCTCCGCCCTGCCCCACTTGGCTCACCAAAGGCCTCCTCTTGGCTCCCAGTGGGTCAAGAGGGTCTGAGTGTCCTCCTGGAAGCCTGGGAACTTGCCAGGCTAGTGACCACCCGCTGGGGCTCTAGGTCCACACCAGCCCGGCCTGCCCTGCCAGCCCCTCCTCTGGGCCCAGTGCCCAGCGCATGCCCACGCCACCCGCAAAGCTGATACTTCTATCAGAGTAGACACCTTGCCATGGTGAGCTCTTATCCCCTCCACAGGGACTAACTCCCCTCGTCTCCACCCACTCCACCCAGCCCCTCGCTCCTCTGGGGAGCAGTCTGACTCTGATGTGGGGCAGGAAGAGCCCAGGCTCTGGAAAATGGCCCTTCCCTTGAGGGGCAGCCCTGCCAGGGGAAGGGGAGGGCCAGGCGGGGTGAGGGGCTGGAATTCAGCTGCCCAGTCCTTTCCTTCTGGCTTCAGCCTCCCCCTCTGTGAATTGAGGTTTGGTTCTGTGACCACCCTGGGGGGCTATGAGTTTGGCAGAGGGTGGGGATGAGAAGCCCATGATTCTGTGCTGGGCAAGAGCCTCAGCAGAGTGTGGGAAAGGAGGGGCAATTGGGCAGAGAGCAGGAATGAGTCTTCCCCAGTCCCTGGCCCCAAGGGTAATGTGAGAGGACAAGGTTGGGAGTGTGGGGGAAGAATTCACAGAAGGTCTAGGCCCCCATCAACCTGGGCCAAGATTTACCAGATGCCCTCAGAGTGGCAGCAGAATCCTTCCCACCAGTCTCCCCCTGCTGGGATCCTGGTTGTCACTGGTGATGAATGCTGCACTTAGAGCTGGCTGGAGGTGTGTGTGTGTGTGTGTCTATTACTGTACCATCTTGAGACTCATAGTGCTGGGCCCAGCCCAGGTAAGAGACAGAAGACAGGCACAGGTGAGGGGGATGGAAGGTATGTTCCCCAAGGTCTCCCAGACTCGAAGGCCTCTGATGGGTGTTGGGGCAGGGCAAGGCCAAGGGCTCACAGGGTGTTGTGAGATGACCTGTGCCCACTGGGGAATCACACGCTAACCGGATCAGCTGGGTGTCCCTGCCAGCTACATCGAGGTCACAGGTGAAGCAGCAGAGAGGACAGGGGTCTACTCTCGAGCCCTCCCCCACCCTGCTGGGAGCAGATGCAAGGCCAGGTGGGGAGCTCCTGAGGTTCTGGCTCCCCCGAAACCTCTTGGCACTTCCCTGGTACTCCCAGCTTGATCTGCCAAGCTGAGCCAGCCTAGAGGGGAGGGCAGAGAGCAGTACAGGGGACACTAGGAGGCTAACTGCCCTGGCACGTTCCCTGGGACTCTTCCCAGGCTTGGGGGACCCAGTGAGCCGGTTCGTGGGCACAGGAGCTCTCCTCAGCCCCTTCTGAGACTCTGCCCCCAGAGCTCAGTACACTGACCAGGAAGGGGTAGGGCCGAGGTTGGCAGAAGCCAGTGACCCGGGGCCTGCGGGTGGTCCCTCAAGAGGAGGGAGATGGTGAATGAGCATGTCAGGAAGGTGGCCTGTGCCCCCCAGAGACCTTTGGAAAGCCTCACTCCAAAGAGTCCCCAGGAAGAGGAAGGAGGGCTCACTAATCTGAACCATTTGCCCAAAACTCCTGGCCTGATGTGCACTTTAGGGAAGGGGAAAGGAAGTTCTCTTTGAGCAAAGGTGTGGGGGTGGACTGAGGAAAGTGCTCCCAGCGCAAAGCAGGCCCCCTTCTCCATACCCCATCGACACCCCACCCAGCATCGGCAAACAGGACGTGGGGGAGAATCAGGCCGGCGCGAAACAACGACGTGAGAATAAAATCACTTCATTTATTTCCCAAAGTGTAGAGGTGGGGAAGCAACATGATAAAAATTAAGGTCAGTTCCCTATGGATCCATTCTGCCTCAGGGGAGGGACAGTGGCTCTTTGGGCCGGTGTGTTCTCAGTGGGAGGGCTTCAGGCAGGCCATCCCTCATTGCCATGGCAATCCTCAGGTCCATCACCAGCCAGAGCTGGTCCCTCCTGCCCCGCCCTCCCCTGGAGTTATCTACGGGTTAGTGGGTTAATTTCCAAATGCAGCAGCTCTGGATCCTCCCAGTGGCCGCCAGGTTCCCCACCCTCTCACTTTCTTGTCCCCACAGCTGTCTGGCCTTCAGCCCCAACCCCTCCTTGTTCCATTGGGTACCCCCACCCCCACCTCACCAAGTTCCCAGCTTCTCGGGGTCACCCTCCTCTGGGGCTCCTTCCTTCTGTCTCCTGACAGTCAGGGCCACGGAGGCCTCAGTGAGTGAGCCCAGCTCAGCCCACTGTGGGGCCTTGGGAGGCTGCAGAGGGGCTGGGGGGTGGGAACGGGCAGACTGTCCCAAGGCCCAGTCCCACTGCCACCCTCGGCAGAACACATCCTGTAGCAAAAGGTTAAAAAATGAGTAAAAGACACGAGAGCGTGATAGACCGGGGAAGAGCGTGTCCACGCGGGCAGCCCCAGCGTGGGGAGGGGCTGTGCTGAGCTTCTGGGCTCCAGCGCCCACTCGCAGCCTGGAGGGCTTCAGTCCCTACCAGCCAAGTGGTCAGGGGCTGGCTGGCACCGCCTGGCAGGAACGGAGCGCTCCGGGGGACAGTCCAGTTGCTCCAGAATCTCAGGTCTCCCAACCAGAACAAACATCTGAGCCTACAGGTCGGCTCACCCCTGACCTGGCCATTGCTTCTGCTGAGCTTATCTGTGGCCCCGCCCCCATGGACCCGAGGTCACAGGCTCTGGACTTGGGAGGCGGCAGGATGGAACTGCTCGAGCCCTGGGTCAGAGGGCTCTGATGGGGCCCGGACGTTTCCCTGGGCCCGGAGGCTTGATCTGGCTGCAACACGGGCGAAGGGAGCCTGGCGTCAGGGCCAGACATCTGAAGAGAAAGTGGGGCCTGCAGGGGCGCCCCCAGTACCGACCTGGCGGTGGGAAGGAGACCCGGGGAATCCAGCACATCACCCCACAGAAGGGCAGAGGGTGGGCGGCCGTCCAAGGTGGTGGGGCCGGCCTGCAGGCTCAGGGAGCCATCCCACCTGCCGGCTGGGACCCAGCCCTGCGGACCTCAAGAGCAGGGAGAAAAGAGGGTGGTGTGAAGCCCGAAGGCCAGGCTGCAGAGGCTCATAGGCTGCAGCGGTGCGTGTCTGATGCTTCAGGATGGAGGGTGGAGGCGGGGCGGGACCCAGGAGGGAGGGTGTCAGAGGGAGGCGTGAACGCCTCGAAACCAGACAGCAAGAGAGGAGAAACCTAGCCTCAAGTCTGTGAGCCGCGCATCACGGCCTCCTGACACCTCTCTGAACAAAACCCCGCCCTCCCCTTCGGCCACCACCCCCACCGGCTCCCCACCACCATCCCCGTGGGCGCCCCGAAGGCTGCAGCTTCATTTGTGGAGGTAGGCATCCAGCCACAGCTGCCCAGACTTCCTCAGGGACCTGGGGAGAGAAGGAAAGGGGCGGTCAGGGAGCAGGTCGACAGGGGCCAAGGGTCAACTGGGACAAGGAGCCCCAGGGAATCGGGCTCTGCCGGCCTGGGGACCTCCTTCCAGCTCTCCATCAGGAGTCCAGGGCCCCCCGGGGGGCCCCTGGAAGGACCCAGGGAGAGACCTCGTCCAACCCAGACAGAGGCCAGGCAATCCCAAGTGACAGAGGGGCCAGGTAGGGGCACCCGTGCCAGCAGGGCCCCTCCGGTCTCCACCTCGGGCGGTCCCACGACCACGTGCCTCCCAATCCCTTCCTTGTCCCCCAGGGACCTGGGGTGTCTCCCATACCCATGCCCGCCCCTCCTTACCTGATGATGTCTTGCAGGGCCCGGAGCAGCGGCTTCTCCTGGTACTCAATGCCATGCTTGGCGCACAGTGACCTCACCAGGGGGGCGATCTTATGCAGGTTGTGCCGGGGCATGGTGGGGAAAAGGCTGGGGAGAGCGTGAGGGGGGGGGGGGGGGGGCCGTGAGGGCTGGCCCACCGCCTCCACCGCCCACAGGGAGGCTGGCCAGGCCCGGGAGACCCTGTCCGTCTCTCCCGGCGTGCCCGCAGGGGTGGCTGGCCTGCAGAGGGGGAGGGCTGGGCCTCGGGCTCCCTGTTAATAAACGGACCAGTCGCCCGCCCTGCCAGGCTCACGGGATCCAGGGAGATGCCAGGGCCCACGCGCAGGGGTGGGTGCCACTGTGATCACATGGTCCAGGGAACAAGAACCCCTCTCTAGGCCTCCAGGAGGCTCGTGGGTGGTGGTGGGGCGGAGATACAATCTAGGGTTGTTGGGGGAAAGACAGAGAGAGGGAGCCCCCACCTGCTGCCCTCTGCCAGGTGAGGCTGCTGGCAACTTGCCTCCATGGTATGCCCTCTGCCTACCGCCCCCCCCACCCCGGCCTGCGCCTGCGCTCACTGGTGTTCGATCTGGAAGTTGAGGTGACCGCTGAACCAGTCGTTGAAGAAGGACTGCTCCACGTTGCAGGTGGCTGCTAGCTGTTGGGGAGAAGGGGGTTGAGTGGCTGGGAGCAGAAGCACAAAGGGACCACTCTCCTTTCCACGAGGCCCAGCCTTCCCCGGGTCTCACCGCCCTGCCCCGATTTCCCACTGGTCCCTCCAGAAGCTCCCGACCACCCTCTCCTGCCCAGCTCTGGGCCTCCCAGTGGAAGGACACCGGCAGCCCCAGGGAAGGGCAGGACGGCACCGGGCCGTGGACCTGGGCTCCGTGGGCCGTCCCCCAGCAGCCAGCGCTGGCCGCCCTCACCTGGCTGCTGAACCAGTCGCGGTAGGGCTCTCGGTCAATCTCCATGGCGATGTGATTCATCTGTGTGACCCACACAAACCAGTGGCTCTCCAGGAACCTGGAAGGGAGCTCGGCTCAGCGTGCAGCCTGGCGGCTCAGCCTCCACAGGGTCCGGGGAATCGGTGGGAACCGAGTGTCCCTCCCGACCCCAATCGGGGCAAGGCGGGTACAAGTGGAGGGGGTTGAGTGGAGCTCCTTGACGAGGGGCCCGGGCAGAAAGTGGGACTTCTGAGGCTTTCCTCTGGGGGGCCTCACATCAAACCCCCATCGGGGTGCTCGGGGGCCAAGGGGCTAGTAGCCAGCAAAACTCAGGCACCTGATGAAGTTGAGGAAAAGGATGGATCCCAGGACACCATAGAAAGGGATGTAGGTGATGAAGAAACGGGTGTAGTAGCTGATGGCCCAGGCCAAGTCCTGCGGAGAGAAACACGGTTAGACATGGGAGTATCTCACCCTCCTGGGCATGGGGTCCCAACCACAGGTGCGTACACAGCAAGCCTGGCTCACTGCTGAGTGAAGGCGGCCAAGAAACCCTATGGGCCTCCAGGAAGCTGGACACTGGGTCCAGCTAAGGATCCAAGGCCTGCCAGAGGAGGGTGTGTATGACAGTCTTTGTGTCTAGGAGAAGGCTAAGAGGTTTTAGCAACATGGAGGGGCTACAAGCTCTGCATTTAGGGAAATCCGCAGGGACGGGGACTAGCAGACACCGGGAGTCGGCAGCTCGTTCCTGATCCTGGGGATTCTGGAGGTGCACCAACACACCCCCGACACCCGCAGGCTCACCAACTGCTCATCGGCCCCCAGAGGTCCTCACTCCATCGCGACAAAGGCCAGGGACGCCGTCCATCACCCACCTCAGGGCCCTCCCAGCAGCCTGACAGTGCTGGTCCTCTCCCCCCACCCGCGTCTCCTCCCAGCCCCTCTTCTGTTCTGCTCTCTTCCTGGGCAAGCACCCCCCCTCCCCCAGCTGCCTCCGTGGCTCTGCAACCATGGCAACTGGAGAGAACTGTCTTAGCTCCAAGCCCACTCTGTCCTCCCCTGCTAAGCCCTCCCATTCCACCCAGAGTAGCCACAGGGACTGGCGACCACTCTGCTCAGCCACCCTGCCCCAGCGCGTTCCCACCTCAGGGCCTTTGCACTGACTGTTTCCGCCCCCTCATCACTTCTCCCCAGACATTCGGCAGGGTAGCGGTCACAGCAAAGGCTCCTCCACCCTGTTCTCTGTGTGTGCTGTCTCTCCAGTTGTGTCTGACTCTTGGCGACCCTGTAGACTGAATAGCCCACCAGGCTCCTCTGTCCATGGGATTCTCCAGGCAAGAATACTGGCGTGGGTTGCCACGCCCTCCTCCAGGGGATCAAACCAATGTCCGTCTCCTGCATTGGCAGGTGGGTCCTTTACCACTAGTGGCTATTCTGTGTAGCTTGTAAGTAACTTTCTGAGCTGTGCCTCTGGTCCTCCGTCTTCCATATGGGAAAAGACTATCCCCCTGAGATTCTACAGGCCTGCCTGAAGGTGTGGCAACAATAAGCAGAGCTTGCAAGTTTGAGCTCTGACAACTCTGCTCTGGTCCTGGCACCAGTTTGCTGCCATAGAGACCTTCCTAACATGCAAGCTGGATCACGCCACTGCCATCCGCAAAGCCATCACGAGCCTCCTGCCCCGCCGGGGGATAAAGGACAAAATCCAGCCTCCCAGTAGGATGCACGGGTCCCTCACATGCCTGTCCACCATCCTGGCCTTGCCTGCAGCCTGTCACGTCTCCCACGGCCCAGCCGTGCCGTGCTGTCTGTGTCTAGCTGGATCTGCCTAGAGGCTCCTTCTCCCCTTATCTGCTCATTAAATTCATCCTTCATAGGAGCTCTGTTCAGTTAATCTCCACAAGCATGCAGTGAATACCTTCCCTGTGTCAGGGGCTGAGTTAGGTGCTAGAGGCAAACAGAAGTGCTTGAAAGCCCCTTGTCTGGAAGGACAGACTTTAGACGGAGATCCCTTCCATAGCATACGGAAGGGGAAACACAGTTACAGGGGTGACGGCAGCAGGGCATGAGGTCCAACCCTGTCCTGATTTAGAAAGACCCCCATCGGGCGGTGGTGCCCGAGACGGGCTGGGACACAGCAGAGGTTGGCCAAGCAAAGAACAGTAGGATGGATGTTTGCAGAAATGACAATGCATAGAAAAGTCCGCTGAGGCGAGCAGGGAGGGGCTATTTTACATATAGATTATATGCTCCACATACTCCAGCCCAAGCGCTCCAGGTCGGGGCAAGAGACCATGGCCAGGTCACATCCGCCTGGGGGAGACTGGCCTCTATCTTGGCGGCAAGGAAGAAGACCCACTGTGCTTTAAACGACAAGAATGTGGTTCCATCTAAATCATAAAAATAGGTCCCTGCCAACTGGAGGTGAGGAGATTCGGTTATTCCAGGAGCTCAGGGATGAAATGAGGGAGGCCCAAACCAGGACCCCTGGCCCTGCCGAGGGGGCAACATTCTCCAGGACTCTAGGAGGCAGGGGCAGTTCTGTGCAGAGACTGCTTGGTCATGGTGAACCCAGGCTGGTCCCGGGTGTCGGTGTCATTGGCTGGGGAGGAAAGGAGTGGGAAGAGTGGCTCGGAAGGGGTCTGAAGGGCCAGAAGTGAGTGGAGGGCAAGACCTTGGGACAGAGGTGGTCTTTAAGGGTGCATGTGCGACTAACAAGTCCCTCAGTCATGTCTGACTCTTTGCGACCCCATGGGCTATAGCCCGCCAGGCTCCTCTGTCCATGGGATTCTCCAGGCAAAAATATTGGAGTTGGTTGCCATTCCCTTCTCCAGGGGACCTTCCCAACCCAGGGATCGAACCTGAGTCTCCCACATGGCAGGCAGATACTTAACTGTCTGAGCCACTAGGGAAGCCCTTAAGGGGGTGGGGGAAGCCAGTATTTTAAGTTCTGTTTCTACTTTTCATCACATTCATTTTAATTCCTTTTTTGTGTGTGCTCAGTGCAGTAGTATGTACACATATGTTAATGGAGGCGCGTGCCTATTAACTGTGGTACAAAATGATACATGACCATGGACCACTGGTGTCAGGGGTGAAGGGATAAAGGTGATAAGGGAGACAGAGGTGGAGGAGAACCAGTAGAGGCTGGACTTGGAAGCCGACAAGGAGAATTTCAAGAAGGAGCGGATCGTGGGATCAGATGCAACGGACCTCCAGGAAGTTGAGGCCTGGGGACAGCTCCAGGATGTAGCCACTGGCAATGCTGGTTGGCCTTTGGGGCTGGACAGTTCTCAGCAGTGCAGGGGGGTGGGGGTTGGGGGAGCTGTCCCAGGCATGGCATGGTGCCCATTAAGTGCCAGGTACACTCCATCCCCGCTGAGTTGTGACAATCAAAAATGTCGCCCTGGACTTCCCTGGCAGCTTAAGTGGTTAAGACTCTGTGCTTCCAACGGCACCGGGCCCGGGTTCGATCCCTAATCAGGGAACTAAGATCCTACATGCTGTGAGGTGTGGCCAAAAAAATCCCCTAATTCTCCCCAATATTGCCAGTGGCTCAACAGAATTCTTCCCACTGAGGACCACCACCCCAGGTCCCATCTGCACTTGGCACCTAAGCTCAGTTACCATAAATCAGAAAATCACAGCACAGAGCATGCCTCTGCCACGCGGGCCTCTGAGGGGTGCACTTGCGTCTGGTGCTAAGCCTGGTTAGTCAGCTACTGCTGTGCACTAGAAGCCCAAAGTTGCACCCTACTCCCTGGCAAGAGAGCCCTGACCCCAGGGGCCCGATCAAATATCCCTGGCTGGGCCACCTGAGCCAGTTCAGGTATAAAGTCTGATTCCCTTTCCTACTGTGCCTATTTCATGCTTTGTCCTTCAGGGAACACACACAGGGAAAAAAAAAAGCGGGGGGTGGCGGATTAAATATTCATGTCAGGCGTCTGCCATAAAAGCAGATTAGAGTGTCCCGAGCAGCGCTATCCTCTTCCACTATGACTCCTCCCAGGGCTCAGGTGAGCCCTGGTGAAAACAACAGTCACCACAGGGGCAGGAGAGTTGGGTTCCAATTCCCACCCCCTCACTGACCCAGAAACTCCTTCTCTCCGGCCCGGATGCGCCGGACACAGCTTCCCTGATAGCTCAGCTGGTAAAGAATCCACCTGCAATGCAGGAAACCCCGGTTCGATTCCTGGGTCAGGAAGATCCACTGGAGAAGGGATAGGCTACCCATTCCAGTATTCCTGGGCTTCCCTTATGGCTCAGCTGGTAAAGAATCCGCCTGCAATGCGGGAGACCTGGGTTCGGTCCCTGGGTTGGGAAGATCCCTTGGAGAAGGGCAAGGCTACCCACTCCGGTCTTCTGGCCCGGAGAATTCCATGAACTGTATAATCCATGGAGCCGCAAAGAGTCGGACACGACTGAGCGACTTTCACTGTGGGTGGCAGGGCCTAACTGTTCCTGAAGCACAGCGGGAACTGATGAAAGAGCATGCCCGACAAGCGTGGAGTACAGGTTTTACCAGCACAGGGCTGGCAGGGACTTCCAAATCCCTCCTCTTCCCCAAACACCCCCAACCTGCTTCTGAGTCCCAGGCTGGCCCTCTTAGCAGAATCAACAGGCACTTCTGCCAATAATACCCAGGGAAGCATGTAAGACAAAGTACTCTGAAGTCCTTCAATTGCTATACAAGCACGAGGACCTGTTACTGAGTGAGCAGTGTCTGGGGTGTGGGAGCGGGGTGAGTCCAGGCGGTGGCATTGGGGCGTTCTCATGTCTGATCCACCCCTTGGTGTCACCTTGGGCAAGCCCCAAACTCTCAGAGTTTCAGTATCTTCACTTATGAAACAGGGTTTTATAAAACAAAAAAAGATCGGTGATACCGACCAAGTGTCTGCTTGGTCTGGAAGGAAGAGGTCTTGTCCCTGTCCCAGTCGCAGTCCCAGTGAACCCTGTTCTGCCAAAAGCAGGTTCTGCCCAGGGCGACCACTTCCCCCAGGGCCTCCCATCACGGGCACATCCTCCTCCTCTGAGAACCACGCCTACGCATCTAAATCAAGCCAAGGACCGTTCCTCTCCAGGGTCCCGTCTCTCTCTGGAGTGATGGGCAGGATTGTGTCCCCTAAAATGACTCTTCATCCCCGGGACCTCACAATGGGACCTTATTTGGAGACAGTGTGCTTGCAGATGTCATGAGTGAAGATGCGATCATTAGGGAGGGCCCTAATCCATGACTGGTGTCCTAAGACAGAGGGGAAACCCGGAGGCAGAACCACCCACGGAGAAGATGTTGGCCATCCGCGAATCAGAGGCAGAGGCCAGCCCAGACCATTTCTCACAGCCCCCAGAAGGGCCAACCCTGCAGGCTCCTTGATCTTGGACTCTAGTCTCCAGAGCAGTGAGACAATAAGACCCTGTCGTTTAACAGAAGTGCCACCCAGTGTGCGGCACGTTCTCACACAGATTTAGCAAACTAAGTGCCAGGCTGCTCTCCATTTACCAACGGGAGAGCAGTGTGACCCGGACCACTGGGTCTAAGGGGCCTCACGGGGACTCAGGAGGGTGAGGGCTGGAGCCTTGGATGGGTGGACTGCATGTGACTCATCACTCGGCCTTCAGCAACTTTCTGAGGGGGCTCTGCCAAGGCAGGGGCTCTCCCAGTGGACGCCCTGCATGGGGGGATCTTTCGGGCTGGGGTGCTACAGCCTCACTGGCTCCTGCTGGCCTCAGAGCAAGTCCCTTCCTGAGGGTGACAAGGTAGTCACCCCAGGAGGAGATGCCGTGGGCCGCCCCAGGGCCGAGTCGCCCTGCTCCCACACTCCTGGGTCCCCTGGACTCACCACCCAGTCCTTGCGAACGATCATGGTCATGATGATCTGGTACTGGAAGTACAAAGGGACGAGCAGCGGCGGCCCAACTGCGAGAGAGAGAGAGAGGAGAGGGGCTTGGAGCGGCCTGTTCCACCCGGCGGGGCTGGAAGATGGGGAGGAACTGGGAGGGCAGAAGCCAGGATGTGGTGCCAGCTCTGTAGCTCCCGGGCAGAGGAGACTGGAACCTTGGCACCCTGAGAAGGGGGCTGGAAGTACCCGCTGACACCCTGCCCAGGAAGTCCGAGTGTGGCATCCAGGTGTCTGGGCCAGTGTCCCTTCTGTGTATCACGGGCCAGGATGGGTTTGTGGCTGTTGTTGCTCTGACAGCTTTGGCGTCACTTTCTGGGTCTGGAAGGGTGTCGGGTGGGAGCAGGGATGGACAGCCACACTGGGAAGGCGGTCGGGGTGTGGTTGTGGGGCGCCCCAGCACTCACTCAGGAAGAAGTACTCATGCTGGCGGTTGTAAGGCAGGTATTTCAGCTTCTTCTTGCCGTACTGAGGAGAGAAGCAGAGACTGTGAGCCCCCAGGACCCCTCGGACCCCCGCCTCCCATGCTCTCCTCCACCCGCTCTGCAGTCCCTGCTCCTTCCTCCCACCCAGGGAAGCTTTCTGTCCCTCTGCACCCTGGGCCCCTCTGGGCTGCCGGTTGCTCCGGCCAACACTTCCTCAGCCTTTGCTGGGCGCACCAATCCCAAGCTGGCCTCTCAGCTCAGGTGCTCCTCTGGAAGCTAGTGCTTCCAAAGCTGAAGCTCAGGGTCAAGTCACTGCCCACGGCCACACAAGAAATGGGCTGGCCAGGATCTGAACCCAAGAAAGCAGACTCAGAGCCCATGAGACAGGCAGCGAATAAATATTTGTTGAATGAATGCACCACGGAACAAGGAACTGGGGTGGCGGGGGAGTGTGCAGAGGCACTCAGAGGGAGCTCCTTGGCCAGCTTGCACCCCTTTGGAGAGAGAAAAGCCCCTGGGTCCCCTTGAGGAGCTCCCTGGAGCCCTCAGTGGCTGGGAGAACCCAGGTAACGGCTCGGGAAATTGTTACCAGTTACCAGGTTGAGCATCTAGTCCCTTGAGCCGTCTGCAATTTCCAGGCTGAGGCTTACCACTTGAGGTTCCAGGCCAGAGGGGGTTACCACAGGGACTCTTCAGGACACACCTGGTCACCTGGTCTTACCCCGAGCACTCTGATGCCCAGGCATACCACTCAGGAGGGCTGAGAGGTCTGGCTGGGGTGTGGACATCCTCATTGTACAAAGTGAGTGTGAGCCAGGATGGGGGTGGGAGCGGGGAGACCCACAGCCCCACAGGGTCCCTGCAAGCCCCTTAATTCCAAAGTCCAGCCCCCCGAGGACCAGCCCACCCTGCTCCTTGGGGAATGAGACCAAAAGATGCCGCCCACAGAGGGGGACCTGCTCTTGCCTGCAATGCTGGGGGACTGTTCAGGGAGCCCAGGCTCCTTGGGCTCTGCCTCCCACCAGCTGAGACTCGGCACAGGTCACTTAGCCTGCCTGAGCCCTGCTTGGCATCCAGTTAAGAGGAGTCAACGAGAACACGGGCATAAATGCCAGGGACTGACCCCTGGGACATGGCTCTTCACCTGCCCGCCACTTCCCACTGCCCCCAGCTCTGAAGGTCAGTGCCACCCTCATCGCATGATGTCCACTCCTGCTTATTGCAGCCAGGAGATCAAAGCATGTTACATAGGGAGAAACCTGGATGTCCTCTTGGCCAATGCTCCCGTTCTCCAGGTGAGTACACAGAGATGGAGTGAGTGCCAGCATCACAGGGAGGGCCCACGGAGGAGCTCTGGGTGAGAGCAGAGCCAAGTCTGTCCCCAGGGCATTCATCTTGGCACCAGTGACCATGGGGCTGGCACACCCCGCTGAAGCACCGTCAGAATCTATCTGTTTGGTCCGTGTGGCCTCCTGTGCCTTGGCAGGGGTCTCCCCCAATCCCCAGAATGCACGAATCCTTTGCACGAAGGCTGTCGTTAAGGCTGAGGCTGGTTGTCCAGTGGTTATGAATCCACCTGCCAATGCTGGGGACGTGGGTTCAATCCCTGGTCGGGGAACTAAGATCCCACATGCGTCAGGGCAACTAAGCCTGTGTGCCGTAACTACTGAAGCCCATGTATGTGCCTAGAGCCCTCAAGCAGCAACAAGAGAAGTCACCACAATGAGAAGCCCTTGCACCCCAAACAGAGAGTAGCCCCTGCTCACTGCAACTAGAGAAAGCCCGTGCACAGCAATGAAGATCCAGCACCGCCAAATAAACAAAATTTAAAAGCTCTTGCCTACTGATTGTCAGTTGGGAGGAGTCAGCCTTTGGACACGAGTCTGCCCTCTGCACCCCAGCCCCTAGGCTGCCAGCCTCTGAAATAAAGGGAACTTTTCTTTCTACCAATCTTTCCTCTTATATATATTTAAAAAAAAAAGATCGAGGCAGGCCCTGGAGAGATCCCAGTCAGGGCACCCCAGACATAGTCCTGGACAACATTGCAGGGGAGGGAGGGATTAGAGGCACCCCGCTAAGTGAGTGGTCTGGTGGTCTGGGTTCTGGGGAGCATGTTCTTCACAGAACAGTCCCCCCGCTCCCTCCCAGAAGCCAGGAAACAGGCCCAGACTTTGCAGGCTTCTCTAGCCCTGATAGGTGCCCTCCTCACCATACCTCTGCCCCACAGGTCGTCCCAAGGGACAGCCCCAGGCCCAGAGGAATCTCAGGCTGGCCCAGCTCTATTCTGGGAGTGAGCACTAGGGGCAGGATAGGCTGACAGAGGGTCCCCAGAGAGGGACTCGGCAGTGGGCACCCCGGGAAGCTGGTTTGAAGCTGCATTTGCACAGTGAGCACCCTGTCTGCAGTGATCCCTGGTCCCCTGTAGGGGGTGACAGGAGATTAACAGGCTGATGCTCCCAGGCCAGTCAGCACTGTCAGCTCCTGCGTGCATCCCTTCAAGGGCCGAGACTGCCCTGTGGGAGCTGCCATGTCACTGCCCCCAGGCAGCGGCTGGCCCCTCTGCCCACACCTGAGGGCTCCAGCTTTGGGGTGGGGGGTTCCAGATTTGGAAGCAGTTTGTTATTTGAGCAAATTGCTTTGCAGCCCCCCTTCCCCTGCCATGAGATTTGGGTTTGTTATGGGTACTCCATAGATCTGTTGAGGGCCGGTGGATGATGGGGCGATGAAAGCCCTTCAGGACTAAAGGAAGGCAGGTCACGGTTACACGGGCACCTGTGTGCCGCGATACACGGACCGTCACAGGGCATCTGATCCCATCCGGATGACCTCAGCTAGGGGGACTGCAAGATCGCCTGTCAGTGTGAGGCTGACCCAGGGCGCTAGCTTCCCCTCTGAAAACCAGCAAGCACAGTGGGGATTCGGGGATGCCAAGTCAGGCGTGGGCCCAACCTGGTTTCTTGACTTTCCCATGCTCAGCTCTCTGCAGCCCTCGGTTGTCTGCCGTGGGTGCAGGGAAGGGAGGGGAGAGGTGTCTTAGGATAAGAAACCCTCGGAGGAGGGGCTCTTGGCTTCTTAATACATCAGGAAGCTGGAGGGATCCAAGAAACACAGGCCCCTAGCGTCCAGCAGGTGGTGGCCCCGGGCAGGGCCTTGCAGGACCTGGAAGCCCTGGCTGGGAGTCATTCAGCCAGGGTTTGGATTGTGGCACTCACTGCTTTTTCTAGCTGTAGCCTTGAGCTAGTTATTTCACCTCTCTGAGCCTCAGCTGTCCCATCTATAAAACGGGCTGGATGAGAGCTCCTGCCTCACGGTTAAGCAAGGATTAAGTGACGCCCCACATGTGGTGCTCAGCATGGTGCAGGGCCCAGGGACTAAGCAAGAGTCAGCCTCCCCCTCCACGGGGGCCCGCAGGCCCTGGGGGGAGCCTGTAATCCTCTCCCCTGCAGGAGAGTCCTCATCACACGTGAAGAAAGCCTGGGCTCTGGGGCGGTCACAGGGAAGACGCAGACTCAAACTGCGTGTCCACACCCCGAGGTGCAGCGGCACATGCAGGACCCACTTTGATGATGTGTCCTCAAGCCGAGGTTGAAAGGGATGCAGGTCAGAGGCAGCGGCAGGGGGAATCCTGGCGGCCTGGCTTCCCGGAGGCCCACGACCCTGGGGCCCTGGCCAGCTGACACCCCAGTGCTCCTCCTCTCCACGAACCATGAGGCCCGACTTAGATTACGGGCTGAGGGGGTGCCAGGGGCATGTACAGGGGACTTTTCAGCCTTGGAACAAAATATCTGAGCAACAAGGGCCTGCCTTGTCCGTTCAGGGTTGGGGGAGGGGGGCAGCTGGAGAGCCCTGCCTGCCTCTGGGAAAGTGCAGACTCACAGGCAGAGAAACGAGGAGCCGGCCACAGCAGGCATGCGAGGAATGGCAAGACTCCAGCCCAAGGGCCCCGGCTGCTCCAAGGGAATACTTGGCCTGTTCGCAAAGGTAGTCTGGAGGGTCAACTGCTGACAGGCCATGGGGCAGGGAGAGCCTCCCATGGGGTCTGAAAAGCAGGCTCTCAGGCCCAGAGGCAGGCGGAAACACTCCTGGCTTCTGAGAATCCACTTACAGAGTTCCAAAAAAAAAAAGTGGGCAGCAGGGAGCAAAAACAAGACTACCCCTGACATCACCACTATTCAACTCTGTTCTGAATTTCTAGTAACGTCATAAAGCCTAAACCAGAAATAAGAGTGGAGAGCTATTAGAAAGTGTCTAAATTTTCACTATTTTCCAAAAATATGATTGTCGACTCAGGAAATTCAAAAGAATCAACTGAAAAACAACTAGAATCACAAGCAGACATCAGTGGACCCTAGTTGGACGTAAGATAACTAGCCAAATGGCAACAGTTTTCTTGACTACCACAGAAACCCCTGTACAAAATATAGACGTTATTTAGGATTCAATTGAAAGAAATATGGCCACAAGGCATATAAAGAAGAGGAAAAGCTTTCTAAGAGGTATAAAGAAGAGACTCAAGTGTAAATGGAGAAAGATGTTGTATTTCTGGATGGAAATGATGTAAATTTTTTCTGGAAGGGGCAAGTCAGTCCACGACAAGCTCTTAGTGAGTTAGAAGGAGCCACGGGTGCCCAAGTCACTCAGACAGTGTCCTGCACTGACGCTCAGTCCAGACCAGGCGCTGGGCTTCAGGAGAGGACACCTCACCCCTCAGCAGGCGCAGCGTGACCCAGGAAGGGGAAACCAGAAAAACTGGCTGACTCCTGCAAGTTATGGACGTAGACCATCATCTTAGCCAAGCCTCATGTGGCCAAAGTCAAGCCTTCAAAAGTGAACCGAAGGACTTCCCTGGTGGTCCAGTGGTTATGACTCTGCGCTTCCACTGCAGGGGGCATGAGTTTGATCTCTGGTTGGGAAACTAAGATCCCACCTGCCACAGGGCCAAAAAAAAGTGAAACCATAAAGCACTGAAAATATATGAAGAACTTTCTAAGCATAAAAGGAAGGTTCTGGGACTTGCCTGTGGTCCAGTGGTTAATACTTCGCCTTTTAATGCAGGGGGTGTGGGCTTGATTCCTGGTCGGGGAACTAAGGTCCCACAGGCCTCATGGCCAAAAAATAAAAATAAAACAGAAGCAATATTGTAACAAATTCAGTAAAGACTTTAAAAAACGGTCCACATTCTTAAAAAAAAAAAAAAAGAAATCTTAAAAAAGAAAAGTGAAACCATAAAACACTAAAAATCTGTGAAATACTTCCTAAGCGTAAAATAAAGATTCCTTCCAAGCAGCATGGTCCTGGTGACACCAGGAATCCAGGAATAGCTGGCTTCTTCCCGAGTATGTGAGAGAGCATTTCACAGAGCACTATGGTCATGGTCTTAACGTCAATGGCAACGGGATGGCCCGATCCCCCAAACTTCCACTGTACCTCCCAAAAGTCCGCACTTGAGAGGCATCCAGGGAGAGATGTTGGAAGGAGTTTCACAGCTACCACACAGAAAGAGACGCCTTGGCAGCATCACTGGTGAGACTAGGCTTTATTGTCAGGAACACAGAGAGTACTTGTCAAGCCAGCCAACAGCTCTACAACATGAAGCCTCCCCACCTAGAAAGCGAAGACTTTGTCTTTTTATCACATGGACTCCACTTAATCAGTCCTACTAATCTAGACACCTCAAATCAAAGCAAGCAAACTCATTCTGAGAAGGAAAATGCAAGCATGTATTTTGGCAAAGAAAATCCTCGCACTTGAGAAGACTCGTTAGAGTCCCTTGGACTGCAAGATCAAACCAGTCAATCCTAAAGAAAATCAACCCTGAATATGCATTGGAAGGACTGATGCTGAAGCTGAAGCTCCAATACTGATGTGAAGCCACCTGATATGAAGAGCTGACTCATTGAAAAAGACTGTGATGCTGAGAAAGATTGAAGACAAAAGAAGGGGGATAGCAGAGGATGAAATGGTTAGGTAGCATCACTGACTCAATGGACATGAGTCTGAGCAGACTCCCGGAGATAATGAAGGACAGGGAAACCTGGCGTGCTGCAATCCATGGGATTGCAAAGAGTTGGACATGACTTAGCAACTGAACAACAACAACAAAGTCCCTGGCCAGCCAGAGAGGCGCCACATGTCCAAAGAGCCAAATTTTGGCTAATTTCCTCTGAACTGATAATGTCACAGAAAACTTATGTTTCTGCTCAAATATTCTGTTGGGTAGATATGAGACGGGAGGAGTGGGGTACCAACCAGAGTTGAGGAAACAGTCTCCCTCCTCTTCCTCTTTGAAGTCTTGGATGCCAACACTGCTCGGAATACAACCAGTTCAAGACACTGCTCCTTATGGAGGGTAAAAGTGCCTCTCTTGGCAAATGCTTATCAGGCTTATCTGTGCACAGTTTGGTCACACTTAAGATCTACATAAAAGCAACAGGGATCTTCTAAACTTTGGTTTACATCATCAGTGTATTTCAGAAAAGTAAAGCTTCTATAACATTTTTTTTTTTTCACCTAGAAGCTCTACTTAAAAAAAAAAATTAAATGAGGAAGAGTCTTTAAATCCTTTAAAAGCATTGGGCATGGCTTTATTCAAAGACTCAGCACTGGACAGCCCCAGATGGAGGCTAATGCACTTGGACTCCAGCAAAGAGGCCCACGTTTGGTGAAGAAGCCAGTTGCAGGAAAACTATCTAAGTTTGAATTTTTGTTTTTAAAAAAGATATGTGTGTCTATGTTTCTTCACACATAGAAAATACCTGGAAGGATTAGAGACTGCTGTCAACAGTGGTCACCAATGTTGACACCAACAGTGGTCAACAGTGTCAGGGGCATGACAACTGGGGGCACAGCAGGGATGGGAGAGATAACAGGCGACTTGCTTCTCAGTCTGGTCAATTACTATTACTATTTAAATGCTTACAACAGGTATGTCTATACTTATAATAAAAAACTAATATAAAACCAAGGCAGGGACTTTCCTGGTGTCCAGGGGTTGGGAACCTACCTACCTGCCAATGCAAGGGACATGGGTTTGATCCCTGGTCTGGAAAGGGACCCACATGCCATGGAGCAACTAAGCCCACATGCTAAAACTACTGTGCCCATGTGCTGTAACTACTGAAGCCCACGTTCTACAGCCCATGCTCCATAACAATAGGAGCCACCACATTGAGAAGTCCTTGTACCACAACTAGAGAGAGAGTAAGCCCCCATCACCAGAACTAGAGAAAACCAGTGTGCACCAACAAAGACCCAACACAACCAAAAATTAAAAAAAAAAAAAAAAAAGACTTTGCCTTCCAGTGTAGGGGGTGAAGTTTCGATCCCTGGTCTAGGAGCTAAGATTTCAGATGCTTTGTGGCCAAAAAACCAAAACATAAAAAAAACAGAAACGATATTCTAACAAATAAAGACTGTAAAAATGGCCCACATTAAAAAAATATATTAAATTAGTTAATTAAATAAATAAAATAAAGACAAGGCAGTGTGATGTAGTGGAAGGAAATGGCTCAGTTGTCAGATCTGGGGCCTCATCCTAGAATGGCCACTAAACGATGTAACCCTGACCACATGCCCTCCTCCTGCTGAGCTTCACTTGGCATCTGTGGTGAAGCAGGTGGAACCAGACCCTGTGGAGGTCCCTCCAGCATCGGGGACTGTGACTCTCCAAGTAAGGTTTCCTGGAGCTGGTCTTTGGGAACCAAGCATGAGCTTTGGAGTTGTGCCTTCCTGCCAAACTGTAAGGAACAAGCTAGGAAATGCTCTTCCCCAGCCCATGGGTGTCAAGGAGGTATCTAACACTCTGATAAGGAGCTGCCTTTGTTTTTTAGGAGGCCATTCCATAGAAATTCCAGCTGGAATGATTCAAGGTGTCCAGGAAAGGTTTCTGTGTAAATATCAGACACAGAGGTGTCTGTCTGACTCTCCACCCTACGGTCCCTCCCCTGATTCCTGCGCAAGCCAAACAGTCCCGTGGCCACCCTGGCCCCTTCATCGTACCTCGATGGGCTGCCATTCACCCAGGACAAACACGTGCAGCATGTTCACATCGGGATCCTTATGGAAGACGTTGGGTTTGGCATGGTGCTGGAAGTGGCGGTGGTTCCACCAGTTGGCAGAGGCACCCTGTCAGGGGAGGAATAGCGATGAGCAGAGCAATCCTGGTAGTGGGGGCGGGGGGGCCCAGGACCCGCACGTCTTGGGACCAGATCCTAGCAGGTCCGATACTCAGGTCCCTAAAGTCAGAAATTGACTCTGCCAGTGCTGAGTCCAGAGTGCTGGGCAGCCCCTTGGCCAGGACTTCTGCAAGGAGCCGATTTACTCCACCCCTCCACCCTGATCATAAGATGGTGCTGGTGATGGATGGAGAGGCAAGCACTTCAGCACACGTTGGGGGGCCTCAGCTGTCCACCAGTCCCAGGGGGGAGGCTAACAGCCCTCATCCTCTGCTTGTCTCTCATGCACGCCTGTTGTGCAGAGGGGAACACTTCCACTTGGGGAACAGTAAGAAGTGGTCCCTTACCATATGGACCCAGCACTGTGCCCTTAGGTATGTGTACCGAAAAGAAACGAAAACATGGCCACACAAAAACTTGTACACAAACATCCCCAGCAGCATTATTTAAAATAACCAAAGCTCATGCTCTGATGAAGGGATAAACACTATGTGGCAGATCCAAATGGAATCTTTTTGGCCATGCCATGAAAAGGTGTGACGTACTGACACGCACTACAGTATGGATGAACCTGAAAAGTACGATGCTAAGTGAAAGAAACCAGCCTCAAAGGAGTCTATTTACAATGTCCTGCGATTCCATTTACATGAAATGTCCAGCATGGGGGAAATCCATGGACAGAAAGATGAGTGCTTACCCAGTTCCAGGGTTGGGATGAGGGGTTTGGAAGAGATGGCTAAGTGGTGTGGGGTTTCCTTTGGGGGTGATGAAGATGTTCCAAAACTGATTTTGATGGAGGGTGCATAAATCTGTGAATATACTACAAGTCATGGACTTGCACACGTAAATGGGCAAACTGTAGAGCTTGTGAATTAGATCAAGAAAGCTTAAAAAAAAAAATGAAGACCATAAATGGCTCCTGCTCTCAGAGGGCCCAGAGAGTAACTGGCAAGAGACAGCCCCACAGCCAGAGGGGCCACTGCACTGAGAGGTGACCACTGAGTCATGTGGGTGAGTCACACCATGTCCAAAAGGCTTGAGCTTAATAAACAATCACCAACACAAGCAGGTAAGAGCTTTCTGGCTCCAACAGGCAAATGATAATCCCAGGTAACTCCCTGGCAGTCCAGGGATTAGAGTTCCAAGCTTTTACCACCGAGGGCCAGCTTCAGTTCCTGGTCAGGGAACTAAGATCCCACATGCCGCACAATGTGGCCAAAAATAACAAAAAATTATAATAAAAATCATAATAAAATTACAACTCTAGGAGACAAAACGCATTACATGAGTATTTCTTTCAAGGCCACGAATTTCTGTCTCACCAGCTCCAACTCCAGATGTATTTTGAGGGCATGTCCCTCTATGGAGTCACCCAGTCATACAAAGAAGGAAACAAAACTCCTCTGACTTGTCAGCCTGAGGGTTTCATGGGTGAGCAGCTGCTGGATCAATCAATGCTTTGGCCTAGGGTTTGGCCATCTACAAAAAGGCCTAATTGCAAAAACAAACATTTTACTTGGAAGATGTTTGGGTACAAACGCAGTCCCTGGACCCTAAGGGCCATGGGCGGGAACAGCTCTGAGCAGCTGTGGCCTTTGCAATGACCTCAGGTCCCTGGGCCTCCAAACCCAACAGAGCAAAAATAAAAAATAACAGCAAATGAGAGCTTAGAGGATTGGGAAATGAGACGATACATTGGTCTTTCTAGCCAAAAGGAGCCAAGTTCCCGGGAAAAGCACAATGGAGTCCATGGTACAAAGGAATTAAGGAGCAAGGTATGTGAAACATGCGGTTTAGAATCCACCAACCAAGAGATGTTTGTTGAATGAATAACTGGAGGAAAGAAAGATGGGCTGTGAGCACCTTAAGGATGAGATGTGGCAAGGTGGGGCCACCCCCGAACTTGGCATGGGGTGTAATGATGAAGTAGCTTTTGATGGTGCTCTTCTCTGCTGATTCTCTTCCATTCTTCTTCACTAGGCCCAACTTTACATACCATTCCTGGGACAGGGCAGCCCTGCCTGCCTTGGAGCCAAGATTCAATAATGCCTGTCCCGGGGATGGAGCAGGGAAGGAGGCCAGCCCTTGTCTACCAAGGGAGAGTAGGGCCTCCCTCCACACTGGGGTAGGGGGCCCTCACTCCACATGGGTAGGGGGCCTCACTCCACACCGGGGTGCTTCACCCCACACTGGGGTTGGGTGGGTCTCACTCCACACTGGAATGTGCTGACAGAGCTGTAAAAGTTTTGGGAGGCCACTCAGAAGGTCTGTCCTTGGGCAGCATACTGGGTAGGAGGGGGCAGACATAGTGAGGGTCCCTTTTCTGACAGAGGCCAAGTGACGGCCTTGGGGGAAGGGGAGCGTGAGCTGTCACAGAAGCGGAGAGAAAGCCTCCTTGGTTGGCGCCAGCAGGGGTGGGCAGAGCCATAGTAGAGCCTCGTTAACAATATTTTCAAAAATCTGTCACCCTTTTGCTCATCTTGTTTTGAATTGAGAGAACTGCCGAGTTTGACGATCTCTCTCAACCAAGCGACAGTCAAGTAATTTTTAATTAAGTTGAAGTAAAATAATAATAAATTTGGTTTCAGTATAAATAATAAACTTAAACTTCGTCTTGGGGCTTTTTATATACCACCTTTCCAAATTTTAAGTAGCTTTCAACTACTTTAATTCTCTGGTGAACAAAATTCAACCAGTTTAAAAAAAAAAAAAGAGAGAGAACACATAAAAACATGTATGTAAGATACAAGTTGTCCTTCGGTTTCATATTCCAATAAGTCTCAAAGTCCTAATATTTATTTAAAATGTTGGTATTTTGTTCATTGTGGATTTTTTTTTTTTTTTGCATTAATTTTACTTAAACAAACAAAAAAAAAATTGCATGGCAGCCTGGATAGGAGGGGAACTTTGGGGAAGAATGGATACATGTATATGTATGGCTGAGTCCCTTTGCTATCCACCTGAAACTATCACAACATTGTTAATCAGATTATACCCAATCAAAAGCTTTTAAAATATTGCATTAAAATGCTACTTATTTCACTCCTGATTCTTTTTGTCATCGCTTGAATTTTGCGTTCCTGGGACACACTTGTGTGCTCACTTGCCTCACCCTAGTCCCAGCCCTGGTGACCCCAGATAAGGCTGAGGAAAGACTTGTGGGTTCCAAAGATTTCCATTTCCAGATGCAGTCTAGATGGTGCCAGGCCTGGCGGTTTGCATTTTATCCTGAGCGCAATGCCAAATAGACGCTCACCCTCACAGAACCATGTCTGTACAAGGTTAACCCCAGGAAAAAATGGCCACCGGAAGTGACATGGGGAGAAATGGCCACCGGAAGTGATGGGGACCAAAGGAAAAGGCGTATTTGGGAGGTGGACCCCCCCCCCCACCCCCCCCCGCCACCCCCCCCCCCCCCCCCCCCCCCCCCCGCCCCGGCCGGAATCCCACGGCAGCGTGGGCTGGCATTAAGAAGCGGGTCCCAGCATCCTGAAGCTCCCGGCACCCCGTTCAGGGCCCTCAGTGGGCTGAGCTAAGACGTCCAAGTTGGTGGGGTCCTTGAAGACTATAATAGGACCATGTGCCTACCACGTGCCAGAGCGATGCCATGAAAGCCAGGATGCTCCTTGCTCTGGGGCACCCCTGACTGAGCTGCCTGGTTAAGCCACTGGCTTGGACACAGCACGCAGGACACAGCTAGCAGGGAGCTGGCAAGCCATCAGCAGAACCCAGGGCCCTGACCTCCTAGAACCTCCCAGCCTGAGTACCCCATCACTCCAGATTTCACAAATCAACGTTCTACAAGAAGGCCAGTCCCCTGTCCCGACTTCATCTTCTGACAGAAGAGCTGTGTCCCAGAGCCCTTCAAGGTTACACAGACATCAGGAGGGACAGGCCCTCCCGGCTCCCACCCAGAATCTGGAAACAGGACAAAGTTCATCTTTGTTAAGTGTGTAGGGATAACCTGGGTCTGGAGTGAAATGTTACTCTCAACACTGAGGAGGGTTTTCTCCAACAGAAAAGGGAATAAAATGAAACAAAGCGCTCTACTATGTGCATCCTTCACCCCTGAAGTTCTGGAAAGAAACCAGATTCTCAGACAGCTCCAGGCTCAGGGCCAGGCAAACTGCTTACTAAGAAACTGGTTACCAGTTCAGTGGTAATTCACTCCCAACCAGACCCTGAGCGGACAAGTGAAAGACTGGATGTTGTTGGGTCACAGGGGTTGCCATTTAACCCAGACACGTAGCTTTTCCCAAGCCAAGGTAGGGAAGGACAGGAGTCTTTGCAGCTAGATGCTGCTAGGGTAGTGCTGGGCAGGAGCATGAGAATCTGTTTCAAAGGGAGACTTGGCAAGGACTTATTTCCAAAACCAAAGAGATAATGCCTATCACATGAACACAAGGTTGCTGGCAAGTCCAGTTCGTCTTTGTACAAACTTGCCAAGCTACAAGGCTGTTGCAGGTCTGCCTCCTGATCTGTAGGGTGATGAGACAGCTACCTGCCCTTCTGGGTTTTACACAACTCCTGCCCTTTGGCTCAGTACACTGTTTGAAGTCCCTTATCTAAAGACTTAAGAGAAACATGAGGTCTCAGATATAAAACATCACCTGATGGAGGGAGCATACCGATGTATCAACAGAGATTGTTTCTTCAGATGCAAGCTATTATATATGGAATGAATAAACAGCAAGGACCTACTGTGTAGCACAGGGAACTGTATTCATTATCCATAATGGAAAAGAATATGAAAAAGGGATGCAGGAATGTATACATGCTTGCGTGCTAAGTTGCTCAGTCATGCCCGACTCTTTGCGACCCTATGGACTGTAGCCCGCCAGGCTCCTCCTTCTGTCCAGGACATTCTCCAAGCAAGAATGCTGGAGTGGGTTCCCTTTTCCTTCTTCAGGGGATCTTCCTGAACCAGGGATTGAACCCTCGTCTCTTACATCTCCTGCATCGGCAGGCGGATTCTTTACAGCTAGTGCCACCAGGGAAGCCCACCAAGGAAGCCCACATATAACTAAATCACTTTGCTGTACAGAAGAAATTAACAGAACATCATAAACCAATTCTGCTTTAATTAAAAAAAAAAAAAAGAGCGAGAGAGACTGCTTCTTTACTGGCTCCAAACTGAAAGGGATTTATCAGTAAGTCCTTAGGTAAGGAACAAATGTAATCAACTAAGAAGCATGTGCCTGTTTGCACAACCACTACCCTAGTTTTGTGTGTCTAGTGTGGTTAGGAGACAGGTCTTAGAAGCTCAGAGAAGCAGAGGGTTGGCAGGTCCTGCAGCTCACCCAGGACACTGACCAGAGTGGTGACCTGGTCCAAGGGAAGCGAGATGGCAGTGTGCCCACCACTAACTGATGGAATGGATGCCCAGGGTGGCCAACATTTACCTTTAAGTGACCGATGATGAACTTGTGAACAATGTGGTTCCACATGGACTTCTTGTAAACAGAGAGGTGGCCGTAATCGTGTTGCAGCCATCCAGCCTGGGCCTGGGAAGAGAGGGCCACGGAGGCTTTCAGAGCATTGGCGCCTAGGCACCAGGCCTCTGCCAGCTGGGGGAGGCAGGGGGCGGGGGCTTCAAGTGACAGGTGAGGATGTCACGCCTCACCTGAGAGGTAGCAAGGACGAAGGCCGTAATGATGGTTGGAATCCAGCCGTTGCCAAAGTAGAAGATAGTGAACCAGGCGATGCTCTCCATGGCGATGATGTGGGCCAGGTGGAGAAGGAAGAAGAGCTGGTTGCTCTTGAACAGGTTCATGTCCTCAGCGGTCTTCCTCAGGGCCCGGAAGTCCTCGGTGATCTGGGACTGTTGAGCCAGAGCACAGGAAGGAGTCAACTGCCCAGCCGCTCCAGGGGGGCACCAATCCACACACCCAAGCCCCAGAGGAGCCCAGTTGCTAAGCACTATAACGGCTGCTGTTGCTCTGTACCTGCCTGGACCTGGCACAACCTTGGAATTATGTGTTTGTCCACAGCCAGTTCAGTGGCAGAGAAAGGATTTCACTCAAAATGCTGTCCATTTCGTGTAGCAGCATTATTCAAGATAGGCCAAAGACAGAAACAACCCAAATTCTATTAATGGAGGAAGGGCTGAATAAAATGTGGTGCATACATACAATGGAATATTACACAGCCTTCAAAAGGGAGGGAAATGATGACACATGCTGCTAATGAGCAAACCCTGAAGACATTAAGCCAAGTGAGATTAAGCCAGACATGAAGAGACAAATACTTATGAGTCCCCTTCTATGAGGTATCTAGAAGAGATTCTTCAATGGAAAGAATAGTGTTTACCAGGAGCTGTTGGGAGGGACAGATGGGTAGTTAATGTTTATTGGAAACAGAATCTCAGTGTGGGGTGATGACAAAGTTCTAGAGACAGATGGTGGCGATGGTTGCACAACAGTGTGAATGTACTCAAAGCCACTGAACTGTGTATTTCCAGAGAGTTAAAATGGGGAATTCCCTGGTTGCCTAGTGGTTGGGATTCCACCCTTTCACTGTTAAGGGCCCCGATTCAATCTCTGGTAAAGGAAGTGAGATACTTGCAAGCTGCCCAGCACAGCCAAAATAAAATAAATATTTAAAATAAATATTTTATTTAAGAAAGGTTAAAATGGTAAATTTTATTATGTCTATTTTTTACACCATTTTTTTCTTTTTTTAAAAGTTTAAGGACTTTCCTGGAGATCCACTTATTAAGACCATGCTTCCACTGCTGGGGATGTTGGTTCGATCCCTGGTCAGAGGACTTAAGATCCCACATGTGGTGTGGCCAAATACATGAACTAAATTAAATGATAAAGAAGCTTATGTTTTCCACTACCTGACATGCACCCCTTGTTCTGAACACTCTATCAGACAGGAGAGGGCTCAGTGCGCTGGGCACATGGGAAGCAGAGTCAAGGGTGGGTGTGGGAAAGAGGGTATCACTGGGAGAAAGAGGGAAGCTAGGAGGCAGGGGTAGGGCATGAGGGGGAAGAAAGCCCAGATATAAGGGCAAGTGACTGGGGAAGAGAGAAACCCTCTGTGCCCAGCCTGGCACCACTGAGGCCCCAGAGGTAGAGAGGCTAGGAATGAATTACTCCAAGGGCGGGGGTGGGGGGCAAGCCTAAGCTGGCACAGGAGGAGGCGGGCTCACCAGGGCCAGGGGAGTCCTCCCTGACCCCAGGTGACGAGCAGTGGTTCTCCCTGGACAGGCACAAAGGCTCCTACCCCGTACCCTACACTCACCATTTTGGGGTGATCCCCTCCCCGCCACCCCAGCCCTCCCCTCCTTCCTCATCTGGTCAGACTCACATTCTTGCCGTGGTCCTGGCTGGGCTCCTCAGGGGCCAGCTCGCCAATCAACAGGGGCTTCATGAACTTGCGCACAAAATCAAGGTTGCGGTGGAAGGCCAGGAAGGCGTCCTGGAGAGCAGGGGGCAGGTGGTGAGTATCTCTACCCCGGCTCCGGCCAGCGCCTCCACCCCAGGGAGGGCAGGGCTTGCCAGCAGAAGCTCTGTGCCACTAGGACAGCAGGACACCAAACGGGGCATCCATGATCCGACCCCAAGTGTTCTCTGAGCCTCCTCCTGGCAGGTCCCTCGGCGCCGGATTCGCATGGCGATGCCACTTGCAGCCGCACTGTGATGAGGGGCTGCTGAGCTCACCAAGGATGTTTACCAAAAAATGTGCCCCCCTCCAGGGATGCGGGCTGGGCAGGGCTGGGAACCAAATTCTCCGAGGGCTACACTGCCACCCACCATGAAGCACATATGTCTGTCAACAAAGAACAAGCCTGGAGCTTACCACAGGTATGAAAAATATGCTTAGATGATGCTATACCCAAAACAGATACACGATTACATAAACGCATTGGTGGGAAGAGCTCTTTCATATTTTGAAAAGGTATGAAAATAATTATGAAGATTATGAAAGCTTTTTTATGTAGATCTCTAAACTGTTATATGTTAAGCCTGTGGCATCGGGCCTTGCTTTATCTGCGTTACTTTCCAAACTCTCTAATACTGCTGCATTGCTTTTAAAATGAAAAGAATGAATGCTGTGTCTTTTCATCTTTTTTTCCAATTATTAAGCAATGGGGATAATTTTGGCAAATTCACAAAATGTACAGAAGAATAAAGAGGAAAATTAATACCACTCAGAGAATGACTACCACTGCTAATATATCAGGATTTTTTTCTCCAGTTTTTTTCCTATACATGTATGTTACATAAAACAAATATAGCATTTCTCTTAGAGATGAGCTGACAATAGAGTCCCCGACCCCCATAGTATGCAGTGTGAGGTCACAGTGATAAACAGTGTTCACCTTGCATCAAACTAAGCTTCAAGGTGCACCTGAAACTAACATAATACTGTGTGTGCCTGCATAGTCAGTAAGTCATGTCCAACTCTTTGCGACCCCTGGGACTGTAGCCCACCAGGCTCCTCTGTCCATGGGATTCTCCAGGCAAGAATACTGGAGTGAGTTGCCATGCCCTCCTCCAGGGAATCTTCCTGACCCAGGGATCAAACCCAGGTCTCCTTCATCTCATGCATCTCCTGCAGTGGCAAGCAGATTATTTACCATTGAGCCACCTGGGAAGCCAACATAATACTGGACATCAACTGTATTTCAACTTAAAATTTTAAAAAATCAAGTTTTGAGACTTTGCTTGGAGAGAAGAACAAATCAAATGACACTATGAGAAACAATTGGAAAAATCAATGCAGTTGTAGAAAAGTGAGGATGTCTGTGTGTGTGTAGGAGGTGTGGGGGACGAGGGGCCATAGATTAAAAGAGACAGAAAAAGGTATAACAAAAGACTATAAAAACTGCAGTATTTGATTTGAAAGGCTCCTGTTTGGGGTGGGGGGAACCCAGCAGTTCTCCAAGACATTCTGGGGTTGAATGAGAAATTTGGAATATGGACAAGATAGCTGGTCATATTAAAAGAATCACTATTGAACTTCCCTCATGGTCCAGAGGTTAAGAATATGCCTGCCAGTGCAGGGGACAAGGGTTTGATCCCTGGCCTGGGAAGATTCCATATGTTGCTGGGCAACTAAGCCCACAGGCCCTAGAGCTTGCTCTACAACAAAAGAAACCACTGCAATGAGAAGCCTACATCTCGAAACTAGAGAAAAGCTGGCAAGCAGCAACAAAGACCCAGCACAGTCATAAATAAATAATATTAAAAATTAATAAAGAATCAGTATTAATTTTATTAAATGTAACCAAAGTATTGAGATCCTGTTAGAGAATGTCCCTGTTCTTAGAGGATGCTGAAATGGCATAATAATGATGCAGTTTATTTTCATATTATTTTCATACGATTCAGCAAAAAACAATGCATATATGCATAAAGAGGAATATGAAATGTGGCAAAATGTTGAGATTAGTGAATCTTGGTTAAGGATACACAAGTGTCCAATTCTTTCAACTTTTTTGTATATTTGGAAATTTTCATAACTTAAGAAAAAACAAGGAAAGGAAGAAATGAGGAAGATGCTGACAACTCATAAAAGTGTGTTCAGCCCCCGTGCCCAAGTATCTCACAAGGGTAATTGCCAGTCTTCTTCCGTTTCCTGGCATCAGGCCCTTCTGCCTGGTCTTTATTCTATTTGTGTCTAGAACAGACTGACAAAGCAACACTTTGTACAGAAGAAAACTGGGCCCGGAGTCTTTTAAAAATGTCTGCACCCCTACCTTGCTGAACCAAAAGGGATGGTAGCAGAGGATCTGAGCAAGTACCCCTTCAGAGAAGAGATGGGCTGCTATTGCAGGGGCCCAGATCAGGCAGTGAGGAGCCTGGGGTCTGCTCTGGGCCAGCAGGTACCTCCGCCCCATCCCTGCCTCCATCTCCTCTGCATGTGGCCTTGGTGGTAAGGCAGTGAGCATGCGGGCGTGCTAAGTCGCTTCAGTCGGGCCCGACTCTTTGTGACCCCATGGACTGTAGCCCCCAGGCTCCTCTGTCATGGGATTTCCCAAGCAAGAATACTGGAGTGGGTTGCCATGCCCTCCTCCAGGGATCTTCCCACCCCAGGGATCGAACCTGCATCCCAGGCGGCTCCTGCATTGCAGGCAGACGCTTTACCACTGAGCCACTGGTGAGCTGGCCTGCAGTGAGCACAGCCTTCCAAAGTCAGAGCTGACCCTCAGGCCCTGTCACTGCTTCACCTCGAATGACACCACAGCTTTTGAAAAAAGGGGAAGTTCTCGGTATGGCAGTTTCCTGACGAACAACGGCTGATAATAATGAAACAATCTCTACTCTGCCAGGCCATCGCCTCTCACCCAGCGCCCATGGCCTCCCCCAACCAGGTCCAGGTCACATCTCCCAGCCTCTGCCTGGATTGAGGAATCTGGTGGAGCAGATAAGACTCCTGTCCTGACCGAGGCCACCCCTGGGCCATCTCCAGAGGCCAAGGGAGAGAATGGCCACAACGTGCCAGGTGGGGAGAAAGGAAAGTGGTCTCCATTACCTCCCTGAAGCCTCAAGCCCCACTTTACAGATCAAGGCACTGGAGCCCGGGAAGGTGACATTCATTCAAGTGGCATTGTTGTTTAGTCGCTCAGTCATGTCTGACCCTTTTGGGACCCCGTGGACTGCAGCCTGACAGGCTCCTCTGTCCATGGGATTTCCCCAGGCAAGAATACTGGAGGGGGGTGCCATTTCTTTCTCCAGGGGATCTTCCTGACCCAGGGATCGAACCCAAATCTTCTGCACTGGCAGGTGGATTCTTAGCCACTGAGCCACCAGGGAAACCCTCAGGGTCAACTCCAGGTTCACCCGACCCAGGGACCACGTCCCCACAAGCCTCACATAGGTTGAGGAAGCCAAGCTCTGTTAATTGTCTCACTGTCTACGGCAGATGCAGCAGCTTTCCGAGCAGGCCTGGTGGAAACTACCTGGGAACCTGCCAAGCTGGTTACCACGCTCTTCTGCCTGGCGACCTGCTTCCTCAGCATCTCAGGGCTGGCTTGTCCCAACTTACCACCCCATCTGAAAGAACCACGCCCTAGTCCCATGCTTTCTAGGACATCACCCTGCTTTACCTTCTTCATAACCGTTATCAAAAACCACAAGTTATATTACATGCTCACTTCTTTATTGCCTGTTTCCCCAACTAGAACATAAGCTCCACCGAAGGGCCAAGCCTGTCTCGTTCAATGCAATAACCTCAGTACCAACGGCGATGTTCCAATGATGTGGGGTTTACAGGATCCCACAGCTGTGTACCCTCTCAGCTCAGCAGACTTTTCCACTCTTCAGCCATTTTGCACCTCTTGTGCTTCCAGAATATCATTGCCTTCTTGGTGGCTGAGATTATGCAGGTCAGCCACTGAACCATGGATTTTGTGTACCCATGAATCTTTACTTGTGCTGCAGTTCCTAGTTTAGAGAAGAGAAAAGAGACTGATGGAGGTGAAGCCAATGGGTCACGTTCCAGGTGCACCTAACTCTAGACTTTTCTGCTTTTCACACAAAAGTGAAAGTGATAGCTGCTCAGTGGTGTCCAACTATTTGTGACCCCATGGACTGTAGCCTGCCAGGCTCCTCTATCCATGAGCAAGAATACTGGAGCGGGTTGCCATTTCCTCCTCCAGGCAATCTTCCTGACCCAAGGATTGAACCTGGATCTCCTGCATTGCAGGCAGATTCTTAACCATCTGAGCCACCAGGGAAGCCCTGTTCATACAGAGGCCTCGATCAAAATGAACTTCCTCCTCCTGAAAGTGGACCACTTTTTGTGTATCCCCCTTACAAGTGTCACAGGTGCGCCTCACAAGGTTGCAGGGGGCTCCCAGCATCTGCTTGGTTAAAGCATCTGGCTGACACAAGGTAGGCCAAGGGGCAAGATAGTACAGACCAATCCAAATGTTGACTTTGGAACAAGAACTGGAAGCAGGCTTTATCCTTCTCTGGCAGGGAGATTGCAACCAAAGACTTTACAGGAAGGCCAGGGACGCAGGTGAAGGGGAGGGAGTGGCCAGCGGTTGGGGAGCAGGGGAGGCAGACCCACCCCCAGGAGGGTAGACGTGTGTATTAGATGCTAGGGAGGTTAGGCTGTAGATAAAGGACCAAAACACCCAGATTCCCCAAGGCAAGATCTTCACCAGTTCCTACTTCCACCATCTCCCAGTTCCCATGCCAGCCCTTTCTGCATGAAGAGATCCTCCCTGCCCAGCCCTCACGCGCTGAGGAGAACTCACAGCTCCTCCTGCACTGACCATCAGTGCTTATTTCTGACTGTGTCCACCTCTGCGGCGTGCTGTGTGTGTGTGTGCTCAGTGGTGTCTGACTCTTTGCAAGACTATAGATTATAGCCCGCCAGGCTCTTCTTCTGTCCATGGGATTTTTTTTCCAGGCAAGAGTACTGGAGTGGGTTGCCATTTCCTACTCCGGGGGATCTTCCAGACTCAGATCTTGAACCTGCGTCTCTTATGTCTCTTGCACTGGCAGGCGGATTCTGGGAAGCCTCCCAGCTCTGCAGAGCAAGATGAATCTCTAATCCAGCTTCCCTTATCTGGGCACATGGCCAGGAACTGGGGAAGCTCAGGAGAAGCAAACTCAGGGTGGCCCCAGGCACAGGGACTCTGCAGAACAAGGGGTTACAGAGCGAGATGCAGAGGAGGGACCCTTTATTCTCAGCTGGATCCAAGGATGCTGACTTCCTTTCCACAGTGGGGAGATTTAAGCAGGATGAGGGCAGGGTGGGAAGCCCCTGTGCCACGTCCCCTCCAAGGGAAAGAAGCAATGGAGGCTGGGGTGGGGGTAGGGGGCAGAGGGCTCTTGACGAGAGGGTCCCTGCTGATGCCAGGCACAGGCAACCCAGGCATGAAGGGATTACAGTAAGGAAACACATCTCAGTAAAATGCAGAACATACCAGCAATGCTGGGGCTGGGTACACGACCTTCGGAAGGCTGCAGCCAGCAGGAAGTGGACTGCTCCGACAAAGATCTAGCTGAGGGGGTGGAGCTGCCCTCCAGGCACAAACACCAGAGGGATTTCATGTAAATATCTTTTACCTTTGGCAGCAAAGAGGTCACCAAGTTTCCTCTGCTTCCTGCTTGTTCTTTTCTGGTTTACTGAACTCCCTACTATGAGGACTGGTTCTAAATTGGGAAAGGAGTACATCAAGGCTGTATGTTGTCATCTTGCTTATTCAACTTATATGCAGAGTACATCATGCAAAATGCTGGGCTGGATGAAGCACAAGCTAGACTCAAGATTGCTGGGAGAAATATCAATAACCTCAGACATGCAAATGACACCACTCTTATGTCAGAAAGCGAACAGGAACTAAAGAGCCTCTTGATGAAAGTGAAAGAGCAAATAGATGGGGAAACAATGGAAAGAGTGACAGACTTTATTTTCTTGGGGCTCCAAAATCAGCGTAGTTGGTGACTGCAGCCATGAAATGAAAAGACACTTGCTTCTTGGAAGAAAAGCTATGGCAAACCTAGTAGTAGAAGTAGTGCAGTGAAAGTCATTCATTAGTGTCTGACTCTTTGCGACCCCATGGGCTATACAGTCCACGGGATTCTCCAGGCCAGAATACTGGACTGGGTAGCCTTTCCCTTCTTCAGGGGATCTTCCCAACCCAGGCATCAAACCCAGGTCTCCCACATTGCAGGCAGATTCTCTTTACCAACTGAGCCATGAGGGAAGCCCATGACAAACCTAGACAGCAAATTTAAAAGCAGATACATTACTTTACCAACAAAGGTCCATCTAGTCAAAGCTATGGTTTTTCTAGTAGTCGTGTATGGATGTGAGTTGGACCATAAAGAAAACTGAGCGCCGAAAAATTGATGTTTTTGAACTGTGGTGTTGGAGAAGACTCTTGAGAGTCCCTTGGACTGCAAGGAGATCACACCAGTCAAGTCTAAAGGAAATCAGTTCTGAATATTCATTGGAAGGCCTGATGCTAAAGCTGAAACTCTAATACTTTGGCCACCTGATGGGAGGAGCTGACTCACTGGGAAAGACCCTGACCTGAGAAAGACTAAAGGGAGGAGGAGACAGGGACGACAGAGGAGGAGATGGTTGTGTAACAGGAGGGAAAGGGTCAGGGCACAACTTTTAAAAGAATGTCATAACCCAAGGACACAACATAAACCAATTAGAATCCAATGGGACCAAAGTGGCAGGCAAGACTAGATCTTAATCCTCAATCCTCAAGTGAAATGACACACCCAGAGGTGCCATGATAGTTCCACAGCACTGTTGGAAGTCCAAGGAGTGGGCAGTGGCCCAAATCCTGGAAATCTCCACCCCTTCCCCAAAATAGCTGGAATAATCCTCCCACTCTCATTAGCATATGAAATTATGCAGCCTATAAAAACTAACCACATCAAATTTTGCGGCTGGTTCGCCCTTTGCGATGGCCCTTTTCTCTGTATCTGAATAAATCCACTTCTTAACCTATCACTTTGTCTCTCACTGAATTCTTTCTGTGGTGAGACATAAAGAACCTGAGCTTCATTATGTCCTGAAGCCAGGTACTGTGTGTTTTGGCTGTTTCAAGTCCCAAGCAGGGTTTTGGCTGGTTTTGAGTTCCAGCCACGTGGGTTCAAGTCCCAAAATGGGTTTTGGCTGGTTTGAGTCCCAGCCATGGGGGTTCGAGTCCCAATCTGAGGTAAACGGTTTCAGTTGGATGGTATCACCAACTTGCTGGACATGAGTTTGAGCAAGCTCTGGGAGTTGGTGATGGACAGGGAAGCCTGGTGTGCTGCAGTCCATGGGGTTGCAAAGAGTTGGACATGACTGAGTGACTGAACTGAACTATTATGCATGCTGGGAGCCTGTATACCCATGTGCAGGAGGCTAAGGGCCCCACAGTAATGACCCTGCACACCAGTGGAGTGTTCTGAAATTTAAAGAATGACTCACCCACAGCCAATGTGAACCTGATGATAAATAACTTTCCCATTTCATAGACCTGGAAAGTGAAGTTCAGGGTTAAGTGCCTTGCCCAGGATTCCTAAAGCTAGAACTCAAACCCAGGTCCTCTGCCTTTCAAACCTGCAGCCGCCTGACTTGAGGAGGCCAGAGATTCATTCCATTTTCAATCTGTTGCCTTTTCCCAAGAACAGCCTAGGAGAAAGTGAAAACAGGAATGAATCTTGACCTCTTCTCACCTTCCCTGGGTTCCCAGAGGCGACGGATGCAGACAGGGTAAGAAAAGGCACTGAGACAATGCACAGAGGTGGGGCAGCTGGGGTCTAGAGGTAAAAGTTCCAGATTCAAGTCTCAGTTTGAAAGGAGAGAAGCAAATCCAGCAGGTGCATTCACTACCTTTTAATTAATCACCTTTGTGCCCAGGACCAACTTGGAGCTACAGAGATGCTGGGGGAAATGTGTGATGAGTAACTGTAATATAAGCATGCTTAGTTGTGTGTGCTTCTTTACCCCATGGACTGCAGCCCACCAGGTTCCTCTGTCCATGGGATTTTCCAGGCAAGAATACTGGAGTGGGTTGCATTTCCTCCTCCAGGGGATCTTCCTGATCTGGGGATTGAACTCACACCTCCTGCATTGCAGGCAGACTCTTTACCTGCTGAGCCATCAGGGAAGCCCAAAAGTGTATGATGAGTCTTTGTTAAGCATGAAAAATTCTGGATGGAGGGTGGGAAGGAGGTTTGAGATAAATTAAGAGTTTGGGATTAACACATACATACTACTATATATAAAATAGATAAACAACGAGGACATTACTGTATAGCATAGGGAGCTATATGCGATGTCTTGTAATAGACTCTGAAAAAGAATCTGAAATCTGTATGTATGTATGTAACTGAATCACTTTGCTGTACATTTGAAACTGACACAACATTGTAAATTAACTATCCTTCAGTTGAAAAATAGGAAAAAAAAAAAAAAGTTCTGCAGTGGTGGGACCCTGCCTCTGAAAGAGGAAAGAGGCCCTGGAACACAGGCAAGGGCTCCCTTTGCCCACAGCAAGGCAAAGACCAGAGAAGAGCCAGAGGACTAGAGGGGACGGAACCCAAGGTGAAAACAGGAAGGAAGGAGTAGAGGAGGAGGGAAGGGAAGATGGGCTAGGAGGTCTCCCTGATGGTAGATCCTGAGTTGTGGTCTGAGTGTTGCCAAGAGGGGCTTCCCTGGTGGCTCAGATGGTAAAGCGTCTGTCTGCAATGGGGGAGACCTGGGTTCGATCCCTGGGTTGGGAAGATCCCCTGGAGAAGGAAATGGCAGCCCACTCCAGTACTCTTGCCTGGAAAATCCCATGGGCAGAGGAGCTTGGTAGGTAGTCCATGGGGTCGCAAAGAGTCGGACATGACCGAGCGACTTCACTTTGCCAAGAGGGGCTTCCCAGATGGCGCTAGTGGTAAAGAATTCACCTCCCAGTGCAGATGTTAAGAGATGTGGGTTTGATTCCCGAGTTGGGAAGATCTCCTAGAGCAGGGCATGGCAACCCACTACAGTATCCTTGCCTGGAGAATCCCATGGACAGAGGAGTCTGGCAGGCTCCATAGGGTCACAAAGAGTCAGACACGACTGAAGTGACTTAGCAGGCATGCTGCCAAGAGAGCAAGGTTTTTAAACCCAAGATCAATGAGAGCTACTCACTACAGGCCTGATCTGTACAATTGTGCCTTGTGAGCTGTAAAAATTTAGTTTCATTTTTTTCTGCTTGAAAGCAGAAGGACCAAATGACAACTGCTTGCTCTTGCTCTTCTGTAACAGGAAAATCCCCGGTTGAGGCCCCAGAGTATCTGGCTTCCTTGACTGCCAGCCTCAGGTGAGGATTCTACTGCATCTAGATTGGCTCAGAACGGTGCATTCAAGTGCTCCCAGGAAGCTGACCTCTATATACCCATCAACTCTTCCCAAACTTTACAGGACTGTAAATAGTCTCACTGCTCCCACTCTGAGGAAGTCCACGCCCAAGGGCAAAGCCACTTGTTCAACGGCCAAAAAGTAGTCTCTCCATTCCCAGCCTGTTCTGGTGTCCCTGGAGTCCCCTTTCCAGAGACACCAGACTTCCTGTGTGGTCTTATTCAACTGTGGTCCCAAGCAAGAAAGAGAGAGAGAGAGAAAGGAAATCCAGTTGCTCACTCCACCATTATTCAATAAGATTAATGCATTTCATGCCCCAAAAGTTTTATCTCACAAGGCAGTAAGCTCTGGGCATAGAGATTCTTTCTGTGTCTTGCTACACCAAATGGACCTGGCGCAGATTTAAAAAAGTTTCCTCCAAATTCCTCCTTGTTTACTTTACATTCCAGCTGTTACATAATCCTCACTCTTACACTCACTTCTCTGATAACGTAATATGGAAGAATCTTGTCTGTAGTCTATTGCAAGTTAATCACTGAAGGGATGTTTGCCTATAAACTTAAATTATACATAACGGCTCATCTCTGGGAGCCCTGCTTCCCAGGTAATGAACACTGAGCTAAAGTATTAATACCTTTGTTTAGCTCCCAGAAAACCTCCTGACCAAACCTGTCAATGACTTCAGGGAACAAGACACTAACACATCCCCTTGCGAGGCTGATGGAAACCAGAAGTGTTCGACTTTACTCCCGCCTCTTCAGTATAAAAGGATCCTGAATTCTAATTCAGGCAAGATGGATCTTTGGGGCAGGAGCCCACTGTCTTCCCAGTTTGCTGGCCTTAGGTAAAAGGTCCTTATTCCTTGCTGCAACAACTGTCTCTTGACTATTAGCTTGTCATACAGTGAGCAGTACATATGTATAGTCATACAGTGAGTAGACTTAGTAATGTTGCAGTAAATAACACTCCATTGCATTTATCTAATGCTTGCAGTTTATGAAATGCCTTGCCACCTAAGAAAATATATTTATTTAATACTATGGAATAAATGGGCTTCCCTATCCCTGGTGGCTCAAACAGTAAAGAATCTGCCTGTGATGTGGGAGACCCAGGTTTGATCCCTGGGTGGGGAATATCCCCTGGAGAAGCAAATGGCAACCCACTCCAGTATTCTTGCCTGGAGAATTCCATGGACAGAAGAGCCTGGCGGGCTACAGTGCATGGGGTTGCAGAAGAGTCGGACACAACTGAGCAACTAAAGAAAACAACGGAATAAACAGACCAATCCACCAGACCAATCCACAGGCTTTTGACTTTTCCTTCTAGGAAACTTTTCAATGAAGACTCAACCATGGGCAGGAACCTTCAGAACTTATTAATGAAGTCATGGCAGGACTCCAACCAAGAGTCAAGTCTTTACTTAGGAACTCATCTTACGCCACCTCCTCACAGGGTTGTATAAAGGTCCCAATGAAATAATAAACTGATGGTGCTTAAAAATCTTATACCCACTTAAGTCACGATCACTTTCACAGCCCCAAGGGCTTAAGCCAAGTTCACAAGCAGGTAAAATGGGATGGGGCCAAAAGCTATCACTTACCCTCTGCTGGTCAAAGCAAGGAGCCAAGTAACAGCTTAGATTATAGCTGTCTGACCTGCCCCCATCCTTTGACTCTGCCTGTCCCAAAGAGATAGAAGAGGTAGGGAGATGTAGAACTCCACTCACTGACAGGCCCATAGAGCTTGAACAGCAAAAGCCCAAACAGCTCAGCATGCCAGACCTCCAGGTGGGATGAGCTATGTCAAGTTGACCCCTGCCTAGTCACTCTCCCAAGTTCTCTGCGCTGTCAGACTTCTCGGCTTCCGGCTCAATGCCACCAAGAGTGGTCCCTTTCTTTCCTCCCTGCCTCTCCGAGTTCAGGGGCAGGTGGGGGAGGAGGGGGCGCGATAGGGGTGCTGTGCAGTCACAGAGCTGCCGGTTTGGTGAGTAAAGTTGAGGGTGAGATGGGCAGCCCTGGCTCGGGGAAGATCCTAGGGCGCCCCTACCTCTCCCAGGGAAGGATGAAGGAAGGGCATTCTTGGCAGGATTTGAGAACAGAGGACCATTGAGCTGAAATCCCAGAGTAACCTCGGGTGCAGCCGGATCTGTTGCCAGCCTGGTGCTGCTATAATGTCCCGTCCCAAGGCCCCTCTCCACCTGGGTTTTGCAAACTCCAGCCCTTTTTCTTTCCACCAGTTTCCACCAGACGGTGCTGAAGCACCGTCTCCTCCCTCCCCCTCAAGATCGCCGACCTCTGCGGGGGGTGGGGGCGAGGAGGGGGGGGGTCTCGGTAGTCTCAGAATGCGTGGGAACAGGAGCTACCAGGCGGGGTCTCCGAGGCAGCCATTGCGGACCTTCTGAGACTGCAGTTCCAGCAGGAGCCAGCCCCGGCCGGGGACGAGCTTTCTTTCCCCGCCCCCTTGTCTGGCCGGAGAGTGGGGGACGCGCGCGGAGTCCTGCACCTGGCTCCTCTCTCGCTCCTCTCCGCGGGACCCAGGGGCGGCCATCTTCCACGCTGGGGGCGCCAAAGTCTCAGGGTCCCGGCGCCCCGGTTTGGGGGAGTTCCCAGGCTCCGGCTGAACTCGGAGGAAGGAACGGACGCAAGGGTCCGAGCGCGCGCGGTAGATCCTGCACGGATCTCCACCGCTTGGGTCTGCCTCCGGGGCTCCAAAATCCGAACCCCACGGCACGCTGACCCAGCTGTGCCACGGGACGAGGATTCGGAGGGGGATGTGAGCGCCGTAGACACTTTTCCTTCCCACCGGGACGGCCCCCCCAAGCTCCACTCGGCGCTGGAGGTGTTGTCTGACGTCCTGAGACCCACGGCTCCTGCCTCCCTCCTTCAGAGGAGAAGGGTGGCGGGAGAGGCCCCAGGCCCTTACCGTAGCATCTTCCCCGGCGTAGTGCCCGATAACCCGCTGGCCCCCGGGGTGCCGGCTGGACCATTTGGTGATGTTGTAGACCTTGCGATCGATGACCAGCCACTTGTCGGTGCGCAGGTTGTGCTTCTGAATCTCCTCCCAGCGGAAGGTAGGCATCGGCGCCTCAAGCTCGGCGGCCCCCTCGCCCTGGTTCCCCCCCTTCCCCATGCTGCCTGCTGACCGGGTGGCCCAGTGCACTGAGGTGAGTGCGGTCCGGGCCCTTCTCGCTTTCGGCTTTTGTCTTCTTCTCCTCCTCCTCCTCCCAAGACGTCCCCTCCCCCAGCCTCCTCGCCTCGGCTCCGGAGTATCCCTGCCTTTCCTCTCCGCTTCCAAGTGCCCCGAAGCGGTCCCCTCCCTCCGGCCCTCCCTCCGCCCCCCTCCCCTCCCCCCTACCCCCCCAGCTCGCAGTGGACTTTTGCCTTCAGAGAAAACTCCTGGGTAGCTCAGGGCCTCGAAGCCTTCTTTGCCCGCCCCTCCGGCTCCCCCCGCCCGGGGCTCCGCATCCTCCCGCGTTCCCCTCCGCCTGGGTTTCCACAGTGATCAGCAGAGCGCCTGCACCAATCCGGGCACGTCGCCCCTCCTGCCATTGGCCCAGGAGGATCTTTCGAAGGCCAGCGGGCTGGGGCAGCGGTTCCCGGCTCCCCCGCCTGCCGGGCCACGCGGAGCCCAGAGGGGCCGGGAGGCCGGTTACGTGTTCGAACTCCTCCCTCCCCCCACTCCAGCCCGGGGCGCCCGAGGAGATCCCAGGGGAGCCTGGCGGGCAAGAGGGGGAGGCGGTTGGGGTTCCGGGCGCTAACGCGCATGCCGGCGACCCGCGCTCCCGGGTGTGCACCTGATGCCCGCACAAAGAGGGCCGCGCGGCTCCGCGCGCTTTGCGGTGGGGACCGGCCCAAGGCCGGGCTGGCGGGCGCGCAGGCGCGGCCAAGCCACCGGGCGGGCTGTTTCCACTGGGACCGGCCTGGTTAGATGACGCCCTCCCCTAACCCGCTGGAATCGGTACTCCAGTATCTCCACATTGTGCTCGCTGTCCACACTGGCGCCCTCCTGCAGCCTCCCTGGGGGAACGCCAGCCTGCGGCTGGCCCAGGGTTCCAAAGCCTGTAATCAGTGAATCTTAGAAAAGAATTGTGGAACCTCTTATGTGCTTCCTTGTGTTCGGCGCCATGGTGGGGAGAGGACGGAGGGGGACGCCGTGGTGGGGACGCGAGGACTTGGTTCTGGCCCTGAACTCAGGAATCTCGCAATTGGGAAGAAATACTATGGAAACGATACAGGACCTCCTACGATGAATTGTTCAGTGCTGTTATACAGACTCCGGGAGATAAAGATGGGGATATCAAAAGAATAGACCTGTACAGGCCCCCAGCGCTAATGGACCGAGCTGCTTGGGATTAGTGCCCTAGTGAAAGGATTGCCTGGCTTAGAAAGCTGAATTCCTCTACCCACCCAGGTTTTTGCCTAGTCTAATAACTAAAATGATATAAGATATTATCAGGAGAAAAAGAAACATTTAATAATATGTATACCTCCTGTAGGGCTTCCCTGAAGGCTTAGATGATAGAATTTGCCTGCAATGCAGGAGACCCAGTTCTGATCCCTAGGTTGGGGGAGATCCCCTGGAGAAAAGAATGGCAACCCACTCCAGTATTCTTGCCTAGAGAATTCCGTGGACAGAGGAGTCTGGTGGGCTACAGTCCATGGGGTCACAAAGAGTCAGCCAGGACAGAGGGACTAACACTTTCACTTTTTCATACCTCCTGTATACATGTGAGATACTCAGAAAAACTGAGTAACTCCCTGAAAATTGCATGGTGAAAGCTCTTCACCATCTTCAGTAAAAAAAAAAAACAAACAAAAGATGTGGGACTTCTCTGGTGGTCCACCGTCTAAGACTCCGCTCTTCCATGAAGGGGGCCAGATTCCATCCCTGGTCTGGATCCCATGTGCCAAAGCTAAGAGTTCACATGCCGCAGCTAATATTTACAACAACAAACAAAAGATGTTGGGGGTGGAGACCTGTGGAAGGTCACCAGGAAAAGCACAGTAAACAAGGTTAGGTTTTGTGCGGATTTGAGGCCTTATCTTCTGCACTGGACTTGAGTTTGAGTAAACTTCTGGAGTTGTTGATAGACCGGAAGGCCTGGTGTGCTGCAATCCATGGAGCTACAAAGAGTCAGGCATGACTGAGCTACTGAACTGAACTGAACTGAACTTCTGCACTGGTAAGTATTTCTAGAAGTAAGGTCATCTTCCTCTTCCCGGTACATTGAGGGAGGTACCCTTACAGATGGAGATTTCCCCTGTACATGTGAATGCCTCTTACAAAAGGGTAACTTCTACTTAGTTTTCAGAGCTTCTCATGGTCTGCAGTTTCTTAAAAGTAATCAGCCTGAAATAGCCTTATGCCAAAGAGTTAAATTCTGTGGTGGCAAATTTTGTTCCCGTATAGCAGAAAATTCCTTTGAAAATTTCCCAAGATGTCTCACAGCCCAGAAACTAAGTTGGTAGATTGGTCCATACCACATTGAACCAATTTCCCAATGGTGAGACTAGGTCAGTTCAGTTAGAGTTATATGTCTCATTTCAGGAGGTAAGTGATGCAACTGGGTCCCCAGAGTTAGCCCTATATTGTGCAGGAAATCAGGTATTTAATAAGAGGAATTTCTTTTTCTTTTTTAATTTTTAATTTTGTATAGGGGTATAGAAGATTAACAATGTTGTGATAGTTTCAAGTGAGGGACTCAGCCATAAACATATATGTATCCATTCTCCCCAAACTCCCCGCCCATCTAGGCTGCCACATAACACTGAGTAGAATCTGTGTGCTATACAGATTCTCTGTACCTCCTATACAGGAGGTCCTTGCTGGTTATCCGTTTTAAATCCAGCATCATGTACAAGCAATCATACTTTTGTTCTCCAAGTTTGTGAGTCTTAATATGAGGAATTTCTAAGGAAACAAAGTGAATGGTTGGAGCAAGTTATAACCCAATGTCTGAGTCCTGAGAGCTGCCAGTGAGAGCTGACATCAGTTCTAGATGTCAGGCTCAAAGCATCTTCACATGGAGTGAGGGCAAATGGTGGCAATCAGATTCTCCTGATTTGCAGTTTGAATGTCTGATAATATCATGCATGCTGGTGGCCCATCGAATTTTTCTGAATGGCCCAGACAACAACAAACACAAAGAAGATTGTCTAAACATGAGGTATTGTGACAATTTCTCTGAAGTTTATATCAAGTCATTCAGTCTGTAGGGCTTTGAGGAAAAGAGCAGCTTTTGTTCTTGGTGATTCCAAGTCAGAAGGTTGGGAGAAAATTGGAAAGTTTATTTTGGAGCATCATAACCAGATATTGAAGGAAACTAGTAGAATTCAGGATCCAGTTCAGTTCACAAGTGAATAACAAAATCTCAAAGACAATGAACAGCACTAGAGTCTGATATCTACAAAGGTGTGCTATTGAAACAATTTTTCTCTTTAAAATCACCCTGTTCAGTCACTAAGTTGTGTCCGACTCTTTGCAACCCCTTGGACTGTAGCACGACAGGCTTCCCTGTCCTTCACCGTCTCCTGGAGTTTGTTCAAACCCATGTCCATTGAGTCGGTGATGCCATCCAATCATTTCATCCTCTGTTGCCCCCTTCTTCTCCTGTCCTCAATCTTTCCCAGCATCAGGGTCTTTTCCAATGAGTCGGCCCCTCGCATCAGGTGGCCAAAGTATTGGAGCTTCAGCATCAGTCTTTCCAGTGAATATTCAAGGTTGGTTTCCTTTAGGATTGACTGCTTTGATCTCTTTGCTGTCCAAGGGACTCTCAAGAGTCTTCTCTAGCACCACAGTTCAAAAGCATCAATTCTTTGGCACTCAGCCTTCTTTATGGTCCAACTGTCACATCCATATAAGACTACTGGAAAAACCATAGTTATACAGACCTTTGTCAGCGAAGTAATGTCTCTCCTTTTAAAGATGATGTCTAGGTTTGACATTGCTTTTCTTCCAAAGAGCAATTGTCTTTTAACTTCATGGCTGCAGTCACCATCCACAGTGATTTTGCAGCCCCCCAAAATATAAGCTGTCACTGTTAACTACTTTCCCCCCATTTATCTGCCATGAAGTGATAGGACTCGAAGCCATGATCTTAGTTTTTGGAATGTTGCATTTTAAGCCATCTTAAAATCACCTTAATTTCTACCAAAGATAGACAAATTAAGGCCAGTTTGTTTGCAAAAGAAGTATAGCCTCATCAGACTTAGCCAGATTATATACTAAGTGCAGCAAGAATAGTGATTGATCATGTAGGCTCTCTAAAATCTGGTTTGAGGGAACTTTACATAAGGAACCTTCAGAGTGAAATTTTCACAGCTTCTTGAGGTCAAGAAGCCAAGCCAAGGACCAGCCATTGTGAAAATTAATTAACAGAAACCTTAAGATGGAGTTGGGAGGTCAGAAGAGGGAGCTCTCATGCCCCACCATTCAATGTCAATTGCAAACCCGATAGAAAGTACTTTGACTGTATAGTCCACAGGGTCGCTGAGTCAGGCACGGCTGAGCAACTTGTACTTTGCATCTCCACCAGAAGAAGGTTACTACTTAACGCCCAGCAGGAGGAAGGAAGAACTTCTCCTTGCCCTGCAACAGCCCAGACAACGATAGACTGTCACAACTCGGCCAATGAGAAGTCACTACATTTCAAACTTCCTGTTTCTTCCAATGGACTCTTTGTTTATATCAGCCCCTCCCAGCTTCCCTTTCTTTTCTATCAAAGAATGATTTTGAAACTGCTAGATGGCATTCAGCAAGAGGCAAAGTGATAGCTAAGAAGTGATTTATCAGATTAGGACACTTGTGGTACTTACAAGTGGGTAGGAGAGAGGATGTTATGCCCTGAGAACTTAGTGGGCTACAGTTTTATAATCAAAGGAAAAGTGTGTGTGTGGGGTGCGGTGGGGTGGGGGAAAGACCACTTTATTCCTCGTTCTTGAGTAGATGTCACGATTCCATCATCAGCTCCTCCTCCAGGTTGGGCAGTGGAGTTTTCATATCCCTACATGGTCAAGCCGGGACTGTCATGGCACTATGGAAAACTAATTTCGGGTCTCAGTACAATGAGGAACTTTCACTTTGAAGTGTCACCTTTCCAGAAATTGTTGTTTTTTATGTGTGCAAAGAGCATGTCCTAGAGGTCATTAACTTACTGAGCTCACTGGACTGAATGTGGGTCTCATGCCACCATTGTTTTATTGTTTTGAGGCATGTCTCCTGCCTCTGTTTCATGGTTTTATGGTTAAGCAAACCTGTTTTCTTGAGTGATCATTAACTTACTGAGGTCTCCCAAAGCCCCCTAAAGTTCCCTCTGTAATTGCCTAATGGGATTTCTGAGCTAACTATTTGATTATCCTACTCTGTCCCTATCAGTTCTCCCCTTTGTTCTCCAGATTTGCTTGTGATTTGCTGTAGGTTGAATGTACCAAATTGCAGTTCTTTGCTGTTCCCATATACACCCATTTTGCTGGTAAAATAACTGTTTTGTTTTAGGGCAACACCATCAGACTCTCCTGCAATACCTATAGATTTGAGTGAGTCCTCTATTTTTGAGGTTCCCCTAAATGTTATATAATAATAATTTTGAGGTTCCCCTGCCCCTGCCAGGAAGTGGCAGATGAAGGCCTTATTCATCTGGTAAGCTTGCTGGTAATCTTGTAAGTAAGGTGCCAGGCCAGCTTTGTGAAGGGGCTTTATTGGCTCCATAACGTCAACCTGAGTTCTTTAAAGCTGTCTGGTCAAATCTGAGTCTCTGCACATCTCTCAAATATGGCATTCCAGTCAAAGGTTTGGTACTATAACCAGTGTTTCTTGTTGTGTCCTGTTATAAGGAGAACAGGTTCTTAGAAACTAAGAGTTTCTGAATTCTGGAGGGATCTGGTAGAGAGAAGACATAAATGTTTCAACTTTGTTCACAAGATATATTTTACTAAATTACTGTAAGTCATAGATAGCTTAAGAGAAAAAAGTTTCCTTAAGTGTGGAGAGCATGCATGTGTGTATGCATGCTCAGTCGTGTCCAAATCTTTGCTACCCCAGGCAGGCAGATTCTTTACCACTGCACCACCTGGGATGCCTAAGTGTGAAAAGACAAAACTTTAAAGAACCTTAAAGCAATAAAACAAAGTCACAAAAATTATAATCATTCTTATCAGTTTATTCAATTCCATATTATTAATTCTTGATCTCTTGTTAGCAATTTTATGAATTCAGTTTTCCCTTAGGGTTCTGTTAATTCTTATCCAGTTCAGTTTTATGGTCTTAAAGTTATCAGAAATGTGTATTTGTCAGAATTCCTTTTCTTGAATCTCCTTGATTCTGCATATGTTGGAGTGTTTTGCTTTTCCTCTAGCTCCATTTAGTTTAGGAAAAATTCCTGCTGGATCTGAATATCAGCTGTCATTATGAGTTCAGCCAGACTGGTGGCCTCTCACCTTATTTTCTTTCTGTCTTTTATCGAACCATTAATCTCAGGAGGTAATCCACAAAAACTTTAGAGAATCCTTCCTGCATTTAAGGCATTCTTTAACTATGGCCCTTAGCTTGGCCTTTGACCGAGGAGTGACAGGTATCTAAGAAAGACTGTCTGCAACCTCAAGTGGTTTTATTTTCAAAAATAATTGTCTAATAGTCTCTTCAGAGTGGAAAGGGAATTCAGGCAAAGGATTACTAGGATAAGCACTCAAAGGAGGACAGAGAGGAGCAGTAGGAGTTAAGTTAATCTCATGTTTTTTTTTTTTTTTTCTTCTGTAAATTATCTTTTAGTTTAAATTTCTTACATTTGTTTGTTTGTTTTAATTTATTTAGTTATTTTAGTTTTGGTTGTTCTGGGTCTTCATTGCTGCAATTGGGTTTTCTCTAGCTGTGGCGAGCAGGGGCCATTCTTCATTGTAGTGTGCGAGCTTCTTGTTGTAGTGGCTTCTCTTGTTGCAGAGCATGGGCGTCAGCAGTTGCAGCACACAAGCTCAGTCTCTCTGCAGCATGTGGAATTGTCCTGGACCAGAGATCAAACCCATGTCCCCTGCATTGGCAGGCGGATTCCAATCCACTGTACCACCAGGGAAGTCCTAACCTTTTGTTGTGATACCTTTTGTATCTTTATTTTTCATTAGCCTTTTACAACAAATCTTTCAAGAGGCTATTTTGGAAACTTTGGGAGGCTTCCACATACCAATTAAAATAGGTATCCCTCTAACTGTTTGATTTCAGAAGCCCTTGCTTGTAAGTGCACTTCCTAAATGGCCTTATCTAATCAGAATATTCCCCATTTTGGTCATGGTAGTTTTAGGCTGCAATTTCTCTGAGGGCTGGCAGCAAAGGGCTAGGGTCAGAACCTAGCCACAAATGAAATGTAACCCATATTTTCTGCCTAGCCAGACATGCTAAGTCACTTCAGTCATGTCGGACTTTGTGACCCCCGTGGACTGTAGCCCGCCATGCTCCTCTGTCCATGGGGATTTTCCAGGCAAGAATATGGGAGTGGGTTACCATGCCCTCCTCCAGGGGATATCCTAGGGATTGAACCCACACCTCTTATGTCTCCTGCATTGGCAGGCGGGTTCTTTACCACTAGCACCACCTGGGAAGCCCTAATCAGCTTTGAAGCGAAGTGAAGTGAAGTTGCTCAGTCGTGTCCGACTCTTTGTGACCCCATGGACTGTAGCCTACCAGACTCCTCCATCCATGGGGTTTTCCAGGCAAGAATACTGGAGTGGGTTGTCATTTCCTTCTCCAGGAGATCTTCCCAACCCAGGGGTTGAACCCGGGTCTCCCATATTGTAGGCAGATGCTTTACCCCAATACAAAAGAAAAAGTAAAAAAAAAAGAGAGAGAAATGATTAAATATACAGACTAAAAATAAATGGGCTGTGGCCCAATTCTTGGAAATCCCCAACCCTTCCCCCAAATAGTTGGAATAATCCTCCCATTCTTTAGCCTATGAAATTACCCACCCTTATAAAAAGTGACAACGCTGTGCCCTGATGCCTCTGTCACCTTCTGAGATGGCCCTCACTCTGTCTACAGAGTGTGTATCTCCCTCAACGAACCTTCCTTCGCTTTACCATGACTTGCTCTTTGATTCTTTCTTGTGCAAAGCCGAGAACCCACACTTGGCAGCTATCCCAGGGACTTGCCTGAGACCTGGGACGTGACCATCTCCTCGAGCCTTCCTTTCTTTCCTGCAAGAGGCATCCACAAGAGAGTGAAAAACATGCAGACATCACACGATCCAGAAAGTTCACTCCAAAGACAGCCTAAGAAGTAAAACCCTTTCTTGCTACAGGCAGTAAAGAATGATGTTGTGAAAATGTATCTCCAGTTTCCCGATAGCAAGCTGGGTGCCTCCGGTTATGGAACTTCTAATCTTTGACACCTGGCAGGTGCTCCCGGCATGGAATTTTTTCTTTTCTTTTTTTTTTTTTAGCACTAACAAAGCAACAGAAGTTGACAAGACAAAGGACAAGGACACCTTATGACAAAGTCGCATAGGAGCTGGCAAAGTTGAATAGAGAGATTGCGGAGAGCCCAGTTGCAAGCCCAAGTCATTACCTGAGCATCTGACTAACTGGCTGATTGGATCCACAGCTCATATGTGTCCATTAGATGCACATTGGTACATGCTTCTCCCTGCTGGCAAGAGACTTGACGGAGTATTCTCCCTGGGCATAAAGTCACGCCCTCAGGACATGGATGACAGAGACAAAGAAAACAGCAACCCTCCCTGGAAAGAAAGGGGTCATTAGAAAACTCATAACATTCTTACCAAAATCCAGGAGCGCCAAGGAACTAATTCCACAGATATTTTCTCCTGCTAATCTAAATTTACATAAAGAAAAGGACTCTCACCTCTCATTTCCATCAGATCCTGCAGGCAGAGATCCAGGAGACTGATGTGATAAGAATTCTTAATTTCTGCCAGCTTTTGCCTGAGGCCCCAGGTTCTCTCAGCTGCAGCAGTTGATTACACAGATTAAACTACCGGGAAGCATTTTTTTCTTTTACCCTTCTAGGGTCTTTGACTAGTCTAATAATTTAACTGATGTAGGACAGATTACGCCGGTGGGTCAGATGGTAAAGAATCTGCCTGCCAATACAGGAGACCTGGGTTCAATCCCTGGATCAGGAAGATTCCCTGGAGAAGGAAATGGCAACCCACTCCAATATTCTTGCATGGAGAATTCCATGGACAGAGGAACCTGGCAGGGTACAGTCCATGGGGTCGCAGACAGTTGGACACGACTGAGTGACTAACACACATACAAGACAGATTAACGGGCTTCCCAGGTGGTGCTAGTGGTAAAGTGCCAATACAGGAGACAGAAAAGAAGTGGATTCGGTCTCTGGGTTGGGAAGATCCCCTAGAGGAGGACATGGCAACCCATTCCCATATTCTTGCCTGGAGAATCCCATGGACAGAGGAGCCAGGTGGGCTACAGTTCATAGGGTTGCAAAGAGTCACACATGACTGAAGCGACTTAGCACGCAAGCACGCAAGACAGATTAACAAGAGAAAAGCAAACAAAAAAAGCTTAAGAACATGTATACCTCCCATGTGGGGCTTCCCTGGCCGCTCACTGGTAAAGAATCGGCCTGTCAATTCAGGAGATGTGGATTCAGTCCCTGGGTTGGGAAGATCCCCTGGAGAAGGAAATGGTGACTTACTGCAGGATTTTTGTCTGGGAAATCCCATGAACAGGGGAACCTGGCAGGCTACAGTCCCTGGGGTCACAGAGTTGGACATGACTTAGTGACTAAACAACAGCAACACCTCTTGTATACATGGAAGATCCACAGGAAAAATAAGTAACTCCCCAAAATGGCAGAAACCCTCACCCTAAACGTCATCTTCAGCTGAAGACAAAAGGTGTCGGAAAAACATTTTTAAAAGAGAATTCCCAGGTGATCCAGTGGTTAAGACTCTGTGCTTCCACTGCAAGGGACATGGGTTTGATCTCTGGTGTGGAACTAAGATCCCTCTTGCCCTGGGTAGCAGCTAAAAAAAAAAAAAAATAGAAGTGTTGGTGGTGGAGAATCAGTTTGGAAGGTCACCAGGAAAAGCACAGTGAACAAAGGTTAGATTTTTCTGCAGATTAAATTCTACATCTTCTGCACTGATAAGAATTTCTAGAGGTAAGGTCATCCTCCTCTTCCCAGAACACAGATACCCTTATAAATGGAGATTTCTCTTATATACATGAATGTCTCTTATCAAAGGGTAACTTCTACTCAGTTTTCAGAGCTTCTCCTGTGTCTGCAGTTTCTTAAAATAATCAGTCAAAGAAACATATTTTGGGATGGCAACTTTTGCTCCCCCATAGTAGTAAGGACAGGGAAGAAGGGAAGACGGCGTAGCGACTGAGTTAGGAGTGAACAAGTGGTCCTCATATTTCAGTGGGGTGATTTCCAAGTCCCGGAGTTGTGGCACCCTCAGATGGTAAAGAATCTGCCTGCCAGTACAGGAGACCTGGGTTCAATCCCTGGGTCAGGAAGATTCCCTGGAGAAGGAAATGGCAAGCCACTCCAGTATTCTTGCCTGGAGAGTTCAATGGACAGAGGAACCTGGCAGGCTACAGTCCATGGGGTCACAAAGTCGGACATGACTGACTGACTAACACACACACACACTCCTTATTAGCATCTCATCCCAACCCTGTAAGGTGGACAGGATCCACACTGTTATAGCTACTTAAATATGGAAGGACTGCAGTTTAAGAAAAGTGAAACAGCCAAATATGCATGGTTGCAACAAGTGGCACGGACCTCACACGCCTTCTCCTAGTGGACTGTGGGAGGAACCGCTGCAGAAACTGCTGGGTGCAGCCTGAGGCAGTAAGAGGCTACGAAGGTGACTGGACAACAGGTGGGAGGGCGGGGCAACGGGGGAGCCACAGCGGGTCCTTTGCATGCCATCCCTGCAGTGGTCAGCCTCCTCTCTAGCAACGTCATGTCATGCTGGTCTCAGTTCCAGATGGCGCGAATGAGACTTCTCTGGCATTGAAGACTGGACATAGACATTCACACCTAAAGCCTTGGTCACAAGGTAAGAGAGGATGAGGCAAACACTTGGGAAGAGTACACTGACCTTTATGCCTGTTGAAGGTTTGCTGGGACTTCCCTGGTGGTCCAGTGGTTAAGAATCCACCTGCCAATGCAGGGGATGCAGGTTCAATCCCTGGTTGGGAAGATCCCACATGCCACGGAGCAACTAGACCCAAGCACCCTCGAGTCCACATACAGCAACGAAAGATCCCGAGTGCTGCAAATCAGCCAGACAAACAGATTAATTTAAAAATATATTTTAAAAAAAATTTACTGAAACAGTAACCAATATTGTTAATTTTTGAAAGGGGGATTAACACAATACATAAAGAAGATGAATGAAAAATGTTAAAAAGGTTCTGGAGCTCAGGGGAAGGAGTGCTAAATGAAAGGAAGACCCAGGGGTCATCTCATGGGGAAGCTTCACAGGCTGAGAAAGGGGCATAGATGGCAGAGAAGGTGCTGAAGCCCTGAAAGGCAGCCAACACATTTGGGGTGAGCAAGAAGGATGGATCAGCCAGGAGGGGTGGGGCTCCCAGCAGATCCCAGGGAACCACTACCCAGAATAGACCTTGAAAATCATGTGATGAAGACACAAATGAATGAATGAATATAAGAAGAGTGAGGAATGGCTCCAGGAGGGTTCTGGTAAGAACTGCTCTGGGTAGGGTTCAAACTGGGGAAAGCCTGGCATGCTGCTGGAAGGATGGCAAGACTGTATCATGGAGGAAGCAGGGAAACTCCTAAAGCAGGAGTGTGCTAGGACCAGATCTATGATGTAAAAAGAGACTTTGGGGGACAAGTTGGAGCTGGGGTGGAATATAGGGGAGACATCCTATAAGAAGTAAGATCCATTCAGAGGCACTGCAGTGTCCCAGCAGAGAGAAGGGGAGGGAGTCTGCACTAAGGGAGAAACTCTATTTTATTTTAGTCTTTTTGCCTCATCACGCAGCTTGTGGGATCTTAGTTCCCTGACCAGGGACTGAACCCAGGGCCATGACAACAAAAGTGAAGGGAACGGGGCAGACACAACCTTTAAAAGAATGACATAGCCATTGTTTAGTCACTCAGTAGTGTCTGACTCTTTTGCAACCCCATGGGCTGTAGCCCACCAGGCTCCTCTCTCCATGGGATTTTGCAGGCAAGAACACTAGAGTGAGTTATCATGTCCTTCTCTGGGGGATTTTCCTGACCCAGAGACTGAACTCATGTCTCCTGCATTGGCAAGTGGATTCTTTATCACTGAGCCACCTGGGAAACCCAAGGTAACAGAGCCGTATGACATGACAGAAACTGGTTAGAACAAACCAGGTTCAAGATAGCAGATGAGTTGACTTCCAGTAGACCTGAGCCTCATTAAACTCTCATTGTAATACATTAGCATATGCTGAATGACATGCCCACCAGTGTCATGGTGTTCTGTGGCCAATCATAAGAGGTCAGAAAGGGGGAGGTGGCCCAATTCCTGGAAGTCTCCATTCCATCCTCAAAACAGTTGGAAATAGCCATTCCCTTCTGGAGGGGATCTTCCCAACCCAGGGATAGAACCCAGGTCTCCTGCATTGCAGGCAGATTCTTAACCATCTGAGCCAACAGGAAAGTCCAAGAATACTGGAGTGGGTAGCCTATCCCTTTTCCAGTGGATCTTCCCAACCCAGGAATTGAACTGGGGTCTCCTGCATTGCAAGCAGATTCTTTACCAGCTGAGCTACCAGGGAAGCTTCCGGTCATTAGCTTATGAAATTACCACCCCCCCCACCATAAAAATTGACAACCCATACACCTTCTGAGATGACCCTCACTCTGTCTGTGGCATGTGTTTCTCTCTATACTCTCTGAATAAATCCATGTCTTACTTATCACTTTCTCACCGAATTCTTTCTGCGATGAGACATCAAGACTCCAAACTTCACTAAGTCCTGAAACGAATTTGTGTGATCACAATTAAAAGACTGTGGGTTGAAGTCCCAACCAGAGTTGCACAGTTTCAAAAGTGCTGAGTCCTAACCATGGGGCCACTAGGGAACTCCCCTAAGGGAGAATTTTAGAAGGCTGAAGTCTGCAGCATCACTGCCTTGCCCATACCTACCTCCTCCTGCTCTATTACTCGTTAGTCTCACTACTTGGATGGACTGGTAAGACTGTCCCCTTAGAGAAAAATCCCCAGTTTTCCAACTGACTACAGGGTCCTTCAGGAATCAGGGTGATTTCAGAGAGGGATGAGCTTGCCATGGCGTCCTCCTGCCCCACAGAACCCTACCCTGGCATGCAGCAGTATCAAGGACCACAGTTACTGGGGATCTTGTCAGGAACTCTTTGTGATCCTTGCACTTTATCAGGAACAAACAGACCAGCACGGTGGCCTGGAGCTGAGGTCGTCTCAGCCAGCCAAGTAGGTGAAAGGGTGGGCAGGGTGGGGCGGTTACCCAGGAAGACAGAGCCTGGAAGGATGGAGCCCGTAACACCAGTCCCCACAGAACTGGTGAGTGGGGTTTTCTGTCTTGTCCTCACTAGGAGTCTCTGAAGTCTGCGGTAGACTGGCGGGGTCCAGGTAGCAAAGAGACTGGTTAATCAGAAGAAGGGTGAAAGTCAAAGACAGCCAAAGGGACCAGGCCCATGGGGCAGTGACAGGGAATGTGATGTGACCACAGGCAGAGGACCAGCTGGCCCAAGCCAAAAGCTCTTTCTGGCCATTTTTGTCTCTTCCCTCCTTTGGTTGATAAATACGGCCAAGTCACTTCGATCTTTAAAAGTCTTCACAGTCATCTTTTTCTCAAGCCACCACTGCTCCTTCACAGGCCATTAATTGTTGAATTTGGGGAACCACAGTCCCTTTCTGGGTCTACTTTGTGTCTCCTATTCATTTCTCAGATTGCTATAATCTTCTCCAATTCTGAGAGTGGTGGTAACCATCCCTCCTATCTGTCTAGCATGTTCAGTTCAGTTGCTCAGTCGTGTCTGACTCTTTGTGACCCCATGGATGGCAGCATGCCAGGCTTCCCTGTCCAGCACGCCAGGCTTCCCTGTCCAGCACCAACTCCTGAAGCTTACTCAAACTCATGTCCATTGAGTCGGTGATGTCATCCAACCATCTCATCCTCTGTCCTCCCCTTCTCCTCCCGCCTTCAATCTTGCCCAGCATCAGGGTCTTTTCAAACAAGTCAGTTCTTCACATCAGGTGGCCAAAATGTTGGGCTTCAGCTTCAGCATCAGTCCTTCCAATGAATATTCAGGACTGATTTCGTTTAGGATGGACTGGTTGGATCTTCTTGCAGTCCAAGGGACTCTCAAGAGTCTTCTCCAACACCACAGTTCAAAAGCATCAATGACCTCTATCAGGTTAGGGCACGCAAAGGGCTCTCAAGTGCACAAAAGCCCTTGGTCCAGTGCCTTCCTCCTCCTTCTCCTAACTCCTGAGGTAGCTACTGTGACTCCATCTTTGCAGAAGAGGACTCCAATGCTCAGGAAGATGACAGACCCTTAACCAGCAGATACTAGACAGAGCCTGCCACCACCAAGGCTTCTGGAATCTGATCTGAAAAGTCACCAGCAAGTGCGGTCACTCCTTCTTGGCCCTCTGGGAGGAATCTGGCAGGCTGACATCTCCTCCCTCTTGCCAGGCCATGTCCTTTGGCTCTTGGTCAAGACGTGATCCTGATTCTACTATTGAACCACCCCTTCTTTGATCTCGTCCATTTATTTCTCTAGCTCTTCCTCCCCACCAAATGTTCTTGACCCTTGACTCACTCAATCTTTTCACCTTCAGGCACCACATCTGGGGTGACTCCGCCTCTCAAATCTACATCCATGTAACCGCCAAGGCATACAAAACTAACCATCCCATTACCCCAGGTAACCTCCCTGAGTCCAGAGACAGGCCTGCCCAGGTGTGTTCCCTGGGCGTACTCAGGTCTAACCTTCACTGTTTCTGGTATAAAGCTGAGTTTGTCCTCTTCCGTTCCAAAAGCCCTTCCTTTTAACACATCCGTTTCTATTAATGGTACCACTCCTCTTCCTGTCATTCCATCAGAATTCTAGAGTGACTTTCACTTCTCTTGTTTCCCACTCTTGCAAAAAAGTTGTGTTTGGGGATTTCCCTGGTGGCCTCGTAGTTAAGACTCCCTGGTGCCAATGCAAGGGGTTCGGGTTGGATCCCTAGTCAGGGAACTAAGATCCCACATACCTTAAGGCACAGCCAAAAGATTAAAAAAAAAAAAAAAGTTGTGTTTGACAGATTCTACCTCCATCAGTGTTTCCCATCAGCCCCTTTTGTTCTTTTTTTTTTTTTCGCCCCTTTTGTTCTGATGCCACTGCTGCTTACTCTCATTGAAGGTCCTCCGAAACCCCCAGCCACTGATGCATTGCTGCAGTGCCCTTTGGCTCAGCCCGGCTCTTGCTGGGACTTCGGCCCCACACTTTCCATGGTTTCACAATGCCCTGCCCAGTGAATCAGCCAGGGATGAGGCAAGGGAGGAAAGGACATAAATGGCAGTAATGTTTCCTAAAGATGTTGGTCTTGCCCAGACCTCCAGCTCAAAAGGCTAAAAAAATACGGGATGTCATCAGTGATGAGGGGAAATGACCTTATCTTTGTGCCAAATCATAGTAGAAACATCCTCTATCATTCTGATCATGAGGCCAACTAATGACTAAGGAGGTGGGTGTCTTACTGCAAAAAAGATGCTCCTTGTTGCCCTGCAGATTGAAAGAGGAGGAACAAAAAATAATAAAGGTTGGGCTAAGGGGAAGCATGAAATTCTAGAATAAGAACCAAAATAGGAGGAGCCTCCTGGAGACCTAAAGAGGAGATCGAACACAATAAATATATATGTATATAAACCAGGGTGACTCTACCTGGTGGGGAACCAGGGTAAGAACGAAGGGGTGATGCTCAGTCTAGAATACCTGGGAATCTAGTATCCTTACTGCTCATTCTAATATCAGATATAAACATGCATTTTTACAGAGCACTGGAGTTCAGGAAGGACAGTGACATGAGCCATGGATCAGACCCCAGAGAATACCCGTATTACAAAGCCCAGATTCTTTTTTTTTTTTTTTAAGGTAATGTAATTTTACAAATTTCAGGATCTAAAAAGTAACCTGTTACACTGACTAAGGTAACTCTGAGATGAGCTGTGTCAGGCACCGTCCTGTTAGTGACGACCTCAGGGGAGAAGAGACGCAGTCCCCCCACACCCCAACCCCCGGCATGCAGGGTGCAGGTAGCGCCCGGGGCTATGCCGTGTCCCTGGCACACGCCGACCGCAGCCACCGTGGCCATCGCTCTGCCATCTGGGCCATGACGAGCTCAGTGAGAGCCTCCTGCTGGACTCTGAAGGCCAAGCGGGAACCTCAAGGGTGGCCTCTCCTGCTTTTTAACTTCAATGGTATTTAGGAGACTGGGCGCTGAAGAAGAGTCTGTCCCCTGGGCTGAAGCCCAGTATGGGAGCTCTTACTACAAGCAGGAGACACAGAGGGGCCGTGTGACCAGTGAGAAGTCTGCGGCCAGAACCCAGGCTAACCCAGGCTACAGACAGTGACTGTTGGACAGACACCCCCGCCAGGCAGCCACCAACAGAAGGGCTGGAAACCACCTCCAGAGGTCAGCCAAGCTACCCTCCTGCTTCTGTACAAGAGACAACTTGCCCACAGTCACGGGCAGGGCTTGTCTTATATTTACTTTTTAAAAGACTACAGGCAGCATCTTTATGAGGGGAGCCGAGGGAAGCATTGGGCAAGCCAGCAGGGACCCGGGAGGGGAGGGCAGGGCAGTACCTGAGAGGCGGTGGAGACTGCAGAGCACTTGGGCTGCGGGACCGACTGGAAGAACAGAGGAGCCCGGAGGAGGGATTGGAAAGCACACGCTCGTTGGCAGAGGGGAGGCTGCAGGCCAGAGCGCGTCAGCAGCCGAGGGGCCCACTGCCAAGCCCTCTGCCTGGCCCCCCAGGTGCCCACGAGAACCCTCTGCCTCTGAGGCTGTGGCTCTCATGGGATGTGTACAAAGCCCAGATTCTAGCGCAAGCTCTGGCCGCTGTTGGCTGTGTGACCCCCCTTGACCAGGTCACTTTATCCCTCTGAGCCTGTCTCTTCATCTGTTAAATGTAAGTAATCCCTACCTCACAGGATCATGAAGATATAATCAGACAAATACAATAAAAACTAAAAACACTTGACCATCTATGAAGTAATATACATGATATAAGGGACTTATGATTCTTGTTCTTTCTACTGTTTCATCTCAGTGGTGCTGGAGCTTGCGTGCTCTTGCCATTGTTTCTTTGACTGTCAGGACCCTTAAGGAACATTTCTTGAACATTTCCTATGCACAAAGCTCTGCTAAATTCTTTAAACCCATGATTCATTTTACTCTTCATAGCAGTCCTAAAAGGACCATTAAGGACACTAAGGCTCAGAGAGGTTAAGTAGCTTGCCAAAGGTCCCACAAGCAGGGATGGAATATGTCTGATTCTGTAGCCCATGCCCTTCCCATCAACTTGCACTCCTTGGTGAGTGTCTAAATGCTAAAGGGTAAAACCTAAAACCATTTAGTCATTCATTCATGCAACAGCTGTTGATCGAGTGCCCACTCACACCAGGCTCAACAGAAACAAGGCGGCCAAAGTCAGTGGATAGAGCAGTCCTCAGGGGAGGAAGAGCTGCTCTGGGAACCTTGGGCTTGCGGCCAAGTTTGCTAACTTCAAATGCATTTGCTCATTTCTTTCTTTTCCAGGAAAGAACCATTATTTTCCCCAATATTTATTTGGATGTGCTAGGTCTTAGTTATGGTACATGAGATCTTTGGTTTTGGCAAGCAAACTCTTCTTTGCAGCAGGTAGGACCCAGTTCCCTGACCAGGGATCCCACCTGGGTCCCCTGCATCAGGAGAGTAGAGTCTTAGCCACTGGACCCTCAGGGAAGTTCCTACATTTGGTCATTTCAGAATGTCATAGTTTTTAGAGCTGGGACAACCTCATTAGATCACCAAGATGGCTAGATCCCAGTGGGGATGAAAAGTTTGACCAAGGCTGTGTGGCAAATAAGTGGCAAAAGAAAGACTGGAAGCTCAGGTTTTCTGACTCAAAAGATCAAAGCTGTTTCATTGGTGATCTAGTTATGGACAGCAAACAAGACAGATATACATGGCAAGACTTCATCCAACATGACAAAACATATATGTGTGTTTGAACAGGAGGCTGATGGGGTCTCAGAGCTCCAAAGGGTCTCAGAGCCTGGATCCTGAAGGTTTCTCCTGCCTGGCCCTTGGTCACATCTCTGTCCTTTCTTCTCACCTTGTAGAGACCCAGGGTTCATAGGCTCCAATCTACTGGGACTTACAAGCCCTGGCAGGCTAGTCTCCAGACACCATCCCAACTTGTAGTCTTTGGTTTGCCAGGCAGCTGACTCCCATGCTTGTGCCCGAACACGGGGTGACCTACGGGAGGGAACGTCCTGAGAACTGAACATGCCCTTACTGTCCCCATTTTACAGTTGGGGGAATCAGAACTCAATGAAGTTAAGTAATTCACATAACTGGGATTTGACCTTTAGGTCTATTTATAAAGTACAAGCTCTTTCCAAACTAGCAATTTATTAACCCTTTGGATGCTCTGTTAAAAGAGAGAAAAAGGAAAAGATAGATACCTTAAGCTATCACTTATATGTAGAATCTAAAATATGGCACAAATAAGCTTATCTACAAACCAGAAACAGACTCACAGACACAGAGAACAGACTTGCAGTTACCGAGGCGGGGCAGGGTGTGGGGGAGGGTTGGGTTGGGAGTTTGGGATTAGCAGACACAAACTATTGTATATCGAATGGATAAACAACAAGGTCCTACTGTGTACCACAGGGAACCCTGCTCAACGCCATGTGGCAGCCTGGATGGGAGGGGAGTTTGGGGGAGAAAGGATCCATGTGTATGTATGGCTGGATCACTTTGCTGTGCATCTGAAGCTATCACAATATTGTCAATCAGCCATATTACAATATAAGATGAAAAGCTTTTTTTTTTTAGAAGTTCTAGAATATCAAAATAGGAGGAGCTTCCTGGAGATGTGAAGAGGAGACGGAACATAATGTATATAAAGACAAGGCTGGACTACCCTAGTGGTCCAGTGGATAAGAACCCACCTACCAAGGCAGAGGACATGGGTTCCATCCAGGTTGGGAAAATGTCACTGCCGCGGGGCAACTAAGCCTGTGCGCTGCAAGTACTGAGCATGTGCTCTAGAGCCTGTGCTCCGAGACAAGGGCAGCCACCGCAGTGAGAAGCCCAAGCACCGCAACTGGAGAGTAGCCCCTGCTCGCCAGAGCTACAGAAAGCCCACTCGCAGCAACAAAGAAGACCCAGAGCAGCTAAAAAGAAAATAGGTATATTTTTTAAAAAACCAAACAAGGAAAAAAAAAACAAACAAACAAGGGTGTGACTATCTGGTGGGGAACCAGTGTAAGAAAGAATGGGTGATGCTTAGTCTAGAATACTTGGGAATCCAGTATTCTTATTTCTCACTCTAATATCAGATGTGGTTATCATGCATTTTTACAGAGCATCCAGGTCAGGGAAGGACACTGACGTGGACCATGGGCCAGACCCCAGAGAATACGGGTATTAAAGGCCCAGAGTCTAGTCCAAGCTCTGATCCCCACTGTCTGTGTGACCCTCCTTGACCAGATAGGTCACTTTATTCCTCTGAGCCTGTCTCTTCTGAAGAATGGAGGTAAACCCTCCCTCACAGGATTATGAAGATACGATCAGACAAATACAACAAAACTAACACTTGACAGTCTATGATGTAATATACACAGTATAAGGGATTTACGATTACTGCTGTTTCTATGTTTCATCTCAGGAGTTCTGGGGCTTGTGTGCTCTTGCCACTGTTTGTTTCTTTGACTGTCAGGACTGATAAGGAACATTTCCTGAGCATTTCCTATGCACCAAACACTATGTCAAATTCTTTAAATCCGTTATCCATATGAAGCCTCATAACAACTCCTACAAGGACTAATAAGGACACTAAGGCTCAGAGAGGTTAAGTAGCTTGCCCAGGGTCCCACAGCTTACAAGCAGATTTGGAATGTGTCTGCTTCTGTAGCCCAAGTGCTTTCCACCAAATTGTACTCCTCGGTAAGAGTAGAGTCTAAATGCTAAATGGTAAAAACTAAAACCATTCATTCGTTCATGCAACAGCTGTTGATTGAGTGCCCACTCATACCAGGCTCAACAGGAACAAGGTGGCCAAAGTCAGTGGATGGAGCGGTCCTCCTAGGAAGAAGAGCTGCTCTGGGGACCTTGGGTTCACTGCCAAGTTTACTAAGTTCAAGTGCATTTGCTTATTTCAGAATGTCATAGTTTTTAGAGCTGGGACAACCTCATTAAATCACCAAGATGGCTAAGGCCCAGCAAGGCTTAAGGCCTTGAACCAAGGCTGTGTGGCAATCTAGTGGAAAAAGAAAGACTGGAGGCTCAAGTTCTGACTCAAAGGTCACAGCTCTTTCATTGGTGATCTAGGTATGGACAGCAAACAAGACAGATTCACATGGCAAGTCCTCATCCAACATGACAAAACATACATGTGTGTTTGAACAGGAGGCTGATGGGGTCTCAGAGCTCCAAAGGGTCTCAGAGCCTGGATCCTGAAGGTTCCTTCTGCCTGGCCCTTGGTCATATCTCTGTCCTCTCTTCTCACCTTGTAGACACCCAGGGTTCATAGGCTTCAATCTGCTGGAACTTACAGGCTTTGGCAGGCTAGTCTCCAGCGAACACCCCTATTCATAGTCTTTGGTTTGCCAGGCAGCTGACTCCCATGCTTGTGCCCGAACACGGGGTGACCTACGGGAGGGAACATCCTGAGAACTGAACACGCCCTTACTGTCCCCATTTTACAGTTGCAGAAATTGGAGCTCTGTGAAGTTGAGTAATTCACGTAACTGGGATTTGAACATTAGGTCTAATTGAAAAGTATAAGTTCTTCGAAACTCACAATTGATTAACCTTTTGAATGCTTGGCTTTCCCATTTGTAAAAATAGAGATTTGACAAACCTAGACAGCATATTAAGAAGCAGAGACATCACTTTGCAGACAAAGGTCCATATAGTCAAAGCTATGGTTTTTCCAATAGTCATGTTTGGATGTGAAAGTTGGATGCTTTCGAACTGTGGTCTTGGAGAAGGTTCTTGAGAGTCCCTTGGACAGCAAGGAGATCAAACCAGACAATCCTAAAAGGAAATCAACCTGAATACTCATTGGAAAGACTGATACTGAAACCAGAACACCAATACTTTGGCCACCTGATATAAAGATCCAATTCATTGGAAAAGACTCTGATGCTGGGAAAGATTGAAAACCAAAGGATAAGGGGGTGTCAGAGGATGACATGGTTAGACAGCATCACCGACTTCAATGGACATGAATCTGAGCAAACTCTGGGAGATAGTGAAGGACAGGGGAGACTGGTGTGAGCAGTCCATGGGGTCACAAAAAGTCAGACACAACTTGGTGACTAAACAGCAACAAAACAAATAACAAAGATACCTACACATAGTGCTCACTTCTGAGGGCTGCACTTAATGAATAGCAAAGCACTTTTAAATTGTTATAGATGCTAATGAAATGATGCTGAAGCATATCTACGTATGTGAAGTGAAATGAAATTCACTCACTCATGTCCGACTCTTTGAGACCCCATGGACTTAGTCCATGGAGTTCTCCAGGCCAGAATACTGGAGTGGGTAGCTTTTCCCTCCTCCAGGGGATCTTGCCAACCCATTGATCGAACCCAGATCTCCCACATTGCAGGCGGATTCTTTACCAGCTGAGCCACAAGGTATAGATAGGATGTTTATACCTATCTGTAAGGTTAGAGGCAATTCAGCATCCATTAATAATGTAATTGGGAGGTTGCTGAACCAGGACTACAATTTAGATTTTTGGCTCCTAATCCAAGGGCTCTTTGCCAAAGAGGCCAGCAGAACTGGGCAGAAATGTTGCCACTGTTCTCTAGGGCTCTCTTCCCACGATTGCTGTTAGGTTTGATAGATGGCCTCACAGTTCAACTTCTGAGTGACCAACTCTGAGAGGCTTAGAAGGTGCCAAAGAAGCACTGGAGGAAAGAGAGCTGCAGGCACGGCAGGCACGGAGCTGAAACACAGGAGGTATGTGGGGGCCTGGGCTCTGGGATGAGATTCCCCCTGGGGTATCAGGCCAGGGTGTAGGCCAAGATGCAACAGGGTGGCAGCAATGCTGTAACTTGGGCTGGAAGGGAGCCTTTTCTCACCTTGTGAGAGAGAAACAGGCCCAGCGATTGGCTTGTCCAAGATCAGCCAGCAATTAGGAAATCTAAGAGGTTCCTGTACCTGACAGCAGTCTAAGCATCTGGATCTACCCTGAATGAAATTAAAAATCTTGGGTGAAATATATAAAGTATCACTAAAATGCAGCCACCACCAGTTGCCTCAGCTGTGCAGAGGCTTGTCAGACTTCAGGGGCCCCGTCCTGTGTTGATAGACCACATCCCTCACTCTGGGTCCTGTCCCCGGGGGAGTCGACACCCAGCCCTGGCAGCACCAGTGCTGTCCTTGGCCACCTCTGTCTGAAGGCCACGTGAAGCAGGGGACGAGCAGACAAGTGGGGTTCTATAAGGGAGATACGTCACCAGTGGGGGCAGAACAGGCCCAGGTTCATTGGCCTCACTGCGCCTCCTGGCTCTCTCCTTTCTTATAAAGAAACAGGCCGTCTCTAAGTTCTCTCCTAACCTCTGATTCTTCTTTAGAGACACATGATGCTTCCTGGGGAAGGCACCGCTTACGCTGCCTCGAGGGGCCCGAACCAAAGAGGCAATTGGGCAATGTGAGCTGGGGTCAGCCCAGTACCCGTGCTGGCTGCCGAGAGGAGTCACCCACCAGCTCGAGTCACCTGCGAGTCCTGTCTGAACTGGCAATGTTAAGGGAGAACATACTGGTAGGAGAGATTCATCCAAGGCAAAGGAGGCAGCCAGCCTGCCTCTCCTCACCTCCCACCCTAGCTCCTGATGCTGGGTGTGGCTCAGGGGAGGCATCCTCCCTAGAGGCCACTTTTATGAGCCCCCACATGCAAACCTGCACCTTCTTACGCCCTCAAAGTGATCCCATGTCCACCCAGCTCCACCTCTCATTATCTCTGAAGTGTATTTCCTCCCCAGCCCCCAAGGTACTACTTATGTCCAGGCATTTTCATCTTCCTGCCAGGGTTATGAAGTCAGCATGGAAGACCCCCTGTGGTCTGGTGCCTACCTCACTTTTCTGGCTCATTCCTCTCTTCCCGTCATCCTGCCCTGCAGCCCGGGGAAGCACTCCGTGTTCCCCCAGCAGGGCCATGCTCTTCTCCTGGACAGACTGCCCACCGCCCCCCACCTTGTGGGTGGGTTAGTCTCTCAGTCATGTCAGCCTCTGGCCCCAGTGCTGGGCTGGGCAGCCTGGGCCCCCTTCAGAAGTGAGTGTGGTAGAGAGGAAAGCACTGCCCTCTGCTAGGACACATTCCTGCATTTCAGTTGCCTGCTATGTGCCCCTGGACAAGTCACTTCTTTCTTTCATTCAGCATTTCTAGGTGTGGTGGGACTTTGGAGCGTGACACCTTAGCTAAGGCGAACCTTTCCTGGAATTCCCCTCCCCGTGGGGCGGCCAGGAGAGATAGGTGTGCAGGCCTTGAGGGTGCAGGGGAAGTGCAGCACTTTTGTGCTCTGAGGATGGAGCAGGGAGGACAGAGGCGGGGCGGCTCAGGCACACTTGTCAGTGGTGGGGCGGCCCCTGAGCCCACAGCCCCTCCACCCTGGGCCGGGTGTGTGCGCCTCTGGGGTGTGGGGCCCCAGCTGGTCCCGAGGGCACCACAATGTGAAGATCGCAGGTGGTGAGAGCTCTTCCGGTCTGTCCCTCATCCTCCCCACTCCGTGCCCATCTTCCCCCCTGAACTGGCCCCGCTGAGATGCAAGGAGGACACTTTACACCGACAGCGGAACCAGGCTACCGGTGCAGGAACTCGGACCCCAGGTCAGACCCTGACTCTGGCTCTTAGCGTATTCTGTGACAGTGGAAATAGGAAAACAAATGTCAGCTCCATTTACGGTCTGGATCCCCCATTGGTACAATGAGAGGAGAGGTTAAATGATCTTTAAGATCCCAACTGGAGAAGGAAATGGCACCCCACTCCAGTATTCTTGTCTGGAGAATCCCATGGACAGAGGAGCCTGGCGGGCTACAGTCCGTGGGGTCGCAAAGAGTCGAACACGACTGAAGTGACTGAGAACACAAGATCACAACTGCTCCACTAAATCTCTGATCAGAAGAGCCCCCAGTGAAGGTTCGTGCAGCCATTCACTGCACATCCCATGGGCTATGGAGCCATTCCCCTGGGACAGAGCTCGGTGGATGGAGAAACACCCGGGAGTCAAGCTTTATGTTGCTAAGGTTGTATCTGCCCAGGGCTGAAAGAAAGACCTTTGAGCTCTGTCCACCGTTAGCTCAGCCAGTCAACCACGTATTAATTTTTCTTTAACGCTGAGGTCAAAGAACTTCCACACTGTGTGGGAGGTGCGAAGCACACAGCTTCTGCACTGTGCCTCTTCAACTATCAATGGTGAAGGACTAGCGTTTTGAAACTAATTTCCAATCCATCACAGATCTATGATTTCTTTTTTTTTTTTTTTTTTAGATCTATGCTTTCATAAAATACAATAAAAATGAATCATTAGAGTAATGAAAGCCAAACACCCAGTATCCAGGAGGAGAATGCTTTAGAATTAGAGATAGTAGGCACAAAACTTTCACATCAATTAGCTATAAATATCTCTATATTGTTGCTGTTCTTGTTTAGTTGCTGAGCTGTGTCCGCCTCTTTTGCAATGCCATGGACTGTAGCCCACCAGGTACCTCCACCCATGGGACTTCCCAAGCAAGCATACTGGAGCAGGGTGCCATTTCCTTCTCTAGGGGATTGTCCCCACCCAGAGATCTGACCCGAATCTCCTGCGTTTTCTACACTGGCAGGTGGGTTCTTTACTGCAGAGCCATCAGGGAAGCCCAAGCATTTCTAAATGCCAGGGTATGGACAGGCAGCAAACCAAATCGTGGCTGGTGAGGCTCCAGAGAGACCTGGGACGCATGACCAGTTCCCCAGTTCTCCTGGGTGGAGGCTCTTAGGGGAGGCTCCCTGCTTGTCTGGTGCAGGACAAGGAAAGGAGGCCTTGCAATCATCACTCCATGACCTTGCTTCTAGGAGAACCTATCTGGTCTCAGATTTCTCACCTGTAAGATGGAACGCTGTCAGAACCGTAAGGTCTGACTGTGCAGACCAGCTGAGCCCGAACTGGGACTTGGCTGCGGCTGCTGCTGTATTGCTGCTTTTACTGATGAGTCAGTGAAAGGGCTCATCAAAGAGTGTATCTGGGGAGGCTTGAGGGCAGACACATAGTTGGTGGTATCTTGCTCAACCTGGGTTCACTTGGTTGAAGAAATTTTTTTGGCTGCACCAAGTGGCATGTGGGATTGAACGGATGCCCCCTGCATTGCAAGCACAAAGTCTTAATCACTGGACTACCAGGGGATTCCCTGAAGGATGCTTTCATGGGATCTCTCTGGGATTTAAGGTGGCCATGCAGCCACTGGCCAGGGAACACAGAGGGATGGAAAGGGGAGAGGCACGCACCTCCTTTCCGTGAGACATCATCACCCTTTGGGGCCATCAGGTCCAGCTACTTTGGGAGGGTGGGAAGGCGACCTTGGGAAGCACAAGGTCTTCTGCAACACTGGGTGGCCACCAGGCAAGTTCTTTCAAGAAGACAAAGTGGGCAGGTCAGAGAGTCACAGGAGCTACTCTCTCTGGTCCTGTAATAAGTGAGGAGGTTTTGATCTCAGCGGGGCAGGATCACTGCCACGGAGACAAAAATTGCCTTCTTGGGGGCTGAAAAAATCTTAGTCTTTCTATATATAAACACAGACAGACAAGCACAGGGAACTCTGCTCAATACTCTCTGGCAGTCTTGATGAGAGGGGAGTTTGTGGGAGAATAGCTACATGTATATATTTGGTTGGGTCCCTTTCCTGTTCGCCCAAAACCATGACAACATTGTTAATCAGCTATTCTCCAACATAAAAAAGTTAAAAGACAAACAAAAATAAACATAGATATACAAACAATAAGTGGACAGTCATCTATGGTATTAAACTTTCTAGATGGGATATGATTTGGGGTAACTGTCTGAAACGGATCCTTAGGGGCATGAGAATAAAAAAAGGGTTTGCGTACACTAGCCTAGAGGGTCCGAAGTCCTGCTGTGATGTAGACAGATGCAGTGAGCCGTGGACTCTGCTCAGACCTACTCACACCCAGGTCCCATTACTCGTAACAAGAAACCCCAAACTCCTGAGCACCCTTAAAACAGGGCCATCCCAGGAAGCTTCCCAGGCTGTTCCCATGTCTGCCACCCTTGAGCAAAGCCTTTGCAAAGGCCTCATGCAAAGCTTTGATTCATCCACCAGCCACTCTTGGGCTCGCAGAGGCCTCGCGCTTTCTTTCATTGTAAGAAGCTGCCAGCTCACCCCCAGGGCGCTGCAGGAGAAGATTTAGGAGGTCTGGCTCAGGCTGGTTGTTTCTCACAAGCGAAGTCCCTGCTCTAATGCCAGCTTCCAGCAGGACGTTCCAGACGCATTAGCTGAATGGGGAACTCTTCCCTGCCCCCACGCCCTCCCCAGAATCCTACCCCATGGAGAGCCTGTCTGTAGCTGCAGCATCTCCAGACTCCCTCTCGCTCCCCAGCAGAGCCTCCTGACCCCTCCCTGCTCCACTCAGCTTGAACCACCTTAAAATACACCCCGGGTCCTGTCACCCATCTGCTTGAGACCTTTCCCATTGCACTTAGAGTTGTCCAAACGCCCCACTTCAAGCCTGCTTGCTGGTTTTGAAAAATCAGGTTCTTTCCCCAAGTGTTCCTCCTCTCTCCCCGCCCACGTCTGGTCCAAGTCATAGCTCAGCAGGATTCTCGCCAACCTGCCCCCCATCCTCCCACCGAGCACCATCACCACCTCCACCCCCACCCCTTAGCCTCTACAGCCCTCTTTCCTTCATAGCAGCTGTCACACTTTGTTGACTGGGTTATTGCTTTTCTTCCCACTAGACTGGAAGCTTCCTGAGAGCAGGGACCAGGTCCTTTTGCCCGCCTGCTGTGTGTGTCCCCCCTCTCAGACTGCCTGGCACATCATAGGCTTCAGTGATTATTGAGCGAGTGAACACGTGGACAGGCGAACACCAGGCTGTAAGAAGCAGGCTGGTGTGAACACACACTGGAAGACTGTCTCCCTCTGGGCTGCCCACCCACACTCAAGCCCAGGACTGCTATTAAGGATTCACGTGAGCAGGTGACTGAAGAAGAAGCTGAAGTCAGAGAGGGTGCTGCAGTATTCTCTGGGGGATAGGACCTGGATTGAAACAGGAGGGAGGAGAGCAGGACACACCCTTTGAAAGAATGACATAGCCTCCTGAAAGAGGACATGACGTAAGCGGATTAGAATCAAATGGGTCCAAGATGCAGACAAGTCAACTTCCACCAGACCTTGAGCCTCAGTGCATACTCATTGTAACACATCAGCAAGGCAAACGGCACACTCAGAGGCACCAAGACAGTTCCAAGGCTGACTATCAAAGACCAAAAAGTGAGAGGTGGCCCAGTTCCTGGAAATCTCCACCCTTCCCTAAAATAGTTGGAATAATTTTCCCACTCATTAGCTTATGAAATTACCCAGTCCATTAAAACTAACACCACCATATTTCAGAGCTCTGGCACCTTCTGAGATGGCCCACGCTCTGTCTGTGGAATGTGTTTCTCTCTAAATATATCCACTTCTTACCCACCACTTTGTCTCTCTCTGAATTCTTTCTGCAATGAGACATCAAGAGCCAGAGCTTCATTAAGTCCTGAAACCAGGTGTGTGATTTCAGTGGGAAGACCGTGGGTTTCGGCTAGATTCAAGTCCTGGCTGTGTGGGTTCAAGTCTCAGTCAGGGTTTTGGCTGAGTTCAAGTCCCAGTTTGAGGTACACGGTTTTTAGAATGCCCCTGGGAGAGATCACCCTGCTGATCAATCACAAAGCCTGTTGATAATTAACCTAAGAGATAAATTACAAATTCTTACCTCCTCCCCAGGAGACCTGGTCAATAAGCTGGTAGGAAAGTGATTCCTCTTCTGTCTGTTCCAGTGAAAGTGTCCCCAGAACTGGACAGGAAGGGAAGAGGAGGCTGGGTTACCATGCTTCTTCCAGCACCGGCAATGTTATGTTAGCAACACCCACACCCTGCAGTGTCCTCTTTCAAGACATGGTCGTGACTTTTGCCCCATCCCCGTGGACAACATCCCCCCAACCTGACTGCATGCATGCATGCTCAGTCGTGTCTAACACTTTGTGACCCCATGGACTATAGCCTGCTAGTCTCCTATGTCCATGGAATTTTCCAGACAGGAATACTGGAGCAGGTTGTCATTTCCTATTCCAGCGGAGCTTCCTGACCCAGGGATCAAACCCAAGTCTCCTGCATCTCCCTCATTGGCAGGCAGCTTCTTCACCACAGCACCACCTGGGAAGTCCCACAACCTGATTCCGCTATGCTAATTCATTGTGCTCTTAGCAATACCAGTGGGTTTCTATTTTCAAGGAATTTTCAAGTCTTTGATCTCCCTGATTCAGCCAACCTAATGCTGTGATGAGCCAAACTGATCACCTACGCAGCACTCTGGGGAAGGAACTAGAATATATACAGCCAATAGTTAGGATACAATAGAAATATGCTCGGTGCCTTCCATGTATTATTCCACAAGTGAGTCACTACCTGTGAGGCAGGTTTTCTCATTTACACTTTATAGAGGAGGAAATGTAGACTCGGAGACGATAAATAATGTACTCCAAACCACAAAGGTACTAACTGAAAACCCATTCAGAGGTCTTCATCAGACTGTGTTGTTCAAGCCCAAGGATATGTGATAAGGATCTGTATAAATTTAGACTTCCTCTGTGTAATCCATGACCAGGTGAGATTTTACTAGAGAGGATTCAGTGTTAAAGTTAAATAGCATCTGTTTATCAGCCAGCAAATCTGCCTTGGGAGGTCTTGGGTGAGGGAGATTAGAGGAATTTCAGAGGCCTGGAATGAAACTCAGGAGGCCTGAGTTCCGGTTCAGTCTTATTTTACACAAACGGTGTGCCTTCAAACCAGCGCTGCTCCTCTCTGGGCCTCTGTTTCCCCCAAAATAAAACAAAGAGGTAAACACTATATACTACTTATAACATAGCTTCTGTTAATAGTACAAATGTTCTAGGAGTGAATCATTCATCATGTCTAAGACTTTAACCTTTAACCTTCCTGGATACGCCAACTTCTTTCCCAAATTCTTTTCTGCCAGGTATTATCATCGGTATTATCATACTTCCGGGCTCCCAGTAACAAAACATGTGATCCCCACTGCCCTCTCTCTCCCCTCCTCAATATTCTTTCTTTCATGTTATTCAGATTTCATTGACTCCCATTTATCCCTGCCACCACCATCCTGCTTCTGGTTACAGTTGCTTTCTGACTGGTTTCTTCCTCAGCCTCGGTTTGTCTGGTCCAGCTACTAGACTGATCTTAAGAGGCCACAGAACTGATCTCTCTGCTGTAATCTTCAGCGACTCCCCTAAAGCCACAGCCTGCCAAGCTCCAGGGACTGATCCCAATCAAGCCTTTTTGCTTCTTAACTAATCCTGTGGACATATAACTTCTTCTTCTTTTTTTTTTTTCATTTTATTGACGTATAACTTCTTAAGGCCTCTCTCCTATAAAACATGGAGAGTGGATAAGGTCCTGCTCAAAGTCCTTTTCAAGTCAAAAGTGCCTTGATTCTACCAGAGTCAGAATGACTTTTCTATTGCCTCTACTGTTTTCTGTCCAGGCCGCCAACTCCCTATTCTGTCCAAATGTCTCAGGAGTCACTGGGTGTCTGCCTCATTGAGAGAGTGGGAGGGTCTAGGGTCATGATCAGTGACAGCGGGTGTGGTATTTCACTCCCAACCCTGCTCCTCACCTGAAAAAAAATGGAAAGTCATTCTCCCTACAGATCCATGGAGAAGATGAAATGAAGGAATGGCTCTAAAAACAACCCTTCCTTCCTTCCTTCTTTTTTACTTCCTCCTTTCCCTCCTTCCTTCACAAAATAGCAATAAAATGCTAGACACTTGCCTTGGCATTGGGTATATGGTGATAAAACAGACCGATTTGGTTCCCACTCTCAGGAAGGATCTTACAGTGGAGACCAGCACTGTTCAGTAGTATTTTCCGGGCTGATAGAAATACAGGAGCTGCTAATCACATGTGGCTACTGAACACTTGACATGTAGCTAATGTGACTAAGGATCTGAATCTTTCATTTTATTTAATGCTAACTAATCTAAATTTAAGTAACTGATGGAGCTGGGGGCTACTGTATTGGGCAGTGTAGGTCTAGACATTTAAGGGAAAAGACATCAAAAGTAAATTGATTTTTCAAAAACTTGAACATAATAGATAAGCAAAAAGGTCCTACTATATAGCATGGGGAACTACGCTCAATATCTTATCAGTCAGTCAGTTCAGTCGCTCAGTCGTGTCCGACTCTTTGTGACCCCATGGACTGCAGCACGCCAGGTTTCCCTGTCCATCACCAACTCTTGGAGCTTGCTCAAACTCATGTCCATTGAGTTGGTGACGCCATCCAACCATCTCATCCTCTGTCATCCCCTCCTCCTGCCTTCAACCTTTCCCAGTATCAGGGTTTTTTCCAGTGAGTCAGTTCTTTGCATCAGGTGGTCAAAGTATTGGAGCTTCAGCTTTAGCATCTGTCCTTCCAATGAATATTTAGGACTGATTTCCTTTAGGATTGACTGGTTTAACTAGTTTAGGATTGATCTCTTACAGTTCAAGGGACTCTCAAGAGTCTTTTCCAACACCACAGTTCAAAAGCATTAGTTCTTCGGTGTTCAGCTTTCTTTACGGTCCAACTCTCATATCTATACATAATTACTGGAAAAACCATAGCTTTGACTGGATGGACTGTTGCTGGCAAAATAATGTCTCTGTTTTTTAATACGCTGTCTAGGTTGGCTTTAGCTTTTCTTCCAAGGAGCAAGCATCTTTTAATTTCATGGCTGCAGCCACCATCTGCAATGATTTTGGTGCCCAAGAAAACAAAGACTGTCAGTCTTTCTATTGTTTCCCCATCTATTTGCCATGAAGTGATGGGACCGGATGCCATGATCTTAGTTTTTTGAATTTTTTTTTTTTTAAGATTCTGAAAACCCTGTCACCTGCTTTATTTTTAGATAAGGGTAAAGGGAAACACGGAAATATTCACTTGAATTTGAGGGGCAGCTAAACTGAAAGCAATAGTAGCAACAATTTTAGGCCTCTAAGGTTATTCTGATCCATAAAGGAATGCTAAAATTTCCTTGTTTGGAGATTTAAGAGTTTAATTTTCCCCTAAAACAAGATCATCCACTTTGGCTGGGATAAAAGAATAAAGAACAAAAAAATCAGTAGCACCAAACGGGGTTTAACACACAAAATAGGGCCAGGTTTCTCCTTTCAAATGCAAAATTTTATATTAAAATAAATCTATAAATCATAGTTGTTTTTCCTCCTGATTCAATCCTTCCCCTTCTTCTACCAGGAGCCCCAGAACCCTAAAGAACATGTGCATTACTGACTAGATATACAAACCAGCTGCCCCTTCCAAACTGGAATCTGATTACAGATGGACTGGCCTAGCTCAGGGCTGCCCTCGGTGACAGGAAGCAATATCTACGTTCAGGGAAAACAGATACTGAGGATGCCACCAGTCAAAAAGTTGAATGCTGTGTGCTGGGTTCAGGATGACTCGCACACCCTGTTCACCGAACAGTTTCTGACCACCACGGACAGGATAATCTTGGAACACCAGTCTCACTTGATGATGCTGCACTATCCGTGCTCACATTGATAGTAAACAGGGTAAATATCATTCCCATGACAATTGGAATAAAGATGAAATTGAGGATGGTGACCTGCAGTAGGCAGCAATCCTGGTCTGGGTTGTTATGAACATCTTTGTACTGAATGGGAGGCTGCAATCCTCCCATACCCTTGCTCTTTAATCTTGGGGATTGTTTTTTTTTTTTTTTTTTTTGGGGATTGTTTTTTGAACTTGCAGTTGAATTCCCACATTGGTTCCTGTCTGTTCCCAATAATCTTTCTGCATCAGAAAAGTAAGCATTTGGAATTCTTTAATGTGCTAGAAGTACTTTCTGGAATGGCTGGATTCTCGGAGATTCGAGCAGCAGATGGCTCATACATATGGTACAGAGATCGGATCACACATGCCTGAAAACAGAGCAGCTTCTTCACTGACTCTGGTCACAGGTGCAAAGGCAGAGAGGTATCCAGTGTGTAGTGTCTTTGGTACAACCTCGTCCAAAAGGCAGCAGTGCAAGTGACAGTCCAGGCATTCTTACAAATCAGGGAAAAATTCACAATGTCCTCAGGACAGATATAGGAGGCCAGCAATAGCCCAATATCCATGGGATACTCTTCTCCTCCAGTCCATCCAGGTCTTCTCTGTGCCTCTTGCTTTTCTTTTTTCTGGAGATAGTTCTCTCACGGATGCTTTCCTCCTGGGCACCAGTCTCCCCACTGCTGTCGATGATGTCGCAGGGCTCACCAGCCCCAGAAAGAGCTTCCACTGCAGGAACCTGGGAGGCTTGCTACTGAACAGCATTGGCGACAGCTTTCTTGACCCTTCCAGACCTCACGATGGCCAGATCCGAGTTGGCATAATCCACCACGGTCACTCTGCCTGAGCAGGCATCTTGGGCCCGGAATTTGAGTCGCTTCCCTCTCTTGGGCATGGCGACCGTGTTGGGGTGAGACTGGGTTAAAGGGCCAGGACCCCAGGCCATGTTTCAGGCCAGAGAGCGGAATCTGTCAGCCTAGGGCCAACTCTGGCCGGCTCCGCTGCCATCCCACTCCCAAATATTGAGCTTTAAGCCAGTTTTTTCACTCTTCTCTTTCATCTTCGTCAAGAGGCTCTTTAGTTCTTCTTTACTTTCTGCCATAAGGGTGGTGTCATCTGCCTATCTGAGGTTATTGATATTTCTCCTGGAAATCTTGATTCCAGCTTGTGCTTCATCCAGCCTGGCATTTTGCATGATGTACTCTGCATAGAAGTTAAATAAACAGGGTGATGATATACAGCCTTGATGTACTCCTTTCCCAATTTTGAACCAGTACATTGTTCCATGTCTGGTTCTAACTGTTGCTTCTTGTCCTGCATTCTGGTTTCACAGGAGGCAGGTACGGTGCTCTGGTATTTCCATATCTTGAAGAACATTCCACACTTTGCTGTGATCCATACAAAGGCTTTAGTGTAGTCAGTGAAACAGAAGTAGATGTTTTCCTACCAACTGAGCCACAAGGGAAGCCCCGAAGTAGATGTTTTTCTGGAATTTTCTTGCTTTTTTTGTGATCCAAAGGATGTTGGCAATTTGATCTCTAGTTCCTCTGCCTTTTCTAAATCCAGCTGGAACATCTGGAAGTTCTCAGTTCACATACTATTGAAGCCTTGTTTGGAGAATTTTGAGCATTACTTTGCTAGAGTGTGAGATGAGTGTGATTATGCAGTAGTTTGAACATTCTTTGACACTGCCTTTCTTTGGGATTGGAATGAAAACTGACCTTTCCCAGTTCCCTGACCAGTGACCTTGGGAGTACCTATTTGCTTGCTCTGTCTGCAGCTTTGCATTTCAAGCCACAGGAAAAGGCCCAGATCTCCATAGTTGCTTCGGCAGAATCAAGCACCATTGGCCTTGTCGAGACCATCAGCAGGTACCTTGGAAGCAGGAGCATGTGAGGTGGGGCCAGAGGCAGCCCAGCCAAGCCCTGGTTGTTGGCTCTGAAAGATCAGTTCAGGAAGCATCTGTGTCTAGAGGGTTTTGACACCAAATCTTTCCAAGATCAAGGACAGCCTGTTCATCTAGGAAACTCCGACAACTGAAGATAGTCATTCTTCCTGCCCCTTCCCCACCACCCTAGCATGAGTGGAAAATGCTTTTTGAGAGAGGAAGTCTTTTCCTTTTGGGTGAGTTGGAGTGGTCTCCAGGAGTTGTTGGAGAAGAAGCAACAGAAAGATCTTAGAGTTGGGGAGTTTGAAGACCTTGGTCCTAACCCTCACTGGATGACCCTGAAACAAGTCAATCTCTGGGGCTTATCTTTTATATATATATAAATTATATATATAAACTTATATATTATATATAATAAATTATATGTATAAATCTTATATATAAAATTATATGCATTAACATTATAGATATAATATTATATATATTTATATATAATATAGCTATAATATATGTATATAATTATATATATGTTAGACTTACCTGGTGGCTCAGATGGTAAAGCATCTGTCTACAGTGTGGGAGACTCGAGTTCAATCCCTGGGTTGGGAAGATCCTCTGGAGAAGGAAATGGCAACCCACTCCAGTACTCTTGCCTGGAAAATCCAGTGGATGGAGGGGCATGGTAGTCTACAGTCCTTAGGGTCACAAAGAGTTGGACACTACTGAGAAACTTCATTTCATATATATATTATAATATATAATATAATAATTATTATATATTATACTATGCATTACATTATTATATTATATAAATATTATATTATTATATAATATATTATATTGTATATAATAAATTATATAATACTATTATATGTTATTATATTTATATATAATATTCATTTATTTATTTAGGCTGTGCTGGGTCTTAGTTGTGGCCTGCATCTTAGGGAATGCAGGATCTAGTTCCCCGACCAGGGTTAGACACCAAGCCTCCGGCACTGCAGTGGGTAAGCGGCGTCTTAGCCACTGAACCACTGGGGAAGTCCTTCTGGAGTTTATCTTGTAAAGTGAGGAGGAAGCCTGTTGGTCTGGCTGACCCACAAGTGACTGTAAAAATCAGGTGGGAATCAAAGGAAGAATGTTGCACAGTGTGAAGCCCACTCCAGACGGCTGGGAACACAATGCCCTCCACGCCGGCTTTTTGACAGTCACCTTCTATCCACCCCTGCCTGGCTCCTCTGCCAGTCCTCCTGGGCCTTAGCTTCTGCTGGCCCACCACACAGAGCACTGGGCACACTGGGGAAATAGGGACGGGGCGGAGCAGGACCACCAAACCTAATATGTACAACAGAGCTTGAGCTTTCCTCTAGCTCCGCTCCTTCTTTTTAAAATTTATTTATTTATTTTATTTTTTGGTTGTGGGGGGTCTTCTTCCTGCACGTGGGCTTTCTCTAACTGGGGCAAGCAGGGGCTACCCCCGCTTGTGGTGTGTGGGCTTCTCATTGTAGTGTGTTGTAGAGCACAGACTCTAGGTGCCTGGGCCTCAGCAGTTGCCGTTTGCAGACTCGAGAGCACAGGCTCAATATTTGTGGTGCACTGCTTAGTTGCTCCTCGGCATGTGGGATCTTCCCGGACCAGGGATCGAACCCGTGTCCCTTGTATTGCAAGGCTGATTCTTAACTGCTGGACCACCAGGGAAGCCCCAGGTCTGCTGCTTCCGTATCTTCTCTAATTCCATTGGGCAGCCACAAGAACCAGGACATTGTGCTAGCAGATTCTGAGGTCATAGCTCACTTTTCCCTCCGTGGGAGTAGCAGGAAGTGAGCTAAGCAGAGTCATCGATTTTCAGAGGACTCCCCAAGATGAGGAGTTTGCAAGGAAGGAACCCTGCAAGATGTGGTTTCAATCCCTGGGTCGGGAAGATCCCTTGGAGAAGGAAATGGCAACCCACTCCAGTATTCTTGCCTGGGAAATCCCATGGACAGAGGAGACTGGAGGGTTATAGTCCATGGGATCTTAAAGAGTCAGACATGACTTAGCAACAAAGCAACAGCAACAGAATATATAAAATCTTGTGCAGTCATTACCTCCATCTAATTCCAAAACATTTTCATCATCTCAAAAGGAAACCCCATACCCACTAAGCAGTCACTCCCTGGTCCCCTTCCTTTCAGTGCCTGGCAACCACCATCCTGTTTTCTGTGTCTGTGAATTTTCCTTTCTGGCCATTTCATATAAACAGAATCACACAATATGTGCCCATCTGGGTCTGGCTTCTTTTACTCAGCATGATGCTATCGAGGTTCATCAGTCTGGCAGCGTGTGTCAGGGCTCCATTCCTTTATATGGCTGAACACTAGCTCATTGTGTGGATATCCTACATCCTGTCCTCCATTCATGGACATTTGAGCTGTTTCCACATTTTGCTGCTCTGAATATTCACGGATAAGTATTTGTTTGAATACCTATTCTCAGTTTTGGGGAGCATATACCTAGGACTGGGTATATGAATTACTGGGTCATATGGGAATTCTGGGCTTCCCTGGTGGTTCAGACAGTAAAGAATCTTCCTGCAATGCGCAAGACCCAGGTTTGATCCCTGGGTCGGGAAGATCACTTGGAAGAGGGAATGGCAACCCACTCCAATATTATTGCTTGGAGGATTCCATGGACAGAGGAGCCTGGTAGCTACAGTCCACGGGGTCAGAAAGAGTTGGACATGATTGAGCAGCTAACACTGTACTATAACCCTATGGGAATTCTATGTTTAACTTTTTTTTTTTCATTTTATTGAAATATAGTTGATTTACAATGTTTTGTTAGTTTCAGGTGTATAGCAAAGTGATTCAGTCACACACACACACATATTCTTTTTCAGATTAATTTCCATTATAAGTTATTAAAGAAGAGAAGTGAAAGGCAAAGGATAAAACGAAAGATATATTCATCTGAATGCAGAGTTCCAAAGAATATTAAGGAGAGATAAGAAAGCCTTCCTCAGTGATCAATGCAAAAAAATTAAGGAAAACAATAGAATGGGAAAGACTAGAGATCCCTTCAAGAAAATTAGAGATACCAAGGGAACATTTCATGCAAAGGTGGGCTCAGTAAAGGACAGAAATGGTATGGACCTAACAGAAGCAGGAGATATTAAGAAAAGGTGGCAAGAATACACAGAAAAACTGTGCAAAAAAGATCTTAAAAAAAAAAAAGATCTTAATGACCTAGATAACCACAATGGTGTGACCACTTACCTAGAGCCAGACATCCTGGAGTGCGAAGTCAAGTGGGCCTTAGGAAGCATTACTACGAACAAAGCAAGCGGAAGTGATGGAATTCCAGCTGAGCTATTTCAAATCTTAAAAGATGATGCTGTTAAAGTGCTGCACTCACTCAACATGCCAGCAAATGTGGAAAACTCACCAGTGGCCACAGGACTGGAAAAGGTCAGTTTTCATTCCAATCCCAAAGAAAGGCAATGCCAAAGAATATTCAAACTACCTCACAACTATACTCATTTCACACGCTAGCAAAGTAATGCTCAAAATTCTCCAAGCTAGAACTTCCAGATGTTCCAGCTGGATTTAGAAAAGGCAGAGGAACCAGAGATCAAATTGCCAACATCGAAGGTCAACAAAGGTCACTGGGGTCCAGCAGAGCAAAACAGAGGGCAGCAAAATCATGCTGGAGAAAGAGACAGTCTTTGACCTGAGATACCCCAGGCTTATCTTAGATCCCTTCAATGAACCCTGCATCTGAGCCTTTGGCCCTGACCTTAGCTTGCACAGAAAATGCCAACCTGGAAAGAGCACCACATGTCCCCACTGTTTGTTCGTCCGAATGTTACCGAAGTCTGCCTTGTGGCACAAGAGGGGCCAGGGGAGAGGTCAGGAGTTCATTTGGTAAGAGGCTCCAGGTCCCACAAGATATAGGGTCTGCCTCCCTTCAGCTGTGGGGCACAGAGCCTCTGGGGAAGAATGTTCACCCTCCCCCACAACCCTGTCTTGTGCTGGCCCTCAATCAGACTTGAGTTCAGTGAGGGGGTCTCCGGCACCACACCTGGGCACTAATTTGCTATGTGACCTCAAGCAAGCCTTTTCTTTTCCAACCTCTAGATCCTTATCTGAGCAACGAGTTCTCCAAGATTTCTGCCATCCTCCTGGTCAACATTTCAGGGCAGCGAGCACTGGGCCATCTGCCAGGCTTGGATACCTGGGAAGTATGTCAGCATCCCACATCCTGGGGGAATGTGGTACCCATGCCCGGGCACTCACACCTCTGCCTTTTCCTGCGGGACCACCATGGTAGTGGAGCAGACATGTTACCGATGGCCCAGAGGACCCAAACCAGGTAGACTTGGCCAGTGTTGTCTGGGCATCTGGCCTGAAGGCCTGGGCTACCACCCCAATACACCAAGGTCTCCTCCAGAGGCTTTATGATTAGTACAGGCAGGGGGTCTATAGCCCCTGGGTTCACACGCAGGGGCAGCCGGCCAACAGACACCTTCACAACATTGTCCCATCAAAATTCCATGAGAGGTTTTACTGTATCTATTTTGATCACGTGAAGCAATAGCGATGAAAAGTATGAACTAAGTGATGTGAGATCGCACAGCTAGTGCTTGGCAGCCCTGCATCTAAGGCTTAGCTCTTCATCTCCCGTCAGTGATCCTGATCTATGCTGGTGACCAACAACACCTGTACTTGCACCCCGGCCAGACTGGCTGCGCTGAGAATCAAGAGCTTGCTTCCGCAGATGTTGATTCAGGAGCACAAGAGTCTGGGGGCCTGGGTTTAATCTCTGGTTGAGGTGCTAAGATTCCACAGGCGGTGTGGCGCAGCCAAAAAAAAAAAAAAAGAGGTGGAACTTGGGAAAAAGGGGACTGCAGTGGGGTCCTGGCGCCAGCATCCCATGTTCCTGACTACATTTCTTAACCTCTGAGTGTCTGAGTTTTTATCTACAACTAAATATAATAATAAACACTTGTGGAATCGGTGACTGAAAAGGAACATGCTAACCTGCGCTGATTCCTAACCTCTCTGATCCCACCTGGGCTCCGGGCTGCCCCAGGCCTCCTGGGCTCAGTGCTGCAGCCATCAGCTCTCTGCCTGGGAAGGGGGGGTGACAATGATGCCCCAAAGGGAGGGACTTTCCTGGCTGGGCAGCTCTCAGCCAGCACCACTGGACTGATCATCCCTTCACTCTGACCATAAACAACTGCTGAGGCCTAATAAAATATTTTTTGTTTACAGAGCCGGGTTTACGCTTTCTGACAAGCAAAGACTGGGCGATTCTCTAAGTCACTCCCGGTGGTACACCAGAGTGGGTCCTCTTAACCCACTGTACTCAGCATCAAACTGCGGTTCCAGGGGGAAGTGTCACCAAGAAGCCACTGGCAGGGCTGGGGCTTATTGATTTCCACCCGCTCCGGCTGCTTTTTTTTTTTTTTTTCCCGGCTGCTTTTGTTTGCGTAGAGGGGTTGTGTTTCCGCTGGGAGACTGTGCAGCCCTGGGGGCCGTCAAGCCGATGACTGTAAGAAAAACGGTCTTTAAACCATTTCCAGTCTGATTCCACTGATGCTATGGTGGGTCTGTTGCATAAAGTGCTCCCTAGGCTTCCGGTGCAGCAGAAAGAAGGTGGCATCCCAGACGGAGCCCGAGGGCTACGAGGGCTGCGGGGCACCGAGCCAGGCAAGCATCTCCCCTCCTCACTCCGTGGGACCGCTGCCCCCTGCCTCCTGGCTCTGATTTGCCGGCGGCGGTGGCACCATGAGCCGAGTGCCTCAGGAATCCCACTGTCACCCTTGCTGCTGATTTGTCCCTTGGCTTCCAGCTCATCAGGGCTGAGTCCCAAAAACTCAAAGTCCTTCTAGAGGTGGCAAGAGACCCTGACGTGATCCGAGTGAGCCTGTCCGCAGCTCGGACGATGTGAACTTCGCTTACATTAAGTCACTCATTAAGCTGCGGGGCCAGGACCAGATAAACAGCCAGGGAGGTCAGTGAAAGGCCAAACTTGGAAAGCACCACATAGCCTTGCTCCAGGCTGTGGGAATTGGGCAAGATGACCTCTCCCCAGTCTTGGGGTTCTTTAGGTCATTCTCTGACTGTCGCGCTTTCCAGAGAGAAATGACCTTGTCAGGCACACGTGCTTCTCACCATGTCACAAATATTGTTACAGTGACTTCTGGGGCCTCAGCATTCAGGGCCAGGACAAATCCCCACAAAGCCTTCCCTTAAGAGAAAAATCATGAGCCAGCAAATCCATTCCAAGATGGAATACACAAGAGACACGAGTGCAGACACCCGTGAGAAAAACACAAGAACGATCAGGGCAGCTTTACAGCTTTATTCACAGTAGCCCAAGCTGGAAGCACATCAGAGATCCAGCAACAGTGGAAAAGATGAAGAAATTGTGCTGTAATCACACAACAAGTTGCATACATGTGTGCCCAGGTGCTTCAGTAGTGTCCAACTCTTTTCGACCCTAGGACTGTAGCCCACCAGGCCCTTCTGTCCATGGGATTCTCCAGGCAAGAACACTGGCATGCGTTGCCATGCCCTTTCCAGGGGATCTTCCTGACCTAGGGATTGAACCCACATCACCTGCGTTGCAGGTGGATTCTTTACCCCTGAGCCACCAGGGGAGGCCACAGCAGGCTACTACTGAGCAATTGAAAAGAACCAGCTCCTGCTACTTGCAGGAACTTCAGGGGGCCTCACAGGTATATTGTGACTAAAAAAAAGGCAGACATGAAATACCACATTCTGTGTGATTCCATCTTAGATGAAGTTCAAGAACAGGAAAAACTAATAACCGGTGATACAGGTCAGAACAGTGATTGCCTTTGGGTAGAGATATTGCTTGCAAAGGGGCTCAGGGAAATTCCAGGGTGTTGGGAAAGCTCCTTTGTCTGTGTGGTAGTTACAGAAGTGTGTATATGTATATGTGTGTGAATTATTCAAGTTGTATACCTAAGATTTGTGCATTGTACATGAAAAGATGCTCAGCATTGCTAGTTGTTGTTGTTCAGTTACTAAGTTGGGTCTGAGTCTTTGCGATCCCACGCACTACAGCCCGTGAGGCTCCCCAGTCCTTCACTATCTCCCGGAGTTTGCTCAAACTCATGTCCACTGAGTCCATGATGCTATCTAACCATCTCATCCTCTGCCACCCTCTTCTCCTCCTGCCTTCAGTCTTTCCCAGCATCAAGGTCTTCTCCAATGAGTTGGCTCTTCACATCAGGTGGCCAAAGTATTGGAGCTTCAGCTTCAGCATCAGTCCTTCCAGTGAATATTCAGAGTTGATTTCCTTTTAGGATTGGCTGGTTTGATCTCCTTGAAGACCAAGGAACTCTCAAGAGTCTTCTCCAACACCACAGTTCGAAAGCATCCAACTTTTATATCCATCCATACATGACTACTGGAAAAGCCATACCTTTGACTCTGCTTTTTAATATGCTGTCTAGTTTTGTCATAGCTTTCATTCCCAGGAGCAAGTGTCTTTTAATTTTGTGGCTGCAGTCACCATCTGCAGTGATTTTGGAGCCCCCAAAGTAGAATCTGTCACTACTTCCATTTTTTCCCATCTATTTGCCATGAAATGATTGAAGAGGATGCTATGATCTTATTGATAGTTTTTTTAATGCTGAATTTTAAGCCAACTTTTTCACTCTTCTCTTTCACCCTCATCAAGAATCTCTTAAGTTCCTCTTCACTTTCTTCCATTAGGATGGTATCATGTACCTATCTTAGATTGTTGATATTTCTCCTGGCAATCTTGAGTCCAGCTTGTGATTCATCTAGTCTAGCATTTCACATAATATACTCTGCACATAAGGGCTTCCCTGGTGGCTCAGTCAGTAAAGAATCTGCCTGCAATGCAGGAGACTGAGGTTCGATCTCTGGTCTGGAAGGTCCCCTGGAGAAGAGCATGACAACCCACTCCAGTATTCTTGTGCAGAGAATTCCATGGACAGAGGAGCCTGATGGGCTACAGTCCATGGGGTCACAAAGGGTTAGACATGACAGAACTGACTGAGCACCCATGCATGCACTCTGCACATAAGTTAAATAAGTAGGGTGTCAATACACAGCCTTGTTGTACTCGTTTTCCAGTTTTGAACCAGTTTGTTGTTCTATGGATGTTTTTAACTATTGATTCTTGACCTGCATACAAGTTTCTCAGGAGACTGGTAACGTGGTCTGGTATTCCCATCTCTTTAAGGATTTTCCACAGTTTGTTGTGATCCACACAGTAAAGGCTTTAGTGTAGTCAGTGCAGCCAAAGTATGTTTTCTGGAATTCCCTTGCTTTCTCCATGATCCAATGAATGTTGGCAATTTGATCTCTGGTTCTTCTACCTTTTCTAAACCCAGCTTGTACATCTGGAAGTACACTGTCCACGTCCTGCTGAGGCTAGCTTGAAGGATTTTGAGCATTACCTTACTAGCATTTGAAATTAGCACAATTGTGTGATAGTTGGAACATTCTTTGGCATTGCCCTTCTTTATGATTGGAATGAAAACTGACCTTTTCCAGTTCTGTGGCCGTTGTTGCGTTTTCCAAATTTGCCGACATATTGAGGGCAGCCCTTAAACAGCATCATCTTTTAGAATTTGAAATAGCTCAGCTGTTAAATGCAGCGAGGAGCCTGGCAGGCTACTGTCTATGGGGTCACAAAGAGTCAGACATGACTGAGCAACTAACACTGTCTATCGCTACACTATAAATGCAATAAATCTTATCTCACAGGAATATGAAGATACAATCAGACATATACAATAAAAACAAAAAACACTTGACCATCTGTGAATATACACAATATAAGGGACTTATGATTATTGCTGTTTCTACCTTTTTGTATAAGTAGTGCTGGGCTTTGGTGCTCCTGCCCCTGTTTGTCTCTTTGGCTGTCAGGACTGATGAGGAATAGTGTGACCATTTCCTATGCACCAAACACTATGTTAAATTCTTTATACCCATTAATCTTTAGAGTAATCCTACAAGGACTAATAAAGACATCAAGACTCAGAGAGATTAAGTAGCTTGCCCAAGGTCCCAAGTTTATAAGCAGAGTTAGAATATGTCTGCTTCTGTAGTCCAAGTGCTTTCCACCAAATTGCACTCCTTGGCTAGAGTAGTGTCTAAATGGTAAAACCTAAAACCATTCAGTCATTCATTTATGCAACAGCTGTTGAGTGCCTACTCATGCCATGCTCAATAGGAACAAGGCAGCCAAAGTCAGCAGATGGAGCAGTCCTCCTGGAAGAGCTGCTCTGGGGACCTTGGTTTGCTGTCAAGTTTACTGAGTTCAAGTGCAAGTTCAGAGTGTCATAGTTTTTAGAGCTGGGAGGATCTCATTGTATCACCAAGATGACTAAGGCTCAGCAGGGCTGAAGAGTTTGACCAAGACTGTGTGGCAAACTAGTGGCAAAAGAAAGACTGGAAGCTCAAGTTCTGACTTGAAGGTCACAGCTCTTTCATCGGTGATCTAGTTATGGACAGCAAGCAAGACAGATTCACGTGGCAAGACCTCATCTGACATGACAAAACATACATGTATGTTTGAGCAGGAGGCTGATGGGGTCTCAGAGCTCCAAAGGGTCTCAGAGCCTGGATCCTGAAGTTTCTTCCTGCCTCATCCTTGGCCACATCTGTGTTCTCTCCTCTCACCTTGCAGGGTTCCAGGGTTCAGAATCTCCAATCTTCTGGGACTTACAAGCTTTGGCAGGCTAGTCTCCAGTCACCACCCCTACACTCAGCCTTTGGTTTGCCAGGCAGCTCTCATGCCTGTGATCAAACATGGGGTGACCTATGGGAGGAAATGTACCGAGAAGTAGATGTGCCCTTACTGTTCCCATTTTACAGTTGGAAGAATTAACTCAGTGAAGCTAAGTGATTCATGTAACTTGGATTTGACATTTAGGTCTATTTACAAAGTGCAAGTTCCTTCCAAACTAGCAATTGATTAACCCTTTGAATGCTCAGTTAAAGAAATAGAGAGATAAATATATAGTATCACTTATATGCGGAACCTAAAATATGACACAAAATAAGTTATACACAAAATAGAAACAGATTGGACTTCCTTGGTGCAGTGGATAAGAATCCACCCGCCAACACAGGGGACACAGGTTTGATCCCTGGTCTAGGAAGAGTTCACATGCCGCAGAGCAACTGAGCCCCTGCACAACTAGAGTCCTTGAGCCACAACTATTGAGCCTATATGCTGCAACTTTTGAAGTCCACACACCCTAAAGCTCGCATGCTGGAACTACTGAGCCCGTGTGCTGCAGCTATTGAAGACCATGCATCTACAGCCTGTGCTCCACGACAAAAGAAGCCACCACAATGAGAAACCCATGCACTGAAACCAGAGAGTAGCCATTGCTCTATGCAACTAGAGAAAGCCCATGCATAGCAACAAAAGACCCAGTGGAACCAAAAATCAATTAATAATTAAAAATAAAACAGATTCACAGACATAGAGAATAGACTTGTGGTTGCCATGGGGGAGGGTGGTTGGTGGGGGAGGTTTGGATTGGGAAAAGAGTATCAAAAAGAGTATGAAAAAGAATGTGTATGTATAGTGTATGGAGATATATATATATATATATATATATATATATATATATATATACATATACACATACATGTATATATAAATGAATCACATTGCTGTACAGTAGAAATTAACACATCATAAATCAACTGTACTTCAATAAAATAAATTTAAAAATATTTGTGCATTTTACTGTACGTGTGTTACACCTCAATTTTAAAAAATAAATGGCTAGATATATTCAAAATTTGTCCTATGAGATATATATTCTGACTCTCTTTCCCACCAGTGGAAGCACCGCAGAAGTTCTTGTTCTATTTGTCAACTGGATTCTGAGTTGGCCGGTTCCATAAATGATTCTTCAGAGAATTTTCTCTGAAGCAGGTGATGCTCTGACAAAAGCTACTCTTCTTCTTGCCTTCAGTCCCTTTAACCTCTGTCTGCCGGTATAAAGTTATCAAGGAAAAAAGAAGGGAAAGATGGAACCTGAGACAAGGGATGGCTTCATGAAGGGAAGATTTGAGCAGGGATATGGCAGGAAAAAGTTCTGGGAGGATGTCTGCTACACTGGTAACTCTAGAATCACAAGGAGATCATTTTAGATTTTACTCTACATATTTCTACAATAGGGGCTTCCCAAGTGGCTCAGTGGTAAACAATCTGCCTGCCAATGCAGGAGATGAAGGAGACTTGGGTTTGATCCCTGGGTTGGAAGATCCCCAGGAGGAGGAAATGGCAACCACTCCAGTATTCTTGCCTGGGAAATCCCATGAACAGAGGAGCCTGGAGATGGGATCACAAAGAGTAGGACATGACTGAGCGACGGAGCATGCACCCTATTTCTACAATGGCTGAAGTTTTAAAATGAACACGAATTATCTCTGCATTTTATAGTAATAATAGTACATAACCACATAACTTTCTCAGTTGACCAATAATGAAGGTGCAGGTGTTTTGCCCGAGATGACACCACTGCCCCACAGCAGGCCAGGACTGGTCATCAGGCCCTCACTCGTGTCTCACTCTTCGGAACTTGTTTTGTACAGGACCTGGCCTGGAATCACAGTTGAATGCTCTTGGTTGCTAAGGACTTCATTTGTTTTTCTTACTCAGATTTTCTTGGGGGAAGGCCAGTGCATCTTGCAGGATACATAATATATTAATCAGCTTGGACTGCCATAACAAAATACCATAGACAGTGTGGCTTATACAGCAGAAATGTGTTTTCTCACAGTTCTGGAGATGGGAGGTCTGGGGTCGGGGCGCTACATGATGGGTTTCTGGTGAGAGATCTCTTCCTGGCTTGCAGACAGGACCACCTCCTTGCCGTGTGCCTACAAGGCATTTCCTTAGTATGTGTGCATGGAGAGAGGGAAAGCAAGCTCTCAGGTGTCTCTTCTGAAAAGGGCACAATTCTCATCAGACCAGGGCCCCACCAATTGGCCCAATTACCTCCCCAAAGCCCCATCTCCAAATACTATAACAATGAGGGTTGGGACTTCAACATATGAATTTAGGGAGGTGGGGGACACAGATATTCAGTCTATAACACATAATTATTTCTTGTTGATGCATAATGTGATTTTGAATCCCTTTTCCATCTTGAACTTTTTATTGGCTGTTTTAATTTAATCAACAAATATTTATAGGGCACTTACTGTGTTCTGAGCTCTTGAACAAAAAAGACCAAGATCCCTGCCCTCGTGAATTCTCTTTAACAAGCAAGTGTCTTATGCCTCCTCTGTCCTCTTTGGTTCTTCTTCTCTTGTTTGACTCTACTTTTGTTGCAGAGAAGAAGCCAATTCTGACTCCATGTTGGAAATGATTTCTTTCACTTGTTTTTTGTTGCTTTTGTTATTATAAATAGGGTTTCCCTGATAGCTCAGTTGGTAAAGAATCTGCTTGCAATGCAGGAGACCCTGGTTCAATTCCTGGGTTGGGAAGATCCACTGGAGAAGGGGTAGGCTACCCACTCCAGTATTCTTGGGCTGCTTCCCTTGTGGCTCTGCTGGTAAAGAATCTGCCTGCAATGTGGGAGACCTGGATTCGATCTATGGGTTGGGAAGATCCCCTGGAGAAGAGAAAGGCTACCCACTCCAGTATTCTGGCCTGGAGAATTCCATAAACTGTATAGTCCATGGGGTCGCAAAGAGTCGGACATGACTGGGGGACGTCCACTTTCATTATAATCATACATAGTAGCCTGCCTCAGAGGACCCTGCTGCACTGCCCGACTGTAAACGAAAGTGCCATTGTTCCGCTCATAGAGATATATTCTGACCCTGCCCACCTGTACATAGCTACGACAAAAAGAAGAGATTAACACACCCCTTCCAAAGGCCAGCCTTTCCCTTTAGAAATGTTTTGGAAGACTGAAGACCCTTTCACTTTACTTCCCCACTGCCTCTCCCTCTCTCTTCTGCCCTTTGATTTTAATTCCTCACTGCTTCTCTCTGACTCTATAAAAGAACCTGGCATCCAGACTTTGACAAGATGGTTACTCTGAAGCATTAGTATGCCATCTTCTCAGTCACCCAGCTCTCCGAGTAAAGTCATATTCCTTGCCTCAACACCTCTCTCTGATTCATTAGCCTGTCCTGTGGTGAGCAGAACAAGCTTGAACTCAGTAACACTTTCACTGTCTTGTTGATCTCATCCAGTCTCATGACTTCAGATAACATCTTTAGTGCAAAGGCTTTTACCTTTGTGTTTCCAGCCCTAGGTATATCTCCCAGCTCCAGACTCATTGAGTCACCTGCCTACCCAGCATCACTTGGTTGTCTTATCTGAGGTGGATGCTGTGAGATGCAGCCTGTATTTTCCCCCTTCATGTTCCAGGCAGTCATTTCCCCAGCTAAGTCCTTCCTCAGGAGCTGAAGGAAGCTGTTTCACCCAAGGTTAGGCCCTCTCTTTGGGGCAGCGTGAATCTAGTGACTGGTTGAGGCCATAAGACAGAGGTCCAAACCTCTTGCTTCAACTTAAGTCAACTCTGAGGAGTTCTACCAGTTCTAGTACATAGTATGCAACTGTCACGCGAGTGTATGCTCCTCGGTTCTTTGTCTCGTCACAACAAAAATTTGGAGTGACGGACATTAAAGCCCCCCACGGTGGGTCACAGCTCTTGGAGGACAGACCGTGTTATAGCTCTTAAATAAATCAGTGTTACAGCTCTATTTATTTAGATAATAGCAGGAAAATCCATCTTTGAGGCATGAGGGCACATTGATCCAAAGATGCGAAGAGACGAGCGCCCCACCGCGCGTGCGCGTGCGCGCGCGCGCGCGCGCAAGAGAGAGAGCGAGCGAGAAGAGGGCTTTGGCTCCTCTTTTTATATGTTTCTCTGTCCCTGGGCCTGTCTATGTAAATTGGGCCAACCAGGAGTGTTGTTTGTTTTACCCGAGGTTCTCACTCCGGTCCCTGGACCTTGCTTTGTTCTATTTTCGTGGGCTTTCCCTTCCAGGTCTTTTAGCCACCGCCATTCTGGACTCCTTTTCCCTATTCTAACTACCTAACATTCCCCCCTCAAGAGATGGGAGGCCCAATTCTTTGGGAATAGGGGCGTCGAGGTCTCTCTGGCTACTTCCTGCTGAACTGGGAAGGCGAGGGGCATTGGGCCTCCCCCTCTTGCTAGTCTCAGGCCTCAGAGCCCTTATAGCGGTGTCCATCTAAGGGTGACTGATGTTTTCCGTGGTTGGCTGTAGTTTTATATCTTTGTCGAACTGGCGCTGCATGTCGTAGCTTGACCTGGGCAGAGACAAGACAGGTTAGACAGTTGACAGTACACGGAGCAATCATTAGCAGCGTCAGTGTGGCATAACAAGGACTAGTAGGGGCGTTAGCCAATTTCAAATTCACATCACCAGGATGGCTCAAGTCTCTCCTTGTTCACAGATCAGAACTATCTCCTGTCTGTTTTGGACTACAATCTCTGCCAAGCTGTGTTGGCTCTTCAGAGTTGTCTTGAGAAATCTTATCCCCAGAGACCAGATTTTGGGGTTGTTCATCAGAAGGGCACTCATTTGTAGTTTTGAATAGGTATCTGAGATCTCCCAGGGGCTCACAGGTGTATTGAGTGTCCTCTTCTGTTTTCTTCCACAGCTTGACTCTTGAGTAGTGAATCCAGGAGTCATGCCCTGGCACTTTGACTGCTGTGGGAGTGGAAAGTATTACAGGGTAGGGGCCCTTCCATGTGGGCTGGAGTTGAGCCTTTGGGGACCCATCTTTCCAGACTTTAATTAGGACTTGAGTCCCTGGAGCATATAGTGGCGAGTCCTTAGAGTCTTTTGGATCCTGGTTCATACCCCACAAGCATATATCCTGTTGGAATTGCCCAATGGCCATGGTATAAGACTGGAGGGTCTGAACCTCTGGATCTAGGAAGAGGTCATTGACATAAACAAAAGGTCTTCTATCGTGATTGCAATAGCTGCAAGATTTTGAAGGCAGGGGGGCCAGCCTTGGGCGGTTGGATCAAGTCTCTTGGATAAGTAAGCTACAGGCTGGGGCTCAGATCCCAACCTTTGAGTTAACATTCCCAAGGCTATTCCCTCTCTTTCATGGACATGAAGTTGGAATGCTTTTTTGGATCTGGCAAACTCAAGGTAGGTGCCTGAGTTAAGGCCTGTTTTAGTGTAGCCTCTGCCTCCTTTTGAGGAGTTCCCCACATCAGTGGGATTGAATCATCTCGTCCTTTTAAGCTTTATATAAGGGCTGGGCAATTAGACCATAGTTGGGTTTCCAGATTCTACAATACCCTGTTAGCCCCAGGAAAGCTCGCAGTTGTTTTCGAGTGTGGGGGAGGGCAACTGGAGGATTCCTTGTACCCGATCAGAGGACAGCCTCCTGGACCCATGTGTCATCTGAACTCCCAGGTAGGTGACATTTGTCTCGACCATCTGTGCCTTAGCATGGGAGACTTTATATCCCCTTTCTGCCAAAAAGTTTAGATCCTGAATTGCATGTTGTTGGGCACTTTTCTCATCTTTAGAGCAGATTAGTAGGTCATCTACATATTGTAATATTTTCCCACTAGGTCCCAGGTCCAGACCTAGGAGATCCTGGCTAAGGGCCTGTCCAAACAAGTGGGGGCTGTCTCTGAACCCCTGAGGTAATACTGTCCAAGTCGTCTGTTGATGTTTTTCTCCTGGGGCCTCCCACTCAAAGGCAAAAAGATATTGGGATTCTTTAGCCAGTGGTATGGAAAAAAATGCATCTTTGAGATCCAAGACTGTAAACCACTTGGCACTGGGTGGGATTTCTCCCAAGATTACATAGGGATTGGGTACTGTGGGATGGAGGGGGACTACAGCTTCATTTATGATCTGGAGATCTTGAACCATTCACCAGGTTCCATCCTTTTTCTTTACTGAGAGGATTGGTGATTTACCTGGCGAACTGGTGGGGACCAATAACCCACAAGCAAGGAATTTATTTATTAAAGGCTGTAGTCCCTCCCAAGCCTCTCTTTTGAGAGGATATTGTTTCTGGATAGGAAACTGAGTGGGATCTCGGAGGACAATGATGACTGGTTCAGCTCGGTGGGCTCATCCAGGAGTCCCCTGGTCTCACACCTGGGGGTTAATTTTGTCTTCCCATAGTTTTTGGTCCCTCTCTATTGGAGAAGGTGTAATGGATTTTTCAGTAGTAACCAGAAGCTGTAGGGCCCTAGGGGCTGAAAAGCTTCCCATCACAAGGGTGGTCCCCAGTTTAGTGAGTATTTCTCTTCCCATTAAGGGAGTAGGACACTCAGGGACCACCAGAAACTGGTGGGAGAATGTCTGTCCATCCCAGCAACAAAGAAGTGCTTGGGTGAATCTTCTAGTAGTTTCTTTTCCTGTACACCCAAAATGGTACAGGTTTGGGAGAAGAAGGCTCCAGAGTAGGAGATCAAGACAGAGTAGGTAGCCCCTGTGTCAACCAAGAAATTCTTGGACCTACCTGCCACAGCCAGGTGCACCCTTGCCTCCAGCCCCGTGATGATATCTGTGACAGGTGGGCTGGCTCCTCTTGAACCATCGTGAGGGAAGGCTTGGCACTTGACCTTGAGGCTCTTGTGTCCTGAGGGCAGAGTGCCGCCCAGTGTCCCAGTTGATGGCATTTGTAGCAAGCTCTTCTAGGAGACTTGTCAGGTTAGGACACTCTTTGGCCCAATGCCCCGTCTGTCTACAGATTAGGCATTTGCCTCATGCCTTGTCATTCAGGGGCTCAGGGTGTGCCATAGGGCTTCCCTGGAGGGCGGGCAGCATCTGGGAATGCCTTGTCTGTTTCCTTCTCTCCCTCTCCTGGGCCTTGGCCTCCTTCTCCTGTTCTGTTATAAAAGGTATTGGTGGCTGTCTGGATCATCTCATCTAAAGAGGCAGCAGAGTCCTGCTGCTGTAGCTGTTGTAACTTAATTCTGATATCTGATGCACACTGGGACAGGAATTTGTCCTTTAAAATCACCTGTCCTTCATAAGAGTCTAAGTCCAAATTGGTAAACTTTTGGAGGGCCTCTTTTAGCCTTTCCAGAAAGGTAATGGGGTTCTTATTGTACTCTTGAGTTATTGCTGAGACCCGGGCATAGCTGATTACTTTTTTCTGGGCTGCTTTCAGTCCTGCCTTCACACAGATTAGAAAATTATATCTTTCCCAGATGTGCTCAGGGTCATTATAATTCCAGTTAGGATTGGAGGAGGGGACTGCAGTTTCCCCTGCTGGGTATCTATCACTTGACATGTGAAGCCCTGTTGCATACATCCGGGCTTCCTTTAAGACCCTAGTATGTTCAGGGTCAGATGAAGTTTGACTAAATATGACCATGATGTCCTTCCATGTCAAGTCAAAGGCCAAGGTAATATGTTGGAACATATCTATGTATTTGCCTGGGTCATCTGTATAGCTTCCCAGGTCTTGTTTGATCTGTCTTAGTTCTAAGAGGGAGACGGGTTTATGGACTCGGGTTGGTCCGAATTCTCCTCCAGTTTCAACTAAGGGACATACTCGAGTTGGCTTTTGTGGAGGGGTGCTCCCAGATATGGGGGCACGCTTGGATACAAGGAAGAAGCACCAGGCAACTCGGGAGCTGCGGGAGGTGAGCCTTCACGGGGGGGTTCCTTCTCTTGGTTGCCTGTGCCTAACACCATTTGCCTAGTGGGCTCACTTTTAGGGCGTACAACAATCCCATACTTAAGACAGAGTTCCTTCATATCTCTCAGTCTGAAGAAAATTTGGACATAGGGGATCTCTGTTCATTTCCCTTGTCTTTTGCAGAATAATTCTATTTGCAAGATTGTATTGTAATTTAAAGTCCCATCCTCGGGCCAGTGTTCTTCGTCCCCCAGTGGATACCGTGGCCACGCAGTGGCACAAAAGAATTTTAAACGACTCCTCCTCAGAGTTAGAGGATCGAACAGCTTCCAGTTGTCAAGGATGCATCTCAAGGGTGTCTGTCGGGGAGTGGACTGGTTATTTCCCATCTGAAAAACAGTCATGTTAGGGAGGAAAAGGAAAAGAAAAAACTAATAGGCTTTTTGAAGCTTATCCTACCCAGTACTGTGGCAACCTGAGAGCCAGGCGTCCCCGGGCCAGGATGCAGATCTCTAGGCAGGCTAAGGCGTGACAGCCTCCTAGAGATCAAATCCCCGGGCAGGTCGAGGCGTGACAGCCTCCTGGGACTCTTGGGACTAGAGGATGCCCGAAAGGCTGAGGCGTGACAACCTTTTGAGGACCAGATCCCTAGGCAGGTCAAGGCGTGATGACCTCCTGGGACCCCTGGGCTGGAGTTTGGGCGTCCCCAAGGTCTCCAGCGTGACCAGTGCTGGGTAGAATTAAGGGTTTGTAACTCAATGCTAGTTTGTCCACTGTGGATGGGAATAGATGCCATGATGTAAGCTCATCCTACCTAGTACTGTCACAACCTGAGAGCCAGGCATCCCCGGGTCAGGATGCAGATCTCCAGGCAGGCTGAGGCGTGACAGCCTCCTAGAGATCGAATCCCCCAGGTAGGTCGAGGCGTGACGGCCTCCTGGGACCCTTGGGACTAGAGGATCCCCGAAAGGCTGAGGCGTGACAACCTTTCAAGGACCAGATCGCTAGGCAGATCAAGGCGTGATGACCTCCTGGGACCCCCGGACTGGAGTTTGGGCGTCCCCAAGGTCTCCAGTGTGACCAATGCTAGGTAGGACTAAGGTTGGATATTATACAGTTCTTCCCTCCCAAGGCCAGCTATTTTCTGGTTATCCCTCTAGTAGATTGTAGAGGCAACATTGTGGGCCCGGATGGGGCTGAGGAAAGGAGCATGAAACAGGAAGGAAGGGGGGCAGAGCACAACCTTTGAAAGAATGACATAGCACCAGGGCATAACGTAAACCGGTTCAAGTCAATTGGGTCCAAGATGACAAGTCAAATTGAGCAAACCTTAATCTCCAATCTCTAAGCCAAAAGACACACCCAGAGGTGGTAGAACCGCTCTCAGCCACTGTCAACAGAGGGAGGAGTGGGTGGTTCCCCAAAGGCTGGGATGATCTTCCCATTCATTAGCATATGAATTAACCCCGAGCTCCCAAACTTAGGCCGCATTCCATGACCTGAGCTCTTGCCCTCAGCAATGGCCCACACCCTGAAGATTGTGCTTCTCTCTGAATCCTAAGAAATCCACGTCCCACTTATCGCTTTGTCTCTCACTGAACTTTTGCAATAAGACCTCAGAGCCTGAGCTGGGCCTCCTGGGTTTTGGAGTCCCGGGAGAAAGAGCTGAAGGAAAAGAGGAAAAAGCAGTGGGAAAAACGTGCCAAGGAATCCCCTTCATAGCCTGCTGGAAAATTTGCTAGATATCTGACCAGGGCTCACAGTTTTCATTGGTCTGATTTTTGGCACAAAGAGTAAAGACAGAAGAACCCCCACCGGCTTGGGTAACCGCTACTGGGGCCCAGCAGATAGTGCCTTTGGGACATACTGATGAGTAGCCTCTCCAGAGTTCCTCAGTTGTGCCCACGGCCGCCTGCCTGTTCGTGGGGGGCTCAAGGAAAGGAGAAACGAGAGATTGTAAAGGAATTAAGATTTTGTTAGGCATGTCCCTCCAGCCATAGGAGCGAGGACCTCCTACCTTAACCGGAGGTCTTCTGGAATCTGAGGCTGAGCCGCGTGGGCTTTCTGCTGAGTTCAGTTTTTGCTGCCCCGGTTTCCAGCACGACGGGCCTTCCCGTGCGCTGGGTTTTCTTCACGTTCCGCTTCTACCTCGGGAGCTTCTCTGGGTTGGGCTCCTGCTGCGCTTGGCCTCTTCCGCGTGGAGGTTGTTTTTGTGAGGCTGCCAGGGCTAACACCATGACAGGCGGCCCGGACCTAAGTTTAGATTTCCCCGGAAATGGTAAGATTCCCTACCCCCATCAGGCCACCTGGAGCCAGCCAATCAATATGCGCCCAGTAAGAAAAAGGGAACCTATCAGGGGAAAGCTGAAAAGCCCTCGAATGCCCAAGTTTGAAAAAAGCCCGCGAAGGTTTGAGCCAATAAGATTACTTTGCAAACATGTAACCAATCCGCTTAAGCCAGCTACCAACTGCTTATACTCACCCTATAAATTTGTGTAACAGCTTGGGCTCAGTGCTCTCTGACCCCGCACCACTGCGTTGGACGCGGCAGGAGCCCTGACTCGAGTCAGCAATAAACTTCCCTTTTTTTGCGAGTTGCACTGTCTTGGAAGCCTTCTCTCTTCCCGCTCAGGGATTCGGACATTGGGCATAACAGTTTTAGCCAGGTTTTATCCGAGTCACAGCACCATAGATGTCAGGAGAGTGTATGCTCCTCGGTTCTTTGTCCCATCACAACAAAAATTTGGAGTGACAGACATTGAAGCCCCCATGGCGGGTCACAGCTCTAGGAGGACAGACCGTGTTATAGCTCTTAAATAAATCAGTGTTACAGCTCAGTGTTACAGCTCTATTTATTTAGATAATAGCAGGAAAATCGATCTTCATAACCATTAATAATACTGACTGAATACTTTTCTATCCTTTCTAGAAGGAGGACTGGAAATTGTTTACATTCACCAGAACTGGACAGTAGTGTTAGGTAGTTAGTATAGGGAAAAGGAGTCCAAAATGGCGGTGGCTAAAAGACAAGGAAGGGAAAAGCCCGCGAAAATAGAACAGAGGAAGGTCAAAGGAAGGTCCAAGGACCAGAGTGAGGACTTCAAGTAGAACAGCGCTCCTGCCTAAGCCCAATTTGCAGGGGAAAGAAAAAAACATATAAAAAGAGGAGCCAAAGGGTTTTCTCTCTCTCTATCCCACGTGTGTGTACGCTCTTTCTCTCTCTCTCTCCCGCACGATGGGGCACTCTTCTCTTCGCGTCTTTGTATCCACGTGCCCGCATGCCTCGAAGATGGATTTTCCTGCTATTATCTAAATAAATAGAGCTGTGACACTGAAATGTAACACTGATTTCTTTAAGAGCTATAACACGGTCTGTCCAAGACCTGAGAGCTGTGACCCGCCGAGGGGGCTTTAATGTCCGTCACTCCAAATCTTTGTTGTGACGAGACAAAGAACCGAGGAGCACCCTCTCGCCTGACATCTATGGTGCCATGACTCAGGTTTAACCTGGCTGAAACAACCTCCACGCGGAAGAGGCCAAGAGCAGCAGGAGCCCAACCCAGAGAAGCTCCCGAGGTAGAAGCAGAATGTGAAGAAAACCCTGCGCACAGGAAGGCCCGTCGTGCTGGAAACCGGGGCAGCGAAAAACGAACTCAGCAGAAAGCTCACACGGCTCAGCCTCAGATTCCAGAAGACCTCCGGTTAAGGTAGGAGGTCCTCGCTCCTATGGCTGGAGGGACATGCCTAACAAAATCTTAATTCCTTTACAATCTCTCATTTCTCACTTCCTTGAACCCCCCACGAACAGGCAGGCGGCCGTGGGCACAACTGAGGGACTCTGGAGAGGCTACTCATCAGTATGTCCCAAAGGCACCATCTGCTGGGCCCCAGTAGTGGTTACCCAAGCCGGTGGGGGTTCTTCTGTCCTTACTCTTCTTTGTGCCAAAAAATCAGACCAATGGAAACTGTGAGCACAGGTCAGGAATTTAGCAAATTTTCCAGCAGGCTATGAAGGGGATTCCTTGGCACGTTTTCCCCACTGCTTTTTCCTCCTGTCCTTCAGCTCTATCCCGGGACTCGAAAGTGAAGTCGCTCAGTCATGTCTGACTCTTTGCGACCCCATGGACTGTAGCCTACCAGGCTCCTCAGTCCATGGGATTTTCCAGGCAAGAATACTGGAGTGGGTTGCCATTTCCTTCTCCAGGGGATCTTCCCCACCCAGGGATCGAACCCGAGTCTCCCGCCTTGTAGGCAGCCACTTTACCGTCTGAGCCACCCAAAAAGAGGTGGATTTGTTAGGATTCAGAGAGAAGCACATGCTTCAGGCTGTGGGCCATCGAGGAGGGCAAGGACTCGGGCCATGGAATGCGGCCTGACTAAGTTTTGCAAGCAGGGTGAATTCATACGCTGATGAGTGGGAGGATCATCCCAGTCATTGGAGTTGTTCTGAATGTTAAGCTTTAAGCCAACTTTTTCACTCTCCTCTTTCACTTTCATCAAGAGGCTTTTTAGTTCCTCTTCACTTTCTGCCATAAGGGTGGTGTCATCTGCATATCTTAGGTTATTGATATTTCTCCTGGCAATCTTGATTCCAGCTTGTGCTTCTTCCAGACCAGCATTTCTCATGATGTACTCTGCATATAAGTTAAATAAGCAGGGTGACAATATACAGCCTTGACGTACTCCTTTTCCTATTTGGAACCAGTCTGTTGTCCCCTGTCCAGTTCTAACTGTTGCTTCCTGACCTGCATACAGGTTTCTCAAGGGGCAGGTCAAGTGGTCTGGTATTCCCATCTCCTTCAGAATTTCCCATAGTTTATTGTGATCCACACAGTGGAAGGCTTTGGCATAGTCAATAAAGCAGAAATAGATGTTTTTCTGGAACTCTCTTGCTTTTTCGATGATCCAGTGGATATTGGCAATTTGATCTCTGGTTCCTCTGTCTTTTCTAAAACCAGCTTGAACATCTGGAAGTTCTCGGTTCACGTATTGTTGAAGCCTGGTTTGGAGAATTTTGAGCATTACTTTACTAGTGTGTGAGATGAGTGCAATTGTGCGGTAGTTTGAGCATTCTTTGGGATTGCCTTTCTTAGGGATTGGAATGAAAACGGACCTTTTCCTGTCCTGTGGCCACTGCTGAGTTTTCCAAATTTGCTGGCATATTGAGTGCAGCACTTTCACAGCATCATCTTTCAGGATTTGAAATAGCTCAACTGGAATTCCATCACCTCCACTAGCTTTGTTTGTAGTGATGCTTTCTAAGGCCCACTTGACTTCACATTCCAGGATGTCTGGCTCTAGGTGAGTAATCACACCATCGTGGTTATCTGGGCCGTGAAGATCTTTTTTGCACAGTTCTTCTGTGTATTCTTGCCACCTCTTCTTAATATCTTCTGCTTCTGTTAGGTCCATACCATTTCTGTCCTTTATTGAGCCCATTTTTGCATGAAATGTTCCCTTGGTATCTCTAATTTTCTTGAAGAGATCTCTAGTCTTTCCCATCCTGTTGTTTTCCTCTACTTCTTTGCATTGATCGCTGAGGAAGGCTTTCTTATCTCTCCTGGCTATTCTTTGGAACTCTGCATTCAAATGGGAATATCTTTCCTTTTCTCCTTTGCTTTTAGCTTCTCTTCATTTCACAGCTATTTGTAAGGCCTCCTCAGACAACCATTTTGCCTTTTTGCGTTTCTTTTCCATGGGGATGGTCTTGATCCCTGTCTCCTGTACAATGTCATGAACCTCCGTCCATAGTTCATCAGGCTCTCTGACTAACAGATCTAGTCCCTTAAATCTATTTCTCACTTCCACTGTATAGTCATAAGATGTTTGATTTAGGTCATACCTGAATGGTCTAGTGGTTATCCCTACCTGGGAAATAGATGGGGAGGCAGTGGAAACAGTGTCACACTTTATTTTTTTGGGCTCCAAAATCACTGCAGATGGTGGCAGCAGCCATGAAATTAAAAGACGCTTACTCCTTGGAAGGAAAGTTATGACCAATCTAGATAGCATATTAAAAAGCAGAGATATTCCTTTGCCAACAAAGGTCCATCTGGTCAAGGCTATGGTTTTTCCAGTAGTCATGTATGGATGTGAGAGTTGGACTGTGAAGAAAGCTGAGCGCCGAAAAATTGATGCTTTTGAACTGTGGTGTTGGAGAAGACTGCTGAGAGTCCCTTGGACTGCAAGGATATCCAGCCAGTCCATCCTGAAGGAGATAGGTCCTGGGTATTCATTGGAGGGACTGATACTTAAGCTGAGACTCCAATACTTTGGCCACCTCATGCAAAGAGTTGACTCATTGGAAAAGACCCTGATGCTGGGAGGGATTGGGGGCAGGAGGAGAAGGCGACGACAGAGGATGAGATGGTTGGATGGCATCACCGACTCGATGGGCATGAGTTTGAGTGAATTCCGGGAGTTTGTGATGGACAGGGAGGCCTGGAGTGCTGTGATTCATGGGGTCACAAAGAGTCGGCACGACTGAGCGACTGAACTAACTGGAGTTGTTCTGCCACCTGAGTGTGTCTTTTGGCCTACAGATTGGGGATTAAGGTTTGCTTGATTTGACATGTCATGTTGGACCCAGTTGATTTTAATCCGTATACCTAATGCCCTTGTGCTATGTCGTTCTTTTGAAGGTTGTGCTCTGACCCCTTTCCCTCCTGTTTCATGCTCCTTTCCTCAGCCCCATCCAGGCCCACAGTGTTGCCTCTGCAATCTTCTAGAGGGATAACCAGAAAATAGCTGGCCTTGGGAGGGAAGTACTGTATAATATTCAACCCCTTAGTCCTAACTAGCACTAGTCACGCTGGAGACCTTGGGGACGCCCAAACTCCAGTCCAGGGGTCCCAGGAGGTCGTCACACCTTGACCTGCCTAGGGGTCTGGTCCTCAAAAGGTTGTCATGCCTCAACCTGCTCGGGGATCCGCCAGTCCCACGAGTCCCAGGAGGTCGTCACGCCTTGACCTGCCCAGGGACCCAATTCTCGGGAGACCGTCACACCTTGACCTGCTCGGAGAATCGATCTCTAAGAGGCTCTCATGCCTCAGCCTGCCTGGGGATCTACACCTTGACCCGGGGACGCCTGGCTCTCAGGTTGTAACAGTACTGGGTAGGATAAGCTTCAGAAAGCCTATTAGTTTTTTTTTTTTCTTTTCCTTTTCCTCCCTAACATGACTGTCTTTCAGATGGGAAATAGCCAATCCACTTTTCAGCAGACGCCCTTGAGATACATCCTTGATAACTGGAATTATAATGACTGTGAGCACATCTGGGAAAGGGATCATTTTCTAATCTGTGTAAAGGCAGGACTGAAAGCAGCCCAGCAAAAAGTCATCAGCTATGCCCGGGGCTCAGCAATAACTCAGGAGCCCAATGAGAACCCCATTGCCTTTCTGGAGAGGCTAAAAGAGGCCCTCCAAAAGTTTACCAATTTGGACTTAGACTCTTATGAAGGACAGGTGACTTTAAAGGACAAATTCCTGTCCCAATGTGCGTCAGATATCAGAATTAAGTTACAACAGCTACAGCAGCAGGACTCTGCTGCCTCTTTAGATGAGATGATCCAGACAGCCACCAATACATTTTAAACAGAGAACAGGAGAAAGAGGCCAAGGCCCAGGAGAGGGAGAGAAGGAAACAGACAAGGCATTCCCAGATGCTGGCCGCCCTCCAGGGAAGCCCTATGGCACACCCCGAGCCCTTGAATGACAAGGCACAAGGCAAATGCTTAATCTGTAGACATGTGGCATTGGGCCAAAGAGTGTCCTAACCGTGACAAGTCTCCTAGAATGGCTTGCCACAAATGCCATCAACTGGGACACTGGGCGGCACTCTGCCCTCAGGACACAAGAGCCTCAAGGTCAAGTGCCAAGCCTTCCCTCACGATGGTTCAAGAGGACTGAAGTGGCCCGCCCCAGCCAACCCGCCTGTCACAGATAACCATCATGGGGCTGGAGGCAAGGGTGCACCTGGCTGTGGCAGGTAGGTCCAAGAATTTCTTGGTTGACACAGGGGCTACCTACTCTGTCTTGATCTCCTACTCTGGAGCCTTCTCCTCCCAAACCTGTACCATTTTGGGTGTACAGGAAAAGAAACTACTAGAAGATTCACCCAAGCACTTCTTTGTTGCTGGGATGGACAGACATTCTCCCACCAGTTTCTGGTGGTCCCTGAGTGTCCTACTCCCTTAATGGGAAGAAATACTCACTAAACTGGGGACCACCCTTGTGATGGGAAGCTTTTCAGCCCCTAGGGCCCTACAGCTTCTGGTTACTACTGAAGAACCCATTACACCTTCTCCATTAGAGAGGGACCAAAAACTATGGAAGGACAAAACTAACCCCCAGGTGTGAGACCAGGGGACTCCTGGATGAGCCCACCAAGCTGAACCGGTCATCATTGTCTTCCGAGATCCCACTCAGTTTCCTATCCAGAAACAATATCCTCTCAAAAGAGAGGCTTGGGAGGGACTACAGCCTTTAATAAATAAATTCCTTGCTTGTGGGTTATTGGTCCCCACCAGTTCGCCAGGTAAATCACCAATCCTCTCAGTAAAGAAAAAGGATGGAACCTGGCGAGTAGTTCAAGATCTCCAGATCATAAATGAGGCTGTAGTCCCCCTCCATCCCACAGTACCCGATCTCTATATAATCTTGGGAGAAATCCCACCCAGTGCCAAGTGGTTTACAGTCTTGGATCTCAAAGATGCATTTTTTTGCATACCACCAGCTAAAGAATCCCAATATCTTTTTGCCTTTGAGTGGGAGGCCCCAGGAGAAAAACACCAACAGATGACTTGGACAGTATTACCTCAGGGGTTCAGAGACAGCCCCCACTTGTTTGGACAGGCCCTTAGCCGGGATCTCCTAGGTCTGGACCTGGGACCTAATGGGAAAATATTACAGTATGTAGATGACCTACTAATCTGCTCTAAAGATGAGAAAAGTGCCCAACAACATGCAATTCAGGATCTAAACTTTTTGGCAGAAAGGGGATATAAAGTCTCCCATGCTAAGGCACAGATGGTCGAGACAAATGTCACCTACCTGGGAGTTCAGATGACACATGGGTCCAGGAGGCTGTCCTCTGATCGGGTACAAGGAATCCTCCAGTTGCCCTCCCCCACGACTCGAAAACAACTGCGAGCTTTCCTGGGGCTAACAGGGTATTGTAGAATCTGGAAACCCAACTATGGTCTAATTGCCCAGCCCTTATATAAAAGCTTAAAAGGACGAGATGATTCAATCCCACTGATGTGGGGAACTCCTCAAAAGGAGGCAGAGGCTACACTAAAACAGGCCTTAACTCAGACACCTGCCTTGAGTTTGCCAGATCCAAAAAAGCATTCCAACTTCATGTCCATGAAAGAGAGGGAATAGCCTTGGGAGTGTTAACTCAAAGGTTGGGATCTGAGCCCCAGCCTGTAGCTTACTTATCCAAGACTTGATCCAACCGCCCAAGGCTGGCCCCCCTGCCTTCAAAATCTTGCAGCTATTGCAACCATGATAGAAGATGCTTTAAAACTCTCCTTTGGGGGCAAACTATTTTTACCAGCCACCAAGTAAAACAACTGCTAAATGGGAGAGGCCATTTATGGATGTCTGCTCAGAGAATCCTCAGATATCAAGTAATACTGATGGAAAATCCAGGCCTCACTATATCCCCTTGTGAGGTTCTTAACCCAGCCACCCTCCTGCCTACGCCCAAGGGCTCTCTCCCCTTTCACTCTTGTCTAGAAACCTTGGACCACTGGACAAAACCCCGAGAGGGATTGTCAGAAGACCCTCTGACCAATCCTGAGGAAATCTGGTACAGTGACGGAAGCAGCTTTGTCTTGGATGGAAAAAGAAGAGCCGGATATGCAGTAGTCTCCAATTTTGAGATCATAGAGGCTAAGCCTCTGCCACCAGGAACTTCAGCCCAATTAGCTGAGCTCATAGCCCTGACTTGAGCGTTAGAGCTGGGAAAAGGAAAAAGAATAGTCATTTACACTGACTCCAAGTATGCCTTTCTGGTGCTACATGCACATGCTGCTATTTGGAAAGAAAGGGGCCACTTGACCACCCGAGGGTCCCCAATCAAATATAGTGATCAAATCCTTAGACTCTTGGAGGCAGTCCATCTGCCCACTGAGGTTTCAGTCTCCCACTGTAAAGGACACCAAAAAGAGCGCACTGAAGTGGCACGAGGGAGCCAAGCAGCCGATCAGGCAGCTAAGAGAGCAGCGTTACAGAACCATGACCTAATAGGGGTTGCCACCTTAGTTCCACAGAGTAACTTGCCAGAAACTCCTTCATATACTGAAGGTGAAACTCTTAAAACTAAGAGTGAGGGCTTTCAAGAAGATCATATGGGGTTGTTCCAAAAGGAGTGGCTCCTTTTTCTGCCTGGGAACCTCCAATGGAATTTGGTTAACTCCTTACATACCACCACTCATTTAGGAGAAAAGGCCGTCCAGAGATTACTAGAAAGGTCTTTCAGAGGAACAGACTTTCAGAGGAACAAACAACTATAAGACAAGTGGTCTCCTCTTGTCCCACTTGCCAATTAAACAGCCCCCAAGGAGCTCGAAGACCCCAGCTGGCCCAGTCCGTCCAATGACGTGGGACCTATTCAGGAGAGGACTGGCAGATGGACTTCACCCAGATGCCAGTTTCTCAAGGGTATAAATACCTATTAGTATTTATGATAGATACATTCACAGGATGGATTGAAGGCCCTCCCACCTGGACTGAAAAGTCTGAGGAGGTGGTAAAAAAAAACAAAACAAAAAAAAAACTGCTCCGTGAAATCATTCCAAGGTTTGGTCTGCCAAGGTCATTACAAAGTGACAATGGGACATCATTTACTTCTAAGGTCACCCAAGGGGTGTCTAAAGCATTGGGCATTACTTATTATCTCCATTGTGCCTGGAGGCCTCAGTCTTCAGGAAAAGTAGAAAGAGCCAACCAATTCTTAAAATCAGCGATAAAAAAGATAACCCAAGAGACCTCCCTGGGATGGAAGGAGGCTTTACCAATAGCTCTCCTCCGTACCCATATTGCCCCTAAGGAACAGGTTGGTTTTAGTCCTTATGAGATGCTATATGTGAGACCTTTTGTTTATGTCAATGACCTCTTCCTAGATCCAGAGGTTCAGACCCTCCAGTCTTATACCATGGCCATTGGGCAATTCCAACAGGATATATGCTTGTGGGGTATGAACCAAGACCCAAAAGACTCTAAGGAGTCACCACTATATGCTCCAGGGACTTGAGTCCTAATTAAAGTCTGGATAGATGGGTCCCCAAGGGCTCAACTCCAGCCCACATGGAAGGGCCCCTACCCTGTAATACTTTCCACTCCCACAGCAGTCAAAGTGCCATGGCATGACTCCTGGATTCACTACTCACGAGTCCAGCCATGGAAGAAAATTGAAGAGGACACTCAATACACCTGTGAGCCCCTGGGAGATCTCAGATACCTATTCAAAACTACAAATGAGTGCCCTTCTAATGAACAACCCCAAAATCTGGTGTCTGGGGATAAGATTTGTTTCTTTTTTTATTTTTTAATTTTTTTTTTGGGGGGGGGGGATAAGATTTCTCAAGACAGCTCTGAAGAGCCAACACAGCTTGGCAGGGATAATACTCCAAAACGGACAGGAGATAGACCTTTTTTTTTGGGGGGGGGAGGGGAGAGATAAATCTTCTAATCTCTGAACAAGGAGAGACTTGAGCCATCCTGGCGATGTGAATTTAGATTTGGTTAATGCTCCTACTAGTCCTTGTTTCACCACACTGATGCTGCTCATGATTGCTCCATGTACTGTCAATTGTGTACCCTGTTTCGTCTCTGCTCAGGTCAACAAGCTACAACACACAGTGCCAGTTCAACAAAGATACAAAACTACAGCCTGCCATGGAAAATATCACTTACCCTTAAGACAGACACCGTTATGAGGACTCTGAGGCCTGAGAGTAGCAAGAGGGGGAGGCCCAATACCCTTCACTGTCCCAGTTCAGCCGGAAGTAGCCAGAAAGACCTTGACGCCTCTATTCCCAGAATTGGCCCTCCCATCTCTTGAGGGGGGATTGTTAGATAGTTAAAATAGGGAAAAGGATTCCAAAATGGCGGTGGCTAAAAGACAAGGAAGGGAAAAGCCCGCGAAAATAGAACAGAGGAAGGTCAAAGGAAGGTCCGAGGACCGGAGTGAGTACTTCAGGTAGAACAGCACTCCTGCCTAAGCCCAATTTGCATAGGGCAGGCCCAGGGGGAAGAAAAAAACATATCAAAAGAGGAGTCAAAGGGTTTTTTTTCTCTCTCTATCCCACGCGTGCGTACGCTCTTTCTCTATCTCTCTCTCCCGCACGATGGGGCACTCTTCTCTCCGCGTCTTTGGATCCACGTGCCCTCACACCTCGAAGATGGATTTTCCTGCTGTTATCTACAATAAATAGAGCTGTGACACTGAACTGTAACACTGATTTATTTAAGAGCTATAACATGGTCTGTCCAAGACCTGAGAGCTGTGACCCGCCGAGGGGGCTTTAATGTCCGTCACTCCAAATCTTTGTTGTGACAAGACAAAGAACAGAGGAGCATACACTCGCCTGACAATAGCTTAAGTGATGGTTTTGCCCCTGGGCTATGTTAATTCTCTTTCTTCTGTCCCGTGTGTGTGTATGTGTGTGTATGCTCACTCAGTCGCGTCTGGCTCTTTTCGACCCCATGAACTGTAGCCTGCCAGTCTCCTCCATCCACAGGATTTTCCCAGCAAGAATACTGGAGTGGGTTGCCATTTCCTTCTCCAGTGGATCCTCCCAACCCAGGATCAAACCCCCATCTTCTGAGTCTCCTGAACTGGCAAGCAGATTTTTTTTTTTTTTTTAACCACTGAGCCACCTGGGAAGCCTTCCTCTGTCCTAGGATACACTGAAAGGATTTGAGCCATTTGGACATTCTGCAGAATATCTCATGGATCCACTACATCAGTGAACAAATGTGGAAAGTATGTTGGAAGCCAAGACCAGACACATTTGTTTCAAAGGATGGGAGATAAATCCTATGAAGAGTAAAAGCCCAGCTGAAAATGTGTCCACATAAAAAAACTGCATGCAGATGTTTATAACAGTTTTATTAATAATTTCCAAAACTTGGAAGCATCTAGCATGTCCTTTTACAGATGAGTAGATAAACATCCAGACATGGAATATTATTCAGCAATAAAGATAAATGAGATACAAGGCATGGAGGAAGCTTAAATGTATTTTACTAAGTGAAAGAAGCCAATCAGGAAGGTTACATAGTGTGTGAGTCCAACTTGATGGCATTCTGGGAAAGGCAAAACTATGGAGACAGTAAAAAGATCAGTAATTGCCAGGGCCTATGGGGCAGGGAGGAATAAATAGGCAGAACATAGAGGATTTTAATGCAGTGAAGCTATTCTGTTCCATACTATAAGGGTATATGTCCATATACATTGTCCAAACCCATAGAATGCATATCAGCAAGACGGGACCCAATGTAAACTATGGACTTTGGGTGATGGTATGGTGTTAAAGTAGATTCATGGATCATGGCAACTGTACCCCTCTGGTTGGGCATGCTGATAATGGGGTAATCTATACATGTGTGGGATAGGGGTCATGTGGGAAATTTCTGTAACTTTTGCTTAATTTTGCTGTGAACCTAAAACTTAACTAAAAAATAAAGTCTAGGGACTTCTCTGGTGGTCAAGTGGTTAAGAATATGCCTTCCAATGCAGGGGATGTGGGTTTGATCCCTCTCTGGGGAACTAAGATCCCTCATGTTGCTGAGTAACTAAACCCTTGAGCCGAAATTAGAGAGGCTGCAAGCTGCGTCTACTGAGACCGCATGCTCTAGCACCTGAGCTGCCCAACCAGAGAAGCCTGCTCACCACAAGAGAAACCTGTGTACCGCAATGAAGAGCCTGTGTACTGCAGTGAAGACCCAGTGGAACCAAAATAAATAAATAAAACAGTCTATTTGTGGGGGAAGTTCCCTGGTAGCCTAGTGATTAGGATTCCAGGTCTTTGCTACCTTGGCCCAGGTTCAATCCCTGGTTGGGAAACTGAGATCCCAGAAGGAATGAGGGGTGGGGAAAAAAAAAGTTCATTTTTTAAAAAACAAGGCCTACTGCATTGGGCTTCCCTGGTGGCTCAGACGATAAAGAACCTGCCTAAAATGCTGGAGACCTAGATTCAATCCCTGGGTCAGGAAGATCCCCTGGAGGAGGAAATGGCAACCCACTCCAGTATTCTTGTCTGGAGAATCCCATGGACAGAGGAGCCTGGCGGGCTACAGTCCATGGGGTCGCAAAGAGTCAGACAAAGCTGAGCAACTAACATTTTCCACTGCATCGGTGAAATTTTTAGGGATTCCAGAGCAATTGAGGACATTTTTTCCCCAAGTAAAGGACAAAGAAAAGGACAAACTGTACTCTCCACTAAGAAGGAAGCAAAATGCCCAGTAGTGTTAGGGGAAACCCTGACTGAAACCACCCTCCCTGACCAGGAAAGGTAGCAACCACTTGTATGAAGAGCACTTACTACAGAAGGTTCTCTTAAGGGATGTGGAACTAGTAAGCTACCACCAACTGGAAGAATTCAGGAAAGGCCAAAAGGAGAAAGGAGATGCTAGTCCTTATGTCCATATGGCCTATCAACCTCCCAGAATCCTTTTTGCTGGAATCCATCTTGGGTGAACAAATACGTGTGCTACCAGGAAGGACCCTGTGTCAGAGCGATTGGTCGAGACAACAGGAAGTTAATCCCATCATCATAAAAGACTTTGAGCCACATGGCGGAGCAATCCTCCAGGTTCCCTTAACTTCCTGTTCTCTGCCCAGGTGTCCCTTCCCAATAAAGTCTCCTGCTTTGTCAGCGCATGTGTCTCCTCGGACAACTCACTTCCGAGTACTAGACAAGAGCTCCCTCTTGGGCCCTGGAAGGGGGCTCCCTTGCTGCAACAGTAGGACTCTGCAGTTTCTGTAAACTGCAGAGTCTGTACTTGGGAACACTATTCTGACCCATCTACTGATGACATAGGAGGATGGCAAGTTTTGATGGGGTTTAGTAGAGGGAAATAGCTCTGCAGTAGATCCAAGCTGAAGGGCAAGAAGCAGTGGTGGAGAAGGCGAGGGTGGGATGTTTAGCGAGAACAGCATCGAAATATGTATATTATCAAGGATGAAACAGATCACCAGCCCAGGTTGGATGCATGAGACAAGTACTCGGGGCTGGTGCACTGGGAAGACCCAGAGGAATCGGGTGGAGAAGGAGGTGGGAGGGGGGATCAGGATGGGGAATACATGTAAATCCATGGCTGATTCATGTCAATGTATGGCAAAATCCACTACAATATTGTAAAGTAATTAGCCTTCAACTAAGAAAATAAATGGAAAAAAAAAAAAAGAAGCAGTGGTGAACTCGTGGGCAGCAGTGAATGGCCTAGCTAGTTGGTCATGGGGTCTGGGGTATTAGATATTGGGGTCATGGGGTCTGGGATATTGGAAGATTAGGGACAACGAGGTCAGGGAAGAAGCATGTGGGAAAGCCTGTGATGGTGAGCAAGGGGTGCAAATGTCTGTATCTCATGTCATCCCGGTCCAGAGTGCATCCACCGTGGAAGAGGCGTCAGACACTCTAGGGGTCAGAGTGACTCAGCTGGGTGACATGAGGAGCCTCCATCATCAGCCCTTGCAGGGCTGATGCAGTTGTGCGTGCACAACATAGCCATGCTGGCCAAGATGGAGCGTGCACAGGGGTTCCACCTGTGGCCTCATCTCTCGTTCTCCACTACCATGGCTGAATATCCAACCTGCCAGCATGTTGGTCCTTTATTGGACCAGAACCTGGTGGTCCGGAGTCGACGATGAGAGAGTGAAAGAAGGAAAGAGGCTAATATTCCCTGGGTTACACAGCCGGCTTTCGCGCTCCAGGGAATCAGCCAGAAATAGAGAGAGAGAGAGAGAGAGAAAGAAAGACAGACAGACACGGGAACCCAAGCACTGATGGAGCAAAGGTGCTTTATTGAAATCTGTAAGAGTATATATACCAGTAGCTTCTTTAGATAAAGATCAAGAGACCAGACTTTACAAGTTTATCAAGGAAGCAAGGAGCAATAGAGGCCATGAGGCCAAGAGGCGATCCATAACAAAAGAGGGTCGTAAATAATTCCTTTCACCAAATGGAAAAACTAATGAAGGAAACCCTATGCAAGCATTCCATCTCTTTGATCTCCGTCCTGGGAGAGGCTTGCCTGCTCCTCTCACCCCTGACAGGGACTGATAAGGAACAGAGGGCTCAAGAGAGACAGGAAACAGCACACAGGAATCTTTCTGTTAAATGCTTCCTGACTCCGGCAGAGACTGTCACGTGCTGGAGCCAGCCTGTACTAGCATGGAAGAGTCAACTGTTCACTTCTCAGGACTTTGCTGTGTCAGTTGACATCATGTTGGTTGCTTGAAACTGGCTATGGTGGAAGTGTTTACAACATAGAGATCTTCAGAAGCTATACAATTCAGAGTTCCCACTTGCTCAGAGATCAGGTTGTTAGTTCTCAGCCTACTACTGAATAGAGGACAGAACTGAGACCCTGATATGGAGGTACACCAATGTGCTCCTTGTTGGCAAGTTGATTACATTGGATGTTTTCCACCTGAAAAAGTGTTAGTCACTCAGTCGTGTCCGACTCTTCGTGATCCCATGGACTGCAGCCTGCCAGGCTCCTCTGTCCATGGAATTCTCCAGGCAAGAATACTGGAGGGTAAGTAATTTATCTTGACTGCAACTGACACATACTGGACACTTTCCTCCCCATGGGGCTGCATCCAGCAACGTTATCTGATGACTTACGGGTTCAAGCCACTGCCACAAGACCCTACAGCATCTAGCACAGGACTAAGGAATATAGATTAGAGCAAAGGAGCACTGGGCACATGACCATGGAATCCACTGTCCTTACCACAGAGAGTACCACCTAGAAGCCAGTAGCCTGAAGGAGTGATGGAACAGACTTTCAAAAGTACATCCAAGTTGCTACTTGCAAGCAATACCTTACAAGAATGGGGTGCCATCTGCCAAGATGCAGTATAAACTCTAAATTAATGACCTTTATAAGGTGCTATGTTCCCAAAAGGTAGAATTACAAGAGCCGAAGAATCAGGGGTAGAAGTGAGAGGCCCTGCTTATCACCAGTGACTGAACTTGGGGAATTTATGCATCCAAATCCTGCAGCTATGAGGAATGTGGGTTTAGATTCTGGTTTCCAGAGGCAGAACTGCCAGCAGGAGACTAAGCTAGAGTCTCATTAAGCTGTAAAGCTATGGTGCATTCCTGATCACTTTGGGATCCTTATGCCCACAGATAAGCAAGAAAAGAGTCACCATCCTGGCAGAGGTAACTACCTCCATATATCACAGAGAGACAGGACTTTTGTTATAAATAAGGGTAGGGAAAAGGTGTTTGGCACCTAGGTAATCCACTGAGGGCATCTTTTATAATCCCTTGCCCAATTTTCTGGATAGGCTTTATTGAGGTAAAACTTATGTACATATTGGGGCTTCCCAGCTGGTGCTAGTGGTAAAAAACCTGTCTGCCAATGCAGGAGACATAAGAGACACAGGTTTGATCCTTGGATTGGGAAGATCCCTTTGAGAGGGCATAGCAACTGACTCCAGTATTCTTGCCTGGATACTCCCCTGGACAGAGGAGCCTAATGGGTTAGCTTTGATTTGTCTAGGGAAGATCTAAAGCTCAATTGAAGCCCAGTTTGTTCCTTTTCACTGCTAAGTAGTATCCCACTGTATAGATAGTCACAATTAGCTTCTCCATTCACCAGGGTCTGGATATTTGGATTGTTTTCAGTTTTTACCTCTTATGAACATTATGTATGAGTCTTTGTTGTTGCATGAGTCTTTGTTCAGTCATTAAGTCATGTCTGACTTTTTTCAGCCTCATGGACTGCAGCACATCAAGCTTCCTTGTCCTTCACCATCTTCCAAAGTTTGCTCAAACTCATGTCCATTGAGTTGGTGGTACCATCCAACCATTTAATCCTCTGTTGACCTCCCTTCTACTCCTGCCCTCAGTGTTTCCCAGCATCAGGGTATTTTCCAGTGAATCAGTTCTTCCCATCAAGTGGCCAAAGTATTGGAGCTTCAGCTTCAGCATCAGTCCTTCCAATGAACATTCAGGGTTGATTTCCTTTAGGATTGCCTGGTTTGATCTCCTTGCTGTCCAAGGGACTCTCAAGAGTCTTCTCACACACCACAATTCAAAAGCATCAATTCTTTGGCACTCAGTTTTCTTTATGGTCCAACTCTCACATCCATATATGACTACAGGAAAAACCATAGTTTGACTATGCAGACTTTTGTCAGCAAAGTGATGTCTCTGCTTTTTAATATGCTATCTAGATTTGTCAAAGTTTTTTTTTCCAAGGAGCAAGTGTCTTTTAATTCCATACAAGTCTTTCTATGAACTTCTTTCTCTCTTGGGAAAATGTCCAGGAGTGGATTTGCTGGGTCATGTAGTAAATCTGTGCTTAACTTTACAAGAACCTCCTGGTTTCTGAAGTGCTGGGACCATTTTGCACTCCCAATAGCAGTGCAAAAGGGTTTCAGTTGCTCCATATTCCTGTCAATGCTTGTTATTCTCAATATTTTCAATTTTAATCATTCCGGTGGGTGCAGTGGCATCTCATTGTTTTAATTTGCATTTCCCCAATGACTAATGATGTTATTTACTCTTCACCAAATATATATGATTCATATAGATGATTTTTGGTGAAGGTCTTATTTGCCACTCATATATGGCTTCTTCATATATGCCACTTATATATGCCACTTCATATGGTGGCTCAAATAGTAAAGAACCCATCTGCAATGTGGGAGACCTGGGTTCGATCCCTGGGTTGGGAAGATCCCCTGGAGAAGGGAATGGCAACCCACTCCAGTATTCTTGCCTGGAGAATTCCATGGACAGAGAAGCCTGCCAGGCTACAGTCCATAGGGGGCGTTGCAAAGAATTGGACATGACTGAGTGACTTTCACTTTTCATATGTTCTTTGGTGAGTGTCTATTGGAATATTTTGCCAACTTTCCTTAGGTTGTTATCTTCCTATCAATGAGTTGTAAGAGTTCTTTACTATTAGGTATACAAGCCCTTTGATGAATATATGTCTCACAAATATTTTCTCTCAGTCTGTCTTGACATCTCATTTTATTTTTGGTATCATTTGAAGAGAAAACATTTATAACTTTAACCTGTTAGGTGGTTAGAATAGGGAAAAGGAGTCCAGAATGGTGGTGGCTAAAAGACCTGGAAGGGAAAGACCGAGAAAATAGAACAAAGGAAGGTCCAAGGTCCAGAGTGAGAACCTCAGGTAAAACAAACAATACTCCTGGCTGGACCAATTTACATAGACAGGCCCAGGGACAGAGAAACATATAAGAAGAGGAGCCAAAGCTCTCTTCGCCCTCTCTCTCTCCCGTGTGATGGTGTGCTCTTCTCTTCGCATCTTTGGGTCAACGTGCCCTCACGCCTCGAATGATGGATTTTCCTGCTATTATCTAAATAACATAGAGCTGTGACACTGAGCTGTATCAGTGATTTATTTAAGAGCTATAACTCGGTCTGTTTGAGACCTGAGAGCTATAACACGGTCTGTCCTCCGAGAGCTATGACCCGCCAAGGGGACTTTAATGTCCGTCACTCCAAATCTTTGTTGTGACGAGACAAAGAACTAAGGAGCATACACTCGCCTGACAAACCCAATCCAATTTATTCATTTTTTTCTTTTAGAGTTTATGGCATTTTGTGTAGTCAAGAAATCTGTTCCTATCTCAAAGTCCCTTAGATTTTCTCCTATGTTTGTTCCATTCTTACACTTAGGTTAATGATTCTTTTACAGTTTGTTTATATATGTGTGTGTGATTTTCCCTGGTGGCTCAGATGGTAAAGAATCTGCCTGCAATGTGGGAGACGGGTTGGATCCCTGGGTCAGGAAGATTCTCTGGAGGAGGAAATGATCACCCACTTTAGTACTCTTGTCTGGAGAATTCCATAGACAGAGGAGCCTGGCGGGCTACAGTCCATGAGGTTACAAAAGAGTCAGACATGACCTAGTGACTAAACAACAATGATTTATCTATACAAATGGAAGTGTTTCCTCGTCTTCTATTTTCTGGAAGATTTTGTGTAGAATTGGCATTGTTTTTTCCTTAGATGTGAGGTAGAATTTACTAGTAAAGCCATTTATGGCCAGAGTTATTTTATGGGACAGCTTAAAAAAAAAAAGTCTGTACTTTATTCAGAGTCCTTTGGTTTTAAGGTAACATCCATTTTCTGTTCCAGAATCTTACCGTCGCTATCATGTTACATTTTGTCATCCCTTCTTAGGCTCTTCTTGGCTGTAACAGTTTCTCAGACTTTCCTTATTTTGATGACCTTGACAGTTTTGAGAAGTACTGATCAGATATTTTGTAGAACATTCCTCACATGCGATTTATCTGGTGTTTTTCTCATGATGAGACTGGGGTTGTGGGCTTGGGGTAGGAAGACCACAAATCGATCAATTAGGCAATAGTCATCAATCATTTATGCTCCCCCAGTGAAAAGACTCAGAATGGGGGGAGAAACAATGGTCAAACCATATGCTGCTTACAGAAGACCCACCTGGAACAAAATGACCCCAAGAGGTTAAAAATTAATGGGATGGCAAATGCAAAGTAAAAAAAAAAGGGGGGGGGATATTAATATCAAAGTAGAGGGTATTCCCTGGTAGGAGGCATGGGTTCCATCCCTGATCGGGTAACTAAGATCCCACATGCCTCAGGACCCACATCCGATTTCCCACCACCCCACCCCGTCCCCCACAAAAGAATTAAAGCAGAAATCTTTATTTGATGGCAAAGATACTGTCCATTTAGAGGTATTCAAACTCCACCTCCCCACCCCTCTGAGGCCAGAACTTTTGTGGAAGTGAAAGGGCTAAGGTAGGACTGCCTGTCCCCCAAGTCATGCAAGTGGCAGGACAGAGTTGAGGGGGCACTCCAAGGGGATCGTGGGTGCCCTCTCTTCATGCTCGCCTTGGCTGGCTTCCTATCGACCACAAAGTTCTAACCCTTCTAACTCTGGCTGAATCCCTGAACTTCCTGTCTGTGAACAAATGACTAGTCGCTTTGGTCCTCCATTTCTCTACCTGAAAAATAACACCTACCTTTCCCTACCTTGGTTATACAGGTAAATAAAAGGCCAGATGAAAGTGCTTTGAAAGTTTAAGACATAAAGCTATACTACATAAAACTTTTCCTTTATTTAAGTTCTTTAAAATAATATCATGTGTCCTTAGTCACTCAGTTGTACCCAACTCTTTGTGACCCCACGGACTATAGCCCTCTAGGCTCTCCTGGCCATGGGGATTCTCCAGGCAAGAATACTGGAGTGGGTGGCCATGCCTTCCTCTCGGGGATCTTCCCAACCCAGGAATCGAACCCAGGTCTCCCACACTGCAGGCGAATTCTTTACCATCTGAGCCACCAGGGAAGCCGAGTTAAGGGTAAAAAAATTATTACCAAATCTCAAATAATTTTTTAATTAAAGTATAGTTGATATACAATGTTGTGTTAATTTCCAGTGTATTATTCAGTTCTACATACATATGTATGTATTATTCAGTTATATAGTTATTCAGTTATACATATGCATATTTCTATTTTTTTTCACATTGTTTTTCCCTTAGAGGTTATTACAAAATGTTGAGTGTACTTCCCTGTGCTGTATAGTAGGTCTTTGTTGGTTATCTATTTTATGTATAGTAGTTTGTTAATCCCAGACTCCTACTTTATCCCTCCCCCTTTGGTTAACTCTAAGTTTGTTTTCTATGTCTGTGGGTCTATTTCTGTGACACAAAACTACTTAAAAAAAATTTTTTTTTTTTAGGGACATCCCTGGCAGTCCAAAGGCTAAGACTCTCCACTATCAATGAAGGGGGCCCAGGTTCAATTCCTGGTCAGGGAACTAGATCCTACGATACTGCAATGAAGATTGAAGATCCTGTGTGCTGCAACTATGACCCTGCACAGTCAAATAAATAAATAAATATTCTAAAAAAACCTTTCTCTTTCTTTCTTTTTTTTTTTTTTTAGCTAATAGAGCCCTCCTATAAATACAATCAATGTTATTTATCTGAGGCAAATACTCCTATCTCTATATGTAAGTAAGTACAGAGCTATGGGAAAGTTAACTGTCTTGCCTGAGGTCTTGCACAGCTAATTGCTTTTTTGTTGTTGTTGTTGTTTTAAAAAAAGATCTCCCTACTTCTTATCCTATGTTTTATCCACATAAAAATTGTCTTCTCCTGCTGTTAAATTTTTTTAGGTGTGATAATTGTCTTGGGCTTTTTAAAAAAATCTTTACGAGATACATAATGAAATACTTACAGATGATGAAATTGTATGATGCTTGAGAGTTGCTTCAAAATTCTACCGAGGAGAAACGTGTGGTTTGTTGATGAAACAAAAACTGACCATAAGGTAAAAACTGTTGAAACTGGACGATGGGTACATGGAGGTACATTGTGTATTTTTCCTCTACTATTGTATAGATTTTCTATTTTTCATAATAAATAATAAAATTAAAACTATCCTTTCTCTCTTCTGCTACACACTAATCGCTGGCATCTCTTACCACCAGCAACGGGGATCACATTTTCTGACATCTAATCTAGGTCTATAATCCAAGCACTGGGGTCACTGAAGCACAAGGGGAAGAAGAACAAGAACAGAAAGCAATGTTGAGAATAGCCAAGTGGCAACAAGGGCACCTGATAAGTGACACCCATCATCTCTTAAGTCCTTGGAGAATTAAGCAATCGTGGGTACATGATGGTTTGTGACACTATTTTCTCTAGGCAGGGTCTAAAATGCTGGGCCTTCCCCAGGGGTGGTTGAGCACAGGCTGGGACTTAGCCTGTGCTTTGGGAATGTTTCTGCTCTCCCTGTGATCATCCCAATGGTCCCATGTTGCAAAACCCAGTGGACTCTGTTCACAGCTTCTTGGAAGCACTAAACATTGTTGCCCATTTCCTCCTTTTGGAAACATGCTCTTGCCCAGGCTCCCAGGCCCCTGTCCTCTCCTGGTTCTCCTCCTTCAACCCCAGCTTTGTCTTCTCATTCTCCTCTGCTCGCTGTCTGCCCAGCTCCTCACTGTGGACCTTCCCCTGGCCCTCCTCCTCACTGTCACAGTGTCCCTGAGGCGGCTCAGTTGCTCCTCCATTTCACTCACCCACCAGGGGCCCACAGCACCAAGATCTATGTCTCTAAACGGAGCTCCCTCTCCAACTGCTGACCAGACCGTCTTGCCTGGGTGTCACATTATTGCAGAAACCAGTATTCGAGAAATCAGGCGCCACACTCGGAGAGTTGGAGAACTCAGGTTTATTACGCCAGCGGGCCCAGAGGAGTTAACACTCCAAGCTCTGAGCCCCGAACAAAGAGGCTACAGAATTTTTACAGACAGACTATAGTGGGCAACACTAGCTGCTAATAGGGTGGTTTAAACTAAGGGGTTTCGCCCGTGCGGGAACAGCAGTCAAGATGGGGAGGGGTATCCTGACCTTTACACGGACAGGAATGATTAAGCAGGTTCGCAGGGGCTAGGCAATTGCAAAGAGCAGGACAGGGATAAGTGAGATAAGCTCCAGTTCCTAATATTTTGAGTCCTCACTTTCTGAGACCACATGACTTACGTGATCCAAAATTTGCAAGGAGGAAGCTGAGTTACAGAGGCAGAAGGAGCAGGAGGTTATGTAAAATTTTAACTTTTCCTCTTCAACACAAGTTTCTCATACTCAGAATATCCAAACCTATACTCATCATATACCCTTGGGTCTGCTGAATATCCAGTTCCAGAGGGGGCCGCCTCCCCTTCTAAGATCTCAGGTGTCCTCTCCTCATCCACCCACGTGGCACTGTGTACCTTCTTTCACCACCTTCCTGCTCTCCATAAGATGGGTCTCATCACCCAAGCCTGCAGGGAAAACAACTACTAGAACAAACGCCAAGGCTGACCCCTCCCTGGATGAACAAAGCAAATGAACACCCTACGTGTTTCTCCAGAAGTCTTCTGACAGAGAAAAAGGAGAGACAGGGAGAAACAAGTCCTCACTAGCAGATAGTCTAGGGACATTTTTTTTTCACATAGGTGATCAAACTGAGACCCATTGGTCATCAGGGTTTCTGGCACCCCTTTGCTGCTGGAGGTGGTCTCCAGGATCAGCCCAAGACTTGGGAAGAGTTGCACAGCTGCTGATGGCACTCATCCCAGGCATTCATTCTGTAATGCTAAAAGCCTTTCAGGAAGACTCATGTTGGTGCCTTACTCAGTGTTCTGGTTAATGAGCTATCAGTGGACCTTGTCTTACCTGCCACCAAACAGTCAGGAGGTTGTTACTGAATTTTGACAAGATTTGGGGGAGCTCTAATAAAAGAAGAGCTCCAAAACCCACACTGGAAATTCCGTGACCCTGGATCTGGCCAAGCTTCTGGCACCCCCAAGTCCCAGCCCCTGAGAAACCCAGGCCTCTTCTTCCCAAAACTCGGAAGTCCAGCAAACCATGTCTTCTGAATAAGTCACAGCTTTGTGACCTCAGAGCCTTCCCCAGGGCCCAGAACTACATTCTGAGGACTTCACCAGCATCGCAGAAACAGACTCCAGCTCATCCCAGCTCTGGGGACCTCTCCTCTCGCTAGGACTGTCTTAAACAGGGTGGGTTATGTCTGACCACTGGCAATGGAAATAACTGTCTTGTCTGATTGCAGGACCAGATCCAATCATTCCCAGGAGTTCGAGGTCCACAGGTCCTTTGCTTGGCTCTGCTGTGCCCAGTAAGGTCTTTTTCTTTCCTTTCTTTCTTTTCCTTTTTTCCTTTCTTTTTTAATGTTTATTTATTTGGTTGCACTGGATCTTAGTTGCTACACTTGGGATATTTAGTTGCAGTATGTAAACTCCATAATTGCAGCATGTGGGAACTAATTCCCTGATCAGGGGTCGAATCTGGGCCCCCTGCACTAGGAGCACAGAGTCTTAGCCACTGCACCACCCGGGAAGTCCCCCAGTAGGCTCTTGAAGAAAGGCCAGCTCTGCATTCACCTTGGGACTCCAGAGCTTGTTAAGACTGTGTTGCTAAGCTTTCTCTGAAGTTGCTCAATGCCCAAGAACCCAAAGGCCCTGTCAGTTTGCTCCTTCAGCCTAAAAGCCCAGACCAGATCATCCCCAACCTTCAGAATCCACTTATGGACTCACAGATCAGAACCTAGGAAAGCTTGGAACCCACGTGACCAACAGTGATGAGTGCACATTGTGAAAGCCCTGAGAACATGGCGGAGAGTTTCCTTCCCATTGGGGAAGGGCAAGGAGCCCAGTGACTATGCCACAGCTGTACCTCTTAGACTGGGGGTCAGTGCCTCTGAGGGCACACAAGGCCATGGGATAAACATGATCCATGCCCAGGGTTCCCACTCACTTTCCTCTGCCATCATGAAACTTGAGTGGAAGAATTCAGACTCAATTCCCAACATGTTGGGACTTCCCTGGCGGTCCAGTGGTTAAGAATCTGCCTACTAATGCAGGAGACACTGGTTCAACTCCTGACCCAGGAACTAAGGTTCCGCAAGCTTCAGGGCAACTAAGCCCGTGTGCCACCACTACCGAAGCTGGTGAGCTCTAGAGTCTGCGCCCCACAACAGGAAGCCACTGCAATGAGAAGCCTGAGCTCCACACCTAGAGAGTGACCCCTGCTCCCTGCAACTAGAGAAAGCCCACATGTAGCAACGAAGACCCAGCATAGCCAAAATAATGAAGTAATTAAAAAAAATTCCCAACACCTCTCCAGAATTGCCTGGGGAGAAAATAACTGCCTTCTGTATTCATTTATTCTTAAGAATCTACAAGCCAAGCACAGGAATAAGTATGTATTGCAAATAGAGGCTGATGTCCTGAAATAAGCTTGAATGTAAGTTCCCTAGGCTTCCCTGCTACTAAAGGCTGATGGAAGGACAGCATGACCAAGTTTAAGATTTGTAGAGCCCTCTGTGGAGACCCTGGAAGACAGGGGGCTCTGTGAGGACCAAGAGCCACCATTCCTGAGTCTCAATTCTTAAGAAGTATTCCCCTCCAGATATTTAAACACTGAATGCAAAGTAGATGTTATCCCCAACTTGAGGCTTGGAAAGGGTAAACAAGTAGACCAGGGTCACATAGAAAAGTGATACAGTTGGCTTTAGAACCTGCTCCTGTCTGATCCTAGAGCTCATGTGTCTTTCCGCCCAGCCTCAAACGCTCAAAAAAGTCCTCTTAGTGCCAACCCTGGCACTCAGAAATCTTGGGCAAAAAAGGGCTTCTCTCCGGGGTGTGGGTGGGATGGGGGATGGCAAGTGACTGGTCACTGAATACAGGGTTTCCTTTCAAGCTGATGAAAATCTTTCAGAACTTGACAGGGTGATTGCTGCACAACACTATAAAGAGTGCATTTTAATTATAAATGCACAAAACTAAATGCATTTAAAAGTGTGCACTGAATTGTGTGAAGTGGTTAATTTCATGTTGCCTGAATTTTGCCTCAGTTCAAAAGAGAAATAAAGAAGGGGCTACTTGGCAGTTCAGTGGTTAAGACCGTGCTCCCAATGCAGGGGGTACAGGTTCAATCCCAGGTTGGGGAATGATGATCCTGCACGCACAGGTGTAGCCCAAAAAAGAAATAAAATAAAAGGGCTTTTCCTTTAACAGATTGAGCACTGTGGCTCCCCTCCCTCCCCAATTTGTCAAGTCACTGATAATTCCACAGGTCACAAAAAATGAACAGAGCATTTGAGCAAATGAGCTCTGCTCATTTTTTGTCAGCCTTCTTTCTCTCCATTCTTCAGTGTGGACAGTTTCTATTGCTATGTCTTTATAGATTTAGATTTGTAGTTTTCATCTCATGGAGTTTATTCACTGATTCAGTATTTACAGAGATAATGAAATTAGCAGACAAGGATATTTTAAAAAGAAAAAAAAAATTCTGTTTCACAGGTTCAAGAAGCTAGAGGGAAACAAGAGCAAGATGAGGAGAGAAATGAAAGATAGTTCTTAAAAAGACCCAAAATAAACTCCGCAAGATGAAAACTACAATATCTAAATCAAAAACTACACTGGGTGGGATAAATGGCCAATTAGAGACTGCAGAAGAAGAGATCAGTGAAGTTGAAGACGTAACAATAGAAACTGTTCACATGGAAGAATGGAGAGAAAAAAGTCTGACAAAAAATGAGCAGAGCATTTTTTGTGACCTGTGGAAATATCCAGCACCCTCACATAAGTGTTAGTCAAGTTGCAGTAGGAGAGGAGGGAGGGGGAAGACAGGAAAAGTTGCTGAAGAAATACTCGGGCCACTTTGCTGATGAAAACCAGTCCATCATTTTCCAGGTGCCTTAAAATATTGCCCACATTCCTTACATTGACCTACAAGATTCTTCCCACCTCCTCCTGTTACTGCTTCAATTTCAGCTGCACCACTTTCTTCTCCATCCATCTCACTCCAGCCTCACTGGACTTCTCAGCTCTGCAAACCTCTTCCCAGTCTGGGTTTTCTTACATGCCGTTCCCTCTAGCTGGAAGGCTTTCCCCCATTGCTGGTTGATTCCCACTCCTCTTTTGATCTCAGATAATTATCATTTCCTCAGAGAAGCCCTCCCTGACTTGCCAACCAGGCATGGTCCTCGCTTAGCAGCCACGCTTCTGGGAAGTATTTGGGACAGTTGAGATAAAGAAATTATGACTCTACTATCTTCTTCCTTAGAGTACTGCTCATCACCACAGCCCCAGGGCTTAGCCTCGTGCCCAAGATTGCTCTTAAACCACCTCTGTAATGACAAGCAATTTCCTGGTTTTATTTCTGCCTCCCCGGCATAGAACAGCTGTCTCAACTTGGTCGTTGGTTGACTCTCTAACATCTACTGTCAAATACCCATCTTTGCCATGAGCAAAATGGCCCAGGAGTGCCCTTGGAGAGGGCCAGAAATATCCATTTGTGTTAATTTGGGTTCTCCGGAGAAACAGAACATATATAAATATACAGGGAGAGAGAGAAACAGAAAGAGAGATTATTTTAAGGAATTATCTCTCATGATAACGGAAACTGGCAACTCCAAAATCTGCCCAGTGGGAAGTCTGCAGATCCAGAGAAGAGCCAAAGTTACAGGTCAGGTCTAAAGGCCATCTATTGGGGAGAATCCCCTCTTGCTTGAGGGAAGTCAGTTTTTCGTCTATTAAGATTTTCAGCTGATTGTATGAGGGCCAACCACATAATGGAGAGTAAGCAATCTGCATTTCTCAAAGTTCACTAATATATTTATTAATATTTATTGTTTATTTTGGCTGCCCTGGATCTTGTTGCTACAGGGACTGCTCTCTAGTTATAGTACTTGGGCTTCTAATTGCAGTGGGTTCTATTGCTGCAGAGTATGGGCTCTAGGACACGTGGGCTTCAGTAGTTGTCATTCTCGAGTTTAGTTGCCCCGAGGCATGTGGAATCTTCCCAGTTGTTCAGTCATTAAGTCGTGTCTGATTCTTGGCAACCCCATGGACTGCAGCACACCAGGCTTCTCTGTCCTTCACTATCTCCTGGAGTTTGCTCAAGCTCATGTCCATTGAATCAGTGAGGCTATCCAACCATCTCATCCTCTGCCACCCTCTTTTCCTCCTGCCTTCAGTCCCATGAGTCAGCACTTCACACCAGGTGGCCAAAGTATTGGAGCTTCAGCTTTAGCATCAGTACTTCCAATGAGTATTGATTTCCTTTAGGATTGACTGGTTGGCTCTCCTTGCAGTCGAAGGGACTCTCAAGAGTCTTCTCCAACAGCACAATTTGAAAGCACCACAATTCTGGGATGCTTCCCAGACCACGGGTCAAACCCATGTCCCCTGCATTGGCAGGCAGGTTCTTAACCACTGGACCACAACGGAAGTCCAAAGTCCACCAATTTAAATGTCAATCTCTGGACTGTCCTAGTGGTCCAGTGGCTAAGACTCTGAGCTCCCAAATCAGGGGACCTGGGTTCAATCCCTTGTCAGGAAACTAAATCCTATATGCTGCAACTAAGAGTTCACATGCCACAACTAAGATTTGGCACAGACAAATAAATAAATAAATACTCTTTCAAAATGAATAAATAAATATCAATCGCATCCAAAAAATATCCTCACAAAAACATCCAGAATAGTGTTCGACCAAATTTTCAGGCACTGTAGCACTACCAATTTGACACATAAAATTAACTGTCACACCATCTGAGAATCCCTCAGATAAACTCTCTCTGTGAAGTCCTCTCCCATCCCTATAAGTAGAAGTGAGGGGTTGATCTTATCACTTCTGTGCTTTCTACCAAGGGCAGATATACATGATGAGTAAATGTTTCCCCTTCCTCCTTTACTTCTTCTTTCTCTGTTGGTCTGTCTTTCCCCCTTCTAAGAAGAATGTCCCAGCCCCCAATGAACAGCCAACTTTGGCTTTCTGTGTAGGAATGGTTTTCTTTCTCTTCCATGTTGCTGGTCTTCATCCTTGGCTGAGGTTTCACATCTATCAAAGAAGGCAAGTTTGGCTATTATACATAGTAGTCAGTAGGCATTTCCTCTTTGCCCACAAAGCATCTCTCCTGATTGGTCCATCTATGTACCTGGGTGGGACTTACTGATTTCATGTGATGCTTTAGGATGAGTGAATGGGCGAGGAGTTAGCCTTTGGGTTGTGTGAAACCTTAAATGGCAGAAGGGAGAGGCCTCTCCTCTGGGGCACCAACACTCCCTTTAGCTACAGTTAGTTCAGTTTCTTTGGAGAATATACTTTTTGGCTAGGTCTAAATGGCTGGCTCTCCACTGGCACAGGAATGAGGAAGGAAGAACAGGGTATGGGTGTGGTGGCAGCTGATGGATACGGTTGCTCAACAGATGAACTTGCATTATTCCCTGACAGCCTTCCCATCTTGCTTCCACTCTCTGCCGGAGGTATCCTACTTCCTGGCATTCTGTTCAGTGGGTTGGCTGTATCTGCCAGTGCTTATGCTTGGCTGTGGTTTCTTCCACTCCATCCATCAAGGCATTTCTATCCAGTTTATATCTTCCAGAAAATGCACTGAAATCCACCATCCACTGATGGCCCATGCTGTTCTCCTCAATGTTATGAGTTTAGTTCTGTTTCTTTTTTTAATTTAATTTTTATTATTGGAGTATACTTCCTTTACAATGTTATGTTAGTTTCAGCTATACAACAAAGTGAATCAGCTAGATGTAGACATTTATCCCCTCCCTCTAGAGCCTCCCTCCCACCCATCCCCCATCTCTAGGTCATCACAGAGCACTGAACTGAGCTCCCTGTGCTGTTCCTTTTTCTAATTTTGGTGGAGCATCAAGAGAGGAAGAAGACAAGTACATGTGTTTGGTTTGCTATACTGCAAGGGAAGTCCAGAGTAACCTTATAAAAACCTAAATTTCTTCTTTTTACAAGGTTTTGATACACACTGAAGTTCAAATGTCCCAAGAAAAGACATTTGGGAAAAGAGCAAGGACCACTTGCTCTTATGAAGTGTACGCCCTTGTATAAATGAAAGCTGTGAATGTATTTTTTTCTCTCTCTCTTTTTTTTTTTGGCCAAGTCACATGGTTTACGGGATGTTAGTCCCCTGACCAGGAATCAAGCCTGGGCCCCGACAGTGAAAGTGCCAAATCCTAACCACTGGACCACTGGGGAATTCCCTGTGAGTGCATTTTCCGATCAACAGAGCAATAGATGTCTGTCTAGATGTCATGCGTTATATGAGTATGTCATACATACACTTTGCATGGAACCCTCTGAAGGAGATGTTCAGAGTCTCCTTCCCTGGCTGTCCAGTGGTTAAGACTCCCTGCTTCCACTGTAGGGGGCACAAGTTTGATCCCTGGTCGGGAAGCTAAGATGCCACATGGCATGTGATGAAGCCCAGGAAAAAAAAACCTCCATCTTATAGATGAGGTCATTGGGGTATAGTAAGGAAACTAATATGCAGAAATATTGGCTATTTTCATTTATTCAGTAAATATGCATCAAGGGCCTTCTATGTGTGTGCTGTTTTAGGTGCAGGGATACAGGAGAAACAGGAGAATATCCTAGAGCTAAGTATAGATGGATAATAAGCAGATCAACAAATAAATATATACCTGGTCAGGTGGTAACTGTGCTATGGGAAAGAATGAAGCTGGAAAGGAAGGGAAAGCTGGGAGTTGAAGTGGGGTACTTTTTTTTTGGCTACATTATGAAGCATGCAGAACCCTAGTTCCTTGACCAGGCATTGAGTTTGTGATTTCTGCAGTGGAAGCATGGAGTCTTAACCACGGGACTGCCAGGGAAGTCTCAGGGGGTACTCCTGTATTCTGGGTGGGAAAACTTTCTGGAGAAGGTGACATTTGAGACCTGAAGGAGGATAGTCTGATCTTGGACAAAGGATAACTGAAAGATGAGTCTTCTTTTGAGAAGGGAATCAGCTCTAATTGTTGGGGTCCTTTAATGGACTGGAACCTGGTAGTTCGGAGTCAACGATAAGAAAGTAAAAGAGAGAAAGAGGCTGATATTCCCTGCTTTACGCAGAGGACCAATAAAGCCCTTGACACAGGACTTGTATCGCTCATGAAGGCACAGGCGCCCCCTAGAGGGGGTGAAGGCACAAAGTGCCTTCTCGAGAGGGTCTTAGAAGCCGGGGCAGGAAAGTGAGCACGACGGGTCTCCACGCTCCAGGGAATCAGCCAGAAAAAGAGAGAGAGAGAGAAACAAAAAAGACACGGGGACCTAAGCTCTGATGGAGCAAAGGAGCTTTATGATTTTTCTATGAGTATATATAGGCTGTGGTACAAGAAACTTCTTTTGGCAATGATAGAGATCAGAAAACCAAACGTACAGCAACCGTTACCAAGGGAACAAGGGGTAATAATAGTCACAAGGTCAGGAGACAATCCACATCTCAAGAAAGGGGAAGGAGACTAAGGAGTTTTGTCGTAAAGAGACCCAAGCCTGCCTCGCACAATGACTTCAGTCCCTGGGAACAGTGTGCTGTTCCGCTTGAAGAGGGACAAAGGACTCATGAGAGAGAGCACGTAGGAATCCTCCTGTCAAACACTCCCTGACATCTAATTAGGCTTCCCAAGCAGCTCAGTGGTAAAGAATCTACCTGCCAATGCAGGAGATGCAAGAGATGTAAGGTCTGATCCCTGGGTCTGGAGAATCCCCTGGAGTAGGAAATGGCAACCCACTCCAGTATTCTTGCCTGGAAAATTCCATAGACAGAGGAGTCTGGGGGGGCTACAGTCTATGGGGTCACAAAGAGTTGGACACAACTGAGCACACACACACACATACGCACACACACATTAAACAGAGACCTTGAAGGAAATCCTTGGACCAAAAAGGACTGTGGTTATTCAGATACTGTGTGAGTACTTCTGTGAGAAACTGACTTTGCCATCTTTGAGAATTATACCAAGATCCTTGAGTAGCTGATGAGTCAACTAAGGCAAAAGTACCCAGTAAAACTAAAGTGAAGTCTGTTTTATTCTCTATCGTAAATAACAGACCCTTCCATTTCACTTGACATCAAGAGATAAATCTCCTGTCCAATTGTTTGACAACAATCTGTCTTAACCATCTATAATATAACTTTTATGTTATAGTAGACATCAAGGTTTGTAAAACCAGTTTTAAATACTTACGAAAAGCCATAGACCAGAGTGCTACCATTTCTGTAAAAAGGATAGGAAAAAGTATAAACACACACAGAGTTGATATACTCATACTAACAAACATACGCCATGGTAGACTGCAAAAAAAGAAAAAAGCCATGAATTCTATTCATCCCTGAATGGATGCCCTTTTGCAATGTGATTTTAAAGCTCTTTCCAGACTTCCCTGGTGGCCCAGTGGTTAAGTATCTGCCTGCCACGGACTCAATCCCTGGTCCAAGAAGATTCCACGCAGAGCGGGGCAACTAAACCCACGTGCTGCAACTACCAAAGCCAGTGCTCTGCAATGAAAAAAGCCACTGAAATGAGAAATCTGTGCACTGTAACTAGAGAGTTGCCCCTGTTCACTGAAGCTAGAGAAAGCTTGAGGACAGCAGCGAAGACCCAACGCAGCCAAAACACCAACGAACAAACAACAACAACAAATATATTTTAAAAAAGAAAAAATAACACTCTTGCCATCAAAACATGGAGTCTATTTCTCCAGACCCCTTGAATCAGGACGTGGCCATTTGCTTTGATTTAATTTGCTTTGCCAGAGGTTCATTAGCAGACGTGATAAAGGCAGAGGCTCAAAGAGTGCTCGTGCATTGGAGCGTGCCTTCACTGCTGGGAATCTCCTGTCGTCACAAGAAGGAGGCTGGACTAGCCTGCTACATGTTGGGAGATGGGTGTCTGTCACTCAGGCTGACATTGACATTAAGCCAGATTCCGATATGTGGAGACTCCCCAGTCTAAACAGCCTGCCAACTGCCAGACACGTGACTGAGGCCATTCTAGGTCATCCGTCCCACTGAGTAAGCCTGGCCAAGAACTGCCCAGCTGGCCAGTAGAATCTAGAGCGGATACAAATGCTTGTTACTTGAAGCTGCTAAGTTCTGGAGTGACTTGTCATGTGCCAAGTACTCATGGAAAGTATCTCTGGAAAAATTTCTTTACTGGCTACCCTGGTTGCCTGAGGGCATAGGAAGAACTGAGCCAGGGACAAGGATGAGAGAAAGAATTTCTACTGTATCCCTTTTTGAACTTCTTGAATTTTGAACCATAAGAATGTGCAGACTGCATTCTAAAAGACAAATGCAACTGTAAAATGTTAAAATTGGAAAGCATGGCTGACGGAGAAGAGAATTTTCATTCATCAATTGTCCTTTTTGTTATTATGTCAAGAGTGAGTGAACTGAAGATGAACATAGAGTGTTTGTGGTTTTGTTTCCTTTTTTCAAATAGATCTAAGACCTTTGTCCTCCGGGACAATAGCAGCCTGAATGTACTCTGGTGTTTGAGACGACAGCCTAGTCTCTTATCCTCTCTGCAGTGTTTCTGACAGTTTCTAAAGCTCAAATAGCATAACATATTGTTTTAGCCACGTCTTCTCAAGGAGCTTACTCTGAAGTACAAATTCCTTCCACTACAATTTAGTGCCGCTTCCTTCCCAGGGGAAAAAGAGTGGGATGGAAGCCATATTGGTTGCATGGGAGTAAACATGAATTGGCTCAGGAAAAAGGAGAAATTTGTTGCCTCCCTAAATTCAAGGAGAGGTGGGACAATCTGACCCCTAGAAGGTGGGGATGGAGGGGATTGGGAATGAGCAGATGCAGGAACTTGAAGGCTGGCGGGTCTCTTCCTCCTTTGTTCCTTCTTGATGTCACTTCCTTCTCTCTCCTTGCAGACCAGTATCTGGTGGAGACATGGCTGAAAACTAAAGTCTTAGGTCTTACGGCTTGTTGCATTGGAAGGCATGCCCCGTAATCTCTTCAGGTGTAAACTCAGACCCACCATGGGAACATAGAGTAAAAAGACAGTTGTCTAAGAAGTGAACTATCTCACCAGATCCCCAGCCTGCTAGTACCTTGATCTTGGACTTACTAGCCTCCAGAACTGTGAGGAATAAATTTCTATTGTTTATAAGCTACTCACCCTATGGTATTTCTGTTATAGCAGACAAAATAGACTGAGATATGTCTATCTCCTCACATAGTTCTTTTAGTGTGTACAGTTGGAGAGATGGAGAAGGCAATGGCAACCCACTCCGATACTCTTGCCTGGAAAATCCCATGGATGGAGGAGCCTGGTAGGCTGCAGTCCATGGGGTCGCGAAGAGTCGGACATGATTGAGCGACTTCACTTTCACGCATTGGAGAAGGAAATGGCAACCCACTCCAGTGTTCTTGCCTGGAGAACCCCAGGGACGGAGGAGCCTGGTGGGCTGCCGTCTATGGAGTCACACAGAGTCGGACACGACTGAATCGACTTAGCAGCAGCAGAAGCAGATGACGAGAACATTTAAAATCTACTCCCTTAGCAATTTTCAAGTACACAGTTCAGTTTTGTTAGCTATAGACATCACGCTGCCATATATTAGATTCCCAGAACCTATCCATCTTTTAAGTGGAAGTTTGTACCCTTGACCACCATCACTCTTTCCTCCCCATCTCTCTGGCTACCACAATTCTACTTGCTGTTCCTGAGTTTGCTTTTTTTTTTAAAATTCCACATATAAGTGAGATCTTAACAGTATTAGTCTTTCTCTGACTAACTTATTTCACGTAGCATGATGCCCTCAAAAGATGATGCTGTGAAAGTGCTGCACTCAATATGCCAGCAAATCTGGAAAATTCAGCAATGGCCACAGGACTGGAAAAGGTCCATTTTCATTCCAATCCCAAAGAAAGGAAATGCCAAAGAATGTTCAAACTACCGCACAATTGCAGTCATCTCATATGCCAGCAAAGTAATGCTCAAAATTCTACTAGCCAGGCTTCAACAGTACATGGACCGTGAACTTCCAGATGGTCAAGCTGGATTTAGAAAAGGTAGAGGAACCAGAGATCAAATTGGAAGGACTGCTGCTGGAGCTGAAACTCCAATACTTTGGCCACCTTATGTGAAGAACTGACTCATCTGAAAAGACCCTGATGCTGGGAAAGATTGAAGGTGGGAGGAGAAGGGAATGACAGAGGATTAGATGGCTGGATGGAATCACCGACTCAATGGACATGAGTTTGAGTAAGCTCCATAGTTGGTGATGGACAGGGAGGCCTGGCGAGCTGCAGCCCATGGGGTGACAAAGAGTCGGACACAACTGAGTGACCGACCTGAACTGAATTGAATGCCCTCAAGTTCCATCCATGTCACAGATGGCAGGATTTCCTTCTTTCTTACAGCTGAATAATATTACAATGTGTATATACCCCGCATTAAAACATCATTCATTTATCAGTGGACACTCAGGTTGTTTCTATGTCTCGGATATGGTGAATAACACTGCTGTGAACATGGAAATGCAGGTGTTTCTTTGAGAGAGTGATTTCATTTCCTTCAGATCAGTTCAGTTCAGTTCAGTCACTCAGTCATGTCCGACTCTTTGTGACCTCATGGACTGTAGCACACCAGGCTTCCCTGTCCATCACCAAATCCCGGAGCTTATTCAAACTCATGTCCATTGAGTCAGTGATGCCATCCAGCCATCTCATCCACTGTCATCCCCTTCTCCTCCTGCCTTCTATCTTTCCCAGGATCACGGTCTTTTTCAATGAGTCAGCTCTTCGCATCAGGTGGCCAAAGTATTGCAGCGTCAGCTTCAGCAGCAGTCCTTTCAATGAATATTCAGGACTGATTTCCCTTAGGATTGACTGGTTGGATCTCCTTGCAGTCCAAGGGACTCTCAAGAGTCTTCTCCAACATCACAGTTCAAAAGCATCCATTATTCGGGATTCTTTATAGTCCAACTCTCACATCCATAAATGACTACTGGAAAAACCATAGCTTTGACTAAACGGACTTTTGTTGGCAAAGTAATGTCTCTGCTTTTTAATATGCTGTCTATGTTGGTCCAGAAGTGGGATTGCTGGACCATTCTATTTTTAATTTTTTGAGGAGCCTCCATAGTGTCTCCTGTAGTGACTATACCAATTTGCATTCCGCCCAACAGGGCACAGGGCTTCTCTTTTCTTCACATCCTTGCCAACATTCGTTGTTCTCTCTCATCTTTTGGTAACAGACATCAGGTGTGAGATGATATCTCATTGTGGGGAGTAGAGGTGGGGTTGATTTGCATTTCCCTGGTGAGTAACGATGTTGAGCAAACTTTCATGTACCTGTTGGCCATTTGCATACCTTCTCTGGTATAACATCTATTCAGGTCTGTATTTTATTCATTTATTTTTAAAAACATTTATTTATTTGACTGAGCTGCATCTGTGGCACATGGGATCTTCAATCTTCATTGCGGCTCCAGAACTTCTTAGTTGCAGCATTTGGGATCTAGTTCCCTGACCAGGGATCAAATCGGGCCCCCTGCATTGGGAGCAAGGAATTTGGGCCATGAGGGAAGTCCCCCAGGCCTGTATTTTAACCCCTCAGTAGTCCTTTTTTCCTATGTGTGTCCTTTACTTTTACACAGAACACTTCACTTCTGACACTCTGGTCACAAAATGTGAAGGGGGTTTCCCCACGCCAGTAATTTAACTCTCATTTCTGACACTCTGCACCTGGAGATAGTGTCAGATCCTACAAAGTAAGGGCTCAGTCCTACAAGTCCCCTCCCTACCACTTCAGATGCCAATAGAAAGTTCAGATGCTTCTGTGCTTCTGACCCATTGGCTACAAATCAGAGGTTCCCACAGTGTCATCTTTGGGTTCAACTGATTTCCTAGAATGGCTCCAGAACTCAGGAAAACCGTTTACTTACTGTTCAGCAGTTTACTGTAATAGGATATGGTAATGGATACAGATGAACATCCATATGGAAGAGATGTATAGGGCAAAGTATATGGGAAGGGGCACTGAACTCTTATGCCCTGTCCATGTGTACAACTCTCCACACCCCACTCCATGTGGTCACCAACCTAGAGGCTCTCCAAACCCCACACTTTCAGAATATTTATGCAGGCTTCCTCATGCAGGCAACATCAATCATGAACTCCATTTCCAGCTCCTCTGTGGAAGATGGGGGAATGAGATTGAAAACGCCAAGCCTACTGATTACGGCTTAATCTTTCTGGTGACTGGCCCTCATTCAGGAGCCTACCCTCGATAAGTCACTTCACCAGAGCAAAGACACTGCTATCCTACCCAGGAAATGACAAAGGTTCCAGGAACTGGGGACAGAGATCAACATATATTTTCTATTATTTTACAAGATACTTTGTCCATGTTTGAATTGGTTTATTTGGTTATTTGCTATTGAGTTGTATGGGTTCCTTATATATTTTTGCCATTAAGTCGTATGAGTTCCTTATCAGATATATGGTTTGCAAGTATTTTCTCCATTTGTTTTCTTATTTTTGAGTTTTGAGAGTTCTCTGTACATTTGAGATAACAGTCCTGTATCAGGTAAGTCCTGTTATCAGTAACAGGCCTGGACCAGAAAGTATTTGCAAATACTTTCTCCCAGCCTGAGGCTTGGTTTCTCCTTTTCTTCACATTGTCTCTCACAGAGCATAGGTTTTTAATTTCAATGAAGTCCAGCTTACCAATGATCTCTTTCATGGGTCATGCCTTTAGTGTGGTGTATAAAAAGGCCATTGCCAAACTCGAGATCACATTAATTCTCTCCCATGTTATAGTTTTACAGTTTTGTGTTTCACATTTAAGTCTACAATTCATTTTGAGCTAATTTTTTGTGAAGGGTCTAAGGTCTGTACCTAGATCATTTTTTTTTTAATGTGGATGTTAAATTGTACAACATCATGTGTTGAAAACATTCTCTTTTCTCCACTGTATTAACTTTGCTCCTCTGTCAAAGTTCAGTTGACTATTTATGTAAGTCTATTTCAGGGTTTGTTTTTTTTTTTCAGTGCACCAGGTCTTTTAGTTGCAGCATGTGGGATCTTTAGCTGTGGGATGTGGGATCTAGTTCCCTTACCTGGGGTGGAACCAAGATCTCCTGCAATAGGATCCCGGAGTCTTAGCCACTAGACCACCAGGGAATTCCCCTGACTTCACTTATGATATGATCATCTCAAGTCGCATCTATGTTGCTGAATAGTATTCCATTGTATATCTGTACCACATCTTCTTTATCCATTCATCTGTCAATGGACATTTAAGGTGTTTCCATGTCTTGCCTATTGTGAATAGTACTGCTATGAACATTGAGGTGCATGCACTTTTTTTATTATGCCCAGGAGTGAGATTGCTGGATCATACAGTAATCCTATTTTTAGTTTTCTGAGAAACCGCCATACTGCTCTCTGCAGTGGCGACACCAACTTACATTCCCACCAACAGAGTAGGCGGTTTCCCTTTACTCCACATGCTCTACAGTACTTGTTATTGTAGAGTTTTTAATGATGGCCATTCTGACAGGCGTGAGGTGATACCTCATTTAATTAGCGATGTTGAACATCTTTTCGTGTGCCTCTTGGCTATCCGTGGGCTTCCCTGATGGCTCAATGGGTAAAGAACCCACTCACAATGTAGGAGACACTGGAGATGCGGGTTCGATCCCTGGGTCAGGAAGATCCCCTGGAAGTAGAAATGGCAACCCACTCCAGTATTCTTGCCTGGAAAATTCCATGGACAGAGGAGCCTGGTGGGCTACAGTCCATGGGGTCGCCGAGAGTCAGACACGACTGAGCACAGGGCACTGTATTTCTTGGTTATCTGTGTTCTTTGGAGAAATGTCTGTTTAGATCTTCTGTCCATTTTTTGATTGGGTTGTTTGGGGTTTTTGTTGTTGTTGTTGTTGTTGAATAAGTTGTATCAGCTGTTTGCCTATTTTGGAAATTAAGCCCTTGTCTGTCACATCATTTGAAAATATTTTCTCCCATTCTATAGATTTTCTTTTCATTTTGTTGCTGGCTTACTTTTCTGTATAAAAGTTTGTAAATTTGATTAGGTCCCATTTGTTTGTTTTATTTCTATTGCCTTGGGAGAATGACCTAAGAAAACATTGGTATGATTTATGACAAATAATGTTTGGCCTATGTTCTCTTCCTGGTGTGTTATCATGTCATGTCTTATATTTAAGTCTTAAAGCCATTTTGAGTTTATTTTTATAAATGGTGTAAGATGTTTTCTTTTTTCTCTATTATTCTTGCTAGAGATTTATAGATTTCTTTCATTTTTTCAAACTACTAATTTTTTTATTGTATTTACTTTCATTCTATAATTCATTAATATCATAACTTTTCTAAAACAAACATTTAAAGCTATAAGTTTCCCTTTAAGCACTGCTAACTGTATCGCACAAATTTTAATGTGTTTTCATCACCATTCATTTAAGAATATTTCTAATTCCTTGCCATCTCTTTGACTCTATGGATTATCTGGTAATATGATAATTTCCAAATATTTCCTGGTTTTCTGGACATGCCATTGTAATCAACTCCTAATTTAACAGAGTTGTCAGAGGATATACTCTGTATAATTTTATTTTATATGTAGTGTTATATATTTATTTTTATGACCTAACATATAGTTTATCTTGAATGTTCAATGTATTCTTGAAAATACAGTAGTTGAATGCAGTATTTGATACATTTCAATAAGTCAAGCTGGTTGATGGTATTGTTCATTCTCTATCTTTACTAATTTTTTTGGTCTGTTTTATAAATTCCTAAAAGAAGGTGTTAAAAACTCCAACTATGATTATGGATTTGTCTACTGGTCTTTCTTAGTTCTGTCAATTTTAGCTTTACATATTTCAAAATTCTTTTATTAGATCTATACAAAATTTGGATTGTTATGTATTCTTAATGAATTAATAACTTCCTTACTGTGAAATTCCCTATGATAATAATCTCAAAGTCTATTTTATCTGATATTAATTAATTTAGCCACCTCAAATTTCTTATGATCAACCTGTGCATTGTATACATTTTCGATTCTTATACTTATTTGTGTTAGTATACTTAAAGTGCAGTTGTATATAACTGAGTCTTGCTTTTATATTCAGTTTGATAATCTGGAATATATGGTCTGTTTATGTTTAGTATCATTACTAATATGGTTGGGTTAAGTCTATCATTTTGCTATTTGTTTTCTCTCTGTCTTATCTATATTTGGTTCCTTTATCCCTCCACTCTTGTATTTTTTAAACTCTTTCTTTTGTTTTCATTTGATCTCCTCCATTAGCTTTTTAGACATACCTTTTTGGTTTAATAGTTACTCTAGGGCATACAATATATATCCATAACTCATCATGGTCTACCATTAGTTAATATACCACTTCATGTATAACCAAATACATTATGTTATAAACCTCACAATGTAGTGTTATTATTTCTTCCTTAAATAGTTACTTTAAAATTGTATTTATTCTTTATTTGTTTTTGGCTGCACTGGGTCTTCATTGCTTCATGCAGACTTTCTCCAGTTGCAGCAAGCAGGGGCTACTCTCTAGCTGTGGTGCACAGGCTTCTCACTGTGGTGGCGTCTCTTGTTTTGGAGCTTGGGCTCAGTAGTTGTGCCACACAGGCTTAGCTGTGGGGTCTTCCTGGACCAGGGATCGAACCTGTGTCCCCAAGTATTGGCAGGCAGATTCTTAACCACTGGACCACCAGGGAAGTCTTAAATAGTTAATTATTTTCAAAGAAAGTTAATAAATGAGAAAAAGTATGTTTTATCTATCTACAAATGCACCATTTCTGGTGCTTTTCATTCCTTTGTATAAATCTCACTTTCTTTTTTTTCTTTTAAATCTCACTTTCTACCTTACATCATTTTCCTTGACCTGAAGAACTTGCTTTAACATTTAATTTAATGGAGCAGTTTTAGGGTCACAACCCAAAATTGAGTGAAAAGTACAAAGAGTTCCCATATACCATTTGAACCACCCTCAACCCCATCCCCACAATCACAGGCCTTTGTTTTTCAAGAATATTTTCATTGGCTATAGGTTCCCACAATAACAATATTTTTTCATTGTCTTCTGATAGCATTATTTCTGGTGGGAATCAGTGGTCATTTTTATTGCTGTTCATTAACTGTAGTGTATATTTCTCCTATAGACACTTTCAATATTTACTCTTTTTCACTTTCAGCAATTTAACTGCTATTCCTGGGCATGATTTTCTTTGCATTTCTTTCCTGTTTGGGATTCATTAAGATCCTAGGATCTATGAATTGATATTTTCAAATTTGGAAGCATTTTGGCCACTAATTTTTTTTAACCCTAGTCTTTCCTCTTATTCTAGGGTTGCAGTTATATGTATGTTACATCATTTTATATTATCTAGTATATTATTTTTGTTTCTTTTTCATATTCTTTTTTATCATGGTTTATCACAAGATATAGAATATAGTTCTCTGTGCTACACAGTAGGATATTGTTGTTTATCCATTCTACATTTAATAGTCTGCATCTGCTAACCCCAACTTCCCCTTATACTCTTTCCCCACCAACCCATTGCTCCTTTAAAAAAAATATTTATTTAATGTTATTTTTTAGCTGTGGTGGTTCTTCATTGCTGCACTTGGGCTTTCTCTAGTTGTGGCAAGCGGGGCCTACTCTTTGTTGTGGTATGCAGACTCATGCGGTGGCATCTCTTGTTGCAGAGCACAGGTTTTAGGCTCACAGGCTAAGTACTGTGGCTCATGGGTTTAGTTTCTCTGTGGCATGTGAGATCTTCCCAGACTTGGGATTGAACCAGTGTCCCTTGCATTGCTAGTCGGATTCTTAACCACTGGACCACCAGGGAAGCCTTCATTGCTCTTTTTCCTTTATCTATCCTCCACCCACCCCCCTCTGTAAGCATCACTCTAGATCATTCCTACATCCCTATCTTCAATTTCACTGATCTTTCCTTCTATAGTTTCCAGTGTGCTGTTAGTTCCACCCAGTGAATTTATATTCCAGATGCTACAGTTTTACTTCTAGAATTTCCATTTCTGTCCATAGACAGATGAATGGATCAAGAAGATATGGTACATATGTACAATGGAATACTACTCAGCCATAAAAAAGAACAAAATAATGCCATTTGTAGCAACATGGATGCAACTTGAGATTATGCTAAGTGAAGTAAGTCAGAAAGAAATATAAATTGCATATGATATCACTTTTATGTGAAATCTAAAATATGACACAAATGAACCTACCTATGAAATAGAAACGGACTCACAGATGTAGAGAATAGACTCGTGGTTGCCAAGGGGAAGAGGTTGGTGAGGAAGGAGTGTAATGGCAAGTTGGGGTTAGCAGATGCAGACTCTTATATACAGAATGGATAAACAACAATGTCCTACTCTATAGCACAGAGAACTATATTCAATATCCTGTGACAAACCATGATAAAAAAGAATATGAAAAAAAGAAACAAAAGACAAACAAAAGCTTAAAAAGAATATATATATATATATATATATATATATATAACTGAATCGCTTTGCTGTGTAGCAAAATTAACACAAACTTGTAAATCAACTGTACTTCAATTAAAAAAAATAGAATTTCCATTTCTTTTTTTTTACTGTTTCTTTTAGTGAACTTTTCCATCTCTTACCCAGTATGTTAATCTTTTCCTTTAAATTCTTAAGTGTATTAAGAATAGCTATTTAAAATTACCTTTCTGCTCTTTTAACATTTGTCACCTATGGGTCAATTTCTATTGTCTTTTTTTCCTTACTCTGGTTATGAGTTTTTTTCATGTCTAGCTATTCTACATTTTATGTTAAACAAAGTGAATGCTAAATTTTTTTGAGTGTTAGGATTTTATTGCTTTCCTTTAAAGGATATTATATCTTGTTCTGACCAAGTTAATTTACTGACTGGTAGCTTTTCTTTTTTTGTGTGTGTGTGGCATATTTTTAAACTTTATGGGAAAGGTCTAGCATAATAGGATTAGAGTAGCCATACTCCTAATGCATGACCTTTCTGGTTCTCAATTGAATGCTTGACAATTTAATAAGGTCCCTTGATTCTACCTAATAGAAACTCCTACATTTCCCAATGCTGTGAAAACCAGTATGGCCAAGCCTGTGAGGTCTCACCCTGAATATTCTTAAGTCTTTAGTGTTCGGCTGGATGGCATCACCAATGCAATGGACATGAACTTCGGCAAACTTCGGAAGACGGTGAGGGACAGGGAGGCCTAGCATGCTGCTGTCCATGGGTCTCAAAGAGTCAGACATGACTGGGCAACTGAATAATAACAATAAAAGACTTAAAAAGGCCCATATACAGCTTGTTTTGTACATCCTTTTTTTGGTACACCTTTTCTGTACACCCTTCTGTCGAACACTCTGACCTACAAGTCTTAGCTCCATCAACAGCTTCAAATGTTCATCTCTGCTATGTTCTGCTTGAACTTCGCCTCACTGCAGCACCAGAAAGTGGCATCAGGCAGAAAGCTGAGGAGATAGTGGCATTTTGTACACCTCTTTTTACTTGGGGATCACACTACTGATTGTAAAAAGGCCAAAAACAGTTGGTTCATGTCTTCTGCTCAGTTTTATAATTGCTCATCACTACAAACAAAGCTAGTGGAGGTATTGGAATTCCAGCTGAGCTATTTCAAATCCTAAAAGATGATGCTGTGAAAGTGTTGCACTCAATATGCCAGCAAATCTGGAAAACTCAGCAGTGGCCACAGGACTGGAAAAGGTCAGTTTTCATTCCAATCCCAAAGAAAGGCAATGCCAAAGAGTGTTCAAACTACCACACAATTGCACTCATCTCACACACTAGCAAAGTAATATTTAAAATTCTCCAAGCCAGGCTTCAACAGTATGTGAACCATGAACTTCCAGTTGTTCAAGCTGGATTTAGAAAAGGCAGAGGAACCAGAGATCAAATTGCCAATGTCCAATGGATCATCGAAAAAGCAAGAGCGTTCCAGAAAAACTTCTACTTCTGCTTTATTGACTATGTCAGAGCCTTTGATTGTGTGGATCACAGCAAACTGTGGAAAATTCTTCAACAGACTGGAATACCAGATCACCTGACCTGCCTCCTGAGAAATCTATATGCAGGTCAAGAAGCAACAATTAGAATTAGACATGAAACAACAGACTGGTTCCAAATTGGGAAAGGAGTACATCAAGGCTGCATATTGTCACCCTGTTTATTTAACTTATATGCAGAGTACATCATGAGAAATCCTGGGCTGGATGAAGCACAAGCTGAAATTAAGATTTTTTTTAATTTAGTTCTTTATTTTAAATTATCTTTTAAATAATTAAGAATTTATTGGGGACTTCCCTGGTGGTCCAAGAGTTAAGAATCTGCCTGCCAATGAAGGGGACGCAAGTTTGCTCCCTGCTCCGGGAGGATGCCACATGCTCCGGAGCCACGAAGCCCATGCTCTACAACAGAAGCCGCCACAGTGAGGAGCCTGTGAGCCACAACAAAGACCCAGTGCAGGCAAATGCAAATAAATGACATCAATAAATCTTTTAAAAATGTGAATAATGCATCAAAAGAAAACATGGGCCAGCAAGGGCCACTATACAGTGGTGGCAGAAGGGAGGCCACAGACCTTTCAGGAGCGGCTGATGGTGGCATTGCATGCCCGCTCAGAGCTGCCAGGGAGGTACCACACTGCCAGGGAGTGCCTGGAGTGCGTTCAGTTTACTTTGTTTCAAGCAGTTCAGTTCAGTTCAGTAGTTCAGTCGCTTGGTCGTTTCAGACTCTTTGCGATCCCATGGACTGCGACACGCTAGGTCTCCCTGTCCATCACCAACTTCCAGAGCTTGCTCAAACTCATGTCCATTGAGTTGGTGATGCCATCCAACCATCTCATCCTCTGCCATCCCCTTCTCCTGCTTTCAATCTTGCCCAACGTCAGAATCTTTTCTAATGAGTTAGTTCTTCTCATCAGGTGGCTAAAGTATGGAGTTTCAGCTTCAGCCTCAGTCCTTCCAAGGAATACCCTGTTTCTTTTCTTTTCATTTATTTATATTAATTGGAGGTTAATTACTTTACAATATTGTAGTGGTTTTTGCCATACACTGATATGAATCAGCCATGGACTTACATGTGTTCCCCATCCTGAACCCCCCTCCCACCCCTTCCCCATCCCATCCCTCTGGGTCATCCTAGTTCACCAGCCCTGAGCACTTGTCTCATGCATCAAACCTGGACTGGCGATCTGTTTCACAATTGATAATATACATGTTTCAATGCTATTCTCTCAGATCATCCCACCCTCGCCTTCTCCCACAGGGTCCAAAATTCTGCTCTATACATCTGTGTCTCTTTTTCTGTCTTGCATATAGGGTTATTGTAAAAATATGGAATGCTTCACGAATTTGCGTGTCATCCTTGCACAGGGGCCATGCTAATCTTCTGGGTATTGTTCCAATTTTAGTATATGTGCTGCCAAAGCGAGCGCTGGAATTAAGATTGCCGGGAGAAATATCAATAACCTCAGATACACAGATGACACCACAGTGATGACAGAAAGTGAAGAAGAACTAAAGAGCCTCTTGATGAAAATGAAAGAGGAGAGTGAAAAATTTGGCTTAAAACTCAACATTCAAAAACTAAGATCATGGCATCTGGTTCCATCAGTTCAGTTCAGTCGTTCAGTCGTGTCCGACTTTTTGTGACCCCATGGACTGCAGCACACCAGGCTCGGCCATGGAATGCTCCAGACAAGATCACTGGAGTGGGTTGCCATTTTCTTCTCCAGGGGATCTTCCTGACCCAGAGATTGAATCCAGGTCTCCCGCATTGTGGGCGGACTCTTTACCAACTGAGCCTCCAAGGAAGCCAATACAAATACAAGCAAGTCAAAGCATCAGGTTTCACTATGCAGCCTGAGGGTAATTAAATGTAATGGTGTGAACAGTTAGAGTTTTGCCATCTAAAATGATTCAGCTGTTAATTAGACTTCTTGTGGTGATCATTTTCCAATATACAGAAATTTCAAATCATCATGGTACATGCTGCTGTTATTCAGTCGCTGAGTCATGGCCGACTCTTTGTGACTCCGTGGACTGAAGCACATCAGACTCCTCTGTCCTTCACTGTTTCTTGGAATTGGCTCCAATTCATGTCATTGAGTCAGTGAGGCTATCTAACCATTTCATCCTCTGCTTCTGCCTTCTCCTTTTACCTTCAGTCTTTCCCAGCGTTAGGGGCTTTTCCAATGAGTTGGCTCTTTGCATCAGGTGGCCAAAGCATTGGAGATTCAACGTCAGCATCAGTCCTTCCAATGAATATTCAGGACTAATTTCCTTTAGGATGGACTGGTTGGATCTCCTTATAGTCCAAGGGACTCTCAAGCGTCTTCTCCAACACAACAGTTCAAAAGCATCAATTCTCCGGCGCTCAGCTTTCTTTATAGTCCAATTCTGTACATCACTACTGGAAAAACCATCACTTCATGGCTCCATCACTTCATGGCAAATAGATGGGAAACAATGGAAACAGTGACAGACTTTATTTTGGGGGGGCTCCAAAATCACTGTAGGTGGTGACTGCAGCCATGAAATTAAAAGACGCTTGCTTCTTGGAAGAAAAGCTATGACCAACCTAGAGAGAAAAGCAGAGACATTACTTTGCCAACAAAGGTCCGTCTAGTCAAAGCTATGGTTTTTCCAGTAGTCATGTATGGATGTGAGAGTTGGACTAAAAGAAAGCTGAGCGCTGAAGAATTCACGCTGAAGAATTGATGCCAGCCCCTATATTCCAGCTGTTGAACTGTACTACTGTGCTTTTCAAGGTACTGTACTGTTAAGATTAAAAATGTTTTTTTGTGTGTGTGCTTTTTATATATTATTTGTGTGAAAAGTATTATAAACCCATTATAGTACAGTACTATAGAGTTGATTGTATTTGTTGACTATCTAGGCTAACTTTGTTGGACTTATGACCAAATTGGACTTGAGAATGTGCTCTCAGAATGGAACTCGTTCATATGTACGGGACTTTCTGTAATGATTAAGTGTACACAAGAAAGGAAACTATAAGCAAGGTGAAAAGACAGCCTTCAGAATGGGAGAAAATAATAGCAAACGAAGCAACAGACAAAGAATTAATCTCAAAAATATACAAGCAACTCCTGCAGCTCAATTCCAGAAAAATAAATGACCCAATCAAAAAATAGGCCAAAGAACTAAACAGACATTTCTCCAAAGAAGACATACAGATGGCTAACAAACACATGAAAAGATGCTCAACATCACTCATTAGTAGAGAAATGCAAATCAAAACCACAATGAGGTACCATTACACGCCAGTCAGAATGGCTGCTATCCAAAAGTCTACAAGCAATAAATGATGGAGAGGGCGTGGAGAAAAGTGAACCCTCTTACACTGTTGGTGGGAATGCAAACTAGTACAGCCGCTATGGAGAACAGTGTGGAGATTCCTTAAAAAACTGGAAATATTATTCAGTGTAAAAAAAAAAAAAAAAAAAAACTGGAAATAGAACTGCTATATGACCCAGCAATCCCACTCCTGGGCATACACACCGAGGAAACCAGAACTGAAAGAGACACGTGTACCCCAATGTTCATCGCAGCACTGTTTATAATAGCCAGGACATGGAAGCAACCTAGATGCCCATCAGCAGATGAATGGATAAGGAAGCTCTGGTACATATACATAGTGGAATATTACTCAGCCATTAAAAAGAATACATTTGAATCAGTTCTAATGAAGTGGATGAAACTGGAGCCCATTATACAGAGTGAAGTAAACCAGAAAGAAAAACACCAATACAGTATACTAACACATATATATGGAATTTAGGAAGATGGTAACGATAACCCTATATGCAAGACAGAAAAAGAGACACAGATGTATAGAACAGAATTTTGGACTCTGTGGGAGAAGGCGAGGGTGGGATGATCTGAGATGATAGCATTGAAACATGTATATTATCAGTTGTGAAACAGGTTTGATGCATGAGACAAGTGCTCAGGGCTGGTGCACTAGGATGACCCAGAGGGATGGGATGGGGAGGGAGGTGGGGGGTGGTTCAGGATGGGGAACACATGTAAGTCCATGGCTGATTCATATCAGTGTATGGCAAAAACCACTACAATATTGTAAAGTAATTAGCCTCCAACTAATATAAACAAATGAAAAACAATAAATTTTAAAAAAGGAAAAAAAAAATGATTAACTGTACAGCTCTGGGTTAAATTCCCAGCTCTGTCATTTACTGGCTGTGGGTCCTTGGGGACCTTACCTGCTAATTACCCTATCTGCAAAATGGAATATAATAATAACAACCGCTTCATAGAGTTGCTCTGTGAATTATATGAGAACTGTCCTGGAACACAGTGAGTACTTAAAAATATTAGCTGTTATTATTCCATATTCTTCCTATAACAAAAAAAATGTTACAGTAAACACTTTGGAAGTTATTTATTTGCATTCTCATGCAAGTCTACATCTGGAATTCTTGGGTCAATGAATATATGCCTTTTATAATTTGATGGATATTGCCAAATGCTTTCTAAAATCACTGTACTAATTTACCATCCCTCAACCTGTTTTTCCAAACTCTAGCCAAGTCTAAGAGATATAGCCAAACCTCTAAATTCTGGCAATCTGACATATGAAAAGTGCTGTCTCCTGCCTTTTAAATTATGGGACAGAATCTGAGCAACCTCTTGTGTTTATTGATGGTGTGTACATTTTTTCTTATGACTTCCTGTTGGTATCATTCATTTGTGTTAACTTTTTTTCTCATTGATTTTATTCATTCATCCAATTAATTGTACTAAGTACACATTAGGGATACAACCGTGAACAAGATAAGACCTCATCCTTATGAAGCTTATAATCTGGTCAGGGAGACAGAAAATTAGCAAAGAAAGAATAAATAATTACAATTCTTGTGAGAAGAAAATAAAGAGGCTGTTAAAATCATGAGTAAGCAGCAGTAGGGAGAATCTTCCTTAGAAAAAGTGGTAGTCATGGAAAGATTATTTAAAGAAATGAACTTTAAGTTAGGAACAGATGGTTGAGAAGGAGTGAATCATGGAAGGAGCTGTGGATCACGTTTCAAGCAGAAGGAACAGCCATATGCAAAAGCTCTAATTCAAGAATGAGCTTAGCATGTTTCAGGAACAGGCAGGCAATTATGGCTGGAGTGTTCTTGGTGAGGGGAAGAGAGCCAGCAGATGAGATTGGAGAGGGGAGCTGGTGTCACAGGAGTATGAATTTTACTTCCAGTGCTTTGGGAAACTGACACTAGGAAACTGACATGATCTTAAATTCTCAAAGACCATTCTAGCTGTTCTGTGATCGGATAGGAGGGAGGCAAATGTGGATAAAGGCAGGAAGGCTAGTGAGGAGACTAACACAGGAATCTAAGTAAGTGAGAATAGTTTGCATAGAGTGGAGACACTGGAGAATGGAGCTTCCTAGGTGACACCAGAGCTAAAGAATCCACATGCCAGTGCAGGTAGACGTAAGAGACACAGGTTCGATGTCTGAGTCAGGAAGATCCCCTTGAGGAGGGCACAGCAAACCACTCCAGTATTCTTGCCTGGACTTCTCAGGTGATGCTAGTGGTAAAGAGCCTGCTTGCCAATGCAGGAGACAAAGAGACGCTGGTTTGATCCCTGGTTTGGGAAGATCCCTGGATGAGGAATTGGCAACCCACTCCAGTATTCTTGCCTGGAGAATCCCATAGACAGAGAAGCCTAGAAGACTGCAGTCCATAGGGTCGCACAGAGTCAGAGACAATTGAAGCGACTTAGCAAGCACCCATGCCTTGGAGAACGAGGAAAAGGAGTACATTGATGATATTTTGGGAGGTATAACTGGCAGGACTGGGTAATGAATCAACCATGGCGGCTCGTGAAGAGTGAAGTTGCAGAAATAACTCCCTGGTCTCTAGGACTTCCCGCTGAGTCAACAGAGCATTTATAATAATAAGGAAGACCACAGAAGGGGAGGTTTGGGAGTTGAACAGGGTGATGGCAAGTTCAGCTTTAGACATACTAATCTGGATATGATGGTAAGACATCCCAATGGAAGTGACCACAAAGCATTAGATATGTGAGTTATAAGCTCAAAAGAGTGATCTAGACTAACCATATAAATTTAATGGGAAATGTTCTTCATGTTTTCACCATGAAAGTGAAAAAGAAAATTAGTCACAGTGGTGTCTGCCTCTTTGTGACCCCACGGACTGTAGTTCACCGGGCTCGGCCATGGAATTCTCCAGACAAGAACACTGGAGTGGGTTGCCATTTTCTTCTCCAGGGGATCTTCCTGACCCAGGGATCGAATCCAGGTCTTCTGCATTTAGCAACTGAGCCTCCAAGGAAGCCAATACAAGCAAGTCAAAGCATCAGGTTTCACCACGAAGCCTGAAGGTAATTAAATGTAATGATGTGAACAGTTAGAGTTTTGCCATCTAAAATGATTCAGCTGTTAATTAGACTTCTTGTGGTGATCATTTTCCAATATACAGAAATTTCAAATCATCATGGTACACGCTGCTGTTATTCAGTCGTTGAGTCATGGCCGACTCTTTGTGACTCCGTGGACTGAAGCACATCAGACTCCTCTGTCCTTCACTGTTTCTTGGAATTGGCTCCAATTCATGTCATTGAGTCAGTGAGGCTATCTAACCATTTCATCCTCTGCTGCTGCCTTCTCCTTTTACCTTCAGTCTTTCCCAGCATTAGGGGCTTTTCCAATGAGTTGGCTGTTTGCATCAGGTGGCCAAAATATTGGAGATTCAACGTCAGCATCAGTCCTTCCAATGAATATTTAGGGTTGATTTCCTTTAGGATGGACTGGTTGGATCTCCTTGCAGTCCAAGGGACTCTCAAGAGTCTTCTCCAACACCACAGTTCAAAACCATCAATTATTTGGCACTCAGCCTTCTTTATAGTCCAATTCTGTACATGACTACTGGAAAAACCATAGCTTTGGCTCTATGCACCTTGGTCGGCAAAGTGATGTCTCTGCTTTTTAATACACTGTTTAGATTTGTCATAGTTTTTCTTCCAAGGAGCAAGCAAGTTAATTTTATGGCTGAAGTTATCATCCACAGTGACTTTGGAGCCCAAGAAAATAAAAAAAGTGTGTCCATTTTTTTCCCCTTCAATTTGCCACGAAGTAATGGGACTGGAGGCCGTGATCGGTTTTTGAATGTTGAGTTTTAAGCCACCTTTTTCACTCATTATGTTTTAATGCCTGAAATTAATATATGTCAATTATACATCAATTATTTTTTAAACCTTTTATTTTGTATTGGGGTATAGCTGATTGACAACGTTGACACAGTTTCAGATGAACAGTGAGGGGACTCAGTCATACATATACATTATACTTCAATTATTTTTTAAAAAAGAGCAATGGGTTAGAAATTTTAAAAAAAAACAATGATTTAGCAGAGAAAGTATCTTGCACTTACATCAAGCCTTTCTCTCAAAAATGCAATGCAGGGGGACTTCCCTAGCAGTCCAGTGGGGGACTTCGCCTTCCAATGCAGGGCTTCCTAGGTGGTTCAGACAGTAAATAATCCACCTGCAATGCAAGAGATCCAGGTTCAATCCCTGGATCAGGAAGATCCCCTGGAGAAGGGAATGGCAACCCACTCCAGTGTTCTTGCCATGGAAGAATTCCATGGACAGAGGAGCCTCGCGGGCTACAGCCCATGGGGTCACGAAGAGTCAGACATGACGGAGAAACTAACACTTTCACTTTGAAATAGTCCACATTAAAAAAAAAAAAAATGCAATGCAGGGACTTTCCTGGCAGTCTAGTGGTTAAGACTGCATAAGATTTCATGCTTCCACTGCAGGGGGGGTGGGTTCAATCCCAGGTCGGGGGACTAAGATCCCACATGCCATGTAGTGCAGGGGTGGGGTGGGGGGACAAACAAACAAAAAACCCATTGCACATTATCAAATCAGAATGGCTAATAAGAATGAGGAAGTAAGCAGGAAGGAGGCAGGGAAAGGACTAGCTCCTTCATTGTAGAAGAGTGTACTGCAATCTGGAGCCTTTCACTGGGGAGCCTTCTCCACCAGGGAAGAACAGAAACCCAGCAAAGGCTCAGGTGCCTCTGGCACAGATAGCCCAGCTCTGACAGTGGGAGTTTGCGGCAAAGTCAGGATTTATTGCAGAGCACCAAACAAGGGAATAGGAGACAAACCTCAGATCTATTCTAACTTGGTCTTTGAGTGAGGGTTTTTTAAAAAGGAGAAGAATAGGACTTCCCTGGTGGTCCAGTGGTTAAGAATCTGTCTGCCAATACTGGGGACACATGTTTGATCCCATGTCCAGGAAGATTCCACATGCCATGGGGCAATGAAGCCTGTGTGCCACGACTAATGAACCCGTGCTCTAGAGCCCCTGATCTGAAACATAAAAATCGACCACAGTGGGAGGCCCGGGTACCACAACTAGATAGTAGCCCCAGCTCGCCCCCACTAGAGAAAGCCCAAAGCACCCAAGACCCTGTGTGCCAAAACACAGACCTAGTGTAGCCAAAAATAAATTAAGAAAAGGGTGGGGGGGGGACTTCCCTGGTCCAGTGGCTGAGACTCTGTGCTCCCAATGCAGGGGGCCTGGAATTCAGTCCCTGGTCAGGGAAATAAGTCCTGCATGTCTCCACTAAGAGTTCCATCCTGCAACTAAAAAATCCCATATGCTATACCTAAGACCCAGGGCAGCCAAAGTAAATAAACACATCCTTTTCAAATGGTGGGGAGAACAAAGAGGTGGAAATTAATCCTCTTGTGAAATTTCTATGACAGTTCTTAGACGTAGTTTCAGGAGTCAGCATGTCTTTGATTTACAGTTCTCAGGCTAAGTGATACATTACTCCAGGATCTGTTAGCTGATCTTGCCCTGAAGAAACAACAGACTTTGCATGTTTAATGATAATTTCTAGATTTGAAATTTCAGTGGATAATTGATGTTATCGACCGTGGTAATTTCAGTCATCTGACTCTGGCTGGTGAACGCTCAGGTAGCACAGGATTAAGGTCAGAGGGAACAAGAAAGGGATGAAGTTTTAGATAGAGAGATTAATTATAAACGGTATGGGACTTCAGGGCATTTGGTTTTAGGGGGACTCGGTTTCAGAATCATTTGGCCACACTTTTAAAAAAACTCTAATCTCCCCAGTCTTTTTTAAAAAAGATAGTTCAGATGTCATGGTACCTGGGGAAGGGGTTTCTCTTTTCCAAGGTCCCCTATTCAGCCTTTCTGGGTTGAGACTTAGTTTTGGTCCAGTAAATAAGTGATGTGTTTAGCACACTGCCTGGTATACTGGAAATGCTCAATGACTCCTTTCTATTATTAATATTAGAAGAAAGAAGCCTGGTGCGTGAGAGTCAGGGTTCATTTCCTGGCTGCAAATAACAAAAAAAGAAAGAAAGAAAGAAATTCCAATTAGTGTAAGGAAACAAATAAATCTACTGGATCACTTAGCCAAATAGCAAAAAAAAAAAAACCTAAGTAAGATAGGTCAGAAATTATAGTCTCCATTTTGTCATGAGAAAATTGAGAAACTGCCATCAGGCGGTAAGTGATGAAGCAGGAATACTAATGTGACCTGTGATTGCTTTTGATCTGAGACTTCCCAGAGAACTAAATAGCTTCAGAAGCCAGGGCCTCTGGAAGCAGCAATTCAACACTTGATATTTGTCTCTGCTTTTCTTACCCTGTTGGCCTGATTCTCTCTTAACTGCAGGAAGGTCATCTCAATGTGATAGAAAAAAATGGCGGCACCTAAGCAATCCCAGCAGAATATTTCCCCATCCCCTGCTTACCATATATACCCTGCGGGACTGGCTGTAACAAGCTTGAGGTCACTTTCTGACCCCTTGGTCCAATTACTGTTGTCAGGAATAAGATTTTCTGCTTCACTAGGATTAGGTCACAAATATAGCGGTGGATCTGGGCTTTGCGGAGGAGTATCTGTGGGAAGTCACAGATCAAAAGCCATCACAGGTCACAGTATTCCTGCTCCATCACTTACTACCTGATGGTAGTTTCTCAGTTTCCTCATGACAAAATGGAGACAAAAATATCTGATCTTATTTAATTTGGGGCGCGGGGTGGGGGGGTGGGGCAGGTGTCGCCACACAGCACAGCATGCAGGATCTTAGTTCCCCGACCAGGGACTGAACCTGTGTCCCCTGCAGTGGAAGCACAGAGTCCTAACCACTGGACCACTCAGGAATTTAAATTTTTGTTTTGTTTTGTTTAAATAATGAGGCTCAGAGGACACAGGTTGTATGAAAAAAAAAAAGTGAAAGGCCCTCAGTCGTGTCCAACTCTTTGCAACCTCATGGACTATACAGTCCATGGAATTCTCCAGGCCAGAATACTGGAGTGGGTAGCCTTTCCCTTCTCCAGGGGATCTTCCTGACCCAGGGATCGAACCCAGGTCTCCCACTTTGTAGGCAGATCCTTTACCAGCTGAGCCACACAAGGGAAGCCCTGTATGAAAAAGACTGTATTCTCTTGGCTTCCCTGGTGGCTCAGACGGTAAAGAATCTACCTGCAAAATAGGAGACCTTAATACCATCGCTCTGGCCAAACTGCTGGAACCAAGTACACTAGATAACAATTCGCTGATTTGCAGTAAAAGTTCATAATTATTTTAAAAATTCAGTAATTTTCAATAATAAAAATGGCAGAAACTTAATAGGAGTGTCAAATTTGCCTTCAATGACAGGCAACTGCTGCATAATCTATCCAAGAAAGGAATGGTTATCAAAAGCCTTGTCTGTAAGTGAATACCGACCAGAGATATGGAATCTTAAGTAACACTTTCATCAAAAAACATATGGATTACTAGTACTGGAAGGAATCTGGCCTCTTTAATTTAGATATGGAACCTGTAACCAGAGAGGCTGACGTGACTTCTAACATGACATTACACAGCAGCGAGTGGAGTGGCGGACTAGGTCCCAGGTCTCTCAGATACGAATCCTTGCTCTTTCTATCCTATCACACTGCCTCCCTTCCTTGCTACATCTTGTTGGAACTTGATGGAGCCCTTTTTAAGCCTGAAATGCATTTAGAATAGAATGTGTTTGCAAGTTGATATTATAATTATTTGGATAGAATGTGGGGGACTGGTTAGATCCCAAGTGGTTGTGCTTCATTCCTGAATGTTTAGAGCTCACAGTGCTGGGGGGAGACACTTGGCCAGGTAGATCTGCATTCCTGTCTTGTTCTGGTGTTGGCAGCTGCAGTGAAACTAAATCACCCAAAATATGTGCTCAATAAACAAACTTTGCAGAGAAGTGACGTGGCAACACTTAACAGGAGTCTAAAAATGTTTTTATCATTTAGTGCACTAATTACACATGTAGAACTTATCCTAAGCAAATGTTCATAAATGCAGTGGGATTGCTGGGTCACATGGTAGTTCTATTTTTCGTTTCTTAAGGAAACTCCATACTGTTCTCCACAGTGACTGTATCAATTTACATTCCCACCAACAGTGCAAGAGTGTTCCTTTTTCTCCATACCCTCTCCAGCATTTACTGTTTGTAGACTTTGTGATGATGACCATTTAACCCATGTATGGTGATATCTCATGGTAGTTTTGATTTGCCTTTCTCTGTTAATTAGTGATATTGAGCATCTTTTTACATGTTTGTTAGTCATCTGTATGTCTTCTTTGGAGAAATGTCTGTTGAGGTCTTCCACCCAGTTTTTGATTGGATTGTTTTTTCTGATGTTAAATTGCATTGAGCTGTTTGTATATTTTGGAGATTAATCCTTTGTCACTTCATTTGCATAACCCCCATTCTGAGGGTTATCTTACTTATGGTTTCCTTTGTTGTGCAAAAGCTTTTCAGTTTAATTAGGTCCCTTTTTTTTTTTTTTTTAATTCTCATTACTTCAGTGTGTGGCTCCTGCTCTTTGGATCTCAGTCTTATCTGTTAAATAGTAGGTTTGCTATACTGGTCTGTAAGGGGTAAGAAGACAACTGCATTAAAGAAATCCCATGAGTTCATCCTCCACAAGCCCCTTGCCCCCCACTTCCTGTATTACACAGCTAAGTTGTTGGGCATGTTCTTTTTTAAATGGAAAATTGGCTGTGCTAAGGGGGAGCTTCATGGGCCATCATCCCTGAGCAAGATACAGCGGCCTGGCATCTTACCTGGAAGCCAGGACACCTGAGCTTCCCCTCAGAAGTCCTTTCTCCATTCTGAACCTCCATTTTTATCTCAAGAAATGAGGGATTTGGGTTGAATGGATGAAGGTTCTTTCCTACCAGAAATCTAGCTGTATTTCTCCTAGTCTCCTGACTCCTACGGGCAAAGACCCTACTTCAAGTGCATGGAATACAGTCTCCTTTCTCTGGGCTGCAGAATCGAATCCCACTAGTATAATCAAAGGAGAGACAGCAGAGCCCGGGGGTTCAGAGTACAGGTGGGTTCTCAGCTCAGTCCTTCCACTTAACTGTGTGATAAAATACTTCACCTCCCAGGGGCTCCATTTGCCCCATCTGTAGGTGAGGTTCCTACCTCAAAGCATTGTTAAAGAGAATTAAATGAATGTAATGTTCACAGCGTACTAACAGTGCCTGGCACATAGTATGTGCTTTGTAAAGTGCTTTCTGAATAAAGAAAATTTAACACTGAACTGAGTGAGCTTCTTCATAACTCTAACATCTTCTAACTGCCCCCCCTCCCAACCCGGAAACCTGTGTTCTTTTTCACCTTTTCGGAAAGCTCAGAGCTCCAAGCCCGTAAGCTACCTAAAGGTCTCCTACAGCTCCCAGGTGCCTCCAGGATGGAGGAGCGATGCCTCAAAAGGAAGGTCCAGGCTGTTCATTCAGGGCCTCCCAGAGGCTCCGAGATGCTGGGCCACTTCTTTTTATTTAAGGATGGCAATTAATTGGGAGAATTAAATTTAAAAAAAAGAACAAAAATAAAAACAACAAGCAAAAAAGGCAAACAGGGTTACAATATTTGTAGGGCATTTTTAATGTTATACTGAGCACAGTAAAGCATTAACCATTCCCACCCACCTCCCGAGCCAACACCCCATAATTATGCCTTTACAAGATAACTGCCAAGGGTTCTGACTCGTTCCAGTCACTCAACCGGTGGAGCTACGTGGGGAGAAGGCGGGAGAATTCATCAGGTCAGGTCACGGTCTGGAACAAGCGAGGATGCCCCCACTCCAAAGACAAGGCCCCTGGGACAGCCCCCTCCACACCCCCTCGCCAAACCCCCCAGCCTTCAACCCTGTAGGCATGGCAGGCCTCCTTGGCAGCGAGGCCCGCCCTTCACCCACCCACTCGCCCGCTCGGCCTCTGCCCACTGCCCTCCACCCCGGCCGAGCCCACCCTACCCTAGAAGTCCAGGGCACCCGCGCACTCGGCGCCCTCCTCCCCGAGCTGGGCCCCGCACCCAGGAGTCTTCACAGGAACCGTTATCCAGTTCGCGGCGCCCCCTGTGAGCTCGAGCCTAAAAGGCTCGAGTCGAAAAGTGGGATCCGGCGGCGACCCGGGCAAGGAGCCCGCAAGGGGGCGCGCGATCCGGGCCCCCGCCAGCCTGCCACGACCCTCCCCAAGCGCCCGCCCGAGCAGGGCCGGCGGGGAGGCGGGGACTCGCTCCCGCGCCACGCAGCTCGACGAATAGGAGCGCGAGCAGCAGGGCTCGGCGCCGACTCCCCTCCGTGGATGAAAATCCGTTGCGCGAGCTGCGGGGATCGGGACGCGCACCAGCGGACCCGCTACCAGAGCCTGCGAGGCCGGCGCGCGCTACCCCGCGGGTCCTGTGCGTGCTCCTGACTGCAGCCACCCAGCCGGCGCGCGTTGTCGTCCGGCCCCGATGGCTCCCGAGACTCCGGCCCAGGGGCAGACCCCCGCCCAGGGGCAGACCCCGCGCTACTTCACCTGGGACGAAGTGGCGCAGCGCTCTGGGCGTGAAAAAGAGCGGTGGCTCGTGATTGACCGAAAGGTGTACAACATCAGCGAATTCGTCCGCCGGCATCCCGGGGGCTCCCGGGTCATCAGCCACTACGCGGGGCAGGATGCCACGGTGAGAGCTGCCAGACGGGGGCACCGGAGGAGGCGGGACCGGACGGCTAGAGCTGGATGCTCAGCGCGCGAGACAGGAAGTTTGGCAGTCGTGACTGAACACCCTCTAGTTCTGGGGAAAGCCGGGAGGCGCAGGAGCGTACCTGTTGCTGGGTGACTGGGTGTGCTGCCAGATCGGGCAAGGGCAGGAGAGGCGGTGAAGAAGTGGAGTCTGGGGAGTAGGGACGGAGGCCGGCAATGTGCACGCACAGACAAAGGGCCGCGCCACCGCTCTGGGGGCTCTGTTTGTGGCCGGGAATCTGCGGTCTCGAAGCGTGGGCAGGCCGGGGAGCAGGGCTAGGAGGGAGAGGAAGCTCCGGGGTGCGGGGCTCCCCGACGGCGGACCTGCCGAGGCCGAGGGAGGAGGGGTCAGTGGCGGGGAGAGGGATTCTTGACCTGTCTGGGTGGCTGGGAGGGAAGCGCAGCGGCGTCTGGACCAAGCGTGCCTGGCTAGGCTGGTGAGTGCAGGCAGGACGAAGAACTGAGTTGGGGGAGAGCCACTGTCTTGGGAACCCCTGCACAGGGTGAAGACGAGATCCACAGGGATGGGGCAGCACTGGCCAGAGACGCCTAGCGCCTGCTTGTGCCCAGGGAGGAATGGGGCCATCGTGCGGAAGGTGGGGAGCCTGCACCAGCATACACTTAGCTAGGACCCACCCGAGAGCAGTCCTGGAATCCTGTGGGGGAGGTCACTCAGCCTCAGTCCAGCAGGGTCTCCAGCTATTCACCATAGCGGACAGCTGTTTGCATTCCTGGGCTCTAAGCCTGGTGCTGGTGGCATCCCTCCCTCGGGCCAGCGCGCTCCCCAGCCCCGATTCTGCTGCTTCCCTCTCTAGACAACCTGCTAGCACCTCCCTTCTGAGTTCCAGAGCTGGGGGGGTGGGGGGTGGGGGGGGTACTCCTTGGGACCCAGAGGTTGGAGCTTTCGCTTCGCTGTGTCCTCTCACCCTATATCCTTCGCCTGGCGCCGCGACCCCTTCTACTGTTCCCAGCTTTCTCTGCTATCTCAGAGCGCCCCTCGGGCCACTAGGGTTCTTGTGATATCGCGGTGGAGCCCAACCGTGTGAGGACCAGCCCCTCCCTCGGTCGCGGCAAGCCTGGGAGGCTGTGCTCGTCTCCGGAGAGACCACTGGGGCGCGCAGGCTGTGGCCGAAGGCGAAGAAGGTGTGGATTGGCGCATGTGTAGACTGAGCAGGCCCAAACCCTGGGGCTTCTTGCAGTGTGATTTGGCTGCCGGGGCCGGCCGCAGCGGGGAGCGCGATTGGTCCGGACGTGTGGTGCCACTGGCCGCCGGCTCCGCCCCGGGTCCCTCCTCGCTAGTGGCTTTGCTAGTGGCTAGGGCCTGGGGGCTGTCTGACCTTCGGGACGTTAATGTCATCAATTTAGTCACTGAGGACCCCACCTTGGAGAAACAGAATTGGTGCGCTAGGGCATGGGGTATTCGGAGTGGGAGGAGAAATATGGAAGGCCCACCGGAACAACTATGGAGCAAAGGGGGAGAAATGCACACGTCCCCTAGTGGACACAAGGAGTCTCCTTCCTCAGATTTCATGAGACACTCAGAGGAAAGGCCAGCACAGGCGCGGCTTTCTGTGGTCCCCCTCCCCGTGCTTCCTGTTCATTGGTGTGGTACCCTTCTTACTAGAACACAGATGCTGTGGGTGATCTTGAATGGTGGACACCAGGGACTAGTCTGAGCAGCTTCAAAGGGAGGCTGCCTGGAGGGCAGTGGTCTCCATTTGAACTTGGGTGCAATGTCCTTGCAGCATCAGGAGGATGGCCTTTGGTGTGAGCCCTCCACAAGTCCAGGGGGCAGGGCTGACTTCCTCACTGTTCTGTCTTCCCATCCTTGCAGGATCCCTTTGTGGCGTTCCACATCAACAAGGGCCTTGTGAGGAAGTATATGAACTCCCTCCTGATTGGAGAGCTGTCTCCGGAGCAGCCCAGCTTTGAGCCCACTAAGAATGTGAGACCCTGTGGTGATGGAGGGGCAGGGGGTAGAAGGCAGGCTTCCATATGCTCACAGGTGACCACAGTCAGTAGTTCTTGCAAATCTTGAGACCCTTGCTTCCCCCTCATAGTTGTTGGGTTTCAGGGCCTCTGGAAGCTGTGGTTCTCACAAGGCCACCACCACTACCATCAGCATCCTCAACCTGAGACCAATCGACTGAGCACTTAATTCTGTGCCCAGCATAACATCATATAATCCACAGTTCCAGATGAGAAAACTGAGGGTCAGAGAGGTTAAGCAACATGACCAAGGATTACGCTGTCAGTAAATAGCAGAGCAGGGACAGAATGATTCTGTTTCACTCCAAAGACCACATGGTCTTAGACCTGATCCCACAGCACCTCTTGTTATCTTTGGCGTTGTGGTACCTTTACCTATGACTGTGGGCTTCCTAGGTTATCACAGTGGGAGTGCCTTGAGCTTAAGAGGGATCTTGGCTGCAGTGCTGGGTTGCACTGGGGAGAATAACAGCCTTTCCACCTCCACTCTAATACAGAAAGAGCTGACTCATGAGTTCCGGGAGCTGCGGGCCACGGTGGAGCGGATGGGGCTCATGAAGGCCAACCGTGTCTTCTTCCTGCTGTGCCTGCTGCACATCCTGCTGCTGGACGTCGCCGCCTGGCTTACTCTCTGGCTCTTTGGGACGTCCTTCGTGCCCTTCCTCCTGTGTTCCTTGCTGCTCAGTATAGTTCAGGTGAGAGCCCTGGGCTTGTTGAGAGCACAGCCTCACCCAGCATCCGTAGGGTAAGCTCTTTGTACCCCTTAGGAGGCCACTGAGGACACAGTAGGAGAGCTGGTGCAGAAGGAGAACCCATCTTCCGTTGTCTGTGGCTTCTCTCTGCTCATCCTCACCACACAGGCACCTTCTGTTTCTCCCGCTGCCTCTCTAGCTGCTCCTCCCAGGGTTCCCTTCTTCTTGTGGCGTGTCTCCTCAGAAACTTCAGATTCTGTCATGGTCCAGGCATGCCAAGAACCAAGATTCTGGTTTCTTGGTAAAGCTTGGCTTCCCCCGCCCTCCGCCACAACACTGCCCCAACACCTGGCTGTCAGAACCCACTTGTTCATTAATCCTCCTGCTTGCCTGAGTTTGTCACTCCATCCCGGTCTGTACTTCTGGATGTTTAGTCCATCAGAAGTCACAGAGGCCCAGAGCTGGAGACTCTGAAGAACAGAGAAGGGATAGTGACTGGCCCCAGCTCTCATGTGAGTCGGTGGCAGAGGCAGGACCCAGACTTCCTGACTCCTTTCCGGATGTACTCAGTTTGGCCAGCACAGGCCAGGTGGATGAGGGAAGGGGGAGAGGCCAAGTCAGTTCAGATGGACGCTGGGCTGCTCTCAGCAGTAACCCTTCTCGCTCAGGTCCAGGCTGGCTGGCTGCAGCATGACTTTGGACACCTGTCCGTCTTCGGCACCTCTAAGTGGAACCACCTGATACATCATTTTGTGATCGGTCACCTGAAGGTCAGTGGGATGGGGAGGAACTCTCTGAAACTCGAGTCGATGATGGGCTGCCCAGGGGAGAGGGGACACGAGGCTTTCATATTCACACCCCACTTTTCTGTAGGGGGCCCCTGCCAGCTGGTGGAACCACCTGCACTTCCAGCACCATGCCAAGCCCAACTGCTTCCGCAAAGACCCCGACATCAACATGCACCCCTTCTTCTTTGCCCTGGGGAAGGTCCTCTCTGTGGAGGTGAGCAGAGGTTATCAGTGATGGTCTTGGAGCACAGAAACAAGCCAGCACAGTGGGCTTGCGGGCAAGTGCTCACAATGCTGGTCTGTGTGGGTAAGATTGCGGGCTGGGCTGGCCAGGCGACTGTTTGGAAGTCGTGGGAGGCCATAGGGAATAAACAGGCTGCCAGGACAGCCTAAGTCCTTTGTTGTGAGTTCAAGTCAGCAAATAGCTATTGCAGAAAGGTACCATATGCTGCTAAGGACTCAAAGGATGACCAGATTGCTGTGCAGACGCCGCTCAGCCTTGAAGGAAGGCGATGGATGGTGCTTTGTAGACACCCCCACCCCAGGCAGTCAGCCCCCTGCACTTTGTAATCATCACACTCACATCCTACTGTGTCATCGTCTCCCCCACAACAGCTAGACTGGATTACTCCTCTGTCGCCCATTGCCTAGAATATTCATCCACTGAGTAATTCTTCTGCCCACCTGATTGTAGTCTGACTTTCAGGGTGGTCAGCACTGGGTTTGAGTTGCCATCTGAGGCTGTGAGCAACAATTACATTGCAGCCGCTACTGGATGAATTCCTGAGAGTGGGTGGGAGACCTTGTGAGCCTGTAGTGAGTGCTAGGCGACCGAAGGCTGTGAGTGGCCAGTGGAGTTCTTTGAAAAGTTGATTTAAAACCCTTTGTCCCAAGGCTCTGGGCAGTAGTCAGAGTTTTGCCAGGTCCCCCTCCCCCACTCCATGACACGCTATGACATTTCAGCACACCCAGAATTAAATGGTTGTTAAAAACATTTCAGCTCCAGGCCTGAATTTAAGACAGCCTGGCCCTCCTTCCTCTCTGGCCATGAGAAGAACTCTGTGGGAAGGTTCTGGCAGCACTGGCCATCCTAGCACCAGGAACCCCTAGCTTGAGGCTTGTATTTCCTCTGACCACAAGGTTCTAATTTTCCCACTTCCTGAAAAGAGACTTATTTGGTTTGCTATATGCCCAGCACTGTGCCAATGACACACGGGCCCTGGCCTCCTCTGGCTCGCATGGCTCCTTAGAGAGCAGTGTGGGTTGTTTACTGGGCAGAGCATGAGGCTCCTGGTAGCACTTCTGTTGTCACTATAAAGATTTTTTTTAAAAAAGGACGAGAGTCTTAAGTGGAAGGGAACCTTCTCACACCACTGCCTCTGGTGCTTCTTTTTTTCCCCTCTGTTGTTTCTTGGTACTCGGGTTTTTAGGAAATTCCTTTCTGTAGACACTAAAAATAGAGAATGTTCTGGGACCAAAATAACTCTCTGGAGTTTTGGGGGTTTTTTGTTTCTTGGGTTTTTTTGTTTGTTTAGTTACAAGGCTGAGGATAGGCTGTCTGTTAGGAAATGCATGGGTTACAGACTGCTTGGCTCTTGGTTCAGCCTCAGAGGGTCCAGACTGAGGAATGATCCCTGGGCTGACCCAGGAGCATCTGTCCCAGCGCCTCCCAGCTCCCCTGGAGAACAAGGGAAGTGTAGGGAACTCTTCATGCTAAAGATAACTTTACTGGCCTTCAAGAGCTGAAACACAGTGGGGCAGTTATCAGCACTGTGATGGCCATCAGTCTTGATTGCCATTCAAGGAGGCAGCCAGCTCACAGAGCTCCCTTCCGTAACAGCCCCCAAACAAAAAGGCCAGAGTTCTACCCCCCTACTCCACCAAACATGGCAGATGCTTCTCTTCTGGCTTCTTCCTCTTAGTTAATGTTGCTTGGGATGGGATGCTGCCTTCAAAACATATTCCCAGTCCATAGACTTCTCCATCTCCCCTGCCTCCCATCCCTGGGTCTGGTCCATCTCAGATCTGGAATACTGGTCCAGTCGCCTTGCTGGTCTCCCTTCAACTCTACCTGCCCCCTGCGGTTCATTCTCCCCACCACTAGCCAGAGTGAGCCTTTAAAGCGCAAAGCAGATCCTGCCACCTGCTGAAAGCCAACAGGGCTTCCCATCACTTTTGGAATAAAATCCAAACTCCTTCCTGTAGCCTTCCCAGGGCCAGCGTGATTTGCTCATCCCTAGTTTTCTGGCTTTATTGACTATTCTCCCTTTTATATTCCCAGCCGCACTGGCCTTCCTCTGTCCCTTGAACATCCCAAACCTTTGTTTTCTCTGCTTTAAATGCTTTTCCTCCCAGTGTCAGCACTGCTGGCTCCTTCTCATTCAGGTCTCCATTCTGATTTCAGGGCCCCAAGGAGGCCGTATCTGTCTATCCTACCCAAGACACTGCCTTCCTCCCTTTCAGTCATGTTTTACTGTTTTTAATCTGTAATTATCTTCAACTCTGCCTATAAGGTCATTACCAGCTTCCTCTCCTAAGATTATAAGCTCCACGAGGGTAGGAATTTTGTGTTGCTCATCACTGTATCCTCACACCTAGAACAGTGCCAGGCACATAGACACTTAATAAATACTTGTTGAATGAATCAGTTAACGTAGGAAGAATGCTGTACTTAGCCAAAGTGCCTGGCACAGTCTCAGTAAATGTTCTGTCGAAACAGCAAATGGACTTCTGAAGGAAGGAGGAGCTCTGGGGTATCCTGCTCTGGGGTGGAGTTCCTCCTGTACCCTCTGGCCGCCTGGTCACCAGAACCAGGGAGGGCGCGTGGGGCAGAGGGAGTGTTGAAGGAGAGTGCAGAGCTGCGCTGTCATGGTTTTGAGCGCTCTCGTTAGGGGACCCTGGCTGAACTGGCAGCAGCTCGCCTTACCACCTGCTGGCTTTCCAGGACCTTCAGATTGCCAAGCTCTTCTTAGTATGTTTCCTACAAATATTTGGCATACATTGCTTAGCTTTCAAGGGGTTTTATAAAGCTCATGTTGACATCTGAAGAAACCGAACAATTTTGGAGAAGGTCAGGGGCTTGGATATAGAGAGACAGCTGGCCCGTATGGGGTGAAGATGGTTGTCTGTGGAGACGCTGGTGTCAAAAGAGTACCAGATGGAGACAGGAAGGGGAGGTGGGGGCCCCTGGAAACCTGACAAGGGTGTGTCTGGATGAACATGGGGAGCTCTGAGGACCCCCAGGCTCTGCTGTGCTCACGCCTTGTGCGGGTGTGAGCCACCGAGCCGTGTCCAGGGTGTGGTGAGCTTAGCAAGCCCAGCAGCTTGGGCTTCATGCGTCAGGAGCTGGAGGTCAGGCTGGACCCATGGGGGCCTTCTATGGCGCCAGCAAGCTGACGGCCCTGCAGTAGGCTTCTGCTCCTGATCGGGGAAGAGCCAGGGTCATGGGGGGCGGGGGATGGGCGACCAGCCTGTGGGTGCTGACGAGTGTTTGCCTTTCCTTCCCAGCTGGGGAAACAGAAGAAAAAGTACATGCCCTACAACCACCAGCACAAATACTTTTTCCTGAGTGAGTATCCTCCTCCAGCACCAGGGGGGCCGCTGCCTTGGCAGGGGCTGCCAACTGCGGTGTGAGTAGGGAGTAAGCCTCCTGGGATGACAGTGTCTGAAGTAAAGGCTGGAGGAAGTTCTCCTCATGGACCAGGTTACTCCCTGCAAGGGAGCAGTCTACCTTCTAAGGGGCAAAGTCAACAGTTAGGCTAATGTTTGGTCAAAGGTTACTGGTGTTGGGATCAAACTAGTTCCTCCAGGCCCACCCTGGCTTCCACAAGGGAACTGAGTGCTGGGGAGCAATCCTGATTAAACCTGTGAAACTTCACTTTGATTTGTCAAGCACGCACCAGGGTCAAGGTGGAGCACAGCCCAACTCCCCGGGGGGACAAAAGGTAGCTAGGCTAGCAGTGGGAGGATTGGACCGCAAGAGGGAGCGGAAGAGACAATGTTTCTATGGTTGTCTTAAGCTCTTTCTTCCTTTTTTAAAAATACTCATTTATTTGGCTGTGTTGGGTCTTAGCTGCTGCATGAGGGAACTTCGCTTCGAATCACAGACCCTGGAGAGCACCGGCCTCAGTAGTTGAGGAGTGCGGGCTTAGTTACGCCATGGCATGTGGGATCTTAGTTCCCTGCCCAGGGGGCAAACCCAAGACCCCTGCATTACAAGGTGGATTCCTAACCACTGGACCACCAGTGAAGTTGTTAAGCTCTTTCTGAAGACTTCTGCTGCTTTAAAGATCTGCTCCATAATGCCTGTGGTGATGGTTTAGTTGCTAAGTCATGTACGACTCTTGGGACCCCATGGACAGTAGCCTGCCAGGCTTCTCTGTCCATGGGATTCTCCAGGCAAGAATACTGGAGTGGGTTGCCATTTCCTTCTCCAGGGGATCTTCCTAACCCAGGAATCGAACCCAGGTCTCCTGCTTTGCAGGCAGATTCTTTACCAACTGACCTCCGAGGGAAGCCCTTCCATAATGCCTAAAGAATTTTAAACGGCTGTTCAGCCGTTCCCCCAAGGCGGGGATGATTCCATTGATCTCATTTTAGTTCAAGGAATTTATCTTAACTCCATCCCTGTGGAGAAATGGGGATAGGATAGAAGGGTGGGACAGAAACATTGGAAGAAGGCTAGACTCCATGGCACAGCAGGCTAGAAGAGCCATGGGTGAGTGTCGTGACGCTGGGTTATAGGTAACATCAGGGCCCTGCAGAGAAGGGACACAGAAGGAAACCGACTAGCACAGTGGACGGGAGCCCCTTCTTCAGCTCCCAGTACTAAGAGATGCTCTTGCACCCCTTTCCATAGTCAACCTCCAGGCTGCTTCAGGTTGGGTGGCACCAGCTCATTTCCCTAGTGCAGGGAAGTGAGCTTTCAGCCTGTGGAGGATCAGCAGGGTCCCCCCACTCAACACACACACTTTCCAGCTCCTGTCCTTTCACCCGCGTGGTGGAGCAGCCAGGAGCAGGGGGCTGATGGCTGCAAGGACGGGCATAGGGCCAGGAGAGGGCCCCCAGCAGAGGCAGAGCTGAAGACACGGCAGCTCAGCTCGGGGAGGATGAGCAGCACCTTCTTCAAGGCACGGGTGGAGGGCAGCTTCCACGCCATTGTTTCCCCAGCTGTCCTCTTCCATGGAAGAGAATGCCACGCCCTACTGCTCACCCTCTCAGCATTCATGGGAGATTCTCCTTTCTTCAGGCTGGCATTCATGCCCACTTTCAGTGCCTGGTCGGTCCCAATGGATTGAGGGGGGCGGCTGGAGGGGCGACAGGAGGTGGCAGAGAGGCAGCCCTGTGCTGGAGGCCATCTGTCCCGTAACAGCTGATCCTTGGCGACCCTTCTGCGGCTCACACTCCCACCGATGTCTCCATTTCCTCCCCAGTTGGGCCCCCAGCCTTGCTGCCTGTCTACTTCCAGTGGTATATTTTCTACTTCGTTATCAAGAGGAAGAAGTGGGTGGTAAGTATCCATGGCCCCCAGATCCCACATCCTTTGTCTCCAGTACCCTAAGGGCTGGGAATGGGGTTCCCCAGGGAAAATGCCCCTGGGGTTTACTCTAGGCCTAATTTAGAGCAAAATAGCAGAACCAGGTAGAGACCTCCCATATCTCTAGATGAGACGATTTGGGCTCAGCAGGCAACCTGACTTCTGATGCCCTATTTCATTCAGCGAGTATCTCCTGAGGTCACTGTGCTCGGCATAAAGCAGGGGCCAGGCTGGGTAGGGGGAAGAGGAACAAGAGATGGCCCCTACCCTCAGGAAATGTCTGATGAAGCAGGATGTGATTACAACCAGAGAAGAGGTATAGGTTGAAGGTTCTGGGATTCCAAAAGGGAGCTGACTGCACCTGGCTGGATGGGAGGCATCAGAAAGGACTTCATGACATCACTTTTCTAGCTGGCCGTGGACAGGTAGAGGTGGGGAAGTGGCAATAGACTCTGAGCAGAGAAGCTGGGAATGAATGGGCGAATTTGGGTGTCAGAGGCGGGGAGTGATGTGGGAAATTGATTGACAGTTTGATCAGGGTACTGGCCTGGACTGAGCTGCAGTCCTAGAAGATTCATTTGGCAGCCAGAGGAAGGACAGAGATGGGCTGGGGGGATTGGAGACAGGGAGACCTGGCACCTGTGAAGGAAACCAGCAGGGAGGGCTGGGGGCGCTGCTCGGAAAGGAGCAGCAGTGCCAGATGGCACTGGAGGGGGCGGCTGAGAGAGGCCGCCGCGACGCTCGTCTCAGGGCCGGGGAGAGTGGCTGCTCCATGCAGAGAAACAAGCGCTGCAAGAGGACAGGTGCGTTGTGGCGTCACAGTGCTCTCTTGCCTCTCGCTGCAGGACTTGGCCTGGATGATCACCTTCTACGTCCGCATCTTCCTCACTTACATGCCGCTGTTGGGACTGAAAGGCTTCCTGGGGCTTTTCTTCATGGTCAGGTAGTACTTGATGGGGGAGCAGGGGCTGGCGCAGAGAAGCAGACGTTTGGGAATAACCAGTCTAGTCTGGGAGTGTTGGCTGGGGAAGGTGCTGGGCTGGAGCAGTTATTTGAAGGAGAATGAGAACTCTGGGCTCTGCTTGTAGTGATTTCATCTGGGTGCCTTATCCTCCAGGTTCCTGGAAAGCAATTGGTTTGTGTGGGTGACACAGATGAACCACATCCCCATGCACATCGACCATGACCGCAACATGGACTGGGTCTCCACCCAGGTAAGGGACAGTCACTTGAAAGACCTGGGCATAACACAATTAAAACGGTGGGTGGGCACAGACCCAGGGAAGGGGGTGGGTGGTGGTAACAACAGAAGTTCCCAAACATTGCCTCGTTAGCTGGACACTTCTCTCCTGCCACCACGTGGAGAAGGGAGTGACCAAAGCAGGCCAGCTTTGCCTGAAGGAGGCTGGGCTGGCCTTTCCATCTGGTACCCAGAGCCATGCTCCCTCTGACCTTCCCCTCCAGCTCCAGGCAACATGCAACGTCCACAAGTCAGCCTTCAATGACTGGTTCAGTGGTCACCTCAACTTCCAGATTGAGCACCAGTGAGTAGGGAGGCCGGGGTGGCAGGGACCTGGGGAGGGTTCACGTAGGGGAGAAAGAGGGGGGTGGTGCGGGGACAGAGGAGCTGGAGCCACTGACTGTCCCCTGTTGTCCCTGAAGTCTTTTCCCCATGATGCCTCGACACAACTACTACAAAGTGGCCCCCCTGGTGCAGTCCCTGTGTGCCAAGCATGGCATAAAGTACCAGTCCAAGCCCCTGCTCTCAGCCTTCGCTGACATTGTCCAGTGAGTATCTGAGCTTGCGAAGAGGGCAAGGTGGCGGGGTCGGTGATAAAGAGTGCGGGGTGGGAGCCACAGCAGTGCTTCCCGGGTCTTCTGGAATGGAGGGTCACCAAGCAAAGGGGCCTTGCATCACCTCTGGAAGGGCCTTGCTGCTGCACTTCTGGTGGGTGGTCTGGCTTTGGGCTCTGCTCCAGCCCATTTCCCTTACCACCTGCCCTCATCTTGCCCCCACAGCTCACTGAAGGAGTCCGGGCAGCTTTGGCTAGATGCCTATCTCCACCAATAACAGTCGCCTCCCTCTGCAAGAAGGGTTATGGCGCCAAAGCAGACGGAGGCTTGAGGGCAATGCCACTATAATTCTAATATTCAGAGGGGGTGGGTTTGAGGAGACAACAGGTTTGCACTCAAACCCCTCCCCTTTATTTTCCAGGCATAGATCTAAGACCCAAAGGGGTAGAGGGAAACACACAAGCCCCCTGAAAGGAGGGGTGGAGCTTCTGGGACAGGGCTGTGAGTTTTCTTTTTTTTTTGTTTGGCAGGTGCAGGTGGCTGGTGAGCTAAGAGGGAGGCGGGAGGGTGTGAGAATAGGGAAGGTCTACTGAGCCCAGAAATCAGGAAGAGATTTAGCACTGAAATTTCACCCAGGAAAGGGAGGTGCTCAGCCCACTGGCCCACTTCTCGGTGCCTTCTCTACCCTGGCTTGCAAACCTCAAGAGGTTCACAGGCTGGAGGAAGACAGAGCAGCTGAACCTCATGGGCAAGATTTAGAATTCTGAGGCCTGGCATAGTGCGGAGCCTGGGAGCTCAGCTCACTCTAGGGCTAGGTATGACCCGTGTCTGCTTCAGACTCCTCAGGAAGCAGTTTTTCCACTTTGAGAAGCAGGGTGGTGGGGGGAGCAGAGGCCAGGGCTGTGCTATTGGAGGCATCCAGCCCTGAAGGATGCTAACACTACTGCATTTGGTCTCGTGTTCCATCTAGGGTACCAAGGGAACATGAGGCTGCCAGTGGGGTCGCTGGCCATTAAAAATCCTTTCAGCTTTTGATTGACCTCTTAACTGTCACCCAAGGGACAGAACACTCCTAGGATGGGGCGTCCACTTGCTCCATAAGCAAGTTGCGCACGTGCAGCACTCAGTCTTCTCCATAGAAACAAACGGGGGCTCCCAGTGATTTCCCTGTACTCCCCTACTTGTAATTCCAAATTTAGTAAAAATAGCAGTCAAGTGAGCGCAAGCAACCAGGCCAGGGGAGAGACTGGAATCACCAGGCATGATGAAAACACAAGAGTTCAGTCAAAGAACATAAGGGCTGTGAGAGATTTTCTGTAACAAATTATGTTACAGCATCACTTTTGAGCAGGGGCATTGGGTAAATATAATGACTTCATAGTTCTTATCAGAAATAGGAAGGTAAAAAACAGAAGTCTGACCATCATGGCTGTCCTTTAGAACCCTTACTCTGGCAACTATATTCAAGTGTCTTTCTCTGCTGGAGACCAGGTAGGAATTTAGGAGAATCTCTTAAAAATGTATCAGTCTAACACTGAAATACAATTTTTTAATCTCGTTTTTTTTTTTTTTTTTTAAAGAGTGAAAACAGTTTAACCCATCTCTAGAGAGGGAACCCCAGGACTGTGCCCCACGGTTTATCAGCATTCACATCCCCACCCCCTTAGCCTTTCAGTTCAGGTGAGATCAATTCACCTGTTCAACAGCATCTTCTCTAAGCATATTGAGTATTCTGGACACTGCAAAGAGAGAACCTTAAACTAGAAGAAAAAAGCAGAGGCCTAGGAACAGTCACGTTTAGTTTAGGAAGAGAATGGCAAAGAGATGAGAGTGATAATCAGGGCGATGAAGGGCCTAGGGCATGTTGGGGTGGGGTCAGAGGCACCACCCACCCAACAGGGCTGTTACTTAGACTTTTACAAACACACACACACACACAGAGGAAACCAGGTTACAGATTTTAGATCTTTTCCACTGGGGCAGAACAATTGATAAGCAGAATTGGAGTCTACTTCCACTGGCTCCTTTACTCTAGAATAGGTGCTAAACCCAGCTTATCAAGCCATCTGGCTTTGGGCCCAGGCTGCCCAATCTGAGCAAAGCTAATAGGTCTTACTGAGCCAAGTCCAGGTCCTCAAAGCACCTCAACCACTGTGGCCTTCTCTCCTTAGTCTGGCCCAGTGTGGTCTCACATGGCCACAAAGGGACAGACGAGTAACAGAAAGCTCAGAGCTGCAAGATAACGTGAGTGATCTCACAATGACAGGATCCACACCGTAACAGGGATTAGAGAGGATAAGTTGCCTCTCTGGTCATAGATGTGGCAGAACTAACATTTGAACTCACTTTTTAAAAACTCCAACTTCTAGGCTGTCTGTTACTTTCATCTTCCTACCACTCTGCCATAGGCCTTTTAAGTAGACCCTGTGTCAGTATCCTTTTCGTGTGTACCAATTTTGTTACCACATGCCGATGAAGTCAAACTGAGAAATAAAATTTGGACCAAACAAAGGCTCTTCACTTATAATGCATGATGCTTTCCTGTAACTGTTGACAGGGCTGCCTGTACCTCTGCTTCAAATTACTATCTACCTCTACGGCTCTTTCTAGAACATGAGCCCCCTTGGGGTAGAGGACGGATCATCAGGTCCCTCTGAAAAACACCAAGGTTCGGATGAACTGTGGCAGGAAGAAAGGCCAACCCCTTCCCATGACGCTCAGAAATTTAAATACTAGATGGCCTGTGTACACTAAGAGGTTTCAGCGCTCAGTGCAGACGGCCTGTGTCCCTAAGTGGTTTCAGCGCTCAGTGTAGACGGCCTGTGTCCCTAAGTGGTTTCAGTGCTCAGTGTAGACGCCCTGTGTACACTAAGAGGTTTCAGCGCTCAGTGCAGACGGCCTGTGTCCCTAAGTGGTTTCAGCGCTCAGTGTAGACGGCCTGTGTACCTAAGTGGTTTCAGCTCTCAGTGTAGATGGCCTGCATACACTAAGCGGTTTCAGTGCTCAGTGCATCATCTCCTATCGTGAGGCAATGCCCTCACCCTTTTAAACTCGTATCGAATCTCGGTGTAGGTGGTCTCCATAAGACTGCTTTTTGCCAACTCTTATACTTTAAGAGTTGGACTGCAAGGCAATGCCCCTTTAACCAGGGACCTACTAGAACAGGTCTCCTCTCCAAGCAAGAATATTAGAATGTGCTAAATAAAATGTGGACTAATTCTCCCTGCAGTGGTTAATAAACTTCTAGAAAAGACTAGGTAATTCCAAAGACAAAGCACTCTACCTGCCACCACAGAAAACAGGCCCTTAACTAGGGCTACTGTGTCAATGCAGTAACTCCTAAGTCTTCCCACTTCTGGGCCCCCATCACTATTGGTGCAGGCTGACTCCACACTTCCACTGCAGGGTTCAATCCCAGGTCAGGGAACTAACATCCCACATGCTGTACAGCAGAGCCAAAAAGAAAAACGGAACTCAACTTTTGTGGCTTGGTTCAATCCGGAAAATTGGTTTGTCAACTGCTAGAAACAGAGACTAAAATCCTTGCCCTAAGGACAGAACTTTCTGTCTACACCAGAGGTTTGGAGGTTATGGGATGTTGCTGGGGAGACTGTATCTCATTCCTCCTTCAACCAGAGGAGCGCTTAACAGTCTTACATTTCACGTAATATTTCACTTGAAAGATAGTTTACTCTTAAAATATCTGAACACCACTGGTCTTTAAAAGAATATACACCAACATATCACTGATTCACTTTGCTGTATACAAGAGACTAACACAACACTGTAAAGCAGCTATATGCCAACAGAAATTTTTGGAAAATGCATATAAAAACACAAAGGACCCCAAAGGGCTAAAACGATCTTGAAAGTAAGATGGAGGCTTCACTTATTGACTTCAAATATATTACACAGGCACAAAAAGCAAAACAGTAGGGTATTGGCATAGAACCAGGCAGACAGACCTATTGGCCAGAATACAGCCCTCAGATAAACTCGCACATACTGGCACAATCATCTTCACCAAGGTTCTAAAACTCCACAATGGGAAAGAAGTCTCTTCAACAGTCATACAGAATGGGAAGAGAATTTTAAAACCATGTGACTGAAAAAGCACTAAGAAATAACTATAGATCAAGTTCCAAAAAAGGGCTAATAATCCAGTTTAATAATGGACCAAATAACTGGACAGACATCTCCCCAAAATTAAGTAAAAATGGTGAAGCAATAAATGAAAATGTTCTCAACCTCACTGATCATGGGAGAAGTGCAAATCAAAATCACAAGAGATATCACATCACACCTATCCAGATATTTCTGATTCATTTTTTACTTAAGTATAGTTTAATTACAATGTTGTGTTAATTACTGTTTTTAAAAAAATTTATTGAAGTATAATAATTACAGTGTTGTTTACTGAGGGTATGTTTTATTGATAAAAGTTACGTTGGTGAAAAAAAAAAGAACCACAACATTCCAACTCTATGAAAAAGAGTAACCTGAAATTTACGTCACAGAGGAAATAAGAAAGTGATTTTTGAATGACAGCTTTCATGATTAATAAACTGGTAAAGTAAATGCCTGGATGCCTTGATGTAGTTGATCTAAATTATGAGGATTTCTCAAAGGAGCTCCTTTATCTCACACAGTAGGTGCAAAACCAGAAATTCACTCAATTTATTAAAACTCCTTTCCCAGCAAGGTAAACCAGGCTTCATGGCTGAAGGACCTCCAACGCTGCCTTGGCCATCCTGTGGAGAATGGTGCCATCTTCTGGCCACTGTCAAATCACCTGTTAATAATGTACAATTCTAACATGTTACCTTGGGTGAGAAGAACATTTTATATTGCCTGAAGCCTGGGGCACTTGAGATATCTTCAGAGATATCTTCAAATGTTCTCAAAGAACAGGCCATTCTGGTTACTTTTTATAATTTTATTGAATCTTTTCTTCTCATACCTTAAAAAAACAGCACATGAAAACAGCATCTTATCCCAAAGTTTCAACTCAATGCTTAAGGAAGACCGTGAGAACCACTCCACCACCTTATGCCTATGAATTACCACTGTACGGAATTTCATAGCAAGTTCAAATTTCTACCCACCCCAGGATTCAAAGCCGGTAATCAAACCCTTGTTGCCAACTCCAGGGACTCCAGCTCTCTGCCTATCTTACTTCTCAGCAGCTCTTCCCATCTGTTTAAGACACTGCATCTCCCTGATGGCTACTCTTTAGGGCGGGTCAAGGCTGAGCCAGAGAGAGCAGCAGTCTGGTTCCACGGTCACCTCCCACCAGCCACCAGTTGGCCAGGCAGGAAATCATCCGTCTTTCATCTCCACCGTTTATCTCCCTCTCTTCTTCAAAACTTGTTGCTTTCATGTAACAATGGATTCAGTATCCATTAAATTGCCTGAGAGGCTGCTTGAGCCTGACATACTTTCCTGAGCTAAAAAAGAAGACAATGACGTACCTCTGTGGCCTTCCTGCCATGAAATCAAGTAACAAAGGGAAAAGCACTACTGAGCAGGGTGGTGCCAGGGAAGCAATGAAAGCCCCTCCCCACCCCCATGGAGGTTTCTCCAGCGCCAGCTCTTACAGGTAGAGGCAAATATCCTGGGATCACAGAGGTATCGTGAAGGGAAACCCGTTTATTTTCCTCTTTTGAACTTCCCTGCTGCCCCAGTCTTTGCCTTCTTCTTAGCGGCTCCCTTGGGCTCTGGCTCCTTGCGCTTGGCGGAAGAGAGGGAGCCAGTCACCTTAAAGAAATCATCCAGGCGGCCCTGGGTGCTGCCCTGGCGGCTCTTGCTCAGCCGCCTGACCCCACTGCGGATTCGCTCCTCGGAGAACTGCTTCTCCCCACACATGAACTTGACGAGCTCTTCTTCATTGGGCTCGCTCCACTTGAGCTCCACAGACTCTGGGTCCAGCACCTCGGGCTCCAAGAAAAGCTGCTGGGCCTCCTTGTGGAGCCAGTTTTCCGGCACGGGGTACTTGTTGGGGTCTAGCCGCCGCACGATCTCCTCGATGCTCTTGTGCTTCTGGATGAGGTCCACAGCCCGCTTGGGCCCGATGCCCCGGATGCTCTCACAGTAGTCACTGCCCAGCAGGATGCACAGATCCACGAACTGCTCCTGGTTGAGGCCCAGCTCCTGCAGGATCCGGCTCAGGTGGAACTCCTGGATGGGCAGCTTCTTGGCCTCACTGGCAGTCAGGTGCCGCATGAGCACGGGGCTGCCGAATGTCAGGCAATCCATGTCCTCTGTGGCCGCAGCGTAGACTTTGCCGGCCTTCACCAGGGCCGCACAGCTAGCCTCCGCCTCGCTGGGCGCGTCGAGATACGGGATGCCCATGAGGCTCAGGAGATGCTTGCATTCGTCATTGTGTTGCTTGGTGACCTTCACCAGCCGCTTCGTAAACTTTTCCACCTCTGCCTCGGCCCCAGCGGCCTGAGCCTGCTGCAACTGCTTCTCCGCCTCAGCCCGCCGCTCGCTGCGCTTGGCCAGCTCCCCGGACTTGAGCTGCGGAGGCTTGCCATCGAAGACATACACGGGCTTGATGCCATTCTCCATCATGCGGATGGTGCGGTAGAACATGCCCATCAAGTGGCTGGTGGTCTCCCCCTCCTCGTTCTGCAGCACGTCCCCCCCTTGGCGAACAGCTATCAGGAACTGATAAATGCTCATGGAGGCATCGATGGCCACCTTGCGGCCAAAGTAGCTCTTGATGTCATTCTCCCGGATGGCACTGGGGGCCACGTCAGCGATCAGTTTCGCCAGTCCTTGAATTCCCATAGCAATACAGGAGGGACAGCTAAAAAAGAAAGGTGGGTAAGACAAGGAGGAACTTAAAGGATGCAGGAGGATTACCAGGGGCACTATGTCATCAATGTCATGCCTGCGGCTAAACAAATTTAGCACAACAAAAGGACATCAAGTCATCAAGAAATGTACAGCAAGAAAGTCTACTCAATTAATACTAGTTCACTCAGTTAATACTAAGGATTCCTGAGTATCAGGCACTAAACTACATGCTGAGAGGATAAGATGTTCAAGTCCTTAAGGGACTTAAAAGTTTTGTGGCTAAGGCAGCAACAGGGCTAGCTTGCAAAAAGGGCTACAGCAAGGCCAGAGGAGGCAGCCTGGGCCAGCTTGAGGAGTCCAGGGACCATGATGGCAGAACTGCCCCCTGAACGACACGTAAATCCCAGTTACACAAAGGTGAGACAAGAGAGATAAAAAGGCAACCAAATGTCTAAGGTGGTAAACAAACTTAGGAGTATATGTCTTCTTGCCAATTCATGAACAACACATTCATTCCTTCTTTGGATCTTTATTCCCAACTCACTTCTCCAGCTTACCTCCTTTCAGCAGCTCTGAGGGTTAGTTCTGTGTCAGTTTGTCAAGGCCACAATATCCAATTATTTAATCAAACATTAATGCAGGTGTTGCTGTAAAGGTATTTTGTGGGTGTGGTTAACATCTATATCAGCTGACTTTAAGAAAAGGAGACTTCATTCCACAATGTGGCAAAGTGAAAGTGTTAGTCACTCGGTCCTGTCTGTGTCTCTTTGCAACACCATGGACTGTACACCACCAGGCTCCTGTGTCCCTGGAATTCTCCAGGCAAGAACCCTGGAGTGGGTAGCCATTCCCTTCTCCAGGGGATCTTCCCGACCCAGGGATCAAGCCTGGGTCTCCTGCACTGCAGGCAGATTCTTTTACCATCTGAGCCACCAGGGAAGCCCACAATGTGGGAGGGCCTCATCAAATCAGCTGAAAGGCCATAAGCACAAAAACGGGTCTCACAAAGAAATCCTGCCTCAAGACCAGTCATCAACTCCTACCAGAGTCTCCAGCCTGCTGACCTGACCTACAATCTTCAACTTTCCAACACCTACAATCATCTGGACCAATTCCTTAAAGTCAGCCTTCCCATATATCCATATTCTAGATCCTGTTTGTTCTGCTTCTCTGGGTGACATAGCAGCTTTGAAGAACTGTCAGGAATAACATCTGTGTGAGAGTAATGCGGTTTTCACAACACTTCTCTAATCTCTCTTCAGCATCCCCTCAGCATGTCAAAGAGTTTCTACTTCTGTCATGATGTTGTTTTAAGTCTTTCCCTTTGTATTTTCTATCCACAGCCTCTTCTCTACCCTGAGTTCTGATCCAGTGATGCTATAGTCACTTAGCCCAGTACCACAGTTCTGTGGTTTGGACTCCTTAGGACAGTAATTTCCAAACTTCTGTCAGGCCTAAACTACCCTCACAATTCCGTGCAACTTCCCACAAAAACCTACACTTAAAATTTTCTTTATTAAAAAAAAAAAAAAAATTTCTTTATATGGACACCATTTTCTAAAAACTAAATTGGAAAAGAGAATTCATCTTAAGCAATAATATCTGTGCTTTATCAGTTATATTTTACTACATGTTAAATGCATAAGTATTCAAAAAGATTCGGGGGAACTTCTCTGGAGGTCCAATGGTTAAGACTTTGTGCTCCCAATGCAGAGGGCATAGGTTTGATCACTGGTTGGGGAATTAAAATCCCACATGTCCCACAGCCGCCAAAAAATTTTTTTTAAAAAGGGATTTTGGGGGTCATCATGTATCCATTGGTGGTGTGTCCAACACGCTGGACAGCCTGGGAATCCAAGACAAAAACTGGGATGAAACTGCCCTGTCTCACTTCTGTTCGGCTGTACGCTCCTCCCACCGTTCTGCAGCCCTTTTCTATCTCGTTTTAGTTCCTCTGTGAATGGCAGTGGCCTTGAATCTAGGCACCATTATTTACTACCTGGATAATAGTGATCACTAAGTCACTTAGCGTGTGACATTACTAAGCCATTTAGGATTGGTTTTCTCATCTACCAAGTAAGATGATAACCATGCCTGCCTTGCAGAATTACTGACAGAGTTAAGTGAGATATCAGACGAAAACTGACAAACACTAGGTGCTCGCAAACGTTCCCCCGGCAGAACCCACTCGATCCTTTGGTTCGTGCCTCAAGTTACCGGCTTTGCTAGAACGAGGGCAGACATCCTCCCACTGCGTCCGACAAAGGCAGTGATATGAACAAGTGCAGGTCAACAAAGTGTCTCCTCCAGGAGCTCGGTCACAATACACAACGACCTTATGAGGTGGGAGTTATCATCCTCTTTCTACAAATGAGGAAAGAGGCTCAGAGGTTAAGGGGCTGGCCCCGGACTCACAGCGGGAAAGTGGCGGGCCCGTCTGAATCCCGCGCTCGCTTCTCCCCGCGCGCGGCAGCCGCCCGCCTTCTCCAACACCCGGCGCAAAACGGGCCCGACGCTCTCAGAGACGCTTCCCGAGGGTCTCACCTGGCCTCTGGGGTGCTCCCGGGTGACCCAGAACAGAATTCAGCCCGACTCCCGCCTCTGCCCCGAAGCCTCCTCAGCACCAGTCTCTGGTACCCTCTCTCTTCACCGCCTTCCAAAGCCCGCGCTCGCGTCACGTGACCTGCCGCGGCGCACAGCCTCCCTGGGAAGTGTAGTACAGGCCCCAGGCCCCTCGACCAGCTTCTCTCACAGCAATCAGTCCTGCCAGGGCGGACGGACCTGCTCTGGGACCTGACCCTACCCTTCTCCACTGCTTGCCGCTACTCCACCCCGGGCTCCCGAAGGCCCCAGATCCCGCCACACCCGAAACCACGGGACTACAAGTCCCACAGAGCCACCCGCGTGGCTGCATTTCCTCTTCCGGTTGAACAGCGCGCCTGCTCCTGCCGACGTGTTCTTCCGGTGGCGGAGTGGCGGATTATCCTGTGCCCGGCAAAATGGTGAGAGGGTTGAGGGGAGTTCCGCACGGGGCTCTGGGGAACTCCGAGTTCCGTCCTGTGCCTGTTTCTCTCACAGAGGCGTCAGGTGCCCGAGATCTAGAGGGCGGGAGGACCCTGGATCCTTCGATTTGGACTGAGGGGCGGGGAAGGGGCTGACTCCTTAGGTAAGGTTTTGATCTCAGTGGGCTTCTGATCTCGCAATTTATAAGGATGAGGAGCGTGAGTGCATTTTTTAATACCTTCCAGCATTTAGCTCTGTTACCTGTGGTCAAACTGTTACCTCTATCTGACAAGTTTCTCCCTGCTGTGGAACTCGTACTCATACTACCCAGCGCTGGGCAAAAGTCACCTTCTTGGTGAGGCACTTCCAGCTGTCTCGGGCACTTGTCCGCTCTGTCCTGGGAGCCCCCACAACCTATGTACAGCCCTCTTGCCACGTGTCATGGACTTCTTTGTTATCTGCCACGCCTCCTAGTGACCACCATCTGACGTGCCTCTAGCCCTGGGATGATGTCTATTCATCTTTGTATTCCCAGAGCCAAACACAGGGCCTGCAATTGGAGGCTCAATGGCAGCTATTGTCTTTATCGTTTATAGGGGGGGCATAAATGTTTACTGATTTGAATTCCAGTGTCTCTTAGAACAATGGGCTCAGTTTACTTGTCTAGAGTTGTTATGTTCTGGATTTAAACATTGGCTGGTGGGTGACAATGGAAATTAACATTTGTACGGAACTTTACTTTTACAGCCCTCTTTCACAAGCATTAGCTCATGATCTTCCCTATAACCTTGGGAAGGAAACAAACACCTATTGAGCAACAACTCTATGCCAGGCAGTGAGTTAGATGCTGTGACGTTTGTCTTAAATCATACATCAACCTTGTGAGAGAGATATTATAATCACTTACTGAGATTCCTGGTATTTAGTAGAGTCAGAATTTTGACTTATGTCTTTTGTTTGCAGATCCCGAGATTCCTTAATTGTGTAGTGGGAAGAATAGAGAATTATAAGTTGAGGCAGACTCTGGACCAGTTCAGAGTCTGCCTTTCAGTTGGGATTCTGAGCTTGGTGTCTACAGACATGGGTCCATAAAGCTCCTAAAATCATAAGCAAACTTTTTCTTTTTTAAAAAAAAAAAAGCACTTTATTTTGTCTTGGGGTGTAACCAATTAAAAAAGTTATGATAGTTTCAGGTGAACAGTGAAGGGACTCACCCCTCCCACAAACTTTTTCTTGTATGTGATTTGTCCCAGGCAAAGAGTCCAGACCTTTCATCATGTATTTTTTTTTCCCCATGATGATCAGTGGCCTCAGAAAATGTTAAGGACCAGACTTCCCTGGCAGTTGAGTGGTTAAGACTCTGTGCTTTCAATGCAGGGAATGCAGGTTCAATTCCCTGGTCAGGGAACTAAAATCCCACAAGCTGCATGGTGCAACCAAAAAAAAGAAAAAAGTTGAGGACTATTGATCTGTAGCTAATCAGTCCCCTTGTGTGTCTCAGCCTCTGACTTTTAGCTGCCCTTCTCATCTCCTACTGAAAAGACAAAGCGCCACCTTAGTTTAAGATGCCATCATAATCGTTGTCATTCCCAAAAGGTATCATTTGACAGTGGTTCTGTCAAAGGAACCGGGAAGGATGTCCCTGACTCTCAGGCTGAATTAAGCTTCTTGCAGTCACAGCAGCACGAGGCTCTGATAACCCCATAGTCCTCCGAGGTTGAAGTCTTGGGATCCTTCAGTGGCTCTGATCTCACGCCTTCCCCTAGGAACTTGAGGCCATGAGCAGATACACCAGCCCCGTGAACCCGGCTGTCTTTCCCCACCTGACCGTGGTGCTGCTGGCCATTGGCATGTTCTTCACCGCCTGGTTCTTCGTGTATCCTTTGACTGAGCAGCCAGTGGGCCAGAGTTAGTGATGTGGGAACTGGAGGGAGGAACTACACTGGGTACAGGCACCCAGCCAGTTTTGTTCTGGCGTGGGGAAGCAGGACAGTCAGGAGGTTAAGGGGTAAGGGCCATTGCCATCCAAAGTCAGGTTGTGGCCTTATTTTCCAAGTTCAGGTGAGCTCAGTTGCTCTTCAGGCTTCATAGTAAGCAGAGGGCCTGGCTGGACTGGAGGCTGGGCACGGTACCTGAAGTTGAGAAGTGTTATAAGGAGTGATATACTCAGGTGTCAGGAGATCAGAGGGCTAGTCCCAGCTTTGCTGCTCATTAGCTATGTGACCTTGGGTGGTTGAAGGGTGTTGTGGAATCTGGAGTCGCAAAGCACACCTCAGAGGACACTCAAGACAGCGGAGTACAGTTTATTACGCCAGCAGGTCCAAGGGGAATCAGTTCCCAACAAGGCCCCTGATGTTTCTGAGAGGCCCAGTTTTATACTCCCCACTACTTTACTGGTTACATATTAGCAATCCCTTTGTTGTGTATGATTGAGTTTCACAACAAGTAAGTGCTAGGAGAACAAACAAACAAGGTTACGGGGGTGGGGGTGGGGGGCGGCGAACAATGATTATACATCAAGGGGGGATGTCTCCATGGTTAATCTAACAGGGGCTGCCCAACCTCATTCTCCATTTGCCATCTGTAGGGAGGGAAGTCACCAGACCTGGTTTCCACTAGCAGTGGTTTCCTCCCTCTTGGGCAGGGTTCACATCCTGTCTTTAGGATGGATGACAGGCTTCAAGATGGAGTCTCTCCTGCTTTCTTCACACTGGCCCCAACAGTAGGAGCGCCAGGGTCTAGGTTATCTCTTGGACCCCCCTGCCCAGCTGCACGGAGCCAGACCAGCCTCCTGGAAAGCCCTCAGTGCAAACCTTTCTCCCAGAGATGCCCTGGCCAGGTTCCCTGCCCTGCATTGTCCACACCTTTGCTTCTCCTTAATTGCCCGGCCAGTTATGAGGTCACGTCCACCAAGTACACCCGGGACATCTACAAAGAGCTCCTCATCTCCCTGGTGGCCTCACTCTTCATGGGCTTTGGAGTCCTCTTCCTGCTGCTCTGGGTCGGCATCTACATATGAGCTCCCAAGGGTGAGAGCGGTGACAGGGTGGGATGCTGGAGAAACCTCCCCACACCCACATCAGGGTCCTCAGGCCCGCGTGCCCCCTTGGCTGATGGAGACAGACTGGGCAGAAAGGATAGGGACACCGGACACATGGGCTTCTTTCCCTGTCCCCTGGTGGGAATCTGAGCCGAGCAGGACCTGTGTCAGATCTGAGGTCTCCACACTGTCTGACCTGGGTCTGGCGCTGGAATGTACTGCCTTGGGCTGTGGGCGCAGGCTTCACATGGTTCCACTTCTGTGTTCTTACACATCATGAACAGTGGCTGGGAAGCCATCGGCAAGTGGCCAGGCGGTGGGCCAGGGTCCGGGACTTGCTGCCAGGAGTTCCGTTTTAGTCAGTTTCAGCGTTCTCAGTCATTGAGATAAATTTTTACTGATGTTTGGTCACTTGGTGGAGGGGTTGTGTGAGGGAAGGTGATGGAAAGATGGGTCCCTGCTCTCATTCTGATCCCCTTCTCTTTCAGGTTCCAACCAGGCAGCTTCACTGAATCCCTGCTTTTGTAAATTAATTTTTTTTATTTTACTGTTGCTGGAAGTGTCCCACCTGTTTCTCACAATAAAGGCAGATGTGACAGCTTGTCTGGTGCTGGGACTCATGGTTCCCTAGTCCCTCCCCTTCCTGTGTCTCTGCTGCCTCCTAGATGGTTCCTGTGGCTGGGAAGCCCTGCGCTCTGCCTAGGAGGGGAGTGTGGGGAGTGTCTTATCCCTAGAATTGAGGGCTTCTTGTGGACAGGAAGGCACTGAGCCTGTCCTCTTCTGCGCTTCTAGAGTAAACTTCCTTAGGAACCCGCACCAGTCAAGTCTGTCCCGGGGCCAGTCCCCTCCTCTAAGTATAGCCAGGGACCCTCAAAAGGCTCAGCTTGTCCCTAAGGTGGCTCCTTCTAACCCAGGTCGGGCAGCAGTAGGTCTGTGGGGTGTGGCTAGGGGAAGGGGCTACCGCATCCTGTTCCCACGCCTGAAGCTACGAGGGATAATGGCGTACAGAGCATCCATCAGGCTCAGGGGCTCCACGTGGCCCCAGCCCCACAGATGACCCCATCCTCCCCCCACCCCCACCCTGCCCCAGAACAATCTCAAGAAGACAGGAAGCAAGCTCAGATACAAAGCAGTATTTATACATTTATTTATATATGTATATTTACTTCAGAAAAGAACAGGGGACAGGAAGCAAGCAGGCCTGGGGCCGCTTCCCTCTGCCCGCTCGAGTCAGAGCTGGTACGATAAATATGAGTCAGAGCTAGGGGCAGGGTGGCGGGGGGCAGTTACGTGGGAGGGAGGGGGTGCGCTATGCACATGCAGGCTTTCTTGGGGGCTGTAACATGGGCGGGGGTGCTTGTGCATTGAGAGGCCCTATATACAGCTTGAAGCTTGGGGAGATTAGCCCAATGGCTACAGAAGTCAATGCCAAACGGGAGAGAGGAAGGGAGGGGTGGGTTGCTGGACCACGGGTAGGGGATAGAGCCAAGACACCCCCTCAGCAGCACCCACTGGGCAGCTGTCAGCTCCCAGCAGGTGGCCCACTGGCCTTTCCTGAAGCCCTTTTACCTCCCTGGGCTTAAGGCAACTTTGGTCCAAGGTTGACCCCCTCCCCACCCCCCCACCTTGAGCAGCTTGGAGCCCCTACTTGGCCCCAGCCTCCACACAGAGGACCCCCTCCCCAGGCATGGAAACAACCAGCTGCTAACCAGATTGGAGCGATGCTGTGTCCAAGTGGCTCCAGGGGGCAGTGGAGGGTCACTTTCCAGTTTAAGCACTTTAACTCCAGTTCAGGGGCTGTGGTCCAAGAAGCCTACAGCCCCACTGAGGAAGCCCCAGAATCCTATCACAGGGGGCAAGGCTCGGCAGGTTTATGGCATTTAGGGAGGGTTCCCGCAGAGGGGAAAGAACAGTAGTGCTACGTAAGGCTCAGCCACCTGTGTGGTGTGGCGACCTGAAAGTCGCTCAGTCGTGCCCGACTCTGTGACCCCATGGAATTCTCCAGGCCAGAATCCTAGAGTGGGTAGCCGTTCCATTCTCCAGGGGATCTTCCAAACCCAGGGATTGAACCCAGGTCTCCAACATTGCAGGCGGATTCTTTACCAGCTGAAGACCAGGGAAGGCCAAGAATACTGGAGTGGGTAGCCTATTCTCCAGAGGGCCTTCCTGATCCAGGAATCGAACAGGGGGTCTCCTGCATTACAGGTGGATTCTTTACAAGGTGAGCTACCAGGGAAGCAGTGGTGTGGGGAACTGTCTTAATTCCTATGTCAGAAGGGCGTGGAATCCCACTGCGGAGGGGCTGGGAGGTGAGGTATCCTGGCTACCCCCCATCCCGCCAGTGTGGACAAGTGCTTGATGTCTGTAGCAGAACGGGGCCCATGGTTCCTAGGCTTCTTCAGGATTCAGGTCTCCCCTGAAAGGCTCCCACTCAAAGCTGAGAATGAGAGGCAGGAGGGGCAAGGCCTGGCTCCCAAAGAGGCAGCAGAACATCACCAGGCGAGGACGGCAGTTCTGTCCCCATTTCTGAACCCTCGGCAGACACTGCGCAGTGATTTCCACTCCTTCCATGAGCCTGGCTGTGGCCTCAGAAGGGTCTAGATACCCACTAAGAAAGGTTAATGTTGGCACTTGAGATAAGATTTCAGTAACCCAAACTCACTGCTCTGCTCCAGAGAGGATGGGCAGAACTGGGGCCTACTGCCAAGAACAGGGCCCCCAGCCTGGCTGGCCGAGCCCAGCATGGGGCCCTTGATCTGGGAAAGTGAGGCCACCAGCAGACAGGAGAGGGGGAAGAGGCCTGTCCTGTTGGTCGGAGTGGGGTGGGTGTCTCGAGGCACCCAGGGACGGATCAGAGCCAGGGCCCTGCCTTTTAAGTGTCCCCCAGAGCTCTGGCCCATTCGGGACTCTCCATCTCCATTCTTCTACTTCTGCCCTGATTTAAGTGCATTTTAGTAATTACTTCATTAATAACAGCAAAAGCTATTTGCATCCACTCATCCACCAGCCAAGACCAGCCTGCTGCCGTGCAGGGATTCCGGCTCCTCTGCTCAGAGACCAGTGGAAGCTCCCTGGAGCCCAGGCTGTGTGGCTGTACAGGGAACTTCCCTTTGGGATACTCCAGGTTCTAGGGTCCAAGGCTTACCTGGCCCGCTGGCCCCGCCCCTGGTTCGGCCAGGCACTGAGTGTATAGAGAAGGCATATGGTCAGTCGCCAGCCCATCCAGGGCCGGCTTCAGCTGCCCTGGGAGCTCTTGGAGCCAAGCTCTTCCAGGGAGAAGAGACCTCCTGGGCCACGCTTAAAGCTTAGAAGTCCGAGTCCAGTAACAGTCAAACCCTAAAACGTCCGCTCCCTAACCCTCCCCAGGGAGCAGCTTTGAGACAGGGCTGTCCGCCCTCCACCGACTCCTGACTCGGCCAGGTCTCTGAGCCAAGCCCCTGCCAATACCAAAGGTGGACAGGTGCTCTCCCCAAAGAGGGACAGCTCCCAGTGGCAGAAGGGGAGGCAGGGAGGGTGGGCTCTGGACAGAGTCACAGCTTCTCCCGCTTCTGGGGCACCTGACATCACCAGGCCTACATCGGCCGTGTCTGGATAGACGTGAATTGGGCCCGGCAGGTCTCTCTCCAGCTCCATCCGTGGTGTGGGGGTGCCACCAGCGGGAACAGCAGCTCCAGTGTGAGGACTTCCAGTTTCACCAGGCACGGGGAGGGCCAAGCCGGCTCAGTCTCCAAAGAAGTGCCAGCGGCGGGCTCCAGTGTAACACCATTGCATCCAGTGTGGAAGGGGCGCCCGGGAACCCCCGGGCCCTGGTGTGGTGCTGCCTCCAGAGGGCACCTCAGTCACACAGGCGGTAGAAGTGGAAGTAGTAGTCCGTGGCCGGCCGGACCGGGGCCTCCGCGCTGCAGTTGGCCTGACCCTGGGTGGAAGGGCAGGGGAAACCAGTGAAGTGCCTCCAGGGTCAGGCAGGAGGCGGTCCCCCTGCTGACGATCATCGCCTGACTCTGCCCCAAGTCCCACCATGTGCTCTCCAACGCCCCCGCCCACTTCTCCCCCAAGCCCCACACTGAATGTCTCAGGGAGGTGGAGTGCCCTGCTCACCAGCAATGCCACCCGGAAGTGGTAGGTGAATCTGCGGAAGGACAGGATGGTTACTGGCCACTGGTGGGAGGTGCCCTGGGGAGGGAGAGGAAGAGGGGTCAGGACAGCGGCACAGACCCCCAACCCCCACAACCTGCATCCCTCGCCATGGCCATCGCAGCCCTGGGCTCTGTAGCAGGTTTTACAAAGGAAAGTGCAAGTTGCTTAGTCGTGTCCGACTCTTTGTGACCCCATGGACTATACAGTCCACGGAATTCTCCAGGCCAGAATACAGGAGTGGGTAGCCTTTCCCTTCTCCAGGGGATCTTCCCAACCCAGGGATCAAACCCAGGTCTCCCACATGCAGGCGGATACTTTACCAGCTGAGCCACAAGAGGGGAGAAGCAGAAATCAGGAGAGGCTGGAGGGCACAAGTTCTGCTTTGGGGAGCAGCAGGGGCCACCATTTATCTGCATGCCCTGTGCCCGGCCCTGAGGGTCCACGGCCTCCTGTCTCACTGCCCTCCCTCACCACTGTGCTCCGGGCCCATGGACGTGTTTCACTAAGCCCGTCCTCGCTACACGCCGCTGAGGAGGTGCTGCTTACAGATGAGGACACTGCTGAGTTATCTGCCTAAACTCCCACGGCGACATGTGGCCAAGCTGGGGTTCACCCCTCTCTGCTCTCCCCTGTCTGCCGGGCCCCGGGGCCTGAGCCTCTTTAGGGCTCTCAGCACTCCATCCTCTACACAAGTTACTTCTGCACCTCTTTTCTCATTGGCGAGGGACTGCGTTCTTGGAAGGTGAGGTCTGTTTCTACCCCATCTCTGGCTCCCCTCAGCTGGGCCCAGCCCAGGGTCAGGGACAGGGGAGGCCCCAAGAAATACTGATTGAATAAACACACGAATCGGTGAGAAGAAACTGCCTTAACATGTGCTGAGTGTCATGTGACCAGAGAGGAGCCAGACAGTGACTGGGTCCCAGCCGCCTGGTTCCCAGACCAGGAGGCAGCCCCCTCCAGGCAGCCCAAGACCTTCCAAAGTCACAGATGGGACCGGGTCACCACCCCCGCCCGAGCCTGAGGTCTAGCCTCCCTGGCTCCGCTGAGGCACGACTGTCGCCATGTTTCCAACTCTGCCGGCGTGCCGTGCTCTCGCTGGTGGCCCGGCCGCTGAACACGCTGTTCCCCGACTCCTGGGACGCTGTCCCGTTTCCTTCCCCCCGCTCATCCCATATCGTCCTTCAGGTCTCGTCTTAAATCAAGCACGACCTACAGGCAGGCATCCTGACCCTGCGACCAGACAAGGTCAGCCCTCCCTGCCGGGCTCCCAGGACGCCCTCTGTCTCCACCAGGCTAGGCCTTGGGCAGGGCAGGGCTGGGAGACACTCGCCATGGAGGGATGCGTGCACACCCCCTCCCTGGGGCACAGAGGCCCAGGTCCCAAAGGGTCCCTTGTGGAGACGCCTTTGCTCTGCCCTGGCTCCCACTCCTCGCCCACTTGGGGGCTCAGTTGTGCCGGGGAGAGGAAGCTCCGGCCTGGCTGGCCCACGGGTTCCCCATCGCCCCGTACCTGGGTGTCCTGATGGGCGTGAAGGCTCTGTGGAAAGCCCCCCTCTTCGCACGGCTCCTCCTTTGACATCAGGCTGCACAGCACCACGGACACGGGGGACGAGGAGCTGGGGAAGGCCCAGTCAGCGGGGAATTGGGGTTCCGAGCTCCTCCACCCCAGCCCCCTCCCAGCCAGCCCTCCACTCGGCCTCCCTCTCCCCACAGAAACTGGCCACTGACTCCTCTCGGCCAGTCAACGAGGTGCAGCCGTCAAGGCCCTTGATGGCTACAGACCCCTTCCCATCCCCCATCCTGCACGCTCTTCACAGCCCATTTCACAGATGAGCAACTGAGGCCCGGACACTGCCAGGTCACACAGCCAGTGAAGCATGCAGCGGGCAGGAGAGCCGGCAGCCCTCTCAGGGCCCCCCCTCCCCCAGATCTCCAGGACCACTGCACCCCCATCCCCCGCACCGGCACTCACTTCATCTGCAGGGTCAGGCGGAGGTGCAGGGGGGTGCTGCTGCTGACGGGGATGTGGTAGGTGACGTTTCCAGGCCTGAAAGGGCCAAGCTGGCTCCTCAGCCCAAGGGCACCCTGCCACCCCACCCCCAACGCCCATCAATTCCTCAGCCCCCAGACTAGAGGGGAGCCCTTCGAGGGCCTGGAAGGGGCTGCCCCGCCTTGTGAGGGAACTTCCTCCCTGAGGGGAGCAAGATCCTGTCCCCTGGGCTCATGTCACCCAAGGGAACCTGTCCTGGGGGCATGTAGGGAGGCAGCCGAGCCTACCTGCAGGCATCCTCTGAAGCGCAGTACTGGGAAGTAATGGGCATCGAATTCTCCAGCACCTGGATGGAGGTCAGGGATGGCACTGGGTCTGCAAGGAGAGAGGCTGTTGGAGCAGAAAGGAGGGTGACAAGTCAGGACACAAATGAGAAGGAGTCAAATCTTCCCTTGCCTGAGTTGGATCAGTCATTCACACTTTAGCATGAAGTTTCAGGTTATTCTTTCCAGCTCCCACTTAGACTGAGGTCACACCACCACCTTCCCCAGCAGCCCCAGGACTCCCCAGTTCCCATGAGCCCGAGGTCTGCCTCCTTGACGGACCCAGAACACCCAGGAGCAGGGATGGGTCTTCCACACCCCCTGCCAGGAGCGTCCGGGAGCCCACTCTTTAGGACTCTGCTCCTGACTGCACGTTTCTCCCCAACTCGGGGCTCAGGGATGTCAAGTTGGTAGCTTGAAATCAGCCATGGTAGTATTCCCATACACAAATCCCCTGTCCTTCAGAGATTCAACTTCCATGTCACCTCCTTCAGGGACGCCTCCCCTGATGACTTCCCCACCTCAAACCAGACTCCGTGCCCTCCCCAGTCACCAAGCCGCCTCTGTGTCCCCTCAGGACAGGTGAGGGGAGCCTTGCCACACTGCTGTTTCGTGTCTGTGAGCCCTTGGGAGCAGGGCTCATCCATCTCCATCACCCCCGGGTGCCCTGTACAGAGAGCCAACCCTAGAGCAGGGGCCCAGCAAATGGTGCCTGGTGAGCGTCTGCCTTGTGGGGTTTCCCCATCACTTTGAACTTTAATCTCAGCAAACCAGTTTCGAAGCTTTTTTTTTTTTTAAGCCACAAAACCCATCAAATGAAAGCTGATGAGGAGGCCCAGTACCGATAGCCAGAGGTGCCTGGTTGAAACCAGGAAGGTTCTCAGCCTCCCCTTCAACCTCCTAGGCAGCTGGGGTGGAGGGTGGGGGAAGTTCGGAGACACCCAGTTTGAAAACGAATCCAGTAAAGGGTCCTCTAGCTTCACTTTCACTTTTCACTTTCATGTGTTGGAGAAGGAAATGGCAACCCACTAGAGTGTTCTTGCCTGGAGAATCCCAGGGATGGGGGAGCCTGGTGGGCTGCCCGTCTATGGGGTCGCACAGAGTCGGACACGACTGGAGCGACTTAGCAGCAGCAGCAGCTTCATTAAAACCAAAAGTTTGAGGTTTGGAAAACTGGGGGGACCACAGCACCCTCCTTGCCCTGGCAGGGTGACACAGAAGGAGCCAGGCAGATGTGGGATCAAATTCCATCTCTGCTGCTAACAGACTGTATGATCCCAGGAAGTCACTTCACCCAAATTTCCATCTCCTTGTGTGAACAATGGGGACGATTCCGTTCTCATGGGAGTATTCTGAGGATTAACCAAGGCCATCGATACAAGGCTACAGAATCAGCCTGACCTGATTCCTGGAACTCAGTCACGTTCAGTGAATGTGGACTGACGACTCTGCACCTGGGGAGTCTAGTGATGGGCTGAGATGGGCCCCGGCCAATGAGCCCTACAAGGCTGGGTTGAACTGGGCAAAGGGTAGGGCAGGTACCTGGCTGACCCTGGGCCTGAGTGGGCTGAGCAGGGCTCAGGCCAGGCTCAGGAGCCGATCGGCGGCCCCGGCCATGGAGACCAAGGCTGGGGCCGTTCTTGGCTTTGCCCTGGCCCCCAGGGAAGGGGACCACAGGGCTGGCCACGGGGTTCGAGCTCTTTGGATGCTTGAAGTAGCCAATGCCATTGGCTGACAGGCCCCAGGACTTGGCTCTGATGTTGGTGACCGGCAGAAGGGCCATCTGGCTGGGGCCTGTGGAGAGAGACAGGCCCAGGCTGAGAGGAGGGCATGGGCAGCCTCCTATCTAGCTGTCTCGAGGGCCCCTTGGGACTCCAGGTCACTCCCATCTCACAATCTCCCACACTCAATCTTTTTCCACAACCTTATTCTGGGCTCCAGGAGATCAGACCCTCCCGCTAACGGGTCCTTGGGGCCTTTCTTAGGCCTCATGTAAAAACTCCTCAAGCCAAACCCTGGGCCCCATGCGAGCCATACCTGAGCGGTTGGTGGGGGGGCTGGGACTAGGGCTGAGACCAGGACTGGGATTAAAGCTGGGGCCCAGACTGGGGTCGGTGGAGGGGGTGGGGCTGGGCGAGGAGCAGCAGATGACCGGGCAGGGGCGGGTAGAACACAGGTCCAAGGTGCGGAGTGCTGGAGCTGGGGCTGAGCGGGTCGGGCCGGTGGTACCTAAGGAAACCAGAGGCTGTGTGAGCTGGAGGGGTCAGCACAGCTCCCCGCCCAGGACACACCCAGCGCTCCCCATCCTACCCCCTCCAATCCCACCCCCAGCACGCACCCAGCAGCAGAGAGGGCTGTGGGCCCAGCACCCCAGTGGTCACGGGGGACTGTCGGAGCTGAGTGGTCCCAAAGTTCTGGCTGGACCTGCTGGGGAAGCGTGGGTTGAGCTCAGAGGGGCTGGGCGAGCCTGGGCTGGGAGTCGCAGAGAAGTGGGAGGGATGCGAGGAGGTGGACAGGGAAGGCAGAAAGGAGGCAGTGGGGAGAAGGCTTGGTCCAGACACGTACCATGGGCACATGGCCTCACTCCCCCCAGGGTGCTGGGGCCGGAGCAGGGCCAGAAGACAGGAAGTAGACACGGCAAAAGAGCTAAGGGGCGGCAGAGAGGAAATGGGGCGGGGGACAGGCACGGGGAGGAGAGAGAGAGAAGACACGGTCAAAGATGGCCCAAGGGCTGAGGGTGACAGTGGGCAGAAGAGCCCAAGGCCCTACCCTGGCCCTCCTTCCCCCACCCTCTGCTCCAACCAGGGCCCCTCGGAAGCCCAGCTACCTGGAGAAGCCCTGAGCAGGCCAGGGAGCAACACCAGCTTCAGCAGGACAGCAAAGCAGCTGCCTCCCCACCACACCAGGGGACCTTCTGACCCACCACCCGCCCCACCCCCCCAAAAACCCCCAGCGGGCTGAGATCTTGAGGTGGAGCCCCCTTTACAGGAGACATTCTCCAGGGCTCCTCTGACCCTGGCCAAACCCCACCTGGCCTGGTGACGGCTGGCAGCCAGGCCTCCAGGGACATACCCATCACTTTCCACCAGGTCGTCCTCAGTGCGCAGGCTCAGCACGTAGAGTGTGGACATGGACACCACGCTGGGAGCCACAGGAAAGGGCTGTTGTTAGAGCCGGAGCCACAGACCAGTGCCCTCTCCCCAGGATGGGGCCCTGTGGGTTTTGGTCCCAGGGGACAGGCTCCCAAAGTGATGGCTGTATGTGGGTCTCCCCAGTCCCGAGGAGAGGGGGAAGGAGGAGACAGGATGAGGCAGCCCCCTGCTCCTTGCCCGAGAGCTCAGCTACTTCATCTCCTGGGCCAGGGCCTCCTGCTCCCCGAGGCCCGGGCCTGCGGGCAGCCCGACGCCCCGAGCCAGCCACCCCCAGAGTCTGGAGGACCAGTCACCTGAAGGCCATGACCACCACCAGGGCCACGATGGTTCCCTGCAGGAAGCGCTGGCTGATGCAGGCCTGGTCTGGGACCACAGATGATGACTGAGGACCAAGAGGAAAGGGGACAACGGCCCAGACTTAGGGAGCGCCATGAGGATGGGGAGGCCCCAGTCCAGCCTGCCCCCCATCCTGCCAACCCTCACCTTGCTGGCCACCTTGGGGGGCCTCTTCTTGTGGGGGACGCTGCCCGCCCGGCTGAACTGGCTCCCTGCATGGCTGCAGCAAGAGGACCAGGTCAGAGGTGCCCCTGGGAAGGGGGTCTGGCCCTCCCCCAGCCCACGCCCCCACCTGAAGGCGCCCGAGCTGCCAGTGGACTTGAGGCTGTCGAGACGCCGCAGCTTGGCCAGCTTGTGGCTCCAGCGCTCCAGCTCGTCGATGCGCGTCTCCAGGTTGTCTGTCAGTTTGCACAGCTCCTTCACGGCACCCACGTTCTCCATGAAGATGCGCTCCTGCCGCAGGCGATGGCCAGTGTCAAGGGCACGGTCAGCCCCTAGGAGCCCCGGGCCCCGGGCCCATGGGGGAGCAGGAGGGAGCCCTCGAAGCCCCACCCCGGCCAGCCTCACCTCTCATCCAGCCTCAGCTCCCCGGCTCCCTGTTCCTGCCTCTGAACACCATCCCACCTCTGCACCTATCCCCACCTGTGATCAGAACCCATGGTCCTCAGAGCCTCCCGCCTCCGTCTTCCCCTCTGATGGACATGGTGTCTGAGACTTCAGCAGAGGCCAAGACGTAAGACATGCTCACTGGCACCCAGCCTCATGCCATGAAAGTTACAAACATCATCCTCAACAAACCACGTGTTTAAACTTTGCCATAACCCCATGACAGAGGATGAGATGGCTGGATGGCATCACCAACTCAATGGACATGAATTTGAGCAAATTCTGGGAGATGGTGAAGGACAGGGAAGCCTGGCGTGCTGCAGTCCATGGGCCACAAAGAGTCGGACATGACTGAGCAAGTGAATAACAAAATAGCATGAGAAGTTCTCAGCTGTAACTGAGGGACTGTAAAGAGGAACTGTTTCCCGCCTTTTGCAGGAGAGGAAGATGACTCTCAGGAGGTTCCTCTTGCCCTTGATCACACAGCCACAGACGGGCCAAGTCCTCATCTCCCACCTCCACCTCTCCCTGTGGGGCGGGGAAGGGGCTCTAGAATCAGCATGAGAGAAGACTGGGGTGGGGGAATGCTCAGACTCTCTGCACTTCAGTGCCCTGTCTCTATGGGGGTGGGGGGTGGTGCTGAATGCCCTCCAGCTGGTCCACCCTTCTGCCTCTTGGGCTCCTTCCAGTTCCCCCACCCAGAGACCTTGTTCACCACCAGGAAGTTCTCTATGGTTTTCCCATTGGCAAAGACCACATCTCCCGTGTCCTTCACGGCCTCGGGCAGGATCTCCTTCACCTCCTGAGCGATGACACCTGGGGAGGGACAAGCCAAGAGTGTGTTGGAGGGAGGACTGCCCATAGCACCATAACGTAGGCAGGGGCTGGGACTGGTGAGGGTGAAATTCTGGGAGCCAGAAATCTGAGACCCAGGAGGCCCTGGAGCAGTTTCCCAGGGACAGGGTGGCAGTTCCAGGGATCAAGGTGTGGGGTTCCGCGGGGTAGGCGGGGCTAGGGGCAGACTCCCGGAAGGACGGACCACAAGGGAAAGGAGACAGAGATCCAGGAGAATAAAAGCAATATTCATCCAGGGAGCAGAGCAGCGGGGATACCGGGGCCAGAAGTGCCAGACTTCCAGTGTCAAAGTGCAGGGGCTCCGGGTGAGGTGCAGGGGCAGGTCTCCCAGAGGGCCAGGATTCCCAGGGGCGGGGTTCCACGAGTCGAGGGAAGGGGTTCTTGGAAGCAGGGTTTCCAGAGGACAGGGGACAGGGGCGGGGTTGCCAGATGCCAGATCCCAGCCCCTAGATCTTTACCGGTTTCTGGCGCCGCGGCCTCGATGCCGGCAGTGGCGGCAAACTCCGGCTTGTACCTGTAGTGCACCAGCCGCATGCGCGAAATCCTCTTCAGCTGCTCCGTGGTGTCCACCTGCGCGGGAGCCAGGGCCCAACTGAACCCCTCCCCTCCTGGGCCCGTCCGGTGGCAGGAGTGGGGGGGGGGGGTGGGGGTGGTGGGCAGACCCTGCTACCACCAGCGTGGCAGGATCCAGAGACCCAGGGCCAGCCTCCTCCATGGCCTTCCCCTGGAGCCCCGCCCTCGGGCCCCGCCCACAAGACAGCCCCGCCCCCAGCCCGCCCCTGCCACCGGCTTGTCCCCGCTCAGGGAGTCCCCGCCCCCGGCCCTGCCCCCACCTCCTGCACGTGCTCCTTGGCCCGCAGGTCAGAGGGGTGCATGAGCGAGCCCATGACCTTGACGTTGCCATGCACCACCAGCGCCTCATCCGGCCGGTCCGTGTTAATGCCCACACGGCCATGGTGGAAGACCGTGTCCGGCACCTGCGCCCGCTGCCACAGCACCTCGCTGTCACTCTCAAACTGGCCTGGATTGGAGGCCTGGCAGGAGTTGGGGCTGGATCAGTCCTGGGGGTTGGGGGACGTGCAGCGCCCTGGGAAAGGGGGAAACCCCGTAGCCACCCCTCCAGCTCCAGCAGAAGCTCCTCACCCCCATGCTCAGCTTAAACTGTCCTTAAACTGTCTGCAACTTTCAGAAAAGCCACCAACCGGGTCCTGGCCACCTCCACACTTTATTGTGAAGGAGACACTGGCCCTGAGAGGGTGGGAGCCTTGCCCAGGGCCACACAGAATCAGCACTCCAGCTCCTGACCCCTGAGGACCCTGTATTTCTCCTGGGCGCTGTTTCTCCCAGGTCTGGGGAGGACTCTCAGCCCCCTGTGGGGAGGTGGCCCTCACCCGGACGATGATGCGCTCTGAGATCTGGGCGGCCAGCGTGTAGTTCTGATTTTGTGCGTGGGCCTGGAGGGCCACCACCAGCATGAAGTACCTGGACACAAGAGGGTCTCAGAGGCGCCCAGGGTCCCACCCCATTCCCCTTCCACCTCCACCAGCCTTCCTGGGTCAGATGTACAGTGCACTTGGTCATCTCCCCCAGACGCCTGGGAGGAGAGCATGAACACTCCACCTTACAGAGGAGGGGCTTCCCAGGTGGAGTTAGCGGTAAAGAGCCCGCCTGCCAATGCCGGAGACAGAAGAGAAGTGGGTTTGATCTCTGGGTCGGGAAGACCCCCCTGGAGGAGGGCATGGCAACCCACTCCAGTATGCTTGCCTGGAGAATCTCCATGGGTAGAGGAGCCTGGGCGGGGCTACAGTCCCTGGGGTCGCACAGTCAGACACGACTGAAGCGACTAAGCCCGCACTACAGAGAAGGAACCGGAGTCTCCACTAGGGGGCGGAAACAGCTAGGAAGCCAGCTTCCGCTCTCCCATCCGTAAGAGGTGGAGGGCTCTGAAACCCAGGTCCCTCATCTGGGAAGTGGGTCAATCTCTGGGACTCCGTGCCTGGCAAGCTGGGGGTGGGGGGAGACACCCTCCAGCCCCTGGTCTTCAGGGGCTCCCGGGCAGGGGCGCAGCCCGCTCACCTCTGGTCGGGGTTGGGTTTGCCCTTCTTGCGCATGTTGTTGGCGGTGGTCTCGCTGAAGTGCAGCCTCCCCACAGTCACCTTCGTGACCTGTTCGGGGGGCAGATTGACCCTGCAGAGGAGGGGCAGGGTACTCAGGGGCCAGGGAAGGGGGGCTGCGGAGAGCCAGGCCGCGGTGGAGCCCCGGGGTCAGGAATGTGTGGGAGGGGCAGGTTGTGGGTGCCTTCCACCCTCCTTGGCTCCTGCCAGGGGAGCCGTCCTGGGGACCTCCCCCCCAACACAGCTCAGACACTCACGTGACGGGGTTGAAGGGCCGCTTGCTTCGGTCCGACTGCGACTGCTCGATGTTGATGGACTGGTTCAGGGCCTCCAGCTGGGGGAGGAGCAGAGGCCAAGGGCACCTCAGGGCCCAGGGTCTCCCCACCTGGTCCTGCCCTCCTCAGCCTCTCTGCCCAGGCCCAGCCCAGCGGGAGCTCCTGAGGGAACTGAGGCCCACCCTCCCCTCGGCCCATAGACTCCTGTGCCTTCTCCTACACCGCAGTGGCCCCCATGGGCCCACACCCACACCACTCTCCCCACCTATGTGCACACACGTGAGCACGCACACAGGCAACTTTGCTGGCCACCAATTCACATCCACGCACTCCACCCATCTCCAAGTACACATCCTAAATCAGCCTCCGCAAACACACATGCGTGCATGCTAAGTCACTTCGGCCCTGTCTGACTCTTTGCGACCCCAAGGACTGTAGCCCAGCAGGCTACTCTGTCCATGGGATTCTCCAGGCAAGAATACTGGAATGGGTAGCCATTCCCTTCTCCAGGGGATCTTCCTGACCCAGGGATCGAACCCGTGTTTCCTGCGGCTCCTGCCCTGCAGTCAGATCCTTCATTGCTGAGCCAACCAGGAAGCCCATCCACAAACACCCAGTCACACCCAAAACCACACTCCCCAGACCCCATCCCACTCCCAGGCCTCTCAAGCCCTCCACAGCACCAGCTGAGCCACAGCAAGGCCAGGCCCCACTCATGACACGGACGGAGACACACGTGGCCAGGCCATCAGGGAGCTCATGGGCTCAAAATCAACCACCACCACCGTGGAGGTGCTGGACAGGGAGGGGCCTCACGTCAAGATGGGCCTCAGGGCAGGTGTCCCCAAGGAGGCAGCAGAGTAAACGGCGAAGGTCAAGGAGTGGTCAGCCAGGGGAGGAGGCAGGCAGCGGGGTTCAGAGGGTGTCCCAGAGAAGGAGCTGCCTGGGGGGAGGTGGGGGCTGTGACTGGGCACAGCAAACCAGGGCCGAGGTGAGGATGGGGGTCCCGAAAGCCTCTGATGGCTCAGCCTAGCAGTCAGGGCCTTGCTGGGGTGGATGGGGGAGACGGGGTCCTGGGGGCCTTGAATGGGGAATGTCAGGCCCGCCTGCGTCTCAGGTGGAACAGGAGTCCAGCTGTGGGTGGTCAGATAAGGAGGGGGCCGGCCTGGTCTGGGCAGAGGTGCGGGGAGGAGAGGAGGGGACCAGGGTGTGGAACGTTCCAGGAGACAGAGCGGGGACTAGTGCATGGTGAGAGATGGGCAAGCAGGTCCCAGATTCATGCTTGGGTAACCAGGGCCCCAGAGCCCAATTCCCGGAGAGAAGAGCCTGGAAGGGCAAGTTTGCAGGGCGTTCATTTTGGGGATGCTATACTGAGGCAGCTGATGGCAGGGTCAGGAGCGGGGTCCTGGCTGGGGGCACAGACTTGGGGTCACAGGGTAGAGAAGGAAACGGGAAGCGGAACCGAGAAGAGGGCTGGGGGACATGACCCTTAAGGGGTAGGCACCGGAGTTCAGGTGGGAAGAGGGGGCTGGACTCAGCACCCAGGAGCCTCCTCAGGACACACTCACCTGGCCTCAGGCTCTTTTGGCTCCCCCAGCCTCCTGCCCACCCTCCTTGCCGAGCCCCAGACCTGCCTTTACTCCGTGCAGCTTCAGGTAGAAGCAGTCCAGGGGCTTGAGGCCTTCAGGCGTCTTGACGTACTTGGGCTCGCCCAGCATGCCGATGTACACCGTCACCTGGAAGTGGTTCTTCTTCTGGCACACGAAGGCGTCGTCACCCACCGAGAAGTTGAAGCCCTTGTCGGCGTCCACGCGGTAGGTGAGCATGGGCCTGGGGGCAGGTGAGGACACTCGACCGAGGCCCCCCAGCCGGGCCTGCTTTGCCTGTCCCGTCCGTGGCCTGGGTCCCCGAGCCAATTTCCTACCTGGTGCCCCCATCCTCAAACCTCTCTCGGGATTGCTCCCACTTCTCAGAAATGGAAACTGAGCCCCCCAGGAGGATCTGAGCTCTGGTCTGACAATGCCTCGGCCAATACCCTTCCCTTACATGCCTGGGACCACTGTGCCCCGGTGATGGGGGAGGCTGGGCAAGACCCTAGGATGGGAGTGAGCTCCTGACGAGGGGGCCTGACAGCCCACCACACTTGGCTTCTTCCCAGAACGCTGCCCGAAGCCCCCTCCCTCCAGGGAGACAGGGTGAGAGGGGATGCGTCTGTGGAGCCTCACTGTGCCTGACAGCTGGTTGCCATGGAAACGGTGGAACCAGGCGCCAGCTCTGCACGGGCCCAGCCCCTGCCCACCAGCTTGCTCAAGCCCCCAGACATCCTCATCCTGGCTCCTACCGGGTGGGGAGGGGGCTCTCTGGGCAGCCTGGACTCAGCCTCAGTTTACCCATCTGTTGCTGGGAAGGTGTTCTAGGTCTGGGCTCTTCGGGGGATCTCCAGGGGGTAGGAAACAGGGAGACTGTTGGCCCGCCTTCCCCCATGTCCCCAGGCACAAGCAGTGCCCCCGATGCCTAGGCCTACCTGGAGGAAGCTGGGCAGGGAGAATGTTGCCAAACTTGGAGAGGCCTTTGGGCCCGGCTAACATCTACGGGAAGACGCAGGGCTCACTGCTTCTCCCTCCCTGGGCTCCGCTTATCTGCCTGACCACCCAGGAAACACCCAGAAAGTTCCTGGACCGCACTGATGGGGGGACCTCAGGTGCCAGCTTCCTGGCCTTGGGACTTGGGGTGGCAGGGCTGACCTGAGAAGTATGGCCGTAGGAATGGGGGGGGGAGTCCTGACCAGGCCCTAGGGCTGGACATCCAAAGACCTCTCCCCGCCACCTGGATAGGGCCTCAAAGGATCCTTTAGCCACTACATCAGTTGGACAGCTCCCTGTCGCAGCCCTGAGGGCTTCGCGCTAACAACCCCACAGAGCCTGGGACCCCCAACTCCAGGAGGCTGGACTAGCTGTGAGAAGGCAAGTCTCGGATACCCTGCCCAGGCCTGGCAAGGTCCAAAGTGCGCTGATGGTGAGCCATGCTCTCACCCCTCGCTGGCCTCCCGTGGGAGTGAGGGGAGTGGTCCCAGAGTGCTCCTGGCCGGGTCCCAGGAAGCTGAATCCGCATGGGTGGGTGCTGCAGCAGAGCTAGGAATGCTGGGGCAGCCTCTGACCAGTCCTCCCCCACCCACTGGTCCCTCCCCTGCAGGGAGGGGGCTTGCTGGAAGGGCCTCCCTGACACTCAGCTTCCGGCTACCTTCCTGGAATGCGGAGGGGGAGGGGAGGGGGAGGAGGAGCCAGAAAACACCCCTCTCCACCCACTGCTGACACACTCGCCCCCACTGGCCCCTCCCTGGTCGACACCACCTTCTTAAGGAGGCCTCGGGCCGGCTCAGGAATCAGGAGCCCTGAGTGGCAGTCCTAGCTCTGCCCCGAGCCCGTCTGCTCTTCTGTGAAAGGGGACTATCTTGTTCCTAGGGTGCTTCCGGCTCTGCTCTAGGATCCTGAAGCCAGGGCTGGGGGTGCCCAGATGGCATGACCAGGAGGGGTGGTGGTGGTTTAGTTGCTAAGTTGTGTCTGACTCTTTTGCGACCCCATGGATGGTAGCCCGCCAGGCTCCTCTGTCCATGGGATTTTCTAGGCAAGGATACCAGAGTGGGTTGTCATTTCCTTCTCCAGGGGATCGTCCCGACCCAGGGATGGAACCCGGGTCTCCTGCACTGGCAGGCAGATTCTTTACTGAGGGGACGGGCACGAATCACTCACAGCTCCTTGTAGTTCGCGTCGTACAGTGTTGCCCACTTGTTCTGCTGATGTGGTTGCCACTTGATGGACTGGTAGTTGGGGTCCAGGTAGGAGCCACTGAGGCTGTCACTGTCCTGCAGGAGACCTGGAGAAAGGGAACAGCCATGGGCCCTGAACCCCGGGCCCCACCCCCCCAACTCAAAAGCCTGAGCAGGCCAAGCCATGTACCTGGTGAGGGGGCACCTGGTGGGTGCCAAGGGGGCGTCTGGACCCGGGCAATGCTGAGGGGCAGGGAGCCAGGCCCGGGTGAGAGCGGGCCCTGGGGAGGCCAGGGTGGGGAAGGGGCTCGCGCTGGGTGCGGGGGCAGGGCTGTCACAGTCCCAGGCTCCTGTTTGATCATTCCGTTCAGCATCTGGGCGTTGAGGGTGTTGGGAGGTGATTCCGAGTGCTTCCTCTTCTTGGAGGGGTGTGGGGGGAGCCTGGGGGATACAGGTGTGCGTCATGGGGGACCAGCCTCTCCCCAGGACCCTTCCCACTGAGCAGTATCCCTGCTCCCCTCTCTGCCCTGTTCCAGCACGACACGCCCAGCCCAGTGGACACCTCCTGCAGGAAGCCCGTGTCTTTACCTCCTCTGTGCTCTCCCATCACTCTATGCATATCATCATGTGTCTGTCCCTCCTCCTTGCCCCCCACGCTGTGGGATCCAAGAGGGCAGGACCACACCTGACTCGTCCGTGTGTCCCATCACACCCAGCAACTGGCCTGGTGCACCAAGTGCTCAGAATCATTGGTGGAACAAATGAGTCTGTCCCTTCCCTATGGGGTCATTCTCAGCATCACCCGTTATAGTGAGGGCTCTTTGGAGAGCAGCCTCCAGAAACAAGCCAGAGGGTCTGGACCACCAAGACTGGGAGAGTTTCCTGGGAAAGGGGCTGATGATTTGGGGGGCTATGCAGCACCCCTTCCCCTTCTGGTTTACCAAAAACTTTGCCAGTGGAATCTTTCCTTGAATGAAATCTTTCACGAAATCTCAAATGTCCAAAACTGATAAAAAGATAATTCTGCAGCTGGAGTCAGAGCGGAAGTAGTTCTGGGTCTACACCTAGAATCTCCTCAGAAACCTGAGGACTCTGTGGTGGTTAGAAAGTCACTGCTATATGGGTAAGAGCACCGGCCCAGGTTCAGGTTGTGGCTCTGCCCCTTCCTACCTCCGTGACCTGGGCAAGCATCCCCTCCCCGCCCCCACCAAGCCTCAGTTTTCCTATCTGGGCAACAGGGATGGCCATGCTCATCAAATAAGTTAGTGGTGAGCATGTGGCCTTGACTATAAATCCCCTAGGCTTTGCTGGGCATATACACATACATTCACTGACCCCCGTCTCTGGGGGTTCAGAGCCTCTGCCCTTTCTGGGTTCATCTCTGCTCCTACCTCTGTCTCTGTCCTGCAGCTGCTGCCCTGAGGCCTCCCCTCCGGGCCCCATCAGCCCATCTCCCCACCCCCCAGGAGGCTGCCCGGCTCTTACTCAGCTCCGTGTTGCTGGAGCAGCTGGTGGAGCATCTGGGACTGCTGGCCGTGGTGGAGGTCGGTGGGCACCAGCCCCTGCCCCATGGCGGCGTAGGGGGGCATCGGAGGCTCGGCCTTCATGTACAGGTCCCGCTGCAGGACGGGGTAGTGCGGTGGGGGCGGCGGGGGTGGCGGGGGGCCTGGCAGGTGGGCTGGAGGTGGGGGCGGGTGCTCCAGGCGGGAGGGCACGCCCACGTGGCAGAGGGTCTCGGGGGTAATGGTGCGCAGGAGATGGGGGTCTGTGGGAGAGCCGGGGGCGGTGGAGTGGACATTAGGTTTCCAGCAGGGTCTCCTCATACCCACCCCCTCCTGAGCCCAGCCTGGGGGCTGCCCTCCCACCCATCCCACGTGGGAGGAGGCTGGGCAGCCCAATCCCACTGCAGGCCTGGGCGGGGAGGCCAGACCCTGTCCAGGGGGTCGATAGCCTTTCACCCCATCTGAGCCGGCTCCTTCCCCGGGCCGGGCCTGGCCCAGCTCCCTGGGGAGGACCCATATCCCAGGGCTCTCCCCTAAGCCCCTCGCAGGCCTGCTCCTCCTCTGGACTTCAGGAAGGAGTCTCCCGGGACCCCCAGCACAGTCCTATGGTGGGGGGGGGCCCTCCTCCCTCCGGCAGCCCCTCTACCAGGCTCCCAGGGGCCAGGCCCCAGCCTGAGGGGGGGAGGCCCCAGCTCCCTTTGTTCCCCAGGAGGCATTCCAGAGATGTTTCTGGTAAGATAAACAGAACTCTTGACCCCTCTCTGGGCCGTGGGGAGACGGCTGCCTGCCATCCTTCTGCTCTTGGCCACCTGGGGGCCGCGGCACCCCTGAGCACCCCCCAAGGCGCAGTGGGCCCAGCCAGCGACGAGGCCTACACCCAGGCTGCCTCCCCCAGCCGTCCACTCACCGCCGAAGGGTGCGTCCATGATGGCGCAGGCGGGCAGGCGGGTGGCATCACCGGCAGGGACACTTGCTCAGAGGCCGGCCGGCTCCCCACCCGCCCACGGGGAAACAATAGCTAGCGCCGGGGAGTATTTGACCAGCGATAATCTGGGCCTGTTGGGCGGCCGCTGGCCCCCCCACCCCCAGCTTGCTCCCTCCCTCCCGATAAGGCCGCCCCAACCAACTTGCCCAAACCCCAGAGGGGGAGGGCGGTGCCCGCCGGACTCACCATTCACCTGCTGGGGGGAGTAGGCCTCGGAGCCCGAGTCTGGGGGGGAGTCTGGCAGGGTGCTGTAGAGAAGAGGGAAGGGCTGTTGGCTGGGCCACAGGACAGGCAGCTCTTCTGCGGGGCAGGGTCCCAGAGGCCCAGGGGCTGGAGGCCTCGAGGTCTCCCCCCTCCCCCATTACAGACATTTCTCTTTACCAGCCCCCTCGGGGTGCCCGGCAGGGCCTGGGGCTGAGTTGCGGGTCAGGGGGGCCTTGGGCTCCCACCCTGCATCCCCTCAGACCTATGGGGCACTGGGGGGCCTGTCACCTGTGTCCCTGATGCTGGCTCAGGGGTTCAAGAATTCCCTCCCCAGACCCAAGGGCCAGGCCCGCTCTTTCCTTCCTGCACCCACTGAAGCCCCACTTCCTGGAAACTCTAGGGGGCCCTAAGGGGCTGGGCCTGGGAAACGTCAGTGGGTCACCGGAGGGGCTGCCCTGCCACGGGCAGGTGTGGGCTGGGCAGGGAGCCAGCTTGCCAGGCCTGCGCTCAGAGGTTTTGTGTTATCATCAGTAGTTCGGGCGAGAAAGAACAAACTCGACTCTGAGAGGTCAGCACGTCCTGCATGAACCCTGCGCTCGCCCAGACGGGAGGGCGGTGGCCACTTGCAGGGGGCTGGCTCTCTGGCCATCGTGACCCCCAAATCTGGAAAGACTGGCCACTGTCAGGCCCAGGCAGCGTCTGCGGCAGCCCAGTCACTGCAGACACGGCCCTGGGCTGACTGAGGGTCCCCAAGCTCGTCTGGACAAGCCACCCCCCCACCGGCTCCCCCAGGCCCCCCGGATGAGGACGACAGGAAGAAGTGATGGGGAACCGGTCCTTGCTGTGGCCCTCGCGGCCCGGCGGGCTGACCGGGGCCTCTCCAGCTCCGTGTCCGTCCCCCGCCTGCTGCCTGCACTGCCCTGACAGTGGCCTTGTGTAAAGGCCCTTCCGTCCCTCCAGTCCCTGCAAACACACGTGCCAAGTCTACAGGACCTTGCCTTCTTCCTCATAACTCCTCACAGCGCTCGAGTTGCTGATTTACTGATTACTAACTCCCTCCTCAACCAGACTGCAGGAGAGACGGGCCTGACTTGTTTTCCACCTAGAACGGGGCCTGGCAGGGGTGCGGCGGGGGGAGCCGCCCAGGGCCCCCGGAGTGTCTGCGTGGCTCTGGACACGCGTTCTCTCCCTGGTAAATGGCTTCAGTGGGCCATCCGAATCCTGCTGTGAGGGAGACGGGGCTCTACGCACAGGCTGGCTGCTTTTGGGGTCCCCCAGGGGCTGACTACTGGGGCAGTTGATGAGCTCACACAGAGGCCTGGGGTACGGCAGCGGGCAGCCAGCAGATGCTTGTTAGGTGGTGTTAGTTCTCTTCCCTCCCTGCCCTTCAGGGGTGGCGGCTTAGGGACAGCGTCTCGGCCTAAAGCAGCCAGCTGCCTTCTGCCGCAATGGCTCACCCCTGCCTGGCCTCCCCTCATAAGCCAGGACATGGCCACTGGCCCCCAGCTCTTCCTCTGGGCTTCCTCCCCCGATTCCCACAGTCACGTGACAGGGCGGAAGCATTTGGGGCTCCCTTTGCAGCTAGGGGTGCTGAGACCCTAACGGAGGTGTGGGTCGTACCGGAAGGATGGGCTTCCCTGGTGTCTCCGCTGGTAAAGAATCTGCCTGCAATCCCAGAAGGCTGGGAATGGCAGAGCTGGAGACGGAGCCTGGCTGCCTGATGGGTGTAGTGCTCCCAGCACCCCACTATCCTTCCACTCAGAGACGGGGTCCCCTGCCCCCTGCCTCAGCCTGGGGGGGGACCCAAAACTTTCTCTGAGCGCCTCTGCAGAGCTTGGCAGACCCACACTCCCTGCGTCTACATGGGCTGGGCCGGTGGCCGCCTGGAGCCTCAGGTCACAGCCGGGCCCAGGCTGAGCCCCTGGGTCAGGTGGGGACGTGGGCTCCTTGGAGAGGAGCCGGGGAGGACCTGGGGTGGGCGCTGGCGTGTCCCCACAGCTGCACTGACTTCAGGTCCCACACCTGCACCATCAGCCAGCTCCCTGGGGCCGCAGAAAACAGCGCAGTGAGGGGTTTGGGCGCTCGGGGTGCCTGCACGCATGTGGAAGTGCCCTTGAATGCAAACAGTCCAGCCGCCGGTCTCAGCCCCTCCCCCCACTCTCCACACAGCTCGGGATGGAGCCTTTTCTAGCACTTACAGCAGCCCTCATCACTCCCCTGCTCCGAACCCTCAGCTGCCCACTGTCTCAGCACAAAGCTGTGAGCGCCTCCTCCGCCTACCCCTGGAGCCTCCCCCCCACCCCCACCTTACTACCCGCAGGGCAGCCCGCTCCCCACTGCCCAGCCTCGGCCCCAGGCCCACCGTCAATGCGTCCACACCTTGCCTGGCCCTGGACCCCTGCGTCTTACCCCACCCGCAGCACTCCCTGCCCTCACTCACCCGGGGGCATAGGGAGCCTTGGGCTCTGCCTTGATGGGGGGCCCAGAACCCCCCAGGAAAGGCTTGGGAGCAACACCCATGCCGTTGTTGTTGTTGCAGTTGAGCGGGGCGCTGTAGCTCGGGGGTGGGAGGGCCCCATGGCGCCCCGGGGAGGGTCCGCCCCCCGGGGGGCTCAGGTGGTGGACCCCGCTGGAGCCGGGGATCGCTGGCTGCCCGTGGGGGTAGGAGGCCGCACTGGCTGGAGCAGAGATGTCAGGGAAGCAGCTGCGGAGAAGGGAGGAAGCTCAGCGCCAGCGGGGGCCCCCAGCCCCTCCCGGGGCCCCACCCACGGGGCAGCTTGGACCCCGCAGAGGGCTCGGAGGCTGGGGGAGGGGGAGGAGCGGCTTTTGGAGGCGGGGCGTTGTCAGGCCTCCCAGGTGAGGCCCGAGGGGCTGGGGGCGGGGCCACTCACAGGTCAGAGGCATCCTCCTTGCTGATGTACTCCTCCAGGATGCTGGTGTCTATGTTGGAGGGCTCCAGGGCGCCGTTGATGTCGTGGCCTGCGGGGAGGAGTGGACGTGAGCCAGGGCATCCGGCACCCCCCCCACCTGTGTCCACGTGGAGGGAGAGCCCTTCACTGTCACCACCTGCTGCCCCTCCGGCAGGCAGGGACGCTGCTGCCCCCAGCCCACAAGGTCCCCTGGACTGCCCCCAGGAGGGGAGGGGCCCACAGTCCGCATCTGGACAGACCCACCGCCTCCTGCCCCTCCATCCCCTCTCCCAGACGCGTGACACAAGCAAGTCCCTTCGTCTGTCTGTAAAATGGGGTGAACGTGTCCCCGTCTTATGGGGTGCCGTGAGTAGCAGATGAGGTGCCGCCACCCTCACGGACTTGGGCCCAGACTCGCTGACTCTGTCCTGCCCTGTCCTCCAGGCGGAGGTTCCAGACAGCCCAGCTGCAGGCAGCCGGGAGCATCAGGCCTAGCCGGGCTGGACCACACATCCTGGGGGGGGGTGGCGGGGGCGGCGCATGGGGTTGGGGGAGACTCCTGCACCCCAGGCCCAGCTGCAGGTGGAGAGGAAGTCGGGGTCAGAGTCAGGAGCGTCCAGACCACCCTCAGTGTGTGTGCCCACCACCCTCATAATGAGGGCGAGGGTGCTGAGCCCAGAGGAGGAAACAGCCTCAGGGAGGTTCAACGAGGAACAGTGGGGGCCCCGGGCCCTCCCCCTGGCCTGACCTGGCCCCACCAAGGGGAGGGACTCTCAGAAAAGGCGCCCCCGTGCTCTCGGGCATCAGCAGTGGAGGAAAGGGGGAGGCACTGGCCTTTCCCCTCCCGGGGTCACCTTGCAGGGAGAGTTGGAGGGCGGGGTGATAAGGGGGCTGACGTGGGAGATGCGTCAACCCCGATAATGGAGGCTGGCCCCACCCACCCTGTTGGCCTGGGCTGGCTGGCCCCACTGAGGCAGGAGGCACCCCTCCCACAGGCCCCTAGGCCTTGAGTCTGGGGTCTGCACCTCATGCCCCCTCCCCTGGTGAACCCTGGGAACAGACCTCAGGTCCAGTAATAAATCCTAGATCACCTACTCCCTGCGGTGTGACCTTGGGCAGGTCACTCACCCTCTCAGAGCCTCAAGCTCCTCAGTAAAATGGGGACACAAACAGTTAACACTTTAAAGGGTTGTTCTGAGGATGAAACAAATTAAGGTATATAAGGGGCCCAGCACACAGTGGATGCTCAGCAAACAGTGGCTGTCCTCACTCCCCATCGCCCAGAGCCCTGGGGTCCCCAGGAACCCCCGGCCCAGGCCTCTCCCTGGCCCCGGCCGGCATTTCAAGAATGCTGAGCCCCGCTTAGGTGATTAATGAATGGCTAAGCCCTCCTAGGAGTCACGCGCTGCCTGGGACAGGCCCTCCTGCCTGGGCTCACCCGGCCGGGAACAAGGGACACCCACCAAGCATCGCCAGTGGCCTCCTGGGCCAAGGGGAGCTTCTCAAGCTGGGAGTCACCAGGCTGCAGGCCGAGATTCTAGGACTCCGATCACACTCTGGCCCCCACCCCGTCCTTCCCAGTTAACTGAAGGTCCCATTTATTGAGCGCCTGCTGTGTGCCGGGCACTTTTAGAGCCGAGTACGTTAATAACCATAGGAGTTTATTCTATGCAAGGCATCCTACAGGCCTTTCCCGTGCAGTGAGACACTTCATCCTCCCAACCTGTAATGGTGACGATGACATGATGATGATGATATTGACACGGGCTCCCGCTGAGTGCCCACCAGGCCCCAGCGCCCTTCTAAGTGTTTGATGGGTTTACCTCCCAATCGCCCCTGAAGACCTGGTGTCGGTTATTAGCCTCATTCCCTTTGTCCAGAGAAGCCAAGTCTCTTGCCCAAGGCAACAGGGCGAGGAGAGACCAGGGGCACGGGCCTGACTCCAAGAGGGAAGGTTTGGTTGGTGGTCTCAGAGGCTCCCGGCCATCCTGGGCGACCCTCCTGGATGGGGGGATGGTCCCCAGGGAGGGAGGATCGGGCACAGGGAATGGGGAGGGAAGAGGTACTGGAGCGTCACGCCCACCTTGGCCGCCGAAGCTGCAGGTTTTTGAGACTGAACTTGGAATCCACAGTGAATGATGGGGTGATGGAGTCATGGTGTTGCTATTTATAACAGGCCAGGCCCCCTCCTCCTCTCCTCCCCCTCCTCCCCTGGCTAGGAGCACTCCTAATCACCCCTAATCCTCCTGCCCACCTCCCCCCACCCTGGGGATTGGGGGGGGTGCTCAGACAGAGGCATCTTGGGAGACCCTAACGAGAACCAGATGTGGTTGGGGGGAGGAGAGGCCCTCCGGTGCCAGGGGCCGGGCGGACGGGAGGATGCAGGAGGGAGGGGTGAGCCCCTGGGGCAGGGTGGGGGTGGGCCAATGGGTGGGAGAGAAGTATGAGGTTTGGGGGGTTGGTGGGCCTCCTGAGGAACACTGACCCCAAATATTCGCTTTCTCTGGGAGTCCTCGAGGCCTCCCTGGTCCTCTCCCCACACCACCCATCCTAAAGGGTCCAGCCACTGAGCAGATGCCCCCAGTCTGTCCATGAACCGCACTGGAGATCTCTAACCCAATGTTTTGGCCCAGGGACTCCTGAGGCTGGAGCAGAGGCCCCCAGGAACCCAGGAGAAAGGCAGGGCGCCTGGGGAACACTCTTGGGGTGCCCCATTCCCCACTGCTCCCAAAAGAACCCTGGAAACCGCTGAGCCAGGAGCAGACACCTATCAGGCAGGAAGCTAAGAGTGTCTCCTGCTGATCCTCAAGACCTCCCTGGGAGGTGTGGAGGCTGCCAAGGTCCCACAGCCTGAAGGTGGCACCACCAGGTCACAAACCAGCATCCTTGCCCTCCCTCTCCCCAGACCCTCCAACTTCCCATTGCTCAGGACAACCAGAACCCTCCTGCAAGGCCTGGCAGCCGGGCCCCCTGCCTGCCTCCATGGCTGCTCCTGCCCCAGGGCCCCTCCCCGTGACTCTCCACGGTCCAGCCCCCACCTCACTCCCTCCTGGGACAAAAAGCCCCACTTGCTCATCAGGGCCCTTGGCACATGCTCTTCCCTCTTCAGATCAGTTCAGTCATGTCCGACTCTCTGCAACCCCATGGACTGCAGCACACCAGACCTCCCTGTCCATCACCAACTCCTGGAGCTTACTCAAACTCATATCCACTGCGTTGGTGATGCGATCCAGCCATCTCATCCTCTGTCCCTCACGCTGTTCCCATTCCTCATCACTCATTAGGTTTTGCCTTAAGTGTAAGAGCCTCCCGGAGACAGTGTCTAACTCTTCCAATCCCTTGAGTGGCGGTCTCCTTTCTACTTTCTCATCAGGTTTTTTGCTCACACACCCCAGGGGCAGAGTTGGTCCTCTGCCCACCCGCAGCCCCCATTCACTGAGTGGTCATTCTGCCCAGCTCCATGTCACACACTTTATACAGCTTTTTTTTTTTTTTGGCTGCAAGGCATGTGGGATCTCAGTTCCTCGACCAGGGATCGATCCCATGCCCCCTGCATTGGAAGCACGGGGTCTTGACCACTGGACCATATATAATTCATATATATTTCTTAAGACAATCCTATGGGGTAGGTGGTTTTTTTGTTCCCTGTTTCACAGATGAGGAAACTGTGGCTCAGGAAGGATAAATGCCTTTCCACTGCCTTGCAGGTATGGCAGCTGGGCTGAGTCCTCCCCATTCTGCCCTTTGTGGCATGAGCATCTAAGCATACCGTAGGCACACAATAAATGTTCGTGGGATGAATGAGCAGAGTGGCAAGTGGGGCACTGGAACCAGGCCGGCGTGGGTCTGGGGACCTCCGCCCCAGCTGTGCTGTGGTCAGGATCTGGGGCTAGACAGGGCCCCTCCAGACATCACCCCCGCCCCACTGAGCTATGCACCCCAGCTGCTCCTCATTAATTAGGCCCTTTATTACCTGCTTTTAACAGGAGCCAGACACTGCTCCTTCCCAGGGAGACAGGGATCGGGGCTATGGGAAGGAAGCCCCCTGCCCTCCTCTCTCCGCCTCCCTCTAAGGCCACCCAGCTGGGCAGAAGGGTAACCCAGGGGACACAAGCCAGGTGCGGGCTGAGGGCGGGTGGGGGCCCAGGTGGTCCTCCACCCTGGACCCTTCCCTTCCTCCCCCCTCATACTCACGCCCCTTCACCACCAGCTGTGGCTGCTGGCTGAGTCTCGGCCATTGTCCCGGGGAACGGGGGAGGGTGGGGACACGGCACAGTGGGAGGCTTGTGCCCTGTCCACACCCTCCCCCCCACCCGTCAATGGGGCACTTGTCAATTCATGCCCCAAACATGGCGGAAATCCCGTCAGCCACGTGGCTATGGGCAGGGCAGGCCAGGGCCTAAGGATGCCGTCCGGGCCTGGCTGATCGGAGCCTGGGGCTGTAAGGGCACAGGTCTGTCCTCTCGCCATCAAGGGTCCACTCCAGGCATCCTGCATGCAGACAAGGGCTGGGCCAGGGTAGCAATGGTCAGGAGACTGCCCACCTTGGCACACCCCTGGGGTCAAAGAGACCTGGTTGGTAATGTGGGCCCCTCCTTCATTGCTGTGTGACCCTCAGTAAGTGGCCTGACCTCTCTGGGCCTTAGCTTCCTTCTCTCTCAAGTGCAGGAGATTCCTGCATCACGGGGTGGTCGTGAGTCTTCTATGAGATGGTGGGAGAGCTCCTCACCCCAGAAGGCCATTCCTCAGTTAGCGTTAATTATCCTGTCTCCATCAACCTTGGGACTCCCGTCTCCTTTCCTGCCCAGGCACAACCAGTGTCATGTTGTTATTCTGGCACACCTGTCGCATAGTCCAGCCTCCAGGACTTGGCTCTAGCCATCCCTACTCCAGTGGGTAAGACTTCTGTGACTGCCTGCCTGCCCTGGCGGTCCTTCTGCAATCACCCCAGTCACAGAGGGGCCCCAGGGCTGTGGTTTCATCTCCCAGTATTGACTGAGCTGATCAACATGTGCCAAACTAGTTCCCACTGGGACAGGGCACACGGGCTCTCACCTCCCTTGGTCTGGACTTTCTATCTTTATTATTATGACCTATGATTAATATATGATAACTAATTCAGGCTTCAAATTGTGACCAGAGCCTTCTCACCCGAAATGCCTTCAGGTCAAATGCTTGGTTCTGCAAGCTACCCTCTGCATCTCAGCACCAAATCCCCAGTTAGCCTGGGGCTGAATGACAAGGATGCGGCTCTGGAGTCATTGCCAGCAGATCCTTAAATCTGATCCACAGTTGTCTTTGTTCCCTCAACTTCTTGTCAAAAATGCAGTCGAGTCCTGCATCCTGTCTGCAGAGACCCTTCTAGTCCAGGGGACCTGAGGTCTTGAGCCCCCTCTGGGGTATAGCTGTGTCCTCCTTGGGTCCCCACATAGCTACCACCCTGTCCTCAGACCCACACAAGGCTGAACTCTCAGCCCCAAGATGCTCCCAAACCAGGTTCAACAGAGCTGGGCCCAGCAACTGTGGCCCCTTCTTAGGGAACGTGCCTTGGTCCCTAGGGAATTCCACTTTGCTCTGCTACCCCCAACCTTCTCCCACAGTGACCAGGCCAGGCAGGCTGGGGAAGACCCCTCCCCACAGAGGTAAAACAGGCACCTTGCAGCTCGGGGTGGGCTTACCAGGGTCACCCAGGCCCATTTGTGTTCACACACCAGCATGCCCCCCACACACGTGTGCACACAGGGGCACACTCCTAGGCATGTATCCACTGGCACACACATGATCGTGTACATCCAAACATACACCTACGCAGAGGAACAGACCCCGAACACTGACACACACATGTGCACACACCAGCATGTTCCAAGTGTGCTCATTCATACCTTCACACAATTATTTACTGAGCATCTACCATGTATCAGTCATGATGGTAGGCTCTGGAGATGAGGCAGTAAACAGACAAAACCTCCTGCCTTGTCCCGCTCATGGACCAGGTAGGGGGCCTAGTCAGGGGATGACCTTGCCTTTGGGACCAGAGCAAAACAGCAAAGGGCAAGCTGGGGAGACACGGGCACACTCTCTTCCCCAGGAGGGGCTGGGGAGGGTGGCAGTTTGCACAAGGAACCCCCCCACTTCCTCTTGGTTCCCCTTCACTTTCTGGCTGCCCCTCTCCCGGTCTCTTCACACCCACTCCCGGCCTGTCCCAGTCCCCTCTTCTATATCAGACTTATTGGCTGTACATATAAATTAAACTTTCCTTAAAAAAATAAAAATAAAAAACCTCCTGCCTACATGGAGCTGACATTCTGCATGCAGAGTCAGGTGACAAGATAGATGGTTAAAACCCACAGCATTTTAGAAGGTGACAAATGCTATGGAGACAATAAACCAGGGAGATGGGGTTGGGGTGCTAGGAGAGTGAGGAGGAGTTGCCATTTTAAGCAGGATAGCAGGGAAGGCTTCACAGAGCAAAGACACAGAGGAGGTGAGCCACATGGACAACAGAGAAGAGCATTCCAGGCAGTGGGGAGCCAGTGCAAAGGCCCTGAGGCATGTTCACATCTCAACACACCTCACATTTCTACACCTGTGCTCAGTAGGTAAAGAATCTGCCTGCAGTGAGGGAGACTCAGAAGATGCGGGCTTAATCCCTGGGTCGGGAAGATTCCCTGGAGGAGGAAATGGCAACCCACTCCAGTCTTCTTTCCAGGAAAATCTCATGGACAGAGGAGCCTGGCGGGCTATAGTCCATAGGATCGCAAACAGTCAGACATGACTGAGTGAGCACGCACCTGTGCCTGCAGTGCTCGCTGACCCAAGGAAGGCCCAGGCCAGCACACCTCCCCATCAGCTCCAGGTGAAGCCAGTCCAGATGAGCGAACTCAGTGTGAGCCAGTCCAAATCCGTCACCAAAGGCAGCCCCCTCCAAGTTAGCAAAGCAGGGGATGAGGATTCCCCCCTAACCCCCCAAGACCACAGACCCCAGGAGAAGAACCACGGTGGGGAGAAGGGAGCACAGGGGACTGAGGTGATAAAGAGGGGAGTGAGGGGGGTGGGTCCCCAAGCTCCTCAGAGAGACAGAGGCTGTGGTTGTGCATTAGTGGGGCTGGAGGGATCTAGGTCAGATGGAGGAAAACCTTTCACACCGATGAGCAAGGAGGCAGGGAGAGGCCAGGAAGCCCTGAAGCCCACTGTCCAGGCCAGGGGCTGCTTAGGTGCCAACTGCCCCTCGACCCAGGGTATTCCCTTCCTTCCTTCCTCCAGCTTCAACAGTCTTGGGGTCTCACTGCTTCTATCAGAAAATCCTGACCCTCTGAATGAGGGGTCTGAGGTCCAGAGAGGTCCAGGGGCTGGACAGAAGTCATCCAGCACAGCCATGGGTGATGGGTCAGGACCCCCAGCACACAAATGCTAGGCCCCCTCCCGCCCCACTCCACTGCAGCTGTGACGGGCTGCAGTTCAGGAGATGGGATCCCACCCAGCTCTGCCACGGCCGCCCTGAGTGAGCCTGCCCCATTGCCTCCTCCTCCTGCCTCAGCAGCCCCCTCTCAGAAGTGAGGGGACCCCAGCCGCACTTCCACAGGGCTCCAGGACTCCCAGGAGACAACACATGCCTAAACCTCCAGCCTGGGGGCGGCTGGCAAAGACAAAGGATGGTCAAGCCCCTTCCCCCAGCCACCGGCCCAGGAGTTCCTCATCTCTGAGCTGGAGGGTGGGGCAGGCCCCGCTGGAGGCACTGGGAACCCAGAGTGGCATCAGGGCCAGGCAGGGCCACGGAGCGGCCTCTGAGTACAGTGTGCTCAAGGAGGTGACAGCTTCCCTTCAGCCCTGGAATGAGCAGCCCAGAGAGGGTGAGGGGCTTTCCCAAGACACACAGCACCAGCCACAGGCCCCAGTCCGACGTTGGGGGTACCGACCTGCCCTTGAACCAATAACTCCTCAAAGCGGGGAGCATAGTACCTGATGTGAGCCTCCCAGGGGACAGCAATCACAGTCCAGGCTGCAGGCACCCCACCAGGCACCATCCCAGACCCCCTTTACCTAATCCCCACGGAAACCCCGAGAGGCAGTTATGACGCCTACAGCTGTGTTCCCATTCTACAGATGGGGAGGTGGAGGCACAAAGAGGTCTAGGGACAGGACCAGGAGAAGGCTAAGGACAGACCCACAGCCCACCTCGGTGAATGCAGAGACCCACATGGGCCCGAGGGGCTGCCCGACATGCTGTCAACCATGTCGGGGCTGGAGACCAAGACGGGAGAGTATGCCCCTCCGTGCACACACCCAGGCTGCGGGGGAAACTGAGGCCCAGAGGAGGGCTCGGTGAAAAGGAAGAAGGTGGGAGAAAAAGGGCAGGCAGCCTGGGTAGGGCGGGGCCAGCCCCGGTTAATAATTCAGTTAATGATTTCTTCTCCCCATCCTTATCGAGCGGGCAAAGTCCAAGGGCAGCAGCCAATCAGCAGCCCCCGCTGGGCACTTACCCAGTAGCCTCTGCTGCCAGGGCCCCTGGTCCGGCAAGGAGTCAGGGAGCGGGGGCCAGGTCCCCAGGAGGGGGCCGTTCTGCCCAAAGCAGCCTATCTTTCCCCCAACACCCAGCTTGGCTCTGCCTAAGACTCCGGGGGGCCCTCTGCCCAGGCCCCCAGACTCAGGAGAGGCCCTGGGGTTGGCAGGCTGGAAGCAGCCTGGTCCTCTGTGCTGAGCCAGGCCCCCGACCCTGCCTCTGCTCACGGTCATTGTTGCTTCCATCTCCTGCCCCCTTCCACCCCATGCGACCCTGTGCTGGGTGCTGGGAACAGGGGGATGAGTCAGGCCCCCTGCCCCTGCCCCCGCTACCTACCACTTCCCCTCCAGCTGGGGTCAGGACCTAGGGAGGTGGGGCTGGGACAGGAGTCCTCCAGAGGAGCTCTGGGCAGACCCAGGAGGCACCCCATCTCATCCCCTTGAGAGTCAGGGGTCTGGTGGTCTCCCCCACCCACCGACTCCCCAGACATACTATAGACAGGTGGACTCAGGCACAGTGCCTGGTCACACACCGCATCTCAGCTCCAGACTCCCGTCCAGGGTGGGCGTCCTCTCCCACGAGTGGTCAGCTGGGCTCCCCCGGGGGTCCCCTCTGCAGGCAGAGGGGCTGGGCCCCATAGGAAGGCCACCCTCCCTCCCCAAGGCCCTGGCGATGGGGTGTGCTGAAGCCTGGTTATCAGCCCTGGTTCACCTGGGCTGACCCCCTTCTCTCGGAGCCACAGTCTTGGACTCTGGGGAAAGCAGGTCAATGCCATCCCTCCCCTTCCCCATCCCAGAGCTGAGGAAGGGTCAAAACCAGGATCTGGTGTTCTGGGGTCGGTGAGGAGCCCAGCACCCCCGCTCCCCGTATCCAGTGTATATGTCCTATTGCGAGGTCAGGAGTTTGCCTTTGTTTGGTGGCTAAAAAGAATCATACTGGAAGCCCCTGCTTCGGTCCAGCCTACCTCCCTACCCCAGGAGGGGACATGAAGCCAGAGAAGGGAAGTCACCTGCCCAAGCTACCCAGCAGGTCTCATAGGAGTGAAAACCCAGCTCCCCCCTCCAACCCTAGCACGGTTCTAGAGGCCGGGGGAGGCACCCCAACCTCGGGGTGGCCTCTCCAGCACATACAGGCAGCCCAGCTCCTCTCAGTTGCTTCCTCCATCCCTACCGGCTTCCTGAGGGCTGACCGCTGTTTACTCACACCCCATGTGTCCCTGAAGCCAGGGACCAGTACCCTCTGCCTTCTAAAACATCCCTCCTCCCCAGGGCTGGAGGAGAAGGCTCATCAGACCTTCTCTGCCACCCACTCCTGTCTTGCAGATGAGGAAAAGGGGTCCAGAGAAGGTTACACAGCTCTCAGTGGCCAAGCCCGCCCCACAACCTCTAAGACACTATAGGGATCCTCCGACGCTGCCTGGCCCTGTCCCTGACCAGCTCTGGGAGCCCCAGGCCCCAGCCAGTCAACGTGATGAGGAGGACACCTGCTACTGCATCCCGGTTACCTGCTGGGAGCCAGTGCATTGTGCCCGGAGGGTCCGCTCTCCGCAGGCCCTGTGCCCGCACGTCTGGGCGGCCGTAGCCTCCCTCTAGGGGATTAGCAAGGCGGTCACGGGGGCCCGGCTGTACCAGCCTCGAGGGGGCCGCCCTGTCCCAGCCTCCCACCTGAGGCTCAAAGCGCCTTAGCCTCCAGCCCCCCACCCTGGGGCCGGGTACAGCCTGGCCCCCCACCCTGTGCAGGCAGGACCCAGGATATACGCCTGATGTGCCTGGAGAGGGGGCCATGTCACACGAGGGGCCTGGGCACGCCCTGCCCCCTTCAGTCAAGCCCTCTCCCGTCTCCAAGCCCAGAGCCGAAAGCACAAACCCTGCGCCTACGTACCCACTGTCCTGGGGGGTGACCACAGCCAGCAGGACCCAGGATGAGAGCTCAGGTGTCCCCCAGCCCCAAGGGACATACGCATCGCGTCTCCTCCCTCCCCCTGGAACAACACATCCACCACGCGCACAACAGCACCGCTGCTCACACTTCCACACTTCCACTCATGATCACACTCGCCAGCAGCCCCCACCCCCCCAGGGGCTCCCTAACACCCACACTGAGTCCCCCATGTGTCACTGCCCACCAGATTCCCAGCAGGCCTTCCCTACCCAAGCTGCCTGGGAGACCCCAGCCCTCAGCGCCTGCCCCACCTTCCCCCCATCGCAGGCTCTGGGAGCACTTTTCCAGCCCCTGGCTCCCTCCACAGACATTCTTGAGTCTCCTCTTATCTCTCTGGAGGGAGCAGCACAGCCTCCCCGCCAGGCCAGCCAGGCCAGCCGCATGGCTGAGCCGTGGCGTCAGCCCCCACCCCCACCCCCCACCCACGGCCAGGAGGGAAAGTTTGGCTCCGGAGACCGGGAGCCTGGGCCAGCTAGGCCCACCCCTCTGCCCGGGCCCAGGGTCCTGGGGGGAGGAGGCACAGGGATATCTGCCGGAAGCAAGGGGGTCTGGCTTGTGAGTCATCGGGACGTCTGGCATGCTCAGGGCACCCCCAAAAGAGTAGCCCCCAAGCAAGGATGAATGTCCCCTTCCTACCTCCCCAGGGATCCCATAAAGCCCCTCAAGTCTCCTAAAGGATGAACAAGAGCTAGGGAGGACCAGAGCCCCTGGGACCGATGGGGAAATGTCAGGACCCTCAAATGGCCCAACCACTCAGGATGAACCATTCAACCTAGTCCCAAACTGACTTCTCGGATCTGGGGCTGTGGGGGTTCCCAAAAACTGCAATGGGGAGGCCTGAGGCTTGGGAATGCCCTTACCTGGGCTGTTCAGCAAGCTTTCTCCCTGTCTGTGACTTCCGGCTGAGGGGCAGCAAGCAGAGTGGACAAAGGCTCCCACCCTCACCCCCCGGAAGTTGCAGGGAGAAACTGAGTCAAAGAAAGGCCTTCCTTACTCCCTCACAGGACTCCAAAGGGGTCTGGGCGCTGGGCTTGAAACCTGGGCCCTAATTCCCTGTCCTGTGTGCCCCGTGGGCCACCCGCAACTCGCCAGGGGCAGGTTCACAGTGACGGAAGGTTCTGGATCATCGAGTTTTGCATTCTGAAAGCACTGAGGTGCAGGGTATGGGCTCAGGGACGGGGGAGCGGATAGGGGCAGAAGGTGGGCTGCCGAGGTGGGTGGAGAAGGACACAAAAGCACCCAGAAGGTCTGGCTAGATGTTCCAGCAAGGGTCTGAGAAGCTGGGGGCGTCCGCCTGCGCCTGTCCCCCTCCCCCACTGTCCCTTCCCTCCTGAACTCAGCACCCGGGAGGGGGACAGCCTGGAGGAGGGGTGGAGGCTACTCAGGAAAAGGGGAGAGGAGCTGGCGAGATGAAGGTGCAGCGCCCCCAAAACCACTGCTCAGGAGCAGGGAGAGGGCAGAAGAAAACACTGTAGGGTGTGTGTAGATCCCAGCCCTGGCGAGGGTCCTTTAGGGTCAAGGTGAGGAGAAGAGGTCATTCCTGGGACAGGGGCACCGTCTGAGGGGCAGAGCTTCAGGGACAGGTGTGAGACACAGCCCAGAGGGCCCTGGGGGTGGCAGGAGGCAGCCAGAGGGTCTCAGAGGGTGGAGGTGGCTAATGGGGTGGGGGCGGGGGGGGGGGGGTGATGCCAACTTCAACTCCTTCCAGCCCAAGGAGAGCATTGGAGGTGGGGGGGGGATCCCGCCCACAGAGGAATGCTGGGGAGGGGTACCCCAGCCCCTAGTAGGGGAGGGGTAGCTGCTTCCAGGGGAAGTCCAGCCGTGGGGAAGGGGGCGGCCTTGGAGAAGGTGGGTGACCGTCCTGAAGGGGGTCTCCCCATCTTGATGGGGTCCTAGGCTCCGGGAAGCACCGTGGGGCAGGTCCCCGCTCCTAGGAGTCAGGCCGGGAGGAGCGGGAGGAGCGGGAGCAGGGTGCCAACCGGAAAGGCACGCAGGGCGCCTGGGTCGTTAGGCGAGGGTCCCAGTCTCTGGGAGGCACTATGGGGTGCCAGCCTAAGAGGCATGGAAGACCCCCCGGAAGGCGTGCTGGGGGCTCCAGCCTAGAGGGGGTTCCAGCGAAGCACAGAGACGATCCCCGGGGTCGGGAAGGGTCAGAATTTAGAGGGGACTGCGGTCCTGGAAGGCGTGAAGGAGGGCTGAGTAGGGACAGGACGCAGCTCCTAGGAAGTTGTGTGTGTTTGGGGGTGGGAGGGACAGGGAGGGTGAGCCCAAGTTCAGCAGAGGTGGGTATTAACCTGCAGGAGACGGAGGAGGGCCCCCGTCCGGAGCAGGCGTTGTGGCGGGGTCCCGGCGTGGCGAAAGCACAGTCAGAGGTCCCGGTCCCCAGGGAGACCGGGTTGTGGGCTCCCAGCGCGAGAGGGTCGCCGTCCCCGCCGGCCCCGCGCGGTCCCTCACCTTCGAAGAAGCGCTGCAGCGCCTCCGTCTCGTCCACCACCTCCATGTCCGGTCTGCCCGGCGCGTACTCCGCCCCGGCCCCGCTACAGCCCGGCCCGGGGGCGCGGCATCGCCGGCGCGGCCAGCGCGACAGTCCCGGCTCGGCTCCCGCTGCGGTCCCGCCCGGCCCGCCGCCGCGCTCGCCCCCAGCGCGGCCCTGGCCCGGCCCCTGCCCGCCCCGCACGCGCCCCGCCCGCCGGCCGCGCGCCGCGCCCCCTGCCGGTCCTCCGCAGCCCCGCGCCGGGCAGGATGCGCGCGGCTCCTCCAGGGGGCGCTCGGCGGGAAGGGGGGCGTCCTAATTGAGGTGGGGTGGGGGGCTCGCTGCGCCGCCAGACCCCTGGGCTGCGGGAGGCCAGGACCCCCGCAGTCCTCGCCTGCCCCTGGGGTAAGAGAAGACAGCGGGCTTCTCAATCTTAGATGTTCAGAACCAAACCTCAGGGACAGCCCCCGTTTCCTCTGCTGACCCACCGCCCATCTCAGCAATAATAACTTGCATCTCTCAAACATTCGCTGGGGGCCAGGCCCACCCTGAGTGCTCTACGGGGATTATCTCTGAGTACATCCTCTCAGGTACCCTACGAAGGAGAGACTACTGCTGCTGCTGCTGAGTCAAGGAGAGACTACTATGTGATTTTACAGATGAGAACGCTGAGGCTCGGTGAGGTTCAGTACCGTCTGAGGAAGTCTGTCCTGTACAACCTTGCAGTGATGGGGGAATACTTCTCTGTCTTCCATCAGGGTCGCCGCCAGCCACATCCGGCTGCCAAGCACTTGAAAAGTGGCTGTTGAGACTGGGAAACTGACTTCTCAATTTTTTGTTAATTTTAATTAGTTCAAATTTAAATAGCTTGTGTGTAGCTGCGATATTGGACAGTCCAGGTCTAACAGTTTCAAAGTGATTAGGGTCAAAGGCAACATCAGAGCCAGGTCCCGGCTGACCTGGGAAACTGCTCCATCCGTCATCCAGGAGAGCCCTCCGAGTGAATCCACCAGCCTTCTCTCTCTGTCTCCATCTCTGTGAGAGCCTCTCATTTCTTTTCTGCCGAACAGCACAGCCTCTCTCTCCACTGATCTCCTCTATAACCCTCCCACATCACTCTTTTTGTTTATCTATATTTATTTATTTATTCTTTGGCCAGCCACACAGCATGTGGGATCTTAGATCCCCAACCAGGGATGGATACCCCCACCCCAGTATTCCTGCATTGGAAAGCACAGAGTCTTAAACACTGGATGGCCAGGGTAGTCACCCAAATCACTCTTTTTAAAACGTAGATCGGATCATGTCACTTCTTTCCTAAAACCTGGGGTTTCCCTTTGCACTGAAAATAGTATCTAGGTCCTACCATGCTCCTGCAAATGGCATTATATTTGTGTATGTATAACTGATAGGCTTCCCAGTTTGTGCTAGTGATAAAGAAACCCGCCTGTCAATGCAGGAGACTTAAGAGACAAGGGTTCCATCCCTGGGTCGGGAAGATCCCCTGGAAGAGGAAATGGCGACCCACTACAGTATTCTTGCCTGGAGAATCCCATGGACAGAGGAGCCTGATGGGCTACGGTCCGTAGGGTCGCAAAGAGTTAGACATGACTAAAGAGACTTAGCACACATGTATGTATAACTGATTCACTTTGCTATATAGCAGAAACTATCACAGCATTGTAAATCAATTATACTCCAATAAAAATTTAAAAAATAAAAACAACATCTAAACCTCCACCCTGGTTTCCAAGGCCATGTGTGACCTGCTCCTGCCTGTAATGCTGACCTCATCATCTCCTTTTCTCTTCGTTGCTAAGTCACAGCCACCAAAAGTCCTCCTTACGATCACTCAAACATGCCAGACTCACACCTGCCGCAGGGCCTTGGCACATGATGTTCCATCTGTCTGCAACATTGGTTCCCCTGAGCTGGTTCCTTCGGAGTAGTCAGTCTCAGCTCACTCATCACCTCCCTGGCCATCCTACTGAAAGCAACTCCCCCTGTGTGTGTAAGTGCTAAGTCGCTCAGTTGTGCCTAACTCTTTGCAACTCCGTGGGCTGTAGCCCACAGGCTCCTCTGTCCACGGCATTCTGCAGACAAGAATACTGGAGTGGGTTGCCATGGCCTCCTCCAGGGGATCTTCCTGACCCAGGGATTGAATCCGCATGTCTTAAAGTCTCCTGCACTAGCAGGCGAGTTCTTTACCACTAGGGCCACCTGGGAAGCCCAGGTCCCCCTACCTAGCCTTTCTTTCTCACCACATAAAAGATTTGTGTCTACTCTTTGTTCATTCTTTGTATGATACTCTTTGTATCATTCTTCTCCTCGCTCATGAATGGAAGCTCTATGAGGGTAAGGGCTTTTTCTGACTTGGTCATTGCTCTAACTTCAACACCAAAAATGCTACTTGGCACTCAGTGGGTGCTCAAAATATTGATAGATGTGATGAATGAATGACTGGAGGGTGGCGTCTTCAAACTGCAGAATCTTAGAACTCTGAAACCTCGGAAGCAGGGAATTCTGGAATCCTGGACCCGGCGAATCATCTCACTACAGAGTGGCTTCGCTCACAGCCTCCCTGGGTCCTCAGACACAGCACGGGGGCTGGAAAAAAAACCCACCCCACCCCAGCCCTGTTTTGTTGTTGTCCAGACGCTAAGCTGTGTTCTCCTCTTTGCGACCCCAGGGACCGCAGCACGCCAGGCTTCCCTGTCTTTCACTATTTCCCGGAGCTTGCTCAAACTCATGTCCATTGAGTCGATGACGCTACCCAACCATCTCAGCCCCTGTCACCCCCTTCTCCCCCTGCCTTCTATCTTTCCCAACATCGGGGGCTTTTCCAGGAAGTCAGTTCGTTGCATCAGGTGGCCAGCGTATTGGAGCTTCAGCCTCAGCATCAGTCCTTGCCGTGAATATCAGGCTCGGTTTCCTCGGCGCTGATTGCCGGACGACAAAACTGAAACAGAGGCCAAGGAGGGGGTGGTGGGGGGACCCACAGGCAGATCAAGATGCCGGCCTAGCCAGCCCACCGGTGGCCCCTCAGAGGACAGTGGGGGGTGGGGGGGCGAGCTGGGCTGCTGGGTGGGGCTGGCGATGAGAGCCTGCAAAGCGGTTCCCACCCAGGCCACCCTCCTCCTTCTCCCCAGCGGCCAGCCTTGGTGGGGGTTGGGGGGGACGGCCGGGGCCCGAGCCCCAGATGTGGCCCAGTCAGCAGGCCCGTGGTGGCCCGCCGAGGAGGGTCAATGCCACGACAGTTCTGGGACTGGGGGAGGGGGTGCCCAGGCCGGCGGGCACCTCACAATGAGGTTTTGTCCCCCGGGGGCCGCTCTCCGAGCTGTTGCTCTTAGATATATAGAAATGGATTTTGCTGGAGGCCCCAGCTGTGTGTGCTGACCGGCGCTCCCCCCGCAGGGGCCCGACTGAGGGAGGGAGAGGGCCACACTGAGACGTCTATTCTTTTCCAGCTGATACACCCCAGAGGTTTTTCCCCCTCTGCAGCCTCCCTTAAGACAATTGTTATTCTCTGCTGTGCCCCTTCCCCCACCCGGGTCAGGCCCGCCCAGCGGACAAAGTAGACACCCGCCTACGCCGAGTGATTTTTTAAAATGAATTTATTTTAGGAGTTGCCCAGGACCGCCTGGAAAATCAGCTTCTTTATAAGCCTCCCCCATCCACAGGTCTTCCTGCCACATCCCACGCGGTGCCCAAAAAGTCTACCGTTAGGAGGCGGTCCCCATCCGCAAGTGATGCCTTACCCTGGCAGTGGGTGGGTGGGGCTATGCGTATTTCGTCCTCAGCACCCAAGTCCTCAGGCTGGGTTGTTGGGTCTTGGCGCATGAGCCTTGAAGATGCATGCGGTGGGATGGGGTTTCCTGTTCATCTCATGGGAGCTGAACTCACTCAGGGGGTTCTAGTCCTGCTGTCTCCCCTGACTCCACTAAACCACTGAGCGAGGGAGCAGTGGTCCCCTGGGATCTTCATTTCTGTGCTGGGGGACTAGGGTGGCTGAAAGGTCCCAGACTCCAGGGCTCAGCGAAGAGTCAAAGCTGCCACCCTCCAACTCCATAATGAAGGAGGTTGAGGCTGGCGAGGGAGCCCCAGAGAGCCTTGTGTATGCAGGACCTTGAGGGAACCCCTCCATGGAGAGGAGTCCCTGCCAGTACCCCCTCCTCACCACGCCACACGAGTGAGGGACCAAGATTTCCGTGCTGGCCTGGCAGACATAGCTGTCCCTGGGGCTGGCTCAACTATTCTGTAAGGCCCGTCCTCTGCACCTCCATCTCTGAGTCAACCCATTTTTCCCCACCTCACGGTGTAGGTTAAGTACCAGGGATGTGATTGATAAATGAGGCTTTCTCTGATTCCAGGTCAGAGCCCAGCGCTGGCCCTTGAGGGGGCAGTCGGGTCAGGAAGAGGCAGCCACTCAGCAGGCAACCCTGGGGAGAGGGAGGCAGGGACATGAGCATTAATGAGTAACGGGCTGGAGGCTGGCCCAGGGGAGGGTGGAGCGCTGGGAACAGAACCCTCCCTACTGCAGCCTGCAGGACTCCGGGCCTCCTGTGGACTCAGACAGCCCTTGGCACCTGCCCACTTTGCAGAGGAAGAGAGGAGGGCCCAAAGGGTGGTGAGCGTGAACCCAGGGAGTCAGCGAGTGAGGGGTCCTGCAGACTCACCTCTCTCTCCCACCTCCCTCCCAGCTGAGACGGGACAGGCCATCCGGGGCTACTGAGTGGGGTCTGGGAGGCAAGGCGCTGCTCCAGTCCTTCCCCCAGTCGCTCCTCATGACAGCCTTTCCTCGTTCCACACTCTGGCTGTGTGACCTCAGGCAAGTCACAGAACCTCTCTGATCCTCAGCTTCTGCTCCTGCTCCCCTGATAGGACAATTTGCAAATCAAATGAGACCACAAGGTGTGAAGAGCCTTTGAAAACCATTAGGCAAGTGTGGAGGCAACCGTCCGGGGCTGGGAAGGCCTGGATTTTAGTCCTAGGTCTGTCCCTGGGCCTGAGCGCCCTGGAGAAGGTTTCCACCTTTATGTAGCCTCCGCTTCCTCTGTTCAAAGAGGCCTGGGGGAAGACAGAACCACTCTGTCACCCTCCCCAACCCCTCAGTCTGCGCTCAGAGCTGGGAGCTTGGGCAGTGTGGGGAGGGGAAGGTCCAGGTCTGGTCAGACCTTGGCTGGTCCATGCCTGGGCGACGCTGGTGCAGGTCCCCTAGGGACTGGCTGGAGGAACAGCGCCATCTGCTGTGCGGAGGGGGCAGACCTGGGCACCGGGCTGGCAGGCGGCCTGGCCGCCAGCCCACCTTGGCCTTGCAGCCACTCCTCAGGACTCACTGGCCTGGGGCCAGGCTGGAAGGGGGTCCCTGGGCCTGACCAGGGCTTTTGCACCCTCCCTAGGGAAGGTGGGCTAGGTCTCCATGATGGGAGATCTTGACTTCCAGTCTGAGTGCTGCCAAGACGGGCTTCCCTGGTGGCTCGGACGGTAGAGAATCTGCCTGCAACGTGGGAGACCCAGGTTCGATCCCTGGGCCAGGAAGATCCTCTGGAGAAGGGAATGGCTACCCACTTGCCTGGAGAATCTCATGGACAGAGGAGCCTGGCGGTCTACAGTCCATGGCATCACAAAGTCAGACACGACTGAGCTACTAGACACTTTCACAGGGAAGCTCTCGGCAAAGACTTCCAGTGGCCCCTGCATTCCAGTGCTACCGAAATCGGGAGTTTCAGTGCCCTCACCAACCGGCCACTCCCTACCCCTGGCTTCCAGCAGTCGGGGTCGGAGTGGGGAAGGGCAGGCACTGTCAGACCTGCCAGGGGGAAGAAAGGGCCCTAACAAGGTCAGACAGATCCCCTGGCACGTGTCTGACACAGGCAGGGCCCAAAAAGGAACTGCCCCCATTCAAACGGGGCTTCAAGTGTTTTCTGGTCTCTCACTGCGACTCCAAGGGTGGCCCTGGACCAGGGCATTGACAGTGGTGACAGCCGGCCTCGGGCTGGGGTGGGGGGGTCCCCTCCCACCACTCTGCCACGGAGATCCACCCCCACCCAACCTGCGGGCAAGAGAGGTCACTCCAGGCAGCCAGCGTGCTTCTACATCCAGTTTATACACAGCTCTATACAATATACAGAAACCTTTATATACAGATATATTTATAGAATAAGCTATATTAATTTGTCTCTCCTTTTTACAGCAATATTAGTTTGGATCTTTCATACATTAGGTACAAAAAAAGTCACGGGAGGATGGCACGAACAGTGCATGAGTGTCTGTGGCGCCCAGCTCTCACTACTGATTGCATATGGAGGTCGCCCAGGCCCCTGGGAGGACGGGCCGGTGCCGTCCGGGAGACCTTGTGCTGCGGGTCTGGGGGACAGAGTGGGGGGACTGTCTGAGCCGAGCTGGGCTGAGGGGGGTGGCTCAGACCCCCCTGAGTGTGGTGCGTGGAGGAAGGGAGACACACGCAGCAGGCCCATCCTCCAGGGGCGAGGTGGGGAGGGGGTGGGCTGACCCGGGGGCGTCCAGGGCTGAGTCCGAGCCTGCCCCAGCCCCAAGCCTGCAACCCTGTGTGGCTGCAGCCTTGGGGGTGGGGAGTCTGTCCCTGATGGCTCAGTCCTGGGCATGGGTGGGCACCACGCCCCCTCAGAAGTCCCAGGCCCACCCTGGTGGAGGAGGAATTAAAAGGCCAGATCCCAAGCCCCTCTGCTATTGGCTGGGGTGCTAGTTGGAACTTTACTCTGATTTATGATTTGTCTTTTTTTTTTTTAACTCTAAGAGCCACTGATTCCATCTTGCTTCTGTGCAGGGGGGCGGTGGGGGGGCAGCCAGCAGGGGTAGGAGATTGATGGTGGGTGAGGGAGATTGATGAGGGTGGGAGTCACAGAGGGTGAGGGAGGCCCAGCTCCCAGGTCTCTGTCCCCATGTGGTAGGGTGGGCAGGGGTCCCAGATAGCAGTGATCGTGAGATGGGGGTCTTGGTGAGGGAAGCCCTAGGCGACCCAGGGAGGCCGTGGGTGGGCCCAGAGTAGGGGGGACCATGCCTCCGAGGAGATGAAGGCACAAGCAGGCGGTCAACGCCTCGGCACACACCTGTCTTCCAAACCAGGGGTCAGTGGCCGGCGAGACGAGGGGGGAACCGTGTGTCAGAAGTTGAGCTCGTCCCGTGGCCCCCACTGCATGGTGCCCCTTGTGTTCGCTGCCTGCTGTTTCGGCAGGCCGAGGTGGGGGCCAGTGGGCAGACGGGGCGGGGAGGGCGCTCTAGCCACCCCCCCGACCCTGTCCTCAGGGACGGCACACACTCATGCACATGCACACACACACACCCCCACCCCAGCATGCACCACCCCCCTGCTGGGCCTCCAGGGACAGGCAGGGTCTCCACCCCATCCCCTATGCTTCCCCAACCTAGCAGGGAAGGCGCCCCTCCAGTGGAGGCTGTGGAGGCCTCAGGCTAAGCCCCTGGCCCTCCCAGGTCTCTAGCCAGGTCCCACAGTACCCTACTCTCGGCCCCACTTCCTGACAACAGGTCACGGCGGGTGGGAGGGGAGAGAGCCCAGCTCCCAGGAGAAAGCCCAGGGCGCGGGGCAAAGTGGGAGCTGCGGGGAACGGAGGCTTGTTTGGTTTCAGATCCCAGGGCCTGGAGTGCTGAGGCCTGGGGGAGGTGATTAAAGGGGGGAGCGGGGTGTTGGTGGGGCCTTCCTTCTGCCCAGGGCACTGAATCTGCAGCCAGGGCTTTTCACACCTGTGCCCTCCACCCTTTGAGTGGCCAGGATCCTGGGGGTAGAAGGCAGGCCAGGAAGGGACAGGCTGCCAGGGCAGGCAGGCCCAGGTACCCGGGACCCATCGACAGAGGGATCACCGTGAGGGACATCAAGCAGAGATGGATGGGCCCCCCGGCTGCTGTGGGCCGTGTGGAGGCTGGCCCCTGCCTGCTTAGAAAGGGGCGGCTGAACACACAATCGCAAGGGCGAAGGGGGCTTGCAAGCCCAGGACACATCCTGAGCCCAGCCCAGCAGCTTCTGTAAACATACACGGCACTGCGGGCCACCTTGGTGGAGGGGGGGGTCACCCCCAGGGGGCTGGCCAGCAGGCACCAGATCTCGGGGTGGCCAGGGCAGGTGCCAGCCTGGACCACAGATGAGAATATGTGGGGAGGGGGCCACTCTCCATCTCGGCCCTGGGAGAGCAGCCAGAGGGCAGTGATGGGGAGTCAGCATACTCATGGCCTGTCCCAGAATAGGGGTGCCAGGATGCCCCTGCAGGGGAGCAGTCAGGCTGGGAGGGCAGAGTGCGGCCCTGCCCCACCCCTGGCAGGCTGTCCCTGCAGCCTCCTCCCTGCTCACGGCCCTCCCTGTCATTCCCTATCTGGAGGGCCCAGATCCCAGCTGCCTTGGCTCCGGGGGAGGGGGGGGTCCTAAGCTGAGGTAGGGAGGCGGACCCCCCAGCTCAGCAGCAGTGCTCAACGCCTGAGGCGACACTGGCCCAGGAGGGGCCTCTCCCTAAAGCTGCCCGGCCCGAGGGGCAGCCACCAGGAGCCCGAAGGAGCCACCTGCTCTGGCCTGGGCCAAGGTTGGTAGCCACTCCTGGGTGCTGCTAGCGTGCCGAGATGACCAGGTCGTCCTGCTTGGTGGGGCTGGCCCCGCGGCCGGCCTGGGTAGAAGTCCGGACCTTGTCCACTGCCAGGCATTCCTGGCTGCTGAGGCCCGTGGGGGTCAGGTCCATGAGCTCGCCCGAGGAGCTGAGTGGGAAGGAGGGTGACAGCGAGATGCCCGAGGAGGGGTCGGCCGAGCCGGCGAAGAGCCGCGGGGGCTTGGGCACCAGATTGGGCTCGAACTGGGCTCGGAGCAGGATCTCCTGCTGGCTGGGGGACTTGGGGCCCTCGGCATAGTCGCTGGTGGGGCTCTCCGGCACCACCATGCAGTAGAGGTCCTGGAAGGAACTGCTCTTGCTGTCCAAGTTGAAGAGGCTGTCGATGAACTCGGCGAACTCTAGCACCTGTGGGCTGGGTGAGTCCCCCAGGCGCCTCTCCTGCAGCGCCAGCTCTCCGCTGCGGGGGGCTCCGCCCCCTTCCTCCGGCTCCTCGTTGGCCGCCGCGCTGGGGGGCCGCTCGGGGGTGACGCCCCCGCTGCCCAGGGCGGCCTCCAGGGGCTGTGTGTCCTGCGAGTGCTTGGACAGGCTGTCCGCCGCCAGCAGCTCGGTGCGTGAGCTCAGGGACGGGTTCTCCTCGGGGATGGCCGGGTCGATGTAGAAGAGGTGGCCCTCGTCGCGCTCCAGCACGGCGTGGAGGCTGGGCGAGCCGCGGATGCTGCGGAAGCCGGAGGAGCGGCGTGAGTCGAAGCTGTACAGAGACTCCGTGTCCGACAGGCTCTCCATGGTGGCCAGCGGCGCCCGCCGCGCCTGCAGCTCGGCCGCCAGCCGCTCCTGGGTGGACAGCAGCAGCAGCTCCACCGGGTCCTGGCGGGCCGCCGAGGCCGCGGCCACGGGGGAGAGCAGCCGGCCCTCCGAGAAGCCCTCCAGGCTCATCTCAGACTGGGACTTGCTCCTGCAGCGGGGGAGGGCAGGGAAGGGTGAGACTCACAGGGGCGGGGAGACCCCCCGCCCCAGCTCCTCTAGCTGGACGGAACTTGGGGAGGGGAGGAGGGGGAGGTAGTTGAATGGTCTGAGAACAGGGAACCCTCATTTTTAAGACCAGCTCAGGAGACCCCAAGATAGAAGACAGGAGGGTTGATGCAGGGCTGAGCAGGACAGCGATGGGCGGGGACACTAGTGCCATTGTACCGACCAGGAGACTGAGGGCCAGAGAGACTGGCTGCCCCAGGTCCCTGAAGGCAGAGGGGAAGGAGAGAGAGGGAAGGAGGGAAGGCAGGGAGGGAGGCGGCACAGCTGAGAGCCGCATCCACCAGGTCCAGCACCCTCCGGGCCAGCACCCAGAGGGGGTCCCTTCCAAGCTGCTGTTACTTCCTTCCTCACCCTGGGGTCCCTCCCACCTCTCCCAGGGGGTGTAGCCCTCTGCTGGATGGGGCCCCGGAGCCCCGGGCTCCGCACACCAGACTGCAGGGAGTGAATGAAAGTCCAGGGACGGGGAAGCAGCGGTTACTGTGGCTGCACGGACACTGGCTCCCCCGTCTGGTCAGCAGCAGGGAGAGACGTCCAAGCATGCCTGCCAAGGGCGGGGAAGCCACCAGCACCCTTCTCAACTGCCTCTGGGCCAGATTTGTCACCGGGACCCAGGACCTGGGAGGGAAGGGTCCCAGGGAGGCAGGAGGAGCCCCATCCGCCTCAAGAGCCACAGCCTCAGAGGCCCCAAAAGGTGTGTATGAACGCAGGGTGTGTGCGCACACCTCTGTTTGTATGCAGCATGCGTTGCGTGTCAGCCGGTCCAGGTATCTGAGTGGCTGGGTCTGGGCACAGTGCATCCCTCATTTACATGCATGGCTGCCCGTGCAAGCATATACCTGTGTTCGTACAAGTGTGTTGGCTGCTGTCTTGGTGTGTGTTCTATATGTGAGTCTGTCTGTATGCGGCTCTGTACACTCAGAGCTACTATCTGTGAACACAAGTATATACACATGTATGCTTTAACACATGATGCAAAGAGCCGACTCACTGGAAAAGACCCTGATGCTGGGACAGATTGAAGGCAGGAGGAGAAGGGGACAACAGAGGATGAGATGATCGGATGGCATCACTGACTCAATGGACATGAGTTTGAGCAAACTCCGGGAGATGGTGAAGGACAGGGAAGCCTGGCGTGCTGCAGTCCAGGGAGTCACGAAGAATCAGACACAACTGAGCGACAGAACAACAAATGTGTGTGTTTATGTGTAAGTGCATGGGTGTCCACCACTTCGGGTCTAAACGGCTAATGAGTGAATCTGTGTTTGTGACTGGGGGTGTGTGCATCCCTAGACGCCCACTGGCCCACATGGGCTTCAGTGGTGGCAGGCTGAGGGGCAGTGGGGGGCAGAGCAGAGTGACCCCAAACAAGGGGGCAACCGCTCCCGTGCATGCGTACAGAGCCGTGTGAACATACGAGGGCCCAGGGTGTATATATGAAGGTCCACAAGCATTCACGTTCTGAAGGCACACTTGGGGCCCCTGCACGCACTCCCTGGGGTGGGGAACAGCACTGACCTGACGCTGCTGTTCCGGTGGTCTGCAGCGGGCAGCTCCAGGGCCAGGCCGGCAGGCACAGGTGGCCCCGTGGGCAGCGGCTGCTGCTGGAAGATGAGCTCGGGGGTCAGGTCCACCTCCGTGGGGCTCACCATGACCTTCGCAGCGGACAGCAGGGCAGTCTTCCCCTTGTTGTAGTTCTCCAGCACCTGGGGATGGGACGGGGAAGCAGGCAGTGGCCGAGGGGTGACAATCACGAGTGGGCGCGGGGTGGCAGGCCCAAAAGACCTTCATGGGGTCAGCCGGGCCCACTCTCCTTCCTGCCAGGCCCCCGCTCCTCCAGGAAGGCCAGGGACGGGCCCTGTGATGGAGCCTCGCCCCACACATGGGCCAGATTGGAGCTGCCCTGTGGTCGGCCGTTCCACGGCCGGGAGATGGCCAAGGCGGCCCCAGCTTGGCTGTGTATCCGCCCAGCGCCAGGTGGCTTCGGGGTTTCTGAGCCCAGCCTGCCTCAGGGACAGGTCCCCACGCATCTTCTAGACTCTCCCACCCCAGGACCACACAGTGGTGTGGACAGAGCCGGGGTGTGGAGGCCAGGACACGAAGGGGCTCCCCGGCCCACTGGGTGTCCAGGGAGTGGACGCTTCTGCGTGTCGTGGCCCCCTTGTGTGCAATGCGGGGACGGACCCGGACAGCGGGGGCCGCAGCTCACCTTGTTGAGCCCCTCCATGACCACATAGGGGAGGTGTTCGTGAAGCATGGCCGGTGAGATGATCACCTCGTTGAAGGCCTTGTTGTCGCCCCAGATGGCGAAGTACGTGGGTTCCTCCTGCTCACAGCAGCTGAGGGATACAGGGGCCAGAGGGAAGCAGGGGGAGGGGGTGGGGGCGGCCTGACCTTGGCCCCCTGGCTCTGCTCTCGGCCCTGCGTGGATTTGGAGACCCCTTGCCTGGCCAGGCCAGCCGGGCTGCGTCCCTGGGCTCCTCGCTCCCCACCTGCGCCTGGAACGCCTATGCCAAACGGAGCGAGAGAGGCTGACCTGGGGCCCTGTCCTGACCCTCACAGAGCCTTTGATCACAGAGCCAAGTTGTGGTCTTGGCCATTCCTGCTCCATCCCTGGGGCAGGGTCCCAGTTCACTCCTCTGAGAGATCAGAGTGGGGGGAGCGAGGTGGGAGAAGTCTCTCTGATGCCCCCCTTCCTTTCCTCTCTCCTGCCCCCACCAGCTGACTGCCAGCTGATCCCAGCAGCTGAGGTGTGGGCCAGCCGGGGCCTTAGGGTGACCCTCCAGGGCATTTGCTTTTAAATGGACGCAAGTGGGGAGAGCTGTGCTGGGGGAACACCAGGGAAGGGCTGATGCTGGGGGCATGGGCTGGCCGATCATTCCATGTCCAGGGCCCGAGACGGGGGCAGCCCCGCGGTGGGGGCCCTGGGCCATCACTGCCCAGCCTTTGCCCCCTGCCCCGAGCGTGACCGAGTGAAGGTCGGCCCATCCCCTGCCCCCCTGCCCCGGCCGCTGCCGCCTCCCAGCTGCCCGGATCACAGGCAGCACCTACCAGCATTGCTCCGCTGGGTGGTTGTGGACCACGTGGATGATGCGGCCGGGGGGGTAGAGGGGAGTGCTGGCTGACAGGGCGATGGTCAGGTCGCTGGGGTGAGTCCAGAGCCGCGTGCTGGCCAGCGTGGTCACCTCCACCTCCTCGGGCAGCTCTGACTTGGGGATGCATTTGGTGGCCCCCACAATGATTCGCCACTGTGGGGACAGGGGGAGAGGGGGGGTCAGGGCTGAGCAGCGCTGGCCAGCTGGGGAAGTGCTCAGAAGGAGGGCTCACAGGTGACGGGCGAGCTGGGAGGGGGCAGGGGAAGGGCAGCGCCCAGTGAAGAGGCCGGGGCTGGAGTGCTTGGGGGCCACGATGGCCAAAAGGTGCCAGGGACAGCTGGCGTGGGATGGCTGGACTTTGGGACTGCAAGACCAGTCAACCCCTTGTGGAGCGATGGGAAACAGGCCCAGCGAAGGAAGGGGACGTGCTCTAGGCTGTAAGTCAGAGGCAGGATAGACCCTGAAGCTCAGGTCAGCTGCACCCACTCGGCCAGGCCAGCATCAGGTCCCCCACTGCCTCCTGGGCCAGACGAGCGCCTGGGAGGGGCAGCTCCACATCCTGGAACCAGGCCCCTCATAAGGCTCTGTTGCCTGACCACCCTGGCACCTGGCACCTGGCCCAGCGCCCTGCCTGCCAGAGGGTCCTGGGCACCAAGGCTGGGAATGGTCCCACCTGGGCTGAGAGGGTGAGTGGAGAGAGGGCCAGCCTGGGGGCACAGAGGCCCTGCCTGCCTCGGGGAGCCTGGCTGCAGCCTGCCCACCCCCGGCCTAGCATGCTGAAGGCCAGCTTGCTACAGGAGGAGCCTCCAGTGTCCCACCCTGCACGGGCCTGAGCAAGGGGGTTAGGAAGGGCTGGCTTTCTCCTCTCAGCTGCAGGCAAAATCAGAACCGACTGCCCCCAGGTCCCCTCTGCAGGTGACCTCCAGCCTCCCTAAGCCTGGGGGATCGCGGTGGGCTTTGGAGGAGGACTTCCAGTCACATGGGACCACTGAACCTCGGGACTGCTTTGGCCGGACTGTAGGTGGCTCTGGGCCCAGGGGCCAGGACTCAGGAGTCCTCAGCTCCAGTCCTGACTGTTACAATGGGCTGTATGAGCAAAAGTGAGTCCCTTGCCCACTGTGGGGCTCAGTTTCTCCATCTGCACAAGGACAGACAGGGGGCAGCTGGGGAGAGCGCAGAGATGCTGAGAATCTAAGAGCCTGAGGTCCCTGAGACACCAGCCACACCCCCAGTCTGGCCTCCCGTGGCGGGGGCCCCTGTGCTTTGCGCCGAGGGACCCATGCGCCAGGAGGAGGTCGGGGAGACCAGAGCCCTGGCTGCCCAGGCGGGAGAGAGGGGAGCGAGCTCACTTTGGGCTTGGTGCTTCGCTGCAGGACATCCAGGAGCTGTCTTCGGAAGCCTTCCAGCTGGGAGAGGCCGATCCTGGGGGAGGGATCAAGACAGAACGTCAGCTGGGACTGGCCAGGGATGGGGAGGTGGGGGTGAGGGCCAGCCGGAGCCCCAGGAACAAGGAGACCGGTCCATCAGGGTCACAGGGCGGGTGGGGCAGGGCCTGCAGCTCAGCAGGGCCCAGCGAGGAAGCGGGGCCAGGGAGGGCGGTGGGGCAGGCCGGGCCTACCCTCTCCTCTCACCCTGGACACGAGTAGGGGGGATTCTGGGGTCCCTCGAGGAGGTGGGAATCTCAGTGAGAAAGATGGGCCTCCTGGGTGAGGGCTGAGAGGGAGGACAGCCCAGACCAGGCCGGGGGAGAGAGGGACCCACTTGCCTGGGAACAAGGTCTTTGCCCAGAACCACAGCCGTCACAAACTCCTTGGAGTACTCCATGGCGTCCTCGCTGCAAGGAAATCCAAGGGGTGCTAAGGCAGCGGAGGGGTGCGGTGTGTCCCGGGGGCTCTGCTCCAGCACTCCTGGAGGCAGTCTCTTGACTCGAGACCCTCTGGGGGGAGACTTCCCTGGTGGTCCAGTGGCTAGGACTCCATGCTCCCAAGGCCGAGGGCCTGGGTTCGATCCCTGGTCAGGGAACTAGATCCCACAAACGGCAACTACAAAGATCTCACAGGCCGCAAGGAAGAACAAAGACCTTGAGTGCCACACCCAAGACTTGGCACAGCCAAATAAAGGAATTAAAAAAAAAAGACCCCGTGGGGAGTGGGGCTGGGGTCCCTGCCCCGCCTACCCTGTCAGCAACTCTTTGCTGGGGCTGGATCCCAGGGTGGGCCTGGTATTTGACAGAGCGCCCAGTTCCACCCTCCAGGCCATCCCTAGATTCCCTGATGACCAGATACCAGTCTGCCAAGTGCAGCCCCCGGCCCAAGCCAGCTCCCTCCACCGTCCATCTTTGCCCCACCAGCCCCAGCCAAGTCTGGGGCCCTGGACCGCTTACCTCAGCAGGCCCCCTGGGGGGGAGTAGGCAAAGCACTTGAGGGTTGGGTACTGGGGTCTCAGGAGGAAGGAGAGGATAGCGGCAGTGCCCGCGCCCAGGGAGTGGCCCACCACAATCAGGCCGTAGTGTTTGGTTCCGCGGCCCTGGGGGCAGAGAGAAGCCCTGAGACGCCTGACCTGCTGCTGCCAGGCTGACCCCAGGGAGGCAGAGGGTGCTCCCCAGAGTCCTGGGATCACGTCTTGTGTTGTATTGGGCAGAGGAAGAGCCAAGCTAGACACCCAAGGAGCAACTTCTTAGAGAGACTATTTAACAAACTCCTACTCATCCTTCAAAACCTTGCACAGAGGTGACCTCCTTGGAGAAGCCCTTCCTGATTTTCCAGGATGCGCCTGTACCTGGGATTATTGCTGTTGTTCAGTCAGTAAGTCATGTCTGACTCTTTGAGACCCCATGGACTGTAGCCCGCCAGGCTCCTCTATCCCTGGGGTTTCCTAGGCAAGAATACTGGAGTGGGTAGCCATTTCCTTCTCCAGGGGATCTTCTTGACCCAGGGATCAAACCTGGGTCTCCTGCACTGGCAGGTAGATCCTTTACCTCTGAGCCACCAGAGAAGCCTGCACCCAGGACAGACCTTTATATGGGTGATTATGCTCTATTATGACCATGTGGTCACCTGCTCCCATCCCTGGACCTGCTCCCAACAGCTGGACCAGGTCTGAGCCCAGGGACAGCTTGACTGTGGGAAGGGCAGTTGGGAGCCTCTTGGCTGCCTGCCTGCACAGGGAGGGGTGGGCAGTGGGCCGGGCCCAGATCACCCCATCCACAGCAGCACCCCTTCTATCTGCTCTGCAATCACGTTCTGTGTTCTTTCTGCTCAGCATCTCAGAAGCTCCGGACCTGAGCCACCTTTGTGCTTCAGCTGCCCGGCACCGAGCACGTGCCCACCACTCGGGTGGGGCCAAGCAGAGATGTCCAAGAGGAGCTGGTGCAAAAGAAGAAAGGGCCAGAGGGGGTGGGAGGGACTGAGCAGTGAGGAGAGGGCTGGGGGCCTGGGATGAAAGGAGAATGTCCGAGTCCGGCTTGTGGGGGGCGGGCAGGGGTGCGTCATCATTCACCCATTCTGTTCCCAACCTGTCGCCTTGCGGGAGGGCTTGAAGTATGGAAAACCCCTCACCAGGTCTCGCCCGAAGGCCTGGGACAGGACCATCTCCTGCTCCAGCTTCTTCTTGATGTACTCGGCCGAGAGGACCATCCCCTGGGTGAGGAGGAACAGAGGTGGGTGTCACTATCATGGGGAGGCAGGGGGGCCTGTCGGGGACCAGTGAGGCCAGTGATGTGAAGCTCACCAACCCCGTCCCACCCACGTCCCCCTTGGGTCCTCAGGACAACCTGGCGGTGGGGGGGATGGGGGGTGGGCTGGTGGACACTTGATCACATTATTTCCATTTCACAGATGAGAAGACTGAGGCTCAGAGGGATTGTGGGTCTAAGAGGAACCAGTGAGATCCCTTCTCCATTGCCTCCTTGAGCGCTCTCTTGTGGGACAGGGTCTGGGCTGCACAGGGCTGTGGGGTTCCCGGCCGGTGGGGGGCAGTGGACCTTCCAGACTGATCCACACCGCTCTGACCATCTCTCTTGGTGAGAGGAGCGACTCCGGAGGAGCCCCCGCCCCAACCGCGGGCCAGGCCTGCCTGCTGGCAGCAGAGAGGAGAAGCCTGGGGGCCACTGGGGGCCCACGAGAGGAGGGGGGTACCTTATGTCCCAGCCAGGTGCCGTGGTGGCCCTCCACGGGGAGGCGCTCAGCATCACCGGTCAGGTCTGTCAGGGCGTCCTGGGGGGCAGGGAGAACAGTGAGGCGTGGGGCTGAGAACAGGGAGAAGGTGGGTGCCCCCCCCAGGGGCTGTGAGGGGGCCCGGGGGCGGGCGGGGTCACTGGGCGGCGTACCTTGGGGGACAGCGTTCCCCGGATACTGATCACCACCTTCTTCTTGTCGTGGTCCACTGCCACGTAGAAGGGGGTTTCATAGACCTGGGAGAAGGGCAGCTCGTGAGCCTCAGTGGCCCCTGGGCTGGGGCCAGATGTGGGGAAGTGACGGAAGCAGGTTTCCTTCAGGGCCCAGGAGTCTGGCTCCACTGGCCCCTGAGGCCGGCAAGGGTCACAGTAGGTCCCTCCCAGCCCAGCACCCAGCCTGCCCTGCCCTCCCACCTCTGCTGACTCGGGCGCCCTGAGTACCAGGTCCTGCCTGCCTGGTCGAGGGGCTGCCCTCTCCCCTCCCGAGTGCCTCTCTGTGTCCCTCAACTCCTTCCCCGCAAGGCTGGAGCCAGGAAGCCGCAACAGCAGGTGCAGGGCTGGGGTCCACGTCCAAGCCCCAGAGTGGGCCCAGGCCAGGATGTGGGGAGAAGGAGGCAGCCCGGCTCTGGCTCGCCCACCTAGGGGAGCCACGCCAGCCAGGCCAAGGGCTCCTGCCCCTGCGCAGGACCCAGGCTGCGGGGAGGCTGCGCACCAGCCCGCCGGGACCCTCACCGCATCGTGGCAGGAGGTGTAGACGATGTCCACCGCGGTCATGTTCTCGTCCAGGAAGTGGCGTCGAATGGCAATGGCGTTGCAGCCGCAGCAGTTGTCTTCCTCGATGGTGACTCCGGGGGCGAACCGGGGCCGGGCAGGACATAAGCAGCACCTGGGCGGGGGGCAGAGAGCTCAGAGCCCGGGACCCCGATGGAGCCACAGTCTTCCCCATCCTCTCGGGAATCTGTTCTTGCAGCCAGCCCCACGCCCTCTCTGAAAGCCTCCCTTGCAAAGCTCTCCAGTCCGTTCCCCAGGCCTCGCCTTATTCAGCCTCTTGACAACACGTGACCCAGGGGGTCTCTCCCGCCCCGCTTCGCTCTCTCCATCTGGCAGAGGGAGCCCTCTCCTGGAGTGCTTCTTCTTGTCCGTGTCTTCTCACTGAGACCAGAGGTCAGCCCTGGACCTCCTCTTCTTTCTAATGACAGGAGCTCCCAGGGCCTTACCCAGTCTTGGGCTTTAAATACCACCTGAATGCCAAAGAGCCCCCCAGACCCTGCTCACATTCAACCACCCATGAAAACCCTCCTCCCAGATATCCCCCAGGATTGCAGTCCCCTCAGCTCCAGATCCCAAGGGCCTACCTAGCCCCCTTGCTTCAACAGTCCCCCACACCTGCCCCTGAGCATTCAGCCCATGCTTAGAACCACTGGGTCCTCAACCCACCTCATATCCCATATTGTCGGTCAGCACATCCATTAGCTGTGCCTTCAAATTCACATCCAGATGCCAAATGCTTTCCCTCACCTCTCCCCACCCCCCTGTCCCGCTCCAAGCCACCTTATCCCTGCCTCCCTGCCTCAGAGTGTCACAGGGGCTCCCAACTGGTCCTCCTCACTCACAGCCGCCCCTTACGTTCTCAGCCAGAGTGACCTTCTATGATAAAAGATGAGGCGGCGTCCCTGGTGGCTCAGTGGTAAAGAATCTGCCTGCCAATGCGGGAGACATGGGTTCGATCCCTGGTCTGGGAAGATCCCACATGTGTTGGACCAGCTAGGCCCATGCATGAGCCGCAACTATTAAGCCTGTGCTCTAGAGCCTGGGAATTGCAACCATCGAGCCCACGCTCCGCAACAAGAGAAGCCACTGCAGTGAGAAGCTTGCACATGGCAAGGAAGAGTAGCCCCCACTCTCCACGGCTACAGAAAAGCCCGTGCAGCAATTAAGACCCAGCACAGCCAAAAACAAATAAATAAATAAAGTAATTTTTTTAAAAAGATATAAGATGAGCCACATCACTGCACTCAACATCTTCCAATGCTGCCCTTCCTGCCCAGGGTAAAGGCCAGAGTCCGAGCAAGCGCTGAGGGCCCAGCTCCATCTGGCCCCATTCTCTGGCCTGTTGCCTCCCACTCCTCTCCGATGCACTGGTGATACATTCCGTCCTCAGCATCTCTGCACTGCGGTTCCCTCTGCCTGGAACACTCTCCTCCTGGATACTGTGTGGCCGGATCCCTCACTTCTTGAGGCCTCTGTGCAAAGTTTATACTGCTGTGAGATCTGCCTGGGGCCATCTCATATGACAGCTACTCCTTGCCCGGTGTTCCCCAGTTTGACCACACAGTCAGCTCAATTTTCTCCAAAATACTCCTGTGTTCCAAAGCGCTGCATTTCCTTGTCTGGGCATCCCCAGCACCAAAAACACAGTTGTTGCTCAGTCGTTCAGTCGTGTCTGACTCTTTTCGAGTCCATGAACTACAGCACGCCAGGCTTCCCTGTCCTTTACAATCTCTCGGAATTTGCTCAAACTCATGTCCATTTGAGTCGATGATACCATCCAACCATCTCATCCTCTGTTGCCCCTTTCCCCTCCTACCCTCCTCAGTCTTCCCTAGTATCAGCGTGTTTTCCAATGAGTCAGCTCTTCACACCAGGTGGCCAAAGTATTGGAGCTTCAGCTTCAGCAGCAGTCTTTCCAATGAATATACAGAGCTGATTTCCTTTAGGAGTGACTGGTTTGATCTCCTTGCAGTCCATGGGACTCTCAAGAGTCTTCTCCAACACCACAGTTCAAAAGCATCAGTTCTTCGGGCACTCAGCCTTCTTTATGGTAGAACTCTCACATCCATACATGACTACTGGAAAAACCATAGTCAAAGCTATGGACCTTTGTTGGCAAAGTGATGTCTCTGCTTTGTAATACCTTGTCTAAGTTTGTATAGCTTTTTTTCTAAGGATCAAGTGCCTTTTAATTTCATGGCTGTAGTCACAGTCAGGAGTGATTCTGGAGCTGAAGAAAATAAAGTCTGTCTCTATTTCCATTTTCCCCTGTTGCTTCTTGACCTGCATACAGGTTTCTTAAGAGGCAAGTAAGGTGGTCTGGTATTCCCATCTCTTGAAGAATTTTCCACAGTTTGTTGTGATCCACATAATCAAAGGCTTTAGTGTAGTCAATGAAGCAGATTTTTCGGAATTCTCTTGCTTTTTCTATGATCCAGAAGATGTTGGCAATTTGATCTCTGGTTCCTCTGCCTTTTCTAAATCCAGCTTGTACATCTGGAAGTTCTCAGTTTACACACTGTTGAAGCATAGTTTGAACGATTTTGAGTATTACCTTGCTAGCATGTGAAATAAGTGCAATAGTGGGGTAGTTTGAACATTCTTTGGTATTGCCCACAACACAGTTGCTGCTAAGCTGCTAAGTCGCTTCAGTTGTGTCCGACTCTGTGCAACCCCAGGGACGGCAGCCCACCAGGCTCCGCCATCCCTGGGATTCTCCAGGCAAGAGTACTGGAGTGGGTTGCCATTTCCTTCTCCACCACACAGTAGGCTCCCCCAAAAATGAATGGGCGAACTGCTGAGCAGGGCACCCATCTTGGGTGCAGTTACTCCTTGGGCCACCAGAGGGAGCTAGCACCCAACATATGGGGCTCAGGGAACCAGAAAGCATGTGACCCAAATCTGCCTGCATTCCTGTTGCTATTCAGTCGCTCAGTTAGTTGTGTCTGACTCTTTGCGACCCCATGGACTGCAGCACGCCAGGCTTCCCTGTCCTTCGCCATCTCCTGGAGCTTGCTCAAACTCATGTTCATCGAGTCAGTGATGCCACCCAACCATCTCATCCTCTGTCATCCACTTCTGCTGCCTTCAATCCTGCCCAGCATCAACGTCTTTCTAATGAGTTGGCTCTTTGTATCAGGTGGGCAAAGTATTGGAGATCCAGCATCAGTCCTTCCAATGAGTATTCAGAACTGATTTCCTTTAGGATTGACTGGTTTGATCTCCGTGCAGTCCAAGGAACTCTCAAGAGTCTTCTCCAACACCACAGTTCAAAAGCATCAATTCTTCAGCGCTCAGCCTTTTTTATGGTCCAACGCTCACATCCATACATGACTACTGGAAAAACCATAGCTTTGACTAGACGGACCTTTGTTGGCACAGTAATGTCTCTACTTTTTAATAGGCTGTCTAGGTTTGTCATAGCTTTTCTTCCAAGGAGCAAACATTTTTTATTTCATGGCTGCGGTCACCATCTGCTTTCCTGATTTGATGGCTAAGATTTTACTAAGAATCCTAGATTTAGGTGATGTGGAGAGGTCTGTCTTCACTGCAGCAGCCCCTGGGGGACTGATGCAGACCTCCCAATGGAAAGAGGCCTCCGCAGGAAAACCCAGGGTCAAGCCACGTCTTGAAAGCCATGGGTCTGGGGTGGGCGACCACTTCCATTTACTCCGGGAGACCCCTACTCCCTCCCCTGCCACTACTGGTCCAAATGGACACAGCTCTGGGTCTGTGGGCCAGGCTCTCATTTTCAGGCAGCTAGCACTCCTCTCCAACCTCAGCCTGGCCCTCCAGCACTGAGGCTGTGACTGCCACAGTGAGGCCTGGGGAGACAGAGGCCCAGGCTGGAATCCTCGCTCCAGTGGCCCTTCCTGACTGCGATGGCCTGGCGGGGTGGGGCAGATGCCAAGAGCTACTTCACAAGGCTGGGGTGAGATCAAAGGCCCAAAATGCACAAAGAGCCTGGCACCAGGGAGATGGCAGCCCCCGAGTCAGTGATCTGGGGGCCTGGGGAACCACGAGAGCGGCAGGGCCAGCAGCCTGGGAGGAAAGGGCCATGGCACCTTTGAGGCCAGCACTCCCGCCTAGAGGAGGCTGGGTACTGAGGGGCTCAGAGGCTGCGGGAGCCCTGAGCATTTGCTTGGCCTTTGGCAGGGCCTCTCCTGCCCACAGGAGACCAACCACATGTCCAGGGCAGGGCTGGGTCTGAATGGGGTGTCCCCAGGGTTGGGGGGCACATAGGCAGGCCTGGCTTGCCTTGCTCTGCATGGGACGGGAAAACAACTCCAGGTGACAGGCCTGGGCCTGAGGCAGGTGGGCAGTCCTTCCTCTAGCCTGTGCTGGAAACCTGGCCTGCTGTGGACAGGCTGGGCTCGGAGAAGGGAGCCCGACTCTCTGGGCTGTAGGCTGGGACTTTGGGCCTGCCTCTCCTCCGCCCTCCAGGCACCTGGCTCTTCTCGGCAGGGACCCAGCTGGGCCCTCACGGGTCTGAGGTCTTTCTGCTGCCTCTCCTGGCAGCTCTGAGAAGCTGATACGAATGCAGCCTTGCCCCTGTTGGCAGAGCCCCTCAGATGCCCAGACCGCCAGGGACACTGCCTCCCTCCCAGCTTCTGAAAGATCCCGCCGGCAGGAGAGGCAGACCCTGCCTGTGCAAATGTCGTTCCTGCCCTGCCAGTGAGTAAGGAGTGTAAGTAAGTAAGTGAGAAAGCCCTGCCAGGGCTGTGGGAGCCCGGGTCTCAGAACTCCTGGTGCTGGGCTCATTCCGAGGACCTCTCAGTGGCCGCAGGGTTCCCAAGGATGCTGTCTGTGGGCTGGCAGAGATAGGGAGGGGCGTGGGGTGCCCTGGTCGGCTCTATCAGTCAACTGGGGGATGGTGATGACAACCCAGAGAGCCCCCCGGCTTTCTGGGGAAAGGACACTGAAGGACGGGGTGGCTGCTGTGGGCCCCGAGGGTAGGGGTGTGGTGGACAGAAGCTGCCCGCCCAGCATGCCAGCCTGTCCGGAACAGGGAACCCGGGCAACCATCCTCCTTCTGCCAGGCCTGGGCAGAAGGTGGAGATGCCAGAGAAGGGGAGGGGCCCTCACGGAGCCAAGCCCTCCTCTGGCCCACTTAGGAAAGCAGGGTCCACCCTGGCCACCCCCCGCAGTTGGCCAAGGGCGGCACCCAGCTGAGGTCTTGCCAACTCCTTGTGAAGAGGATTGGAGCCGTTCACAAAGGGCCTTCTTGCTGCCTTTCCAGACGCTTCTTGGGATTGGGCCTCTACCCAGAAAGGCCTTTCTTCCAGAAAGGCAGAGCACAGGAGGGGAGTAGGAGGGGAGTCAGAAGAAGGGAGGATGTGGGCAGAGGGGAGTGGTCGAGAGGGGCGGGGAGGGAGATGGGGGGTGGGGGGAAGGAAGCGGTAAGCCAGCCAGATGCTGGGTTCATTTCAGCCTCTCAGAACAGCTCTGGGAGGTATGTATTACCATCCCCATTTCACAGATGGAAACTGAGGCTTGCAGAGGTATGCTGACTTGCCTGACTCTGAAAATGACAAAGTATGGGTTCAAACCCACAAAGTGTGATTCCAAAACCCCAGCCATGATAACGCAGAACCAGAAAGGTTCTGGCCCAGAGATGGTGCAGAAGTGCAGCGGTGTGGGCCGCAGGGGGCACGGTAGCAGGTCCAGTTCATTTAGGGAGACCCGGCCCCACCATGGGCTGGCCCGGCATTGTGACCTCAGCCCTTCTGCACTCGCCACTGGCAGGGATTGGGGAAAGGCCAGGGTACTCACGAGCAGGACCGGGCCAGCTGGCAGAGGCCACAGGCGGGTTTCCGCATCAGGTACATGGGCCAGCCATAGGCAGCCAGGGCAAACAGCATGTAATAGCAGACCTCCTTATAGCGGAGCATCTCGTGCTGGAAGAGAAGCGGCAGAGGAAGGTTACCTCCTGCCCTTCCCGCCTGTAGCCTCGGCGCCCACGGGCTCCCCTCCATGGAGGCAATGGAGGCGGGAGCCGCCCTCCCCACAGGCAGCAGACCATGCCACCCCCACCCCGCGTGGAGGAGGGAACACGCCTCCAGATGATAATTGCATTTCCCTAATTATCTGCATGCAACCAGGGCACGAAACCTCCCGAGACCTGTCCTGTTGCTCCAATCTCAGAATTAATGATTTGGGGACAGAAAAACACTCAGAGCACTGGATCAATTTCCTTGCCGGTTTCCCAAGAAGGGGAGAGGGGGAGGTGAGAGCCACAATCACCCGCCTTGGCCATCAGGCCCCGGGAAGGGCAATTGAACCCCAAGAGGCCTGGATGCTCCCCTCTGGAGCAGGATGCCCAGGCCAGAAGCAGCAGGGCCGGCCCTGAAGATGCAGACATGCTGGGGACCAGACCAATCACCCCAGCCGTGCTCTGCACTCAGGGAGACCTTGGCTTGACTCAAGGGCGTCTGGGGCAGTCGGGATCGTTCTGAGAAAGGCGCTGGTTTGAAAGCCAGCGTCTGAGGCCGGTGGCTGCTGTTATCAGCCAGACTGCCCAGGGAGGCCCGTCAGGAGGCACACGTGTCCCAGGGAAGCCGCTTCTCCCCAGTCCTGGGCGCCCCAGGCGCTGGGGGACTCCTGCACTTAGAGGGAATTAGTCACCTTGTAAAAGTTAAAGACAGTGATTAGTCATCTCGTGAAGTGAAATAAGCAGGACTTTAATCAGGGCCCAGAGGGATGGAACCGTCCCGGGCCGCTGGGTCTGCTCTTCAGGAAGGCGCAGAAGGAGGTAATTAACCTCTGGCTCACGCCTGGAGGGCGGGGCGCTGGCACCTGGGGGCTCGGCGGCCCCGCCCCCGCCCCCGCCCCTCCGCAGGGGAGAGCGAGCCGGGCGGGCATCCCCGAGGGAGGCGGGGACTGGCAGGCCGGGGGCCTGCTACGGAGGGGCTGTTTGGAGAAGGGATGCAACCCCCGCCCGCTTTGGGGAGCTGGGCGGGGGGGCCTATGGAGAACCGGCGTTTCCAGGTGAGTCAGATGTGAAGGCCGAATCCTTTCTAACGCTGTCCTTACGGGCACCAGTGTTCACTCACCTCCTCCCCACCAGGGCTCTCGGTGGAAGGCAGGCCCAGCACCGCTTCCGCTGCGGGAATAGGCTCAGCCGGGTCAGGGACTCGCTCAAGGTCACAGACCCCGGTGGGGAGCCGCACATTAAACCTGTTTGCTCCCAGCGCAGGGCCCGCTCTCTGGCTGCAGTTCCAGCCCTGGGTGAGGGGCTCCCCTAGCCTAGGACCAGCCCCCTCTTCACTGGGACACACAACGCCAGAGTTTCTACTAAAGGCGCTTGAGAAGAGCTCCTGCTACTCAAAAAAAAAAAAAACAAAACAACCCTTGGAAACCAAGTGCTACGTCTTGCTGCCTTTTATAACAATAACAACCGTGGCAAAAATAACAGCAGCTCAGCCCCTGGAAGTACTTGACAATCTCAGGAGGCCAGGGCCAAACATTCTGAGCTCAGTGGAACCGATTCAGGGGGTTGGCCTGCAGAACCAGACAAATGTGGAGGGAGGCAGGTCAGAGTGTGCTTGGGAGGAAGGGGGCTGCTTGGAGGGCCAGGCGGGACCCACAGCAGAGCAGGTGCAGCCAGTGCCTCAAGGGCCGCGGGCAGGTGGTCTGCTCGGGTCAGCCCAGCAGAGGGAGAGAGGGACCCGGCACGCGGTGGGGGTGGTCCTGACTCACCGAGTTCTTGAGGTCGAGGTACTTAGTGTTTCTGGTCACTGGCATGCCAGACAGGAAGGCCAGGATATCGTTGTTGGCCTGCAAGACAGGCGCGTGAGGGTGGCTGCCCCGGGCCCAGCCCGAGAAAGGGGTCCAGGCCCTGGCTCTGCACTCTGCCTGCCTCCCAAGGGCCTGAGAACCCAAAGAGGTGTGTGGTTTCTAGCTCTTCCACGACCGGGCCGCTTTACAAATCCGAGGTCTCCTCATATATCCAGTTGCTTCCCTTCCACCCAAAGCATCCATGCTAGGGGAGGGAGCCGGCCCAGGGCCAGAAGAAAACATAGTTGCGAGACCCCAGCTAGGACTGGCGAGTTGCAGGGGGGAGGTGATGAGGCAAGCACGGAGGCTGGAGCGCAGCACTGGGTGGGTCGTGGGGCCGCTGTGATTAGATGGTAGATGGGTGTAGACAGCCTCTGGGCCCTGCAGAAGGAAGCAGCTCGAGCAGGGGCCCTGGGTGGCTGGCTGAGGGTGAGCTGGGGAAGGGAGGGGAGCGTGGAACCTGGGGGCGGCAGGGACGGCCTCGGCAGAGGGCAGTGTAGGGATGCGACTCGCGCGTGGGCTCACCTCGTCCAGCACGGCATTGCGCTTGGCCCGCTGCCGCTGCCGGAGCAGCACCAGGCCGGCGATGATGTCCGATGGCACGATGTCCAGGTCTCGGAAAAACTCGGCAAAGAGGTAGGCGATTTCCGAGTAGGCGTCCTACGTGGTCCGGGGAGGCGGCGGGGGGCGGTGGCAGGGAGCAGGAGAGAGGACAGAGGCCGGGCGTGAATGTCCGGGGATGGGCATCCGCTCTGGGTCCCTCTGCAGGGACCCTTCTCTGGCCCCCCCTTCCCAGCCCTCCTGTCCTTGGCACTCCTTCAGCACTCAGGCACCGGCCTGACGCCCCCAAGCCATTTCCTGCTCCAGGACTAGGAACCAAGGCCTGCAGGCCCAGCCTGTTTCTCCTTCCACCCTTCTCTCCAGCAGAGGAGCCAAAACTGAGCTCCTGGCTGCTTTTCTCCACGCTGTTTCTTCCCGCCTCCCTCCAGCTGTGACCCTGAATGGCCCTGCCAAGGGCCCTTTGGAGCCCAGGGTCTCAGGCCCCCTCCCCCTCCTGCCCACAGCTGGAGGCGCAGGGACCCCCACCATGTGCCTGGACAAGGGACGTCTGATGCGGGGCCCCTGGCCCCCAGCTGCCCTGCAAACTCTGTCCTCAGGACACCCGTGCTTGGGGCCGGGGCTTTGGGGGAGGTCGTGAGGACAGAGGCAACCCCGCCAGTCCTGTGCAGAGGCCTGTCTGCCTCCCGACAAGTGGAAGCCTGGAACCTCTTCCCTAACCTGTCAGGAGAGGCTGTGGTGGGAACAGACTCATGGCAACCAGCTTTCTCCTGCTGGGTTTCGCCCCTGAGCGTCTGGCACTTGTGAGAGAAGAAAAATCAAGGGCTGCAAACTCAAACGCCTAATGCAAGGGCCGAATCTAGAAATACTGAACTCGACACAAACGCCCCCGATTTTTAAATCCTGGCATCCAGTGCAAATGTTTGAGCAACACAGCATGAGCTGATCAAAACTCTGGGCGGGACCTGACCTGACCTGACCTGATCACCATCAGTGTCTGGTGGGACCCAGCTTCTGGGGATCCCCCCCTGCCTTATTTGAGAAAAGACTTCAGCCTTTTCCCCAGGGTCCAACACCAGCCCCCAATCTGCCTGCCAGGAGGGGTGGGTGTGCCCTGGATGAGACCCGGCCCAGAGAGCCCCGTGGGGGGTGCTTCCCACCCACCAGGGAACCTCCGGGGTGGGCGGGGCTTTCTTACTCTCGATTTACTCACTCTATGGTTCAGCAGGGGCTGCGGGTGGGTAGGAGCCACTGGAGGCTTTTCCGGTGGCTTCCATGGAGGGCACTTGCTGTCTGGCTTGGGCAGGAGTGGTCTCCTGACCTCACTGGCTCTGCCACTACCTAGCTGTGGGACGCTGAGCAAGTCACTCCACCTCTCTGGACCTCAGTTGCCTGATCTGCAAAATGAGGGGTGGGGCTAGATGATCCCTAAGGACCCTGCCAGCACTGCAGGGGCGCTCCACTGGGGGGCGCTCCACGGAGGGCTCCCCAGGGCCCTGCCTCCCCTCCCCCACCAGGGGGCCACCCGCTGCTGACCCACCTTCCTTCTGCAGCGCCCTAGTGGGTGCGGAGGACAGCGACGGCCGCACTGACCACATGGCTGCTGATCTTACAGAAGGACTTGCAGCTGGATGTGGTTTAGTCTGACTGCTTTGTGACCCCATAGACTGTAGCCCGCCAGGCTCCTCTGTCCATGGGATTCTCTAGGCAAGAACACTGGAGTGGGTTGCCATGCCCTCCTCCAGGGGATCTTCCTGACCCAGGGATCGAACCCATGTCCCTTGCATTGGCAGGCGGATTCTTTACCACTGAGCCACCAGAGAAGCCCTTGTGGCTGGTGAGATGCTGCTTGCTTTGCTTCGTCTTCAGGTCACCCTGATACTTGAGTACCTCTTCTCCTAGACTCATCTCTAAGTTCCAAGGGGGTCAAATAAAAGGTCTTCCCATTTTTCTGTCCCTTAACAAAGGAAGGGAAGGGCTGTTTCACATGAAGGAGGGAGTCGGGCGGTGAATAACAACAGGTCCTCTGAGGAGCAGGCTGTAACCTCCGGTCCTGCTCAAAGCCCAGCCTCACCCAACCCGGCAGAGAGGAGGACCTGAGCCCCAGGGCAGCGACTTCCCAGTACTTACTGACTGGGAGTCCTTCGTCCGAGTGCAGCAGAGGAACACTTTGAGCCGACGTGACCAGCTGGTGGCCTGACCCTCTTCTAAGCGGTGCCTGCAGTGGGGGAGAGTTGGTATGTGTGAGGTCAGAGGGCTGGACCAGAAGAGCTGGGCCTAGATGTTACAGTAACAGAGCAGCCTGTTCCCAGGACCCCGGCAAAGGGCTCCCCGGCAGGAGGGTCTGGGGGGGCAATAGGCCTGGGCCCGGTCAAAGCCGGGTGGCCAGTGAGCTGTCAGCCTGCAGGGCTCTCCCTGAGGGGCTCCTGCTGGCCTACGATGGCGCGCTGCTGGCCAAGGCCGGGGCCTGTGCCTCTGGTACAGGGACACCAACACACCCGGGGGGCTTCGGAGCTGGGAGCCGGAACTGGGGTCCGCCCTGAAACCCACTCCAAAGGCTCTAACCAAGGGCCCTGGGAGACGGCGGCAGGGTGCTGGGCCTCCCTGCCGATTTGTTCCACGTTGGGAGCAGACCTGCTGGCCAGACCTGTTCCCCTCTCAGAAAGGATTTCTCTCATCTCGGTACTTGGGGAAGCTTAAGGGGCTGAATGAGGTTCAGCATGCTGCAGTGCCTTGGATCCATTATCTTACAAGGGAGAGGGCCCCTGCCCTTCCCCTGCCTCTACCCCCAGCCCCAATGGGTATGTCTGCTTTGATGGGGAGGCAGGGTACCCAGGGGTCTGCACTCAAAGCGAGAATGATTGGCCGGTTATCCACGGAGACCGTTCCAACACTGAGTGTCCAGAGGTCGGTGTGTGTTTTGAGCATAAAGATCACAGATCCAACATTAAAAATGTAAATTTCCAGACTGAGCAAGAGGGGCTGGCTGGCTTTTGTGACATGCGCCCTCCCCGCCAGCCCTTTCAGAGCCTGGTGCTGGGTGGTCAGGAGGGGCAGGCTCTGAATGACCCTGGATGCCTGCAAGGCACTTAGCATCCATCAGGAGTGACAGGCCAGGCGGTCGCTGCCTCCGCCTCCTCTCTGCAGCTAACAGCCGCTTCCTGCTCCCAATCCTGGTGCCACAGCGCTATGGGCCACAAGGACGGGGAAGCCACAGCGCCGTCAGGGCGACAAGACGGGGTTAGGAAACAGGGCAAGGGACTTGCTGTTTCTGGAACCTGCCAGCCCTAAGGGACTTGGGCAGCCTCATATCCTAAGCCAATGTCCCCCCTACTGGGGGCTGGATGAAGGGACAGCATGCCAGCTAAGCTAAGTTCCCAGAGCATCACATTCTTTAACTCTTTCTAACCAAACTGGTGGTCAAACATTCAAAGACAATTTCCTCCCTTCCCCCTGGCAGATTAAGTCCTGTATACTATATTGCAGTACCCTTTATGCCCACCAGGGGGTAGATGGCGCCAACGACAAGTTTGGCCTAATACATCCGTTGGGCTACAGAGACCAAGACACTCGGTCTGGACAGAAAGTTCATGGACCTGCACCCCTCTGCCCTGGGGCTCACTAAAGTGAAGGGAGGGCAGACACTCTTGCAGAGATCCAAGGTCAGGCTCCCAAGGAGCAGTGGTGGGAAGAACCCATCTCAAATCCTACCAGATTTCACCGGAAGAAGAAAGGGCCCAGGACTTGAGCAGCAACCTAACTCCCGGAAACTAAAATAAACCATCGGTGTGGGAGCAGCACGACTTGTGCACAAAACCAAACCTGGAAGCGGATGAAGGGTCAGCAGGCTTGAAAAATGTCCTTGTTAAGAAAAACTTCTGTTGGTCTAAGAGCAGAGTGAGGGGGCCGGGGGAAGAGCCGGAGAGGTGGTCACAGTAACGCAGTCGTGGACTGGGCTGCCCCCTCCAGCCCATCTGAGAGATGGAGAAACCACAACAGGTGGGGGTCTAGGAGCCTGAGACCTCTTACAACCCAAACAGGGCCCGGAAGACTTACTAATTCAGATGACAGCCACCACCAACACCCCCTCCCCCCCACCCCCACTGTAAAGGCATTGGCTGCCCTGGGCCCCAAAGGCAATTATCCAGAGTAGGGGAGGGGAATTTTTTTTTTCCCCCAGGGCCCCAGGAGTCCAGAAACCAGGTCAGGTGGGGGCATGTGCTCGGAATGAGCAAAATGGGACGGGTGGTGGTGGCCAGCTGCGCCGCCGGGAGGAACAACAGGCTCTGGGGCCTTGGCTCCCAAACCTGGCATTTGGGGCTGGGAGGTGGCCAGTCCAGGCGCGGGTGTAGCTCTGGCTCCAGGGCCCAGCTGACGTGGAGGGCCCGGGGGGCTGGATGGAGGGGCATGGGAGGGTGGGGTGGGGGCCCAGGCAACCCGCTCCCCTGGGTGAGGGCTCCCAACCCTGCTGCCCTGGGCTGGGGGTGGAGTGCCAGCTCCACTCCCCCACCACCCTGACCCGGGCATGTGGCCTGCCCTCCCTGGGATTTGGACCGCTCATCTGTAGAATGGGTCTCACAGCCGCACCAGGGTTGGCAAAGGGATGAAACAGACTGCTGTGGAAGTGTAGGGCCAACCCAGGACAGAAGCTCGATGAACGGGAGCCACTGTGGCCTACCCTGAAAGCCCCTCTGCTCTTTTTCTTTCAATAAACAGGAACTCTGTGACCATCCCAGACGCCCTGCCTCATTTTCTCTGCTTCCCTCCTTCTCCAAAACATTGTGCAAAACATCCCCCCCACTGCAAGAAGCCTTTTGCCTTGGTTAACCTCCTCTAGCCCCCTTAATCCTAGAGGCAGCCTCGCCTAGTGGTTAAGAGTCAGGGCTCTAAGGCCAGACTGTCTGAGCTTGATCCCAGCCCCACTGTTCACCAGCTGTGCAACCTCAGGCAAGTCACATAACCTCTCTGTGTCCGTTTCCTCATCTGTATTATGGGGATGACAGGAACAGCGACCTCGGGGAGTTATTGTAAGTTAATACGTGCACCTCTGGGCTTGCTTATCCAAGTGCTTCCTACTATTACTCTCATGTTTTCAGTCCCGAAGATGATCTGAGCACGAAGCTCCCATGAGCGTCCATGTTCATCACTCTGATAAACCTCACGGCAGCTGCATGAGGCAGAAATGATTGCGTTCCCACTTTACAGACCAGGAAATTGAGGTAAGCCTTGGGCCAGCACCTGGGACTCACACAGGTTGAGATGCAGTGAGGGAGGTGCGGGGCCGGCCTCTGCCTGCCTGGGGTCAGCAAGTCCCACCCTCCCGCCCGGCCCACTGACCGCAGATTGTAGGTCCGCAGGTTACGCTGCCTCCTCTTGGTGGCCCTCAGCTTGACGAAGGTGCGGCCCGTGGGGTCGAAGACGCAGAGGACCGTGATGCACACGCTCAGGATGACTACCCAGTTGCAGACGACCATCCCTGTGGAGGAGGGGTGGGAAGCCAAGGGGCATGGCACTGGGGACACCTCTCTGAAAGAAAGGGGCACTGGGGCCTCCCTACCTCAAAATGCTTCTGGGGCCCGACAGCCAGACTCCAAAGACCCCAGCCCCAACCTCCAGCTACACGGCCGTTACCTGCTGAACTGTGACCACCCTCCACCGCCCCCCCGCCAGGCCCATCCTTGGCACAGAGCAGATGGCTATGTGGGTTTCCAGAGCCCTGGTCAGCTCTGTGCCTTCTGCTGTGCACCCCCAGACCAGGGCCCCCAAGTGGGGGGACAGCAGACCTCAGGATGAAGGCTACAGCCTCACCCAGCCAATCCGTCAGCCGAGCTCACAGAAACTGTTTCCGTCTCAAGGTGCCTGAGCTTATTGCCCTCTAACCTGGCCCCTGGACCCCCGATCCCAGGGTTAGAGTTAGGGCTGGCTATGTCCCCTCCACCTCAGGGTTGCATGAGTGCTCAGTCACTCATGACTCTTTTGAGATCCCTTGCACTGTAGCCCGCCAGGCTCCTCTGTTCATGGAATGCGCTGCTGTTTAGTCACTTCAGTCGTGTCTGAGTCTTTGAGACCCCATGGACTACAGCCAGGCTCCTCTGTCCATGGGATTTCCCAGGCAAAAATAATGGAGTGGGTTGCCATTTCCTGCTCCAAGAGATCTTCCCGACCCAGGGATCAAACCCATGTCTTCTGCAGTGGCAGGTGGATTCTTTTACCACTGAACCATCGGGGAAGCCCCCAGCCCAGGGTTAAGGATGCTATATCCCCTCCACCCCAGGACTGCCCTCTCTAACCTGGCCCAGCCCTCCTACCCCAGGCCCGACCAACATACCGAGCGTGACGTTCTTGGCAGTGAGGTCGTTGCAGGAGGTGTAGTACTGGGTGAGCCAGACAATACCCACGATGGCATAGATGAACTCGATCACCAGGATGGCTGCAAGCAGAGCAGGGTCCCGGCTGAAGGACGGGGAGGCCCTGGAACCTGGGCCCGGCTCCTCGGCAGCAAACCACCCACTGCCCCGCTCTCAGGCCTCAAGGTGCAGAGGCCCGGGGAGTGTGGCCGTCCCATCCCCTGCTCTGGCTCACGTGCCCTCGGCCCTGACACTTCCCTGACAAGGTGACTACAAAGGCAGATGATGAAGAGGCATTTCCCTGCTCTTTCAGGAATTAGAGTTGTATCGGTGAACTCTGGGATCAGATGTGGGGCTTCCTTGGTGGCTCAGTGGTAAAGAATCTGCCTGCAATGCAGGAGACCCAGGTTTGATCCCTGGGCTGGGAAGACCCCCTGGAAGAGGAAATGGCAACCCACTCCAGTACTCTTGCCTGGAGAATCCCACGGACAGAAGAGCCTGGCAGGCTACAGTCCATGGAGTCACAAAGAGTCAGACACAACTGAGCAACTAATACTGTATCTTAGGTAAGTTACCTAATCTCTCTGAGCCTCCACTTCCTCCTCTGTAAAATGGGAGTGAGGAGGTCCACAGTTCAGGGCTGTGAGAACTGGAGGACAGGGTGTTCATTTCATGGAAATGGCCGTTCCCGGGGAGGCGGCCTCCAGCACTTGAGGCAACAAGAGGAAAGGGGCGAACCAGCTGCTCAAGGTGCCCTGTCCAGGGCTGAGCCCAGGGCTGACATGGAGTTGGGTGTGGGGAGCAGGGGGGAGAATGGACGCCACCCCCCACCACCCCGGGGACAGCACTGGAAGCCCCAGCTCCACAGGCAGCCCTGGTGGCAGCCAAGAGTCCAGGTTTTGGAGTCTGACAACCTGGGTTCAAATCTCAACTCTGACACTTGCACACTTGTTAGCTGTGTGACCTTGAGGGAGCTAATTAACCTCCCTGGGCCCCAGATTCTTCATCTGCAAAATGAGACCAACAAAGGGCTCCTCCCTGAGTTAACACAGGAAGAGGGCTAAGCTCAGGCCATGGGAGCACAAGAGTGTCCAGCAGGAGTGACCGGGGGAGGCGGCTGAACCCGAGTCCAGGAGGAGGAGACAGGTGTGTCCTCAGGGAGCTGGTCTAGGCTCCTGAGGGGCCTCCCCAGGACGAGGAGGAGGGGCTGTTTGGGGAAGGATCACAAAGCCGCTGAAGAGACACACACAGCCGAGACAGAACAGGGGTCGGCAAGCTTTTTCCATAAAGGGCCAGAGAGTAAATATTTTAGACCTTGTGGGTCATACTCTCCATCACAGTGACTCAGCTCTGCCATGGTTGTGCAGAAGCAGCCAGAGGTGGTAAGTACCAAATGAGTTGAGTGTGGCTGGGTTCCAATAAAACTTTATTTAAAAAAAAAAAAAAGACAGCGGGCAGGATTTGGCCCCCAGGCTGCAGTCTGCCCATGCCTGGTCCAGAAGTGGGTGCAGGGAGTCTGCCTGTTCGCTGCTGGCCCTCGGTGCTGGCTGAATGAATGTTAGGCACAGGAGGCGGGTGGGGGTGGGGAGGGCCGGAGTAGCCCCCGCCCACGGCGGGTGGCCCTTACCCAGGCGCACGTAGAGCACGTACTGCATGGATTCACGGGGCTCTGTGTAGAGGATGCCGCCGCGCATGCTCAGCCAGATGATGGCCATCTCGGCGATCATGCAGCTCAGTAAAATGCCCAGGTAGCCGCGGCCGTGGTCCACCAGGTTCAGGGAGCAGGCCTCGTCCGGGTTGTAGACCAGGCCGAAGAGCACCACGGACAGGATCACAAACCTGGGGGAATGTGTACATTAGAGGGGCTAGGCGGCCCCTGGCAGGCGGCCCCGCCCAGCCTGGACTCCAGGAGGAAGGGCTTAAGTGATCTGGGCAGGGGACCACTGTCCGCCAGGCAGCAGGGCCCTCTGAGGACACAGGCGCCCAGGGACAGGGCAGTGGGAGCAGGGAGCCCAGGGCTAGGTCAGCTCCCGGAGTGGCCAAGCAGGGTCTCTGGGCTCCGCGCGGGTATTGCCCTAAAGGGGGTGGATGTTTCAGCGCTGACTCCTGGGACAGGGTCAGGACAGAGGGTCAGAAGGCCTCTCCCAGGCCTGTGAATGGCCCTGAGGCTCACCAGGTGGTATGCAGCAGAAAGAGGAAGATGGCTGGCAGGACGAGGTCATCGCTGCCCACAGACCAGCGCCGCCGGAACACCACGATCCCAGGCATGGCTGGCGGCTCTGCGGAGGCTCAGCGGGCCTGGTGCTCACCTCCTGAAACAGAGCAGATGACCCCCAGGTTGCCCGGGCCGCGGTCGCATCCAGGGCCACTGTGCTCCTGGCCAGGCAGGCCCAGCAGCAGGGGCATCCTCCTAGTACGACATCCCCAGGGCTTCAGTCCCGTCCCTGGGCAGGACCCACCTCCCACCATGTCCATCCCCCTGGAGCCAGTGTGGAAAACTGCAGTAGCCAGACACTGGCTTCAGTCTAACCCCCGAGGACTTGCCTGTCCCCAAGAGTGGCACAGGCCCCTTGAGATCAGCTCAGCCTGGGGTTACCCCAACAGGAACTGCTAAGCTCCACTAAAGACCTGGGCTTATTCCTGCCCCCCTCCAAGGGATCAGGGGACCCCCACCCACCTATCCAGTGCATGCAGTCCTTGGTGTGGGGTGGGGGGTTCCCAGCCCAAGCCTGAGCCTGTCTCCCGGCATCAGCCAAGCCAGGGAGGTGGAAGGCTGAAGGCGCTGGGGAAGGTGGGGGTGAGCGCACGCGTGGGGCTGGCACTCACTCATGGAGGATGGGAGCACTCAGCACATAGTAGGTGCTCAGTAAATATCTGTTGAATGAGGTCTGTTTCGTGCTTTGCTGGAATGCCAGGAGGACACTCTATGACCTGATTTTGCACCCATCAGACAGAATCCCCAATCACAGCGACGCCCCTTGGTAGGGAAGGACCTGGTTGAGACCGGGGGCCGGGGGGGGCGGTCAGGAGTGTCGCTGGGGTGCCCAGCTTCTCTGCCGGAAGGGCAGTGGGTGAGCCCTGGGGGTATCCCATCCTCCTGGCAGCCACCCTCCACCCTCCATGCTCCACCTGAGCCATGCAGTCTCTACTGCCTGGATCCCAACTCTCCGAAGTAGCTGAATTCAAATTAGCCGCAGGGAAGCTTGGGGAGAAGGGCCCAGGAGTCCGGTCCTCCCCTCCCAAGAGCCCCAGGAACCAGGGCAGTGGCGCAGGCCACTGGCTCCCCACAGGGGGCTGGTGGGGAGACACGGGGGAGGGGCTCAGGGTAGCCCCGCGCTCAACTCAACAGAGAAACCCCAGCGACAGGAGGCTGGGCGCTGGTGGGCCGCTGCTCCCAGGCTGGCAGAGGCTTACATGGCACCTGGTCCCGGCTGGGTGGCAAGTCCTCCTCTCCCCGGTGACGGCTCCAGGGAAGAAGAGTGTCCGTGGAGACCAGCATCACTCAGCAAGTGGCCAAGTCTCCCCGGCCGGTGGGCACGGCCCTCAGGGTGGGCTGGGGGGTGTGGGGCCAGGTGGCCGGCCCAGCACATCCGGCCCGGCCGGTCTCCGTCGCCCTCTCCCGGGTGCAGCCGCTTCATCCGGCCGCTGCCAGGCTGCTCTCAGCGAGGTGGCGGCCTGGCGGGCGGGCGGGCTAGCCTGCCGGGGTCGTGCCTACTCCTCCCCCCACCCTCAGGAAGTGACATCATCCCACTCTCTCCAAGGAGGAGTCGAGCACGGAGCGCGGATTCTGGGAAGCGGGAGAAGGATGGAGAGCCCGGCGCTGCGTGGCGGGGCGTCCGGGGGCGGGGGTCTGGGACCGCGGGAGGCCGGGGCTTCCAGTTGCCTGTCGGGGACGAGGGGCTGGCCGCGCCGCCAGCTTCGGTTCGAAGGGACGGGCGGGAGGGGTGGGAGAGGCTGGGACGCCGTGGGCGGCGGCCGGGCTGGGGAGGACGGAGCTGCCAACAGCTGGGATGGCAGCCGCCAGCCCCTCCTCGACGCCAGGTGGCCCCCGGAGGGTGAGGAGCCGCGTGGGGCTGGGCCCCGGGGGTCCCTCACACACACATACACATGTGAAACCACTGCGAGGTCCCAGCAGGTGCAGCAGCCGCTCTCAGCAAGCCAGACCCCAGCAGAGGAAGGGGAGGGCTGTCCCAGAGCGGCTGGCAGGCGCGGGCTGCCCTGCCGGGAGCCCAGGACGTCTCGTTTTCAGGGGTACACCCAGTGAACCCTTCCCAACCGCCTCCTCTCCCAGCCCTTCACCTTTTAAAGAGTCTAGAATGGCTAAAACTCCCTCAACTCACACGTTATCACTGAACAACCTCACGCGTGGCCCCACCCTCCCGGCTCTCTGGTAGAAGTGGGTGGGCGGGGAGCCTGGCACCCGTGTAGAGGGGGCCGAAGATCTGTCAAGACCCCTGTAGTGATACGAAGAGTGGCAGCCTCTGCCCCCCTGGCTCGGCGAGGGGAGGAGTGCCCAGCTGACCCCCCGCCGTAGGCACTGACTAGGTCACACCTAGGTCACATGGCAGGGTGGCTGCGGGCTGACCCCGCCGGGGTGCCTGGTAACAGGTCTGGGGACCACACCCCACGACCTCCGGGGCCAGCTCGCCACTGCAGAATCCCAGGTCCAGGGCTGCCTGGCTCCCGACCCCGGCTCCATCACCCACTCATGGTATGACTTACTAGCTGTGCCTCAGTTTCCCCATCTGTAAAATGTCGATGGTCCCCACCTGCTAAGGGTCTGGTGCGAACCATACGAGAGGCCTTGGCAGCACTGGACGAAGCCAGCGGCAGTTTTAGCTCAGGAGGGCGAAGCAGAGAGAAATCGTGTGAACCGGGTGGACGAGCTGTCCCTCCCCTGCCTGGGCTGGCGGATTGTCCGGCTGGTCACCACCGGGTCATGGGGGGTGAGGGGGGGTGAGGACAGGGCCTGTGCTGCTGCTGGGGGTGGGGAGGATGGACCCTGCTACTCCATGCGGATTCATAAATCTCAGGACTGCTATTTTTAAGGGCCTGAAAGACGCCCTTTCTCTCGAGACCCCAGCCCTTCACAATGGGGTCCTGTTCCCCTGCTGGGGATGTGATTTCATCTGGAGGAAATGTCTCAGGATGGGGGAGGGCAGAGGCTACTTCCTGGTCTGGGGAGGCCACAAAGCATCTCCTCTGGCTCTCCTCCCCCAGGGCACAGGGGCCTTAATGGGACGGAGGGCATCCAGACCAGGGGGCACTTCCAGGGGAGGGGCAGTGCCCCCTTCAGGGGGTGCAGAACAGAAGCATTGCTGGGAGCCCCCTATGCTGCTGACTGGACATCCCCCCCACCGCCCAGGCAGGTGTGAACGCCCAGGAAGCTCCCCACACATGGGTGGAATGACGAGGGGCACTCTGAGGCCCTTTCTTCCTCCACTCACAAAACCCAGTTTCCTTGATGGGGATTCAGGCCTTTGATTTAAGTATGAACCATCCTCCGAGTTCCTCTTTCTAAAAATGCAAAACTGTTTTTCAAAAATGCACAGGCTGACCCCTACTTTAAAAATCGTCCATGGCTCCAGGGATCTGCAGGATAAAGTCCAAGCCTATCAGGCAGCACCTAACGGCCGCAGCAGCTGGCAGGCAGGCTGTGCAGCCTTGGGCAGGGGCCTTGCCCTCTCTGAGTCCTGGAGCAGGAAGTCACTCCCCAACTCCTAGGGATCCAAGGCACAGACAGGCACAGGGCCGCCTTCTGGCTGGGGAGGCACTCCAGTGCCCTCTCACACTCCCTCACCCTCCTTTCCCAACCCCCAAACTTGTTGCTCCCTTAAAAACACCTCATTGGAATCTGTGCTTTGTTTATCCTAATTCCTCTGGCAGGCAAAATCCTACTCATCTTTGTAAGCCAACCAAAAGCCAGCCCTCTTTGAATCCCTCCCTGACGGCACTTCCCCCCCCCCCCTTCTCGTGCAGAACAAGCCACTCCCTTATGGGATCCCCTCATCTCAATACCCTGGGCATACCGGCTTACACTTGCTGATTCCTTTTTGCCCATCCCGGCTGGCCGTGCTCAACAGAGAGTCCCGGGGGGGGGGGGTGGGGGGGCTGGCAGCACTGCTCTCCTTCACACGCCGCCCCCCCTCCAGCTCTTGCCCCTGGAGTGTGAACACAGCCCCTCTCCCCCTGGGCAGCCCTGGCCCTTCCAAACCACTGCTCCATCCTCCTGAAGCAGCTGCTGTAAGGGTAGGAGACACGACTCCTGCCCCTCTTAGCTCAAATCCTTCACTTTGGAGGAAATGTCCCTCCCCAGCACCCCCACCCTGATCGCTCTCAGAGGACCACTCTCTCCTCTGGCTATCTTAACTATTCTAGGGCTTCAGTTTCTCCAGCTGCAAAAGGGGGACAACCGCAGCCCCCAGAAGGCTGCAGCGAGAGAGGGTTGGGATGAGGTCACAGAGGTCTGCATGGGTCCCGGCAGAGCCCAGGCTCCACTCGTGGGTGGGTGGGGGGATCGTATCAATAGGGCTTCTGGGGGCTTCCTGGCAGGGTGACCTGCGACAGGTGCAGGGTCTGGGCAGGTATTGCTGGGATGTCCCTGATCAGCTCTAACTGATCAGAAACGGCTGGACTGAACTGACCTGAATCCTAACAGGGTCCCCTGCCCTGCCATGGGCTTTGGGAGGCTGCTATTTAGAGATGGGGCTGGGCCTCATCCCCTGACCCGAAGGTCCCCTTGAGCTCGGCCCTGGGAGCAGGCTTCAGGGAGAAGAGCCCCTCAGCAGTGGGTCCCAGCTGATGGGGTGCTGAGAGCTCCAGGGGGAGGGACCAGGGCACGGAGAATTCCAGCTCGAGCTGGTGGGAGGTGGGACGTCACCTCGCTAGTCTGCAGTGGGGCCAGGGACCAGAGTCAGGCTCAACCACAGGGGACAGGATGATGTGCTGTGGGAGGCCCGTCCAGCAGCCCCTAGGTCAGCCCATGAGATTTCCCATCTGGCAGAGGTGGCCTCAGGCATCTGGACCCAAGGATGGGCTGGAAGTTGAGCCTGAAGGAAGCGATGACAGCCAGGTCCAGGCCACTAGGATACATCTGACATCAGCTGAGCACCTTCCATGTTCTGAGTCCCGGACGAATTGCCCACCATCCTCACAGCGGCGATGCAGGGTGACAGCCTCACTCTCACTCCACATGTGTCTGGGTCCCGGCTCTGCACTTCCTGGCTGTGTGACCTTGGATAAGTTACTTAACCTCTCTGTGCCATGGTTCCTTATTTCTAAAATGGGGCGAAGAACAGTAGCTACCTCGGAACTGTCACAAGGGTTAAATGAGTCGCAGACACTTAAGCCAGCACCTGTCACAGATGTTTAGCGAACGTGGCTCTTCCACTCATATTTTCATTGAAAATGAGGAGGCTGAGGCTCAGAGACCCTGCCCCACACCTTCTGAGGAGCAGGAGGCTGGGCAGGCAAGAGACTCGGGTCCTTCCTCCTGCCATCTAAAGCCCACACCCACTGCAGGAATGTCAGGCTTAGAGGGGATCCTGGAAACTGTCCTGGGGCCCCCATTTATGGGTGAGGAAACACGTTCAGGAAGGCCCCAGAGGCTCCCAGCTTTCTCATTATGTCCCTCTCAGCGGGAGCTGGACGTGCAGCCAGAGTCTCTGAGCCGGCCAGGCCCTTCCCTGCCACACAGCACACGCCTTCTCCAACTCCTGAGAGCCACTCCCATTAGTAGAGTGTTGCCCCAGGGAGCCTGGGCTGGGATCCTCTATCACACTCTGGATACAGAACCCTCTTGGAAGCCAGCAAAATTCACATGAGCTCCCTTGCTGGAGATCAACCTGCAAGAAGGCATCAATCACTTGAGCAGTTTCAAGCAGAGTCATCAGCGGCTAGCTCTCCACCGCCCAGAGGGTGGGGTCCCCGCGGCTCTGCAGCTCAGTTGACAAAGGAGAAGAGGAGACCTCAGCCCTGAGCCCACCTTCCCTGGATCCTGAACAGCCGTGCTGGTTGAGGCTGGTGATCGGGCCAGGTCCAGCTACGCTCCGGAGCTGCCAGTCCCAGACCACGGGCAGCATCCCCAGGACAGAAAGTCACTGCCTCTCCAGACCTCAGTTACCTCTTCCGAAGAATGAGGAGCCTGGACTAAGGGGCAGCTGATGTTTTTGTATTTGTTAACATTTATTTGCATCCAAGGCTGCATGTACCTATATAGGAACCCAAAACAATGAAAAGGTGGAATATAAATTTAAAAACAAACTTGAAAACAAAAAGTAAGTAAATTAAAATAGAAGGCTGGGAAATCATCGTACATGTACAAGACATAAAGCCCATCATAGGAGCTGCATGTAAAACTAGCATTAGCCTCCATGCTGCCTGGTGGCCAAAGTGAAAAGGGAAATTGGGTAGTCTGTATGCACTCTCTAGGGCTTCCCAGGTGGCATAGTGGTAAAGAATCCACCTGCCAATGCAGGTGATGCAGGAGACGTGGGTTTGATCCCTGGGTCGGGAAGATCCCCTGGAGAAGGGCAAGGCAACTGGCTCCAGTATTCTTGCCTGAAAAATTGCCCGGACAGAAGGGCCTGGTGGGCTACAGTCCGTGGGGTCACAAAGAGTTGGACACGACTGAGCATGCACATGCTAGCAAGGCCTCTTTTAGCACTCTGTAAGGTGTTGTATTCCTCGGGGTTCTGAGGGGAGGGCCCAGGACTCCCATTCCCATAATGAATGGGATGCCCCCATGCGACAGGCCTTAGAGAAGATGCTCCCAAAACGGTGAAAGGGACCTGCTGCCTCCTAGGCCCTCTGGGTCTGTCTGTGTTGGCCGCTGGAGCTTGACTAGTCTTGAAGGGTGGTCATCTGACCTGGAGGACTGACTGCAGGGAGGTTGGGCCCCCGGGCAGCCTGCGGGGCGGGTGCTGGCCCCTAGAGGCTCAGTCCCAGCTGGGCCAGACTCAACAGGGGCTGCCCCTTGGCCTATGTGGGCTGGCAGATGCCTCCTGCCCTCTTTATCTCTGTCCAGAGCACGGGCTCCCGGGGCGGTGGAATCCTGGCACGGCCAATACTACTCAGCTATGTGGCTTGTTAGGGAGCTTGTTAACCTCCCTGCCGGCTTGTGAGACTTAAACGGGGAGCACCTGCAGAGGGAGGGGCGCTGCACGTAGTAACCAATCATCTCCCGAGGTTGCAGGGCGGTTCCGGGTGAGGGAGGAGAGCTCCGCCCACCGCGAGTTGGGGACTCAGCCCTTCTGCGCCCTCCAGCATTTGTCAGCTGCCTATCGAGTCCTGGGCCTCCTCTCAGCTCTTTGTGCACATAACTCACTCAGTCCTCATTGGAGGCACTGCTATTACCGAATTTTACAGATGAAGTGATTTGCCCGGGTCACATAGCCTAGTTCCACAGCCCGTGTCTTAACCGGCACTTCAGAGGTGCAGGATCCAATTATATGCGTTTCTGAACCCTGGGAGCGGGCTATTCATGCTCCCCCACCCGCTGGAGGGAGGCGCCAGGGCCTTGGGGACCACAACCCACCGTCTGGGTCTTCCTCTGGCTCTAGACTCCTGGTCCCACCACTAGGGGGAGACCGTGAGCATCGACCCCATTCCCAGATGAGGAAAACTGAGGCTGAGGAGAGGCTGTTCCACGAGCTGCCTGCAGGTGCGTGGGCTGCAGCCCGGAGCTAGAAACTTCATGTGTCCCCTTACTCCAGCCTCATCAGGCTGCAGGGCTGGGATTTCAAAGCAGCCTCTTGGAGTTACTTCAAAGGAGACAATGTCTCTGCCCCTCCTGCTTGCCCTGGGGGTCCCTCTGCCTCCCAGGTGTGAGGGTCCTGCAGAGGCGAGGGCCGGGGGAGGGCGGCGAGGGAGGCAACAGAGAGTGAACACGCGGGGGCAGGGGCCGCGGGGGCCGCCCGCCTGGGCCGGGGTGTGCGCAACAGGAGTCCGGGCCGAAAGCTGTTGCTTTTCACACGTCAGCTGTGCCGGAGCAGAAGGCAGAGGCGAGCCTGCCCAGGGCTGGGGACAGATTTCGGCAAGAGATGGGTCCTCACACGCCCAGGCCCTGGGACGGAAACAGGTGTCTGGTGAGGCCCGCGGCGGGGTAGTGGGGGGGCACGCTGCTGTCTCTGCTCCCGCCCCACGCCGCCCCCCCCCCCACCCAGGGTTCCAGGCTCATGAGCAGCTTTCCTGCAACCCCCACCACCCCCCTAACCAGGGCAGCCTTGAAGGACCTAGGGAGGTGCCTCCTACTCCCCTCACTAGGAGCCCGTGGGTGGGCATGACTTCATGTCATGCTTTCATGTCACAGATGGGGAAACTGAGGTTCCGAGGTTAAGCAACCAACTGAGCGAGGTTCTAAGTCAGGCTGTGAAGCCGGGCCTCCCTGCGGTGTCCTCCCCACACCCACGAGCATCCGTGTGTTAGTCATTCAGTCGTGTCTGACTCTGCGACCCCATGGACTGTAGCCCACCAGGTCCTCTGTGCGTGGAATTTTCCAGGCAAGAAGACCACAGTGGGTTGCCATTTCCTTCTCCAGGGGATCTTCCTGGCTTAGGGATCGAACCTGGGTCTCCTGCATTGCAGGCAGATTCTTTACCATCTGAGCTATCAGGGAAGCCCATGAGCAGCCGCGGCAGCCCACAAACCGGCACTCTGGGGCCTGGGCACAGAGTTCAGGGAAGAGGATGCAGAGAAGCAGCCCCACTGCTGGCGGCCACACCTACAGTCATGCTGGGCTGGACCTGGAGATGGCGCCAGGAACTATTCTATCACCAGTTATTAAAAAAAAAAAAAAAAAAATTCTTAACATAGCATTTCCTACACGCCAGGTACAGCAGTGAGCAATTCATAGGTATCACCTACTTTAATTTCATCTTTCTAGCATCCCTATGAGCTATGTGTTATTGTCAACCCCATTTTACCGATGAAGAAACAGGCCCAGAGAAGTTAGGTCCCTTGCCCAAGGTCACTCAGCTGGTGAGAGCTGGGCCGCGAGCTTCCAGCCTGTGCCCTCGGCCCCTCCCAACAAGCCCTCATCAGGGCTCCGTTTAGCACAGAGGCTTCAGCTTCTCGTTCTCACGCTAATTATTTTCCACTCGTCTACAACAAGCGGAATTTGCCATCTGCCACGGGCCCTGTCACTGACACCAGCCAACTCCCTGGGAATCAATTGAGGCCTTTCGTTTCCTGCTAGTTGTTCCGGGAGGGAGGCTGGCTGCTGGGGGATGAATTTGGGGGGGGGGGGCCGCCACCCCTAGAGGCAGCAGGATGTGCCCCCCCCCTCCACCCCTCCCTACCCCGGGCATGGCAGTCAGGCCGGGCCCTCCTTCCACCCTGCAGTCCTCCCTGGTCCACTCCTCCAGCTTTGTCCCGGGCCAGAATGGACTTGTTCCGGAGAACAGAAGAGATTCCCCTCTGGCCAGTCCAAGATTTTGTTTCTGAATTCTTTCCTGGAGACAGTTTCTGTTCCTGAAACTAGGAATGGCCTTTGTCCCACACTCATTCTGGTGCCTGGGGCCGAGGTGCCCTGGGGCAGCCCCGAGAGGCCGGGCTCTGGTCTCCCAGCCCCTGGCCAGTTCCTCCCGCCTGTCTGTGCATGGAGGCAGGCGCCCATCACAGGTTTGTTTCTATTTAGGCAGAGTCTTTCCTGCGCTGCCCCTGTGGTTGTGTCGCGTCCCCCCTTCCCCTGGGACCCGCAGTCTCAAATGCGAACTCCTGGAGGGTAATGGTTCCTCCAAGGAGCCCACCGCTGGTTTCCCTCCAGCCTGAGGTGGGACAGCCCTGAGTTTGCATCTTGGTTCTATTACTTCGAGGTGTCTGTGACCTTCATTTCTCTGAGTCTCTGTTTGTTCATCTGCAGGAGAGGACAACGAAGGTCCCCGCTTCACCGGGAGTCGTGAGGAGTAAATGAAATAACGTGTCGAAAGCACTCAGCGCCTGGCAAGTGTTCGTTGCCACCATCATTATTTATCCATCATCTTCTCCTGAGAGTGCTTAGACCTCATCCTCACGGCCCAAATCCCTCACCGCCTGAGCTGTGGCAGGGCCGCTGATCTCTGCGATTGAGTCAGGCCTCCCGCACAGAAAGGCCCTGCTCCCCACCCCTGGCCACCAGGCTGACCCATGCCTGCCCTCACCCGAGCCAGCCTACAGGATGCCCTGACCCACCTTCTCGGGTAGAGATGGCAGGAGCCTCACCTGCCCAGGCCGAAGCCTCACCAGCCCTGCCTCCTTAACCCAGGACGAGCCACTGAGATGAGAATCACCATCCCACGGCTCAGCTCGGAAGGGGGAGCTCTGGCCCAAGGCCCCCCCCTGCTCCTGCAGACGCCCCCCATTGTCTGTCTCAAAGGTTCAGGGGGTCCCCTGTAGGGCCCTTCCCAGCCCAGACTCTGGATGCCCCAAGGGGCAGAGGCCCACCGCTCATGCCCGTGTGCCCACTCCAGCATCCTGCAGGCAGTGCCCGCTGTGGACCCCCTGGCCCCTGGCCTCCCCCGGGGCCTCCGCTCTCTGGCAAGCCAGTCGCTAGAAACCCCACATGGCAGATCATCTGCAGCACTCTGGCCTGGCTCCCCAGAGCTTCCGAGAAGAGTCTCCTTGTTCCGGGTGCTGGCAACACCTCCGAGAGGATTTAGCACCCTCCACTTCATGAGGAGCCCCCAGCGAGGCCGCTAATGAGTCTGCTAAGTGGGCACACCTCGCCTGACACCTTCCCGCCGGGAACCCCGCCCCCAAGCCCCGCATACCCTGTGCCACCTCGGTCCTATCGGTCCTATCGCGCCTGCCTCTGCAGCCTGTACTGGGGGGCTCCCGACTCCGGGGGTGGGGGCTGCATGGGCTACGGAGGATCCGCAGAGGGGGGCCACCTCCCCGGGCAGCACGGCCATCTCGGGCATAGCCCTGCGCTCGGGTATCGAGTTTCACGTCAACCATTCCCTGGGCATCGCAGAAGCGGGCAAGGATCGAGTGACTGGGTAACACAAGCTCTCTCCCAGGGGACGAGGTCTTCAGAGTCCCCGTGTGCCACAGGAGCTTTGCAGGAGGCGGCAGGTGCTGCTTCCATGGGCCTTGGGGCCTCGGGAGGTGGGGGGGCAGGTCACGGCAGGCTGCGACTTGCAGGCTATGCTGGTCAGAGTGGCTATTTTAGCTTTTTTACTCACTGGGGCTCCTTGTGACATTGTGTTTGAGCTAAATGGTCTCAGGGCTTAAAAACGTTTGACAAACCCCTGGAAACAGCCTGACCTCTCAGGTAGGTCCACTCTGGCCTTGGCTTTTAGAGTTCTACTTGCTATTTTGGTGCAGGAGACAGCCTGGGGCTTCACCCAGGGGTCTAGGCAAATTCAGCCATCACGAGTGTCTGCCTGGCCTGCGCCACAAGGCGCCGAAGGAAACACTGACCCAGGTGCTCGGAGACTCCCTCTGGCCCCCTCGTTCCCTCACATCTCCTTGGGCACGGCAAAGTCAGGCCCAAGCACGTGACCCCAAGTCTCCAGGGAGGGCTGGGGGCTCCAAAGGCCACTGGATGGAGAACAGGGTAGACCTGCTTTTTGTTCTAGTGTCTCTGTCCACTCAGGCGTGCACTGAGCCATGACCTTCCAAGTCAGGATGAATCAACCACTGCTTTCTCCTCCTTGGGAAAGCAGGGCTGGTGATGACAGTGCCTTCCTCGTGGGAGACGACAAAGTGAGTTCAAAGTTGTGAAGTGCTGACAGCTGGGTCCTGCATACACGGGATACTTGGTAGCATTGGCTACACACACACACACATACACCCACACCCACACACCCACCCACCCACCCACACCTGTTTACAGTTTTAACTAAATTAACCCCCCTCCTCACAAGTGCATTAAAACTCCTAAATTCCCCTTGTTGTTGTTACTATTTAGTTGCTAAGTTGTGTCTGACTCTTTGAGACCCAGTGGACAATAGCCCGCCAGGCTCCTCTGTCCATGGGACTTTCCAGGCAAGAATACTAGAGTGGGTTGCCATTTCCTTCTCCAGGGAATCTTTCCAACCCAGGGAGCAAACCCACGTCTCCTGCATTGCAGGCAGATTCTTTACCACTGAGCCACCAAGGAAGCCCCTAAATTCCTCTCAAATAAGATGACAACACCCAACCATTAGCTACTGAGCTCTGCACCAACCAGCCCCTCCAGCCCAGCTCTTGAGCAAGCCCGTTCCCTGCATCCATGTCCCTCTCCTGCTCATTAGTGGCGTGGCCCCTGCCTGGTGCTTCTTTCTCTCTGGATACCCGCTCACTTTAGGGGCTCCTCCCTGGCGAAGCCCAGGGCCCATCCCGTTGGCCTTAAGCCCCAGTCCTGGTTGGTCAGCCCACACCTCATCAGTGAAGTTCTGGCTCACCATCCTGCAGGCTCCGGGCCCTCCTGCCTCACCTTGTCTGTTAACATCGGAGGCCCCCCCACTGGCCTCGCCCTACTTCTCCCCCAGGCTAAGGGATGGGCCCAGTGGCTCAGGACAACATAGACTGGAAATTGGGGGGCACTGGCCTCCACAATGGGAGTGACTCCATCAGGCCCCGAATAGAGGTCAGCCTTCTGCCTCCTCAGGCCTGGGTGGGACCTAAGGGCCAGCTCTGTATCTGGGCACATGAGGCCTGGGAGAGAGCAGGGCCCGACCTGGGCTCCGGAGTAGGGTGTCACTTTCCTCCCCAGAGGACTCACCCTCAGGGCCTGGGGCCCCAGGCTCATCACACTGTCACTCCTGGGGCCTCGGCTTCCAGGCGTGCTCCCTGGGGTGGAAGGAGGAGCAGCCCTGGTGACTGCACCCGCTGCCCGCCCTTCCCACCCCCAGTGGCACTCCACGGCCATTTCACAAGGTCACAGCGGGGAGGTGACAGGCATTTGGCAGGGTCTCCGCCCCGTCGACCTAGGGCAGGCGCCCGCGGCCCCATTAACTGCCTGCTACCAGCAGGGACACACCTGGCAGCCGCAGGGAGGCTGGCAAAGCTGCCGGTGACTCCAGGGCCCAGACCTTTCAACCAGAGCTGACGGCACTGTGGAGATAGGCCGGCAGGGCCGGGTGCTGAGCGCTGTGACGGGGCGCCCACCTGGGACCCAGGAGACAGACAGGGTCCTGGCCAGACCGACTGGGGCCGAGGCTCCTGCCAGGCGGAGAGTGGCACCGTGTCCCTGCCGGGGCTTGGGGAGCAGGGTGACAAGGCCTGTTTCCTCAGCAGGCCCAGCCCTTCGCCGCTTGCCCAGGAAGCCTCTGGAGTCGGGGGTGGCGGTGGGGGAGTCGGCGAGAGCTAGGGGACTGGAGGGGGTGGCCTGCGTCACGGCTCCTGCTGACTGCCCCACCCTCGGTGGCCGCTGGCTGCTATAAATATGGCTCCTGCCTCCGATGGTGCAGGAGGTGACCTAGAATTGTGGGCTCTGGGGCCTCCTGGGCGCCCCTCCCCGCCAGCATCAGATGCAGCAGCCTGACCAGAATGTCCTTGCATCCCAAGAGCCCACCCCCATGGCGAGCATGGCCTCGGCCGGGGCTGGGGAGACCCTGGCACTGGGGGGGACGGCTGCGGCTTCACAACCCGTCTCCCACCACCATCCTTTCTACCACTTGGCGGCAAGCGCCAGGGCCACCGGGTCCCCCGAGATCGACGGCCTGGCCAGTCCACAGAGGAGACAGGTGGGAGGCCTGAGACCACCCACCGCAGCCTCCACCCTAAAGCCCATGGGCAAAGGCCCCAAGGCCATTTGTTCCGGGCCCCCCCCCCCGCCCCAGTCCATGGCTCCTTGGCAACGCCACCTGGCTTGCAAACCTGCCACCGCCCGGAAGCCAGCCTGGATGGACTCGACACTGACTCTCCTCCTTCCAGTCGGTGGCAGGCATCTGAGTGAGCACGTTCCCCCTCGAGGGACCCCAGGCAGGTCCAGGCCCCAAACCCCAGGGCTGAGTGGACCTGGGAGCAGAGGACACAGCAGCATGGCCCCAGGCCTGGCGGTTTCGAGGACCCCCAATCCCCACGTGTGGCCAGTTTGGTTCCAGACTCCCTGGCTCAGGGAAGCGCTGGGACCTAAGGGGAGAGGAGGCCAGGAGCAGTCCCGGGGTGGGGCCCCAGGGTGTGAACACAGGTGAAACGTCGTAAAAATTAATTTCCCGCACAGAGCCATCCTCCACCCTCCAACACACAATCAGAGAGCCCACTACGTGCCAAGGGGCCACGGCAATAAGTAAAGGCCCAGGTGGGGCCAGCCCTCACGGATCCAGCAGGCCAGAAAGGAAAGACAGGCTGGAAGCTAATCTTCACATACGATAGTGAAAAATTCTACAACTTGTGCTCAGAAGAGGGGTCCTCATTGGAGCCCCAGCAAAGAGCTGAGGGGCAGCTGCCTTAAGAACTGGGAGCCAGAGCTGAGATCTGAAGTATAAGGTGGAGTAACCTGGCCCCTCGGAGAGGGCGGCAGGTCCATGTGCGGGGCGGGAAGGGGAACCTGGAGGGTGGAGTGAAGACCAGAACCGGCCAGATGGGAGCCAAGGGGAGGGATGCGCTGGAGAGGCTCCTGAGGTCTTGTGAGCCAGCTTCACCCTGGGGCTGGGTGGGAAGCTCCGGGCCAAGGTGGGCATGATAGGGGAGAGAAGCGGGGGCCAGACCGAGGTACAGCAGATGGTGGGACTGACAGACCAGGCACTGCTGAGGGCGCCCCGGCCTGATGATGGTTCCCCCAGATAGGCCGAGGGGCCGGCACTACATCAGCCCTCAGAGCCTTGAGCCGCCAACCGGGGCTGCCCGCCCAGAGCACTTCCTGCCCAGTCTCTTCCTGCAGGCAGGGGAGGATGGGCCATGCCCCGCTCCACCACATCCTGGGGGAACCCACTCCCCAGTTTCAGCTCTGCCCTCGGGCGGTGCGGCAGGCCAGAGCGTCTGTCCAGCAGGCACCCACTCAGGGGTGATCCCTGGCCTCCACTCCCCCAGCCGAGGGACCCCCATCACGAGCCTGAGGGAGGAGGCATTCCTCCTTCTGTGCTCATCTCCTCACTCTCCTGGCCGCTGGCTCTGACCACAAATGCCACCACCCGGGGGAGGGGGGGTGTGCTGCACTAAAGCGGGGAAACAGGCTCGGAGAGAGGATGTCTCTGTCAGTCGACCAGCCTCCCCCCCGCCCCCACACCCCATTTCCAGTCTCCATGTGGAGCTCATCACATGTAGAAAACACTCTCCTTCCTCTGCCGGCCAGCATGCCCTCACCTCCACGCTGCCCTTGCTCACCAAGCCCCAGGCACGCGGGTTTTCTCTCTGTCCCTCAGACAGCCAAGCCTGTCCTGTCTCCTGGACACACCACCCCCCTGCCCACCCCATCATTCCGATCCCAGCTCATGCATCCCTTCTCCCGCCTTCCTGCCCAGCCTCAGGGCAGCCCGCAGGCCCTCTCCATCACATTACCATTTTATTTCCCTCTCAGCACTTTCCACCATCTAACCCTCTCTGGTTTATTCATGGGTTGACGTGTTTACTATCTAAGCGGCAACCCACTCCGATATTCTTGCCTGGAGAATACCATGGGCAGAGGAGCCTGGCGGGCTGCAGCCCATAGGGTCACACAGAGTCGGAACACAACTGAAGTGACTTAGCACACACATTACTGTCTGAGTCTCCCCACCAGGATGTGGCTCCTGGGCAGGGGCCTTGTCTGTCTCCTTCCCTGGTGTGTCCCCAGCCCTCAGCAGAGGGCCTGGCAGGTGGCAGGAACCACATCTAAAATGCAGCCTTGGGGAATCCAGTGCAGAGCGGAGCCCAGAACCAGGTTCCTGATTTCCAGCCCCAGCTCTTTCCATTCTACCCACTGGCCATGTGCCTTGAGTCCCAGCTCGGGCATGGATGGCTCTCCTGCAGCAGAGGCCACAGACGGGCTTCCCTGGCGCCGGAAGACCACACTGCGGGCGAGGCGGGGGAGAAACGCAGTGCCATCGTTGCTTCGATGATGCAGAAATGCAGGGTCGGGGTGCTGGTGATCTGCTGGGGTGACACTGAACAGTGGAGCCAGGGTGTGGCCAGTTGTCTGGGGCGTCCTGTTGGCTAAGGGGCTCCACTGCATGGGTGCACCTGCTCCCTTGGCCTCCCAGCAGGCGCCCAGGCCTGCCTGTCCATGGGAGGGTGGCCTGTGGTACCCCCCACCGCAAAGCCTGCCGCTGAAGGGAGGGCACACGTCAGTGGGGAGACCGGGGCTTGTGTTCTCGGGGTGTGGCGAGCACTCGAGCCCCCTCCCCACGACAGGGTCCCTGAGAGACCCACGTGTCTGCAGCCCAGGGGGCCAGGGGGGCTCCCCAGGATCCCAGGGATGCTGTCAGCAAGGAGGAAAGGGAACACCCGGAGAATGACTCCCCTCTTAGAGCCTCAGTCATCTCCCGTTTGGGGCTTTCCAGGTGGTACAGCTGGTAAAGAACCCCTTGCCAATGCAGGAGACACAAGAGATGCAGGTTCGATCCCAGGGTTGGGAAGATCCCCTGGAGAAGGAAATGGCAACCCATTCCAGTATTATTGCCTGGAGAATTTCATGGACAGAGGAGCCTGGCGGGCTACAGTCCATGGGGTCGCAGAGAGTCAGTCACGACTGAGCATGCAATGCACATGCTCTCCCATTTCCCCAGGACTCACTTTTTTGTTCCTCCCGAATGCTCACCTGCCAAGGGCCTTCAGCCTCTGCTTTGCAGACATAATCCTAGGAAAGATGCTGAAATATCGATACCACCGCACAGCTGCCCTGGGAGGGAGATGGGCCAGGAATGATCATTCTAGGCCCAGTATTTTAGATCAATCAGAACCAAGGCCAAAACCTAGGCCATCGGTGACTTGCTCGTGACTGCGGAGCCTTGAAGCCTCTTTCCTCTCCAGACAATGGGCATGGGAACAGTGGCTGCCTCCTGGGCTGGGGGCTGGCTGGGGGTGGGGACCAGAGATGACCAGGGAAAGGGCCTGCCCTGCAGATCCTCATTCTGCCTCCTCCCTGTGGCCCTCATCTGCTCTCTGCCAACTTCCTAGGAATGGGAGGAGAACAAGACAGAGCGGAAGCTTCTTAGAAGGAAAGCACTATAAAAAGCCTCAAAGTATGATTACTTCCCTTTAAGACAGAACCCTGGGCTTCGACACCCCCGCCCCTGTGGGGCCTCATCGGGATTCTCCCAGCGTCCCTCCTCCTCCTGCACCATCGGGAGACCGAGACCGGAGGCTGTGGGCAGGCCCAGCGGGAGACACACCCCAGCCTCCCCTTACTAGAGGCAGAGGACCAAGGCGGGTCTGGACGGCAGGCAGGCTGGTTCTCAGCCCTGTGGCCGGCTCTGTGCGGCCTGCCCACCCTTGGCATCTGGAGTCCTCTCAGCTCTTCTGGGACTTGGGAGGACACGTGAGATCACATCTGGGAAGTGCTCGGAGCTCCTCAGAGAAAAAAAGCCAGAGGAATCCAAAGTGGGATGGATTACCTATCAATGGGCTCATTTATTAGCACGTTGGTTTAGGTCGGGGGCAGACGGGGGAGATGCATGGGGTTCGCTGTCCGAGAACCCAGGCTTCATACTGGGCTCGGTTTATACTACCTGTGGGTAGGCTGGGGCTTCCCAGGTGGTACAGCTGCTAAAGAACCCCTTGCCAATGCAGGAGATGCAAGAGGCGCAGGTTCAATCCCAGGGTTGGGAAGATCCCGTGCAGAAGGAAATGGCAACCAGTAACACTCCAGTATTACCGCCTAGAGAATTTCATGGACAGAGCAGCCTGGTGGGCTACAGTCCATGGGGTTGCAGAGAGTTGGACACGACTGAGTGTCCGACTTAAATCTGTGACTTAAATCACAGCCTCAGAGGACTAGCACTCCCCTCTTCCACGTAGGTCCTGCTCCCCAGATAAGAGGTGGTGGTGGAGACACCAGGCTGCCTCCCTAGCCCCAGCACACAGCCAGCTCCCCCAGGGCCAGCATGGGAGTGACCGGACAACCTCACACGGCCGTGCCCCCCTGGGAAGACCGTCCCCAACTTGAGCTAGGACGCACTCCTGGCTGCCCATTGTGTAGAGAGTTCTCAGCCCATGGCAGGTGCAGTCCAGCCCCTTGGTGACAGCCTTCTGGCCCCCACGGCTTGTCTGGCAGGCACCAAGGGGTGGAGTGACCACAGGCCACAGCAGTGGGCTTGCTAAAGGCCACAGTGCAAAGCAAGGTGGGCACCCCGTGGTGGCGCAAGATCCCTCATTATCCCAGGACCCGAGCCACAGGCAGGACTGCAGGAAGCAGGGTGCCGGCTCCCTGTCCAGCTCCTTCAGGCCTCTCCTTGGGGTCCCAGCTTCAGGGGAGAAACGGCTCCTTCTCCACTGGGACGCGAGACCCTCCCAGCCTCTGTTTACCTAATCTGTTCCCCTTGGTCCCAAAAATCCAGCCTGTGACTTCAGGGAGCCACCAAACACATTCCCCAGTCAGTGAATGCTGCTCTCAGGAGGAGAGGTGGGGGCAGGCCCAGGACCAGGGAAGTTTCTGGTTCTGATTCATCTGAAAGGAGGTGAGGGCAAGGCAGGGAAGGCCTGAATCAAGGCAGACTCTCCTCGCTGGGACAGAGAGCAGGGCCGTGGACAGGCGCAGCTGCCCCAGGAAAGGAAGGGACACAGGTGTCCGGTGGGATGCTCCCAGCTTAGGCCACGTGCTCCTCTGTCCCTGGCCGCACAAAAGCCCCATTGATGCCAGGCCTCGCCTCCATGCTGCTGCCCTGACTCAAGGGCTCTGGGGACCTCTCCTGCTCCTTACTGACCATCCAGCTGCCGCTGCCACTGCTGCCCTGGCATGCCAGGCATGCCAGGCCCAGCAGTGCAAAGTCACATGCTGTGCGCGGGCGAGGCCAGGCACTGCCGGGGCAGCGTCGGACTGCAGGGTGTGGCGCTTACGGGCAGCGCAGCCCTTCTCGGTTACACGGAAAAGCTGGACGCCAAAAGCAGTGGACCACTCGTCCGCCACCCCCGCCCAGTCCCACCCACTTTCCTGGAGGGCAGATCCTTGGGCAAACAGTCAGCCAGGTGCTGGCGGCAGGGCAAAAGCAGGGCTGGGAAAAGCAAACACTGCGGGCCACCCCCACCCCACCCTGCACACCAAGCCTTCTCCAGGGGACAGGGTATGTACCCGAGCAGGAGGCTGCCAGGGAGAGTCAGGCTGACCTGGGCCTGGACCTTGGCCATGTTCCTGACTGGGTGACTCTGAACAAGTCTCGGGACCTGGGGCAATGCCCACAAGTACCGCTCTTGTGAAGGTTAATTGGGAGGAGGCCTGTGTGGGAGCACTTAGCACGGTTTGGCATAGACTAGGGTCTTGATTCACGGAGGCTCTGTCCAGTGCTACATGGACGTGGGGTGAAGCCGGGGCAGGTCACAGAACGAGGGGCAGCACCCGTGGGAGTCTGGGCACCACACCCTCTGAGGGCACGCTTATTCATGGCTCCCTTGTCTTAGCCTCTGGGAGAGACTTCTGACAATGGCTCTACCAGCAGGGGCTGCTCCACCAGCAAGAGATGCTCCACCAGCTGAGGCAGGAGGTGCTCTACCAGTAGGAGGATGCTCCACCAGCAGGAGTGCTCCACCAGCAGGAGTGCTCCACCAGCAGGAGGTGCTCCACCAGCAGGAGGTGCTCCACCAGCAGGAGTGCTCCACCAGCAGGGGGATGCTCCACCAGCAGGAGGTGCTCCACCACCAGGGGGATGCTCCACCAGCAGGAGGTGCTCCACCAGCAGGAGGTGCTCCACCAGCAGGAGTGCTCCACCAGCAGGAGTGCTCCACCACCAGGGGGATGCTCCACCAGCAGGAGGTGCTCCACCAGCAGGGGCTGCTCCACTAGCAGAAGATGCTCCTGCTGGCCCCAAACTCAGGGCAACCATGAGTCAGATCCCAGAATTCCTTCCAGCTGCCGAGGGCCCCACTGGCCCCCATGCAGGGCTTCTGCGTCAGGCTGGCCCCGCCCCACAAGCAACCAGAGGGTCACAGTCTGCTCCTCCTCACAGACCCTACTCTGGGGCTGACGGCACATGCTGGTGAAACCACCTGGCTTTCTGCTCTATCACTCACCATGGTCGAGTGCTCTGTGGCATCAGAGGTCGTCATGCCTCCGTGCCTTGGCACACAGGCCATTCTCCTGGCAGGGGATGCCTTTTCTAGTCCTATTCTCCCGCGAACTCCTCAACCTACCAGGGCTTAGCCTAAGCACGCCCTCCTCTGTGAAGCCCGCAGAAGCCTGCCAGCCCTGAGGCAGATCCGATCCAACTGGTGCCCCTCCATTCCTGCCCCAGGTACCCTGGTTCCCCACCAAGATGGGAGTTCATGGAGGGCAGGACTGCACCTTCTGCCTGTGTCCTTGGCACCCAGACCATGCCTGGGGCCTCGCAGCTGCTCAAGAAACATCAAACCAGTCCCAGGCCCTTGTTCTTCCAAGATCTTGCCACTGGCCTTTTTTGGCCAAAGAGACTCAGGCAGCGTGTGGTAACCTAGGCAAGACAGCTTCCCTCACGAAGCTGATGGGTGCTCGAGGATTCTTCTGCTTGGACACCATCCGCGCTCTGCGCACCAAGCTTCCCCAGTCAGAGGCGGCTTCGGGGGCTGCAGGCTGCCTCCCCATCTCCCAAAGCAGAAAGCAAAGTTAACAGGAGGGTGAGCACAGGGAAGGGAAGTGCAGCCGGAACTGCAGGGGGAAAGGGAGTCGTGGCTGCCATCTGCTGTGAACAAGATGTTTGGAGAACACGCACTCCTCGGCTCTGAGGTCTCCCAGCCAACTCTCGGAGGGCGGCCGCCCCTCCGCAGATGGGCGCCGGTGGGCTCAGCCAAGCCCAAGAGGGGCCAGGCCCCCTCCCACCACCCAGACCTTTCAGGTGCCCCCGCCTGACCTCTTGCTTCTCAAGCTGGCTGGGGCAGGGGGCAGGGGGAGGCGATGCCAGCCCAGGACGCGAGCCACCTCTTCCAGGGAGCCCCCCACAGGCTCTGAGGGGACAAGTCCATCACAATGATAATAACATTGCAGACATCATGATAACAAGAGTAACAACACCGGTTCAGAGAGAGCTAGATGACCTGCCGGAAGGCCTTGTCCTGGGAGCTCGCAGCCACCGTCTCACTTTGGCCGTCACCCCAGGGAGGAGGGAGGAGACACGGAGAGTCCAGGAGGGCACCTGTGCTCTGCCCCAGGGTGTGGGGCACCTGGCCATCGAGGCCCGTTAGGAGATGGTCCTTGGGCCCTCCTTTATTCTCTAAGCTGGGGGAGCTCAGTGAGCAACAGGAGAACATCTGGGTGAGAAGGGACCTTCCGGGCCACGGAGTCACACACCTGCATTTCAGGGAGGGAAGGGAGCGCTAAGGATGTGGAGAACTGCCCCAGGCCACCCCGAGGTCAGCGGGAGGCTGGGAGCAGAACCCTGGCCTGGGACCCGGCTCCTGGGGCCTCAGCAGGCTCCCATGCAGGGCTGTTCTCTGGCCTTTAAAGAACGCAGCCCTCGGAGGGCTAAGGGGGCTGGCCCTGCCTCGAGGGCCCATCCTGGTTTGGACCAGGCCTCCCTTATCCTCCATGCCCCTGACTGCGGCAGGGGGCTGAGCTGAAAGCCAGGGAAGGAGAGGCTTGTCTTCCTGGCTGTGCCCCAGGCCTGCTCTGGACCTCCCCCCGGGTTGCCCTGCCCGGAGCCTGCTCACAGAGGGATTCATGTGGCCAACAAGGCTGGGCATGCTTGCAGGGGTGCTGGGTGGCCTGCCCACCAGAGACGCTGGAGCTGCCCCGAGGCACCCGGCCAACCACACGCGCGACCTCTCTCACCAGACCAGGAGGGTGGTTTCTGCAGGTGGGCTGCAGAGAAGCCTGCCCGCCTAGACTGAACTGTGCCAGGGTCCTGAATGCCCCTCCGTGGAGCTCACTCAGCCCTGGGCAGCCCAGTCCCCGGAGGGGTGGGGGTGGTTAGGGGGCTGCCGGCCCCTGCCATTCCAGCCTGGAGAAGTCAGAGGGCAGCACCCCCACCCCCTTTGGCACCCGGAAGGCAGGATTTCTGGGGCAATCACCCAGAACTGTGCCTCCCATCCCATTCCCAGCCCGGCTCTCCCCACGCAGCCTGCTGCTGCCGCCCCCACAGGCCTTCTCTCCAGCCGCGCGCTCCACATTTCTGTCTGCTTGGTCCTCCCCCAGCAACCCCCCCACCTCAACACGCCATGATTGCAACACCTCCATCCCGCTGCCTGCTCTCCGGAGGACGGCACAGGCAGCCGGTGGCCAGAGGGTCTGAAGACGGGCTCCGCGGGGCATCTGTGGGCCTGGAGATCGCGCACTGGATTGTGTGAACTCTTCTCGGGGGGCAGCCTGCAGTTTTCTCTCCTTCTCCAGGGGCTCTTGGCCCCCGGGCTGGGTCACCGCCCTGGCCCCACTTCCTGCCTCTCAGTCCCCATCGGGTCGCCCTGGCTCTGAAGTGCCCAGGCGGATCAAGGGAATCAATGGCTTCTCTGTTCTCCAGAGGGAAGGCATTTCATCACCCTTGGGGGGAATCTTTCAGGGAGGCAGGGAGCAGCCAGGCCCCGACTCAGGACCCCCGAGGCCTCAAGGCTCCTCTTGTGTTGGAAAGTGGGAGCCCTGTGCTTGATGGAGATGTCGATGGGTGGGGGAGGCAGCTGGGTGCAGGGGTCCGGGGAGGCCTGGGGGCTCCGTGGGCGAATCTGCCCCCAGCCGCCCGGGGCCGCTCAGCCCCAGCTCCCCTGGTTCCCGGGACACCCTCCGAGTGAGCGACACCTTCATGAACAGCTCCCGCCTGGGCTGAGGCACAGGCAGGCCGGGGTGAGTGAGTCAGCCAGGGGAATCCCTGCGCCTGCACCCACTGCTGGGTGACAGTTCCGCTGACACCTCCAGAGCAGGGCGCCCAGCCCCTCCCGGCGCAGGGCGAGAGGAACACCCCAAGGGCTCCCCACCCCCATGCCCTGTTCCCTGAGATGGGAGCCTGGCTGCGGGGCAGGGAGGAGTAACTGCTCAAGAGACGCTTTAGAATGGGAGCTCCAGGCTTGGGCCTTGCTCTGCGGCCTCTTTGGGACTGTGGTCTCTCATCCTTGGAGCATCGGTTGGGAAGGAGGTGGGAGCATGGTCGCTACCGCCAGTTCCAGCCCAGCGCCCATCACCCCAGCCTCTGGGTATTCTGCTTCCTGGGGTCTCGGTATCTCCAGAGCACATTCCTGGTATTCTTGGTATCTCTCCCTCGTTCCTGGGGGGCCCTGGCCAGTCTCCTGCCTGGGCACCCCCACCACAAGCTGTCCTGGTCTCCAGGAAGGGCAGGATCAAGGCCCTGTCCAGGAGAAGTGAGGCAGAGCAAAGCGAAGAGCAAGGCCAGCAGCCTGAGTGGGGAGGACAGAGAGGACGGACACAAAGCCTGCCCCAGCAGGACGTGCTGTCCCTCAAGAAACCCAGCCAGGTCCCCACAAACCCGCCAGACCGGTTAGCGGCCACCTCGTTACTGCCGGCTGCCTGAGAGTGCTGGGGCGGGGGGCCCCATTGAGCAAGATCCTGCCTAGCGGATGCCTCACTGTCGACCCCACCCAATCCGTTATTTCATTCCCTCCCAGCCCGAAACCTGCCCAGGGAGGACCACCTTCTGGGCCCAGGTGAGGGCAGGGAGATATTCTGAGCATCCTCGACCCTCAGACCAGGGGTGGGAAAGCAGACACCGTCCCCGCCCCACCCAGCCGATGTGCTCAATGAACTCTTAATTAGCAGCCTCGGGGCTGTGAACGTGAAAGTGACAAGCCCCAACCCTGATGAGCTCACGGTGCAGAATAATAAGGACACCCACACGCAGGGCAGTGAATACAGGGCTCTAACGCCAGGGATCCCGCAGCAAGGACAGCTGCTTAGCCCAAGGCAAGACAGAGAAGGCTTTGAGTCGGGTGCTGACGGCTGAGTAGGAGTTCACCACCAGGCCGAAAGAGGGGGGAGGCACTTGTCACTCTTGTCCTCCCCCTCCTCCTGCACCCATACACACTAGCCTCCCAGAACCCCTGGGGGGCAAACACAGCCTGTGCAGGGGCTTGGCCCCAGCCAGCATTCAGCCTGCCCCTCCCTCACCTCTGCCCTGGAGGCGCTCTGGGCTGAGCATCAGGGCTAGCTCCCAACTCCGGCTTCTGGGTTGCTGCCAGGCAGGGAAGCTGGTGATGGGAGAGACCCAAAACCCATCCATTTCTTTCAAAGAGCACTGAAGAGATGTGACCACAAATCCCATGAGCTTACTGAAATGTCTTTAAAGCAAACGGCTTGAATGGATTTCTCCCACCCTCTCTCCCCACTGAGCCACTCACTGGAAAACAGCAGCTCACAGGGTAGAGACTCGGGGCTGCTGGGGCCCAATAGAAATGGAGTGTCAGCTACAAAGCTGGGCAGGAGGCACTGGGATAAAGGCAGCTCTGGGCAGGAGATGATGAAAAATGACACCCGACCACAGGCAGGGCAAAGGTGACGGAGGAGGGCTCGTGGGAGGCCAGCATCAGACCCAGGGACGCTCGGATACCCTCAAGCCCTCGACTTCGGGTGGCTTTCCCAGCACCATGGGTCCCCCTCTCTCCTGCTCCTCCCTTCACCCGCGCCTTGAGGGCCCTGCCCCGAGCAGCTGCTTCTGCACAGTCTCACTGTGTTAGGGGAAGCATGCTGATTGAAACCGCCCACCCTGGCCAGGCACCATAGTAACCAGTTGCATGAGTTGTTTTATGACAGGAGATCTTGATAAGGAATACAGAACTAATAAGCCACCAGCAGCAGGAAGAGTTTGGGAAAGGTTGAAAGGAGACACCGTGTGTCTGTCCACTTCCCAGAATCCCTCTCGCTAGCACCTATCTTGGCTGAGTGATGTGTGCGCCACCAGGAAAGACTCTGAATTAGAATGATTGGTCAAAGACCACCCAGAAACTAATCCCATCACCATACAACCCCAGACTGCGAGCCACGTGGCAGAGCGGTTCTCCTGGGTTCCCTTACCCTCCTGCTCTCCACCCGGGTGCCCTTTCCCAATAAAATCTCTTGCTTTGTCAGCATGTGTCTCCTCGGACAATTCATTTCTGAGTGTTAGACAAGAGCCCAGTTTCAGGCTCTGGAAGGGGTCCCCCTTCCTGTAACAAATGGCGACTCTGGTGGGACTCTTTTTCGCTGAGACTGACATCCTGACCACTCGGGGTACTCAGGGGCCAGCTTGCCTGCAAATGGACCAGACCCAGCGGCCGCAACTGGGATCCTTTTGTCCCTGGTCTCCTCCTGATGTGGACAACTGGCCAGAGTGCCCCGACTGGTATGGAACAAGAGACTTTATTGACCTCTCTCCCCTCCCCTCTCTCCTCTCCTTAGCCCTTCCTATCCTTCCCGTTTTTCTAATCCCCCAGTCCTGGACACAGGAATCTGGTCAAAGGGCCTCAGCTTGAGCTGAGGATTGGAGACCGATCACCTCCTCTTGGCAGAGAACTTGAATTCTGGTTCTGGTAGGGCCGAGCTCCAGTCCTCCCTTCTCTGGAAGCCCAGGGAAAAGTCCTGTAATGCCTGGGTATCTGCAGGTGGCAGGAGATGTCTGCAAGGCCACCCCTTTTGCCCCCCTTTCCCGCCTCCTCCCCCTTCTTCTTTCAACCTGGCTTCCTTTCCTCCTTTTGAAGTTTTGTGTCTCTATAGAAGGTTTTCTGAGAGACTGTATTCTTGTATTTAAGGGAGTGTCTGATGAGGACTGCCAGGTTTATACGTGTGTGTTTTAACTCTGTTCTGTGTTGTGATTTTTGATGGCCATTTTCCTTTGTCTGGCCACCATTTGGTTTAGACCTTGATTTTCTTTCCCTGTGCCTTGAGACCAGGGCTCTCAGCAATACTTATCTAGACCATCTCTAACTCCTGAGACTGAGGGGAAAAGGGAAAAAGCCTTTAAAATTTTTATTTATTTCAACTTTTTTTATAAACTAGTACATTTTATATTGTAATATCTAATTCATGACCAAACTTAGAAAATGAAGCTAGATCTCGCACTGTATCTGTCTAAATATGTCTTGGTATGTCTTTGTCTCTGGGTAATATTTTTTAGGTTAATTTGTAAATGAGCTCTATTTAATTGGCTTAGAGAAAGGTAAGCAGTTACAAATCAAATAATTCTAAATTAAACAATAAATACCAGGTTCAGGTGAACTGGGAAATATTCAGTATTAAATACCTGATATTAATGTTTGTTTGTTGATCTATCTAATATAGACATGTCTTAGAGTAATTAACATCAAGTAGAATATTTTCATTGTACCTAGGTTTAATGTAAGTTAAATATTATATCTGTTACAAGTTTGTCAACAAGGAAATTACCTCGAGTGAAAAAACTCTATTAAGAATAGAATAAAAAGAAAAGAAAAGAAAAAGAAAAGAAAAGAAAAAGAATAAAAAACTCTATTAAGAATAATTATTCTTTAAGAATATCTGTCTACAATAGTCTCTCCAGATTGGCGTAACTTGAATTTCTAAGGGTTGTGCTAAACTAAGTATTGGAAGTCTATTGAATAATTAGGTCATTTCCAAATAAAATAAGATTTTGAAACATTTACTACTAAACACTGATTTCCTTCTACAGGAAAACTAAAGAGATTTGAGACTATACATGAATAATGTTTGATGCCATCCCAAAATGTTTTAAGAAAGCAAGGGTTTTAGAAATTATCACTGGTATTTATGCTCACCAATCTATAAAATGCTAATATAAAAGTTAGCTCTTGGTTGCTGAAGGAAAGCAGGAAGTGTGCTTTCAGTAAAAAAAGGTATGAAAAAATACTAAAAAGAGTTATGCATGATCAGGATTTTCTAAAATTGGATTACAATTAGTTAGATAAATGGATTTTGTTAGGAATGACATAAAAAAACTGGTTAGAGCCATTTAGGTCCAAGATGGCGGATCTGACTTTCACTAGACCTTGAGCCTTGGTATTTACGCCCATTGTGACATATCAACAAGCTAAATGATACACCCATCGACAATGACTAAATCTGACCAAATGTTCTAAACTTTTAATTGATCTTTTCGATAAAACTTTCTAAATCAAATTCTTTTGAAGTTCCTTTGACCTCTAGCTAACTTTGGGGGTGCTTCAGAGGGCCCCTGAAACATCCCAAAGAGAAATATTAAACTGTGTTTATTTGGTTGGTTAAATTACATAAAAAAGATTATCAAATGAGTAATAAATCCACTCATGTTATAATGTATGGTAAAATTACTAATACAGATATCCTAGAAATTATATGGAGTTCTTAACATTTTGATATGTCTTGGTATTCTAATGAGAAACCTGATGACTTCACAAAAGTTAACAAAGGACTGAATGAACCAGCGAATATGCTTATAATTTTTATCGTTTCTATCTGAAAAATTACAGGTTTGAATCTTGTGTTTTCCGGGAGTAGGGAAAACCTTCCTCTCAAACTAATTATGAAAATAATTTGGTAAAATTATACGTTATAAACAAAACAATTATATTTTCTCTCTATCTGATGCCTCCAGAAATTTGAAACTCTTAGGTTTCCAGTAAGTTTATCAAATGAGCTAAGAAGGTTATCTCACTAACAGGTACAAAAATCTCAAGGAATTTTTGAGACCTTAAAAAGGAAAGAGTTCACCTAGATTTGTTAGGCAAAATCTGTGATAAGCCTTTGGTGTGAGTCTCCCAGCCCTGTTTTATATTAAAAGTTCAGTCTGAGAGTCTATAAATGTTTCAACAAAATAAAAAGTCTATAATCAATTATGGTTATATAAATCATCAGACCAAAATTAGTGAGAACAGACCTATTTTGCAAACAAACTAGCTTTAATTTGGTTGTATTTGATAAAAATGAGGGGAAAAAAATGAGGGTAACTTCAGGGAGAAAAAGATATTTCAAAAAATGTTAAATCCCAGTTTGTTAATGGAGGGCTGCATATAGTAAGACTCATTTCTTGGATAGTTCTTTGCTGTTATGTGATATTAATGCAAAATTTAATTGAATTCTTAAAGAATACCCTAAGCAAAATTTAATTGAATTCTTAAAGAATACCCTAAGTTTGAATTCTTAAAGAACACCCCTAAACACACCCTAATTACCTGTATCTAGTTTCTGAAGCTTATCTCAGTAATCTATCTTTGGGTGAAGATCAGATGCCTCATGACCTGCAACCAGGATGGAAAAAGACATAATTTAAGGGACTGTCTCCAACCTGGATGGAAGGACTTTTTGTCAGGAGAAACTACACTATACCAGAATGAGAAGAAGACGACATCAGAGGTAGACAGCTTGCCCAAGATGCTGGACCTGATTCGTATGATCATTTATAATGTTTTCTTGACTTCTTAGACCTTTGCATATAAATCAAATGCTTTTCTTTCATAGGCCTGATCCTATGCTAGTTTTAGAAATCAATCCAATTGTTGGGTTTGCGGCCAATTACCTGTATCTAGTTCTGGGTTACCTTGGTAAATTTCTCTACTACAAGACTCTAACTGGTTGGCCCTGAGGAAATTTACTTTAAAAAAAAAATTATAGTCATATTCACTGAAAGATAAAGATTCGTACAGAGTAGACTAAGTCAGACGACCTGGGATATACTGGGCTACATCTAATGGAAGCTCTTAACTTAAGTCTTACTTGTGACTTTACTAATACTGCTGGCTATGTTCTTTGTATTTCACCTGTTTTACAAAATTGCTGTTTCTTACACTGCCAAATGTGTGATGAGGCCTCTGATAGAATAGTATATAGTTCCCTATGAGATCGAGGATGATAACAATGTAACTCTAGATATGGGAAGAAGCAACAAGAGGGAATGTTTTCCTGAACCAAGAGGCTAGTAAGACAGGTGGTCCAGAGAATTTTGGACACTGTTTTATGGCCTAGTCTAGTAACAGCACATTGAGTGGTCTGTCAACAAAATCTTTGCCAAACCTGAGAATGGACATTCTCAGCACCATGGGATAAAATGGTCATGAAATGCCCCCCTCAAAATCATGGTCAAGTTTATGAGCAAAAGGGGCTCTGCCAACTGAAGACTGACACTTGCTATCTACATCTACAGAGATTAAATCATGGCCACTGCAACTGCTGACTTTCAATGGCCCTGAAAGGAGTTCAGGGTGAAAATCAGGAATGAGGCACTCTGTGCTCTGAGAAAAACTGGCAGAACAGGCCTTCAGATAGTTAGATCTTTTCAGGAGATTTTATGAGTCCCAATTCTTGCATCTTCTCATACCTAGAGAAACACTGACATCATTAATGGTGACATCTGCTTTGGCTATTAAGGAAAATTTTACAATTAAAAGTCAAAATAGAGTACTCAGCTATGGTTCAGACATCCTGGGAAATAACCAGGTGTTACTATGGGTGAAATTTCAGATTAGATGTTGTATTGCTAAACACTTGAGTTTTCTGGGTCGTGTCAGGCTTAGATGCCACCATTCTCTCAACAGTTACTGCTGGAAGCTAGTAACTTATACCTTACTTTTTATAAAACTAGGCAACTGGCCACCTGGCTACAAGTCTCCCCGAAGTGCCAGGTCCAGACTGGGTTTCAGGCCTATTCTTCTAAAAAGAAAGAGATTTATTTTGTCTATTAAAATTCCAGTTATCCCTCCTCCAGCTACTACTAATTGGGTCTGTTACAACAAAATGGCAGACCAAGGGATTGAGATTTTAATCATACAAGGCTCAGATGTAGGACTTGGAACTCAGGAATACTTCCAATTCAGTGTCTCTTCTCCAAGCTGAGGCAGTCCTATGCCCCATTTTGACAGGAAGTTATCACAGTCATAGTTGCCCTGTTCCCTAAATTAAAACTGAGCAGGACTCTGTGGGGTGGCGACTCTGGAGTACAGATCTGCTGTGTGTTCTCCATTTCTTATCTGTAGGATATAGGCTTCATTCAGCCTCCTTGACCTTCTCTGAGTTCCAAAGGGTAGATTCAAACGATTGCTAATCAGGGAAGGGAGGGAATACAGAAACAGAGGGGAAACAATCAAATGGTGGTACAGCCTCCAGACAGGGTCCTGGTTCCTACTCAAAGAAATATGCATAACAATGTCTTTTGAGGTGACTCAGATGGTAAAGCCTCTGCCTGGAGTGCGGGAGACCCGGGTTCCATCCCTGGGTTGGGAAGATCCCCTGGAGAAAGAAATGGCAACCCACTCAAGTACTCTTGCCTGGAAAATTCCATGGACTGAGGAGCCTGGTAGGCTACAGTCCATGGGGTCGCAAAGAGTCGGACACGACTGAGCGACATCACAGGAGCCACCACCCAGGTGGAGGATGGTAACTTCAGACTAAACACAAGATTCCTGGAGCATAGCTCTGTTGCTTCACCACCAACCAATCAAAAAAAAAAAAAAAAGTCACAAACCCTGCAGCCCTCACCCCAAATGTTGCCTCCTGTTTCTGGGAACCAGTGATGACCATTCTGTTAGGTCTCCTGTTTGGCCCCTTTCTATTTCATCTCTGAGAGGTGCCAACAGTTTCAAACTAAATTGCTGTTATTACAAGAGTGAAAGCTGGTTCCAGATATGGAACACCCCAACTTAGATGAGGGAGAGAGAGACTTCTGCTCTGCTAGGCAGGCCTATGCCCATGCACAGCAGGAAGAAGTTACAGAAGAAAGAGACCTCCGCCCCAATTCCCAAGAAGTATCTTGAGTATGAAGTCTCTCAGGGGGAGTTGTTAGGGGAAGCACACTGATTGAAACCGCCCACCCTGGCCAGGCACCGTAGTAACCATTTGCATGAGTTGTTTTATGACAGGAGATCCTGGTAAGGAACACGGAACTAATAAGCCACCACCAACCGGAAGAGTTCGGGAAAGGTTGAAAGGAGACACCGCGTGTCCGTCCACTTCCCAGAATCCCTCTCGCTAGCATCCATCTTGGCTGAGCGATGTGTGCGCCACCAGGAAAGACTCTGAATTAGAATGATTGGCCAAAGACCACCTGGAAACTAATCCCATCACCATACAACCCCAGACTGCGAGCCACGCGGCAGAGTGGTTCTTCTGGGTTCCCTTACCCTCCTGCTCTCCACCCGGGTGCCCTTCCCAATAAAATCTCTTGCTTTGTCAGCACATGTGTCTCCTCGGACAATTCATTTCTGAGTGTTAGACAAGAGCCCAGTTTCAGACCCTGGAAGGGGTCCCCCTTCCTGCAACAACTGGGCAGCCAGAACAGACAGGTGAGATTTTCCTGGACTGCACAAACTGCTTACAAAACCAGGCAAAGGAGCAAGAGTGGGAAGCTATGTGACTCACCAGAGATGAGAGCTGGATGGGGCCAGGGAACTCAGAGTTCAAGACTCCCTGAATCTGAGTGGTGAAGACTCTAATAGGCCCAGAGAGGTACGCTGATGTACCGGAGGTCACACAGCTATGGGGCCTTGTCCTGTCCCTGGCTTCATTCCAAGACTCATTCACTTCAACCGTTACTTCTCAAGCACATCCTAGGTGCCTAGCCTCTGGAATTTAGGCTTAGGCTTTTCCTAGATGATGCCCTGATGAAAACTGAAGTCTGTCCCCTGAGGCTTGCAAGCTGGGGGACGGGGGGTGGGCAGGGGGCCTCCCATGGCCCCTCCCTTGGCTCTCTCCTTCCCACTCATTTCTCTTGTGTAAAGAGGAGGAGGAGGTGCCTTCCCATCACCAGGGGAAAATTTAAAGAAGGGAAGAAGTGAAAAAGTGGGAGAAACAGTGGGAAGGACTGGGGAACACTGGGCGCAGCCTGGAGGGGAAGGGAAGAGACCAAGAGGAAGGACACCCCGGGGGGCAGGCTGAGCAAGAGAAACACTGTTCTGGGGGTCCTAGGCTGCTACCGGTGCCTGTGGCCTGAGGACCCGGGACCAGAGAAGATTACCTATGCCTTCTTTTTCCTTCTTATCACAAAGTACATGTTCTCCATAGAAAACAGAAACAAACAAAAAAACAGAAATCATCCAGGATCCCTCCAGGAAAACTATTAACTATTAAGATCTGTGTAGTCGTTCTTCCCTGTTCAAATACAGGATCATTCTGTACCTGCCACATTTTTTTTTTTAACTGAGCCAGAGAAGGTGAATATTTCTTCTCACTAAACATTTTTCTAGCCCAATCTTCCCTCATTATCGTACAGCAGTCCATGTGCATGCAGTATGTGAGTTTATTCAACCAATTTCCTACTGGTGGCCATTAGGCTGTTTCCCCTTCTCACTGTGAGAAAAGCCCCACAGCTGGACCCAAGGATGAGCCACTCCGGGCCCCCAGGCGGGGTGGTGCTGGCTACTGGGGGCTCCTGGCTCCCATCTGGGGTCCATTCTCCCCCAGCAGAAGCAGGGCCTTGTGTGCAGTATGGGGCGGTGGGTAGAAGGGTCTTGCCCTTCTCCACCGCTCTCAGACAATGAGTGATTTCCAGGGACTCTCAAACTTGACTAGGCAGAGAGGAGGTGGGTAAACGCAGGTTCCCAGGCCCCACCAGGCATTGTGAAAGCCAGTGGTCTGAGGTAGGGCCCAGGAACCTACAGCTGAGCCCATCAAGGCCATCAAGGTCAACCCCAGGAGATTCTGAGGCTGGGTGAGCCTCCTGGCACTGAGAGATGCCCTCCTGGAGAGGATGAGGCCCAGCATGCTTCTCTTCCCTGAGTGAGCCGAGGAGGCACCTCAGAGCTGCTTGAACTGCAGGGTCCTGGGCCCCCCTCCAGAGATTCTGATATAGTGGGGGAAAGGGCACCCTGAGATTCTGACCTTTCTAACCTGTCCTCAGGCATTGCCGCTGGTTCATGGGCCACACGCAGGAGCACTCAAACTAAACCGGCGTGGGCACCGTGTCCAAGTACAGTGGGCAAGTGCAGGTGCCGGGCACCCGCCTGGAAGGGCAGTCACAGCGGGCACTGAGTGAGCTCTTCTGAGGGCCTGAACACTGCCCCGGCCGCTCAAGATGAGCCTTGCGCTCGCGAGCCTCGTCCCAGGGGGCAGATCTGGGCCCCACCGGCCTCAGAGGGAATCTGCAGGATCTTAGTTCTCCAGCTGGGGACGGAACCCGTGACCCCTGCAGTGGAAGCGTGGGGTCCCAGCCACTGGACCACCAGGGAAGTCCCTAAAGCGGCACTTTGCTGGGACCTGAACTCCGTCATCCCGTGTCATCCTCCTGACACTTCTCCAACGCAGGTCAATTATTCCCGATTTTACAGCAGAGATTCTGCAGCTGTGAGGTTACGTGATGCTGTTAAGGTCTCATAAGTGCCACCAGCAGGAGCTGCAACAGGAAGCCGGATGGTCCAGCCCCAGAGCCCGGGTTCCTCACCCCAACTCTCAACACCCTCTGCAGTTTTCCGTTCAAGCCCCACAATCATGGCAAGAGGTGAGACCTCAGAGACCAGGGGAATCAAACCAACTGCTCAGAAGTGCTCCCAGAGAAATGCAGACGGGGCTCGGGGGTGGGCTGTCTGCTGTGTCCACACCCACGTCCTTCCCTCTGGGCCCACTCTGTCGGTGGCCCTGGTCTGGGTGGGGGTTGCGCCTCCTGAAACCTACAGGCTCTGTGGACACGGTGGGGGGGTGGGGGTGGGGAGCAGGAAGCGGGAACTGGGGCGGAGGTACCAGGAGCTCAGTTTGGTCTGAGGACATTCTTTCTTCGCAGCCAGACTCAGCTCTATGTGTGCCTTTTGAAAGGCAGCAGAGAATATCTGTGCTCAGCCCAACGAGGCTGGCCCCTTTCAACCTTCCCCTTGCTGCCATTTCCAATTACAACTTCAGAGGCGCCTGTAATTTATACATCTCAGGATGCACTGCTCCAGCCGCTTTATGATGGGAGTTCATTACACCATTAAGGTTAAACTTTTATAAAGTACTGAGCAGGTGGTGGGCTGGGCGCCTGGCTTAGTTACCACCGCCAGAAGCCTGCTGAATAGGGTTCACCTGGGGTGGAGGGGGGAGGGATCAGGTTCTCTGAAGGGGCCAAGAAATGGAGAAGGCGGTCCCAAAGAATGGGGGCCCTCTGTTAGCCATTTATTACGCCGCACGGTGGAGCAGGCAGGCAACAAGGGGAACAATCTGCAGCAGCTCAGCAAGGCTGGCAGGGGGTGTGGGGGTGAGAGGAAGCCCCCCCCAACCCCCGTGCGGCCTGCCAAGGCGCAGGGCCTGAGCCACGGACGGGCCCAAACGTGGGCAGTGACAAAGGAGATGGGAGGCTGGTCTTCTCAGCAACAGGGTGGCTCCAGGAGGGGTCTTCCTTTTGTAGGAACCTGTCCTTCCTGGGCCTAAAGGGGCCCCCCAACCCAATGCCAGGTGGGGGAGCAAGAAGGAACACCCCCCCACACCCGAGAGCAGGGGCCAGACCAATGAGGGTCCGAGGCCCAGCCGGCCAGCTGCAAACACACGGCCTTGAGCCGGTTTCTTCAATCCTCCAAGGAAGCTGAGATCCTCAGCCCATCCCTCAGCTGTCAAACGCACGTGCCTCCCTCCCAGGGCACAGCCCCAGCACAGAGCTGGGTGGGCGCCCACTGCACCAGAGCTGTGTCTGTTCTTCGCATTAAATGAGTTAACCGCAGACAGAGCACCGAGGAAGGTGTGCCTGGCAGGGAGAGGATTCTTGGCGCTTTGTTGCCATTGTTACATTGTCTGTTTATGTATCAGGCCCTAACCTGGGAACTCTCTGAGGAAGCGGTGGTAACTTTGCTTACTCCCAGCTCCAGGCACAGAACTTTGGCCTGCAGTAGCTGCTTGACCAGGGTCCCTGAAAGCAGGTGGACGGGAGTTTTACAAGTGACGGGGCTGTTCCTGGCTCTGCAGGCTGGCCTGGGTCCCGGGGACGGTGCCGGGCGGAAGACCAAGTTCTCTCAAAGGTATGAGTCTGAAGCCACCTCTTGAGAAACATTCCTTGACTTCCTAGGAGGAAAGAGACTCCAGATGTGACTGGGTTTTCTGGCTCCGGGACACCGGGGTTGACTCGCCTTCTCCTTCCACAAGTCCCCGGAACCCAGGAGGATGAAGCAGGGGGGTCTGCTGGCCCAGGAAGCACCACTGTGGCCCGGAAGGCTGGCCTCCTCCAGTCGCGGGAGAGGCTGCCCCAGCTGACAGGCTCCCAGGGCTGGACAGGACCGGATGGGACTCTGGACTTGTCAAGGTCGCCCGCGTTCTTGGCTGTGAGTCCAAGTCGTGACCCCCATGCTCGGGATGCACAGTCTCACCCACGGCCCATCTTCCCACAGTCGTGGGGAGGGGGAGGGGCGGGGGGACGGCCGCTTGGCGCAAAGGGGTCAGAGACTCTCTAAGGAAAGACTGGCCTCTCCCAGAGACCTCAGGGGAGGAAAAGGTGGATGAAAGAAAAAAAAAAAAAGGCAGCCGGATGGAAGAGGCGCCAAAGGGAAGGAAACCAAACTAGGAGAGGAACCAAGAGGGACGGGCCACCTCGGAGAGTGCTGGGGCGGGTACAGGGTTGGACGCCAGAGGGCCGGCGGGCCACTGCCAGCCCTGAGAAGCGCCAGGGTGGCCTGGCTGCAAGATGCAGCCTCACGAAAGCGGTGGCGGGGGTCCCCTGGGGGGACAGATGAGTGGACGGCAGCTAACATTTACAGTGCTCCTGGCATTGAGCGCAATGTCCAAAGAGGTGGCATCTCATTTGATCCCAACAGCTGCCCGGCGTGCCGTGTTCCACTAGACACCCCCCCCAACTTTAGAGACGAGGAAACTGAGGCTCTGAGAGTTGAGGGACTTGCCCACATAGCAGTGGACTCGAATGGAGCTTTATGCTGAAGTCCATGTTCTCAGGCCCATGTTACACTGACTTTAAAGAGAGAGAGGACAAATTGGTGCTGGCTGATTGGAAGAACGAGAGGGGCAGCGTGGTCTTGGGAGGCTCGGCCGTGCCAAGAGGGCTGGATGGGCAGTGCCAATCAGGAGGCAGGGCATCCAATGAGACTGCAGAGGCCAGGACGGTCCGCTGGGCCCAGGGCTGCCGGGAGGACCCAGGCCGGCCCGAAGCTGCAGCGGGGCAGCTGGCCCAGGGCAGCGCGGAGCTCCTATGAAGCAGAGTCTGATGTAATCCCCGCCTGCAGAGGGCGGAAACTTGGGAAATGAAACCAGCCGTCACCTCGCTGCAGCCCGGCCACAGATTTCCAAAGGCCATGCCAGGCGGGCCTCGCCCCTGCCACAGTCTGAGGCCTCTGCCCTCCTCCCCAGGGCCTGGGGGAGAACCGCCCCCCCGCCCCACGCCACCCCCAGACCCGGTCCAGGGCTGAGACGTGCTCGGAGTAAAGCTGATGAGAAAGCAGAGGGTTTCTAGCCAACGCCCTGGGAAGCCTGCCATCGGGAGACTGACGGTCTCACCGCCTTCCGGAGCAGACACGGGGCTCACCTCTCCACCAGGCTTTCCGCATACTTGGAAGGGTGAGGGGAGGTGCCCCGGGGCGGCGTGGTGAGGCATTCTCTGTCCGCACTGAACCTGCCTGAAGCGACCTGGTCAGGCTGCCCGGGCAAGTGGCAGACGAGACGGGTGGTGAGGTCGGAAGCTCAGGCAGGCCCCGTGCAGTTCCGCATGACCCAAGGCCCCAGGGCAGGCGGGGTGGCCCCCAAAGGGCCCAGGCACACTGGTCAGCCATCCGGGACACCAGACTGTGGCCTGGCCCCCTTGAGGGACCTCCTGCCCAGCTTTTGGCCCAGCAGGGTCCTCAAGCAAGGCCTTCCAGCTGGTAAACCATGGAATTCACTAGTCCGTGCAGGCAGCTCAGAGAGTGGGTGTAGATCCCTGGCCCGGGTGTATGCCCAGTCGTAAGCATTCCTGGCCTTCATGCCAGCTCCTGAAGCTTTGAATCTCACACATAAGCAATTCTAACCCCTGACCAGCAGAGTGTCTTTCCCACCCAGCATCGCCTCCGAGCATGGGCACAGCCAGAGAAGGAGACAGAGTAAATATCATTGTTACTGTTATACAAATGGGGCAACTGAGGCTTGGAAAGGCTGAATGACTCATCTGAAGTTGCCCAGCAGAGCCAGAGGCAGGATCCAAGCCTGGCAGCCTCCACCTGCCTTGCTGTCTCCCTAAAATCACCCACCCTGGGACCCTTGAAATGGGTGCTCTGGATCCCCACGGCAAAGGAGGCAGCCCAACACAGGCCAACACATCAGACCAGACAAGAGAAAGGTTTGAGGCCGCTGGATAAATATACAGATATCGGATAAACAGTCCAGAGGAGATGGAGAGAGGAGAGAATTACAGGAGGACAAGGCCAGCACCCTGTATCTCAAGGCTGCTGGAGCCCAGGAAGCCCTGCTCTCTGTCAGGCGACTGCCTAGAGCACATTTCCACACCTCACCTATAAAACGGGTTAATACCACCTGCCTCTCAGGTGGTGATGGGGATTAAATGAGCTAACGCATGAAAAGTGCTTAGCATGGCGCCTGGCATTTTGGTAAGTGCTATTTGCCATCATTGTTGGTCTTCAGTGAGAACATGCATTAGTGAGGGGAGCAAGCCACGAACATTTAACAACACACGCTCAGAAGGGCGCCGGTGCTCCGCCCCCTGACCACGTCACGTAGTACAGTCCTGGAGTCAATGGCAGGGGGTGGGGAAGAAAGGCATCACAGTAGATGCGGGCACTGTGCGGGCCTGAAGGAGAGGCAAGGCTCAGAGAGGAGAGGGTAGGGTCCTGGGCTCAAGCCCTGGCTTCCCACCTACTTGCTGTGTGTCCTTGGGCAGGTAACTCACCCTCTCTGAGCCTCCTATAAGACACAAGTAGAGTGGGATGGGGAAGTAGAGGGATACTTAATCACAAGGAGTAAGTGGGATTCTTTCTGTGCTGTATGCTGTCCCAGGCTGAGTTCCCAGCAGTCACAAAATGGAAACTATTGTTATCATTACTGTTATTTGGTGGCTGAGCAAAGGTTCCTGGAGACAGATGCCCTGAGGCCTCCCGACCCCTCAAACCTGAAGGGGTCCGGCAAGAGCCAAGGACAGGGCTCTGGCCCTAAGGTGGGTGGGGGCGGGGAGCCAGAGGAGCGGCCTCACCGAGCTCACCCCCCGTGAGGCCGGCCCAGTGGGAGCTGCCGCGTGCTGGGAGGTGCAAGGCGGATTGTATATAATAAAGAGACATTAATAATAAATTAACCTCAAGGAAGTCCAGGAACATCAATCATAAATTAATTAAATGGCTCCGGGAAAGGCAAGGACAAGGGGCCTCTTCGGGGCGGCAAACTGCCTCACCTTACACAGCACGGCCCACCCTCCCGCCCCTGGCCCGCAGGGTCTGCGGCCACGGGCATCTCCAGGTGGAGGAGCTGGTCCTCAGGAGCAGCTCCCCAAATGCAGGTGAAGCTAAGCCCAGCTCTCCTCCCACCCAGCCTCTAGCTCGGAGAGCTCTCAGACGCCGAGAGGGTTTCTGATGAAACTTCCCAGAATAGTAACCTCCTGGGCTGAACTCGGGCAGGCAAAATTTCAAGGGGTAATGCGATGAGAAAATGATCAGACGCCTGGCAAAAAGTGTGAGGAACACTGGAGCCCCCTTGCTGGGTGCTTGGGGATGAAGGAGCACAGCCTCCTTCAGGGCATACCCGACAGCCCCCTGCTCGCACCCCCAGCCTGGAACCTCCCCCCCACCCCGAGTCAAAGCAGCTGGAAGGCAAGTGTGGGATACACATCTGAGTCCCAGAAGAGGCTATGCCCCAGGCCCAGCCTCTTACTGACCAAAGTGACAAAGCTCGTGGCCTCCACCTTCCCGGCCTCCCGAGGGCGGCCACTGCCTGGGTGCCAGCCTCCCCATTCCCGCCACCCAGCTCCCCCTGGCACACTCTCGCTCAGAACACTGTAGTGACTGCCCATGTTCAAGGACCAGACCTTCTGCCTCATGGCTGTGGCTCTTGGGGACCCAGCCCCAACTCACTTCTCAACCTTTTATCACTTCCGTTTCCTCCTCCCATGGTCAAGCCAGACCACAAAAGGTCAGCCCCTCGCTTTCTCAGCCATTGCTGCTGTTTCCTCTACAATCACCTGGCTGGCCAGGTTAAAGGCCATGGCCACTTAAGTCTCCCCTGATCTTTGTGGTTTGAGCCGCTCTCTCTCCTTTGACCTCCGGTAGCATCCACCTCTTGATGTTACGGTGGAGACCTCCAGGTCCATCTCATAGCTTCTCAATAGGTTGTGAACACCAGATTCCATACCTTATAGGTGCTGGTATGGCCACTTTGGCTTCCCAGGTGGCTCAGTGGTAAAGAATCCCCCTGCAATTGCAGGAGACGCAGGAGATGCGGGTTTGATCCCTGGGTGGGGAAGGTCCCCTGGAGTAGGAAATGGCAACCCACTCCAGTATTCTTGCCTGGGAGATCCCATGGACAGAGAAACCTGGTGGGTTACAGTCCATGGGGTCGCAAAGAGTCAGACACGACTGAGCATGCACACATGCGTGTCCACTTCATCTTCATGGCCCTCACTGACCTCCAGCCCTCAGAAGGTGCTCAAGAAATAACTATCAGCTCCATCGGAATGGGAACATACGCCAGGGACCACAACGTTATATTGAGTATGATTCTATTGACAGATACGCCAGATTCCATCCAGGCCGAGGGTAGGGTGGAGCTAATTTCTCCTCATCAAGAAAAGGGACATGACCTATTGCGTCTCCCCCTGGTGCTAATATATGCAGATCAGGATGAAGCTGCTTGTTTTGTGGGAAAGATCCTGACTGCAGGAACAGAAGCACTTAGCGAGGGTACTTCTCACCACTGTGATCTCTCCACTCACCAGGCATGCGGTCCTTATAACCCCTGCTCCCCCTGGGAGGTTTTACTGTCCCCATCTTACAGATGGGGAAACTGAGGTGTAGAGAGGCACCAGGGTTCGAACTAGGGTCTGTTTGACCCCAGAGTCCCAAGTCCTAAGGCCCATGGGCTGTGCTACTCTCTTCTGTCACCCGAGTGGACTGTCCCTGGCTGACTTCCCCGGGGGCTTGGGGAGGAGGCGGGAGCAGGCGTTGTGTGAGCATATATGGGTGTTGGAACCACTCCCCCCAGCCTGGGCTTCCTTCTAAGGAATACTGAGAAAGCAGAAAGGCTGCTCCGGTAAGAATCACACCGAGACGTTAAGTTCCCCCTCCCCGAGCTGGAAGGCGACCCCTCCTCCCACCTCCCACTGTTTTCTCCTGCTTCAAGGGGCCCAGCAACACCCCAGCACACACACCCACTGACACCAGGCCAGCCAGACACAGGAGCCCACGGGCTCCCCCGCCACCAGGCGCTCCTCCTGCTCAGCCCTCACTTCCCACAGAAACACTTGCTTACGGGTACACGCGGCTCCGCACACGTGCACACGCCGGGCAGCCCTGTGGCGGGAACGGCCCCACCCCTGCCCATCTCCACCATGATCCTGCTGAGGATCGGGGTACTTCTGCCCGTGAAGGTGGCCACACCACTCCCCTCTACATCACCTCCCCGGAACCCTCCCTCAGCAGCCAAGAGGACCCCACAGGGAGGATGGTTTCCTGCATCCTCCTCACCAGCACACCCACTGCCCCATCCAGCAGAGAGATCCCGTGCAGCCAAAGTCGGAATCAGAAAGGAAGAAGGACAAGATAAACAGCCTTCAGCCCTGCCCGCTGGGACGTAACCACATCCCACAACGTCCCAGGCTCCACGGCGCTAGATTTATTGTCCTCTGACCGCATTGATAATTCCCCAGCGCAACATGCCTGGTCCGCTTGAGTGTGTTAGTCGCTCAGTCGTGTCTGACTCTTTGCGACCCCACGGACTGTAGCTCTCCAGGCTCCTCTGTCCATGGAATTCTCCAGGCAAGAACACTGGAGTGGATTGCCCTTCCCTTCTCCAGAGGATCTTCCTGACCCAGGGATCAAACCCCAGTCTCCCACATTGCAGGCAGGGTCTTGACCAACTGAGCCACCAGGGAAGCCCCTGCTGGAGTGTAAGGCAAAGCAATTCCAGGGAGAAACTGAACTCACATGGAGCACTGGGCTAACAGGTGATTAAACCCTGAGCGATCGGGATCCCTCTCTGGTCCTGGAGAGAGGGGATGCAGGGAGGGTCCGTGCCTTCAGCTGTGGCCTAGAAGCCTCTGTCCAGAGATGCCTGGTCCCCGGCACCCCTGCTGCTGAGCAGCTGGGCACCATGATTTACGAGGCAGCTGAGGTGGAAAGGTTGCCAGGAGCTGAGTTAAGCAACTTTTGGAGAAACATGGACAAAGAAAGGGGAATAGGACTGAGGACCAGAGTTGAAAAAAATCTTGGCTCCAGAGAGCCCTCGATGGCCACTCCTGTGTTACCAGTTCCCTCCCCTCAGCTGGAATCTGCTCAAAACCATGACAAGGGGTGGTGGTGACCTGGCGGGGCTCCTGGTGGCCTCAAACCCTGAGGACTCGGAAGACAGTCCTGCTCTGCTTCGGGCCAACAGAGGCTGGGTCCTCCCAGGTTGGCTTCTCCCATCTCCCCCGCCTGCCACCCAGCTCGCCTGTGCAGAGTCCCAGCCTCCCAGGCAGATGGCAAGGGGTGGCTGCAAAGGGCTTCTGGATCCCCAAACCACAAGGCTGAGCCACCAATCAGAACAAACAGGCAGAGGTGTGGAGGGTGCGCTGAGGGGACATGATCGTTCAATATTCACACTGGGGAGGCCTGAGGCTTCCTCTGAATGGACTCTCACTAGGAGAGCATTCCAAGCAGGAGCTGAAGTGCTGGCAACTCCTGGGGAGGCAGCAAAAGGGGCCGCGGGGAGCACATACAATAGGCCTCCGGCACCCCGAGGATGACCTGGGGACAAGTGGCCAAGGAAGCACCAGGCAGTGTCCAGGTGGCGACCCCTGGGAAGGCACAGTCCTTGGCCTGGACAAGTCAGCTCACCATCCGGGGCCTGGTAGGATGTATCCTCCTCCGTCCCTCGTGCCGTGACACTGCAGCGTGGACATAGGGCAAAAACTTTCTACCTTGGAGACCAAGCTTGTGAAATGGGTTGCTGGCTAAGGCAAATACTCCTGCGGAACGCTGGAGAAACGGGCCTGGGTTCATGGAATCCAGCCTGCCAGTGTGAAGCTTTCGAGCCATGGGGTATGTAATTCAGGCTCTGCAGCCCATTATTAGTAACTGGGCCCCAGTGGTGTAAAGTAAAGACCCTGGCAGCCACACTCACTCATCTTCTTCACCTGGGTCGCCCCTTCAGGCAGAAGTGGGTCCTGGGAGATTCCTGCTACACCTGTCCACTCTCAAGAGGCCCGCTCTGAGGGTGTCCATCACCCCTTCTCCTTGCCCCCTGCACTCCTCATGGGCCCCAGCCTCCTGCCATCTAGCCTCCACCTCCGTCACAGGACCACCCTGCCCCGTGTCCTGATGACTCTGACCCACTTGGCTTTCTTTAGGCCACAGCCCCCCAAAACACAGATGTGGCTGCTGCCCACTCACATCCTCTGAACCGGGAACCAAAGTAAATTCTCAAGAGAAAATACACACGTCCAAGTCATGCTCCCACCCGGGTACCCCAGATCTGCCAGCCACAGATACCTCCCAGCCCTGCATGGCCAAAGGCACGTCTGCAGCCCCAGCGAAGGGCTTTCTCCTGCTAGGGCCACTCCTGCAGGGCTCTCCAGTGGCTGCGGCCATGCTCGGACCGTCCTCGGGAAACCTGGGGCCTGGTTCCAGCTCAGCAGCTGACTCACAGTGTCAACAGATCCCACTTTCCCCACCAGGAGCCTTTACGCTCAGGGCCTCTAATTTCCTACGACAGGCCCTTCCTCCCCACTCACATTCCATGCTTCCACCTCCTCGGTCTCCGGCCCTGGTCTCTTCACCTGAGGATAATCCCTGACCCCTGGACAGGTCTTCACAAAGGGTTTCTGCAGGTACCATCTTTCATCCTCTGCGACCACCTTCCGATGTGGCTGTGAGAGGTAAAGTCACCTGCTCAAGGTCACGCCAGTGAGCCTGGAATTCAAGTCTTCTGGCCCCAAAGGCACCAGACAATACTCCAGCTTTGAGGAACCTCAGCAGCATCTCCAAGCACCCACTTGGGCAAATGAGTTGCCAGCCCCACCCTAGTCTTCTATACCCTCAGTCTGGTCTTTCTGGATTCCTAAAGGCCCAGCCTCATTTATTCTTCTCTTGCGATTCCACTTCCCCAAGAGATCCACGAAGACCTAACAATTTCCTCCCACATCCTAAGACTTCTCTGGGGGTGGGGTGGGGGGTGGGTCTGTAAATTGCCCCTCTGTGAAGTAGGGCATATGTGATGCTGAGTGTGACCCTCACCCAGAGCTTCCCAAAGGATCAGTGAGGGCAGACGCAACCCCAACACACTTCTGGTGGCTGCAGACCCGTCTTTCAAACATGCCCCAAATGATCCTCTGGACCCAAAGGCTTCTGAGCATCACAGACACCATCACCCCAAGGAAAAGGCAGGGCCCGGGAACCACAGATGGCTGGAGCCCTACGCCTCCCCCTGCCCACGGACATGGCCCACCTCTCAGCCCTGCAAATGTCTCAGGACACATGTTCAGAGATAGGGAGCAGAGCTGAGAACCACCCACCCCTCCCCTCTTCCCCAAAGCTGGATGAATTCATGAGCCCAGGATGAGGCTAGTGCCTGGACAGGTCTCCGTCTGGGTCACCATCAGGGTCTTCAAGGTAGAAGCATCTCCTGGTAGCTCTCTTCCATGTCCATTATAAAGGACACCAACCCTCTCCCAGACTTCTGCATTCCTCAGTCCCCCAGTGCACCCAGCAGACATTAAAGGTGGGTCTCTGTGCCAGAAGCAATACCCCTCCTCAGACCCAGAGGGGGAGGACAGGCATTCACCCTGCCCGTCCACCAGGGTCTGAGGGCCACGGATTCTCCCCTCGCAGGGCCAGGCTGCCCCAGCACTAGGCTGTGCCAGGGCCATTTCTCACAGTCACAGCCAGGAACTCCTGCCATGCTGAGGACACACATTCTTCAAGCCCTGGGTGCCATCACTCCAGACCATCTCAAGGCCAGAACCACTGGACACCTTACTAATGAGAGCATTTCCTCACACCCCTGCCGAGGGCACCACCATGCGCCCACCAGCTGGCCACCGCCACCCCAGCAGGAGTCCGATGGCCGGGCCCATCACCTGCCCGCACAGAGGGCTGCGCCCGCCTCACACCTGGGCGGCCACCACCACACCAAGGTGGGGGTGAGTCTCCTTCTGACACCCGTGCCGGGAAAACCACGCTGCCCACGCCCGCGCCACGCATGTCACCCTTCCCGCATCGGTGCCAGGGGCTCCACGGATCCCACACCTGTCACGGGCGCGCGCGGCAGCCGCACCTCCGCCTGCGGACCCGTCGGGCGGGCCATCGCGCGCCTTGGACACTGCCCAGCTGCCGCGCCGCTCTCACCGCGCCCAAGCCCAGGGCCCGGCCCGCCGCACCCGCGTCCCCCTTTACCTCCAGCCCGCCGCAGGGCTCGGCCCGCCGCCACCACCGCGACCGCCACCTCCATCCTGGGCTCCCCAAGGCCCCGATTCACTAACGCCGCTTCCGCAGGGCGCCGGCGCCGGCGCGAAGGCCGCCTCCGCCCCCCGGGGGACGCTGCGTCCTTTACGTAAACCCCACTCCGCCGCCAGCGGTGACCATGGCGACGGCCGTGGGGTGGCAGCGCCCCCTGGTGCCAGGGAGGGGAGTGGCGCCGAGGCAGGAGGGAGCGGAGTCTTTCGCGGGCTGGGGCCCGGAGCGTGGGGGCGGTGGGCGCCGGGCTTCTGCCGCCGCTGGGGCTCCGTGGGCGGCCGGGAGGGGCACGACCTGCCGCGGGGCATGCGGGGAAGGGAGCCGCCTGGGTCCCCCTCCTGCAGGCCCCGCGTGACCGGGTTTAGCGTGGGAGAGGGGGAAAAAAAAAAAGCGTGTAGGATCACTGGAGAACTAGTTCATTTGGGGGGAGGAAAAAGGGAGCTGGATTCCACCTCCTCCTGGTGCAGAGCGCTCCTTGGAGTAAGGGGGATGGGGGGCGGTCAGAGCGCATCTTCACCATCTGTGTCCTCTCGCCGTCCACCCCGCTGGGGCCCAGCATAGCGCCTGGCTTCCAAAAGGGCGCTTGGTCAATTTTGAATTCCTGGCAAATGAAGAAAATTGCCCTTCCTCTTCTGCTTCACACGCATCCATTCATTCACTCAAAACACCTTCCCTGAGAGCCAGCCTTGAGCAGGGAGCGCCACTGTCCGCGTGCCTCGTGCTAAGCTGGGGGAGTGAGTGGGCACAAAGATGAGCAGAACCCAGGCCCAGACCTCCAGGAGTTGGATCTCGGGGGTACTAGCCCATCACAGTACAGGGTGCTTGCGGTGTAGGAGCTCAGCAGAGACTGCGGGCGGTGGAGCTCTTAGATGGACCCTTAAGCAAGCCCTGGGGGAGGGAGTTGGGTCTGGAGGCCAAGAGGACCCAGCTGGGTCTCAAAGCTGGAGTAGAATTCAGAGCAAAGAGGGGAGCCGCATATTTCAGCGAGGGGAGTGCTTCTAAAGTGTTGTCGGGGGCCCTCTTTTCATCCCAAGGAAACAGGGTGACCCACCGCAGTTTGGTGTAAGTAGGAGCTATGTGAAGGGGAACTAAAGTGGATCACCCTCCTGAAAATTTTCTGGACTTTTGCTTTAAAGTGAGACTGAGTCCAGGGCAGCCTTCCTCTCTGTTGAAGCATGTGGGAGCTACTTCTGGAAGGAGTTCTGTATTATCCATGGTTATTTTGAAGGCAAACTCCAGTTTGCTTTAAAAAAGGAAAAATGGAGGCAGGGAGGACAAATACTGGATTGGATACCTTAGGGGATTCAAGAAAGAGGTGGACCTTCCCAGCCTCGGGAAGAGCAGGGTATCAGGGAGGATTTAAGGACTGATTGTGGCATAGCAATTCAGGGACCTTCTGTCTAGATCACTGCAATGGATCAGAATCAAAACTGCCAAATTAAACGTCCCCTTGGTTCAAAGTTCTAGATTCCCAAAAGAAAGAGTTTTGTTGGTCCAGCTTGGGCCATGGTCAATCATAGCAGCTACATTCCACCCCCTTAGCTGCCCAGTGCATACAAATTCACACATGTATGCACGCGCGCGCACACACACACACACACACACACCCTCCTCCCATTCATTCAGAGTCATTTTCACCAAACAATATTGTATTCCAGTACTCCCTGGTCAGCTACCTCCAGACTTGATGTCATAATGAAGATCCAGGTTCAAGATCTTCAAGGTGCTGTCCATGTCCATTTCTCCTCAAGGTTACGGTGATCCCATCTGAGCACTTAACAACTGAGTTAAAGGGTACTTAACTACCACCACCATGTCCTCTGAATTCTTGATGCTCATAGGGTGGCAGCAGCACCATGGGGAGGGGGGTGCTTGTGAGAAATGCAGAATCTCAGGCCCCCACGTCTCAGCAGGTTGACATGATCCCTCAGTGTTATGTATGCATATCACCATTTGAGAAGCACTGCTGTTCCAAATACGGATGGAAAGGAGAAGAAAATACATGAAAAATGTGTTTTAATGGTGATCGTTGCTGTTTAAAAAGAAAAGCAGGAGGGCTGATTTATTTAATCTTCAGCCACTCCAGTAACCAACAAGATAGTGGCTGCAGTCTTTATTTTTGCAACTGTTTGCAAACTCCTAAAAGGTGTTTATGACTTCCTTCCTCTAACTCCTGCCTGCATCTCATTTTCCTGGTGGACTGACTGACCCAAGCCCCCATCCTTGAAGGTGTGTGTTAGTCGCTCAGTCGTGTCCGGCTCTTTGCGACCCCATGGACTGCAACCCGCCAGGCTCCTCTGTCCATGGGATTCTCCAGGCAAGAACACTGGCGTGGGTTGCCATTTCCTCCTCCAGGGTCCATCCTCGAGGCCCTGAGCTATTGGTGATCCTGAGTGTAAAGCATCACAACAGTCTGCCTTTACCGTAGGGCATGAGGGCGTAGGAGGTACTCCGTGGGGACCCTGCGTCCCACCCGTATCGCTCTTATGTGTGTGTCTGTGTGTGTGTGAGATGAGTGTCCCCAAGTGGCCAGGTGGCAGTCCCAGTCTCCAATTCAGTGGAACCGTTATTGTGCCCCCTGGTGGAAACGTCCCTCCCTTTAGTTCTGAAACCACCAGACAATCGAAACTCAAGAATCGCCTGAACGGGAGGCAGACAGCAGACATTTTGACTCTGGTGAAACTCACATCACCGCGTCCACCCCTAGTTCTGAGACCCTTTGGAAGGAACGCACCCTACCAGACGTCTGGTTGGGAACACATGTTCCCTGGGGGCCTTACCTGGTCCAGCCACCAGGCTGCTCCCTCTCCACTTCAACATCCCATCTGCCCTTCCTGCTGAAAGCCGTCAGCCCTGGTTCTGACAGAGTCTGGCCAGGTGTCTTTGTAGACGGCCACCAGAGCTGCGAGCAGACTGGAGTCAGGGAAGAGGACAAGACTGAGGGCTCCAGGATGGGCGACGAGCCATAGATTGGTCCCGGTCCAGCTGCTGAGCTGTGTTCCCTCAGCTCGATGCCAAATTCCCACTCTGGCCTCAGTTTCCCTCTGGGTCCCAGTGGGGATAATAACATGGCTCCTCCTTCCAGGGGGGCTGTGTGGATTAACTAATTAATGAGCATGACATCGTCTGCTTCTGCAAAGGGGCTGATTAAATGCTGAGTGTTGTTATTAGAGCGATGAGGGTGTGTGACAGGCAGAGTCAACTGCAGACAGATCTACTCCCCTTGCTCGCCTCCTCCCCGCCCTGTTCCTCCGTCTGCCCCACACTCTGCAAGCTGAACATCTTGCAAGACAAAACCAAGATGATTTTTGGCACCCCAAAGACGGTGTCTAAGTTTTGCGTGTTTCCCCTGTACTGGAATGTGAGTCACGGCCCAGCTCCGTAGAGTAATCTGTCTCCGACAGCTGGCACAGCTGTGCCCTGCCTCAGACTCTTGGCTCCCGGCAGCTGCAGGGTGGGATGGCTCGGCCAGTGATTGCATCGGGTTAGAGCTGCCTGCGGAAAGACAACTGCAGCATTCCTGAGCTGGGCACCAACCCCCTGACTGCATTACCCCATAGTCCCAGCAACTGAGTGATTGCCTTTCCTCACAGCCCGAGGGAGGGAACATCAATGCGGCCTACTGGCTTACGGCTTAAGCGGGAATTCAGAGCATGCAGTGTTTTAAAGTATAAAGTATCTGCTCATGGCTGCTAGAGATCCAATGACTACATTTTAGCCTGGATGCAGGGTATAGGATAAGGCATGAAATCAGCTCTGGACATGGTGACTTTAGCTTGTTCCCAGATGTCCAAGTCCCGAGTGACATAGTGAATGTGACTTTCCCAGTAGTCAGTGTGAAATCATTGCCCACTCACCAGTGCTGGGTCCCCCATCTCTGAGTGTTGTAGGATGCTGGCTCCCACCCAGAATCCTGGCACCCATAGTGGGGCGGATGGGAAGGGATGGCTCAGTCCCACCACCAGGTAAACCCCACCGGGTAAACATCTGACAACCACGAGAAATGTTATTTACCCAAATAGCACGAACTCTGCCTGTGGAGAGGAGAGAAAAGCTCTGGAGGCTGAGCTGTCAGACTCCCACAGGGAGAGAAATTAGCCAGTTTCGAGGTCTAGGGAATGAATGCATGTGAACTGGGGTTTGGGACACCTGAGCCAGCTCAGGATTACCCGGGGTTTCTCATGGCAGGATTTCAGTCCTTTTTTCCCCTAAAAATCGCTGCTCTCCTGCCTTCTTGATCCTCCCACTATGAGATATAGGAATGGGTCATGGGGGCAGATAGCCTTAGGGGCTGGACCCATGAGGATTAAAATCAGCTACCACTGGGATGTGCTGAGGTCTTGTGCAAGAAGCAAGTCGTCCCCTCCCACCCGAGGGGAGCCTGCAACCCATGCCTTTTACCTGAGTGAGCATCATTTGCAATCAGAGTCTCAACACATTTGTATGGTGATGGAGTGATAACGGTGGAGATACTGGAGGAGGTGAGAGTGTTGATGGTCTAGGTAGTGGTGTTGATGGGGAGGAGAAAGGACTGATGGCTTCCAAGGGGGTAGTTCTGGAAAGTTTTTTGCTTCCCACCTCATCCTCCATTCACTTGGGTATCACTAGTACTTTCACTGTAATGCCCAAAGGATTGGGGGATCCTTGCATCTCATTAAACCAGCCTATTTGTAAGTGTCTGCTCCCTAACGGGCATTGTAGTAACTAGTTTTTCTCCTTGGGGCACTAGGGAGCTATGGGATTATAAACACAGATGTCTCAGGAGAAAGACTGCATGCTTATTGACTAGTGTGATTCATCTGCACTTTCTGGACAATAATAACAAGAGTAGAGAGTCCTCTTGAGGGTGTTCATCCATCCGTCTACCCACTCAACCACCCACTTATTCTCTCACCCCCTCTTCACCCACACATCCACCCACCCACCCACTCACCTTCTTCCATCCAGTCTGTCCGTTGCCCACCTACCTACCTACCCACCCACTCACTCCTCCATTCACCCACACATCCACCCACCCACCCACTCACCTTCTTCCATCCAGTCTGTCCGTTGCCCACCTACCTACCTACCCACCCACTCACTCCTCCATTCACCCACACATCCGTCCACTCATCCACAAATGCATCCATCCATCCATCTATCGATCCACTCACCTGTCCATCAACTCTTCCATCTCTCCACCTATCCAACTATGTCTTAAATCTTGTCCAGTTGATTGTCCCTCCTAAATATCTTTACAACTATCTACTTCTGTCCATTTCTACCAGTACCACCCAGGTACGGGCCACACCAACCTCTCTTCAGGGCCACTGCCACGGGCTCCTAACTGCTCCCACTTCTCATCCAGTGTTCCACCCAACAGATAAAGCGACCTCCTATAAATGAACATCAGATTACATCATGTCACTGCTTAAAACCTCGCTGTGGTTTCTTATTGCTCTTAGAATACAGACCCCAATTTTTGTTGGGTATACAGTAAACTGTACAGATGATGAATTTCCCCATATGTGTATACCTGTGATCACACCCAGATTAAGACACAGAGTATTTCCAGTTCTTTGTGCCCATAAAAGTCAGTTACCCCACTCCCCAATGTAGACACTAATTGTATGTCTACACTTTAGGTTTGCCCGTTTCTGAACTTCCTACAGATGGAATCATAGAGCATGGACTCTTTTGTGTCTGGCTTCTTGTGAGAAACATTATGTCTGTGAGAGTCATCCATGTTATTATGTATACCAGTAGTTCACTGTTTTTTATTGCTGTGTAATATTTCATTAGGGTTTTCCTGGGGACTCAGTGGTAAAGAATCCACTTGTCAATGCAGGAGATGTGGGGTTGATCCCTAGGTCAGGAAGACGCCCTGGAAAATAAAATGGCCACCCACTCGAGTATTCTGAACAGAGGAGTCCAGTGAGCTACAGTCCATGGGGTCACAAAAGAGTAGGACACAACTTAGCAACTAAACCACAACAGCAACAATATTTCATTAGATAAGTATACTATGATTTTTTTGTTTATTCTGCTGTCCTGGCTTTTTCCAGCTTGGGATTCTAGTGTATAAGGCTGCTACATTCTTGTAAAAGTCTTTTAGTGGATATTGCACTTATTTCTCTTGGGTTGGGGGTGGACAGGATAATGACCCCTAGTGATGTCCATGTCCTAATCCCCAGAACTTGTATGTTTAATTATAGTGTGTGCTTGCATGCTAAATCGCTTCAGTTGTGTCCGACTCTTTGTGACTCCATGGACCCCATGGACCCCAGGCTCCTCTGTCCATTGGATTCTCCAGGCAAGAACACTGGAGTGGGTTGCCATGCCCTCCTCCAGAGAACCTTCCTTACCCAGGGATTGAACCCACATCTCTTACGTTTCCTGCATTGGCAGGCAGGATCTTTACCGCTAGTGCCACCTGGGAAGCCCTCAAGTATAATACAAAAGGGAATTCAGGTTGCAGGTGGAATTAAGGTCTCTAATCAGCTGATCTTGAGATAGAGAGATTATCCTAGATTATCTGGGTGGGCTCTGTGTAATCAGAAGCTTCTTTATAAGTAGGAGGGGGAAGCTAGGTGAGAGAAACAGATGACAGTGTGAGAAAGACTTGACCAGCCATTACTGGCTTTGAAGATGAGCCAAGGAACTGGGAAAGGCAAGGAAACAGGCTATCCTTCTAAAGCTTCTAGAAGGAACATAGGCTTGCTGATACCTTGATTTTAGCCCAGTGAGACCCATTTTGGACTTCTGAACTTCAGAACTATAAGATAAAGATTTGTTTTAAGCCACCAAGTTTGTGTCAGTTTATTACAGCAATAGAAAGCTAATACAGATAGATGTGAGATTTCCCTGGTGGTCCAGTGGTTGAGAATCCTCCTTCCAATGCAAGGAACACAGGTTTGATCCCTGGTGGGGGAACTAAGATCCCACATACCTTGGGGCAACTAAGCCCACTCCCCACAACTACTGAGCCCACACTCTAGAGCCTGTGCGCCATGACAAGAGAAGCCTTCAAGCCACATCTGGAGAAAGCTTGAGCATTGCAACAGAGAGCCTGTGCACCACAATGAAGAGCCAGTGCAGTCAAAACAACAACAGCAACAACAGGTAGATACTTAGGAGTGGAACTGGTGGAACTGCTCGGTCATCAGATGGACAAAATCCTCAAATTCTTCTTCATGCCACCATCCAGCATGTCTGGCCCTGCCAACGTGTCTGCCCACATCTTGGGCCACTCTCTGCTCTTCTGTCCACCCTCCCGCCAGGCAAGCCTGCCATGATGTTCTTCAGAGATGTCCCTTGCGTGTGCTGTTCCCCCTGCCAGGATGGCCCTCCCGTCCCCCACTCTTAAGCTCTCAGTTCCCAGGAGGTCAAGTTCCCAATTACTGATGGGCTCTCCAAGCACTCTGGTTTTTTCCTCCAGACCACTTGTCAAGGTTTCTTGTTTAGCTGCTAAGTCATGGCAACTCTTTGCAAACCCATACTGCAGCGCACCAGGCTTCCCTGTCCTTCACTATTTCCTGGAATTTGCTCAAACTCATGTCCACTGAGTCAGTGATGCCATCCAACCATCTTATCCTCTGTTGTCCCCTTCTCCTCCTGCCCTCAATCTTCCCCAGCATCAGGGGCCTTTTCCAATTAGTTGGCTCTTCACATCAGGTAGTCAAAGTATTGGAGTTTCTGCTTCAGCATCAGTCCTTCCAATGAATATTCAGGGTTGATTTCCTTTAGGACTGACTGGTTTGATCTCCTTGCTGTCCAAGGAACTCTCAAGAGACTTCTCAAGAGATCAAGATTTACCATGATGTGTTCATTTAAGTGGAGGACAGGGGAGCCTGGCGTGCTGCACTCCACGGGCTCACAGAGTCCTACACACCTTGGTGACTGAACAACCATTTATTTAAGTAACTGAGTTTGCCCCCCCCCCCCCATCCTTACGCAGCACCCTATCCACAGACGAGAAGCTCCCTCTGGGTAGGGACTGGGTCACTCTCATGTCCTTAGCACACAGCTCCAGTGCCTGGCACATAGTAGGCCCACAGCAGCTAACTGCTCCCTGTTGAATGAGTGAACTTCTGTTTGATAGGGATGGGGAGATGTCTGGGTACAGTGAGGATGTCAGAACAAGTGTGGAGAGAGGGATGGAAGAGGAAGCACGGAGACAGGAGGAGAGACAGAAACACACGCCCCGGAGACCATCGAGCCCCAGACTCTACCCTCAATTTCAGTCTCATTTCACTGGCCTCCCCAGGGCAAGGAGACTCTTGAAAACCATCCATGTGAATCAAACCCACAGGAGGGAAATGCTGATCTCTTAGTGAGAAAGGCCCTGTTTTCCTTTAAAGACAGCTCGATGCCTTTCCAGGGACCTGTGACTCATACCTACTGCCTTGGAAACAGTCGGCCTGGCCGCTGAGGAAGGACGGGTTTTATACATAAGTCTGGAGCTGACCTCGACCCCAAGGTGGGCGGTGGGTTTCCCAAGGCTCCCCCAGCATGTTAGAATCAGAGCTGGGATCTGAAACTGGAGCTCTTGACTCCCAGCTCGCTGCTGGGGTGGCGTAGGGTTGCCAGATTTAGCAAATTAAAAAACAGGATGCCCATTTCAATTTGAATTTCAGATGAACAATAAAAAAATTTTTTTTAGTGTAAGTGTGTCCCAAGTGTTATATGAGACATACTTATACTAAATAATTATTGTTGTTCATCTGAAATTCAAATTTAACTGGGCATCCTGTATTTTATCTGGCAATGGGTGGGGAGTAGGACTACAGGGCGGAGTTGGGGGAGCAGTTAATCCCAGCTTCACTACCAAACAGGCTTATCTGGGGACCCAAGTCCCCATGCTCTCTAGAAAACACAGAGTCTGTTTGTCCCCTGGGCAGAGTTGGCTACCCTCTGACCTCTTTGGCTTCCTTAACTCACCAGCTTCGGCCTCGGAGCAGACCCCGGCCTTCTGCTAGGACACTGGTTCTCAACTCAGAACCTTAGAATTACCTGCCCAGGCTGCACCCCAGGCCAGTGACAGCAGACTCTCTGGGGATTGCACTCAGGCATCAGGAGTTCTCGAAGCTCCCCAGGCAACCCCAGCAGGCAGCCGAGGTTGAGAACCACTGTGTAGCAGGACCCGCTTGCTTCTCGGCAGCTGAGGGCGTGTTAGTTCTGCTTTTGCCTCCTGGAAGAGCCTTGGGAACCACCGCAGTCTCAGCTGCTCCCCTTTACAAAGCAACGTGCCACAGGCCCTTCTGCCCTGGGCTTCTCTCAGCCCTTTCCGGTTGATTCTGAGGAGTTCTCCTTTCAGAGAATGACAGTTCCTGTTACCCCATGGCTCAACAGGAAGGCAGGAGTGGGGAGCCCCCACCCCCAACCTCTATTCTGGGATCCATGTGCCCCTACTGGGATCTGGAGCAACCAGAGAGCCTCTTGGGGACCCAGGGTCAAGGCCAGGAGGAAAGCAGGTTATCCTCTGAGCTGATTCTTTGAGCCCCATCCTTGCGGCCGGGTTGCATCTGTCGGCTCTGGGTGTCTGTTGCCCCTCCGTTCCTCTCCCCCAGAGCAAACGGTGCGCATTGCTTGCTTGTCACTCTGTCTAGCTTCCCCACCAGACCAGCTCCAGCGGGGCAGGGGACAGGTCTGTCTTCTCAGTCCCCAGACCTTGGCTGGTGGCTGGAGCAGGGATATTTGTGTTAACTGGTGGATGGACTTTTGCAATTATGAATTCTCACCCTGCCCTTGTATAGACAAGGAAACAGAGGCAGAGAGATGGGCAGGGACCCCCCCCGGGTTGCACAGCGTGATGGAAGCTGAGTGAGGACTAAAACTCAAGACTCTGATTCCCATTCTGGGGCTCTTTCCACTCAGGAGGGCCCCCACATCTACTCCCGCCCGTGTCACCCCCCTCAGCCCTGTTCTGAGTCATCGACTTCTCCTTTCAAGCTCTCCTCCTTAGGGACAGACAGACAGACACACATGCATACACACACTATATACTCTCCCGAGGCGTCCCTTCTGGAAAGGGTCAGGGAGACCCTGACAGTGGGTGAAGACGCAGGCAAAGGTGGGAGGAGACATGTGTTCTGTAGAAAACACTGGAAGTCCTTCTAGCTGAAGCCTCCTCTACCAAACAGACTTCCAGTGAAGGGGCCTGGCAGGTGTGCAAGGACTTCTGTGTGGACAGGCTCCGCAGGGTGGACATTGCCCTCCTCCCTCCTCCTCTCACCTTGGAAGAAAGACTGAGCTGCCCCCAAGCTCAAAGAGCCTCCTTCTCCCTAGAGCAGTCCCCAGCTTGAAGGTCCACAAGCAGGATTTGGAGCCGAGTCAAGCCAGCCCACACACCCCTCTCCTGGATGTGAGACCTTCCTTGAGGCTCAGTTTCCTGATCAAGAAAATAATAATATTGCCCTGGACAGGCAGTGGTGAAGATGATTCGCAGGGTGCTGAGCTTGCTGTTAGGTGCTCGGCCAAGGCGCTTTCCGGGAGCCTCTGCCCTGGGGTCCCAGAGACATTATAAGCCGCACACGCGCACAGTTAGCAGGAACTCGATGCTGACCCCCTGATTGGACAAATCGATATCATCAGTTTCTTTCTGAGTTGTGAATCAGAAGGTGGCCTTTTTGGTAATTTCGTGAATAACAATGACTTCCCAATGGGCCCCAAAGAGACCAAGTACCTTTCAGAGACTTCCCTGCCTTTTAAGAAACTGATTTTATTGGAGTGTAGTTGATCTACAATGTTGTGTTAATTTCTACTGCACAGCGAAGTGATTCATTTATACATATTATGTTCTTTCTCATAGTCTTTTCCATTGTGGTTTAATCACAGGATATCTGATGCAAAGGGCCGACTCATGGGAAAATACCGTGATGCTGGGAAAGATTGAAGGCAAAAGGAAGAGGGGGCAGGGGAGGATGAGATGGTTAGATAGCATCACCAACTCAATGGACATGAACCTGAGCAAACTCTGGAAGAGAGTGAAAGACAGGGAAGCCTGGCATGCTGCAGTCCGTGGGGTCGTAAGGAGTCGGACACGACTTAGCGACTGAACAACAACAAAAAAAGCTGAATATAGTTCCCCATGCTATACAGTAGGACCTTGATGTTTTCCCTGACTTTTGAAGTCCTGTCAAGAAGGTAAGCAAGCATTTGCACTGCAGGGCATTGGAGGCAGATTTGCAATGGGTCTTCCTGGGAGGGTAGATGTCAGAGCAGACAGAACCCAACGGACTTCAGTGGACAGAAAGAACCCCAGAAACCTCAGGGATGGCATTTGCTCTCAGACATCTGTTTCTTAGTAGTTTAAAAAAATGTGTGTGTGTGTGTGGTGGTGAAATAATTTGTTGTTGTTGTTCAGTCGCTAAGTTGAGTCTGACTCTTTGTGACCTCATGGACTGTAGCATGCCAGGCTTCCCTGTCCTTCACAATCTCCTGGAGTTTGTTCAGATTCATGTCCATTGAGTCAGTGATGCTGTCTAAACATCTTATCCTCTGCCAACCCCTTCTTCTTTTGCCTTCGATCTTTCCCAGCATCAGGGTCTTTTCCAACGACCCTTTTAACCATTTTAAAGTGTATGGTTAAATAAATAAATAAATAAATAAAGTATAAGGTTCAGTGGTGTTAAATACATTCACATTGTTGTGCAACCGTCTCCAAAATTTTTCTGTTCCCTCATAGTTCAGTTGATAACAAATCGGCCTGCAATGCAGGAGACCCAGGTTCAATTCCTGGGTCAGGAAGAAGGGATAGGTTACCCACTCCAGTATTCTTGGGCTTCTCTTGTGGCTCAACTGGTAAAGAATCTGCCTGCAATGTGGGAGACCTGGGTTCGATCCTTGGGTTGGGAAGATGCCCTGGAGAAGGGAAAGTCTACCCACTCCAGTATTCTGGCCTGGAGAATGCCATGGACTGTATAGTCTATGGGGTCGCGAAGAGTCAGACACAACTGAGCGTCTTTCACATCCTGAAACTCTGTATCCATTCAACAGGGACTCCTCATTCCCCTCTCTCCCCAGCCCATCCCAGCCTCTCTCCTACTTTCTGCCTGGATGAATCTGACTGTACTAGGTACCTCCTATAAATGGCATCGTGCAATATTTTCCCTTCTGTGTCTGGCTTATTTTGCTCAGCATAATATCTTCAAGGTTCATCTATGTTGTAGCATATGTCAGAATTTTCTTCCTTTTTAAGGCTAAATAATGTACTGTTGTATATATAGACCACATTTCATCCATCAATGGGCGTTTGAGTTGTTTCTACTTTTTGGCAGTAATAATGCTATGAATGTGGATGTACAAATATCTGGTCAAGTCCCACTTTCGATTATTTTGGGTATGTATCCACGTCAAAATATAAACTGAGGCATGTTAAATTTTTTAAGATTTGAAAAAAATGGATTCAAATCAGGCAGCAGTCAATCTAGCAGACAGAAAGGAGCTCCAAGGAACTGAACAGAAGGAAAGACTTTTGTGAGCAGAAGGGAACAGGAACAAGCAAGTTACACAAGGCAAAAAAAGTGGGTTGGTTATTGCAAAATTACTTTCCTTCCGGGCTTGGCAGGGGTCAGTCAGGCAGATGACCTAACTAACGCTGATCAGACAATTCCTGATTGACTGGTTTAAGATTCCATTTCTGGGAGAGCCAAAACTGTCACTCAGCCTCAGTTTGGTGACATGGGCTTTAGCATGCACAACTTTATTTTGGTCCTGTTACCTTGTTTTTAACACCCAGAAGTAGGATTGCTGGATCATATGCTAATTTTATGTTAGACTTTTTGAGGAACCGTCATACTGTTTTCCATGGCAGCTGCACATTTTATACGCCCCTCAGTGATGCCCCGGGGTTCCAATTTCTCCACATCCGTGCCAAGATTTGTTTTCTGGTTGGCAACTTATTTGCTCATTTGTTTCTGTTTGTTTTATATTTTGCTTTGCCGAAACACCTATTTGCTTTGTTTTCATTTGGTCTATTTTTTTGTTTGTTTGTGGGGTGTTTTGTTTTGCTTTGGCCATATACCACGTGGCTTGTACGATCTAAGTTTCCTGACCAGGGATTCAGCCTGGACCCTTGGCAGTGAGAGCGCAAGGTCCGGCTGTGAACATTTGTTTCTACGTCTTGGTGAGCATGTGCGTGCACCCATTTCTGTTGAGTACATTCCTAGGGATAGATTTGCTGAGTCATAGGATATATGTATGTTAGGTTTGGTCAGTTCTTCCAGTTTCACAAAGTGGCTTTACCAATTTACAGTCCTGCCAACCATGTATGAGAGTTCCCGTCACTCCACATCCTTGCTAACATTGGGATGGTCTCTTCTTTCTGTTTCAGTCGACTTTTCATCCACTTTTTTTTTAGGAATGTGACCCAATTTGTTTCCTTTCCCACCTCCTGTAATGACTCCATTGGTCAGAGCTGATAGCCCTGGGCTGGCCCCCATTCTGAAGGACAAGACAGAAGGTCAGTTAACTCCCTGGTGGGGGTTGATCTAAGCTTCACCCCGTGGAATCATTCTATAATAAGTATTCAATGCTCTGATTCAAAAGAAGTATACCCTTGGTCATTCATTTGAAATATATTTCTCCTGTATTTGGTTCCCGTCCACGGTTCTTGGCTCACAGCTCCCCAAGCCCTTGGAATTTGCTTTGCAATATGATCAGTGGGAGCATCTTTTTTAGTGATATGTGGTCTCTTGTCCTTGCTTCATGAAATCTGTCTTCAGAGACACAGAGGTGAAATGAATGGTTGGTTATTCGTGTTTGTGTGTGTGTGTGTGTGTGTGTGTGTGTGTGTATTTAAGTCTCTTCAGTCGTGTCTGATTCTTTGTGACCTTATGAACGGTAGCCCTCGCAGCTCCCCTGTTCATGGGATTCTCCAGGCAAGGGTACTGGTGTGGGGTGCCGAGCCCGCTTCCAAGGGATCCTCCTGACCCAGGAATCAAACCTGCGCCTCTTACCTCTCCTGCATTGGCAGGCAGGTTCTTTACCACCAGCGCCACCTGGGGAGCCCTTTTTTATTCACAACAAACCCCTTTCCACCGCAGCTAGGTTTATGTTAATGAGCTGACTTCTGTATGCACTATACAGAAGCCTCCTAGGGATGGAGGCTTGTTGTCAGGGGAACCACCATGAATACAGGAGTGGGACTGATTTCCAGGTTGGGGAAAAGGAGGTTGAATCGATTGCCAATGGCCAATGCATTAATCAATCGTGCCTAAGTAATAAAGCCTCCATTAAAAAACAAAAGGAGTGAGGGTTCCGACAACTGACATGTAGGGGAAACAGAATGCTTCCCTGTGCTGCCTCAGTTCAGTTTAGTCACTCAGTCGTGTCTGACTCTTCGCGACCCCATGGACTGCAGCATGCCGGGCTTCCCTGTCCATCACCAACTCCCGGAGCTTGCTCAAACTCATGTCCATCAAGTCGGTGATGCCATCTAACCATCTCATCCTCTGTCATCCCTTTCTCCTCCTGCTTTCAATGTTTCCCAGCATCAGGGTCTTTTCCAAGGAGTCAGTTCTTCACAGCAGGTGGCCAAAGTATTGGTGAGTCAGCTTCAACATCAGTCCTTCCAATGAATATTCAGGACTGATTTCCTTTAGGAGGGACTGGTTTGATCTCCTTGCAGTCCAAGGGACTCTCAAGAGTCTTCTCCAACACCACAGTTCAAAAGCATCAATTGTGCTTCCTGGCCAGCCCCAAACTCCCGGAGGACAGAGGCTCCTTTGTTCGAGACCGCACCCTCTTCATCTGGCTGTTGAGTCGGGTTCTTTAATATCCTCTGTAATAAACCCGTAATCTGGTGATTGAACTGGCTTCTTGAGTTTTGTGAGCCGCTCTAGCAAACTTACTGCACCCGAGGAGGAAACTTTGGTTTACAGTCAGTCACTCAGAAACACAGGTAACAACCTGGGTTTGTGTCTGGCACCTGCAGTGGAGGGCAATCTGGATGAACTGAACCTTTAACCTATGGAATCTGATGCCATCTCCAGGCAGATGGTGTCAGCACTGAACTGAATTCTCAGACACCCTGCTGGTGTGGGGGAATTCCTTGTTGTTGTGAGGAAGTCTTCTACACACATTGAAATTGGGGCCAGGAATCCCAGAAAGTGTGGCATTAGGACCACCCAGTCAAAGCCTTTCCTTGGGACATATAGTATCAGCAGGGAGCAGGTGACATGGGTCAGGACTCTTGTGGTGACCCTAAGCACCCCCGCCCTATGGGGTGATCTGGGACCTGGGGGATTCTGTGACTAATGCCTGCCTCTACTATGGCTTCTGGGCTTCCCTGCTGGCTCAGACCGTAAAGAATCTGCCTGCAATGCAGGAGACCCAGGTTCCATCCCTGGGTCAGGAAAATCCCCTGGAGAAGGGAATGGCCACCCACTCCAGTGTTCTTGCCTGGAGAATTCCACAGACAGAGGTGCCTAGCCAGCTACAGTCCTTGGGATCACAAAGACTTGGACACGACTGAGCAAGTAACGTACACACACACTATGGCTTTCATTTCCCACCTGTGACCTCAACCCAGCATTGCCGGTAGGTTCCTCAAGCTTTGTAGCTGGAAGGCATTTGGCTTCTGCATAGGTAATGTTTTTCAAATGTACGTGGATCCCATTGTGGTTAATAACATTTGAATTGACTGAAAGCTTTTCAGTATTCACAGTCATCTTTTGTGTTATGTTTTCTCAGTTCGTGACTTCACAAAAATACAACTATTAATAAATGGGGTGGGAATAGGTCAAACTGAAATGTAAGAGTTCAGAAAACAAAAGAGATCAGAAGGCCTTGGCTGTCAGTCAGTGTGGCCACTGGAGGTTACCGAAGCATGGGGGTGTGTCATGGAATGCTTCAAATCTTCCACCTTCCTGGAGTACCCCTGCCTTGAAAGATCCAGGTGAAGTGGCTTCAGACCCTCTTCGTACTGGGAACGTCAGTCGTCCTTCACCGCGTCTCCAAGTATCTCCAACGGATGCTCATGATTGCTCTCTTGGTATCTCCTAGTCTAGATTCCTGCAACCTCATCGCAGTATCCCCCCACCACACATACATACCTGCTGCTGTGATTTCTCTCCAAAGTGCTTCACCCAAGCACAGGCCTGGCCCTTGCTGATGGGGTGATTAAGCTGGACAACAAGGGCAAGACTGCCCAGGTTCAAAGCTCAGCTCTTCCATTGACAGACAGCTGACTGACCTTGGGCAAGGTTCTCTGTCTCTCTGGGCTTTGATTTGCTCATTATAAAATAGGGGCAAGTGTGGCCCCTCCTCTTCAGGCTGGTTGACGGTCATATGAGTTGATGTGGGTAAAGCCTCCAGTGACTGGTAGTTAGAGGGCAGAGCCATTATTTTTATTCATCCCCTACCAAGTACTACCAAGGGCTTCCCTCATAGCTCAGTTGTTAAAGAATCCTCCTGCAATGTAGGAGACCCTGGTTCGATTCCTGGGTCGGGAAGATCGCTGGAGAAGGGATAGGCTACCCTCTCCAGTATTCTTGGGCTTCCCTTGTGTCTCAGCTGGTAAAGAATCTGCCTGCAATGTGGGAGACCTGGGTTCAATCCCTGGGTTGGGGAAATCCCCTGGAGAAGGGAAAGGCTACCCACTCCAGTCTTCTGGCCTGGAGAATTCCATGGACTGTAATGTCCATGGGGTCACAAAGAGTCAGACACAACTGAGCGACTTTCCCTTTCACCAAGTACTACTGTTTACGACTGATTTTATTTTAATATTATTTAAAAAAGAAAAATCTTTTGGCCATGTTTCTCTGCATGTGGGGTCTTAGTTCCCCTACCAGGAATCGAACTCTCACCCCCTGCAGTAGAAGCTTGCAGTCTTAACCACTGGACTGTCGGGGAAGTCCCTGTAACTGATTTTATGGAAGGTAGACCAAGGAGGGGGATTACAGTGCAGAATCAGAACAACTTACGATGAACCCCAGACCTCACCACGTTTAGCATCTCTTGTCTATCTTAGGAAGTGCCCACCAGCCTGCTATCTCCTCTGGCCCAGACCTGAGGCCATTTCTTGGAGCCTGTTCACCAACCCCCTCTCCAGACCCTCCTCTCCAGTTCCTCCCTCCTCTTAGCCATCAGAAGGTGCAAAGTTGATTTTGCAGGGCATCTACATTTTGGTCTCAGCTGCTGTCTTGTAGAAGAGGCTCTAAGACAATGATACTCAATTAGGAAGGGTCTGGGAAAACTGTAAGGGTGTTTTTCTTTGTGACAATGTATGTGTGTAACCAGTTATTATATATAAACACCAAGTAATTTTGCACGCTTCTAATATGCACAGAATCTTCCAGGAACACAACTCTATTATGTACACGGAAGGAAAAGATTGTCCTTTGTTTTGTTCGGAATTTTGCCAGGACTCGTTGCCCATTTCACGTCACCAGCCTCAGCACGGCTCGTGGTGTGTGAGTCACCATCAGGAGGACCACTTGGGTCTGTCTGCCTCTGTGGCTGTCATGTTCCCAGTGGGGCCACTAGGAGCAAGTGTCAGGGCTACGTCAGCCCGTTTCCTCCGCAGTCGGCTTGTGCGTTTTCACCTTGAAATTATTTTATTATAAATGACTTCCCTTTAATTTCTTCTTCATACTATGGTCAGGATATTACATCGATTTGCTTTCCAAAAAACATGTGTGAGGGCATGTGTGATCACTTAGGAATTCCATTTCAGCTTGGCAACAGGGGAACAAAATATTTGCAATGTTGCTGTTTAGTTGCTAAGTCATGTCCAACTCTTCTCGGCCCGTGGACAGTAGCCCACCAGTCTCCTCTGTCCTTGGAATTTCCCAGGCCAGAATACTGGAGTGGGTTGCCATTTCCTTCTGCAGGGGATCTTCCTGACCCAGGATTCAAATGTTCGTCTCCTGCACTGGCAGGCGGATTCTTTACCACTGAGCCGCCGGGGAAGCCCTTAGATATTTGCAAAATATTTGTCTTCTGAAAGGGGCTTGGGTCTGCCAGCTACCTCTCAAAGGCCCACCTCTGCATAATTTAATAACCCATTCTTTTTCACACAAACAATTTAACATTGTTTATTTTCAAAGTTCAGACTTGTTATTACTCTCACTTAAATAGTAAATACTTGAAATCAGCAATAAAGAAAACCTAGGTATTAAAAACATTTAACAATTTTTACCCCTACCCCCCAAAATAAAATCCCTCCTTGAGCTCTTGCCAGCCAGGAGTGGTTGTTTCTGAAACGAAGTTCTCAGCTCACTCGATTGTGGAGGCTGCTGCCGTCATTTATTCCTTTTTTTTTTTTTTTTTTAATTTGGCTGCACTGGGTCTTCACTGTGGCACTCAGGCTCGGTCCTTGGAGCACACAGGTTTAGTTGTGGCAGGTGGGGTCTTGGTTCCCCGACCAGGGATCAAACCCAGGTCCCTTTCATTGGAAGGCGGATTCCGAACCCCTGGACACCCAGGGAAGTCTCCATTTATTCTTTTAAGCAGCTCTTTTCTCTCCCCTGTAAATGCTCTGGGTTTACAATCCCACTGCTGGTCCCCTTACTCCCAGACCACTTCCTTCTTGATTGAGGCTCGCACAGTGGCCCCAAGAGATGGTCTCAATATCCGAAGGTGACAAGGCCACATCCGGACCTAAAACCGTTCTGTGGCCCCACGTTGAAGTCAGAGTCCCTTAGCCTGGCCTCGCTGAGCCCGGGCACAGGACACGACCTCCTCTCTGCTCACTCCCCCCACCCGTGTTGCCATCCAGCCTCAATGCCTGTGCCCAGGCTCCTTCCTCTGCTGGATCCCCAAGCCCCACCACCGCCCTCAGCTCCATCTGCCAGGGATGTCCTATTCTCCTCTTCACAGAAACTCAGTCCTGAAGGTCCACTGAGAGACAACGGGCTTCCACTGGGGCCTGGATTGAGCAGGAGAGCAGTGGCCACTGGGGAAGGAAGAGCAAGATGCCTGGTTTTAGAGAATTCAGTCAAGATCCCTCCTCATTTCTCCCTCTGGGAGAAACACACAGCAGCTGCACAGACAGAGATCAAATTGATTCCCTCTGTGACTTCAGATCCTTGGCCAAGGGCACTTCCTATGACCCCACCCTTGAACTTGACCTTCACCCACCCAAACCACCCAATCCCCCGCCCAAGTGCAGATGCGTAAAAGCTTCCGAAAGAGAAGGGGCTGGGCTTGGCGTGCCCAAGCAGGCCTCCCAAACTTGGCCATCAGTCACTTCTCTGCAGGGGAGGAGGAGGGCGTGAACTACAGAGAGAGGCTGGAAGATGACTGCAATTCAATGGACACTCCTTCTCGTGGAAACATGATGGGAGAGGGTGGGAGGAAGGGAAGCTGCGATGAAGACACCAGCGCCTGGTCAGTGTTGAGGACAGGTTGGAGACGGGGCAGAGGCTCAGAGAGGAGGCTAAGGCCAGAGGAAACCATCAGAGTTAGGGACTGTGCAGAGAAATTCTCTAACTTAAAAAACTTTGATTATCGCCAAAGCTGTATATGTACATCGTAGAACGTTGGAACACAGAGATAAGCAAAAATAAGAAAACAAAACCATTTCTCTTCCTACCATCTGGGGAGGATCACTGTAAATACCTTATTGTCTGTCTTCCCAAATCTCTGTTTATGCATATAATATATATAATCATCAAGACAAGCTCATAACGCCCTTGTTGCATTGTAATCTGCTTCCCCCTCCACCCAACCGCCCCCCCGCCATTAACAATCTTGACCTCTCCAACAAAACACTTTTGTCTTACCTACTGCACAGCACATATTCAGAATCCTTCTATGTCCCCCAAAACATCCTTTAAGCCGATGTAGACTCCGGTACTGCCGTGACACTCTGGTTGGCTGCACTTAGGTCTCTTGTGGTTTGGCAAGTCCTTTTCTTATGACGGGCTTCCCTGGAGGCTCAGACAGTAAAGAGTCTGCCTGCAATGCAGGAGGCCAGGGTTCAATCCCTGGGTCAGGAAGATCCCCCGGAGAAATGGTCATCAGTGTTGCCATACTGCCATCACTGCGGTATTCTTTCTTGCCTGGAAAAATCCCCTGGACGAGGAACCTAGCGGGCTACGGTCAATGGGGTCAAAAGGAGTTAGACACGACTGAGCGACTCACACTTAACTTTCTTATGACAAAGACTTGTGAGGACTAGACTGGTTGTCTCGCCAAATGCTCCACCTTCAGCTTTCGCCTCCTTGCTTCCCTCTGGCCTTGTTACGTTCACTCTTCTGTCTCCTGTGTCACCAGGAGGATGTTGGACTCAGGTTACGAGGTGTTTTGGAGGAGGACACGTGGTGGCTGACAGTGGTCTCCTTCACAGAACATCACCCCAGAAGCCACGTTTCATCTCAGGAGTCATGCTGACTTGCACTGACCATTTCTTGCAGGGCTGGGCTGAAGCGTCCTTTGAGCTCCTTGCTCTCATTTTAGACGCAGAAACTGAAGTCCAGAAAGTGACCTCCTGGGGCCCAAGCCCTTAGAGATTACGGAGGGACTTCTCCCTCCAGGGAGCCCGTTTGGAGCTTCTGTGCGGCACCAAGATGCAGGAATCGTGACTCTCATTCCAAGGAAACGAAGGCTCCGTGTGGCTAAGGGACCAGAGCTGGGAAGTGACCGCTGGTTCCTGCCTCCAGGTCTTTTTCTTTCCCCTGGACCAGGCCACAGGGCTCTGTCTAACCTGCCCTTCTCTGTCAGGAGACACCTTGGCGTATCTGACTCTGGAACCCTCTGGACTCAGCCTATGGGTCCACCCCAGGGCCCATTGACTCCCTGAGCAGGTTCCACACGTGTCCTTGCCTTTCGGAGGCACAGGCCTTCATCCTGGGCCGGGGGGCACGGGGACACAGCTGTCTAGACCCCAGAATGTGCCAGCTCAGCAGGGCTCAGATTTCCCTCGGAGGACAGAGCCTGTCACAGGCCGCGAAGGACAGGAGAGAGACCCTGGCATTGGCTGCCCTGCCGCTCCCTGGCTCTCCTTCCTGCAGGCTCCCGCTTTAACCTGCAAGTGAACTGGGTCTCAGAGAGTCTGCAGAGCCACCGGCCTAGGGATGCCCAGGTGGGTGGGGCAGAGCCAGGACGGGAATGTGGGACCCTGCCTCCTAACCTAGGGCAGCTTCCATGGCCCTCCATCCTCCCACGCCATTCTGGAGGAGATTCCCACTCACCAGCCAGTCCCAGCCCAGTTAAAAGCTGGGGGAAGTAAAGACAGCACTGGATGAGGAGTTCTGGTCTCGGTCCAGCCTGCTGTCTATCAGCCATGCCCGTTCATTCATTCGTCAACGTGCCTCATTTCCTGACAAGCACCACGTTTGCTTTAAGTGTGCTGGATACAGAGATAAAAAACGTTTTGGAGTCAGAAGGAATTGTTTTCATACCTTGGCTCAGTGACTCACGTGTTATGTAACCTTGGACAAGTTATTTAATCCCTCTTAACCTCAGTTCCTTTATCCACAAAACAGTGATAAGGTTCTCCGGTTGCTTTGTTGAGAGAATTAAATGCATGGACAGTGCTTAATAATAGGAGCTCACACTTATATAATGTTTACAGTGTGTGCCAGGCCCTGCTCTACACATCTCAGACAAATTAATTTGTTTCATCTGCACAACAGAAGCAGGCAAAGCAGCTTATTAACATCTTCATTGGACAGGTGAGATACCTGAGGCTCAGAGAAGTTGCATGCTGGGTCACACAGCATGCAAGTGGTGGAGCTGGGTTTCAAACCCAGGCAAACTGGTTCCAAAATAACCTATGCTTATAATCACTAGGCTTGGACTAAGGCCTGGCCACAACCTTCATAAACATAGGATGCTATCACTGGGTCGCAGAAGGGAAATGCTTTCTGTTCAGACCCTTCTTGTCACTATGCTTGGTCCCTAATGTTCTCTGGACCAAAAGAGTTTAGGGGTATGTCTGTCCACTGCATAGTCTGGGAAGGTGTATCAGGCAACGAAGGCGGCAATAGTGCTGTGTAACAAAATAAGCCCAAACTCAGTGGCTTATTTCTTTTTTTTTTCATTTGAAGGTTACCAGTTTTATTAAGGCTTTTTAATTTTTGTATTTTTTGCTGGACTGGGTCTCCTTTGCTGCGCGTGGGCTTTCTCTAGCTGCAGTGAGCGGGGGCTACTCTCTAGCTGCAATGCTTGGGCTTCTCTTGTTGAGTAGCATGGGCTCTAGGTGTGCGGGCTTCAGTAGTTGGGGCACATGGGCTTAGTTGCCCCGTGGCACGTGGGATCTTTCCAAACCAGGGATTGAACCCATGTCTTCTGCATTGGCATTGGCAGGTGTATTGTTAGCCACTGGACCACCAGGCAAGTCCCCAAACTCAGTGGCTTAAAAGGACAGTCACAACTTCTCACATTCATGGGTCTGCAGAGGGGCTGGGCTTGGCCGTGTGGCTCTGCTCCACACAGAAGGGCCAGCTCAGCTCAGATGCACGGCTCCTCCTGGGGCCCAGCCTGCAGGGGCCCACATCTGGATGTATTCTTCCTGGGGATGTGGCAGATGTGCAAAGGGGGGAGGGGCAAGCTCAGCTGGAAAGCAGGTTTAGAACCCCCATTCACCTCATCCTCCAAGGGTCAAAGCAAGTCACATGATCAAGTTCACAGTCAAGAGCAAGAAGGGCCCCCCTTCCACCACGAGGCCCCTGTGAAAGGGTAACGTCTCAAAGCCACTACAGGGCAAGGAAGAACTGGGATCAAAATTTCAAACCTCCAAAGAAGGGAAGGGTCCTGGGCCAAGTGACTCAGCTTGGGCCCACATCAGGCAGGAATCTCTCGTGAGCCCAGAGGCTCTGGGCTACATCCAGTTCTGGAAGCTCCCAGCTTATTTAAAAAAAAAAAAAAAAAAAAACAAGACAAGCTCATACGGCTTACGATAATTGTGGCATATTTTAGATGTTTACATTGAGCAAATTAATGCTTTTAGCACGCACACAAATTGCTAAGCGATATAATTACTCTGCTCACAAGAAAATTATAGGATTTATTAAAATTATTAATTGCTGGTCTATTGCAGGCGGCGGGGGCCAGCAGTGGGCCACAGGTGTGAAGTTTTCTGGTTCAGTCAGGCCAGCTCTCTGTCACTGGACAGACGACTTCCTTGGGAGACAATGCCCTAAGCCTAACCCTGAGGCCCTCATTGTGCATTAGAAGCACCCAGGAAGCTTTCCTAAAATGCTGATGCCTGGGCCCTACCCACAAAGTTTCTGATTTAATGGGACCTGGGGTAGAAGGGCTTGGGAACCAAACCTTTTTTTTTCCCCAAAAAAACTCCCTGTGTAATTCTGACATGCAGCCCCAGGGTTGAGAACCATTGGATTACAGGGTGGGAAGTTCTAAGTCAATCTGTGTTCATAAGATGTGAGATAGAATTATTTGAAGCTTTTGAAATTTGGGGGAAAGAATCTTCCTTATTCTTGAAAGAGATCTGGAAAGCTACATGTCTCTTCTGATGGATACAGACAGGGAAACATGCTGTTCCCTCCTACTGGTGACATGTCTCAGCTATGAGGCAAGCCAGCCTGAGGACAAAGGGGATACAGAAGAAAGAATTCAGAAACAGCTAGAGTCTTGATCTCACTGTATCTGAAACCTACCTACCTTCAGTTGTACGAGCCAATACAAATCTCTTCTTGCTTAAATGCGTTTGAGTCTGGTTTGCGTCACTTGCGCCCATAGGCATTGAATAATGAAATCACTTCCCATGGGCCTTCCTGGTGGCTCAGGCAGTAAAGAATCCATCTGCAATGTGGGAGACCTGGGTTTGACCCCTGGGTTGGGAAGATCCCCTGGAGAAGGAGACGGCAACCCACTCCAGTATTCTTGCCTGGAGAATCCCCATGGACAGAGGAACCTGGCAGGCTATAGTCTATGGGGTTGTGAAGAGTAGGACACTACTAAGCGACTAAGCATGGCATCCCATGCAGGACTGGGGGAAGGACCAAGAGAGATGCCGCTTATGAGTGCACCATTGATGTTAGCTGCAAGGGGTGCTGGGAGAACGGCTGCCCCAGGAGAGGCTTGCTGTGTGGCAGAACTTAGGCCTAGGACCTATGTGTGGCAGGTGCTTAATAAATGTCTGCCCAACAGGATGGGCGCTTTATGCTTTCATTTCCCTTTCTGTAATGTCTGGTCTCTGCCAGATGCAGGGGAAAGAGTAATCTGATTATCTGATTAAAGTAATGTGGTCCCGAGTACCAGCAACTCCATGGCTTAAGCCACAGGGCAGATTGGTGTAGGTAAGAGGCTTACCACCCCAACAGTGAAATAATCAGGCCCGCAGGGGAGCGATTAATTAGACAGATGCTTCCTAAGAGCCTACTATGTGCCAGGCACTGTGCCAAGCCAAAGCAGCTGAAGAAGCTTCAAGACCTTAGCTCCCACCAGAAAGCCCGCAGGGACCTCTGAAGACAGAGGAACACTTCCGCCCCTTACCTATGCCCTCACCTACATGCCTGGGCCACAACAACGGAGGATGCCCTGATACACAGCCCTCATGCAATCCAAGTGCTCTCTCCTCCGAGGCTTTCCCATGTCCTAGACAGGGGGATAGCAGGGACTGGAAGCCACGGTTTTGCATGTGGTGTGTTTGAAATCATGATGTTTCAACCAGGTAATTCAGTGCCGTGAATCAAAAATTTAAACAGTATAAGATGGCAGAGTCTGAGAAGTCAGTCTTGTTCCCACCCCGGTCCTATGCACCCCACTTTCATGTCTCTAAGGGCAGTCACTTCTTAGTTCCTTGGGTGTCCTTTCTGCAGTGGTTATAAGGCCAGTTGTAATCTGTTGTGTGCTAGCTGTTAAATATTCTGATTATCACCTCGCCTGCCAGCATCATGATAAAGTACAAGCAGACAAAAAATATTTTCTCCCTTTCTTACTTTCTCACACAGAAGTAATGTTATGAATACATGGTTCTGAATCTTGCCCTTTTCACTGAAAAAATATCCCAGTGCTCTTTTCCTAGCAGAATAGAAAGCGTCCTCATTCTTTTTTACAACTGTATAGTAGTCCTTCCAAAGATTATTTATATACAGTGCATGTTTAATTTGCCTCCAAGCTTTTGTTATAATAAGCAATGGTATAGGGAGTAGCCTCGTACTCATTTATGAACAGCTCTACCTATCGGATAAAAGGTAGATATAGGATCGCTGAAAAGCGAAAAAGTGTTAGTCGCTTAGTTGTGTCAGACTCTTTGCAGCTATAGCCCGCCAGACTCCTCTGTCCACGAAATTTTCAAGTCAAGAACACTGGAGTGGGTAACCATTCCCTTCTCCAGGAATCTTCCTGACCCAGGGATCGAACCCAGATCTCCTGCATTGCAGGCAGACTCTTGACCGTCTGAGCCACCCAGGATTGCTGAGTCAAATGGCAAATGCATTTGCTACTTTGATAAATGTTAAAATGTTGCCCTTTGTAGGGAATGCTCCATATCGAATTCCCACCATCTGTATATGAATGTTGTTTATTTTTTACATGAACCAAATAAAATACTTTTCTTCCTGAAAATGAAAATGTGTCCCTTGTATTGTACCTAACTGGGAAAATACAAACACAGAGCAGAAAACACAAATTACACTTGCTCCAACTGTGCGGAGATCCCTCCTATCCACAGTCTGGTGTATTTTCTTCCAGTCTTGCTTGGTACCCTGCATGTTATTCCATGAACTGATTTATTCACTGAACTAATATTTTGTGAAGGGTTTCTCATGTCGGTAAATTTTTTTCTACCCTCGGAGAAGTGATAGAACAGAGATATTAAGCAAGCGGACTCTGGTTCAGAGTTTAGCCACACCGCTTTCTAGCTGCACAGCCTTAGGCAAGTTACCTAACAGTTCTCTACTTTCATCTCCTCATTTAAAATGGGGATCCTAAGAGCACCTACCTCATGTTTTTGTCATGAGAGTTGAGCCATGAGGGCCGGCACATGTGAAATGCACAAACAGGCTTTGGCACTATAATAAAAGTGAGCTGATACTGCATCATATTTGACTGCATCGTATTCCCTCAGATAGCAGTAGCATCGCTTATGGAATGAGTTCCCTATTTTCTTCGACACCCAGATTATTTCTGTGTTTCACTGTTCAGCTGTGCTGCAATGATGCAGTTTTGTGGATACAACTTTGCCCGGGTCTCTGGTTATCTTCATGGAAGCGGGAGGGAACAGTTATGGCCCACCTTTCACAGCTGCCCAGGATCTGCCCCCTTGGAGCTTTTTAGGGTTGGTTTCATATCCCTGCCCCTCTGGGTATTCCTTCACGCAGGCTTGAGAGGCAGCGTCCAGCCTCCCAGGTGCCATCCTTGGCCCCTCCACCGGGGTAAATCCAGTCACCTCTCTCGGCCAAGATAACATCAGAGCCTTTAAACCATCTGGCAACTGATGAGTGGATTTTTTTAATGTGATGTCGCCATATGGAATTGGTACATGTTACAACAAGGATGAAACTTGAAGATATAAAGGTAAATGAGAGAAGGTGCAAACGGAAAGCCACGTACATTCCATTTATGTGAAATGTCCAAAAAAGACAAATCTGTAGAGACAGACAGTCGATTAGAGATTGCCAGGGGCTAGCAGGAGAGCTGATAGGGAAGGATTGCTAATAGGTACAGGGTTTCTTTTTCAGGTGATGGAAGCTTTCTGAAATCTGCTGCGATAATGTTTGTACAACCTTGTGGAACATACTAAAGCCCACTGAACTGTACACTTTGTGCTGTGTGTGCTTAGTCGTTCAGATGTGTCCGACTCTCTGCGACTCCATGGACTGTAGCTCACCAGGCTCCTCTGTCCATGGGGATTCTCCAGGCAACAATGTCTGAACAACCTACTGAACCATACACTTCAGAGGAAGTGATTTTTCTCCAATAAATAAATAATAGAAGAGAACTGAGCAGAACTGGACATAGGGAGATGGAGGAAGCCCCCTTCTGCCCACCCAAGGCTTAATACCACCTGGCAGAATAAATAAAGCTTAACCTCTGGGTCTTGTCCCAGTCCTCCATGCATCTCAGAATCACCTGGGATGCTTTGTGATCCCAAGGCCCAGGACGCACCCAGACCAAGGAAATCCAGTGATCCCTATGCAGAGTCGGGACTGAGAACCAGTGCCCACATGAGCCTAAAAACAACAACAACAACAAAAAAAAAACAAAGCAAAACATCTGGCCTGTAATGATAAGGACTCTGACGCCCGGAGAGGTGAGTCTGTTTGCTTGGCAAGTCACGGGCTACCCCACTTGGCAGATCCTCTTGCATAAGAGCATAGATTCTGGAGCCAGGCGGACCTGAGTTCAAATCCTGACTCTTACTTAATTATCTAAACCTCCCTGAGCACCAGCTCTCTCTTCCACAGGCTAGTCATTAGTACCTGTTCCTCAGAGATCAGATGAGATGCCATATGAGTAAGCACTTATTTTATGCAAGTATCTGGCAGTCTCCAAAGTGCTCGGAGAAGGGCAAGGGAGCATGACTCCTAACCCAAAGTGTCTGCCTTTTTATACTCTTAATAATCATAATAACTGTTGAATCTTGCTCATTCCAGGTGCTTTGTGGGAGAGGGGGTGTCTTGACCCAGGTCCCAGGTTGACCCCCGCGTTCTCTTCCTTGTGGGTGGATATGGGAGTACAAGTCGGCAGGGAACAGCCTCTGCAACGCTCCTGATGGTGGGTGTCCTTGGGGTGGTGGGCTTCTCTTCTCTCTGCTTCCACAGCACCTAGTGCCAGCTTTGGTATTTAATAGGGACTCAAGAAAGATTGCCACACAGAGGAAAGTCCCCAAAGGAGCTCCGCTCCTGGTGGGTTTCCCAAGGAGACGGCAGTCCCCCGTGAGGCCACTAGGGGTCTCCACGCTCCACCAAATGGCTCCGCTAGGGTCTCGTCAAGGGTTCCGCGGGCATTGGTTAGCTTGGGAGGAGGGTCCATCCCGCTGAGAACAGGCTTGGTGGTGACCCCCTGAGGATGCCATGGCCTCTATGATGCCACCCTTTCCCCTTGCCCTCCCCTGGGATCGGATCACCAACGACGGTGAGGATCAGCTTCTCAAACAGCTCAGTACGACGTCAGCATAAGGGAGAGGGGTCATAAGGTGGTCAGCACAAGGTTGGAGGGAGGCGTTCATGGTGATTGAACACCTACTACGTGCTGACTCTTTGAGCCGGCTCATTTTCTTTAATCCCCACAGCTACAAACCTGTGAAGCAGACGTCGTTTTCTCCATTTTATAAATGAGGAAACTGCAGCTCAGAGAACCAGAGCCATTGATGGGGCTGGATTCCGGCTCTACTGCGCCTGGTTTCAGAGACAGCATGCTCTCTGGGGCCATCTGCTGCCCTCGTCTCCCCTGGGGCCTGGCTTCTGGAGGGACTGACTGTCCCTCACCCTACACACTCAGTCACTCACACAGCACACTACACACACACACACACACACACACACACACACACACACCCAAAATCTCAGAGCCCAACTGAGACATCTCAGTCCCTGGAACCAGGGTTCTCATGGAGGGAGGGGAGCCTTAAGGAGTTATTACAACAAGATCAGTTGCTCTGATCTAACCGTCTATTTTTAAACTTTTTTCTTCCCTCTGAATGTACTTTGCATCAAGGGCTTGTCTTCTTGGTTCCTATGAGAACGCTGTGCTATTCCTTAACTGAAGGTTCATTTATGGTATTTTTTTCCTGGTCTTACAAAAGCAGTGTGTGCCATTGCAGAAAACAGAGAAGCCAAGAGAACAGAAACTCCCCTCCCCCGTGCTGAAAACCCATCGCCCATACAGAAGACTGCCCTTCCCCACACACACCCTTCTCCCACCACCGGGCCTGGAACCCCCACTGCATCTCAGCTGGTTCCCTGAGACAGAACTCCCAGGCAGAATTCAGAGGCCAGGGTCTTCGTCCTACCCTGCCGCAGTATCCTGTGTGTCCTTGGGCAGGGCCTGCCTGTCTTGGGGTGGGCCTGGGGTTAATCTCAAAGGGCTCTAACATTCAAGGACTCTGGGCCTGTCTGGAAGGGCTCAAAGTCCAGGGAACAGCCCCAAGGGCCTCCTCATGCAGGACAAGTTGGATGTGCCCAGTCACAAATGCTTCTGGAATAATCTAGAGACCAGGGAAGGCAAGCTCAGGGAAGCCCTCATTTAGATTAAGCATCGAGCAGAATGGCAGCCTTCCTGAGGACAGACCACGAAGTCATCTCCTCATCAGGGCCAGCTCCCAGGTGTCTAACATGTGCAGAGGGGGGCAGAGGATGAGATGGTTGGATGGCATCACCGACTCAGTGGACATGAATTTAGGCAAACTCTGGAAGATAGTGAAGGACAGGGAAGCCTGGCGTGCTGCAGTCCATGGGTCACAAAGAGTCAAACACAACTGAGCGACTCAACAAAAACATGTGCAAGTAGCTCAGGGACCAAGGCTTGGGATCGTATTCTGCTGTCGCTACCTTGAAATTCTTAACCATTTTTTAACAGGTACCCCACATTTTCATTTGTCCCGGATTCTGCAAATTTTGTAGCCTGTCTTGCTCCTAATAATAATACCTATTACTGATATGGGCTTCCCTGGAGGCTCAGTGGTAAAGAATCTGCCTGCCAAGCAGGACACATGGGTTCGATCCCTAGGTTGGGAAGACGCCCTGGAGAAAGAAACGGCTACCCACTCCAGTATTCTTGCCTGGGAAATCCCATGGACAGAGGAGATGGGCGGGCTACAGTCCATGGGGTCACAAAAGGGTCAGACACGACTTAGCAATTAAAGAGCAGTAGCAACAATTGCAGCTCCAGATCTCGCTGTGTGCCAGGAATGACCAGCTTCTCCTAGTTACAGTTCATCTGTCCTCCACGTTGGCCGGGTGTACATTGCCTCTCTTGGACTTGGTCAGCTCAGATGATGATGTTTACTGGGAGCTAGGCATTTTTACATATGCTGGCACTCCTAAGGCTCTTAGCAATGCCAGAGGGACTATGACCGTCCACATCTGATACACGAGGCCCCGAGGCCCAGAGCGGTTAAGCAACTTGCCTGCAGTCTGTAGGGTCGTAAGGAGTCGGACACAGCTGAGCATGTAAGCACTGCAGTTGTGGAGCAAGTGAGGGGTCACCCGCTATTTGAATCCACGCTTACACACCCTGGCCCTCCTGCCATTGTGTGGGGAGCCCACTGAAAGCCAGGGGTCCCCCCAGGAGCTCGGCTGCCCTGCCCCCACCAGCTTCCAAGCCAGCTGTGGTGCTGGGTGCCCAGCGGTGCCCGGGTGGGTGAGCTGCCAGTTTCCATTCCCTCCGCCTCCTGATCCTCTGACAGCTGCTGCGCTCTGCCACCTCCCGTGCCCAGGTGCGCGATCTGCTCCCCGGCTCAGCGAGGACCCGTGGGGCCAGGAAGTGTCACTTTCCATTTCTGCCCGCAGTGCTGAGCTCCCTGCGTTCCTGGCTGCAGCTGTGGCTCCAGGGACCCTGGGCCGCCGGCGCCGGTCAGCACTGACGTGATAACCCAGGCGGAAGGGTCTGATGCGGCTGGAAGTGGGGTGGCCAGACCAGCGCGCGGACACGCTGCCGGGATAAAGAGAGCAGGTTCATCAGTGAAGAATTGGGGGTCTGGGGCACACAGTCTTGAGTTCAAGTCCAAGATTTGGCACTTATCAGCCATTTGACTTAGGTAAATTACGGAATTGAATTTCAGGGCTCCCTTCTGTAAGAAGACAGCAAGAAGGAGGCATCCTGGTTAAGAACTCAGACATAACGGGGACTTCCCTGGTGGTCCAGTGGCTGAGGCTTCTTTCTCCCAATGCAAGAGGCCCAGATTCGATCTCTGGTCAGAGGACTATTAATACATTCCACAAGCTAGCAAGCTAAGCTACTTCAGTCATGTCCAACTCCGTGTGACCCTATGGACTGTAGCCCACCAGGCACCTCTATCCATGGGATTCTCCAGGCAAGAATACTGGAGTGGGTTGGCATGCCCTCCTTCAGGGGGTCTTCCTGACCCAGGGATCGAACCCATGTCACATGTCTCCTGCATTGGCAGGCAGGTTCTTTTTCACTAGAGCCACCTGGGAAGCCCCAATACATCCCACATGTGGCTAATTGTTAATAAGACCTGTCGAGGCCAAATAAATAAATTTTTTAAAAACTCAGACTTGATAGACTAATGGAAATTCAAATCCTAGCACTTATAGCACTTGTGTGCTAAGTCCTATCACTTTGTACAACTCATTTCAATCTTTCTGAGCCTCAGTTTCCTCATCTGCCAAGTGGAGATAACCCCTGTGGCAACCTCATGGTGTCCTTGGAAGCCTGAGCCTCTTTTCCCAGTGCCTGGAGTTTAATACGTGTTCAGTAAGCCACTGTTATGACCAGGATCTCTCAGGGTCATTGTGAGGACCTGATGGGAGTGCTGGATGTCACAAGACCCAGTGCCCTGCTGGAAGGGCAGGCTGGGGAGGGAGCTGGCCAAGGGCAGGGTATCCTCCACGACTGGGCTGCAAAGAAGATAGCCCATGTCCCACCCAGAGGCCGAGCCTTGGGAACTTGTAGCTGAGCCCCGGAGGGCTGACCAGGAGGCAGGTAACTGAGGGGCTGAGCCTGGAGTGCTGAACTTATTCAAGTTCAAGACCATGGCAGTGGTGTGGGAGAGACACACCAAGCCCTTATCAACCTGGGCCACCTCCCCCGCCTCTCAGCGACCTCTCTTTCCCCCAGCCCCCAGCCCACCTACTCTTTAAGCCCCAAAGGGGAGCTTCTAGAGCTTTACTATTCAGAGGAACCCCAAGTGGGTCCTGGGACCCCACATTTTCTCACCAGCCCCCAAGTATACTGTTGCTGCTGGTTCAGGAACAGACATGAGTAACCAGAATCTAAAACACTGCATAAACGTAGATCATGAAAACGAACAATAATGTGGGTTGTTGGATTATTATCTGGTCTGACTTTAGTTGTCTTCAGGATCCTGTCTGAGAGATGATTCTCCCCAGAGGTCAAAGTGAACACCGTCCTCTGAAAGTCAGAGGGCACTAGGATATGATTTTTCTCCTAGGAGCAAAGAGAAAGGGAGAGGGGGTCCTTCCAGCTTGGGTAACATGGACAGTAGTTTCCAAACTCTGGGTCACATGCCACCTTCATTTGAGCTACTTGGGGAGCCTAAAAAATATAGAGGGACTTCCCTGGTGGTCCAGTGGTTAAGAATCCACACTTCCAATGCAGGTGGCCCAGGTTCAACCCGTGGTAAGGGAACTAGATCCCGCATGCTGCAACTAAGACCGGCACAGCCAAATAAAGACAAAACAATTTTTAAAGACAAGTGCTGCATGATTCCACTTAAATGAGGCATCTAAAGTAGTCAAATTCAAAGAAACAGGAAGAAGAGTGGTAATTACCAGGGCCTGGGTTGGGGTGGGGGTGGTGAGTTCTTTAATGAGTGTTGAGTTTCAGATTTGTAAGATAAGAAAAGTTATGTAGATCTTTTTCACAACAATGTGAATTTACTTAACATGAGAAGGTACCCTGAGAAACGGTCAAGATGATAAATTTTATGTAATGTATTTTTTTAATCACAATTTTTAAAAAAATTACTGATTCTGTCCCTGATTCCTGAGATCCTATTTAGGTGTATCAAGGTAGAGCTTAAGAATCTGTTTTTTAAAGTCTCCCCCAGGGATTCGGGTGCATAGCCAGGCTTGGGGACCACTGGTTGGCAGTGGGGGGAGGCTATACCCTGAATATCTCCTGAACCTGCTCACCTCTCCTGTCTCAGCCCCCATCTTGACAATTAGAAGTCCCATGCTCCCTCTCCCTGCCTCCCTCCACCAGGCAGTTAGCTGCCTCGTGACCTTTTGAGATCACAAATCTGATCCTACAAGCTCCATCAAAACTGTTGCCCAGCCCCCCATTGCCCTTAGTACAGAAAAGGAAAAAGCACGGCCCCCGTTATCAGAACCCAGAAGTTAGGTTCGTTCCGAGCGTCACACCAGGGAGGCTTTGGAGCTATGGCAGAGGTGTGTACACGGACCCCAGGGCACCAGGAGGCAGGGACTGATTCTGCATCAGAGAGAGGGTGGCAGGAAAGCTTCTCTGAGAAGGAGGCATTGGGATTTCCCTTCCAGTCCAGTGGCTAGGATTCCGTGGTTCCACTGCCGAGGGCCCAGGTTCAATCCCCAGTCAGGGAGCTGAGATCCTGCAAGGGTCTTGGAGGACAAGCTGGTGTCTGTCAGGGACTGCAGTAAAGGGCCAACTAAGCAAAGGTTGGGAGGGGATGACCCTGAGGGGAGGAGTTGGGGGGGGTAGATGGGAGAAAAATGAAAGTGGAGGTGGGGCAAGGTCTGTAAGGGGCTGAACAGGGAGGAGGTAAGAGCTGGTTCAGCTGGGATCGGTAGGGGAGAACTTCCAGGGCTGGCTCCACCCTCACCTCATGGAGCCGTCGGATCCCCAGTGTGGATCAGTTTACCAGCTTCAGGCCGAAGTGAGCCCTCACTGTCCCACACCCTCGTGGGGGCCTCCCTCTGCAAGGACACCTGTCTGGGAGGGGGCTCAGCTCTGTCTGCTTGGAGCCCACACAGCGTCCCAACCATCCATTCACACTCCTTGCTTGGCCCACTTCCCAAGGGCCTGACTCTAGCTTTGGACCCAGTGCGTGTGTGTGTGTGTGTGTGTGTGTGTGTGTGTGTGTGTGTGTGAGACAGAGAGAGAGAGAGAGAGTTTTCAGGGCTGTGTGATCACACAGTCTCTTTGTGCATCTGTGTACTTGTGGGTGGTTTGTTAAAATCTGGGTATACAGCACATATGGGCTTCCTGGGTGGCGCGAGTGGTAAAGAATCTGCCTGCCAATGCAGGAGACACAAGAGACACAGGTTCGATCCCTGGGCCGGGAAGATCCCATGGAGAGGAAATGGCAGCCCACTCCAGTATTCTTGCCTGGAGAATCCCATGGACAGAGGAGCCTGGCGGCCTACAGTCCACGGGGTCACAAAGAATCGGACATGCCTGAGCCACTGATCACACGGAGCGTTTACAAATGTCGGAGTGCAATCCCTTCAGATTCTCAGTGAGGCCCCAGGGCCCTCCCAGGCTGAAAAGGGGGATTCTAGGGGTCACAGAGATATGGACCTGGCATGAGGGAGTCAGAGAGGCGCTCCAGCCTCCCCAGATAAGCACAAAACCCAGGTAAAAAGAGCCCACTGGGCAAACACAGCATCAGGCAGGGCCAAGATCCCCTCTGATCTCCGTGTCTCCAGGGTCGCCCCCATCACCACCATAGAGGAATTCAAGAGCGTGCATTTCAGGAGGGGCCCTTTTCATTACAGACCAAGCAAACTCGTGCTCTGAGGCTGGGGCTTCCCTTCTGCACCCTCCTTCTCCCCTGGGGAGGTCTCTTTTATCTCCACCTCCACCCCCGCCCCCCTGTATACACATGCAGTTTCTTACCTGGAGCAGAAACAGGGTCCCATCTGGGGCCTGGTTGAGCTGGTCAGCCTTGCATGGGGTCACGTGGCCCCAGCTGGAGGGACACGACAGCCACCTCAGGGCTCACGGGAGGCTTCTGTCTTTTGAAAAGGAGATGGGAACAGAGATATCCCAGCCAGCCCTGGAAAAGATATCATGTCCCATAACGGTTGGCAGGAAGGTTAATTGGACACAGCCGTAAGCTTGTTCTGACAGTGCTAAAACATCTGAAAACGTCTAGAGACACAAGGAGGAATTAAAAGGCCTGGCGAGTCCAAGGGCATGCTGAACAGCACCCAGGAGTGGAAAGAGCACTGGACCGGGAGTCTGAGCCCTTGGCTCCTTACCCTGACTCAGCCACAACTCGCTGGGCCCCTCGGGCGAACTCCTGCCTCCCCGGACCCTGAGAAACATTACTGTACGCGAGGCACACGGAAACCTCGCTGGGGTCCCGAGCGGTGGTACTGTCATCATCAGCTCCGTTCGGAGGATGAGGAAACAGAGGTTCCCTGGGGAGAGGTGGCTTTTGCCAGAGCTGGCAGCGATGGGTCAGGACTGGACCCCGACTCTGAGCTGAGAGCCATTCATTACAGGGCGGGACTAGAAGCTGGGGGACTGTGTCCTCTGCTCAGGTAGACATTCCCTTGGTGTCCACTAGGAGGCGCCCCAGACTTTCTCCTGGGCATCAGCATCTTCCTCAGACTGTGCGGTCTCCCCAGCTCTGAGCTAGGCGGGCCTGGGGGCCAGCTCCTGGGGCAAGGTCAGAAGGCACACTGGTCCTCCCTCTCCCTCCCCACCCACCCGTTATGGTGGAGCCTCTTTCTAAGGGTAAGGGAGTGTACAGTAGTTCCTTCCTCGGGAGGCCGATGTGTGTGTGTGCATGCAGGCTCAGTCGTATCTGGCTCTTCGTGACCCCATGGACTGGAGCCTGCCAGGCTCCTCTGTCTGTGGGATTCTCCAGGCATGAATACTGGAGCGGGTTGCCATTTCCTCCTCCAGGGGACCTCCCTCCTCTTCCCGAGCCAGGGATCGAACCTACGTCTCTTGCGTCTCCAGCATTGGCAGGTGGATTTTTACCAGAGCCCCCCCGGGAAGCACGCCAGATTGGGGTCAGCTACAAATGGCAGAGGCTCAGAGAGGGTTAGTAACTTGCCCAAGGTCATACTCCTAGGTGTGTCTGGTTCTAAACACAGGAGCCCGGCCCTGGTTCAGGTGAAGCTCTGGGCAGGTGTACTGGACTCAGCCTGTCACGTGGCCCCCGGCAGGCAGGAAGGGCTCGGTCAGCTGGGCCTGTGAACCCTGGTGGTGACAAAGTGTCCCTCAGTCCCGGCAGTCGGGGACGGGCGTGGAGGCTTGTTAAAGGGCAGGGCGGGCACTCAGCAGGCAGCTGGTGGCTGTCCTTGACGCTGGTGTCTTGAATGGAAAGTGGGGTGGAAGTGGGGGGTGGGAGCAGAGGGGGTGTGTGTCGGGCTCAGGACCCCCAGGTCATTCTGGCTCAGAATTCAGATTTGTCAGGGTACTGGGAGGAAAGGGGATGGTGCTGACGGGGGCCTGGGGTGGGGAGAGGCCTTCGGGGATGGGGGTGGGAAGGCTGTCATTGGGGGAGGGGGCTTATGCACAGGATCCAGGTGTAGCGTTGACAGGAGGGGTTGGGCTAGGTCAGTGACAGTGACATTAAGTGTGGGGCTGCAAGACCCTTCTCTCCCCTGCTAGGCTTCCTGTGGGTTTGTTTGTTTATTTTGTTTTTGTTCATTGGGTGTGATTTTTTTTTTTTTTTTTTGGTTGCACGGCATAGCAGGTGGGACCTCAGTTCTCCAACTAGGGATCGAACTTGTGCCACCTGCATCAGAAGCACAGAATCTTAACCACTGGGGCATCAGGGAAGTCCCCCGCTTGGCTTTCTGAAGCATGGATGCTACTCTGACATCCAGGGTGGGAGACCTGGACCTTCCAGGAAAGCAGGGGGGAGGCTGAGTATCAGGGGAGAGAGCCTCCTTGCCTCCCCAGAGTTACAGCCAGCTCCTGCCCTCCCACCCAGTCGGGGCTTCTCGGCTGGAACCCTGCCCAGAGCAGGGCTGAGTCCCCTCCCCAGTTAGATGGAGACATCTAACCTGAGCCTGTGGCTCATGGCAGCAATGGTGGAGGCAGGGTCCGGCCCAGGGCTGGACTCCGGCCTCCAGAGATGGAGAGGAGCACAACACAGACCCCAGGGCACTTGGCAAAGCTGGGGAGACAGGAGACCATCTGCATGCACCGTGATGGGGCTGCTCCAGGTGTGGGAGCTCCGTCTCCCCCGTCTTCCAGCAGACAGATGAATGTGGGGACATCAGGCCAGTGGAGCCATCCTGAAAACTCTGAGCCCTTCCCCAGGCAGGTCACAGAACCTGCTCTCCCAGCCTGGGGCCCCTCCCTCTCTCCGGGCAATGTGTCCAGGGGCACCTGACTTGAACAGGCTATAAATAGAGGGATGACGGAAGGCTCCTGAAGCCCAAGGGAGGGCAGGAGAAAGGGTTCTGATTCTCCCCAGAGGGGCCTAGGGAGGCTTCACTGACAAGACAACGCTTTCGTGGTGAGTCTTTGGGGTTGAATAGGGGACCCCCTGGCGGAGGAGGCATTCAGGCAGAAGGAGTAATCTGGCTTAATGGAGCAGGTGGGGGGCTCAGAGCCACTGGGCAAAGGCTGCAAGGGGTTACAGCAGGCGATGAAACCCAACATCCAAGAACCTTGAATGCCAGGGTAAGGGCCATGTTTCGGGAGCCAGGTCTTGCTCTCGGAGTAGTTCTGGTTTTGTGATGACGAGTCAAGAGTAACACATGAGAATAAGTTGAGGGTGAGCCCAGGGTGCCTGGAACACACTGCCAGAAAATACATGGCCAGTGAAATGGAAGAACATTACGGTGTGCTAAAGACTGCTAACTACTCCCCCAAATCTGTGCTCCTCATCTCCTTTGCCATAGTACTCCTGACTTTTTGTTGGACACATAACCATTTGAAATAAAGATATTTCCCAGCCTCCCTTATAGTTAGCTGTGACCACATGAATAACCTCTGCCACTAGGGTGTAAGAAATGTAAAGACAGAGGTTTTCACCTTTTCTGCCTCTTCTTTTCCACTGGCTGGAGTGTTTATGTGATTGCTGGAGCTGGAGCAGCTACCTTGGATCATGAGGTAGACACCACATGTTAAGGATGAAGCTCGAACAAGAAGGAGGTGATCTGGGTTCTGATGTTCGTTGAGCTGCCACTTTGGTCCTGGACTAGTCCTTCCAAATGTTGTTTGCTTGGGAGAAAAGAGATTCTATATTGTTCAACACATTATTTCTTTGAGCTTTTCTGTCTCCTTCAGCTGAACATAATTCTAAACAACACACAGGTCAGAAGAGAACCTCGAGAACCCTTATACCCAATTGTTCTGCCACTGAAATAAATCTGTAAACAAAACCAAATGAAAAAGGAAAACCCCAGGGGGCATTTACACCTGTTAAGCAGTAACAACAGGCATGAAACAATTCTATTCCAGGTATCATCCCTCACCCACTGGATCCTTTCCAATCTCCCTTCCCTGTAATTTCAATAGAACGCTTGGAAATGTACCATCTTTACTGCAGATAATATACAACATCCTGAGAGAGCTTGGTTCCCTGTGCCAGGCCCCACATCCAGGCTGCCTGTTCTGGATGCTGTCACTCAGGTACCCCATCCCCCAGCCGGAGAGTCACATGCCCAGAGAAGCACCAGAAGGCTGAGCCACTCACTGTTGGAGGAATAAATACAGAAGAGAAACTTTCGTTACCCCTTCGGCATGCCTCGGTGGGTCACTTTAACCCCTTTCTCAGCGCACAGGGTTCTGTGGTCTTTTATCTCTGATCATTTGTTTCATCATGATCATGATGAAATGATCATGAGAACTATGATAAGCTGCCACTTAATGAAGTCCTTAAAGTGTTCAGCTCTCTCTGAGAGGACTGGTCAAGTGGCCTCCCCCCTCGGCTGAGATGGAAAGGGAGAATGCAGCCCCTGGCTAAGGATTTAATGGAGCCCTTTATGGGAACAACCTTCTCTTTGCGTGGCTGAGGAGTAGTTGTTAAGGGCCCCAGAGCTGCTCTTAGGCTGATACCACTTACTGGATCCCGGGCAGGAGCCAGGTCGAGAAAGGGAGGCAGCTGGGAAAACATTTCTAAGCCTCCTAAGGCGGCTCAGGCCGTTCGGTCTCTGAGTCTCGTGTTTACCTTCAGTAGCGGCTTGTGAGGCTCCCAAAGCTTTCAGCCAGGCCACGCCTGAAGAGGGAGGCGGGGTGGGCCGACAGGGGCCCTGCCAGGATGACCTGGGACTATCCTAGGACTTGCCCACTCCCTCCTTCCTGGCTGGAGCGGCAGGGAGGGCACTGCCTGGGCTGCTCCTCAGTATCCTGGCTGAGGAGGATCCCAGGGGGAGGGTGCCTCCTGTAGTCGGGATGCAGCTTCCAAACATGGGGGTGGATGGGGGATGGGAGGGGGGCTTTGCACCAGGGACAGCAGATGGTGGCAGGAGGCTGAGGCTGGTGGGGTGGGGGAGGGACGAATGACTGGAGCCAAGCTGCCTCTTGGGTTTGGTCCCGGCTCCCAAGCTCTGGGATTCGTCCAGTGACTTATCGTCTATGAACCTCAGTTTCCTCATCTGGACAATGAAGAAATTCACAATTCCCCTCCTCTCTGGGCCATCATGAGGATGAAATAAGTTACATGCCAAGAGCATGTAGTGTATGAAATGGGCTGGAAGAGTATTAGCTGCTAGTTGTTTTATTATTCTTAAATATTGCAAGAGAGAAGCTCAAACTCCACGAGCCCTCTCAGTGAAGGGAACTTCCGGTGAAGAATCTAAGTTCTGAGCTGTTACCTCAACACCTTTCAGCATCACCTCCCACTCTGTAAAGCTGTCTAATCACCCCAGCCCATCAGGGGAGAAGGGCTAAACCCATCCAGGGCGGCAGAGGCATGTAGTCATTTCCAGCACAGACTCTGGGGCCAGACTGCCTGGGTCTGAACCCAAGTTCTGTCCTTCTGGAACATTCCTTAACCCCTCTGGGCCCCTAGCTCCCTATGGTGATGTAGGATAATGCAAGTGCCTTCTCAGTGAGCTGTAAGTGTCTTGTGAGCCAGCCTGACAGCCTGGCGCTAAGGGTGTGGGGAGACCAGGGCCCAGTGCCATGGGACTGGCTGCCCCAGCACCCCCTGTTCCCCAGTGTGCCCCTGAGGGATTGTGCCCAGGAGCTCCAGGGTGGCTAAGAAGCGGTGCGTGTGTGCATGCATGCGTGCATGCATGTGTGTGTGTGTGTCAGACCTATATTCAGGGAAGTTGCCCAGAGGGCCCACACCTGCCTCATCAGGGGAAACAAGAGATTCAGGCTCCACCCTGCCCAGCTGGAGGCCCCTTCCACAGGGGGCGTGGGGTGGGTGCCCAGCTGGCTGCCCCACTTCATCTTCTCTCCACCCCAGGAGGCTGGCATTTACTGTCCCATTCTGCAGGTGAGGAACTGAGGCCCAGGGACCCAGCAATGGGGGTGATCCCAACCTTGACCGATTCTGGTGGCCCCTACCCTGACCAGGACACCTTGGCTCCAGGCTCCAGTGTGAAGCCACTGTCACCGTCTCTGGGGTGCAGAACTGGGGAGGCACATTTTCCCCCAGCTGACTCCCTTCCTCAGGGTCCAGCCTTCTAGTCCCACCTGCTGGCCCCCTCTTTGTCTATTTATCCCAAACAGCAGTGACTTGGAGTTTACCGCAACTCTCTCCTACAACCCTGAAGACAAGCAACAGCCAAGCCCTGCCCTTGAGGATCTTGTCCTGGAGCCTGGGAGGGAGCCGTGGTCAGCAGCAGGCACACGCTGCCCCTGGGGAACACGGGGGGACCTGTGCTGGAGCCGGCCAGGAAGGCTTCCTGGAGGAGGTGGGCCTTGAGACCATCTGTTGGGCACCCGCTTGGTGCTACATGCTTTCCTTGCATCCTTTCATTTCAATTTCACGATTACCTTACTTGGGAGATCCTATGATTGTCCTGATTTTTCAGATGAGGAAACACACCCAGAGAGGTTTGCTGACTTGCCGAGGGTCACACAGTTGTCCGGTGGCAGAGCAGAAGCTAGGAACCCAGGGCTGTCTGATATCTGAGCCTGTGTCCCTAACACTCTGACCGCTTTCTCTGACCCTCCCTCCCAGGCTTCCCCATCATTAAGAAGGGCAGGGGCGGGGAAAGTGGCACTCTGCTCCGCCATGACTCAGGGCCCTGTTGTCAGTGGCAGCAGCAACGGCCCCTCTGGAGCCCAGTGCCCCCAGCTGGCCTCTTAGCAGCATCCCTGACCCACCCTGGGGGCAGTGAGGAGCAGGTGCTGGGTGAGAAGCCTTGTCCTGGGGCTCATTTTCCTGTCTTTGCTGAGGGTGGGGGGCTTGATGGGGAGGAGTCGGGTCCCCAGTGCCCAGGCTCTGCTGGCTAAATTTAGGCGCTGGGATATGGAAGGAACAAGAGTAATTAGGGGTGTTGTGCCACTTTCCAGCTGCCTCTCACGTCCCCTGAGCAGTCACACGCCACTCGGGAAGGAGGGAGGAGGCGTGGGTGACACAGAGGGGAGGGGCGGATGGACAGTTGGGGCCGGAAGAGGTGGGGGGGCCCATAGCCTTCGCCCCAACCTGGAGGGCTGAGCAAGCAGGGGCTGCTGCCCCAGGAACCTGCAGTGGGGGTGACTCAGGGGGAGCCGATTTTCAGCCAGATATCACAACAGCTTCCTCCAGTTCACATCATCCGTAAACGGCAAGTCCTGCCCTGGAAGGTGTGACCCTCTCGTCACTGGCAGTGCTCTGCCTGGGGGGACAGCCACCAAGGACAGGTCACGCACAACATGCAGCAGGATTTACATGTGTGTCCTCATAAAGTGCTTCCAACAAGGCCATGAGAAAGGCATTACAATTCCATCTCACAGAGGAGACACTGAGCAGTTAGCTGCCCAGGTTTGCACGGCTGAGACTTGGGGGTCTGGGTGTGAACCAGGCCAGCTGGCTCCAAGTTCCCAGCTTCAGGCTCCAAGCAACAATGATCCACTGCGATGTGGTCACTATCACTCTGAGAAGCAGGGAAGGATTACCAAGAAGGCTTTACTGAGAAGGTGAGAAGGGGAGGCAGTAGGAACCAGGTCTGCAATGACTAAAAGCCAGTCTGGGGAATTCCTTGGCCGGTCCAGTGGTTAGGACCCCACACTTTCACAGTCAAGGTCCCAGGTTCAATTCCTGGTTGGGGAACAAAGATCCAGCAAGCCACCCAGTATGACCCCCCCCAAAAAAAGGCAGTCTGCCCATCCCAACATGCACAGGCTAATGTGAAAGGAAGCATGAGGCTTCTGTGTTGGATCCATAGTGATCGCTGCTGTATCTTTACAATTATTAAGACCAGATTTGGCCTGGGAGCTTCCCTGGTGGTCCAGTGGTTAAGGCTCCGAGCTTCCCAACTCAGGGGGTGCAGGTTCGATCCCTGCTCCAGAAACTAAGATCCCACATGCCATGCAGCATGGCCAAAAAAATAATAAAATAAAAATAAATGAAAAAAACAGACCCGAAGCACCCAGTTCAAAAGCAGGCAAAGGAATTTAATAAGCATTTCTCCAAAGAAAAGATCTGCAAATGGCTAAAGAGCACACGAAAGATTGGTCATCTGGGAAACAACACCATTGGTGTCGAACAACACCAATGACCAACACCATTGGTCATCTGGGAAAGGCAGATGGAAACCACAGTGAGATCCACTAGGCAGGCTAGAGTCAAAAAGTCAGACAATAACAAGTACTGGCAAGGATGTGAAGAAATCGGAACCCCTGTGCATTGCTGGCGGGAATGCAAAAAATGGTGCAGCCACTTTGGAAAATCATTCAGCAATTCCTCAAAAGTTAAATACGGATTACTGTGAAAGTGTGTTAGTTGCTCTCAAACATGTCCAACTTTGTGACCCCGTGGACTGTAGCCAGCCTCCTCTATCCATGGAATTCTCCATGCAAGAACACTGGAGTGGGTAGCCAGTCCCTTCTGTGGTGGGTCTTCCTAACCCAGGGATCAAACATGGATCTCTCACATTGCAGGCAGATTCTTTACCAGGGAAGATCCAGCAATTCTACTCGTAGGTATACACCCAAGAGAACTGAAATCATATGCCCACCAAAAAATTGTACGTGAATGTTTATAGCTGCATTATTCACAAGAACCAAAAAAGCACAAACAAACTGCCTATCAGTTGATAAATGCATGTCAACATGGTGCATCCATGTGATGGAATGTTATTCAGCCTTTAAAAGGGGTGGAACTCTGGCACATGCTACGACATGAATGATCCTTGAAGATATTACGCTGCATGAAAGAGGCAGACACTAAGGCCACATGTATAATCCCATTTATATGAAATATCCAGAATAGTCACATTTGTAGAAATAAGAAGTAGATTAGTGATTTCCAGGGGCTCAGGGGCAGGGAAGGATGGGAAGTGACTGCTAATAGGAGCAGTGTTTCTTTGTGGGGGTCATCTTCTGGGATTAGATGGTGAGTGGGTAGATAAATAACATTTTTACCGAAAACTACTGAATTGTACACTTGAAAAGGATGAATTTTATGATATGTGAATTATATATCAATAAAACAACCTAGACCTATCTCTAATATTTGCAGGAGCATAAATGGAGATCCACACACCATATGCCTAAATATTTAAAAATCAAGCAAACAAGCTGTTAAATAAAATATGTTCCCTTCTCTTACCTTGACAAATATACCTCCATAGTGGTAAAATTGAAAAGTATGTATAAAGCTATGCTTTGTATATGCTTGAAAGCTGGTGTGTTTGGGTATTCTGTTGATGGAATGGCTGTGTTTGGACAAGTGATAAAATAAAGACATACATTATTCATAAATTATTATAGTTTTATTCCACAAAAAATGTTCATGCCTTCATTTCACTAAAAATACTAATTTGCATTCTAGTAAGAGGAGTGATCTGAAAAGACTAAAGAGACAAAATATGTTTTCATGACAATGATGAATTATAGTAAAATGTAATGATGTTTTAATATTTTTCAAAATATATATATTTCTAACATATTAAAATTACTTATTGACATTATAAGGCAGAATACAAATTCAATTAAGAAAACATCTAAAAGTCAAATTTGAATTTTTATTTTTTAATTAATTAAAATTAAATGTTATGAGACATTAAAAAAATAATAATACTCTCAGCCATTCTAGTGTTCAATGCCCATCTACTTGGTAATGTAAAGAATCAGTATCATACTCCACTCATGTTATATCTAAATTTATCTGTACGGATTTAAGAGTAATAGAAATTGTTTAAACATTGCAAGATAAATGTTCCTCAGCCACCACGGACATCGTTGTGGATACGGCATTAATTCACAGGAACCGCTGGAACCAAGAGTCACTACATGAAAAAGACCCAGAAAATGACTCTCGACCCCTAGTCTGAGGGTGGGACTGAGGGAACTGCAGACCCTCCCCAGGCCCCTCATCCCGGTGGGTTCATTCTCATGAATGTTTCCATGCAGCTGGCACCATTCTGCATGGTTGTCTAAACTGTGTCTTCGGAGACGCAGAACATCTGAGCCAGGAGACACCTGGGGGCTGGTTCAAACGCTAGCCCAACGCCTTTTCTTCTTTCTGGCTTGTCGCCCACTCCTCCACACTCCTCCGTGTAGCAGTGTGGCTTCTCAAACCCCAGGGCTGACCTCCACTTACCCCCCATCCTCCTCTCTCTTCTCTGCCGCTCACACGGCCGCTCCGAAGCCCCTCCCTGCCCAGTGCAGGTCCCACTCCCTGGCACCCTCCTTCCCTCCCTTCTCTGCCCTCGGCTCTCACATCTCCCTGGCTCTCCTCCTCTGGAACGGGAGCTCTCTGGGCTGACCTAGGGCGTGAGCCCTTGGAGGGCAGGGACCTGCTGCCTGGCTCAGGGCTCCTTCCCAGATCAGGCCTTTGGCCAAGTTGGCTGAGCAAGGAGGCACCAGCCCAGGGGGCCAGGAGAGGGGCTGGGCCTGGTTTCCTCCATAAGCTTTTCCTCTGGTGATAACTCAGAACAGTGGGTTCTTCCCAGAGGGGTCTGGGCCAGGTGGGCAGCATCTCGTGATCCCGTCATGGTCTGGATCACTGAGGCTGGGGGCCCTGGGGACAGACTCCTCATTGCCTGGTCTACCGTGAACCCTCTGACTCCTTCCCTCCCAGATCCCCTCTTTTAGTCTCCCTTGACTTCCAGCCCTCATCCGAGACCTCAGTTCCCCAAGCTCAGCACAGTTGCATATGACAGCTAAGATTCTGGGAACCTCCAGGGCCATGCTGTCTAGAGCAACGATTCTTCCTCCGTAGCATGTTCTTTGGGCAAAAGACAAAATGATCAAGCTGGTTTCCTTGACCCAAAAGTGTGAGGGGAGGAGAACAGAAAGTGTGGGCTGGAGACCACAGACACAGAGTAAATTTCAGCCTCAGTTTTCCTCATCTGTAAAATGGGAACAGTAAGGGTTCTGCTTCATAGTGCTACTCTGAGGATTAAATGAGATAATACTTCATATAAAGGGTATAGCAAATCCTCAATATATGGGATTGTAATAATAATAGTAATAATGATATGACAATTATTATTATTATCATAAATTTATATAAACTTGATCCTTACTATCCACTCAGTCAGTTAACAGGCATGCAATAGTGCCCAGGGTCCAAATATCCTACTGTGGCCTAGAGCAATGGAGACATTCACAGACAGATTTCAATCTGCATTGGTGAGAAAAACATTTGATCACTAGCCAAAGAAAACCTGAAAACTGTGGCTTAAACATTTCAGGGATTTCTCTTCTCACATATCAAGGAATCTAGAGGTAAGGCCATCCTTAGATGTTGGCTTTCAACCTCATGGTGCCACAGTGGCTGCCATTCCTCCAGGCATTATGTCTAGGTTCCTGGCAAGAAAAAGAGAAGTTGGAGTCAAAGGAACATGACCAGCTCAGTCTGCCTCTTATAAAAAGCAAAACTCTCCTGAAACCCCACACAATTAACTTCTGCTTATGCTTTATTGGTCAGACATAGATTCATGGGAAACTGGGGAGCATGATTAGCTCAGGTTAGCCCCGATTTATCCATGGGGATGGGGGACAAGGCAACCCTTTGCAAAATTGGAGTGTGGTTAGCAAGAGGAGGATGGGTATTACATGGGTAGTTAGCAGCATTTGCCACAAGTCACAGGATGGAGGGGGCTTAAAGCTCATCCCCTCCGTATGGATACTAGGGCACTGGGATTTAGAGAGGTGAAGCAACTTGCCGAAGGTCACACAGCAGAACAAGGGAGCACTGGAACCCAGACCTTCTAAGGCCACAGGCAAAACTCTTACCCCTCCCCTGGCCAACATGACATGGCTCCATTGACAAGCCCCCATCAGAGGACTCAGGAGCTGGGGACCTCAAGGCTTTGGCACCCAGAATCTTTCTGGAGGAGAGGAGACACTGTCCATAGGAGGAGGTGAAGGAGGACTTCTCTACTGTCACCATCTCCGAGGGGCAGAGCCGGCCACTCGGGGTGGCTAGCTGGCAGGCAGCTAATTACCCTGTCACCCACTGTTTTCTGGGAGAGACAGCCATATAATCTTCCTGTCAGCTGGACAGAGGAGGGTCCCCCCTCCTCCACCCCCTGCTGGGGCTGACACTTGGCTGACAGGGGGGTGGCAGGGTAGCTTGTGAGGGAGGGGATGATGGGGGGCCAGCTGGTAGGCAGATGGACAAGTGAGAGAAGAGCAAGGATGCCAGGCACCAGAGCACTGTTAGGATGGGTAAACTGAGGCAAGACCAAGGCTCAACCTCTGCCAGGGGATAGCGTGAGCTAAGATGTAGGGCCTCTCCTGTGCCTGGGTCTCCAGGCTCCTTGGAAGGTGTCCTTAGAAGACCCGGGGGTGGGGCGGGCACTGAAGTCCAGGTGGGGGTGGAGGGCAGGGCCGAGGATATTCAAGTTGGAGGAAGCAAAGAAGGGCAGGAAAGGTACCCAGGCAGAAGGGATGGCATGAGCAAAGGCATGGGGACCTGCCAGCCTGTCAGGGCCTGTTTTGCTGCAACTTCCAGGGAGCAGCAGCTAGAGGCATGTGGTGGGCGTAGGGACAATGGAGGCAGTACCTGCTGCAAGCAGGCGCTTTTCACTATCTCACAGAACCCTCCCGCAGCCAGGGGGTCCTCTTTGCATTCCCATTTTACAGATGAAAGGGCTGAGTCTCTGAAGCCACACAGCTCATCAGTGGCAGAACAGAGACCCAAGCTCAGATCTGCCTCCCTCTCGAGCCTGCCCTCTTAGCCTCCACCTGGCTCAGCTGCTGGCCGTTGGGAGGATGGATGAGGGCCCTATAGGGGAGCCTGGACTTTGGGGAAGGTGAGTCATCGAAGGTCTGAGCAAGAGGAGGTTATATGTCCCATCTGTAGTTTTTTAAATAGTTCTTCATTGGTATGTATTATCTTCTTTACAGCACGTGGGATCTTTAGTTGCGGCACTTGGAATCTTAGTTGCGGCATGTGGGAACTAGTTCCCCAACCAAGGATCACACGGTGCCCCCTGCATCAGAAGAGCAGAGATCTAGCCCCTAGACCATCAGGGAGGCCCCGCCCCCCATCTTCATTTAAGAGGAACCTTGGTTGTCTTTCTAAACGCCACCCCCAATGTCTACATTCTTGATTTTCCTCTTGTTTCCTTTATGGGGATGTAGAGTGGTGGCGAAGTGCATGAGATCCAGAGCCAAACTCCCTGGGTTCAAATCCTCTCTCTGCAATATGCCAGCTATTGGCAATGGACAGGCAATCTATCCAAACTTTCTGTCCCCCAATTGGCTCATCTGTAAAATGGACATCCTAAGAGCACCACCTACATCACAGTTTTGGTGCGGAGGTTAAAATTGTTATATAGGGACGTTCCTGCCAGTCCAGTGGCTAAAACTCTGCACTCCCAATGCAGGGGGCCTGGGTTTGATCCCTGGTCAGGGGACTAGATCCCACATGCCACCATAAAGATCCCGCACGTCAGAACTAAGACCTGTCGGAGCCAAATAAATAAATAAATATATTTCTTAAAATTGGTACATAAAAAGCCTTGTAACAGAGCCAGGCAGGGAGTGAACACTCCGTAAAGGTCAGCTACTGTTAGCAGAGTGCCCTGCTTCTACACGTTTGTTAATGGGCCCCTGTAGCCTTGCTACACTGTAAGCTCCAGTGAACCAGAACGGTGTCACCTACTGTATTCATTGCCTAGAGCTGCTGTAACAAAGTACCACAACCTGGGTGCCTTACACGTGTAGTAACGCATTGTCTCACAGTTCTGGAGGCCAGAAGTCTGAGGCCAATGTGTCAGCAGGGCTCTGGTGCCGCTGAAATCCGTTGGGGACAATCCCCTTTGCCTCTTCTAGCTTCCGCTGTTGCCGGAAATCCTGGCGTTCCTGTACATGTAGACGCATCTCTCCAGTCCTGGCCCCTACCGTCACGTGGTATTCTTTTCTTGTGTCTTGTCTTCACATGGCCCGTCTTCCTTTTTCTGATAAGGACACCATCAGTCATATTGGATTAAGTTCTGCCCTACTTCGGTACGATCTCCTCTCAACTTGATTCCGTCTGCAATGACCCTTTTTCCAAAGAAGTTCATGTTCAAAAATCTGGGGGTTAGGCCTTCAATGTATCCTCTGGAGGTGGGTCAGGAGGAGGGGGATATGTTTCAACACATAACACTCATCAAAGCAACCCCAGCACCAGGTTCCGGAGAGATCTGTGGGGTAGATGATAAATGTGAGTACATGGGGTCTTCTGATTGTGAGCCCCCAGGGGCAGGAGTCACTGTTCCTGGGAGCTGGGCAAAGCCTGCTTTCTTGGAGGGCTTTAGATGACTCAGATGGTAAAGCATCTGCCTGCAATGCCGGAGACTCAGATTCGATCCCTAGGTCAGGAAGATCCCTTGGAGAAGGAAATAGCAACTCTAGTTGCCCATTCTAGTGTTCTTGCCTGGAGAATTCTATGGACAGAGGAGCCTGACAGGCTATAGAGTCCATGGAGTTGCAAAAGGTTGGACGTGACTGAACGACTATCACTTAGATGGATTTTAATTTAGATGCATCTGGGGGAATTTTCCCAGCCAGCTGCCTGACTAAGCCACCCGTGACAAGAGTCCTCTGGGGCCGGGAGGGGTAGAGGGTAGAGGTTTCTGCCCCTCAGAAGGGCAGGCTTGACTGCTGAGCCCAGAAAAGCTGCCACTGTGCTCAGCACTGCTGCCACTCAGCGTAGACGGGGCAATCCTGGGGGAGATGCCAGCCGGGGGCGACCGATGTCTCAGTGACATTGCTAATCTGGGGCCCAAGCTGCCCATGAGTCAGGCAGTGACTGGGCAGGGTAGGGGTGGGGGGAGCTGACGCTGAGTCAAGGGACAGTGGGCTCCCCCTGCCTGGATGAAGAGGCAGGCCCACCTCTCAAGTCCCCTGCCCAGCAGTCCCTGGCCCCCCCCCGCCTCTCCTATTCCAGAAGACTCCAGCATCCAAGGGACGGTCAGCCAGGCTGCGCCCAGAGGCCTTGACAGGAAAAGGAGGACTCAGGCAGCGGCTGTAAAGGTCAGCAGCCCTTGGGGCCAGGAACATCCACGATGCAAATGTGGAATTTACACTCCCGGGTGCCCGCTGGCCAGCCTGCCTGTCTGTCTGTATGCCAGCCAGCAGTTCTGGGCAGCACGGGCACAGCAGATGTCCTGGGCCATGCCCGGAAATGGGGAGCTCTGGGATTCCCCGTGGCTGCGGGCGCCTCCCCACGGAGGCCCCGGGTGTGATGGGGAGGGGCCTCGGCAGGGCTGGGGGCAGGGAGCGGGGGCTGCTCTGGCTGGTGTGGACTGGGGCCCATCTGGGTGGACTCTGGCTGTCTGCCTGAAATTTCCACCACTAGCTCCCCTGGCTCCACGGCTGAGCGATTCTAGGGGCTAGACAAGAACAACTGGACATCAACCAGCCCTGCTTTCTGCTTATCTGGATTCTGTCTGGGGCCAGTTCCATTCTACGAGACTGTACTGACCTTCCCGGGCAGAATCGTGGAGCCCAGCTACAGGCCAAAGGTTTTTCTTTAAACCTGCTAACATCCTGTTGTTATCCTGCTGTCCCAGGAGATGAAACTGAGGTTCAGAGAAGAACCCTGACAAGATCACACGCGTGTGGAATGTTGGGGCTGGAACTCAGACCTGGGTCACCTTCATCTCCAACAGGCAGCGAGCAGGTCTCTACACTTTCCTCAGCCCCCACCATTCTCAGCCACCTTCCCTTCATCTGCTTAGCCCAGCAAACCCCAAAAGATGCCCTCCACACCCCACATCAGGCATTGAGAGTCTGGGTATGTGTTCAGCTCAATTGCTTGGTAGGAGGTGCCTTACAGGGAGCACTGGGCCAGGAGTCCCGGACTCAGGACCCGATTTGTATCCGGCTTGCTGAGTGACCTCAGGACCTTCACCTAGCCTCTCTGGGCCTCAGACTCAGCAGAGACCCCAGGGTGACAGTAAGGGATCTTTCTAAGTCAGTCGCTCCTCCGTGTGTCCGGAATCCCCTGGGACTGAAGCCATCTTCTCTTTTTGCTTTGTGAGCTCCATGTGCCCCCAGCAACCAGTGATGAGCTTGACACCCCGTGGGTGCTTGATAACAGCTCATCCTTGCCTGAGTGACAGACCTGCCACTCTGAGTCCCCCGGGACGCTGTCCACGGCCTCCTCGGAAGGCTTCCAGGCAGAACACTTTCCAGGGCTCAATCTTCGTTTGCAAATTTACTCGATCTCTCTCTCTGTCTCTCTCTCTCCCTACTCCACACACACACACACACACACACACACACACACACACACACCCCTGCCCTGGGGAGCCCTTCTCCACAGCACTATTGCACTGAAGAGGTGAGCCCAGAGTTCAGAGTTTTGGGTGTTTGGGGCCCGAGGGCGTGGAAGAGGGGAAAGGCCTTAGTGGTGGAAGGCTCACAGTTCCCCCCAAGAGCCACCTAGTGGGTGGCATAAGGGGAATCGCCCCTCCTGGGCAGCTGGAGTCTCCTCAGCCTTCTTGGACAGAGGCCAGCCTGGAGGAGGGGGCAGGTCAGGGAAGGTACTTAACGTGTGGTGAGGTGAGGCCGGGAAGGCAGAGGGACCAGCCCAGTATCCCTGGCTCAATGCCTTCCCTCCCCCACCTCTGGGCCCTCGAAGGAGATTCCAGAAATGCTCACCAGCTGATTGCTGGTTGTGCCAGAGACACTTGGGGGCGTGGACTCAGAGGGCAAAGGGGCCTGGCCCTGGGGGACCCAGCACTAAATGTGGACAGGCCACCGGGGCTGTGGGTTTCCTGGGGAGGACAGGAGGGGAGGACTCCGGAAAGGAAGAGGCCTAGGGGAGCTGCCCGCGGAAGTTGCTGCTGGGAAACGAACCCCCGTGAGTGCCTGCCGAGGGAGCTGGTATTGGCTCTGCCTTCTGGGATGCCACCTGCCTGGGGCTCAGGACCAGTGAGCCACCCTCCTGCTGAGCCTCTGCCTTAGGAGGGCGGAGCAGGGGCTCTGCGAGTCCTTCTCAGGGAGGCCCCACCCCCGGACAGGACTGGCGGGACCAAGTCTCGTCCATCACCCACTCCTGGGAAGCAACATCCTGGGGGTGGGGGGGCCCAGAGCCCAGGTGTGGTTGGGGAGGGCTAGGAGGGGGTGCTCCTCACCCTGGGGGATCCTGAGCAGCCCAGAGCTGGAAGGCAGCCAGAAACAAGCAAGGAGCATGGGCTCCAGGCAGACAGCCTGGGTTCCAACCTCCCGTCTGCCTCGTGAAGGCTGTGGGACCTCAGGGAAATATCTAACCTCTCTGGGCTTCAGTTTTCTCCCGTATAAAGTCAGACAGCTGCTATCTGTTTCCAACGGTTCTCTGTGAGAAATGAGCATAATGTCACATGCAACACGTGCTTGGCACAGTGCCTTCCTGCTCAGTAAACAGCCACCGATATAATTGCTGTTTTAAAATTTCTAACCACAGCGACAAACCATTATTCAAATATCTGATTGGCAAAGCTCACAGAGTTTGATAAAACACAGTGCTGGCAAAGCTGAGAGAGGACAGGCAAACGCAGGCACCACTTTGGTGGTGGGAGGGGAGGATGAGACAGCCTCAGCGAGGGCGATTTGACCCCCTCCTTCTCCTTCACGGGTGCTCCTAGCCACGTCCCAGCCTGCCGTTCCACTTGGGGGAATTTGTCTGCAGGCTCGCTGGAACACATTTGAAATGGCACACGTACACGGTTGTTTATTATAATATTTAATGTAATTACCCAACACTAGAAACAAGCTAAAAGTGCATCAATAGGAGATCAGTTAAATGATTTGCAGTCCTTCTCTACAATGAAGTAAACTGCAGCCATAAAATAAGAACGGGGAACCAGTTTTCAGCTGACAAAGAACAATAACCAAGAAATAGTTTTAAGGGAAGAAAGCCAGGAACAGAGCAAGATGTATATGCATTGAAAAAGAGAACAAATGAGAACAGGTGTGAACGTGACGGTTCTCTGGAACCGTCTGGAAGAACAGGAGCTGGCAATACTGCTCCTTTCTGGAGAGGGGACCTGAATGGGCAGGCCAGAGTGGGGGAACGACTTTCCCTTGTATGTCCCTTTTGAATTTTGAATCATGTAAGCTCATGACCCACTCAAAAATACAAAGGTGAATTATTTTTAAATTAATTTTTGTAAATTATTTTTTAAAGTCCATGTTTAAAATTAGACTCGCCTATGGGAATTCCGTCAAGGTCCAGTGGTTAGGACTCTGTACTTCCACTGCAGGAGACATGGGTTTGATCCCTGGTCGGGGAAGCCAGATCCCACAAGCCTTTTGGCATGGCCAAAAAAACCCCAAAAAACTAGATTCTTGGCTGAGACCAAGCTTCAGATGTGCTTTTGGTTCTGTGTATCCACTGGTGGAAATAGAGACCAGGGAACCTCAGAAGCTATGCCCAGGGTCCTAGGCAGTGAGGTGGGACCTCCTAGGACCTCAAAGTCTGCCCCAAAGGTGGGAAAATACTGGGACTGAGGAGCTATATAGGCACCTACTCAGCCATGGCCCCAAAGCTGGTATAAAGTCCTAGAGTACAGATTGGCCCTCATTACATTCTGCCCACGTCCGGCTGAGGTTGGCACAGAGCGGACACATTGAGGAGGGGGAGAGCGGATGTGAAGAGGTGTGGGATGATCCTGGAGCTGAGGTCACCACTGCCTCTTGTGTGAGGGAGCATTGAACACTGAACATTCCCAACAGCCACTGTCAAATCCTGTGCCCTCCCCACTGGTTTTCTGCCCCTGCTGGCCCCCAGGGTGTTCAGAATCCATCGGGGAAGCCTCTCCCCAGTCTCCGAGCACCTGTGTGCCAGCTGCTCTCCCTCCCCACGGAACAGGCCCGGGGCAGCCAGAACCACCGTCTCACCTGCCCATGCTCCCATGCTGTCACCGGCCCCCCCGGAAAGTGCGCGTCCGAGGCTGGCCCTGTCTCCAGCCTCCCTGGCCGGACGCCGGCCCACTCCCAGGGTCCAGTCAGCCCTGACGCCAAAGCGCCTGCGGCCCCCCGGGGTGGGGGGGCCAGAATCGCAGACACCCATGCAAGGCGAGCAGCCGAAGCCGTGCTGCCAGGAGACCGTCTCCCTGGATTCTGACTCTTTGAGGAGACAGCAATCTGGAGGAGGAAGGGTGCCGTCCACCCCCTCCCAGCGGCGGATGTCTGGTGCTGGGCTCTCGGAGATGGGGGTGGGCCCTCCGCCAGGACTGGTCACAGGGTACCGAAACCCCTTCCCATCTTTGCTATTAGTGGTGGGACCAGAGCAGAGAGGACTGATGTTAGGTGCTCCCTAGAAACAAGGGCCTCAGGTGATGGCTTTTCCTGCATTGTCAACCCCAGAGGGTCTTTCCTGAACTCCACATACAGAGGCAGGATCAGCCCACATCTGTTCCAACCGGTGGTCATAGACCTGCTGTATCGGGACCATCACCTCCATCATCATTAGACCTCATGAGAAGCTGGGATGAACATTCCTATTTTGCAGAAACTGAGGCTCAGAGAGCTAGTGACTTGCCCTGAAGTCACATACTTGCCCCTAAAAGCCCCTGATTTCTTTTCTGCCTCTCCCCCCGCCCACCCCACCTTCTCTCATTGTGCCTCTGAAATGGCTTGTATGTCCTGGGTCAGCTCAGTTACAATGGCCAGGGGCACTGGAGTCAGTTAGAACCTACAGCAATGAGCGCATGTTCCAGGAAGAGGGCACAGTCCCCGCAAAATATCTAGAGGTGGGACCGTTCATAAAGTGGATGAGAAGTGTGAGATGTGCGCTTGGTCTCTACAGTGTGGAGGGTGAGCACGGGGAATGCAGGGAGGTCGGGAGGCCAGTCAGGAAGGATGGGGTTCAAAAGCCAGGATGGGAGCACTGGGTCCCCACTGGGTGTTTCTGATTGGGGGAACAGGCAAAATGAGAAGTGTCTTTCTAAAGGATTCCTAGAGGAGGTGATGTGGGCACCAACTCAGGAACAGAGGCCCTGGAGCAGGTGCAGTGACAAGCAGAATACGGTAGTTGAAAGACAGGCTTCTGGAGTAAGGACGCTGGGACTGAAGACCAGCCGTACTGCCCAGCTGTGTGACCTTGGGCCAGTTACTTAACAGCTCTGGGCCTCAGTCATCTCATCTGTAAAATGGGGATGATGGTAATACACCTCTTAGGGCTGTTCTGATGACAGAGGGAATTAGAACATGTCCAGCATGCAGAGCAGAACCTGTTAGAACATAGTAAGCACCAAGTCTCAGCTGTTCTTTGTTATTACTGAACACCCTGGTGTTCAGCCCTAAGCTACGTGACATGTTGGTTCTCTCTTCCTACTCTGGGAGGAAGCAGATGGGAAGACAGGAAGCCATCGGGGAGGGAGGACCTGCCCTCACTGCAGATGACGGTGTCCGTGACCCGGATCTAAGCGGTCCCCTCTGTTTTCAGACGCCTGGTCAAGGTGACCAGACAGGCAAGGATGGGTCCTGCCACACCCTGTCCTGCCCCAGTTCCAAGTGGATGGGGGCACTTTATACCAGTTTCCCTGGACAGGAATCCTATGCCCACTCACCAATGCTCCAAGGCAGGCTTCAGGATCCCCCTGCCAAGCGTGGGAGGTGGGGGAAGGGCGATGTCAGGGCAGAGAGCTGGCAGGCACACCCACGAGGCTCTAATGAGGCGTGCGAAGGCCACAGAGGCTGCCTCGGAGTCATGGTCACGGGAGGACAGGGGTGCAGCGGGCCTGGCGTCACGGCTGCAGTGGCGGCGATCTGCCCTTTGCTGGCGGTTGCTGGGGTGAGCTAGTGCGCTCCGAGTCATCCGGCTGTAATAACTCTAATCCGCTCATTACCACTCCGGGGGCTGCCAAGGGTCCCTGCCTTCCTCACCCCCGTTCGCCCCGCCTCCCTCCACCCCTCACATCTGTGCAACAGCTGGGCTCCGAGACAGCCAGTTCTCCGCAGGCCCCGCACCATCTGCTTCCCCTGGGGAGGAGGCTCTGCAGAGGGTGTGCCAGGGCGCTCCTGCCCCTGGAAGGACAGGTGGGCCTGAGGTTCGCTTGGCCTGGTGTTCAGGGCCCTGAGCCTCGCTCTGCCTCCCACCAGTGGGTCAGGGATGTAGGCTGTGGGCTCGGAGGCTGGGGTCTGTCTCTGGCCCCTGATGGACAGTCAATGCTTCATTTCCCTGACACTTGAACCTCAAGGTCTCATCTGCACGGTGACATAGCTGTCCAACCCCCTCCCAGCTTCTTCAGCCAATTGGACCCAGTGTGTGAAGGTGTTTCCCCTATGTGTCTTTCCTGGGGCTCCTGTGTGTGTTAGGGTCCAGTAGAGGACACTTCTCTGGGCTGGGGATGGGGTGCAGTGGAGAGGGATGAAGGCAGAAGCACTGCTGGCCCCACCCCACCCAGGCTGCCTACCACCTCTGGGGTCCTTGGTCCCCTCCATCCACCCCCTGACTGGATCATGGGACTTGCTCTCCATGGCTGCCCCTTCCCAGAACTGGGAGGAGCCGTCAGGACCCTCAGGAATAACAGCAACTGGACTCCCCAGGTGGCGCTAGTGGTAAAGAACCCACCTGCCAATGCAGGAAACACACGAGACGAGGGTTCAATCCCTGGGTCAGGAAGATCCCCTGGAGGAGGAAATGGCAACCCACTCCAGTATTCTTGCCTGGAGAATCCCCATGGACAGAGAAGCCTAGCGGGCTACAGTCCATGGGGTCGCAAAGAGTCAAACACAGCTGAAGCAACATAGCAAGCATGAGGCTTACCGAGCAGCCCCCGGGCACCCTTTGAAGGCTTTATGCCAGGTGACCTCACGGGGGTGGGGCGGGTGTTCTCCTCATCCACAGGTGAGGAGCCTGAGGCACAAGGGCCCCAGAAGGTGACACAGCTAGCAAATGGCAGCCCTGGGGTGTGAGTCACGGCCGGTGTGACCCTGGAGCCCCCTCACCAAGCCCTAGAGCTACACGCGGCCCCAGTGCAGACTCTGGGAGTGGGGATCCCCTCCTCAAGCCAGAACCTGGTCAGGCTGTCCCTTTAGACTTTACCCTCGCCTGGCACAACAGGGGCGCTCAGCCCAGCCCCTGTTTGGGGCAAGAAGGAATCCTCAGGCAAATTGCTTAAAGCAAAACTGCTCTGGTGGGAACAAAGACGGAGTCCCATTGGAAAACTGCGAAAGTGCTTCTCTCCCTGCCTCTCATTTTCAGAGAGTAAAGCTGAAGTCCAGAAAAGAAAGGGCCTGAGTTGGGGGGCGGGGGGACGGGGACAGCACCCATCAAATTGGTGGCAGAGTCAATCTTGGACCCAAACAATGGAACTTCCCCAGTGGAGCGAGACAGAGACTCAGGGTTCTCTCTCCTCCCAGAGCGGGTGGCCTCACTCCCCGGTCCCTCTCTTGGGCTGAACCAGAGCCCAGGAAGAGGGCTAGAGACCCAGCCTGGGCCACGTTCTCTGAGCACCTCCACTAGCGGGTATAAGGAGCTCCTCGGGTGTATCAGGCTTCCTGGGCTCCTGCTTGCTGACGCCCTGCGCAGAGACCTCCATGGTTCACTCCAGGGACAGCCCATGTGTGTGTGCAGTTCAGGGCCACCTCATTCCCCACTGTTGACACACCCGTCTCCCTTATTCCATCAGCAAACACTGGGCCTGAAGAGACAGTCTAATTGGCTGGCAGTGCCCTGCTCCCAGCTCCCCTCCTTGCCTAAACACACAGCCCTGTTTATCCTGTGTGCCCAGCCACCAGGACCTCACTGTCGCCCAGCTCCCTGCCCCGTCAGCCACTCACCCCCGTCTCTCTCCCACAGTGCCCCTGCCAGAGCAGGAGAGCCCCACGGAAAACTCGTAGGACACCCCCTAACCATCTACCCAAGTAACATCACCTCCTCGGAGAGATGAAACAATGAGAGAGGGAAGGGAGTGGCTTGAGGTCACAGCCCAGGAGGACAGGACCTGCTTCCCATCGCTCACTGGGGCTTGAGCACCACCTCTGTGCCTTTCCGTGTGCTGGTCCTTTAGCCAGGAAATCGCTTCCTTGGTGCAACCCCAGCCCACTGAATGATTGACAACCTCATAGAAAACCCCACATCAACCCCTACAGTTGCCTCAGTTACGGACAATAATACCCACTACCTTCTATGGGTCTGCCTGGTGGCTCAGACCATAAGCAATCTGCCTGCAAGGCAGGAGACCTGGGTTCGATCCCTGGGTCGGGAAGATCCCCTGAAGAAGGGAACAGCTACCCACTCCAGTATTCTTGCCTGGAGAATTCTGGTGGGTTACAGTCCATGGGTTCATAAAGTTTCTGTATTACCCTGCAAATTCCTGGGTGTTTCATCTCCGGCCCCCCAGGCCCAGCCCAGAGTGAGGCCCTGATAAAGGACTGGCAGTGAGAGGATCAGCGGGCTAGAGCCAGGTTCTCAGTCCTGTTCTAGCCTGGCCCATCCTTGGTCCCTCAAGTCCCCATCCCTGCTCCCCTGGCCAGGGCTATTCCAGGAGCCCTTGTGCATGCTGCTCCCCTGGGTCCAGGAGCCCAGTGGGCTTTTCAGATCGTGTCTCCCTTGGTTCCCCGAGCCTGGGCCCAGCCTGGGCAGAGCCTCCTCTGGGCTGTTGTGGGTGAGTCACGGGCAGACTGTAAACAAGTCTACAGAGCACTGGCTGTACCACCAAGGCCCTGGCACTCGTCCTAGCCGTGCCGGGGGGATCTAAAAGAAGCCATGGCTGGCTCCCACGCACCCACTATGGAAAGGAGAGGGTGGAACAGAACCAGGGAAGCTTCCAGATTTGCATATCAACCTGTGCACAGGGGTCTGCAAAGAGCCCCATCCGAGAAGGGACTAAGCAGAACCTGGGGGTTGGAACAGTATTAGTTGCTCAGTCATGTGCGACTCTTTGGGACCCCATGGACTGTAGACTGGCAGGCTCCTCTGTCCATGGAATTCTCCAGGCAAGAGTACTGGAGTGGGTTGCCATTCCCTTCTGCAGGGGACCTTCCCGACCCAGAGATCGAACCCAGGTCTCCTGCATTGCAGGCGGATTCTTTACGGTCTGAGCCGCCCTCACTGTGATTGGGGTTGGGAGGGGGCAGTTAATCAGGATGAGATATGCCTGCTGGGAGTTTCAATTTTTTGAGTACCTACAAAGTGACAGGTACAGATGCAGGGCTGAGGATACCGCAGTCAACAAAACACAACTCTGTGGTTTGGGGAACAGGAAGAGCAGAGCAGGGTAAAGGAGGGTGTGGGGCAGTCACTTTATTCATCATTTGAAAGATAGTGTAGAAAAATGAAATCCTGGAGTACTTTCCAGCCACTTGACAAATGGGGAAACTGAGGCACTGGAGGGCTAAGCATTAGCCTGAGGTTACATAGTGAGACAGGGCAGAGGCAGGTCCCAAGACTATGTGTGTGGGCTCAGAGGTGACGCTGACGCCAATGCGGTCCGTATGGGGCCTCATTTCTATAGTTCGGGGGGTGGGGGCTGATGAGTACAGAACCCCTCTCCTCTGCTTCCTGGGGGAGAGGCTCCCGGGTACTCGGCAGCAGCAGAGACTCCTGGGTGAAACCAGGCTCTGAAGTCATTCCACGGTGGGTTCCCAGACCAGCCTCCTCCGTCTCCCCACGCTGTGAAGAGGGCAGCTCTAACTCCGTGCTCCTGGATGACCTCCCCAAGACAAACAGGTGCTCCCCAGGGAGCAGCCAGCTAAGGCTGCCAGTATGGTCTGGCGTCAGAAAACTCTCCCACTTCCACCGCAGCCCGGCCGAGAGCTCTAGGAATGCTGAGTGACTCCATTTCCCCGGCTTCAACAGTCTTGGCCGCTGCAGGGTCAGACCACGGGCACTGAGATTTTAGAGGCTCGCTCTCGGCTAAGTGAACATTAGACACAGCTTACTTAGCTGCTGAAATCTGTGGCTGCCTCCTACATGCTGTTTGATAAGCTTTTAGTCACCTCCCTCTGGTGCTGTATCCCCAGGTCCTGGGGCAGCTTGTTTGCCAGGAGCCAGGATGCTGCCAGGTCAGGGGGCAGGGCAGTGGGTGGCACAGAGCCCTGGCTGGAAGCCGCTACCCAGCTGAGCTACCTTGAGCACAAGGCTTGCCCTTTCTGATCTCACCTGGAACGGCTCTCCATAACGTGACCCGGCTTCTCTGTCTAGCAGCCCTTTCGCCAGTCCGCTCCTGGGTGCGGCCCCAAGTTTGAGACAAGGTGACCCATTCTTGGGTCACTAAGCCAGCCCCCCACCCCCAGCCCTAACCCCTGGCCCAAGCAATCATTCCAGGATCCTCACATCTCTTCCAGGCAGAGTCTCCTAGGATCCCTCCTCCAATGCTGCCCCTCTGTTTTCTGAGCTCCTAGCACACCCTGTCTAGGCTCACCCTGGACAGTGTCTTAGACCACTATGCATGTGGGTGCTCCATGGCGCTGGGGCTGAATGCCCGCCATAAGCCTGGGACATGGTTGATCTCTATAGGTGTCCATTCAGTCATTCAACAAACATCTCTTGGGGCAAACTATACCCCGCTCCATGCTGGGTTGTGGATATGGATATTAAAGGCTAATAAGGCACAGCCTTACCCTCAAGGAGCTCCAAGTCTGATGTCGAGAAACACAACCACATAGCAGGTGATTAGCGCACTAGTGGGGGAAGCCCAGGAAGCAGTTGGGACCACACAACGGGGCTTACTTGACCCTGGGAAAACCAGGGAAGGCTCCCTGGAGGAGGCAACATCTAAACTTGAAGGATCAGTAGAAGTTAGCCAGTGGAGGGAAGGGTTCCTGGAAGAGGGAACAGCTGAGGCAGTCTGGAGTGTAGAGGAAGCATGGTTCATTCTGGAAACTATTTGGGCTAGCCTCCTGATTCCTGGCTCTTTCCCACCCCTCTAATATCAACAAAAGAAAGGAGATCATTCTCTCCCATTGAGTGAGTTTCCCAAATTCCTATCCCTGCTTGAAGAGACCAGGGGACTCCCAAGAGGTTGACCATTGGCCCCATGCCCCCTGAACCGCCAGTCACTTCTCCACTCTGAGCCTCAGTTGCCTCATCTGTTAAATGGGCTGGGGCCCTCGGGCCCACATGGTTAATGTTTTGAGAGACTCAAAGGAAAACAGAGCAGGCACAGGCCTTTCCCGGCCTGGCCAGGGGGTGCAGCCTGGGTTGGGGATGGAGTCTGCAAGGGTCAGATGCAGGGAGATCTTGCCCATCAGTCTGAGCCCAGGCTGTGGAGTCTCTCTGTCTCAGAAGTCTCTCTTCCTGGCCCCCTCTCTCTCCCAGCCACTTTCAATGGGGATAAAAAAAGAAAAGAAAGAAATGGTCCTCCCACCACCTGGCAGGCGGTGCCCAGGATGAGAAATGCCTTTCTGCAGAGCCTTCAATACCACCCAGCCCTACCTGTCGTGATCTTGTGGCTGCACGCCCCCGGACCTCCTGGGGAGGGGTGGAAAAGGCATCGCTCATGGTGGCCTGGGGACCGGGAACCTAGGTGTGGGGGCCGGAAGGATGGAGGGGTGAGGGGGGCCCTAGGGCCAGCTTCACGCAGGCCATTCTTCCCCTCCTGGTTTACAGGGGAAGTATGGGGAGGCAGTGGAGTCCACGACCAGCAGACACACTGAGCCTGGCTCAATTCCCGGAAAGCCTGACCCCCATGATCGACTTGATAAGCTTATGAATCAGACTGGCAGAGTTGGGGGGCAGCAGGGATGGTCTCATCCAAGAAATGGGATTCCCAGATGGTGCAGTGGTAAAGAATCTGCCTGCCAATTCAGGAGACGCAGGAGATGCAGGTTTGATCCCTGTGTCAGGAAGATCCCCTGGAGGAGGAAATGGCAACCTGTATTTCCAGTATTCTTGCCTGGAAAATTCCACAGACAGAGAAGCCTGGTGGGCTATAGTCTATGGGGTCGCAAAGAGTCAGACACAGCTGAGCATACAAACATCAATAAATGGGAAAACAGGCCCAGAGGGGCCTGGGCTTCTCCAAGGTAACATAGCAGGTTAAATGAGGCAGAGTCAGGACTAGACCTTGGGCCTTCGGAGTCCAGTCCCGGGCGGGGACCAGCGGTGGGGATGGAAAACAGGGTTCCCTTGAGGACTATGACACAGCCAGGCCAGACTGCTACGGGGCCAGAGTCCAAGCCTGACCACGGCTTCTATGCCTCCCTATGCTGAAAAGGTTTGTCCATAGGTGGGCTGGGTTCCCGTTCCACCAACTGAGGTGAATGGCAGGGAGAAAAAGAATTTCTGCCTTGATTTTCCAGGAAGCCAGACTTCCAGATCTTTCAAAATTCCAGAATTCAAGAATGCTGGAAGGAACCTTCTGAATCACCTATGGATATGGGAACTGAGGCCCCAGGAGGAGAAGACTGTCTCAAAGCCCAGACCCCAATGAGTGGCCAATGCACTCCTTCTGTCCCCTGGTCCAAGTTCTCCTGGTATATCAGTGGTTAAGAGGCTGGGCTGCTGCTGGAGGCTGACTGATCTGGGCTGGAATGCCAGCTCTTGCCATTCACTGGCTATGGGGCCTCACTTCACTCCCTAGTCTCTCTGAGCCTCAGTTTCTCCATCCCCATGCAAGCTGGGGATAATAACACTGACCACCACTATAAGGATTTAATGCCATAACAAGAGCCCCACAAGGATAGACTTGGCCTCATTCATGGCTGTGTTCCCAGCACCCTGACACATGGCACACCCTCAATAAAAGGGAAAAGTCATCATCACCGTGTACCACACTACTGTGGCTTGACATCTTTAACTCTCAAGTCCCCCGGAGGGAAGCGGGGGAATCTGGCTGCAGTACAGGAAAGTAGCCAGGGTCCCAGGAAGAATGGCAGTGCCCCTTAAGCAGGTGCCATGCCCTTCTGTTTGGTCCCTTCCCACAGCACGAGGAGGACATTGCTGAATGATGACTGAAGGCCTCCAGCTCCAAGAGCTGTTCCTGACTTTGCGCCATGGCCTTGCCTGCAGGCACTGACCCGTACTCTCTGGGGTACCCTAAGCACGAACTGAGGGTCAGGCTGGACATAAGGGATGGGAAGGAGGCAGGAGCCAGTCTGCGAGGCTCTCGGGAGCCTAGACTGTATTAGGCTGCCTGCTTGCAGGACGCACAAGGGATCAGAGGAGGCAGGCATCAGCGTGGCCTGAGAGCCAAGCTGACGGTGGACGCTTCCTGGTTCATTAGAGGGGTGAGGGGCAGAGCTAGCTGAGCACTTCATGGGCCCCCACTTCCACTCCAGCCTTACCACCACCTGCACTTAGCAGCTCCCTCCCCACCAGGCATTTGGGAATGTAAGGAAGGTTGCGGCTACTAATAGACTACACAGCCCATTCTGGCCATTAGCTCTTGCTACCTGCAAGCCTCCATGAGGGTGTCTACCTCCAGGTTGCAAGCGGGTGGGGGGATGAGTGAAAGTCCAGGAGCCAAGAGGCCCCGGTTGGGCAGAGTGGGTCCCAGTGGCAGGACTGTGAGCCCCAGCCTAGGGAGGGCAGCTCCCATCCCGAAGTCTTTCCCTGGTGTGTTGCTCCCATGAATCCTATCCTCTCCCTCCACACACACACACCCCTTCAGCAGATCCCTTCCCCCTCCACATCACAGCCTCAGTGGAGGGACTAGTCAGTGGATTATTTTCCAGGGATCTTGGAAGGTCCACACCTGGGAGTCTGCTAAGTCTAGAAAGTTCTGGGCTCTGGAAAGAGAAAGTAACGTTCTTGAAGAAAGTTTCTTTAGATGAAATGGCCTCCAGGGGCCAGGGAGGAAAAACAGGAAGGGCCTGGCTGGGCAGGAAGTCCCGAGGGTGGGGCCAGGCCAGAGGAAGAGGCGCCCCGGGAGTGGCCACTGTGGCCCTGGCCAAGGGCTGAGTTAGGGACTGTCGTGGGTTATGCTGGGGGGGAGGGGGTTGTCTCCAGTTGACCGCTGCCCACCCGAGAGTTAGGTCAGGACCCTCAGATCACACGGTGGGAGCTGGGCAGGGCGATGGGCCGGAACCCTCTGTGAGCAGGGGACACAGATCCCTCACCAGCCCTCTTCTCCCCACTCCTGGGCTGCAGGTTCCTAGAGCAAACTCCCCTCCCCTCACTCACCAGGCCTTCACCTTTCATGCACTGAGCCCTGCTCTGCGCTCGGCAACAACTCTTACCATTGCCCCCAATCCACAGATGAGAAGACTGAGGCATGGGGACACTAAAATGCTTGTCCTGGTTTACCCAGCAAGTGAGTCAGGGAAGAGAATTCAAAGGCTGGCTGCCTGACTGCACAGCCCTTGCTGGTAAGGGGAATGCTAAAAAAGAGACCCTCTCCTGAAGGAAACAGCAGAAAACACCTCAAATCCCGGGGCGTGAGGGAGACCTGGGAAAGCTGAGGGGCTGGGCGGCTGACCTGAGCCCGGGGTGGGGCAGGAAGCCTCACTGCCGCTTTCACATCTGCCACCCCCCACCCCCGGCCCGTGCGTGCGTGCGGGGCGGGGGGGGGCGCTATTTCTCACCATCTCCTCTCCTCACACCCACCCCCGCCTCCCCCACCCTCACTCTCAGCTGTGACCTTGCTTCCCACTCCCCCAAGACACTCCAGCCTCTCACAAGTGCTTCCAGATTCGCAGGGGCACAGCCGCCCCCACCAGCATCTGCACCCACTCGCCCTGCCTCGTCCTAGGAGACTCGACTACCCACGCTCCATGCGCCACTCGGAGCCCAAGCTCTGCTCTGCTCAAGGACACCACTCCAGCAAGCCTCCCCACGCCGCAAGCTCGTCCTCCGCCCCCCGTCGCATCATCAGCTTTACCCTCTCCATCAGATCCTTTCCAGCCATCGATGAACAAACTGTTTTCCTGCCATCCTGATCCTACTCCCCCGACCACCACCGCCCCCCCACCCCACCCCACTACCGCCATTCCCCTGCACCCCTCTCCAAGGGAACTGCTCAGAGTTGATTGTATCCATTGTCACCCATGTCTCTCCTGCTTCTCTCAAAATCACCCCAGCCTGGCCTCCCCACCCATCACTGCACAGGAAGTGCTCCTGTCCAATGGCCTCTGTGTGGCTAAACCCAGCAGCCAGCTGGGTGTGGCCACACTGGCCCTCCCCACAGCACTGGACAGTTGGGCAGCCCTCCCCCACCCCCCAGCTGTTGTGCTCCCCTGGTTTTTTCCCAGCTTCTCTGGATATGCCTCCTTGGTCTCCTCTGCTGTTTTTTTCTCTTCTCCCAGGCCTTGCAGTTAGGGTTAGGGTTAGGGTCACCCAACTTGCTCTAACACATGCATTCTCCATGGGGGCACCATCTCCCCCAAGGAGGGGGAAATTGGTTTGGGGGAGGAATAAAAACTCTTAAATATTGAAGTGGTTTGTGACTCTCCAAAGGGTCAAAGTACATAAACATATATACATCACAGCTATGGAATTACAATTTTGTTCAGAGGGGATGATTATAGGGGAAGAGTCTACAAGGCTTCTTGGGGTGGATGGTAATTTTTTAAAAGGCTGAGAAAGAGGGTTTGCAGTAACACAGATTTCTCATTCCGGCGGATGGCAAGCCCCTCCTTCCAACTGCTCAGGCCAAAACCTTGGGAGTGATGTGGCCTGTTCCCTTTTTGTCGCAACCCACATCCAATCCATCAGGAAATCCTGTTAGTTCTGCCTTCAAAATAGATCCGGAATCCAATCACTTCCCCCCACTCACACCCCCACCCCCATGGCAGCTACCCTGATCTGGGCTGCCTCATTGCTTGCCCGGATTATTGCAACAACCTCCTTCCTGGTCTCCCTGCCCCTGCTCCCTCGACACATAGCCAGAGTGATTCTTTTACAATGTAAGTCAGCTCACGTCCTTCTTCATCCAACTCTGCAGAAGCTTCCCATCTCCCAAAGTTCTCACGATGGCCCTCACTCCCTGCTCCCGCTTCCTCTCCTGACCCCCCTCTGCTATTCCTCTCTCCCTCATTCATTCTGCTCCAGCCCCACAAGCCTCTGGTGAACCCTCCAGGCACCGTCCCACCCCAGGGCCATTGCACTGGCTGTTTGTGATCCCTGGTTCACTCTTACCAAGACAGCCACAGGTCTGAATCCCTCACCTCCCTCAAGTCTTTACTCAGATGCCACCTTGTCAACAAGGCCTGCCCTGACCACCCTGTCTTTTTTTTTTTTTTCCGTACATTTATTTACTTATTTGGCCACCTCGAGTCTTAGTTGCAGTGTTCAGGATCTTTGTTGCATCTCATGGGGTTTCTTTGTTTTGGCACACGGAGTCAGCAGTTGTGGCTCATGGGCTTAGTTGCTCCACAGCATGTGGGATCTTAAAATAGTTCCCCAAACAGGGATTGAACCCGTGTCCCCTGTATCGCAGGGTGGATTCTTTACCACTGGGCCATGAGGGAGGTCCCTGATGACCCTGTCTTAAGACTGCAGTCCATCCCCAGTATTCCAGATCACCTTTACTTCTTCAGACCCTTCCTTTCTTCCCTAACACACCTAATACCATGACATTTACTTCCTCTGCTTACTGCTGATTGCTTGCTAGATGCCAGCCCCCCAGGGGGCTCCCTGTTTGGTCACTGTTGTCCACTCAGCAGGGGGAGAGGAGGAGTGTCTAATGCCCCCTGGACACCCACTTCAGGCAGGTTTCAGACTTTTTCCCCCAGGGCTCATCATGCCTCCCACCTTTGCATTTGCCTGTTGCTTTCTCTGCAATGCGCTCTGCCCCCTGCCCCCCACACTATCCATTACTCAGAACCCTCTCAAAGAACACTTCCTCTCTCATTAGATCAGGAAGGGCCCAGCCTGCCAGCAGGGGAGGGAGCTTTTCCCCAGGAGCAATGGGAATTCATGAAAGGGATTTGAGCTGAAGAGTGACATGGTCACATTTGTGCTGTGATGCTCATGGATGGTGGGTGGGAGGGGAGCTAGCTGGAGGCAGAGGAAGAGACCCAGAGAAGAAGCTGGTGAGAGGCAAGAGGACCCTGGCCAGGGTAGTGGATGAGCATCAGGGGGGAAAGGGGAGTCTGGGGCAAGCTGGGGAGGTAGCCAGGAAGGGGGAAAGGCCGGGTCTTGCCACCAACTCACTGTGGCAAGTGAGGAAGACAGGGGAGGTAGGAACATGGCTGAAGTGTCTGATTTACAGGGTTGGATGGGACAACGAGTCAGCCAAGCCCAGGGAATGGGATCACACTTCACAGGGGAAAGGAGGTTTCTAGAACCAGCTTCTCTCCTCCAGATCCAGCCTCCATCCCTTTTTGCTGGGGCATCTTGTACCCCAACACTTCTGGCCATAGAGGAGGCAGCTCATGGGGGTTTGGAGAAGGATAGGGTTTCCCCAGAAGAATCCAGACCTTGGACCTGGGATGGCAGGGAGGCGCCCAACAGGGGGCTTTTTCAGAACAGAAGGCTGAAGCCTGTGCCTCTAAATTTACAGAACTTCCGGACTCCGGTGGAAAAGTCCACACTTGCCTCACTTTCTGCCTAGCCTTGTTTGGCCAGAAAGACAAACAGGACAGGGAGTGGCCTTGTGTCACCACGGGGACTCCGGAGCGAAGCCCAGGGTGTGCCGGACAGTACGATGGAGGGTGTCTCCTGGTCAGCCCCAGCTGTCCCCGGAAGCAGCAGCTCCTTGGAGGAAGAAACTCGCTCATCTCACATCCTCGCCTTGCAAATGGGAAAACTGAGGCCCAGAGAGAGGTGCGAGCTATCATAGGGTACATCTGGTTTTCCCAGGGGGGAAACTGAGGCTTCCTGGAGAGAAGAACTTGCCCTTCCGACAGGGACAGACTAATAATGTCATCGAAATATATATATAGCTCATTTCTTCCCGAGAGTTCAGAGTGCCGCACATCCATGATCTAATTTGTCCACGAGACATCCCACTGGGATGGGTGGCAGGGCCACTCCATGCAGATGTTGTGAAATGCTCAGTCATTGCCCTCCCTTCCCTAACCTTCCTTTTCTTCTTCAGTCTCTATTATTTCCCCTTTCTTCTCCCATCCAACCTAATCCAGCAAAGATGTAAGAGGCCTCCACTTGGTGCAAAGACTGGGTATTTGAGAAGCTTCTGGATTTCCGCAGGGCAAAGTCACCGTTCTGTTCTCTGTGGTCTGAGAGCACTTTGTTCATACCTGCATCTGTGTGCATGTCATCCTGTTTCTATAGATCAACAGTCCTGGAGTGGGGGCTTGGTCTTATTCGAGCTTACTTTCCTGAATACTGTCCAGGCCAGGGCCTGGCATTCGGGAGCCTGGAGACACGCTTGCCCAGGGCATTCCTCCATTAGTGTACTTGTCCCACTGTATGCCAATTACCCCAGGGATGAGCTCAGAGAGGGATTGTGAATATGCAGTCTCTAGCACATAGCAGCACAATGTCTGCTGAACAGATGAATTTAAAAAACGAAGAAAGGAAGATGAGGATGGATAGGAAGGGGCTATCTTTGCCTTTAAAGAGCTCCCAATCCATGGCATGGATGTGGGAGGTGGGCAGAAAGCAGGACTGGAGAGATGTACAAATACATCGGAGTAGTGATGAAGAAATACCACGGGCCTGCAGAGGAGGAGAATCACCTGAGAGAATCAGGGATGGCTCCCTGGAGGAAGTGGAATTTGAGATGGGTCTTTAAGGGTGGAGACACCTGGCAGAAACTCAGGAACGGTTTTTAGCTGAAGGTAGGGCATTGGGCAAGACAAGAAGGCCAAGGTCCTCAGACTGGTGGTGGTGGCGGTGGGATGGTACTCTGGGTCAGGCCAAGTTGCTCATGCCTGACTCCACCAGCAGTGGGGAGCCATCAAAGTCCTTGGGGCCAGAGATCAGAGTGTGTTGGGGCCAGTGTTAAGAGTGTCTAACTGAGGGAGGCAGCTGCCAAGTTTGCAGTGAAGGTGTGAGAGGCTCCACAGAGGAAGACTCTAAAGGATCTGGAAACCCATTAGATGTGGGGGCAGAGCAGGGGTGGGGGCTCTGGGGCACCCATCTGGAGTCTGGGAGAGTGATGAGGAATTAACAGGTATGGTGTGATCCTGGGAGGGAGGGACTGCTTCCCAGGGAGAAGATGAGTTCATTCCACCGGGGTGGAGACGCTTCATTAGGAAGGCAGATGCCAGCTTGGGAGGGAGGTCAGGGCCCTGGAGACAAGAGTTGGGAGTTGGGCTAAAGCAAAAGCTGAGGCCCTGGGAGCGGATGAGCTCATGCAAGACAGAGTGTGGGGTGAGAAAGAAATCGGACTGAGGACAGAGTCTTGGAGAACCCTCACAGTTGTGGGGGGAGAGGAGCAGAAAGACAGGGGATCCAGGAAGAAAAGGAGTTTTCAGAGAAATGGGGGTGGTTCCCCTATCTTCTCCCTCTTTTCCAGTGCTACCCACCTTCTTCTCCCCCTTACTTCTCAAGAGGTGGGGTGGGGGCGGCCCAGAGGTACCCTGGTGCCTGCGCAGGCCCCGGAATGCTCCCAGGTGAAAGGCAGTCAAGCCAGAGATTGGAGTGCTTGGGTTCTAGAACTGCTCGGAACCGGGGGAGGTTCGGCAGGGGGGACTGCCCCCTCCCTCACCCTTCCTGGCTGTGTGACCTCAGACAAGCCACACCCCCTGTGATCTTCAGCCTTTTCTTCACCTTCCCGAGGGGATCACAACAGGACTTCCTTCATCGGGCTGCTGCGACTATTAAGAGGGATAATGTGCGTTATGCACTTGGCACTTGGGCCTGGCAAGCCCTCAGAGCTCAATAAATGGTGGCTGCTGCTATTATGATTATTACAGGGCTGGGATTGGATTCTGGCGCTCGGTCTAGCCGGGCCAAGGAGCCCAGGAGCCCCCAGAGCCTTTAGCGAGGAAGGGGGCCTGGCAACCTGAACTCGCCCAGCTCCGGGAGGGCTAGTGCCCCTCCCAAGACCCTCCCAAGCGCAGAGTCGGGTTTCGTGGAACTGGGGCACAGTCACAGCTCTCTGTGCGCGGAAAACCGTTTCATCTGCTGAGAAAGGGGACCCTACCCCGACTAAAGTCTTCAACTCCAGGTGGGGGGCGGGGATGGGGGGGCTCAGTCCGCGGGGAGCCCCGCGCCTGCGGCGCCTCCTCCTCCGGGGCGGACGTGGACGCGTCCTCTCCCGTACGCGGTAATTCACCAGCTCACGCGGGCTCCGCGGCGCCCCCTCCGCGCACGCGCGTCCCCGCCTCGGCCCCCGCCCGGCCCCAGACTCTGCTGCGGGCGCTGTAGGTGGGTCCGTCCAAGTTGACGAGAAGGACAGCCGCGCTGGGTGGGGGCGCCCGTCGCCGGGGGCTGGCGGCCTCGACCCCCATGCCTCGTCCCCTGCCTCCCGCGGATTTTGCCGCAGGGGCCCACCCGAGGCGCGTCTTCTGCGCCGCCCTGGAGGAACGGGAGCGCTGAGGGGCGAGTGGCCCGGGCTGTGCTGGGGGCTTGCTGAGGGGGCGAAGGTCTTGAGTCGGTGGCTGCCGGCTCCTGTCCCCTCACAGACTGAGACCTGTACCCCAGACTTTTGAAAGCCTCGTTTTCCCCTTCTCAGACTAAGGGATCTTTTACTGGACCCTGGAAACAGGTTAATCGATCCCGTGGGCCGCATGCCCGTCTATGCAGCCTCATTAGAGAGGGAAGAAGAGGCGTGTTCCGCCGGAGTCTGGGGGATATTTACTCCTATCCCATCCTCTCTGGACCAGGCGAGGGGCGGGAGGTGGGGGGCTGCCTGCGGGGAGCGGGGCTTGACTGAACTGGACCTTCTACCAGCTGGGCTCGGGGACTGTGGTCCCGCCACTGCAGGCCGAGCCGTCCAGCGCTGAGAGGCCCCATTAACTAGGCCACCGCTGGGGGTGGGCGGTGGCGGCTGGAGCTGACCGGCTTGGGTCTCTGGGGGAGGTGGCCGCAAGGGCCAGGGCTTTGAACAAACCACAGAGGATTCTGCAATATCAAAAGAACTCTTAGTCACTAATATGTGGGGGGAGGGAGGCCGTTGGTGAAAGAGCTGCTGCCTGGTTCCCATCAGCGGAGGATCAAAAAGCATTTGGTCAAAGAACCTTTAAATACCTTGAAAGGCAGGTGGAGCCTGTTCAGTAGACTACAGGAGATACTGAAATGTTAAGTCTGAGCTGCCAGCAAACTGGCTCCAGCCACACCGAGTGCTGGGGGGAGGGGGCCACTGAGGCAGGAGGGAGAAAGGGTGGGGCTAGACCACTAGCCCACCCCCAGCGTGACCCAGGAATCCCTGCTGGGTAGGGTGAGTTGGGTAGAGAACTGGGCTCAGACTGTCAGAGCTGGAAGCCACCTTATAAACCTCTGGCTCAGGGATGTTTATTTGGAACCTGTAGGACCCTCTCCCCCCGACTTATGGACAGAATGTTGTGTCTGTATTTGAATATGCGTTTTCCTAGGGAAGAGAGGTCCATGGAGTTCATTAGATTCCCAAAGGAGTCCAAGGCCAAATCAAGACTAAAAATCAACGTCCTTGTGGTACAGACTGGTAAACTGAGGCTCAGAAGGATCAAATCACTTACCTCGGGTCACTCATCTTGTAATTGGCAAGCCAAGGTGCTGCCAGAGTGCACCTCACTAGTCCCCTGTGGTTCTGTCTCAGGGGCCCAGAGTTGTCTGAGACTGGGGTAGGGGTGTCTCAAAACAGAGGCCAAAGGCCAAGATTCTGACTGAAACTCTGGCAGGTAGGGACTGGCAAGGACAAAGGGCACTAGCTTTCATCTTTTGGGGTGATGAGTGATTTGAGTGGCTGAACCAACCCTCAAGGGTGTCAGAGTGACCATGGAGAGAGATCCAGAGCCAGAATCTGGATACGGAGGAGGTTACAGGGAGAAAGGATGTGGGTGGGGTTGGGAGTGGAGAAGAGGTTTCTGCAAAGAGAGTTTCTGACCCTATGACATGACCCAAGGACGTGGAATGGGGGCCCAGGGCTCTCGGAGGTCAGCTTGGAGTAGTGTCTTTGGTACTTGGGGTCACCCCCAGGGAAGCAAGAAAGACACCTAGCCTTGCCTTGCCATCTCCCAAGTGTATTCTCACTGACCTATGTGGTACAACTATTAGACCTATTTTATGGATGAGAAAACTGAGGCCCAGAGGTGTCAAGTAACTGGCCAAGGCCAAACAGCTAGATGGTGGCAGAGGCAGGACCAGAATTTGAGTCTTGGATTCTTCCTGGGATGCTGCAGGCCAGACCCTGCCTCTTTAGTATGAGGTATCCAAAGGAGGACCAGCAGAAGACTGACAAGTGTGGGCCCTGGGTAGACAAGCTTGGGGTCTCCACTGTGATGAGGCGGGCAGAGAGAGGGCTGCAGCTACCTTCTAGAAGTTTGCCATTGCATTGTTTGTGGGGAGATGGCATCTGTTAATGTGATACCTTCTCCAGACTTTTGTGTTCTGTAGATGAGGAAAGGGAAGCCTGGGGAGGATGTATCTGCAGGGATGGGGGACAAGGTGGCAGAACAAGTCACTCCTGGCCTGGCACATTGGCAGGCTCTGCCATTGCCCTGCGCAGCTGCCTCTCAGAGCCCGCCCCTCCTGAATCGGGAGTGGTGCTCAGCCTGAGCCTCTTGCTACATGGATGGTGGTGATGAGAGAGGTGTGTTTGTTCTGTCACGTGAGCTGCACAAACGGCTTCCTCAGCATTTTATTAATAATTCAGCCTATGGCCAGAAGGGTGGGGTAGGGGGGGACGGGAGCTGTGGGGAGACAGCAGCATTGGAGACCAGGCCAGGTGGAGACCAGGGGAACCCAGGAGCCCTGCCTCCAGCCGTGACCTAGCAACGGAGCCAGGCGGCCTCAGGGGCCCTGTTTAGGAGAGTGCAGGCCTGGCATCTGCTCCTGCGGGGACAGAACGTCCCTCCCTGCTCCCCGTCCCTCCCGAAGCCGACCCAGGACACCTGGGCTCTGATGACAGCACCGTATCAGAAACAGGCCTGAGGGGTCCGCAGCAAGCACTGCACCAGTCCTTGGAGAACCTGGTGCTGCCAGCATTTCCTGCCACGTCATGGAACCCAGGACACAGGGGCCAGGAGCATCAGAGAATGCGAGAGAGATGGGAAGGGGAGAGGCAAAATTCCCAGACCCTCACCACCTGCGAGGGACCAGGCAGAACAGGGGTGATTCACACCCTCTGATCTCCTTTCTCAGAGAAACTGCTCGCTCCCCCAGGCTTCATTTCTTGCTTGTGCCCAGTCCTCAGGGAGTGCTCAGAAGACAGGCACTCACAGCTGGCTTGGCTTTCAGTGATGCTCCATCAGAAGGTAGCCTTCACAAGCAGGAGAATGGTTCAAGGTTAGACATCTGGAAGAACTTCCCTGACAGGCAAAGCATGGGAAAGGGGAGTATGTGGTATCCCTGTTAAGGATGAACAAATGATAATGGCATTCAGAATCAATCAAGACTAAGTGCTATGCTCTCAGTATCATTTTATGTGCTTTAATTGTACCATCTCATTTAATCTTTATAATAGTCGAAGGAAGTGGGCATTATTCTCTCCATTGTACAGATGAGGAATCTGAGGCCCAGAGGTGTCAAGTAGTCTGCCCAAGTTCACAAAGCCATGAATGGCAGAGCCACATAAATCTATATTCTTTCCTCTTTCCGATGACTCTGCATCCCCTAGACAGAGTGACTGAGGCCCAGTGAAAGAGTGTCTTTAGAGCTTTTCCTGTGTCAAGCAGGAAATAAAAACCCACCTGAGGTTTCCAGTGCCCCCGAGGCTTAGATTCCACAATGATATCTCATGGGGTTTATCCAGTATGTCCGAGGGACTGTCCAGCTCTGACATTCTGAAACAATGGTTGTCTAATGCCTGCTAACAGGGAATGAAATTGAAGTTTTTAGTTTTGTAAGGGATAAGCTATAAGCTCTCAGGTGGGAGCAAGCACTGGATCTTCTCACAAATCTCACAGTGGTTGGCACAAGTCTGGGAGTCAGGACCAAGAGTTCTACTCCTGGTTCTGTCACCAGCTCCTGCGGCTTTAGCTCTGGGCCTCTAGCTTCCCCTCAAAGCCTCATTTCCATCATCTGTCACCTGAGGGGTGGCCTGGGTCATCTCTCAGAGGTCCTTTCCACCAACTTTGAAACACTCCATGATTCTAGATGCTTATAAAGACCTAGTGAGTCACAGTGATGAATTCTGCAGTACCCTTTCTGGATTCTCCAGTTGATGGATTCGGGAGGTTCCTGAACCAGGAGTTTTTTTGTGCAGTATCCATTCATGACGGGTGGGGGCAAAGGGGTGGAAAGGGTAGGTGTGAGGGGGGTGCACTATTTGCTCTTCACCAGGGCACTGGGCTTCCCTAGTGGCTCAGACAGTAAGGAGTCTGCCTGCACGGCAGGAGACCCGGGTTCAATCCCTGGGTCAGGAAGTTCCCCGGGAGAAGAGAATGGCTACCCACTCTAGTATTCTTGCCTGGAGAATTCCATGCACAGAGGAGCCTGGTGGGCTCCAGTCCCTGTGGTCGCAAAGAGTCGGACATGACTAAGCGACTAACACAGGGAAGTGAGAGAGGCCGCTGGGGGTGCGGGTGGGAATAAGCCAAGCCTAGAGACCCTGGAATCCCAGCCTGTTGGCTTGGCTTTCTGGGTTGTGCGAAAAAGGGGTGTGTGGAGAGTACCTGAATTTTTGGCCGTGGATGTGACTGGCTGCAGAGTGTGTGAAACACAATGGCCATTGACCAGGGGCGGAGGAGCTGAGATTTCTGGCCACTGAGGAATTATAGGCTAGAACCTACAGATGCCTTTTTTTTTTCCCCTTCCATTTTTAATTAGAACATTCAATCCAAGGAAATCTGTTCTCTACCGGAACAATCTTCATGGAGGTTTGCTTGGGGGAATTTCCTTGTCTGTTTCTCAACCAGAAAAGCTGTGGGTGGAGGTGAGTGTGTGTGTGTGTGTGTGTTATAGGCTCCATGTGAGTTCACGGAGATGGTGTGTGTGTGAGTGAGTGTGCTGGGGGAGACTTGAGATGGAGGCTTGTCCCTGGGGTGCCGGCTGCCTGCTGCTCTGTGGGAAAGTGGAGGTGCGGCTGGGTGTGAGACATGCAGTATAAAGTCCATTTCTCGAGGTGACAGTAGGAATCCTTGACTCTGGGAAGCCTGGTTTCCCTGCTGACTGCATTCTCAGTGGAGGGGAGGGGTCGATGCTGCGGCAGTCCCCAGGATAACACCCTCCTGCTTATCCCTTCAGTTCAGGGTAGGGGCGGGCCCTGTATCATTTGACGCTTTGGTGTCTGTACCTCTTTGTGTAGGAGTGTATTTGTGTGCCTGCGTGTGTGTGTGTGTGTGTGTGTGTGTGTGTGTGTGTGTTGGGGGCGGGGAGTGCTGTGGAGGAGGTGGTGTCATTGATTAGGTGTGTAGGTAGGTTACTGGACCTGAAACCAGCAATGGTTCGGTTCCAGGCTTTGACAAGCCTTGGGAGATGGCCCCTTCTCCTCCCTGCCCCAGAATCGAACAGTTCCAGTTCTGTGGAGAGAGGAGAATTAGGGTTCACCTGACTTGGACTGTGTTGAGCTGACAGAGGCAGAGAAGGCCAAGTGAGCCCCAGGGTTGGGGGGGGGAAAGAGGCCCTTCCTTCTTACTCACTGAAGGGCTGCGGCCAAGGAAAGCAAGAGGGCAGTGGAGTGGTGAGAGGGAAGCAGGGACAGAGGTTGAGATGTCTGTTTTCTTCTACTGCGTGGCTGGGTTAAGTGGGGAGGGTCACTAGGCCTAGTCCCTCGCTGAGGGTCGAGATGTTAGATCTTTCGGTTCCAGCTGTGCGCAAGCTGTGGGCATGGCCAGGGTGGTGGACCCAGCTCAGCGTTGGCAAAACTCCACTCCTGGTTTTTGCACACACCAGCTTCCCTTCCCGGGACCGCCGCTCTGTCGAGCCCCGAGCTGACGCCCTTCAGCCGCCACCGAGTGGAAAACGCGGAGCGGATCTGCTCGCCTTTTGGAACGGAGTCAAAGGGCACCTCGGAGGAGGTGGCCGGCCTCGCCGCCCTGCTGGGTTTGAAGCCGCTGCCATCTGGGGCGCACCGGCCGGCTGTGGCGCCCAGTGCGGTGGGACCCGCAGGCCCGAAGAGCCCCGCCGGCGGGCTCCGTGCCCTCCCCGCGGGGGCTGCGGGCGGGCGGGGCGCGGGGCGGCGGTAGTGCCCTCGGGGCGGCTCCGGGCGGCGGCGGGCGCGGGCTGCAGTACGGCTCGCGGCCGGCAGCGGGCACCGGCGGACGCCAGGCGGTGGCGGTGGCCGCGGCGCTCGGCGGCGGGCGGGCGGCGCCGGCGGTGTCCCGGGCGCGCTCACACACGCGCTCACACACACACATACACACCGCCTCGTACACACTCACACACGCTCCGGCGCGCACACGCGGCGCGCAAGCCGGAGGGAGGAGGCTCGGCGCGGCTCGGCGGCGGCGGCAGCGTGCTCGGCGGGCGGGCGGGAGGGCTGGCGGGCGGCCCCCGCTCCCCGGCTCCGCGGCTCGGTGCAGCCCGCACGGCCCCCGCCCTCGGACCCGCCCCCGGGGGTCGCCCGGCCCCATGCCCTGCAGCGGCGGCGGAGCAACGCGCGGCCGCGGGCGGCTCTGAAGAGCCCGGAGGGAGCCGGCGACGAGGGGACCATGTACCGGGACCCGGAGGCGGCCAGCCCAGGTAAGCGCGGCCCCGCGCGGTCTGGGGCGCCCCGCACCGGTGGGCAGGACGGCGGCAGCGCCGGGCGCCGTCTCGGAGCCCCAGCCGGGGGCTGCTGTCCAACCGAGCCGCACGGACTCCCCTCACCCATGGTCACCCCAGCCCCGGGGGCGCGGGCTGGAGCGGCAGCAGCTCGGACCCCGGTCCCCCGCAGTCAGTCCGGGCACTGCCAAGCTTGATGCCCGGCGCCGGCTTCGCAGTGTCCCCACAAGGACCCCCCCCCCCCCACCCCCCGCAGCCCAAGGACAACGTGTGTGGCGGAGAGGGGAGCTAACGCCCCCGCAGTGCCCTCAGAGGCACCCCTGGGTCCCCTAGCACTGGTACCTACCAGTGCTAGGGGACCCCGGGACTGGGATCCCGGGCAGCTTTCGGCCAAGGTTGTGGGCACCGGGAAGCGGAGTGACATCGGCCGTGACAACTGTGAACCGAGAGGGTGCCAGGGGGCAGGTGGAAATCTGGTGCAGCCGCAGGGGAGGGGGGCTTCTGGAGGACGGTGAGCCCCGGGAACGATGAAGAGAGAGGCAGGGGTACCTGAAGGGAAAGAGAGCAGAGATTGGTGAGAATAGGGGTGCCAGGGGAATGTTCTCCTGGCCTTGGGGAGGGGGGAAGCAAAGAACCCCAAACTCACTCCTGTCCTGTCGGGGGTGGGAGGGGGAGGGGCCGTGCTCCTTTGCATTTCTGCGGAGCCCAAGCCGGGGAGTGGCCTGAAAGCCCACGTCTGCTAGGCGTCCTGGAAGCAGGAATCTTTCCACCTTTCTCGGGAAATTGCTCTGCCATTTCCTCCTTGGCTCCTGATGACGCCTCCTCACACAGTGCCCACCTGTAGGCAGGTCCCCTGCCACTCCTGCCCAGGCTCAGTCTCAACTCCCACCTGGGGTGCCCCACCCCAGACCCAGCACCCCAAGTCTGCCAGTCCTAGCAGCAGGGTCTCTGCTTCTGGGTTTCTCTCTGACGCTGAAAGCACAACACACAAGCCGGAGGACTTGCTCCCAGACCAAGAGCCTCTAGGCTTACTGATGCTAACCTCCGGGGTCTGGGGGCCCTGGGGGGAGGGTGAGGGACAGCTCTGAGGCCCTCTGCAGAAGGGGCCTAGAGCCCCAAGGCTTTTGAGGGCACTCCTGTGGTGCCAGCTTTACCTGCTCTTGCCCCAGCCCCACATTTGCTCTTTCCCTCTAGGGGCAGGCTCAGCCTGTCCCCGCGTCTGTCCTCACCCTCATCAAGTCATAGCAGCTTGAGCCCACCCAGGAGGACCTCCTGGGTGCCAGGCATTGTACTCATTCTGCGCTTGCGTATATGCGTGAAAGAGGACTCAGTCTCCCACTCTGCAGCCTCATGGCCACCTGTGAATGTCCTCTAGGTGACGGCTGAAGGGACATTGCCTTTGGAGACCCCTTCCTTCATCTCTCGGGACCCAGATCACCCACCCTGGCATCTTCCCCCAAGTGGGCTGCCAGCTTCCAACACTGGGACCAAGGACAGAGGCGTTCTCTTGCTTTGATCGCCCTCTCAGAAGCCAATAGCTCAGTGCAGAGACCAGCTCTGGGGTGTGAAAATGGAAGGGGCGATGCAGTGAGAACACTCCCCTCCCCCTGCCAGGCTAGCAGCCTCCTGTTAGGCCAGTGGCCTGGGCCCTGCCCTTGTCCTTCTCCTTCCCTCCTCTTTCCTCCCACGCCTGGGCACCATGACATCACCACAACCCCAAGCACCTCTGCCCTCTCCACGGAGGCCAACTTGATGTGCTTGGCATCTTCTGGGCAGAGGGCCTGGAACCCAGTGCTGCCCCCTGGCCTGCTGGCAGCCCCTAGACTTTTCCTTCTCCCCCTTGAATGGGCCTCCCTGTCTGGGTCAGAGACCTGTCTTGCCCACTCCAGTTGCAGGACTCACCAGTCCTCTGGCAAGGCCAGTTCTGGTGTAAACAGACTGGCCTTACTTACGACGAGGTTTACTTCTGTCTGAGGTGGGCAGTAGGCTGGATGGGGTCAGAAATAGGCAGCAGAGGGCAGAATTTGCTTTTGATCCTAGATCTCTGGGGATCTCTGAGGAGCCAGGGACCTCAGTCTGGACTCTGTGCCCCCTGGCATCCCTGCCCACCTCCTCTCATCCCTACAGCTCCAGGCCAGGCTTTCCCCCTTCCCCAGCTCACCCCAGGCTCCCCGGACTCTGCTCCCCCAGGCAGGGAGTGTGTCCCCCAAGGCTGGCACTGGGTGGGAGTAAGATATGCCAATGAATTGCTGTGTGATTCAGGCCCATCCCTCTGGCCCCCCAAAGGCTAGTGGACCTTTTACATCCTCATCACTTCATCCCACTGCCTGGAACACCTGCGGCCCAATCCTTTCAAAAAAAGATCTTCGTCTCCTGTCCTCTTCTCTCCCCCATGCCCTAGGCTGGTTCCAGAAGGTCCGCGTGGTACTCCCTCCTGTAACCCATGCCCTCTGCTGCAGGTCCCCACAGGGCTCAGCCTACTGCTAAGACCCTTACCCCAACAGGGGACAGGCAAGCTCTGTGTGGGCCCCTGGCCCCCAGGCCCTTCTCTTCCGGATCTGAATTCTCTTCCTTGGCTGAAGCAACGGACTGTGGAGCAAAGCCCGAGCCTAGTGAAGAAGGAAGACCAGCCCCCTACCCCACACCTCCGTCACTCCTGCTCCAAACTCTGCCCCGCCTCCCCCCGGCCAGGTCTGCAAGCTCTCCTCCACCCTCCCATAGACAGGCAGCCCTCTCCCGGCCCACGGCCTCCATCTTCTGTTCATCCCGAAGCTGGCCTGGCCTGGCCGCTCTGTGTCCCTGTCCCCTGGCAGGGCAGGGCCTCGGCCGGCCCACAGGGGTCAGCGTTGCAGTGGGCAGGCAGGACGGCAGCAGAGAGGGAGGCAGGGAGAGATGACCTTGCGGTGAGCGAGTGAACAAGGCCAGAGAAGGAAAGCCTGGGCTGGTGCGGTCGCTCTGGGAGAGAGTTCAGGTCCTGAGGGCCGCCAGCCCTGGCCCCAGCCGTCTCTGAACTTGTCCTTGGGGAGAGTAGTACTTAAAGCCTCCTCCATCTGTCCACCTGCTAGCGGACTCTGCTCCCCGCCCCCTAGCAGCTCTGCCGGGTATGTCATTCCTAAGGAGTGTGGGGATACCCCACGGGCCAGGGGGCCTTGGCATAGCAGGTCTTCTCTCTTAACCCCAAGACCAACCCCTCCACCCGTGAGCACAAGTGAGGGGCAGAGGCTGCTGGCTGGTGTGTGGGACAAGAATCAGGGCCTGGCCAAAAGGGCAGATCGGAGCTGTACACTGTGAGGGCCATCAAGGTTAGGGGCGGGGGCTGGGGTGTGGGACGGCCCAGGGAGGCCTGACCGTCTGACTGCTTCACTGACAAACTCTCCCCTCCCACCTCCCACCCATCCACCTGCACCGGCCCAGACCTCTCAGGCCTGCCTCCTGGGCTTGAGTCAGAGTCTCGAGCTGAAGATCACAAGACCTCCCGATGGGCCATGGCCGGTCTGAAAGGCAGGGCTGGACGTGTGACTTCTGTGGGGCTTGGGTCAAGGTAGCCAGCGCCCCCAGGCTGTAGCATTTCCAGAAAGACAGGAGCACCCCCCCAACCTTGGCCTTGGGTCGTGCTGTTCAGTGGCCTTGTGGGGACAGCTTGACTAACAGGCTGGGGGGCTCAAAACCAGGGGATGGTGGGGGGGAAGAGAACCTCACAGTCCCTCCTGGTTCGGGAAGAAGGGCTCGAGCAGGCTGGACTGGCATGGGAACCCACAGGCCAGCAGGTGACAGGTGAGGGACAGCTGGAAGGCAGAGGAACAGGTGGGCGTCAGGTGGACAAAGACAGGTCCCTGGCAGCTAGGGCCCGGCTAACCCCAAACTCAGGCCCAAGGGACAGTTAGGGCAGCGTGGGGTGACAATTCGTGACAAGAGGACTGTCCCCTTCTCGCCGGCTCCGGCCTGCCCAAAGGACAGGCAGAGGAGGAGTGGGTGGGTAGTCCCCCCTTCCCCCTCCTCCTCCCCCTCCCACCCCCCCCCACCCCCATTCTCTCAGGGACTTTGAATTCTTATTGAATCCGCTGGACCATTTTCAATAGCTGCTTCCCCCAGGGGAGTGAGGCCTAGAACAGCAGAGAGAGGCATGGTGAGGAGGGCCTCGAGGAGGGTGTGGGGGCTGGGGGTAGGGGCGGGAGGCCCAGTCCTGAGCAGAGGACTCTTGGCTGGAAGAGGAGTCAGCCGCACAGGCTCCCCAAAGGCACCCAGGTCTCTCAGGTGGGCCCGAGCGGCCCTGCATGGACCCAGCATCATGTCCCCTGGGCATGCCCAGCAGGTGGCACATGCCACCCGTAAGGTCAGCGCTGTCTGTTGGGGCGGTCACTGGTCTGGCCTAATGCCGGAGCCAGCCTGTGCCAGACCTAGCCCGGGTGCCCGCCCGCCTTGCCAGGGAACCCCAGCCAGTGGTACCAGGTGGACCGTGCCAGTTCCACAGACATGGACGTCCCTGACCTTCCGGGCAGCGGGGGCAGCCTTGCTGGGCCTTGTCCAGCTAGTGTCTAGAGGGCAGGGCTTCGTCTCACCCAGCAGAATTCCCCAAGGGTTGGAACAGAATTGGCAGACAAAATGGGACCTGTGGAAGGGGCTGGATGGCTCCCAGAGCCTGTGCCTGGAACTCTGGACCCAGCTGGTTGGAAGGTGGGCTGGCGCGTCGGGCCTGCCCCTGGAGGCTCTGCAGCATCTGCCTGGAGGGGTCTCTTGGCAGAAGTGTATCGCCTGCGGGGCTGAACTGGGAGCTGACTGGAACGGTGAGCTGGGAGGTTTGGGGAACTGATGATCGGAGTGACTGCGGGTGTGGGGCCCCAGCACCCAGGAAAGGGAGGGCAGGGTGGGTGGGCAGAAGTGCCAGGCTGTGTGTACCTGGGTGCGTGCGGGTAGCAGCTGGACAGCCCTAATAGCTCATCCAAGCGCCGTGCCCGCTGTAAACAGGAGCTAATGAGTGGATTTGTAGCGAGGTGTGTCAAGGTGCGTGGGGAGCTGTGACAGAGAGCGTTGGGGGAGGGCCGCTCCCCTGGCCCTGTACCCAGCCAGGCGGAGCCTGTGCCCTCCAGGGGCCCTGCCTGCCCCCTGCCACACCCTCCCACCTGCCAGCTTGGCTGCCTCCAAGGCCTCCATCTGCTGGGAGCAGGGCCTCACCTGGCTGTTCGGCGTGCACAGCAGGGATGTTCAGGGGAGTGGCGGGGGGGTTGGAGCTTTGGTGTGTACAGATACAGGGAGGTCCAGGACAAACTGTGAGTTTGTCAACGTGTGTGTGTGTGTAACTGGGTGTGTATACGTGTTTCTCCGACTCGATGTGTGTGTGTGTGCACCCCTTCCCAGAGCTCTCAAAGGAGAACTGCCCCCCTCCCTCTTGGTAGTGGCCCTGCTCTTCCGATGCCCTTCCTGGGGCGGAGGGAGCTGGGGTTCTCCAGCTGACCGGGGGAGAAAAAGGATGACCCTTTCTGCCCATCAGAGGAGGTGGGCCGGAGGTATTGGTTGCCTCGGCGAAAGGGGAGAACTTTGCACCTGTAGAACCCCCGCCAGCCCCATGGCTCCCGAGCACTTAGGAGCCCCCAGAGTGAGAGACGAGAGGTGCCAAGGGGTCCCTCCTAGCAGGTGGGGGTCTCACAGAGCCGGCTGGCAAAGTGTGCACCCTGCTTCCAGCTGGGGTGGGGGGTGGCGTGGGGTGTGGGAGGCCTCGAGGGGTTCCGGCGTGAGGCGCTCCATGAGGGGAGCAGAAGAGGGAGCTGTGTGGCAAATGTGTCCAATTAAATTACTTCAAACCCTGCCGCAGCAGCTGCTCCCGGCGGGGCCCTGGGTACAAATTGGATCCGTCTCATTACCGTGGGGTGGTGTCAGCGGGGCCATAGAGCAGTGGCCAGCTCAGCTAGCGCACGGCCGGCCCTCTCCCGCCCTGCCCAACCTGGGCCCGCCGTGACACCTGCAGGCACTGGCTCCCTCCAGCATCCCTCGGGTTCCTCAAGGCCCCTGGGTCCGGATCCTGGGCTCCCTGCACACCTCCTTGCCATCCCAGCCCCCACTCCCGGCAGCCCAAGGCTTGCTCTGCACCCTCACTCTTTCTCCAGGAAAATGGAGTTTCTTGTTTTATGGCAACCCACTCCCATATCCTTGCCTGGAAAATCCCATGGACAGAGGAGCCTGGGGGCTACAGTTCATGGGGTTGCAAAGAGCTGGACTTGACTGAGTGACTGAGCCCACACACCCTGCTTTATAGGGGGTCCAGCCTAAGGAAACCCCTCTTAGATCACCCAAAAGACCTTGTTCTCTCCCCTGATAATAACAGTAGGACAGTAATAGAAAGTTCTTATTTGTGGAGCATTTGGTATGTGCTACACACGTCACGTCCATGCAGCAAGGGGTGGCTTGCTTAAGCCAGGTCTGTGGGGTCAGACAGCTTCTGGTAGAAACACTTGCCACTGTGTCCCTAGAGCAAGTCCCCCCACCACCCTGGGCTCAGTTTCCTCCCCTGTTAAATGGGTATGATGTTGGTTCTTACCTCCCGTGGAGTCAGAGGATGAGGTGAGATAAGGCAGGAAACATCTTTAACAGAAAGCCCAGCACATAGTAAACACTCAACCAGCGACAGCTGTTATCAACATTACCCTGCACTGAGTGATTGACATGTGGGATTTGGGTTCTGGAAGCTCCAAGGATGACAGGCCTGCCTCAGCCCCACTCCACCCCACTGCCAGCAGTGCAGAGGGCTTCACGGAGGCAGTGTCGATCCGTCTACTTCAGAACAGCAAAGACATGTGGAGCATTCAGTAGATGCCAGCTGCTATTCTAAGCCCCCAGCGTACGTTAGCTGGTCCATCCTCAGACCACCCTGGGACGGGGGGACTTGCAGTTAGAAGTTGATTTGGGACCAGCCACACTGCCAGACCCAGGAGCATGAGCCTTGGGTCCTGGATTTTGGGTTTTGGAGGGGGAATAAGAGCTTGCCATGTGAGCAGGCAGGGAGGAGTCGTTCCGCGCGGTGGGGACAGCACGTGCAGTGCCCCGGAGGTCTGTCAGATCTCGGCCAGTCAAGGCAGCAGTGGATGTCTAAGCCTGCAGGGCTAGAACGGAGGTCTTTGGGGGGCAGTAGCAGGAGTCGGAGGGCATGGCAACCCAAGTCAGTATTCTTGCCTGGAGAATCCCCTCGGACAGAGGAGCCTGGTGGACTACAGTCCTTGGGGTCGCAGAGAATCCGACACGACTGAGCAGCTAAGCACAGCAGGAGTCGAGGCTTGGGTGCAGCAGGCTGGGCCAACTGATGAAGCTCCTGTCATTCTGAAGTAGGAAAACTGGACTTTTTTTTTTTTTAATCTGGGCAATGGCAGACTATGGATGGCTTTTAAGCATATCTCTATGAAGAACTTTAACGCAGCAGTGTGGAGGGTGGGAAGCCTGGAGGCAGGCCCATCTATGGAGCTGGATCCCCAGCCATTAACGTATTTGTTTCCACTCTTGTCCAGCCCCTCCACCGTCTCTTACCTGCACAGGGCTGTGTCCAGAGCACCCGTAGCAGGAGGACTGGGGCCCTGCCCTTGGAAAGCCCGTGGTGGGTGATAGGCAGTCAAGGGAACAGCCTGGTGCAGGGGGGCATGACTGTACACCCCCAGGGGCTTACCTAGGGGGCCAGGGCATCAGAGGAAGTCTCCTGGGTAGAGATGTAGAGCCAAGTGGGGTGGTCCCAGGGCCCAGTGAACACAGTTAAGGCTCCTGAGAATCAGTTCTGCACCCTACCTCCCCACCATGGGCATCAGGGCCTGGCCCTGGAGGAGCCATATTGCTCAGGCTCCAGCTGCCAGGCCTGAGCTCCAAAGCCCCACCAGAGCCAGCCTGTCTCCACAGCAACTAGGCAGGCCGCCCCCCTCTCCATGCCCACGGCCCCTGGCACAGGGGCCCATTCACAGCAGGGCCTGGGTACGTCTTCCCACTTCCCTAAGGGGGTCATCCCAGAGCGAACGCCCTCACACCCAGGCACTGCAGCAGATGAGCATGTTGGCATTTGGGTCCGTGTGCACGCACAATGGGTATGCGTGCCCTGTAGCAGGAAGCAGGGGGTGGGGATGGTATATGTTTTCTGCCCACCTTGGCTGGGGGACTGGTTCCCTGGGGGAGAAGGTCCAGTGGGTACCAAAGAGGATGAGCTCTGGGCTCCTGCCTCAAGGACCATGGTAAGGAGGAGGATTTGCTGGTAGGGGAAAGCCATAAGGAGGCTCTCTCAGCAGTGCCTGGTGGATCCACAGACCACCTCGTTCTACACATACGGCTTTCATGTAGCCCTCGCAGGAGGAGCCCCTCGAGGGAAATATTAGCGCTGTTGTACAGATGAGGAAACTGAGGCCCAGCAAGGTGGAGCATCTCTCCAGGTCACTCAGTAGAGCAGGGATGGAATTGCACGTCAGCCTCACTCCCAAGTCCTGGTCTTAACCATGGCGCCACACTGCCCTCATCCCACTAGATCTGAGCCAGCCTGCCTCTTGATCCATCGCCCAGAAGGGAGGGCTGGGGATGGGTACTGGCCGCAGAGCTGGACCCAAAGTGTGTCCCAGCACCTGCTTTCATGCCCGGCGTCCCCTAAAGCTTTGTTCCCAGGCCCCTGGAGTGGGGCGGAGCCTCCTTCCCAGCATATCTTCTCTCCCTCTCTCTGGGCGCCGTGGAAAGATCCTCTCACTCAAAAGGAGGCACCCCTTACTCCCTACTTGGCACCTGCCAGCCCTGGAGGAGCCTGATGAATCGGCTGTGTGTGTGCCCCCCCCACAACCCCGTTCCTCCCTCTCCAGCCCCCGCCTGGTTAGGGAGGTGCGAAGGGAGCGATTTCACAGCCTGTCAGCTGAGGCCTAAAAATACACAGAACTCCGAGATGCTTGGGCAGGGGGAGGAGAGAGCAGGGACCAAGGATGGGGTGGGGGTGGGGGTGCACCGGTAACTTGGCCAGAGGAGCCCTCTCGGCACCACAGTCCTGCTCGGCAGTGGTGGACAGACCCTCCGTCCCCTGGTTCCCCATCTGGCCCCATATCTGGCAATGACAAAGGGGAGTTGGCATCTCTACGGTCCTGAGGAGCTCAGCTCTGCACTCAGACCTAAGGGAAGGCTTAGTGTCAGATGGGAACCATAGCCCCCGGGCCCCCAGAGCCTCCGATCGATGGCTCTTTCTCCCTCTCCTCCCCCGGGTTGGCTGGCATCTTTGGGCTGTGGGAGCCAGGCTGGGCCTGTGCCTGCTTCCTTCCTGGAGAAGGTGCCTGCTTCTGTTAGGGGAGAGGCGTGAGGAAGGCAGCGTGGATGGGGGTGCCGGCAGGTGCGCGATGTGACGTGTGAGCCACCCAGGCACTGGGGCGGGGGGTGGAACGCAGAGGAGAAGGGGTGTGGCGGCCCACGTCACCGCCACGTGGCCATATGCCGAAGCCTGGCACACGGCTCCCTCGAGTCAGCCAGTACCCAGAAAGGGGGCCGTGCGTGCGTGTTCATGTGGGCCTGCCAGAGCTGGCCTGTTCTTGCGGACACGGACGGTCATGTGTGGCTATTCCAGACAGAAACTGGGCGGAAGCACAGGAGTGGGCGTGGCAGCATGAGCAGACGCATGTTGTGTTATGCAGACATGTGACGGCGGGTGCACTTCCCATGTGGAAGCGTGATGGCGTGTGTGCCAGGGCTGAGGGACATAAGCGGATCTCTCTGGGGCACCAGGCAATGGCCGAGAGAGTCATTAGGGAAACAGTGCAGAGTGGCAGGCAGAACGTGGGCTCTGGATCAAAAGTAATGGGGCCCAAATCCCAGATCGGCCATGTATTGATTAGAACTGTGGCCTTGGGCAAGTTACTTAACCTTTCACTGCCTCATTTTCCCATCTCTAAAACAGACAATAATAGCTCTTACTTCAGAGTGGGCTGGAAGGGGCTGCTGAGTTAATGTCCATACACTGCCTAGAACTGTGTCTGTCACAAAGTTAGTGTCATATATACCAGCTCTGCCAGGAGAACTCCATGGACAGAGGACCCTGGTGGGCTACAGTCCATGGGGTTGAGAAGAGTCAGACATGACTGAGCAGCTAACACACACACACACACACACACATACACACACACACACACACACACACTAGCTCTATTATCTGGTCCTACCCTTTGATGGAGAAGGAAATGGCAACCCACTCCAGTGTTCTTGCCTGGGAAATCCCATTGACAGAGGAGCTGGGGTGGGTGGGGCTACAGTCCATGGGGTCACAGAGGGTCAGACATGACTTAGTGACTAAATTACAGCTCTTTGATGATACAGGTGGGAGAAGCAAGGCCCGAGAGGGCAAAGGACCTGCCCAACATCACACAGTATGTGAGTGGCAGAGCCAGAACTGGAACCCGGACACCAGCACTGTAAGACAGAGCTTAGTGAAGTCTAGGATCTCCTTTGGGCCATTGGAAGCCTCCACAACACAGAACTGTAGCCCCATTGGCATCTGGGGCCTAGATTCTACCAGGGCTGGGCTAGGATCTTGCAAATTCAGGGCTCTGAGCATCTTCAGATAATGGCAGGGTGCAGGGGTCCTCAGAGCAGTGGCCAGCCACCCAAGCTAGAACCGTGCCACTGGTTAATCTGCAGACTTGGCCAATTACTCAACCCTCCTGAGTCTCCGTTTCTTCCCTATAATAGAATAACAGTAATACATACTTTATAAGGTTATCGTGGGGATTAAATGAGATCTGCATGTAATGTCTTAAGTGGCTGGAACACTGTACCTAGTAAGTGCTCAATAATGTTAGCTGCAATTATAACCCATGCAGAACCCTCCCACCCAGGGCTCCATAAATGGTGACTTCCTTTGCTTCCCTTCTAGCCCCTGGCAACCCTCGTTCCCTTCTGCCTGCCACCCCACACTCCACAAGGCTTAGACGGATCAGGGACTGACTTGCTGGCAACCAGACCTGTCTTGTCTCCTTGGCCCAGGAGGGAACAGGACCCACCACTGAGACTTAGCCCCTGAGCCCTTTTCATCTGGCCTCCTCGCTCACTTGTTCTGTGACCTTGGACAAGCTCTGTTTCCTCTCAGGGCCCTTGATCCTCCCCTCCATAAAGTGAAGGGGCTGGACCACACAGTCCCAGAGCCCCTTGGTCACATGGCTTTGTGACCCAGGCGGGTCGTGGCTTAGCCTGCTGGAGGGGGCGGCAGGTTGGCAGAAAGGAGAGTCGGCTGGCTGCCCTGGATGAGTGAAGCATCTGGGGCCTGAGCCGGCTGGTGGCCTGCCATCCTGCCCGCCCGCACCTGTGGCTGCGTAGGAGGGCAGGCAGGCCCGGCTGGCTGAGCACTGACATTGGGGAGGTTCAAGGACAATGACGTAGAGAGAACCCTTCTTCTTGGGGCCCTGGGAGCGGCCACGCCAGCCGTCCTCCCCCGCTCTCCTCCCCTCCTCCCCAGGACTTTCCTTCAGCAATGCCTCCTTCCTCTCTCCTTCCCCCTTCCTGGAGTCCCCCGGCATCTCCCCGCCCCTACCTTTTCCACTTCTGTCATCTTGACCATTTTCCAGGGTTCCGTCTTTCTCTCCCTCAGCAGAGGGGAAATCTCTCCCTCCTCCTCTGTCTCCCTGCTTCCTGAGATGCCTCCTTATTCCTTCCTATGACGTGTCCCCGTTTCTCTGGATCTTCCTGGCTCCCCCTGCTCCTCCTAAGCCCAGGTCTCTCTCTCACTCTGCCCAGCATGTCTACGCTTCTTCCAGCTTCTTGTCCCCTGGATCTCTCTTAAGTCAGAGCTGTAGCATCCCCACCTCCCTTCTTCCCATTCCTTGGAGCACCTGACCCCACCACCCGTCCCCCCACCCTCAAAAGTTTTCTGGCCTCCTTCCAATGATGGGGCTGGTCCAGGCAGTTGCTGTGGCTGGTGCTGCTCCCTAGGATCTCAACAAATCCCCCACCCCTGTGAGTTGAGAAAAGGGGTCAGCCCAGGGCCCAGGGACTGGCAGTCTTGCCTCCTAATTAGCAGGAAGTAATTGCCTGGAAAAAAAATTTCATTTCGAATGAGACTCCGAGACTCCAAGTTAGAGCTGAGCCAACTGATGGCCCCTAGGGAGCAGGAGCAGGGAAGCAGCTCAGGGCAGGGCCTCAGGAAGCCCCCAGGAGATGAAGGTCCTTAAGACCGCCTCACTGGTTTGCCTGCGGGACCCAGCCATGAAGAAGTAGGGAGAGAGAGCACTGGGCTGGGAGCCCCGCCATCTTCACCTGCGTTCTGGCTCCATTACTCATTGTGTGACTTGGGACAAAACTTATTCCTTTGAGCCTTAATTTTGCTTTTTTTTTTTTTCCCTCCCCTGTAAAATCGGAAGAGGGCCTCAGTATCATGAGAGTTGATTTGAACAGTGGATTTGAAAGCAATTCGCAGGTTGTAAAGTGCTGTGGGAGGGTGGAGTGTTACTGTCTTCCTCCATGTGGCTCTCAGCTGAGACATGAGGATGGTGGAGGGGTGGGGTGGCTTTGGAAACTCCTAAGGGGGCAGTGAAGCCTCCCAAAGAACATGGAAGGATGGGGTGGTAGACCCAGTTGAGCTGTAAGGTTAAGGGCAGATAGATGTGGTTTCCCTTGCTGGTCTCAGTACTCATCAGCTGCACCAACTGAGTGGTCACCTCACCTCTCTGAACCCCACTTTCCTTATCTGTAGGATGCTTCCCTGGGACATCAGGGTTTGGCCAGGCTAAATGAGATAATGTTCACAGAGCTCTCAGCACAGCGCCTGTCCTGTAGTAAGTGCTCAATGTATATTAGCCACATCTGCTGTAATTAAGTGGCTTTCCTGGTGGCCCAGCTGGTAAAGAATCCGCCTGCAATGCAGGAGACCTGGGTTCGCTCCCTGGGTTGGGAAGATCCCCTGGAGAAGGGAAAGGCTACCCGCTCTAGTATTATGGCCTGGAGAATTCCACGAGCTGTATGGTCCATGGGGTTGCAAAGAGTCGGACACGACTGAGCAACTTTCACTTCACTCACTGTAATTAAAGGCTATTATCTTTACTCCCTGCCTGGATCCAGAGAAGCTGATTCGGGGTGTTGTCTTCAGGTGGTTTGATTTGTTTTGCTGTTTGTTTTAGGAAGAGGAGAATTTCTGCACCCAATGAGGCTAATACAAGCAATCCCTAGAGACACCAAGTGGCTCTGCCTCTCCAAGAGACCCTAACTGTGGGGTGGGGAGAACAGGCGTGGGCTGCAGCTGTGGCCCTCTCCCCCAACCCCCATTCTTCATGGGAAAGAGCTGTGGGCACGATTCTTATTTGAGTGGATGTGAGGTAGGGAGTCTGTGCCCTGGTGAAGGCATATTACAGGCCTTAGTGTTCATCTTGTTAGGACTGGCCTGGCAGCAGGAGAAAAGGTTATATTTGTTTAAACAGGTCTACCCCACCCACCTTGGAGGAGAGAATAGGAAGTTTCACCTGGTAGGGTCCAGCTGTGTGGGTTGAATTTGCTGTGAATGGAGCAGCACAGCACCCCAAGGCGGCCGGAAAACAGTTGGCCAGCCTGCAGCGTTTGGGTGTTGGGCCGCGCTGCAAGCTCAGAGCTCCAGATTGCCCCAGGAGGGGTGAGGGGGCGGCGGGGGCCCGACCGTCTGCCGCTCCTTCCCCACACTCCCGGCGCCACCGCTGGGGACCTTCTGTGTGCCTGCTCTGAGCGCAGTACCCGCGCCAGCCGCCAGGAGGCAGTGTGGTGGGGGGCTACCCTGAGGGAAGGGGATGCCGCATTTACGTTATCTGAAAAGCTCTTTTTATCAGGAACAGGGCTACTGACTGCGGTTCTTGGCATCTGTAGGCCTCACCCAGGAAAGGGTGGCTCTTGAGGTTGGCTGCTCGCTGCTGTGTCTTCAACTTGGGACTTATCAGGGAGTAATTAGCAGAGGAAAGTGGGACCGCCACGCTGCAGTCCCGGAAAAGGGCGCAGCCCTGGGACCGATTTCTGTTTCAGCACCAAGGACAGAGGCAATGTGCCAACCGTTGTTTCAGTACCGCGGACAGAGTTCAGAGCAGCGGGCTCTGTGAATCCATCCAAACAATTTGTAGTGCAAATAATACCACCAGAATATGGAAGAACAACACCCCCAAGAAGGAATCTCAGACCCCTTCTATTCTAACGCGGAGACGGGGCCCAGAGAGTTGAGTTAGTTGCTTAAGGTCACACAGCCACAGTGACAGTGGGTGGCAGATCCACAGTGGTTTCTCTCCATCCACCTCCCCCCACACTTGGATCCCAGCAAGTTATATCCCTCCTTCTTGAACATCTTCGGGAGCAGCTTCACATTATGTTGCATCCCCAAGAACTTTGAGCTGGCAAGGATTAAGTGTACCCCCTCTTCCACCAAAAACTCAAGTCGGGAATCTGAATCCCAGGAGAGAAGATTCCTAGCCCCCATGGCTTTCATGGCTCCAAGCCTCAGGTGGGAAGGTGTCACGGCAGGACAGGTGCCCTGTCCTGTAAGGAAGTGTGTGACTTGGGGAGGTAGAGTTGAGTCATCAGCATAAGGAACTCTTAAGTGCGCTGAGGTCCTCAAATAAAATATAGCACACCATTCCAATCCCAGCTTCTTTGCAGCTGTGTATTATTAATAACAATAAGATGCTGATTTAGGCTAAGGCACAACAATGCATTATTCATAAGAGTAACTAGTGGTCAAGGCCTGCACTTAATCATCACACGTCCCTGATCCTGTCCCCGCTGCACACTCCTGGTGGAGAGGCCCTCAATCTGAGCTTCTCCTTTTTCTGGGCTCTTGCTGCCCTGATGGACATCATCATTTTCATGGCTACCCAGGAAACTCATCAGCTTTGGGGTCAGGGTGGGTGACAGGTTCCAGGCTAGCTTCTGGCTGGACACCCTTCAGTCTGAGCTCCCTCCTTAGAGCTGGCACCTGATCCTCTCTGTCCTGAGTGGCTTTCACCCTGAAGACTTCCAGACTCACTAGGTCTCCGATGTCTACAGATGTCCTGTCACCCTCCCTACACACACCCTCTTTTGAGGCTGAGGACTGAAGCCAAATGCACCAGATTTCCCTAAGCCAAGAATTGTAGGAGTTTGGGGGTGTGGCTGTAGTGAGGGGAGGGAGTCACCAGATAGAAGATACCCCCAACACTTCCATTAAATATGACAGTGGATTTAAAACCCTCAGTAAACTCTGGAGCACTCTGTCAACTGTTCTGCACTAAACAAACCTGAGCCGTGTTACCAAGGCCATGCTCTCTGCTGGAAGACAGCAGAGGTAGAGAAGGCGTGGATGAGGTCCTCGTAGTTCACCAGGCCCCACTCCCTGATGAGGAGTCGGAGTTCTTGTGGATCCTGGCATGTCCCCGTCCAAATTCTTGCTGGAACGGCTCCTGGCCCATCCAGATAATCCTTCATTCGCTGTTTACTCACTTGGCATCTCTTCTGAATTCTAAACTGTCTGCATCCAGCCGGCCTCTGCGGCCCCTGCCAGCACACTCTCCCTGGCTCACTCACGCATTATCTGTTTTTATTACAGTCAAGGTTGAGGAGGCTTGCTCGTGCTAAGCCCCTATTTTCAGCTACTTGTAACTTTCCAAAACAATTCCCCTCAGGCCTCCTCTTTCACCAGCCTTGTTCCTGCCCCAGGTGAGGCCAGAGGGCTTGTGGGTGCCTCCGCTGGTTTCTGAAGGACACTCAGAGAGACTGTCTGGAGGGTATGGGGGTAGGGCCACAGCCCAGCTCTCCTGGGAAACGAGAGGCTCTCTTTCCTCTCCTTTTTCTTCTTTCCTTCTTTCCTTCTACCTGTCCATCTCATTTTCTTTTTCTTGTTGGAAGGAATGAGCTGCCCCCATTCCCAAGATGGGTGGCCTGGAGTGGGGGAGTTTTCAAGTGAAGAGCGGGCAGAAAATTCAGCATGACAGGAAGCCTGGAGCTTTGCCTGGCTGTCTGGGGTTCAGAGTTTAGCTCACTGGTTTTCTGTTGCTTTCTCCCACACTCTGCCTTTTTCTGGCTTCCTTGTGCATGTTGGGTCGAGAAGAGGAAGGGAGGTGGGGTAGGCACCAAAAATGTTCCCCTTCCCATGCCCAAATAGCCCTGGGGCTGGTAGGCTCTGCCCTTCCCCTGCCACCCTCCCCCATTTCCATCTGCTCTGCGTGCACGTGGAGGGGTGCTTCCTGTGGAAACCTGTGACTCCAGCTTTCACTGTTTTCCCCCCCGAATGTCATCCTGCAGCCACCAAAGGATGGTGGGGGGAGGTGCTGGGGCATGATACGTTGTGGTGCAGAATCAAGTGGGAGGAGGCAGCATCGGGATGGGAAAGTGATGGCAGATGTAGCCCCAACCACCCCCAACATCACTGCCTCATCTCTGGAAGAGTGGTTGCTCCCTAGTCAGCACCTGAGACAGGGCCCTGCGTGAGTCCTCAGATACCCCACCCACCCCTTCTTCCTGCTCCTACCCTGTCCAGCCCCAGACACCCAATCCCCAACCTATTCTGAGACTTTAGAGCATCTCAGCATCTATCTGATGAGGATGCTTTACTGAGGCCAAGGGCTGGACCAGTTGAGGAAGGAAGAAGCAAAGATGTGTGGGTAGGAGGGGTCTCTTACCCACTTCTCTCCAAGAAGTGCTTGGAAAAGTTTGTGGGAAGTGGAAGCCCTTTCCCTTTTGATGTGGCGCAGTTTTACATTTTTTATTGAATTTGCTACAGTGTTGCTACTTTTAAAAAATGTTTTGGTTTTTTGCCACAAGACACCTGGGATCTGAGCTCCGGACCAGGGATAAAACTTGCACCGCCTGCATTGGAAGGTGAAGTCTTAACCACTGGGCTGCCAGGGAAGTCCTCCTGGCTGCTCTTTATATTTTGTGTTCACTCGTTTCTTTCTTCCCTTCTGTCTATCCTTGAAGCAACTTATTTTAAGGCTTAACTCCCGTGGGGCACAGAGTTGAGGCTTTCCAGATTCCAGGTCCACTCTTGGCTTTGTCTCTCCTCTGCTGTGCGTTCCCAGGCAAGTACTTACCCATTCTGAGCCTCAGTTTCCTCCTTTATGAAATGAGGATAAGAGGATTTACCTTCAGAGGGCTTCTGAGGACCTGAACGTGATTCAGTGTTGAGCATACACTAGTTACTATGATTAAAGTAACTTGGTGAGGAAAGCAAGGCCTTGAGATCTGAGTTTGCCCCAAAGAAGGATGCAGTTTAGGTTAGGAGGGTGTGAGGGTAATGGGACAACTTTGGAAGGGCTGGATGTGGGGAGTGTGAATGTCACCATCAGACTGTCAGAGCAAGTGAATTCTGGGGGAAAGAGCCTGTGTGCCCAGATTCCCAGCATGTCCACTGGTTTCTGTATATTGTGTCCTGGGCTATGGGCCGTGGGAGATCCAAGCACTGAGGAGAACCCCATAGGCCCTGCTTGAGGGACAGACCTACTCCCAAGAAAAGGATGTTGGACAGTAGACAGTTACGTCAAGTTTGGAGAAGGAAGAGACTGCTGTGAGCACTTGTCATCGGGGAGGGCTTCCTGAAGGAGGTGAGCTCATGTGGGGCCTTGAATAATTTCATGCATTTGTTTAGCATTTATTTATCCAGCCTCTCTTGTGCACCAGACCTTGGGCTACAGAGATGAGTGATCCGGGGGTCTCAAACCTTCAAGTGTTCCCAGTAGGGGAAAGACATGGAAAATGCTAATTATTAATCCACAGGGATGAATTGCCATAGTTACAGAGGAGGTAGGAAGGACTGTGGGAGGAAATGAAGACCATCTTTGTCTAGAGATCTTGAGAATAAAAGGAATAGATGGTAGAGAGTAGAGGGAAGAGCCTTTGAGACAGAGGGAACAGCCTATGTGGAGCCTCAAGGGTGAAACAGGTTGGCCTTCGTGAAGGAGGGGAGTGGGTTGTGGCTGGCCGGTGCAGTGTGGCATGTTGCAAAGCCTCCCACATGCTTCAGCTCAGAGGAGGGCAGCCCTCGCAGGATCAAGGCCAAGTTCACGTTGCCTTAATTTTCCATACCTGTTCCTTCCTCTGCAAAATGGAGATAGTATAAGGTTGAGGAGATCACACCAGATGGTGCATATAAGCTTCCTGGCACAGTGTCTGACACAAAAGGCACGTGTTCAATGACTGTTAGCTATTCTTCGATCCTGATGTCACCCCAGCAAGAGAGGTCGGGGTTCTTATCATTATGTGGAGGTAAAACACTGAGGCCCAGAAGAAGACTTGCCCTGGGCCACAGGCCAGGTGCAGAGGTGGGACTTGAACCCAGGTCAGTTGCCTCCAAGTTTACTTCCTGTCCCACTGCTCTGCCCCCAAAGACAAACAGGGTCCACCGGGAGAGCTGCATGAACACTTAGACCTCAGGGACAGCAGAGTGGGCTAGGTATCTGTTCATGACTGTGACCGTGGGTGTGTATTCACTTGTGTGTGTGAGAGCATGGGTGTCCATTCATGGGGTAAGTCAGGATGGCTTGTGTATATGTATGTATGTATGTGTGTGTGTGCATGCATCTATGCATGGGGGAGGGGGGCATAGATGTCTGCGCCAAGGGTAAGTCTCCATGACTTGTGTATGTGTATATGAGCCTTGGGTGTCTCTGGCCTGTGTGTGTGTACCTGCTCCCCCTCTGGCTCCCCTCCTGTCCCCCCTGGGCAGCTGTGAGCTTGCCTTCAGAAGTCCATTGCGTCTCCAGCAGCTCCCCAGGGCATCCCAGCAGCTGCAGCCTGTTTGATTCTATTCATCTATAAATCATGGCTTGCTGAGGACATGAGGAGGAGTTGGGAGTTGGGGCAGAGTCCTGGCAAGGGATGGGGTCAGCTCTGCGGTTCATATCTGAAGCCTTGCCTGGCTTCCAGCTGTTGCCCTCCTCCCCCGCCCCCCCCATCATGCCTCAGCTCTCCCCATTCCTTGTTATAGGTGTGCACTGAGGTTTGCTCTTGTTAAGCCCTGGGCCAGGTCCTGGGGAAGGGGTCAGGAGGACACAGGATTGAGTGAGACATGACCCCTGGCCTCTGGTATCCTGGGAAAACTAAATGTGTTTTTAGTATTTCATTCACCACTCACTGAGGGCCAACTTCATGTCCCAGATGTCTCTAATGCAGGGCTCGATGTGGTAATATTATGATAATAGCTAGCATTTATTGCCTACTTATTCTGTGTCAGGCACTGTACTAAATGCATTGTATGTGTTAATTCCTTTAAACCTCACAATAGTCCTATGAGGCCTGTACTATTCTAGCCCCTGTTTATAGATGGGGAAACCAAGGCACACAGAATCAGAATTTGAGCCCAACAGTCTGGCCGCAGAGCCCTGGCACTTAATCACTGCACCCTAAAAGAAGAGTGCACACTCAGAGTGATGGGAGCTCAGAGGCAGGAGAAATTCCCACTGGGCGGATTGTGGAAGGCTTCCTGGAGGAGGTGCTTTTCATCTGGGTCTAGAAAAATCAGGACTTGTCAGGCAAAGATGGATATGGGAGAAGACCAGAATGGATCCTAGGGTGTGTATGTGTGTGTGTGTGTGTAAAAGAGAGAGGCTCTCAAACCCTCCCATCTCTTCTCTCCTATCTTGCTTGGGTGACAAGGGAGGTCACATATGCAAACACTGGGCATTCAGCAAATATTTACTGAGTACCTTGCATGCATTGGCCTGTCACAGAGACTATGGGAAAAAGCAAAACAGAAACAGCCCATTCCTTTATAGTCTGGTACACAGTAGGCACTTAATAAATGGTAGCCTCTATTATTATAATTACCCCTAGAGGCTTGGAATTCCTCCTCATGCATTCTTTCAACAAGCCTTTATCAAGCACCTACTATATGCCCAGCTGTCCTTGGTGCTGGGAAGACAGTGGTGAACAGGAGGTCCAGCCCCCTTCTTGTGGAGCTGATGTTCTAGAAGGGTAGACTGTGTGTGGACATCTTGTACACCTTCAGAGGGGACCACTTCCTCGAGCACACAAGTTTTATTTACCCTGAGAGCTCCCAGTGGGATGGCATGGTCAGGACCATGGTCTCTGCCCACAGCACCTGGCGAAGCCCACAGCACTCCACCAGATGGTCATCAATCCTGGGCTCTGACCCGTTGACATGGTGGCCACAGTCCTGGGCAGAGGGGCAGGGACGTGCCTGAGTTCACATCTCTCAACCTGGCACCCCTGGGGCTGGACCCCGAAGGCCTGGCTCTCCTTGTTCCTGGCTCACCCTGCCTCCCAGGTCTCCTGAAGTCATCTGTCTGCCCTTGTCTGTGTCTCACCCCTGGGACCCAGATGTCTCCTCTGCCCAAGGGTAGGTCGTGGAACTCAGCCCTGTCAAAAGTCTGACTAGGGCCGCATTATTTTGTTTCCCCAAATGTTAATATGCTGACGCTAAGGGGACTTGAAACCATGTATGTCATCGGGGGAAGGGTTAGAAGGGCCGGGGCGGCTTTGCCTGGAGAAGACCAGAAGGGGACATGAAAGCTGTCGGCGGGGATTTGGAGGCCTGTCATGCGGCAGAGGGAGCCGGCTTGTTCCCAGCAGCTCCGCAGGGCAGGCTTAGGATCTCAGGGGAAAGATCGAGGGAGACAGGCACAGCAGCCGTAGCTGCCAGTGCCCGTTCGTGGAGGGTCTGCCTCCTTCTGAAGCAGCTTCCTGTCCCTGGCAGAGCTGCCCAGGGGGTTTGTTCATTGATGGGACCTGACCTCCGAGGTCCCTTGCAGCCAGAGACACAATGACCCCACGCTCTGGGAATGGTTTCACTCTGGCTGGCAGGCAAGAGCATGCTTGCCCCCTTTGGTGGCAGTATCGCGTGCTGGTCAAGGGCGTTGTGCCGCTTGTTTGTGGTATCAATGCAGTTTTGCACTGGCAAGCATTTTGTTTTACCCTAGATTCAAGGGCTGTTCGAGGGTTGCTTGATGGGGGGCAGGGGGTAGGCAGGGAATCTTTGGGAGAGAGATCAGCTGTGTGGAAGATGATAGCATCCACACAGGCTGCAGGGGGTCCTAGGGTCACTGATCAAGGAGGGTTCAACTTTCCTTAGTGATATTTCCCTTTCTTCACATTGGACGTTCCATGATATGAAACAGGGAAATCAGGTTCTTTTGGTTGCAAACGGCTTGAGGGGACACAGCCCTATCTACTCAGCATCCATCTCTGTCTGTGGCCCCTGAGAAATCCCTGGGAACCCTAGGTGTTCCAAAAAACACACTTGGAAACCACTGATCACCCTCCTCTGTAGTGGGTGTGATTTCTGGGCAAAGAGTGTAGGCTCGAAGTCAGACTGGGTTTGAGCCCTCGCTCCAATACCTACTAGGTGAATGACCTTGGACAAAGTACTTGACCCCCTTTGTGCCTCAGTTTCCACGTCTGTAAGATGGGGACAATCTTAATGCTCCCCTCAGCTGTTGTGCGGACTAAGTTGTCACTGCATGTAGAACACCTTGAACACCTGTTCCTCATCAGAGCAAGGACAGGTCAGCTCTTCCACACAGGAGGGCACTGACATCTAACAGGCTGAGTGCCTTGCATCTGGTTAGTGGCCAGAATAGGGCTTCGGCCTCCTTCTCCCAGACTCCCAAGTTCGGTGCTTGCTCTGCATGCCCGCAGAATGCTGATTGCTTAAGACAGGTGTTTTCTGGATCTCTGGACCGTTCAGAGGGGCCACTGGCTTCTGGGATTGACAGGCTTTGTCCTCAGGGGCTCTTCAACTTACAGCACAGGTCAAGGAGCAGTTTTTGATAAGGACCTTGTTTGACAAAGAGAAAAGGGAGCTCCAGGGAGGTGACGCCGTGGAGAATTGCCCTGTGGCCAAGAGATGGGGGGCAGGGTGAGTGCAGAGAGGCACCAGAGCAGAGGAATCACCTGGAGTGTAATTGCCAACCACAGCTCCCAGCTCACGAGCTTGCTGACTCCTGCCTCTGATCCTGCTCTCCCCCCTGCTCAAAAACCTTCCATGGCTCCCACAGCCCACAAACACAAGGAGCCCCGCAGTGTGAAAGACAAAAGCCCTCTCCATCAGGCCCTACTCTCATTCCCAACCCAGCCTCCACCACTCCCTCCCCATCGCCTAGTCCAGATCTTCCAACAACATGCCTGACCCTTCTTCCCCTCTCACGCCTTTGCTCTTGCTGTTCCCTCTGCCCAGACTGTGCTGCCTTCACGTCCTGTCCTTCTCCCAGACCACACCAAATACCACCTCCTCGGGGAAGCCTTCCCAGATGGCTCCCTCGTCCAGCAATCACTTCTCCATCTGTGCTCCTGGAGCTCTCTGTATCGCTGAGAAAGAACCGACACTGCCAACCCTAATAATAATCCATATTTGCTCAGTCGCTTCAGCCGTGTTCAACTCTTTGCAGCCCCATGGACTATATAGCCCACCTCTGTCCATCGGATTCTCCAGGCAAGAATAATGGAGTGGGTTGCCATGCCCTTCTCCAGGGGATCTTCCCGACCCAGGGATCAACCTGCGGCTCCTGCATTGCAGGTGCTTTATGTACTGCTGAGCCACCGGGGGACCCCCATTCTGTATCTACTGAGTACTAACAGCAACCCCATGAGTGGGCACCATTATTATCTTCACTTTATTATTTTTTTTAATGTGGTGGTGGGGGATTAATTATTTTATTTTATTCTTTTGACCATGCTGCTCAGCATGCAGGATATTAGTTCCCCGGCCAGGGATCGGATCTGTGCCCCTGTGGTGGAAGCTCAGAGTCTTAACCACTGAACCACCAGGGATGTCGCCTGTCTTCACTTTGTAGGGAAAATGGAGACACTGAACGGTTAAGACACTTGTTCAAGGCCACCCAGCTATGAAGAGGCAGACTGTACTCACACCTGAGTCTGTTCTTGGGTCTTCTGGAGTCTTGAGCTTCAGCCTGGGTGTCAATCTGCCACTCCCTGGTTCTAGGACACATGATGTCCTAAGAACAATTAGCTGACTTCTCACCTGCCCCCTGGGCCTCAGGGTTGGTTCTTAATAGATGGTGGTTGAAGAAAGCTCAGCCCAAGGAGGGAATAACTTTATTTTAAAAAGTGAGTTCAGCAAAGGAAGGTCTGCTCTCCCAGCCCACACAGCACCCCACCCCCATACCCCCTGTGGGGGCAGGGGCAGCTCCCATGGAGAGAGCTGGAAAGAGCGCTGGCCCCATTCCCAGAAGCTATGACCGCATATCTCTTGACCACAGGCCTGAGTCTGGGGGCTTATGGTATTATGGTCCCTCCGTACCCCCTGGAGCCTGAAGGTTCAAGATGGAAGCCCCCCATCTGGCCTGAGAACCATGACACAGGTGGCCCCTCCAGCCTCAACAGAGCTGTGCTCCTCTGCTGGAGGGAGGGAAAGGCAGGACCACTTTCCCAGTGTCTGCAGGCTGTCCAGGCCAGAGCCCCTGGGTGCTGTGGACTCTGAGGTTGACAGTCACCTGGGTGCAGTGGCTTTCTGGGGGCCGAGGCCAGGGACTCAGGACAGGAGGAAGTGTAGATGACCTGGCATGTGGACACGGAGGGATCCGGGAAGTGTGGCCTTTCCCCACAGCTTGGAGACTCCAGAAGTTGGAGTGGGAGGGGTGGAGCCCAAGGGGGATTCTGAGGAGACCAGACAACAGGACCGGCTGCCCAGAGCGCTGGAGTCGTGGTGGGAGGCTGCCCAAGGGCCCTGAGCGCTGGAGCTGACCACTGGGCTCTCCTCCACGAGGCCCCACGGCAAAGCGACAGGGACCAGGCACCCAGAAGCTAAAACCGCAGGAACCAGGAGCAGACAGATATCTTCGACTCTTAATTACCACCATCACTGAAACCAAAAAGCCCACGCAGGCTCCTCTGTAAATAAACAGCGTCTCCTTGACTTGAAGATCCATCCGGGCGCACACATATTTACAGAGCACGTGTGATCTGTGCCGGTCTCTGTCGACTCACTCCCCTACACGATAATCTCTGGTCAAGTTTCGCCTTCCTTACATTTAGGTTTGAGCTCCTGTTCACAACCACCTGTGAGGAGGGAGGGAGGAGGGTTAATCCACATTTACAGCAGGAGAAACCTGAGCAGTTAAGTGACTAAAGCCGCATAGCTAGCAAGCAGTGGGATTTGCACAGAAACCTGGGCTTTGGCTCCCAGGGCAAGTCCATCAAGGTTCTCATCCTGGAAGCTTAGGGCCCCTGGGCTCTTAGGATGGAAGCTGCGGGGCACACCCTTCCCCACCCACCCCTGCCAGAAGCAGGCAGGGGCACTGTGAGCAACCAAGGCGATGCTGAGCTGGGGTGAGGGGGCTGGTGCGGGGAAGGACTGGAGGCAAGCCCTGGGACTAGGGCAGAGGAGGACAGGGTGTGCAGAGGTCAGTTGGGTGGGCTTCCAGCCCAAGAAAAGCTGAGCTAAAGGGGATGAGGACTGCTCAGGGGGTTCCAGATTCCTTCTTTGACTACCCATGTGGCTGGCACTTGCAGAGGGTCTGTGAGGGCCCATAGGGCACATGGCCTCAAAGGGGCTGTGGGAACTAACCCTTTTGGCAAATGAGGCTGCAGTTGTGGCTCAGAGTATGTGTGTGGGGCCAGGGGCGGGGTGCGGGTGGGGTTTGGAAGCATTCTTGGCAGAGGCTCTTTAAGAGGTACTTGAAAGCCCAGTGGGGGCTTCCCTGGCGGCTCAGACAGTAAAGAATCCACCTGCAGTGTGGGAGACCTGGGTTCCATCCCTGGGTTGGGAAGATCCCCTGGAGGAGGGCATGGCAGCCCACTCCAGTGTTCTTGCCTGGAGAATCCCATGGACAGAGAAGCCTGGCGGGCTACAGTCTATGGAGTCACAAGGAGTCAGACACGACTGAGCTTAGTCGCTCAGCACAGAAACCCCAGTGAGGTCTCCGTAGGTCAGGGGCACACTTGACCTCTCCCTTGGGGGGCATGAAGTTTCCGGGATGGGGAGTACCCCATGCAGGGTCCATGCAGTGAGGGACTGGGAGAGACCTACCAGAGGCGGCCATTTTACAGATAAGGAAAGGGAGGCGCAGAGAGAGGAAGAGACCACCCAAGGTGAGCCCTCAAAGCAGAGCTGAGTGTAGAACGTGGGGCGCACAGCTCCCAGTGTGGGTTCCGCGGCTGTTCTGGGGCGGGGCTCCGGGCTGCGGGAGAATGGCTGGCCTTGACCAGTGAGGGTCTGACCTGTGCATGTCCTCTCCAGGGGCGCCCACCCGCGATGTCCTGCTGGTCTCTGCCATCATCACCGTCAGCCTTAGCGTCACTGTCGTCCTCTGCGGCCTCTGCCACTGGTGTCAACGCAAACTGGTGAGGCTCCTCAGGGCCCCCGGGGGACGCGGCCTGGCCCTGCACCCCGCCCTCCTCAGTGACAGGCTCGTGAACGCTCTCAAGGGCGCTCGCCCACGGCCCATCTGCCCTCAGAGCCGGGCACACTTCCGTGGAAATTCACCCCGGCACTCTGTGTCTGCTGGGGTTTGATCCCATATGTCTGTGTGCACACCCAGAGCCACACACCTAGGCACACACTGGTAGACAGACAGGGGTCTCACGGGCTTTCGCACGCTCGTGACTACGCGCACACACGCCCCACTTCCCGCAGAAAGGACCGCAGGCACACACGCGCAGACTGAGAATGGAGACCCCCCCCCCCACCACCCAGCGCCGCGCGCCCCCGCCCCTCCGCCCGCGCGTTCCCGCCCCCACCCAGGGCTGGGCGTGGCCGAGCCGCGCCTCCTGTCCAATGAGAAGGCTCCGCCCGCCCCGCCCCGCCCTCTCCCCCAGCCCCCGCCCCGCCCCGCCCCCTCCCCCAGTGCCCGCCCATCCATCCTGGTTCTCCGGGGTTTGTACAGGCACAAACGGCTTCTTTTCATTTTTAACGAGGGCTGGGAAATTAACGAGCAGGATTAGGCCATCAATAAGTAACGAGACCGTCAGGAGGGACATTCATCACCGGAGGGCGCCGGGAGGGGGAGTCAGCCTGAATCACCCTCCTGCACCCCCGCAGCTCCCCAAGGGTGGCTGCCCTTGAGGCCGCCCCCACATCCCCCCTTCTGCTGCCCCAGTTTAGAAGTGCTGCGGGGTCTCTGAGGACTGCAGGGGGCACCCCCGGAGGTGGGCCCAGAGATGTCCCAGGTGTGGGGCGTTTCTGAGGCTTCTGTGAAGGGTCCCTGGCAGACACCTTCCATGCCCCAGATCAAGGATGGTGGGAGTGAGGGCAGGGTGCCACATTTTTCTCCCTGCCCGATCACAGAGGGGCAAGGGGCGGGGAGGGCTGTGGGCATGGGTACCATGTAGATGGGGGCTCCATGCCTCAGTCCTAATGAGGAGAAGGGACAGATACCCCTGGGGCCAGACCCAAGAGGCCAACATGCTCCCTTCAGGAAAGGCAAGCCCGGGCGTTGGGGGTGTTCTTTATCCTGGGATGTGCAGTTTCAGGCAGCCCTGCTCCCTGGGGAGGAGCCAGGGAGCAGGCCAACCCGGCCCCACGCGCGAGAGTGTGCGAGTATGTGTGTGTGACTCGGGCCCACTCCTTGCGTGCAGGTGCCAGGCTGGCTGCCCTGCATTGTTCCTGGATTTCCTGTCTCTGTGTCTGTCTCCGAATTCCAGGGGAGGGGGAGGAGGGGGCTTGGCCACGTGCCTGTGTGTGCCAGTGTCCTCGGAGGCCTGGGAGGGGTTGAGCCTGCGCTGCAGCCCTGTGCGTCTCGTTGCAGGGCCCCTCAGGCTGCCCATCTGTCTGTATTTGAAGGCAGGGGACTGTTGTATGAACAGGCACTGCTGGTGACCTTGAGTGGGGGGTCTTTTGTGCTGGGGGTGTCAATTTTGAGGACATTAGTGCTGTGTGCATGTGTGTGTGTGTGCTGCCCTGCATGGTGGGATGTGGATCATCTCATCACATCCCCATGTAAGTGCTGCAGTGTGTGTGTGTGCATGTGTGCGTGTGTCTGTGCGTGTGTGCGTATCTCTGTGTTTGTTGAGGGCCTCACCCCCACTCACCTGGGGACAGGAGTTCAGAGATGACAGCTTTTGTAGCAGGTGGGGGGGCTGTCACTGCAGGAAGTGCCTTGGGAAGCTGAGAGCTGCAGAGCCTTCCCTGGCCCAGCCCCTCCTCCCAGCCTCCAGCCAGGAGCTTCCTCCAGGGTCCAGACCAGACCGGCACGTGTCCCTCTTTGACTTGATCCTCTGAGCTGCTGCTAGAACATTACTTTGCCGAGGACTCCCCAGTGCTGCCTCCCCTTCCCCCCTGCCCCTCCACCCAGGTCTCAGAAGCCAGGGAGCTTTTTGTCCAGATTGCCTCCATGTTCCACGGAAGGGGCTTTCAGCTGCACCCACCCCCACCCCCACACAGTTGCTGGGCTCTCCTTGCCTGCTTGTCCCCTCAGCAGCAGTGATGTGATACCTGACAGCCCAGATCCCATTTCCAAACATTAATAACTTCCTTAATCTCCAGCTGGCTTTTTCCGGATCAGCCTGGCCAACCCCCTCCCTGCTAAGCAGGCTGGGGGGATCAGGCTCCTTTGGAGCCACCTAAGTCTCCAGTGGGGGGGGCTTCTTAAATGGCGCTAGTGGTAAAGAATCCACCTGCCAATGCACCAGACACCAAGAGACCCTGGTTTGATCCCTGGGTCGGGAAGATCCCCTGGAGAAGGAAATGACAACCCACTCCAGTATTCTTGCCTGGGAAATCCCATGGACAGAGGAGCCTGGTGAGCAGGAGTCCATGGGGTTGCAAGAATGCGCCATGACTGAGCACATATCAGCAGCAATGTCTCCAGGGCCCCAGCTGGGGTTCCTCTCTTTGCCCCATTTACTTCCCCCTGACCCCTAAAGCAAGTCCTACCTCGGTTCCTGTCCCCCATATGCCCCAGCTCCTCTACAAAAGGATCGTTGCAGCTGGAGGGGAAGCTTCCCTGAGCTATGGCAGGAAGGGAGGCAGGCAGAAGCTTCCAGAACACCCTGGGTGAGCCAAGTGCTTGGGCTTGGGGCAGGGGCAACAGACCAGTCTTAGAAGAGGGTGCTGAGCAGAGCAAGTTCCCTGAAGACCAGGAAGAAAGAGGAGAAGGGGTGAGGGGTAGGGTGGGGACCACCAGCAGATGCTCCCTGCCCCAGGCCGCCTGAACAGCTGGAGAACCGCGGGGTCGGAGCTTCAGACTGAGAGTCCTGCTCATGAAGGGCCCTGGGCCACCAGAGAGGTGCTCCAGGCTCCTCACCTTCCCAGGTGGAACTAGGAATTGTTTGGGGCTTGAACTTCTGGGTGGACAATGGGAGGGACCAGAGCTGAGCTGAGAGAGGGCAGCTTTTGTGGACCCAAGGGATCCAACAGCTCTGGTTTTGTTTTTCTTTTTTTAACTCTTTGGGTTCTGGCTCAGAGCATCAGCCTGAGGCTGGGACGCCAGAGTGGGTGGGGTACCACACCAAGTCCCAGAGCCCACACAGTCCCTGCCACTGGGGGGCTACCTTCCCAGGGCTGGGAGCTGAAGTAGGTAAAGAGAAACACTAAAGCCGTGATGAGAACCTTGAAGGGTGAGGGACGGGGGCTCATCCGGGGATGCCACACCATTTCAGGAAGGAGGATGGGAGGCCGGAGAGGGTGAGGGACAGGGGTGCTGGGCGTGGCATGAGGCCCCTCCCCCAGCCCCACCCCCCTTCCTGCGAGCTCCGCTGTTGTTGGCCCTCAACAGGCAGCTCCGGTCCCGGGAAGGGGCTGCAGCTGGCAGGAGCGTCGGGGAACACGGCTGTGCGGCTTTTATTTTGCTTTAGGGAGAATGGAATAATTGACTGTTGTGGCTATGGTCTTGGCGCGCATGACGGGATGTTGGGGAAATGTATGCCTGCTTTTGTGTGTGTGTGTGTGTGCGCGCGCGCGCACACGCGTGCATACGTGCGTGTACGCGTGTGTATGTGTCCCTGTCCCTATTCCGCTGGGCAGGGACAGGCCAGTGCCCAGTGGGTGACAGCCCCAGCCCCTGCACTCCCCCTTCCCTGCCCAGGCCCGTGGCCCCTGGGTGCGCGTGAGGACGATCGGTGGCCGCCAGGAATGTTAATGGTGCCGCGCTCTGCAGGAGCTAAATTTAGACACCCAAACCGAGAAGGTGAATGGTGCTCACCTTCCCAGCAGCAGGCCCAGTCACCGCTGCAGCTGTGGCCCTTGCTCCAGCCAGGGGACCTGGCGTGCCCACCCCGTGCCCGTCATCCTGCCCGGCCCAGCCCTCCACTCATGCTGGTTGAGGACCTCTAAGCGGCTGAGCCTGGCCGCCCCCAGCCCCAGAGTCCGTGGGCAGCCCTGCTTCCTCCCTACAGTGGTGGGTCCTCAGGCCCAGAGGCCCCAGGCCCCTCACGGGCCCAGAGCAGAAGCGCCTCAAGGAGCCCCCAGACAGTAAGGGACGCGGCCCAGCAGGACTAGGCACGGGCCTTCTCCCCGCCCCCACTGCTCACGTTACTGGCCACTGCCAACCTTGCCCTGCAGGATGCCACCCCCACCATCTGGGGGCAGTGACGTGGCCCGCGTGACGTGGCCAGGCGCCTGAGAGCCGTCTGTCCATGGCAGAGGGAGATATGTTTCTGGGAGCCGAGCCAGAGCCCCAGGAGACAGGCAGGCGGGAGGGGCCTCATCCCCGGGGGTCAGGGATGCGGTGCAGGTCAAAGGGGCGGGGCATGGGGCCCAGGAACTGCCAACTGGGGAGCAGGGATGGGTGGGGGCCGGCACCCCCGGCTGGTGGCACCTCACACGTTGGCCCTGGCCCTAGCCGCCGAGGCTGGGTTCCCATCCACTCCCCTCCCCGCTGGGACCTTGCTCTGGGGAGGCAGGGAGAGTCCAGGTCCTGTCTCCCAGGAGTGACCCTGGTGCTGTCTCCACAGGGCAAACGCTACAAGAACTCCTTGGAGACGGTGGGCACGCCAGACTCAGGGCGTGGGCGCAGTGAGAAGAAGGCCATCAAGTAGGTGCCAGGCTTCGAGTCTGGGGTGGGGCACGCAGGCAGTCCAGGCGGGAGGAGGCCCCCGGGTGTGGTCACACACAGTTTCCCCCTTACACCTGGGTGCCGTTCTCTCTCCGCCGCCCCCACCCCCATATACGCCCTCCCAGCGCCTCAGAGTGACTCCAGGGCTCCGCCTTCTCTACCCATGCCTCCCAGAACCCTCTGAAGGCTCCAGGTCCCCCAGCCCCAGCCCTATCTCTGGCTGCCTCCTCCCTCAACCCACATACTGGGTGCTCCATCAACCTGCACATCCCACATGTGGTCCCCAGCCCTGCCTGACTCCCCTGCACCTCCAAGCTCCTCTCCCAGCTGGGGAGCCCCTCTATTGGGGGGGTGGAGGGGGCTCAGACCCCACCCATGTTCTGAGGGTCACCTGGAAGGAGAACAGACAAGAACCCTGGGCACCCCGGCAGAACCCAGTGCTGGGCAGCTCTTGGAAGCAGAGCGATGGGGGAGGTCTCCCTGGTCACACCTGGTCCCCACTGCACGTCTTGCTGCCCCGACTCTGCAGGTTCCCCCATTTGGCTCTGCGATCCCTCTTCAAGTGGGCAGGTCTGCCTTGCCCTGCAGACCACTCCTGAGGGTCACTGGGGACACTGGGATAAACTCCCAACCCCGCCACTGGGGACTCTAGAAACTGGGTGGGGGGGAGACCTCTTCCTAGAGGACTTTCTGCCCTCTAGCCCAATGGATTGCCCTCTTCCTCTCTGCCTAGCCCCGGCCTTCGCTGAGAGGTGGCTGGGCACCCTTCCATCTTAGCCTGCCAGGACCGAGCCTGCCAGCCAAGGGCTCTGACTGGAAGCGGGGCCTCCCCCAGCCCTCCCTGCCCAACTCAAGGCCCCACTGCTCCTGCTCACGCCTCCCCTCCTGCCCTCCCCCTGGTCCATCTTCCTCTCTCCCTCCTTCCCCCACCCCCCGCCCTGCTCCTGAGGGCTCCCTCCCTGCCCTTCCTCAGGCCCCCCTCCTCTTTTTTCATCTCTTGCTCTGACCCTGTTTGGGGCCTTCACAGAAGCTGTGGGTGTGTGTCTGTGGGGGGGCGGGTAAGTGGAGGGGTGGGCCAGGCTGAGGTTGGGGGTGGGGAGGAGGCTCGGGAGGAGGCTGCCAGGAGCCTTTGAAGCTGGGTTTGGTTGCACACTCTCCAGTCTTCAAAGCTGAGAGCTGGCAGGTCTCAGGGGCTGTTGCAAGAGCCCAGGCCCCAGGCTTTCGGAAGGAGGGGAGGGACCATGTGGGGGAGCACGGGTCCAACCCAGCTCCTGTGCAGCCTCCAGGCGCGGACTCCAATTGCCTCTGTAGCCACAGTCTGGGCCAGGGGGCCTGTCTCTGCCAGGGTGACCATCATCTTCCTGGATAAGGGTGTGTGTGTCCCAGATAGTCCTAGAAAGGGCCATGAGAGGAGATGGGATTCCGACAGCGGGGAGAGTAGGCATCAGGGTGGGCAGCAGGCTCTGTGGGCTGGGACAGGGTCCACAGGTATCAGACCCTCTACCCCAGGCGAAGGAAGCCACATTTCATGGCTACATGCCCCCCGGTCCCTAGCCTTTGGTTTTTGCCTGGGCCCAAGCCAGTGGGCTCTCCTGGCGGCTCTGACAGTAAAGAATCCGCCTGCAATGCGGGAGATCTGGGTTCGATCCCTGGGTTGGGAAGATCCCCTGGAGAAGGGAGTGGCAACCCGTTCCAGTATTCTTGCCTGGAGATTTCCGTGGGCAGAGGAATCTGGCAGGCTACATGGGGTCACAGAGAGTCGGACAGGACTGAGTGACTAACACACACACACAAAGCCAGTGGGGCGGCAGGAAGCAGGGTTTACCTGCTGCACAATCTCCCCGTGGGCTTGGGACCTCCTCCCAAAGGATCGTGTTAGCAAGGGTTCCGAGAAGCTGCATCCTTTAATAGCTGTTTTTCAAACTGTTAATAGTGTTTCTCAAGCCGTGTTCCTCAGAGCACTCGTGCCCCTGTAAAAGATTGATAGTGATCCCATGGATCCAGGGGTCCGTGACCAACTAAGTCTGGGAAACACTGATGTGCGTGGGTACGTTAAAGTCCCTGAGAAGCCTTGCAGTAAAGGAATCAGTGTTTTGCAGACTGCTTTAATGAAAGAGCCTCTTTTCTGGTACTACCACGTACAACCTGAGGGACTATGGGGCTTCTTGGAACACAGCAGAGGAGGCCAGCCTGGCAGTGATGACCCCGGGTGGATCTTTCTCTCCAGGACCCTGGGTGGGATGGGCCTCAATTTTGGAGATCTGGAGGGGACAGAGGAACAAAGGCCTTCCAGCTGTTCCATTGCTCTGTTACACTAGGGGAGAGAACCAGAGCACGTCTCTCGCAGAGTAGGGAATAGGGTCTTCTGTGGGGGGAACCTCCCCGGGGAGTCCCCCACCACCACTAGGGTTCCCTCCCAGTGGCCTCCCTTGCTTCTCCCACCCCTGGCCCCCGCTGCCCCCCTGAGCTGGCTGAGGGCTTGGGCCTTGGACCCTGCGTCCAGAATTCCCTGTGAGACATTTCCAAGGCACACTCTGGACTGGCCGAGACTCTCCATACCAGGGAGGCCCAAGGGAGACCTGCCTGCCCACCCTCAGGCCCGGGGCGCTGTCTCCTCCTGGCCTGGGGAGACTTCTCAGCTCTGCTTCCTCTTTTTCTCCTTTGTTCCTCTATCCTCAGGGGTTGTGCCTCCTGGCAGTGTCCCCCCTCCGCCCCAAACAGGGCCCTCAGCTTGGCCTTGAGCAGTGGCAGGCCTAGGCAAACACCACGCCCACCCCTGGCACGCCTCCCCAAGCCCCTTGCCGTCGATGCCTTCCTGAGGGCTCAGATGTGACTCCTTTCTGGAATGTTCCTTTGGCCTGGGGGTTGCCCTCCCCTCCCTGTGCTCCAGTTCTGCTCTTGGGGGGCTTCCCAGGAACCCGACAAGCTGGTGGAACCCCTGGTCTTCGACTCCCGGGTTTTCCAGGCCACGCCTCCTGCCGAGGCTTCTGCTGCCCACCACCAAGGGAGCAGAGGAGGCCAGGGGGACCTGGGGCCAGTGGGAGGGAGAGAGACCAATCAGGAGAGGGCCTGTCCCCAGAGTGGCTCCCTTAAGTAGATAGAAGGGCGGGGAATTTCAAGTCTTCCAGAACTGGGGCCTCGACCCCAGCCTGGGAATGCTGATGGCCCAGTGTTTGCTGCCAACCTTCCAGTTTGACTAGGCAGGGAAACCAAGGCCAGGAAAGGGGGCACCTAGCGGGTAGGCAGCAGGGTCTGATCTACTTTGCAGTCATTTCCAGCCAGAAACCAGCACACCCCGTCCTCCTCCCTGTCCCCATGCCATCAGCATCCCACCCCAGGCTGCGTCCCGGCCCCTCCTCCCCCCACCTCCTCGCTCACCATCTTTCTCTCTCCCACCAGCTTCCGGGGTGCAAGGCTCCAGTCTGCCCGCCTGCAGCTCGCCTCCTTTCACCGACCTCTCCCGCCCTGGAGGGTGTGTGTGTCTGTGTGTGTGTGAGCGCGGTGTGTGTGCGTGCACATGTGCGTGGGCCGCCCGCCTCTCTTCCTCCCGCAGGCGCCGACCCCCCACCCGCCCCACCCTCAGTTCCCCGCCAGGGGGGCCCGGCCCTTCTGCCCACACGGGACTTGGGCGGTTCTTGTTTCTTCTTGTATCTCCCTGTTTTCTCCCCTCTCTCTCTGCCCCTCCAGTGATCTAGACAGAGACTTTTGGAATAACAATGAGAGCACAGTGCAGCAGAAATGGAGCTCCTACCCTCCCAAGGAGTTTATTCTAAACATTTCACCCTACGCCCCTTATGGCGACCCACGACTGTCCCTCAAGTGAGTGACTTTACCTGGTTTGATCATATGTACCCACTACCCTCGCTCGCCCTCCCTCCCCCTCCCGGCCCCCCCCCCACCTCCCCACCCCTGCACCCCATGGGCAGGCTGACCATGGAGACGAGCAACCCCTCCTGCCCCCCCCCGACCCCCGCCTGCCTGCCCCTCTCCCTTCCCGTCCCCCAGGGCCAGCCACCAGGAGCGCCCCCCACCCCACTCCGCAGCCACACCCGGCCCCCCAGATGGTCCCCACGGCCCCCACCCCCTCTGTGCAGTCAGGATGGGGTTGCCCGTTTGGTTTTTTTTTGGTTCCCCCCCTCTCTCGGTGTGGCTCGCTTTTTCCTCCCTGCTGTGTGCTGCTGCCCTGGCTGCTCCGGTTGGTGGTCGGTGGTCTCTCGTGGAGGTGGTGGCGGTGATGGTGGTGATGAACTCTGACTAACACGGCTTTCTCTCTCTCCCTGCCTTGGGGCCTCCTGGCCTGGACAGCCCGCTCTTCCTCCGTCGTTAACCCTCCGTTGTCCTGTGGGATAGACTTGGAGGTGGCTGCCCTCCCCCACCCCCGCCGCCCGGGCCCCAGGCGGTGGGGAGGGGCCCCCCTCCGTTGTCGTGGTGCGTTGTTCTCCGACCCCCAGCCCGCCCCGTCCCCTCTCTCCTCTCTGCAGGCTCCGCTGGTGACCCATTTGCAGTGCTGACGTCTCTCTCTCTCTCTCTGTCTGTCTCTTGTCTGTCCGTCTCTCTGTCCTCCTCCTCTCTCACTGCCTCTTTCTTCCTTTTATCTGTCGTTGTTTCTCCTACTCTGACACCCCTGCCCCCACCCCCGTGTGGCCTGCCCTCTACCCCACCGCCACCCCCGGTTGCCCCTCTGGCCCGGCTGCCTCATGGTCCATACGTCCAGTGGCACCCTTCTGGCGGGCGCCAAAGTGGCCGCCGCGGCGGGGCTGGCGGTGGAGCGGGAAGGCCGGCTGGGGGAGAAGCCGGCAGCGGCGCCGCCACCCGGAGAGGACGCCTTGAGAAGCGGCGGGGCTGCCCCCAGCGAGCCGGGCAGCGGTGGCAAGGCGGCGGGGAGAGGCCGCTGGCGGACGGTGCAGAGCCACCTGGCCGCCGGGAAGCTCAACTTGTCCAAGTGAGTGATGGCCCCACGGCCGCCGGAGCCGTGAGCTCAGGCCTGCCCCCCCATCTCCGCCCCCCCCCCCCGCCAGTGTGGACAGTGGGACCCCTGGCATGCCCGCTGCTGCCCCCAGAGGTGCCGTCCTCGGCCCCTGGCTCATCCCATCCCTTCACGAAACTCCCATCGTCCTTGCCACCGGCACAACTGACTCAGCCATGCACCGTGCATCTCAGCCTCCGGTTGCCACCCCCATCCGTTTCTCTCTTTGCCAGCGACCAGGTCATTTCATTTTCTGCCCCCAGGGCAGCTTCATTTCAGCCCTTGGGTCATCCCATCCTCTTTGACTGGCTGCCCCATCTCGACCTCCATGGGCACCAGGCCACAATTGTTAGCCACCGGACCATCCATCCGTGGGGAGCTGGCCCAGCCTCAGCCTGTTTTCTGCTGCTCATCTGCCACCGGGCCTTCCCTCTTGCAACCAGCACAAAGCTCTAGACCCAGAGGTCGAGCCATTTCATCTTGACCATCAGGTGACTCCATTGGCTTATCCCAGTCTTGCTTGTACCATGACACCATTTGTTCCTTGGGCCCGCTGTGAGCAGCTGGGAGGTCCCCATTGGCTCATCCCTGTCGGCTGTCCCGGTCTTGGTCAGTGACCTGTCCCACTCTCAGCTGCTGGGACTGGATGTTCTTGGAGATTGGGTTGTTGAGTCCCCAGCTAACTTCTCTTTTCTGATGCGGGTGGTCTGGATGTCAGACAGAAGAGCCGTTTCCCTTTTAATAACTTCTGAGCTAGCCAAACAGTCAGTCCAGTCCCCGCCCCAGGAGCAACAGACATAGGGTGGGCCTCTATTCTCTGCAGATATTAAGTTCCTCCCTCCCCCCATGGGGCAGCCTTATTCTCATCTTGGCTCTTAGAAGCTTCCATTTCCCCACAGCTAAGCCTCCCAAGCTCTAAATCCTTTGAACTATGACCGTTCTCACCTACTGGGATGTAGGTTCCATTTTCAGCTTTTAGAACCGCCTCGTTCCCAGCTAATGCAGGAGCCTCTCACTTAGAAGGCCAACAGCCCTGACCCCTTCTTGGTGGTCGGGCCAGTTCTCTTCAGCAAACCTGTGGCTCCCGCCAACGGGACCACTGAGGACCACCACGTTGAGACCTCGTGTGCTCATCGGCCTGAAGGAGCACGAGCCGATGTGCCCCCTAACGTGGAGCCTCAGGAAGGCCCCAGAGGGAAGCCCCACCATCCTTCAGAGAGCCAGGCCCAGCGCCCCGCCCTCTCAGAGTTACTCCGGCCACAGACTCTAGGCTGGCTGAGGCCTCCATGCCCTCCGCTGGCTCCAGGCCTGGAGGAACCGATGTTAGTTTCCCTGTGACTGAGAGGTTGTAAATTGGACTAATTCTGGATGTGATAGAAAACCAAAATGAGGTCAGTGAGGAGGAGGAGGCGGCCACCCCGGTGCCGGCCTCCCGGCTCCTTAGCCTGCCCCCGGGGAGTGTGGGCCCACCCAGCCAGCCAGGCCAGGGCCTGCCCCTGGGGATCACCCCGATGCCAGGCCTGAGCCAGGCGAGGCTGCCGCCCCTGCCAAGACCCCAGCTGAAGCCATATTTTGCTTTTCTCTTTCTTCCTTCCTTTCTGTCCTTTCTTTCTTTCTCTCTCTCCTTTTCTTTCTTAACTTTCTCTCTTTATTCTTCTCTGGCTTTCTGTCCCTCTTCTCGCTTTCTCTCTCTCAGCCCACAGGGGCAGCCTAACTGTTGTCCTTTTGGTTCCCAGGGTGGGCTCAGGGGGTGAGCCAGGCTGCCTGGTTGTGGTGGTGAACGTGGCTCCGAGGGCCCCGGGGCCTCCCTAGGGCAGCTCAGGGCGGGGGCGGGGAGGGGGTGTCCCATCCGCCCTGTGGCCCCAGACTAGGAGGTGGCAAGCTATCTCTCTAAGAGATCTGATAGGAGATAGGCTTTGCAAGTCAGGTAGTCTCTTTTATGACTACTCAGTCCCGCTTTTGCCGCCCCAAAGCTGCCATAGACAACATGTAAATGAATGCCAGTGGTTGCATTCCAGTAAAACTTTATTCACGAAAACAAGTGGCGAGCCACATTTGCCCCACAGGCCAAATGACTAAATGAAATGAAATGAATGAATTCAGTCGTCCTTGGAGGACTGAATGAAAGACGGAGGGAAGGAACAAAAGATGAGAAGGGTGGGCCCCCTGAGGCTCTGGCCCTGCAGGTGCTGAAGTCTCTGGCCTGGAGACAAAGCAGATGGGTTGTCCAGGAGGCCAGTGGTCTGAGACCTCCTTCTGCCTCCATTTCCTGAGACATCTGTAGCTTCCCCTGGCAAGGGAGCAAGGACCAGTAGCATATTTCCCTGGGTCTGACCTCTTTAGGTCCCCATGGCAACCCTGTGATGGAAGCAGCTCGGAATTTTTACCCCATTTTACAGATGAGTAAACAGAGGTAGCCTCCTTTTCCCAAAGTCCCTCAGTGAGGAAGCGGCCGAGATGGGGCCTGGACCCTGGGTCTCTCTGAGCCCAGACTGCCTCTGATGAGCCATGTCCTTCCTGTTGCCAGCGTGTTTCAGAGATGTTGGTGGCCTGTGAGGTAGGTGCCCTATGGCAGCTGCCTAGAGGACAGGATAATTACCCTGTTCTTTGTCAGAACTTGGGTAATTCGAGTTCTGCCAAGCAGCCGGCCAAGTGTTTTCCTAAGTCCCCTCGTCCGACTGGGAGCCATTCCCAACATACTGGGAAAGGAAACTAAGCCTTGGAAACAAGGAGCCCCAGAAGGGTTCCCCGCACCACAGCGCGAACCCTGAGGGAGCGCCGGCCAGAGAGCAGAGGTCCCGGAGGCCCGGGACACGCCCCAGCCTCCGAGGACAAAGCAGGACAACTGTTGGCAGCTCCTGACTCACCGCGCATTACTAGGCCAGCTCCATGCTGGCCTGGATTTCCTGGCGTCTCCAAAGGCCAGTAGTACTTAGAGCACAGAGGCGGACTTTCTTGGGGTCCCCCAGTGAGATGGCGGGAGGGGGTGGCCCAGCTCCCTCCACCCCCCTCCCACTCCAGCAGGACAGGCAGCCACGGGGCCCTGGGACCCGCCTTCACCACGCGGCCAGCGGCGCAGCTCTGCGGCCCGCTCAGACCAGCACAGAGGTCGGCTCAGACAGGAGATATTGGGCACTAGCTGAGCCAGGGCCGGGGTGGGGGGCTCGGCGGACCGCCCGGGGGGCCTCTGGGTGGGCGCGGGGCCGGCGGCGGCCTCCTGGGTGAGTTGGTGGTGGCGACGGCAGCGGTGACAGCTCGGATGGAGGCCCGGCGAGGTATTCCGGCAGAGCGCGCCCGGCACTGGGGCCTCCTCGTCCTGGCCCTAGGCGTCTTTCTCCTCCACTGTGATCCCTTCACCTGCTTCTCCTTTCTCTCCTCTCCTCCACCCGCCCCAAGTTTCGAGGACTCCACCCTGTCCACGGCCACTACCCTTGAGTCTATCCCCAGCTCCACGGGAGAGCCGAAATGCCAGCGACCCCGCACCCTGACGCGGCAGCAGAGCCTGCAGCAGCCGCTGAGCCAGCACCAGCGGGGCCGGCAGCCCAGCCAGCCCACCACCAGCCAGAGCCTGGGCCAGCTGCAGGCCCACGCGGCCTCGGTGCCCGGCCCCAACCCCCGGGCCCACGGCCGGGGCCAGGCACGGCAGGGCTCCTCGGCCGGCTCCAAGTACCGGCCGGCCGGCGGCCGCAGCCGCTCCAACCCAGGCAGCTGGGACCACGTGGTGGGGCAGATTCGAAACCGAGGCTTGGACATGAAATCCTTCCTGTAAGTGCCCCACTCGAGCGGCCTGGCCCCCACCTCCCTGACCCAGCCTCTTTTCCTCCCCGTTTCCTTCGGAGCGGCTGGCTCTGAACCACGCTTAGCCCCCCATCTCCGAGGCAAGGTGCCCGGCAGACTCGGGCACCCTCTCCCCAGCCTCTTATGGCTTGTGGCTCATGCCTGAAGCGCCGCCCCCCCCACCGTGGAAGGACTTATATCTGAGCCACCCCCTGAGGACCCCAGCCCCCCTTGGTGCCCTCCAAAAGCCAGTGGAGACACTAGAGGATGCTCCTGAGGTCCCCAGACCTGTCTGTCCCCTTCTGGCCAGGCCCAGGCTCTCCTGGCCCCCCTGTCAGCTCTCTCCTCCTCTCCTCCTAAACCTGGTCTCCTTGACTCCAGCGCCCAGGCCTCGCTCCTCCCGTCCCTGTAACCTGAATCTGCTCACCTTCCGGCCCTGCACTTCCTCCCTCCCTCCCTCCCACTTCCCCTGTCCCTGCCCTGGGCCCTGTCCTCTGTCCCTCCAACGACCTTCCACAGCCACCTGCCCTCCACCTCCCCCCCTGGCTCCCACCGTGACCCGCCCATTCCCTGAGAACAAACCTCACAACGTTCCCCCAAAGCTTTAGAAAGTGTCTCTGGATCAGAGGCTTCTTTGACGTGCACAGGTCAGAGAGGTAACAACACCCCGTCTGTGTCTGGCCCTAACCATCCCCCTCCGCTGGGTGTGCCCCTCACCCACCCCCTGCCGTGTGTCCGCTTGCCCCCTCCTGCATCGGCAGGGCCCCACCCAGGGCACCCTCTGCCCAGTGTCCCTCTGGGCATCTACACACACTCTCTGAGCCCAGGGCAGACCTGGGCTTCAGTCCCTGACATCACCTCCTTCCTCTGGCCTAACGTGACCTTCCTTCCAGGCTCTGGGGATTATTCTCAACACCCAGGTCTTTCCTGGAAGCACTTTTCATGGAGCAGGAGACCAACACACTAAGCCTGGGAGAGGAGAAAGGGAGGAGGAAGGGGAAGGCCAAGGCTCACTGGCAAAATGTGAGGATTCTGAGCATCCTTCAGAGCTCGTGCCTCTGGCTGAGACCCCAGCCCGAAAGGCGGTCAGGAGTGCTACCCCTGGTAGGGGCAGCCCAACGGAAGACACCCCACCGTGCCAGCTTCCCATACCCTTGGCCCCAGCCAGGCAGGGACATGCCATGCCGCCTGTGACTCTCCTTGGCCAAACTAGGCAGTGCATCTGCTGGGGCTTTTCCCCACCCAAGGACCGTCAGGAATTCAGCTGGACGCCGGCCTGAGACAAGATAGCCGACAGAGCCTCCTGGCCTCCAGAAGGGCGGCTTGTCCTGGGGCGGATGCCGTGGCACCGGCGTGGATTGGAAGAGTGATGGGAATCGGTTCTGCCGTGGCTTGAGCAGGACGGAGAGGCGGCCGGAACACTGCACCCCTCTGCTCCTCCTGGCTGCAGGCGGCCCTCTGCACAGCCATCACCCTGCCTCCCATTCTGTAGCTGTCACATGGGAGCAGGACCCATGCCCAGGCTCCGGGAAGAAAGCAGCCAGCCTCAGAAAGGCCACTGGTACCTCCTCCCCTGCCCTCCCCCTCTCCAGCCAGCCAGAATTCGATGAGCATCACTCTCGAGTGGGCATCAGCGTTTCTTCTGCCCACGACGGTGTTCGCGCCCCTCACCAGCCAGCCATCCCCAGAGCTCACCCCAGTCCTCCACCTCCTCCACTTGTAGTCCCTCACAGCAGGGGTCAGCAAACTTTTTCTGTAAAGGACCAGATTTATAAATAATTTAGGCTCTGAGGGACACGTGGTCTCGATCACATTTAAAAAAAAAAAAACAATCCTTTAAAAATGTACAAACCATTCTTAGCTTGTGGGCTGCACAAAACAGGCCACCAGCTATAGCTTGCCGGCCCCTGACCCCTGTCACAGTTCAGCTGGCGTGCTTCTGACATCCTTCTCTCGCCCCAGATGCTGGGGGCCCACACAGAGAGTCAGGGTGAGAAGGCTAACCAGGCCCCCCGAGACCCCACCCCCTCTTGCAGGGAGAAGGCATTCCTCCTGCTTCCAGGATGTGACCCCCCATAACACCGCCAGCTTCTCCCCCAAATCTCCTCCTCTTGCCCTTCACTCACGCCCCTGCGGCCTGCGATGCCACAGAGAATGACAAATCAGGAACTTATGCAGAGCAGCCGTTTTGTTTTTAAGAAGAGCCAAAGGAGTATCTGAAAAATGCATTAACCAGGGAAAAACATGTTTTCGTTGGGTTTGACTTCCCCCAGCACAACCAGCTTCCAGGCAGTCAAGTGGAATTTTACCAACTGTGAAACAGTACCGGTGGGCAGGGAACAAAGGAAAAAATGAGGATTTGTCCTGAGGAAAGAGGGAGTTCTTTCCGGAAGTTAGATGCCAGTGCAGGTGTCAGCCTGGAGCAGCCATGCCCAGGACGAAGATGCAAAGACAAAGAAGTCAGCATCCACCAGCTTCAGACCCATGGCAGTCCCCCGTTTTCCGAGACCCCGCCCCTCCCCTCTGTCGTCATGTATCACTCGCCTTTTTGACAACCTCTCCAGGAAACCACCACATCCAGTGGGTCCTCTGTGAACTTCACCCTCTTGGATGGTGGTTGAAGCGGGAGACCTCCTGGCCCAGGAGTCCCACCCTCCGGGACGTCCCATCAGGCTGGCCTTCTTTCCCTCGGTCTCATGCCTGCCGCTCCTGAGAATCTCTCTCCCCATGTTCAGCTGAGAAGCCAAAGCTGGGGGAGCTCAGCCAAGCACCTGGAAAACACCCACAAACTGCAATGGCTTAGAGGGGCAGAGGGGCACTTTTCCCCCCTGGAAAGGGCAGGCGGCCCCACAACTGCCCAGCGGTCCTCTGAGAGAAGCTGGCCCAGAAGACGTCACCCCTTGACTTCTGGCCCCACGCTGCTGCCCACTTGATGATTCCTGGGCCACCTGAACCAAGCCTTCCTCAGCGCAGGATTCCTCCAGACCACCCTGATTGCGGGCACAGGTCCCTCGAGTCCTGCCAGGCCCGCTCCAGCCCTGGCCAGCTTCCTGCACTTTCTGTCTCTCTCTCTCTTTGCCCCTTGGCACCTTCTGGACTGAGTCTCCAAGGAAAGGCCCCTGAACTGGACCCCAAAGCCTTGGTGGCTATTCCCGAGATCTCCAGGAAGGGGGACACAGGAGAAGGCGCAGGATGGCCGGTCTGCCATATGCCAGAAGAGACTAACCTTCTCCTCCAATGGGCTGAGTCTCTAAGGACCTGGGAGGGAGCCCCCCAGACCCACCTCCTGGTGACCCCGACCCAGGGATGTCTTGATGAGGGACTTCACTGGATGCAGCGCCCTCTGGGTTTCCCAGCTTTCTAAGAACTTCCTGCCTGGAAGCCCAAACCCCTGCCCACAGGGTCCCCAAGCAAGATAGCAGCAGAGGGCCTCCCCTGCTCTTCTCCTAGGGGCCCAGGTGGTCTGAGTAGCCTCTGGCCTTTGTTCAACTGGAGATGAGTCAACCTTGGATACGGACCGAGTCCGGGGGCCTGGGCTCCACTCCTCCTAGCCTTCCCCTCGGGTTTTCTTGGGGCATCCCAGCCACATGCCTCTGCCCAGCCCCTCCCCCATGGCGAGCTGGGTCTCAGGCTGCAGATACCTCCACTCCATTCCTCTCCCTTCCCCACCCCTACCACCCGCCTCCTCCCCTCCTCTGCTCTACAACTGTTGACAGTGCTGAAGTTTGGTTTCTCTTCTGCAGGCCCAGTTTCTTACGCTTTTTTCTTCTCTCTCTTTGTCTCTCTGTCTCTCTCTCTCCTTCCCCTCCCTGCCCCCCACCGCCCCGTGGGGCCGCCTCCTCCTCTCTCCCTGGCTGGTGGGCTGCCCACCCCGCCCCCCGGGCAGGGAAGGCCGGATGGTGGTGCTATCCTTGGTCTTAGGGCTTTCGGAACAGGATGACTTTGCCAATATCCCTGACCTGCAAAACCCAGGAACCCAGCAGAACCAGAACGCTCAGGGGGACAAGAGGTACGCGCACGGGCGAGGGCCTGCGGCCGTGGCAGAGAAGGAGGCGTGGAGAGGCTGCCAGCCTCGACCCCCGGCTGCTGGACGAGGCGGCGGCGCCTTCTGCGGATGCTGGAGCGGGAGGACGACCCGTCCCCAGCCGGCGCCCTCACACCCACCACGCTGGTGGTGTCCCTTGGGGCCTGAGGCCAGTGTGGCTGTCCTGGGACCATTCTGGATCAAGCCTGCTCCCCGGGCCTGCCTGCCCTTGCCCGGAGCAAGCCAGCCTTTCGGCCCCATCTTCCTGCTTGGCTCCCCCTCTGCCGCCCCCTCATCTTTCATTTCTGTCCCACCCAACCCAGAAATCCCAGTTTCTCTGGCGGTTGGTGGGCGGCAGGGATGTTAGGGAGGGGGTGCCAGCCTGTTCTCCCTCATCCCCGCCACCTCAACCTCCTTCTTGCCTGGAGATCCCTCTGGGGTGATGGTCTCACACACACACACACACACACACACACCCCATCCCTGCAGAGATGTGACCTGGCTGCTCAGGGCTGATGGAAGAGGAGGCCCTGGTGGGGAAGGTCTGGGGCCTGAGAGAGGCCCAGGAATCAGAAAGAACCAGAAAGGCAGCCCCCCTTCCACCTGGGCCTGAGGTACCAGGAGGAGGGAACAGGAGAGGGTGGGAGGGTGAGAGCAGGTGGCAGGGGCTGGTCGGGCCCTCTGTCACTGGGAGCCTGGCTGCTGGCCTTCGGGGAGTAGCCCGCGTGGCCCCAGCACGGGCTGAGCAGAGGGCATTTAACCATCCATCGCCCTGGTCATCAGGAGCCGAAGGAAGCATCATCTGATGCCCCCGTCTCAAGGAGGGAGCGGAGTGCTGTCCTGGGGAAGGGGACCAGCAAAGGTCAAGGGGCCCAGGGTTCAGGCAGCATCACTAAGGCAGGATGACCCTGCACCTGGTCTGGCCTCCTCCTCCCGCCTGGCCTTGGGCTGGGTCAGGTACATACCTGTAATTGCGGGAGGAGGGTGCATCCCCTTGATTGGGTTGTACTTTCCATCAGACCAAAGGCCTACAGGAGAGCTGTCTGGCCTGGCAGCCAGGCCACCTCTGTCTAGCTCTGGTTTTGAGACCTTGGGCAAGTCACAGCCCTTCTCTGGACCTCTGCTTCCTCGTCTGTCAAGTGAGGGATTGGACAGGGTGACCCCTTCCAGCTCGGACATGCCAAGCCTCTAACGAGGGAGCAGCCCCTCAGGTTGAGGCACGGGTTAGAGCCTGTCCGCCAGGCAGGGACCCTGACCCTCACTCACTAAGAGCCTGGAAGGCGCAGGAAAGACTGTCCAGGCTGCTGCCAGGGGCCTGTGCATGAGGGGAGGACAGGCCGAGTTAGCCGACTTGCCTGGCTCTGCAGTGGCTTCTGGAAACCCAACTCTCCTATTTTTTTCCCGTCCCAAGTTCACAGTTGCATGTCTGGTGGGCAAAGCCGCAAATGACCGGAGAGTGGGAGGGGAGCGTGGGACCAGCTCTCCCTCTCAGGGGCACAGATGGTGTCACACCCTGAGCCCAGGTCCTGGGATGCGGGAGGAGCCGAGTCTGCCACCTCCAGGCCACTGGAACCACCGGAGTGCCAGCTTCCCGAGCCGGGCCGCAGACCGGCCAGAGGGCGGTGGGGGAGAGGGCTAGGGGCCGCAGGAGCGGAGCTGGAGCCCTCTGAAAGCCTTGCTAAGAGCCCGAGCTCCTGGCCGACAAAGGTGTGAAGCGTGAGGGAGCAGATGCAGGCTGGAAACGAGATTTCACATCACCCATGTGTTAATTAACTGGCTCCATTTTCACCCACCGCCTATTTTTACCTCCTTGCCACTCAGGTCTCACTCCATATTTTAACACACTCATGCCTTCTGATCATTGCATCAGTCATCCCCTGCCTTTCTGGGAAAGGTGGGTGTGGAGGTGAGGGCCCTGTGCCCTTGCCCCCACCCAGCCTGACTTTCTGAGTGGACCCAGGCCATTCCCACCCAGTCACGCCTGCTCCATCCCGGAAGCTCATTTCTCATGGCTGTCGGGGTGTTTCTCGGGCGATGGGCCACGGCTAGGGTGCTTTCTGCCCGGCACTCTCCCCTCCCCCAAGCTTGGTATTGGCGTCACCCTCCGGGCACCGGGCAGTTTAGGGTCCACCCCTCTGGGCTCCTGGCTGCATGGACCTTGCAATGGTGAGCTTGGGTCAGCTGTTCCCTTCCTCCTCAGCTTCTGCCTCCACGTCCAGGGATCACCCTCCAGTCTCAGTGTCCCCTTCTCCACCCAGCTGACCCCTTGGCCGGGTGTCGCTGGGGTAACAGATGGGTGGCCCTTGGCTGTTGTTGGGGAGAGCATCCAGCCCCCCAGCTCTGTTAGCCGCAGGTTCCCGGGAGATAGGAGGGCCCTTAGGAGGAGGTGTGGCCACTCCAGGTCCCAAGCAAGATGGGGGTGCATTTAGCAAGTCACTGCCCCCCACTCCCACAGTTCTTGGTGGCCCTGAACCCCCCCATCCAGGATCCCCCCGGGCCCTTAGGCCTCAGCGCTGGAGCCCCAAGAGATGCAGACAGCTCCTGGGACCACGAAGGGGAGGGAAGGAGGCCACGGCCGCCCCTGGCTCCCATGCCCTGCTTGCCCGGCCCACCTCACCCGCGCTGCCCTGCACCCACGCATGCCTCATGCCCCGTCCGTCCCTCTCACCATCACTTCTCGGGATCCAAATGGTTTCCACCGTGGCCCCACCCCCCCAGAGTGGGGCCAGGGGGCAGGGCGGGACCCGGCCACCCCATCGCTGCCCCCCCCGCTCCAAAGCCACCATGTCTCCGTCCCGGTGTGTGTCCCCGCCTCCTCTCTGCCTCTCCTCTCGGCCGCCTCGCTCCTTGTCGCCTTGTCCACCCTACAGCCTCTTCACTCGTGTCCGACTAACCTTTCTCGGCCTCTCTCCCTCCCTCCCTGTCTCCTTCCTCCCATCTGCTCCTCACAGGGATGCCCCTGGGCCAGGCCGGGCCCCCTGCCTCTGTGCCCGCGTCTCTCTGTCTCTCTCTGTCCTGTGACCTCCGGTAGCTTCAGTGGCGCTGACCATCTTTTCCCGGGCTGCTTGGCAGCTGTGCTGATGCTGTGGTGTGGCCAGAATAACTCCGACTTTCTCATGCCTTCAGCGGTCAATCTCGGCTCTCTCCTCCTCTCCCACTCTATTTTTAACCTGACTTTACCTCTCCAGCTATTTCAGTCTCCTCTTCCTCCCCGTGCCTGTCTGCGTGAGCACATGTCCGTGTCCGTGTGTGCGTGTGTCTGTGGGGCGTGCATGCGTGCGTGTGCTCTGCTGTGGCCCGCCTCCGGGAGGGTGCCCCGCGCGCCCCGGCTCGGCTGGGGCGTTTCCGTGTTGTCTGGACAAGGCCAGGTTCTCACAGCAGCTGCACCGTGCGTCTGAGTCCCGTGGCGTCTGTCCCCGAAACTGCTGCCTGCTGAGTGTGTCCCAGTTCACACGCACCCCTTGGCATGCCTGGGCCTCCCCGAACGTGTGTCCTCCTGGAATCTAAGTGTGCACAGCACTGCGTGTGCGTCGTCTTGCTGCTCTGGTTGATCCTCCTGGTTGCCCATGCCGTGTCTCTCCCTGTTGCCTGGGTGTCTGTCGTACTTGTGTGCACTCATGTGTGTTTATGTGTGTGTGTGTGTGTGTGTGTTCACACACCCTGCTGTTGGGTCCTGGCGTCTCCCCTCCAGGGCCTGGCATATTCCATGCATGTCCTGTCTGCCTGTCGTAGCCAACTGTGGGTGCTGGTGGCTGGTCCATTCCGAGGGCCATGGCTTGCGTCCAGCCTGTGTGTGCCTCCGAGTCTATGGCTCTGGTAGCCTCGAAGCTGTTCTACCGTAGCCCGTCATGAGCCCCATGCTCCTCACCACACGGCCCCTTCCTCGCTGCCTGCCCCCACCTCTCTCCCTCATGGGATGTTCCAGCCTGGTCCCCTCCCCGGGCAGGCTTCCTGAATCCCGGCTAGATGGAGCCTGGCTCACCACCCAGCCGCTGGGCCAAAGAGCCCAGCTTCCCGGGGGGCCGCACAGAGTCAGGGTGTAGATAGGGGCCTGGAGTGGAACCGTCAGAGTCGGGGGCTTCTCAATGGGACCCTGTCTTCCTCTGACCCTGGGTGAGAGCCTTATCAAAGTGCAGTTCTCAGAATGCAAGGAGGGTGGAGACTGGGAAGCAAGGCGATGTAGAGTTGCCCCATCCAGTAGGTGGCCATTTAAATCTAAATTACGTCAATCAAAAGAAAAAATTCGGTTCTCAGTTGTGCTGGCCACGTTTCAAATGCTCAATAGCCACATGTGGACGTGAAAATTTCTAGTGGACAGGACTGGGTGGACACTGGTCCCAACCTCACCTGGTCAGTCTCGGGTCTAAAGGGCACCTGTATTCCTGCTGAGCCTGAACAAACAGGTGGGGCCTCCAGGAGACAGGAGCTCTGGGCGTGTTTGCCAAGGGAAATGACGCGGACAGGGGAGCTGGACACGCCGTCTCGGGAGCCTCCCTTCTGGGCTGGGGCCAGCAGGGGTGGAGGGAGCCTCTAGAGAGGGCGGGTGCTCAGAGAGCACCCCGTGAGCAGGGACTACAGGGTGGAGTACTTTCTAGGGGATGGGCCAAAAAAGCGCCTGCCAGGGGATGTCCAGCCGGATCACGCAGGGGCAGAGGCAAGGGGGAGGGTTCCTGCTGGCCCACAGGAGGTGGCAGCCGCTTGAGTACCAGAAGGTCCTGCCGCCTCCCAGGCCGGCGGCCCCCAGCCCAGCCCACCTCCGGGCCCACACTCATTCAGATCCCTCCTGCCCCCAGGTTGCCTGCAGGAGGGAAGGCGGTGAACACAGCCCCAGTGCCCGGCCAGACGCCCCACGATGAGTCTGACCGCCGGACCGAGCCCCGTTCTTCTGTCTCAGACCTCGTCAATTCCCTCACCAGTGAGATGCTCATGGTGAGAAGGGCAGGAGGCCTGGGGTGGGGGGCGGAGGGTGTGGAGTGTGGGGGTCAGTCATGCAGGAGAATGACCCTGGTGGCCGAGTGAGGCTGCCCTGCGTCCTTCTCCAGCTCTTTCACCCCAGCAGCCTCTCTGTGCTCCAGTTTCCTCATCTGTCAAGGCAGACCAAGAATCCCCATCCTCCTCCTGTCTCTGGGTGGAGCCAGGGCCTTAGAAAATCTGATACATGATCCTTGGAGGAAAGGCTGGTGGGCCAAAGACTTGTGGGGGAAGGTGTCCCCTCCCTTGGAGGGACCGCCCGCTGCGTGGAGGCGTCAGGTGGCACTCTGGGTATCCCCTTCCCAGGGACCCCATTGCTGGGGGTGCGCTGAGGCTCAAAGAGGACAGGAGAGCAGAACTCCTCTGGTCCTAGTCCTTCTGTGGACCCTACCCTCCTGGGATCCCAGCCCTTGTGGATCCGAGGTGTTTTCGCAAGGGGTGAGGGTGTGGCTTCACATGGCGCCCCCTTGTGGCGGCACTGAGTCACAGCCATTTGCCCCACCTGCACTTTCCAAAGAGCTCCTTGGAGGGCCCCTGGCCCCAAGGCAAGCCCTCTGTGATTGGGCAGCCGCAGAGGTCAGGCCGGAGTCAGTCAAAGGCTTGGCAGCCCAGAAGTCCCGGGAAGGCTTGGCGAGGACCTGAGGGTGGGAACCCAGTGTCTGCTAGATTCCTAGTGGGGACAAATCATTTCCCATCCCTGGACCTGGGTCCCCCTCCCGCCTCCCCTTAGCTCCTCCCTGTCTTCCCCGTCCCTCCTGTACAGAGAGAGGGAAAGGGGCTTGGTGGGCTCCTGGGCCCTTGCTAGACCTGACATCATTCAAGTCAGTGTTCCCTTGCCCACCATTCTGACACCGCACTTCCCACCTTCCCAGAGACCCCCAGAGCCCCAGGCCCCACCCTCCTGCCGTTTAGGGTTCTGGTTGGCTCAAACCATCCATCCACACTCCCCTTTTCTAGATTGTGATAGGCACACACATCACTGGGAGATCTCGTTAAAATGCAGATTCCCAGTCAGCAGGCCTGCTAGGGACCCAAATCTGCATTTCTCTGGAATACAGACTAGGGTATCAGATTTTTCCACATTCCAGATCTGAGCTTCCTTCAGCCTCTCACCTGGCCCCTTCTTCCTGCCCGCCCTGAGCGCTGCCCGCCTGGTCCTCCACCACCTTCCTGCCTGTCTTCCCCCACCCATGTAGATCAGCACGGCCTTCCACTCCTCTGGACGGGCCTTCGGCACAGTCCATCCCGCCTCCCTGCACAGCCTCTTAATTGGTTCCAGCTTCCCGGTAGCCAGGTTCCCAGAAGGGACGGCCCTTTCCCAGCCTGCTCGCCTGCCCCTTGCTGCCTCTGGGGAGGGGCCGGCAGCCTCAGGCAGAAGAAGGGAGTGCAGGCCCCAGAGCCCTCTCACGTGCTCAGCGGGATGCTCGGAGGTGGGCAGGCAGGGTCTAATTGCCTAGCCTTAGGCCACAGCTGGGTCACTGGCATTAACAGTGATGATGAAGATGAATAGGGCAGAAGGAAACCAGGCCCCAGGCTGATCTCCAGGTCCCAGACTGTCCGAAGCTCAGGGGTCAGAAAACAAGTCGGGCACCCAATATAGACTTTCGGACAAAGGGACTGAGGGGAAGGGGTCAGAGAGGAGGCCTAGCCATACCCCCATCTGGGTTACTCCTGCCTGCTTACTTCTACCAGAGCTGGGGCTGAGGTAGCACCTCCTCCAGCCCTTGGTGGGGAGGGCGGGGGTGGGGAGGTGGTGGCTAGCTTGGTTGCCACGGAAACAGATCCAGGAGCTGCCCCAGCTGGTTAATTAGGACTCAGGGCTGTAGTTTGGGAAGACTGGGAGTGGGCACAGAGCCACTGCCCACTTCTGAGGTGAAGTCAGTGGCCCAGGTTAAGACTCTCAGCCTAGACCACCCTGTTTGCGAACCAAGAGCCAAATAACCAGACCAGGTGGGGCTGGAGCCACCTGCACTCCGGTCACCAGGGTCTTCACCCCGATTTTAGAAAGCATGGGGAGGGGCGAGTGGTCCTGGAAGGGACTGCCTGCCCCAGGCTCTCAGTCCATGGCCAGCAGTGACAGGGGCCAGGCTGCAGAACAGGACCATAGAAGGGTCCCTTTAACCTTTCCTGGAGCCCCATAACATAGGTCTGTCTCATGGTCCCACTCTATAGATGTAAAAACAGATTCAGAGGGAGTGGGGCCAGTAGGAGGAGAAGGAAGGAGCTCCCGGGGAAAACTGGACTTGAGTTGGAAAGCCAGATTCTCAGCAGGCCTGGATGGAGCTTGCACAGGGCTGCCTGGATCCGGCCAAGGGGTGGGGCTGGGGGGACTCACTTCCACTGTGAGAAGAGCAGGGGAGGCAGCTCCGCCCTGCTCCCACCTCCAGGCAGGACCAGGGGTGTGGTTGGTGAAGCCCCAGACACTGGATCTAAGTGTGAGAGTGAGGGCAGCTGGAAGGGCATCATTCATGATAGCTGAGCGCTGACCTGCATTCAAATTCTGGCTCATCACTTAGTCACAGGCTGCTTGAGGCAGTAATCTCTGTGCCCCAAACCAGACTAGAGCCCGGCAGTGTCTGCTTCATCGGGAAGTTGGAGGGAGTAGCTGAGGGCACAGCAAACAGGACTGGGCCCAGGGTGGTCACTGTTGGTGTGATCTGGGTGGCCTCTCACCTGCGGCAGGGGAGTCCACACACTGGCTTGAGAGGGGATGGTGGGAGAGTCTCAAAATCACCCTGGGATGTGGGCCTGCTCTGGTGGAAAGAGTGGACTTTCAAGTCAGAGAGAATCCATACTGCTATGCAATCTTGGACTTGTGACTTAACCTCTCTGAGCCAGTCTCCTCAGCTAGAGAGTGGTCATAACTACCTCTCCCGGCTATTGTCAGGATTCAGCAAGAAGGTGATGTAAGAGACTTCCGCTGCGGTCAGTGCATATCATACCCATTCATGTCACCTGTATTAGTTAGTGGTTCAGAGCCTGGGGCCGCTCCAGGAGGAAGGAGGGGGCACAGGAAAGTCTCCTGCAGGGGAAGGAGGGAAATTAAATCGGTTCCAGCAGTTTTGTCTTAAATGTGGTACCCTGGGCCCCACCCTGGCTCTTAATCACCTCAGACGCTTTTAGAGACAGGAATTGTTATTGTTCAGTTGCTGAGTCGTGTCCAGTTCTTTTGCAACCCCATGGACCGTAACCCACCGGGCTCCTCTGTCCATGGGATTCTCCAGGCAAGAACACTAGAGTGGGTTGCCATTTCCTTCTGCAGGGGGTCTTCCCGAGCCAGGGATCGAACTCAGGTCTCTGGCACTGGCAGGCAGATTCTTTACTACTGAACCACCTGGGAAGCCCAGAAACAGGAATGCCTGGACCGTGTGGATCTCTGGGTCAGGGGTGGGATCTAGGATAGGACCCAGGGAAGGACGCAGGTGGCTGGGGGAAGGACAGGATTCTGAAACCTAACCAGGTGTCCCCAGTGAGCAACCACGGCTGGGAACACTTGGCTGAGAGACCTTCCCCCAGTTACTTCCCACTTTTTCAACCTCCCCCCGGGGAATGGGACACCCATGCCACCCCCAACATCTGCTGGTTGCTGGGTTGGCCCAGCCAAATGCCAGCCCCGGGGATAAGGACCGAATGCAGGTGTGGCCTCCTCTGCAGCCATCTGGGCGCAGTACTGTCATCCGAGGCTCCTAGGGAAAAACTGCCACCGAGGCCCACCCCAGCCCCCAAAACAGGAGGCTCCCCAGGGATGCGGCCTGGGAATCTGCACTTTGCATGTCCCCGCTTTACACAAATAGACATTGCTTCTGAAAATCCACCTCTCTCATTTTGTAAATCTCTTTATCCTCAGAACCCCAGAGAGTCCCTTTCTAAAGAAATGCCGTGGTAAACTCTTTTGAGATGAGAACAATCTCCCTCATCTGTTTCGTAGCCCAGGTTTTTGCGTTGGTGTATTTCACAGGGGGCCCTCCCATAGGGCTGATGGAAGGGTGGAAAGGAGGAGGAGGGAGCTGGGGTCCCAGGGCGCACCAGGGGAGGCGAAGCAGCCTGTGGTGAAGCTGGGGGTGGGGGGCAGACCCGGGGCTGTGAGGAGAGGCTGGGGCTGGGGAGTGGGGTGCACACGGCTCTGGGGTTCAGGGGTTGTCCTGGCTCTGCCCCCTCTCCCTGTGTGATCCTGGTCAAGGCACTTGGCTTCCGCCTCGGCATCCTCACTGTGAGCAGGAGAGGTGCTGCCACCAACCCCACGTGGTGATGAGGCAGGGGCAGAGGCAGCTCTCCGAAGCTGGGCTGGCCTTGGGCACAGGGGGACCTCCCAACCCCGCTGGGCTGTGGAGGGGGCCTCGGGGAAGCAGAATTCTCCCCAACGCTGCCTGCCTCTTCCCTGCCCCCAGCTCTCCCCAGGCTCCGAGGAGGACGAGGCCCACGAGGGCTGTAGCCGAGAGAACCTGGGCCGGATCCAGTTCAGCGTCGGCTACAACTTCCAGGAGTCCACGCTCACCGTGAAGATCATGAAGGCCCAGGAGCTGCCGGCCAAGGACTTCAGCGGCACCAGCGACCCCTTCGTCAAGATCTACCTGCTGCCAGACAAGAAGCACAAGCTGGAGACCAAGGTGAAGCGGAAGAACCTGAACCCCCACTGGAACGAGACCTTCCTCTTCGAAGGTGAGACCATGCCGCCCCCGCCCCCGGAGTCCCCTCTTCCCCTTGGCTGTCCCCCACACTGCCCAGCCACACACACACACACACACACACACACACACACACACAGGCCTAGTAGCTCAGCCCAGTTACCCTGATGCATTTCATGTCCGGCTGGAATGAGGTTACAGGGCTGAGTGGAGTCAGCATCACAGCCAGAGGGCAAGGAGGAAAGCTGGGCCACTGCCGGGACCCAGGACCCATCCTCAGGCATGCAGGAAGGAGGGGAGGTAACCGCAGGATCCAGAGGAGGAACACCTGCAATGACCATAGTGTAGGGAGTAAGAGCCCAGGCTGCGGCCCAGGCTGCCTGAGTTCAAATCTCAGCTCTGCTGCTTGCTAGCTGTGTGACCTGAGGCAGGTTCCTGAACCTCTCTGGGCCATGGTTTCCCCATCTGTAAAATGAAGATAATAGTGAGGGTTAAACAAAATCAGCGAATGGTAAAAGCACTCACAACACCCAGAAAACACTTCATATCCGTTTGTTAAACTCCCTTTGGCCGGGTGACAGCCAGCTCACCCACTAAATAATTCCTTCAGAGTGAGCTAGTGGATGCTTGTTTGTTTCTCCCCTCCTCAGTTCTGCATGGGGGCCCGTTTAGAGACGGCATAACCAGTGAGAGGCTCAGCTGTCTGCTGGTGTAGGTGGCCAGCTGGTCGGGTGAAGTTTACAGGCAGAGCCTCAATCCACTGATCCCTTCTGCAAACATTTACCCAGCATCAGCTATGGGCTGGGCACTGTTCTGGGCACTGAGGGTACAGAATGAGGCACCATTATGACCCTTAAGGCATTCCTTGGAAAACACAGATGTGTAGATAATTAAACCATACATTGCATGGCAGATGCTGCAAGACTCCAATGTAAACTCCTGTTGGTGACACTGAAAACTGTTTCTCAGAGGCAGGGTCATTCATGGTGGGTTTTGATGGATGAATAGGAGTTTTCCAGATAGGAGACTGGTGTTGAAGAGAGCTGACTCAGGTTCAGGGACTTCTTTGAGCCTTCAACATTTCCAGAACACTTGTCCGCATGCATTTCACCGAAACAGATGCCAAAGATCACCTAGGGAATTCCCTGGAAGTCCAGTGGTTAGGACTCCATGCTTTCACTGGTAAGGACCTGGGGTCCAATTCCTGGTTAGGGAACTAAGATCCCATAAACTGCATGGTGAGGCAAAAACAAAGTCACTTGAACAGGTGCCTGGGGTACTCCAAAGTGAGCAAGACACAGCCCATGGCCCCCCTTGATATGGGCCCCCTCTCAAGAATTCAGAAGCTGGAGTCTCAAGGGACAAAGAATTTCCTCTTCGAGTGCACCTGCTCCTATCAGAGGCAACTCTGTGCTTCTAGCATCTTTGGTGGAAGGCACTAGAATCCTGCAGAACTCTTCCTCTCCCTTCATCTTCTCCACCAGCTGAGCCAAGATCTTAAGTATTCTCTCTCCTTCCTGCTCACACCCTGGTTCAGGATCGCATCACCTGAGGCCTCCAGGCTGGCCCACACCCCCTGCCCTCCCAGGTCAGCTCTTGCTCCTACTAAGCCTCCCAAAGCCCAGTGATGGACTCAGGCTTCAGACCTTCCTCTGGCTCCCCAGTATCTTCCATCCTGTCCCAGCGCCTTGCCCTGGCTCTCCGCTCTGGCCTGAGGTTCTGTTCCAGCCCAGAACACTCCAGCTGTTCCATCAGGCCCTTTCACGGGCATTTGTTCAATGATTGATTCACTTAACAAATATTTAATCGAGTGCCTACTACAGCATGCCAGAAATGGTGTTAGACGCTGGTATCCGGTGGTAGCTGAGGACAGAGATGCCTTCCTGGAAATTCTAGCCTACTGGGAAAGCCAGACTCAAGGAAACATAAATCTCTAGTGCAGCCTGTGATAAGTGCTGCGAAAGGAACGGGCTAGTGTATAAAACAGGGGATCCGAGCCCCTCTGGGACGTTGGGAAAGAAAGCTGAGACCTGATGGAAGAGGATAGGCTGAGACATGGCGTGGTGGGGCCAGGGCAAAAAAAGCCAGGGTGGCTGGAGCCCAGTCACTGAGTGAAGAGCGGTCACGAGGTGAGCTGGGAGAGGACGGCGGGCCAAATTATAGAAGGACTTGAAGCCGAGGCAGGGCACCGGGCTTTTATCCTAAGTGCACTGGGAGCCATTGAAAGGCTTTAAGCCGGAGAGTATCATGATGTGATTTCTATTTTTAAAAGCTCACTCTGGCTGCTGTGTTGAGAATGGGCTCTAGGAGAAAGCTCACGAGCAGGGAGGGCTGTTTGGAGACTCTTGTGACTGTCTGGGCAAGAGGTGCCAGTGGCTTGGACGGGAAGGTGGCAGTGCAGACCGGGATGCTGCTGCTCTGTTGAGGAAGGACGGAAGGACGGGCTGATGCATTCGCGGGAGGCTAGGGCGAAAACGCGGAGTCCTGAGACAGGTGTCTGGTGCTGTTTCTCCACGTTTGCCATTTCCCTCTGTCCTGTGTCCTCCTGGGTCTTGCTCTCTGGCAGCTGTGGCCATCTCAGGCAGGGCCACATGCCCAGGCTTGTCTCGGGATGATTGGCAGCGGCAGGACTGCGCAGAAGGCAAGGGGGGCCACTGCCTGGCCGCCAGGATGGACTCGTGATGAACGAGTGAATGAATGGTCTGCTCTTGATTAGCTGTGGGACTTTGGGCCGATAATGTAAGCCATCTGAGCCTCAGTCTCCTCATCTGTAAAATGGGCACAATACCATCCACCTCACAGAACTGTCCAGGGAGACAGATGAGGCGGTCCTTGCTGACACTTCAGGGAGGTCTGAGTGCACATGTTCCTGCCCCGCCCGGGCTCCCTGTGGCCGCTCCGCCCTGCTCCTCACCTGCACTGTCTGCCCCCAGGTTTCCCCTACGAGAAAGTGGTGCAGAGGGTCCTCTACCTCCAGGTCCTGGACTATGACCGCTTCAGCCGCAACGACCCCATCGGGGAGGTGTCCATCCCCCTCAACAAGGTGGACCTGACCCAGATGCAGACCTTCTGGAAGGATCTGAAGCCATGCAGCGATGGGAGTGTAAGGCCCTACCTGCAGGTCCCTGGCTGGGGAGCTAACAGACCAGGTCCTGGCTGTTGTTCAGTTCAGAGTTATGTATGACTCTTTATAACCCCATGGCTTCCAGCCCGCCAGTCTTCCCTGTCCTTCACTATCTCCCAGAGTTTGCTGAAACTCATGTCCATTGAGTCTGTGATGCTTTGCGATCCCATGGGCTGTAGCCCACCAGGCTGTCCATGGAATTCTCCAGGCAAGAGTACTGGAGTGGGTTGCCATTCCCTTCTCCAGGGAATCTTCCCCACCCAGGGATTGAACCTACACTTCCTGTCCTGCATTGCCGGGGGGTTCTTTACCATCTGAGCCACCAGGGAAGTCCAGATGGGGTCCTGGTCCCTCCTCAATGGAAGGGAATCAGGAGGGTTGTGGGCGGGGTGGGTGGCCGGGGCCTGGCAGACCCGAGTTCCCACGAGCCGTCTCAAGGCCAGTGCCAGTGCTCAGCACTTGGGGAGACTGGGCGGTGATAGAGAGCCTGGGGAGCAGGGCCCAGACCTGCCAGATGAAGGGAAACCAGCCATGCAGCTGTGACAGAGGGGGTGGGTAAGCACCCAGGTGCAAGGGGAGGGGTCCCCTGGTCCCCACGGCCCTCTTGTTCTCCCTCTCAGGGGAGCCGAGGCGAGCTGCTCCTGTCTCTCTGCTACAACCCCTCTGCCAACTCCATCATCGTGAACATCATCAAAGCCCGGAACCTCAAAGCCATGGACATCGGGGGCACGTCAGGTGCTGGCGCCTCTCACGGCCGGGGGCGGACGGGCCAGGGAGCTTCTGGTGCACACCAGTCATGCTGGATGTGAACAGCAGGGTCCTGGCTGTGGGCTTCACCCCCGACCCCCAGGCCCCACCTCCAGGCCCCACGCCTTTACCTAGAGCCCTGGTGGCGGCTTTTGGAGTACCCTCAGGGTCAGCATCATCTTGAACTCTGCCCTGCTCAGGATCGGGAAGAAAGTGAACACAATGGTGGGGGGGACTTGGGTTCTAGCCCCAGCTCCGACACGTTTTATCTGTGACCTCGAGTGAGACCTGGGCCTCTCAGTCTTCCCGTTTGTGTTCCCAGAAGGGCACTGGGCAATGGCTACAGTCCCTGGCAGCTCCTCCATCTGCTGATGCCCCAGGCCCCCCCACCCCGCTTCTTCCTTGGGCTTTCCTCACCCCTCAGGGAAAGCGCACAGCCCTTCCTGCCCCAGCTTCCCCTCTCTGCTCCTCTGACCCTTCCCCCTGGTGTCCCCCAGACCCCTACGTGAAGGTGTGGCTGATGTACAAGGACAAGCGGGTGGAGAAGAAGAAGACGGTGACGATGAAGAGGAACCTTAACCCCATCTTCAACGAGTCCTTTGCCTTTGACATCCCTACGGAGAAGCTGAGGGAGACAACCATCATTATCACCGTCATGGACAAGGACAAGCTCAGCCGCAACGACGTCATTGGCAAGGTAGGAGGGGGAGCGCCCGGCAAGGGTGTGTCCTTAAAAGGAGCTGCCGGGGGTAGTGAGTGAGCGCAGGCTGGACAGCAGGAGGGAGAGGGGGTCGGTCTCTCTGTTTCATCTGAAAAGGAGAGGACTGGTCGAGATTTGCCCCTCAGCATCCTCCCATGGGTCCATCAGTTCAGGACAGACCACTGGAAGAGCAGGGAAAGAAGGAAATGATAGGGAAAAGTATCCTGGGTCCCCCAAAGAGGGTTTTCTGGGCAGGACCCTCGACAAGGTAAATCAGTGTCGCCCTGGGTTCTGCCTGCAGAGGGTAAGCAGCCTGGGGCTTGCGTTGAGAGTTGTAGTCAGGCTCCAAAGACCTGGCTTCGGTTCCTCCCTCCTCTGCTCTTCAACAGCTGTAGGACCTTGCCTCTCTGAGCCTCAGGGTTCTCATTTGCAAAATGGAGCTTTGCAGGGTATTGTAAGAACCGTCTGAGGCATGTGGACATTCTCCTTGCAGAAACTGACCTCTCTTTATCATATACTAACCGAAAGTCCATGCCTGGCCTTGAGTTTTTCCGGGATGCAATTCTGTACCGTAAACCCATCTCTCTTCTACTTTGAAATGTCTATTCCTTTGTTTGGCTATGGCTTAGTGTTGAGAGTGTGGGCTTGAGAGTCGTCCTCCCTGGATCCAGGGCCCAGTTCTACCTCTTAACAGTCATAACGTTTATGAGCCTCATTTCTTCCTCTTGAAATGAGAGTAAGACAAACCTAGCCTCACAGGGTGCTGGGAGGATTAAATAACACAGTCAAGATGCTTAACACAGCACATAGAACATGTATGTTAGCTACTATCGTAATGAAGTGTATTACTGAAAAGTTCCCAGTAAGGGCACGGGTGTCCAATCAGGCATGGAGGTTTGACCAGGAACAGTGCAGGAAGTCAGTTGATCAGGTAGGTACAGGGGAAGGGAAGATGCCAGGAGCAAGTGAGGGGAGAACGTGGGTCACCCAGGGGGATGGCCTGGTATGAGGGAAATGGGAAGTGGCCTGGGCACCCACAGGGAAGGGGGTGGGTGCACCCCTCAGACAGACAGAAATGGAGAACCTAGCTATTGGGGGTGGGAGGGAAGCAGCTGGCCCCAAAGAGGCGAGCTGGCCCTGCCAGCCATCCAGCAAGGCCCAGGGAGTATGTATGACTTGCTGACCTGTGGTCTCAGGTGCGACGGGTCCCCAGGACAGCATCGCCCACGTCCCAGTGGGACCACGAGGGCTGAGCCCTTCCTTCACCAGCTTAGTCTTTTCTCAAGCTTAGCCTTTTGGAGTTGGGTGAGTCCTACCTTCTGCTGGCTGAACCGAGATAAACGTGGATTTGTTCTCCCTTTGGCCCAGGTAGCTTAGGGAGCCCTATGCTCTGAGCTAACCGCCAGTCACAAAGCTGAGCTTAGCCAGGGGACCACGCACACAGCCCGCCTGAGGCTGTGAAGCTTCTCACATGGAGGCAGGTAGGATTAGGTTGATGATAGTATAAAGTCCACGGGGTCTCCAAGACTCGGACACGTCTGAGTGACTGAACAACAACAAATGAAGCCCCAGAGACCTAGATTTATATCCCTCTGCACCACTCATAAATCCTGTGACTATGGGTCAGTCTCTTAACTCCCTGCACCTTAGTTTCTCCATCTGTAAAATGGGGATAATCACATACCCGCCTCACCGGGAAGGATTTGATGATCTGTGTATGCAAAGTCCCTAGCTCAGCGCCTGGCAGGTAGTAAGTGCCTATGAAGTGTGGGAGTGTTTGTCAGTAAGGAGAGTTAGACAGTGCCCAGCAGGTAGGTGGGGGAAGGGCGTGGGAGAATCCTGCCTCCATCCCCATCCATCTCCCACCACAAAACTGGCTGGGAGTTTAAGGGCTAGGCACGCCCAGGCTGCCGAGGGAAAGCATAATAAGGAAGATAGGTCAGGCTGGTGGTGTGGGGTGGGTGGGATAGGAGGGGCCTCTGCAGGCAGAGATCCCCTTGGTCCCCACGATCACAAGCTAGGGTGCCACCATGGACATGGGGTGTCACCACCAGTGGGGGAAGGGGCAGGGCCTCAGAGGGTGCCACTAACGCCTCCTCTTCCCTCTCTCCCCAGATCTACCTGTCCTGGAAGAGTGGGCCCGGGGAGGTGAAACACTGGAAGGACATGATTGCCCGGCCCCGGCAGCCTGTGGCCCAGTGGCACCAGCTAAAGGCCTGAATGGGGCCAAGGGAGCCCCAGGGGGCCAAGGGCCCGGGTCCCCATCATGCCCTCACCACTTTATGCACAAGGCCCGGCCTGCCCGCCCCCCCCCCCCCCGCCCCCAGCCACGGGTGAGGGAAGGATCCCGAGGGCTCGGCCAGGGAGAGGTCCCAGGAACCAGTCGGGCCCTGCTTCTAGGGAGCACCAGCCCCATTCCCCACCGGTCCAGCTCTGGGGGAGGGGCTCTGGGAGCCATTTTCCTGCTTTGCCCCTTTCCTTCCTGACTTGCTGATACTCAAGAAGCGGGGAGGTGAGCTTGCGAGCCAGAGGGCAGATCCCTCCAGAGGCCCGCCAGGTGGGCACGGTCCCCCCGTTTTCTTTAAGGCAGCGCCTGGAGTGGAGGAAGGCCGCCCCCTCCCCCGCCCCCAACGTGGGCCCAGGAGAGGGGAGGTCGAGGCGTTTGGCCCGGCCTGGGCCTGGCCTGACCGAGAGAGAGGCCTGTTCCAGGGCAGTTTCAGGAGCCGGCTGGGCCCTGAATGCCGAGGATAGTATATAGCCTGCTCTGGGGGTCCTGGAGCCTCAGCCCTGTGTACTTGTGTTGTATCCACCGTGCGTGTGTAATGTGTGTGTGTGCGTGCACATGTGGGGGTGGCAGCACGCGCTCACTGTGTCCCTGGGGTCACGTGCTGAAGACAATGCAGAGAGGACGGGGTTATGACCCGAGGCGGGCTGGAGGCTTGAGAAGTGAAGGCGCAGAGCTAGGGGGTGGGAGAGGAGAGGCAGGTGAGGAGGGCATGGGGTGAGGCAGGGATGGAGGAAGAGGGGGGTGGGGAAGAGGGGCAGAGAGGAGCTGGGCTGCGACCTGGGCTCTATCCTTCTCCTCCCGCCTCCCCAGAGCTCTCCACCGGCTCCCTCCCCAGCAATGTCATCTCTTGAGCATCCGTTCATGCCTTTTAGGCACCCACTGTGTATATCACATTCCACCTCTGCTCCTTTCTGTCTCAGGGGTCCCAAGTCCCCACTAGCTCTGTTCCCTAACATCCCCATCCAAAGACACCCTCCCACGTCCCAGTTGTCACATCCCAGCCACACTGGCAGCCCTCACCACGCCTTCCAACGTCATTCCCCTTCCTCCTCTCTGTCTGCAGACCTCCCTGCCACACACATCCCTGCTCTCCTCCATCCCACCCCACGCCCCCACCCCCGCTCGGAGACCTTCCCTTTCATTCCATCGTGGTCTCTGTTCTTGCATCACTTGAACAGCTCCAGGGCTGTCCTCCCACCTTTCCCACCGCCCCTGGTCCCTCAGAGCAGCTCCTTCTACCCCTCGGTTCAGGCAGAGGAAGCAGAGAGCATTCCCGGATTCTGTGAGTTTTGAGGTTGCCCTCCTCCCCCACAAAGAAGCTGTGGTTTTCCTGCCTCCGTGGCTGCAGAGACCAGAACTGGCAGCCCCACGGAGAGAGAAGATTTCAGGATGATCCCTGCTTAAGCCCCCTCATCCCCACGTGGGTCCCGGTGTTGATACAAGAGAGCTGGCGACCGCCTTCGAATCCCGGGGTTCGCGCGCTTGCGCCTGACATTCCCGGAAGATGCCGCCAGGTGGCGCCCGCACACCACGGTCTGTGGACGAGGCCTAGGACCACGGCTCTACCCCCAAATGGGTCTGACACCCCAGGAAAGGAGACTCTGGAAAAGGTCCCCCACTTCGCACTGCAAAAGCATGGGCAGTTGGGAACCATGTTCCTTAAGTAGACTTCCCTTTGAGCTGAGCGTTCTGCTCACATTTTTGCCCATATCAAAAGTTTCTTACATAAACTCTCACGCCTTCGGCCCTACCCTTGACCCCAAGGATCTGGAGGAACATCATACAAAGTAAGTGAATCATTTTGTAGAGTGAAGAGTGCTAACGTAAAGCAAGTAGTCACACACATTCCTTGTAAATCCCAATTTTTCTATATTGTAGCTTTGCTTAAAATGGGGGTCTGCCCTCATGGCACGGCCCTTATCGGGCAGACCGGGGGACCAACCCCCAGCGGGGAGGGAGGGCAGCGGCTCCGGAGACAGTGGAAGCGAAGAAAGGTTGCTGTTGGAAGCCCTGAGAAGCGGAGGGGCTCTGCCAGCCTCCATCCCGCCCTCAAATCCTGTGCCCCTGCACCCCGAGGCCGGTGGGAGAGCAAGCCCCGCCCCGGGTCCCCTTGCCTACCTACAGAGCTCTCGGGAATTGGACCAACTAGCACTGAGTGGGCGGGGCAACTGGGTCCCCGTTTTCCGAGCCCCGCCCACGAAGCTCTTAGCCAATCACATGCAGAGAGCATCACCGGGCCCTGCCTATTCCAAACCTGACCGCACCCAGGGTCGCGCAGCCATGAACCCCGCCTGGGGTTCTCCAACCCCCGACGTGCAGCCTGAGCTCTGGGACGCGGGGGAGGGGTGGCAAGCGGCGGGCCACGGGCAAGGTGGGCTAGCAAGGGAAGAGGCGGGAGGTATGGGTGAGGGCAGGGGAGGTCTAGGGCTTTAGGGAACAGAGAGAGGGGGAACTTGAGGGTGGAGGGAGGGCACTGCCCTGTCACCATCCCAGGACCTTGGACAGATCACCCACACTCCCGGGGCCTCAGTTTCCCCATCTGTAAAATGATGGTAATAATACTTCACCTACCTCATGGGGGAGGTTGTAAGGCCGCCGTCACCTGACCTGGGGGTGGAGGCAGGAGGATTCTGAAGGTGCTACCCGCGAGCAAAGTATTATTACCGCATCCTGAAGGCAAGGCCCGCCTGCCCCTCCCTGCACAGAGCCTCCAGGGATAGCTGAGGCCGGCCTGGGCCCACCTATCTCTTCTCCACTGTGTCCCTGCTCCCTTCTTGAGCGTCATCCACCATCTTTGTGGGCACCCTAGAGTTAGTCGTTATCTTGTTCAGGTATCCTTTCTTGTGACCATCACCCCACGTAACTGCTGTATAAATTCCACCTGCCCCAGGACCCCGCACCTGCCCACCGGCGCTAGACGCCAGGGAAGGGACAAGGAAAACAGCCACACAAAAAGCCAAGGGGAGTCCCCAGAGTCCCCAGTCCTGCTGGGGCCCCAGGGGTGGGGATTGGTGGTTTCTGTTTGTATTGTGTTTGAGTCCTTGAGCGCAAGTGTTTTATAAAAAACAAAACAACAAAAAAAAACTACGACAAAAACCCACTGTCACAAAAAAAAAAAAAATTGCAGCGAAGAGAAATGAAGAAAAACTGAAGAAAAAAAGGGGGAAAAAACATACAAAATTTTTCCACCACATGCACCCTCTAAGCCAGCAAGATTTCCTCTTTGCAAAATCATATTTTTGTGGGGATGGGCCCTGCTTTTTGTGGCAAGGCCCATTCTGATTAATAAAGGATCGTGAAAAAGTAGGGCCTTGGCTGTTTCCTCCGTGGGTCCTAGCCCTCTGCTATCTCCCAGGGGAAGAGGAAGTGGGGGATGGGGATGGGGAGCCTGGGGCCAAGTCTCCCCTCACCTGTCACCTTTGGGATTCGGCTTCACTTGATGAGGCCCTTCTAGCCTATCTTCAGGTTGAGAGTATGAACCCACCAGCTACCCAGAAAGCCAGGAAGCAGCCATACCCCCTGGATCAAGCCTAAAGCAAGGCTTATTGGGAGTGGAGTCTCCTTAGGGCTTACAGGGTGCCCCTCTAGTTCACCCAGCCCAACACCCCCTCCCCACAGTTCCCAGGGGACCCTCACCACCCTCCAAGGCAGGTGAGACAAACCAAAGGGAGACCCTTCGCCTTCCCCACCACCAACATGAACTCCAACAGGGCCACTGTGGTTTCAGGCCAATGTGTCCTCTCTGTATTCCCTGTGGAGTTCTGGGTCTGTTGCCTGGACCCGAGTCTTCTCTCCACCCTTTTCTGGTTTCATCCTATAGGATTAGAAAAGTCTCAACTCAAAAGTGCCCAAGGCAAGTCCCAGCCTGAGGACCTAGGAAGCTGGGCCCCAGTAGACACAGAGGCCCCGGGGCAAGCTGTTTCCTTCCTCCTGGTCTGAGTTCCCTCCATCCACAGAAGAGCAATAACCTTCCCTGCCCTTTCTCCTTCCCTCCCGCACACAGCCCAGGGGAAACTGAGGCTTGGCAGCTCTCCAGGTGCTTTCAGAAGGAAAGTGCTAGACCTGTTATGGGCATACAGGCAAGGAGAGCCCTCCATTGTCATGTGTCCACCTGCTGGCCCCTGCCCACTCCTACTAGAGGGGTCACCTCACCTCTTGCTCCCCCGCACCTGGGGCTGGCAGCTTTCTCCCCACTCTGCACTAAGTACTCCCACCTGAAGCTGCCCACCCTCTCCCCTTCTGCCCCATACTGACAATATGGTTTAAATGTCTCTGGTTCAGAGGTTGGAGGGAGCCCTAGGGTCAGGTAAGTAAGCCTCACAAGCAGTTCTTGCCAGGACTTCTGCTCGATCTGGAAAAACTAGGCTAAAAAGCAGGACAGCGCGGCCTGGCAGAGGTGACAGCCCCTTGCCGTGGGCTCCAAGCCTCCCTCCTCCTGCATTTCTGTCTTTCTCCTGCCTTCACTTCGTGGGGTTTCTCTTCATCCCTGCCTGCAGAGACTCCCCCATCCTTCCCTGTGCCTGGGACCACTGCCCTCTGGTCTCTTTCTCCTGCAAGTCCCTCTTGGATTCCGCTGCTTTCTGGAAGGCCGTCTCAGGCCACGTCCCGCTCTCCTCTCCCTCCCCCACAAAGACAGCCAGAAGGACAAGCCTTGAACACGCTGTATGCCCCCTCCGTGGCTCGCTGCCCACCTGTCTCCCTTGAAGATGCCCCGCTCCCCGTGTCTGTGTCCTGTGTGTGTGTGCTGTGTCACCTTTAGATTGTGAGCCCCACCCCCGGGCAGGGACCCCTGTCTGAATACATGTTCTGCGTGGCACACTCGGGTGTGCTAATAAATGTCCATTCTGAGAACAAGAGTGCCCCGGTGTCTGAAGGAAGCTTTGGGGCGAAGGCTGAGCAAGCCCATGTGATGGCACTGGAAGCAAGGGAGGTGCTTGTGGGCAGGGCCCCCAGTTTCTGAGCACCCTGTTCTCCTGCTTTCTGAAGCGGGAAGAGGGGGATGGTGGTAATGAATCCAGGAAGACATCCAGTCTCTGCTGCTCTGCCGGCTGGGAGGGCTGGCTATTGGGAGGCTCCAAGAGGAAGAGAGGCTATGATTCCCACACCCAGACCTGACCACCAGCCACAGGCAGGTAGCATCTGCCGTGGCTCAGATTGAGCACTGGGTTAGGAGGCCTAACATCCACTTATGGGCAAGTCACTTACCTCCCTGGGCCTGCTCCTTGCCCTGTTGCTGCCTCTGCTCTTGTCTCATCACCATCCCCAGAGCCTGCCTCTGCCCTGCATCCCTAGCACTAACACTGAACTCTTCCAGGGCTTCCCTGCTCTGCTCCCCCACGATCCACCCACCCCTGACTGTCCCCCCAACAACGTGGGGAGCCACTGACCTGGCCATTGTTACAAGTGCCCCTATAAAAATCATCTCCCTTTCTCTCTGCTCCTCCAAGGCCAAATGAGAAGTCACGGGCAGCTGGGGGGTGGGGAGCAGGTGGGCCAGAGGGGGGGACCACCGGCTCTGATGGAACTTCAACAGGGCGAACGTGGCACCTGAGGGTCTCTGGGAGGGACACAGTCTGCAGCCAAACTCCAGGTTCCTTTTCTTCCTTAAGAAGGAGGCAGCCTCTAGTCTTCCCCCACTCTCTCCCAAGCTGATTGCTTCAGATCCATCCCTGGCCTCCTCCTGATCCACAGGCCCAGCCCAGTGGCCAGTGAGCTGCTGGGCCAAGCCTGACCTTTGGGCCTCATATGACATTATCCCTGTTGCCATGGTGATGGTGGCTTGGCAGCATCTTCTCATGGGACATGGGCCTCTAGGTTTGAGGTTTTACAATTTTCTCTCTTTTTTAAAAAAACTATTTAACCTTTTCTTCCCCCCCTTAACAATGAGGAGAGAAAGTAATGACTGAGTTTAAAAAAAAAAAAAAAAAGACTAAAAGGAAGAAACAGAGAGAGGAAAATGGAGCCAGGGAGACGGAAGGAGGGAAGAATAGTCACAGATGGGGAGGAACAGGGTCAGTACCAGTGAAAGAATAGAGAAAGGTCAGCCCAGCCTGAGATTCAAAAATATATTAAGAGTCAGGAACGAAGCTGGAGAGGACCGGGGAAGGGAGGCTGGGGGTGGGGGGCAGTGGCCAGGTGGCAGAAAGAAACAGCCAGACGGAAGAGCAGTCTCGAGCAGCCAAAGCCATTTGTGACTGAAGACAAGCTCTCCTGCCCCAGACAGGACACAACAGTTGGCTGGGCCACTGTGACGCAGAGCTGGGGCACATGGACGAAGGGCAGTGCCAGGGGCAGCCCAGAGTCCCCACAGCAACAGGACCCAGTGCTCCCAGGGCTTATAAATAAACAGGCATGTGGGAAACGCACATTCTTTCTCCAAGAAATATAATTTATGTTTACAGCCAGTTTTTTTGTGTTTTTTTTTTCTCTTCCTAAAGAAAACACCACCATGTGGGGCCCCCGCCCCAGACAGTGTCCCTGAGTGGCCCTGGCCCTGGGCCTTCCTCCCATTATTGCTCAGATGGGAAAGATCTGACCCTGGGAATTGCAGAGCAAAGCCTCATTCCTCACCCCCTGGAGGCTGTCCTGGTGACGGAGAGGAGGCACACAGGGCTTGTCCCCTGCCCCGCGCCCTGCCAGCCACCCTGACGCTGCCCATTTAAGGGAATCGAGAGTCCAGGCGGTGGCTACACAGGAGCAGCCGCCCAGAGCAGAGAGCCTCTCTCTGGGTGCAGGAGGCCCTGGAGGCACAGTGGCTTCTTTTCAAACCCAACAGCTGGAAGGCTCAGGCCTTGGGGAAGGGAGGGCCTGTTCTCTTGGCAGCAAGATTCCGGACACAAGCTGAGAGAAGAGAACAGAATAAAAGGCAAGGGCAGAGACCTGGCCTTTTGGCTGCACCCCCACCCCCACCCCTTCCCCACACAAAATTTAGGAAGCCTGGAGAGGGAGGTATGTACCATGAGCCCCGGTGGAGGGGCAAGGGCAGCTGTGGTGTTTCATCCCCATCCCCCAGCTCCTACACCTGTCTGTCCTGGGCACAGGCTCCAGCTCCAAGCCCCTGGGCCAGGCCTTCTTCTGTTCGAACTTCTGCCTCATGCAGGCAGGTGGTCCACCCCAGAGGTAGCGGCTCCTGCGCCAGAAAGGGCAGACCTAGAAGATCGAAACTCCTTCGGAGGTGGGGGCCCTGGGCATCCAGACTCAGCCGAGGAGATGATTCCGTGGTCAGTGGTGACCCTGGTTCCAGGAAGAAGCTGGTGCTTTTATTGTGTTGTCAGTGACTCTATCAGGGGCCAGACTGAGCGATGGATGGAGGGAGCTGGGACTTCTTGGCCTGACTACCGCCCAGGGACCAGCCGCTAGGCAGTTTTCTCATCACCCTGGAATGTCTGAAGATGGCACCCAGGCCTGCCTGTCCCTATCAGTGTACCCAAACTGACCCCTCCTCTGCCCCCAAGTAGGGACCCACCGTTCCCATGAACCTTCCCGGAACCCCTCCTCCCAGACTAGCCGAAGCACAGGCTCAGGTGCCCAGTCCTGGAGCTGCTTCTAGGGCGCGGAGGCTGTCCCCGGGGGCCCCGAGAGCCCGGGAGCTACCGCCCCCTATGAGCAGGTCTTCTTCCTCCTCATCCTCAAAGGCCCGCGCTGGGCGCCGGGGCGGCGGCCGGGGCGTGGGCTCGTCGCGCTCAGCCATGCGCTCGACGGCGCCCTCGCCCACAAGGAAGACCGTGTCGGCCACGCGTGGGGGGCCAGTGACCGGGTTGTGGTCGTAGGAGAAGACGCGCAGGGCGCGCAGCGGGTGCAGGTCTGGAAAGCCGCCCAGGCGGTTGCGGTCTAGGTCGAGGATGTGCAGGCGGCCCATGCGCAGCAACGCGGGCGGGAATTCCTCGAAGCGGTTGCCGTAGAGCCAGAGGCCGCGCAGGCCCGTCATGCGCGGCAGCTCCGCGGGCAGCGCGCGCAACCGGTTGTCGCCCATCTGCAGCGACTGCAGCGCCACCAGGCGCAACAACGGCCGCGGGAAGCGCCGCAGGAAGTTGCCCTCGATCCAGAGGCAGCGCAGGCTCTGAAGCTGCGCGAAGTCGGCGGGCAGCGCCAGCAGCCGGTTGCTGCCCAGGTAGAGGCGCGTGAGGCGCGGCAGGCGACAGAGACCGTCGGGCAGGCGCTCGAGTTTGTTGAAGTCAAGCGCCAGGATGCGCAGCTCGCGCAGCTCCTCGATCTCCTCCGGCAGCTCGCGCAGCCCCGTGCCGCTCACGTACAGCTTCTGCAGGCGGCTCAGCGCGCACACGGCGCTGGGCAGCCGCCGCAGCCGCCTCCCGCTCAGCTCCAGCTGTTGCTCGCCGTTGCGCAGTTGCTCCTCGGCGTCCGACGGCAGCTCGTCCGGCGTAGACTCGGCGATGCCCATGGTCACCAGCCCCGGGCGGGGCCACCGCCGCCGCCACCGCCCGGCATCGCCCCTCCCTGGCGGCCCCCGGGCCTCCTAGACGGGGCCGAGACCGCGCTGGCTCCGGGGCCCCCCGCCCCGGCCTGTCCCTGCTCCGGGAGGGGGGCCGTGCCGGGCGGGGAGGAGGCGCCCCCCTGGGGCCCCGCCGCGGCGCGCCGCGCTCGGCCTCCCGCCCTCCGGCCTCCGCCGGTCCCTCGGCTGGAGGCCGACTGGTTCGGGTTAGCGCGGATTCTCAGCTTGGAGACCCGTCGCCCTGGCAACCCCCGACGCGCGCGCGGCTGCCAATGAAGTGGAAGGAGTGCGGGGCGGGGCCAAGGTGCTGCTGAATCGGGTCCTGGAGCCCCGGCCCACGGCCCGCTTTCCCACCCGTCGGGCCCGGGAGACAGCACTAACCCAGGGAACCCAAGAACCCCGCAAGCCTGGCGCCGTGCCAACACAAGCCCGACGACTGACGCTGTCTACGCTTCCAGCCACAGCGAGCCGTTTGGTGTGCAGTTTGTAGACGCCCAGAGCTCCAAGTCCAAGAAGGAAACAAGGACTGAGGAAATGCCGGCGCGCGACCCAGGACTCTGGACAAGTTGGCTCTCCAGGAGGGACTGAGAGGCGAGCTCAATGCCCGCCGTTCGTGTCCAGCGGCGTGCGTCCAGTCTTCCCGCTAGGGTCATGTTAGGGGAGTAACTCAGAACAGTGCTCTTTCTGGGCTTTTTCAGGGTGGGTCACAACTGAGGATCTGGCGGGGACCCAAGCTTGGCTCCGTCCCCCTCCCCGCCCGGTACACCCTCTGCGCGCTGCAGGTTCCCGGTTAGTGCACTCACCCCTTCTCCTGCCGAGTTCCTCCAGCTGTGCTCAAGGTCGGTGGGTGACTGCAGTGGACAGAGGACTGGAGCACACGAGCGCCTTTGAGCACCACCAACGGTGACCACACTCGTTCTGTAACGCTTCCTCTTGCACACGCTCTCACCAGCAGCCTTTTTGCCCCTGACTTCTCCCCTCCTACTCCAAGCCCTCCTGCTAGAGCTGCCAGCAGAAACACTCCCTCTGGTTTATTGCCAGCATGTCATGTGCCCAGCACTGTACTAAAAGCATTGCGTTGAATCCTTGCCACAAACCTATGAGGTAGGTACCCTCACTGCCCTGATTTTAAAGATGGAGAAACTGAGGCTCAGAGAGGTTTGACATGAGTGGGTGACTTGCCCGGCGCTTCCCTGGAGGCTCAGCCGTAAAGAATTCGCCTGCAATGCAGGAGATGCAGGAGACACAGCTTTTGATCCCTGGGTCAGGAAGATCCCCTGGAGAAGGGCATGGCAACCCACTCCAGTATTCTTGCCTGGGAAATCCCATGGACAGAGGAGCCTGCTGGGCTACAGTCCGTAGTGTCACACAGAGTCAGACACGACTGAAGTGACTTAGCATGCACTCATGCACGGGTGACTTGTCCAAGGTCACCCCGCTGGCTAGTGGCTGGGATTTGAAACCAGGCAGGAGACTTCCCTGGCTGTCCAGTGGTTAAGGCTGGCGCTTCCATCGCAGGGGGCGCAGGTTCCATTCCTTGTTGGGGAATTAAGATCCCGCATGCCTCACTGCTTGGCCAAAAGTAATAATAAATAAAAATAAAACCGGGCAGACTGCCTCTGCAACTTGTGTTCTCAACCATGTGTGTGTGTGTGTTCAGCCATGTCCGACTCTTTGTGACCCTATGGACTGTAGCCCGCCAGGCTCCTCCGTCCTTGGGACTTCCCAGGCAAGAATACTGGAGTGGGCTGCCAATTCCTTCTCCAGGGGATCTTCCCAACCCAAGGGTCGAACCTATGTCTCTTACATCTCCTTCACTGGCAGGCAGGTTCTTTACCACTAGCGCCACTTAGGAAGCCCCTCTTATGTACTTGTGGGATTAAGAATGCCTTTGTCATCAGAGCTAGAGGCTCTGCTGTGAGAAAATTCATGGTCAGAAGCGGAGTCATTTCCATTTATTGGAGTGGCACTCCAATAAATGGAAATGACTCCAATTCTGACCATGAATTTTCTCATGGCAAAGCCTCTAATTCTGATGGTTATTAATCCCATGATAAAGATGAGGAAAGTGGCCCCAGAGGGATTAGGCAACTTGCTGAAGGTCGCAGAGTGATGAGAGAGTACAGCCAGGGAGTCAAGTCTGCAGGCGCCAAACCTCCTCCATCCTGCCTTCCCATCTTGGCTGGTGTGATCGTGTGTTGATAACCAGCGGGGGGCACTTTCTGATGGTCCAGTGGCTAAGACTCCATGCTTCCAATGGAGGGAGCACAGGTTCCATCCCTGGTCTGGGAACTAGATCCCACATGCAACTACGAGTTTGCATGCTGCACCTAAGACCTGGCACAGCCAAGTAAAAAAAAAAAAAAAGATAATTGGCCGATGGGACAGACCTCTTGCCCTTTGACCCATCCCCATTTTTTTCCCCACTACAGGCAGGGCAGGAGGCCAGTCCAAGGGCAGACAGCAGTGGCCGATGAAAGAAGAGTATGAAAACCACAACCCCTGAAATGTAAGCTAGGCGGGGCAGGCACGCTTGTCTCCTTTCCTGCTGGCACAGGGTCTAGCGCATAGTAGTGGTTCAATGAAAATTGTCAACATTTTAAAAGATGAAGGCAAACTTTACATAACATGAGATGCCTAGGCCATAAGTATACAGTCTGGTGAGTTCTGACAAATGTAAACATCAAGGAATATTTCCATCACTCAGAGTTCCCTCCCACCTGCCTCTTCCAGACAGTCCCCACCTCCCAGAGGCAACAGTGATCCTGACCTCCATCATCATGGATCAGGTTTGCCTGCTCTTGAATTTCATACAAATGGAATTATTCCGTGTGTACTATTTTTTTTTTTTTTTTTTTTTTGCTCCTGGCATCTTTTCCTCAGATGCTTGATATCTATGTGTTGGATAAAGGAACTAAAGGGCAGAGCAATAGCAGTTGTAATCAGGCGAGGGATGTCACAGGGCGAACAGGTGCTGGGGAACACAGAAGCAGGTATTGCCATGAGCCGGGAGCTCGCCTCGGATCACTGCCCTGGAATGAAGACTAGCAAGATGCAAGCTGAGGGAGAGGAACCAGGCAGAGGATAAGTGGGGCGCAGACACCAGATCTGGGATGGAGGAGGATTCTGAGCCCCAGGCAGCGGGATTTCAAGCTCCTTCTGGATCTCCCCTAAGCCCCAAACCAACTCTCTCCCTTCTACTCGTTTGGGAGAACTTCCGGGAAGAGCTGACACCTCAGAGACCAGGAAAACCCAGCCAGGCAGCTGGGACAAGAAAGAGCGCCTCCCCATCCCATCCCACCTCCTACTGCTACCCCCACCCCCGCCAGCCGTTTCCCCAAGGGAACATGTGCTGTGGAGGAGGGAGCCCAGCCAGCCCCCCTCACCACATGCTCGGGGCTGGCGCTGCAGCACCAGGCAGCCCTCTTGGGCTCTGCCAGCACGGCGGGACCCCCGAGCCCCTGCCACCCCAGGCCCAGCCTTGGCAGAGCTTCCTGGGCTCCAGGGTACAGGGGACCAGCCCTCTCCTTTGTCTCTTTCTTGCTCTCGGTAGATGCTGTACCTTCGCCTCCCACCAGGCCCTCTCAGTGGGGAAAGGTAAAATGTACTGTCGTTCCGGGCCCACGCAGACTGGCAGCGGGGCAATCGTGTTGATGAATCACGCCGGCGCTGCGGGCGCCAGTCCTTGTCGAGGCGTCACTAATGAATTAGCTTCACCCCCAGCACGGGGCCTCTCAGCCTTTCCCCACTCCCTGGAAAGGCAGGAAAGTGAAACCCGGGAGCCAGGACGTGCTCTGACAGCTCCAGGAATTCACCCAGACCCCGGCCAGCCCCTCTGCCCACACGTGCTGGAAAAATGTCCAAAGGCCCCTCAGGCCCCCTGAAACAGCCTCTGCATTCCTAGTCAGGAGCTAGAACTGTCCTGCCTGCCTCCAAATCCGTATTCTTTTTTTTTTTTTTAAGAAATTTTTGAAAAACAGAAAACGTACAGAGCTTTCTGTGATGAACACCTCTGTGCCCAGAATCCAGCGCTAACTGTTGCTCACGTTGTGTCACACTTGCTTTGTATCTAGTTTCTTTTAAATAAAAGGAAAACAACAGCACATGTAGAAGTCTCCTTTGTTGCCCCTCCTGTGCCCCCATGAGCACCCCAGCCCCCTGCCCCACTGACCCTGCCACGACCCCTCTGGTTCTCACCCCCACCACCCCCTGTTCCAACCCCCCACCTCCTCCTCACCTTCCACCCCCCATCTTTGGAGCCAAGACCTCTGTGGCTGCTGCGACTTGAATAAGATCAAGGAATGTTGGCATCATCTGTTCTTAGAAAGCAAGGCTTTGAGCCTATTAGAGCTAACCATGAAATGCCAGCCCCGGGAGGGTGCTTGGTACATTGGGAGATCACAGGTTCTGTTACGAAGCCAGGGACCCTCACCCCAGGAAAGTTCATGGAGGCAGGAACTAAACCTACAATTCTCCATCGCCTGAGGGTCTAGTCCAACTCCCTCATTTGGCCAAAAAGAAAGCGACAATGTCCTTTGTACCATGGCCCACTCCCTTTACCTGTACTAGCCAGAACTTGAGTCCTCACCATCATTCAGGTATTCATTCAACAACCATGAAGCCCCTGCTCATCTGCCCAGACAGTGGGGATGGCTATGCATGTGAACCTCAGAGACAAAAAAAAAAAAAAAAAAAACCCACCTTTTTGGAACTTGCATTCCTATGAGTGGAGATAATCAACAAACTGCATTTGAATATGTCAGGCAATGGCCAAGTTATAGAGGAGCTAAAATAAGAACAGAGGACTGAGGACACCAGTTAAAACACAGTGGCCAGGGACTTCTCTGGTAGTCCAATGGTTAAGAATTTACCTTCCAATGCAGGGGATGTGGGCTTGATCCCTGGTCAGGAAATTAAGATTTCACATACATTGGGGCAACTAATCCCAGACGCAGATTCTCTCTAGAAGCCCGGACTCCCCAAAGAAGAGCCTGCGAACCTGCAATGAAAGACTCCGCAGGTTGCAACGAAGACCCAATGCAGCCATACATAAACACATAAATAAATAAATATCAAAGTGAAAAACAGAAATAAAAAGTAAAAACAGAGTGGCCAGGGAGGCCTCGTCAGCAGGATGGCATTTGAGCAAAGACAGGAAGGAGGAGGAACAAACAAAGCAGACAGATGTCTGAGGAAAATAGGTTCCAGGCAGAGGGGATGGCAATGCCAAGACCCCAGGGCAGGGGTGTGCCTGGGCGTTCTGGAGCCACAGAATGCCCGTGGAGGAAGGTGGGGGTGGCTTAGCAACAGATGGCGACAGAGAGGAAGGGACAGGACAGACCATGGAGGGCTCGTGGCCTCCTGTGAAGGCTTTGGCTTTGACCCCAGGTGAGAGCTCCCTGGGGGACTTTGAGCAGAGGAGTGACATGATTTGACACACATTTTCACAGGATCCCTTTGGCTGCAGCTGCAAGAAAGATGTGTGTGGCCTGTGTGGGGTTGGGGGAGGAGACGGGGGAGGAGTTTGTGCTGCTCACACCCCTCCCATCATGGTTCTTGGCCACAGAAATGATGATGGTTACCATTTACTGAGCACCTCCGGGTTTTCTGATTTACCTTTCTTCACACCTTGGCCAGGCAGGTACTGGATCCCCCTGCCCTACAGATGAGGAACACAGATTCAGAGAAGTTATGTAGCCTGATGGAGATCACACGGCTGGTCAGGGGCAAAGGCAGGATTCCAACCCAACCCATCTTACTGCAAGCCAGGCCTCCTCCCACTGTATCTTGTTGCCCCTCTTGGCTGTGGGAAATCAGAAGAACCAATAGGACGCCCAGATGCTTGCTCCCACCCTGCCAACAGCAGAAAAACTTCCAGGATTGCCCTATTTGGAGATTCTGATTCCAGACCCTGGAGTTCAGTGTTTGCCCAACTCGGGGGGGTGTCCTAGAACCCATAGTGCTAGTCTCAGTTCAGTTCAGTTGCTCAGTCGTGTCTGACTCTTTGTGACCCCATGAACTGCAGCATACCAGGCTTCCCTGTCCATCACCAACTCCTGCATCACCATCAAGTCGGTGATGCCATCCAAACATCTCATCCCCTGTCGTCCCCTTCTCTTCCTAGAAGTCTAGGAACCCCAAAAGAAGCTGGAGAGGCCCAAGCAAAGAGGCCCGTAGGGCTGTGATCTGGGCTCAGGGTTTGCCTATTAGCAAATTCCAGGTAGTCTCTGGCCCCTCACTGGCCCAGAACCTTTCTCTAGACACACAAGACTCACAAGGCTAGCCCAGCCTCAGTCTCTGAGCATCTGCTCCCCAGGCTCCCTGGAAACTGGAGCCTAGACATACCTTAGAGGATCATTTTCGCCTGAAACCAGAGCTCTGAGAGTGACCCGCCTGGTCTGTTGAAAGCTGAGAGTGTCATTTTCCATTCAGTAGCCACTCCCACCTCCACAAACCCTCTTCATCTCTCCCAGGGACACAGGAGCTGGAGCAACATGGCCAAGAGAGTGAGGCTGACTCAATGACCAGGGCCTGGCCTCCACACTGTGGATGGAAATTTGACCAAAGTAATGGTTCTAGTAGGTTCCTCATTCCAAAATGACTTCTGAGCACTTCCTTCCAAAATAGGCCACAGTGGTCACAGCTGACTGCTGCCCACATGTTAATACCTTCCTAGATCTGTGGCCAAGTGTAGGTCCAACTTCTGCTCCAAGACTATAGACTCAGGTCCCAACCTTGACCACCAAGGACCAGCCTGTCCTGGTCCCCCTCCCTGTGGTGGGGGCTGATGAAGGTCACCAACTTCTGTTTTTGCCCACTTCTTCCTGAGTTCTCAGGCTGATGGGGCGGGGCCCTGGGATGAGCCCTGAGCCAATGGATGTTGGCAGAAGTAACACATGCCACCTCCCTACACAATCCTCCTCTCTTATTTTCTGCAGTGTCAATGGTGGAAAGGAATTGGATCCCCGAGTCATCATTTGGAGATGCACTCTCTGACTCACGTTAGACTATGAAACAAATGAGGAATGAATTTTTAATATGTTTAGCCATTTCGAGATATAGGTTCTTTGTTACAGAAGTCACCTGGTGTAACACACTTCCTCTCAGTTTCTCAAATGCACCAGCTTCTTTCTACCCCAGGAGCTTTGCACATGCTAGTCCATCTTCTTCCCATTCTCCTTGCCTCGCACTGCTTACCCTTAAAATTTCAGCTGAAACCTCCCACTCTCAAAGAATCTTTCCAGATCCTTCAGAACACAGGAGTCAAGCCCCGATGTTACAGATTCTTCAATTCCCACATTTCTCCTTCAAAGTACTTATTCCAATTATAATTAAATAAATAATTAACTGTGCATTAGTTAGAGTCTGTTTCTTCCCTGGTGGCTCAGAAGGTAAAGAATCTGCCTCAGTGCAGGAGACCTGGGTTCAATCCCTGGGTTGGGAAGATCCCCTAGAGAAGGGAATGGCAACCCACTCCAGTATTCTTGCCTGGAGAATTCCATGGACAGAGGAGCCTGGCAGGCTACAGTCCATGGAGTCACAAAGAGTCGCAAGCGATTGAGTGACTAACACTTTCACTCTCACTTTCCTCTGTACTAAAGATATAAGACCCATGAAGGTGGAGACCTTGTTCATGGATGTTCCATGATGCTCAGCCCTGTGCCTGCTGCATTATACCTACCGAATGAACATGTGCTGAATGAATGGATGGGAAGTGTCCCTCCTACAGGGTCCCTGGGGTCATCTGTCCTGACTTGAACTACTCACCCTCTCAGAACCTCAGTTCTCAAATCTGGAGAAAGTCCCAAACCATGGTGGAATTGGGGGTAGGGAAGAAGGGGGAGGAGGGCAGCTAGGGATAGCTAGGTTACTTGAGCCAGGCATAAAATTTAAGGGGGCACCAAAAAACTCAGTAATCAAGAGAAATAATAGTTTAAGGCAATAAAAGCAGGGTCATAGCCAGTGCTGTGATCCATAGTGGATCACGCATCAAAAGGAAAAGTCAGTGATACGAATCCTTTGTTTAAATTTCCCTACTGTGTTCCTCATGAGGTTTTATGCATTAATTTTGATTTTTTGAATTACTGCATTAAACTAATATTTATCTGCACTCCTTGGTTCGGCAGCACTTCTTTAAATCTTCTGCCCAAAGAAGTGCCTCACTCACCTCAGCCTAGTCCCAGACTTGGAATCCTCCTCTCCTCGAAGGATCATGTGTCAGTGAGATAACGCAGGAGATGGGTATTATCTTGAGATAGCAACTGATGCTCCTCTGGAGGCAATTTCCTTATATCCCTTCCCCTCCATTCAGATGCTAACTTGGCTTCTCAAATTCAGCTCTCCAAAGGAACCTCAGAACAAAGAGTCAAATCCTTGGCTTTAAGTTGCAAAAGAGGCTTTGAAACACAGAACAGGTTCTAAGAGAGAAATATTTTTTGTTAAGTCAAAAAGCTAGGCTTTGAACTTGGAGAGCCGGGAGCTGATGTTGTAAGCCCTGGAGCGAGGAAGCGTGTGTCATCACAGAAGTCAAGATCCCACCCAACAGGAGATGAAGGCTGAACAGGCGGGCGGGAGAGAAGGTGGGGGGTGGGGGGGGCGCGGTGCAGAGCCGCACTCCTAAACACGGATGCTGGCCCGGGCTGAGCCTGAGGGTGCCATGAGAAGATCCCAAGTGGGCCTTCCCTGTTGGCTCAGTGGTAAAGAATCCGCCTGCCAATACAGGGGATTCTGGTTCGATCCCCGGTCCAGGAAGATCCCACGTGCCATGGATAAACTAAGCCCATCTGCCACAACTTCAGAGCCTGTGTTCCGGAGCTTGTGCTCCACAATAAGAGAAACCGCCGCAGTGAGAAGCTCCTGCTTGCAGCAACTAGAGAAAAGCCCATGGAGCAACAAAGACTCAGCACAGCCAAAAACAAATAAATAAATTATATACACATATAAAGGTCCCAAGTATGTTTGGGGAATACCAGGGCATAGGGGACCAGTACTTCTCTTACCAGGTGTGTCCTGAGGATATAACAGCTCCTCCCGCCCCGCCTGTATGGAGAAGCCTCAGTAGAAATGGAAGTGATCTGGACCCTCCCCAGAATCCATGATAGACCCCTGTGTCCCGAGGGGGAGCATCCTGAAGTTTATGCACCCCCAAGGAGGACTCGGTGTGTCGGAGAGCAGGTTGATGGACCTGGAGGTGCTGAGTGTGTGGTCCAGGTAAGGCAGCTGAAGGACTGGTTGTGTGACCCTGGCAACCAGAGGCCAGAGTGTCATTCTTGTTTCCAGGCTGATGCAGGCAGGACAGGTGTGGATGACCAAAGCCCACTTCACATCTCGGGGGAGTCAACATGGACGGATGCCTCTCCCCTGGCAGCAAGCTCCAGGCAGGTATACACCCTCCGGGGGAAGGAGATGAATGAGAACAGGAGCAGATTCTGACCAGACTGGATTCTCAGATGGACAGTTTTGCCAACTACACACTGGCACTTGCCATCTACCGGCTTCCCAGCTGGCTCAGTGGTAAAGAATTCACCTGCCAAGCAGGAGACTTGGGTTCCATCTCTGGGTCAGGAAGATCCCCTGGAAAAGGAAATGGCAACCCACTCCAGTATTCTTGCCTGGGAAATTCCGTGGACAGAGGAGCACGTCGGGCTACAGTCCATGGGGTCACAAAGAGTCAGACGCGAATTAGCAATTAAACAGCCGCAGCAACAGCCGCATCTCCCTCCACAAGGATTACATGATGAGCTGGTGCAGCTGCTGACCTTGAATACCCCCTGAAAGGAGTTCAGGGTGAAGATCAAGAATAAGGCACTCTGTGCTCCTGCAAAAACTGGCAGAACAGGTCCTCAGACAGTTAAATATTTTCAAGAAAAAGGTTTTTTGAGTCCAATTCTTGCGTCTCCTCGTACCTAGAAAAGCACTAAAATCCTTCATGGTGATGTCTGCTCCTCGTGACTAGCAGTAACCTTCATGAGATTAGCAGCAACCTCTGTAGAAAAAAAAAAAAAAAAAGGGAGGGGCGCAGCTTCCCCAGCGACCCAGATGGTAAAGAATCCGCCTGCAACGTGGGAGACCTGGGTTCTATCCCTGGGTTGGAAAGATCTGCTGGAGAAGGGCATGGCAACCCACTCCAGTATTCTTGCCTGAGAATTCCATGGACAGAGGAGCCTGGCAGGCTACAGTCCAAGAAAAATATGTGCTTAATTTCATGTCCTCCGCCTTCATTAAAATCGCATATACACTGACCTTCCTCTCTACCTTTTTGGAACAATTTCTCAGAGCTATCTGAAATGCTTCTCAGACTATAGTCCTCATTTTGCCCCAAGTAAAACTTAACTCACAACTCTCACGTCGTGATTTTTTTTTCCAGTTGACAGTTTTAATTCAAAGGGGATCAAGTTGGACTGGAAGCAAAGAGATGGGTGTCTAAGTTCAGTTACAGAGAGACCGAGGTACGTTTCCAAGCTCCTGAGTATGTGCCTGTGAAATCTACATCTGCTGTGCGGAGAGGATGGCACCTACACGTAAGAACCACATCCAAGGGGCTCCGGTTGCATCAGGAAAGTCGTAGATTGGTATGCTGTTAGGGCAGTGGGGAAGGGCATCTTTTCGCATGTCCCACAGAGAATCCTTAAGCACTAGCTGCATCCCTGCCAGGTACGTGAAGCTCCCAGCTCATGGGAGGCATACAGCAAATGCTTATTTCCTTCTTCTTCTTTTTTCTTAAGTCTTTCTTGAATTTGTTACAACATTGCTTCTGCTTTATGTTTCCGTTTTTTGGCTCCCAGGCATGTGGGATTGAACTGAGGTCCCTGACACTGGAAGGTGAAGTCTTAACCTCTGGACCACCAGGAAAGTTGCCTTGTTCCCTTCTTGATGGTAACCCACGTGTGAAGGACATTTGAATTCTTTGGGCCTCCCAGCAGTCTCCTGAGTGGGAGAACCCCAACTGCTTTACCAAACAGAACCCACACATCCTACTATGGAAGCTGAAAACTCTGGGAACTCCCAGCCTCCCTGGTAACTTGGCTGTAGCCACCCAGCAGAAGTACCCGTTCCAGATTTTGAATCGGATATGAGAGATGCAGAGCAGAAGGGACTGTGTGGAGTCCCTTCTGAGGATGTGTGGGGGAGCGGCAGCAGGAGGAACAGCGTGCAGGGCCCCACACGGAGGGAGGCACATGCTGTCAGTGGGCCCAGGTCCATGGGGCGATTTTGATCATGGTTCTTGGCTGGGCAGCCTCTAACCTTTATTCTCAGGTCCACCTGAAGATTTTGTGAGCTCCAAAAGCCTTTTTTAATAAATTTCTTTTAGCTTAAATAAGCTGAAGTTGGTTTCTTTTTTCTTTCTTTCTTTTTTTTATTAAAGAATATTTATTTATTCATTTGGATGCATTGGGTCTTAGTTGCAGCATGCGGGATCTTCATTGCGACAGAGGGCCTTAGTTGTCTAGAGGCTTGTGGGATCTTAATTCCCCAACCAGGGATCATACCTGCATCCACTGCATTGGGTGGTGGATTCTTAGCCACTAGACCACCAGGGAGGTCCCCTAAGTTGGTTTCTGATGCTCGCAAAGAGCTCTGACTGCTACCCCGCATGGTCGGAGCCCTAAGGGAATCACGTGATCACAGTGGAGGGCCCCCTGTTCCGGGTCCACAAGGCCTTCACTGTCATAGCTAGGAGGCCCCACACTGCCAGATGCCTGCTCATCCTCATATAGGCTTAGAAATAAGTCTGCCCAGGTTCTTCATTACCGGCCTCCCACACCTGGTGCCCGGGCCCACCAGGAGAAAGAGGATCTGCAGCAAAGCTGTCCAGCCATAGAGGCCACACCTCACTGGGCCCAGAGCCTCCTAAAGTCTTTTCTGAGCACAGCCTTTTCAGGATCTTGTCCAATCTCTCTCTTGGAATGCCTGTCTTAGATGCCTTCTTGGCCTCTTTACCTGAGGACCTCTGAAGGGCGAGCGCGCATGCGCGCGCGCACACACACACACACACACACACACACACACACACACACACACACACTCTCACACACCACTTCAGCAAATGGTGAAAGTGAAAGTCGCTCAATCATGTCCGACTCTTTGCGACCCTGTAGACTATACAGTCCATAGAACTCTCCAGGCCAGAATACTGGAGTGGGTAGCCTTTCCCTTCTCCAGGGGATCTTCCCAACCCAGGGATAGAACCCAGGTCTCCCACACTGTAGGCAGATTCTTCACCATCTCAGCCACCAGGGAAGCATAAAGCCCCATGCTTCTCACCAGCTGCAATCCAAGACCCCCAGTGCGGTGATGTGATGGGAAAGGCCAAGTATTCCTAGCAGAGACTAAGCCGTGAGCCTCTGGGAGCTGGCTGCACCCTTCTGGCTCAGGCTGAAATTGTTTTCAAAAAGGTCTTTGCAGCAGTGAAGTTTTATGACTCAAAGAACTTTCTTGGCAAACCTTGTCCTTAGCAGCATCTTGAGAAGCAAGGAGTGCCAGGATGCATGGAGCAGGAGAACCCAGCAGACCCTCCTCTGACCTCGAAGAGAGACCTTGGGGGGAGGGGGGGTTTCCTGAGTCTGATCCCTCCAAAAATATTTGCTGCTCAGGGAACATTTCCATAGGACTGGGGACCTCTCCAGACAGTCAGAGAGGAAGTTGGGGGTCGGATCCTGCCTTTCAGGTTCCCATCTCTCTGTGTGTAGCAGACCACTGTCCTGCAGCCTCCCCATGCAGGGCTTCCTGCCAGCCCCCAGGCCTCCAGTTCCCACCAACCAATGCCTTTTCCCAGCTGGCCAGCTGTCAAGCCCATGAGCTGGTGGATCGGCAGGTCTCCACGTGACCCGGGCCAGATGGTGTCCGTTCACGTCAGCTGCCATGGTGCTGTAACGGGCACAGCCTCACACACGTCTGCCTGATGATCGCACAGCACCCAGCACCTATCTGCATCCTGCCGTCTGGGCCTCCACTCCCCCACACCAATGCCGTCAGCACGGCACCCACCTGCATCCCCAGACCTCCCCCAGAGGGGGGCCCCTCTGCATTCTTGCTCAAAAGATGAAGGCCCACAGAATATTCCCAGCTCCCAGCAGGCTGTGGGGGCTTAACAAAGAACAATCATCCTCATTGTTGATGACACCTCAGAACAGTTTCTAAAATTTCACTGGGGGGTGGGCAGGAAGCTTGTGGTAGCAGATCCAGTGTGAAAGTCGTTCAGTCATGTCCAACACTTTGTGACCCTTCCATGGACTGTACAGTGTACAGAATACTGGAGTGGGTAGCCTTTCCCTTCTCCAGGGGATCTTCCTAACCCAGGGATCACCTGCTGAAAGGACAGACTGGCCTGGTTACAGGTGAGCAGAGTCCCTTCCTAGCCTGGGGAAAGTGGCCTGGGAGAATTGTCCTCAGAGACAGCGCCCCCTTGAGGGGCCTCTGGGTAAGGCTGTCCAGGTGGATCACCTACCCAAACTCTCCCAGACAAGCGGAGGCCTGCTGGCAGAGAAGGGACCAGAGGAGGGGCCCGTCCAGGGCCAAGTAGGAGGGGACAAAGGCCAGACCCTGTGACAATTTCAAACCCCCACTTCTATCTGGGACTCGGGTTTCCTCTGCTCCAGCATCAATGTGGCTATTCATTGCGTGCTAAACTCTTTACACACGTCATCTCTTTACACACGTCATCTCATTTAGCCTACAGGGTTAGCTCTGTTATATTAGCTGTAGCTCAAATGATCAGTTGGAGGCGGGAGGCAGCCTCAGGGTGCAGGGAGCTGGAATTTGGACCCAGGGAGCCTGACTCCACAGCTCAGGCCTGGACAGCTACCCCCTGTGGACAGCCCTGGCCCAGGGGAGGATAGGGTGCTGGGCTGATGCTGCTGGGGGGCAGGCGAGAAACGCAACACTCAGAGGGGTTAGGGTCCAGGACTCTGAAAACAAAACTACATCGTTAGTTCCTCCATTCACCTGGCAGCCCAGAGGAGACTAACGTGGCAAAGGCCAGTCTCTCCCATGGGGTTTCAGCAACACAAATAGCCACGGGGCGAGAACATGTCCACCCCTCCTGCCCTGACAAGGCACAGAGGACTGCTTGGCACTGATCCTACTGTGGTCCTGGAACATGCCAGGGGTCAAGGCTAGAATGAGGGGCCCTCAGGCCACTGCGAGGCAGCATGGGTGGGGCTGGTCAGAGGCTGAGCCAGAGAAGAGAACAACGGGGCACATGCAGAGGGAGAAGAGGTGACCTGGAGAGCAAAGCACAGTGGTCCCAGGGGCCACAGCCATGGCATCTGGGCAAGGAGGCGGGGCCCACGTAGTCTCAGCCACTGGGCCGCAGAGATGCAGGAAGCCTGCGCTACTGACCTCCTGGTGTCGGGGCAGGTGACACTCAGAACCCACATCTGGTGCCCCCACCAGCAGGCAGAATTTATTTATTCATTCATTCATTCCACTATTTAATATTTACCAAGTATCTGCAAGGGTGCAGACACTGCCCCTGGCTTTCCGTGTGAACAAGACAGACACGGTCTGTGCCCTTTTGGAGCCTCATAATGGAGGAGAGAGGCAGAGAAAGGCCCTGCAGCGTGGCCATCAAGGCCCCTTCCCCCACCTTCCCCACGCGGATGCCCACCTCTCAGCCTCCCTTGCTCCTGCCCCCTGACTGAACACTGGGCTGACCCCTCCCTGGAGTCCTTGCCCACAGTCTTCCCTGGTTCAAGGCCCACAGCTCTGCCATTACTTCAAAGTTCCTTCCCTTTGAGACTCGGGGAGGAGGGCAAAGGTCAGGAAGCCAGGTATGACTTGGAGTCAATTCACTCTTCCACCAGGCGACTTCTACTCTGGGTTCCCACTCCGCCCCTCTCCAGCAGGCCCCCACCCACAATCCTTAAGACTGGGGGACCTGGGCCAGTTGCGCTACCTCTCTGGGTCTGCTTCCTCATGGAAAGATGAGAAAACCTGTGTTCTGCACCAGGCAGAAGCATTAGAGTCACCTAGGTTTCACCTTGGACCTCTGCTGGACTCCTGTCCTGTCACCCCACCTTCTGGGTCACCCTATCCTCACACAACCCTTTGGGCTGGAGCCCAGGACCCAGACAGGGAGGACGAGATGGGATGCCTGAGAGCTGGGGGGAGAAGGCAGGGGCTAAGGGGAGCTCAGGGATGGAGTCCACAGCCCGGGCTCAGGAAACATCGTGGGGGTGGCCCCAGGCTTGGAAACTGGGTGTAGGACAGTGAAGCGGGAGGTGATGGAGAGACAGCGTCGCCCAGCTCTGGTGTCCTGACATCTTATCCCCTGTTGAGCTAGTAGAGGCAGGGTGCAGAGGAAACACGAGCTGTAACAGGACCTGCTGGGGAAGGACACGGAGAGGTGAAACTGGGCGAGGAGTGCGTGCATGTGTGTTTCCATCTGCCTGCTGACTTACCCCTGATGTTGGGGACCGCGGACCAGCAGGCCCCGCCCACAGTGTGTGGGGCTGTCAATGGGTCCTGAGTTCTGCGCGTTTGCAGTCGAGATACTCTGTGTCCCTCACTCCCCTCCTTCTCCCATGCTGGAGCCAGCTGGAGCCACCCACTTCCCACATGGAGCCCCACTCCGGCCGTGCACAGCCTCCAGGCCTGCTGCTCAAGACTCCTGAGCACAGACAGGCCCTGGGGCCAGCAGAGCTGTTTCACGGACCCCCACGCAGGGGCAGGGGTGGTGGTGGAGGGTGGGGGCCCAGCTCTTGGACCACTGTCTGCCCCTCCACCTGCCGGGCCGAGCCTCGAGGTGCGGGGGACATCCAGGACATCCCCAGAGGGGCAGCTGCTGCCTTTCTGTCCTGTCGGACTTCGAACATCTTGAAGTCATCCCCTCCTCTCCGGGTCCAGGCTCCTTATTTATAAAATAAGAAGCTGGTGCGAGCAGGACCACGGCGTATGGTCAGATGGCTGAGCACTGCACAAAAGCACCTGGAGGAGGTGACCGACAGCGCTGAGAGGCAGCCCAGTTTCTGCCTTGCAGGTTGAGGGGGTCTCAGGCTGCCGTACCTGAAGGAAGGGAGGCTTTTTTTTCCTCCCAGAAGACTTTTGCTCTTCAGGTCTTGTGTTCACGTGGGGCGTCTGCCTAGAGGGAGGCTTGTTCTCGTTCTCACAGAGGTACTGAGGCACCAGCCTTGAAACCAGCCCTCCACCCCTCCCCCAGGGTCCAGGGTCCAGTGTCCGGAAAGACATCCTTTGCAGACCCTCCTCCGTTTGTCTCTGGAGAGAGATCTCTGTGATTTTTCCTGCCTGGCTGTCCTCCTCTCTCCTTTATTTATTTATTTTGGCCACACCGTGCAACTTGTGGGATGTGGGATCTTAGTTCCCCATCCAGGAATCGAACCCATGTCCCCTGCAGGGAAATTGCGGAGTCTTTCGCCACTGGACCTCCAGGGAAGTCCCCTCCCCTCTCCTTTAAACTCTGTGATGTGGGCCCCAGCAGGGCCCCAGCAGACCTGCTCTGACGCCCTTCCCCGTGCTATAGACCCACCTCCCACTCTGGCCTGCCTGCCCCCCACCCCAGCGGCTTCCTCCCTCCCACACTGGACAGAGCGCTCAGCACAGGCCCGAGGTGGCCCATTCCCAGGAGAGGAGACAGTCTGAAGAGCGAAGCGCTTTGCCCGGATGACGGTGAGTCCAGCCAGGCCTCCCTGACTCCACATTTGACTCCAGTTGTGCACCCCCTCCCCAGTCTCACCCCTCCTTTCCCGGCCCCTTCCAACACTGCAGGCACACTGCTTGGCTTCACTGCTTTTATTTCATTAAGAAAGTAGCCGGGGAGCCCCCGGGGGGATGTGGGAATAGGGACAGTAGTCGGCTCCTGTCCTCTGGGGTGGGCAAACCTGTGTGAACAGAGACGAGGCCTGAAGGGCTCCGGGTGGTCCCTGCACTACCCCCCTCTCTCCTTAGATGCCCCTGACCTCCCACCCCCTATTCTGGGGCTGGGGTCCCCAGGCAGGGCTGGCCTGACCCAGGACTTAGGCTGGGGCACTGCCCCACAATGACTACCCCGGCCTGGGGTGGGGGACCCCAGCCCCTTACCCAGGCCTCAGGCTCAGTTGGGCGCAGTGAAGCGGCTCCCGTGGCCGCTGGGAGGCGCGGTTCGGTAGAAGGGGTCCGCAGAGATCAGGGTTCTGCAGGGAAGAAGGGGGTTCAGGTGAGGGAGGGGTGGGGGGCAGGGAGCCCGGGCCTTCTCCCCCTCTGCCTGCCTCTCTCCGCGGGGCCAGGGCTCAGCCCGGACGGCCAAACCACAACCAGTCTTTGCCTGCCAACTCCAGGCCATTGTTGGTGTAAATGCGATTTCTGAGGAATTGAATTGAGCAAAAAGGAGTCAGAGTGAGAAGGCAGAACCACAGTCATTCAGCTCTGTCCCCCCAACACCCCACCCCACCCCACCCCAATCAGCCAGGCAGGGAGCATGTTGGAGCCGGCTGAGTGCCCCGGGAACCAGGAGAGGGCAGGGCAGCAGCCGTGCAGAGGAGGGGTCGCTGGGGTGAGGAGGGCAGGAGAGGCAATGGATTAACCAGCGAGGGGAAAGGGGCCTCGCAGACGGACAGACAGACGCAGGAGGGAGGCGAGGCCGGGGACAGGCGGCTGGACACAGCGAAGGACACAGCGGGGGTGCGCTACCTGCCCACGTGAGGGTGCAGGCGCCTCAGGCTCTCCGTGGGGTTGGGGGTGGCCTCCAGGCGGGTGACCGGGTTGTTGAGGGCATAGCCTCCTGGCTTCTGGGGCTGCAGGCCACCTCGAGTCCAGCCCTCACGGTCCAGACCCTTGGGGATGTTCTCGAAGTATCTACGACACGGGAAGAAGGGCAGGTTGCCATACACTGGCCCCCGTCCACCTGGGCCGCCTCTGCACTCTGCCCCAGCAGGAATCTCGGCTCCAGAGGAGCACGCAGTGCCAGAGGTCCTCCCGCCTCGTTGGCTTTGCCCATGCCATCCCCCCCGCCAGGCTCTCCTGAAGGCCCTGTCCCCTCACTCCCCTCTTAGCCCGGAAGCCTGCCCTGAGCTGCGTGCCCCTCCTCTGTGCCACCCCAGATACTGAGACACACTCGGGAGTGGAAAGGACTTTTGAGAGATGCCTCCCTGAGTCTTCTCTGGTGGTTCAGTGGCTAAGACTCCATGCTCCCAATGCAGGGGACCCGGGTTCAATCCCACATGCTGCAGCTAATAAGACCCAGAGCAGCCAAACATATATATATATATATATTAAATATAATATGTGCATGTGTATACGTGTGTGTGTGTGCATCAGTTGCTTAGTTGTGTCCAGCACTTTGTGACCCCATGGACTGTAGCCCACCAGGCTCCTCTGTTCATGGGATTTCCCAGGCAAGAATACTGGAGTGGGTTGCCATTTCCTTCTCCAGGGGATCTTCTCAACCCAGGGATCGAAATCACATATCTTGCATCTCCTACAGTAGCAGGCAGATTCTCCACCACTATATAAAAGAGATGCCTCCCTGAGACTTCCCTGGTGGTACAGTGGCTAAGACTCCACACTCTCAAAGCAAGGGACCCGGGTTCGATCCCACATGCTGCAACAAGTAAGACCCAGCGCAGTCAAATAAATAAACACATACATATATATACATATGTATATATAAAGGAGATGCCACCCTGGCCTGTGAATGTGTCAGGGGTTGGGAGAGGATGGGGGCTGGGAACTCCATCTCATCCATTCCCCTCTCGGCATTCGACATTTCTTCCATTTTGCCAGTTTTCACTGAGCTAGCCTCGGCTGGGTTCCGAAGGTGCCAAGATGAGTAATATGTGGGCCCAGCCCTTGAGTTTACAAAGAAGGGATACAGAGAGATAAATGAGAAAATCAGTGATCACAACCCCCGGGGTTCTTGGCGCAGGAAGAAGGAGCAGCATGCCTGATGCAGGCAGGAGCTCAGGAAATTGGACAGGTGGGTGGAGAAGGAGAAGGTGGGCGGCCTGAGGGGTCTGTAGGCGCCTGGGGAGGGGCAGGGACACTGCTGTCCCCCAGAGTCCTGAGGAAGGCTCTGCCCCTCCTCCTTGCCCCCCGTGGGAACTGCAGCAGCCACACACATCAAGATCTTGCTATTGGGCTCAGGCACCACTTCTGCCCTCTGAGCCTCAGGGTTTCCATCCAAAAGAGGGGTGTTTAGCTCCAAGGATCTAGGGTGGGCGGGGAGAACTCCCTGGGAGATGAAGGAGCTGAGGGAGGGCAGTGTAGACACAGATGACACATGCTGATACACAGATGACAGGTGCCACGAGGGCAGGATTTTCCTGAGTTACATCTCCTTCCTCCCACTTGTGTTATGCCCTCCCCACCCAGTGCTGGCCTGGGCAGCCCCCACCATGGCTCTAAGGCCGCTTCCTCCTGGAAGCCCTCCTTGATGCCCAGGACACTTATATCTTGCCCAGGGCTCACACAACACAGAGCTTACCTTCTGTGGGTACGTGGAGCCCACCTGCCATGGACTGGATGTGTTGTCTTAGCAGATGCGCTATTGCTCCATGCAGACCCCGTAGTACCCCTTTATTCCTGCCCTGCCCACCCATGGCCTGCACAGAATCTTTGGGAAGGCTGCCCTTGGGTTGTTGAAGCCCACTTTGCCTGGGCAAGGAGGTACCTGGGATTTAATATCACCCCTGGGGACAGCTGTTAACCAAGGACTGGCGAAGGTGGGGTATGAATACCCCAGCTCTCTTGCTTCTTGGCCGGGATCATTCTGAATTGTGTGTTTTGCACTGGTTTCTAGAGTCTTCCCATGGGATATCTGGTTTAATAACACACTACTGTTGGCCACCAGCCCTTCCCCATCCAGCTTACTCCCTCCCTGACACCCTCAGGAAAGGGCTTACACCCAACTCCTCGGCTCGGGATCTGCTTCTAGGGGAACCACATTCATCACGTGTTGGGTCCTCACTAATTAAACTAAATAAACTCAGTACTTGTCCAGTCTCAGTCTCCCTGTCTGTAAGGTGGGTACCAGCTTCGCAAACCCAGATGTAGGGAAGGGGGCTCACCCTTGGTTGTAGGTGGTCAGGTAGCGATTATCCATGTCAGGGTCATAGGGGCTCCGAACATAGCTGGGGTTGTTAAGGCTGAACCCTGAGGGCTCCTGCACCAGAAGGGTAGAGCGGGGACTTGTCAGGTCAGGAGGGGAGTGGGGATTTGGGGCTGGGGGCTGGTACCCCGACCTCACCTTGTTGCCCACGGTCTCCCGGCCAAGCAGGGCAACATTTGTCTGTTGCATCCTCTGGGGAGACTGGAATTGCCAATGGTTCATGCTGCTGGGTTCTGGGCAGGGAGGGGGTACCTGAAAGGAACAGAGCCACAGGAAGGGTGGCTGGGCGGCCAGGGCAGGGCAGCAGGATGGATGGAGGGCAGGCACAGAGCCCCAGCAGCCCCAGCCCCAGGACGGCGTCCCTCCTCCTTCAACACCCAAGTCACTGCTCCGAACACGCTCCTCACTTTCCAGCCCCTAGGCCTTTGCCTCTCCACCCAGGGGTCCTTCCTCCACATCTCCAAAGATCCTGATTTTTCCCATCCTGCCTGGATCTAATGTCACCGGGTCCAAGAAACCTCCCTGTCCCCTCCCTTCTGGGTGCTCCCCGCTCTGAGGGAGCCCCCTGAGGCCACTCACTCTGGGATTCAGGGTCCTCTCGTTCACTCGGCTGAAGGCCGTCTCTCGCTCGGAGCCTCTGGCCAGCACCGGCAGGAACTCATCCCCCTAAGGCAGCAAGGCAGCCCCTGGCACAACTTCCAGCATGACCCCCACCGCCCCCACCAGAGGACCCCAGGCTGCAGCACAGATATCCCCGCTTCCGCCGCTCCAACCCTGGCTCAGCTTACATGAGGGTGGGAAATGGGGAGAAAGTCCGACTTGGTGACACTCCGGCTGGGGAGGAGGACCTGAAAAGAGGCCACAGAGGAGCATCAGGCCAGCAGAGGCAGCAGCTCCTCTGTCCCGAGTGCAGAGGACAGCTCAGCACCGATGGGTATCACGGGACTTTCAGAGGAAAGGGGAGAGTTTGGCAGGAGGGAAGGAGAAGCACGGTGCTGAATGGGAACCAGCAGGCCAGGGTTCTTGTCTGAACTCCAGGTGACCCTGGCTACACTGCCTTTCTTCTTTGAACCTCAGTTGTCTCATCTGTCAGATGGGGGAGCTGGACCAAAGTGGTGATTTTTGCCCAAGTTTTTTCATCTTGTGGTTAGACAAAGGCATCTGCAGCATATACATATTTAAAGCTAGAATTGCCCCAGACTGGAGAGCTTCAGTCACCTTGAGAGTCTAGTGGGTCCCAGCCTGACTTACTGGGTCCCCAGGAAGGGCCTGGGAGGGCGGCTGGAAGACGATGGGGTTCTTGTTGGACTCTTCGGTGAAGCCAGTCTCCTCCTTGGCACCAATTGAATTCTTCTGCAAGAGATCTGCAAAAGACAGCCCCGCCTTGCTGGCCTGGGATCAGCTGGCCCCACCCACATGGCTGCCAGGGGCTCAGGGTCCCAGAGGTGGGGAGGGAGCCAGCTCCAAGGATCTGGAGGCCTGAGCCACCAGGACCATGGGTACTGGTGGGGGCTCCAGAGTCCAGGACAGAGAGCAAACGAGGAGAGCAGAAGGAAGGGCAGGCCTCAAGCAGCCGTCCTAGGCAAGTGAGTTGTCCTTTGGAGATCAGCAGGCCTAAAGCACCGAGGTCAGGCTGGGGAAGGTGGTTTCCCCAAGCTGCCTGTGTGTCCTTCTGGTTCCTGCTGATGCCTTCGTAGTGTTGTGCCAGCTCTGGGGTCCCCAGGGATCCCCTCCCCAAGGGTTGGGGGTAGGGATGTGTGGTGGGACGGTAGCTAGAGCTCCGACTTGCGTCTGCCTACCTGGCTGATGTGACGGCTCCTTGAGATACTTGGAATTATACTCGGAAGTCATGAAGCGGGGGCCCTGGAACAGAGAATGTAGCAGTGGGGCACACGAGGTAGATGGGGAGCCTGCAGGCGGTGGGGGTGGCGCTGGCTCTTCAGTTCTCTGGGCTCTGAGTAGACCCGCGTGGTTCTCTGAGACCGGAGGGCCGGCAACGCTTCCCCACACTCCCTGCCCCCACACAAATCTCTCTTTCAGCCAGCATCACAGCACCCGAAATTCCATCATGAGAGCACAGCTTCTCTGTGACAATTGAAACTAAGTCACATCCGGGCTTCCCTAGTGGTCCAGTGGTTAAGAATCTGCTTTGCGATGTAGGGGGACACCGGTTTGATCCCTGGTCCGGGAGGATCCTATATGCTACAGAGCAACTGAGCCCAAGCGCCTCAACTCCTGAGCCCATGCACTGCAGCTACTGAAGCCTGCGTGCCTAGAGCCTGTGCTCCACGATGAGAGAAGCTGCCAAGGGAGGAAGTGGGTGCTCACAGAGCACTGGGCCCCTGGAGGGGGTCAGGAGAGACGGGAGCTCGGGGATTAAATCCAAAGATACACATAAGGGTGTTCATGGGGACCACTTTGATGCTGCCTTGGAAACACCAAATATCAAATCCTTGGCTCGCCCCTGTCTTTGTGTGGGCCCTGAGCCAACACTGAGTCGGCTACATGGATGAGCCAGCTCAGAGCCTGTCCCAGGGAGGAAGGAGGAGGTGGGTTCTGGCCCCTCTGCCCCACACAGGACCCTCATTGGGGCCACGCACTCACATGTCGGGCATTCTCCCACTCCAGCGAGCCCTTGTTCTGCTGCTGGTGGAGGAGGGGCACATTCTTGGGCTCCAGCCCCGTGATGGCCTGGGGCCCATAGTCCTGGGTGTCAAAATGGACCTTCCTCACCTGGGAGGAGGGAGCAGTCAATTACCGTCCCGTTGAGGGGATGGCAGTCACTTCCAGACTCTGATTCTGCCCTTGACCCCTGCAGAGGATCTGCACAGCAGCCCGAGGGTCCTTCCACAGTGAAGCTGGGCCAGGCCCTTCCTCTGCTCAGAGCCCTGTGGTATCCCCGTCATACCCCAGGTAGGATCCCACATCCTGACAGACAGCCCACGAGGACCCGGCTCCTCACTCTGCTCCAGTCCCCTGCCTCCCTGCCGTCCCTCCTCCTGTCAGATGCTCCCGCCTCAGGGCCTTTGCACTTGCTGTCTGGACTGCCTGCTCCTCCCTCACTTAGCTGATTCCGGAGGAACATTGACCTCCCTCAAGTTTTTGTCTAATGTCGCCATAGCAAGCTCTTTTCTGACCCTCCTGACTTGCAAGGGCAACTCTTGCACTTCTTCACTCCTTGTCCCTTCCCTGTTATATTTTTCCCTCCAGCACATATCACCTTCAAAAACAGAAGAGGTGGGACTTCCCTCATGGTCCAGTGGTTACAACTCCATGCTCCCAATGCAGGGGGCATGGGTTCAATCCCTAGTTGGGGAACTAAGACCGCACATGCCACACAGCATGGCCAAAAAATTAATAAATAAAAATAATTTAAAAAGGTGCTTAGAATATATTGATTGCATGAATGAATGACAGCATCCATTCTCGTGGTGGTGATGAAAATAAGGAAGTATTAGTTGTTAATTCATGTCCGACTCTTTGCGACCCCACGGACTATAGAGTCCACCAGGTTCCTCTGTCCGTGAGATTCTCCAGACAAGAATACTGGAGTGGGTTGCCATTCCCTTCTACAGGGGATCTTCCTGACCCAGGGATTGAATCCGGGTCCCCTGCATTAGCAAATAGATTCTTTATGGTCTGAAACCCCAGGGAAGGTTTTATAATAAGGAAGACGGTCATACAACTACAGAAGTGAAGAAGACGGAGATGCCTGTGCAAAAAGTGAGCGCAACAGCAGCACTGGGGATGGAGATGTGGAGGGGATGGGGGATCGTGGGGACGGTGTTGAGGTTGAGGTGGGGAGGGAACAGCACTAGTGGGGAGACGGTGATGATGGTGACAGGAGTGGAGATGGAAATGGAGGGGGACGTGATGGGGCGTAGGGTGAGGTCAAAGTGGGGCAGCTGAGTGGACCCCAGCCCACACTGTGGCTCCTACATGTCCAGTTATCTCAGCCTTGACCAACTCTTGCAGTGCAGCCCCACCCTCTGGAGGTATCCACACCTGGTCCACCCTCCAGCCCTTCCTTCACCCCAGACTAGGGCTCCCAGTCTCTCCTGGCCCTGGCCCAGCACTGACCTCCTTGATGGGGGTGACTGCACTGGCTTTCTCCCGAGAGTAGCCAGAGCTGGTCTGGTGCAAGTTCCTGGGCAGTGGGTATGTGCCATCGGGCACCTCCAGGGGGCGGTAACTCTGACTGGTCACTGTCTGGAAATTGTTGCAGACTTGTTCCCTGAGGGTGGGGCAGGAGCTATTAACACCAGCACCACCTGTCTTTGTCCCCTGCGGGCGTCCTCCTCCCTCCAGCCTCCCACAGCTGCCTCAGGAGTCTTCTTGCCTTTGGGTCCCAGGCTGAGGACCAGTCCCCGAGTCCCCCAGGACCCCAGACCCCAGGCGCGGAGGCTGGAGTTGGTCTGATGAGGTCCGATGGCCCTGAGGGCTAAGGCCTGGGAAGGCAGGGGGTGAGGAGGGGTTGGACAGACTGTACCCCATGGCCGGGTTATCCAGGGCATCGAGATGCGGTTGGTAGGAGACCACAGGCCGGTAATTTGATTTGTAGCCTGTGCCTTCGTGAATGCCCACGCGGGGCTTGAAATCCTCCCGACCTGCCAGGCGGGAAGCAGGCAGACAGGACTGAGGGTCAGCAGGGTGGGAGAACAGTGACCGGGGCTTCCCAGGCAGGGCCAGCATACTCCGCCCCCACCCCCAAGGTCTAAAAGGCTGTCCCCATCCTGTCCCATGTCCTGGGGCTGGCTCCTACACAAAGGTGCCCTCACCGTAGGCTGTGCAGTAGCTGGTGGCGTAGAATTTCAGAGGGTCTGTGCAGCCCCCCGAACTCATCTTCACGTAAGGGGAGACAACCCCCAGGGGGAGTTTTCCCATCATGGTGCTGTGGGGCAGGGCCCCCTGGGGGCCTAGGAAGGAAGCACACGGAGCCCTGTAGGTCTGGCAGCCCCAGAGCCTGCCCTAGGCCCAGGTTGCGGGGATCATGAGGAGGTGATGGAAGCCTTCACACGGCCCTCCTCCCAGGCCTGTGCCCTTCCACCGACACCCCGGACTGAAGAAAGGACTAGTGATCGTCAACATGCAGCGCCCTGTGTCTCATCTCGCTTTCCCCACACCTTATCATCCACCCCTCCCCCATTTTACAGCTGGGAAACTGAGGTTCCGAGTGATGAAGGCTTAGCTCACAATAGGTGGCAGAGCCAGGACTCAGAGCCTGGGGCTCTGACTCCCCAGCCCCATGTGAACCCCCACATGCCCTCTTCTGGGGACTGAATGGCCAGACTACTGCCCTCCCTGGGAATTCTTGGCCACCCCAGCTCAGAAGCTCATTCTCAGCCCCAGGCTCCAAGTCTGTCCCCCTGGACTCCCCCACCCTTGCCCACCTCCCACTGGAAGTTGGCTTGGCTCTCTCAAGCTCTCTCGGGGCCCAACCACAGTTGGCCCCACCCTCACCTGCCCTCCGCAGGGGCTCTGAGGTCAGGCAAGAGGCTGCAGGAGGCAGGAGCTGCTCCAGAGACGCCTGAGCCCTAGGGGAGGCGGCCAGGCCAGGAGAAACAGTGCGTTGCCTAGCAACGGGTGCCTAGCAACAGCGTCCCCTGGCCTCTCAAGCCCTTCTAAAGCCAGGGCCCACTGAGGGGCTGACCTGGCCAAGAGAGGAGGCCAGGAGCCGCCCAGGCAAGGTCCTGCCTCCGAGGCTCCAGCCCCTATTGTGGGTCCCTCGCCAGAGCTGGGCAGAATTGCCGTCCGAGCGACACAACATAAAAGATAATCCCGAACAATCACTCGCATTTATTGAGTACCCACTTCTCACCAGACACTTTACATCTTTTATCTCCAGTCTTCTGAGTAGCTCTGCCAGGTAGCTATTATTATCCTTCTTTTCACACAGGGAAAATGAGGCTTAGGCAAGCAAAGTGACTTGACTGGCCAGAGATCTCACAATCAGAAAATAGCAGAGTTGAGTTTCAAACGTGGGTGAGTCCAGATCCCACTCTTAAGCCTCTGGGTAAATTAATGTTTACTATGTTCTGCTAGAGCCAAATCTGTACCAAGCTCTTTTACACACATTACCTCGTATAATCCCCCAAACCACCCTCGAACTGGGTACTATTATTACAGAGCCAATAAACCACAGCAGTGAAGTGTGTGGTTCAAACCTGCTCTGTCGCCTTTGATGAGTTATTTATCCTCTTAACACCCCCATTTCCTCATCTTCACTGAGGGTGTCACTGGACCCGCTTCTAGGGCTGTTGAGAGATTTGATGAGAGTGTGGATTCAGTACCTAGCAGGTAGTTGAGACTCAATTTTTAAAAGCTCTTCTCAGCTTTATTTTGCGATGGAAAAGGTGAGCCCTGGGTAGAGGCACCTGAATTAAAAGGGTGTAAGCCAAGGACTTCCCTAGTGGTGCAGTGGGTAAGAATCTGCCTGCCAATGCAGGGGACACAGGTTCGTTCCCTGGTCCAGGAAGATCCCACATACCATGGAACAACATTGCAACTACAGAAGCTTAAGTGAGAAGCCACCGCAACGAGAGGCCTGTGCACTGCAACCAAGAGTAGGCCCCGCTGGTTCCAGCTAGAGAAAGCCTGCACGCAGCAATGAAGACCCAGTACTGCCATAAATAAATAATAAAAAATAATTCAAAAAAATTTTAAAGTCCACGCTCCTTCTGTGAGGGCCCATTCACCTCATATTGACGTATGGCTTGTGAATGTTTAACAGTTAGATCTCTGGGAAGGGGGACTAAGCAGGTGGGGTTGGGGAGAAGTGTCCTGATTTGTAGCATTTATTAATTTCTGTGGAGAAGGAAATGGCAACCTACTCCTGTATTCTTGCCTGGAAAAATCCCATGGACAGAGAAGCCTGGCAGACTATAGTCCACGGGGTTGCAAAGAGTCGGACACAACTGAGCAGCTAACACTTTCATGATCTAAACACTCTCATCATGGGTCGCTCTCAAATTACCAGTGCAAAGTTACTGAGAAGAGGACTGGGTAGACGGAGTCAGTAGCCCACCACTATATACTGTATAGTATTTCCAGCATCCAGATGCAATAGAAGTAACCACAAGAACATGAACGACAGAAAAATGTAGGCATGCGATGAGAAGGTGATGACTTTGAAGTATTTATCTGCTTCATTTTTAATATAATTTAGTAGATTATAAGTTTATGTCATCGAGTTTTTAACAATGGCTGCATTCAACAATCAGCTGGCACACTTCCTGGAAGTGTCCCCCTTCGGCTCTCAGGAGCTGTATGAGCTGGTTCCAGGGCACCCCCGCTCTTAGGGGAGAGTGGAATGTGAATGAAGCGAGGTCACGGGAAGGGCGGCTGCCCTTGCCCAGGAGATGCCCTTGCTGCATTCACCCAGAGTGACTGACCCAGCGGGGAAGGGACTGTGTCTCTACCCGACCCCTACAGGGAGGCCCTGGACCCAGAGGTGACCAGGGGCCAGCGGAGGTGTAACAAGCACCCGCCCTCCAGAGGGACAAGTCTGTTCTGGGACCAGAAGCTGCAGGGACAAGGTCTTCCCTGATAGGCCAGCAGGGAGCATGGGCAAGGTACAGACAAAAAAGAAGAAGAAAAAGGAGGAGCTGCAGAGACAGAAGTGAGTGTCCACAGCCTGGCCCTCCAGCCAGGAGCTCCCTGTCTAACGACAGAGGCTCCCCTGAGCGCCGCACGAGAAACAAGACAGGGAGGAACAGGTGGGGACTCCCTTAGGACAGAGGCGGGAGGCTCTCCTCCAAGGCTCTCAGGGAAAGGGTTACAAGCAAGGGCTCAGACTCTGAAGCCAGATGGCAGGGCCCTGGCTCTGACAATTAATAACCAGAAGACTTGGTGCGAAGTCTTGCCTGGTGGCTCAGTGGTAAAGAATCCACCTGCAATGCAGGAGACTCAGGTCCAATCCCTGGGTCGGAAAGATCCCCTGGAGAAGGGAATGGCAACCCACTCCAGTATTCTTGCCTAGGAAATCCCATGGACCGAGGAGCCTGGCGGGCTGCAGTCCATGGGGTTGCAAAAGTCTGACACGACTTAGCAACCAAACCACTACCATGTTACTTGTGCCTCGGTTTCCCCTTCTGGAAAGTGGGGGTGATAAGGGTACCTCCCTGTGGGGCTGTAACTGGCACTGAGGTGGTAGGTGCCACCTAAGAGTTGGGGAAAGGTCTTGGCAAAAGACTGGGTTCTCCCCACGGCACTGCCCTCTGGGAGCCCAAGTCTACAGCAGCCTCAGTCACGGCCGGCATGATGTAGCCAACAAAAGCTCACATCAGGACCCTGAGAGGACTGAGCTCAAAAACCCATGTCAGGGACCTGGCGGTCCAGTGGCTAAGAATCTGCGCTCCCAACGCAGGGGGCCTGGGTTCAAGCCCTGGTCAGGGAACTAGATCCCACATGCCACGACTAAAGATCCCGCGTGCCGCAACTAAGACCTGGCACAGCTAAATAAATAAATATTTTTAAAAGTGCTTCTGCCACTCGTTAGCTGTGCGACCCCAGTTTTCACCTCTCGGAGCCCCTTTCTGCACCTGTACGGAAGGAACTCTGCATCAATGTTGCAGGGTTGCTGGGGAATCTCAAATATCCTTTGCACAGTGTCTACTAAGCAGTAGGCCTGCACCAGGCGGAGAGGAGGGAGGGCACTCCACGTGGAAGTCCTGGCCAGGCAAAGGCGGGATTGCCTGGTCCCTGAGTCCCGAGCACAAAGGGGCTCAGCTGGGGGAGACAGCCTGGAGGGAGGCTGGGACTAGGTTTTCCCTTTCGCAGTGGATGCGAGGCAAAAGGGATACTGAAAGGCTATTGTCCCATAGCGCTGCGTGGGGAGCTCTTGAACCGCTGGGGACACCAGCGTCAAGCCCACGAAAACCCTGGGGAGGAATTCTGGGAGGCGGCTGTATGTGTTTTTTTGCTGTGTGGCGACACCCAGTGGCCATCATGCGGAACTGCAGGTGATCGAACGGCGCAGCCCTCATAATGCTGGGAGGGGCGGTTCCTGGAGGGGCGAGAGCAGAGAAGCTACTAGATCGCCCAGACACAGGCCACCCCCAGGTTCTCCAGAACCTAGGGGCCGGCCTGGGCAAGGAGTGCTCGGGGGCGGGGGCTCGGAGGGGTGGGCGCGGCACGGGCCGGGAGCCCACAAGCTGCAGGAGCCCAGGGGCTGCCCCCCTGCTGCTGCTCCCAGCACTAATCCAATTGCTATCCGACTTTTGAACCTCTCACCTCTGTGCCTCAGTTTTTCTAACTTCCCCGTTCTCCTCTCGCCCCAGCCCCTGGCAACCTCCATGCGACTTTCTGTCTCTGTGAATTTGACTGCTCTCTGTTGTTCAGCTGCTAAGTCGTGTCGGACTCTTTGCAACCCCATGAATCATACAATATTTGTTCTTTTGTGTCTGGTTTCTTTCACTTAGCATGATGTCTTTAAGGTTCATCCCTATTGTAGCAGGTATCAGAATTTCCTTCTTTCTTAAAGTCGAGTAATACTCCATTATATGTATATATCACACGCTGTTCATCCACTCATCTGTAGATGGACACTTGGGCTGTGTGCATCTTTTGGTTATCGCAAATAATACTGCTATAACATGGGTGTACATGTGGCTTGTTGAGACCTTGCTTTCAGTTTTGAGGGATGCAACCCAGAATTGAAATTGCTAGAACTTCTAAAGTCCATACTCATAAAATCCATGTGCTGGAGACTGGGGTAGGCACAAAGGTAATGTTTCCTGACTTCAGGTGGGCCCCAAGTTAAGGGGGTTACTGGGGGAGGAGAATGATCTGGTGCTGCCCCCAGAAAAGGCCTGGGCTGAGTTCCTTTAGGTAAAAGAGGAAGAGGCTGGGATGCCGATGTCTTGGGTGAGCCGAGGTCACATCTCTCCTCCTTTCTGAGCCTCTTCTAGAACTTGGGTTTGCAGTCTGCCTCTGGCGCAAATGGTTCTGTGTGACTTTCCTTAATTAATCACCCTCTCTGATCTGGCTGTCCGTGAAAGAGGGCGCTGGGCCAGAACAGGAGGTTTGGCGTGTTTGTTTTTAGTTTGAGATGTGTTGTTTGTTTGGCCTCAAGGCCTTGGAACTCTTTCTTCAAATATATTAAAATGATAACTGGCTCAGTGTCTCCCCCATCCCCGTCATCTGTGAGACAGCAGGACCCCAGTCGACACCTTTTCCAGGTCCTTCCTCTCTGCCTTGTTACAGGGGAGTGTGGAGGGGAGCCTGCCTCACCTAGCCCATACTCAGCCTCACCCTCTGGGACTGATGGGACCCACATTGGCAGTACCTCCCAGCTGAGATCCTGAGGTTTGTCTGTGGAGGCCACAGGGTTTGAGGAACAGAGCTCATCAAACCCCTCATTCTGCCCGCAGGAACGCTGTTTCTGAACCCAGATTCTCCTGAGCCCACCTGACAACCCTTATCCAGGCCAGGTGTCCCCCTACCATGTGATCACCTGGATCTCATCTGTTCGGAGAGATCCTCTGAGATGGAGCAACTTGAAACTGGGACATGATGTAAAAAAGGTCATGGCAGGAAGGGCTGGCTGGGGCAATACCAAGCCCATGGGCCCCCTCTTGTCCGCGGCATGGGGGTAACAAGGTGGCCTGGATTCACACAACCATCTCTCAGATCAGCCCTGGGTGGTGGGGTCCCCCTCTCAAGGGTTCAGGATGGCCAGGTAACTGAATCGAGGGAAGGGGATCTGGAGGCTCCTAGGTCTGAACAGCTTGGTCTTAGGAAAGGAGCCCTGGGTTTGGGGCCTCACCAACCTGTGTTTAGATGCCAGCTCCATCAAGGACAATTTTCCTCCCTGTGACAGCAGGATGCCGCCTGCTCCCTGGGATGTTATGAGAATGAAGTGAGGACTGTAAGAAAGGGGGCTCAGTGTGACCCGCCTGGTGGAGCTGGTGAGTGATGGGGGCTGGGAGTATTACGGGTATAGACACTGGCTCCAGGGATCAGGCCAGTAGCCAGGCCAGGTTTCACTATCGATTTTGCCCATTTCTAGCCTCTGCACTGTGACTTGGACCTCTAGGAAGGCCGCTGCTCCAGTGAGGCAGAAAGAGGCAACCAGGACTAGGGTCCTAAAACCTCCATCTTTGAAACATGCCCTGGAGGCTCTGCTCACTTAGCTGTTGCCACAGGAACTGAAATATCCTGAGTCTAGTGACCTAAGACCAACCCCTCTCCCTCTATGTTTTTCCTAAAAGGAAATGATTCTCTTGCTGATCTGAGCGCTCTCTCCCCCCACCTCCCACCAAGCTAGCATAACTTCCTGTAGTTCATTTGCACCCCTGGTAGATGCTTCCTGGAAGAACTCTGCCGAGCGTATTTGATGGCTGTTCTGTTTCTGCCTGTTCTGTTCTTTTGCTGTCTCCTCTGGGGGAACTGGTTGATCTTGCACAGGGTTTAAAAATTCATGACTCCTGAGGAAGATGAAATGAGATGGAGCAGAAAATAAGAACCCAGCGCCAGTTTTCCAGTGGGACAGAGAGATTCTTGCCAGTGATCAGCAAGACACCGAGGACCGGGGGCGAGAGGAAGCCCTCTGGATGCACAGAGAGCTGTTTTTGACTCTCCACACACCTTATTTTCTGGGACCTGTGCTCTGGGACTCAGTTCCTCCAAGCCTGTTTCTTTAGCTGTCTGATGAGGTCATGGTAGAATTCATACTTGAGGATTCCAAAAAGACAATGTTTAAGTGCTTAGCGCGTAGCTGGGTGTAGAGAAGGCACTCAATGAGTGCCTATGAGTCTTTTACTTTTCCCAGCCTCTCTTGCAGTTAGGGCCATGTGGCCAGTTCTGGCCAATGTGCTACACAAGGAATTGAGGCGTGCCGTTCCCAGTCTGAGGCAGTCAGCAGTGGTGGTGGGTTTTCTACTCTCTGTGCTTGGAGAGAGGAATGTCAGGATGGAAAAACCACAAGATGGAAGCAGCCTGGATCACTGAGTCACTGTCTGGAGGCAGGCTGTCCCTGAGAGTGGCTCTTCGCTCAGCAGACAGGGACATGATAGAGAAACCGTGCCGCTTCCAGCCCCTGAGGGCTGGGATGCTGTTTGCTGCTTCAGCAGAAGCAACAGGTTTTTCAGAGATTGGATTCTCCACACTCTTTCAGAGTCAAGCCTCTGAAATCCAGAGGCCCTCTGTGCATCCAGGGGGCTTCCTCTCGCCCCCGGTCCTCAGTGTCTTGCTGCTTTTCAGAGAAACAGAATCAATAGGATGTGTAAGAGTTCCTAACTGTGTATCTATAGTGGAATATTATTCAACCATAAAAAAGAAGGAAGTCCTGCCATTTGCAACTATATGGATGGACTTTGAGGGCATGGTTGTTTAGTCCCTAAGTTGCATCAGACTCTTTGTGACCCCATGGACTGCCAGGATCCTCTGTCCATTGGATTTCCCAGGCAAGAATACTGGAGTGGATTGCCATTTCCTTCTTCAGGGGATCTTCCTGACCCAAAGATCGAACCCATGTCTCTTGCATTGGCAAGTGGATTTTTTTACCACCAAGGAAGCCTGAGGACATTATGCTAAGCAAAATAATTTCTCAGACAGAGAAAGGCATACTGTGTGATCTCAGTTACATATGCAATCTAAGAAAAACAAACTCATAGAAACAGAAAGTAAATCGGTGGTTGCCAGAGGCAGAGGTGGGGAAGAGGGGAATGAGGTAAGGTGGTCCAAGGGTATAAAATTCTAATCATAAGATGAATAACTTCTGGGGATATAACGTACACCGTGATGACTACAGTTAACAGCGCTATATTGTGCACTTAAAAGTACTAATTGATGCTTTCGAATAGTGGTGCTGGAGAAGACTCTTGAGAGTCCCTTGGACTGCAAGAAGATCAAACCAACCAATCCTAAAGGAAATCAACTCTAAATATTCATTGGAAGGACTGACGCTGAAGCTGAAGCTCCAATACCTTGGCCACTTGATGTGAAGAGCCAACTCATTGGAAAAGACCCTGATGCTGGGAAAGATTGAGGGCAAGAGGAGAAGGGGGCAACAGAGGATGAGATGGTTGGACGGCGTCACCAACTCAATGGACGTGAGTTTGAGCAAATTCAGGAGATAGCGAAGGACAGGGAAACCTGGTGTGCTGCAATCCTTGGGGTCACAGAGTCGGACACGACTTAGCAACTGAACAACAAGAAAGTAGATCTTAAAAGTTTTCACCATATACACACAAAAGGTAATGATGTAAGATGACAGATATATTAACTCACCTTACGGTGGTAATCATTTTGCAATATATGCATACCAAATCACGATGTTGTACACTTTAAACTTACCCATGGTCTATGTCAATTACACCTCAGTAAAGCTAGAAAAGGAGAAACAATAAATAAAATTTAAGATTTTATTTAAATTTTATGGGCAGAAAGTAGATTGAGAAATTCCTGCAATTCTCAAAGAGGGTAGAGCCCAAAACCCCTGCTTCAGATGCGATCAGGGAGGATAATGTGAAAGCAAGAGGCTCCAGTGACAAAGCCAAGTGCCCCAGAGAGCTGGTGAAAGGGGCTCCTTGTAAGAGAGCAGTCACGGGGTCTCCTCTGCCCCAGAGGAGGGACTTGCATGGTGTCTGCCCAGCAGGCTTCCAAACCATGGCTGCTGGTGCCTCCCATCCTCCTTTTCCCAACAGCATCATTTTTAAAATCATATTATTTCTTTATTTGTTATGTTTTTAATTGAAGGATAATGGCTTTACAGAATTTTGTGGTTTTCTGTCATACATCAACAAGAATCAGCCATAGGTATACCCATGCCCCCTCCTTCCTGAACCTCCCTCCCATCTCCCTCCCGCATCTTTTAAAAAATACTTTATTTCCTTGTGGCATGAGGGATATTTAGTTGTGGCATACAGGATCTAGATCCCTGACCAGGGATCCAACCCTGGCCCCCTGCACTGGGAGCACAGAATCTTAGCCACTGCACCGCCAGGGAAGTCTCCTGTCCCCAGCGGCATCTTTACTGGGGTTATCCTGCCACTGCTCTGTGTTTGTATTCTGAGCATGCAGGGGAAGCAGGTAAATTGGCTCTTAAATTTGTGTATCTCTGGATCAAGAGGGGCCACATCTAGGCCCATAAAGAGACCTCAGGGCATCCAAGAGACCCTGGACTAGAGGCAGAGATTGGGTTTTGTCTCTTAGAAAGGGGGGTTCGTGTGTGTTCTGTGTAGAAAGAAGAGTGAATCAAATGCAGTATTTGGAGATCAGAAGGACAGACTGGGATAGACTTCTAGGGCTCAGCTGCATCTGGTTTTCCTCCCAGCTCCCTGGGAGAACGATCCTTTCCAGGCTCTTTGCAGACAGCAGGGCCACGTGATAATCTCCAGCCCACGGGCTGTGAAGAGTGACACGTGTCACTTCTGGGTTGAGGGGATGGGAGTCTTCCTCACTCTCGACTTCTTCAGGGGCAGCTCTGGAGACCACACGCTGAGATGACAGGGCCTGGATGGCTGGGTCACTGCAGGAAGGAGCTGTGCTGAAGAGATGCCCAGTTCACACTGGACTTGATACAAGTGAGGAGTAAACCTTAACTTTATGAAGTCACTGAGATGTAGGGCTTTTACTGCTTATCATTGTCCAGCCTAACCTGGCAAGTACATTTCTATTAGGAAAATCAGAAAATCACAGCTGTAGCATGCCTAGGACTGTCTCTGTGTCTGTGCAGTGGCTCAGCCATGTCCGACTCTTTTTGACCCCGTGGGCTGTAGCCCACCAGGCTCCTCTGTCCATGGAATTTTCCAGGCAATACTAGAGCAGGTTGCCATTTCCTGCTCCAGGGAATCTTCCCAATCCAGGGATTGAACCCATGACTCTTATGACTCCTGCATTGGCAGGCAGATTCTTTACCACTGGGCCCTGGTTTGATCCCTGGTCGGGGAACTAGATTCCGCATGCCACAACTAAGACCCGGAGCAGCCAAATTAAATAAATCAATATTTAAGGGACCCTCATAAAACATTCAAACATTCTCCATTAACTTGTCGGGTCTCATGAACGGGCTCCATCGGCCACACTCTTGAATGGTCTCGCAGCCAGTAGAGAGAGCTCCACAAAGAGCCTCCACCTTCATTTATCTGATCAGTCCATTAGTCATTGGATGAGCATTAATGAGCACCAGTGACATGCCAGGCGTTGTGTTAAAACAGGGGAAAGAATGGAGTGTGATATAGGGTCCCTTCCTCCACAGAACTCGCAGGAGGGGAGGGTTACACATAAACAATCTCTCCATGCTCCCCGGGGACCATGGAGGGTAGCAGAATGAGCAAGAGTATTGGAGGCTGACCTGGTTGGGTTCAAATCCCAGTTGAATCCATGTAATACACTTGCTTAGAACACTGCCTGGAAGGTGGCAAATTCTACACATACACACACACACACACACACACACACGTACTTACACACACACACACACACACGTACTTACCCCAGGCCTGGCTGACTGCAAAGCCTGCAAGCTAATCCACCTTAACTTATAATTTTTTTGACTGCGCCACGCAGCTTACAAGATCTTAGTACCCTAACCAGAGATTGAACCTGCGGCAGTGAAAGCACGGAGTCCTAACCACTGGACCACCAGGGAATTCCCAAGCATTATAATTTTTAAACATTATTGTCTCATTTTATTTCAGCAGTAAGCACACGAGTTTGATCATGACATAGAAAATCGTCCATCCTCCCTCCCAAGTGTCATCTCTAACCCCTCCCACCAGGTGCCCCCTGCTCCAGCCTCACGTCAAGACTCTGCAAACAAGTCCTGCGTTCTCGTGCTTGCTCGGCCTGGAAAGCCTTTCCCCCGGCTCCTTGCACAGATCTGAGTAAGTCTGTTCCCTGATTATAGCTCTCTGATGGTTCTTGGAGGAAATGCCTCGAGGAAATCACTCTCAAGATGAATCAGAGGGCTTGTTTTCATAGATGAAGGCCATTTTATTAAGTGGGATCTCGTGTGTGACCACAACTGGAAAGCGAGGCAGATAACTCAGGGCGGGGCTTGGCGCGTGGGGGCAGCGGAATGCAGGACAGGAAGAGATGAGAGCACTGGGCCGCTGGGCCCCTGGCAGAGGCCTCCAGAGGCCGTGAGTAGGAGGATACAGGCAGTGAGCCCCAAAGAGCAGAAGGTTCCCGAAGCAGGCAGCCTCCCTGAGGTCTTCCTGGGGGTGTAGACACACAGTTTTTGTAAAGTATTTATTTATTGGACTGTGCCAGGTCTTAGCTACAGCCTTTGGGATATTTTAATAGCGGCATGTGGGATCTGAGGAGGGCATGGCAACCCACTCTAGGATTCTTGCCCGGAGAATCCCCATGGACAGAGGAGCCTGGCGGGCTACAGTCCATGGGGGCGCAAAGAGTTGGGCACGACTGAGCAACTAACACTTTCATATTCACTAGGAACAGGCAACACTGCAGCAGGTGAGGAGGGCAGCTGGAACCAGGCTGCCAGGTGGGAACCCAGCTTCCCACTCACCAGCTGACTGGCCAGTGGCATGACTCCTCTGCATCATTTCCCAGTTAAAGTGGGATGGCCAGAGTGCCTCTACCTTTCTTAATGAGAAATAAATGAGCTAAATTAGAAATTTGCTTCTCATGGTAAGCACATCTATTATTAGTCTCGGGACAAAGCTAAAAGAAGTGTGGCCTGTCTTCCTGACACTGACCAGGCCGCCGACCACATGTCAGCTCGCTTCTCCCGCCACGTGGCCAATGCACAGTGCAGGTGGGGGGATCCCATGGCAAACGTTACTCTTGAACGTTGAAAACCATTTTTTTTTTAATGGGACAAACCAATATAAAAGGGTGTTGGAGAAGCCAGCTGAATTCTTTCAATCTCTCCACCTACACACATATGGCTGTTGGCATTCTCAGCACTGGATAATATCACAGCTTAAAAAGAAAACTGACTTAATGGAGAATTCCACCTCCATTTTATTTATTTATTTTTGCCATACCACATGGCATGCAGGACCTAAGTTCCCCTGACCAGGGATTGAACCTGTGCCTCCTGCAATGGCATTGTGGCTTCTTAATCACTGGGCCACCAGGGAAGTCCCTCACCGTCATTCTAGATCTGAATGGTATTAAACCAAGTATCCTTGGATGGCAGATGAGTCCTAACCAGTTCCATTTTTCTTAGGAACTTATTTTTACATATGAACTTTTGTAACTCACTTAGACTACTTTTATTTGCACTTAATTTTCATTTAAACATTTTATTAAAAAAAATTAAAATTTAATAAGATTGTTGCTGCTTTTTGTTTCTACAGTCACAGATGTGATTTTTGATGGAGATGCCAAAGCAATCCAATGGAAATTCTTTTTAATAAATGATGTTGGAACAACTGGAAAAAAAGAACCTGAAACTTTACCTCAACCACACCTAAAAATTCATTCGAGATATAAAGATATGTTCGTGACTTAGTGACAAGCAAAGACTTCTTAAATGAGCCACAGAAAGCAATAACCATAAAAGAAAAAGCTGATAAATTGGACTCCATCAAAGTTTAAAACTTCAACTCTTCAAAAGTCTCTCTTAAGAAAACAAACAGACGAGCCACAGACTTGAGTAAAAAAATTTGCAAACAAATATCTGGCAAAGGACTGGTATGCAGCACATACAAAGAACTCCTACAATTCAATAATAAAATGACAGCGAAATTTAAAAATGAGCTAAACCATTGAACAGATAGTCCACAAAAGAAGATAGACGAATATGGCCAATAAGCACGTGAAAAAAAAAAATTCAACATCATTCACTGTCAAGGAAATGCAAATTAAAACCACAGTGAGGCAACAGGACATACCTACCAGGATGGCTGGAATTTAAGGCACAGACAACACAAAATGCTGGCAAGCCTCTGGGACAGCTGCATGTCTCACACGTTTTTGGTGGGAGTATAAAATAGTACATCTACTTTCGAAAAAGTCCTGGCAGTCACTTTGAAACTAGTTATACACCTTCCTATGACATGACAATTCTATTTCCAGATGTTCACCAAGAGAAATAAGAACATGGGTTCAGAGAAGGACTTGTGTATGATATCTTCATTCATAATAGCCCCAAACTGGAAACAGCTTGGGTGTTCGTGTGCGTGTGTGCTCAGTCATTACCGACTTTGCAACCCCACGGACTGTAGCCCACCAGGCTCCTCTGTCCATGGGATTCTCCAGGCAAGAATACTGCAGTAGGTTGCCATTTCCTACTCCAGGGATCTTCCTGACCTGCAAACAGACTGTGGTTGAGTCAGATAATGAGTCAGGAATACAAATGGTCAATAATAAACAGGGACAAATACTGATGTATGTGATGATACGGATGAACCTCAAAAACATTGTGCTGAATGAAAGCTGCTGCTCCTGCTGCTAAGTCGTTTCAGTCGTGTCTGACTCTGTGCAGCCCCATAGATGGCAGCCCACCAAGCTCCCCCATCCCTGGGATTCTCCAGGCAAGAACATTGGAGTGGGTTGCCATTTCCTTCTCCAGTGCAAGAAAGTGAAAAGTGAAAGTGAAGTCGCTCAGTCGTGTCCGACTCGTAGCAACCCCATGGACTGCAGCCTACCAGGCTCCTCCGTCCATGGGGTTTTCCAAGCAAGCGTACTGGAGTGGGGTGCCATTGCCTTCTCCGTTGAATAAAAGCAGGCACATGTAAAAGAGTCCATACTGTGTGATTCCATCTATATGAAATTCTACGGCAGGCAGAACTAATCCATGGCAGAGGAAAAAATCAGAGATATGGTTGTCTGGGCTGTGGGGAGGTGTGTTGTGGGGACTGACTGGGATGGAGCATGAGGGAAATTTCTGGGGTGATGATAATTTCTGCATCTTGTTGGGAGGTTGTTGTAAGCATTTGTCAAAACTCAGAAAACATACAATTAAGATTTGTGCATTTCATTGTATGTACATTTTACAGCAAAAGAAAAAACTTAAATATAAAGTATCAAAGTCTAGTTAATAATATGCATTTTGAAGTATTTAAGGGAAATGTTCTGATGTCTATAATTTTCTTTGAAATGTATCAAAAACTGGGTGGATTTTTAAAAATATTTATTTGGCTGTGCCAGGTCTTAAGTTGTGGCTTGCAAGATTTTTTAGTTGCGGCACGTGGGATCTAGCTCCCTGACTAGGGATTGAACCCATGCACCCTAAAGTAGAAGCATAGAGTCTTTGCCACTGGACCACCAGGGACGTGCTCTAAAACACTTTGGAGATGGCTGTATGTTCGAAGTTTTTTAAAAAAACAACTGTTAGAAAAATTCAGTAATGTCTCTCTTTTTTTAAACAGTTACCTTTTTAATTTTGGCAAGTGACACTATTGATGTGACTTTTTCCCATTTACGGTGATGATGTCGTTTCCTTTTAAAATTAATTTGTTTCAATAAAAAGGAACTCAAGAGAGATAAGTAAGTAGATATTAGTATAGATGGTACATCGGCATAGATGGCAGAGCTCACGATGACAATGAATGAACAAGGTAAGTCTGGGACAAGGGGGTGCTGGGAGGTACCCAAGTTCTGGGGAGACCTCAACTTAAATCCTGTTTTGCTGCTTCCCAGCTCTGTGGCTGTGGGCAAGCCTCTCTGAGTTTGTTTCCTCAGGTAGAAGTGGGGTGATGCCATCTCCTCTGAAGGGAGGCTTGTTGTGAGATGACCCAGGGAAAGCCTGGCTTGGGAGACCACAGTAAGCGCCACTCCACCGCCTGTATCTGGGAAGGCACTGCTACCCGGGAAAAGTCTGAAGGATACAGCCACGGCCGGGAGTATACATGCTTGGTGGGGGTGAGTGGTGGGGAGAGATTCTAAGAGGGTCCACCACACTGAACAAAGAGTAGGAAAGCAGAGAGTGAGGGACTTCACTGGTGGTCCAGTGGTTAAAACTCTGTGCTTCCACTGCAGGGGGCACAGGTTCAGAGAACTAAGATCCTGCATGCCAAGCGGCATGGTGAAAAAAAGAGAAGGAAAGAAAAGAAAGAAGAGAGCCAGTGAATATGGAGCACCCACACAGACACAATTCCCAGGTACTTCTTAGGGGAAATCTGAGGCCCACCCTCAGCAGGGGAGGGTGGACCCCAGCGGCCTGGACTCCAGGGCCCTCTAGTGCATCTATTTCCTGAAGCATGCCAGGCTTTGGGAGTTTGCTTCTTTTAGCATCTCAGGTCCTCCAGAGGCCTGGGCAGAGAACCAAGAACTCTCTCTACTTTCCACAATAAGAGAGACAGATCTAATTCATTAAAACCCTTCTCCCCAGTTAGAGGGCATCCAGCCACCTGGACAGAAGGGGACCAATCCTTCAAGCACACTGAACCACTGGATCTAGACAGCGGGCGAAATCTCAGGACAGCAGGAAGCTCATGAAACCTCTGACTGACCCCTGCACACCCACAGCTCTCACTGTGGGGAAAGTTTGCTTTGAGCTCTGCACTCAGATTGACACATCAGTTTTTACTCATTTCTTAATTAGGAATACCTTCTACATTCCAAGTGATGTGCCAGGTACTACAGATATCAGGTGAACAAAAAGAGATCTAGTCCTTGTCCTCATGGAACTTGAAGTTCAGCAGGGTTCTTGTTCAGTTGCTCAGTCATGTCCAACTCTTTGTAACCCCATGGACTGCAGCGTGTAAAATTCCTTGTCCATCCCAACTCCCGGAGCTTGCTCAAACTCATGTCCGTTGAGTTGGTGATGCCATCCAACCATCCCATCCTCTGTCAGCCCCTTCTCCTCTTGCCTTTAATCTTTCCCAACATCAGGCTCTTTTCCAGTGAGTTGGCTCTTCGCATCAGGTAGCCAAAGTATTGGAGTTTCAGCTTCACTATCAGTCCTTCCAATGAATATTCAGGGTTGATTTCCTTTAGGATTGACTGGTTTGACCTCCTTGCAGTCCAAGGGACTGTCAAGAGTCTTCTCCAGCACCACAGTTCAAAAGCATCAATTCTTTGGCGCTCAGCCTTCTTTATGGTCCAACTCTCACATCTATACAAGACTATTAGGAAAACCATAGCTTTAACTATACGGACCTTTGTCCAGTGGGGAGACAGTCATTAATCAAAGAATGATGGATTTAAAATGGATAGGTCAGGGAGGGCTTCTCTGAGGAAATGCACCTGAGCAGAGATCTGAAAGAGGATAGGAGTGAAGAGGGAAAGGGAGGAAAGAGAATTCTGGGCAGAAGGAACCACATGTGCAAAGGCCCTGTGGTGGGAATGGTCATGGAGAGGATGAGAGGCTGAAGAAGCCTTGGAAGGGCCGGAGCAAAGAAACTGAGAGCTGGGCCAAGACAAGGTTTAAGACGTGGGCATCCCATACAGGACCACTACAGGTCATGTTAAATATTTTCTTAAAAAATATTTTATTTTTGGCTGCATTAGATCTTTGCTGCGTGTGGGCTTCCTCTAGTTGTGGCAAGTGGGGGCAAATCTCGAGTTGCAGTGTGTGGGCTTCTCACTGCAGTGGCTTCTCTTGTTCACAGATCATGGGCTCTAGGGTAGCTGGGCTTCAGTAGCTGCAGCCTATGAGCTCAGTGGTTATGGCACATGGGCTTAGTTGCCCTGAGGTACATGGGATCTTCCCAGACCAGGGATTGAACCCATGTCCCCTGCATTGGCAGGTGGATTCCTAACCACTGGACCACCAGGGAAGTCCCAGAAATTTTTTCCCCCCAGAAGGTTTGAATACCTTGTATTTTATCTATTTATTTATTTTTAAGGTTTTTTTTTTTTTTCCAACTTTATCATTTTTGGCTGTGCCGGGTCTTCGTTGCTACATGGGCTTTTCTCTAATTGCAGAGAGCAGGGGCTACTCTCTAGCTGTGGTGTGCAGGCTTCTCATTGTGGTAGCTTCTCTTGTTGCAGAACATGGGCTCTAGGGTGCATGGGCTTCAGTAGTCGCAGCTCCCAGGCTTTAGAGCACCATCTTAATACTTGCGGTGTACCAGTGTAGTTGCTCCAAGGCATGTGGGATCCTCCTAGATCAGGGAGCAAGCTCACATCTCCTGCAATGGCAGGTGGATTCTTTACCACTGCGCCACCAGGAAAGTCCCAGGATTTTCATTTTTATTTAATAGCAATGGAAGAAGGGTTTTCAGAAAGGGGAAGCCATGGCTGGCACCGTGAGTTGGAATACACTGATTTCAGGGCTGCAGGTAGAGAACAGATCTGAAGGGGGTTCAGATGGCCATAGCTGTTGTCCAGCTGAAGGATGCAAATGACTTTGACCATGGTGATGATGCTGGAGACAGAAAGAAAGTGGATGGTTTCAAGAGCTATTTTGCAGGTAAGAGCACCAGCCTTGGGATGTAATGGATGGAGAGGGAGGGGTTCAGCACAGTTCCTAGCTTGAACAACTGGATAGAGGCTGATGCCCTTCACTGAGAGACTACAGAGGAAGGCTAGGGAGGTTTTGGGGGGTCGGTGAGGTAGGGGTAATAGCTTCGTTCCCTTTTGGATGTGCTGAGTTTGCAGGACCTTTGAGATACACTGGAGGAGCCAAGCTGGCAGTTAGACGTGCAGGCTGGAGCTCAAAGGACACTGTGGTTTGAAACACAGATTTGAGAATTGTCCACATTCAGGCAGTAATGGGGAGTTTCCCTGGTGGCTCAACAAGGTGGTAATGGATACGCGGGTGTGGGTGAGATCACAAGAGGGAGTACCGAGAGAAAAAAGGACGACTCTTAGGACAGCATCAGGGGGAACTTCAAATTTAATGACTGCAGCGGGGTGGGGGTGGGGGGTGGGCGCCAATGTGCCTCCAAATAGGTAGAGGTGTGACTGGGCAGGCAGAAGAAAACTCAAGGAAACGCTGAACCATAAAAGCAAGGGAGGTTTCTCTCATTGGTCAGAGGGGACAGTAAAGCTTTGAATAATGTTCACTGGATTTAGCAACTCGGAGGTCCTCGTGACCTTGGTGAGAGATGCTTTCATCAAACAATGAGGTGGGAAGCTAGAGAGGTGAAGACAAGGAAAGGATGGGAGACAAGGAAGTGGAGAGGAGTGCAGTCATCTCTTGGGAGAAGCTGACTTCTGCAAAGAAGGAAAGGAAAAGGTTTCATGTGCCAGGAGCCACATTCACCCTGACTTTTCCTAGACCTAATTCTCGAGCCTAACTTGTTTTGCTGGTTCCCCTCCATGCCTCTCCCTTTCTCCTCAACATCTATCTTAAAGCTATTTGGAACAATTAAGTAGACTTCCCTGGTGGCTCAGACAGTAAAGAATCTGCTTCCACTGCGGGAGACCCAGGCTCTGATCCCTGGGTCACGAAGATCCCCTGGAGAAGGGAATAGCAACCCACTCCATTATTCTTGCCTGGAGAATCCCATGGACAAGAGAGCCTGGCAGGCTACAGTGCATGGGGTCACAAAGAGTCGGACACGACTGAGTGACCAACACACAGACACAAGTAGGAGGCTGACCTTTAATCTGATCCTTCCTGAGACACTTTACCCAAGGGAAAGTCTTACTGGGCCTCTGTTGCCCGAAGCTTTGCCTACATCTTGTCTTTGTCTATTTAGAGTATAGCTTTTTAACCCTGGAAGGCCCAAGATTTCTGGGTTCTATTTCCTTTCATACCTGGTGAATTTCAGACACCAGGTAATTCTTTGCTGAGCTCATCTCTTCCTTATAAATCCTCACCAATTGCAGCCAATAGTAACTGGTTTTCTGCCTTCCAGCCTCTTCCCTGTGGGCTGTCAGCCTGCTAAACACATGCGCTTCCTCCCCAGTCAGAGCAGGCAGCAGCTTTACCCACGTTTTGCTAGTGCAGAACACACAACTCCTGCTTTTCAAGGGTCCTACCTCAGTTTCTTTGGCTGCTTCTGCTCAAGTGCTGAGCCAACGTCACCACAGGCGAGTAACTCAATTCCTCTGGGCCTGTATCTTCATTGGCAAAATGAAGACAACCGTACAACCTACTTCATAGGGCTGTTACAGAAACTGAGTCAACGCAGGTGCTGTTAGGCCAGAGTGCGAGAACTCAGTACGTGCTGCCTGTTCAGATGGCTGAGGAGGAATTACGTGTGTTAGGATGGGACGGACACGATGCTTATGAGAGTCTGATATACTAAGCAGCCGCCTTTTTAAAAGTACTAAAGTGAGGTGGTCACCTGCCCAGGAGACAGGATGCTCACTCACACTGGCCAGTCAGTGAGTCTTCTTCTCTATAAGCACGTCTATCTGGGAAGCCCGATTACTATCTGTGTCAGTTATCAACAGTTATGATAATAATGCTGCATCACAAATCACCCCAAAACTTGGTGGCTTAAAGTAATAAGTGTTTATTTATCTTAAGGGTCTGTGAGTTTGCAATCTGGACTGGGGTTGGCTGAGTTAGGGTTGGGGCCACTTGCCTATCAGCTGACTTTGGCTAAGGGGACAGGTATGACTTGGACACATGTCTCTCACTCTCTGGAAAGCTCACCTGGGGAGGCTTCCAGGTGGTGGCAGTAGGGTGCAAGAGCTCAGGCAAGCCCAATTGTGCAAGCGCTTCTCAAGGCCCCGCTTACTTGGTAACAGAGGTAGCGGATGGCTTCAGAGCACAGGCACTGGAGGCCCACTGTCCAGCTTCCAAATCCAGCTGCCCCAACTTCTGGCCTCTGATTTGGGGCAAGCAGCTTAATCTCACCAGGCCTCACTTTCCTCACCTGGACAGAGGAAATGATAGTTGTGCCCGCCTCGGATCCCTGGTTTGAGGCCTGAGTGACGTCATCTGAGGAGTGCTGGGCACACCATCAGCCAACACCACTGGCCGTGATGACGTCACTCGGGTGCCAGGCATCGTGCCAAGCACTTCCCACGCGTGACTTTTGTCTTTGCGCCCACATGTGAGGTGGCTCTTTGACCTTTCCTTTTACAGATGAGACACAGAGCGTGGAAAAGGTTAAACAGCATGCCCAAGGTCACCCAGCTGACCAACGGGAGAGCCAGGATTCTACTTTAGGTCTGTCTCCCTAAACTGCTCTGCTCTTTCTCCAACCCGTGTCCCCGGGCATCACCAAATGTGAACGTTCCACAACACAGAAAGTAACTGAAGCCTACTGGGAAACTATGTTCATCTTAATGTCACAATATGCTTTTTAATGCTACATGCTGTAATGTGTAGTTATGGAAAGTGTGTTTATGTTGTCCTCTTAAAGAGAATAGTCTCATCCTTGGCAGGGATATCTGGATTCAGGCGGGACCTGGTACCCAGCTGAAGACTACTTCTCAGGCTTCAAGAAGGTAGATCTCCCTCCTCCTTACAGATCTCCTCTTTGGATGCCTGATATTATTTATCTTCGATAGCTTCAACTTTTCTACCATCCTCCCTGAAATGTCTGGTGCCTGACATTTTTTTTGTTTTCCCCAGATATTTGTTTTTTAAAGGCAGAGGAGCACTCCTTGCCTCAGGTCACTGTCCCACTGATGCCCCCACGCCTGACGGGGGTGGGGGAGATTCTAATGCCGGTCCTCACTTCCAGAGGGTTCACTGGGAAACCAAACAAGGTGGCTTAACTGGGAGCTGATGAGCACTCTTGGCCCGACAGCTGCAGGATGGCAAGTCCTCCCTCAGATACGACCGCCTGTACTAACAAGTTACCAGACAAGTCTCAGCCCTGCTTGCTGTTTATGGCCGTGTGAGCTTCCCCATCATGGAACCTCCCTCTGTCTAGCAGAGGAACGGAAAGATAAAAGGAAACTCTCAACTTGCCCAGTGGAATCTTTCCCTGGGGCTGTTTAAAAGTATGAGTGAGGTTTGTACCAGTTGCCGCCCTGGCTGGAGCTGAGGAGACGGGGCACGTGACCTCCAGACGATGGCTTGTGCTGGTCAGAGGTGGCTCTGTAGTGACCCCAACAGACACGCCCCATCTAAGGTCCATAGTTGGGCAAAGATTTGGCTTATGGATTTTGAAGACTTAAAATGATTAAGAGAATAAACGCTGGGGAGAAGACAGCTTTTACTGCCCCCATTTGACGTCTGATGTGGGAGCCTGTGTGACAGGTCTCACGAAACCTCTTCAGGAGGTGAGGGGCAAGGCCAGATGCCCCTGTGCACACGCTCTGAATGAGGTCAGCGAGCAGGGAGGTGTCAAACAGAGAGGAATGAGTCGAGATTCTGGCTCCTCACAGATCCTTGGGGGGCTGCTGGCCCTTGCTGTATGTTTATTAATTTTTAAAAAATGTCCTGTGGCCGGCCTAGTTTCACTTAATGCCTAATAAAGGGAAGACTGTTTACATAGCACCCCTGGGTCTGACACTGAGCAGCTGAAGCTAGTAAGATCCTTCGCTTCCAGAGATGACACAGACCAGCAGCCTGGGAAGAAAACAACTTCTTCAGAAGCATGCCATCCCCAGGTGAAAGTGGCAGCTGAACCCCTTATATTAAATAAGACAAAAATCAGGCGAGGAGAGATCAAACCCCCAGGGGAAAAATAAGCCCAAATTGCATACTTGGCTGCGGAGATTTGCTGTCCAGGAGTCCAGGATAGACGGGTCACGGCCCAACCGTCATGTGCGCTTCTGACAGTCCAGACATCTCTCTACATTAACACTCTCCTCACGGTACATCAAACAAGGCCAGAGAGACTGGCCAGACTCTGCAGTGAGCTCCCTGAGCCATCAAAACCGGCTTCTGCCCTCCATTTCTCACTCCCATTCCTTGCTTAGATGATCATGCTACAAATTTCTCCTTCAGAGGCCTCGACACCAGGGTCTGTTTTCTCTCCAGTCTTCACTGGCTGGTTAAGACACCCTGTGGTTCTTTAACAGGCCTGGCTTTCCTACCGGCAGAGGGCTTGGCCCTGCACGAAGCTCTGGTGACCTTGCTGACATGCCAGGCCTTTTGCGTTAAGATACAAGTTCTCAGACTGAAGCCATGACCAAAAGCTGACACCTAACATCGACCAAGAGCTTACTGTGTAACGAGGACGATGAAAGTCTTGAGACATGAGCTTTATCTCTTCATGTCTGATCTTCAGAAAAAGTTAAGACAGGGAACATATTCCCTGTTATATATACGAGGAAACTGAGGCTCAGCTCCATTCACTTACCCAGAAAGTGGGCAGTGGAGCCAGGATCTGACTTGTACCTACTGCCAGCCCTGCTTCTTCCCTTAGAAGAGCCACCTTGGATGACCGAGTTCTTATTTTGGGAAGCACCTGGCAGCTTCCTGTCCCCTGCATGACACACAGGTCACAGCTCAGACCTGAAGTCTCTTCGCTATAACTTCTTAAAGTGAAGATTTCTACAGTTTCTACCAGTAAGGCAGCATGTTCTGGCAGAAAGTTCATGAGCTTTGAAGACAGACTGAACTAAGCAAAGTTTTGGCTTCATGACTAAATAGTGACTCGATCTGGGACAGACCACTCTTTCAGAGCCCACTTTCTCATCTGCAAAATAGGCATGACAGCTTTTGTCTACAAGAGAGCTGGGAAGCTCTACTGAGATCCCGAAAGTAATGAAAGACTGGTTCTTTCCTCTCCTCTCCTCAGCCAAGGACCCTGAAGGGCGGGCAGGACCACACAGAGGTTCCATGGGAACCCCACAGCTCCACGACGTGGGAAACAGGTACATCCTGCCTGTGTGAGTCTCCGGTGTTCACCAACCGCCTGCCTAGCAAGTCTGGCCTGCTTCCTCCAATTCACACCTGTGTCCTGGCCCAATCTGGGTGACATCTGTTCTGTCTGGATGACAGCTCCGAGGGCAGAATTCCTCCAGCGAGACAAAACCACCCTCCTAGCAACCAGAAGTCTTTTGGTTCTGGAGCTAAATACATTCTGCTAATTCATCCTAACATATTATTTCTTACACATTATCAGTTTATCAACTAAACCAATTGTGGAGACTGCAGAAATACAGAAAACATTTGCTGTAATTGATACATGGAGATTGTGACCTTGTAAAACTCTAAACATATGCCTGCATGAAAACACACAAAATTAAAATAATTGGGTGAGGGCTGAGGAGTTGTGATTTTCCTTTTTAAAATATTCTTTAATATACACAATTATCGTTCTGCTTATAAAATGAGCATTCTAGAGAAAATCTGCTGAGGATGCTGACTCTTAAGCAGCACGCCCACACTGTTCCTGCCCGCTGCCCTCATTCTGCCTGCTGGGTCTTTGAAGGGTTCTACTCAGGGGGCTTGGATCAGCTTCCCCTGGCAGAAAGAACCAACCCAGGTTGGAAGGGGGAATTTCACAGGGACAAAGCCCTGGCTCACCCAGGGAGCTTTCCACACAGCACAGGCAGCTGGCTGCCTCTTCACACCGAGCACACTTCTGGCTGAAGCAGTGAGCTGGCACAATGCTTCCTCCTATGGAGCCAGAGAGAGAGTCAGGCCCGAGCGACAGTAACATGGACAAGCCGCTTCTGAGGCTTAGACGGGAGCCTTGAAGGGTCCTAGCATGAGGCACACTGAACATATACATGTCCTTGGAGAGAGGCGGGTCCATCGCTGCAGGCAGGACCAGAGGTCTGGGTGGGCTGAGCATCTAAGAAGCAGGACATCAAGGCCAGTACCCATCGCAGGCAATGAGCATCCATGGATCCCCCAAAGCCAGGCAGGCGGCGGCACGTAGCTCAATGTGGCTTTTCGAAGAGGTATTCAAGATCCGGGGCCCGCAGTCGCTGCTCTTTGTTTTTGTTCTTAGCGAAGTCTCTCAGCAGGGCCATGACTTCGTTTTCAAATATTTCTGGGGCTGGTTTTGCTTCTGTAAGGATGGGCAAAAAGAATTACGTTGGTCAGTCAACTGTCAGATGTATAAGGATCTTTTTCTTTTTTAATTTAAATGTTTATTTATTTATTTGACCGCACGGGGTCTTAGTTGCAGCACACAGGATCTTCGATCTTTGTTTCAGCAGGTAGGATCCAGTTCCCTGACAAGGGATCGAATCCATGCCCCCCCGCATGGGGAGCACGGAGACTTAGTCACTGGACCACGAGAAAATCCTGATGGTATAAGGACCTTAAAACTTGAAACTCTGGCCTGGCCTAAAACCACAGTGGGTACACAGAGCAGCTGCATTCTTTCTCTGGACACACGCAGCCTGCACCACAGGCTGGCAACCTACGGCAGCCGGTATCTGAAAAGAGTGTTATTGGAGCAGCTGCTCTCACTTGTTTACATATTGTCCGTGGCTGCTTTTGTGCGGCGATGGCAGGGCTGAGCAGTTGCCACGAGACCATATGGCTGCAAGCCGACAGCATTTATTATCTGGCCCAGCATTTATTATTCGGACAAGCACAGTGACCCCTGGCCTGTCCAGCCTTGGCTGTTCTGTTTTGCTTTGCATTCGGTACTCCAGTTGTTTTTGGAATACTGTGTTTTTCCTTCTAGTCTATTAATTTCCTGAGGCAAAAGTCCTTGGATGTTAAGTGATAGCAACTGATAACTCCGGGAAACTTAAAACATAAAAGAATTCACTGGAAGGCTGTAACAGAGGCCATAAAACTGACATGAACCTGGAGAACCAGATTTGGATGGAGAGGCAACAAAGGCACCGAGAGAGCAGAGAGGAGACAGTGCCAGCCTCAGGGCGGCAGGAGACAGTCTGGCAGATGCTGCCCACCTCTGACCTTCTTTCCACCCCCGAGTCTCTCACTTAAGCAAAGCCTCCCAAACAAAGCCTCCTATTGGGAAAGCTTGGGTACTAGGCTTTGGAATTACCCTCCTAGCAACACTAAATACAACGTTAGGAGAGGGCATGCCTCAAAACAATGTCTGACTTTCCCTCATTCGGCACACAGATGGCGTCTGGCGGGCCTGGCATCTGTTGTTTTGTGTGATAATCAGAGTAAGATCCAGGCGATTTCAGTGTCCCCCTACAATGTTGAAAACTGGACAGAACACCCCACTCATCCCAACAAGAAAAAGTCAGATAAATTAGAAACATCATAACTTTTTTGAAGTCATTAGAGAGCTGAGGTCACAGGCACCCAAAGAAAATAAAACCTAAGGAAATAAAGGCCCCGCAAAGGAGAAAACGGACATGAACACACATGCTCACTTGAGAAGGCACAGGCAGAAGGGGCACTGGGCGCCATACAAACAGGCAAGAATTGAGCTAAAACTGTTCATCACCTGCTGAACGCCAAGTGCAGGTGAGCATGAGTGTAAAATCCCTGGGAGCCACAGACACAAGTGGAATCTGCCCCAGTGGGCAGGTTCTTCTCAACAACCCCTCACTGAGTATGCTCACGATGAAGACAGCGTCCAGAGCAGGAGGCTGCAGAAAGCCTCCCTCAGTAATGCAGGCCAGGAGTAGGGGAAAACACTGCCCCCACCCTGCAAAAGCATAAACCCCAGCCTAGTCCTTCTTCTCTACACAACAAAAGCTTCAAGGCTCTGGGAATAGGTCAGTGAGTCCTGTCTCCTACAAGGCACATGTGAGGACCCACTTGGGCTAGTGAAAGAATAAAAGAAAAAAATCCTCTACCCCTGTGGGACCAGCACGATCACTGAAAAAGGCCCTCCACCATGACTCATGGTCACAGGGCCGGAAGCTGAACCAGGACAACAGAGAACACCCTCCCGATCTCCTGTCCCCAAACTAATAAGCACCATCTGGAAATCAGTAGGTTTCTACTGCTGGGGGAGGGCAAGGGCACGGAGAGCCCTTTGGAGGCACAGAAATACAGGAAAGTTCACATGGAAACACGTGTGCCCTGGTGGCTCAGTGGTAAAGAATCCACCTGCCAATGCGGAAGACATGGGTTCAATACCTGGGTCAGAAAGACGCCTGGAGAAGGAAATGGCAACCTACTCCAGTATTCTTGCCTGGGAAATCTCATGGACAGAGGAGTCTGGTGGATTACAGTCCACCGGGTCACAAAGAGTCAGACATGACTGAGCACACATGTATGCATATATACTGTAAATCCTAGGGCAACCACCAAAAAAATTATAAAGAGATATAAGAAACCAATGGTGGAGATAAAATGAAATTTTAAATACTCAAAAAATCCACAGAAGTAGAGGGGGAAGAGAACAAACAACAGACACCAGAAATAGAAAACAACAAAAAAAAAGATGGTAAGTTTTAATTCAATCACATTGGTACTTACATGCAAATAGCCAAAACACACCAATGAAAAGACATATTATAAGATCAGATTAAAAAGAATGACAATATAAGCTATCTATAAGAAGCTCAACAACAACAACAAAAAGCTCAACTTCAATATAAAGACAAAGATACATTAAAAGATTTCCAGGTTGGCCCCAAATATTTCCCACTCCCCTGTGTACAAGCCCTGTGGAAACCAAGTGGAATTATGGTGTATAATTTCTTGAGAAGGGTCCATTAAAAAATGGTGTGTGCTCTCTTCCTCTTTTTCCCTGGCTGAAATATAGACATGACAGATAGAGCCTCGGCAGCCATCTTGAGGTCATGAGGTAGCCAACATGGGGGAGGGTGAAGGAATAAGTCAAGAGGAATCTGGCCTTAATGACTCTGCAACCCCTCTGTGCGCTCTGGAGGGCCGAACTCTGTGAACTTCTGTTATGAGAAAGAAAAACGTACTTCTGTCTTCCTTAAGCCACTGTTGTTTTGGGGTTCTTTTACTCACAGCCAAAGCTAACCCTAACTATACACAGTGAGAATTCATTCCTCACAAAGCTGGTGCCAGAGAGAGACTCCCAAGGACTTCATGCTAGGCAGCCAGAGCTGTCTCGTTCCACTTCATTCCTGCCCTTGTTTTTCTTCAACTTTCCCTTTGATGCTAGGAGTTTCTCATACAATTTCACTAAATTCCCTTTTTGTTTAAGTTAGACGGAATCAGTTTCTATTGCTTGCAAACAAAGAATCTTAACTTATAAGACAAATTTTGCACATTTCAGAAAAATCTGAAGAGAGGTTGGGTTGAGTGTCTACAAAAGAAAAACAAATTGCCCATAATACCTTTCCAGACTCAATCAGCCCACACCATCCTGTTTTTCACCTTATGCTGCTTATCATGCTCAGTACCTGTAGCCCAGTAGTAAATATCCCAGTCGTTACTGGGTTCATTAATCAGGCGATCGTAGAGGTTCAGCTGTTTCTCTGTCATGTGCTGCAGATGTTCCTTAGCGAAGAGGCTACCGTCAAGAAAGAGAAAGAAGTTGAAAAGGCTGTCTTTAGCCAGAGAGAAGCAACCCCCATTCCCCTCTTCCCCTACCTAAGCAGGATGCAGTTTTCCAGCATTCCCCTCTTCCTGCTCTCATAGAGCAGCCGGGCTCGTTTGGTTTCTATAGATTCATCAGTTCGCTCCTGCCATGGAGGCAAAGGGATTTCAATCATATCCTTCTGGGAATCTCTCGGGCTGTCACCTCTGTAGCAGCGTCTGCATGATGTCATGCTGAGTGAAGGAGACACTAGGTGGCGCCTTGACAGAGCAAGCATCTGAAACAAAAAAGCCACAAACATCTTTTTTTCTCTTTTTGGCCAAGGCATGCAGGATCTTAAGATCCCCAACTAGAGATTGAACTCAGGTCCGTTGGGGTGAAAGCCCAAGTCTTAACCACTGGACTACCAAGGAACTGCCTCCCATAAGCACCTTTTAACAAGGATGACCATCCTTGTCATTCACTCAGCACACAAACTGGGTGCAAAATGCATCTGATCTCCTTTAGACCTTAAGAAGTTGCGTTGACTTTATAATAACTATAGATGGAGTTTAATCTTTAAAAATTGTGAACTACCATATTATACATCTGAAACTTACAAAATATTGTAAATCAACTACACCTCAATCTAAAAAAAAAAAAGAAACTATGTTGATACTGTCCCCACTTCACAGCTTAGGAAGCTGAGACTCAGAGAGGTTAAATGACTCACCAAGATCACCCAAATATTAAGAAAAATTCCCGAGGGTTGGAACCCAACTCTGACTGCAAACATGTTCTTAACCACTGCCTTTCCAGAAAGTCTCCAAACAGAAATATTTTCTTCTTTCCTTGCATTCCTTTAGAAGTCTCACAATATGGTTTGCATTCTAGTCACGTGCCTGTGCTAAAATCTGAGCATACAGTGATGGCAGGGCCCCTAACTCCCCAAAGTTTCCCTATCTAGAGAAGGGCAAAAACTATCAAGATGCAATGAGAAGGTGGTAACGTCAGCAAGATGGTGTTAACAGGAAGCCCCACACTTTCCTTCTCCTGTGGAGACACCAACTCCCAACACTACGCATGGACCAGTTTCCTTTATGAGAAATCCAGAAACCAACTAAGAGGCTCCTGAACCCAGGTGAGCACAAAAACAGCTGCATCACAGCTAGAAAATTCATGAGCCTCATTCACCATAGTCCCTGCCCCTGGCTCAGCCCAGTGCAACTGGAGAAAATTCTCAGCCACCAGCTTCTCCCTGGGGAGGGAATGAAAAGACTGAAACATACGTCCAACACATGACCTTTCACAGGGAGGCCTGATTGACTAGTTTCCGTCCTGTTTCAATCGAAATGTGACAGAAAAGGTGCCAGGTTGGGGGCTGCTGAGAACTAGGTGAGGGTTTGGACTAGCACACCCTTACTTGCCATCATCCCTACCTGTGGCTTAGCACAAAACTAGCAGAAGAAAACCCCCAGTTCTTGGCTTTTCTCTGGGGAGGAAGAGCTGGAATGTGTGTCCAATGTTTCAGCTTTTTGGGTAGCTGCCTCAAAGTAAGTTTTCTTTTTTGCTTGTCTCAGGGCACTAACAGGACCCAGAATACTCCAGATATCTGGGGGTCTCTGAAAACAAAAAAAGCTGGGTGGCTTGCTGCTGCTCTGAGGACCCATGGTGCAGCAGACAGAGGCCAACAGAAAGAAAAAGGAGCATGCATCCCAAACTCCTGCTTTCCAAGGAGCTGTACAAGAGACTAATTTCCGTCTTGGCCAACCTGCAGCACTCATGGGAACTGGGATACTCCAAAAGCCTGGAATGGGCTGAGAAGAGCTGGGAGGCTTGCGGCAGCTCCAGAGAACCTGCAGTACCATAAACAGACACAAGAGGGAGCAAGAGATTATAAGCACTTGAAAAAAGAAGACAGCAAATCCCTTTGGTTGGGAATTTAGGTGCACAAGTCTAGAGAAGACATTTCCATACAAAAGGTTTGAGAAGCCCCCAAATTCTCTGGCAGGACTGATGGGAAAAGCTCTTTTCTTGTACAAAAAAAAGACTGGGAGGTGGTTATTTTTTCAAATGCATGGATCTAAGCACAAAGTTCCAAGGTGCATGAGAAATAGCAAAACAAGGCCTAACCAAATACACAAAATAAACTTCCAGCAACCAACCCTGGAAACAGACGTATATGAAATTACCCGACAAATAACTCAAAAAGGTTGTCATCAAGATGTTCAGTGAGCTGAGGAAAACAACGCATAACCAAATACTGATAGAAAAAGAAAAAAAAATTTTAATTAGAACTAAAGAATAACGATTTTGAAAAATTCACCACAGAGGTTAAACAGCATACTTGATCAAACAGAAAAAATCAGTGAACTCAGTTTACTTGAGACTATTCATTCAGAGGAAGAAAATGAAAAACAAATGAGTGAGATAAGCTTGTGAGACATCACCAACCTGACCAATGTAAATACTATGGGAGTCTCAGAAGGAGAAAAGAGAAAGGGGCGGGAAGATTTGAAGGAAAAATGGCTCAAAACTTCCCAAATTTGGGGAAAGAAATGGACATCCCAATTGAAGAAGCAGATGACACCACCCTAATGACAGAAAGTGAAGAGGAACTAAAGAGCCTCTTGAGGAAAGTGAAAGAGGAGAGTGAAAAAGCTGGTTTAAAGTTCAACATTCAAAAAACTAAGATCATGGCATCCAGTCCCATCACTTCATGGCAAACAGATGGGGAAACAATGGAAACAGTGACAGACTTCTTTTTGGGCTCCAAAATCACTGCAGATGGTGAGTGCAGCCATGAAATTAAGACGTTTGCTCCCTGGAAGAAAAGCTATGACAAACCTAGACAGCATATTAAAAAGCAGAGACATTACTTTGCCAACAAAGGTCTGTATAATCAAGGCTATGGTTTTTCCAGTAGTCATGTATGGATGTGAGAGTTGGACCATAAGGAAAGCTGAGCACCGAAGAGTTGATGCTTTTGAACTGTGGTATTAGAGAAGACTCTTGAGAGTCCCTTGGACAGCAAGGAGGTCCAATCAGTCCATCCTAAAGGAGATCAGTCCTGAATATTCATGGAAGGACTGATGCTGAAGCTCACCTGATGTGAAGAATTGACTTATGAGAAAAGACCCTGATGCTGGGAAGGATTGAAGGCAGGAGGAGAAGGGGACAACAGAAGATGAGATGGTTGGATGGCATCACTGAGTTGATGGACATGAGTTTGAGCAAGCTCTGGGAGTTGGTGATGGACAGGGAAGCCTGGCATGCTGCAGTCCATGGGGTCGCAAAGAGATGGACACTGAGCGACTGAACAAACAAAAAGGAGCCAAAGGACAGTAGAAAATAACACAAAAGCAAATGAAAGCACAGAGCTCACTGGTAAAGGTATATTATGACAAACACAGGCTACTATAACACTGCAATGATGGTAGGTAAATCACGTTTAATTCTGACTTAAAAGTTAAAAGACAAAGACATTTTTAAAAAAGCTATAAAGTACACTAGTGGATACAGAGTAAAATATGTCATTGTAATATCAGTAACATAAGGTGGGAGGAGTAAAAGAGGAGTTTTCGGATGAGACTGAAGCTATTATCAGCTTAAAATACATTATAAAATGCTTAATGCAAGCCCTATGGTAACCCAAAGCAAACATTTATGCACAACAGAAAATGAGAAAGGAATCAAAGCATGTCTATAGAAAAAAGTCAATAAATCACCAAAGATGACAGCAAGAGAGGAAAAGGTCACAAAGCTACAAGACGGAAAACAATGAACAGAATGGCAACTCTAAGTCCTTCTCTATCAGTAATATTTTAAATGTAAACAGATTAAATTCCCCAATCAAAAGACACAGAGAGACCGAAGGGATTTTTAAAAACCCACAAAATCCAACTATATGCCTCACAAGAAACTCATTTTAGATGTAGGCTGAAAGTGAAAGTGTGAAACACATTCCACTGCAAATAGAAACCAAAAGAGAGCACAGATGGCCCTACTTTCACTAGATAAAATAAACTTTAAGTCAAAACTATCAAAAGAGATTTTAAAAGGCCATGAAATAATGATGAAAGGGTCAACTCACCAAACAGGTACAACAATTATACATACAACCAACATCTGAACACCCAAACATATGAAGCAAATATTGACAGATCTGAACAGAGAAATTGCAACACAATAGTTGGGGATTTCAAAAGCCACTTTCAATATGCATAGAACATCCAAACAGAAGATCAATAAGGAAGTAGAGGACAGGAACAGCACTGTAAGCCAAATGGGTCAAACATACATATACAGAACATTCCATCCAACAGCAGCAGAATACACATTATTTTCAAGCACTCTTAAGAACATTCTACAGGACAGAGAGCATGTTAGGTCACAAAACGAGTTTTAACAAAAGAGATCGAAATCATACAAGGCATCTTTTCTGATCACAACAGAATAAAACTAGAAATCAAGAGCAGAAGCAAAACTGGAAAATTCACAAATAAGTGAAAATTGAACAACACCCTCACTCTTGAACTGGGTCAAAGGAGAAATCAAAAGGGAATCAGAAAACATCTGGAGACAAAAACACATCACAAAATCATGAAATTGGCAAAGAGCAGTACTAAGAGAAAATTTTACAGTGTTAACAGACTATATTCAAAACGAAAAAAGATCTTATGAAACCATGTGAAACCACGACTGACACTAGAGAAGACTTAAAAAGAACAGAGAGGCTTAAGAACAGAGACAAAAGGCTCCCAGAAGCTGTCCGGTCAGTTCCACCTGGCAAATAGGTGACATCTGAATTGGGTTTCTCACGAAGGCTGAAGGGTCAACGATATTACGAGACAAGCACACAGCGGGCTCAGGCCAGAGTTGATGTAACCTGAATCTCCTACGTTGCAAGATCAACCTCTCCTTGGGTCTGCCCTTGCCTGGGCTATATAAGACAGGTAGATGCTTCTCTCGGTCTCCACAACTTCAGAGGAAGACAAGACACAGTTCCCACTGTGGCCTGCCCAGGAGTCTAGAAGCCCCATTCTCCTCACCCGCGCAAGAGCCGGGAAGACAGCGACCACCGCCATTTTTCCCAAGCCGCATCAAAGGCCTATGGCCCGGCCACTTCCGGATACTTTCGAACACCAGTGCCGCAGACAGCGGCGCCGAAGACTTGAGCAGGAAGATGCGTCCTCGCGTATGGCGGAAGTGACTGTGCGTGTGACGCCGGCGGCGGGGGGGGGCGGGACCTGGGGCCGAGAGCGGTTCGCGCGCTTCGGGCCTAGTCCAGACTCGCCGCCGCCGCCGCCATATTCCCGGTAACGGGGGCGCGCGGCCGGGGGCCGGCTGGGCCGGAAGAGGGCTCGGGGACGGCGCTGAGGCGGGGAGGGGGTCGGTTGAGTTTGGGGCAACCGGAATTGGCGGGCGGCGGGAGGCGCGGGCCTTTGAGGGAGGGAGCCGAAGGCGTCGGGCCGGGTCTGTGGGGAGGGAGCGGGGCGGGCCTAGCCGGGGGCGAGGACTAGGCCTGGGTGGGGAGCGGAGGTGGCTGGAGCTCCGAGAGCCGCAGGGACTTATAGCCCGGGCAGCTTGGGGCCTCGGCAGGTGCGGCGGACTGGGCCTGCGGGCTTCGCGGCTGTCGTTGTTCGCAGCGCCATCCGAGGGCCCGTAGGAGCAGAGGCCTGGACTTTGTCGTCGCGCCACGGGCAGCTGCGGCGCAGCTCCGGTCGGGCCTGAGGGTGATGGGCAGCGAGCCCCGCGAGCCCCGGTGGCCTGGGAGAGCGAGGGGCGGCGCGAGGCCGGGGGCGGGGCGGAGCGGGTGGGGCCGAGCTCGGACTGCTGGGATGCTGCGTCTCTGGAGACGGGAGGTTGGCAACCAGTGCCCTCCTTCCAGCCCGGGACCCTTATGCCTTGTAACTCTTGCTTCTTTCTGGATACCGCAGTGGCATCTTTCTTGCCTTGTCCATTCTCCGGGCGCGAGATCTTTCTTCCGAAGCCATGTCAGAAGGAGTTGACTTGATTGATATATATGCTGACGAGGAATTCAATCAGGTGAGGAGTCCTCGGGAGCAGTGGGATTTTCCTGTATCAGCTGAGGAATCACTTGCAGCAAACTTGCAGGGGTCCGAAGCTCTGTTAGTGGTTGAAGATTTGCTCGGCCTGAACACGTCTGTCAGATCTAAAATCTTCCCTCTAGCACAGACTTCCAAGACTTACGCCTATTCCGCTTTATGTCAGCTAAAGCCTCCAGGCTTACTTTTAAAAGATTTGATTTAAGAGCAATAAAAAATTAGGTTTAATAGAGTGGTATATCAACCTGTGGAACTTGCTCCTCCAGGAAGCCAAAGTTGGACGTCAGTCTCCACATTTAAAAATCAGAATTAGGTGTTCTGTAGCATTCATGAAGACAGTGTTGATACGTGTTCCTGAAGAAATGTATTACCCCTTCCCTTCATAAGGCAGTGCAAGTATGAAAGATAACTTTAACATTTAATGTCAGTTGTTTTCCAGTTGTTTTCAGCTTTCCTTCTTTCAGAAGTAGCTTGACTCTGGTCTTGAGAAGTCCATAGGCTTTTTAATGTTAGTTTTTTAGTAATAAACTTTATTGATGATGTATTTGGTGGGAGGAGGTAAAGGTATTATACAAACCAGTTCAGAAGCAGATAGAGACCCACTCACATACTCTTGAGTTCAGTTTGTTGATCTCTTTATGATATGTCAAGAAAATTATACAGTGATCTCCCTTGAAACAGTCATCTCATATACAGGTCAATTCTGAGCTCTTGTGATCAGATCTCAAGAATGTTCCAAAGTCTGTATTTAAAACTTAATATCCTGCCTGGATTATTTTCAGCACTATTCTACTTGAGTAAATTAGTTTTTCCCATTTTCATCTTTCAATGGCTATATGTAAGGACGTATAAAGAGGATTTAAAAACAAAACCAGTCTAGAGAAGGAAAGCGAAGAAGGCAGTGGCAAACAACTCCAGTACTTTTGCCTAGAAAATCCCGGGGATGGAGGAGCTTGGTAGGCTGCAGTCCATGGGATTGCTTAGAGTCAAGACAGGACTGAGCGACTTCACTTTCACTTTTCACTTTCATGCATTGGAGAAGGAAATGGCAACCCACTCCAGTATTCTTGCCTGGAGAATCCCAGGGACGGGGGAGCCTGGCGGGCTGCTGTCTATGGGGTCACACAGTCGGACACGACAGCAGCAACTTAGCAGCAGAGAAGGAAAGTGCTCTGATTGGACCCTGGCTTTTTTTTTTTTAACTTTTTATTTTGTACTGGGGTATAGCCTATTAACAATGTTGTGATAGGGAAGGGACTCAGCCACACATGTATCTATTCTCCGCCAAACTTCACTCATATTCAGGCTGCCATAAAACATTGAGCAGAGTTCCATGTGCTGTACAGTATGGACCCTGACTTTGATATGAAGCAGCAGACAAGGTTTATATATGCCATATGTGCCATTCCTTTCACTTGGCAAAAGTTGATCATTTTCCCATGTCTTGTCAGGCAAACTGCAGTCGTCTACATGTGGCTGCTGATTAACTTAAATACATGAAAATCTTTCTTTAAATTACAAATAAGTCAATTATTTATGGATAAAAAGAAAGACTTAGTATATGTAGTTACAAACCATTTGCTTTCCTGAATTTTTCATATTACTTTGAATCAAGATTTTTACTACTTTTTATGTTATTCTTTTAAATATAAGATAGCAAGAAAAAAAGGCTCCCATAATTCTTTTCTATTATTAATTTTAAAAACCTCGTTTCCCTTAATTTCGTTATCTGTGGGTTGATGACAATGCTGCTGCTGATTCACTCTGGGAAATGGGTAGAACAGGGTCCTTGACCACATGTCTAGCCACATGTGACATTTCATAGTTTCTTTTTTTTTTTCATAGTTTCTTAAGCAGTATAGCTTGTTGGTCATAGACAAGACATAGGTCTCATCCACTGAGTTGTTGGTCTCAACAATTTGGTCTCTGGTCTCCTCAGTTAAACAGGACTTTTTTTGTGTGAAATCAAGTAGATGTTTGTACCAAAACGACAATTTGGTACTTGGTTAAGTTGAAGAAAGTATAGATTTTAAATGTCTTGTGTCCTGGGGAAGGTCAGGAAAGGATGCTTTTTTCCCCCACAGATGAGTTAATTTTTAGCAAAGCAGGTTTTAGTAGAATTTGGAAGCTGCTGGAGAAGTGGTAAAAGCTCTGTTTGACTGGGACTTTTAGAAGTAAACTTAGATTGAAGGCTGCCAGTACAGATTATGTTTTAGAATGTTATAGGAATGTTACTAATTCACCCCAGTTCACCCCTGCACAAGAACCTTGTCATGTGTACTTTGCTCCCCAGGGGAAATAAGCTCTGTTCCTAGATGAAACCCTGTGGTGCTGACTCCAGATCTATTACAATATGTGCTGCAAAAGCCTTTTTTTGCAGAGCTACTTCACTTCACTCCTGTTAGGGAGGAAACCTTGGAGTTCTAAATAGGGGCTCTCTTGGGCTGAGGAGAACAACTCAAAAAGTGACTGAAAGCTGCCATCCCTGCTGAGTGTTTTGTCTCTTTTCTGTTTCTTGCGCTAAGACAGGCACTTTGCACAGTATGCTCAGTTTCCTCCTTCCTTTCATCAGCAAATAGTTACTGAGCTACTACTGTTTGCTAGGCATTGTATTAGAAGTAGTGAGATAAAAGGGGGAAGATGGATTTGTGTGCTCAAAAGAGGTTCCATGCTTGGTGATCTACAGCAGTGTCCCGTGATAGGGAAGGAGAGTGAGGTGAGAATTGTGGGAAGAGTAACCACAAAGCCAAGAGCATTGAGCTTTGGTTACAGTTACAAGAAAATTATGTCACATATGTTGCTTTCAGAAAAAGCTTTATTACTGTGTCTTCTCTGGTGGCTCAAACAGTAAAGAATCTGCCTGCAGTGCAGGAGGCCTGGGTTCGATCCCTGGGTCAGGAGATCCCCTGGTGAAGGGAATGGAAACCCACTCCAGTATTCTTGCCTGGAGAATTCCATGCACGGAGGAGCCTGACAGGCTAGAGTTCATGGGATCCAAAAGAGTCTGACACAACTGAGTGACTAACGCTTTAGATATCAGGAAAGGGCTGGCAAGTAGGAACATTGAGCATTCAGGTGGGGAAGTTCTTATTTAAATTCAAAATCATGCAAGTTCTCTTTTGTAAACCAAGAAGCTTCCTGAGACAATCACATCTGTTCCTCTTCTATAAAGTACAAACTTCTCCCTGGTATTAATTCAGTATTAAATACATCTTTTTTAATCTCCTTGAAATGAAATCTTTGACATCAGTGCCTGTAAAATACTATATTTTTCACTTAATCTGTAGAATTAGATTTTGTTTTAACTGCATAAATCATGAGCTCATTTGGTAATCAGAAAAACCTCAGGTCCTTACCTGTTTTCCTGTCTTAGCCCCTTGATGTTGCTAGCAGATTTAGATGCAAATACAACTTGATACATTATTTCTTCAACAAAATCTTCAACAGAATCCTCAATAGGTCTGCCTTATGCATCAGAACAGTTCCTACAAAATTCTTTGAACTGAGGCTCTGTGGCCCAGAGAGACCATTTGAATCTTGTGACAATTTTGCATTCCTTGAATCCTTTTGTATTTCTTAAGGTGGTAAAATAATCCATACACCAGAGTCTTCTGGGATCGAGACTATCATATTCTCTAAGGAACTCTGAAAGAGTAGATTGTTCACTGAGGCTTAGGGTATGGGCAGTTTCCTGGTGATACCTTTGATCTCTGAGCTGCCCATATCTGCATGTTCACTACTCAGTTATCAGCAATAGTCTTTGTATTACAACGTTTGGACATGCATCTCTGAATCACAGATGCTTTATGGAACGAATGCCAGTTTGGTTCCACTGACCATTCAAGATTGTGAGTTTCCTTATTTAAGTTCCGTTTCACAATCCTTGATTAATTTTAAAAAAAGGTACCCTGGTTTGAAGTACTGTTGTTTTAGGATAAGAGCGTTGAAGAGGATCAAGTGGTTTCTAAGTCTTCTTTCTACCTTGAACCATAAGAGCAAATCATATAGAGTGCATAAATAAATAAATGATTTGTCTAGAGTTAGGATTGTTTGAGACTTAGACTGTCAAATATTTTACACACAAAATATTGAGTTACTAGCTGTGACTTTCTTCACCTTTTAAATTTATTGTCCACCCTGTACTCTCCAGTGTTAGCTGCTCCCCATCATACTCATCCTTTTTTATGCAAGATCCTTATTTATAGATTTGACTACCTAATGTTCTTGTGCTTATTTACCTCCCGGATTCTTTTTCATGCTTTTTAAGTTGTCTAAAAAGTTTACTCTCTTTTCTCTTTCTGAGATTTTCACAAGGTTCAAACTCTTCTTTGGGCTTCTAGAGTATTTGTAGCATTTGAAGTTACTTACATTATCTTGCTGTGCATGGTCTTCCTTTTACTTCAGATAAACTGAAAAACTAAAAGATTGTTTCCAAAAGTTTCTGATCGTATGTAGGTCTAAGAATGTATTTTGTAGTGAGTCCTCTAGTTGCACTCCAGAATCAGGAATTCTTGTGATGGGGTTGAAGGGAGAAAGTTACTGGAGCTTCTGTGCCTTCTCCTTCAGGGAACTAAGCAAGTTGCCAAATCAGGCTCTTTTTTTATTCCCTTTGTATAGATCTTTCTTTATTCCCATTTGTAAAAGACAGCAATAACATGAATGAGCTGTAGTGTCCCTAAAACACTCCAAATGTCTCCTTCCATCTGTTTTTTGGCAGTTTCATCTTTAGCACTGTTTGGATGTTTTAGGCTGTTACCTGGGGGGGAAAAAAAAAACTTGTTTGATCCTTAAAATAAAAAGATCCTCTCTAAGATAATAACACTGAAAACTCTGAAACATTAAGTTCCCTTAATAGTAGTTCTTATGATTTTAGGAGTTTTGATATGTGTTAGCTTGGTCTGCTATAACAAAATACTAAAAATGGGGTGACTTATAAACAAATTTATTTCTCATAATTCTAGAGGCTAGAAGACAGATCAGGTTTGTGTTCTGGTGAGCAGCCTCTTCCAGTTGCAGCTTCTGCCAGCTTGTATCCTCACATGACGGAGAGCAGAGCAAGCAAGCTCTAATTCTTACAAGGGCACTAATACATTTCATAGGCTCCACCCTCAAGACCTCATCTCATTTTAATTACCTCTCAAAGGCCCCACCTCCTAATACCATCACATTGGGGAAAAGTGTTTCAGTATGGGTGTGTGTGCTCTGACTCTTTGTGACCCTGTGGACTCCTCTGTTGATGGGACTCTCTAGGCAAGAATACTGGAGTGGTTGTCATGTCATCTTCCAGGGGATCTTCCCGACCCAGGGATTGAACCTGTCTGTGTCTCCTGCATTGGCAGGTAGATTCTTTACCACTGTGCCACCTGGGAGGCCCTTCAAGGAGGTGTGTGTTGGCGGGGGGGGGGCACATACAGTCTATAACAGTAATATATAACACAGACAAAAAGTATATCTCACCTATCTTCCAGAATGCACGTTCATATTCTAAATGGTTAGTATAATACAGCTTATGATATTTGTGCTTGTTCTGTTTCCTGAGCTTTATGTTTTAGAGAACTTTGACTGCTTTTGTATATCATTAGACATCTCTGGTATTGTTCAGAGATGTTTCTTATATAAATGTCATGGTAATGTGTTGGATCTGCACGTCATGCAATAGAATGTATAAAGGAAAATCCCCCAGTTATTCGCTTCCTTTTTATTTTATTTATTTTTTGATGGTTAATAGAAAGATGGGATTATACTGTGAGCTCTAGAGCGTTATTAAGTAGACTGGTAAGTTTTGTGTAACTCTTGATTTTGGAAATAGTGTAAGATGTTGAAAATTTCATCAGTGTGAGTGTGGTCTTGAGAAGCTGGCTTCCTTGATGGCAATGGCAGATGTGTATCTGTGCTTTCTTGCTGTGCTGCGCTTAGTCTCTCAGTCGTGTCTGACTCTCTGCAACCCCATGGACTGCAATCCACCGGGCTCTTCTGTCCTTGGGGATACTTTAGGCAAGAATACTGGAATGGGTAGCCATGCCCTCCTCCAGGGGGTATTCCCAACCCAGGGATCGAACCCCACTCTCCCATGTGTTGCAGACGGATTCTTTACTGACTGAACCACCAGGGAAGCCCTGTGCATTCTTAGTGTGTTTGTTTAATCATCATGTACATTTTGAGTCTCACAGTTGATTAAAGCTAGAAACACTACAGACTCCTAATAGGGTCTTAAGAGAAACACCTACATAAACATAATTTTTAAAATTGCTTTACATGGGGAAGTTTTTTGAGTATGACAGGAAGTTTTTGTATGTTTTACAAAGTATTTGACTGTGAATTGTATGTAAATTAGAGTGAAATAGAATGAACAAAATGAAAGGTTTTCAAACCCACCTTTGCCAACGCCTCGTCTCTTAGGACCCAGAGTTCAACAACACAGATCAGATTGACCTGTATGATGACGTGTTGACAGCCACTTCACAGCCCTCAGATGACAGAAGCAGCAGCACTGAGCCACCTCCTCCTGTTCGCCAGGAGCCATCTCCCAAGCCCAATAACAAGACCCCTGCAATTCTGTACACCTACAGTGGCCTGCGCAATAGGCGAGCTGCTGTCTATGTGGGCAGTTTCTCCTGGGTGAGCCTGGGTAACCAAAAAGGCTTGGGTGGGCTGGAGGGAGAGCACTGGGAGGTGATGGCATTTTCAGAAACCACTGTTGCACTGTTTTGTGCTCTGATGGGGTTGGATTTCTTTTTCCTGGGATCAGGTTGGATTGATCTCTGAAAGAGAACTATCCTGAGGACGTACTGGTGCCGAAGAAAGCAATGATTAAGTGGGTAGTTGCTTTTTCTGCCATCTTGTTACTGCCCCTGACCCTGGGGCTTTATGTCTACCAGGGTCATCTGTGGGATGAGATTTCAGAGTGAACACCTTGAACTCTTGGTGGTCATTAGATGGTCCTGTGATAATGATGGGTGAGAGGGAGCAAAGACCTTGATAGCTGTAGTACACTCGGGGTAGGTGGTGATTGTTGTTCTGCAAAAGTTACTGTGTGACATGTTTTGGGGCTGGTGATGGGAGGTGGTTTTTTCCAAGTTAAGAATTGTACATACTGAAGGGAAAGTTGTTGACAGTGGTCAACTCTGGCCTGTCAGATCTCCAACTAAAAGCTGCTAGTAATCAGTGTTTGAACTGATGATCCACATGGCAGTCAGAGTTAGAATAGGTTTTAATTTTCTTAGTCTCAGATATGGGGATTGGGGCAGAGGTGGGTGGTTTGCAGTTCTGTCTGGGTGAGGACAATATTAAAACCTGCTCTCATTGACATCCTGATGACCTTCTGGGTTTCCTGTGGGGGGTCATGGTTATGACTAGACTCCTAGGTTTGGGGGAAGGGTTGGGGACATTCTGGGGGAGGGTGTATAGCTCTTGACATTTCTTCCTTTTCCATCTTGCCGGCCCCAGTGGACCACAGACCAGCAGCTGATCCAGGTTATTCGCTCTATAGGAGTCTATGATGTGGTGGAGTTGAAATTTGCAGAGAATCGAGCAAATGGCCAGTCCAAAGGGTGAGGTCTGGATTTGAGAAGCCCCTTTTAGTTTGTAACCATTGGGATAACAGATCTGTACTGTTATTTTGGCCCTGTAATTTAATCCCTCCCACCCTGGCCCAGTTTACTGCCTTGGTTTTGACAAACCACCTTAGAATGGGGACCTCACTGCGAGGTAGGAGAACATCCATCCATTGAAGGGCAAAGAAAGCTGGTTTCTAATTTGAAATAGGAAAATTTTAGGCTGACACTTTTTGTTGTTGATAGTTTTGTATATGTAATATAAGCAGGGTATCCTTTGCTTTACCAAAAGTGGAAGAGAATTTCTGTGTTTCTTGCTTGATTGTCTAGTAGATCTCACACATTTTTAATTTTTCTTCCTCAAGGTATGCTGAGGTGGTGGTAGCCTCTGAAAACTCTGTCCACAAATTGTTGGAACTTCTGCCCGGAAAAGTTCTTAATGGAGAAAAAGTGGACGTGAGGCCGGCCACCCGGCAGAACCTGTCACAGTTTGAGGCACAGGCTCGGAAACGTGAGTGCGTCCGAGTCCCAAGAGGGGGTACGTGGAGACCATCTGTATGCAGGGGGGGTATTTTGTGGGTTTGTTTTCTGTGCTGTAGGCTTGGCCTACATTGTGGAGGAGTTTGAGGGAGGGTGGTAGTGATTGTGGGTGGCAGCATGGCAGTAGGTGAGCTAAAAATGAGACTTATGTGCCAGGAGTCAGGTAGTTCAGATTATACATTTCTGCTGCTAACTCATTATGTGACCTTGGGCAAATCACTTCACTGTTGAGGGCCTACTTCCCCATTTGAACTGGACACAGTGTATAAAGTTCCTGTCACCTCTGAATTATGTGTTTCTGTTTAAAAAATCAGTATATAGCAAATGGACTTACTTGTAAGACATGTCTTTTTATCAAATACTAAGCAACCACGGTAAAATACAAATATGGTACATAAAGATGGCTGTAATCTTGTTATAAACATACATTGGAAGGGTACTCTTTATCAACCAAAAGAAATGCTGGAGAGTAAAAATTTAACAGTGTTTCTCCAGCATTGACTAGGGGGGTTGGGTACCCTTTTGATTACCTGCTATTTTAGTTCGCTTGGCAAGTGTTTCCTGTTAGTAAAGGGTGTTGCATCATGCCACATTAGCCTGATGATGGTATGCCTTAAGTTCACCTTACTCCCTTTATTCTGACCCCGTTCTCACCAAGCCATCTTCTGATACTAATTTGGTTTCCCAACTAGGGTCTTCTACTGGGAAGAGAATGCACTGACCAGCGACATGAGTATTCCAGTCCGCTTGGCAGTTGTATTTCTCATTGTAAATTTAAAAATTGGCATTTTGGTTTAAGAATCAGTCTCTTGTGAATTTGAACAGTGTGAATCAATCTCCTAGGGTCCAGTCAACCCTGGGCCACTGTTAAAATCTGTGTCTGAACCTGTGCAACCTGGGAACCAGCTTTGGATTGTCATGACCTCATAAGGTGCAGCTACCCTGCCTGAAACAGCCAACTGTCATTACTTGCCTTTTACTACAGTGGGGGCGATGGCAAAGTTTTGTTACCTACTTTCTGTAACTGCTTAAGTCCTTCTCTCAAAATAGTGCCTTGTGTTGATTGAGTAGTCTACTGGGACCTTGGATAGATTGATTGTAGGTGGAAATATGTCACTTAACTCTTGGATAGGAACAACTATGTTCTTATAAGTAGATTGAGAGCCTAGATGGAAGTGTTGTGAGCTTCTACTGCTCTGTGTTAGAAGACACTACTTTTCTTCCTTGATAATGTGAATTTTCAGAGTCCATTCTGTATCAGAGTCATTGATTCAGCCCTCTTCTGACTTCCGTAAGATGTATAATTTTACATTTGTGTTGAATACCTAATTGTCCTAGGTAAACCACTGGACTGTTTACTCCTGGGTTTTACCTTTCTTTGCTGGAATGATGGTGGTGATTGAGTTGTGTTTTTCTGCTCTGTCATGTTGATATAGTTGGACTCTGTTAATTCACTCAGTACAGCTGGTTGACATAGTCTGCTTAAAAATGGTTGCTACTTTTGGGATTTGTAGCCATAGCTACAAAAAAAAAAAAAAAACCCTTGCTGATGTGGGAACAGTAGCTGGGAAGGTAGCTAACTTTCAGGGGATTACACTTGCTAGTATTCTTTCTTCAGTTTGAGAGAACTCAGGGAAGAAGCAAGTTGCCATGTGTGTGAGACATGAAAAGCACGAGAATGCTGTGGTAGGCACTGGTGATAAACTACATTAGAGAAACCAAGGTGATTCCCAAAGGGATTAATTCCACTTAACACTTTCATCAGGAGTTAGGGTTTACTAACAAGTTTTTGTTTAAGGAGCACTCTTCTTTTCTCCTCTCCACACTTGTCTCCTGATGGCATCTTTTTACATACAAGACTCCCAAGGCCATTCTTCTTTTGGATTTCACATCAACCAGGCTTAGAGTAGACTATTAAATTGGAAAAAGGGAACAAGTTTAACCCAAGTGACTCGACGGTATCAGAGCCACGTTTCCAACAGTATGCAGACATGTTTTGAGTCCATTTTGCACAATAACATACCACTGAACCATGATCATGTTCCTAGAAGGCTGCCCTGTGGGGTTGAGGGTTGGGACTGTTGAAATATAGTAGGAGTTTCCCAGATTTCAGACATATTTTGTACCAAGCTTTTGCAAGGAGTCCCTGATGTCAGCTATGTGCCATCTGCTCATTCTATGAGCTGATCTCTTCTTGGCTTATCTCCCACTTTCTGTCATTTAACTTCCAGTCTTCCACTTTTCGTCCTGTGTCTCTTCCTCATCCCAGTTACCAGTTTTGGTACTTGGATGGAAGAAGTGTTGTCCATGCCCTGCCTGTCCCTCCTTTCCTCCAAATTCACTGGCAAAAGTGCCAAGGCAAAGAGAAAATTTGAAATATATAGCAGGATAGAAAAGGTTAACTACTATAAGCCAAGGAAAGAGTCCCTGAAATCCTACCAGAGAAAATGAGATTTTTAATCTGCTTGAATCCAGCTAAACAGTAATGAACATATTTCAACACTGTCATTTTTCTCGTGGGTTATTAAGAAGTTTCTGCATTTAAAAATAGAAAACAAATTTAAGGATAATTTAAATGTGAAGCACTGAGAGTTCTAGATAAAGAGAATTCTTTAGCACACAGAATTTAGGGTGGTACTGCTTCCTGGGTTTATGTCTGAACTAGGCTGCCTCTGACCTTTCTGAGGCAGTAGATGATTTTACCTTCTTCCTCAGCCACCTGTCACCTTCCTTAGTGTGGTGTCAGATAACTCTTGCTGACGGATGAACTTGTCCTGTGGTTATGTTTAAGGCTTGGGCAGTAACAGTAATTCCTTTTTCTTCGTAGGAATACCTCCACGGGCCCACTCCCGAGATTCTAGTGATTCTGCTGATGGACGGGCCACACCCTCTGAGAACCTTGTGCCCTCATCTGCCCGTGTGGATAAGCCCCCCAGTGTGCTGCCCTACTTTAATCGCCCTCCTTCAGCCCTTCCCCTGATGGGCCTCCCCCCACCTCCCATTCCACCCCCACCACCTCTCTCCTCAAGCTTTGGGGTCCCTCCTCCTCCTCCTGGCATCCACTACCAACATCTCATGCCCCCTCCTCCTCGATTACCTCCTCATCTGGCTGTACCTCCCCCCGGGGCCATCCCACCTGCCCTTCACCTCAATCCAGCCTTCTTCCCCCCACCAAATGCCACAGTGGGGCCTCCACCAGATACTTACATGAAAGCCTCAGCACCCTATAACCACCATGGCAGGTAAGGACTATCTTGTTCCTTTCAAATCTGAGCCAGGCATAGCAGGGTAGACAGTGTGTTAAGTTTATTTTGTTCTCCCCAAGGAAGTAAGTGAGCACTGAACTATTGTGTTTTTCCCTTGTGGAAATTCTGTTGTCATAGTATTGAGTCCTGGGAAATAGTTAACTACCTGTTAGAGAATGTTTTTATTTGGTATTTTGTTTGCCTCTTAACCTCTCACCCAAACTGTGTCCTTTGTATCCCTTTTTCGGGTGGTTGATTAAATTGAGTGCTCTGAGTCACTGTTATGAGTGCTATGAGTGTCTAGCACTATGGGGTCATGCCAAAATTATAAAAGTATACCACATAAATCCTGTCTTTGAAGAGAACATTAACATATAAAACATGTGAACAGGCTGAGAATCATTTAAGACAGCATACAGGAGAGTGTAATTAAATAGCATAGTACTCTAGAGGATGGTAAGATAACACTGGGTGTGGGCAGTCAGGAGTGATATTATCTCTGTATTTCTGTGTGCAGCCGAGATTCGGGCCCTCCGCCGTCTACAGTGAGTGAAGCAGAATTTGAAGACATCATGAAGCGGAACAGAGCAATTTCCAGCAGTGCCATTTCCAAAGCTGTATCTGGAGCCAGTGCAGGTAACTCATCCTTAGCTTTGCTGCCTTCTGCTTATTTTCAGTTTTGTCATTTCCATTGGTAAGAAATTCAGGATAAAATTGGAGCACTGGTACATTTTGAAAATCAATAATAACCTGGTTTGGGGCTTTTGGGGAGCTCCACTGATACTGTTTATTTAGCCTGTATCTAGACCTGCCCCATGAAAACCAACTTAATGCGTAGGATATAAATAACTAATACTATCTCATTGTGGTGTTTCCTGCCTCCTGGAAATCTTGATCTCAGTGGTTGATCACTGGGTCTAGCGTCTGTGTACACCTTGGGTTTTTAGAACTGATGATGATGGTTGATATGGAATCTGATTATATTTGAGGATCGAGGCAGAGCTGACGGCATCCATGTAGCCTGTCCTAGAAAGAGACAAGTCTGTTGGGTGTCATCTTACGGCATGACACACCCTTACAGCTAGCTTTGGCCCTGCTGTCAGTATTAAGGGGGCAGAACCAGCGGCCATGCTTTTGAGAGCTGAGGAAACAGAATCTTTGGTTCCTAAGAGAAGAGTATATAGAGAGAGTTTCCTGGTTCTGATCGAAGTTTCACATTGTAACACTAATCATATTCCCTTTTCTTCCTGTGAGTTTCCCACATGAATGTAGATATAGATTGTCATATTTAGGAAATAACTATTTTCGTCCATTTTCCATAATTTCTCATCTTTACTACGAAATCTGAATGCAGAGTAAAGACAGAAAGCAAGTATATATTCTCTTTTTTCCACTGGAAGTTTTCATTGACATCTGAGTAAATCTCTTTAAGTTAAAAAGTTATGTATGCTCATTGTAGCAAGTCAGATACACAGTGTAAAGAAAAACAGTCATTGTTCTCCACCGATTCCTTCACATTGAGATGATCAGTAAGTGAACCTCTGTCTCCTCCCTTTGTTTTGTTCTCATTTCAGTCATTCAAACCACAGATATTTATTTACTGCCTACAAAACAGGCAAAAATTCCCTCCCCTGGTCGAGCCAAAATCCCAGCATTCCTTGGCCTCCACAGAACTGCAGTTCCTCCGCAGTCTGTTTTGCTCTTTACTGCTCTGCAGGAGGAAGCTGCTGGTCCTGTTCACTGGGCCCCTGCCTGGTTTCATGCTTTCCTTGCATTGTCTTGTCCTCAAGGCTCTTGGCAATGCAAGAGAGCTTTAGTTAGGCAGTGTGCAGGCACCCACCCCGACCACTGTCCGCGAGTCTGAGTGTTGCTCAGATGGGTGAAGGAGCTAGTTCTTCATGGCAGCATAATTTAAAATATATGTGTGTGTGTGTGTATGCCCACAATATAATGTGTTTTAACTATATGTTACTTTTGTGTATATACATATTTGGTTGTAGATTACAAATAATTCAGACAGAACTATGCAGTGTTAATAAATGAAAGACTTTTCTGCAAGAACTGTCAGTAAGACTACCATGCACAATGTAGTTTCTGTCCTTCAAATTTTTTTTTTATGCATCATATATATGTAATTTTGATTGTTTTCACAAAAATGGAATACTGTTTCACAGCTTTTTAACAATATTCTGATCATCTATTATATAGCTAATACCTAACATTTATTGAGCCCTTACTTTGTGCCTGGCACTGTGCTTAAGTGCTTTACATGGATTGCTTTGTTTACATCCAGATTTATTACCTTATGCTTTTTAACAACTATGTAATATTCTGTAGAACCAATGTTCCTTAATTTATATAGTCAAACCCTATTGAAGGAACTTTTAAGTTGTTTCTGATTCTTTAATACAACAAATGATGCTAAAACGAACATTGTTTAAATTATATGCTTGTGAGCAGAAGTTGAAAATTTTTAGAATTGCTAGGTCAAAAAGTGTGCACATTGTTTATTATAATGGGTGTTGTCAAATAGCCTGCAGACAATGACATACTAGTTTATACATCCATTAGCAGTATCTGAGAGCATCTGTCTGATTCCAGACCATTGGAATATCAGTTCCATACAGTTTTATACTTGCCACTCTGCCTCATCCACTATACTGTGGTTCTGTGGGACAGCTAGTTACTCTTGGTTTGTGTTCTCCTGAGTTCTCCTTTCCATCAGTTAGTTTACTGCCTCTGCTCATCCTTGGCCTTTCCCATCCATCCCCTGTCAGGGGATTACAGTGACGCGATTGAGACGCTGCTCACAGCCATTGCTGTTATCAAACAGTCCCGGGTCGCCAATGATGAGCGTTGCCGTGTCCTCATCTCCTCTCTTAAGGACTGTCTTCATGGCATTGAAGCCAAGTCTTACAGTGTGGGTGCCAGCGGGAGCTCGTCCAGGTGAGTTGATAATTGCTCCAGTGGCGGCTAGCCCTGAGCAGCATTTTCCCAGGGGTTGGCAGGGGCGGAAAGGAACACAGGGTATCTGGCAAGGACCTGGCTAAAAGAGCAGACCTAGCCCTCATGCCTTTAAGGGGAAGAAATTGATCAAGTGTTTACATTAATAAATGTTGTAATGTCTGAAATCTGTGTTGGGTGAGGCAGTGGGCTTATTTAGAAAGACCAATGTAGTTAAGAACATGGGCTTTGGAGCCATACATTCTTGGATTTGAATTCTGCTCCTAACTATCTGTGTGACCTTGAGTGTGAAAGTTACTCAACTTTTGAAGTCTTATTTTTCTCATTTTTAGAAAGAGGACAGTGATAGTACTTACCTTACAGATCTGTTGTAAAGATTAGGTGAAATAAAGCATGTGAAGCTCTTGGCACTGTGCCTGATACATTAGTAAGTCTCAACAAATTTGTTCTTATTTTCTTTAAAAGACTAGTCCTTAAAGAGCTAACATCCTCAGACAGTGGGCCCATGATAGAGTAATAGAAGAGTGGTTTAACAAATAGTAGGAGACACCAAACCACCATATTCTTGAAAAAAATGGGGTAGGTCTTCTGAGTGAGGCTGAAAACAATCTTTCTAATAGGAAAAGACATCGGTCCCGAGAGAGGTCACCAAGCCGGTCCCGGGAAAGCAGCAGGAGGCACCGGGACCTGCTTCATAATGAAGATCGGCATGATGATTACTTCCAAGAAAGGAACCGAGAGCACGAGAGACACCGGGATAGGGAACGGGACCGGCACCACTGAGAAGGTGGGACTGAGCCCCGTCGCTGGCTTGTTGGTGATTTCTTAATGAAAGAAAAAGTATTGATAGTAAAGGTTTCTCCCTCCTTTTAAAGCAGGTAAAGGGGATGGGAGGACTTCCCATTTACGTAACCAGAAACTCAGGAGGGCAGATTTTCTGCTTGTTTGTGAGATGTCTCACCTTGAAATGGACCTGAGATTAAGCTATTTTTGCTTGTTTTTTTGACTGCTTTCACTTGACATGGTATAATGGCTAAGAACACAGTGTCTGCAGGTTACAAATCCCATCTCCTCCAGCCATATTATTTTCTGTTCCTCAGTTTCCTCATTTGTAAGTGAAAATAATAAAAACAACTGTCTCATTGGATTGCTGAGTATTCAATGAGCTAATTCCATATAGAGCATTTAGCTGTCATAGTATCTGTCACATAGTAAGTTCTCAATAAATGATAGCTTTTGTTACTGTTATTGTTATATTTTATTTTTTGCCATGCCAGGTGTGGGATCTTAGTTCCCTGACCAGAATTTGAACCTGTGCACCCTGCATTGGCAGTGCAAAGTGTTAACCACTGGACCGCCAGGGAAGTCCCTCACTGTTGTATTTTAACCCCACCAAACTTTCAAATGAAAAAAATCAGGGAAATTGACCAAGACAGAAAAAAGAAAAGTAAGACCATTGCCTACTTGTAAGTTTTCAAGGTGCAACATTAATAATTTTTTAGAATTAATATCTATTTTAAAAGATTTTGAAAATCAGGATACTTTAGTTAGAGAGGAGAAAGCGGATCTGGAAAAAAAAATTATCTTTAAAGCTTTAGAGACCATGTGGAGAATACTTCAATGGCAGGATATGTTTTGGAAAAACTCATTGACAGCATTTTTTTTTTTTTTAATCAAAGCAAAAGCCAGGAGGGTTGGGGGCAGGGAACTAAATATGTTAACTCAAGTAATTGAAAAGTTGAGGTAGGCTTAGCCGGATCGAGGGACCTTAGCTCATTATTTTCATTCTCAGACACGCTCCAGGTTACATCCCACCAGCTTGGCAATCCCATGTGAAACCAAGCTTCCAACAAAGATTGTTTCTGGTACATAAGCAAGCAGGAGCAGTTGTTACCTCTGTTTCTTTGGAGATCTTTAAAAGTGGTCTAGTCTCTGGTGGGGATGGTCTGTTTGTGGTTCCTGAAGGCTGTTGCATGACCCAGGTGACTTTGGGGTCTCTTCTCAATTGTGATTTCACATCAAGTACATTAGGAAAATGTTCTTGGTTTTGGCCAATTTGGTTGGTCTGAGGTCATGGTAATTGAGGAGGGTGAAGAGTTGGGGTAGTTCTGTTTCATGTCTTTGGGGTGGATACATGGGGGACTGGATGAAGAAGGGAAAAGAAGCCCTTCCCCCTTCTGTGAGTGCCTGTTGTTCACAAGCAGTGGCTGGACTACAAACTGTTGCCTAATGATAACCTACCAAACTAATGAGAAAGGAGTCTTGTTATATTCAGCTACTGCCCTCTCATTGGTTGTTTGACATTGTCTGCCATTAACCTAAGCAGAGGGATTTCTCTAGTCATCCAGTGGCTGAGACTCTGTGCTCCCAGTGCAGGGGTCCCAGGTTTCATCTCTGGTCAGGAATCTGGATCCCGCATGCTGCTACTGAGACCCAACAACAGCCAAATAAATAAATATTTTGTTTTTTGTTTTTTGTTTTTTTAAAACTTAAGCAAAGTTGTAGTTGGGAATTCTTTTTGTCTTTTTCTGTAGAGAGCAGATATATGGGGAAATGAAATTAACTAACATTTTTTATCTGCCTCCCTTCTCTGTTCTCATTTACTCCACAACCTTGAAGTACTTGATATTAATGGAAATCTAAGATACCCCTCAGAAAATCAGCAGTTAGGCTATGGGTTCTAGATAACTTCTTTCTAGATTTTGCAATAGGTTGAGTTTTGAGAAGTGCCCATATATCTTCCAGAAAAGCAGGCTTCAAGAGCGGTGGAGCCCACAGATCGCTTTGGCCTAATTCAGTCTCAGGGTGGGCAGGAGGGTGGGTTGAGTGGGTCTTTTGATTGAGCTCTTCCCTCCCGTAGCAGTAGCAGCACTTCCCTGTCTTGTTGGAGCTACCACAGTTGCTAGTGTTGCTTGTAGGTTCAGTGTCAGTCACCACCCTCCCCCAATCCTGCAGCCCACCGTGTGTGTCCTTTGCAGCTAGCTATAAGAGTGACCAGGGAGGTGTTACTTGGTCTGTGCAAAGCATGGGGCCACACTCAGCTTCATAGTCGGAATGTGTAACTTCACGTCACTGTTCTTGGCAGCTTTGCTTGTCTGACAGCCCTTGATAGAGAACTTGTGAGGTCTACTGATGACTAGAATTTTGGGGGTTGAACATCTGAACCTTAGACTTTATTTTTATTTATTTTTATTTTTTTTGAAACTTAGACTTTAAAAGCTATCATCTTGCATCATTTTATCCACCTGTAAAATGGGAGTTTTCTTCCATTATGGGATGGTTCAATTTGGATATCTCTGAAAAATCCTGTAACCCAGTAGTTCCCAGAAAACAGTCATTTGGCTGGTGCAGGCCTATGACAGATGAGGAAAATTAACTCTTGAGACAGGTTTTCTAGTTCCCCAGTTTTCCTAGTCATCCTTTAGATACGTTGGTTATTCCATCTAGATAATTAATCTCATTTACCGTAAGAACTTCCAAGCTCTGTGTACAATACCTTTTAGTTATTAAAAAGTATTTATATTGTATGGACAGGTGTTCTTGAGAGCAAAGGGTATGTTCTATCTAGAGGCAGCAAAAAACAGCAGCCTTTTTTTTGTCTACCCTTCCTCAGGATGGCCCCAACCTCTGAGGCTTAAAGTCTGATTGACCCACTTTGGCCTCAATCTGTTCAAACTTTACCACCAAAATGGAGCCATAACCTCTAAGAAGTGGGTGCTATTCAGTTGACCCTTGAGCAATGTAGGGGTTAGGGGAGCCAACCTCTGTGTAGTTGAAAATTTGAGTATAACTTTACAATCAGCCCTCCCATTTCTGTGGTTTCGCATCCATAAATTTCAACCAACCTCAGATTATATAGTATTGTAGTATGAATTTATTCAAAAAATTCTGCATATATGTGGACCAGTGCAGTTCAAACCTGTATTTTTCAAGGGTCAACTGTAGTTTACTTCTGATGCACTAGTTTTCCTTTGAGTCTTGTTTTGTAGGAGCAGTTCCCAAATCACATCTCTTTTGTGGTATATGTGTGTATGCTTTGGAGTGTGAGGATATTCTTAGGTAGTCTGTGGCGCTGACTTTTTGTAGATGTTTTAAGACATTATCCTGCATGATATATATTTATTCTCACTTCATTGCAATCCTCCTGATCCAGTGAAAGCTGAGCATTCTCTTCAGTTTTGGTCTAATACAAAGATTGGGAAACGCATGGATATAAACTGAGAAGGCCCTGAGGGCTTTCATTCCTCGTATAGAAATTGAGAGAGATGCGTGCACACATAGACATTTAGAGAAACCAGAGGCCGTGACAGGCTCTGAGGACCCCAGGCTGAAATAGTGCCAGTGCAGAGTGCAGAAGGATCAGGCAGCTTATAAGTGTATTTTTTCTTTGGCTAGCTCCTCCATGTTACGAAAGTGCACACATTAAGGTTGAGCCTTTATGTATAGGCCATGTTACCAGCTTGGGCACTAGTTTAAATCTTCAGCCCAAATTTCGTTCCCCCTTTTCCTTTTCACCATCAGTTCTATCTTATATGGTAAGATTGCCAGGCCACCCCCTGCAGATTGGCATCACAGCATTGGAACAAGGGCTGTGTCCTGGGGACCTGAAGTTTGGTCACGATGTGCACGTGATGTAACAGTGCTTTACTGTTGAGCAGAAGACCCTAACTGTGCTTTTAGTGTTCTTGGATGGTGACTACTGACTGTTTTCTTTGATTTCCTGCTCTGCTTTCTGTTCTGGCCAGATCACTCCTGATTGGTGTGGGAGTGCTTCTTGGTCCCTCCCCTACAGCCGTCACCTGAGGGAAGACTTAAAATCTCTTGAGTTTTAGTACAACTTAGAACATCCCTGGCTCTATGTGTATAGCTATGTGTATGCTTCTTTAAAAGGAGAAAAGTTTAGTTTTTCGTGTATAAGTGCATACTCCCTGCTAGGGCCTCTTAGGTATTTGGGGATTAATGGATTTGGTCATGTACACGCTTGTTTTCTTACCACTGTACCTCCCATTTCCAGATTTTTCCCCTTTCCCTTAAGGTAAGTTATGACTTGCTCAGAATAGATTTTCTGAAATAGTATTTAAAGTCACCATGCTCCCTTACAGCAACTTTTCTTGAAATGTAGTAGTTTCCATACTTTTCCAGGTAAAGTCCCCTTTCCAGTCAGACTGCTTTGACTCCTCATTTCGTTGTCACTGTTCTTCCCTCTAACCTTAAAGTAAGACGTACTCCTTTTTCCTCTCTTCTCCTCCAGCCATGCCCTCACTACTCACAGTGCCAGACATTCCCAGACAACTCTCCTGTTTTTTACTTTCCCACGTGTGCATTCTCTCTGTCTGCATCCCCTATTTCATACGTTTTAACTTTAGAAAATGCCACTATAATTTATTATAAGCCCTTGTTAATCAGAAAGTAACCTCTAATTTGTGCTTTCTTTCTTCCCTTCCGATGTTCTCATTACAGGAATCTGGTTGGAAGCTAATGTTTTTTTAATGGACTTGCATCTCCTCACCTTGATCAGGACTAAAGGACGGAGGCCGCTCCACCCCTTCCCCTTCCTCCAAGCCCCTAACCCCTCCAGACACCCAGGGAATACCCTCTACCCTACAGGATTGAAGATTGCCTGGCAGCCCTCCCAGTCCCACTCCTTTTTGCCAGGGTAAAGAACTAAAGACTTCATGTGGTTGGGAGGGTGGAAGACAGGAAGAAACCATGTCCAGGTCCCTGGTCTCCATAGAGAATGGTGCTTTGTCCAAGGAAACGTATTGAGTTTCTGATTCTCCAGGAGCAGTTCAGTGGTGAGGTTGATGGGAAGAATTCTTCCCAAAGAAAATGGATCCTCCCTGTGGGATCTAGGAGAGTGACTGGGTGTGCCAAATATGCCCAGGGTCCTGCCCTCAGCACTAGGTTTGATGGGGCCAAGAGGGTCCAAATCCCTTGCTAATATACCACTTTGTTTAACTCCTTTACCTTCCCAGCCCTTTGAGGAGGGACCATGGGAACAGAAACTACTTCCTGGAAAGCTCCTGTTCTTGCTTTTCCTCTTACATATTGACGGTTTGTTTCCCTAACCTCCCAAGGGCTCAAACCCTTCTAACTCCCTGCTGCCCAGCCTCCTCAGTGGACTTGCCCCTCCTAAGCAGAGAAGGCCCATGAGGTTGCTGTCTGCTGGGGGGTCTGGCGGAGCCCATTACCACCCTCTACTGCTTCTTGCTTGGTTGCCTGTTGCAATAACCAGCTCCATCCACTAGATGTTCCCTTTCCCTGGGGCTTTTCCATTTCACATGTGGAGCCCTTCCCCCAAGAAGGCGGCTTCCTTGTTTTAGAGGAAGGTACTGCCATTGGGAGTTGGGGATGTCGGACCTCAGCAGTGAAGAACCCTCGTTAAGTACTAGGAATGGGGAAGGAGGCAAGTTGGGCAGGATATGGCCTACTTCCATAGGCTTTTCTTTTTTCAGGTTCGATGTGAGCATGGGCTTGCATCCTCCAGGTACATACTTTTACTTATTGTGGGATAACCTGGCACTAGTAAGTAAAGTCACAAAAATTTGGTATTTTTTCACCTTTTGACTTAATAGCTCCCCTCGCTCTGCCTGGAGGTACTTGCTGCCTCTGATAAGGAGCAAGGAAGTGGAGCCTGACCTGAATGAGCTCAGCTCAGAATTCTAAGGACCACCGCTCTGGGGGCCATTTTCTACACAGGCAAAGGAATTGCTTTTCCCATAACATCCAAATTGTGATGTGGTTGCTGCTGACAGAAGCGGCAGCAACAGGGTCCTGCAATACCCATGGGGTGACGGATGCTACTTCTTCTTGCATCTATAAGGGCATGTGACATCTAACAGGAGACGTGGCATGTGAGATGTAGGGTCACTGGAGACCCTTCTGGCTCAGAGGGGAGAGACTGAGTTGGACCGAACCCTTCCTCTGTTCCCTGCACGTTTCTGACACAGCCCTCAATCAGTCACTAAGGGAGTCCCCCCAGGGTTGGAGAGGCACATTCCCTTGGGACAGAGGCTACCGGTTGTAGCTTTTTATCCCCTGTCCCCCAACCCCATCCCCGCCTCCACTTCAGAATATGGCACCCCGCCCAGCCAGCCAAGTGTTAAGTGATGTGCTTATCCTCAAGAGCAGCTCCGGGTGTCTTTTTAATGTAGAGAAAACCACGTAAGGTGACAGTTTACGGCGAAGAAAATACATATAGAATACCAGAAAAGCCGTTTACCCGGAGAATTTTTTTTCTCCCTATTTTTTGTTTTGTTTTTACTCAATGACACAATTTTTAGTTTTATTTCCTGATAGCAAAAGGAAAGAAACCCAACCCTCAAAAAGGCCACGGCCCCGTCCCCCTGTTGTTGGTGATTTGTTTGTCTTTCTGATAGGTTGAAAATTGTGTAATAAACTTGATGACACTGTCAATCTTTTATACTGCATTGTATTTTTTTTCCTTTTGTAACAAAATATTTTTAAATAATAAATGGGGTGTGCGCTGTTTCACAGATTCCGCATTGCATAGATTTGTTGAGGTGTCTGGGACATGGGTGCGGGCTGATGTAGAGGGAGGGGAGTGAATCCCAGAGTTCTCAGCTGGAACTGGACGATGGGTGTGCAGTGTGTGTGGTACACCTGGGAGACCTCGTGTAATACTTTGGAGGTGCCCCTTGAGATTTAGCTTTTTTTCCTTAGCCATCTAAATAGCCTAATTCTAGGTCATCCTTTATCCTTCAAGATTCCTAAGATATATTCCCAGAATAAATGTCCTACCTTGTACAGTTGAGTTCTGATGTCATCAAGTTCATAAAGGGAAGAATCCTGTGCTAGGAATTAGCAGATAGGCTGGCTAGTGCTTCCTTCCACACTCTTAATCTATGGCCATGGACAGGCAGCATGACCTCAGGCTTTTATCTGCAGGATGAAAACGATAGCTGTCCTGCCTTCCACACTGGGATGTTTTAAGCATCAGCAATAACAAATGGGAATGTTTTATGTAGACTGAATTGCTATCTAAATATAAGGAAGTACAGGTTAGAAAGCCGTGTTGTGGGGTGATCCTCGGGATTCCAGAAAGCTGACTTTTTAAAAAGCCTGGTGAACAAGAAGAGTTAACACAATAAAAAGACGAACAAATGATCAGATGATATACAACGTGTTACTGAGACCAGTAAAGGTAAAAGCAGTATAAAAACAACCTGTAATAGAAGAGAAATCTCCAGAGGGTCTACGATGTTACCAAACTTAAAGGAAAATTATCGCAGTGCCCCTCAGAACTTAAACCAGTGTTCTCAAGTTGAGTTCCATGGTCACCTGCATCTCAGTTGTGTGGGCTCAGATGTGTGCCATGCTTGCTAAAGTGCCTTCCTGTGCTGCATCCACTCTAGTCTAGAAAGTCTACTTTTTATGTTCCAGATGGCTTATGTGTGTGGGGACTAGAGTGTGAGGACTGTTAGACCAGAGAAGCAAATACATCCTGCAGTTTCTCCTAGGGCTACCGTGGGAGTCTAGAAAGGGAAAGACTTTGGGTCACCTCTGCCACTGCAATCACCCGGCAGTTCTAGGCATGAGCATGAATATCTGAGCAACCTCTGTCAGCTCTCGTGACCAGCGCCTGCTCCTTTGTCCTTTTCCATTGTCCCAGAATGTTAGTTCTTCAGGTGTGTATGGCGTGTGGTGGCTTCCCTTGACACTACGGTGAGCACAGCCTGACACGTTAAACCCTGAAAGACTAGCTGTGCTGATTCCATCCTCCACTGCCTCAGTTTTTATTGTATGATGTTCTCTGATGCCTGTGTCCACACAGCTGGCTCTGACAAGCAGCAAGAAGAATAGAACGTTTATGGGACTTCTTGGCAGGCCAGTGGTTAAGGCTCCTAGCTTCCACTGCAGGGGGCACAGGTTTGGTCTGTGGTCAGGGAACCAAGAGCCTGCGTGCAGGGTGGTGGGCCAAAAATAAACTAGGAGGCGCATTTATGGAGCTATGCATGGGAAATGCAATGCTTTGAGGTACCCAAGGAGAAAATGTGAGGACTTTGTTTTAATTCTGTGCCCATTTTCAATCATTCATTCCCATCCGCATGTACCCATTGAGGACTGGGGTTGATCCAGACTGAGACAAGTAAGGCAAAAGTTTCTAACAAGTTAGTAACCAGTTGATGCTTGGCTCTGTTACTTCCTCATCTCTAAACCTGCCAAATCAGAGGTGAGATTAAATTGCTTTCTAAAGCCCCTGTGAATTATAAGCTGCCTCTTAGAACTGAACCTCCCATTCATTTTTCTGCATTGCTGGGAGGGTGGTGGTGGTTTAGTCACTAAGTTGTGTCCTACTCTTGGCAACCCCATAGACTGTAGCCTGCCAGGCTCCTCTGTCCATGGAGTTCTCTAGGCAAGAATACAGGAGTGGGTTGCCATTTCCTTCTCAGGGGGATCTTCCTGACCCAGGAATTGAATTCAGGTCTCCTGCATTGCAGGCAGATTCTTTAACCACAACCAGTGAAGCTCTAAATGAAATAGGGAGGTTAAGAAGAATGAGTTCTCCAGTTTGATACCAGTGATTTCTTCAAAGCAAGGGTAGGTGGCAAAAAGGCAGTGTGAGAAACAACAGAAAATTGTATTCATGGGATATGTTATTGAAATGTCAGGGAAGTTCCTATTGAAGTTTTTGTTACTGTTTCATGCTGAATTAGACCTATCTAATACAGTCTTTGGATAGACCCCAAAGGCAGCTCTTAGGCAAGGACACAGAGGGTCAGGAAACAAGAGAAAGCTTGGACAGTGGAGACCTTTGTAGGATGAGAATGAGCCTGATCACAGGAAAGAAGCAGTTAAAAACCAGCATGACATTCTTAAAGGCCAATTACTTTTTACTCTGAGTAAGAGCAGATAGTCTAGGATTCACCTGATAGCAGAGGGGCCATATGGCTCAAGGTTTCCTAAAGTGGCTTCTGTTATGGCTTCTTGGAGCTAAAAAAAGTGGCTGCTATCACATATGTAAGATGAGAAACGGTTTTAAAGATGGTTACTTGGAGAAGAGAAGATACACTCATTTAGGACAACATTTCTGCAGCTTAAAAAATAAAAGTATATGTTCTTTTTATGTTCACTTGAAAATTTAAAACAAATGACCAAAAAACATCAGTAAGTTTAGAACATGTTTCTTCCAATTAACCACGCCTCATCCTGGAAAGATGAGGATTATCTGTAAGTACAATGAGAGACAAGATGCTGGCTATACAACCACTGACCCTGCGTGCCGCAGCTACTGAAGCCTGTGTGTCTAGAGCCTGTGCTCTGCAACAAGAGAAGCCACTGCAGTGAGACACCCGTGCGACACAATGGAGAGTAGCCCTCACTCACCGAAACCAGAGAAAGCCTGAGTGCAGAAATGAAGACCCAGCACAACCAAAAATAAATAAATTTTAAAAATATGCTGGCTTTGGGGCAGAGGTGAAGAATATGAGCGGTCAGGATGACAGGTCTGAAGAAGACACAGAAGCTGGCAAGGCCTTTAGGGATTCATTGAGACTGGGGCTGCGGGGGAAGAAATTCAGGAGGACACCTTCATTGCTGCCTCTGTGTCTGCACGGGTCACTAAGCTCAGCCAAGAACAAACCCTGGGGATAGTCTCTACCTTCTCTCGAAGTGGATGAAATTCTAGGGACAGGTGCCATAAGGAAAAGGCTACAATCCCCCACAATAGAAAATACATATTTATTATAAAATAATGTTTGTTTCATGATGAGAGTAGAAAAATAACACTATGAGCTACTTAAAAAGCTCTGGAGCTCAGTCTGAGAAATGCGATGAGCGGCTTTTGCATCGCTCTGGGAGCACACCCTCCTGAGGCACCCCATGTTCCTGCAGGACATGTGGGGCACAGCACACACGGGGAGCCAGTGGCTCAGGTCCTGCTGGAAGCTCAGGGAGCCTGAAAGGTCCACACAAGATGCTCTGGCCACGATGATCAAAGAGGAAAACCTGAGGTCAGAAGGGAGCTGGTTCCGAGAAGGGCCAGGAAGGCACCAGCCTTGCCCCTCCCTATTCTGGAGTGTAGAAGAGTCTCCTGGGCTGATGGTCCTGGTTGAGAAGACGGTGCCCAGTGGCCTTATGCTGGGTTTGTTCCCCAGGTCTCTGTGCCGAGGAAAAGCTGCCACCTTTCTCAGGACAACTTGGCCTGCCATTTCTCACTGGTGTGGCTGAAGTATCAGAGGTATGTATGGTCTCAGCCTGTGAAGGCTGCTGGCTGAAGTTTTTGTACTTCACATCCTGTCCATACTGATGGCAGAAAGAAAGAAAGAAAATGTTAAAAGGCCAGTGAACAAGAGCAGCTGGCCTGAACTGTTCTATAATCCAAGTCTCTTGGCCCCAGAAAGCAAGAATATCTTCCCTAAGTGTATAACTTCAGGAAAGACACCTTTCAGTGGAAAAAGACACTTTTCTCACCCTTAAACATCCTCTACAGTCCAGACCCTTCAAGCTTTAGAAGAACAGTGAACCCCTCCCTGGGATGGGAACCCAACCCTCCAGTGACGGGAAATGGCCCCTTAGCAGCAGTACCTGGAGAAAGCAGTCAGGGTGAGCACCTCAAGCAGGAGCTCTGAGCCACAGAAGAAGAGCAAGATGCCATTCATGATGGCTTCCAGGCGGAGCACATAGGTCTGCAGCAGCAGGTAATAGGCGGCCATCATGGTGGACGGGAAGGTCAAGGCCACGCTAATACCAAGTGGCATCTTTCGCTGGCAGAGGTTTCCCTTTGTACCTGTCAGACACAGCCCATGGAGTCACCTCCAAGTGGCCTGCTTTCCTTGGCCTCAGAGGAAAAGGCGGGTGGGATGGGATGGACTGGCAAGCAGAGGCAAATGGTCCTGAATGGGGATGTGCAACTTTATTAACAGGATCCCACTGTGTTAAAAACAGGAGGCTTTGGAGCGGCTATGGGATTAGAGTCATTCGCAGAAAGGTCCTGCTCCCAGTCAAGAAACAATGGGATCTTTATTTGAGGAAAGATCTTTTTAATTATAAAAATAATATATAATCATTGAACGCTTGTCAGTTAATATAGAAAATATGGACTTCCCTGGCAGTCCAGTGGTTGACTCTGTGCTTCCACTGCAGGGAGCATGGGTACAATCCCTGGTTGGGGAACTAAGGGCCCACATGCCCCACGGAATGACCAAAAAAAGGAAAGAAAAAAATATAGAAAATCATTTTAGAAAATATAGAAATTAAAAGACCCCATGATTCACCCTCTAGAGAAAGCCATTATTACAGGATGAGATATACTCTTTCAGACTTTTTTTATGTGTATAGTCACGTGTTATTATTTTCATTATTATAAAAGTAGAATCATACTCTGCATACTGTGTGGCAACTTATTTAACCATTTAACATAGTTAGACATCTTTCCACATGTAACTACCTTTTACTCTATCATAAGTCTTTCCACACATAACTACCTTTTTTAATGGCTATGAACAATTACATTGAACCAATATCATAATTTAACTAATCCTGTATTGACAGGTTGTTTCTAATGTTTTGATGTCCAAAAATACGTGGCAATAACATCCTCATATAGATATATTTGTGTATCTGTAGAAGTGTGTTTTTTTCAACCAGTTTTAGAAGGGAAATTTTTAATGTCTAAGAATATGAATTTTACCTGGTAAAACCATTAGCAAAAAAGGTTATACTAATTTATACTCCCAGGGGTGAGGGAATATAAATACTCACATGAGTGTGAGACTGTTTCTTGCAATTATTTGAATACTGGGCATTTGGAAATCTTTTTAATCCAATGGGTGAAAATGTTACCTTGTTTTTCTAATTTGCTTTTTGTTAGTGAGTTTGGGCATTTTATCATGGTTACTGGTCCTTTGTAATTATTCTTATGTGAACTGCCCATTAGGGTCCCTTGCTAATTTTTTTTTTCTTTTTTTGCCGTGCAGCATGCAGAATCTTAGTTCCCCAACCACGGATCAAAACCCAACCCCCTGAGTTGGAAGCTTGAAATCTTAACCACTGGACAGCCAGGGAATTCCCTCCCTTGCTAATTTTTAAAACTAGCTTTTTTTCTTAGCATTTTATGTGAGCTTTCTTTATCCCTAGTGATATGTGCTGAAAGTATTTTTTTTCTTCAATGTGTTTAAAGAACATTTTCAGGGATGACATATTCTAACTAATAATAATAAGGGCTTGCTCTGTATTTCCAGGAATACAAAACTCGTCTTAGAGAAATCCTTGTTTGGAAAAATGAAGGGGATCTTAGTGCTGACCTGTGCAGGCATCTCCTGCCCCGGACATGGAGTTACAGATGAATCTATTCTCCCAAGCAAACCAGTGAGAGGAACAAGGCACTGTTGTAACAGTTAGACAACTGGGAAGGAATTATCTAATATCATGTCACTGCCCACTTCTGGCCCTGCAGGGCAACAGACAGATACATCTTGACCCAAAATATGAAGCAGCTTGAAACTTCAGAGAGGGGGTAATGGGATATACCAACAGATCCAATCTCTTAATTGGTGAGCCTAGGTTATGTACTTTTCCTTGTTAATCAGGTTACGGATACCAGCTCATCTCAGAAAGAATGGAAATATTCTTTGGACAAACACTCACCAAAAAATAGTCGAATTACTTCAATTCCGAGATACAGGAAGAGCATCACCACATCCAGGACTAGATTGGCTGTTGGATATGGGAGCAGGAGACCTGCCAACACAAAAGTCAGAGTTTGCAAACACAGAACAGTATGCAGGAGAACTCCTACACACGTGAGTCTTATCAGCTTTCCATGAACTACTTAGTGAGATGTGGGCAGGATCTGTTAACCTGATGCAGGATGTGTTAACTCGTGGCTGCGTTTCTGTTAGAGGCAGGCATATTGTTATGGGGTTTTATTCCTAAATCGGAGAGTCTATGAGGACTCCACCCTCCACCATTATCAGCTGTACACAGGTACACAGACCGCTGAATAGCTTCCAAGGGTCATCAACGGGCTGAAAGTGGGGTTCAGCAAGAGGTGATGGGGGAGAGTTGGAATGGAGAATCCCACATTTCCCAAACTCAAGAAATTCTTGCCCAGGAGCTTCCCACTAAATCATTCTCAAGAAATCAGCTGAGAAGACTTCTACCTTACAGTGAAAAGAATCCCCAGGGGGCAGAAAAGAATGAAAAATAGGAAGGTTTTTGGTGGGAGTTGGCTCTGTGCTGAAGTGGGGAAGGGATGTCGGCAAGGGTAGTCAAACCCCAGGCCTTACCTTTATACAGAAATATGAAGAGTTCCAGCAGGAAATAGGTAGCATAATACCACCCATTCAGAAAGAACAGAATTTCCAGCGGGGTGGAGGACAACCGTTTACCTGAAAATGTGAACACAGAGAAAAAGAGATGGGCTGGAGGGCAGCTCAACCTCAGTTATTTCACTGGATTTGTGTCTAACTTGAAGGAAACACGAGGTCGCAGCTAATGGAAAGGGCTACTTGGGGCACTTCTGATTGCTGATGAGGGGGGAGAGAGAGAGAGAGAGGGTGTGTGTGTGTGTGTATAGGGTGTCCGCTAAACTTGACTCTAGGCTTCGGGCGCGAAAGTCAAAGCCCCTTTAAGATCTAACCTCGTCACTATTTGGGAAGGGATATTGGGGTGCAGAAGCCAGCACTGGCTTCTTTGAAGTCACGCTGCAAATCTGTAACTGAGCTGGCCTAGAACAGGCCCGGCCAAGAATTTGGGGGAATCTGAGACCCAAACCCCGAGACCTTCAGGAACTCAGGGAGGGTGAGGCTGCTAGACCCTGCTTTGGACAAGTGAGGAGTGATGTCCATAATACCCGAGAATAGAGGGCTTATATAAGTCGAGGAATAGGAGAGAAAGGAGTGGAGTATAGAAGCGATCAGGACCAGCGACTCACACACCTCCGTAATCTCACCTCGCGGCGCCATCTCCAGTCCCCATGGAAACTGCGTACGCGGCTACCTCTACTCCTGGAACAGCGAGGCGTTGCCGGAAGCGGGGGACGGAGCGGCCCGAGATTCTGGCCTCTCTGCCCGCCCATCACACTCTATGGTTGCCTGGTGCGAAGGCTGTCTTGTTGCGTCCGCGCGTGCGCGCAAATGGCCTTTCCTGGGGTTCTGACTGGCGACCCTTGACAGCACAGTGGCCACCCACCGAGCTGGAGTCCGCAGGCTCCCAGGGCTGGGAGCAGCTGTTGGGCTTCCCCACCCAGAGTTTACAATGAATCGGCAGAAGTAGCCAATAGTGGTAATGTGACCACAGGATTGGCAGATAGGCCCTAACCCCACGATTCTCTTTACTAACGGTCTGACAATGCACGAAAAAAAGAAAAGTGAAAGTGTAGTCGCTCAGTCGTGTCTGACTCTTTGTGATCCTATCGACTACATATAGCCGCCAAGCTCCTCAGTCCATGGGATTTTCCAGGCAAGAATACTGGAGTGGGTTGCCATTTCCTTCTCCAGGGGATCTTCAGGACCCAGGGATCAAACTTACGCCTCCGGCATTGAGGGCAGGCTCTTTACGGTCTGAGCCATGAGGGAATCCCAAACAACCGTCTGACAATGCAAGAAAGTGCTCTGCAAATGCGGGTTGGGGGTTAGGGTCTTTTGTCTAGCAAGCAGTCTTTTGGGGGAGGGTAATAGGGGATTTGGTGCGTCCGATTTATCAAACAGGTACTTAGAAGACACCAGAATTAATCAGAACTAGAGGCTCCTTTGGCAACCCACTCCAGTATTCTTGCCTGGGAAATCTCTTGGACAGAGGAGCCTGGCGGGCTAGACAGCCCTGGGATCGCAAAGAAACTCCACTGAGCGACTGAGCAGGCAGGCAGAGGATCCTTTCAAGGAGCGCAAATAAGACGGGGAAGATGAAACATGATTACCACGTGACCCCTGACGTGCATGGGAGTTGGGAAGACAAAGTACTGTAGATGGGAACTGAGAGTTCTCAAGAGATGACTGGTGAACGGGGCTTTGAAACCTGATTGTGGTTTGGAGCAGTTAGCATGTGTTACCGCCCACAGGGAAGCAGAAAGAAGAGTTTTGATTGGACTCAGGTTGACTGGACTGTCAGCCACTGTCAGGGTAGGACAGAAAACACTGTCACACTCAAACCAGGTAATTTGAGTAGAGTGACTTTTTTTTTTTCAAGTTACAATTCAATGGCATTAATTATATTCACAATGTTGGGTAACCATCTCCACCATTTTCAAAGCTTTTTTCATCATGGTAATGGGAAACTCTGTAACCATTAAACAGTAACTCCCCTTTCTCCCTGTCCCCCTAGGCCCTGCTAACCTTTGATCTACTTTTTTATTTCTATGAATTTGCCTAGTCTTTATATTTTAAGTAAATGGAATCATACAATACTTGTCCTTTTGTATCTGGCATAATTCCATTTAGCATGTTTTTAAGGTTCATTCATGTTATAGCTTATATCAGAACTTCATTCCCTTTTACGGCTGAATAATATTCCTCTGTGTGTGTGTGTGTGTGTGTGTGTGTGTGTGTGTGCACGCGTGCGCCACATTTTGTTTATCCATCTGTTGACAAGTAGACATGAGTTTTCACCTTCGGGCTAGAAAAATGCTGCAGTGACCATTGGCATAGAAGTATCTGTGGAAGTATCTGTTTTCAGTTCCTTTAAATATACATCTAGGAGGGAATTACTGAATTTTATGGTCATTCCATGTTTGACTTTAAAAAAATGTTTTAAAGATTTAATGTTCAGATTTTTTAAAATGTGTTAAAAATTAATTGGGGCAAATTCTGTTACAAGTAGGGGTAAAGGAAACGTCAGTGTGTGGCACAAAAGAAACAGCAAGGACTGGACAGTCACAGATAATCTGCTCTCTTGTTAGTGGCATCTCATCTTGGGCAAGTTACTCATGCTTTAGCAGCAGTAGCTAATGTGACAAGATTCTTCCTTAGCACATCATAGACAGATGGCTTGGATCTTCCACAGAGAAAGTCCGACGGCCCAGGAGTTCTCCCAAAAGATCTCCACCACTGTACACCATATTGCTGCTCCTGCTGATCGTGACTCACCAATGCGTACTGGCCTAGATGATGCATGACCTCTTTACCAGTGAACATTTCACCTTGTGCACCTGCTGCTTACAAAATCTTCACAAGTGGCGGTTTTGGTCATACATGATTGGTTTGTTCTGGAGAGATCCCGCAAGCACTGTCAGATGTTGAACACTGGGCCGAGGTGGAAAATGGTGTCATTTTGGCCGTGAAGTGTCGTGAGTCTGCTGGTAAGTCTTAATGGCCACTCCGGGAGTCGCTTTCTGTTGAGTCCATGAGTGAGGTGGTGTCAGTCACTGGCCCTAGGGTCTTAGCAGCATTTTGAAACAGTGTGTAGTCCCATGTTTAACTTTTCAAGGAGCCATCAAACTGTTTTCCACAGTGTCTGTAAGCATTTTACATTCCACCAGCACTGTACGAGGATCCCAATTTCTCTGCATCCTTATCAACACCTTTTATTTTCAGTTTTTAAAGTTATCATCATCACTCTCCAAGTAAGTGGGAAGTAATGTTTCAGTGTGGTTTGGGACTGCAACCCTTTGATGGAGTGCTTGCACCTAGACAGACATCTTGAGCAACGGAATACAAAGATCCTTTTGGATGTTAATGTACATAGTATCATAGCGTCAGAAAATAAAGATGGTGCTACTTCTTCCCTTTCAATCCCTGTACTGTCAGTTTTTCAAGTTACCTTATTGTACTGGCTAAGACCTCCAGTATATGTTAAACAGAAGTGGTGATAATGGATATTCTTTCCAAACATCAGGGGAAAGTATTATATTTCACAATTAATATGCTAATGGTAAATTTTTCTGTAGATACTATCAGTTTAAGAAAGTCCCTTCTTCTTCTGATTTGCTGAAATGTTTGTGATACATTTTACTGAATGCTGTCTCTGCATCTGTTGAGGCAGTCTGTTTTCCTCCCTTTATTCTGCTAATGTTATGAGTCACATTGATGTTTAAAGGTATAACCAACCTTGCCTTTCTGGAAAGAAACCAGTTTGGTTGTGATATTGTGCAGAAAGGAGCTGACATAACAGGCCTGAGATTGCTATCCTTACAAGTCCTACTTGCAAGGTTAGCCTTTGGCTGGTGTCTGTGAACTTGTACTTCAGAAAGGTTTCCATCAATCCAAAATGTCTCACTGTGCCCCAATTGTTTGCGCAAACTATGTGGGTTATGCTGAACACCTGCTTCCTTCTGGAAGTCCGGATTTTTGGTACATGCTAGCAATTCTTAGGGCTTCCCTAGTGGCTCAGTGGTAAAGAATCCGCCTGCCAGTGCAGGAGATGCAAGAGACTTGAGTTTGATCCCTGGGTCAGGAAGGCCCCCTGGAGAAGGAAATGGCAACCCACTCCAGTATTCTTGCCTGGGAAATCCCATGGACAGAGGATCCTGGTGGGCTACAGTCCATGGAGTCACAAAAGAGTCGGACATGACTTAGCGACTAAACAACGAGCTGTTCTTAGTTTGCAGATATTTTTTTAACCACAAGTGAATGTTATGAATTTTGTCACAGATACAACTAATTAATGATGAAATACTTTTCCCTCTTTATTCTGCTGACTTGGTGAATTTCACCCATTGATTTTTAAATATCAAACCAACCTTACATTCCTGGGATAAGCTCCACAATCTAGCTGAAGCTTAATCAACTAACTTTTCAAAGAATTAACTTTTAGTTTCATATATTTTTTAATCTATTATTTACCCATGTTCTTTTTTTTCTGGTCTTATGTTTAATATAGCCTTCTTTCTTCCTACTTTGGGCTTAATTTGCTTTTTCTGATTTAAGGTGAAAAATTAGACATTTGGTTTTAGATCTTCTTTTCTGACAGAAGCTGCATCAGATGCATTTTTTAAAATATTTATTTACTTGGCTATGTCAAGTCTTTGTTGTGGCACACGGGATCTCTGTTGCATCATGGGGAAGCTTTCATTGTGGCACATGGACTCTCTAGTTGTGGCAAGCAGGCTTAGTTGTTCTGCGGCATGTAGAATCTTAGCTCCCCGACCGAGAACCAAACCCGCATCCCCTGCATTGCAAGGTGAATTCTTAACCACTGGACCACTAAGGAAGCCCCCATGATATGGATTTTAAATGTTGTATTTTCATGATGATGTCGCTTAAAGTACTCTCTAATTTCTCTTATGGTTTTTTCTTTGTGCTGTGCTATATATACTTAGTTGCTTAGTCATGTCCAACTCTTTGCGACCCCATGGACTATAGCCCGCCAGGCTCCTCTGTCCATGGGGATCTTCCAGGCCAGAATACTGGAGTGGGTTGCTATGACCTCCTCCAGGGGATCTTCCCAACCTAGGGATCGTACCCAGGTCTCCCGCATTGCAGGCAGATTCTCTACCGTCTGAGCCACCAGGGAAGCCCGGTTTCTTCTATGATCCATGATGATTTACAAGTATAATGTTTAACTTGTAAATATTTAGTGGTTTCCCAGTGTGGCAGTTATCAACATATTGGTCCTCAGCTTCAGACAAACACTTCAGTACCTGTTCTGAAGTCATGGACTAGACTGAAAGCATGTCCCTTTCAGTGAGCGCCATCTTAGGCTGCGTCAGTAGAGGGCACTGGATGGACACTGCAGGAAGAAAGGGGCTTTGCTTCCTGGTTCCAGCCTGTGATGTTTTGGTTTTTCTTGCTCCTGCTGCATAGTCAGAGGTGCATATGTGTGGGGACATCCAGAGGTGTTCTGCCCCAGCTGCGTGCCGGCAGAGGATGGGGAGCTCACTGGTCTCTTAGCCCCAGCCCAGGCCTGGTGATCTTCACCTTGCCTCTGCCTCACACCTGCAGCAGCATCCTGATCCCCTGTGTCCCCCTGCCTACCGGCCTTGGCTTCCTGCACCCCAGAGGGTTGTTCCCTAGGGCTCTTCCCGTGTGGACCCCACACCCTCCAGACTCTGCCCCTGCCCCTGCAGGAGTGCCTCAATTCTTCTGCACACCCGCTCACCAGCCTTGGCTCATTTCATAAAAGTGAAGATTCCTCGGGTCCTCCCAACAGAGACGTGATGTGCCCCTCGTGGCATTCTACACAACATTGCATCTGACCGAGAAACTCATTTCACAGCAAAGGAAGTGTGGCAATGGGCTTATGCCTCTGGAAATAACTGGTCTTAACCACACATACTTCGTTGCCTGGAAGAAGGTGGTGTAACTGAAAAGTAGAATGGTTCACGGTAGACTCAGTTATAGCATCAGTAGGGAGACAACATCCTGAAAGGATGTGGGTTCTAATTCACGGAATGAAGTATGTCTTTGAATCAGAGACCATTATATGGTACTGTTGTCCCCCCAGCCAGTACACATGGGTCCAGGATTCAATGGGTAGAAGTGGGAATGACTTCTCTCACTATTATACCTAATAAACCACCCCCAGAGTTTTTTGCCTTTTACACTGAAAAACTTGAGCCTGCTGATTTGAGATCTTAGTTCTCAAGGAGACAGAACAATGTATTACTGAACTGGAGAATGAGATTGCCACCTGGTCAATCTGGGCTCCTTATGCCACTAAATCAAAGAACGAAAAGAAGGGGGGGCATCCAACCTACTGACTAGAATGATTGATCCTGAGTCTCAAGGGAAAATTGGGTTGCAGCTACACAAGGGAGACAAGAAAGACTATGTCTGGAACCCACAGAATGCTCTGGGGCACCTATTAGTACATCCAACCCCCCCCTCACCCCTCCCCACTGAAGCAGAACTCAGATCCTTTAGGAATGAGGGTTTGGGTTACTCTAACAATAAAGAGGTCTTCCCTGGTGGCTCAGTGGTAAAGAATCCACCTGCTATGCAGGAAACGTGGGTTCAACCCCTGGACCAGGAAGATCCCCTGGAGAAGGAAATGACAACCCATTCCAATATTCTTGCCTGAGAAATCCCATGGACAGAGGAGCCTGGTGGGCTATAATTCATGGGTCACAAAAGAGTCTGACACAACTTAGTGACTGAACAACAACAGGTAGAGAACCCAGAGAAGCAGCAGAAGCTCGAGCTGAGGGAAAGGGAATTATTAATATAGGAATTGAAGAAGGAAGCCATGGTTATCAACTACAACTTTGTGACCAGTTACAAAAGTGACCAATTACAAAAATGAGAGCTCTGGTAGTTTTTTGTGTTTCTCTGCTCCTTGCATGCCTGTGTTTTGGGGGCTTCCCTGGTGGCTCAGTGGTAAAGAATTCACCTGCAATGCAGGAGCTGCAGGAGACACAGGTTCAATCCCTGGGTTGGGCAGATTCCTGGAGAAGGGCATGGCAACCCACTCCAGTATTCTTCCACGGAGAATCCCATGGACAGAGGAGCCTGGTGAGCTACAGTCCGTGGGGTCGCAAAGAGTCGCACACGACTGAGCGACTTGACACACGTGCATGTGTTTATCTGTATATACTGACCATTTTCTTTTTACCTTTCTATTGACTATTGGAGGTCAGCTTTCATAATTTAATCTTTATATAATAGAATATTTAGTGAGACCATGGCAAATTTGTGGAGTAATTAATATAGTCAGCTATGGATACAGTGACTGTTGGGACTGTACGTCTTCTCATTTTAAGGGAGGAGTGAGAACGTCACTTTAAAAAAATACATTTATCTATTTGACTGCATCGGGTCTTGGCTGTGACACGCAGGTTAGATGAGGCTGCAAAATCTCAGTTGTGGGGTAACCCTAATCCTAACCCTTGTTCCCTGACCAGGAATCGAACCCAGGCCTCCTACATTGGGTTCAGTGCACCAGGAGGGAAGTCCCAAGAATGTCGCCTTTAAGAATAGATACATGTTGTCAGTAGGAATGCAACATGGAAGTTCAAATAAGTGTAGAATGGTGTGTGAAAGCTGAGTAGCTGAAAAGACGGACATGAGCTCTGCATTCACCTTCAGAACCTGTCCTGTGATTCCGGACTGGACTCGGCATTTCTCCCTTTCAGTGAGCACAGTGGTAAGCCCTGTCTGTAGAGGGCGCTGGAGGGATATTGAAGGAAGCAAAGGGCTTGTCTTCCTAGCTCCCATAAGCTCTGGTTTTTCCTGCTCCTGCGCTGTGTTCTCAGCGGTGCAAGTGGATGTGTGTGAGGACAGCTAGGATATCAGATAGTCCTCTCCAACCACGTACCAAGAGCGGGCATTCCCTCGGCAACCTTGTGAACCTGGTCCATGCCTGGTGACCACTTTGCGGTGGCCCTCCTGTCGAGGATACCGCGTGCTCCAGGCCTTGGCACGCGTGGCAGTTCCCTAACTGTGCACTTGCCCCCGCGGCCTTGTTTATCTCTGCCCTGGATCACCCTTCCCCAAGCCCTCAGGCATGGACAGTGTGCATCCACAGTGGGGCCCAACTCCACATGTCTGCTCACCAGCCTTGGCTCTTCTCCCCAGAGGGTTGATTCCCGTGGCCTCCATGCCTGGGGCATGGACAGCATGCGCTGCAGGCCTTGTGCACCTGGGGCATTCCTACTCTTTGGGTGCACCTGCCCAACAGCCTCGGCTCAGCTGTGCCCCAGGGGGTTGTTTTCCCGCCTGGCAACTGTGAACCAGCTCTGCCTTGGCCAACCAGCGGACTTGTCCATTACTCAGTGGGCTGCCGTGAGGCCTAAACCCCAGATTTGGGGTTGGGGACCCTACAAAGTTTGTCCTCAGCCCTCAGGTACCCTTTTAGAATTCTCTGTACATTTTTACAGGGCTTTCCAGGTGGGTCAGGGGTAAAAAATCTGCCCGCCAGCGCAGGAGACACAGGAGAGGCAGGTTTGATCCTTGGATTGGGAAGATCCCCTCAGAGAGGAGATGGCAATCCACTTCAGTATTCTTGCCTGGGAAATCCCATGGCCAGAGAAGCCTGGAGGGCTACAGTCCACACGGCAGGGGGGGCAGGCATTGCAAAGAGTCAGACACGACTGAGTGACTAAACAACATTATATTTTTATAGTTCCCCTCTTATAATTTAAGGATTATGTTAAACCTGCCATGTTTAAATTACTAGGTGGTTTCTGTCTTCTGATTGGACTTAGATTGGACCACCTAGTTATCTTATTGTTACTGATTTCTAACTCAATTCCATTATTGTCAAAATACATGCTTTCTCCTTTTAAATGTACTGATTACTGTTTTATGGTTCAGCATGTGGCTTGCACTGGTCCTTACTCTGTGTACATGGAAAACACTGCATTTTATATTCATAGGTATTATAAATAACTTAATAAGAAAAACGTTTTAAAATAGTCTTTATATTTACTCAGATACTATTTCTGATGTTCTCCATCCCTTTCAGAGGATCTGAGTTTCCATCTGTTGTCATTCCCCTTCAAGCCAAATAACTCTTTTAGCATTTCTTTATAGCGCAGGATTGCTGGCAACAAATTCTCTCAGTTTTATCTTATATCTGAAGTATATTTTTGGTAAATTTAGATTTTTGAGTTGACCTCTTTTTCTTGCAGCACTTTAGAGATGGTGTTACACTCTCTGCTGGCCTCTGATTTCTGGTGAGTAGGCAGTTACTAATTGTTGTTCTTCTGTATGTGGTTTGTTTTTCTCTTGCTGCTTTCAAGATTTGTTCCTCATCTTTAGCTTTTGACTATGATGTTCCTAGATGTGGCCTTTCTGTGTTAATCAAGGTGGCTTTGTGGAGTATCTAAAATCTGTACATTTCTTTTCAACACATTTGGGGAAATTTGGGCTATTTTTTTTTTTTTTTTCCTGCTTTCTTCCTTCTCTTTGCCTTCTAGGATTCTAATCATACATTTGTCAGACTGTTTGACATTATCTAACTGGCCTGGGAGACTTTAAAAAGAACTCTTTTTGTCTCTGTTCTGCAGCGTGGGGAGTTTCTATTGGTTTACTTCCTAGTTCATTGACCAGTTCTGTAATCTCTTTTGCTGTTAAATCTATCCATTTGATTAAAAATGTTTCAGTTGTTGTAATTTTTATTTCCCGAGTTTCTATTTTTCAAAAGTCATTTGTTTCTTTGCTGAGGTTGCCTATCTTTTTATTCACTGAGAACATAATTTCACTGCTTCTTTATTATCCTTGTCTGTTAACTCCAGTATCTGGGTCACCTCAGTACTGGTGTCAGTTTTGAACGTTAAATTGTGGAGACTCTGGTTTGTGTTATTTGTCTCCAAAGAGTGACGGTTCTTTTATCAGGCAGTTAGCTTGGGTGGATTGTTGTTGTTTAAGTCCTTTCCAGCTCTTTTTTGACCCGTGTACTGTAGCCCTCCAGGCCCCTCTATCTGTGGGATTTCCCAGGCAAGAATGCTGGAGTGGGTTGCCATTTCCTTCTCTAGGGGGTCTTCCTGACCCAGGGATTGAATCTGGGTCTCCTGCATTGGCAGGCAGATTCTTTACCACTGAGTCACCTGGGAAGCCCATTTTGGGTGGATACACCGTGCAAATCACACTTAAGGGGCAGCAGCTCCAATCTCGGTTTAGATTTTCTGTCTTTAGCTGAGTTGCTTGAATCTGAACAACACATTTGTGGTCCAGAGCTTGGGCAGAGATGTGGGCAGACAGAACTTGGTGGTTGCTGCCTCTTCCCCTCTGAGACTCCCATCTTTTCCTCCAGTGGCTTCAGTTGCCCTGGCTCAGTACTTGTACTGTGATTGTCCATCAGCATAATGTACCTACTGCTTTGTCAGCTGCCAAGTTATAAGCAGCAAAAATAGGAAACTTTCTCTGCACAATTTCCTCCTGAGTGTGAACTCCCCATCAAACTTTCTGTCTCCCTTCATTCTCCAGTAGGCATTAAGTAGCTGTTTTTCATATCATGTTCAGGTTTTACAGTTATTTGTTGGAGGGGTCATTCTCAAGCATAGTACTCAGTCATTATTAGACATCTTAGGTGTAGTCTAAATAATTAATCTATTTCTTCCATATTTTCCTCTATTTCTTGAACATATCAGTTTAAACTCCTTTTCAACCTTCTCAGCAATATTTGGCTCACCTGTTTCTATTTTCTACTTTTGCTCTGGTTTTAAATAATATGGTCTTATCTCTTGACTTGCTAGTGATTCTTACTGGAGTCAGAAATTGTATATAAAAAAAATTATAGCACCTCTAGATTTTTTTTTCCAGTCTTTTCTCTGTTACACCAAGAGAATGGGGGCTAATCACCTTAATCCACGCAGAGACTACATGGTTTGAGGTTGCACTGGGATTTTAATAAGCCTCAGTCTGCCTGTTTCACCTTGTTTCTAGTAAGGAGCCCTACTGAGCTTTGAACTGAAAGACCTGTGTGTTCACCAGTCCCTGCCCCATCGTGGGTCCTGAATTCTAATCATCAGCACCATTAGTCTGCCAAAAATTCGATTCTGCTTTTCAGAAGTTTGAGGTTTAGCTTTTTATAGCGTCTGGCCCTATACAGCTTCAGAGTTTGGTAAGTATCTTAAAGAAGAAATGTGTTACGTCCTTGAGGCTCTTTCAGTCCCGTTTTGTTCTTCCAGTGTTATGAGAGCACTAAGCTCCACTGGCTTCTCTGGTCCCCTCTGCCTGGGCAATGCTTGGATCCTCAGCCTCTTGCTCAAACCATCAGCAAATGCTCCCAAGGGAAAGTCTGCTGCAAACTGTCAGCTCACGTCCCTGGTTCTACTTCAGAATTTTAGGCCCTTTCATCATCTTTCCGTCAGCAACTCTCTAAGGTCTTTTTAGACGACTTTCATATTTTGTCTGGTCTTTCTAGTTCTCTAATAGAGCACTGGTCAGCTAGAAGCAACTCCATGCGATTAAAAGTCAGCACTTTTAAAAGTGTTTATTTTCTTCCTTTGATCTTCGAAAACTAACTGCCCCAAGCAATCAATTTACATCACATCTTAAAAATATATTCCTACTGCTAAGTGAAAAAAGAAAAGCAAACTATGTTATGGCATATTCCCCATAATCACAACTGTATGTAAAATATAAATGCATACCATCAAAAATATGATATTATTTATTTCTGGGGTAGGATTAGCGATTTTTTCTTCTGTAAAAATGTTTCTGAAATGTTACACTGTCTGTAAGAAATTATGCAACTAAATGTAGATTGTCAAGAGGGGAGGGAGAAGGAACTCAGTGACTGAGATACAGAAGTGGAAAGACTAATTGCACAAATATAACTTCAATTTCGTATCACATGAATGCATTAACTATCAAGATAAAGAAAGAAACAAAGGAAGAGGGAGGGAGGGAGGGAGGTGGGAAGGAAGGGAGGAAGGAAGGAAGTAACACACACACACATATATACACACACACACACACACACCCAAGAGACTCCTGGGACTACAAAGTGCCATTTATACTGGGAGTGAGGAAAACAAACATTTGATTGTACTCACTAGCTGCAGACTGCAGAGAACAATCCAGCCCTGATTCATTTGGGGACACAAAAAAATCTATCTTTCAGGGATTGTGATGAGCAAAGGGGATTATAATATTCCTGTAAGAGCTTTTATGAAAAGATTCAAAATTGGGCTATTGTCATTTTTTGTACAGACGAAGGTACAGTACACATAGATGGTGGTTTTGTTAGGACTTTTTAGATCACTTCTCCCAATTATAGGGGATGAGATCTTAGGTATTTTCTTAGAACTCTGTAACTTGCTTTTAAAATATCTGATAAATCTTGACAGTACAGCTGATTACAGCCTCTCTTTCCCTAGGACTTCACTGTAGGCTTCTAAACTAGGGGTCAGCATACCATAGCCTGAGGGCACATCTAGCCTGTTTTGTATGGCCCTCAAGTTAAGATTAGACTTACATTTTTATGTGGTTGAAACAAAATCAATATATTTGTGACATGGGTCATTCATCTGAGTTTCATCTCTGGCTGCTTTTGTGCTTTGATGACAAAATTGAGTAATTGCAACAGAGGCCACATGGCCCTCAAGATCTAAAATATTTACTATCTGACCTTTAACAGGAAAAGTTTGCCAACTCCTGGGCCAAAGTACTTTTTTTTTTTCTTTTTTTTTTCAAAGTACTTCTGAATAATGAGTTTCATGGGGCAGCTCTCTGGTGGGGCAGACTGACTGCACCCTTGTCTTTTGCCAAGAAACCTCCTAGTGCTTTCCCACTCTGACACTGGGCTCAGTCACATGATTTGCTTTGACCAATGGGAGTTGAAGAGACAGTAGAGGCTTGAACTGGGGTTGCTCCCTACAGCTTGATTTCCTGCTTCTCTGCCCACTGTCTAGTCAACCGACCCAGGCAAGCCTGCTGGACAATAAGTCATGTGAAGCAGAGTCATTCTAGCACAGGTCAGCCTAGGTTAGCCAGAAGTCAATGATCTCAAGATCAAGACAGCTGCCTGGCTGACCCTCAGCTGACCACAGACACATGTGTAAGCCCAGCAAAAACTACCCAAACCCAGCCAGATGAGCTGAGCCCCAACACTCAAGAGCCATGCCACTGAAGTGTGGTGGTGGGTCTGTTACACGCGACTATTCCAGCAATAGAAAACTGATACTACGGGCACACGAATGTTTAAAATTTCTTTTGCCAAAAGAGGCTAGGGAACATTTCACTCTCCTGAGGACAATTCTGGGTTCTGACGGGGGAAAGACTGAATAAAACATGGAAGTCTGAAACTCCAGAGATGGGGGTGGGGCATCAGATCACATCTTGATTTTCTGCAAAACCATCTTGTACTCACAATGAGATTCAAGGAATACCCATATCTGCTCTGTGGCTCAATTTGCCCACTGGACCAAGTAGACGCTAAGGCTAGGCTAGCCTAGGACTTGGCATTCCTCTTAACCACAGAGGGATTGAGCAAGGCAGAGACTCCATCATTTATGGAAAAGAATTTATTTCCTATTTATACAATGTAAAAAAAAGTACCTTGGGTATAAACTCTAAATGTCTGAGGTGTGCTCAGTCAGGAGCCCAGAAAAGTCACTCCTTGCATCCTTCAATCATTAGTGTGCAGTGCAAACAGAGCCAGGGCTGGGAGCTCCTCCTGTACTAGCGTCAGTGGAAAGTTCCCTTGGGAAAAAGCCACAGAGCCCTTGGTGAGGAAGAGGGGCAGAGAGAGGGAAGGAAAGGTGGCAGGACTGAGGCAGGAGGCTGGGAAGGAATGATGTTCAGGAGTCTGTACTGGGGACACTTTAATTTGCTAGAGGGAGGCTCCTCCTCTTCACCTGCTGCACACTGACTGGCCGGGGCTTGTCCTCGGAATGTCAAGCTACTTCCTAGCACACAGGCAGATTGCCCCTCTGCAGAGCCCCCAGTGTGACTTCTGTCAGAAAGGAAAGGTGTTCATCGATGTGACAGAAAACGGTCACCTTCGAACTTGCATGAACTCCTTGCGCAGCCATAAAGAGTCCTGGTAGAAGCGAGGATCGCCCAGCCTCACAGCTGTCCGTTTGTAGAAGTAACAGTACAACACTGCCGCTGTGGAGAATAAATAGGAAAGGAGAGTCAGGGATGCACCTGAGTATTTGTTTCAGGGGAAGAACATGACCAGACGAGGCTGAGGGGCCCAGTCCCATGATTTCCCAGTGACTCCCAGAAAGGGCAGAGGGCAGTGGTCTCTCCTGGTCTTGGCATGGCTGTTCCACTCCTCTCACGCTGGTTGTGATGGGCTGGGAAGCTAGGATCAAGGCCCTCACTGCCAGAGCCACAGGTGGGACCGAAGTGAGGCCTGAGGTTGTTCTGGTTCTTACCTAGCCTCTGGAATACAAACAATGTTTGAAGTCCATCTGTCCAGACAAAGCGGTTGGAGTTTTTCCAGCGTAAGTTCTAAAGGAGACATGAATAGACAGAGAAAGGTGAATGGCCAGATGATGCCCTGACATCTCCAGCCTGGTGAGCTGCAGATGCTGCTTGATTTAGTATCAGGCTCATCTCACCCCCTTCTTTCTTTCCACAAGCCAAAGGAGTGTTTCTCAAACAAGCTTCAACAAGTCCCCTTGTTTTTTGCTGCAGAGGAAGTAATTCTTTTAACCCTGAGGGAGTAAGTTTGAACTAAGCCATTTATTTCCTTTCATCCCATTGCATTGGCCAATAAGAAATGATACACATTATCTCAGGAGTTCAGCATGGTCTGTTTTGCCTTGGAAATCTGAGGCTTGGTTCCTGGCAGATAAAGGCTTGGTGCACTCAGGGTTTAATCAGATTAGCAGTTTCACAGTACAAAGCCAGGACTATTTTGGCTCTAGGAACCTGAGCAGAGACAATCCTCTCTGGGAAGCACCTTGAGGCTTTGGCACTGTGCTGCTTCTTCCCTGCGAGTTCTTGTTCTCTCTGTGGAATCACAGGGGCAACCTAATGGGAGGTTTAGTCTGAGAACGTGCCTTTAGTAAAGAAATGACTAGAGAACACTGAGGTTTTAATGTGTTCCATTAAATGAGTACAAAGAAACACATGAGATACCCACATAGAATTTGTGGAGCACGCTATGGAAAACAGTGTGGAGATTTCTTAAAAAACTGGAAATAGAACTGCCATATGACCCACCAATCCCACTTCTGGGCATACACACTGAGGAAACCAGATCTGAAAGAGACACATGCACCCCAATGTTCATCGCAGCACTGTTTATAATAGCCAGGACATGGAAGCAACCTAGATGCCCATCAGCAGATGAATGGATAAGGAAGCTGTGGTACATATACACCATGGAATATTACTCAGCCGTTAAAAAGAATTCATTTGAACCAGTCCTAATGAGATGGATGAAACTGGAGCCCCTTATACAGAGTGAAGTAAGCCAGAAAGATAAAGAACATTACAGCATACTAACATATATGGAATTTAGAAAGATGGTAACGATAACCCTATATGCAAAACAGAAAAAGAGACACAGAAATACAAAACAGACTTTTGAACTCTGTGGGAGAATGTGAGGGTGGGATATTTCAAAAGAACAGCATGTATACCATCTATGGTGAAACAGATCACCAGCCCAGGTGGGATGCATGAGACAAGTGCTCGGGCCTGGTGCACTGGGAAGACCCAGAGGAATCGGGTGGAGAGGGAGGTGGGAGGGGGGATCGGGATGGGGAATACGTGTAAATCTATGGCTGATTCATATCAATGTATGACAAAACCCACTGAAATGTTGTGAAGTAATTAGCCTCCAACTAATAAAAACAAAAAAACAAAAAAACAAAAAAAAGAATTTGTGGAGCAGAAGAAATTTGAAGGAGTTCCTTGGTGCCCCAGTGGTTAGGACTCCACACTTCCAATGCAGGGAGCACGGGTTTGATCCCTGGTCGGGGCACGAAGAGCCCATAAGTCACTCAGTGCGGCAAAAAAAACCAAAACAAAACATGAGAAACAAAAAAGAAATCTGAAACCATGAAAACTGGATCTGCTTCAGGCCTATGTTAGAACCAGAGGGAGGCATCTCGGAGGCACGTTCTCCTAACGTAAGTGATGGGGACATAGCAGAGGGCTCGTGGCACTCCTGCCTGGCTATTTCCCATGGGACACTGATGCCTAAGGATAGCCTGTATCAACTTGCACCTGCCCAAATAGCTAATGATGGAACAGATTCAATTTCCTGTTTTAACCTGCAGGTCTTTGGGGGCAAAATGAATCAAACATTCCACAAATGCCCCTGGACTCCTGGATACGGCTGTTTTTCAACACATAAGGTTGAGAAAAAGTGCCTTATGAAATTCTCATGTGTCGAGCTCCAGGCTGGACCACATTCATTTCACGTGTTTCTTATCAAGGATTCTGTGAGATAAACATCCAGAGATGCTGGATTCCGACAGATAAGACATTCCAAGTCCTTTAAGGACTCAGAGCCTTCCTCTTACCATGACCCAGACATGAAGAGAGATGCTCAGGGCGAAGTACACAGCTGTCAGGATGATGGTCCCTTTGAACTTATGGAAGAGGAGGTTGACCAGGCCAGCCTGGAAGACGAAGGTGTTGAAGAACATGAGGAAAATGATGATGATGTTGAAGAGGATTGCGATATCCTGGATGCTGCAAACATGGAAAACAAAAGGATGGCCAAATGGAGGCCTGGGGAGCACCCAAGAGTCAGCCCTGAATCCTAAGGGACACCATGAGGTCTGTCCTTACCTCTGAAACCCCCCAGAGGTAGTGTGGGTTTTGGACCCCAAATGACATGAAATTAAAACTACCCGCTACCTGTTGGTCCAATCAGTTGAATTGCAGTCTATGGACAAGGCTTTCCTGCTGACACTCCCAACTCAACAAGCCTCCCCGGGACCTGTGAGAAGCAGCTAGTTTCCTCCTTGTATCCAGAAAATGCCAGCCTTGTCTGTCAAATAACCTGATGCCTAGTGCCATTCAAGTGTTGGTTCAAATGTCCCCTCTTCAGAAACTTTTCTTTCACCCCACTACCTAAAGTAGCCTTCTCCCCATTCCACATACTTTATATCCACTGTATAACATTTATTACTATTTGAAGTTATTAAAATATTTGTTGTCTCTCTCCACTAGAATGGAAATCCCATCAAACAGAACTTGTCAGGTCCACCACTGCAACTATAGCACTGTCTGGTAGGCTGATGAACATTTGCTGAGTGAAGACAGGGTCTAAAATTGTGGTTTTCTGTTTAGAACTTGCCTCATGGAGACTAAAAATCACTGTGGATGAAACATGACAATAGGTTCCATCCTCTGGGATGCATATATGTTATCAACATGGTTATTCTGGAAATTTCCTGGTGGTTCAGTGGTTATGAATCTGCCTTCCAATGCAGGGGATGCAGGTTTAATCCTGGTCAGGGAACTAAGATCCCACATGCCACAGGGCAACTAGAGAGCCCAAGCTGCAACGAAAACCCAGAACAGCCAAAAAAAGATTATTTTTACTCAGGGCCAGGGCAGGGAAAGCACTGAGTCCTAACCCCTGGACTGCCAGGAAGTCCCTGATAACCCCTTTACCTGACATTTTGCAACCCTGTTTCACGGCACTGTAAGACACTTTCTACTCACAGATGGAGATGACAGTGTCAACAATCTGACCCTCATTTTCTATGTGCACTGCTTCCTGTGTTCCAAACCCTTGTTAGAAAGTATATCAAAGCAGAAGTATCAAAACGGTGTATCCTGTGACATGTCTATGGACCATGGAGTACCCAAGACAAACTGCAATTTTATTCTCCCTGATGTTTCTCTATTAATAACTTTAAAACGCTAAATCATGCTTTTTGGGGCTTTTTGAAATGATTGGGTTGAGCTGCCCAGTCCCACTCACATGAAGAGCACCAGCTGTATTACTGGAGCCATTCGGAGTAGCTCAGAGAAGGAATTGACAAAGAGGTCATAGGACAGCAGCAGGAACTGCAGGGAGAGCACCAGGCTGTAGTTACTGGTCTGGAGCATCTTCCTTCTGCTCTCTTGTGCCCCCAAGGGCACATACCACAGTTCCTCAGAAAACAACTACTGGTCCACTCCCAGGCACTGAGTTCTTCAGAATGGCAGCTGCTTCCCTTGCTCTAAGACAAGGGTCTGTTAAAGCCCCCCCAAAAAAAAGAAAAAGAAAAGAGAGAAAGAGAGATTAGAAATTCAACAGTACAATAAATATTTACTTAGGACTTACTATATGCCAGGTACCATTGTAGGTGCTTGTGATACATCGATGACAAAACCAACAACAACAAATGCCAACTAGTCATTCCTTCCAGGGACCCTCACCCTCAAACCTGTCTCCGTGCCTGGAACCCTCTAAATGTAGAGCTCTTTCTAACCAGTTTTGAGTCCAAAGGAATCTAGAGAAAATACAAAGTGACTGTCTGGTCATGTAGCGATAATAATTCTAATCGCAGAAGCAAATCTTTGTATATCACTTACAATTCTAAGCACTAACATTTAAATCTCTCCATTACCCTTGAGGTGGAAGACACACTATAACTCTCTCCATTTTACAGAGGGGACAATTGAAGCCCAGGGAGGAAAATAATTTGTCCAATGTCATGCTAGTAATTGGCAGGGCTAGCGATCAGATCTAGGCAGTCTGGGTCTGGAGTCTGAGCACTTAACTACTGCACAAAGCTGTCTCTCACAAAACTGACAGCTTTACATGCAACTAGGCAGGAAAGGGCTTCTCAGGTGGGTTCAGTGGTAAAGAATCCACCTGCCAATGCAGGAGACGTGGGTTTGATCCCTGGGTTGGGAAGATCCCCTGGAGGAGGAAATGGCAACCCACTCCAGTATTCTTGCCTGGAAAATCCCATGGACAGAAAAGCCTTGTGGCTACAGTCCATGGGGTCACAAAGAGTCAGACACAACTGAGCATGCACACGGGCAGGAAAAACATTGGCACAGAAGTGGTTAATGATGTAGGCAGAAAAAGCTGAGAGAAAACAGTGCTCTTCTAAGGTTAAAGATTATGGTAGCGACACAATGGCACCAGGTAACGGGGGCTGGGCCTATATTTTCATTTATTTCAAGACAAAGAAGCTGCTCTGGGGTTGTCCTATGACCCTCTCCAGCTGGATCAAATCCATAAGCAAATTTCAAAATGTTTTGAAGTGTTACAGAATGATTAAATCAACATATGTAAAATGTTAGTTTACAAACTCTGCATATTTACTTCCTTTTTAATCCTATATCCATTTTAAGAACTAGCTGTTATTATGCTTATAACCCCACTTTACACAGAGGCTCTGAGAAGTTGCAGAACCTCGTCCATCTCCACCTAATGAAGTCCCACTAAGGATGTACAATGTGGTTTTCTCTGAGCCGAGTTTCCTTATTCATTAAATAACATTGATAGTATCACCTATGTACCCGCACCATGATAAACTTGTCAACCAAGATAAATTCCTTTAGTCCTCGAAACTACTCTGCAAGGTGGGAAAGAATTATCCCCGTTCTACAGGCAAGGACAGTGTCAGAGTTCAAGCCGTTCCTCCACGATTCACAACTAGGTGTGATACGAAAGCCCATGCTCTTAACCGCTAGTTCACAGGCCGCCACAGAAGGCTGTTGTGAGGCTCCGTTAAAAAGAACCGCTCACCGCCATCACTAACGGAAAGATGACCATCACCTCGGGTTAGCGTAGCGGTGATCTCGCAAGGTAATGAAGCAGTTCGGTCTTCTCACCGCTATCTGCCGCGTTCTCTCGGTAGAGCAGAGCAATTTTCCCCACCCGTCCCAACCCACTTTTAAATGGGACTGCCTTAGCGAAAGACCAAAACCAAAGCAATTAACAACGAAATTCCGACTTCTGGCCTCTTTACACAATCCTCAACACGGACTCTCACCTCAGAGGCCCAACGTCGGTTGTCATGGGGATATCACCCTGGCTTCCGGAAACCGGTTTTAAATTCCGGAAGTAGATGGCGGACGCGGGCTCAGCCTGCGCCGTGCTGCATGGTTGTCCTCGGCTTTCTCTCCCCGCTCTATGGCCGACTCGGCCGCCATGTTTGGGCCCCCCCTTTCCTGGGCTTGCCTCTCTCCAGGCCTTCCCAGCGTCGCCGCGGCCTGTTCCAGGGCTCCTAGATCCGGCCAAGGCCTCCCGCTCACACCGCGCGCCGCTTTGCGGAGGGCCAGTCCCTGGCCGGAGGCTTCGCCTCGGCCTGAACATTTCCGCTTCAACGGAATCGTGGGGCTGAGGGTGAAGGACAGGGCCGACCCGTGACGGCGTTCCTGGTCCCCGGTACCTCGGGGCTGGGGAAGAAACGCCAGCGGAAGAACTGGAGTTGGGGGTCAGCACCTTGGCGCCTGAGAGCTGGGGACCCCCAGATCCGGGACTTCATTTCCCAGGCGGCCACGCGCGCGACCGGAAGTATGCGCGCCTATAAGAGGACAATGCGCCCCCAGCTTTTCGGCTCTAGAGCAGTGGTGCCTGGTGGTCGAGAGCGTTGCTGAGAGTGTCTCACTGCATCTTTCAGGAGCTTCGGGAGCAGCGGCTCCGGCGCGGGTTGCCAAGAGACGGGTCTCGGAGACCCTAGTCCCCTTGCGTCCCACTGTGGTTCGGGGGTGAGAAACAGCCCGGGCTGGGAGTTCCGGGACCTGGGTTCGAGTGCTAGCTCTGCTACTACCTCGTTTCGCGCTGTCACGACCCCTCTCTCTCTAAGTTTTCTCTCCTAGGAAATGGACACTATTCTCCATGCCCTTCCTTCCACAGGTGGTGGTTGTAAAGCACGAAAGCTCTTCGGAAGTCGCAGTCAGCAGGCGGAGCCCCTCGCCTAACTTTTCACCCAAGGTTCAGTTCAGTTCAGTCGCTCGGTCGTGTCCGACTCTGCGACCCCATAAACCGGAGCACGCCAGGCCTCCCTGTCCATCACCAATTCCCGGAGTTTACTCAATCTCCATTGAGTCGGTGATGCCAAGGTTAGCTGGGACCAAGGTGGCCCCGGCGGCCGGCGAGTCAAGGATCAGTTCCTGGGTTCCTAGTACCCTTCTCTGGATACTTCGGTCAGACCTGAGCACGGTGCGAAGGGCGTCCCTGTAATCACTCTGGCGCTCAGGAGGACCTTGCTTATCTATCTCCTGCCTGGTATTTAAGGCCTCTCACTCCAGAGTCCCTGACTTTAAGGAAGCTCCGTTTGGAAGTGAGGAGTCCTTGGAGCCGAGGGGGAGTCAACCTGGAGTCTTTTACCAGCTCTGCCACGCACCTTGGCCGAGTCACTTTCATAGTTTGGGCCCCAGTATTTTTAATCTGTAAGATAAAAGTTTAGGATTTGAGCTTTAACTGTGGGTCTCAAGATTCCTAAAGCCCCCCACTATTCATCTGAAAAGTGGGAGCAGCCAACAGCCTTCCTATGCCTTGATCTATTTGCACTTCTAAGTGCTTGTGAAAAAGTTTGGAATCGTATGTTTTGGTAAGACTAGGGCTGAGTAGGATATAGCCGTTTTCTGCCCCAGGGCTTGATCTGTTTTAGTGCAGCCTGGGAGAATCTTTTTTGCTTAGGGATTGAGAGTGTATTAGGTTGGAGAGTACAACTCCTTAGATCAGGGTCAACAAACATGACCCACAGGCCAAATCTGGCTGATCTGAATGGGTTTTACATTTTTCAGTGATTGAAAAGAAAAGGATATTTTATGATGTGGAAATGATATAAAAACTGAAATTTCAGTGTCCATAGTTTTTTGAACACAGCTTGTACATTTGTGAAAGTATTGTTTATGACTACTTTTGCAGTATGTCAAGAGTTGATAGCACAGTTGTGACAAACCATATGGCCTGCAAAGTCTTAAAATATTTACCATTCTCACACTTCACAGGACTTTGAGGACTTTTGTTTTTGAATGTGGTTCTACAAGTGCGGGCAGACTAGGAGCCTGCACACATCCTGAAATCTTAGCACATACTACTCTCTTGGAATAAATGAGAGGATATTCTTAGCATTTGGATGACAATTTTCACTGTGTTCTTTTTCTCTCCTTTTGCTCTCCATTTCAAGCAGAGGGAGGGTGCGTCTGTGTACTCTGAGCAGTAAAACATTCCAGCCAGTCTGTCAGGAAAGTGTCCCCATTATCTATTCCAAGTCTGTCCCAGAGCAGTAATCCAGATCTCTTCTAGGGGGGTGGATATGGTCCCTTTTGGATATTTTCTTTTTTCCTCTTACAAAGGGAAACAAATTTAAAAGTAGATACTAGCCAATGGATGAAGCCTGCTGATTGGGAGCTCCTTTGTGCTAACACTTCCCTGGGAAGGGGGTGATTGAACATCTGGTGACCTGAAACTTCCACTGCTCTTAGAGGAACTAAGGGGACACCTCTGAGGCTGGGTGGCAAATCGCTGAGTTCAGCAGCTGAGTCCAAAAGCTTCCAGGAAGCAAGTGGCATGATTTTTCTCCCTCTAACCCCCTGGAAGCTTATATATTTTTTTCCCCCAGAACTCAAATCTTGCTTTCTCAGAGACTCCTGCCACCTTGGATCCCTTTTGAGAGCTCCGCACCTGGTTAGGTGGACATCTGGCATCGAGAGAGCTGGCATGACATGGAATTGGGACCACTGAGAGGCTTGGGCAGCCATGGGGGCCATGGGCTTCAGGGTTTCATTAGTAGTTAGGATGAAATGCTGTAATACTACTAAGAAAATGTTAATAATTTACAATGTCCTTATATATTTTCTCACTTGATCCTCTGGCAATCTGTGATCAAATTAAAAACATGGAGATTGAAATGGAAATAACCCCTCACAGGACTGTCAAGAGGAGAACATGAGATCGATCATGTGTCTTAAGGTTCTGGTGTGATGTCTGTTCATAGCTGCCTTTCAGTAAGTTACATCCTGTTGCCATGGTTTTCTTTCAGATGAGAAGACAGCCCTTCAGATGTTAAGTGATTTGCTCAAGGAGCCTCAGAGCCTAAGAACTGGAGTCCAGGCCACTACTCTGTCAGCTTGTCACTGGGTATAAAGGTGAGGGTCAAATGTTTTATCTCCTTGGGAGTTCTTGGCGATTTTTGGGGCCTCTTCTCGTGTTAGCTGGTTCCAGTTGAAGAACCTCAAGTTTCGGAAGCCATGTGTCACCTTCTTGCCCTGACTCCTTGGGGACAGTGTGCCTGCCTTGAGAGCTGTGTTCATGCTGAAAGCAGGGGCATCCTGTGGCTTTGCAGACTGCCTGCCAACCCTCATGCCCACCTGCCTGGCTTTTAAGAGCAGCTGCTTAGGGGGCTAGGTGTTCACTATGCCTGAAACCAGAGTTGGTTTCTGAGTTATCAGGTATACGTGGAAACCTCAAAATAAACTCTTTGCTTTCTAGATCATGAGTTCTTGCTTCCTCTTTTCTACTCTGGACTTTCCCTAGAGAAGAGAAAGCAGAAGTTTCAGGTCTGGGGACCAGCTGCAGGCTTTTGCCCAATTCAAGATGTGGAGTATGGGGACTGGAGCGAAGACCCCATCTTACCTTCCCATGGGTAGAGGTCACTGTCTGGGGAAGAACTCTGCTGCGGAAGTGGGATGCTATAACACTTTTCTCCCAGGTGGCCTTGTAATCGTGTGGAGACTGAATTTTGCCTCCTTATGTTAGAATGGAAGGCCTGGGCATTTGTGTTATCTAGACTGGATTTTGATTTCTGCCCTTTCTTTTTGCGAGGAATGGGAGTATAATTCTTCACCTCTGGTCCTGTGAGGGGGGACCCATCCTAGGGCCCTGGACTTAGCATCCGGCCACCTCAGAGGAGGCCTCTCCCCAGGGCCAGCCCTGGGGCTGGGCTGGCTGCACTGTGCGCCGCCAGGTGCTGGGGCGGCGCCTCACTCTCACTCACTGTTCATACCAGAGACGGGGTCCAGCCTGCCGTCAAGGCTTCAGGGGACAGAGCCCAGGCTGGTGGCAGGGGAACCACCCTTCCGGCCAAGAGCAAGGTCAGTGCTACCTCCTCTAGCCGGGGTGTGGGGCGCACCCGAGCCAGCAGGGATGTGTGATCTCCCCTTCCTCTAGGACTGCCTGTTGAGAATGGCGGTGGGATGGTTCTACCTGTGTGTCCTGGCACTGTGCTCCCTGGGCTCCATGTGCATCCTCTTCACCATCTACTGGATGCGGTACTGGCACGGTGGCTTCGCCTGGGATGGCAGCATACTCATGTTCAACTGGCACCCGGTGCTCATGGTTACAGGCATGGTGGTGCTCTACAGTGCTGGTGAGTACGGGTCGGCAGCAGACACGTGGCCTGGCCCAGGCCCGTGTGGGGCAGCGCTCTCCTCTCATCCTGGCCTTTGTTACTGTAGGTTCAGGGCTGTGAGGGAGGGATGGGATGCAGTGGGTTGTCTCTGGGCCCAGCTGACATTTGGAAGAAGTCTCGAGAACTGAGACATCTGAGAAGGGCAACTCCACAGATGTTCTTAGGCAGGGGTTTGCACACTTCCTGTTAAAGGCCAGATAGGAAATATTTTAGACTTTGCATGCCCTGTGATCTGTGTTGCAACTACTCAGCTCTGATGTTGTACTGTGAGTGACCAGAGACATCACAGAAACGTGTGTGGCCGTGTTCCAATAAAACTATTTATAGTGGTGGGGGGAGGAGAGAAATAGGTGAGGGAGAGCGAGAGGTACAGCATTCCAGTTGCAGAATAAATGAGTTACAGGTACAGTGTGGAAAGCAGAGTTAATGATTATATATCTTTGCTTGGTGACAGATCATAACTAGAACTGTCACAGTGATCATTTTGAAATGTACAGAAATATCGAATCACTGTGTTATGTAACAGGAAATAACATAGTGCTATAGGTCAGTTATACTTCAAAAACAAACAAACTCACAGTAAAAGTGATCAGATTTGTGGTTACCAGAGGTGAGGGGTTGAGGGGAGGGGGAACTGAACGAAGGTCGTCAAAAAAGGCACAAACTTCCAGTTTTGAGATAAATAAGTACTAGGGATATAATGTACAACATGATCAATATAATTTTTAACACTGCTGTGTGTTAAATATGAAAGTTGTTCAGATAGTAAATCCATAAAGTTGTCATCACAAGAAAAAATTTTTTTCTATTTAATTCTGAATCTGTATGACAAGACGGAGGTTCACTAAACTACTGTGGTCATCATTTCATGATGTGTCTGCAGCAAATCATGATGTTCCACACTGTAAGCTTATGCAGTGCTGTATGTCAGTTATATTTTAGTAAAACTGGAAAAAATCAGTAAAAATTTAAAAATCAGTGTCATATAAAGTATTATTTAATATATATGATTTGATTGGGGTTGCAAAGAGTCAGACACGACTAAGCGACTTCACTTTCACTTTCCGTAAGCATTAATTACCTCGGCATAAATGAACAAAAGTCATATAAATTCTACAGAGAAAAATGTATAAAACTGTATTGAGAGAAATTAAAGAAGCCTTCAATAAATGGAGGGATATAGTACGGTGTAAGCGGTCTGGAAAACTAAACATTGTAAAGATGTAAGTTCCCCTGAAATTATTTTGTAGGTTAATTTCAATCCCAAAGCCTCAGTGCTTTTTTTTTGTGAAAACTGACAATTAAATTACCTTGAAATGCAAAGGGCCAAGATTAATCAAGAAGGTTTTGAAAAAGAGCACAGTTGGAGGGCTTGCTCTCCCATCTAGACAGGTTTATTAAAAAGCTACTGTAATCAAGACAGTGAGGCACCTACCGTATAACACAGGGGTTATATTCTCTCAATATTCTCTAATGGCCTGTAAGGGGAAAGGATCTAAAAAGGAGTGGATATATGTATAACTGATTCACTTTGCTGCACACTTGGAACTAACACAACATTGTAAATCAACTATACTCGAGTAATAATAAAAACAGTGTGGTCATGATAAGTGAATAGACAGGTGAGGAAAGGTGGCTCTGTAGAGCTGTGGGACAAAATGTTCTTTTCAATAAATGATATTCAGTCAGTCATAAGAAGAAAAACCCCTTTATTCACAAAAATAGGCAGCGGCCTGGATCTGGCCTGGGGATGGTAGTCTGCCATCCGTGCTCTAGGAAGCATGAGGGTGAAGCCCCTGCTGGCACAGTCAGGTCCCGACACGAGGGATCTGCTTACTCCTGCCGGGCCATCCTTGCTTGCCCTAAAAACTTGTGTCCTTGACAGCTCACTTCAGTTGTGAGAGTTCTTAAAGTTAGATGAAATAATGAATGTGACACTGCTTTTCAGCCTATATATAAAAATGCATACACATGGCACATATTATTTTAATGACAGAACGTCAAGTCCATGAAAGCTGTTCCTCTCTCCCCTCCTTTTTAGAAGAAATTTAGGTTTTTGTTGTTGTTGTTTTTGGCCATGCTCTGTGCCACGTGGGATCTCAGTTCCCTGACTAGGGATCAAACCCATAACCCCCTGCAGTGGAAGTGTGGAGTCCTAACCACTAGACTACCAATTCAGTTCAGTCACTCAGTCGTGTCCAACTCTTTGCAACCCCATGGACTGCAGCATGCCAGGCATCCCTGTCCAGACCACCAGGGAATTTCCTAAATTGAAGTAGTATTGTTGTTTAGTCACTAAGTTATGGACTGTAGCCTGCCATTATCTTCTGTCCATGAGATTTCCCAGGCAAAGAATACTGGAGCGGGTTGCCATTTTCTTTTTCAGGGGATCTTCCTGACCCAAGGATCAAACCCACATCTCCTATATTGGTGGGAGGATTCTTTACCACTGAGCCACCTGGAAAGTCCAAAAAATTGAAGTATAGTTGATTTACAATGTTATGTTTCTCATATACAGTGATTCAGTTTTATATGTATATATATATACACACATATATATATATTCAGATATTCTTTTCCATTATAGTTTATTACAAGATAGTGAATATAGTTCCCGTGTTACACAGTAGGATCTTACTGTTTATCTATTTTATATGTAGTAGTTTGTATCTGCTAATCCCAAACTCCTAGTTTATCCTTCCCCCCGCTCCTCCCCTTTATCATGATCCCTTCTCCCCCTTCATGAAGTGATGCCAGGATGGAAGATCCTGGGGAGTTGATACTGGTGTCCTAGCACTTCCTCCTCCCTGTTAGGAAGCTGTTTGGGAACACGGCAGGGTGACTCCCCTGATGCTTGGGTGAGCACAAGGGGAGGAGGCTGAGCCCTGGGACTGCTCTCTCCAACAGCATCGCTGGTCTACCGCCTGCCCCAGTCATGGGTAGGGCCCAGGCTGCCCTGGAAATCCGGCCATGCGGCCATGCACCTGCTGGCCTTCCTCCTGACGGTGCTGGGGCTGCACGCGGTCTTTGAATTTCACAACCATGCAAAGATCCCCAATCTCTACTCCCTGCACAGCTGGCTGGGCATCACCACCGTCTTCCTCTTCGCCTGCCAGGTGGGTACTGTCTGTGCTCCTTGGGTACCCATTGGCTGCCCACTCCGCCTGGGGCTTCCCTGGCATCAGCACCAAATCTTCCTTCTGCTCAGTGCCTGGAGATGGTGTGGCAGGGCACATGCTGTAGGATCGGCAGTTTGAGGGGCTCTGGGAGGTTGGTGGTTCTCCCATTCACCCTGTTCTGCTCTCACCCCTCACACCACCCACTGTGGTCCTGGAGCGCTCTGAGCTAGCTCGATCGCAGTACGTACCAGGCTGACTCTTAAGTCACCTTTTCCACTGCCCTTTTCTGTGAACCAGAAGCAATTCTAGAAGTAGTAGCCACATCCTGATTTTAGCCCTGTACGAGTTGGGAGTTTTGTGAGCCAGGATAGGCAGGGAGCAGAGACAAACAAGGACGGCTGGGTTTGCGGAAGGGTGGAGGGTAGCCAGGCATCTCATGCAGGTAGTGTTCCTGTTTGTGTCAGACCACAGGGAGGAGGCTGCAGTGCCTGGCAGGAGGGTTCAGCTGGGAGAGATGGGCCAGGGTTCACTGACGAGTAGGGGCTGCTGATGGGTGGTGTGACCCAACGTGCCTTTGGTCACACGCAGTAGTTGGGTATTTCCTGTGTCCACAGTGGTTCCTGGGCTTTTCGGTCTTCCTGCTGCCCTGGGCATCCATGTGGCTGCGCAGCCTCCTGAAGCCCATCCACGTCTTCTTTGGAGCCTCCATTCTCTCTCTGGCCATTGCGTCTGTCATTTCTGGCATTAACGAGAAGCTTTTCTTCAGTTTGTGAGTGTGGGGGTGCATGGGACCCCCAACTGTAAGGTGGGGGGCAGGAACAGGGTCTTCAAAAGATGGGTCATAGGACCCGACTGAGGGAGGGAAGCCTTTGGGGTTGAGCTCATTCCTGATCCGGACGGTAATGGACTCATCTTTCTTTAGGCTGAGATTGGTAAACTAGTCACAAAATACTTACCCAGCATTAAAGTGATTTAGAACCCACTGTGTGGCAGAAACTGTTGTAAACGTCTCAAATTTAGTCCTCCAGGTGCCCTACAGCATTGATAATGTCATTGCCACGTATAAATTAGGGAACAGGGGCACAGAGAGGCTTAGCAGTGTGCCCGAGGGCACACAGCCAGTATGTGGCAGAGCTTTGAGTTAGAGGACTAGAGCTCATACATCTAACCACTACCATTCTCCATTTGGGGAGGCAGTGGGGGTGCAGTGAAGAGCAAACAAGATTTGAGGTCACACCTGGGTATAGATCTTGGCTGTGCCATTTCCTAGTTGGGTAACTCAGGACAAGTTCATTTCATGTCTGGGAGCTTCAGCTTCCTCAAGGGTAGACAGCATTCTGCAGACACTAGTCATGGCAGAGACTTAGAAGGTATGTTAATATTCCAGGTTGCAGCAGGCCCTGGGAAGTCTTTCTCATCCTCTTTTACTGGCATTGGGCAAAAACAGGTAGAAAAGTTGCTCAAGGGCCCATGTTGTTTTTGTCCTCCTCAGGAAAAATGGCACCAAGTCATACTCCAACTTGCCCAGTGAGGCTGTCTTTGCCAACTGCGCTGGGATGCTGGTGGTGGTCTTCGGGCTGCTGGTGCTCTATATCCTACTGGCATCATCTTGGAAACGCCCAGAACCAGGGATGCAGGCCGAGAGAGAGGTATGAGGTCTTGGTCTCCTGTTTCAGGTTGGGCTAGGGCCAGGTCTAGGGAGGGGTCACCCAGTAAAGGCTTGGGCTTTGCCAGGAAGACCAACCCAGTAATGTGGTGGGAAACCAAGTAGCTTGAAAGTGGGGTTCGGCTGGCTGATGGGGAGCACCAGAATGAACCCAGCGCTTCCTGCTGTGGCAAGTGCAGCTGCTCCTGGGGGCCTGTCCGCTGGGGGAGCAGGGGGTTCCTCCCCTCCCCAGATGGCTGTGGTCTCACAGGTGGAAGTGTGGCCTTACCTTCCCCAAGGGCGGGCTTGAGCGTGAGGAGGCGTGCTGATTTCTGCTTCTCCAGCTTCACGGCTTATCTAGTGGGATGGGAGCGTTCCTCTTGGGCGTGTGGTGACAGGTTGAGGACTTGAAGCACGTTTTGCCTGTTCTCGGCCATGCAGGCACTGAGGGATGGGGTGTGTTGGTTGAGGGACTCGGGGGCTTCCCTGAACGGTGTGGTGGGTGGACTTGGGGCTCGTCCTGCAGGTTGGGGTCTGTCTGAGCAGCTCAGGCCTGGCAGGACTCCTGCAGGTCAGGGGCCCTTTTGACACCTGCTTGTCTTTCCAGGCCCTGTTGCATGGCGGGGAGTGAAGCAGGAAGCGGCTCGCAGGAGCAGTTGGTGTGCAGTCTGGACTCCTTCCCGAAGCTCTGCTCTCGCTGGTTGCGGGCCCGTCTCCCCTTGCCTCTGGGTGGGCCTGTTTTCCCACAGCCTGCTGCCCATGTGCTTTCCTCGGTGGCTTTGGCTTCTCTGCCCCTTCTCGGCATTGACTTCTCAGGTCCTCCGTTGACCCCCGGCCTCCTTGCCCTGGCTGCTCACACCACCACTGCTCGTATGAGCAGGTTTGCTTCCCCCCACATGCCTGAGGATGTGGTAGGGAATCCTGAGGACTCAGATAAGCTGGGAAATGAGTGCCATCCATATTGTGAAGAGTAGGGGAGCCAGGGCTTCCCTTGGCTTTCCCCTGAAGTTTAGGCTGCCGCCCTGGGCCAGGCTGCATTTACTCTTGTAACCTCCCATCCAGCCCACCAGGACACGAGGCTGGGCGGGAACGCCAGAGGTGATGCTGGAAGGAGAGCGGGGACTGGCAGAGCCGCTTCTGCAGAAGAGAAGCTGAGGGCCGGCTGCTTGCTACTCGTTTCTCGTCGCTGCCTTCTGTGTCTGCGTGTCTACGTGCCCTGCTAGCTGCTGCTATGACTGCGCCTGGATCCTGGCTCTTCCCTGTGACTGACGTGCCCGTCACTGCCGCACAGCCCTACGTAATCTGCTCTTCTGAGAAGAGCCGGTCCAGCTGTCCCTCGGAGGAGGAGCAGACCTCCTTCCCTTTCCCTTAGTGGGCCCAAGCTCGCCTGCCTCTCCGCAGGCGGGATCAGCCTCGCGCGCTCACCAGGGCCCTTGCCCAGCCAGCTTCCCTCTGTGCTCACCAGGGAACGTGCCAGGGTTGTGGTGCTCTGTGCCCAGCAGAGCCCTGGGAGCCCTGGCACCTCCAGGGGCATCCCTTGCTGAGCACCCAAGTGCCTCACTTGCCCCTCCCACCCGCCGTGGCTGCTTGCCTAGCATCAAGTCTCTGGGGTGACGCGAGTGTGAGGGGTTGCTTTTCTCCCAGCGAGACTGGGGTGGCAGGGCTTGCTCCTAAGTGTTGGCACTGCCCTCTGCACACAGGCCCTGCCAGGTCCCAGGCTCCATGCTGCTGTGCTTAGGTGACAAGCAGCAGGACACCTGGTGTCCTGATTTCTGGCAGGTGGCAAGGCTGACTGTCCACCCCACCCCACGTGGCCAGATACTGGCAAGAGGGCTGACACTGAACCTCCCAAGCAGCTGAGACCCTCCAAAGGCACTGGGATGACCGCCAGGCAGCTTGGTCACGAGACCAGCTCCCCCTCTTTTCCACATGGGTAGGCATTTGACTTATGAGGCTTGATTTTCATTAAATGTATTTTTAAGAAGCAAAGCCTTCTGTGCTGAAATGACACTCTGGAGAAGTGAGCTTGGGCCATTTGCAGAAGCCATGGGCTAGTTCTGACCCTCAGACCTGGGGAGGAACAAACCCAAAGGCACCAAAGGTCCACATGACTGTTTTCCTGGAATTGCATGTGACTGTTGGTTCCTGAACTTGTCCTTAAAAGTAAATGGCCTTTGAGGATTTGGTTATCTTACCAGGAAGGAGCTGTTTCCTCTTTCATTTTCTGGAACACAAGACTTAAAAAGGCTTAAGTGATTTGCCTGAGGTCACCCAACCAGACAACAGCAGAGTTGGGATACGCCAGGTGTCTGAGGCCAGAGTTTCCTTCCCAGCTGCTGGGTGTGTGCATCTGTGCCCACTGATAACTGTGCCTACGATCAGCAACTCATGGTGTGGATGATGGATGGGGGACCCTGGGCAGAGAAGGAGAAGCCAAAGGATTGAGGAAGCCTGCAATCAAGTTTGGGCAAGATAAGTGGTCCCAGTGTGAGGAGCTGAGACCACCTAGTGCTGGGGCAGAGGACTTGGAAGGGGCTGGATGCAGACATGTGATGCTAGTAAATCCCAGTGAGTGAGCATCTGGATGGTCTGCGGCCCTTTATCTTCACTGGTTCATTGGAAGCCTTTCTGTGTGCCTTTGGGGCTTCCTGGTGGTTCAGCAGAAAGAATCTGCTTGCAGTGCAGGAGACGCAGGTTCAATCCCTGGGTTGGGGAGATACCCCTGGAGGAGAGCATGGCAACCCACTCCAGTACTGTTGCCTGGAAAATCCCATGGACGGAGGAGCCTGGTGGGCTACAGTCTGTGGTGTTGCAAGAGGTTGGACACGAAGCGACTGAGCACATGTGGCTATGAGGTGGGCACCATTCTTGGTTTTAGATTCTAAGAGGCTAAACAGGCCTGAGTTTATGTGTAGCTAGTTTGAAACAGGACCGGGATTCAAGGTCATGTCAGTGTCTAAACTGAGTCACGCTAATGGCTTTAACTGCACCCCTGTGCCAAGAAGGGGCCAAGGGTGCACTGTACTGTCTCCACCAGGAACCATCCTGACCTCACAGCCCCTCCTGCTCCCCCGGGGGCTGTCAATGATGGCTCTGGAGACGTGGGGCTGGCCTGAGCGCAGTTTCTATTCTACTGCTGATCCTTAGGAGTATGATGATTTGTTTTCCTTTTGGTGACCCACCTGCCCATTTGACCCCTGAAGAATCAGTGAGTTCTTTTAGTCTAGTGCTGAGAAAAGCACAGCCTTCCGGGGTGGTGTTTGCACCAGAAGGACAGGCTGTGGGTCCCAGTGGAGTTGGCCCACCTGCACAGGACCTGCCTCCCGGCCTCAGGTGGGAGGAGGTGGGGGTTGAGCCCTGAGCCTCAGGGCATCAGTGGGCCCACTTGTTCACACGCTTGGATGAAGGTCCTTCAGAGGAAGCACAGCTCTTTTGCTTCAGTGTGGTTTATTGGCTGGCTTTTCCACACTGGCTCAGTTCATGTGCAGAAGACCTTTCACGGGGCGTCTCAAAACCAAATTAGCATCACCAGTTAAAGGCTGTGTTGCCACCCAGGGAAAAGCCTTATCACTAAAGCTCAGAACTGACTGGAAGCAGAGCCCAGTGACCCTAGGACTGCCCCCTCCCCAAAGAGGGAAAACACATTTGACACCCACTCTGGGCCTGCAATTTCTACAGTGGAGGATCTGCAGGCTGGTTGAGGAGTTCCTGTTGAATGCAGAGGACAGGTCTCGAGAGCGAGAGGCAGGGGGGGACGGCAGAAGGCAGAAGTAAGTGACAGTGGCTGCTGGGGAGAGCAGTGAGAGAGGCCCTGAGGGCCAGGGAGGCCTTCATGCACCCTGACTCTGCAAGACCTCCAGGATGGCACGCAGAATGGCCGTGGCTGCCACTGCCCCAGGGTCTGGCTGATCCAGGCGCGCGGAGCTGATGTAACTGGCTCTTCCAGCTCCAGCTTCCATATTCTTGGTGGCCTCAGCTGCGGCTTCTGCACTCTGGGGTGGAGGGTGGGGGTGTGGGAGCAGGTTCAAGGAGGAGCCATCAGGCTTCCTTCCTGCCATGGACCCTGGGGTCCCAGCTTTGCCAGGACCCTCTGCATAGTCACCAGGGTGGAGAGGTCATTGCCCACCCACCACTGGTAGGGATAAGGGGTCACCATCTGCTGAGGGCCTGCTATGTCCCAGACCTAGTGCTGGGGCCCTATGTATCTCTCTACTCCCCAGCCACCCTCTGAGACAGGTATTCTCCATTGTCAGAGAAGGAAAGTGAGGTATAGAAAGGATATGAACTTGTTCAAGGTCGCATGGAGATGGGAGCCTGGTGGTTCTGAGTCTGTCTCCCTGGGTGGCTGGGCCCAGCCTCACTCACCTTGACAGCCTTGGTCAGAATCTGGAGCAGATTGGCCCCTGGGCTCTTCCAGGCTTGGAGCTCCTGTCCTGCTGCCCACAGAGAATCCAGCTGGACAGGGTGAGGGGGGAGAGGGGCTGAGGACAGGCCCTGCCACTGAGACTGGCCTTCAGGGCTTCTACGCTCAAAAAGGGGAAGGCCTGGGCCAGATACACACCATAGTCCTGTCCCCTGGGGCAGCCTTTCCATACCTGGCAGGGAAGAGAACTAGTGAGGCTCACCGCAGGGAATCACCACTCTGGGGGTGGGTGACATCAACCACCCCTCCCCCCACCAGCCCACTCCTGGTCTGGGGCCCTGGGCCCTGGCTCACTTCTGCATGGCCTCCAGACCAGCATCCATGGCAGCAGACCAGGCTGGGAGGTCAGTCTTGGCCTTGAGTGGCTGGGCCGCCGCAGTCAGGAACAGGCTGTAGAGCTGGGGAGGACCAGGATGCTGAGCACCCAGGGTTGGCCTGAGGCCTTGGCCAACCCAGGACCCCTCTGTGTCAGACCCCACCCCCGGGGGCTGCTGGCACTCACCGCCCCTGAGGAGCCTCCCATCTTCTCCAGTAGCAGGAAGGACAATTTGGAGAGTAGCTGGGCAGGGCTGGCTGGGGGTGGGCCCTCCTTTAGCCACCCCTGAATTGCTGCAGGCAGAGATGGCAAAGAATTCAGAGACCCTCTGTCCCGTCTGCCTGGACCCCAATCAAGTACCCAGGCCTCGCTGCCAGGCGAGAGGAATGGGTGCTGTGAGAGGCTGAGGGAACCCACATGAAGAGACTCCCTGGCCCCCTCTCTGTCCTGCTGCCTCTGGAGAGGAGCAGGGACTGGTCACCGATGGGGACCTTGGTGGTCACTGAACAGGTGAAGATGCTTCCTTGCTTCCCTCTTTTTTGTCTTTTACTGATTTCCCTTGTTAATGGTCTTTCTCTCCTACCAGAACATAAGCCACAAGGGCAGTGATTTTAATGTTTTTCTAGCTATTGTATCCATAGAGTTGAGGGCAGCACCTGACTGTGGTCACCACTAAATATATTTTTCTTGATTGAACGAGATAATCGCTGGATAATTCAGAACTTTTCCCTCGTCTGGGTAAGCTGAGAAAGAGTAAGGACTGAGTTTCCCTTTAGGATAATCTGAAGTTACTATTCGGGCTTCCCTTGTGGCTGGCTCAGCTGGTAAAGAATCCACCTGCAATGTGGGAGACCTCGGTTCAATCCCTGGACCTGGAAGATCCCCTGGAAAAGGGAAAGGCTACCCACTGCAGTATTCTGGACTGGAGAATTCCATGGACTATATAGTCCATGGGGTCACGAAGAGTCGGACAGGACTGAGCAACTTTCAAAGTTATTATTCACTGAAAGATTTTATTCTGTGATAACAACCTTCCTACATTTGTGGTGCTAGAAGTATCTCTTTATGAAAACAGGTGAAAAGCATGCTAAGTTTGTGATGACTTCGTTTGGCAAAATAACAGTTGCCAGCCCCATGTGAGTATTCCAAATGCTTCTGAAATCACTGATTCATGAAATGCCGCCATCTCCACATGAGTGTGCCATGCCACCCCGTCTCCTGCCCCAGGTGGGTCCTGGCACCAACCTCTGGCTGCACAGCTGTGAGTGGTGCCACAGTCCCCGTCGCCGGCAGCGCGGTCCAGGGCGTTCAGACATTCCTCCAGGCCCAGGAGGGTGGTGCACACCCGCTCCAGCACAAGTACCATCTGCTTCGAGGCTGCACCTGCAAAGGGAGGACAGCAGGAGGGAGGCCACCTGGCTGGCTCTTCTCACAACTGAGCGTGACCAGAGTGGAGGTGTGGGTCCAAGGCCCCTGCACGCCCCTCTGCACACACTGCAGCCTCTAGGCCTCAGGCCGAAGGCCTGGGCCACCTTCCCCAAGCATATGGCCCCTACCTGCTGCAGTAGTGGAGTCAGGGGCCGCCAGGGGCTCCATGGGGGCAGTCCGGCTCCGCATCTGCCCAGTCACCCAGACCTTGGCCACATTAGGCCAGGCTGAGGCAGTGGTTTCAGCATCTAGGACAGCAGGATGACTCTTCTTAGGGATGGGTCGGCTGGCCAGGGATCAAGTAGGGCCTGGACTCCCCACCTGGTGGCCTGGTTCCCTCCACCGCAGTAAGTGGGTATTGAGTGCTACCTGTGTACCTGGGAAATGAGGGCCCCTGGGGGAGGAGCCTAATTCCAACGCCTCCACAGTCAAGTGAGAGTTGGGGAAGGCTGGGGAAGCCAGAAAGGGCCTCTCCACAGGGTCCTAATTGTCACGGTCAGCCCTGATGGAGTTGGCTCCTTCCAGCTCCAGGGAGCCCAGGTTTGGCTGACCTCAGCTTCCAGGTCTCACCTATCAATTTCAGGAGGGGCTCATCCACCAGCAGGAGGGTGAGAGAAACGCCAGGCATCTCCAGGGCTGACATGAAGGTGCCCACGAGGGCACGGGCAATCTTCACCCCGCGGCCCTCTGCAGTATCAGAGCATGAAAGAATGTGAGGGAGAAGGGAAGTGCTTCTGGGCAGTTTCCCCCAAAGCATCAGAGAAAGAAGCAGAGTAGGAGAAAAACCAGGACTCTGGGAGCTGGGCCCTGAGGTCAGTAGGGAGCTGGTCACATTTCCTCAGAGCGTCCTTTAAAGATACCTTGAATGACCACACTCCCTGGAGGTGTCCCTTCTATGGGGGCAGATGAGTAACAACAGGTCTCAGTTACTGGGTTCTTCTTACCAGGTCCTGCGCTAAGTGTGGACAGAGGCAGCCATGGGGTTGCAAAAATGTTGGACACAACTGAGCGACTAAACAACAATCCTCATGACAACCCTTTAAGGCAGCTACTATTACCACCTTCTTTTTACAGACAAGGCAACAGGCTCAAGGCTCCAGGCAAGCAGGTGGCAGGCGGCCATGTAAGTCGGGCTTGACTGACTGCACAGCCCATGCTCTGGACCATCATTGCAAGGCTCTATCTCAGGTGCTTTTCTTACATCCAGCTTCAAATGGTGGGCAGGAGGAAGCTCGGGGGTCAGGAGGTCCGATTCCAGTGTGGGGCTCACCCAGAGAGCGGACGGCGGCGTCGGCTATGATGCCCAGTTCCAGGAATGACAGGCCACCCAGGTTGTTGACCATCAACACTACTGAGGAGCCTGTGGGTGGACACAACGCCCAGGTGAGACTCTCTGGACTCCATTCCCAGAGGGGGAGGCAAGGCAGGGAGACAGCGTGACAGCCCCTCACCGGACTGCACAGGCACATGGGACACATTGGAAGAGCTCGTCATGTGGTCCAGCATGAGCGCCACAATCTCGTCGGCGGTCGCCATCTGTTACGGGGAGCCGGGCGTGAGCTGTGTCGGGGGCCCCAGTCTCGGGCCCGCCTGCGCCAGGGAGGCCACCTACCTTTATCCGGCGCACGCCAGCCTCCCCGTGGATCCCTGTGGACAGACACAAGCACTGCTGACCCGCTCGGAGCCTGGGGATTCGCTCAGCATGTTCTGCTCAAGGATTTTCTAAGTGGTCAGCACTAGGCTAGGCACGTGTATCTGGGGAGCATGGGGCTGGGGGACACAGATGGTCTAGTGAAACACACACAGTCTCTGCTCTCTGGGAGCTATGGCTTGGTGGTGGAGAGAGCCAGAGCTTTACTTAACTTCCAACTAGTGAAGTAGCCGAACTAGAGGCAGTCACAGAGAGGCCACATGAGGCCTCTGCCCATCACTCTGGAAGCACAGGGGAGGAAGAGGGGAAGTTCTGTAGCTGGGGTGGCCCCAGACCTGCCCTTGAAAGAAGGGCTGCATCTTGGCAGGGTCCTGGGTACCGGAGAATGGTGGGAACACAGGCAAGGAGGTACACGGGACATGGAGCCCTGGGTACGGAGGGCAATGGCTGGTAGAAATCGGGCAGGTTGGGCCAGAATGGCCTCATGGGCCCAATTAAAAAACCTCAGAGCCCTGAGGCGACAGCTCCAAGTGAGCAGACCCAGTAGATGGCTCCCGGGGTAGAAAATGCTGGAAAAACCCAGGGGGCCCAAGGAGTCACAAGCTTACCCAGGCCCAGCTCCACCTCATCAGCTGAGAGCTCAAAAGTGGGTTTGGAACCAGGGACGCTGCAGGAGGACAAGCTCACTCCCAGGGTTCCTACGAGAAATGAGGTATGAAGGGGATGACTGTCCTGCTCTTGGCGTCAGGCGTCAGCTGGGCAGCAGCAAGCTCAGAAGTCTCTTCACTGATACAGGCTGCCGGGCTCTTCATCTCAGTGATGGAAGAGAACCCCTGCTCGGGCACCCAAAGCCGCCGTTCCCGGGAACCCCTCCCGCAGCCTCTGGGAGGCCTCCTGTGCTGCTTCGGGGAACCTGCTCCTGGTCCAAGGTGGGCCTCGACCTCCCCTGCCCTTCCCGGGCCCTGAGCCGGCACTCACCCATGGCCTTGGTGACCATGCTCACCCGATCTGTGATCTCCTCCAGGCCCATACCTGCCTCGGCCAGAGCACCTGCCACCTGCGCCCAGAGACACAGGCCCCCAGTGGGGAAGGGTCACTGTACCACTTGCAGGCAGAAGACAGGCTGGGGCTGAGCTTCTAGCTGGGAACAGGGAATCTCTTCGTCCTGCTGCATCAACCTGGCCCGCCATATTTAGGGCAACTGCCAGGACTCTTTAAGAATCCCAGAGCCAGAGGAACTTTACAAATGGAGAAATGGACCCAGAGAGGGGAGGTGGCTTGTCCAACGTCACACAGCCAGTTGGTGGCTAGCTTCCCAACTCTTGGCCTAGAGTTCTCACTCCATGGCGTATGTATTGTGGCTCACTTTGGCCACCCACCCACTTCTTGCCAAGCATCTAGTATGTGCTGAAAAGGGGAAAAGGTGTCTAAATCATAGTCCCTACTTTGGAGGAACTCGGTCTGGGGAGGGGTTGGAGAAACAGACAGCACAGACTGAACGTTTCATGTGAGGTGACACCTCTGATGACGGAGTTCACAGTAGGAGTTACGGGAACACTGAGCGCAGGGGGTCCGAGCCTGCTTGGTGTGGTGAGAGGGCAAACCTCCCGGAAGGAGAGACAGCAGGCGTGGGCCTCCACAGAATAGGAGTTAGCCAGGCCAAAGTGGGGCTGGACAGTGGAAGGATTTTCAAGGTCAAAGACTCAGCATCAGCAAAGCCCCAGAGGTGAGCCACAGCCCAGCAGTACAGGGCGCAGGTGTTCACCGAGCATGAGGAGGCCACAGGACAATGGGGGAGGAACCTGAAAGCCAGGTTGGGGGGCAAGAGCGTGGTGGGCGTCTGACCAGGAAGCCTGCGCTGACCCCAGGAACCCTGGTAGGGGGCTTTCTGTAGCTGAACAGCCTGGTCAGAGACACATTGTTAAAAGACACCTCTGGGGTGGTATGGGGAAGAGACCGCAGGAGAAGTGGGAAGGAAGCAGCCACAGGAGTCAGGTGAGAAGGCAGCAGCAGCCACCTGGGTGCAAGCAGGCAAGACCAAAGCAAGGCTAACAGGAAGGGTGGGGCTTGGAGGAGGAGGTGTCTTTGGAGGCCCTGGGGAGTAGGGCCACAGGATGGGGTGATGGGTGGTCAGGTAGGGGGAGGGCAGGGAAGGGGCTGGGAGGATGAAAGCCTGTACCTGGGCTGAGCTAGTTACGGGGGTGGGGGTGCCCTCCTGGATCAGGGAATGCTGGGGACGCAGTGGCTTCCTGGGGGGTGGGACAGATGGCTAGAAGAGTCCGGCACCGGGTGCAGCCTGGAAAGCAAGGGCTGGGGTCCTAGGAGGGGACCCTCACCTTGTGTATGAGCACTGTGCCACAGAGCCCGCGCCGGCCCGCCTTCTTCAGGACGGTGAAGGCACTGTCATCCCCGACGACCACCATCTCCACGGGGATGCCCTCCGCCCGGGCCTGCTCCCGGGCCAGGCCGAAGTTGAGCCGGTCCCCGGTGTAGTTCTTCACGATGAGGAGGGTCCCCACTGCAGGAGCAGCCAGCAGGGCCCCGTCAGCGCCTGCCCTCCCCACAGCAGACCCTCCTGCAGGCCAGGCTTACCTGTGCCCGCCTGGGCCACAGCCCTGATGGCCGCCAGGATGCTGCCCACTGCCGGGGAGGTGAACACGGCTCCCGCGATGACCCCAGTCAGCATTCCCTTCCCAATGAAACCTGTGATGGAGAGAGGAGGGGAGAGGATGCTGGGTGGGGACCTGTGCCTGCAGGCCCTGGGGCTCAGGGCTTCATGCCCTGGTGAGCCCTACTGTGTGCCTGGTGCAGAAGAGCACCTGGGTCACATTCCACAGATCTTTCATCTCCTTGGAGAGGTCTTCCCCAACCTCCCAACTGAATAGTCATTCATTCCATCCCCAGCTATTCGCTGCTCCTTTATCCTGCTCTCCTGTCCTCCCTACCTCACTTACATGCTCTGAAATGATCTCTTTCGTTTGTGTGTTTACCTGGTTTCTGCCTCCCCAAAGGAGAACAGAAGCTCCATGAGGGCAGGTACCTTGTCTGTCTGGGTCACTTTTGCGCCCCTAGTGGCCAGACAGTGCCACGCACAGGTGCTCAGGAATGTTTGCTGAATGGATGGATGAATTCGCCAGAGAGACAGGAAAGATACAGAGGATACAAAAGCCTGGTCCCTACTCCTCCTCAACCCCCACCCCCATCCCTGAGCTCTCAGGAAAAGTTCACATGCCTGGCACTAAATAGGAAACAATCCAGGACTGTCCACTTTGAATGTGAAAATACAGGCTGGGAATTCAGAAGAGGGATACTGCTCTAGGCTGGAAAAGTCAGGAAGGCTTCATGGAGGAGGAGACAGCAGGTCAGCTGGGCCTGGGAGGCAGGGAGGATTTGTGAAATCACTGACATTCAGCTGGAAAGGCCTGAGAGATCATTTGGCCCAAACTTGTGCTTTTACAGACGTAGAGACTGAGGCACAGAGAGGCCAGGCCTGGCTTCAGATCACAGCTCAAGGGAGCAGAGAGCCAGAGCAGACACCAGGCTTCTGACTCTCGGCCTGGCTCCGTCCGGGACCTCCTAACGGCACCAAAGATCTCCCAGGAGCCCCCGTGCACTCTGCCCAGAGCCCACCCCCCACCTCTGCCCAGGGTGCTCACCGGCATGGGCGGGCTCATGGCCAGAGCCCCCACCTGACAGTAGAGCCACCCGGCCCTTGAGACTGTCCAGGTCAGAACGGAGGGCCACGCGGTGGCCCTGCAGGAGCTGTAGGCTGGGGTTGCAGGCCACGAGGCCGGCAAGGGCGTCGTCGGCACAGCCTGCCACTGAGTTCACTAGCTTCTTGGAGGTCTGTGGGAGAAAAGCAGGAGGTGGTCATGGGTGTAGCTGACAGGGACACCCCAGTCCTGCCCAGCCACACTGCTGTGACTAAGACCCCTAGCCCACACCTGCCCAGGAACTCCAGGGAACAGCGGTTCCTTGAATTAGGCATCATTTTATCTGGTGGATGTTTCTATGACTTTGTAATTTGTGACTTTTTATTCAGTCCCTAACCTGTGCCTTAAATTTATCCTGAAGAATGGCTTTGATACAAAGAAAATGGGGGAACTTGAGTCCTCAGTACAAAAAAGATTAGGGCCCAACAGCCTTTTGTCAAAGGAGAAGAAGCCCCAGGTTGGGGCTCCTGTCCCAGGGGAGGGGGCCAGACAGGTCTCACACCCATCTGCTTCCTCAGCAAAACAGGGATTTAATGAACTACAGGATATGCCCACTATACAGTAAAAACTGAATAAAAGGGAGCTAGTCCCTTCTACGGAGAAGGCAATGGCACCCCACTCCAGTACTCTCGTCTGGAAAATCCCATGGACGGAGGAGCCTGGTGGGCTACAGTCCCTGGGGTTGCACAGAGTCGGACACGACTGAAGCGACTTAGCAGCAGCAGCAGCAGTCCCTTCTACCGCCAGCTCGGAAAAGCCAGAGCTGGCTGAAGGGGTTGCATGTGGCTCCTGCCTTTGTCCCAGAGAAACTGGTGCCCAATTAGGATCAGAGAGGGCTGTGCTCCCAGCGCCCCCTGGTGGCCTGAGGACAGCCTGCAGCTGAGCCTTCCCCAAGTAGGCCAGAACTTGGTTCTTTCATGCAAACTCTGGTCTTTTCTGGGTCGGGGGTGGGCCAGGGCTGTGAGCCAGACCTCATTCTAGATCCAGACCTGATTCTAAGCACATTCAAGCACATCTCATTCAACCTTCCAACAACCCTATGGAGTAAAATTAGCCCAGTGAGGAAACAGGCAGAGTTATATGACTTTGCCCAAGGTCACAAAGCCAGCAAGTGTCCAGGTCAGCCTGGCCTCAAAGCTAGTTCCATTTTGGCTTTATCATGCTGCTTTCCCCGGGGGCTGAAGGGAGGCTGAGAGTGGCAGATGTTCTGCCCGAGTGAAGGCATGGGCTTGTGGCTCCCAGAGCCTGCCAGGGCCTGGAACATGCAATGAAGTTGAGAGTGGGTCTCAATTCCAAGCTCAGCTTCCAACGCCACCACCCTCTGAGAATGGGTCCCCTTGCCATTCCTGACAGTCTGCCCTCCCTGGGATTTGCAACCATTCCCAAACAAGAGCCAGAGGAGAGGTCAGGGGCCAGTGCCATCTGTGGCTCCCAGTGGCCTGAGGGGATGGAAGAAAGGAAAGTTGCCTCCCACAGGCAAATGTGAGAGGCCCCTAGATCCTGGTCTGGTCAACACCCCATCGACTAATCTGTAGATGAATAAAGAGGCTCGTAGAGGTCATGTTTCCGTAAAATGTCACACAGCTGGTTAGTGGTAGGCTGAAACTTGAACCCAGGTGTGCCCAGGTATGAGTTTGAGCACAATCTGTGACACAGTGAAGGGCAGGGAAGCCTGGTGTGCTGCAGTTCATGGGATCACAAAGAGTTGGACACAACTAAGAGATTTCACAACATCTACCCAGGGCTGTTTTGCTTCAGACCATTTCTAGAATGAGCCTGGAGCATGCCGAGGGTCATGTTGAGCCTCCTGCACTGTAGATCCCACAAGCCCACACATGCCCAAGGCTCAGAAAGACACAACAGGTCCTTCTTTCGGGCTCCTGTGTCTGGTAGTGTCTATTACAGAGTAGGTAGCTGTTAATGTTCTAAATGCATGATCCAGACCAGGGCCATGTGGGCCTTGGAGGGACTCAGAGGCTGCAGCCACAGACTGGGCTGGGCCTAGCTGGGAAATGAAGGGAAGTCAGGCCCTGAGACAGAGGATAACTCTCTCTCTTAAGCTCAGGAGGCAGCAGCATCTCTTGGTCAGGGAGCGAGGAACTGCAACATGCCCAGGGCCGGCACACCTACTGCCCCAAGGCTATAGCCATAGTGCCCTTCCCCTGCCCTGGCCCTCATGGGACTCACCATGATGGGAAGGCTCTGAAGGAAGTTTGCCTCACACCGTCTCACTGAGCTTCTGGCAGATGGGCAATCCCGTGGGAGCAATCAGGTCTGAGCACAGTGAAGATGGCAAGCGGAATCTGCAAGAGGTGGGTGACAACATGAGCTGCTGAAGACACTTGCAGCCTACTGGCACAGTCATGCTTCCAGCGCCCTGGTAATTAGTGAGCTTCCCCAGACTGTGATCTAAGTCCAAAGTCTAGAATGTGTGCTGGGAATGGAGAAGAGTTTGGGGCTGACCAAGGTTCACATTCTGCACCTGGCTGCCAGAACACTGACAGATCCATACTGGGCACACGTCTGCCTTATGCTCAGGAGTGGTGCCCACCTTATCACCAGGGGGCAAAGTTACCCACAGAATAACTTCATCTATTACACAGGCACACATGCAGTGAATACATTCCTAAAGATCTTCACAGACTTGCTCTTGTCAGTGTTGGCACCTCACCAGGAAGGAGATGGCTGAGTCTGTGACTCTATTTTCCTTCTGGGAAACCGCCCCAGCAAGCTCTGTGATGTGCCCAAGGCCATTCCAACAACAGCCAGGATTCAAACCTATGTTTAGCTTCTCTACAAATCCTGTGTTCTTTCTACTGATAAATTCAGTGCCTCCAAAGTCAAGGTTGAAAGTCCTGGATGTGGGAAATCACATATGTAAATCACAAAGACCTTTTGGTTCAGCCAGGTTCAAAGGTGTCTTGGGCTCACCGCACCTTTCTGCAATGGAAAGACTCTCCACCAGTCTCAGCACCTAGCTCTGCCTCTGATATCCTAGGGGATTCTGGGTAAACCAATTTGCCTGAGCCTCAGCTTCCTCATTTGTAAAATGGGGGCAGCTTCCTCTACAGCCTTGCGGCAGGTGCTCCAACCCACGTGGTTCTCCTTCTACTCCTTGCAGAGCCTGTCTGATGTGGAGTGGCTTGCAAGCTGCAGGGCTAACTGACTGCTTTCCTGGGTCACTAAGGTTCTCAACAGGGAAGGTCTGAGTTTGCACAAACCACGGGAGCACTAACTCTGCTGGAGAAGGGGCCTGCTGGGGCCTTGAAACACAAAGTTTCAAACACAAACAAGTTCAAAGGAGAGAAGGGACAGTCTAAGCGCCTCCCCCAAACGCCCGCCAGGTGAGCTAGAGTGATCGGTCATTCTAGGATCAGGCACGGCTGGGTTTAGAGATACTGGGAAAGCTAGGAAGAGGGAGGTACGAACCTCAGTTCTAGTCTGGGAGGTGCACAATTTGATGTCACCTTCCTCCCCCTCTCTGGGCCTCAGCAGTATCTTCCGGTTCCAAAATAGGGAATAGCCCCGAGGGCTCCTGGAGCTAAGAAGGGGCTGTGGACGGGGTCTGGGGAAGGGCGAGGGAAGCGGACTACGGATGAGGTCGGCGGGTCAGCTCCGGGGAAGAAGGAGGAGTCGGCGAACCTCTGCGAACCGCTGTCGCCCGGGTCAACCTTTTCAGTAACCGCCACCGGGACCGAAAGACTCGCGACGGAGCGCCCTCATCCGGGTACTCCAAGCTCCGGCGGTAGGAAATGGGTGGGGCCACCGGGGGGCGGGGCCTCCCTTGGTTGGCCGCCTCTGTCTCCTTGAGTCCTCCAAGAGGCCAGGTGAGGCCGTCCCGTGATGCCCCGCGCTCCGGCCGCTCTGGCCTGCAACGTGTCTCTGGGGCGGAGACAGCGGCAGTGGAGTTCGCCGCGCGCGGGTGGGGGATCCAAGTCTTTTCGTTCGTGTCCATCCCTCAATCGTTGCGCTTGAGTCCCACTGGGCTGCCCCAGGCCTCGACATGTCGTACAACTACGTGGTAACGGCACAGAAGCCCACCGCCGTGAACGGCTGCGTGACCGGTGAGGCTGCCTGGGCAGGAGACCCCTGCGAGGGAGGGAGCTGGGGGCAACTGAGGCCTAGGGAAGCTCGCGACCCCCGGGTGGCCACCAAGCCCGCGGCCAGGACCGGGCCCGGGGAATGGAAGGCGCTGGCTGCGGAAGGACCTCCCACAGTCCCCGACTTCAAAGAAGCTGTCTAAACACATGCCTTATAGGGGAGTAAGCGCCTTGAGGGGAGTCAAAGCTGCTTTTGAGGGTCCACTTTCGTTCTCGGAGGTCACTTGGCCTTGAGGACAGGGACGGGCCTGGTGGGACAGAGAGTGGGCTCTGAGTTGATTGTGCGGTGTTGCTTGAGCCGCGAGATCGGCCTCGCGAAAGGGCGGTGGTGATGGCGATTTGGGGGCACGAATTTTCAAGTGGGAGAGCCTGGGAGGTGGAGGGATGTGAAGAATGTCCGCACTCAGGCGAAAGAGAGGAGTCCGGTTTGCCTGAGGCTGTTGTTTACAAGAAGGAGCTGCTGGGGAAGAGGGTTTAGAATGGCCCAGCCCAGTGCTGGGCTTGCGTTGTTTGTTTGTGCAAGAATTGTTAAGGACACAGATGTCCAGAACCCTCGAATAATCATCTTGAGCCAAATTTTCAACAGAATAGGAAGCTCTCAAACTTGTATTTTTATGTAAATTCTAGTCACGATTCCAAAAGAAAACTATTGTTTGGAGAGTTGGAGGCGGTGAAGGAGTGTGGATGGGGTTTTGGTAGACTGCTGGGAGGGCAGGCGGGGCAAACAAAGCAATATTTTAAGGTGAAGCTCTGAGAATTCTCTTTGTTTGATCTGGTCTGTTTGGTAAAGGTTTTGTGAAAATCCAATTAAGGAACTGACTAGAGAGGAACACTTTCTTCAGCATCTCTTCTTAATTAGAGGATGAGTCGGCCACTGCAAAGGGAAAAGTGAAATTCGAGGGCACAGAGCCATCTGAAGGGTTTTCACAGTCATTGTCAGGTGAAGGACATGCTGCTCTTAGGTCCAGGCTAGTTTTCTTAGTCTGATGAGGAAAGTAGCTTTCTTGAACATACGGAGTGAAACTCTTTGAGGATTTGTAGAGAAGGGAGAGAATGGAGGGAGCCAGAGAAATATGTGAAGTAAATGAGGATTCAAGAGGTTTTAGGTAGAAGTGATAGGATTACTTAGTGCTTTGGCTTCAAAAATTAGAGGATCTGTTCTTGCAGGACACTTTACTTCAGCAGAAGACTTGAACCTGTTGATTGCCAAAAATACAAGATTAGAGATCTATGTGGTCACTGCTGAGGGGCTTCGGCCTGTCAAAGAGGTGGGCATGTATGGGAAGATTGCTGTCATGGAGCTTTTCAGGCCCAAGGTAAGTGCTCTGGGTTGGTTGGGCCCAGCAACAAAGGGGAGAACTGTTGGTTGTAGTTGAGTTTATGTTGTTTTATGTCATTGCTCGTTTAGGATGGCCTAGGAGAGAATAAGGCCTAGGAGAGAAATAAGGCCTAGGAGAGAAACTTTTCTCTTTTTGAATGGCAGAGTTCAGTTTATATTCTTATTTAATAAGTTTCCAAGAGATAGAAGGAGAAATTCGCTGGGGAAAAAATTTATTTTATCAAGTTGACTTTTTTAGAAGGGAACCTTAAAGCAGTTTGAAATGTGGGTCACCATCCTGTGGGCCATCATAGTGATTCAGAGAGTAGGCTCTGGAGTTAGGGCAGTACACTTTATTCCTTACTAAATCTAATTTTGGGTGTCACCTAACCTTTCAGAGACTTATTTCTGCATCTGCAAACTGGGGATAACAGTATCCAATCTTCTGGGTTATTGTGAAGATGAACAGCACCTAGCACATAATGAACATTCACTGTTACCACTTACCATCGAATTATTATCATTGTTATAATCCAACTGCTTTCATCAAAATAGCCACCATGTTGCTTCATTATGTCTTTATTGAATCTGATAAGAAAGCAGTGGGTTCAAAATTTAAATTATAACCCTTTAAACAGAAACTCCCTTTGTTGGGGTCTATTAATAAGTAAGAAAGACTTGGTAGATGCATTTGAGCTTCCGTTGTTCACAGTTTTTTTCTTTTTTCCAAGTATTTGGGAGGGATTAGAGGAGGCGTTACATTCATCTTTCAGAATTTGAATGGAATAACTGAGATTAGCTGACATGGAACTAGATGAATACATTGTTTGTAGAGCAGAGATAGAGAATCATGAAAGTGGACTAAATGTTTACCAGCTTCAGTTCTGACCTTTTGTACACACCCTTAGGGTGTGTGTAACTCATGTTGTTTATTAACGTACATGCTCACCATGGATTTTTTTCAGGGAGAAAAGAAAATTCTTGAAGAATTTCATATGCTTAAGGAATGATGAAAGCCTAGATAGGTATTCCTGTTTTCAAAAGAAATTTATTTTGATAGTATGATGTTGGTTTCCAGGGGGAGAGCAAGGACCTACTGTTTATCCTGACAGCTAAGTACAATGCCTGCATCTTGGAGTATAAGCAGAGTGGCGAGAGCATTGACATCATAACTCGAGCTCATGGCAATGTGCAGGTGAGGTGGTTGCTGCAGGCTGATGAGAGTTTTCCAGGTAGGGTTGTCATGATTTGGTGAAGGAAATTGAAGTGCCGGGGCAGCTCTCTCTGTGTGGTTAGAGAAACAAGGAGAAAACACTAAGGACTTCTGTAGTTTACTCAGAATCCAAGGGATAAGGTAGGTAATAATACTTCATTGAGATTCAGTGTATTGCAAAAAAGCCCACACTGACATTTGGGCTACTTGGCATGTCAAAAAGATGGCACTCGTTTTACTACCGCTCCTACTAAAGTCATCCTGGGAAGGTGGTACCCAGTGTTCTCTGTTACCCTAGGTGTTGGGGTTCTTCCCTAACCCCAGTTTTATTCCTCAGGACCGAATTGGCCGCCCGTCAGAGACAGGCATCATTGGCATCATTGACCCCGAGTGCCGAATGATTGGCCTGCGACTCTATGATGGCCTGTTCAAGGTTATTCCACTAGACCGGGACAATAAAGAGCTCAAGGCCTTTAACATCCGCCTGGAGGAGTTGCATGTTATCGACGTCAAGTTCTTATATGGTTGCCAAGCACCTACCATCTGCTTTGTCTACCAGGTACTGGAGCAGGAGGAGAGGGAAAAGCAGTGTGGTTTGGCACCATGGGGAGTTCATTTTTGCTCATCAGAGTGTCTAGATTTCATGGTAGGATGGGCAGAAGTGTTTAACATATTTGTCCTGAAACGTTTTGAATGATGTAATTAGTATGTGTGAGGTTCTGGTTGCACCTAGAGAACAGTAGTACTTACTGTGGAGGCAGGAAGCTGTCAGGAGCTTGTAGCAGGCTTTAATCCTGAGATTACACTCTGGTTGTGCGCCTTGGAGATTTTGTAGGGTGACCCAGTTTACACTTTGTCACTTACTGGCATGCTCGGGGATTATTAAAATTTAGCTGTAGAGAAATGATCTGGAAATTGCCTTTACACACAGTGAGAAAATGTCTTGGGGATGCTTTATGTGTCTTCCAAGAAGAAGTACATTTTGATCAGTGCGCAACTTTCTGGTGACTGCTGGCTCTTGACTTCTATTTTAGTCTGTGCCTAAAACTTTTGTTGAGCTGATCCTGGGCAGCTGTTCTCTGGGCCAGATCTCTTGAGGGGGTGGGGGTGGGGGCAGGGTGGCAGAGCACCAGACTAACATGCTTGTATCTTGGTAAAATCTCAGCCTTTTAACAAAGGGCCATACAGCATGAGGTTATTTCAGTAGCATGTGCTTGAATAAATGTTGGAAGGAAGCTTAGTCCAAGTTTAAGTACTGTGTGTGGGCATGTAAACACTTTGATAGCTGTGTTAAGTATTGTAAATACTGATGTATTTTTGTATATTTCTTAGTGTCACCTGAGTGCTGGTTTTGATTCTGGTTGGTATAAAGTTTATTTGAATAGGATGAAATCAGCTTTGGAGATTTTGTTTAATCTTGTTTATAATACATTAAATATCAGAGCTGAAATAAAAACTTAGGATTTCTCTTCTTCAGTTTTGTAAATTTCAGGTCATTAAGACATTGATGTTGGTTATTCAGGACTGACTCTGGGCAGGCCCAGGGCTGCCAGTTGTGAATGAGCTTCATTTCCATATGTGGGAAATGGAGGCCCAAATCCAACCCCCATCTTGAACACGTGGTGAAGTTGAGTCTTACTCCTAATCATTGATGGCAAAATTCTCATCAGCTATAAATTATTTTTTTCTCATGTTTTGTGCTCAAAAATTAGTTTGAAAACTATCACCTGAGGGAGTTCTGGTGGTCCAGTGGTTAGGATTTAGCACTTTGACTGTCGTGGCCTGGGTTCAGTGCCTGGTCTGGGGACTGAGATCCTTCAAGCCCCGCGGCGTGGCCAAAATTAAAAAGATAAAAGAGAAAGGAAAATACCATGTGAAAGGTAGTCATGCACAGTGCGTCAGGAGCTATAACAGTGATTGAGATGTGGTCCCTGCCTTGAAACACACTGTCGGATTCCTTCCATAACTTCTCAGAGCCTGCTCTGGCCTTTGATGAGGCCACTCTCCACTGGCCTCAGGCCGGCTCCTTTAGTCTCTTAAAGGTGACTTTGATAGTTCCAGGTCTGAAGTGAGTCATGGTTCAGAAAAAGGAGGGGAAGATGGTGTTGATGATGGCAGGGTTGGAAGTTTCGACTAACGTTAGAGGAGCCGCATGCTCTGTTTTCTACTGTCACCCCATCAGAATGCGTCTGAGAGTGTATCAAACAAATTTTTAAAATGTGTTAAATGTATTTCATTTCTCACTGTGTTTGATTTTCCTCTTTAGCTATTTTGCAAGTTCCTTGAAAGTAAGGAATAGAGGAGATATATACACACACACACAAATGTACATATATGTACATTATATTTCTGTAGTGGTTAGTACAGTGTGACATGTTCATTTTTCTACTTTTTAAATCTCTTTGTTGGTTTCGTTGTTAGAAACAGTTGGCCTCAGTTGCAGTCTCCCCAGACTATCTTAAGCCCAAGTGGTGGCTGTCAGCATGCTCATGGATAAGGATGGGGAGGCTGGTGTGACAGGAGCGTCCAGTGCTGTCCCTTTCAGGACCCTTCTCCAGCCCAGGGTTCACCCTTCCTAGGGACTAAATATTCTACCTTTCCCCACCTAGGACCCTCAGGGGCGGCACGTAAAAACCTATGAGGTGTCTCTCCGAGAGAAGGAGTTCAATAAGGGCCCTTGGAAACAGGAAAACGTAGAAGCTGAAGCTTCCATGGTGATTGCAGGTTTGTTGGGGGATGTAGGAAATAGGCCCTGCCCCAGTTCTCTGTTGTTCCTTCCCCACCTTCTCTGCCCCTTTATCTCCGTGCTCCAGTGCTGTTGAGCACACGCATTGTTCACCCCTCCCTTATGTCTCCTCTCTGTAAATGTGCTTCTCTTTGCTTTTTGCATTTCTATCTTCAAGATTGTCTTGTTTTTCACTCTTCCCCCCCAAAGTGTAGTTTTCCTTTCTTTGCGGTGGTGGGTTTAACTAAAACAATGAGATTTATTTGCCGAGTGGCACATGGAAAATAGTCTCATTTTATTGTTGGCAAACATTTTTAAAAACCAAAAGAGGCAATAATGCTTATCTTATCTGGTTCCTTTATTTCCCAGATGAGGAAACAGGGCCGAGGGACTTGCCTGTGCCTGTACCTCACTGGCAAAGCCTGGGCTGAAGTCCAGGTCTCTGCTGTTTATCCTATATCCTTCCTTAACATTGTTATGTGTTTTACCCAGTAGAGAAGTTTTAAAACTCTTAAGTGCAAATTGGTTCTTCTATATGGTAACCCTGATAATGGGGGAAGTTAAGCTAAGGAACAAGGGGAAAAAGTAAAAACTTTTGGATCAGACATTTAGAAGAGAAAGGGGCAGAATGCATATGGAAGAACACTGGGAAGACTCCCCATCCTTCAGACCATGTGAACTTCAAAAGAGTGGCAGGGAAAATATTTATCAGGAGTACAGAGTGGGCAGCTTATAATTTCTAAGACAGGAATCTCAGAAAAAGGTTATCGTGTTCCCTGGACTTTGATGTCTAAAATAATGATTATCTTCCAGTTCGCCTCAGAGATAACTGGCTCAGTGCCTGAGTTGCCTCAGGGTTTGGCAGGTTCCAGATGCTGAGCATTCTAATGCTGCCCTCTCTCCTGCAGTCCCTGAGCCCTTTGGAGGCGCCATCATCATTGGACAGGAGTCGATCACGTATCACAACGGTGACAAATACCTGGCGATTGCCCCTCCCATCATTAAGGTGAGCAGCATTCTTTTCCTTTTCTTCCTTCTGTTTGTGTCTCCCTCCTTACCCCCTCATTGGTCAGAAGGGGATTCACAACTGTCACATTATTCACTATGTATATGAGACTGTTGGTCACTGGGAATACAAAGAGAGATTGGCTTGGTTTTGTTAACAAAGAGCTTGCTTGCTAACTAAGGGAGAGAGAATAAAGTTCAGATTATCTTTTCTATTCATTTGTGCAATCTGAAGAAAGGAGAAATTTGGGTAATTTTATTGAATACTAATGTCAGAGTTCAAAACATGTAAAATAATAAAGTGAAAAATACACATAGACTTAAAACGTTAGTCATAAAAAAATTCACCTTAAGATACTGAGTCGTAAAAATGAAGCCTTGCATGTTTAGTTTTATCTTTTGAGGCTAAAGAACAAAATCTATGGTAGCATAGTCCAGGGAATACTTAGAGCTGTTTCCTCTTCTATATATTTGTTTTCCAGTAGAGTAACATGTGAGTAAACAGTTAAAGTATATTGAGCTCCTTGGAACATTGTCCTCAAAAATAAAACGTCCCTGTTTTTGGTCACATATGTGAGTTGAGTGGATTCCTTGCTCATGAAGTGACTGGATTTGGTACAGGGAACGGTCCGCTAGGGTTTACTGTCTGGGCTTTATATTTAATGACTCTGTCTTCCTCTTGGCAGCAAAGCACAATTGTGTGTCACAATCGAGTGGACCCCAATGGCTCTCGCTATCTGTTGGGAGACATGGAAGGACGGCTCTTCATGCTCCTTTTGGAGAAGGAAGAACAGATGGATGGCACCGTCACCCTCAAGGATCTCCGTGTGGAACTCCTTGGGGAGGTAGGCCTTGTCCCTACTGTTTCACATTCTGCTAGGTGCCTGGTGACCCCAGATGTGTGGTCTGAAACTGCAACTGGGAATTACATGAGTTGACAACAAATGCTCAGTCCTGCTGTGGGAGTTAGTTTTGGAATGAGTAGATTCTAGAGAATCTCACAAGCAGTGGGGTGCTACCTCAAGTATCAAAGAGAAACAGAAAGATACACTATAGAATTAAAGGTTAATCTAGGGCTGATACTCATTTATGGGAGGACATTCTAAAATAGTACTATTAAAAAAAAATAGTACTATTAAGAACAACTCAGTGAATTTTAGAGGTCTCTAGCTATTTGGAGCTGTTGGGATTAAAATGGTCATTTAGAGCAGGCTATAATATATATTTATATTTATAAATATATATTATATAATATATATTTAGAGCTGGCTATAGGGATGCGATAAAGGAAGAGTCACAAACTTCAGGGATTTAGGAACGTTTATTGAGTGTTACCTGGGGATTTGAAATGGAGACTTGTTTTGGGAACCATGGCTGCAGTTGTTGTTTTCCTAGGCACAGGTCTGAGAGATGGATAGGATGGTGTCTGGATCCCTTGTGAAGTACATTCTGATGACTTTCATGCTACTGATTTTCTTTTAGACCTCTATTGCCGAGTGCTTGACGTACCTTGACAATGGTGTTGTGTTTGTCGGTTCTCGCCTTGGTGATTCCCAGCTTGTGAAGGTGAGAAGACATTTTCTTCTTTCTGGCTTCTCTTTTGCAGTCTTCACTGCTTCTTCTTCAAGTTTTTCCCCCGTGTTTGGTGCCACTCAGAGTTTCTTCAGTTCATTCATATCCTTGCTATACACCTTTTTACTTGGTTGATGTAGCATCCTACCTTGATTAGCTCTTTGCCCTAAATGTTCATTCAGTAGTGTGTTAGGTTCTGTGGACACAATGATGAGCAAGATCCAGCTTCTGCCCTCAAATAGATTATAGTCTAATATACTTTATCCCTCTAGAATATAAGAATTTGAGCCTTCTCTGCAGAAAAATGCATGCAAACATTTTGCATTAATTTCCAAACTGTTCCTCTGAAATCCATCCATGGGATGCCAGGTGAGAAATCCCTGACTGGTTAGTGGGTCACCTGTAGGATACCCATGTCCCTTAGACAGCATTTCCCTTCTGGAAGCATCCCGTAGAGCACAGGAAGGGCAGACCTAGTAGGGTTGAGTTTCTTTTGGATGATAACTATTTCTCTAGGGAGCATCTGGAGCGTTCTAAGACTAAAATTGTTCTTTCTTTCTTAGCTCAATGTTGACAGCAATGAACAAGGCTCCTACGTAGTGGCCATGGAAACCTTTACCAATTTAGGACCCATTGTGGACATGTGCGTTGTGGACCTGGAAAGGCAGGGGCAGGGACAGGTAAGGGGTCATCCTGGAAAGGGATAGTTGGTATGCCCACTCAAATTGTGTCCTGGGTCTGCTTACCTTGAATGAGGAATGTGCACTGCAGATAAGTTTTGAGAGCCTCACTCACTAATTCCAAAGATGCAAGGATTACTGCCATTTACTGAGTGCCTATCTTGGTCTGCCAGGCACTTTACATACATTATCTCTGATCACCCCAGCACCCTTTTAGATAGGGATTCTTGCCTATTTCAGAAGTGAGGAAACTTAAGGCCATGAAGGATTAAACAACTTGTCCAGCGTCGCATAACTACTAAAGGGCAAGTGTGTCTGCCCGCAGATCCTGTGCACTTTCTGGTAAACTAGGATCCCAGGAAGGAAACAAGTTTGCTGGGAGCAGTGGTAGGACCCTTTTGCTTCTTGGACTAGAGCGCCCTATCTGCTTGATAAATTTTAGAGACTTTGGCGGTCACCCTCTGCTAATTCTGCATCCTCAAACCTAGCTCCCCAGCAGAGGGTGCTTGGATTTAGGTACACCTTGTTTACTTTCTGAGCATCAGTCCAGTTGCCCCCATCTCTGGAAGGGGTTATTTAGAAACCTTTTCTCTACTTGCAGCTGGTCACTTGCTCTGGGGCATTCAAGGAAGGTTCCTTGCGAATCATCCGGAACGGAATTGGAATCCACGAGCATGCCAGCATTGACTTGCCAGGCATCAAAGGTAGCCTTTCGGTGGACATAGGATGCAGATCTTATTTGAGTGACTTTGGCCTCATTACATGTTATGAGGATGCTTGGGAGCTAGAGGAATGCAAATCAAATGAAGAGAAAAAAAAAGTTTTAATGCCAAATAAGTGGTGGAAGGTTAAATGTATTTAAAGGTTCCAAAGTAAACTTAAGATATTGACCAAAATTGGATAATGAAGTAGAGAAATGGGCAATTTAGTGGAAAATTTAATGTTGTTTACATAAGGGAACTGATAGAATCCCTAAAGAAAGAGGAGACTGAGAATGTCAGAGAATGAGGTATGTAGCCAAGGTAACTTCTAGAACAAAAGTACAAATCTTCCTAAATTCCAGGAGAACTGTAATGATCAAAAAGATCAAAGAAAGACTACATAGTGAAAGACTTTTTTAATATACAAACAGGAGACATAACCTAAAATAATATGATAGAACTCAATGTCAAACATCTGTATGAGTAACTGATTCATCAGATATCTGCTATCAGTATATGTAAATAGGCTAAAATGACCTATTATAAGAAGTAGATGATCAGATTGGCTCATAAGGCAAAAATTAATTAAAGGTAGTATATATAACACAACTTAAAAAGTAATTTAAAATATAAAAAAGTAAGAAGATGAGAACAGCTTAAAAAAAAAAACAGGTTTATGAATTAGGAAGAGATCATAAAACTACAAAACCCAAGAGAATGAATTGAATAGCTGTAGACAATAAGAACTCATTAAGGTAGGATATAAAATAACTGAAATCAATAGCTTTCATGTAAAAACACAGTCAGAAGGTGTAGTAGAGGAAAAGAGGAAAAATAGCAATAAAAAGATAAAATACCACGGAATAAGTTTAGCAAGAATTGTGCAAAATATATTTCAGGAAAACTTAAAAATACTCCTAAAGGATTGAAAGGATAGATTGATCAAATAAAAAAAGACATGCTAAGGTCTTATAAATTAATATTATAAAGCTTTCTCTCTCTTTGATCTTTATATTAAAATATATTTCAATAAAAAATACCAGTAGGTTTTTTTTTTCTTTGACCTGGACAAGTTGAAGTCCAAATGGGAAGCAGAAGATGCAAGGAAAGATAGGAAAAACTTAAAAAAAGAACAATGAGGTGAGTCTGGTCCTACCAGATAATAAAAGGTACTGTTAAACCTTAGAAATTAAAAGTGTGTTTTTGGTGCACAAATAGGCAGGAATCCCATGAGCAAACTCAAATGTCCAGAAATAGACACAGTTGTGTATGGGGCTTCAGTGTAGGATAGTGGTGGTATCTCAACTCAGTCAGGTAAGGATGATTCTTTTGAATAAACACTGTTGGGATAACTAGAGTCATTTGAGAAAAGATAAGTTTGGGGCCATACTGTACAATGTGTACCTTGCTAGAATCTAAATAGATCAAAGACTTAATGTAAAAAATTGAAGCCATGCAAAAGCTAAAAGAAAAAGTTGGTGATTTCCTTTCTAATTTTGGAGTGGGGAAAGTCTTTCAAATTCTGAGTCAAAAGTACAGAAGCCAAAAGGAGACTGATAAATTCAACAACATAAAAATAAAATACTCTGCTTGGCAGAAACGAAACACTATAAGCTAAGTTAGGAGAAATGGTAAATTAGATGAAAACATTTGTAGTTCATCTTATATACAAAGGCCTGGTCTGTCTAATTGATAAAAATTGATAGAAAGACAACCAAATTTCCTGCCCCCAAATTGACAGAGTACATGAATGGGCAGATAACAAGCCTAACTATAATAAGTGCAAATCAAAACAAAATAGTCATACTATTCTTCACCAGTTGCCAAAATCCAAGTGTGACAATGTCTGTGTTGGTGAGGCTATCAGGAATTGGCATACTCATTGGCAGTGTCTACTGAAATTCCAGCTGATTTACCCTGCAATCCCAGTTCTGGGCATCTGACCCATAGACTTTCATGTACATCAGATGACATAAATACAAGATTATTCATTGTGGTATTGTATGTTATGGTATTATACTGAAAAACCGTCCATCTTTGGGAACTTGCTAATAAACTAGTACATCCGTAAAATTAAATACTGTGCAAAGGTCAAAAGCAAGGAACTGTTTTGTTCTGATAAGGACTCAGACATATATTGGATGAAAAAAACAATGTGTAGACAGTTTGTGAGAAGCTACTGTATTGGCTTGCAATACAGCATTTATCTATTGAAAAGAATTGGAGGGGTAAATTATTATTGTTTACTTATTTGGGGGCTAGGTTGGAAGGAGAGGTATAGGGGTGAGACTTCTGTGTTAAATATTTTAAAAAATAAATTTTGACTTTGAGTCATGGAAATGAATTATCCCATCCAAAATCAAATGAAAAGCTTTGAAATATCAAGCTCAAACAGTTTAAAAAATACCAAACTTCTTCAAAGTCTTGAAGCCACGGAGGAACAGAGTGGGTATTTCATCTTAGGACTGGACTCCAAATTTCTTACTCTTTTTTTGGAGTTAGGCTGCTCCTTCCTTAGACCGTGTGGAGCTGAGTGTCGGTCCGTGCTGTGCCTCTTAATCTTTGATCTGTGTTCCAGGCCTGTGGCCACTGAGGTCTGATCCCAACCGGGAGACCGATGACACGTTGGTGCTGTCTTTTGTGGGCCAGACAAGGTAAGACGAGTCAGCTCCAAGCGTCCACGTAAAGGTTGCAAGGTGGGGCAGCTGGTCCGGCTAACCCCAGCCTTCCCTTCTGCTGCAGAGTTCTCATGTTAAACGGAGAGGAAGTGGAAGAAACCGAACTGATGGGTTTTGTGGACGATCAGCAGACTTTCTTCTGTGGCAACGTGGCTCATCAGCAACTTATCCAGGTAGTAACTGAGGAAAGGGCAGGCCCCATTTATGCATCAGTTTGACCTGGAATGCAGTACGGAGCACTACTGGATTTGAAAAGTCAATTTTTATGGCTCTAAAAGTAATGTAAAAAGGCTTGGGAAAAAAATTGAAATTACCTAATCACCCATTACTGAGAGGAAGCTAACTCTTTTTTTTTTTTTTTTTTTTAAACTTTGGAGTTCTTTTAGTTTTAATTTTCTTTTGCAAATATATGTATAGTTGGCCCTTTATATCTGTGGGTTTTGCATACATGTACTCAACCAACCACGATGAGAAATATTTGGGGTGGGAATTCCCTGAAGATCCAGTGGTTAGGACGCGATACTTGCACTTCAATCCCTGGTCAGCGGACTAAGATCCTGCAAGGCACTCAGTGCAGCCAAAAAAATAAAAAATTGGGGGGAGGAAACCATCAGAAAGTTCAAAAAGCAAAACTTGAATTTGCTTTACTCCAGCCACTATTTACATATTACTTACATTGTATTCACAGTTATTTAGGTAGCATTTACATTGTATATTATATTGTATTGTAACTTCCTTTGTAGCTGAGTTTGTAAAGAATCTGCCTGCAGTGCAGGAGACCCAGATTGGGAAGATCCCCTGGAGAAGGAAATGGCAACCCACTCCAGTCCTCTTGCCTGGAAAATCTCATGGACAGAGGAGCCTGGTGGGCTGCAGTCCATGGGGTCGCAGAGTCAGGCACGTCTGAGCGACTAACGCTACATTGTATTAGGTATTACAGACAATCTAGAGATGACTTAAAGTGCACTGAAGGATGTGAGGAGGTTATAAGCAAATTCTGTTCTGTTTTACATGAGGGACTTGAACATCTGCGCATTTAGTATTGACTGGAGATTCTGGAACCAGTCCCCTGCGGGTACTGAGGGATGGCTGTATATTGTATTTATTTACATTTTCTGTTATGGATGGGATCATTGTATGTATGTGTGTGTGTGTATGTATATTTGGGGGGGGCAGGCGATATTGTTTTAGTACTAATTATATCCTGTCATCTGAGATGCATTTTTCCACTCATTGTAATAGTAATATATGCTTACTTGGAAAATACTGAAAAGCACAAAGAAGAAAAAGATTAGTCATACGCTACCATCCATATATGACTTTTGATAGCACTTCTAGTGTACTGCTTATAACTAGAGCTCTAACTCTGTTCAGATACTTACTTTAACTTTTTCTGTGATAATGGGGATCATACAGCCCTTTGGTACTTGTTAGCCACAAGAGCCTGATTTCTTCGTGCCTCTCAGGACCTGGCAGGCTTAAGTTTGGAGTAGCCATGATGCTCTTGGTTTTTTGCACACCCTCCTCACCTCAGGAGCCGTTCTCCACACTGAGCAGAGTCAGTATTTGCCTGTCGTGGCTGTAGCACTTGAGGGCCTAAGGGTTACTGAACTGTCTCCATAGTTTTATTCTGTTGGTCTTCCTTTTAGCCAACAGGCAGTGGTGGGTTTAGTTAAAAACCAGAGGGAAGGTCTGTCACTTTGTTGAACAAGTGTGGGAAGTGCCCAGATACTGACTCAGTGCTTTGTCAGTGTTTTCTAACTGGGACCTGAATTCTGGCCCCAGCTCACATATCTTATTATTCAAGGGCCTTCCTCTTTTTTTAATTTTCAGAATTATGCTGCTTCACTGGTTTTGTAATTTGTATTGGACCAGACTCTTCAAAAGCTGATTTCCTATTTTATGCCAGCTCAGTTATTACTAATGATGGGCTTCTTTACCAAATGGAAAGACTAATAACTCTAGGAAGTATTATGTAATCGCATTGTAGTTCATTAGTATCAGTAATAGCTTGTGGTGTTTTTCTGCATCTCCCATGATGTTTATAGTTCTAAAGGTCTTTCTTTAAGTAGAAACTCAATTTTGATAAATAAAATATATTGATACACAATAATATTATCAACCTGCTTTTTGTTTTACTTCAGTAATGGAATAAATATAAAAATAAAATGCATTTTAATACAGTTTTGTAGACTTTACTAGAGAATTTTATATGATTTTAATGGTTCATGCATAGTAAAGAACTTGGATATTTTAAATTCTTTTGGCTGTGCTACACAGCTTGCAGGATCTTAGTTCCTTGACCAGGGATTGAACCTGCACCCTCAGCAGTGAAAATGTGGACTCCTAACCACTGGACCACCAGGGAATTCCCAGAAATTGGACATTTTTTTTGTTGTTGTTGGACATTTTAGAGATCTGATTTTGGGGTTGAGAAAAACAACTAGACTGGTAGTTGCAGGGTCTTACTCCATTGATACCTTTTCATAGGGTGCCATTTGTGATACCCAAGCCTTAATCAGAGTGAAACAGGACATGCCTTCTCGTTTTTGGGCTGTAGATATATGAGCTGTAAGCTGCATGAAGTCAGTCTTCTTCAAGGATTCCGTTAAAAATGACATGTTCATGTAATCAGTCATTGCGGAACTTGGAAAAATCTACCTATATGGCAGAAGAGGACTTGCACAGCTTATTCTTAGGGTTCCGTGAGGGCGGCATTTACTGCCTTCTCCCTCTGTGTAGACCCCTGCAGGGGCTTGGGGACACTGCTCTTTTTTCTCTAGATCACTTCGGCATCTGTGAGGCTGGTCTCCCAAGAGCCCAAGGCCCTCGTGAGTGAGTGGAAGGAGCCTCAGGGCAAGAACATCAGCGTGGCCTCCTGCAATAGCAGCCAGGTGGTAGTCGCCGTGGGCAGGGCCCTCTACTACCTGCAGATCCACCCTCAGGAGCTCCGGCAGATCAGGTGTGTGTTTCTGTCTCTGTTCCTTCTGCCCGCCCCTCTTCTCTGGGACTTCCTTGATCCCTGGAGTCCTTTCTCTGCCATATTCTTCTTTGTTCAGCCACACAGAGATGGAACATGAAGTGGCCTGCTTAGACATCACCCCTCTAGGGGACAGCAATGGAATGTCCCCTCTTTGTGCCATTGGCCTCTGGACAGACATCTCAGCCCGAATTGCAAAGCTGCCCTCTTTTGAGCTACTGCACAAAGAGATGCTGGGTGGAGGTATGTTTCTCTTTTTTTGGGGGTGGGGTGTATGTGTTTCTTTTAAGGGCCTGAGTTAGGATCAGAATCAGAATTTGGAAAAGGAGCTCAAAGTACCTCTTTTCCACAGAGATCATTCCCCGTTCCATCCTGATGACCACCTTTGAGAGCAGCCACTACCTCCTTTGTGCCTTGGGAGACGGAGCGCTCTTCTATTTTGGACTCAACATCGAGACAGGTGAGACTAGCACGTCAGGTGAGGGGTGCTTTGGAGAATCTGGGGTATTGAAGTTGGCAGGGTTCTTAGCTTCAGGGTGCAGCTTTCGAACCTTCACAGTCCAACTCTTTGTCCTGTTTTGTTTCTGTTTTTCTCCTGATGCTCTTCTTTCTGTAGGCCTGTTGAGCGACCGTAAGAAGGTGACTCTGGGCACCCAGCCCACGGTATTGAGAACTTTCCGTTCTCTTTCAACCACCAACGTCTTTGCTTGCTCTGACCGCCCCACTGTCATCTATAGCAGCAACCACAAATTGGTCTTCTCCAATGTCAACCTCAAGGAAGTGAACTACATGTGTCCCCTCAATTCAGATGGCTATCCTGACAGGTGAGCCTCTTTTTCTTTCTTCAGTGAGAGCCAGGACGGAGGGCATCATGACCCTTCCCCCTCCAGCCTTTCTCCAGTGACAAAGCCAGAGACTGGCTGAGACGTGGAGAACAGAGGTTTGCAGACCTGCAGTAGAAATACCTCGGAAGCCTTTTAAATGTACTGAATTGTTTTTGAGTCTTTCTTAGAGTTTGCTTTGGTAGATCTACGGTTGGGCCCCAGATCTGAATCTGTGTTTTAGAAAACCTCTTAGGCAATTCAAGTGATTGGTCAAGTTTCAGAGTCCCTGATGCAGAGATCATTCATTATGTGTTCCCCTGAAGCAGGTATTCTCAAAGTGGCTCCCTCACTGCAGCCATGGCACTACGCGGGAACTCTCTGTTAGAAATGTACATTCTCACGCCTCGCCCATGGACCCACCAAATCAGAAACTCTAGGGGCGGGCCCAGCAGTCTTAGCCTCACAAGCCTCCCGGTCATTTTGATGCCAGCGTGGTTTGATAGTTCGAGAATCACTGTTCTATATGCGAATGCTGCACTTCAGTGTTAAACAGATAGCTGTTAAAATCTCAGCCTAGGCCCAACCAGACCAATTAAATAAAACTTGAGGGGTGGGACTGATCTCCAGGTGTATTTTAACAGAGAGCAGTAGTTGAGAACCACTGCCTTGGAGTAAACTAGTGTAATTCTGCCTCGTTTTTCTTCCGCTCATGGAGCTGCCTCATAGAACCCTTTCCTTCCTTGGGTGTACTCAATCTAAACCCAGAACCTTCTTTCCAGCCTGGCACTGGCCAACAACAGCACCCTCACAATTGGCACGATCGACGAGATCCAGAAGTTGCACATTCGGACGGTCCCCCTCTATGAATCTCCCAGGTGAGGGGCAGGGTAGGGGAGCTGCGGGGGAGGGGCCCTGGGGGTTGGCACGTAGCGCTTCAGTCTTTTCCTGAGGGGCCCTGTTGTTCCATACTTGTTGCAGGAAGATCTGCTATCAGGAGGTGTCCCAGTGCTTCGGGGTCCTCTCCAGCCGCATCGAAGTTCAGGACACGAGTGGGGGCACAACTGCTCTGAGGCCCAGCGCCAGCACCCAGGTGAGGGCAGGGGCCGAAGAAGAGTGGTGTGAGCAGCGGCAGGCTGCTCGGAAGGGGTCAGACAGTAGACGCTTTAGGCTTTGCAGCTCACCTGATCTCAGCCACAGCTACTCGCCTCGGCCATTACAAAGGCATCTGTAGACAGCAGGTGGGCGTAGCTGGGCTCCAGTAAAACTTTAAAAAAATAGGCAGTGAGCTGGATTTGGCCACCTCGTTAGAGACTTGAAAAGAACTTTGAATAAGTGTGGCCTCAGTGATTTTGCTACTTGGTACCCTTGCCTGATGAATAATTCCTTTTCTCTTAGCATCATTTTGGGTACTTTGTGTCAGGTATGGGGAACAGTGTCATACCGTAGGTAGGAGCATGGGACTTAGAGTCTGACAGAACTGGTTCCAGGGTTCGTTGCTTGCTGTGTGAACTTGGGCAGCTTCAGTTTTCTCATCTGCAAAATGATAATGGACCGTCTAGAGCCACATGTCACAGACCCAGTGGAGATATTAGCCAGTTGCTTTATTCCATGTATTTTCTGCCTTTCTTGCTTGCAGACATCCATGGTCTGACTTCTTCCCTTAATCCAGAGTAGGTCTTTATGTATTCTTTTTATTTGCAGTGGTTTCCTGCTCTTCCCATTGAGAGAGGTGGAAGCCTGTCACTTTATTAGGTTGCCTGGGTTTCTTGTTAGCTTTCTTGATTGACTTAGCATCACTGTTTTAGTGCTGTTAAATGCCCTTAGAGTCTGGCAGTGTTTTGGACTGCTGTGTCAATTCCATATGGAGTTTGGATCCTTAGCCTCAGTCCCTGTGTCCTCTCTGAAGCCTTTTGCACTTGGGCTCTGTGCAGGCGGCCAGCCTCAAGTTTTTCTCGTTCATACTCTTCCTCTGTTCTCTGATCCTGTCTGATGTTCACACTGCTGTCCCAGCACCCGTTCTTTTGAGAGGGGTGATGTGTGTTCTCTCTGTTCCCAGGCCCTGTCCAGCAGCGTCAGCTCCAGCAAGTTGTTCTCCAGCAGCACAGCCCCTCACGAGACCTCCTTTGGAGAAGAGGTGGAGGTGCATAACCTCCTTATCATTGACCAGCACACCTTTGAAGGTGCAGATGAGCTCTTTCTATCATGCTGTACCTACGTCCTCCTTAAGCTAGGCTCTTCTGGGCTCTGCTGTATTCCAGAATGTGATAGACACTGGCAGACTATCCTAGAAGAAGAAAGGGGTGGGGCCTCAGAGTTGGCTGTGAGTTCAGAGTACTGGGCCTCCTCATGTCAGAGTAGGCTGGCGAGGAGATAGGAACAGCAGGAGGCAGACGCTTCAAGCTGAGTTGTGGACCTCACAGAAACACAGAAGCACACATGCGTGGGGGTCGTCAGTCAGTCACCTCTCTACTATTCTTCCTCTAGTGCTTCATGCCCACCAGTTTCTGCAGAATGAGTATGCCCTCAGCCTGGTGTCCTGCAAGTTGGGCAAAGACCCCAACACGTACTTCATCGTGGGCACGGCCATGGTGTACCCAGAAGAGGCAGAGCCCAAGCAGGGTCGTATTGTGGTCTTTCAGTATTCAGATGGTAAGTGGACACAGTTGCTGGCTTTTGAGAATTTTGAAAACTGGGAAAGGAAGCAGACAGAGAGTTTTAGGTTTCAGCCTCAGTTATGCAGACGAACTTGGATTAATTGCAGTGACACGAGATTCAAGATATTTCTCTCTTTAAGCTCTTGATGGTCTGAATGAGTTTTGGAGTATGTGAGCAGCGGCACAAATAAAATCTACCCTTTTTTTCTTCCTTTTTTACTCTTTGAAAGGAAGAGAAAGGGAGAGGCGACCAGAGTGAGAGTTAGGAGTTCTGGTAGGACTCCGTGATGTTTTCCACTCGGCTGCTCAGCCTTTTAGGCCCTCTTCCCAGCATCAGCACTTGGTGTTCGTTTCTCTATCTTTTCTCATCTCCCCTACCCATGATGGCTCTGAAGACTAGCTGTCAGCCCCAAAATCTCAGGTTAGATGGCTGAGGTGGAGTCTGGTCTCCATCTTGAGGGGGAGATCGGAGTCCCAGGTGGGAGGCAGAACCTGAGCGCTGTCTGGGATCACTGCATGTTATGTGGGGGCCCACACTTCTAGAGGTGGTTAACCCCGGTATATATGGATTCTATATTCTCTGCTTTGAAATGAGGGGTTTGGGGGGGCAGGAATTAGAGCCTGGGGGAAGCACAGGATTCTTCTGATTTGTTAAAGTGTGGGCTCATGAAGGAGACTGAAGGGTGTCTTTTTTCCCCCAGGAAAACTACAGACTGTGGCTGAGAAGGAGGTGAAGGGGGCCGTGTACTCCATGGTGGAGTTTAACGGGAAGCTGTTAGCCAGCATCAACAGCACGGTGAGCGCTCCGTCTGGCCTCCGGCCTTACCTCTGTCCACAGAGTGCATTCCCCTTGTATTTTCTGAACTGCCTGTGTGTTGCAATTTTAAGGGTAACAGAGTAGCGAGGATGGAGGATGGAGCTGGGAATATGGAGAGCTGGGGTTGGACCAGACACCAGATTTGGTTCTGTGAAGCCCTGTATGTATTGTTCTCAGTGTTGTGGGAATTGAGAAGAGGGTAAGAACTGTGGTCCCTGCACTCAGAATGTGTCATGGCATGAGAATATTTCATCTGTGTGGGACAGAATGAGCCAAACTTCATTCATCATGAGTAAATCCCTGAAATACTAGGCCTGTGAAATTCTCCACTTTTCTTCTGGTGTGACCCCACCTCCTCCCTTGCGAAAAAGAAAAAAAGTTACACAGTCAAACCGATTTGGGACCTGCTGTATCCTGTATCTTCGGCTTAGAAGCTTCTCAGTGCATTGTAGCATATGAAAGATGCTGAGAAGATCAAGAGTAGAGAAACATTGCTTAAATACTTCTTTTTTTTTTCCCAAAGAAAAAGCAGCTTTATTTATTTTGGGGCTGTGCTTTGCGGCATGTGGGATCTTAATTCCTAGACCAGGTATCTCACCTGCACCCTCTGCAGTGGAAGCACAGAGCCTTAACCACTGGACCAGCAGCGAAGTCCCCTTAAATACTTTAACTTGATATTCATCGGGAAGTGCTCAGGGAGCACTTGAAGTATACCAGGCACTGTTTTGGTAGTTGGGATGTAGCAGTAGATGAAATGGACAAAGAGCTAGCCTCCTGGGGCCTGTGAGCAAATAGAATATATACGTGTATGTATGATGAGAAGTACCTTGTGAAAAATAAAAACGGGCTGAGAAGCTGACAAAGTGCCAGCGCGAGCATGGAGGTGGCGCTGTTTTGACATGTGGTCAGGAAGGTTCACACGGTGGCTTTTGGGCAGATTTCTGAGGGAAAGGAGGGAGCCAGCCATGCCTTGATCTGGGAGAAGACAAGGGCCAGGAGTCCACGGCCGGCCTGTGCCCAGTGTGGGAAGGCAGTGCTGGGTGCTGGGAGATGAGTTGGAGAGGCAGCTGGGAGCTAGCACGTGTGGAACCAGATAGGCTGTGTGCTTTAGGTTTGTAAGGACTTCGGGTTTTACTCTGAGGGGATGAGAACCTCTAGAGGGTTCAAGCAAATGCATGACATGACTATAGTTTTATATATATATATATATATATATATATATAAGGTATTGGTTTACTTATTAGGCTGTGTCCAGTCTTAGTTGTGGCACACAGGACTTTTGTTGTAGGTGCGGGCTCTCTAGTTGTGGTGTAGGGGGGTTTAGTTGCCCTACAGCATGTGGGATCTTAGTTTCCCATCCAGGGATTGAGCTCATGTCCCCTGCATTGGGGGGTGGATTCTTTTCCTTTTTAAATTTATTTATTTTTAATTGAAGGATAATTGCTTTACAATATTGTGTTGGTTTCTGCCATATGGAAAGTGGATTCTTAACCACTGGATCATCAGAGAAGTCCCTGTAGTTATATTTTGAAAAGCTCACTGCACATCTTGGAGAAGGTGGTAGAAGACCAGGGGTAGAAGCAGTGAGATCAGCTCAGAGGCTCTGGTGATGATCCAGAGAGCAATGGATGGTGCTGGGAGCAGTGTGCTAATAGAGGAGGTGAAGGATAGTCAGATTCCACAGATGTTAGTATCGAGGGGCTCTAATGAGGGATTGAAGATGAGTCGTGAGAAGGGAATAAAGGGTCAAGAGTTTCTGCCTGAGTGACAGATGGTGTTGCTCTGTAGTGATGGAGGAAGACTGAGTGGAGCAGGTTTGGAGAGTAAAGGAAAACTATCTTTACTCACAACACTTCTGCCAGCATGTATGAGGAGTTTTTATCCCTATGACAATCAGTTTTCCAACTGGGGGTCCTATAATTTACTTAAATTCTGACTTTAACTACCCAGAGTTGGAGTCTGATGTCACAGGTTCAAGGGCTCGGTCCCACAAGACTGTCTTTATTTAAACCCCTGGCCCAAGTAGTGTTACTCAAACTTCTGTCTGACTTGCTGCTAAGTTAGGGGTTCCCACAATCTCCTACCACCCTTAGGTTTCATAATTTGCTGGAAGGGCTCACGAGACTCAGACTGTTTACTTGCATTTGCCGCTTCTTCACCCCACTCTTGGAAGTCTGGAAGCCCAGCCCAACTGGGCTTATCCCAATCTGTGGTGTTCTAGGCTCACTTGACCCAGAACAGGAGGTGTGGTAGCCATTGTGATTATTACGAGTGAGCCTTGGAGTGTACACCTGTGGAGCTAAGGTTCTTTGGACACATCTTGAGAAATCATGGCGTAATATATTCTTCCCAGGAGTGTCTGTATGTGCAGAGGTGAGGGTGGGGCTGCCTGGACCCTGCAGAATCTGCTGGGACTGGGCTGTGCCGAGCATCTGTTCATCTGTCTGTTGATCTAAAGCATCTTTGTTCTTTTGGAAATATGGTCATAACTGAAGAAACACTGCAGTGAAGAAAAAAAGGGTATTTTTTTCCCCTTTGGGTAGAGTGGTGGCCACAGACTCTAGCTCTTTAGAGTAAGTTTCTGTTGGACTTTTCTATTCTATTTTCTTTGCTCACTGGATGTACATCAAAAGGTGCCAGGGATGTATGTGTTTTGAGAAGGGTTCAGAAAGGGCAGTTTGTTGGGAGGTGATCTTGTTTCTTTCTGATCAGGAAATTGGAAATGGATCTTCTCTTTCTAGAGATATTTCATCTCGTCATTTCTATAGTGTTACTTGCATTACTATTTACTTAGTATTTTTCTTTATCCTGACTTATTTTTTTTTTTAATATAAAGGAAGACTTTGTAGTATTAAGTTTCACGTACTCACTCTGTTTTCATCTTTCATGAATGTATAATAATTACAAACGCTCACCCAAGTTCCACAGCAAACCATTTCACACCCCACACTGCACTTGGGTAGGTGGTGCAGCAGATGGAGGATTGAGGCTGGTGCAGGCCCCTGGGGCTGAGAGAAACGCACTGCCCCCCCCCCCCCGCCCCCCCAGGTGCGGCTGTATGAGTGGACGACGGAGAAGGAGCTCCGCACCGAGTGCAACCACTACAACAACATCATGGCGCTCTACCTGAAGACCAAGGGCGACTTCATCCTGGTGGGCGACCTGATGCGCTCGGTGCTCCTGCTGGCCTACAAGCCCATGGAGGGCAACTTCGAAGAGGTAGCTGGGCGCGGGCAGCCGGCCTGCTTAAGCTGGTGGTGAAACCCCGGGTGGGCAGGAACGGCATCCCTGGACACACATTGTGCATCTGTTCAGTCCTTTTAGGGAGCCCCAACTGGAACTCTGAGCAGGCCGTTTCAGGACCGTGTTCGCCAGACAAAGGAGAGGCTCTCCCTAGAGGGGCGGTGGTTAAACACAAGGGCAGGGCAGGCACTTGGCCAAGTCCCAGCACTGGCTTGCATGCAAACTGCTGATTGTATTTCCCCTCTTGTATTTTCGTCTTTTTTAAGATTGCTCGAGACTTTAACCCCAACTGGATGAGTGCTGTGGAAATCTTGGATGATGACAACTTCCTGGGGGCTGAAAATGCCTTTAACTTGTTCGTGTGTCAGAAGGATAGGTGAGTGGCCAGCTGTGGGAGCGGCCTGTGGTAGGTGAGGACACAGGGCCCTCACAGGCTCGGGTGTGCCTCTTCACAGGGGTAGAGGGTATCCGTGAGAGAATCAGGCTGCAGAGATGAGCCTCTTCCGGCCGGCTCCTTCGCTGTGGAGTGGGTGGGCCCACCAGGGTGTCTGTCCATCACTGCACTTGGCCCTTGGGGCCCCATATGGGGGGACAGGAGGTCTGGGTTGTGAGTGTCTCGCACCCCTTACAGCGCTGCCACCACGGACGAGGAGCGGCAACACCTCCAGGAGGTTGGGCTCTTCCACTTGGGCGAGTTTGTCAACGTCTTTTGTCACGGCTCTCTGGTTATGCAGAACCTGGGCGAGACCTCCACCCCCACACAGGGCTCGGTGCTCTTCGGCACGGTCAACGGCATGATTGGTAAGGGTGACCCTGTGGGGCGTGCTCCCACACAGCCCTGTCCTTCCCAGGGACGGGAGAACAGGGTTTCGAGAGTCGGTGGCCGGCTTATCTGTCCTCCTGCCTGGGATCCCCTTGGCAGGCAGTGCTCGCTGTGGGCTCTGGAGCACCCTGTATCTTTCGGCTCCCTTTGCTTCCTTAGGCCTGGTGACCTCATTGTCAGAGAGCTGGTACAACCTCTTGTTGGACATGCAGAATCGACTCAATAAAGTCATCAAAAGTGTGGGCAAGATTGAGCACTCCTTATATCCTTCTCAGAGTTGTCCCCTTGCTCAAAAACATGGCCTGGCCCAGGGAGAGAGCACTGGAAATTTGTCCCTCTAGAAAATGTCTTGACTAGGTTCTGGTGGGGAACAGGCTACGTAAAAACTTCTCATGGAAAATTTCAAGCACACAATAGTGGAGAGAATCGTATCAGTATAGTGAACCCCCATGTACTTATCGCCCAGTTTTACTGGTTCATCTTGAAAATGTACGTTAGTATTCATGCAGCGTGTTTGCTTCTGACCTTTCTGGCGTTGCATGTCAGACGTAAGTGTAGATCACAACTTAGAACATCCTTTCAGAGATCTTGTTGGGGGCAGCGGCGTTTGAGGACCCTTGCTAGAGAGGCTAAATAGAAAAGGAGGGAAGAGCAGAGAAGCTGTACATTCCAGAAGCCCAAGGATCAGCCCCCTGGACACTGAGGATCCAAGTACTGCTGGAAGTTTGTTTATTATGGGAGAGGGATGAGGAGCCTTCGAGACTCTGGAGGGGATTCTGCTGAGAGTCTGTTGTAAGGCAGGATGAACCAGCTCTCGCCAAGGAGGGAGGAGGTAGGCTGACATGTTGGGTGTTTTGCTAACCCGCAGGACTTCAGGCACCTCTCTTGTTTCACTGAGCCTCAGTTTATTAATCTGTGAAGGCTAGACTTAAAGAGCAGTTCTTCCTAGGCAAGCATCCAGTTCACATGGAGCACTTGTTAAAAAAAAAAAATCTATACATGTCCATGCTCTGAACTAAGAGTCATCTGTATTCTATCTGTTTTTTAAATTTTTATTTTTAATTTTTTAATTGTTTTTGGTCTTGCCATGCGGCTTGCAGGATCTTAGTTCCCTGACCAGGTATTAAACCATGCCCTTGGCATGGAAAGCCCAGACTCCTAACCACTGGGCTGTAGGGGAAAATCCCTGTAATTTTTAAAATGTTATTTTGATGATTATTCCAATGATCCATTGAGAGGATCATGGATTAGGTAACGGTTTATGGGTCTTTGAAATTGCAAAACTGTCCAGACAGCTGTGAGTTTTAGTTGAACCTGTTGTTTTCTGTTCTCCTCCTGATGCTTGCTTCAGACTGGTCTTGTGCACAGAGGTGGGGATGACTTTGGAGAGGGTATTTATTATTTCCAAATGATCGGCACATTCCTTAACTCACCTGTCCACCTGGAGATCCTTTCATACTGAACGAAAGACAGAACCAGCCACCGGCTTCATCGATGGCGACTTGATTGAGAGTTTCCTGGATATCAGCCGGCCTAAGATGCAGGAAGTTGTGGCAAACCTACAGGTGAGCTGTGCTCTTGTGCAGGGTGCAGCCCCGGGGCCACTGACTCAAATCCCTTGCAGGGCCATGCACGCCAGGAGGCCTCCCCTCCATGTGCCAAGAGCCCTTTTTAAGTTTTCTTCTACCCGCATGGGAAGGTAGTGTCCGAGGGCAAGGAGATAAGGCTAAGGCTCGGGGGTTCCCCCACCAGGCACCAAGCACTATAACTTTAGCAACAGGGCACCTTCGGGCATGTCTGGGATCCCTGGCAGATCCTTAGGAAAGGGGGCAGGGCCAGGATCCTGCAGGGAAGAGGAGTTTCCATGGTGCTGGAGTTTGGGGTGTTGCCCACTGGAGGTGGTGCCTCTGGGGAACAGCCGGGTGGAGGTGGACGTATATACTGGGTGGCAGCCTCTGGGCAGCTTTGCTGCCAGCCGACCCTGCTCACCTGGACCCCCAAGGAGAAGCACGGGCTTCTGATGAGTCCTTGCTCCTGCCATGGTACTGTGGTGCGGGGTACTGTTGTTGTGGGCGTCCCCTTCCCCAGGGAGGGAGAGCCTGCTCTCAGCCCTCACGGCCTCCCTTCCTCCCCTCTCCTCATTGCAGTATGACGATGGCAGCGGGATGAAGCGAGAGGCCACTGCGGATGACCTGATCAAGGTGGTGGAGGAGTTAACTCGGATCCATTAGCCAAGGGCAGAGATCCCTTCCCAGACCCTCTCTGAAGGCTTTGCCCTCCTGCTCTCCTCCTCCCTGCCACTGTCTCTCAGCCATGGGAAACCTGTCCCTAAGCCCCAGAAACCACAGCCTACCTGAGTGGAAATGGGGATTTCGTAGAACGAAAACCAGTTCACTGGAGACCTGGGCAAGGGCTGAAGGTGAAATATTTTCTCCCTGGATTTTTACCAGTCTCTCATGATTCCAGCCATCACCTTGGGCCACCAAGCCTGGATTGGTGCAGCCAATGTCCTCCTTCCAGGGAGCAGTTTTGCAGCTCTTTGGCTGAAAGGAAGCTCTCTGTGTGTGTGTGTGTGTGTGTATGTGTGTGTGTGTGTCTGTCCCACACTCATGCATTGTCCTCACATCTTTTTATTTAGGTTTGGGGTCGGGGAGGGCTGTGGGTAGGGGGGAGGTGGGGTGGGAAGGGTTCGTTGTCTTTGAGGTGAGAGCTTCCTTCGCTTTCTTCTGTTGCCTCTGAGAGCTTTGGGTCTGGAGGGCTGACCACCAGGCCGTGGGCTGCCTGAGGGTAGTAAGACCTGCAGATGGTGGATGACTTCCAAGCCACAGCCTTTTTGTCTCTGGGGAACTGCCTTCTTCAGAGGGAAGGAGGTGGGGGGACGTGAACTGGTGGTTAGTTTCTTGAGTTTTACCAAATAAAGTAGAGTCTAAGAAGAAAGATGCGTTTGTTTCTGCTCTTCTTTCCCCGTCTGGCTCTGCAGCATCCCAGGCGCTCTGTGCCCAGGGCACTGCAGGCGCCGTTCTCTCCTTCACAGCCACTGCAGCGGCCCCTCGTCCTGGCTGCTGGAACACTCCTTTCAGGTAGAGAAGTGTCCCCTGTACCCCTCCTTTGTCATGTGGTGGGATCCCAGGCATGAAGGGAGTCAGGTTTTTGAAATTCAGCTGTCTTCGGTTGCCTCTGACTCCAGTCATCCTTCTATTCCCAGTGGCCTCTGTTAGTAATGCTGCTTGGGCTGCCTCTCCTGACGTCATTTTACAGCCAGCTGTGTGTGCAGCATTCAGCCAACTAGCCCCCTAGGCACTGCTCCTCACACTCCTCCCAGCTTCCTGTTGCCACATGCCCTTTGGATTCAGATTTTATTTCCTCTGGTTTCATTGAGTAAACCGTTGGTGTCTTAGGTTTGAAAATACAGGAGTAGGGCACACTTGGGGTTCACCCTTCTGTTCAGCAAACAGAGCTGGTCTTCTTTAAGCCCAGTGGGTCAGCGTGTCCGGGCCCAGTTTCCACCAGTGATCCAGTGGGAATAAAGGCTGCTCTGTCCCAACAGTGGAGCGGGGTTGATCCCAGGCATATTGGCTGGCTCCTTTAAGACCAGCCTTTGATACAGTGTCAGGAAAATTGTGGTTTCAAGTTCAAACTGTGGTTTTGGGAGATTCTAGCTTAAAAGGAAAAGAGCAAGGAAGCATCTCTGCTTTGGGGGTCTTCGGGAGTAAGTTTCCTTCCCTGGAGGCATTCCTTGAGTTTCATTGCCGTTCTTTTACCCTTACTCTCCTGGGGTTTCTGAGGGTGGAGGATAAGGGTCTTAAGGGAAAAAATAATCATCTCTGAAAACCCACAGTTTGAACTTGAAACTCAACACTGTGATTTGAATTCTTCAAGTCATGGTTTGAATTGAAAAGGCCTGCCCCCATGCCAGAGGCCAGCTTTAATAAGGCAGGCACGCAAAGGCCTCCAGACTGTGATTATTTAAAAAACTTAATCCTAGATGGGAGAAAAACAGAATGTGGCGGGGTTATTATTCTGGTGCTTCTCAGTGGTTTGACCTGTAGCTGCGTAGACCTGCCATGTTCAGGAGAAGGTTATTACTTACCAGTAGCTTCAGTCTTGACTTTGGAAACCGGAGTGCATGCAGCTTTTTGTTTCCTACAATCTGGGGTATATTCACTCCGGATTGAATTTCAGCAATCCTTTGGAAACTGACATCCTGCTGCCACACTCCCACATCCCCTCTTAAAACCATTAATCACCTCTCCCGGGGTGAAAGGTTGCCTTTGGAGCTTTGCTGCAGCCAGCTGGAATGGCTCCTCTCCATGTAGGCGCTGATGAGCTCGCCTCACTCCCGGCCTCTGCACGAACGGACCTTTGGGAGAATAATAGAAACACTGACTCATCACATGACCATTTGGAAGGGTCACAAGCCAGAGGCCTCCTTTCTACAGCCAACAACAACTTGAATCCTCCACCCTCGGTGGAGGGTCCCTTTTGTTACTGAGCAGCCACAAGCCACAGAACTGGGGAAGAAATACTGAGGAACCGTATGGGCCTGAACTCGCCCTTGAGGATGGATGATTTTAGGTGAGCAGCTCTCCGGGTCCAAAGTTTGAGAAGCCTCGAGGTCACACAAACCAAAACACAAAACAAACAGAAAATAGTGAAAACCAAACTGAAGAAGTGAACTTGGTATGACGAGCAAGGTGAATGCCATAAGGTCAAAGAAACAGGAAATGAAAGAAATGTCAGGGGCTATTTAGAAAGTTGTTTCTTTCAAAATTCACTGGTAGGAATTTACAGATTTAAATATCCTGGGCTTCTCCTGTTGAGGGTAGGTAAGGATTTTCTTTACACACAAAGTTACATCTCGGTCATTGTGGCTGCCCACTGGCCCAAGTCTGCCAGACTTACAGGGTGAGATGGAGGGGCTGCAACTCCATTAAGTAGTCAAGTTCAGAAAGGAGGTAGCTGAGGTGTGCTGGAGCATGGGAGAAGATGGCATGAAGGGTGACAGGTGTGTAAAAAACTGTCCTGTGCAAGTGTGTTGAGAATTTGTGGGTAGCCTCTAGATCCAGGAAGACAGAGCGCCTATTTGACACTGATGGTGGTCTAGATAGGAATGATAAGGACGGTGGAGTGATAGATTTTGCGGGCTCGAATGAAGGAAGAGTTTTCTGTTTATCCCTATTTAATAATTCAGGGCTATGGGATTCCCCTGGTGGTCCAGTGGCTAAGACTGCACACCTCCAAAGTAGGGAGCCCGGGTTCCATCCCTGGTCAGGGAACTAGATCCCACACGCCACAACGAAGACACAGTGCAGGCAAATAAATATATATATTTTTTCAAATATTTTTTAAAGAATGATTTCAGGGCTAGATTTCTGACTATGTGGCCACTGACAGTGGGCATCGAAGCACTCTGTGAGTGGTGGTGAGGAATGCAGTCTGAATGACAGGAGGAAGTGCACCTCTGGATGTTTAACATAAAGGAAAGATGCCCTAAGACTCTGAGGGTCCTCAGGACTCAGAATGGACATAAATATGGAAGTGGCATTCATCTCCCAATACAGACTATTTTGGCAACCTATTAGCTGAAAACGTGTTGCTCAGACGGGTCAAACTAACACGATGAGTTATTTAGTTACTAAGTCATGTCCAACTCTTCTGCGACTCCATGGACTATAGCCTGGTTCCTCTGTCCACGGGATTTCCCAGGCAGGAATACTGGACTGGGTTGCCATTTCCTTCTCCAGCAAGGTGAGGTAACCACCCTAAATTGAACATCTGCAAAAACTCAGCCACACAGGTTCACGTAAGGAGATCGGCTTAGCAGTTTGTGTTCAGTAACAACAAACAGACATGACAACAAAGAGCACCGGAGGCTTCCCTTTACTGTAAATCTTATGTAAGGAACTGACAGCATCATTGGCTTGTCAAAAAGGCCAAGTAATATCAGGCTGTGTTAATAGAAGTATGGCATCTGGAAGGGAGGAGGCAAGAATCCAGACCACTGTTGGCACCGTGTTCATTTGTGGCCACCAATGTTAAGGACCTTAGTGACAGGCTGAGGTCGCCAGTGGAAGGGCTACTGCACAGGCAGAACCAAAGGCATGGGGGTTATTTAGCTGGGAAGGAAAAAACACTTGCCAACAAATGGAGTTACTCACAATCGGATTGGGCTGCCTTCTGATAGGTACTGAGACCTTCATCCCTGCAAGTGTTTAAGTAAAAGCTGGACTGATTGGGTCTGGGTGGCGAGGGGAGGTTCCTGCCCAAAGCAGAAGGTAGAATTTAGTCAGCCTTTCAGCTTTCTACCAGCTGGATGATTCTGATTTACGTCCACCACCTGCTCACCACCTCCCTGCCTACCATCTCTGACTGGCCTGGGGCAGCTGCTGAAGGGGACAAGAGGAGTCTGTGGGTTCAGGAGCCGCCAGCGCCCCCAACCAGGGAGCAGGGGAACCCACTGACCGGCGCAGCCAGGGAGGGTTAGGGTGCAGACCTGCTGGTAGGCTGGGGGCTAGCCTAAAAGTGCCCAGCAGCGAAGGGACCCAGCGTCCCACCTTCTCGTACAACGCAGGTATCTCGGGCTCCATCGCGACCAGCAATTCCCGGGGCGCGCAGCCTCCAGCCTTGTTCCCGGAGTCTCTTTCCTCCCCGGGCCTCCGTCTGACGCCCACAGCCCTTCGCAGGAAGCCGACTCCCAAACCCGGGCAGGGGGTGTGGGCCGAGGACGAAACCCCGCCCCCAGGGGTCCCTGATCTTTGCCCCCGCCCCGGGCTCCGCGCCTCCCTAGGAGGCCACCGGCGGGCCGGCGGGTGCCGCTGCCTTTTGTGTGTTTCGAGGTGCAAGAGTACCCCCCAGCCGTCCGCCGCGTCCCCTCGCGGCCCCCGGCGCCTCCTCTCGGCGTCCCCAGCCCCCCTGCTCGGCTCCGCGTGCCAGCTCGGGGCTCGCTGGTTCGCTCCCCGCGGCGCCAGGAGGAGGGGCGAGGGCCCGCAGCCCCCTCCCCCGCGCGCGGCGCCGGAGCCCAGCCGAGCCGGGGGGACCCGCCGCCGCCGGTCATGTGGGCCGGACTGCTCCTCCGGGCCGCCTGCGTCGCGCTCCTGCTGCCGGGCATCCCGGCCCGCGGCTATACCGGGAGGAAGACGCCGGGGCACTTCGGGGCCGAGAGGTAAGCGCCCCGCAACCCTCCCTTGCGCCTCCGCCGGAGCGCTACCGGCGCGGAGCCGGGAGGCACGGAGGGGCGTCCCGGAGTCGCGGGTCCGGGCAGACCCCCGCCTCCCCGTGGCACTGTCGGCGCGGGCGAGCCCGGGAGGTCGGGACAAAGGGACAACAGCTTGTGGTCCGGGCGGGTGGCCGTCCTGCGCCCCTGGCCGGGGCTGTCCTGACTGGGATCTGGCGGGGGGACCGAAGATCCCGACGCTAGGTGAGCCCCTCTGAGTACCGTGGAGCGCGGATCCCTGGCCAGGGGGCCGGGGACATGCCAGCTGGTCTTCCGACTGGCGGGCTTTTCGCTCCCAAACGCGCCCGTGGCTCTGCCTAGGCAGTGCCTGGCCTGCCCCGAGGCGCTGGCTGCTCTGCGGCTGGGGGCTTTGCCTCTGTCCAGGCTCTGTGCCCGCCGTGGACCTTGGAACCGCCGGGGTCTCTCTAGGTTATGTTTCGGTTTCTGCCAGTGTGTGCACGCGGGCGGGGGTGGGGTGTTTGTCCCTTTGCTCTTTCCCAATTGATGTCTCCCTCCCCTCGTGTCTCCTCCTGGGAGGGCCGGGTCGCCGCGGGCGGAGCGCGTGTGTGCGTGATGCTCAAAGCGAGGGAACACGGTGTCAGCGGGCGGCCTGGCCCGCGGCCACGGCCTCGGGGGCGGGGGGCGCGCAGGGGGGCGGCCCCGCCAGGCTCGCAACTAGCACGTGTGTTCCGCAGCCACCGCCAGTTCCTGCTCAGATCCGCCCGCTCCGCCGGCGTGTCAGAGCCGTGCTGCCTGCCACCTGTCTCCCCGTCACCGCCCGCCCTCGGCCCCTTGGGGCGCTCGGCCCCTGCCCACCTGAGGATGAGGCTCCAGTGGCCTCCCGGGCATCCTTCCCTCTGCCGCTTTGGTGCACCCCTGTCCCTTTGAGAGCCCCATCTGAAGAGCCTCCTTCTCAGGCTGCTGCCATAATCGCTCCCGCGAGGGCAGCGGGTGAGACATCCCTGCCGCACCATCCCCCGCCCCCCACCCCCTTCCAGGGCCCCTTCTTGTGCGATGACTTCAGAGAGAGAAAAAGCTTTTGGAGGCCCCAGGGACAGTTTTCTGCAGACGTTTCTGTTTCGCCCTGTGCCCTGAGTTTCCCTTTCCAGAATACTTGTCACTTTTGACACAGATTATTCTCCAGAAGAGCAGACTGACTCTGTCTTTCCATTCATGTCCCCAGTGCCTGCTGCACATCGTGGATGCTCTGTAGACTGCCTATTGCTTTTGTTTAGTCCCTAAGTCGTGTCCAACTCTTTGCGGTCCCAAAGGCCCCAGAGGAACCCTCCAGGCTCCTCTGTCCATGGGATTTTCCAGGCAAGAATACTGGAGTGGGGTGCCATGTCCTTCTCCAGGGCATCTTCCCGACCCAGGGATCGAGCCCACGTCTCCTGCACTGGCAGGCAGATTCTTTATCCCCAAGCCACCAGGGAAGCCCAGACAGTGCCTGACTGGCAGGATATTCCCACCAGTCTGCAGTCTTGGGTAGAGCACTGTTGGGGGAGATTTCTTGTCCCTATTCTGTTGGACTAGGATTCCTAGTTCAAACTAGGCTGGGCTTCACCATCCTCTGCCCAGCCCAGAACCAGTTCTTGTCATCCTCTCTGACCCCTTCCAGGCCCGTGCACATGCCGCTCCTGCCTGGAACATTCCTCCACTCTCACAGGCTGCCCCCATTCTCTCTCCAGCCTCAAGGGAGGAAACCACTCCTGTGCTTCCTCCCTAGCCTGTAACATTGTGGCACTTATTGTTACACATGGTTCCTTGTCTGCCCCTTGAAGGTAGAGGAAATGGCTTGTTCATGGCTGGACTGCGTGGCCTCACCCAGCCTTGGGTACACTGGGTCCCCCTTCACTCCCTTGGGCAGCTCACCAGCACCCTCTCCCCCTTCTCAGAGATGTCACCTGGGGACTGACATTTCACCATCTCTCCACTCTTCTGTTGTTATCCTTTCTCAGCGTTGCCCTCAACTGCCATTGATTAAACACCTACTATGGGCCAGATGCTGCCCTTGGTGCGGAGTTGAGCAAAAAGATGAAGCCCCTGTCCTCAGGGTATGGTAGGGGAGCCAGGGAATGAGTACGTCAGCAAACTAGTGAGTATTGGGTTGGCAAAAAAGTTTAAGATGTTATGGAAAAACCAGAACAAACTTTTAGTCCAACCCAATAATTCAGTGTCCCAGAAAGTGTTATGAAGCAGAATAAAGTGAGGTAAGGTTGCAAAAGTAGGGCCTCTCTGAGAAGGTGACTTGAGCAGAGAGACCTTTTACAGGAAAGGGGGTGCTATGTGTGTGTGTTTGGGGAAGAACTTTCCTGATGGAGGAAACTGCAAGTGAAAAGGCCCTGAGGCAGGCGTCCCTGGGGTTCTTCATCCATTGCAGTCTTCCCTTCTCAGCTCTGAGGGCCCTCCTTGCTCATTGTCTACGTGACAGGCAGCTAGTGTCTGTTCTCTTACAACTTTGTCTTTGTCCTGCCTCCAGGAGGGACAGACCATCGGGTCATTTTTCTTTGGAAACGTCTCATTGTCCATTGCGGGTGGAGGTGGGGGTTTCCAGAAGTGTTGGTTGACTGACTTACTGACTGGCTGGGAGGCTTTCACGGCCCAGGAGATGAATCCTCCCCTGACCCCCAGGACAGAACTCGGAAGGTACTCTCTCCTCTCTTGCAGACGCCGGCTGGGCCCCCACGTCTGCCTCTCGGGGTTCGGGAGTGGCTGCTGCCCTGGCTGGGCGCCCTCCATGGGCAGTGGGCACTGCACCCTTCGTAAGTGACTGTCCATGTGCCCCAAACATCCTCCTCAGCAGGGTGCGCGTTCCCTGGGCTGGCCTGAGGGGCAGACTGAGGGGTTCCAGCCCCGACTCCCTCACCTGTGTTTCTCCTCTCAGCCCTCTGCTCCTTTGGCTGTGGGAGTGGCATCTGCATCGCTCCCAATGTCTGCTCCTGCCAGGACGGAGAGCAAGGGCCCACCTGCCCAGGTAACTGGGGGCGCGGGCCCTGGCTGATGGGAAGAGCTCTGTTTACACTGAGACTGTGCCAGGCACTGGGCAGTCGTGCCCTAGCGCATCATTTTCAAACAGCCCTATGAGGTAGGCATTCTCATTCCCATTTTATAGATGAGAAAACCGAGGCGCAGAAGCTAGTGGCTCGCCCTGGGTTACGTGGCCAGTAAGTGGCAGAGCTGCATTTAAACTCAGTCCTGTTTGCCTCCAGGGCCCCCTTCCCCACAGAATTTAGGAGGAGCCAGGGGGCAGCGGGGAGGGGGCGGCTGGGACTGCTGCGTGGCGCGTGCTCACAGGTGCGGTGATTGTTTCAGAAGCCCACGGAGCCTGCGGGGAATACGGCTGTGACCTCACCTGTAACCATGGTGGCTGTCAGGAGGTGGCCCGAGTGTGCCCCGTGGGCTTCTCCATGACCGAGACAGCGGTCGGCATCAGGTGTACCGGTGAGAGGCCTGAGAGCAGCAGGGAGGGGCGGGCGGAAAGGGGGTCTCCTCCCTGGCCTCCGAGGCCAGTCTCCCGGGATGTGCTAGAGTGAAGCCGAGCTCGGAGCGGCCCTGAAGTCTGCAAGTGGGCAGGTGGGCAGGTGAACACAAGGAATCTGCCCCTTCGGCTATTCCACAAATACCTATCGAACATGTCCTACGGACCAGGACCTGAGCTGGGATTGGGGTTATGCGGGCCATCTCTGCTCATATGTTGCTTCAGGATATGGTGCAGGGAGATGAGGAAGGACAGTGACAGTCCCACCTAATGGGACCATCATCGGAGGAGTGCACAGTGCCAGGACCCACAGGGGCACAGGGAACTGGGTCCAGCCTTTTGCTGGACCGCAAAAGGCTCCCTTGAGAATGTGACATTTGAACGATGAGGCAAGGGAAACTCAATAGTTATTTTGTAAAAGTATTATTTGTTCCCGATTTTTTAAATTTCCTACAGGCCAAGTCTGTTACCTTCTTCATAGATGCTACTATGACCAGCTTCTTACTTATGTTTCCAGAGAGCTTGAAAGCCATCCCTGCCCCCCACCCTTGTGCCTTTTTGACATTTTGTGAAAATAAACATTTCTTCCCCTGAATATAAAAATAAAAAATAACTTACTTTGGAACATTTGGAAAGTAAAAGAAGAGTAGAAAGGTGAAAATAAACATGTCCCAGAAGTTCCTACCCAGAGATATTTGTTACTAAAATGAAGTTATTTTTTTTTTCCTGCCCTTGTTCCCTTGGTTGGTATGTGTATTTGTATGTGTATTTGTGAGTGTGTGTGTGGGACTGTGTGTCAGGCATGCCTCTCTGTCTGTTTTATAAAATTGGGATCATACCTTATCTATTACTTTCGTTCGTTGTTTTTTAACTTTGTGCTGTGAGCAGGAAATATTAGTAGTCCTTACAACATCATTTTTAATGGCTGCAGATGTGGCTACTGTAATCTAAGTACCTACTTCTGTGCTATCCATCCTTAGCTTGTCTGCAGTGTTTGGCTGCTATGAATAATGCTGCAGTAAAGTGGCTTCCAGTCGGCCTTTCTGATTATTTCCAGAAGGAAGACTATTGAATCAAAGGTCCCATGAAGGAGTTTTTGTGCTTGCTCCTCCCCCACCCCCTTCCCGGCCTTTTTCAGAAGGTTGAAGTACTTTCCAGACACATTTCTCCTTGCAGAGGCAAACTGGACTAAGGAAAAGCCAGAGACCAATGTCGAAGCAAGTGTAGGGCAGGGGAGTCACGGGGATGGGATAGGGTGAGTCAGGGTGGATGTCTTAGAGGAACTGGGCATAGTCCCAAAGGTGTCTGCTGTGGAAAGAGCAAGGAAGGAGAATAGAGGACACCAGCAGGCATGGGGGCCAGGGGTGGAAGGGAGGCTCAGGTGGGCAGAGTAGACTGGAGTGGGAGGAGCTGACCTCCTAGGTCCTCATGGTTCTGAGATAGAAAGGGATGCTTTGAAGCATGGGGTGGGGGTTCTGTCTCTCAGCACCCTCCCCTACCCCCAGGCTTGAACCTCCCTAAAGCCCTACTGGCCCCCCCTGGACAGAAGCCTGGAGGGCTCCTTTGTGCCCCACAGCTGAGCCTTAACCCACCACCTCTCCACCTCCGCTTCCCACCAGACTGACCCCCCACTCCTCCACTGTGTTCCCTATGCTTCTTGGATGCTCCACTCGACAGCCCCCTTCTGGCTGCCCCCTGGTCCTCTCAGCCCATGTCTCCTCCATCACACACCTGCCGTGGGGGGCGGTCCCTGCTGGGGCACATGCGGAACCCTGCCCCCCACTGGCCTCTCGTGGATTGCCTCATGAATCCTGTGTTCTCAGGCTGCGACCGTCTGGAGAGCCAGCACTGTGTCTTAGTCACATTTGTGTCCTCGACAGATCCCTTCCTGGTCCGCTGCATGCCAGCGGTGCTCCACAAGAACTAAAGGGAATTTAATCAACCTTCCTGCCCACTCCCCTGGCCTTTTTGGGGTTGCCTTGCAGGTGGGACCGTTGGAAATGGTTCTATTTCAACCAGCCTCTCCCGTCATCTGTTCTGTGTGGGTCAAAGAGGCCTGGCCTCGTGGCCTCTTCTTTCTTGGACTGGGGGTCCCTAAAACCAGAAGGTTTACCTAGTGCCTTCTTTCTCTCTGGGGTGGCAGTGAGGCGCGCCCCATGTGGGCTCAGGGTCCTCGTGGGATGCACGCCCTCCCCACATCCAAAACACATTCAGAGTGAGCTATGCAAGTGTTTCCTCTCTCCCCAGACATTGATGAATGTTTAAGCTCCTCTTGCGAGGGCCACTGCGTGAACACGGAAGGCGGGTTCGTGTGCGAGTGTGGGCCGGGCATGCAGCTGTCTGCGGACCGCCACAGCTGCCAAGGTGAGCGGCTCTGGGAGGGGTAGTGATGCTGTGTGCCGTCGCCACCGCTTTTAGGCTCTGACGTGGACCTCAAGGCCCTGCCAGGCCCAGCCTGTGCTCTCCAGGCATGACGGCACATCACCTTCTCCACGGTCCTCTAAGCAAGATGCTGCTCACTCTCTCTCTCTTTTTTTTTTTTTGCCTGTACCTCTTGACATGTGGGACTTTAGTTCCCTGAACAGGGATTTAACCCATGCCCCCTGCATTGGAAGGCAAAGTCTTAACCACTGGACTGTCAGGGAAGTCCCAGGAGATGATGTTCTCATCCTCACTTTATGGATGAGGCTTGCCCAAGGTCATTCTGTCAGTAGGAGGAGGGGGAATCAGGTTGCGTGTCTGACACTATGGCCTTTGTTCTGGACCACGACTCAGTAGAAACTGCTGCTGCCATCGTTGCAGGGTGGGGGGAAGGGGAGGGAGAGGCAGAGGGAAGGGCCAGGGGCAGGTGGAGCAGACTGACGAGAGGGAGGAAGCCCCTGAGATGGGGGAGGGCTGAGGGGAAGGGGCTGTGACACCCTGGGGGTGTGTCGTGTGGGAGGCCGTGCTGTGATAGTCATCACCTGCCCCTGTGCTGGCCCAGGCTCTGGAGACACACAGCCAGGAAGAAAGCATCCTGCCCTCCAGCGCCCCGCCTGATGGAAGGGGAAGAACAGTGAGGTTTTTCAATGAGGTCCTCATGGCTCTTCTGCTAAGGGCACTAATCCCATCATGAGGGCTCCACCCTCAAGACCTCATCTACCTCCCAAAGACCCCACCTCCTAATACCATCACATTGAGGGTTAGGGCTTCCATACATGAATTTGGAGAGAATGCAGTTGAATAGCACTTGGTGGTCAATCTGATGAGTGCCCTGCCTACCTCTCCCCAGTATGTGAACAGACACACATGTGCCCTTATAAAGGTAGAAGGATAAGAGATGCAGGGAGTAGGGGGGGTTAATAGTTATTCAACTCCTGTGTTCCAGGCATCACGTTAAGTACTTAACACACATTTTCTCATTTCATCTTCAGAATTGTCCTATGAAGTTGGTACTGTTCATTTCCATTTTCCTGGTAGGAATAGTGAGGTTTAAAGAAATGAATTTGCTCAAGATCATGTTAGAGCTGAGATCTGAACCCAGTCATTGCTCCACCTGCTTTTCCCCCCTTAACAGTCCATCTTGAAGATATTTCCACATCAGGGTCAATAGATTTGTTTTATTCTTGTCAACTGCTGCCTAGTGCTCTGCAGTGCAAATATCTCATAGTTTACTAACTCTTTATTGATGAAGATACAGATTATTTTCAGTTTTTCCCCAGTTTCAAACAGTGGCTTGGGGAGGCTTTGACAGAGGAGGTGGTATAGATGCTGGGTTTTGAGGTATGAATAGGAGTTTTCCAGCCAGACAAGATGAGAAAACATTCTAAGCAGATAGGAGAACATGCGTAAAGGAGGAGGCCCACAAGAGCATGGTACATTTGGAAGATGGCCAGAATTTAGGCCAAAGTCAAGGTGAGGGGGAAAGAGGGAGCTTGGAAGGCAGCCTTGGGCTCCTGAGCTATGGTGGATCATTCATACCTGTGGGAGCCTTGGAGAGATTTTAAACAGAAAGTGGCCTGATCAGAGGTACCCTTTGGTCAGAACTTCCTGGAGGCTGTGTAGAGGGTAGCGTGGGAGGAGCACAGGGAGAGGCAGAGAGACGCACAATGCAGTTGTTATCCTCTAGACCACAGACAAAGGTGTCCTGGGCTAGGATATGGCAGTGATGGTGGAGAGAAGTGGGCTGGTCCATGAAGAACTTAGGAGTTGATAGGCTGGATGTGGGTTTTGAGAAGGAGAGGGGTTCAGAGTCTGGTAGAAGATGGTGATGAGAGAGGTAGGTAGAGAGGACTGTATGTTTCCAAAACCCCACAGGGAAGTGAACTCCAGCCATGTCCCATTCCCTTCCAGACACCGATGAATGCCTTGGGAGCCCCTGCCAGCAGAGATGTAAAAACAGCATTGGCAGCTACAGATGCTCCTGTAGAACTGGCTTCCATCTCCATGGCAACAGGCACTCCTGTGTAGGTAAGGCCAGGGACCCTGTTGTCTTCATACTTAGGTTGCCAATCAGGAAGACTGTCAGGGTGAGCCCAGGGACAGGGAAAGGTCAACAGTCTGGACCTCCTTGGTTCCCTGGAGCCTGCAAGCGCTTGAGCCTTTGCTCAGAGCCTGCCTTTCCCTGGGGTTGGCGTGACTCCTAATGGAAGACCCTGTCTTGGACTTTTCCTGGCCACATGCCACTTTCATCCTGTTATGTTTCTCTTCCACCCTCTCCCAGATACACCCCAAGGATTCCTCTCTGCTCACCCATTTTCTTGGCTGCCTTTGCTCCCCTTGGTAAATAAAGCACGTTATGTCTTGGTTCCTCTGGTTTAGAAGGAGACCCCTGTTTTCTCAGCCCATTAGCAGAAATTTCCAGAAAGGGATTGGCATGTTTGGCTTGAGCTTGGCTCATGGGTTGAAGGTGGGGTCCCATGGGCCTGAAAAAAGACCTTGTTCTAGCAGAGTTGGGTGTTTGTCCTGAAGCCTGCCCTGAGCAGTGCAGTGATTTTTTTGAGACTCTTTTTCAGAAGGGCCCACAGCACCCGATGCCCAACACTGGGATGGTGGAGGGTTTGGAGCCGAGATTCCCAGTGGGGGCCCATCCCCACCGGCCAGCACTTAATCACTGCTGCCCAGTGCTGGAGTGTGAGTCACTGGTGCATCCATTAAATGCCTACTGGATGTACTGACCTTCCAAGGGGACTAGCACTAGACTTCAGTCCCATTCCCAGACATCTGAGTCACGTCGTCGCCCTGGGGCAGGGAAGGACCCCGCAAGAACGTGGCAGGGAGACTTCCCCGGTCTTTTGGGCTAAGAGATGGAGGAAGGATGACTTGGTAGCCCTGACAGCCGTCGGTAGCGAGGCTCTCCTGCAGATGTAAACGAGTGTCGGAGGCCCCTGGAGAGGAGAGTCTGCCACCATTCCTGCCACAACACCGTGGGCAGCTTCCTGTGTACCTGCCGACCTGGCTTCAGGCTCCGGGCTGACCGAGTGTCCTGCGAAGGTGAGCGCCTGGCCCTGAGCCCGGCTCTAGGCCCCGCCCCGGCTCTAGGCCCCGCCCCCAGCCTCCCTGCTCTCTTTCCGAGCGTGGGGAGGCAGAGTGCCTCTTCCTTCCGCAGGAACTTTTTTTTCAGTGCATCTTTTTTGTTATTTCCTCCACCGATCTTTCATCCTCTCTGTCTCTTTCCCCTTTACCCATCCTTTTATTTTCCTTTCACTGTTTCCCCAGCCCTACCGTTTCCCCCCAAATAGTAAAGGGGAAAAAAACCCCACCAAAAAACAACCCATCATAGAGAAGCCTTTGATGTAGGAGTCCTAGTAACCTGGGCTTCGCGGGACACTTGGGACAGTGTGGGGTCAGTTCTCTGCCATGCTTTAACGGCGAGTGTGCCTGTCAGCGGCTGTGTAATATCGTGTCAATATCTGAGGCACGGGGCCAGTTTTCCATGGTGTGACTGCCTGTGTTGGTCTGAGCTTGGCCACCCAGGTTCCCCTTCCCTGCCCAGCCTGTTTTCCCCCGGGCGCACTCTGATCCGTGACTCTCCCTTTCTGCGCGTACCTTCGCCCCACATTTGCCCCCTCTTTCGTGTTGGTCTGTCTCTCTTTCAGACTGTTGGGCAGTTAGTGTCCATCTGCAGGGAAAATGTGTGCTTTCCTAAGCCTGTATGTGAGTGTGTGTGAGTGTGAGTGTGTGTGTGTGTGTGTGTGTGTGTGTGTGTGTGTTGGGGGAGGCAACAGCTTGTAAGCTGGCCTGTCTGGGGTGGGACGGGAGAGGACCCTGGGCTCTTCTCCTGAGCCTCAGCATCTCCTCGTGGGAAGTCCCATCTGGGTCAGGGAGCAGTGGACACATTGCTGACTTGTCGGGACACAGAAGTAGCGAAGGGTCATTCCTGGGATGGATCCCTGAGGGCTTAGAGAAGGTCTGCCTGGCTCAGGAAAACCCGAGTCTCCTCTGGTGGCCAGCGAGGAGGGGAAAGGAGAAGACTGATTTGGCACTGGCTGAAGCTTCTGACTGCTAGTATCACCAACTCGTAACTTCGGTCGGCTGCTTTGGTACTTTTTCATCAGTCTTCTCTCCTGATCGTCACTGCAGCCCCATTAGTCTGAGGTTGAACTGGTGGTGTTAGACCCATCCTGCTGATGAAGAAACTGACCTGGAGACGTTCAGTGCCTTGTGATGGTGGACCCGAGTCCTCGCCCCGCAAATCTCGCCTCCTGCCCCTGCTGCCTCCTTCCAGATGCTTCTGTGTTTCCGTTTCAGCTTTCCCCAAAGCCGTGCTGGCCCCATCTGCCATCCTGCAGCCTCTGCAGCACCCTCCTAAGATGCTGCTGCTGCTTCCAGAGGCAGGCCGGCCGGCCCTCTCCCCCGGGCACAGCCCTCCTTCCGGGGCTCCAGGGCCCCCGACTGGAGTCAGGAGCACACGACCACCACCTCCTGTGTCTGCACTGCCCACATCCTCCCCTTCTGCCCCGACGCCACTGCTGTCCACCCCGGTGGCCACCCCCGTGCCGCATCCCTCTCTGCTGGGAACCCTCAGACCTCCTGCACAACTCCAGGAGAAGACGGCGGTGACCCCTCCCTTGCCCAGGGGCCCTGAGACCACACGGCTGGCACCAGGACCTTCTGCCTGTTGGCACCTAGGGGCCACATATGAGTCAGGGAGCCGCTGGACAGAGCCTAGCTGTTCCCAGTGCTGGTGTGAGGTGGGTGTGAGGGGTCCTTGGGGTTTCCCTGGTCTGGTGTCTGGGGCCTCGTGGTGGCTGGAACTTCCATTTCTGCTTCTAGGATGGGGAGGTGACCTGTGAAAAGGTGACGTGTGAAGCTGCTTGCTCCCACCCGATTCCCTCCAGAGATGGAGGGTGCTGCCCATCGTGTACAGGTGGGCGCTAGTCCAGGGAAGGCTGTGAGTTTCCTGCGGGGTCCTGCCTCTTCCCTTTTCCTGCCTTTCTGCAACTGAAAGACAGTTATCTAACTTTCATATATCACCTGAAGGCTGATCGCTGGGCCTAACCCCCAGAGCTTCTGATTTAGCAGGTGTAGGATAAGTCCTGGGAATTTGCTTGTCTCACAAGTTTCTGGGTGACGCTGATGCTGTTGGGCCAGGGACCACACTTTGAGAACCACTGGTATCTGTGTTCCCAAGGGGAACGTTTCAATCTTAAGGACATCCTTTTTTGAGCTTTATTCATTCATTCAGCAGGTTTCTCCAGACCCAGTCTGCAGTCCCCTCCCCTGCCCCAATCCCCCTCCTAACTGCAGGAAGAGTAATTGTTCATAAATTGTATCGCTTTCCTGATTCCCTCCCACTATCTGCTGACAATTTTTTAAGTTTGCTTTCATTGCTGTTAGGATAAAGACCTCAAATCTTAACAAGTCCTTCAGCAGAGTGCTTTAAAACTCACCCTACACAGGAATTGCTGCCTTCCCAGGTGGCTTGAGTGGTTAAAGAATCTGCCTGCAATGGGGGAGACCTGGGTTCTATCCCTGGGTCAGGAAGAGCCCCTGGAGAGGGGAATGGCTACCCACTCCAGTATTCTTGACTGGAGAATTCCATTCACAGAGGAGCCTGGTGGGCTACAGTCCACGGGGTCGCAAAGAGTCAGACACGACTGAGCAACTGAGCACACATGCATGCACATGAATCGCTGGGGATCTTGTTAAAATGCAGACTCTCATTCAGAAGATGTAGAGAGAGGGGCCTGAGCTGTTACATTTCTATCCTCCTGGTGATAAGATACTGATGCTGCTGCACTTTGAGCAGCAGTGAAAAAGTCTTTCTAAGGGTGACAATGAAAATGCAACTCACTGATTTTATTAATGATGATTGTTATCTTTTACTGTGTCTCTAGTATGTTCTAAGCCCTGAATGTCAATTGCTGTCTACATTACATCTGAGGTTGTGGCTCCTTCCAGGTTCCCTGCAGGGCATGTGGTGGTGTTTCCATTTAACAAAAAAGACAGTCGAGTCCCAGAGAGGTTAAGTGACACATCCAAGTCCGAGGCCACTCAGGTAACAGGCCAGGTTTGGAACCTGGGGCTGTATGGCTGCCTTTCTTGCTTTATGGGAATAAAGGGCCACACTTTCAACACAGTTCTGGGCTTATCAGACATGAATAGGACCCTCCCAGGGCACTGTAAGTAGGTGTCTCCTGTGGTTTTCCAGGGGTCTTAGGACCCCACAATTCTGAGTACCTAGATCTGGCCACTGCTGAGGCATCCAAGCCAGTAAGAGAAGGTTCCAGGTACGTTGTGCCTGGAAAAGGAGCGAGATCTCCAGCTTCCTCTCCTTTGAAGAGGTTTGATGCCTCCACTCCTATTTGTCTTTCAAAGGTTGTTTTCACAGTGGCGTCGTCCGGGCTGAAGGGGACGTTTTTTCACCTCCCAACCAGAACTGCACCGTCTGTGTCTGTCTGGTGAGCATCCCAAGCTTCCTGAAGCCTCCTGGGTGTTTTCTTAACCTTTGGGGGTTTTAGAGGAAGAGGGAAAGACAGGATGTTAAAGGTGAGCTCGTTGAACAGAGGGAGGGCTCTCAGGCTGTGGATTTGGGTTGGAACTTGTCACATTTAAAAGCATGGGGGACGGGAAGGCGGTAGTCTGTGGGGTCAGGGAGGCTTCTGCTGAGCAGAAAAGAGCCAACAGGCAAACAGGGTCCATCTGTCTGGGAAGGGGAGGGGAGGGTACTCCTTCGGAAACTTCCTACCAGGGAAGCTGTTTTTCTCTCCAGGCAAAATATTTGCCGGCACAATAAAGGTGTCCACACGGGGAGGGAGAAGGCGCGTTACAGGACTCAGCTTGTTAGTGTTTTGCTAGAGGCAAGTGCACTCCTCCAAGAATAGTTATTAAGCTCCTACTATGTGCCAGATGCAATCAGGTGCTGTCCTGAAGATTGGCTCATGAGCACCCAGTGCGCACAAGTCTGGGGGCTTGGTACTTTCCATCTAGTTCCTCACCTGAGGCTCCTGGCAGCTCTTCAGGGTTGGCTTTACTGTCCCCATTCTACAGATGCAAAGACTGAGGCTGGGAGGTGACCGAACTGGAATTTGAGCCAAGGTCTGTCTGCATCAAAACCCAGGCTCTGCCCATCAGTCCTCACTGCCTCTGATCATGCTTAAAAGTGGCCCCAGCCTGGCAGGGATGATGGAGCCGCAATATAAAATGGGGGAGGGGTGGCACGTAGACCGCTACCACCTCCCTTACTGAGCCCTTCCCATGTGCCACACTCCTGTGCGGCAAGCTCTTTTGTGCCTGATCACATCTTACACTATCCTCAACAACCCTGGCTCTTCTCACAGGTAGGGAGACTGAGGCTCAGAGAGGTGATATGCTCTGCCCACAGTAGGAGGAGCAGACCCTGGGCCTCAGGCCTGGCTGACTCCAAAACTGGGGACCTTTTTTTGGTCTTAGCTTCAGTTTTTGAAAATTGAGTTTTGAATTTAATTCTCTGGCCAGTATCAGTAACTTGGTTCAAAACTCAGATGCACAGGAAGGTGGAGTAACCTCTTTCCCACTAGCAGGAGGCCTAGCATCCTTCCTAGAGCTTCTGAATGCTATAGGAGGGAATGACATAGGGGGCAGTGCCATGGAAGGGGAAAGTGCCGTGGGGGACAGTACCATGGGGAGCAGTGCCACTGGAGGAATGCCATGGGAGGGAATGCCATGGGGGGATACCATGGGGGTAATCAGTGGGGGCAGTGCCATGGTGGGGAAGTGCCATGGGGGGATGCCATGGGGACCAGTACCATGGGGGTCCAGGCTCGTCCATTTTCGTGAGGAAGGCAGCATGCTCTGCTCTCTGTTCTGCCCCTCATCTTGGAAAGGGGGATGTTGGAAACCAAGACCATAATAAACCCTGCTACTGGGTCCCTGCTTGCGTCCCTTGTGTGTCCATGGTGGCATTTAAAGGTTCCGGATGGCTTCCTTTAGGAGACTTTTGTGTGGGAGAGGAGTCCTGTGGGTGGTGTGAAATCGGGACCGAGCTGGTTCTGACGGGCCTGACGGTCCATCCTCCCCGACCCACGCCATCTCCTACCTCCCCAGGCTGGAAACGTGTCCTGCATCTCCCCCGAGTGTCCCCCCGACCCCTGCCAGGCCTCCCCGAAGTCGGACTGCTGTACTTGTGTCCCAGGTAAGGGACTCTGCAGGACGAGGACAGCAGTGTAGGTGGGGGTGGAGGGGTGTACTTTGAGTGTTTTTTTTGAGGGGGAGTGAACACAGAGGATGAGATGGCTGGATGGCATCACCGACTCTATCAACGTGAGTTTGAGTAAGCTCCGGGAGTTGGTGATGGACAGGGAAGCCTGGTTGTGCTGCAGTCCATAGTGTCGCAAAAAGTCGGACATGACTGAGTAACTGAACTGAGCGCAGGAGAGAGCGAGGACATTGATTATTGCTTTAGAAACTCAGATTACGTGAAGCGTTTTAGGGTGCTGGGTTTTTGTTTTTTTTTTTTGGCTGCACCACCTGGCATGAAAGATCCTAATTCCCCAACTAGGGGACCAGGGATTGAACCCGTGCCTCATGCATTGGAAGGCAAAGTCTTAATCAGGGAAAATATGGTCTATTGGACCACCAGGGAAGTCCCAAGATGCCGGTTTTAATTGAGCACCTACTGTGTACACAGCAGCTTGCATGCTAGGTTGGGCTCAGAGCCTGGCCTGCCCCCAGACAAGGGTGGTGCGTTCAGCACTGACAGGAAGGGGTTTGGGTCCACCCTTGGCATGGCTCCGTCCCAGCACTAGGAGGGGGTCTCCCGTGCCCCACCCATGAGTCGGTTCTTTGTTAAAATGTGCTTCTTTTTCCTGAGATACTTCATGGCTGTCACTGCTGGCTCTGGGCCGCTGCTGTGTGGGGTGCTCGCCAGCCCTTGATCTCATTAATTCCTGTGGTGCAGCCCTGAGGGAGTACTATTCATAGCTCCATTTTATGGATTAGGAAACTGAGGCTCAGAGCGGTCATCACTGCCCAAAGGGTATGCCAGTTAGTAAAGGAGCAGAGCTTGCTCTTAAGTTTACCCGATTTCAGAGCTAGTGTTCTTATTAAATACTGCTTTTCCTTTGAAGTTTTGAATGTTATGTTATTTTTAGTTAAAACATTTTTTGAATAGGCAATATGCTCCCTTTGAGGTAGGAACTGTTAACCCCATTCTACAGATGAGAAAACTGAGGCTAAGGAGAGCCCAAGTATTTTGCCCCTAGCGAGTTGAGAAGCTAGAATTTGAATCCAGTGCTCTCTGACTGAGCCCAGGTGGAGCCTGGGCAGATTTTTAAGGTTGTTTTTTTTACCAGCAGGGGTGAGGGATGTTCAGATAAGAGGTTCTTACCGAATCCTCCCCAACCCCGTCCAGGGAGTGGTGGCATTCCCAGACCTGGTTGCAGGTGTCTGGGGCCCTCTTTTTTCATTTCTTCTTTTCTCTTACTCTTTTAAATTTTTAAAAAAATATGGATCATTTTTAAAGTCTTTATTGCATTTGTTACAGTATTGTATCTGTTTTATGGTTTTGGTTTCTTGGCATGAGGCATGTGAAATCTTAGCTCCCCAACCAGAGGTTGAACCCACATCCCCTGCATTGGAAGATGAAGTCTTAACCACTGGACTGCCAAGGAAGTCCTATTTACTCTTCAGTTATTCAGGGCTTCCCTGCCTTCTTGGTTAAGGACCTTATTTTGTATGTGATTCATTCTCCGTCAGTTTTGAAGCACCGATCTAATTTTATTAATAGTTGAGGGTTCGGAGGGTAGCAGTGTTGGGCTCTTGGGTTTGGGCAAGCCGTGGAGTATTGTGAGGGTTCATTTTCTTCCCAGAGACCCCCTTACCTGTTTCTTTAGCTGCCCAAAGACCTTGAGCTGCCTCTTCCTTTTTCCTCCACAGTGAGATGCTACTTCCACGGCCGGTGGTACGCAGACGGGGCTGTGTTCAGTGGGGGTGGTGATGAGTGTACCACCTGTGTCTGCCAGGTAGGCGGCTGAGTTGGTGGGTGGTGGGCAGGGGCACAGGACTTTCCCAGGAGCCGCTGACTGGGAGAAGAGGAGACACTGGATAGCAAAAGGGAAACTGAGGCAGGAAAGAGACTAAAGGGACCTTAGCATTCCCCAAGGCCTTCCCGCAGCCTCCTTGAAAGTTGTCCTTCAGCGTTGTTATTATAGAGCACCTACCGTGCACCTGGGACAATGCTGAGTCCTAGGGACACAGCCGAGCACAGGGCAGCCTCGGATGCCTCCATCAGGAGGCCCACAGCCAGGCGGGCAGTGGACAGGGGACCGGGGCTCTTAACCAGACTGTGCGCTTCAGGGAAGCCTTCTTGGAGGGTGAGGTGCTAAGCTGAGACCTGAAGGATGACAAAGACTAACCAGGTGAGGAGCTGAGACGGGTGTGCCTGGCAGAGGGCACTGTGTGAGCAGAAGGCAGGAGGCGGGAGAGAGTATGGCATAGTCTGAGGCCTGGTGGTGTCCATTCTGGCTGGAGGCCAGATGGCGAGAGGGACTGGAGATGCAGCCGAGGCAGGGATCCTGTCTGGGCTGGGTTCCAAGAAGCAGGGCGTGGGGCGGGCCTCTTGTGTAAGTGGTTTTCTGGGGGTGGTGCTCTCAGGAGGAACTGGCCAGGGAAGCAGGTCAGGTGGGCGAAGGGGCCACATGGAGACGGGGTCTCGGGCTGATTCCTTGGGGAGCTCTGGAATGGGAGAACACCAAGGAAGTGGGTGTGTCCAGAGGTCAGGGAGCTGGGCTCTTACACCCCCAGCATCAGGTGGTTGTATATAGTCCCTTGCTTCCCAGGGAGTGTAGGGGGAAGGAACCTGGAGGATGCTGTCCCCATCGGCCTAGGGCCAGATGGGGTCTGTGTGTGTGGGTGACAGCATCTGCTTCAGACTCAGTCAGGAAGGGCTTTGCCAGCCAGGCAGAGGGTTTGGACCTGGCAGAGCTGCCGGGTTTTAAGTGATAGAGGGATGCAGTCAGATTGGTGCGTGAGAACGTTCTGTGGCTGCAGGTGAGAGTGGTTTGGAGTGGGAGCAGAGAGCTGTTGGAGGAAGCGAGGGGAAGAGATGCTGGAGGCTGCAGCTACGGCAGCCTGGGACCCTGCAGTCACACAGTCGACATGTTCCAGGGACCCTCTCCCGGCCTGACCCCCAACCCCCAGGGAAGGACTCACCCTTCCTTCCCCTCTTGCTTCCTGGAGATCTGTCACTTTCAGGGGAGGAGATGGCAGCCTGCTGATTTTCTCTTGGGCCTCCCTGGTTTGTGCCTCTTGGTTCTCTTCCAGAATGGGGAGGTGGAATGTTCCTTCATGCCATGTCCGGAACTGGACTGCCCCCGCGAGGAGTGGTGGCTGGGCCCCGGGCAGTGCTGCTATGCTTGCAGGGAACCCGTGCCCATGACAGGTGAGGGCCACCCAGCCTGCATCCCAGGCCGCACCCAGCTCCAGGCCGGGAAGCGGAGAGGAGTGAGGCTGAGCTTCACCCACTGAGACTCTTGTGTGTGTATGTGTACTCTGGAAGCAGGTGTGTGTGTGTGTGTGTGAGTGTGTATGCTTGTGTGTTTTAAGTTTGTATATGAGTAGCATCTGTGTGTGAGTTTGTGTCCATGGTGTCTATGAGGGGTATCTGTGTGTTTTATTGAGTATAATTGCTTTACAATGTCGTGTTAGTTTCTGCTGTATGATGAAGTCAATCAGCTCTTTGTATACCTGTATCCCTTCCCTCTTGGACCTCCCTTCCACCCCACTGCCCGTTCCACCCCTCTAGGTCATCACAGAGCCGAGCTGAGCGCCCCGTGCCGTGCGGAAGCTTGCCCCTAGTTATCTGTTTTACACATGGTGGTGTAGACGTACATATATGTCAACGCTACTCTCCCAACTTGTCCCACCCTCCCCTTGCACCCTGTCCACATGTCCGCTCCCTATTCCTGCCCTGGAAATAGGTTCGTCTGTACCATTTTTCTGTCTGTGTGTTTCTGTTGTGTGTCTGTTGCACCCGTATGAGCGTGTCTCTGTGTGTGAATGGGGTGTTCATGGATGTGTATGGACGTGTACATTTATGTGTGCGTGTGCCCGTGTATACCAGGTGCATGCTGGGAGGGAAGCAGTTGACTAACACGGGGAGCCAGGTGGCAGCTGCTGGGGCAGGGCTGTGTGGACGCAGCCCGAGCGAGCAGAGGCGTCTGTCTGTCCTCCCCGGGTGGTGCTGTGGGTCCCTCCGGCATCAAGGCCGCTCCTCGGCACTTCTGCCCACTCGTGCTCTCTCCCTCGCTGTCTCCCGCCAGGCTGCTCTCTCGATGACAACGGGGTTGAGTTTCCGGTTGGACAGATCTGGTCTCCCGGTGATCCCTGTGAGTTATGCATCTGCCAGGTGAATGACAACCTGCGCGCCTTCAGCTGCTTTCCCCGCCTCCCCGTCCTGGCCAGCACTGCCTCTGCAGAAGGGGGCCACGTCAGGCCCCGTCCCAGTCTCCCTTCCATGGTGTTAGCTCCTGTTTTTGTACAAGATCTGGGATCCAGGTTATTTTGTCCTCCATAGATTTTCAGGACGGCAGAGCTTGGCAGTCTGTCTGTCATCAGAGTGGAATGTGACCCATGGTGCGTGTGAGGGGAGCCGCTGGCCTCAGGAGTCAGAACTAGGATTCCCGGGACCAGGTTTTTCCTGGACAGGGGTAACAAAGGGAGCCAGGCAGCCTGAGGCCCAGTAGCTCAGGCCTTTTCTGTGCAACTGTGATGCCTCCTTCATTAACATCAATCCTGTGACCTCACCTCTTCAGAAATGGATAAGGTGAGGGTGTGTGAGTTTGAGAGTCAGATCAACAGAAATGCAAACACAGCTGTTTACCAGCGCAATCGTTTTAGCTCCTGTTTGAGTACAGGTTGGCTTTCCTTTCTACTTTAAAAAATATTAAAAAAAATTTTTTTTTGTCTGCACCATTGGGCATCTGGGATCTTAGTTCCTGACCAGGGATTGAACCCATGCCCCCTGCAGTGGAAGTGAGAAGTCTTAACCACCGGACCTCCAGGGAAGTCCCCAGCTTTCCTGTCTTCTTTGAAAGAATTTTTAGTCCCTTTGAACTTCATTTTTTAAAATGGGGTCCCTGCACTGGCTGTGGGCTTCCCAGGTGGTGCTTGTGGTAAAGAACCTGCCTGCCAATGCAGGAGACATAAAAGACGCTGGTTCTGTCCCTAGGTTGGGAAGATCCCCTGGAGAAGGGAATGGCAACCCACTCCAGTATTCTTGCCTGGAGAATCCCATGGACAGAGGAGCCTGGTGGGCTACAGTCTATAGTGTTACAAAGAGTTGGACGTGACTGAAGCTACTCAGCATGCACCCACGCACTGACTCTGTCATTGACATTGCTGGGGGGCCTGGTAGAACCAAGGTTGGTTCTTGGACTTGGACTCAGGCCTTGGACTCAGCATCTGCATTTTAATCCCTGGGTGACTTGTGTGCCCACCAGCTCATGAGAACCACGGCCTTTACGTTCTCTTGATGCAGCATTTGTTAAAAGGCGTTAGACTCGTACAAAACTTGGAAACATTTAGTTGGAATTAGAGCGGGCAGGAAAGGTACCTCCGCTGCCTTTTTCCTCCTTCAGGACTGATCTAGGGCACTCAAATTACAAGAAAATCACACAAAAGTTCAGCTTCTTTTGAAAGAAAAGAAACTGTGTACAGCGCTTTCATCTTCTGAAAGATATTTCCGGTGGAATAGCTTTCTATAAAAATAGGGTTTCATTGTACTCCGTAGGTTTGGGGTAGGCCAGGGTTTCAGGGAAATGCTGAGAGAATTTGGATGGGGTTGTGGCACAGCCTTGGCTACTGGGGGAAGGGACTGGAAGCTGAGGAGACCAGACCCCAGCTCTGACCTTTCCCCTCTGGGGTATGGGAAGGCTTTCTGGAAGGCTCAAGCCCCCTCTCCCAAGTAGCTGGTTCTCTTTGGGGGAACTCTGACACCTCCCAGCTTCATTGTGATGCCCCTTAGGCCAGGTCCTGGCCAATTCGCAGCACTGCCCTTTCTTTTGGGGGGCTGGCAGGGTGGAGTGGGATGGGGAGGTGGGGACTGGCGTGGCAAGTGGGGTCTTGGTGAAGTTATTCCTTCCTCCAGGCAGATGGCTCAGTGAGCTGCAAGAGGACAGACTGTGTGGACTCCTGCCCTCACCCGATTCGAATCCCCGGACAGTGCTGCCCAGACTGTTCGGCAGGTAATGTTCTGCCTGGGGGGGCGGTGGGGGCGGCAAAGAACCCCCGGCCCCCGCATCCAGGCTCACCCTGCACCAGGCTTCTCCATGCAAAGCACCACCCCTGCTTCATCTCTGCTCATCCTTGCAACAAATCCATGGGACAACCCCATTTTAGAGATGAGGAAACTGGGGCTCAGGGACGGAAAACAGTTTGCCCAAAGGAAGCTCCATCGGGGTGCTGGAAGCAGATATGAAAATGTACAGAGCTTGCAGCCTAGGTGGGATGATAAACGAACATCCCTGTGAGACAATTCTAGAACAGGGAGAGGAAATTAAAGAGATCTTTTATATTTTAATAGTTATTTTCACCTTTTCCATTATTTCACAAGTAACATTTTGTTATAGAACATTTAGGATATACAGACAGCAAAGGAAAAAATTAAAAAGCAGCCATTACCATAACTTGATGATTTTGTCTTTCCAGTCTCTCTTCATGATATAACATCAATATCTATATATCTCTATCTCTATAATGTATCTATAACATACATCTATATATCTATCATGTCATAGATATATAGCATATCATAGATATATATTACATATTTTTTTTCCTCTTCCTTTCTTTTTTTTTTTAACTGTGAAATCTTAATTCTTCAACCAGGGATTGAACCTGTACCCTTGATAGCGAAAGCACGACGTCCTAGCCATTGAACTGCCAGGGGATTTCCTATATAATTTTTCTTGTAAAATGTTTCTCCACTGTCCCACCACCTGCTTTTTTATACTTATCGTGTGGGATAAATGGGCTTCCCTGGTGGTTCAAATGGTAAAGAATCTGCCTGCAGTGCAGGAGACCCAGGCTCAATTCCTGGGTTGGGAAGATCCCCTGGAGAAGGGCATGGCAACCCACTCCAGTATTCTTGCCTGGAGAATCCCATGGACAGAGGAGCCTGGTGGGCTACAGCCCACAGGGTCTCAAAGAGTCGGACACGACTGAGTGACTAACGGGATAAATACAAAGAGGGGGGCTGTGGGGGACCCTCCTGGAGGGTGGGGTTTGGGGTTTGGCTGAGTGCAGAGGAGCAGAGAGGGTAGCTGTGGCACCCAGGTTGGTTGAGTCTCCGAGTCCTTCATCCTGATCCTGCCTGGTGAGGGGTAGGAGGAACGGCCCCCTTCCCCAAGTGAGAACCCTGAAGTGAAGACTCTGTGATCCCTTTGCTGAATCCAGTGAGAAAAGTCAGCACCTGATCCAGGCATGTGTTCTGTCCCTTCCCCCCTCCCCTGGGCAAGTGCCTGCAGAGCCTGTTGGCCTGACCTTTGCTGCCCCGATAGGCCTTGGGCTAAGGCCCTGGCGAAGGCTGGCCACCGCACCCCCTCCCCCTGCACCCCCCTCCCCCCACCCCTGGCCAGCCCTCACCACGTGCTCTCTCTGGCAGGCTGCACCTACACAGGCAGAATCTTCTACAACAACCAGACCTTCCCCTCCATGCTGGACCCGTGTCTGAGCTGCATCTGCCTGGTACGACCACTCTGACCCAGTCCCTGTCTGTAGAAACTCCCCAGGAACTGCCTCCAGCTTTTGAACTCTGGAGGCAAACATCCAGAGACCTCCAAGAGAACGGTCGCTTCTGGGTCATGGCGAAAGGTGGCTCTCTCCAGCCCTTCCTGGGGTGAATCTTCACCTAAGGCCAGAGAAATACTTTTACCCCTGCCCAGCAAACATCCTCTGCTTCTGGGTGACCAGGGAGGGTCTGGGGGGGCCTTAAGGTACAAAATGTGGCCCAAGGTTCTCCCTGAGAGTGAAGGTGTGGAATGCAAACCCAGGACTCTGCCCGGAATCTTTAATATACTCACGTTTCTGAGCCCCTGCCATGTTCCAGGCCCTGAGCTCAACACAACCTCAGTTAATCCCCGGGGAATCCTATGAGGTGGGCACCACCGCCGTCCCCAGCTGCTGAGTAAGAAGACCAGGCACAGAGAGACAGTCATGTGCTCAAGACTCTATAAGTAGTCAAGTGAGGTGGCAGGAATCGATCCTAGCAAGCTGAATCTCTTTCAGAAAGCACACATTTACCCTAAGCCATATCACCTAGGCCATATCTCAGTCTAAATGACAGGAGCATCGTTTGGTATTTGGAAAATGGAAAAAATAAGCCCTTATTGCTTGTCATGTTGGATATGTTTCATGCTGATGGGGCTTCTTTGTTGATGGTGGTCTGCTGAAAAAGATTGAGACACTTGGGGTGAACATCCCTGGCCTCTGGGTAACCCTGTTCATTCATAGCCATTTACTTTGGGGAGCTTTGACTTCTGGGTCCTTTCTCCTAAATTTAAAAAAGAAATTGATAATTTATCTTTGGTTGCGCTGGGTCTTTGCTGCTGCCCGTGGGCTTTCTCTAGTTGCGGTGAGCAGGGGCTACTCTTGTTGCAGCGCATGGACTTCTCATTGCGGTGGCGTCTCTTGTTGCAGGGCATGGGCTCTAGGCACACAGGCTTCAGTAGTTGCGATACACGAGCTTAGTTGCTCCAAGGCGTGTGGATTCTTCCAGGATTAGGGATCGAGCCCGTGCACCCTGCCTTGGCAGGCAGATTCTTATCCCCTGAGCCACCAGGGAAGTCCTTCCTAAGTTCTGGGTGCTCAGATTCCCTGGGCGGTTCATGGCTTGTTCAACAGGTACCTGTTGACAGATGAGCTCTCAGGGCGAGGCCGGGCCCTCGGCCCCGGGGGGCTTGCGTTCTAGCGGGAGGACAGGCTCGTACTCTGTCTGTCCCCTCACCATGGACCCCTCGCCTGGCCTTGGTGGCTCCGATGGGCACACAACTGCTGTGTGGTCTGTCATTCCTGAGTGTCCCTCCAGCCCCCAGAACGAAGGGCCTTGCGAGTTTTCTGTGTCCCGCAGCTGGGCTCCGTGGCCTGCTCGCCAGTGGACTGCCCCATCACCTGCTCCTACCCTTTCCACCCTGATGGCGAGTGCTGTCCCGTGTGCCAAGGTGAGTGGGACCAGCCGCCTCCCTTCCAGGACTCCCGGCTGGGCCTTGCCTCTCACAGCTCCTGTCTCCTCTGCCCGCTACAGACTGCAACTACGAGGGGAGGAAGGTGGGGAACGGCCAGGTGTTCACCTTGGACGATGAGCCCTGTACCCAATGCGTATGCCAGGTGAGCTGGCCCTGGGGACCCCGGAGCTGCCCAGCCGGGGGCTGCTTCTAGCCTTTCCTCCCTTTGCCAAACCTGGAGCCTCTTAGCCAGTGTACGCCCATCTTCCGCCTGCCGTTTTACAGCTTTAATTACCTGTGGGGATACCTTTAGGTTTGATGGTATCTTTTGCCTGTATAGTTTCCTTAAGGCGGCCCCACTGGGTCTGGCTTCACCTTGTTCAGGTGAGGACCAGGCCCTGCAGCTTCTGCCCGAGACCTTTCCGTGGGTCCAGCTGCTGGTGTAAGAGTTCCTCGAGGGTGCTGCTCTGGGCAGGTGAGATGCTCTTCTCACCTGTCTCCTTCTGTTTCCCCAGCTGGGAGAGGTTACCTGCGAGAAGGTGTCCTGCCAGCAGGCCTGCTGGGACCGCACCATGCCCCACAGGGACTGCTGCGCCTCCTGTCCAGGTAAGCAGGCCTCTGTGACCTGGAGTCTCACCACCGTCTTTTTTCCACTCTGCTCTTCTCAGAAACACAGAACTTGTACTGGGCTGGATGTGGCAAACCCAGGCTCAGAGACGGAGTGTGGCCCACCTGAGGTCACAGAGCTGGCACACGGCGCGCCTGGGCCCACGCCTGGGCCTGCTGACCCGCGCCGGGGCTTTTTATTCTGCACTGCGCCATGCCGTCAGACGGTCTGTTTACTGTTCCTTTTTCTTCATTTCCTCCTTTCTGAGTCTCTTCCCCTACTTTCTATTTTTTTCCTTTGTGCTTTTTCTTTTTTTTCCTCTGTTTTCTAAATCCTTTCTCAAAAAATTAGAATTTAGGAACTGAATCAGTTTTGCAGAAGAATAATTGCTAATATGTATTGAGTACCCTTTATTTATCAGGGAACATCATATATTATTATTTTTTAATTGATGTATAGTTGACACAACACCTGCTATTTGTTTCAGGTGTATGACATAATGATTTGATATTTTGTATATTGTGGAAAGATCGCCAGAGGAAGTCTAGTGAATATCTCCCTACACACAGTTACAATTTTTTTCTTGTGATGAGAACTTCTAAGATCTAATCTCTTAGCAACTTTCAAATATAATATTTCAATATAGTATTATTAACTGTAGTTATGTTGTACATTACATCACCATGACTTATTTATTTCATAACTGAAAATTTCACCTTCTGATCTCCTTCACCACTTGTGCCCATCCCTCACCTCCCATCTCTGTCAACTACCGGTCTGTTCTCTGTATCAATGAGCTCAGCTTTTTAAAAATGATTCCATATATAAGGGAAATTATATGATATTTATCTTTCTCTGATATATTCATTTAGCATAATACAAGACTGAACACGCACACATACCCGGGTGTGGGATTGCTGGATTGTATGGTAGTTCTAGTGTTAGTTTTTTGAGAAACCTCCACACTGTTTAATGCAATAGCTATACCAGTTTGTGTACCAGTTTACATTCCCACCAACAGTGCATGAGGGTTCCCTTTTCTCCACATCCTTACCAATGCTTCTTATCTCTTGTCTTTGTGACAGTAGCCATTCTAACAGGTGTGAGGTGGCATCTCATTGTGGTTTTGATTTGCATTTCCCCAATGATTAGTTATGTTGATCATCTTTTCAGGTACCTGCTGGCCATCTGTCTGTTTTCATATGTGTTATTCCATCCCCTGTTCACAGCAAGTCTTTGTGATAGGTTCTCTTGTGTGTGCTAAGTCGCTTCAGTTGTGTCCAACTCTTTGCAACCCTGTGGATTATAGCCTGCCAGGCTCCTCTGTCCATGGGATTCTCCAGGTAAGAATACTGGGTGGGTTGCCATGCCCTCCTCCAGGGCTTCTTCCCAACCCGAAGATCGAATCCGTGTCTCTTTCATCTCTGACATTGGTAGACGGGGTCTTTACCACTAGCCACATGGGAAGGCCCATAGGCACTCTTAGCATCCCCATTTTCCAGATGAGGAGACTGAGGCACAGAGAGATGAGTGAGGTGTTCAGGGTTACACAGCTGATTGGCAGTAGGGCTGGGATTTGAGCCCAGAGTCAATGCTTTTAGCTAATCTGCTGCATTAACTCCTGGACATTATTATGATCTCTATGTCATGAGTGTTCATCCATGTAGATCTTTTTGCAGAAGTATAAATGAGATATGGACATCCTACTGTAACACATGCCTGTGTGCATGCTAAGTTGCTTCTTTTTGACACTATGAACTGTAGCCTGCCAGGCTCCTCTGTCCACGGGCTTCTCCAGGCAAGAATACTGAAGTGGGTTGCCATGCCTTCCTTCAGAGGATTGTCCTGATCCAGGGATTGAACTCACATCTCTTATGTCTCCTGCATTGACAGACGAGTTCTTTACCACTAGGAACCACCACACAGTTTCAAAGAATTCATGTAGCCCGCAGTTGGCTGTTTAAAAAGTTCCCGAATGTTGTGGTTTGCTTACCCCTTGCGGTTTTGGCTGACATTTAGGTGGTCTTCTTCTTCTTCTTCTTTTTCTACCCATAATGGACCTACTGTGAAACATCTTTGATCAGACACTATTTTTTCCCAAATGTGTGAGTTATGTTCAGACCCCGTGGTTAATAGGTGGAGTGTGTCACAGGGTGTCAGGAGTGGTTTGGTGATTCCCACGGCATGACAGCATGTTGCCAGATGGGGTCCTGGAGAAAGAGGAAGCTTACAGAGATGGATGTAACTGGTTCCCTATTTACCCACCAACTCTCCACTGTGTGTTTTGAATTTAATTTTTCCAGTTTAGCATGTCCGTAGAGTACCTTACATGTGGCTATTTTGCACTTTTTTAAACTTCTAGGAGGACAGTGAATTTTTCCACGGATTTGTGGCCTGAATTTCCTCTTGTATAAAAGAACTCTTTAACTCCTTTGACCTTTTGAAGAGGACATTCTGTATTTAGAGCAGCTCTTCAGATCTGTGGATGAGCAGCTGCTGTCAGGACTGGTGGGACTGGAAACATTCTGATCCCGTACAGTCATTAAGTTGGGAACTGTTGAATGATTGTAGATTCGACTTTAACCAGCACAAACCCCTCTGCAAGCTGATGGCTATTATTCCCCCAATTTCTAGAGACTAATCATTAGCTAAAGTGCCAGGCAGTATACAGAGCATTTTATGTGTATCATTTCATTTAAATGCCCCAAGAATGTTCATGCATTTTGTTGTTCAGTCACTATCGTGTCTGACTCTTTGCACACCAGGCTTCCCTGTCCTTCACTATCTCCCAGAGTTTGCTCAAACTCATGTCCATTGAGTCAGTGATGCCATCCAACCATCTCATCCTCTGTCATCCCCTTGTCCTCCTCCTCCCTTCTATCTTTCCCAGCATCAGGGTCTTTTCCTGTGAGTTTGCTCTTTGCATCAGGTGGCCAAAGTATTGGAGTATTCAGCATCAGTCCTTCCAATGAATATTCAGGGTTGATTTCCTTTAGGATTGACTGGTTTGATTGCCTTGCTGTCCAAGGGACTCTCAAGAGTTTTCTCCAGCACCACAGTTCAGTTCTCTGGTGCTCAGCCTTGTTTATGATCCAGCTCTGACATCCATCCATGACTACTGGAAAAACCATAGCTTTGACTATACGGACCTTTGTCAGCAAAGTTCATGCATGGGTGCTCTTATCTCCATTTTGTAGATAGGGAGGTGGAGACTCAGAGAAGTTAAGTTTCTGTCTTTTTTTAAAAAAATTATTTATTGGGCTTTCCTGGTGGCTCAGTGGTAAAGAATTCACCTGCCAATGTAGGAGACATGGGTTCGATCCCTGATCCAGGAAGATCCCACGTGCTGTGGAGCAACTAAGCCCATGCCCCACAACTACTAAGCCTGTGCTCTAGAGCCTGGGAGCTGCAGCTACCGAAGCCCACGTGCCCTAGAGTCTGTGCCCCACAAGAGAGGGCCCCTGCTCATCACAGCTGGAAAAAAGCCGGCGTGGCAACAAAGACCCAACACACCCAAAAATAAATATATAAGTAAAAATTATAAAAAAAAATTATTTGTTATTTATTTATTTTTTTTAACCATGTCACCAGGACTTCCCTGGTAACTCAGACAGTAAGGAGTCTGCGTGCAGTGCGGGAGACCTGGGTTCCATCCCTGGGTTGGAAAGATCCCCTGGAGAAGGAAATGGCAACCCACTCCAGTATTCTTGCTTGGAAAATCCCATGGATGGAGGAGGCTGGCAGGCTACCAGTTCACAGGGTTGCAAAGAGCCGGACACAACTGAGCAACTTCACTTTCTTTACTTTACTTTCTTTCTTTACCCGGTCTGTAGGATCTTAGTTCCCCAACCAGGGATCAAACCTGGGCCCCCAGCAGCAAAGTTGCCAAGTCCTAATCACTGCATTGCCAGGGAATTCCCAAGTTTTTGTCTTTAAGGCCATGCTCTAGGTGATGGTGTCCTCAGACTCAGGGCCAGGTCTCTGATTCCTCACTCCCTGCTCGGTCCCATTCTGCTCTGTTGCCCCCTGATGGGGAATCATTCCCCAAGAGGTGAGATGCAGAGCCTACCCACCTCCTTCTCCTTCACCTGCCTCAGCTGCAGTCACCTCTTCCTAATGTATTTTTAAGGAGAAACTGCTTTTTACTGAAATATAAGGTGAATTGTTTCCTTTGGATAATTTAAAAGAAATACACAGCTTACTTGAGATATAATACACACACCATACAAATAACACACTCAAAGTACACAACTCAGTGGTTTTTGGTAGAGTTGTGTGATTTTCCTTCTGACAGTTTGTATATATATGTGTGTGTGTGTGTGTGTGTGTATGTATATATTTAATAGAAGTATAGTTGATTAGAGCTTCCCTGGTGGCTCAGATGGTAAAGAATCTGCCTGCAATGCAGGAGACCTGGATTCGATCCTTGGGTCAGGGAGATCCCCTGGAGAAGGGAATGGCTACCCACTACCATATTCTTGCCTGGAGAATCCCATGGACAGAGGAGCCTGGTGGCTATAGTCCATGAGGCTGCAAAGAGTTGGACATGACTGAGTGACCAACACCTCAATTCATAGCTGATGTACAATATTATATAAATTTCAGGTGTATAACATGGTGAATCACAATTTTTAAAAGTTTTCTCTTGATGATTTTTAAAGTTTAATCATCCCAATTTTTAATGTGTTTGCCAGCCTCTGTCTCCTCCCTTGATCATACCTTTTTCCAGTAGTTTTTTTTTCCTTCCACCATGGTTTAAGTCCTTATGATGCTCTGGACTCCAGGTTGCTACTTAAAAAATGATTATTTTTCAGTAGACTTTTTTTTTTTTTTTTAAAGAGCAGTTTTAGATTCAGAGCAAAATCAGGCAGAAGGTTACAGAGAGCTTCCCGTGTGCCTACGTACTGCCCTCCCCAGGCACAGCACGCCCTTCCCCCACACCATGGTCAACATCCCCCACCAGATGGTGCCCTTGCTACAACTGATGAACCCACTCTGACACACATTTGTCACCTGAAGCCCATAGATTACAACCGGGTTTAGGCGAGCCTTCTCGGGCTCCATTTCATTCAGTCCTCACCGCATGGCTTCTGTGGTCATCACTGTTATTATGAAGCCCACTTTACAGATGAGGAAATGGAGGCTCAGAGAGTTAAGAGCCTTACACAAGGTCACACAGCCAGTGCCTTTGGTGCACTGCCTCTGTCTGGTCATGGTTCCTCTTGGGCCTTCCCTTCCTGGAGGCAGGAGCTGGCAAGTCCCCCTTCTCCCGGGCCCCCAGCTGTGCGAGGACCCTCAGAGGACACATAGGGGGCATCATCCGGGGGCAGCTCATGCCGGCCCTGCCCCAGGGAGAACCACTGTGCATCTTCTCGCCCCCGCCCCTCTCTCTAGAGTCCCTGGAGGAGAGCCGGGCACTCTCCCCTCGTGGAGACGTGGAGCTCAGCAAAGCAGCCCGGAGCCCCCGTGGAGACCCCGAGGCCCCCGTCAACTGCAGCTCCTGCCCAGGGCCCCCAGCTGTGCCCCCTCAGAAGCCAGCACTCCAGCTCCTCCAGCTCCTCCTGAGAATGAACCTGTCTAACACCCAGACTTTACCTGTGAGCCCCTCGGGAGCCCAGGCCTCACCCTCATCGTCTTCGAGGCCAGGGGTGTCCGGGGCCTCCCAGCCTCCTCAGGCCTCATCGGGGCCTCCGATCCCTCCAGGAGCCTCCTCTCTACCTCCAGCCTCTCCCAGGGCTCCCGGATCATCTCCTTTGACTCCAGCGCTCCCGTCCTCCGCCTCCGGGGCCCACTCAGTGTCCAGACGGCCTTCTCTGCCTGCCGCCGTCCCGCGTGGAGCCTCAGCCCTTTCCACGACGGGCCCCGGCGCCTCAGAGGCCCCCGTCACTGTCCTCAGGCCTCGCAGGTCCTCTCCAGCCACCTCCAGACTCTCTGCAGCCCTCGCGGCCGCGGCCAGCCCCGGCCCCCGGCAGCCCACCCTGGGGACCTCACAGGAGAAGGAGTCCACTGTGTAAGCAGGCCTCCGCTTCAGGATCATGCCTGGGACACGTGGGACAGAGAAGACTCTGCCAGCGGCCCTGGGAGCTTGCAGGGCCGCTCTGGGGACCAACGAGGCTGCTGATCCTGCAGGACGCCTGGTGGCGCTGGAAAATGCTCAGGGCCTGATGTAGCCTTGCTCCCGGGAAGCATTTGGGATGTGTTGTGGAATCCAGCAATGTGTTCTCCGTGGCCAGCCTCCTGCCTGGACTATGGCCCGCCTGTCTTTTGAGAAAGGTTGGGCAGCTGAGTCCTTGCTCTGCAGGAGGAGGAGAGTCCAAAGGGCCTGGGATTCCACTGGGATTGTGCTACCAGGTGCCACGTGTCCTCACCTGGGGTTTCCTGATTAAAATCTGTCTGGTCTCCCACAGGCTGCCCTGCTCATTCACTTCTCGCCTTTGGAAAGGGAGAAGTCACTGCCTCATCACTGCCAAGCCCACGGGGGATGAACTCGCGCCCACCTCAACCCCCAGCTTGGAAGGAAAGCCTGCGTGGGCCTGGGGCTGGATTGGGAGGGGTCTTAGGTGAGCACCTGGTGGCCTTTGATTCTGGGGCACTTCTATATAGGAATGCAAGGGATTGTTAGTATATAGGAATCTGGGGCACTTCTAAAGTGAGGAGGGGGAAAGACAGATGGAGAGGGCTTTGCAGGATGGCTTCCCTGGGAGGGAACCTCTGAGATGGAGTAGGAGGCAGGTGGAGTCTTAGGGCCTGTGCTCAGCTTTAACATCTCTGGGCGCGAGGGAGGGAAGCAGGAGGCCGAAGGGGTGGGGCTGGGCAGTGCCAAGGTCTCAGCCAACCCTCTGTGGAGCTCTGAGGCTGAGATGGCCCTCAGAGTCATCCTGAGTTGGAGCAAGGGGACAGGGCTTCGTGCTTCCATGTTGACCAGTAATTCTATCTGGGCCGCTTCCAGAAAGGGGCGTCAGCCAGGGCAGTTCCTTGTGAGGGCTGATGGCCCAGAGCTGCCACCCAACAACCTTCTTTCTGACTGGGGGAGTAAATGTGTCCATCCTGAAGGGGGCATATGGGTGGTGCAGCCCAGTTTCCATGACAGTTAGAAAGAGGACGGTGCTGTCATTGATGGGGAGAAGTGAGATGGGGGTGGAAGGCAGAGAACTATGGTGTCACCAAGTCACCAACTTGCTACCCCTGAAACCCAAGAAGGCTGCATAATCACCTGCAGCCCCCGGTGCACGGACCCCACTTGTACTGGCCCAGGCCACCCTCCCCTTGGGTCTTCTCTGCCCTGGTGCTCACCATGCATCCCGGGAGGAGGATCCCCAGTGGTTATTGACTGCAAAGGCCATCTGGGGGCATCCAGCCCAGATGTCAGTGGAGTTGTTGTTTAGTCGCTATGTCGTGTCCAACTCTTTTGTGACCCCATGGACTGTAGCCTACCAGGCTCCTCTGTCTATGGGATTTCCCAGGCAAGAATACTGGAGAAGGTAGTAATTTCCTTCTCCAGGGGGTCTTCCCTACCCAGGAATTGAACCTGTGTTTTCTATATTGCAGGTGGATTCTTTACTGTCTGAGCCGCCAGGGAAGCCCTCATGTTAGTGTAAGGAGGGGTCCTAATCCAAGCAGGGTGGCAGGAATAGTGAATTTGGAATTAGGAGCCTGAAGACCAAAGGCTTTAGAGATGCAAAGGACTTAGAGACCATCAAGTGCAGTAAGACCCAAAATGTGTGGTAGAATGAGCTCTGGGGTACCATGAAACCCAGGTTTGAGCCCTACACTATGACTAGCCATGGGACCTGAGGTCTTAGTTCTCTCATCTGTATAATGGGATTATGACAGTCCTTCCTCCTGGAGTTGAGATGGTTGCATGTGACACAGACTCCATATGTCTCCGTGCTGTGTGGTGGTGACCTTGTGCAGTCTGCCGAGCTTCACAGTGCTGCCTGGGATCTAATTTCAGGATGAAGAGTGTAGAACACTGGCTGCCCCTCCTCAGACACACCAGCTTTCAACATGGTAGAGGCTCAAAGTCAGTGCCGATTTTCTCATCATTATCCCTGTATTCAACAAAGGATGCGATTCAAGTTTTAGTACTAGTCTTCCCTGTCCAGAACACTCAAGTATAATAAATGGTATTCATTTTGAACATTAAAAAAAAAAGAAGGGCTGAGGGGTGGGGGAGTGGGAGGACAGCTATGAACACTTCCTCCAAGTTGGTCTAAGTATAAAAACATACTTATTTGAGAGTCCCCCATCCCCTACTTACAGCTGAGACCACAGAGGCCCAGAGAGGTCAGGAGAATGTCCTAAGATTGCACAGATGAGGAAGGCTGAGCTGGGAGGAGGGCCAAGGCTTCTGACTCCCAGTCTGGGCTTGTTTCCTTTGCGTGGCATTTCGCTGGCTTCTGCCGTTGGAGTTGTAGAGAGGCAGCTGATGGCTGCAGTTTATGCGAGGGTGCTGTGACCCTCTTGTCTTAGTTTGAGCTCTGTGAGAGCAGAACGGAGAGAGATTGGGTGAAAGTCACCGCCCTGGAGGTGATCGCAGGGAGCATGGTGGGGATGAGGAGGAGGGAGAGAGAAGGGGAGACAGCCAGTCAGCTTTTGTTAAAGAGTGGGCCACTGCTGTGGACCAGTGGCATCCTGTCCTTCTGTGGACCCGCTGGGAGGTTGTGTAGCACACGCTTCAGAAGTGTCCCCTAAAGCCCTGAGGATGTCATTCTTGTCCCTTTCTTGCTTATGGGCTGCCTGCTCCCCATTGAGCCCAGCTGTCCCCACCCAAGGACCATGCCTGCCTCCTGTCAGCTCGCGCCGGGCCCAAGAAGGCCTGGCTGGGGGAAGGGAAGGAGGACGTGCAGGAGCTGTCGGCAGAGCACTCCACCCCCATCCCCTAGCTGGGCCAGGGCTCTTACTGCCCTCCCTGTGGTCACCACAGTCCCTTCTCAGGACCCCCGGGCTGGGGAGGCTTGTGCTCTCCCCACCCCTTGTGGGCAGGCAGTGCCAATTGAGACACGTGGGGAGGCCCTGAGGGGAAGTGGTAAGAGCATGCTCTGCCAGCAACAAGCCCAATATGATGCCCCTTGCCCAGGGCTGGCTGGCATCAGCAAAACCACCTTCAAAAATGTCCCAGATAGTTACAGAGTGCAGATCTGTGCTTTTTTTTTTTTTTTTTTTTTGTCACACCACTTGGCTTATGGGATCTTAGCCTCCTGAGCAAAGATTAAACTGGTCCATGACAGTGAAAGTGCAGAGTCCTAACCACTTGACCACCAGAGAAGTCCTTGGCACAGAGGGCTTTTCACCAACAGATGAACTGTCTGAGTTCTCAGCAGCCTGCGCTCCAGCAAGCGGGGGTGGGGAGTGCTTGTTCTTGGGTGAGCTCATCCTGCACTCTCTCTCCTAGGAGTCGACCTGTCTGGTTCTGAGAAGCAGTAGAGGACAGGGAGGGTGGGCTGGAGCCTGTTCCCCTGGGTCAGTTTTACTGGATCTGGGGAATTCCCGAAGGGTCAAATGATCAAACGTGGTTCAAGAGACTTGCTTTTGGAGTTTATTAGATAAACACGCTTGAGGACAAGCCACGGTAGGTTTCGAATTGGGGCAAACTCTCTGAGGTCTAAAAGTACCTTTCATTAACTTATTTTCAATGTGTAGTAACCCACATCATTAGAAATAAAGATCTGAAAAATTGTATGCGGGGCTTCCTTGGTGGCTCAGATGGTAAAGAATCTGCTTGCAATGTGGGAGACCTGGGTTGGATCCCTGGGTCGGGAAGATCCCTTGGAGGAGGGCATGGCAACCCAATCCAATATTCTTGCCTGGAGAATAGTGAGGCATCTCCCCTCACCACATCCACCTAGACACCCCCTCCCTTGCCACTCCTTTTGTGGTTTCTGGCTCTTCGGCACCATTTCTCTGTTTAAATATGTGCAAGCAAATCTTATTCTCTTTATAATCCAAAGACAGAATAGTCTAGGCTCCGTTATCACCGGCTGTTCAGCATGTGTGTCTTTCTCACCTAACAATCTCTTCTTGAGATCTCTCCGTCCCATCCCTAGCTCACACCTTCATTCCTTTGCTTTTGACAGCTGCACAACAGCTCACAGCAGCTCACAGCAGAAGCCATTTAACCATCTCCTGGGGGTGGACTTTGGGTCGGTTCAAATCTTGCTCTTACAAAAGATGCTACAGAGAATAACCCTGGCCTTACATCATTTTGCACGTGTGCAAGTCTATCTTTAAGATGAATTCCCAGAAGTGAACTTGTTGGGCCAAAAGGTAAACGCCTGTCTGATTTTGATGGATAGTGCCAAATGGCAGTCCTTAGGGGTTGTACCAATGGTGCTCCCACCAGTGGTGTACATGTATCCGAGTCTGGGAGGGCCCAGGTTCCCCAGATCAGAGCAGAGACCTATGAGATGAAAATAACACTCCGGGGGAATTCTCTGGAGGTCCAGTGGTTAGGACTTGGCGCTCTCACTGCCATGGGCCTGGGTTTGATCGAACCCATGTTGGGACCTAAGATCCCGCAAGATGCATGGTGCGGCCAAAAAAAAAAAAACACCCATCAAAACACTCCTGGACAAGTATGAGTGGAAAGGATTGAGCTGAGCTTAGACCCTCAAGGCCCTCAGGAAGTGGGGAAAGATGGATGGGAAAGAGGTCTGAGACCATAGAAACAGAATGTGAATCCATCTTATCTCGTGGAGGGAAGTGTCAGATCAGACAAGTTAGCTCAGGGTTTTCTAGTATGGATGATCTAATGGGGAGCCTTTTTAGACTCTGGATCCAGGAGTCCCAGGGTGAGGGAGAGGAAGAGGTGCTGGGAGGGAGTGGCTGAACTGCAGCTGCTGGGCTGAGTAGGGAGAACGTGGCGGAAGAAGCGGGGAGGTTGGGGCCAGGAACAGAACAGGAAGGGTCTGGGGAGACCTGGCTGTATCCCTGGAGCCTCGAATACTGCCTGGGGCATGGGAGGAGCTCAGGAAATAGCAGAAACACAAACACAGTGAAGAGCCAGGACACGGTGAAATTCATCCCCAGAAACCTGAGACTACACCTGTTTGTCCCAGGACCAAATATGACTAGGACAGACTGTCAGTGGGAGTGGGAGTGGACCCACCTGTGGTCTCAACCATAGCCTCTCTCAATTCGGATCCACACTCTCATCTTATCCGAGTTATTTCCTTCTAAAACATTATCTCAAATTCATCACTCAGTCAACAAATATTTATTGAGCACGTCCTGTGTGCCCAGCCCTGCTCTTGCTGCTGGTGCTTCAACAGTTAAATATTTGATCACAGTCTCTGCCTTGGTGGATTTGAAACAAGTGCTCCTACCAAGACATCATCACCAGCTGTGCCCAGTGCCGTGAAGTAAAGGAGGGCCACCCCGTGAGAGGGTGGCCAGGGAGGGCTTTGCCGGGAAGTAATGTGTAAGCCTGATACCTGCAGGATGCTGGGAGGGCACAGTGTGTATGCATAAAGACCTGAAGTGGGGAGAACTTGTGTAGGCGGTGGGCAAAGGCCAGGGCGGTGGGAGCTAAGGGTATGAGGGATCAAAGTGAGACAGGGAAAGTCTATGGGTACCAGAGCCTGCAGGGCTTGGAGACCACGCCAGAGATTTATTATCTTATTCCAAATGCAATTGCAGAGCATTGATGAAAGGGTTGAAGCAAGGGAGGAATGTGATCGAATTTATGTTTTAAAAAGATTGGGACATCCCTGGTGGTCCAGTGGCTAAGACTCTGCCCTTCCAAGGCAGGGAGTCTGGGTTCGATCCCTGGTCAGGGAACTAGATCCCACATGCCTCAGCTGAAAGATCCTGCAACAAAGATTGAAGATCCTGGTGCTGTAACTAAGACCCGGCATTGTGAAAGGGAAAAAAAAAGAGAATAGATTAGGTTTCATGAAAGACTTGCATAAAATTTAAAGAAAAAAGAGAAGATTTTGCAGCTCTGGAAAATAGGCTAGAAAGGGTACAAGTGATACTGGGGAGACCTGGGGCATTGACTGGGAGAGTTCACCCCACCCCTTCGTTGATTCCAATATCTTGCATTTACGTGATAAATTACAAATTGGGGAATGATATGACAAGAGCACCCAAAGCCATTTTGTTCTGCGCATCCCAAAGTCAGTCCCCCTCGGCAGGGAGGCTGGCTCCAGCCCTCAGGCCAGTGTCTCCAGCAGACAGCCTTCAGCACAGCAGAATCAGGCACTGTGGGAATTTTTTGAGCGTGCAAGGAGAGACTGAGATAGATTCACCAGCAAGAGAGGAACTGGGATCAAGCTGGTGTGAGTCCAAGTGAAACAGATCACTTTGCGGTAGGAGTTCTCAGAGCTTTTGATTGGGGTCTGTTCCCCGTGAGCCTCGAAGAAGGGCCTAGAATCTAGCCCATCCCATACTTATTTTGACACTTTGAGAATATGATTTTATTTGTTTATTATTGGCTGTGCTGGGTCTTCATTGCTACACAGGCTTTTTTCTAGTTGTGGCGAGCAGGGACTGCTCTCTAGTTGTGGTGTGTGGGCTTCTCGTTGAGGTGGCTTCTCTTGTTGTGGAGCATGAGCCCTAGGGTGCACGGGCTTCAGTAGTTGTGGCACTTGAGCTCATTAGCTGCAGCTCCCGAGCTCTAGAGCACAGGCTCAATAGTTGTGGTGCACTGGAAGTTGTGGTGCCTGGGTTCCATCCCTGGTTGGGGAACTAGTTAGTTGCAACTAACTTCACATGTTGCAACTCAGAGTTCAATTGCAAGCCACAGCTAAAGATCCTGAGCGCTGAAACTAAGACCCAGCACAACCAAATCAATCAATCAATCAATCAATCAATCAGTCTATCTATCTATCTATCTATCTATCTATCTATATATGTGAGAATTCAGGTGCTCTATTCTATGAGAACTTCAATCCCTGGGTCAGGAAAATCCCCTGGAGGAGGGCATGGCAACCCACTCCAGTATTCTTGCCTGGAGAATCCCCATGGACAGAGGAGCCTGGTGGGCTACAGTCCATAGGGTCGCAAAGAGTTGGATATGACTGAAGTCACTGAGCACGCATGTGCGATTCTGTGAGACTGCAACAGCCCTGGCATGTCTGGTCCCCAAGTCTTTATATGACGCTCCCAGCTGGTCCAGCAGAGGCCCATTCATCTTCCTCGCTTTGTTACAAAGCATGTGCTGCCACTGTGTTTGGTACTGTCCAAATGAAAGTGGTCAATTCTGTCCCCCTGCCCCGGTGTTCCTACCCCAGTGATGTAAAGTGGAATTCCGACAAACAGAAGCAACCACACAAGGCATTTTCCAGGAGGTTATGATTTATTCTACTTTATTGACGTGACCGGGAACAGGGCCAAGATTCCACCTCCAGGATCCCAGAGGAGGAACAACCAGGAGAATTATCTACATCAAAGATCAGGGGCAGAATCAGGGAGGGATCTTCCTGGAAGTGGCTGGAACCACGTGGGCTCAGGCCACGGGAGCCAGGCCGATCTGGTTGTTGGCCCTATCGAAGACGGTGTAGTACTGGCGGATGAAGACATCACCCAGGATCCAGAGGTCCCCGGAGGAGGTGGAGACATCCATGCCCTCGAACCCACTGGAGCAGACCCCGTCGCTCTGGAGGAAAGGAGAATAAAACCCGAGCTGGGACGCAGACCCTTTGGGGACAGGCGCTGGGGCCTGAGTATCCAGGACCATGGTCCACTGCCAGCCACGTGCAAGGAGGAGCTTCCTGGCTCGTGCCTGGGGACTTGGCTCTTCCTGGCCTGGGGTCTGCCTCTGTAAGCGACTCACTGCTCTCTGGGTTTCCAGGGATTACCAGACATTATCCAGTGTTTCTGGCAGATGTACACACCCTGACGTCAGCATCGGAGCTAAGGGGTTTAGGGAGAACTCAGCTGCCGGGAAGGATTCTGGAAGCACTGGTGACACAGCCTTTTCTCATTTATTCTGATCCCCACCAGTGGCAAACTGGATCAGCTGCTAGTCCTTTTCATTCACTAAGTCACTGACTTTGTGACTTTGGCTGCATATTACAGTCCCCTCTGGAACTTCAAGTCCTCTGCACCCCATCCCCCACCATGGCTTAGGCTCCACCCCCTCCTAATTAATCAGCATCGCTGGGGGAGGGGCCTAGTTAGTTCTTGCTGAATGACATCTACCCACTGGGCAAAACTAGTTTCCCATCCAGCATTGTACTAGAAGGCAGGGTTTTCCTGAGTGCATCTGATTAAAGATTTACTAGTTGGTAGAGACAGTAGGAGCATCATAAGCCCTGACCCTATGGGCGGTGTGGTTTCCATTTGCCCAACACTTTGTAGCTTTGATGTGGGCAGTCTCCCGTGATTAGGATAACTGCATCCTGGTTGTGGGGAAAGCTCTTGGTTTTAGATGAAGGAAGGATCCAGGGGCTAGTACCTTGCTCAGGATCCTGGGGCTAATCCTTGAGACCCAGAGCTTGGACTCCGGGGCCCAACTAGAAATCCTCCTTTCACACCACCAACCTTTGCCATGCTTTTCCTCCCTGGGGGTGCTGCCTATCAATTCTCATTCGCACATTTATCTGTGATGTATCCCTTTTCTCCAGAGGCTGTCCAGAGCAGATGGCAGCTCCAGCTTGTGGAAGTGCCCTTGCCCTTGTGCCGAGGGGCAGTCTGTGGCCACATTCTGGGCACATCTAGTGGAAGGCCCAGAGCCCCCTTACCTGCAGGATGTAGGCACTGGGGGGCACAGGGTACTGGACACCATTGATGGTGAAGACAACGTCGGGCAGGCTGTCGATGGAAGAGCAGCTGATCACCACCTGGAAGGAGCGAGGATTAGCAGGGCTTTCATTGCTCGTGCATGGCAGAGTCATCGCTTGGGTCTAGAACAGGGCAATCAGGGCTGGACTTACTTCGCCAGAGGAATCCTCGCTGGCTCCAATGTAGCTCTGAATATTGGAAATGGCAGTGGTTGGGCCGGCCAACAGAGAGGTACCGGTATCAACAATGGCCTGGCAGCCGTCGCTGCAAGCGATGGACTCTCCATTCATGGTGATGCTGAGGATAAGAGGCAAGTCAGGGTCCCCTGAGCCCCTAGGGGGTACATCTCTCAAGGAGGAACCAGGTGACGCTGGTTCCTTCCCCATCCATTGGCCAATGCATAACATTTCAGCTTCTCTTGTTCACACACTCATTCCCTGAATTCATGTATTCTACCAGGAATTACTGAGTGCCTGCTCCGCATTAGGCACAGGACGTGCAAAGCCAGACAAGATGGGTGCACAGTTTCTGGCTGCAGGGAGCTCCTACTGTAGCTGGAAAGATAAATTATAATTGAGGAGGAGCAGGATGAGTAGGGGAACAGAACCCAAGCCAGGGTGAGGGTGCTGGTGTGGACCGAGCCAGGGAAGGCTTCTTAGGGAAGTGGACACCCAAAGGTTGCTAGGGGGAGGAAGAGCTAGAGGAAGAGGTGACAGAAGGACAGAAGGTGGGGAATGATGATGGAGAGATGGCCAGGTAAGTCCAGCCCTGACTGCCCCATTCACCCAAGGGGAGCAAGGGCAGGGGTTCAAGGAACTGATGGGGTTTTGGCATGGCTGGGGCAGACATAGGGAGATCAGTGTGCCCCAGTTTCCCTGGGACTGTCTTGGTTTAACTACTGAAAGGCTGGCATCCCAGGAATCTGCTCACTCCAGGGCAAACCTGGGCTATGGGTCACCCAAGCAGGCCAACTGAGGGCAGAACAGTTGGGGGTTAAGGCTGCCTGTGGACAGACAGTTTTTGAAGGGGAAAGTGGGAGGAAATGTGTGTGTGTGTTAGTCGCTCAGTCTGTCCGACTCTCTGCGACCCCATGGACTGTAACCTGCCAGACTCCTCTGTCCATGGGATTCTCTAGGCAAGAATACTGGAGTGGGTTGCCATTCCCTTCTTCAGGGGATCTTCCTGATGCTAGGACTGAACCTGTGTCTCCTGCACTGAAGGTAGATTTTTTGCCATCTGAGCCACAGGAAAGCCCATGGGAGGAAATGTTTTGAAACAACTTCTCCACCATCTTGCCCTGACCTTAGACCAAAAGTGACAAGCCCCCTAAAAGCGAAGATGTATGGACATGGGACCCCCTACTATCCCCAGAGATTCTAGTAGACTGTCCTGTCTCTTTGCTCAGAAGGGAAGTGGCTGTCTCATCCTTGCTGAGTCTCTGGGTGGTGGTGGTGGGGGGGTTCCCAGACACTGCTTATCCTCCAGGGATGTGCCCTTCTCCGGGTCTCTCTGACTTGGCCAACTTTTACCTTCTTATTCTGGAGCACATTTCCCTGTGCTGGCTGTTCCAGGAGGATCCCGGAATTCTTAGTTAATTATGAGTGTGTAAAGAAATGGGGTCTGGGGCCCATGCCAGGATATAGCCCATCCACGATGACCTCACCTGTCCACAGTGATCTGCCAATAGCCCTCAACAGAAACAGGCACCCAGTTCAGACTTCCCGAGTAGTAAGAAGAGTCGATGTCACCAAATATCACCACGCTGCCGCTCTCTTCGTTGCTATGGAGAGTGGAGGGAAATCAGGACTTCATTCATACATTCACATTCCAACTGAACATAGAAGTGTGTGCATTCTAAGAGCTACTTTAAAAAAAAAACTTTTTATTTTGTATTGGAGTATAACTGATTAACAATGTTGTGATAGTTTCAGATGTATCAGATGTATTCAGATGTAATTGAAGGGACTCAGCTACACATATGCATGTATCCATTCTCCCCCAAACTCCCCTCCCATCCAGGCTGCCGCATAACACTGATCAGAGTTCCATGTGCTCTACAGGAGGTCCTTGTTGGTTACCCATTTTAAATATAGCACTGTGTACATATCCATCCCAAACTCCCTAACTATCCCTTTCTCCTAGCCTTTCCCCAGCAATCATAAACTAAGAGCTACTCTTGATTGGGATCTTGCCAGGGTCAGGAGCTGAGCAGTGTGTGTGGTCCACAGGGTTTCTTATAATCCTGACACCAAGACCCATGCCGTGATCACTATTATTTCTGTTCTACATTGAAGTAACTGAGGCTCAGAGAGGTGGTGCAATGTGCCCAAGGTCACACAGCCAGGGAGTCACAGAACCTGGGTCTTTTTGGTTCCAAAGTATGTGTGGTTTCCACCACATACTCTCTTTGCTGTGGGGACCTCAAGAGAAATAAATGAATGACAGCATCTGCTCTTAAAGCCTTGATAATGTAGTTCATGGTTTGCCAATGTCTGCAGGCGTTTTTCATTGCCATGACTAGGTCAGGGTTGGGGGAGCCACTGGCCTGTAGTAGGTGGAGGCCAGGGAGGCTGCCAAACATCCCAGAGCAGCCCCCAAACAGCAAGGAATCATCTGGTCCAAAAATGTCAATAGTGCTGGGATTGCTAAACTTCAATCTAGTTGGCCTTATGTGAATTACATAACTGCCCATAAAAACAGATTATGTTTAAGAGAGCTGAAACTTGAATATTAAGTGGCCAAGAGAAAAAAAGGCTAAAATGACCCTCCTATTATACATTGCTGGAGTCCTGATTACTGGAATATTCATTGTCTAAATCTCTGCAGTTTCAGTTTAGACAGGAAAGCAAATATAAATGACACTAAGAAATTATTCACCAAGCAACTGGTCACAGACAGACCAGTCATAGACAGATGATTCCACTCCCCTAACCCAACCCCACCCCACCTTCCTTGTAAACATCTGACAGTACCAGTGAGATTATAGAACAGTCAATATCTAAAAAAAAAAAAAAAAACCCATCAATGATGACAAATCGCTTCAAAAGAAAAGGATGTGAGTGTCAGAGGAAGGTTGAATGTCTTGAGAAAGTCGATGACACGACATCAGATGTTCTGGCACAAACCTCTACTCAGCCAAAACCAAGGCTTGGTTATTCTTTATTCTTAGAATTAACTCATAGCCACACCTGGAACCTAAATTTTGTTAACTAATAAGAGAAACTTGCTTTCATCATTTAAAAGTTTCTCTGCTCAAGGTGTAAATCCCAATCAAATCTTCTTTTCATTTATTGCTATGAACTTTTGGCTCCAATTTTAAGTGGATTCACTCTTAAAATTTTTTTTTTTTTTTTTTTTTAGCTTGGCTGCATCAAGTCTTAGCTGCAGCCGGCGGAATCTAGCTCCCTGACCAAGGATTGAACCCCGGGCCCCTACCCTGGGAGTGCAGAATCCTAACCACTGGACCACGAGGGAAGTCCTTAAGTAGATTCACTTTAAATGGTGGTCTTCTGGAGAGCAAATGGCTAATGATATTTGACTTGCATAAGGCAAGGCGACAGAGAATCCCACTAGTAAAACAAGACGATGGAGATTGTTCGTCAGAGAGGAATTTGGCACTGTTCTCTCCAAAGATACACCTCTCAAGTCTAACATACTGTCTCTGCCAATCCCCCTGCTTGCCAAGAGTCCAGCCCATCCAGCCTTCGACATTCTCCTGCTAGACCCGGTGACCATGACCTTCTTGCTTCACTTACCTGCTCAGGTAGACGGAGAAGAGGTCTTGGGAAACCAGACCCTGGTCCCATATGTTGTCAAAGACAGGGGTGGCCCCGGAGGAGGAGATGCTGGGGTAGGCGAGACCCAGGATGCCGTCGAAGGGAGCGTAGTACAGGAAGGAGCCGGGCTCTGTCTCACTCAGGCCAAAGATCTGGTTGGTGTCGGTGATGCCTCCGACCTGCGCAGGGGAACCAAGACGTTTCTCATTAGCTTGTGCTGACTGAGCACCGCGGGGTGCCCACCCTGGGCTCAGAGCCTCCCCTGGTTCATTTCATGTAGGACTTGGCTTCCGGGGCATCAGGCTGGAAGGAGGGGAGAGGGATTAGCCCTGGAATTTCTTGTTATTCTTCTGGAAAGAACAACTGAGGCTGATCCCCAGATGGGCACCGTCTGTGACTTGGTGTGAGAATGTGCTGCAGAACAGATGGTCACCATGTGTGTGTGTTTCTGAAGATCAGATGCAAAGCAGACGCCAGGCAAATCAGAACCCTGGACCCCTGCTGCGCCCTGGAAAGGCTTGTGGTGGAGCTTTTGTGACTCAGGGGGGATGTGGGCTTCGGGAGGAGGAAGAAGAGGAGGTGCTAAAAGAGAACTGAGCCTTTTCCTACCTTCTTCCTACCCCTTCATTGCATTCGACTTGGGTGGTGCTGACGTTAGCTTCTGGCTTCTGGCATTCCTCTCCCTTACTATTTCTGCTCCCCACTCCACCACCACCAGGCCCTCCAAAATTTCTGTGGTATCTCTGCCACTTTCTGCATGCCCCGGTTAGGTTGCTTTTGTGATACCAAGACCCATATTGAATGAGCTGGTTCTGCCTCAGACATTCTCCTGCTAGACCCGGTGACCATGACCTTCTTGCCTCAGAGGGTGAGGAGGGGGTGGGGAGAGGTCTGTGCTGTGGCCTCCAAGGTCCCTGAAGTTGGAAGCTGTGCAGGATGAGGCGGCCAGCCAGAGTGTGCTCACCTGGACAGTGTCGTATCCAAGGATGCCCGTCATGCTGCCGGTGCCGTAGGTGATGGACAGTGTCTCGCTGGTGGCCTCATAGGTGGAGGAATCTTCAGGGTTGAAGCGGTTGTGGTTGGCTATGAGTGCAAGAAGAGACATGATCAAACTCCAAAAGTTGAGCCAGAGTCATGGGTTGGGGGTGCCTTGGTTTTGAGTGTGGTTTTGGAAGAGAAAGTTAACTTTTTTCTTTAGACTTTGGCACTCTAGTGTTCCCAGGTTCCATTCCTGTCTGGTTGGACCAATTGGGATCATCTCATTGTGGATGGAGACTGCGGCTATGAAATGAAAAGACACTCGCTCCTTGGAAGGAAAGCTATGACAAACCTAGACAGCATATTAAAAAGCAGAGACATCCCTTTGCTGACAAAGGTCCCTATAGTCAAAGCTATGGTTTTTCCAGTAGTCATGTAGAAATGTGAAAGTTGGACCATTAAGCAGGCTGAGTACTGAAGATTTGATGTTTTTGAACTGTGGTGTTGGAAAATACTCTTGAGAGTCCCTTGGACTGCAAGGAGACCAAACCAGTCAATCCTAAAGGAAATCAACCTTGAATATTCGTTAGAGAGACCGATGCTGAAGCTGAAGCTCTAATACTTTGACTACCTGGTGCTAAGAGCTGACTCACTGGAAAAGACTCTGGGAAAGATTGAAGGCAGGAGGAGAAGGGGGCAAAGAGAGGATGAGATGATTGGATGGCATCATCGACATGATGGACATGAGTTTGAGCAAACTCTGGGAGATGGTGAAGGACAGGGAAGCCTGGCGTGCTGCAGTTCGTGGGGTCATAAGGGGTCAGACATGACTGAGCGACAGAACAATAATATTGCTGATGGAAGGTCCTGCCAGGCTCATGCTGACTGGAGCAGGCCCACGGCTGCCCGTGGTGATGTGTACCACTCTCTCTCTGCCACTGGACTGAACTTCCTGAGGGCTGGGACCGCATGTGATTCACCCCTTCACCCCCAGGGCACCTAAGCCCAGTGCCTGGCACATAATAGGTGCTCAGTGAATGCCTTTGGAGTAGATCCCTGAGTGGCTTCAGCAGAATTGAAATCAGACCTATGTGAGGCCCCTGAGCATTCAGGGCTCCCAGGTGACTCAGTGCTGGGGGCCTGGAGAGGGCGGGGCACACTCACTGCAGGCCTCGCTGGAGCAGTAGATGGAGGGCACCCACAGGTTGGAGGAGCCGGTGTCAAAGATGACGGTGAAGTCCTGAGCGGGGGTGCCGATGCCGATGGTGCCGAAGTACTCCGTCTGCCGGGGATTGGGGGGGTGCACAGGACACACAGCTCACCGACTGGGGACTCCCCAGCCTGGCCTCCCCGGGGACTGTCTCTGGGTCCTCTCGGCCACATCCTGCCTCCCCCTTCACTGGCCTCCTTGCCTTTGTCTCTTGATCCAGGGCATCCATCCATCCTTCAAATCCCAGCCAGATCTCCCTTCCTCCTTGAAGTCTTCCCTGACTTCTCTCCTGTCAACCTCTGCCTATTCTCTTCTAAGCCTCATGAACACCCACCAAACAGCCTTCTGTCCCCTGTTGCCTTGAATGTCTTAGTCTTGCTATGCTAGAGAATGCACACTCTTGGATAGGGTGGAAACTTACCCAGCAGAGTAAATCTGTTCTTAGTTGCTCCATTGTGTCTAACCACCTGCAGCCTGATGGACTGTAGCCCACCAGGCTCCTCTGTCCATGGGATTTCCCAGGCAAGAGTACTGGAGTGGCTTGCCATTTCCTACTCCAGGGAATCTTCCCAACCCAGGGATCAAACCCATCTCTTGTGTTTCCTGCATTGGCAGGCAGATTCTGTACCACTAGCGCCACCTGGGAAGCCCCAGCAGAGTAAATGCGTAAAAATTTTTTCTTTAAATTGTTGATGGGGAGGTAAACAAGTCACCTAGAGGTGAAGACCCCTTGAGATATCTTATTCCTAAGTCTAGATGACTGCAGTGGGTTTAAGAAAGGGTATTCATGGGACTTTCCTGGCAGTCTAGTGGCTAAGAATGCGTGCTCCCAATGCACGGGATCTCGGTTCCATCCCTGGTCAGAGAATTAGATGCCTTCATGCCACAACTAGGAGTTTGCATGCCGCCACTAAGACCAGGTGCAGCCAAATAAATAAAAAAAGAAAGAGTGTCTTCCGGAATTTTATTCTTAGTGGCAGCAGTTTTTCCCTGGCTAGCTCTGCTCCAGCCACTCTGCCATGGTTCTTCGATGACCAGCTCATCCCATCCCAGGGCCTTTGCACTTGGTATTCACTGTGCTAGGAAAATGTTTATTCTAGATCTTTCCTTGGCTGACTCCTTTTCATCCAGTCTTCAGCGCTCTAGTCAAATATCACCTCCATCAAGAGGCCCTCCCTGACTACTTTATCTAAATTTGCCCCTGCCCCCATTCTTTTTCTCTTTACTCTAATTGACTTTTTTCTCTGTGGCACTTCTGATTACCTAGAATTATCTTTCATTCCTATTTATTTGTCTCCTATTTGTCTTTCCATCTAGAATATAAGCTCTAGGATCTTTGCTTAGTCACGTTGTTTCCCCAGCTCCTGGCATAGTCGCTGATAGAGAGTAGGTGTTTTATAAATATTTGTAAAGTGAACAAATGGGCTAACTTTACCAAGCCGTCACCAAGCTCTAACCAAAGGCCAGGCCCTGTTCTAAGCACTTAAGAAAATCTGACAAAACCCAAAATGAAGAAACTTCCCCCAAATCAACCCTCCCCCACTACATTACTTCTTGAGTTACTTGAAAGAACCCTCTGGTGGTGGATAGTAATAGTTCTGTCTTATAGACAAGGAAGCTGAGTCTCACTCAGACTTGTCCGATGTCCCATGACTTGGAAGCATGAGAGCCTAGACTTGCTCCAGGCCTGGCAAATGTCATAGGCCAAGCTCTTAATGACAGGCAAGATTGCTTCACGACCTTGGCTTTCACCCAGGGGGATGTATAGTATCCACTGAAGGGCGAGCCCACTGGGTCCGAAATGGAAGAATCAGAATGATCTTCCTGAAACTCCAGTCTGATCTTGTCAATCCCACCCCTCCCCAGTTAAGATGATCCGGTGGCAATTAAGATGCCAATCCTTATCCCCCCCACCCACTCTGGTCTGGCTCCACCCACCAACCCCCATGGACACGGACCTCGCTTTGAAAACGGACTCTGGCTTCTGTTCCTCAAATGCACTCTGCTCCCCGCTGTCACAGGGCCTGGTGCAAGTCTTCCCACTCTCAGGGACACTCCTGTCCTCTCGGAACCCCCCTCTCTTCAGTGCCCCAGGGAGATGTCCCTGCCTGTCACCTGTCATGCAGTCAGCATGTCACCTTCACTGGGTGGCCCTGGCCTGGTTTTGCTTGTCATGCTTTGTGAGGCTCCCTGATTATCATCTGTCTCTTCTACTAAATTGTGGGACCCTGAGGTTCGTTCACTGCTGCTTCTCTGGGCCCAGCACTGTGCCTGAAACATAGGAGGTGCTCCATCTAGGTAAGCACTGGATGAATGAATGAATAAGTGAATTGAGAGCAACACCTCTGACTGTGTTTTTCTACTCTCCCTGTGTCTCTGAGATCCAGGGAGCAGATCCCTGGGTTACACTTGCAGAGGTATTTAGAGCACTGGCCCTTCTTCCCAGACCCTGGGATCCCCCCTCTCTCCTCTAGGCTGAGTCCTTGGAGCTGGCCCGCTGCCTGCCCACACACTCACATCCAGGTAGTTCTGAAGGGGCTGGTCAGACACCAAGGTGGCGGTCTCCGGGAAGTACTTGCTGGCCAGGTTGTATTTGTGTGTCTGCATGAATTCCTTCAGCTTGCCATTCTCTATCAGGTTCCGTCTCAAGGACTTCTTTTTGACGAGTGGGATCCTGTGGCGAAGCATTTGTACACAGTTGGTTTGGAGGAAGAAGGGTAATTAGACAAAGGACCTGCTCATGGGGTGCTGTGGAAGATCCGGAAGGAAAAGGGAGGTTGCCTGAGAGCGCAAGAAGGAAGTCGAGAGGGGAGATGCTCCCGTCTTTGGGCAGAGTAATGCAGACAGGAGAAGTGATTGCTGGAAGTCATCTGGCCCAGTGCTGGTGCTGAGAACCCTACCCAGCCTGGCCTGGAGGGTCTGTGTTGTTAACTGTGTCTGCTGTGCTGAGTCCCCCAATGAGCAGAGAAAAGAGGCTCTGGACGGATGCAGAGAGAGGAGTTGTGGGAAGGAAGAGGGAAGGACAGCAAAAGAAAATAACCCCAGGAAAACAGCTCTTGGTGTAGCGTGTCCCCCAGACTCACTTGAAGGCGCTGCATTCAGAGAGCGCCACCAAAGTAAGCAGGAGCAGCCACTTCATGGTTCTTCCTAGCTCCCAAGTCTCCGGAGAAGGAAAGACGGGAAAGTGTACAGTAGTAGGCAGGAGCCATTCCTTATATACAGCCCAAGTCCTCAGGCATGGCCTTATCAGCCACCAACGTCACCCTTTACTCGCACCCCAAGCAGAAAGTTTCCTGATAAGATTGTCCCTGCCCTATGCCATGTTCAGGGGAATTTCCAGTTGAGTACCTTTCTATTTGTTACCCAGACCTCGGGTTGGAATGACTCCACAGAGAGCAAGTGGCCAAGTGGCGGCTTATTTCTTAAATAATAGAAGGCATCCAAACTCGATAAGCGGAATATTTCGACAAAATTGGCCCAAAGTGCACTGAATGTTGGACAGATGTCAGAGGAGCTCCAGGTACCCGAATGGTCCTGGTGGGACAGACGGTGGGACAGAGCGGCTGTCCTTGCGGTGATGGGCCGTGTCCCCAGAGCTGCTGTCCTCAAGCACATCCTTAGGTGGGTGGTGTGGAACTCAGGACACATTTCCCCATGAAAAGATCGTTATATGCGGTTGCTGGGTGTCTAGCTAGCATATGGGCCTTATTTTGCGCTTGCTGCTTGTGACTCTTGGGCCCCATCTTGGGAAAGTGGTGCGTGTAGTACAAAGCAAGGGGATGGGGTGGGTGGAAGAATGCTTCCGACCCTGGAGGAAGCAAACTTGAAACAGGCTGGGTTTGTCTTTGGAATCTCTGCCGCTCATTTTCTGACTCCCTTTTCTTCATACTGCTCCTCTCCCACCTTCTTGGTTACTCAGAGCCTTTGAGACCCCATCTGGGTCTGACTCCCAAATGCTCCGTGCTTAAAACTTGACTGAATCAGCTGCAGTGGGCCAAAGCAATCCAGGCAAATTCATACTAGGGTGTGAATGACTGAGAAAAGTTATCTCTCTTCTTCTTTTTCTCTTCTTGGCTCATGACATGCTGGATCTTCGTTCACTCACCAGGGATCAAACCCATGCCCCCTGCCGTGGAAGCATGGAGTGAAAAGTTCTCTTCTTAATAAAGATGCTTTCTAGCTCAATGGGTTCTTCTTCCCTTTGTGAGGTTTATTCAGTGGACCAAGTGGAGTGAGAAGCTTGATGTAGCAATTTTGGTGAGGGGGTGGGAGGTGGGGAACACACAGGAGGGAGGTCACAAGTAGGGAGCAAGACCTGTCTGCGGGTCTTGTTCTGATATCAGATTCCCTGGGCCATGCCTGGTTTTTCCAACAGTGGGAGACACAGATTCTTTAAAACTCCAATTTCCCTACGGCCTCTGGATGAGCATGGAGGGGTGGGCAGTGTGGATCAAGTTCTGGTCCAGTGGTGGTGAGCCTCACTACAAAGCACATTTGCATTCAAAACGTACCCATTAAGACACCTCTGTGCCCCAGTCATGGTCCTTGACCTGTATTTTGCATTTTCTCATCTTTTAGTGCCTGCTTCCTCTCTGTTCTCTTTTCCTCCCCTTTGAGCATTTCTTCTTTGAGCTATGCTGTCACCTTTGGGCACGTCTCAGTGCTTCTAGGAGGAGCTGATGGTCCTGAAGATGCCTGCCTAGGTCCTGGGAACAGCAGATGGAAACCCTGGCTCAAGACTCCCCCCGGGGCGGGTGGGGGGAAGGGCATGTTCTGGTGGCTGGCCAGGCTCTTCAGATGTACTTGGTGTCTCATGCTGGGCAGTGGGTACATGGGTGCTCATCACGGTTCTTTACACTTTATGTGTAGGTTATGCATATATGAAACTGTTTATGATACTTTAAAAAAATAAAAGGAGGATCTGCATACTTTTCAACTTAGAAACGGAGGCAACTGAGGTTGGGTGGAGCAGGGTGAGTCAGGGAACCCTCAGGGTTGAGATGTGGGCAATGAACCATGAAGAACATTACGTGTGTTTTATTCATCTTTCATCTCCCTCTGTGAATTATATGGTGCATCAAGTGTTCAACACAGCGCTTTAATTAATCCCATGTAAGCTCGGCTTAGTTAAGAGCAGCTTGGGAGTGTACTCAGAGCAGGATCATGATTTCACAGTTAGCGGTTTGTGCCGTTTGCCAGTCACTGCAGTAACTGACTCAAGAAGGGCTTCATTCATGTGTTTCTCTTCCTTGACAGTGAGGGGAGATGAGAGAGTGTAGATTCACTACTCTTAACTTGTTGTGGTAAGTGATATTATTATTCCCATTTTACAGATGAAGAAACTGAGGTCCAGAGAGGCTGTGCCACTTGCCTGAAGTGACACAGGTAAGAAGTGACTGAGCAGGGGCTTGAATCTGGACCCCTGTCTCTCCCCACGCTTTTCCCTTGTGTACCCACTGACTGGGGTTTACTGGAGGCTGTGGAAGAATCTCAGGAGGAGCCCTGGCTTCAAGATCTGGATTTGAATCCCAGCCCTACCTCTGAATAACTTCCAGACCTGGGGCTACTGATCCAGTTTCTGAGACTCAGTTTTTTCATCTGTAAAAGGGGGATAATAGTACCACCAATTCCATGGGATTGTTGTGAGGATTAAGTACAGAGTCCTCACCAGCCAGACATATACAGTGGCTGAAATTAAAAGTTCTGATCAGGATGCTGAGCAAGCAGAATGTTCCTCTGTTGCAGGCGGGGAACTTGAGATGTTATGGCCACTTTTGAGAACAGTTTAGCAGCTTCTTATCAAGTCAACATGTACCTACCATATAGCCCAAAAACCACCCTCCTGGGTGTTTACTGAAAAGAAATGAGAAAACTTATGTCCCCACAAAGACCACCCAAATGTTTATAACAGCTATTTTCATAATAGCCCTGAACTGGAAATAACTCAATTTTCTTTAGCAGATCCTTGGATAAGTGAAGAGTGTACAGCCAACTATGGGAGACCATTAGTGATAGAAATAGAAGAACTGAATCTCACAAGCGTTATGCGGAGTGAAAGAGTCCAGATGCAAAGGATTCTATTTATATGACATTCTGGAAAAGGTTAAATAATGGGAACAGAAAATGGGTCCATGGTTTCTAGGGGCTGGCGTCAGCGTAGAAGATTGACTATAAGGGGCCATGGTGGAATTATGTGGGGTGATGAAAATAGTCTAGATTCAACACCTGAAAGGGTGGCTTTCATTCGGTGACAATAGACCAGACACACCTGACTTTACAGCAGGTGAAGTGCTAAGCCAGAGATGGCCACTCAGTAGGGGTGAAGGCAGAACTGGGCGTCAGGCACTGCCCAGGGCCATGGAGGCCTTGGATGGGATTCACTGGGTTCATTTCACACAAAATGATGCAATCCCACAAAAGAGAACAAAAAAGAAAAGAGCAACCGGTCATCTCTGCTTCTGTTTTGGTCCTCTGAACCATGAGTAAAATATGTCCACACTCCATGTCTGTGGCAGGGGTGACAAATTTGGCAGGTGGCAGCAAAACCCCCAGGAGCTGGGTGGGGACTGGGAACATTTCTCAGGCTCCTGGGTGCTGGGCTGTCCGGATGGGCTCCTTCATGTCACCCTGGGGGTAAGTGTGAGATGGCCCGAGTTTATTTAGGAGGGACGCACCTCTGAGCATCCTGGAGCTAGCATGCAGTGCTTGGAGCCCAAGATTAGGCATCAGTCTGGGGGAACAGTTTGTCTGTGGGACCCACATGGGAATTTTGGACAGAAGAGAAATCTATTTGGGAAGCAGGAGGGAGACTCCTCAGGCAGTAACCTGAAGGATCCATGTGCACAATCATTCAACACGTTTTTATTTTGTACCTACTCTGTGCTGGGTAGGCTGTCCTAGTTGCTGGGGGTACATCCCTGAAGAAGATGGAGCTAGGGTGTGCCTTGAGGAGTTCGTGGTCAGGTCGGGAGATGGCAGGGGGGAGGTCCCTTTCCTTCCCACCCAGAGACGCCTTTGGATCACACTCATGGGAAGCCCTTGGATTGGTGAGAATCTGAAGTCCAGGGAAACCTTCACGGGGGCTGGTGCTGACATGCTTGTTGGCATCAATTCCCAATATATGGCAGATTCTACGATGGCCTCCGATTATCCTCACCTCCTGGTATTCATGCCTCTTGTAATCCCCTCTCCTCAAATGTATGCAGGACCTAGGACTTGCTTCTAACCAGTAGCATATGGCAAAGCAGATGGGGTGTCACTTTTGTGATTATATTATGTGAGATTGTCACTTTGGTCTTGCCAGCAGGCTTTTTGTATAGATTTTTCTCCCTGGCTGGCTCTGAAGAGGCAAGATGCCCCATGGGGAGGCCCACATGGCAAGGAATGGAGGGTGGCCTCCAGCCACCAAGGAACTGAGGCCCCTTGTCTGATAACCCACAAGAAACTGAATCCAGGGATTTCCCTTGTAGTCTGTGACTAAGACTCCATGCTCCAGATGCAGGGGGCCCGAGTTTGATCCCTGGTCAGGAAACCAGATGCCACATGCTGCAACTAAGATATCACATGCTACAACTAAAGATCCCACGTGCCACAACTAAGACCCAGCACAGCCAAATTACAAAAAGAAAAAGAAAGAAACTGCATCTTTCCAACAACCCTGTGAGCTTGGAAGATGACCTCCATTGTAGCATCAGATAAGATCACATCCTTGGCTGACACTTTGTCAGAGGCCGTGAAACAGAGAACCCAGCCAAACTAGGCCTGGATTCCTGACTCACAGAAACACTGAGATCATAAATGTGAGTTGTTTTAAGTTGTTAAATTTGTGTTAATTTGTTGCGGTGATAGAAAACTAATACAGGGTTAGAAACCTCCTAGAAAACTCCACAAAGACCCACCTGGCTGCCTCCTGCTCTTCGCCGTTTGGGGGCCATTTCAGGGTTCTGCAAGGTTGTTCTCTGCTCAGGCAATATGAATGATCTGGGAAGGAGGGGGCTGACAGCATTGGTAGGCTTATCTGTAAATCCCCGTCAATATAACAGGGACTGCATTTCTGTGGCTCTTCATGCTTTTCTGAGTGCTTTGAGATACATGACCTTTTGAAAAAGTATTATTCCTGCATCATCCCCATTGACACAATTCAGAAGAGTTAAGCGATCAGCGCAGGTTCACATAACTAAGTAGTGATGTGGGCAGGTGTAGACCCCCGGGTCTTAGAAGGGTCTGGTCTTGGGAAGCTTTTGTTCTGGGCCAGGCTCTGTGCCCACATACATCCACCTGGTTTCCGTCCATTGGTTAGAGTGTACAGTGGACATTCCGTGAAGTCTGATGTCAGCCAGGACTGATCCGTGACTGCCTGCAGGGAAGCCGTGTAATCTCATTGTGCCAGACTGGCATGGCAGAAAGATTAGACAACAATGTTTACTTTGCCATTAGGCTTACCTGGCACTTGGCTTCTGGAGGCTTTCGGAACTGCTTTGCTAATGCATGGCATCTCCTGCCAAGGGCACAGGTGTTCGGAAATGTTCTGCGAACATATCAAATTAGGCAATGGAAGGAAATCTAAAGAACTGAATCATGGCAAGACTGGGATGGAGCACATTAAGCATGATTAGTGTCATTGAGCTGGTCTGATAGGCCTTGGGATGGCTGGTCCCCTGGGAGCTTTCAGTCAGGGTCTCACCCCAGGCATGTTGTCATCCAACAACACAGAGAACATGTCTCCACTTCTCAGTCCTGAATCTGTGGAGTTTCTCCAGAGACAGGTTTTAAAAATTAAATTTATAAGAACATTTTTTGGACCCAATTATTACAAATAATTTAAGTTCATTGTGGTCTTCCTCAGTGGCTCAGTAGTAAAGAATCTGCCTGCAATGCAGGAGACATGGGTTTGATTCCTGGGTCTAGAAGATCCCCTGGAGGAGGGCACGGCAACCCACTCCAATATTCTTGCCTGGAGAATCCCATAGACAGAGGAGCCTCGCAGGCCATGGTTCACAGGGTCATAAAGAGTTGAACATGACTGAAGTGACTGAGCACGCACACGCACATGTTCATTGTAGATATTTATAGATTTATAAACATTTTCAAGTAACTCACCTCTACTACCCAGAACTATCCACCCTTAATGTTATAAATGAATATATTTACTTACAAAAATGAGGCCATTCAATACAGTATGAATGATATCTATTTGATATTCAAGTTTTATTGAGACATAATTGACCTACAGCACTGTTTAAGGTGTACAGTGTAATGATTTGACTCACATACATCATAAAATGATGACCACGATAAGTTTAGTGAACATCCATCTATTCACACAGATTCAAAAATTGAAGAAATAGAAAAAACCTTTTTTCTCGTGATGAGAACTCTTTGGATTTACTCTCTCTTAAATTTTGGCTGTGATGGGTCTTCACTGTGGCGTGCCGGCTTTCTCTAGGTCTGGTGCACGGACTTTTCTCTTGTGGAGCATGAACTCTGCGAACTCAGTAGTTGCAGTGGGTGGGCTTAGTTGCCCCTCGGCATGTGGGATCTTAGTTCCCTGACCATGGATTGAACCTGTGTCCCCTGCATTGGAAGGTGGATTCTTAACCGCTGGACCACCAGGAGAATCCCTGGATTTCCTCGAACAGCTTTCACAGATTTTTATGTAACAGCAATGATAGTTAACTTATGATGTTGTACATTACATCCTTAGGACTTATTTATCTTATATCTGAAAGTTTGTATCTTTTGACAGCCTTCAATTTTCCCTTCCCCTAATCCCACCTCTGATAACCACAAATCTGATCTCTTTTTCTATGAGTTTGTTTTTGAAGTATAATTGACCAAGAGCACTATATTAGTTTCTCTTACACAACACGGTGCTTTGGTATTTCTGTACATTTCAAAATGATCAGCACAATAAATTTACTTACAATAGGTCACCATAAAAAGATAGATAATATTTGACTATGTTCCCCACACTGTGTGTGTCATACCTATGACTCATTTATTTTGTAACTGGAAGTTTGTACCTTTTAACTTCTCTCACCTATATCTTTCCTTCTCCCATCCTGCTCCAGTCTGGCAACTACTTGTTTGTTCTCTGTACCTATGACTCTCTGCTTTGTTACGTTTGTTCATTTGTTTCATTTTTTTAGATTCGCCATATAAATGAAATCATACAGTATTTTTCTTTGTTTCATTTATTTCACTAAGCATAATACCCTCTAGTTTCACTCCTGTTGTTGCAAACGGCAAGATTTTACTCATTTTTATAATGGAATAATATTCCATTGTGTGTGTATATATATATGTATATATATATATATACACAAGTATGTATATATATACACACACTATATATATATATATTTATCCATTCGTTTCTTGATGAGCACTTAGGTTGTTTCCATATCTTGGTTATTGTAAATAATGCTGATGTGAATGTAGGGGTGCATATATGCTAATTTCTTAAGTTCAAACGCATTTTAACAGCTCTGCATTTTATTTCCCACCACGTGTCTACAGTTTTTGACATCATATTTTGCATCTTTTTGTTTTGTGTATCCCTTAATTATTGCAGATACAGATGATTTTATTACTTTTGTCTTTTCATCTTCCTTCTAGTCTTTTTCTTCCCTCCATTTCTCTTAGCTATGCTGGGTCTTTGTTGCTGTGTGTGGGCTTTCTCTAGTTGCATCAAGTGGGAGCTACTCTGTGTTGCAGTGTAAGGGTTTCCCACTGCAGTTTTTCTCTTGTCACAGAACACAGGCTGTAGGCATGTGCGCTTAGTAGTCGTGGCACATGGGCCTAGTTGCTCCATGGCTAGTGGGATCTTCCTGGACCAAGGATCAAATCCTCACCCACTGCCTTGGCAGATGGATTCTTAACCACTCGACCACCAGAGAAGTCCACCTTCATACTAGTTTTAAATGTGATTGATTTACTACCTTTCCCGTATAGTCGCCCTTACCAATAGATTTTTCCTTGTGTAATTTTCATGTTTCTAGCTGTGACCTTTTCTTTCTCACTTAGAGAAAGTCCTTGGAACATTTCTCGTAAAGCTGGTTTGCTGATGCTGAACTCTCTTAGCTTGTCTGTAAAACTTTTGATCTCTCTATCAAATCTGAATGAAAGCCTTGCTAGGTAGAGTATTCTTGTGGTAGGGCTTCCCCTTTCATCCATTTAAATATACTGTGCCACTCCCTTCTGCCTGCAGAGTTTCTGCTGAAATGTTAGCTGATAGTCTTATGGGAGTTCCCTTGTATGTAAGTTGTTGCTTGTCCTTTGCTGCTTTTAATATTAGCTCTTTATCTTCCATCGTTGCCATTTTAATTACAGTGTGATTTGGTGTGGCCCTTTGGGTTGATTCTGTTTGGGACTCTCTGTGCTTCCTGGACTTGGATGACTGTTTCCTTTGCCAGGCGGGGAAATTTTCAGCTATTATATCTTCAAATATGTTTTCTGCCCCTTTCTCTCTCTCTTCTTCTGGGACCCTTATAGTGGGAATATTCATGTGCTTGATGTTGTCCCTTGAACCGTCCTCATTTCTTTTCATTCTTTTTTCTGTTCAGCTTCAGTGATTTCTACTACTCTGTCTTCTACCTCGCTGGTCTGTTCCTCTGCACCATTTACTCTACTGTTGATTCCGTATAGTGTATTTTTCATTTCAGTTATTGTATGCTTCATCTCTGTTTGGTTCTTCTCTTGTGGAGTTTGCTCAGCGTTCTAATGTTCTTTTGATGAATTTGTAGGGGAGAAAGTGGTCTCCCCGTCCTATTCCTCTGCCATCTTACCTCCTCCCTTGTGTTTGGTTCTTCTTTATATTCTCTAACTCTTTGTTATGAATGTCTAACTTGGTCTGTTCATCCAGTCTTCCCTCAGTTTCTTTGATCGTTACTTTGAACTCTTTATTGGGTAGGTTGCCTGTCTCCTCTTCACTTAGTTCTTCTTCTGGGGCTTTATCTTGTTCCTTCCTTTGGAACATATTTCTCTGTTTCTTCATTTTGCCTAATTTGTTATTTTTATTTCTATGCATTTGGTAGGTTGGTTACATTTTCTGACTCTGGAGAAGTGGCCTTTTGCCCTGTGCACTTCCCTATAGTCACCAGAGCTATATGCTCTAGTGCATGCATTCTCAGTTGTGCAGTTGTGTCCAACTCTGTGATCTCATGGACTGTAGGCTCCCCAGATCCTCTGTCCACAGAATTTTCCAGGCAAGAGTACTGGAGTGGGTTGCCATTTCCTTCTCCAGGGAATCTTTCCCACCCAAGGATTGAACCCACATCTCTTGTGTCTCCTGAATTGGCAGGAGGATTCTTAACCACTGTGCCTTCTGTTTGGGCTGCATGGGGCCTTCTGTTGTGGTGAGCTGATTACTGTGGGTGGTCTGGGATGTGTCGATGGCCCCTAGTCTGGTTGGTTGCCTGGCCTTGCCTTATGCAGAGACTGCCAGGCCCTGGTAGGTGGGGCAGCAGCTGGCAGCAGGGCCCTTGGGATCCCGGGACTAGTGCTAGCCTACTAGTAGTCAGAGCCAGGTTTCTGGGTCTCTGGTGGCAGGGACCTGGGAGTCCCAGAGCTGATATCAGCCCACTGGTCGGTAGTGCTGGATCTTGGGGCAGCTGGCTGAGGGACCCAAGGTGTCTCAGAACTATTGTTGGCTTTCTGGTGGGAAAGGATCCCAGGGCTGGTACCCACCCACCCACTGGTAGTAGGTGAGGCTGGGTCCTGGGGTTAAGGCCAGGGCAGTGGTGGGTGCAGCTGGGTCCTGCAGTTTCTGGCTGTAGCATCAGGGGGTTCCAGGGCTGGTGTCAGCCTGCTGATGGGTAGAGCTGAGGCCCACAGGGTCTAGGGGCTAATGATGGCCCACTGGTAGCCAAAGCTGGGTCCTGGGGTCTCTGGCTACAGGGCCCTGGGGGTCTCCTGGGACTAGTGCTAGTGTACTGGTGAGCAGGGACAGGTTCTGGACCCTCTGATGGGCAGGGCTGTGTCGCTGGGTGGCCATAGGCTCAGGGGGTCTCAAGGCAGCAGGCCTGCTGGTGGGTGGGGCTGTGTCTCCAACCAGCTAGTGCAACTTGATTTTAAAAGAAAAAATGTTTTCAAGTGATTTCTTAAAAGTTTACATCATCACTTTTTAAAGTATAATATGTACACAAAACAATTCAAGTCATAGGGAATAGCTTGATGAACTTTCACAAATATATCCATATAACCACTATGCAGCTCAAGAAACAGAACATTACAAGTAGCCCCTCCCCCTCCCCTCAAGCTCTCCCAGGCTTCCTTCAAGTTACACACCCAGCCTCTAGAACCAGGCGTAATCAAAGCTCTAACTTCAAACAGCAAAGATTACTTTGGCCTATTTTTGTAGTTTAGATAAAGGGTACCATGTGACAAGCATGCTTCTGTATCTAGCTTCTTTGCTGAAAATTATGTCTGTGGGATTCACAGCAGGATAGTATATAGCTGCAAATAGGTTATTTTCATTGCGGTGCATATTTTTCCATTGTGTTTATTTATCTCTTCTCTGGTCAGTGGGCATCTGGGTAGCTTTCAGTGTAGGGTTCTTAGGAACAGAGCTGCCATGAACATTTTAGTACATACCCTATGGTGAACATATGCTTGCATTTCTGTTGAGTATAGACCCAGGAGTGGAACTGCTGGAGCAGAGGGTAGGCAGATGTTTTAGCTTCAGCAGAAACTGCTAAACAGTTTTCCAAAGTGGTTCTATCATTTTGTGTTCATCCAGCAGCACATGAGTGTTCTAGTTGCCCTACACCCTCATCAACAGTTGCTATGTTGGTCATTTTCATTGTGGCCATTCTAGGGGTTGTAAGGAGGTATCCTCCTGTAGTTTTGACTTGTATTTCCTGATGAGTAATAATGTCGGGCACCTTTTCATGTGCTTACTGGCTCTTTGTATATCTTTTAGGAAACGTCTGCTCAAGTCTTTTGCTCATTAAAAAAAAGTTAGGGTGTTTGTCTTTTATTAGAGGTTGTAGGAGTTTTACATCAGTAATTTAATTTGATGGCGCAAAATGTCTTTGCATAAAACATGACACGCATGTGATGTCATTGTAGAAAAATGAGGGTAGCTGGGCTGTTCAGGCAGCAGAGGGGATGAAAACCCCCCAGTCCCACAAGACAGATCTATGGAACCCTTGGGGATCAAAGGAACACAGTTTAAAACCCCCCTGAAATAGATGTTCTTCAAATCCTTACCTCCCATGTATCTCATCTGCAATTTTTGAGTTTTGGGGAAAAGAGGTGAGAGAAATCTACTCTTTAACTGTCCCCACCCAAGCTAATAGTAACTGGTTTAGGTTTCGATCACCTACATGTGTCAGGCCAGGTACCCACAGCCTCTCTTGGTGAGATAGATACAGGACTAAACGGCACTATTTTACAGATTTGTAGCTGGTGAGCTGATGCTAAGAGAGGTTCATCAGTCGGCCTAGAGCGCAAAGCAGTGAGAGGCAGAGCTGACATCCCTGACTCCTCTGTTCTACTCCTCTGATCAGAGCATCATGATGCTGACTGTGCCTGCCCTTCAGGGCCTGAGAGATTCTTGGGAGAAATGCGGGTGAAAGTTCTTTTGGATGGAGCCACATGAGAGGCTTCGGCAGACTGGCCTGTTCTATTTCTTGGCCTAGGTGGGGTTACTTCTGTGTTTAATTTTATGTGTTAAACTGTGTACTTATGCTTTAAGTATATTTTTACATGTTTGTTATGCTTCACAATCAAAAAAATAGAAGAGCAGCTAGTCCATTCATTCTGGTTCTGGTGCCTCCCTATCCATTAAGAAAACTAAATGTCAAGTTGGGTCTGGTTTCCAGAGTTCTGAAGGCTGGCAAGTGGCATGTGGAAGAGAGAATGCTTTCCCCAGTATAGTCCATATCCCTGGGGCAGGTGGTACAAAACCCCTTCCACCTAGATAAGTCATCAGGACAAGGAGGCAGATGACAGCCAGTGGCAGTAAGGCACAGGTGCCCATAAGCGTGGCAATAGCTAACATGTATAAAGGCACATGTGTTATGTAATGAAGAAGTCTCATTTTGACAACCTTAACCAGTAGGTACTCCCATTCTACTGATGGGGTGCAGAGATGTTCCTAAGTTGTTGAAGGGTTGCACAGTTTACAGAAGGCAAAGCTGGGTTTCAAACCGAGGCTGTCTGGTTCCTGAGTCCACACCTATAAGCATTCACTGCCTTTTAGAATGTGGTGAAAACTCAGGGCCCCCTTCCCAGGAAAAGACACACACACACACACACACACACACACACACGCACCCCTAGTTTCAGAGCTCCCAAAGCCCTTCCCTGGGGTCCAGCCTTGAGCAAGTTGAGTTATTTACCATGGATAAGGTAACCTACAGGTAATGAGCTCTGCTCCATGGGAAGTATGTAAGAAGAAGCTGAGATGCCATCTGGCAGCTGGTGCAGAATAGATATTCCATGCAGATTAAGTTACCTACTTAATGGCTCAGATGGTAAAGAAACTGTGGTTAGGAAGATCCCCTGGAGAAGGGAATGGCTACCCTCTCCAGTATTCTTGCCTAGAGAATCCCATGGACAGAGGAGCCTGGTGGGCTACAGTCCATGGGGTTGCAAAGAGCTGGATTAGACTGAGCAACTAACAATTTCACTTTCACAGATAAAGTGAGTGAATGAATGAATGAATGACTTTTCCCTTGAGGATGGGGCAAGGACCACCGGGAGTGAGAAACATCTTGGCCCCTGATAGCCCCCATTGTATGATCTCTTGAACAGGAAGGGCTTGGGTACTGTAGTCCAAGCTCCTGAGGACACTTGGAAATCACAGAGTAGGCAGTGGTTCCTGGGGACAGGAATGTAGCCATGTAGAGTCCTGGGAAGCGACAGGCATAGCCAGGAACCTCAACCCTAACCTCCCATGACCAGTCTGGCCAGCTTTCGGAAAGCGTTCTGATACTTGCTTTTGGGTAAAATGTGAGAGAAGGGCTTGGGGGAGGCAGAAATTCGAAACTGGGCCAAGCAAGAGTTAACTGGAAGCAGAAAAGGAAATGTTTGGAACCTGGGAGGGGGCCGGCGGGGGATGGAGATATTAACCAGGGTATGGAAAATTCCTGAGAACTGGAGCGTAACAAGGAATTGGCTTCAAGTCCCACAGCAGGGACAAAGGGGCTCTCAGAAGGCCCCCACTGCCCTTGCAGCCCCCCGCTCCTCCTCATGGTGCCTCCTCTGAGCCGGTCCTCCCCCTGGCTGCAGAGCAAACCTACTGGAGATGGTGGCCTAGGTGAACCCCACTTGAGGACTGAGGTCAAGTTTCCTTCTGCTGATAATGGGTCCCACTCCGGCGGCCCCCATCTCCTTTGTTCTCCTTATCTCTAACTCCACGTCGCTCCCTGGTGAGCACAGCTCTGGACCCAATCCTCTATGCCTTTTCTGATCCAATCTTATTCGATGTAGGTCCTGTTCTTTGTTTCGATGACCTGGGCCCTGGCTTCTGACTGGTATCTTTATCATGTTTGGTTACAGTGGAGGGAGCTGGGGTGTGACTGGAGGGCATTTATTACCCTCCTGCTCCAGATGGACAAAGCCATCCTTAAGGCAGCCGGGGCACCCAGCCCTCCTGGCCCAAAGAGCCTGTGGCAGCAGCAGCTTCAGGCAACTTCGTGCCTTGGCGGAGTTGAGGAATGAGGCTGCGATCTAAGCGGAAGGCTTTACCATCTTCTCATGCCCTGCTGCTTGCCTTGCACCACCCACCGTGGCTGCGTTCCCGAGCACCCAGACACTTCTTTTGCCTTATTCATCTCTTCGTTCATTCATTCTACATACCAGGTAGTAAGCTCAACAGAGACGAGTTGGCTATGAATTTTGCTCTTAATGGGTTCACATCCAAATGGGAGGGATAAGACCCAATTTAAAATCCCTATAAGACAGAAAGGGCTTCCCTGGTGGCTCAGATGGTAAAGAATCCGCCCGCAATGCAGGAGACCTGGGTTCGATTCCTGGGTCAGGAAGATCCCCTGGAGAAGGAAATAGCAACCCACTCCAGTATTCTTGCCTGGAGAATCCCTATGGACAGAGGAGCCTGGTGGACTACAGTCCCTGGGGTTGCAAAGAGTCAGACACAACTGAGCAACTAACACACACATGCATAAGACAGAAAATGACAGAGCTCGTTAACTAGAGCAGGATACTGAAGAGATGCCAGGGGTCATTTAGAAAAAGGAGCTCACTTCCAGAGTGCCTCTAGAAGGTTGCCATGGACGAGGAGGCATTTAAGCTGTCTTAATAATATTCGGATTGGAAGTTAAAACCCCCCAGGGGGAAATCACATTTTCAAGGGATCTGCACTTGGCACCAGTTGGACTAAGGGTTGAGCAGTAGACATCCGAGCTGACCCTGTGGAATGAGCTTTGGATGGCTGGCTTAGGGAGAGGAGGATTCTAAGGCCGGCTGGAGGCTCTGAAATCACTGCTGGTGTACAGGCAACGTCAGCCGCTCACAGCATCATTCTCAGCAGGAGGCGGGCCTGTGTTATGGGGAGTGGAGCCCTAGGCCTGCCTCCTCTGGGCTCTCTGCCCCAGGCTGCAGACCCTATCGATGGTCCAGGGAAGGCTGCAGGTGGACCCCTAGCGATGGGTTGTATGGGTGGGACCAGTGGATGGAAGGAAGGAGGTGTCACAGTTCCCAGTCCAAGGCTGAGAGCTGGGACTTGGGCTGAAACAGCTTGATTTGAAACAGCTTGAAACAATCTTCCAGCAGGTCAGCCCGGGCCGTCTTGAGTTCTCCCAGCGGGCCAGCCTTCTCTGCCTCTGGGCCTTGGCACATGCTGTTCCCTTTGAATGCGCTTCTCTCTCCTCACCGGACATAGGGGTCAGAGTCCTTGCAGAAAACAGGTGACCACTCAGAGGTTTCACCAAAGAGACTCAGGGAAAGGGGCTGTGTACAGAGGGGCAGGCAGGGTGACCCCAAAGAGGGATGTCGAGGGGCACAGGAGCCAGTGGCCGTGGCGGGGGCAAGGAGGGGGCAGCATACCAGAACCTGGGGCTCTGAAGGCAGAGGGATGCAGCGGCCAGGAGCACGGAGAGTGTTGGCCCCCTCCCCACCTTCCGATCTCCGCTAGGGCTTCTAGGCCCACCCTAGGGGCCTGTGGGCAGCCTCCTGGGCTCTGAGCAGGGCAGATCCCCGAGAAGGAATCTGGAGATGGAGGAAAAAAGGGCCCCTGGGAGCTCCCATCTCCCTTAGGTTTTAGCACCATCCCCTCTGATGTCCTGTGACTGTCTCATCCCCTGGCATCAAGCTCATGGGGCCTGACCCCCAGCAGTGGACTGTGAGCCTAGGACCGGGGCAGGGTCTTCCCAGGCTTTCATCGCAGCGCCTGGCTCTGCCTGGCCCAGAGCCTGGAGAACACAGCATGCAAAGACGGAGCCTATGAACACACGTCAGACCCTGATTCTGCCCCTGCCTCCATGTTAGTGACCTTGAGTGACCTTTCTGTGAGTCTCGCTGCCCTCATTTATAAAAAGGGGCATTAACATCTAATCTGTTGGGTCACTGATAGAGTGAAATAGGTCCACAGTTGGCAGCAGAAAAATGGAGAGCTCTTCTCCTCTCACTTCTGTTGTGGGAAGGAGAGAAATGTGACCTTGTTTATGGCCAAAGTTCTGGAACGATGTTGTTGTTGTTAGTCACCAAGTCACGTCCAAGTCTTTTTTGACCACCAGGGAAGTTCTGGAACAACAGTATGAGAGATGAAATCACTCATAACTTCCCTTTCCTAAAAAAGATAATTCTTTTCTTTTTTAAAAAATTTTTTTATTGAAGAATAGTTGGCTTCAGTTCAGTTGCTCAGTCGTGTACAACTCTCTGTGACTCCATGGACTGCAGCGCGCCAGGTTTCCCTGTCCATCACCAACTCCTGGAGCTTGCTCAGACTCATGTCCACTGAGTCGGTGATGCCATCTAACCATCTCATCCTCTGACGTCCCCTTCTCCTCCTGCCTTCAATCTTTCCCCGCGTCAGGGTCTTTTCCAGTGAGTCAGTCCTCCACATCAGGTGGCCAAAGTATTGGAGCTTCAGCTTCAGCATCAGTACTTCCAATGAATATTCAGGACTGATTTCCTTTAGTTGGTTTACAATGAAACTAATTGCATTACTTTCTGCTGTAATTACAGTAAAGTGATTTAGTTATGCACATATATATTCTTTTTTCATAATGGTTTATCACAGGACATTGAATATAGTTTCTGTGCTATGCAGTGCATGCGTGCTCAAGTCGCTCAGTCGTGTCTGACTCTTTGCGAACCTCTGGACTATAGCCAGGGGGTCTTCCCGACCCAGGGATTAAACCTGTGTCTCCTGCATTGGCAGGCAGACTCTTCACCACTGAGACACCTGGGAAGCCCGAGGCTGTACAGTGGATCTTGTTTATCCATCCTCTTTATAATAGCTTGAATCTGCTAATCCCAAACTCCCAATCCATCCACCCCCCACTTCCCTCCCCCTTAGCAACCACAGATCTCTTCTCTATGTTTGTGATTTTGTTTCTGTTTGCTAGATAGGGTTTGTTTCTGTCATATTTTAGATTCCACATATAAGTGATATCATATGTTATTTGTCTTTCTATTTCTGCTAAGGTAAATCTTTTCTTTTGAAAAATATTCCCCCTCCCTTTTTTATTGGTAGGAAACATTTAAAATTTTAAAAGACTACTTTTAATTTTTTTTTTTTTTTAGTTTGTTGACTGTGCCATGTGGCATGTAGGACCCTGATTCCCTGACCAATAATGGAACCCGTGCTCCCCTGAAGTGTGAGCTCAGGGTCTTAACCACTGGACCACCAGGGAAGACCCTAAAAAACTTTTCATTTTGAAAATTTTCAAATCTACAGAAAAATTACAACTACAGGGCCACAACCTCCCATATATACTTTACCAAGATTCACCTACTATTGATATTTTACCATATTTACTGTTTCCACACACACACTGTTATTTATTATCATTTTGGTCTGATAATTTGAATCAGTTGCAGTCACTGTGATCTTTACTCCTAAATATTTATTGTTATTCTCCAAAGAATAACGATATTTGCTTATAGAACCATAGCACAAAAATGAACAGATTCAGGAAATGTAACATTGATGCAATACTATTATCAAATTGTTGCTGTTTAGTCACTAAGTTTTGTCCAACTCTTTGTAACCCGCTAGTCTCCTCTGTCAATGGGATTCTCCAGGCAAGAAAACTCGAAGTGGGTTGCCATTCCATTTTCCACCCTTCTCTACTCAGGGATTGAACCTGCTTCTCCTATATTGTAGGCAAATTCTTTACCACTGAGCCAGCAGGGAAGCCCTATTGTCTACTACAGGGCACGTATTCAGTTTTCATCAGTTGTCCTAAAGCTGTCCCTTTTAGTGATTTTTCTGCTGCAGGATTTCACCCAGGGTCGTATATTGTTTTGGGTTGTCTGGTCACTTCACTCCCTTTCAGTCTGGAATGGCTCTTCAGCCTGCCTTTGTTCCTGATGAAAAGTTTCGAAAAGTGCAGGTCATTTTTTCAGAACGTCATTCAGTTTGGGTTTGTTTGATGTTTTCTTACGGTTCAATTCAGATTATGTTTCTATTTTTTTGTTCATGCTGCATGGCATGTGGGATCTCAGTTCCCTGGCCAGGGATGGAAGCTGTGTTCTCTGCATTGGAAAGTGGAGTCTTCACCCCTGGACCTTCAGGGAAGTCCCAGGTTATTTGTTTTTTCAGCAGGAATATTATAGAAGCAATGCTGTGTCCTCAGGGCATCATATCGGGAGGTACATAATGTTGATTCATCCCTTTATTGGTGACATTAACCTTGATTATTTAGTGAAGGTGGTGTCTCCCACCAAGCTTCTCCACTGTAGTTATTGAGATGTGCTCATGGAGGTATTTGGCAGGGAGATACTTAGTGACTGTGTAAGTAACTGTGGTCCATGCACTCTTCACCCAAAGTTCAAGCAACCATTGAGGATTTCTGCCTGAATCAGTGACTGAAATGATGGTTGTAGAGTTGTAATTTTCTAACTCTGTTGTTTCCTTTACATTTTAAAAATTATCGGACTTCCTGGTGGCACAGTGGATAAGAATCCGCTTGCCAATGCAGGGGACACGGGTTTGATCCCGAGTCCGGGAAGATTTCACATGCCGCAGACTAACTAGGCCAGTGCACCATAACTACTGAGCCCACGCTCTAGAGCCCATGAGCCACAACTAATGAAGCCTGGGCTCCCAGAGCCTGTGCCCCAAAACAAGAGAAGCCGCCACAATTAGAAGCCTGTGCGCCGCAAGGAAAAGTAACCTGCTTGCCACCACCAGAGAAAAGCCCTCGATCAGCCACAAAAATCCAGTGCAGCCATAAATAAATAAATACTGAAAAAATAGGTCGTTGTTCTTTGGTAAGGAAGAGATTTCCTTTCATCTTGTTTGTTTATATTTGTATTTACTTATCAGTGTGAACTCATAGGTTCTGAGTCAGTCAGTGATAATCCATTATTATCATAATTTTCGTGCTGAATAGTCCCACATCTGGCCCATTGGCGTTCTTTTTTTTTTTTTCCCATTGGCGTTCTTTATGCTGGCTCCTGTATTCTTTTGACATGTCTCAGGGTTACTTTTGTATTTATGATGTTATGGGCTGAATCGTGTGTCCCTACCCTCCCCCTCGACCCCCAGAAAATCCATATGTTGAAGTCCTACCCCCAGTGCTTCCGAATGACTGTAGAGATGATTAAGTAGAGATGATTAAGATAAAATGAGGTCAGCAGGGTGGGCCCTAATCTAATCTGACTGGTGTCTTGAGAAGAGGAGATTAGGACACAGACTTGCTGAGAGGAAACACCCTGGGAAAACACAGAGAGAAGACTATACACCAAGGAGAGGCGCCTTAGAAGAAACAGCCTTGCAGAACCCTGACCTCAGGCTGCCAGCCTCCAGAATCCTGAGAAAGTAATGCCTATTGTGTGAGGCGCCCCGTCTGGCATCTGCTATTGGCCCGAGCACACTGATACGGTTGGCAATGTGCATGTATGCGCTTGGTGGCTCAGCCGTGTCCGACTCTTGTGACTGCACGGACTGTAGCCCACCAGCCTCCTCTGTCTGTGGAATTCTCCAGGCAAGAATACTGAAGTGGGTAGCCATTCCCTTCTCCAGGGGATCCTCCCGACCCGGGGACTGCACCCGGGTCTCTGGCATTGCATGCAGATTCTCCACTGTCTGAGGCGCCAGGGAAGCAGCAATACTCGTACCTCTTACTTTCACAGAATTGGACTCAGCATGAACTGTGACGCGGTGTTCACTTAGCCTTGGTTTCACTAATACTCATAACCAAAATATTTATTGAGCATCTGTGATGTCCTAGGTTCTAGTGGAAGCACTGGAGATTCATCAAGCATCAAGACAAACCCAAATCACTGCCCTTGTGTCTCCAGGGAAGGAGACAGATAATTAAAGATAGAGAAATGATATAGTGTGTGAAATGGTGATGCTGGAGGAAAGTGAAAGCAAGGGAGGGAGCAGGGAGGGTTAGCATTTTAAATAGAGGAGGGGTCATTTCTCTATTGATTTGAAGGAGGTGAAGAAGGGAGAGTGAGTGTGTTTGTGACCTGAGATTGTACAAGGCTGTACATTTCTTTATTCAGGCATAGTCCACACTCACCACCTAGAGAGCCAGGAGCTGATTCCTTCCTGGTGATAATTTCCTTGGTGTTAGAATCTAGGGTGGTTTCTAACTTTTTACTAGTATAAATCAAATCCTTGGGACAGTATTTATAGTTAATAAATCATTTATAGATAAATACATATACTTGGAATCCATTTGTCAAAGTGTGATTATCAGGTCTAAAAGTGGGAGAGCTGATGGGAATGACTTCATGTTGCTAAATAGCCCTTCCAAGTAGATGAAGTCAACAGGCAGGTTCCCCAGCAGAGAGGTCAGTTCAGTTCCGTTCCGTTCAGTCGCTCAGTCGTGTCTGACTCTGCGACCCCATGAATCGCAGCACGCCAGGCCTCCCTGTCCATCACCAACTCCCGGAGTCTACCCAAACCCATGCCCATCGAGTCGGTGATGCCATCCAGCCATCTCATCCTCTGTCGTCCCCTTCTCCTCCTGCCCCCAATCCCTCCCAGCATCAGAGTCTTTTCCAATGAGTCAACTCTTCGCATGAGGTGGCCAAAGGATTGGAGCAGAGAGGTCAGAGCGTGTGAAATGTGCCTGCAATATCCACTATGGCCACTAGATGTCAGCCCTTCACCATCTGTTGGAGGATGGCTTTTTCTATGGGAATCAATCTGCTCCAGCAGCCAACTCCAGCAAAGGGTCCCCTCTTTGTCGGAAAGTGAAGTGAGTGAAGTCGCTCAGTTGTGTCCGACTCTTTGCGACCCCGTGGACTGTAGCCTACCAGGCTCCTCCATCCATGGGATTCTCCAGGCAAGAATACTGGAGTGGGTTGCCATTTCTCTTTGTTGGAAGGCTCTGTATTTTACAGAATAACGCTTAACTTGCCTCTGATCATAAATGCTATTCCTGAAAGAACTAAGAAAAGCATAAGGGGAAACATTTTCTGAATTGCTACCACCTTGATATAAACCACTGTTACACACATTTGGTCTTTCTCTGGTGTAAAGTGAAATATAATAACAGCTCATGCTACTTTAGGCACTGTCCTAAAGGCTTTCTGTAGATTAATTAATTTCATCCTTTCTATAGCTCTAGAAGTTAGGGGATTATTCTTTCCTGTTTATATATATATGTGAATATATATATGTATGTATATAACTGTCTGATTGAGATGTATTTCAAATGTGATAAATTCTACCATTTACAGTGTATAGCTTAGTGATTTTTCATGTATTCATGGAGTTACACAGCCATCATCATGGTTTAAATTTAGAACATTTTCAGCACCCCAGAAAGAAACAATGTACAAATTAGCAGTTAACCTCTGCTCCCTTCTGTCCAATTAGAAAGGACTATTCATTTTTAATTTTTTAAACTGGAGTGTCATTGCTTTACAATGTTATGTTAGTTTCTGCTGTAGAACAACGTGAATCAGCTGTGTGTATACATAAGACTTTTCAATTTAAAAAGGTATTTGTTTCTTTGTTTATTGTAGTAGTAGGAGAGGAAGGGGGCAACAGAGAATGAAATGGTTGGATGGCATCACCAAATCATTGGACATGAGTCTGAGTAAACTCCGGGAGATTTTGAACGACAGGGAAGTGTGGCCTGCTGCAGTGCATGGGGTCACAGAGGCGGACACGACTTAGTGACTGAACAACAGTAACAGACGTGTAGCATGAGACCATTGCCCTAACAGAAAGTTAAGTGCACACTACAGTATTGTGAATGACAGGCAGTAGGCTGTATGTCAGATCTCTGGAGCTTACTCATCTTGCGTAGCTGAAACTTCATGCCATTTGAATAGCAGCTCCTCATTTTCTCCTCTCCTTGACCCCTGACAACCACCATTTTGCTCTCTGCTGCTATGAATTTGACTATTTTAGAAAACTTGTAGGGGTGGAATCATACTGTGTTCATCTTTCTGTGACTGGCTTCTCTCACCTCACATAACATCCTCCAGGTTCATTTAAATTGTTGAAAATGGTGGGATTTCCTCTTTTTATAAAGGCTGAATAATATCCATTGTTTGTCTCTACCACGTTTTTTTAATTCATTCAACTGTTGATGGATCCAAGCTGTTTCTGCATCTCAGCTATTGTGGAAAGCACTGCAGTGTACACGGCAGGACAAATGTCCCTTTGAGATCATGATTATAATTTTTTTTTTTAAATAAATACCCAGGCGTGGCATTGTTGGATCAAATAGTGATTAAAAAAATTTCTTTTTGGAAAAACTTCAATTCTGTTTTGGAGCAGTTGCACCATTTCAGACACCCACCATTGGTGTACAGAGTTCCACATCCTCATTAATACTTGTTACCTTTTGATTTTTGATAATGACCATCCTCATAGATATAAGATAGTATCTTATGGTCATTTGACTTGGGTTTTCCTGATGAATAGTGAGGGAGGAACAATTCCTACCCCCAAATATACAGAATAGGAAACTGATTTCCAGGGATGAACTTATTAAGGTCATGACTGGTAGGTCTCAGAGGTGGGATTTGAGCCCAGGCAGAAAAGCTCCAGGATATACATGCCTGGCAAGGATGCTTCACTGTCTTCCACGTGCTCTGCAAGCCTGGGGTCATGCTCTTTTGTATTCTGTTCTTTTCTCTCAGTGTCCTGAGAGAAAAATTGGAAGACTTTCTCTTCACATTGAATACTATTTCCAGGCAGTTGGTTGCATGATGGCCTGTCTATGCTGTGGACACTCTATGTTGAATGGACCTTGGGAGGTCCCAGTGTTTCCTTTTTGTAAGAGACTCTGAGGACTTCTTTCTTGCTTCTTTATGTTTGTGGGTGCTTCTGATCATAGAAGTGAAAGTCACTCAGTCGTGTCTGACTCTTGCGATCCCATGGACTATACAGTCCATGGAATTCTCCAGGCCAGAATACTGGAGTGGCTTCTCTCTTCTCCAGGGGATCTTCCCAGCCCAGGGATTGAACCCATGTTTCCCACATAGAAGGTGGATTCTTTACCAGCTGAGCTACAAGGGAAGCCCAATAGCTTTACATAAATGTTAGAAGCAAAGTTTCTTGGACAAAGGCCACAGGTATATTTAGGACAAATCATCTCCAAAAAGATTGAACAAATTTATACTCTTAGTAGAAGTGTTCATGACCTTTTTCTTGTTTTTTTTTTGATCTTTTCTCTAATCAAAGTCTAATAATCTATGGTCTACAATTTGTAAAGGATAAAAGTGGAGGTTAGGGGAAGATGGTTGCTTTGAAGATGAGAATTCATCCTCAGTTTGGTGGTGCAGACTGCAAATACAGAGCCTCAAGACCAGGGGGCTCATTAACAGACTCCAGCTCCAGCTCTGGCCTTAGGCTGATCTGGGGGAGCAAAGCCTGACCTTCTCCAGCTGATACTATCCATAGCCATGCTGGGACCATGCATGTGTTCCAACATGGCTGAAGCAATGTGTCCCTGAGAAGTATCTACTAACTCACCCATTCATTTACTCAACATGCATTACTTGAGGGCCTGCTATGTGCCTCTCACCAGTGCTGAAGCCAGAAGATTGGAGAAGTCTTCTTTTCATCTGTACAATGGGCGTTATGCCTTGCCGGGACTCCTTGGGGGTCAGTGAGATTTAGCATCTGTAATTAACCGGAGTTATTATTCTCACTCTTGTTGGTGATTTCTCATTGACAGAAGCATTGCTTATGGTTCCATGAAGGCCACCTGGAAAACGAGGTGGAGAGACTGTCCACTCGACTCTTCATTTAGCTCATTTCATGATATTTACTATTAAAACAAAGAACCGCCAGTTCTATGCTCACCTCTTCCCCATTTATCAGCTTTGCACCCAGTCTGCTTCCAGTCCCCTCAAGCCAGTCATAATCCAGCATATCTCAAAGGAGCCAGGCACAGGTGCCTGTGGCCATATGGCTGATCTGCTCACAGATGGTAACTGCAGGGTTTATGGGTGTGTTTCAGGGTTGGGGGGACAAGCCAGAAGGCAATGCCCCTCCGCTTGTCCTATGCCAGCCATTCCCCATCTCCCTGAAGAGGAAGCTCTTTCCTCCTGTGGTCTCCCACCCACACCTCTGTTGTTTTCTCCATCTGTGAGATGGTCTAGCACATCCCTCTGTCACTTCTGTGGGCTGCCTTTCCCCAGTTTCAACCATGTGCTTCTGAAGAAATCTGTCAATCATATTTGCTGTAGGGGCAGGGCCACATGATCAACTGAGCCAAGCATAGGACCCCAAGCCCCTGCCAGGATGGTTGGTCCGGGGCTGGACACATGCTCTGAAGTGGCCCATTCAGAGCCCTCCCTGGAACCCTGATGTCTTCTAAGCTTCTTTCCTTACTAGTTAGTCATCTAGAGATAAAACCCTGGGGCAGGCAGCTTCAGACTCCCTCACTAGGTATAAAGGCCTGGGGGAAGAAAGCTGTCAGGTAAGAGAATCAATGATGAGAGAAGAGAAACAGCCAGGGAGAGAAAGAGTGAGCTGATGATTTCTTATTTCTTGGGTCCAATCTCTGAGACCTTTAGATCTCTGGTTCCTGCGTCCCAGACCCTCAATGTCCTTCCAATAAGTCTCCCCTTTTCTTGAAGCCAGTTGGAGTTGGGCTCCTCTCACTTGTGGTTGAGACTTGATTCTAGATCCTGCCCGGTTATGATGCACCTCCCAGACCCAAAGAGAGGCACCCATTCATATCAGCACCACTGAGATGAATCTTTTATTCTTTACTGAGAATAGGGCTTTGCAGAGCCTCAAGCATAGTTCACCAGCATCCCTGGGTGGGAAGGCCCTGCATGTGAGTGAGTGTGTGTTTGTTCGGCCCTGACTGATTCCTGTAGCAGCCCAGATTTATGCTGCAGGAGCCAGGCCAATCCTGTTATTTCCTCGGTCATAAACTGAGAAGTACAGCCTCAGGAAGACATCACCCAGGATCCAGGTCTCTGAGGTTTCCGAAGGGTTCAAGAGCTCTGTGCCCCCCTGAAAGCTGCTAAAGCAGATCTCCTGAGAAATCTGGGGGAGACAGAAATACACACCAGTTAGCCTGAGCCCTTACCTATCACCCCCCTCAATATCCAGAGCAGACAGCTTTTCCATTTTCCCCCTCCTTTGGGAAGAATCAAGTGGTTTTCTCAGCAACTGCAGAGGTGGGGGTATAGGAACAAGAAGGGCCAAAACACGTGGTTGTCAGGACAGGGGTGTGGGGAGGGGAGGATTGGGAGTTTTGGATTATCAGATGCAAACTAATATACATGTGCTTATTCGCTCAATTGTGTCCAACTCTTGTGACCCCATAGACTGTAGCTTGCCAGTCTCCTCTGTCCATGGGATTCTCCAGGCAAGAACACTGGAGTGGGTTGCTATTTCCTTCTCCAGGGGATCTTCCTGACCCAGGAATCAAATCCAGGTCTCCTGCATTGCAGGTAGACTCTATTGATTGAACTACGAGGGAAGCCCACAGTTAAACAACAATGTCCTACTGTATAGCACAGGAAACTGTATTCAGTAACGTGTGATAAACTGTGACAGAAAAGAATATGAAGAAGAGTATGGATATACTTGTACATATATAAAACTGAGCGACTTTGATGTATAACAGAAATTAACACAACATTGTAAATCAGCTGTATTTCAATGTGTGTGTGTTAGTTGCTTGGTTGTGTTCGACTGTGCGACCCCACAGACTTTAGCCCTCCAGGCTCCTCTGTTCTTGCAATTCTCCAGGCAGGAAGACTGGAGTGGGTAGCCATTCCCTTCTCCAGGGGATCTTCCTGACCCAGGGATCAAACCTGGGTCTCCTGCATTGCAAGCAGGTTCTTTACTATCTGAGCCACCAGGGACGCCCAACACTTCAATAAATTTTGGTTAAAAAGTACAAGAATGGCCTGAAGTTCCCCTCACACTCTAAGTTACTTTCAGTATGACCCCAATCGCTGTTTTCTCTGCAGAGAATGGCTGTTCTTCTCCCCATTCCCCACAACCCATTCTTTTTACAAAAATTTTAAAATTTTGAATTGGAGTATAGCTAACATTATGTGATAGTTTCAGATGGACTGCAAAGGGACTCAGCCATACACATACATGTATCCATTCTCCTCCAAACTCCCCTCCCATCCAGGCTGCCACATAACACCAAGTAGAGTTCCCTGTGCTACACAGTAAGTTGTTTTTGGTTATCCATTTTAAATATAGCAGTGCCCACAACTGGTTATTATACTGCGCTAAGGCCTTCTAGGGCTTCCCTGGTGGCCCAGCGGAAAAGAATCAGCTTGTAACGCTGGAGACTTAAGAGACATTGGTTCGATCTCTGGGTCGCGAAGATCCCCTGGAGGAGACCATGGCAACCCATTCCAGTATTCTTGCCTGGAGAATCCCCATGGACAGAGGAGCCTGCTGGGCTATGGTCTACAGGGTGGCAGAGCTGGACACAGTTGAAGTGGCATAGCACACACACAGACCCTCTAGGAAGCCTTCCTGACCCACACTCACCAACCCTGGATACTCCAGGCTGGCTTGGGTGACTTACCCTGGTGCTCCTCCGGTCTGCAGCTCTCATCACCCCTAATCTGTCCCCAGCTCCCCTTTGCACAGCCCCTGGGGGTGCCATTTGCACATAATCCAGTGTAGATTCTACTTGACCAAGCAGACTTCCTCATGCCTCCATGAGTCTGGGGGTTTAGAATTACTGAAATTCCCTCTCTTCCTCAAAGCCTTCTTTGAGCCCATCAGCCTGCCCTGAACTCCCATAGGGAGCTGACATTAAGTCTTCACCCTGGGCTGGGGCTGTGCAGTCACTGTGCACCCTTTATTCACCTTAGCATCCAGCCTTCCCCACCGAGGGGTCTGGTACCCCAACTCACAGAGGGGGGACTGTGAGTGCAAGGGGAGGCTGCAGCCAAAGACTAGGGTGACCATGTAATTTATCATCCCAACCCACACACTTTCGAGAAGGGAAGAGAGACTGTTAGTCACTATACTGGGACAGGACACGGGGACTGTTTCCAGCCAAACCCTCCCTTGTCACTTGGCTTATTTCAGGGATTACTAGAATTGACTTTCCGTGTTCATGCATCTGAGGGCACTGGTTGAACTGAGACTCTGTGAGGCAGAGGCCCTTAGTGTTCCCTTCTCCTTGTGCCAGGCATCATGCCAGCAAGGGGTGGTGTCTCCACGTTTATTTCAGGAGGATGGATGTCCCAGACTGCCCTTCACTCTCACGTGGCTGGTTTTGTGGGAGGTACTGGCCCAGCCACAGGGGCTCAGCAGCATCTGCAATGGTGTAACCTGGCCTGCAGAGGGCGCCCTCCTCCCAGCAGCAGCCCAAGGGTTCCTGCAAGTCCCAGTTTGAGAGCCAGCCCCCTGCATTGCCCCCTCACCTGCTGGACGTAGTAATGAGGGGGCACAGTGTAGATGATGCCGTTGATGGTGAGGAGGAGCACAGGCAGGCTTTTGATGGCATCACATAAAAGCACTTGCTGCAAGACAGAGAGGAAGACAGGTGGGCCCAGGTGATCCTAGGTGTGGAGGGAGCCCAGGAGGGATGCTGTGGCGTGACCCTTCACCTTGTCATCCAGGATAGGCTTGGGGTTGATGAGCTTCAGGATGTTGGTGACCAGGTGAGTTGGCCCAACCAGCGACGAGGTCCCAGTATCCACAATGGCCTGACATCCTTGGGAACAACCAACCACATTCCCGTTTATGGAGATGCTGAGAGAAAGTGGGACAAAGCAGGCACCAGGTCACTCTGAAGTCTCCCCCAAGACTGCCCCCTCCCTGACTGTCCGTGAACAGCCCTTCAGCTCTTGCCCAGACTCTGCTGTCCTTTGTTCTGGTCACATCACCCTTTTGACTTCCTTTCAGTTCTTAAATGTACCAGGTTCTTTCATGTCTCAGGGCCTGGGCACGTGCTGGTCACCCTTCTTAGACCATCCCCTCTGTCTCATGAATTTCTGCTCCCCTTTCAGGTTCTAGATTAATTGTCACTTTGTCAGGGAAGACTTCGCCCCAGACTAGATTGGGCTCCTGTCTTGGTCACTCTCTGTAGACACTTCTTCATGTCTAGCAGGTACCAAAGTGGTAATTCATTACGTGTGTGAGTCGTTTCACGTACATCTGCCTTATTAGGTGTATGGGCAAGTTGTATCGTTACTGCCTCCCTAGGTGCCCAGCATATGGCAGATGCATAATGTGTGTTTGTTGAATGAATGAATGAAAAAATGAAAGAGGAACACCCAGAGACCTGTTATCTGTCAAGCGACCAATAATAGTTCAACCCACACAGTGAGGAGGGAGGTTCCCTGGGGAAGCAGATGCTTAAAGTGGGGGTGGGGGAGACACAGGCTGCCCTGGGAGAGGGCGTGTCCCATCACTGCCCCCTCACCCGGCTCAGACACTGAGGTCCAGGCCAGAGGAGCATGAGCCAATCCAGGGGACCTCCGAAGGACAGGAAAGCTTTTGTCTGAGGATATCATAGAGAATCCCATTAATTATTGCCCCTTGTTCTCAGGCCACTTCTGAATCCCAGCTTCCTGATTCGGTCACAGCCCCTGCCCCACTGTGTCCCCAGTTTGGGGAGTAAGTAGCACTGGTTAGGTGGGGTGTCTCTTTTTATGCGTTGCTCTCAGGTCTCAAGATTTCAGCCACCCTCTCTCCACTGCTGGGTAACTTCTCCCTGAGGAGACCAGTTTTCCCGGTTTGTCCTGGACTTTTTCTCTATTTCAGCTGACAATTCTGTATACTGAGGACCCCCTTGGTCCCAGATAGCCTTGGTCAGTAGGTCCTCTTATCGCAGCTCTGTTCAGGTTGGTGAAATTCCCCCTGATTCTCTTTTCACCACACTGTAGGGTCCTCTAACCAGGCTCCCCACCTCTCAGCACAGGGGTGCAGCCCTCCCCAGCTGCCCAGGCCTCGCTGGACCCTTTCAGGACCCTGGTCAGAGGGCTGGTCAGGAGCCCTGGGGCAATTGTGAACCTACAGGTGATGTGTGTATCTGCGTTTGTGTGTCTGTGGGTGTGCTTGTGTGTATCTGTGTGCCTGTGTGTGTTTCTGTGTGTCTCTGTGTGTGTTTTATGTGTGTCTTTGTGGGTGGAGTGTGTGTCTGTGAGGGACTGAGTGTCTGTGCATGTACTTGTGTGTGTCTGCTTGTGTTCCTGTGCAGGTGTGGGAGCATCACTTGGGGTGACCCTCGGAGGGGAGACTTACCTGCTCATGGCTACCTGCCAGAAGCTGGTTCGGGTCACCGGTACCCACTGGATTTTCCCCTTGTGGTAGGTGTGGTCCACCCCACCAAACATCACCACGCTGCTGTTTCCTGGCTGGCTGAAGAGAGAAGGATGAGGGGGCTCATTGGAGGAGAGACACGCCAGACACTGTCTGAGGGCTGTGCTTCTCCATCCATCAGAGGCGCTATTATGGTCCCCATTTTACAGATGCAAAAACTGAGGCTCTGAGGGATTGAGTACCTGACCAAAGTCAGTCAGCATCTAATGAGTATCAGAGAAGAGGTTTGAAGCTGGGCAACCTGGACTGCATCTGACCACTCATCCTTCTGAAGAGGACCTGGTCCCCTCCAGCTACCTGAGTGCTCAGATATACCCTCAGAGGACTTCGTGCTGGAGGGGTCTGGCTTCCTCCTTGTCTAGCCTTTCAGTTTTCATAAAAGTCGAGGCCTGAGGGTGTTATGGCATAGGTTCAGGGTCACCCAGGGTTGGTTTCACTGGTCTGTTCCCTGTGCCATCCATGGCACTCCAGATTCAGCAGGCTCCCCACCTCTTCTTTCTCTGTCTTAAAATTCCTAGTATATTTGGAACACAGGGTCCCATGTTTTCATTTTACACGGGCTCCTGCGAACTGTGTAGCTGGTCTTGTGTTCCCGGTAAATTGTTAGTGAGGAAGGAACATTCCTGCCATCTCTCTCCTTCCTTCCATATCAAATTCGTCAGGGAATCCTGTTGCCTTTTCCTCCAATCCATTTCCTGACACCTTCCATTGCTCTTCCTCTTATCTCCACTGCCTTAGACCAAGCCACTGCTCTTGAGCCCAAGAGCACGGTTATGTTCCAATAAAACTTTACTTACAAAAACCAGTGATGGGGCCAGATGTGACCCTGAGGCTGTAGTTCTCCTGAGTTAGACTATCTATCATGAAAATTCTGGATTAGGTAGTCTATAATTTTTCATGCGGCTGCAAGCATTGTACAGCTAATTTGAAGAGAGGTCTGGTCTATCTCAGACTTACGAGCTCAAGTAGAAGGCAAAGACTGGCTCAGAAATGACTCTTTGATTCTTCAGGTTGTCGAAGACTGGGGTGGTACCTTGGACGGCGAGGCTGGGGTAGGCCAAGCCCAGGAGGCCATCATAAGGTACTTGTTCCAGGATCCCACTGGACTGATTCTGGCTCAAGCCAAAAGTCTGGTTCACAATGACAAGGTTCCCGATCTGTGGGAGAGGAGAGTGTTCCCATATAACGTTTTGGAAAATGGGGTGGGTACGGGTCTGGGGAGGAGATATCATTAGCATTGCAGAGAAGAAGTGAGATCTGGCTATGCCCTGGGTTAATATCACATGGTTAGACAAAGCTGGGACAGGAATTTGGTTTCCACTGGTGTGGGGCTCTGTATTTTAAGAACATCTACTTCTCAGAACTGCAAACACCACCTGAGTCAAATTGGCTTCCTGCCTTCTGTTCAGGTGGGGCGACAGGACGGGACTGAATGGTGCCCCCTTGTGGACAAAGCGAGTAGAGAGCCGGGTAGCCTTCCCTTTGGCGTCACTATGGTCTAATGACAGAAATGAACTGAATGGTGCCCCCTTGTGGACAAAGCGAGTAGAGAGCCGGGTAGCCTTCCCTTTGGCGTCACTATATCTAATGAGAGAAATGGACTGAATTCACTGTAATGTACTGTGGATTAAGCATCTGCCCAGAAAGACAGAAGCCCATTTATACAACGTCGCTGGCAGGGTTCTTATGAAAACTCTGCCTGGCAAACCGGCTTTTCAGGGTGTGAACACTTGTGTGTGAGTGCCTGTGTGTGTGTGAGAGAGAGAGACAGAGAAACACGGGGAGCGCACACTCAGGCACTTAAGGGGAGGCAAGACATAGATTTTATTAGACTCTCAAGGGCCCCCTAGAGTGAGAATGCATTTATCAGGCCCCTCCCACATCTACGACTCCTACTTTACCTGCCTGGATACCTGAAATCCTGTGCTGCCCCCAGGGACCCCAGATGAGTTTTAACCTCTTCCCAAATTCCCACGCCTGCTTGAGTCCTGACTGGCCAGCCCAGCTCCACCGCTTACCACATGTGTGACCTTGGCCATGCCCTTGCTCTCTGTACCTCAGGTCCCTCACCTGTATCATGAGCTGATCATAGTACCTGCTGCGTGGGTCGCTACCAGATTAAAGAAGTTATTAGTGTGAACGTGCCTGGTAGAGTTTCAGAGAATATAAAAGTGGGAGCTTTATTCCCCCACCTCCCTACTCCCAGCAGAGTGAACCTTGGGCTGCTCACGGCCAAAGGAGCTCTGAATCCACCCCCCAAGCCACTCTCTGGGTTGGCCACCGTGGGAGCTTGTGTGTCTGCAGGGACGCTGTCTCCCCAGGCAAAGGCCCCACCCAGCAGGTGGCCAGCCACTAGGGGACTTTGGGAAGTGGTCGTGTTTGGCAGGGCCACAAGGGAAAACTCCAGTGGGTACCTTCCCAGCTGGTCCTGCATCTGTTTTGTGAGCAGTGGCCGCTCCCAGGGCCAGCTCTGACTCAGCCCTTAGTTTCCATGTTACCTGAATGGTGTCACAGCCAAGAACTCCGTTCATACTCCCAGAGCCGTAGCTGAGCCTGATTTTCTGGTCCAAATGCCGGAAGGTGGTGGACTTCTGAGGGTTGAATCTCTTGTGTTTTGCTGCCGACACAAGAGATGGGTATCCGTCAGGTGCCAAGATGGAGAAGGGGGTAGGGAGAGGACACGATGGGCGGAGGCTGGTACTCACAGCAGGAGGGACTTTGGCAGTCGACAGAGGGCACCCACAAGTCAGATGAGCCGGTGTCAAAGTTGACCTGGAACTCTTGAGGAGGTGTTCCAATGCTGATCTTACCAAAGTAGACCATCTACAGGGGCCAGGGAGGGGAGTTTAGGGCAGACCTGGCTGCCTGGATGCCCCCTGATTCCTGGAGTCCTGCCTCCCTCTGGGCATCCCAGGTCTCCAGAAATCACTTTGCAACTGCTACCCGCACCCCCCCCCCCCGCCCCCGCCCCACAGCCTCTGCTCAGACCAGTCCCTTCATTTGAGAAGCTCTGCAGTCTCCTCTTTAAGGCCCAGTCTCAGGGCCTCCTTCTCCAAGTGGCCTTCCTAGGTCACCCCAGGCCAATCCTTCTAAACTCAGAGCATGTCCTGTCAACAACACGCAGGAGGCCCTTTCGTTTGACATGTATTCAATCTTTGCCTCTCTCTCAGCCTAGCCTGTGCATTGTTGAAGAAGATAAAGCTCTTTTGTTTTTTAAAATCACTATAGTGTTAATTTTTTATGATCTCACATGCCTTCGGGGCTCAGTAACTTTTTAGTGGTGTCATTCCCGGGTCTGTGGAGGGTGAACTTTCTCTGCCTGGGTTTCACACTTGATGCAGTTGGCTTCACCTTTCGATCAGTCATGGTTCACCCTTCATCTGTAACTGAGTAGCTCACTTTGTTCAGAAAGAACAATTTCTCTCAAACTCCTGCCACATCTTTAACACAGAAATGGATGTTTACTTGCCCCCTGGTCATGCCGGACCCAGTCACCACAGACCAAGAGTTGAGGGTGAGAGTGACTTCTTCTCTGGGAACGGGGTCCCTTTTCCCCCGTGTTTCTGCCTCTTGCAGAAGCCCCACCCCAATCCCCCACCTGACACCTCCAGATGAACCCCAGTGCTAGGCCAGACCACCAGGGGGCGTTGTGGAGCACCATCCTCCCAACACACTCACATTCTGGAAATTCCTCAGTCCGTGAGAAGAGAATTTGTGGTCAGGATGAGAATTCTGGGACAGGCTGTGAGATTGTTCATCCAGGAATTTTTCCTGCAACTGTTTTTCCCTGATAGGTTCTTGCTTGATCTTCATCTTCGTTAGAGGGATTCTTTCACCGAGCATGGGGAAAAGGAAACAAGGATGGGGCAGCAGTCAGTTGTCCCTGTTATATTATGACTGTCATACTTGACATTGTCATGGTACTTTGTAGTTTTTAAGCCTTTTTATGTGTCACCTTTATTATTAGAATACTGTGAAGAGACCATGGCAAAGACCTAGGTCTGACTACAGACTCTGTCGTGTAATCTTGGGTAAGCCATATGACCATTTGGAGTCTCAATTTCTCTACTGGTAAAAAGGTGGAATGTAATAATCCCCCTCCCCCATATGGAATGTTTTGGGTATTAAGTGAGATGATGGATATAATGTTTCTGATATATAGGAAGTCTCAACAGTGACAGCCAGTACCATTGCTATTGCCATCCCACTGTATCTTTTTCAAAGAATCTCTGGGAGTGACATAGAAGGGGATCATTATACTATTTTTACAGGGGAAGAAAGGAAATGCAGGGAATTTGTGACTTGTTTGTGGTCATACATCTTGTTAGAGATAAAACAGCATAGAAGTAGCCCTCCTCATCTCCCTTCAAGGCGCTAGCAGAAAAGATGGATGAGAGTAAATGTCAGGGGATGGAGAATAAATTAGAGAAATTAAGAGTCTAGAGAAGTAAGGAAGAATCAAAATAGAAAAAAACAAAACAGAGACTTCTGCATGCACAGAGATATCAAGAGGTGGAGAGATGGAAAAGAGAGATACACAGATGGAGACACTGACACATACGCACAGAAGTGGAGAGAGAGCAGAGAGAAGACCTAGAAGCAAATGCAAGAGAAATGCTGTTTCACAGGACCACACATACAGTTGCATAGGTTGTGCACTGAACAATTCCAAGAAGTGCCGTTTTCACATAGGTCATGATGTGATTGGCACCCGCAGAGTTGTGCAACCAGCAGGTGTGCCCCAGAATGCCTGGGCCCCACAGTGCTCTTGACAAGGGTCTCATCAATAAGTGAGAATTGATCTTTAAGACTGCCATGGAGTGACTACTTTCTCTTCTTACCCTGGTGGGTGGAAGAATAAGAGGATGACAAGAGAAATCCCCAAAAAAGAGATGATGCTACTAATAGTCCCCTTACTTACATGACTATGCACTCTGAGAGGGCCACCAGCCTGAGGAGCACAAGCCACTTCATGCTTCTTTCCTGGTTTCAAGTACTCAGGGAATATCGAGTTCTGAGCTTGCAGTGGTGAACAGGAGCTCCTAGTTATATATACTCTGACCTGCCCTAATTGTCCCCTTTAGGCTAATGGTGGATCTGATAAGAAATATGAACCTCTCCATAAAATCTTTACCTCTATCCATCTCTGTGTGTATTTGACTTGGAAAATTCTCAGAATACAGAGAGACTACTGTAATCTCTTCCTTGAGACTTGGGTGGAAAATTAAACTAAACTAAAGTGGCAAAACTCTTGCCAACTGGGGCACAAAACACTGCTAATAATGTGATAAAAGTAAATGCTGGGGGCCTTGCTAGACATGCGTGATCTCATGTGGTCTTTCTAGACACTTCCCGAGATGTGCATGGCTGTGCTCAGTTGGGGAGGAGAGTGCTAGGAGGAAAAAAAAGGTCAAATGGCAAAGTGAAGACTTTAGGGGCAGCCCAGTGACATGTGAGTGACTAGGTAGTGGGACATTGGCACAGATCAGGGGCACCTTTGATGCCAGTCTGTGTCAAAGATCTAGACTAGAGCCATATTACAAACTACACAGTTTTAGTATTGGAAAAAATGTGATGCAGGCATCCACAAGATACTATATCATCCAATAAACATATAAGGAGAGCCCTGTGTGCTGGGGTCTGGTTAGGATGCTGAAGAGTCAGAGTCGTATAAGACACAGGTGGTTCTGTATCCTCAGGGGCTAGCAGTCTAGGGCAGTTCTCACAAACTCAGGGCCAGGAGGCAAGAGAAACAATGGAAGGGTGGGTGGGCATCCTGGACACCAGGCATAATGGGCCTTACCACTGGGGCAGCCTCTCCTCAGCTCCAACCAGCAGCTGCCATGCTGGAAAGCTGGCCAAGTTTTCAAGAGAAGTCAGAAGTCTGGATATTTATGTACAATCTCTTTATTTTAAATGTTAGCCACTTATCTTTTTTTTCCCCCCCAAAACAATTCCCCAACAAATGTGTTCTGGATTTAGCCTGGGGGCTGTGCAGTTTTTTATGTCTGGCTTAGAGGTGGGAGTAGAGAGGGGACAGGGAGGGGGTTCAGTTGAAGCTGGTTGATTGCATATGGGAGTGAATGCATATGAAACATGTCAATTTTCCTTCCACTTGTAAAAAAGAGTAGCAGGGTCATATAAACCATGAATTTAATAATGTCCGTTTGCTGAGGAGAAATGCATTGAATTCTGATGTAATTCACCAATAGAGTCCGTGCCTGGAAACATTTTGTCTGCTAAACCAAACATTTGTTGTTGTTCAGTGATTCAGTATTTGTGACCCCATGGACCGCAGCACGCCAGGCTTCCCTGTCCATCACCATCTCCTGAAGCTTGCTCAAACTCACGTCCATTGAGTCAGTGACACCATCTGACCATCTCACCCTTTGTAGTTCTCTTCTCATCCTGCTTTCAATCTTTCCCATGATCAGGGTCTTTTTTAATGAGTCCCTTCTTCACATGAGGTGGCCAAAATACTGGAGCTTCAGCTTCAGCATCAGTCCTTCCATGAATATTCAGGATTGATTTCCTTTAGGATTGACTGGTTGGATCTCCTTGCAGTCCAAGGGAAGCTCAAGAGTCTTCTTTAACACCACAGTTCAAAAACATCAATTCTTCAGCGCTCAGCCTTCTTTATGGTTCAACTCTCCCATCCATACATGACTACTGGAGAAACCATAGCACTGACTATATAGACCTTTGTCAGCAAAGTAATGTCTCTGCTTTTCAGTATGCTATGCCAAAATACATACAACCAAACATATGAAGAGATAATTTTGAAGCATCTTATCTATCAAAGAAGACAAAAAAAAGAAAAAAACCAACTCACTCAGGGCTCTTGCTCAGCCTGAGATGAACAGTCCAGCTCACTTGCTCAGTCATTTTGGTTCTTTGTGACCCCATGGAGAGATGAACAGGGCTACCTGTTAAAATGTTATTCCAGCTGAAGTAAAGACAACGTTGTTTTACGGCTCCTTCCAGGACTCCCAAGGGCCTGGGTGTTCCTTTGTGAGATCTATGCAAGCTGACATCTTGGGTAGAACACGGGGAGGCTCCCTTGTCACCAGGTGTATAAAGATGGGGTGCTGCATTTTAACCCTCATTTTTGCACATTTTAAACATTCAGTGGTTTTGTCTATAGAGGGGGTTCGATAGCGTCTAACAAATGACACACACATATGCCCTTTAACCCAGCAATTCTACTTCTAGGGATCTATCTCAAAGATATACTGTCAAAAATACAAAGCGTCATATGCACAAGCTATTCACTACAACACTGCTTGTAAATGCAAAAGATAAGAAACACACCTGAAATGACCATCCACAGGGGACTGTGGAATAAGGCGCAGGGCGTCCCAACACCTGGGTACGATGTGGATGGAGGGAGGAGTGGAATGGATGAGATCTTCAGGGTACACTGTTCAGTTTTTTAAAAGAGGGACCAAAAAAGTGCTTTTAGTTTGTTGCTTTTACATACATATATGAGTCTATTTTCATAAGAAAAAGTGGAAGAGTACACCATAAACTACTAAAGATGTAATTTATGGATGAGGAGCAGAGACAGAAGTGATTTTTCTTGTTTTACATTAACTGTTTGACTTTGCAACCATGTAAATGTGTAACAGAATTAAAAAAATAAACATATCTGTAGAACTGAGAATAAAGTAAGACAAATGAGCTTAATTGTATCAAGTTGGTGACAGAGCTGTTATAGAAAAAAAAAATATTAAGTAACCTTAAACTTCAGAATTTTGACTCTGCATTCAGAGTGGAATATTTTCAAAGGACAAAGAAACAAAAATAAGCCCCCACATCCAAAACAAGACCAAAAGGAAACAAAAAACAAAAAGGTAAAAGAAATCTGAGACTCTATTCAACACCTTATTGTTGGTGATACTGCTTTTGTAACGGTGAGAGTATCATATGTATGCTACTGGTTAAAGCAGTGTAGTGTGAAATCGCTCAGTCGAGTCCGACTCTATACAGTCCATGGGATTCTCCAGGCAGAATACTGGAGTGGGTAGCCTTTCCCTTCTCCAGGGGATCTTCCCAACCCAGGGATTGAACCCAGGTCTCCCGCATTGCACGCACATTTTTTACCAGCTGAGCTACAAGGGAAGCCCAAAAGCAAGTCAGTAATTAATGCAAATGTTCTGAAACAAGACTTTCAGTGGATAGAGAAACCGTTTATTATTAATTATTTTCCTTGTTTTATTTTTCAAAGAAAATCTGTACTTCCTGGCTCTGATGCCAGAAAAGCCTAGAAGCAATGACAACTTGATAACAGTGATTATCCTGAGGCATAGCGTGTGAGCTCTAAATACCATCTTCTACCAGAGGATCCAGAGATTCCTGAACAGATGGTTGATTTCAGGCCTGGGCCAAGAAATGCACAAGATAAGCCTGGGAATCTTGAAGGACCAGAATGTTGAGGGCCTACAAAGACCACCAAGAGCTGGACAAAAAGTTTCGGAATCCACATGAAGAAGTCAGAAGTGGGACAATTTTAGCATCACATAAATCTAATGAAACAAGTTAAATATATAAATAGCCAGAAGCTCCAAAAACTAATAGACTACTCTTAATTAGTCACTATGACAGGTTGCTGGGGCACCAGCTCACCCTTCTGGCCACTGAGAAAGGGAAATAATATTTATGCTATTTTTTGTTTGTATGAGGCATATTTCATTAACTACAATTGAAGGAATTTCTTTTTTAATTGGAACATTCCAGGAATTAAACTCAGGAGTGATAGAATTAAGAAATCAGTTTTGCAACATCCTCATAAAACAATGGAACTAGGACAGATCACTAGTGGATGCTAGAATCACGTGACGGATGATCAAAGGGGACGTTTATAATGCATGCGTGAGGTTGCCAACATCAGAATCTGCCGCATCTCAGCATCTGTCAAATTGGGACAACTAGAAATTACGGCATCTCTTGAAGTGGTGCCACAGGGAACATATGGAACTAGACAGGAAGTATTCCAATGCGATTTGTTGATCTCAAGTCTAGATCTAATTACTAGTGTTGAGCTTTTCCAGTAGTCATGTATGGATATGAGAGTCGAACCATAAAGACTGAGCGCCGAAGAACTGATGCTTTCTAACTGCGGTGCTGGAGAAGACTCATGAAAGTCCCTTGGACAGCAAGGAGATCAAACCTGTCAATCCTCAAGGAAACCAGCTGTGAATATCCATTGGAAGGATTGACGCTGAAGCTGAAGCTCCAATACTTTGGCCACCTGATGTGAAGAGCTGACTCATTAGAAAAGACCCTGGTGCTGGGAAAGATTGAAGGCAGGAAGGGAAGGGAGCAACAGAGGATGAGATGATTGGATGGCATCACTGACTCAATGGACATGAGTTTGAGCAAGCTCTGGAAGACAGTGAAGGACAGGGAAGCCTGACGTGCTCTTGTCCATGGGCTACAGTCTGTGGGCTGTGCATAGTCTGTGGTCACACATAGTTAGACGTGACTTGGGCACAGAACAACAACTACAAGTTTTCAGGGAAACACATGGATAAAGGTACAGGGAAGCTATTCTCTAAATCAGTGGTCCCCAGCTTTTTGGGCACTAGGGACTGATGTCCTGGAAGACAATTTTTCTATAGACAGGGGTTGTGGATGTGGTTACTGGATGATTCAAGGGTATTCTATTTATTGTGCATGTATTTCTACTATGATTACATTGTGGTGTATAATGAAATAATTATACAAGTCAACATAGTGCAGAATCAGTGAAGCCCTGAACTTGTTTTCCTGGAACTAGGCTGTCCCATCTCTGGGTGATGGCAGAACGATGGGAACAGCTGTAAATACAGATGAAGCCTCACTCACTGGCCTGCTGCTCATCTCCTGCTGTGCGGCCTGGTTCCTAATGGGCTGAGACTGGTACCCATCCACGGTCCTGGTGCTGTGGACCCCTGCTCTAAACCCAATACATTCTATAAGAAAAATGATCCCACCTCCTTCCACTTTTTAAAAAATAAATGGCATAAAAAGGAGACCATTTCATAGTTTTAGAACAACCAAATGCCACATATGTGTACATCCTCTAGATCTTGATATTGCTGCTTAAGGGCATTTTTTTAGAGGATTAGGGAAATTTGAACATGCATGAGATATTAGATGTTAATTTTATTTGGAACAGATAACATTTGTGGTTATGTATACTTTGTGAAATAGTCATCTCTTGCTTGAGCTTCCAAGGTGACTCTGTGGTGAAGATGTGTCTGCAACGCAGGAGATGTCGGTTTGAACCCTGGGTGGGAAAGTTGCCCTGGAGCAGGAAATGGCAACCCACTCCAGTATTCTCACCTGGGAAATCCCATGGACAGAGGAGCCTGGTGAGCTAGAGTCCATGTGGTCACAAAAGAGTCAGACCAAATAGCAACAACAACGATAATCTCTTCCTTAAAATACTTCAGCAAAAGTGAGTACATAGTAAAAAAAAAAAAATTAAATGAGGGTCTCTCTTGATTCAAACAACAACAACAACAACAACAACAAGAAGCCAGATCTGTGTAGTTGCTGTAGACTGAATTGTATCACTCCCAAATTCAAATGTTAAGTCCTTAAATCCCAATGTGATGGTATTATGAGGCAGGGCCTTTTAGTTCAGTTCAGTCACTCTGTCATGTCCAACTCTTTGTGACCCCGTGGACTGCAGCACGCCAGGCCTCCCTGTCCATTATCAACTCCCAGAGTTTACTCGAACTCATGTCCATTGAGTCGGTGATGCCATCCAACCATCTGATCCTCTGTTGTCCCCTTCTCCTCTCACCTTCAATCTTTCCCAGCATCAGGGTCTTTTCAAATGAGTCAGCTCTTCGCATCAGGTGGCCAATGTATTGAAGTTTCAGCTTCACCATCAGTCCTTCCAATGAATAGTCAGGACTGATCTCCTTTAGGGTGGACTGGTTGGATCTCCTTGCAGTCCAAGGGACTCTCAAGAGTCTTCTCCAACATCACAGTTCAAAAGCATCAATTCTTCGGTGCTCAGCTTTCTTTATAAGCAGAGGCAGGGCCTTTGGGAGGTGGTTATCTTCAGATGGGATCTTGATGGTTGGGCTGTTATGATGGGATTAGCACCTTTATAAGAAGAGCCACCGGAGAGCTTCCTCTCCTCACTCTTTCTCTCTCTCTCATTCTCCCTCTCCCTTCCTCATTTCCTCCCCTCTTTTCACTCCCTCCCCATCACATGTGAGGACACAGCAAGAAGAGAAATGCCTGGGAGCCTAAAGAGCATCCCCGCCAGGGACCCAACTGGCCCGCACTTTGATCTTGGACTTCTAGTTTTGGTCTATGAAACCTGTGCCTACTAAAAGAGTAATGTAGTTCTTGAGGCTGAATGGTGAAATACAGGTTTCATGATACTATGCATTTTCATTTTTGAGATGTTTGAAATCTTTTCGTAATGAGAAGTTTTCAAAATATTCATTTTGAAATTCCTGTCTTTAGGGACCAGAAAAGCAGAGTCAAGTAGGTCCCTAGCAGCTCAGTGACCCACCTGCTCATTATTCCAGCTGTTTTCCTGTCATCTGATCACCATCCCCCACATCCATCAACACCCCCTCACACTTGCACTCCACTCCCCTGCTAAGCTGCTTGGCTGTCCAGGTGGAGACTGATGAGCCAGGTCAGGGCCTGGAGGTAGAAGCAATGAGGACCCTTATAAAAGAATGAACTGGGCCTCCCCCTCCCTGATTCTTTCTTTTCTAGTGCCATCCGCAGATGAGGGATAGGGCCTGGGTAGGCAGAGAGCCAAGGAGAGGGTCTCTGGCCATGTTTGGAAGGGAAGGGAAGAAGAATTCACAACCCAATAACCAAGAGGTGGGCAGCTTGCTCAGGACCCAGGAGGGAAGGAAGAAGCACTGGGCAAAGAATGGTACTTAGCTGAGGGCCAGACCCACATGAGTCTTCTGGTTAATCTTGCTGTAGGTCATCTCCTTAGTGCTGGAATTCCTGCTCTGGACATGGAGGGGATAGAGCCATACACACTACTAATGAGACACAGGGAGAGAGACAGCCTCACCCAGGGGCACTTTGATCCCACTCTTGGGATGTTTGCATCATTCCAAGCTGGACAGCAAAGCAGCAAGTCATCCAAAGCATTTAAAATACTACCTAATTTATCTAACCATCCTTGTTATAAAAGTTACAGTAAAGCCAAAAGCCTATATGATCCATTATAGTTATATAAATTATCAGGCCAAATTTTTGAGACCAGACATATTTTGCAAACAAATTAGTCTTAATTTGGATATATTTGGTAGAAACGAGTATAATTTATTATGCTAGATATGCTGCTGCTGCTGCTAAGTCGCTTCAGTCATGTCAGACTCTGTGACCCCATAGACTGCAGCCCTGGGATTTTCCAGGCAAGAACACTGGAGTGGGTTGCCATTTCCTTCTCCAATGCTTGAAAGTGAAAAGTGAAAGTGAAGTCGCTCAGTTGTGTCCGACTCTTCAAGACCCCATGGACTGTAGCCTACCAGGTTCCTCTGTCCATGGGATTTTCCAGACAAGAGTACTGGAGTGGGTTGCCATTGCCTTCTCCATACTAGATATATTTTATTGTAATATTTTATATTATATTTTAATGAATTTTATTAGAAAAAGATTATATTTTAATGAATGTTAAATCCAAATTTTGTAAACAGATCTCTATTTAGTGACTCACTTCCTAGAGAGTTCCTTGCTGTTACCCTCTATTAAGGTAAAGTTCATTGAATTATTAAAAGGATCCTGTAAGTTTTGTTTCTGAAGCTTATCTCAGTAATCTTTGGATGAAATGTAGATTTTCCATGACCTGCAATCAGTGGATGATGTGTACCAGAAGACATAATTTACAGGACAGTCTCTAACCTGGGTGGAAGGAGGTTTATAGGATACTCTTCACTAGCTCATGCACAGTGAAACTGAAGGGAAACTGGCTCTTGGATTAATTCTTACTTCCAAAGGCCATACACCAGACAGGAATACAGAGAGTGACCTGAAACTCACTTTAAAATGATGCTCAAACAGAGAAAACCACACCAGCACTAGACGAAGACGAGGGACCTCATTTGTGTGATTATATATAATGTTTTTGTGACTTCTTAGACCTTTGCATACCAATCAAATGTTTCCTATCATGGACATGGCCATATGCTATTTTAAAAATTGATCCAATTGTTTGGTTGTGGCCATTACCTCTGTCTAGTATGTCTAGATTACCTTGGTGGATTTCTCCACTCCAAGATTCTTATTGGATGATTCTTAGAAAATTTATTTTAGTGGAAAGAAAGTTCAGTCCTATCCAAGTTACCATTGATATTACTAGGTGGGATCCTCTCACCTGTCCAATTAATAATACCTGTTCTGACCCGGAGCCCAATATGAATTTTCCTCTAAGTTGCTCAAGCTCAGTCAGAGCCACAAGCACAAATTAAGGAAGGAATAAAGTGTCTCACAATTATGGGATGGATTAATGTGGTAAAAACCAGGCTATGGTCATTTAAATTTTAAGGGCCCTCTTTATTTGGGGAACAATTAAATTCTATGAAGGGTAGCTAGCTTAGCAATACTATGAAATTGGGCTGGAGCCTTATGGATAGTCCCAATATACAATTTCCTGAAAGATAAAAATTGGTACAGAACAGCCTAAGTTAGATGACCCAAGCATATACTGGGCTAGCGCAAGTTCTTGTCATAAGTCTTGCTTATGACTTTAATAATACTGTTAAATGTGTTATTTGTACTTTGGCTGTTTTATGAAGTTGTTGTTTCTTGCATTACCAAAAGTGTGACTGAACCTGCAAAGAAAATGATGACTATGCTACTTGAAGCAGTCAATAGAAGATATAGTGGTATATGTGATTAGTGATCATAACAGTGTAACTTTAGATATGGGAAGATACAGCAAGAGGGAATTTTTTCCCCCTGGACTGTAATGGATCACGTAAGAGAGATGGTCTAGAGCCCCGTGGTTACTGTTGGTAGACTTAATCCAGGAACAGCACATCGAATGGCCTATCAGCTAAATCACTGCAAGACTGGTTGAAGCTTCCTAGCACATGCGACAAAATGGTCATGAGGTATCTCTTAAGGTAGGGTAGAATTTATTACCCTAAGGTGCTCTTTCATCTACAAATTGGCCCCTGCCATCTACCTCCTTAAGGATTAAATCATGTGCTGCTGATTTTCAACACCCCCTAGAAGGAGGTCAGGGTGGAGAGCAGAAATGAGGCACTTTGTGCTTGGGGGAAAACTGGCAGGACAGGTCTTCAAACTGATATTTTCAGGAACTGATTTTATGAGCCGAATTCCTCTATCTCCTCATATCTAGAAAAACACAACAATCCTCCATGGTGAGGACTGTTCTTTGTGAGTAGAAAACCTTCCCAAGCCTAGTGGAAACCTACGGGAAAAATTTGTTCCTGATTGCATGTATTCCCTCTTCACCAAAATCTCATATATACTGACCTTCCCTCCTGCTTCTTTGGAGCAGTTTCTCAGAGTTATCTGAGGTGCTGTCTCTCAGGCTGCATTTTTCTTTTTGCTCCAAATAAAACTTCAATTGCAACTTTCACGTTGTGCTTTTTTTTTTTTTTAAATTGACATCAGTGACCTTTGGCTGGGGTCCAAGCGTGGAAGGAAGATTGGAGGTGGAAAAGTAGCCATTTATTAAGCTTGATTACCTTGATTTTTGCAATGGTTATTTCCCCATCTGGAATGTTCTTCTCCCAGCTCTTGGCATTCCTGGTTCCTTCTCAACTTTTAAAGAAAGTGAAGTCGCTCAGTCATGTCTGACTCTTTGCAATCCCATGGACTGTAGTCTACCAGGCTTCTCTGTCTATGGAATTTTCCAGGCAAGAGTACTGGAGTGGGTTGCCATTTCTTTCTCCAGGGGATCTTCCTGACCCAGGGATCGAACCCAGGTCTCCTGCATTGCAGGCAGACACTTTACCCTCTGAGCTACCAGGGAAGCCCTCTCAACCCTCTGAGCCACCAGGGAAGCCCTCTCAACTTTTAGCATCATCTTAAATGTCTCCCTCCTTGGAGGCCTTCCCTGGCCACTCCAGCCTCTCAGCACAGAGCCTGATTCATTCAAAGAGACCATAGACAGTGACTGCATTTGCCTATGTGCTTTTCATGGTCAGCTTGAGAGCTTGAGACTGTGCCAAGATGACATTTGGCACCGGCTTCCCAGCATGCCAGGAGCATGTGTGTGTGGCCACATTTCTTTTCTGACATTTTGATTACTGGACTACAAGTTCCTGCTAGCCCATGCATGAAAAGCAGGCCAGACAGGTGGACAAGCTCTGGATGGTTTGGCTCATGGAAAAAGTCATGAACTAAGATTCAGGCCACCGTGCCCCTGTGTCCAGCATTTGTGTTCTGGGGACAGTCCCCATGGTGTTCCTGCCTTCTAGGCTCCATCTATGCAGGGAGCATTTTCATACTAGGCTTTAGCACCTTGAGGAAGTGTTCACTGAAAGAATGGATATTACCTAATAGAGGAGATCCTTTTTCAGTTTTCCCCTCCATCTCCCACCACCCTCTTGTCTCCTCTGCATCACTTCCTGGCCACCCAAGCCCAGTAAGGAGAGGCTGGAATTAGCAGTCAAACAGACCTGGGTTCAAATCTTGGCTCTACCACTCACAGTGGCCCTATGGCCTCCAGTGAGACGCTTAATTCTTCTCGAGCTCAGTTTCCTCATCTGTGAATTGGGGACATTCTCTTGCATGTGCCAATGCATGTACTGACAATTGTGAATGAAAAGTGTTGCCTGCCATACCAGTAGGAAAACAATGTTACAGCCATACAATTGTCACATTACAGCTGCCCACAATGGTCAGGCCAGAAGGAATTCAGGATGGCAAATGAATGTCTTCCACTAAGCCCTCACCTATAAAAGCCACCCCACACCCACCAATTGTGTACCTAGAGGGAATTCAGGATGAGAAGAATGTGGATAATTGCCCCAGATAGCTACAGTGCATATCCAAGGAAAGCTTCCAGTAAGTCCAGGCTCTTGCCATCTTCCCTTACATTGAAAAATGTTTAAATTCCTTAACTTGAGACATTTAACTTCTTTTAATGAGCAGTAATCTTTTGATGTTCTGATTTTGTTGTTGTTGTTGTTGCAGCAAAAATTCCTGTATATCCTGGCTCCTCCTTTACCCCTTCAGAGCAGACCTTTAGAGCGAGCTGAGAGGCTGCCCCCGGGCTTGAAGTCCTCAGAAAGCTTGGAATTGTCAATTTTTAGGCTGTGCCGTTTTTTTTTTTTTTCTGCATTGACGTTATCAAAGCATTTGCCACTGCTACCTGCCTTGATTATGATTAAGTTGCTAAGTCATGTCTGACTCTTTCAGACCCCATGGACTGTAGCCCGCCAGGCTCCTCTGTCCAGGGAATTCTCCAGGCAAGAATACTGGAGTTGTTGTCATTTCCTTCTCCAGAGGATCTTGCTGACCCAGGGATCGAACACAGGTCTCCTGCATTGTGGTTGGTCTCCTTACCAATTGAGCCACCAGGTAAGACTCTACCTGCGTTAGGTTGGTGTAAACAAGCCATAGGGCCACAGTGAATATGAGGGAGTATGGAAGTGTAAGCCAGCGTGCATTTACAATGAAGACTTGACAGTCTGTACAACAGCACTATTGCTACACAGGACAATATAGAAAAGGGGAGCCAAAGACCATATCCCAGGGAGGAATGGAGGGGGCTTGATGTTCAAGGTCACATTTAAGAGTGTGAGATTTACTTAGGGTGATGGGGATCTTTGAGTAGGTGAGTGAGATGTTAGACTGGGAGAATGGAGAACAAAGGGAAGTGAGGCTAAAATTTAAGATGAATACAAGAGATTAAAGACTTGAATTGGAAGGAAGTACGTTAAAAGAACCTGGAAAGTGTACAGAGGGGGCAGAGAAGATGCTTTTACAGTGAGTGAAGCTTCCAATCCTTCATTTCATTGGGAAGTGGGTATGTGGACAGAAGTGTTGGGGCAGTTACACTGGAAAATCAAGACCTTGGTATGGGCCTGAGAACCAAGCTCAAGTCCCTAACAGTTTTTCACGAAGAAAGACTACCTTTACTCTCTGGTGAATTTTCTGAGTAGAATGAGGACAAAGGTCAAGTGGAAGGAAGGCAGATTTAACTTTAATTTGAGAACAATTCTGTAATTAACTTACCATTGTTATTTGAACTGTTTTCCACCACCTTACATAAACTGGGCTGTGTGTGTGACATTCAAGAATAATTTCCTTACAGTTCTCAGAGCCTAGGGAAGAAGGAATGAAAAGGTAACACTCTAGGCTAAGAAGGCTGCTGCTGCTAAGTCGCTTCAGTCGTGTCTGACTCTGTGTGATCCCATGGACAGCAGCCCACCAGGCTCCCCCGTCCACAGGATTCTCTGGGCAAGAATACTGGACTGGGTTGCCATTTCCTTCTCCAAGACTCGGAAGGGGTGGTATCCACTCTTGCCTGTGTTTTGAAGGCAAAGTTAAATGAATTTAAAAGGGGAGGTGGGCAAAAGAGCAAGTATGTGGATGGAAAGGAGGAGTAAACTCTCTCCAGGGAAAGAGGGGGTGGTCCACGCTGAGGCTGGTTCTCCTCCTGTCATGTCTGCAGGAAGGGGTAGAACTTCTGACTGGAAGTCTGTGGGTACAGTAATCAGATCCCGGAGCATACAGCCTTCAGAGCAATTGATGTGATTCCTTAGGCCTGGCCCTTGTTCCACCTGGACCTTTAGGGGGCACCTCTGTGACCTGCCCAAAGACAGAGAGCACTGGCATATCACTTGGAGCTGGGGGAGGTGGAAATTGATGGTGACACACCAGCGTGTCTGCATGAACACCTCCCCCTCTTCATTTTCCTTTGACACTGCAGTAGTCTGGAAATCTCCAAGGATTCTATGGAGGATGGAGAAGAGTGAGGTATATTCTGGTCTGAGGAGTGAGAAGATTGAACTTGAGTTACAGATAAAGGTATGTTGTTGTTCAGTTGCTCAGTCGTGTCCAACTCTTTGCAACCCAATGGGCATATATCTTTACCCCATGGATAAAGGTATCAGTTTATTTCAGTTGCGTCTGACTGTGACTCCATGGACTGCAGCACGCCAGGCTTCCCTGTCCATCACCAACTCCTGGAGCTTACTCAAACTCATGTCCATAGAGTTTGTGATGCCATCCAACCATCTCATCCTCTGTCATCCTCTTTTCCTTCCTCCTTCAATCTTTCCCAGCATCAGGGTCTTTTCATGTCAGTCAGTTTTTCGCATCAGGTGGCCAAAGTATTGATATTTCAGCTTCAGCATCAGTCCTTCCAATGACTATTCAGGACTGATCTCCTTTAGGATTGACTAGTTGGATCTCCTTGCAGTCCAAAGGGCTCTCAAGAGTCTTCTCCAACACCACAGTTCAAAAGCATCAATTCTTCAGCGCTCAGCTTTCTTTATAGTCCAACTCTCACATCCACACATGACTACTGGAAAAACCATAGCCTTGACTAGACGGACCTTTGTTATGTCTCTGCTTTTTAATATGCTCTCTAGATTGGTCATAGCTTTTCTTTCAAGGAGCAAGCATCTTTTAATTTCATGTCTGCAGTCACCATCTGCAGTGATTTTGGAGCCCAAGAAAATAAAGTCTCTCACCTAACATTCCAGGTTCCTATGCAATATTGCTGTTTACAACGTTGGACCTTCCTTCCATCACCAGTCACATCCACAACTGGGTGTTGTTTTTGCTTTGGCTCTGTCTCTTCATTCTTTCTGGAGTTATATCTCCAATGATCTCCAGCAGCATATTGGGCACCTATTGACCTCAGGAGTTCATCTTTCAGTGTCCTATCTATTCACCTTTTCATACTGTTTATGGGGTTCTCAAGGCAAGAATACTGAAGTGGTTTGCCATTCCCTTCTCCAGTGGACCACATTTTGTCAGAACTCTCCACCATGACCCGTCCGCCTTGGGTGACCCTACGCGGCATGGCTCATAGTTTTACTGAGTTAGACAAGGCTGTGGTCTATGTGATCAGATCGGTTAGTTTTCTGTGATTGCGGTTTTCAGCCTGTCTGCCCTTTGATGGAGAAGGATAAGAGGCTTATGGAAGCTTCCTGATGGGAGAGACTGACTGAGGGGGAAACTGGGTCTTGTTCTGATGGGCAGGGCCACGCTCAGTAAATCTTTAGTCCAATTTTCTGTTGATGTTTGGGTCTGTGTTCCCTCCCTGTTGCTTGACCTGAGGCCAAACTATGGTGGAGGTAATGCAAATAATGGTGACCTCCTTCAAAAGGCCCCATACAGGCACTGCTACACTCTGTGCACTCAGCCTGCAGCAGGCCACCGTCGACCCACGCCTCTGCCGGAGACTCCTGGACACTCACAGGGAAGTATGGGTCAGTCTCTTGTGGGGTCACTGCTCCTTTCTGCTGAGTCCTGGTGCACACAAGTTTCTGTTTGTGCTCTCCCAGAGTCTGTTTCCCCACTCCTGTGTAAGTTCTGAGGCTCCATGGTGGGGTTAATGGCGACCTCCTCCAAGAGGGCTTATGCCATACCCAGGTCTGCTGCATCCACAGCCCCTGCCCCTGCCCCAGGCCACTGCTGACCTGTGCCTTCACAGGAGACACTCAAACACAGTTCTGGCTCAGTCTCTGTGGGGTCTCTGGGTCCCAGTGCACACAAGGTTTGTTTGAGCCTTCTGAGCATCTCTGGCGGGTAAGGGGTTTGATTCCAAATGTGATTTCACCCCTCCTACCATCTTGCTGGGGTGTCTCCTTCACCCTTGGACGTGGGGTATCTTTTATTGGTGGGATCCAACATCCTCCAGTTGACGGTTGTTCAGCACTGAGTTGTAGTTTTGGAGTTCCCTCAGGAGAAGATGAGCGCACATCCTTCTACTCCGCCATCTTGCATGGTACCCATGGACTATACAGCCCATGGAATTCTCCAGGCCAGAATACTGGAGTGGGTGGCCTTTCCCTCCTCCCAGATATCTGTCCCAAGTCCCAGTCTTCTCAAAACCAAATGTTCTAAACTGATTGCTATTACTTCTCCCTGCCCTGCTCTGCCAGTCCCTCTCCTACAAATCGTCCCATTCATTTGAATACTACTTATTCTCTTCACTCCTGCTTAAATGACTGACTTCTGTGACCATATGAGATTTCATAAAAAAGCAAAAGTAGGTCCTCATTGGGAAGCTGTAGAATTTCTCTGCTTGTGTTTAGTATGAAGCTCTGTCATCACTCTAACTGACTGGGACTCTGGGCTGCAATTCATAAATCCTGGACTTTTTCTTTTCCTTTGTGATTCGTTTCACTTGTTCTCAGGAGACCACACACAGAGGCCTCACATCCAGCCCTTCAGACCAGAGTTCCCAGGTCCACAGAATGCAACTAACACAACCAAATGACGGCCGAGGACCAGGCACAGCGCGCAGTTCAAGATGGCGGCGGCAGGTCGTTTGCAGAGATGCTGCGCCTGCGCGGTGAGCTAGAGCCTGAGGAGGCAGTCTGCCCCAGAGCCTGGAGCTTCTGTCCTCTTCGCGGTGCCTGCAGAGAACCTGGCTGAGCAGCCCCACCCTGGGCCTACAGGGAGAGCATACTCTCTAGAGCCCAAATTTAGCCCAAATTTATCCATTGGATAAAGGTATATGACATCCTTAAAAAATGAGAGGGGGGAGAGCATAGCTCTTTAGAACACAGTGCTGGAGCCAGATGTCCTGGGTTCAAATCCCAGCTTGGCCATCTACTAGCTGTGTGTTCTTGGACAAGTTACTTACTCTGTCTGTGCCTCAGATTTCTCATGTTTAAATTGTGGATAATAACAGAATTGAATAACTTAATATGTGTAGGGTGCTTTGAGTCCTGGTAAGTGCTATATGAGTTTTGCATGAAGTTGTCAAATTAAAAAAAAGCCCAATGTGAGAGTTGTGGGTTAAGTTTTGTTTTGGGCAAAGTGAGGAGTATAGCCCGTGACATAGCCTCTCACGTAGCTCTGAAGAACTTCACTGAAGAGGTGCGTGTGTGGTGGAGGTCAGTGTATACGTGATCTGCTGAAGGGGGATGTGCAGTCAAGCACACGTTTCGGCAGAGGCTTGCTGCTAGTCACGAGGAGCAGATGTCTCTTAATGATTTTAGTGCTTTTCTAGGTGTGAGATGATGCAAGAAAATGGGCTCATGAAACCTTCTTTGAAAATATTTCTTTGAAGTCTTGTTCTGCCAGTTTTCCCAGAGCACAGAGGGCCTCATTCCTGACCTCCACTTTGACCTCCTGGCAGGGTGTGTTGAAAGTCAGTGAGGTCAGTGGCTCCATCCTTGTAGTACCAGATGGCAAGGGACATTGTTTAGTTGGCTTAGTCAGTCACGTATTTTAGACTCAAATTCATACCTGTTCTACCTACTGTATGTGAGGAGCTTGTTCGGGCCTTGGGAGCTGCCTCAGGGTCATGTCATGATTTGGGGGACCATCTGGTCTCATCTCTGCTTTTGCAGATGAGGAATCAAGGCCAAGAGAGCAGGCAGGACTTGATCAAGTTTGCTCTAGACCCGGGGAGTTTAGTGACAAAATCGCGACTGGAATTCGGGCAAGTTGCAGTCATAAGTTAGCCTCTCATAAACGGTGTGATTGATGTATGAGGCTGTCCATCTGTGAAATGAAGGTGCTGCTTTGTGGGACTCCAGGCCTGAGTAGGGTGAGCAGAGATTATCTGACCTCCGGCTTCTTTGTGGGCCACCTTTCGACTGCTGCCTAGAGGGAAGGCGGTTTGTTCCTTCTGACGTCTAGTTGGCCTGAGGGCTTGGGTAGCTTTGTTTGATCTCCTGGAGTCTTATCACAGCAGATGCCATGGTCAATGGGGATGATAGTGTGAGGGACTGCAGTGTGACACCAAAGAGAACTCAGACTAAAAACTGAGCCTGGCCTATCTTGGTTGAGCAGTTTATCAACAATCACAGTCCCTTCATTTTGTTCTTAAAAATTGTGTGTGTGTGTGTGTATGTGTGTGTGTGTGTGTGTGTGTGTGTGTGTGTGTGTGTGTGTGTGTTTGCACAGATAGGATTAAATGCTAGGGTGAAAGGATCTTCACTGGGGTGAAATGTACTCCTGCACTGGAGGAGGGCATCACAAACCACTCCAGTATTCTTGCCTGGAGAACCCATGAACAGAGGAAGCTGGAGGGCTACAGTCCATAGGGTTGCAAAGAGTTAGACATGACTGAAGCGACTTAGCACACATGCTCTCCAGCTGGCTCATCAGAAATGGTTTCTTGTTTTCAAGAAATGGTTTCTGGAAAACCGAGAACTCATCTCAGTTCATCAGAAATGGTTTCTTGGAAACAGAAATAGATTCACTGTCTTTGAAAACAATCTTTAGTTACCAAAGTGAAAAGGTGGGAGAGGGATAAATTGAGAGTTTAGAACTAACATACACACCCAACTATATATAAAATAAATAATCAACTAGGACCTACTGTATAGCACAGGGAACTCTCCTCAGTATTCTGTATGGAAAAAGAATCTAAAAAAGAATGGATGCATGTATATGTATAATGGAATCACTTTCCAGTGCAGCTAAAACTAACACAAGCAACTGTAATATAGTATAGTTAGCTGCTAAGTTGTCTCTGACTCTTTGCGACCCTATAGACTGTAGCCCACCAGGCTCCTCTGTCCAAGGAATTCTCCAGGCAAAAATACTGGAGTGGGTTCCCATTCCCTGCTCTAGGGGATCTTCCCAACCCAGGGATCGAACTCTGGTCCTCTGCATTTCAGGGGGATTCTTTACCACTGAGCCACCTGGAAAGCCCCACAAGCAACTATACTCCAACATGAAATAAAAATTAAATTATAAAAAGGTCACCTCTAGAGACCTGTGGGGCTCTTTAGACTTGCAGGATTCTCAATGTGATGCTGGAGAGGGCAGAGCAGGTACAGAACACCTCAATATAATCTGATGTTACATTTTCTCTGGTTTTGGTGTACTTCAGCTTCTAGTGGCAACTTTGATTTGTCTTTGAAAGATCTAATACAAGGGTCCTTAGACACTGGGTTAGTTGAAGGCTCAGAGAACAAAACCATTGTCCATTGAGCTCGCTGAACTGCTGGGCATAGTGTGAGACCCAGGAGGAAGGAGCAGGACTGAAAAACAGCTAGAAGGATCTGACTTTGGTTCCAAAAAAAATCAAAACAAAACAAAACAAAAAAAAAACCCAAACAAACGACAAAGTCTTCATAGAGATCTGAAGTCTGAACTGGGGATTATGCATACCACATGGTCTAACTTCTTTTGAAAAGTGCTTTTCCAACTCAGGTCCCAAGTCTCTCTCAATAAGTCAGCTTTTTAAATATTGTGTCTTTGTTACCTCACATTCTGACCTACCCACTCACCTTCCTAACTTCTGTTCACATCACTTCTCCATCCAGTCTACCAACGTAACAAGATCCAGTACTGAGGAGCTAAACCAACAGTTTTTAGAAGTGAGTAAAAACAGGATGGGGCTTCCCTGGTAGCTCAGCTGGTAAAGAATCCACCTGCAATGCAGGAGACCCCAGTTTGATTCCTGGTTTGGGAAGATCCCCTGGAGAAGGGATAGGCTACCCACTCCAGTATTCTTGGGCTTCCCTTGTGTCTCAGCTGGTAAAGAATCTGCCTGCAATGTGGGAGACCTGGGTTCGACCCTGGGTTTGGGAAGATCCCCTGGAAGAGGGCATGGCAACCCACTATTGTATTCTTGCCTGGAGAATCCCCATGGGGAGAGGAGCCAGGCGGGCTACAGTCCTTGGGATCACAGAGTCAGACATGACTGAGTGACTTAGCACAGCACAGCAACAGGATGCCTATTCCTACCTTAATAATTTTTGTTCCTGATCAAAGTCGTCTGAAGGACTGAGATAGCTAGAATAGGGAGATCTCTTGTTTCTTCTGACATCCCAAGCAAGAAGGTGACTTCCTTGAACCTGGGGGTGGTGTGTTCACTTTTGCATCCACAGGTCTTAACAGCACAGGTCTTCAGTGAATGTATGTGGAGTTAATGAACAAGAGGAGAGTAAGGAGTTAGCTTCTGTTTCTCTCACTTTCATTTCATTTCTCTCACTCATTTTCTCTGAATAAGAAAATTGGGGAAATGGAGGCCTGGTATTAGGGAAATAGATGCAAGTGATAAGGGACGAGGGTCATAGTGGGTGGGGAGGCTGAAAAGAGCCGGAAGTGGAAAATTGGAGGAAATAACATAGGAGGAGCACCCTTTTCTCAGGCCATCTGCCTCAGAATAGTGACGTGAGCCCCAGCTCTAGTGCCTGAACATTGGAGGGAGGTCACATCCGGTGAGGGCCATGTTTGTGGTCCCCGGAAGTGTGGGCTTGGGCTGCGATTTAACCTGTGGTGGCCAGGGGTAGGTGAGCTGGACCCGGGGAGGGGCAAGGGCGGGGTTGGGGGCAGCGCCTGCAGACGCTCCTGGCGCGCCTCATGTGGCAGAGGCTGGTATTGGGCACGACAGGCACGTGACCCACCAAAGGTCCGTGCCCTTCGCAGTTGGACCAGTAGGAGGAGGCAGTGCCCAAGCTCCCTGGGCCAGTCTGGGCTCCAGTCCTGCGCCACTCCTCATCACAGCCTTTCACCCTGAGCCCTGTATTTGAGCATCTTGCTTGCCACACTTCTGATGAGCCAAGAGCCAATTTGCCCATCGTGGAGGTGGGGAGAGAAGGGTTAAGAGTGGGGTCTGACTTGCCAGGGGGATCCATCGGCAGAGTGGGGTCCGAGGGATGCTCTGGTCTGGTCTGTAACCCTTTGAGCTGTGCACTTCCCCCCACCGTCTGTCCCCCACCCCACCCCGGGGCAGTGAGGATGTGTCTTTTCAGCCTTGGGTCTGCTCCTGGCCCCTATCCTTTTCCCAGCGTCACTGACCAACCCCCAGTTCTGGGCTTGCTGGGTACAAAGGTCATGGGTGTTTGTGTATCTCCAAGGTGTGCTAGTTCCTTCTGGGTTCCAAGAGCAGTGGTGTGTGTTTGTGTGTTACTGGCAAAGTTGACTCTACACCTCAGTGTTTCTGCCCCTGAGAGAAGTCAGCGCTTTCTCAGCTGACCAATGTCTGGGTCCACTAACCCTGGGAATGTCCACCCTCAACTCTGGAAACTTCACACACTCACTTCCTTTCACTCCAGCAGTATCCCAGTAATACTGTTGCTGGCTGGGGGCTTTTCCACACTCTTCATCGGCTGCCTGCCTCTTACCCAGGAGTCCCATTTCCTACTGGTGCACCCGAGATGCTAAACCTGTGAGGTCTGTGACTGTCAGCCCTAGAGCTGCTGCTGGTGGTGACAGAGGGACTTGGGAAAGAAGACTTTCTTTGACTGTTGTCCAAAGCTGTGACTCTGCACAGGCCTGGGAGTAAGCACTTGGGGAGAAAGACTGGATCACGAAATGAGAACTTGGGACAGTCATATCCCCAGAAAAGCTCTTTTCCCCCCTAGATTATCTCAGAATTCTGGCTTGGTGCCTTTGTATTTTCCATTATGCAGAAAATTTTCTTTGTAGATTTCATCTGGGCAGCTTCTGTTTTTTTTTTTTGTTGTTGTTGTTCCTTAGGGTAGCAGTAGCTCTTATTCTTTTTGCCTTGCTGCCTTGTGCTGTTGGCAATGTTCTGGGGCTTTGTAAACATATGAGATTCTGGGTACACTTCAAGTTAGGTGACGAGCCTATTTTGCAGATGAAGTGAATCCTAGAAGTGAGTCCTAGTTAGGTACGGTGCTGCACAGTAAGTGACCATGTTGGGGTTTTTACCCTGTTGTCTTATTTCCAATCTAATGTATTTGCTGGCTTCTCATTGCAGTGGCTCCTCTTGTTGTGGAGCTTGGGCTCTAGGGCATATGGGCTTCAGTAGTGACTGCACGTGAGCTCAGTAGTGTGGTTTCTGGACTCTATGTGTGAGGCTGTCACGGCTAACGCCATGGCAGGCAGCCTAGATTAGGAGTAGGCCTGGTTTCCCGGGGTAACATAATTATCAGGCCTCCTGGAGCCAGCCAATCAACATATGCCTAGCCAGAGAAAAGGGAACCTATCAGGGGAAAGCTGAAAGCCCCACGTTGGGCCAACAAAAATTACCTTGCAACTGTGTAACCAATCTGCTTACGCCAACTACCCACTGTGTAACCAATCCGATTGTGCCAACTACCTGCTGCTTAACTGGGGCTTGGGGCCTTTCATCCTCACACACCTGGTGAAGGCGGGAGGCCCTGGCTCGAGTCAGTAATAAATTCCCCTATTGCGAGTTGCATTGTTTCGAGGAGTCTTCTTTCCTGACCGGGGACTCAGACTACGGGCAGAACACTTGGGGGCTCGTCCGGGATCCCTTGACTGGGGAAGAATGCTTTTTGGAACAAAGGGGAAAAAAGACAGGTAATAGCACCGGTGCTCAGGCAGGTTTAGAAAAGACCAGAGTAAAGCCGAGGCCGTGCTGTGAAGCGGGAAGGTGTCTGGTGCAGAAAAAGACCAGAGTAAAGCCGAGGCCCTGCTGTGAAGCGGGAAGGTGTCTGGCGCAGAAAAAGACCAGAGTAAATCCGGGGCCCTGCTGTGAAGCAGGAAGGTGTCTGGAATTAGGGAAAGCTTTCCATGAGGGAACGGACTGGCCGTTCTGGCTGGCGTGAGGCCGAGGCCAGCGAGCGTGCCGGGAGGCAGCCAGCTCTGCGGGAAGGAGACCTCCTCTCCTAAGCCCGAATCTGGGGAACAGTGGATGCCATACGGTAAGGCGACCCTTGTTCCAGAGGATCTGTGTCGTCGGCCAATGTATGTCTGTTTGTGTGTTTTTCTGTATAACTGCCGGCATTGTCTCCTGTCTCGTTGTTCTCTGGTGTGTCGTTGTCTACTTCTTCCTATAAAGCCTTGGAGCCTCATTTCTGTTTCTGGGAGTTTCAGTGAACAGGCAGACAGTTGTCGGGGCAACTGACGAGTCCCGGCCAGGGCTACTCCCTGGCGGATTCTGAAGGCCTCCCAACAAGTCAGTCCCAGTAATGGGAGCCCGAGAGGGTGAAACTCCTTTCTTTTTTTTCTCGTATTCTAAACCGAGAATCTGGCCAAATAAAAACCCATCTGTGTGGGCACGGGACAGGCACTTAAGAGCCGATAGGGCGCCTGCCACTGGAAGACTCCCATGAAAGGATAAGGGGGTCACAGAACGGGCTAGAAACCCTTAGGGTGCCCGCCCCCAGCAAGAAAACTTCCATGCAACGACTAAGGCACTCAAATAGTTCCACGAAGCATACCACAAGCCCAACCTCCTGGCCGCCACCACTCCCGATAGGATTTATTGGTGGTAATTCTCGGTGACTTTCTTCTGACTCTCACTATGGGGCAAAGAAAATCTACCTCATTCTCTCTCATGACTGATCATTTCTCGGATGTCAGGGCTAAAGCGTATGATCTGTTGCTACTGGTTACAAAGAGTAAATTAATAACCTTTTGCTCTGCAGAGTGGCCCGCCTTCCAGGTTGGATGGCCTCCAGAAGAAACTTTTCAACCTTCTATTATTCGGGCAGTGAAAAAGAAGAAGTTATGGCTCCTGATCCCTGGGGCCACCCGAGCCAAGTCCCATATGTTATGGTCTGGCAAGATCTAGTAAAAGATCCGCCCGAATGGTTAAAACCTTTTGTTCACAAACTCCCTGATTCTCCTAATGTACAGGCCCTGGTTATGGAAACTCCCACTCCCCCAGAGGAAGCCAAGAATAAGGGCCCAAAACCGGTCTTGCAGGAATCCTCGGACCGGAACCTGATTGACTTGGAGACGGAAATTAGGCCCCCGCCATATGCCCCTCCTCCGTTGCAGGTGCCCCCGGGGGGAAGAGCCCCCCCCACCGATGAATCAGAAGGGACAAGGGAATCCCGACCCTGGAGAAGGAATAAAGAAAATAGGGGTGAGCAAGATCATGGGGACCCAGAGTTACCTTCATCTACTGTATAGGCACTCCCCATCCGGGTGGGACCAGCTAACCCGGACGGAGAGCGAATATATCAATACTGGCCCTTTTCCCATTTTGTTCACTCATAACCCCACCTGGGATGATTGCCAGCAGCTGTTGCAGGTGCTCTTCACCATGGAAGAATGGGAGCGAATCCTGGCAGAGGCGCAGAAACTGGTCCTGGGGGTCGACGAGACACCAACCGCCCAGCCTCATCTCGTGGATGAGGGGTTTCCTCTGTTGCGGCCTAACTGGGATTTTGAGCGAGTGGAAGGTAGGGAGCGTCTCCAAGTGTACCGCCAGACTCTAATGGCTGGCCTGCGGGCCGCAGCTAAAAAGCCAACAAATTTGGCAAAGGTAAATTTAGTAAGGCAAGAGCCCACTGAGAGCCTGTCAGCCTTCCTAGAGAGGCTAATGAAAGCCTTTAGGCAATATACACCCATGGACCCCCAGGCTGAGGAATCACGCGCTGCAGTTCTACTAGCGTTTGTGAATCAGGCAGCCCCAGATATTAAGAGGAAATTACAAAAGATAGAGGGGTTAGGAGAGCAGACAATACAAGACTTACTGAAAGCAGCTGAAAAGGTATTTAATAATAGGGAGACCCCAGAAAAAAGGGAGGAACGACTTCATCGGGAGGAAAGGGAACTAGCTGAGAAGATCAGGAAAGAAGATAGGGAACATAGGGCGAAGGAAAACTGGAAGCACCAGAGAGAGCTGGCCAAGATTCTTTTTGCGGGGATGAAGGCCAGAACAGAATTAAGGGAGCCTCGAGGCCCCCAGACGGGAGAAACAGAGAGACCAAAAAGGCAGGCCCTAAAGAAAGATCAGTGCGCTTACTGCAAAGAACGGGGGCACTGGAAAAATGAGTGCCCTAAGAGGGATCCGAAGAGAGGAACAACCCAGAGAGAAAAAAATTTCCCCTGGAACTCGAGTTCTATATGCGGGGGAAGACAGTGACTAGGGGAGTCAAGACTCGACACCCCTCCCCGAGTCCTGGGTAACCATACATGTGGAGGGGAACCCCGTTGGCTTCATGGTGGACACTGGCGCCCAACACTCTGTTTTAAATCAAAAACTGGGACCAATGTCTAAGAAAACCAGCTTGATGCAGGGAGCCACGGGGACAAAAAAAGATATTGTTGGACCACAGAACAGAAAGTAAATCTGGGGACCCATCAGGTGTCCCATTCATTTTTGGTGATACCAGAATGCCCAGCCCCTCTACTTGGACGGGACTTGTTGACTAAAGTTAATGCTCACATCCATTTTGACCCTGGGGGAATGTCAGTCATGGATGGACTTGGATAGCCGACACATGTCTTGTCTCTAGCCTTAAGAGATGAATACAGACTTTTTGTGCCTAAGCCCTCAGAGGTTATAGCACCAGATATACAACCGTGGGTCCACAAATACCCGTTGGTATGGGCAGAAACAGCAGGAATGGGACTGGCTAAACAGAGACATCCGGTCGTCATCGAACTAAGAGCCGAGGCGACTCCTGTGAGGGTGAGGCAATACCCTATGAGCCAGGAGGCTCGGCGGGGGATCACTCCCCACATTCGACGGCTCATGGATGCTAGAATTCTCAAGCGGTGCCAATCCCCTTGGAACACCCCCTTACTACTGGTGAAGAAGCCGGGGAGTACGGATTACAGACCTGTCCAGGACCTACGAGAAGTCAACAAGCGGGTGAGTGACATACACCCTACTGTCCCCAACCCGTATACCCTCCTGAGCAGTCTGCTGCCTGAGTACACTTGGTACACTGTGTTAGACTTGAAAGATGCTTTTTTCAGCCTACCCCTGGCAGCCCAGAGCCAGGAAATATTTGCCTTTGAGTGGACTGAGGGGGAAGGCCAACCGGTAGTACAACTAACTTGGACCCGCCTCCCACAAGGGTTCAAAAACTCCCCTACCTTGTTTAATGAGGCTTTGAGTGAAGACCTCTATGAATATCGGACTCGCCACCCAGAGGTCATCCTGCTGCAATATGTGGATGACCTTATGTTGGCTGGAACCACAGAGGAGGCATGCAGCCGTGCCACCGGTGACCTCTTACAGACTCTAGGCACCTTGGGATATCGTGCTAGCGCAAAGAAGGTGCAAATATCCCGGCAAGAGGTCACTTATTTGGGGTATAAGATCAGGCAGGGGCAAAGGTGGCTAACTTAGGCCATGAAAAAAACAATATTGCAGATACCAGAGCCCAAGACCCCCCCACCAAGTGAGAAAGTTTTTGGGGACTGTTGGATATTGTAGACTGTGGATCATGGGGTTTGCTGAGAAGGCCCGGCCCTTGTATGAGGGAAGTAAAGAGACCCCAAACTGGACTTGGACTGAGCCAATAAAACTTTCCAGACACTCAGATGGGCCCTACTAAAAGCGGCCAGCTGAGACTACGCCGCCCCCATATTAGCCATGGGACTCCATCTCCTGGTATGGGGACTCTGCCTCCAGTCCCCGACTATTCCCTCCCTGACCTCATTTGGATCAACGAGGATACCACCCTCCAGAAGGATGACAAAGATGGATGGTACCGAGATCAAAACAACAACCTGATATTGCCTGCCATCCTGGGTCGTAGCACACAGCTACACACTTGGGAGAGAAAAAGACCTTGACTCTTCTCCAGACGGCCTGCCTGAGGTTCCCTCGACAAAATGCAACTGTACGAGAAATAATCCAGGCTTGCAAAGCGTGCCAGCTGATGAAGACAGGGAAAAGGCAGCACACTGGAACGAGGTACCGAGGGGAAGAGCCAGGGCAACACTGGGAGATAGATTTCACTGAGGTAAGACCAGGCAAGTACGGGTATCGCTATCTGTTGGTTCTGGTAGATACCTTCTCGGGATGGGTAGAAGCCTTCCCCACTAAGGGAGAGACAGCAACAGTGGTTGCTAAAAAGATCTTAGAGGAGATAGTGCCTAGGTACGGGCTGCCAGTGACTATGGGCTCAGATAACGGACCTGCCTTTGTGAGCCAGATTGTACAAGGGCTGGCCCAAGCTCTGGGGACAAAATGGAAGTTACATTGTGAATATAATCCCCAGAGCTCAGGACAGGTTGAGAGAATGAATTGGACCCTAAAAGAAACTTTGACAAAGTTGGCAATAGAGACTGGCGGGGACTGGGTGACCCTCCTTCCCTTCGCGCTCTTTCAAGCGCTTAACACCCCTTATAAGCTGAATCTTACCCCTTTTGAGATTCTGTATAGAAGACCCCCTCCTGTGTGTCCTATATTCGAGAGAAAATGCCTACCACCCCCTACCTCGTATGATGGGAGCCCTCTTAACCATCCTGCTGGTAAAAGTTTTCATCGGCCCAGGAGCAACCAGCCACAACCCCCATCAGCCAGCTAACCTGACTTGGGTGATCTACAATCCTGAGACTGGAGAAGTGCTTAATTCGAGCTCCAACGTGGCCCCCAAAGGGACATGGTGGCCAGTACTGACCTTTGATTTGTGCGTGCTGGTGGCTGACGGTAATGGGTTTGGTCCCCACCAACTGACCAAGTTCTTTGCCCATGGCTCTTTCGGTCTGTTCAGCCGTAACTGTGAGCGAAAAGGCCCACAGTACTATGAACAGGTGCCTGTCTATGTCTGCTCGGGGGGAAGAAGGGATCGGAACCAAATTGAAAAATGTGGGGGAGTTGACTCTTTTTATTGCGCCGCTTGGGGTTGCGAAACCACGGGAACAGTCCATTTCACACCTCCAAGAATCCTTGAGCTCCTTGGCTGAAGTAGTGTTACAGAATAAGAGAGGTTTAAATTTGTTGTTTCTGCAACAAGGAGGATAATGTGCAGCACTGGGAAAAGAATGCTGTTTCTATATTGACCATTCAGGGGTGGTACAAAAATCTCTCCAGAAAGTAAGAGAGGGACTAGCCCAGCGAAAGAGAGAACGAAAAGCCCAACAAGGCTGGTTTAAATCTTGGTTTCAGCGCTCCCCCTGGTTGACCACTTTGATTTCCACCCTCCTGGGTCCACTCATAATATTAATATTGTTACTGACCTTTGGTCCATACATTTTAAACTGTCTGGTCTCATTTATTAGGGAGCGCCTAAATACCATCCAAATTATGGTATTGAGACAACAATATCAGTCAATTTCACAGGGTGAAGAGGAAGATTCCTCTACTTGAACAACAGACAGGGGGGAAATGTGAGGCTGTCACGGCTAACACCATGGCAGGCAGCCTAGATTAGGAGTAGGCCTGGTTTCCCGGGGTAACATAATTATCAGACCTCCTGGAGCCAGCCAATCAACATATGCCTAGCCAGAGAAAAGGGAACCTATCAGGGGAAAGCTGAAAGCCCCACGTTGGGCCAACAAAAATTACCTTGCAACTGTGTAACCAATCCGCTTACGCCAACTACCCACTGTGTAACCAATCCGATTGCGCCAACTACCTGCTGCTTGTTTTGACCTAATAAATACCCAAGAGAACTGGGGCTCGGGGCTTTTCGTCCTCACACACCTGGTGAGGGCAGGAGGCCCTGGCTCGAGTCAGTAATAAATTCCCCTATTGCGAGTTGCATTGTTTCGAGGAGTCTTCTTTCCCGACCGGGGACTCGGACTACGGGCAGAACATATAGCACAGGCTCCATAGTTGTGGTGCATGGGCTTAATGGATCCTCGGCATGTGGGTGCTTACTGGAGCAGGGATCGAACCCATGTCTCCTGCATTGGCAGGTGGATTCTTGACCACTAAGCCATGAAGGGAGCATGAAACTGAATTCTACTGATCTGAGTTCCATCCAGACATCTTGAGTTTGTCGTTCTCTTGACCGATGTGGTCCCTGGAGGAATCTGAAGTTTTCTCACACCTAGGTTTGTGAGCTCTGTGGAGGTGAATACTCAGAGGAGACAAATGAAAGAAAGGAATTAAAGGAGGAGAGAAGGAAGAAAGAAAGAAGGGAAGGATAAGAAAAGAAGAAAATGATTCTTTCTCAGGGTCTGTTAATGAGGAACCGGTCAATCACATGCTCTGGGGGCAGGGCCTGGTGACGAATTAAGACACTTACAAGACTCTGTGCCCCTGCCAGCATGCTTGGTCGAGGACTGGACACATGATCTGAGATGGTCCATTCAGAGCCCTCCCTTGAACTCTGATGTCTTCTGAGCTTCTTTCCTTACTGGTTAGTTGCCTTAGAGAGATAAAGACGTGAGGCAGGCAGCTTGAAACTCACTAGGTGTAGAAACCTGAGGGAAGAAAGCTGTCAGGCTGAGAGAATCAAAGAAGAGAGAAGGGAAGGGGTGAGGGAAAGAGTGAACTGATGGCTTCTGATTTCTTGGGTCCAGTCACTGAGATCTTTGGATCTGTTCTCGTTCCTGTGTCCCGGATCCCTGTGTCCTTCCAGTAAGTCTCCCCTTTCTTGAAGCCAGTGGAGTTGGGCAGTTGGGCTCCTCTCGTTTGTGGTTCAGACTTGGTTCTAGATCCTGCCCGGTTGTGATGTACTTTCCTGACTCAAAGAGAGGCAGCCATTTGTATGAGCTCCATTGAGATGAAATCCTTTATTCTCTGCTGAGGGCAGGGCTTGCAGAGCCCCAAACCCAGTGCCTTGGCATCCCTGGGAGGGAGTGCCCTATGTGTGAGTGTGTCTTTGCAGTGGGCCTGAGTGATATCTGAAGCAGCCCAGCATTTACACTGAGGGAGCCAGGCTGATCCTGTAGTTTCCCCGATCGAAAACTGTGAAATATGCTCTCAGGAAGATGTCACCCAGGATCCAGGTGTCTGAGGGGCTCATGTATTCTGTGCCCCCTTGAAAGCTGACAAAGCAGATGTCCTCAAAAACCTGGGGGAGACAGAAATACATACCAGTGTGAGCACTTACCTGCCACCCCCCTCAGTATCCAGAGCAGAGAGCTTTTCCATTTTTTCCCCTTCTTTGGGAAGAATCAAGTGGCTCTCACAGCAGCTGCAGAAGTGAGGGTATAGGAACAAGAAGGGCCAAAACATGTGGTTGCCATGACAGAGGGGTGTGGGGAGGGGAGGTTTGGGAGTTTGGGATTATCAGATGCGAACTAATATTTGATATTTAAATAACAAAGTCCTACTGTATAGCACAGGTAACTGTATTCAGTAACCCATGATAAACTGTAATGGAAAAGAATATGAAAAAGAGTTGGTATATATTTGTGGGCTTCCCTGGTGGCTCAGTGGTAAAGATTCTGCCTGTAGTGCAGGAGACCGATCCCTGGGTTGGGAAGATCTGCTGGAGGAGGACATGGCAACCCACTCCAGTATTCTTGCCTGGAGAATCCCCTGGATGGAGGAGCCTGGTGGGTTACAGTCCATGGGGTCTCGCAGAGTTAGACAAGCTGAAGCGAATAAGCAGCAGCAGCATGTATATATTTGAATATATATAAAACTGAGTGGCTTAGGTGTAGAGCAGAAATTGACACAACATTGTAAATCAGTCCTACTTCAATGTATTTTTTAAACAAAGAACAAGAATGGCCCATAGTTCCCCTCACATACTGCTGTTTCTTTCCTTCTGACTCCTGCTCTCTTTTTTTCCTCTGCTAAGGATGCCTGTTTATCTCTTCATTGGCCACAACCAATTATTTTTTCTAAAAAAATGTTTAACTTTTTAATGGAGGATAGCCAATTAACAGTATTGTGATAGTTTCAGGTGGACAGCCATGGGACTCAGCCACACATATACATGTCCCCACTCTCCCCCAAACTCCCCTCCCATCCAGGCTGCCACATAACACTGAGCAGAGCTCCCTGTGCTACATAGTAGGTTGTTGTTGGTTACCCATTGTAAATAGCATTGTCACAATGCATTCTTTATACTCGCTCAGGCCGTCTAGGAAGTCTTTCTGGTCCCACACTCACACTATTCGGCCACTCCAGGCTGGGTTGGGTGACTTATCCTGAAGCTCCCCCAGTCTGTAGCCCATATCACCCCTCATCTGCTCCTGGACCACTTTGCATAGTCCCCGGGGCTGCCATTTGTAAGGAATCTGATATAGATTACCTCAACCCAAGCAGGCTCCCTTGATCCTCCATGAGGCTGGGGTGTTTAGAATTACTGCAATTCCTTCTCTTCTCCAAAGCCTCTTTTGAGCCCATCAGCCTGCTCTGAACTCCCACAGGGAGCTGACACGAAGCCTCCACCCTGTTCCGGGGCTGAGCAGCCACTGTGCTCCTTTATTCACCTTAGCATCCAGCCTCCCCACGGAGGGGTCGGTACCCCAACTCACAGAGTGTGAAGTTGCAGCGAAGTTCTAGGGTAAGCATGTAATTTATGATCTCCACCTGGAGACTTTCGAGTTGGAGGGGGAGACTGTTAACCCCTATGGTGGGACAGCACAATGAGACTGTCCCCAGACATCCTTCTTGTCACTTGCTCTATTTCAGGGATTGCTAGAGCTGACTTTCCATGTTTCTGCATCTGAGGTCTCTGGTTGAACTGAAGCTCTGGGAAACCTGAGGCCCTCAGTGTTCCCCTCTCCTTGTGACTCCCACCGCGCCAGCATGGGGTGGTGTCTCCACATTTATTGCAGGAGGAGGGATGTCCCAGACTGCCCTTTACTCTCACGTGGTTGGTTTTGTGGGAGGCACTGGCCCAGCCACCGGGGCTCAGCAGCATCTGCCATGGTGTGGCTTGGCTTGTAGAGGGCCTCTTCCTCCCAGCAGCAGCCCAAGAGTTCTTGCAAATCCCAATTTTGGGAACCAGCCCTCAGAGTTATCCCCTCACCTTCTGGATATAGTATTTAGGGGACACTGGGAAGTCCATGCCATTGATAGTGAAGTTAATAGGAGGCAGGGTCTTGGCCTGGTCACATGAAATCAATTGCTGTAAAAGAAAGCAGGA